>NC_134140.1:134715117-137115117 GCF_033958435.1 Carettochelys insculpta
TGATTAGTCAAGCCAGCAATCCTGTGAAACATTCCCTGGTCACATCATTTCACCTTCGGGCCCTGGCAGGAACTCGAAAGTACAGATACAAACCAAAATGAATAATAATTTAAAGGACAATAAATCTCCACAACAATAGCAGATTTGGCTTTTGCCCAAACTTGGGTTTCAACTAGTATTACAGTGCAGCCAAAGGGTTCCAGTTAAAATAAAGGCCCCCACTGTACCCAACACTGCACAAACATAGACGAGAAAGGTACCTAACAAAATCATTTATAGTTTAAATAAGACATCATAAGTGTCAGGAGGTGAAATGACTTGCTAAGGTCATCAAGCTAATGATTGGTAGAGTCGACAAGAGAATCCAGGGTTTTTGCAACTCTCTCCAGGGCAGTCTATGCATAGAACCACACAGACTTAGAAAAAGCACAGCTGGAGTTAAATTGCCCTTGTGAACATGTCTGCTATGGACAAAAAAGGAGAATGGATCCTCTAAACCGAAAGGAGATGAAGAACAGACTGCAGCTTCTCAGCCAACTTCCACCCATGTATCTCCAATCTCTCCTAGCCAGCCCACCTTGAGGGGTAAGAGCATAGCCTAGAGGACAATGTCTTTCTTGAGACTTCATGAAGAACGTGTCAAATGGAAAGGCAATTGTTAATGCCAATAACTGATAGTATTTCTCTTCCACCTGGCACCAGGACTGAGATGATCAGTACATTTCCCATCTGCTAAACTGCTGTCCCAGAGCTGTGTCAGAGCTTTCAGCCATTGCTAACATGGATTAGTTTTGACTTATTGACTCACATACTGTTCTTACTAATCTCCTAACCCAGGCTTCATTTAACCAGTTCTTAATAATTGAAAAATACAGCTTTAGGTGCTGATCAAAGCCATGCTGTGATTGGCTGGCTGAGCTTTTAAAGTGATGTCACAGTCCTGGACCAATAATATGCAGTTTCCAGTCTGGCCTTGGCGGTAGAAACAGACAAGAAAGAAGTGGCAGACATCACATGCTAAGCCCCAGCACAGTTTCTACCCCTTGCCCTGGGTTATGTGACTTCTTGGCTCACCTTCCAAAAATTGGTAATAGACTGGTTATTTATTCCATCCTTCCTTGCAGTGTATTATAAATTGCCCACACTGGCAAATGATCTCATTATATTTCTTTCCCTGGAATTCTTTCTCCTGGCACAGCAGTAAATAGGCTAATTCTTTAATAATTTGCTATTAAACACCCCACTGTGAATGCTCTAAAGCTGTCATTTTTATACCAAGAAGCCCACAACACTATATGCATGAGAAAGCTGTTTGAAGCTTTTGTGTAGATAAGGGCAGTGACTGAACACAACAGAGACATTCACCAGCGCCCAAGTAACAAACGCCAAGTTCTGGCTTTTTTCTTAAGCACAACCCCACAGAAACGACATGAATGAAGTGATCATACTGCACCTCGTGAGTAGCAGGGCTAATGAGTGATATTACATCTTCTTTTCACTTTGAGCACATCCGATGGTCCAGTGAGGTTATGATTCATAACTTTAGCATCAGAAATCAATGGTACAATTGTCATCTTCTGTACAATTTGATTCACCAAAAACGCACAGTGTAGGCAAATAGGGATGTGCTCTGCCAAATGGTAAAGGGAAATGTAATAGTCTTACAAGGGTATCTTTTATGATGGCACTTGATCTGTGAACAGTTTTCCTAGCTCAGTATTTTGGATCTCTTGCTAGTACACCAGATGGACCTACCAACAGCCAGGCTAATCGCGATAAAGCAGGGATTTCATTTTTACACAACTCTGCTAGCACAGCTCACTTTAAATTGCCTGAGGCAGGGATCAACAAGTTCAGTTTCTGCCTCCTATGACCCAAATATTATGTAAAGTCACCATTGCCTCTGTTCACAAAGAGAGAAGAAAGACACTTAGCCATGCTCAGTGACTAGACCTCTAAGGAGCCCTTCACCTTCCCAGCTGCTGGAAGACACCCGTTAAAACCTCAGGCTTTCTCCTGACATCTCTCGCAGTCCGCTTACGGGCAGGTGGAACTCTACACCATATTGAGAAACGACCACTAGGGGCAGCACAAAATAAGCTGAATTAAAATGAAAAGTGAATGAGAGATCTGTTGCTGAAAGTATCCATTCTGCTATTGTTTAATGGCATGACGAATCCTCAGTTTTGTTTTTGTTGTTGTTGTTGTTGTTGTTGTTTTGTTTGTTTGTTAGATTTTTTTTAATTCACCAACTGTTGTTACCAAATTTCTCACATGCAGTACCAGAGTATTGTAAAAGTCAGGAGGCCTGCTCTCAAAATTGAAGCTCATCTATCCATGCACCCCGATACAGAAGGAAGGGGTCAACTTCTTTTCTGAAATACAGTGGAGCTGCACAGGGCAAAGAGGAGCTGTCAGGCTCCTTACTCATCTGGCTAGTCTAAAAACCTCTTCCAGGGAAAAGTTCTGCACTTCCTGTTTGAGGTTCCCAGAGGAACTGGCAAAAGGAAATTACAAGGTGGGGTGTTATTTAGGATCACACCCACTGCATTCTAAACACTCCCCCAAACTTAAGGAAGATGGCAACTGAGAACAAGGTGACTTTTGGTAGGAAGAATGAGGCCAGCAAACCCCAATACCAACTAGGCACCTCCAACTACAAAATTCCAATGATCCTCCAACCAGCCAACAGATTCCACCAGTGCATTCTATTGCTGGAATGCTTGTGCTTGTCAGCTTTGATACACTGAGGTCTGGGGAAGGTAACCAGAGAGTCCACGATACCAAAAATGCAGGGCAGATGGTTTTAAGCATCAAGGTTCATGCATATTGTGGGACATCCCTTGAATGATGTGCCTAAACCTTAATGGGTTAACAGTCAAATCAGTCAGCACATTGGTCATTCAGCAACGTACAACACACCTCTCTGCCTGATAACCATGTGGGATTATGGGAGAATTTCAGCAGTTCCATTTTTGAGCATTCAAAAAGCATGGGACTGACTTCAAAAGTATAAGATTATTAAAGCAATACATTTGGTATCATTTGTTGTATGGGTCTGGGCTTGTGGTCTTTTGGAGGGGATTGTGTTTTCAAACTTCTCTCTGCACTCATGAGACACATACTTTCTTTTCTTCAAATGAAAGCAGAAAGACTCACATAATCACAAGACTCTAGGAAGTGTGAGTATAAGTAAAAGCGTAACTGAGACTTTCATAATTGAGAATTACATTCAGACTTTAAGTCTCCAGTAATCTCAACTTCATACAAAGCAATATACTCAGGAGAGCTATAGCATTATACCATTAACAGGTGTGTAAACTGAGGCAGTGACCAGCAGATGGGAAAACTGAGGCAGTGATCAGCAAGTGGCTTGCCCAAGAGCTCTCAGATCTCCCAAGTCAAATCTAGTGATCTGCCAAATAGTTCTCAACACTGCAATTTAAGCCTTTGAGGCCTGCAGGTCTCCTTTTGATTTATCAGCTAATGTGAAAAACTAGGAGCATTCTCAGTTTGCCTCCTCAACGTGTGTGTGCGCATGAGTGATTATCCTCCACGACATGCAAAAGGCCAGGAGTGTGCATTCAATTACCTTGGAGGCTGTTTGTGAGTTTAGGGGCTGAAAACCATGATAGATCAGAAGTGACCTCCCCCAGTGGGGCTAGGTTGGTAGGGGAGAGCCAGATAGTGCTTTGGGATTAAGCATGCCATTTGCAGGGGACTGGTATTATGGAAAACTAAATTTAGACATCACATGGCCTTGGGCTGATGTGTGGTAGAATGGCAATCAGTCTTGTAAGAATGAAGGATGCCCAAAGAGACCTGTTCTCCAGAGGTTTTAGAACCCGAGTCAGTGACAACTTAAGTGTTTTATTTCAGGAGATTTTAGAAATTAATTATTGTGAACACAGTGCTTCCAGCTGATGAAGACTCAGTGAAAATGTGCATGCTTTTATTTAAAGCTACTCTTCGTTAGATTTCAATGCAGAGAGACATAAGCAATAGGTTTAAAACATTTGAAATAACTTCCCAGAATTGGAGATAGTATTAAGTAATTAGTCGTAGGACTGTGATGGCTGGTTGCTTCCCCACTGGGGATTATGGTGTCAGGCTTATTAGCCTAACCCCTGAATCAGTTATAGTTTGAAGCTGTAAATTAACTCAAAACTACAATACAGAAAATTATAGGCTTGCCACCCGCTTCTGCGTACTTTTCCCCAGGCCAAACAAACAAACCATTTGTGTTAATTGTTCCTTTTCTCTGCACAACTTCTGGCACCTGTTTCCCTAAGTCCGTTACTGACTTACTCACCCATTCAGTGAGCAATTTACTTGTAATCAAGAACTTAGAAACTCAGGACTACAACATGGAAAATTACTGGGACCTGGTGTGCTTTTTGCCTTGCGTATTGGCCGGCCCACTGGAAAATGTCATGTATTGGGAGCTGAAAATATGTTGTTTATGGGGAATTTCTGACCACAGGAATGTGACCCAACCACAGGAATGTGACCCAATCACAAGAGTGTCATGGCAACAAATGGGCATATATGATAAAAAGCAGAGGTGATCAAAATACTAGCCAATGGGAGGAGGACATGCCAACATTAGTAAAGTAAGGGTATACAAATAAGGGAATGGAGAACACCCACCCACTGAATATGCATCAAAACAGACCAGCATCAACATATCATATTATAAAAATTGCATCCCAGTCTCGGGGCAATAGAAGAAGGAGAGACAGTTCTTGGGTGGTTCCAGAATAATGGCCACTGGGTGATTATGAGGAAGATGATGGTGACGAGGAAGATAAGGGCTATCATTTCAGGTTGCTCTTCAAGGGGTGTTGTGAGCCTATGCAAAGGCATAGGTATATCTGTAGGATCTCTATATATCTTACTGAATTGGGGTGTTTGTGCTAAGTGAATTGTAAACTATAATAAGTACAGAAGAGTTTCTATCCTGTGAGTTTTACAGCTGTGCACATCAGAGTTCCCAAATACATAATAACTTGAACAATATTGGGACAAGAACCTGTTGATCCTCAGACTGAGAAGTGGGCACAAGAATCCATTGACCCTCAAACTGATAACTGGAATTCTTAAGTAATTAATATAATTAATACATAATCTATCAATTGAACTACAGATTTGCCAGTCCAGATGGCACCTGGAGGAGTGCACACGGACAACACCACTACATGGGATAGGAAACACTAAGTTTAAAAAAAAAAAAAAAAAAAACTAAGGTGAAATCTAACTAACCAGTTAGAATTTGGTGCTAGTAAAAATACTGTAACTCATTAATGACTGTTTCTTCCACCAGTTTTCTTTTCTTTGGTCTAGAATACTGTTTCTACTTTTCTTTGCTGATCAGCTTTGTGACTATATCTGCTATGTCTCTCCAGAGAGCATTTCCTTTTTTCTCTTACAAACTCACACACATGTACACCCTGGAACAAAGGAATGCCTGAAGTCATGGCCGGGAGACTAACTTGGTATTTTGTGTGGTGGCTTTGTAAGTTGAATTATGTTGCACTATTGCAGTATGTCAAGTTACAGTTACATCAGGGCCCAGTGACCTGCACTCTGAGCTGCAAGGGGGTATTTATGTTTTAGTTGAGCAGAAACAAATACCACCATAATTCAGTCATCCCAGCTAGCTTGGGCTGCCCCCAGATCATCCTACAGGCAGCTTGCCCCTTTCCTGATTAGTAAATTCTGACTAATGGATCATTACCCACTCGGGGAAAAGGGAAAGAACAGACCGTCCCTCTGCCCCTGCTTTTTTCTTCAGCCTTAAGTAATTATTGAAGCCAGTTAAGTGGTTAATTATTTGAGGAGGTACATGTGTATGTACCTACAGACTTAAGTTCTTCCTGTGTAGATTGAGACTGAAGTGCACTAGTAGAATTTCATCTAGCTTGGAACAGGAATTGGAGGTGAGTTGCATAGAGTCAATCAAGATTTCTTGAAACCTAGCTGTGATTGATGACTAGAGCATGATGATATGGTAAAGATCACAGAGAAGGTATTACACAAATGCAGGCTTTTGCCAAAACAGTTTTCAGCCTATTGTTATTCTAACCTGTGGGTTTGTGGATATGATCACGTGTTTAGTATGTGGTACATTATAATCACGAAAGTACAAAACCGGTATTTTTAAATATCACAGACAGCTAATGCTTGCCAAGAAGGATTAATGAGAATAAATGTAAAAACAAGAAGCAACAAGGCTGTCTAAATGCACCTGTAAACCTAAGCCCAACTCCCACCAAAGCAAGCAATTAGCAATCCAGCAAATCAAATTGTAGTATAAGAAGGGTTAAATAAGGAGTATCCAGAGGAAAAAAAATCTAGAAAGGAGCAAAAGTTCAGGATCCCTGCCCCAGGTGTAGAGTCCTTGTAACTATTCATTTAGCTCCTGTCCTGTAATCTGGCAGGCTATTGGTCTCTGTGCCTTTAATTTGTAATCTCTATGATAATCAGAAACAAACCTCACCAAGGGCTGGAACACAGCTGGCATGTGGTTATAAAAAAAAAAAAAAAACCTGTAGGGGAAGTGCTTTTGGCTCTGTCTCGGAGGAAAAGGGGAAAAAAGACAAACTGCTTCTGACAGAACATTACTAAAATTAGGGACCCCTGAAACATCTGCTTAGAAGATCCAGCATCCTTTCGCTCCCTGGGCTATGTCTAATGTGAAGGTGCAAAGTAACACAAACCCTATTCACTACGCTTCTAACCTGTAAGGATGAGGACGGCAGTAGGATATGAAGAGATAGTAACATCCTTAGGTGACATTCACAGGTTAACTTTGTTTTGTTACACATATTTGTATTGGCCAAATTGCAGCCACCACTCCAGTAAAAGTCACAAACCCAACAGAGTCTAGCACAGGGATGGGGAACCAATGTTCCCTCCATTTTTTTCCATACGGGGCAGAATAAGTTGTGTTATATGCAGATGTGCACCATCAACACATACACTTGATGTCCACTGCGGGTGTGTATGAGCGCTCTGCTAATTATCTGGGCAGCACCTGAATCTCGCTTAGGTGGCTGCCCAAGAGCTCAGCTTACAGGGACCACTGTGCGCAACCACAAATAGCGAGTGGGCCACATGAGCGGCCCTCCTTCTTATCAGTGGGTTGCAGCCACCCACAATCCTGCAACCATTCCTGTCTTTCCCCCCTCGCACACATCTCTCACACAGGGGGGCACTGCAACCCCACACTTACCCGCTTCTCCCCCTCCTCCTTCCCAGAGCTGGAGCACTGCAAACAGCTGACTCGCAGTGTTCCAGCTCCAGGAGGAAGAGGGGAGGAATGGGGATGGAGCATGAACTTGCAGCTGCTCCGAAAGGGCTGGGAGGGAGGCATAGGAAGTGCGGGGGCTCTGGTGCCCCAGTGTGCAAAAGGTGCATAGGGAGGGGAGCAGCCAGGGGGTTCACAGGTCATAGGTGGAGCCCCAGGGGACTGGGGCCACAGGTCACCTACCACTGGCCTAGTACAATATGACTTTTTGTGGTGCTAACAGTAAAACAAATAGAGTGAACAATAATAACCTCCACCCCTTTTGACTTGTACTCTGAGCGCACTTGGTCTGAAAATGAGTACAAGATACTAAAACTCTGGACCTCACAAGGTCACTTTCTCAGCCACTTTTCTTAGTAGAACCCCACATTGTTATGAACACAATGTCACACAAACAACCACATCCACTACCATATGTTATCTAATTACAGAAGGGCTGCTGTATGCCATGAATATACTGCAAATTAACAGCATTCCTTGTTCCTTGGTAGAAAATGAGAAATTAATTTGGTGAACGTCAAGTTCAGTTCATGTCATGATGCTCTTGGTGTCATAATCCATCAGGAAAGACTCAACAGAAAGGTCATGTTAACTAGATTCATTTGTTTCAGTCAGCAGCTGGGACACACATTCTTTCATTTGGTAAATTCACCACAGCTGGGTCACGGTAGATAGCTAAGATTAATTCTCTGTGTTATGGGCATGTTTGCATTTCCGGTTCCCAATCTGTTTAGAATTGAATAAGGCTGTATAGTTACTAGGCAAAGCAAGTGTTAGACACCTGCTGTTGACAACAGGAACAAAAACTGCAAATGAAAAGCAAAGCAAAGATGTTGGCGCTGGGTGTCTCCAAGGTAGCTATTGAGTAACGTGAAGTGGGAGAGACTCATCAATGATTCAAGAGAAGATATTGGGTTATATTATTTAAGTAATGTACCTGGAATGCAGGAACGAGGGCCAGGGTCAGTGGCATAGGCCATACTTCCCTGGACAACTGTAATAAACTTCTTACATTATAATCTGTAGTTAAAAAAATATATGCAGGTTGTCATGCTTTGTACGCCAGAGGCATTCTCAGTGGCTTGCCTCTGGCTGCCCACTGGCTGATAATGCTGTCCAAATCTCTCATCATTTTTCACTTTCACTCCATGGTGGGGCATTTGTTATGGCTTCTGCTGTGAAAAATGATTCTTATTGGAGAAGATTTGACAGGAGCTGTTGTATAAAGCCCCTGTTCAGTCCAGTACAATGCAGATGTGAGTTCTGTAACTTTCAGTCGTCGCTGGTTTTAAGTCCTGTAATTTTCTGTAAGCTTTGCTTTTTAGCAGCTGGTAGGTCTGTAGTAAGTATTATAAGTTAGTAAGAAATTGTTTGTAGAGGCCATGTATGTAAGAAATCCTGCCTGTTCCTTTGTAAAAGAAATTGCTTTCTCTGAAGTGAACTGTCCTTTGTGTGAGCATGGGTGTGCGTGCAATGGAATCAGTCCCTGCAGCCAGCCTGTCTGGACCACCAGCTGCCAACAGCACCTTGATAGCCAGAGAATAATGAGAGCTGAGCCCTGCCAAAGAATGCCCCCCCCAGAGAGACAAAGAGCCCCCATCAAGAGAAGATCAAAAACTCATCAGCTGCTAGCTGATCACTTGTGGTCATACAGCGTCCTGGAGCAGTAGGACAGGACAAGAGCTACAGACTGTAATGTATCAAAAGATGAGTGCAAAGCTAGAAGACTTGGAGTTCTTGCCATCACTGCTCTGTGGGAATTAGTCTCTGCCAGCTGCGGAGGCAGGAGGAGAACCTGGCCTTGGGCTCCACCCCTCTTCCCAGGATGGACAGTACTCCTCCTGAGTATGACACAGACGAGAGAGCACAAGCTGACAAGAGGGCTGTATGATCTGCTTGCCACCCCAGATTCACAACTGCAGGCACACACACTGGATCCACTATGTCTTGGCCCGCTCTGCTCTCTCTGTGCAACTCTTCGCCTGCATGAGTTCGCCTGTGTAAGTGTATAGGTGCAGAAGGGTGTGAATATTTGTGGGTGTGCACTTGAAAGCTAGTTCCCCCTTCTTCCTCTAATCCAACAGTGGCAGCAAGGCCCCATGCCCCCGACATCCCATTTCGATCTGTCAAGTCATTCACAGGTGGCCCGCACTCAACATAGGGAAATATGGTCACCAGGGGGATCAGAGAAAGCCCTGAAGAGATGAATTAAGTGGAGGAATGCCTCTCTCCTCCTCATTAGTGCATGTCCAGCTCTCAGGCATGGGGCTGCAGTGCACAGGCTTAGGGGTTGAAACTTAGCCACTTAGGAAACTTGTACTGTAAAAACAAAGGCACCAACCAACTTTAGGTGCCTACAGGGAACCACTGAGCAGCAGTTTGGTGAACCCCAGTGGCATCAGTTAGCTGCCTAAATCCTTTTAAGAAGCAGCCCAAAAATGCTCAGATTGTAAAAACATAAGACCAGCCACCGTGTGTCCAACCAAAGGTCCATCTAGCTCAGTGTCCTGTCTACTGACAGAGGCCAATGGATGCCCCAGAGGGATTGAACAGAACAGGGAACTGTCAAGTGATCCCTCTCCTGTCATCCATCTCCAGCCTCTGACAAACAGGCCATGGCTACACTAGCCCCGCCCTTTCGAAAGGGGGATACTAATGAGCCACTTCAGCAGATGCTAATGAGGCGCTGATATGAATATGCAGCACCTCATTAGTATTAATAGCAGCCACACGCGTTTCCAAAGTGCTGCTTTCGAAGTGTATGCTGCCGGTGTAGACAGAGACCTTTCGAAAGGATCCCCTGGATTTTGCAAGCCTCTTCTTCCCAAAACCAAATGGGAAGAAGGGGCTTTTGAAATCTGGGGGGTCCCTTCAAAAGACCCTCATCTACACCGGCCGCATGTGTTTCGAAAGTGGCACTTTCCAAATGCATGAGGAGGCCATTATGCAAATGAGGCACTGCATATTCATAACAGCACCTCATTAACATCTGCAGAAGTGGCTTATTAGCATCCCCCTTTTGAAAGGGCAGGGCTAGTGTAGCCATGGCCCCAGAGGCTAGGGACCCCTTTCCTTCTCATCCTGGCTAATAGCCAGCTATGGACCGAACCTCCCTGGATTTATCTAGTTCTTTTTTGAACCCATGTTGACTTTTCCCCCAACAAGTTATGCTTGTCTATGAGTCTGGCAATTTTATTCTTTACTATAGTTTAAACTAATTTCCCTGGTACTGATGTTAGACTTAGTGGTTTGTAACTACCAGGATCAGCTCTGAATCTCTCTTTTTTAAATATTGGAGTCACATTAGCTGTCTTCCAGCCATTGGGTACAGAAGCTGATATAAAGGATAAATTACAAACCACAGTTAACAGTTCTGCAATTTCACATCTGAGTTTTTTCAGAACTCTTGGGTGAATGCCATCGGGTCCCGGTGACTTGTTACTATTACCGTTATCAATCTGTTCCTAATGACATCTCAGTCTTGGACAATTTCTCAGCTGTGTCACCTACAAAGGACGGCTTGGGTGTGGGAATCTCCCTGACATCCTCAGTAGTGGAGACTGAAGCAAAGAAATCATTTAATTTGTCTGCAACAGCCTTACCATCTTGGAGTGCTCCCTTAGCACCTTCCTCCTGCAGTGCCCCACTGGCTGTTTAGCAGGCTTCTGCTTCTGATGTACTTAAAAAGGCATTGTTTAAAAAGTGGAAGTTAAATCCCAGTGAGGAGAATAGGAAGGAGCATAAACTAGTTAAGTGTAAAGACATAATGAGAAAGCCAAAAAGAGGTTTGAAGAACAGTTGGCCAAAAACCCAAAAAGCAATAGCAAAATGCTTTTTATCTTTCACTACTTGTTTTGTCACGTTTTTTTGTACTCTTACTGTGTTTTTTAACTTGGGGTATGCATTTCAATTGGGCCCTTTTATATTATCTTTGCAGCTTGCAGGGGTTTTACTTCTGGCATTGTACCTGTTAACTTCCGTTTAACTAACTTCCTTGGTTTTTTGGAGTTCCCCTTTCCAAAATTAAATGCCACATTCTTGGGTTGCTGAGCTGCGTTACCCACCACATCAGCTCATTTTTGAATAGATCTGAGCTACCCACCACTGAGCAGCTGCGTCTACACTACAGCATGCTTCTGAAAGGCGGTTGTCTACATGATGTCCTCCGGAAGATCGGCTTTCAATAGAGCACACCCACGCACGCAAAGTGGATCATCCTTTTGAGCCGCTCTTTCGAAAGACCAGCCCATTCTTCCGAAAGAGCATCCACACAGCCCCAGGCACTCATTCGAAACAGCGGGCCCGGAAAAGCCATGGGCGGGGTCACTTGGCTGACAAACCCTTCCAGGGCCACAGCCAGACGCTCCATGTAAGGGCTCTCACCAACACCCTCATCCTGCACATGCTGAAGCCTGCAGAGCTGCCACAAGCCCTACAGAGCCAGTGTATGGAGTGGATGGCTGTTGCACAGCCTGACAGACCTACACTTGCACCTTCAGCTGGCCATCATGAAAGCTATGGTCACGCTGATGACCACAGCAATCATAGCCAGCCTCAACCTCATCCTGAGGATGGGCCTCCCTACCATGGCCATGGAACCCCTCCACCCAGGACCCTGCCAGCACTCCCCACAGGTGCCTCAGCAACTCTGGAGCCACCCCAGTAGCTCTGACTGGTGGGAGCGGCTGGTGATGGGGGAGTGGGATGACACCAGGTAGCTCCAGAATTTTAGAGTGAGGATGCAGACCTTCCTGGAGCTCTGCCAGTGGCTCACCCCCACCCTCAGACATCAGGACACATGGATGTGGCCCGCCCTCTCCCTCAAAAAGAGGTTGCCATAGCCATCTGAAAGCTGGCTACCCTGGACAGCTACTGCTGTGTTGGGCACCAGTTTGGGGTTTTCAAGGCCACAGCCAGGGCCATCCTCATGCAGGTAAGGTGCATTCAAGTCACACACCTAGTGGGGGAGGGGGCTCCTGGGAAGAGGGGCCAGGAGGAGGTGTGGGGGGTAGAGGCTGGGCACACCCCATTACACCCTCACAAGTGCACATGCCCCCCAGCCTGTGCAGGTTGCCAGGGCCACCAACGCCATGCTCCTGCAGAGGGTCTTCCGCGTAGGAGACCTGGACGCAGCTGTCACCTGCTTCACAGCATTCAGGCTCCCAAACTGCTTTGGTGCCCTGGACAGGACCCATATCCCAATCCCCGCCCTGGAACACAGCGTGGGCTGCTATATAAACAGCAAGGGCTACCGCTCCACGGTGCTCCGGGCACTGGTGGACGGCAGGAGCCACTTTATGGACATATAGATGGTCTGGGCAGGCTGCCTGATGGTGGATGCTGCCTTTCCCCTGGAGCCCTGGCTCATGAGTCCCCATACTGGCCACCCCAACCCCTCCCAGCAATTCTTCAACTCCCGGCTCAACCAAACCCGCAACGTGGTGGAGCATGCCTGCGGGCAGTTGAAGGGCCAGTTCTGCTGCCCCCTGACATGCCTGAAGGTGGGACTGCAGAATGTCCCCCAGGTGGAGGGCACCTGCTGCATCCTCCACAGCATTGCGGAAAGCAAGAGTGAGGCATTCAACCAGGGGTGGGTGGCTGAGTCCAGCCCAGGATTTGAACAGCCAGCTGCCACCCCTACCCACCAGGCCCATCAGGAGGACTCATCTTTCAAGCAAGCAGCCCATGGAGCATCTACACACGTTTGCTTTGAAAAGGGGATGTTCACTCTTCCTGATGTGGGATCAGAGGAGTGCTCTCAAAAGCAGCACCACATTCTTGTGATTTCCTTTTGAAAGAGCATATTATGTGTGTAGACACTCTGGGGGCTTTTTCGAAAGTGCCCCTGGTTTTCGATTTATCTTTCAGAAGACCACACTAGTGCAGACACAGCTAGTCAGAAATGCAAAAGTGCTCTGCTCCCATCAGCTCTAGTTGAAAATAATGGGGCCTTAGCTCTTTCTGCTAGCTCAGTTTTAAATCCAGCCTGGACATCGTAGTTTTCATGCTTTCTCTGCACTGCTCATTTTTGTAGATAATGTTAGTGCACAGTGGCAGCATTCCCAGGGCCACCTTGTTGGTAAATGCATGTTAAAAGGGGTGATAAATATTTATAAGGTCCCCAGAGCTGTGCGAAAATAACGTGGAACATTTTCATAAAGTAAGAACTCGAGTACCTGAAGTACATGCTTCATCAAAGACATTGCACAGGCCAGTGTTCCATAGAGATGACTCTTTCCCCCCCATATGTATCCTGGCCCAGTGGAAATGAGCAGCAGCTGAAGTAAAGTTTCATTAAAACTTCTAAAGAGAATTCATAACAGCATTCATCGAGGGATTCTTCAGTTCTATGAGCAGTGTCATTTACAAAGCGAAATATTTGGGGCAGTTAATTAAACACCCCCACACACATAGAACATGCATCCTCCGTGTTTTACTCCATATTTCTCTCTCACTATAACAACAGGTAAAAGTAGGCAAAAGGCCTCATCCAGCCAAGTGGCACTGGTGAGTTGCTCTGAACTGAAGCATGTTAGTTGGGGTGCAGGGGTAGTAACTAGTGCTCTAGGCCAGTGAGAGGGCAGAAAAACTAAAACAGTCCATGAATTATTAAATTAATTCGCACTCAGCATTTCTTTAAGAGACACTGTATTTTCCCCAGTGAACTTCACCGTCAGTGTGCTTTGGCTTTCTCAGGACCACATTCTGTGCAAGATAACAGCCTACGATTGTTGCTAGCTGCGGGAGGTACTCCTTTATCCTACCTCTGAGGGGCTCCCGTTGTGCTCTCCACACTCACGCACATGAGTGCTGGTACTAAGGATTTGGCACCCCTGGCTGGGAGCCATTTATCTTACATGCGAGGCTTACGATTTGCTTCAGTGGTTCTCAGCACCCCTGTAGTGGGATGACTGCCCTGCTCTGACAACAAAAGGGCTAAATGTAGCCCTGGGAAAGCCAGCAGCTGGGACAATTAGCTGCCAATTAGGGCTGCAGATAATTCAGGCCCAGCGGGGGCTGTATCAATAAAAGGCTCCTCCAGCAGTGGGTTGATGAGCAGACTCTAGCAGTAGAGGTAGACTAGGAGGGACTGAGCTGTTGGGGTGTGACAGGGGTTTCTTAGCCCAGAGTGTGGGGGAAGAAAGGCAGACAGAGCTTGGGGATGGGGTGGGTGGTCAAGCTCTGAGGCAGCAGGGCCTGAGACAAGGCCTGAGGGTACTGGGAGTCAGGAGAAGGCAGCAGGTCCATCCTCTTGCCAATGATGTACAGCCATTTCAGGCTGCAGTTTGCCCCTGGAGTAAGGGGCTAGATGATGACTGGTGCTGGTGGGTCACTAAGGTGAGGTGAGTATTGGGGTTCAGGATTCCTTGAGAGGGGAGGATGCTGAGGGAGGGGCACTGGGGCAGAACTTAATGTCCCACCTGGGCAGGCTGCAGTGGCCTTGATTTGAGAAACTTGAGAACATGTTACCAGAGGTAATACTGAGGGGACAAAAGCTTTTCTATCTGGGTGCTTAGCCAGTCCCCTGGCTGGGTTAATTTGCTCCTGCTCCCTGTGTGTTTTTCATTGTGCTGCTGGGTGTGTTAAGCTGTTTTCAGGTGAAGCATCAGGGTGCCTTGAGCTCTTGCAGGGACCTACATCTATTATCCAAAGACAGAAGAATGTAAAGAGCCCTCCGCTGAGTGCTAAGGACCAACCAGCTGCACTAATCCAAGGTATGCAGCCATCCACTCCCACTCTGTGCAGGTGTAAATGGCTATGCAAGGTGTAAGCCATTAGGCTGACTCCACACTGGGCTATAGAAGCAGGCATTGTCTTTCTGTCTCACTGCAATTTACAGGTCTTCTAGGATGGGATAGCAAAAGGTCTTAGGCTGGGATAATTTTCCCTGCAAACATGGAGGGTTCTGTGATGCACTCACCAGTGTTTTCTAATGCATAGTGGTGAATCTGAGGTAGCTCAAGGTCATCAAAGAAGAGGAAACACCTGGATGAATTACAGCCGGGCAGCACAGAGGTGCTCAGGAGAGAACAATATATCCCGAAGCACCAGGGGCTGGGAAACACTGTCCTAAAGAACATCTGAGCAGCATAAGTGATGCAGCTTCTACCACCAGACCTCTTAAGCGGAGCATAGCTATCGTGACTGGTCTACTTGTAGAAAATCTCCTCCAGAGTAACTTACCAGAGCATATCCCATTGAGCTCTATGGGTCCTGAGGGCTTAAATCTCAGAGCTGCTTTTGAAAGTACCACCCTTTAAGGCTGGTGTGACTTATGTTGTACTAACTATCCTGCACCTCATTTTTAAGACAGTGAATCTCCTACACAGACTTGTTTTAAACAATCTAACAAAAAATAAAAACCCCTTTTCAATAACACTAGCACATTTCCGTGGGCGGCCTTAGAGACATGATGGTTTTGTACAGTCAGGCTCAGCGTGATGCGTAAGTGTGTGCAGGGCATGCGGAGTTAAAGTGTCAAGTCTGAAAGAGTTTGCAGCAGACAACATCCCACCCTGTGGGGAGAATGACACCAGTGGGAAGGGGTTAATTAGGTAAGTTGTTGCATCTCCCACATCCAAGGAGAGTGGGAGTGGTTCTCTGGGTGGTGGGGGAGGATACAAGGTGTGGGCTGAGCAGTAGTAAGGGAGGGACCTCAACAGCATCTAAGACTAGAGAGAAGACTTCATCTAACCTCCATGCTAATGAAGCCAGAACCTCAGGAAGGGGCTGACATTTGGACTTTGATGCAACATATGGATTGCGTTTCTGAGCAAGCTGGACAAGAGTATAACTTTTGCTCTTTGCTGTTCTCACTTAGGTTATGCTGCAAATGAATTGACTTTCCCTGGATTTCTATTTATTGCCCATCCAAATTAAAATTGCTTAAGAACAAAAAGGTAAACCTGTGATCCAGGGAGGAAGCTGACAAGATGGTTATTTGCTTTTCTGTCTATCACTCTCACCTCACCTCTCACTTTTTGTCAAGTGAGATTCATAGTACATCCTAAATGAGCCTCTCCTGCTGCTCTGAATAGCCACCACATTGCAAAGGTAACACACTTTGGATGCCTTGGCTATAAGTGTGTGTGTCTCTCTCTCTCTCTCTGAATAAATGTTTTCTCACCATTTGCAGATATGTTAAGTGACTTTGAAGGAACTAATTTTATTTATGTATGTAGGGGTTGGGTTTAAAACAGGCTGGGGCATCTGGATGATGCTGAATTCAGGTCATGAGGAGGGGAAGATTATCATGAAAATTTTGATTTTTATCTAGGCCCAAAATCATTTGGAGCCTCTTATTTAACCCCATGCTACATGGTTAAGTCGATTCAGAGCTAAACGCCCTGGATAACTAGGGATTTCACTTTCCCGTGGTATCAGTCTGGCGCCCTTAATAAATCCATTGCACGTTCATTTGGCAGTGCAGCTCTTACCAAGCAAAGAAATTCCTGAAACCTGATTTGGGTCCTCCAGAGGTTGCCCCAATACACAAAACAATCCTTGATGAAACCAGGTGTTTGGGTATTTGTGTGTAGATTCTAAGGAACAGGACTGTCTTCATTTCAGGAGCATTTCCTTTCCACAGTGGACTACACCTCCTACTTTTAGTTATTTAGATATTTTTATTATTAGTTGCAGAAAATGATCAAGAGACCTCAAGAGTGATGGCCATTTCACTAGGCTCTGTACAAACAGTTTAAGACTTTTTTCTGCTGCAGAAGCCTCCAATCAAAATAGGCAGACACTTTTTGAAAAGTAAATGTTTTTAAAGCAGGGCTGGGGAATTAAGGTCAGTGGTCAACTAGAGATAACAAAAAGGGCATTTTTTTCCACCATAAAATATGAACTGAGGCCCAGAGAGAAGACTGCTTTGTTCTCTCACCATGAGTTTTGGTTTTATTTTTAAGATGGCGGAACAAGCTACCTCATGAGAACAAATAATACCAACAGTCACAGGACTCATACCTAACTTTTCTAATTGCATCACTGATTTCCTGGCACAGTAAAATACTACTGCTTAATCTGAGTAAGAGCAACAGTGCTTAGTTCATAATCATTTGCTTAAAGAGCTGTATCGATCTAAAGGAGTTTGAGCAGAATGATTTGCATCAATCTCTTAACATTTTCCTGGTTTTGGTTTCTGCGAGGGACAACCTTCACCTTCCCTTGAATCAAATAAGCCCAAATGTAACTCGGCTTCCACTGCTGTGTTATGTCTTATCTTAGATGAGGCCTTATACCCACTCCCTGTTATATGATTTTTGCCAAGATCCAGCCAGTTTCTCAGACTCAGCCTTGGCTTGGCCAAAACTGGAAAAAGGTTCACCAAAAAGGTCATGAAACTTATTGACCATTTCCTGAAAGAGTTAGAATCCCAGGTTACAAATGATGTGCCCACGCTACACTGCTTAAACGTTGTTACTTGCCAGAAAAGTTCTCTTTGCCCATCCACCTGCTGATGCTACGGTGACAATATTGGGCAGATAGGCTGATTATATTGCTTAGGTTGGCACCTAATATCTCAGCCCCTTTCCAGTATTTTTAAAAGTACCAGCATGAGCCTGATTAGTTTTGAAATATCCTGGGAAGATGACTGATTTGCAAGCACTTCATCTTCTCCCTCCTTAAACTGTCAAACTTTTTCTTCTCCCCATTTAGAATTCCACTTCAAAGTAACACAGTTTTACAGATAGAGAAAATGAAAATGAAACTCGCTTCCTACTGGCACATGTAATGGCCTGATTTCCAATCTTTTCATCTCAAATGCAGGCAAATTTACACTTTCTATCATACCGCTTCACTCTCATACAGTGCAGCAGCAGGAATGCCTCTGGATGAAGACAGAAGAAGATATGCATGCTCCTTTGAACAGAGTTCAGCCTGGCCAGATAAAAGAAGTGTGATCCTAGAACAGGTTCATTATGACATTAATGTATCCTCAGGATGACTGCTAGCAGTTCCATATAGAACTAATCTGGGTATCATGTTTCAGATACTTATGAAAGACAAGTAGTCAACATTATGCTGTACTTGATATACGGGACAAGGAATCACCCCATACAGCAGAGGAGAAGGCTCATACCCACAAGGCTGGGAGGTCAGCTGTCACCACTGTGAGGAGGAAGCATAAGCCGTGAATACAGGTGCATGCTACTTCGAAGTAGAGGCACTAATTTCGAAATAGCGCCCGTCACGGCTACACGTGTTGGGTGCTATTTTGATGTTAACATCGACGTTAGGCGGCGAGACATCGAAGCCGCTAACCCCATGAGGGGATGGGAATAGCTCCCTACTTCAAAGTTGAACATCGAAGTAGGGCACGTGTAGCCGATCCGCGTCCCGCAACATCGAAATAGCGGGGTCCGCCATGGTGGCTATCAGCTGATGGGTTGAGAGACGCTCTCTCTCCAGCCCCTGCGGGGCTCTCTGGTCACCGTGTGCAGCAGCCTTTAGCCCAGGGCTTCGGGCTGCTGCTGCTGCAGCTGGGGATCCATGCTGCATGCACAGGGTCTGCAACCAGTTGTCGGCTCTGTGGATCTTGTGTTGTTTAGTGCAAGTGTGTCTGGGAGGGGCTCTTTAAGGGAGCGGCTTGCTGTTGAGTCCGCCCTGTAACCCTGTCTGCAGCTGTTCCTGGCACCCTTATTTCGATGTGTGCTACTTTGGCATGTAGACGTTCCCTCGCAGCACCTATTTCGATGTGGTGCTGCGCAAAGTCTATGTTGAACGTCGACGTTGCCAGCCCTGGAGGACGTGTAGACGTTATTCATCGAAATAGCCTATTTCGATGTCGCTACATTGAAATAAGCTACTTCGATGTAGGCTTCACGTGTAGACGTAGCCATAGAGTGGTGGTGGTCGGCGATTCTCTTCTGAGGGGGACCGAGGTGCCCATTTGTTGCCCTAACTCTTCGTCTCGGGAGGTATGCTGCCTGCCGGGGGCCCATATCCGAGATGTTACAGAGGTGTTGTTGAGGATTATCCGGCCCCCTGACTACTACCCCATGCTTCTCATCCATGTGGGCACTAATGATACTGCAAGGAGTGACACTGAGCGGATCAAGAGTAACTACAGGGCTCTGGGAGCACGGGTGAAGGAATCTGGGGGGCAGATGGTATTCTCTTCAATCCTTCCTGTCAAAGGTAGGGGCCCAGGCAGAGACAGGTGCATCCTGGAGGTGAATGCCTGGCTGCGTAAATGGTGTCACTCGGAGGGCTTTGGCTTCCTCCACCATGGGATGCTATCCCAGGAAGGACTGTTAGGCAGAGATGGCATTCGCCTTTTGAGGAGAGGGAAGACCCTTTTTGGACACAGACTGGCTCATGAGGAGGGCTTTAAACTATGTTCGACGTGGACAGGGGAGCAATGCCCACAGGTAAGTAGGGAAGATGGAGACCTGGGAGATGGGTCAGAAACAGGAGGGACCATGGGCTATAATGGCAGAGAAAAAGGAGGGCCAAGGCAAAACTGGGAGGCAAGATCAAATCAATTATCTTAGATGCCTATATACAAATGCAAGAAGTATGGGTAATAAGCCGGAAGAACTGGAAATGCTAATAAATAAATACAACTATGACATTGTTGGCATCAGAGAAACTTGGTGGGATAATACACATGATTGGAATGTTGGTAAGGAAGGGTACAGATTGCTCAGGAAGGATAGACGGGGAAAAAGGGAGGAGGTATTGCCTTGTGTATTAAAAATGTACACACTTGAACTGAGGTGGAGATGGACAGAGGAAACAGATGTGTTGAAAGACTCTGGATTAAGCTAAGAGGGGTAAAAAAACAAGGGTGATGTCCTTCTAGGAGTCTACTACAGGCCACCTACCCAGACCGAAGAGGTGGATGAGGCTTTTTTTAAACAAGTAACAAAATCATCCAGGACCCAGGATTTGATGGTGATGGGGGACTTCAACTATCCAGATATATGTTCGAAAACTAACACAGCAACACAGATTATCCAATAAGTTCTTAGACTTCATTGGAGACAACTTTTTATCTCAGAAGGTTGAAAAATCTACCGGGGGGAAGCTGCCCTAGATTTGATTTTAACAAATAGGGAGGAACTGATTGAGAATGTGAAAGTGGAAGGCATCTTGGGTGAAAGTGATCATGAAATCACAGAGTTCACAATTTTAAGGAAGGGTAGAAGGGAGAACAGCAAAATAGAGACAATGGATTTCAGGAAGGCAGATTTTGGTAAACTCTGAGAGCTGGTAGGTAGAGTCCTGGGAGAGGCAAGGCTGAGGGGAAAAACAACAGAGGAGAGTTGGTAGTTTTTCAAAGGGACATTATTAAGGGCCCCAAAGCAAGCTATTCCTGTGCATAGGAAAGATAGAAAATATGGCAAAAGACCTCCTTGACTTAACCAGGAGATCTTGCATGATCTCAAAATAAAAAAGGAATTGTATAAAAAATGGAAACTAGGACAAATTACAAAGGATGAATATAGGCAAACAACACAGGAATGCAGGGGCAAGATTAGAAAGGCAAAGACACAAAACAAGCTCAAATTAGCTATGGGCATTAAGGAAAACAAGAAGACTTTTTATAAATACATTAAAAGCAAGAGGAAGATCAAGGATAGGGTAGGCCCATTTTCTAGTGAGGGGGAAGAAACAGTAACAGGCAACTTAGAAATGGAAGAGATGCTTAATGACTTCTTTGTTTCAGTCTTCACTGAGAAGTCTGAAGAAGGAATACCCAATATAGTGAATGTTAGTGGGAAAGGGATAGGTTTAGAAGATAAAAAAAGAACAAGTTAAAAACCACTTAGGAAAGTTAGATGTCTGCAAGTCACCAGGGCCTGATGAAATGCATCCTAGACTACTCAAGGAGCTGATGGAGGAGGTATCTGAGCCATTAGCTATCATCTTTGGAAAATCATGGGAGACAGGACAGATTCCCAAAGACTGGAAAAAAGCAAATATAGTGCCCATCTATAAGAAAGGGAATAAGAACAACACAGGAGACTACAGACAGGTCAGGAAAGATTGTGCCATGAAAGATTGTGGAACAAGTAATTAAGTAAATCATCTGCAAACGCTGGGAAGGTGGTAAGGTCATAGGGAACAGCCAGCATGGATTTGCAAAGAACAAATCATGTCAAACCAGTATGATAACTTTTTTTGATAGGATAACAAGTCTTGTGGATAAGGGAGAAGCGGTGGATGTGGTATACCTAGATTTTAGTAAGGCATTTGATACAGTCTCACATGATATTCTTATCAATAAACTAGGCAAATACAACTTAGATGGGGCTAGTATAAGGTGGGTGCAAAACTGGCTGGATAACCATACTCAGAGAGTAGTTATTAATGGTTCTCAATCCTGCTGGAAAGGTATAACAAGTGGGGTTCCACGGGGTCTGTACTGGGACTGGTTCTGTTCAATATCTTCATAAATGATTTAGATATTGACATAGCCAGTATGCTTATTAAGTTTGCAGATGATGCCAAGCTAGGAGGGGTTGTAACTGCTTTGGAAGGTAGGGTCAAAATTCAAAATGATCTGGACAAATTGCAGAAATGGTCTGAGGTAAACAGGATGAAGTTTAATAAAGACAAATACAAAGTGCGCCACTTAGGAAGGAACAATCAGTTTCACACATACAGAATGGGGAGAGACTGTCTAGGAATGACTACAGCAGAAAGGGACCTAGGGGTTACAGTGGACCACAAGTTAAATATGAGTCAACAGTGTGATGCTGTTGCAAAAAAAGCAAATGTGATTCTGGGATGCATTAACAGGTGTGTTGTGAAAAAGACACGAGAAGTCATTTTTCTGCTCTACTCTGCACTGGTTAGGCCTCAGTTGGAGTATTGTGTCCAGTTCTGGGCATCGCATTTCAGGCAAGATGTGGAGAAATTAGAAAGGGTCCAGAAAAGAGCAACAAGAATGATCAAAAGTCTAGACAACATGACTTATGAAGAAAGGCTGAAAGAATTGGGCTTGTTTAGTTTGGAAAAAAGAAGATTAAGGGGGGAAATGATAGTGGTTTTCAGGTATCTAAAAGGTTGTCATAAGGAGGAGGGAGAAAATTTGTTCTTGGCTTCTGAGGATAGAACAAGAAGCAATGGACTTAAACTGCAGCAAGGGAGGTTTAAGTTGGACATTAGGAAAAAGCTCCTGACTGTCAGGGTGGTCAAACAGTGGAATAAATTGCCCAGGGAGGTTGTGGAATCTCCATCTCTGGAGATGTTTAAGAACAGGTTAGATAAATGTCTATCAGAGATGGTCTAGACAGTACTTGGTCCTGTCACGAGGTCAGGGGGCTGGACTCGATGACATCTCAAGGTCCCTTCCAGTCCTAGCATTCTATGATTCTATATGATTTTAGGAAATGTCATGAATGGGACGTAGCATAAATGTCCCCATGGTTATTCATATTAAATTGCAGTGAAGGAAGTTTGGGCTGGACATTAGGAAATTAGCATTCCTAACTGACAGGGTGGTTAAATACTGGCACGAATTGCCCAGGGTGGCTGTAGAATCTCCATCACTGAAGATATTTAGAACATGTTGGATAAATATCTACCAGGGATGACAGAGATGGTGCTTGGTCCTGCCAAGGTGAAGGGGACTGGACTTAATGACCTCTTAAGGTCCCTTCCAGTTCTAGTATTTTTTGATTCTATACATTGATTTTGCTGACGCCTCATTCACAAGAAGAATTTTGCCCATAGTTTTAGTGTATGTGCATTGAGCTGGAACAGTCCCCGTGGTAAGGAAGACACATCTTCAGAATCCTGAGATGGTGCAAAGCCAGTTATATCCAACATCAACCCATCTCCTGGCATTCGTGGAGCAGGAGGTTACATGGTGTGCTTTGGTGACCATCCTCATCACCAGGAGAGCCCATAGCGGTGGTGTCCAACCAGTTCTGAAGCCGCTATAGTGGCTACTGCTATTGCGCACTACCCACATTATTCTGAAACTATATCTATTGTGCAACCCAACTAGCCACCGGCCAAATAGCTACACCTGGCTTGTGGCTAGTATGTTGGATACTGCAGTTTCACAAGCCAGAGGATGTTAGAGCACCCAGAGCCCCTTGTAACTAGTATAAGGAGTTGAAACAACTCCCAGCTGCCCCCAGGCCAGAAGATATTACCTTCTTCAGGTATAACAAGCAAAGCAAGTGTGAAGAGCTCTGATTGTAAAGCTTTACTGAGGTGACTCTTTCCACAGGTAGTTGCCCACCTGTCTCTGTGCTCAGAAAAGGGCCCCCACCCACAAATGATGAGTCAAAAATGAGTCAGAAATCAGCCACATGGGGATTTGAAAGCAAGCACCAGTCCTGAGCAACCTTTCGACTAAATTCCTGCATTTCACTGTGGCACAGGTGTGCTAGGGGCCAAGCTGCAGTGTTCTCTGTAAGTGGAATGTTTGGGTGGCCATCCAGGAGATACTCAGCTGTTGCCTGGCTGATTAGCAGAGCATCCACAGCCAGACACCTGTTTTTCTATATGTGGTGCACCTCCACACATGCTTTGGTGCACATAACAAAAATTATTCTGCCCACAGATGGAAAAAACATTACAGATAACACTGCCAAGCAGACATCGGCCTTTTATTCCTACTAAGTAAGATTTGTCTTTCTTGGGTAACAAGAAAATTACATGAGGTAAACATAAGTGCACAGCCTATATTTACTTTATCTGGATCATTGGGTGCCTTTCTACAGTGCTTTGTCTTGTTAAGAAGGGTGCATTATCTCTGTATTGGGCACTGGTATCATTGCTACTGGAATACTGTGTCCAGTTCTGGTGTCCACAGTTCCAGAGGGATAGTGATAAATTGGAACGGGTTTAGAGAAGAGCCACAAGAATGATCAGAAGATTGGAAAGCAAGCCTTTGAGTGATACCATCAGCTCCCAGAGCCTGTTTAACTTAATAGAGACAATGTGAAAGAAATAGCGACTTGATTACAGGCCTAAAATAGTTACAGAGAGAAAAGCAATTTGATTATAGAAAGCTCTTCAGTCTAACTGGCAGAGGTGTAACAAGATCAAAAGCCTGGCATTGGAAAAAAATACCGAGGTTTGTGGTAGATTGTCCTCATTAGAAATGTTTACAACAAATTAGTGTGTGGGGGCGGGGGGAGGTGTAGTTCAAAGAGGAATGACTTCAGGGAAGTGGTGTCATGACATTCAGGCTGTCACACTGTGACTTCTGACCTGAAATATTAACAGCTAAACATTACTGAAGGGCAATTTCCAAAAGCTCAGAATCTGGCCTGCATTCTGAAAAACCCCTAAGAGCTGAAGGCCAGATTTCAAAAAATTTCTCTGTAGACAGCTAAATAAGTGACTCAGCTTAGGCACTGCATATCTTTGAAAATCAGGCCCTGAACATTTGAATTTAAGATTATCCAAATTCCACTAAATTCTTATATGCCAATAGTGGCTAGGATTAAAAGGTTGCAAAGCGGAACGCTCTGCAGTAAGGAAATGCCAAAATGGTCATTGTGCATGCAATCTTCATTCAGTTCACTTCTGCATCTGCACTGCAAAGAAGTCTTTAATTCAGCAATGGGCAACCTAGACTAGTGAGTGGACTGCGTAAGTGGACCTCTTTCATCTTAGTGGGCTGCAAGATTGTTGTAATCAAGGCAATCTCCAGGCATAGGGTGATTTTGATAACTACAGTGGCATATCCTGAATTTGCGGTGTGTGCCAAATGAACCATAGCAGTGGTTTGATTGTCTACAGAAGGTGTGCATGGCTGTCACAGTCAATGTTCTGCACAATCCTCACAAATGTCACTTCATATGCCCTTGCTTCATGTGAGTGTCACTTCAGGAATATGAATAAGGAAAAAATGACATCAGACATCTCCAGAATCTGGCAACTCAAGACATTACGGAGACATTACAGAGGTGTTGTCGAGGATTAACAAGCCCCCTGACCCCATGCTACTCATCCATGTGGGCAATAATGATACTGCAAGGAGTGACACTGAGCGGATCAAGAGTAACTACAGGGCTCTGGGAGCACAGGTGAAGGAATCTGGGGGGCAGATGGTATTCTCTTCAATCCTTCCTGTCAAAGGTAGGGGCCCAGGCAGAGACAGGTGCATCCTGGAGGTGAATGCCTGGCTGCGTAAATGGTGTCACCCGGAGGGCTTTGGCTTCATTGACCATGGGATGCTATTCCAGGAAGGACTGCTAGGCAGAGATGGCATTCGCCTTCCAAGGCAACTTGATATGTGGGCAATGGGAAACAATTTCTTGCAGGCCGCATATAAAAACACGGTGGGCCACGTGAGACCCATGGGCCACAGGTTATCCATCACTGATCTGTTCATGTGCCCCCATGTTCTGTTTTATGCATCATGTTAATTGAGTGCATGGGACAGATCTATTCTAACGGCCCTCCCCTGTGAGATGCATGCAATGAGCCCAGGCTTCCGCTGATTTCCTGGCACGATGCAGGAAGAAAACAGGGGAAGTGAGGTCAGGGGACAGAAATCTGGGATCCAGAGTGGGACACTGAGCAGCGAACCCTGAGCAGCACCCACTGCTCCTCAGAGGAGTCAGCTGACTCCCTCCAGACAAACTCCACCTGGAGACCCACTGGGATAAGGGAACAGAAATAGTCCTCACGTTGCAATGCACCCTCCCCATCCCTCCTCCCCCTCCTGGTATGAGAGATGGCTGATGTGGTCAGCAAGGAGGCAGTGTTGCTACTTTGGGGGCCATGGAAGGGGTGTGAATGGATGAGAAGGGGGTGAGAAAAGTGCAGCCAGAATCTTGTTAAGACGTTATGGAAGAGCCAGAAGAGAGGCTGGACCCTGACCCATTCCAAGTAGACAGGCCCTAAGGTCCCGTCATGCTGCAGATGGGGCAGGTGTTGAGAGAGTTTGTGAACCACAGGCCAGTACATACCAGTGCTCATGGCTCTGTGGAGGAGCTGCCTCCTGGGCTGTTTAATGAATTAGACAGGGGACTGCAGACAGACAAAGGATGGTCTCCTGGTTGAGGCAGCTGAATGCCACCCTGAATAGCTGGCTTCTATCCCTGTCTCCCCATAGGTGAGAACTTATCATCTTGATGGCAGGGGCAGCCCTGAGGCCCCTGCAGACCAGGAGCCACCCCCACACCTCCCATTCCCCCAAGTCCCCACCCCTGCTCCAACCACGACCTGCCTCATCCCTGCTCCTCTCCTTCCCTCCCAGAGCTGGAATGCAGTGAATCAGCTGTTCATGGTATTCCAGACGCACTGTGATGGAGGAGGATGAGGAGGAGCTGGTAAGTGTGGGGCTGCTATCAGGTCGAGGCATTGAGGGGAAGTGGGGAGCTTGGCCTGTGTGAGTGCTCAGCACCCACTAATTTCTCCCCATGGGTGCTCCAGCTCCAGCACACTCAGAGAGTGGGTGCCTGTGTCCCTACCGCTCAGTTCTTGTGTGACATTGGGCAAATCATTTAAACTAGACTTTTCATAGGTGGTTACTTCTGCATGCCACTAAGGGGTGAACTAAAGTTGGATAGGAAACCATCACTCTGGGCTTTCCTAAATTGAGTGCTTAACTGTACAACAGTTCAACCCTTCATCCTGCATCCCCTACATTGGTAGCGGTTTCATTTATCCGTGAAAGTGAGCAAAACTCATGTTAAAGAAAGTTATGTGTGCAAATCACACAACCCCTTCCAGTCAGGTTGTAATGCAGGGTGAAGGTATAGTACTGTGTCTGGTTATCACAGTTTCAGTATTAGTGTCTCACCCTATAAGCTGTAGGAAGAGTAAACTGTACTTTCTGTAACCTCACCTTTAAATACCTTAACATCCGTCAGTGTGTAGCTACTGTAATTCCTTGAGAGGGTAATCCTTAAACAGCACTCTGCCTTGCTTTCAGTTCAGTCATTCCCAGGTTTCCTTTTAGGACCAGATCTTGTATTTATAAACTGAGAATTATCTTTCTTGTTCCAAGTAAAATAAGAGAGAGGAGTCTTCCCAAAGATGCCTAAGAGGTTTAGAAGCACTAAACCCTTTGGAAGGCAATGGATTATGTGCTCCTCAATCCCTTCAGTGTTTTTAAAACATCTCACTCATAATTACTTGTGTATGCATTATTCTGCTTATTAATCATTTCATCCAGTACATAAGCATCCCAAGAGACTATTAGTGATGGACTGGTCCCCACTGTATGGTGCAGTGTCTTCCCAGAGTATCCACGTAAGTAGGACCAGATTGTGCAGAGGAAAGATGTTCCACTTGTTGACATTTCTGTATAAATTTGACGTGATCCCCTGGCTTTGGTTTTCTCCAGCAGAGGTGGCGCAAACACGATTTACAAATTGCAAACAGCTGTCCGTGTCTTCCAGAATTACTAGTCAAAAAAGCTGCAACACGCTTGTTTATTTCATTTTGTATTTTGAGGGTTAGATATTACCATAAGGGGAAACCCTTTGTTCAAAATCCTTTTGTTCCATGCACATTATCCTTTGTTTTTATCTGTCATTACAATGAAGCCAATAGATCTCACTCCCCTCCCTTCCGCACTGCCCGATTCACTCACACAGAAATGACAGTGTGCTTTGATTTTAACAGCTGGTGATGCTCCTTTCGTGCTCCTTTCCTCCCAGACCCAGAGGGACTGGGACTAAGGGGTGCAGGACATGCCGCAGCACCCCCTGACTTTAAGGGGTTTCCACTATATAAAGAAGTTGCAGTTTGGTTTAGTGGCTGTCTGCATCCTCACGCTACAAATTGGTCCAGTAATCTGTATCGATATTGTGGCTGACAAATTTTCTGGCTGGAATGGTACTGGAAACAGCTGAGCTTAAGCTAACATTGGAGAATGCCAACAAAGTGAATTTAAGCTCATGAAGACAACTGACAGCAGATACCTGATTTCAAGAGTTGTCTGCACTACTGTCCCAGTTCTGGAAGGCATTCTCCTTCCGATAACACATGAAACAGCCTGGAATTTAGGCATGTGTTTCTGTCCCATTTGAGTCATGACTAGTCTTTTCCTGAATCAGGGGAGAAAAGTGGTGAGGCATCCACCTGCGAGAGTACTTTGCATTTCAAATATCTACTGCTCAAAATAAACCTCTGCAAGCAACCTGCTGATTAGGAAAAAGTCATGGAAATAGCCATACAAATTACTTCTGAAAAGCTTCACATGAATGCACCTAAGGAAACTATAAGCCCTTTCCACTGCAGGGAGGGATAACTCACTGGTTTGAGCATTGGCCTGCTAAACCCAGGGTGTGAATCCAATCCTTGAGGGGGACATTTAGGAATATGGGGCAAAAAAAAAGGGGCGGAGATGGTGCTTGGTCCTTCCAAGAGGTCAGGAGACTGGACATGGTGACCTCCTGAGGTCCCTGCCAGCTAGCTCTGTAAGATGTGTATCTTCACATATCCACCAAAAACATGAAGGGGAATTCTGTGCATGAATTATTCTCTGCTTAGTTTCATCAATAATAGACCTACACATCCAAAAGGTGGCTTTTTGTTGTTTCAATAATTATCTGTGCAAGCAAGTCTACTGTTTAATGTGGAAATACTTTGTAATTAAGTGTCTTATTTGAGCGTATCTCTGTTCACCAGCAAAAATCTTCACCGCCCAGTTCAGGTTGTTACTCAATAGGAAAATTAAAATGAATTCACCAGAAGTGTTACGCTAAAAAGTTAGCATAAAAGTCCTTGAATTTAACAAATAAGGGAAGGCAGATAAATATTCCAATACATTCAGGCTGGGTCTACACGTGCCCCTTCCTTTCGAAAGGGGCATGTTAATGAGTGGTTTCGAAAGATACTAATGAGTATTCGAAAGTGCAGCTTTTCAAATCGTGCACCACCCGTGGAGACAGGACCTCCCGAAAGGACCCCACCCAGTTTTCGAAAGGCCTTCTTCCTATCTGTGATCGGAAAAAGGGCTTTCAAAAACTGGGGGGGGGTCCTTTCAGAAGGTCCCGTCTCCACAGGCCGTGTGTGATTCGAAAAGCTGCACTTTCAAATTGCCGCGGCCGCCATTATGCTAATGAGGTGCTGTCCCACTTTCTTAATATTTTCTTAGGTTTGCACTACCAGGCTTCTCCGTTCGTGTCTTCTTTGTTCCTCGTAAGGATTCTTTCACATTACTGACACATAGGACTCTCTTCAATAGTGAACAAAGTGCATGAGCCCTTGCATTGGCAGTATTAGTCTACAGGAAAACCTGGTGAGCCATATGGTTTTTGCCCCTCCTCAAACCTTGCCACATGTCTATGCCTTGGGTGGACACTGTTATTGTTTCAGATCTCTGATTCTATAAATGAGCTTGATTGTTTCCTACATTTTTCCTGAATGATGAGGTCTCACCCAACCGCTCCACTGAACAGCATAAATTTGTCCATTCTAAAACAACCATACAAAGTTATCTTGTAATTCTACTCCCTAAATTGCAGCTCAAAGGGGTAAATTTCTTACAAGGACATTTTTGAAGGCACAGATGGCACCTGGACATCTAATCCCCATTGATTTAAATGGAAGTTGGACTCATAATTCCCATTTGTGTCTTTCAAAACTCTTCACCTGTAGTTTTAGAAGTTGTATTGGTGACTAAAAACTGATTCAGAACACAACATGCTACAGCTACTGCCAACCTCCAACTGCCTACCACTAGTAACACTGAATAGAGGTTGTCAAAAAATCATCACAAGGTTTTAATGATAACAATAGCTTTTTATAGTCACCGAACTTTTACAAGAAAATTTCAATTTATTTTTTCGAGTTTGTGATACATTGCCCCCAAACTAAAATTTATTTCATCTTCATCAGCTAAACTTGGACACATTTTCAATTTGGGGGAAATATTTATAAAATATTTAACAAAAGATATTTTGTTTTCATTTAATTTTTTTTTTACAAAAGATAAAACACATTTCACCGGCTCAACCACAGGATCCCTTTTTCATAGCTTTAACTAGGTGAATAGCAGCCATGAGTTAGCATCCTTAAGGTATCAAAAAATTTCATCTGTAAAAGTTTAGATTCTTAGCCAGTATAATTCAGTCAAGGCCCACTGGCTTCCAAGAGCAGTGCTGGTAGGTGTTTGGCATTTTTGAAAACTAGACTACATAGCACTAAATAAGTCCTGTGGCATCTTACAGACTAACAGATATTTTGGAGCATAAGCATTTGTGAGCATCTGACGAATCAGGTCTTTGCCCATGAAAGCTTATGCTCCAAAATATCTGTTAATCCATAAGGTGTCCCAGGGCATCTTGTTTTTTCGAAGATACAGACTAACTCAGCTACCTCTCTGACACTAAATAAGTGATTAGGTGACTTTAAAAAAAATTGCATTATGTACAGATGTGGTCCTCTCATGTCAAAAAAGATACACGGGCATTAGAAAAGGTTCAAAAAAGAGCAACTAAAATGATTAGAGGTTTAAGACAGAATAAAGAGACTAGGACTTTTCAGTTTAGAAAAGAGGAGACTAAAGGGGGTGTGATGGAGGTATATAAAATTATGAGTGGTGTGGAGAAAGTGAACAAGGAAAAATTATATACTTGTTCCCATAATACCAGAATTAGGGGACACCAAATTAAATTAAGGAGCTGCAGGTTTAAAAAAAATAAAAGGAAGTTCTTCTTCACACAGCACACAGTCAACCTGTGGAACTCCTTGCTAGAGGAGGCTGTGAAGTCTAGGACTATAACAGGATTTAAAAAAGAGCTAAATAAATTCATGGAGGTTAGGTTCATTTATGGCTATTATCCAGAATAGGTAAGAGATGGTGTTTCTTGCCTCTGTTTGTCAGAGGCTGGAGATGGATGGAAGGAGAGAGATCGGTTGATCATTACCTGTTTGGTCCATTCCCTCTGGGGCACTTGGTATTGGCCACTGTTGGCAGACAGGATACAGGGCTGGATGGACTTTTGGTCTGACCCAGTATGGTTGTTCCTATGTTCTTAAATATCAAAATCCTTCACAAAACTAAATGACCTTTCTTCACACAGCTCCATGGGCAGTGAACCACCATTTCAGAAACAGTACTGATATCTAATCGGTGCGATAGTCAGTCATCATATGCACATTGCAAGGGCAAGCAAGGACATGATTTGGTGTGTGTGAGAGATTTGATTGGTTATTCAAAAACTTTTAATCATCTGCCCATGGAAGATAATCATAACATATCAGAGTCACATTGTCCTCGCATTAAAGCCGGACAGAACATTGCAGTGCATTACATTACACGATGTATAAGACCTACAGCTTCAGTTCCATTGATCCTCAACCTTGTCATTTTACATCCCCGCATCCCTTAAGAGCAAAATATCTTCATTATTATGTAGATGACAGGAGCATCCACTTCTTTTAAAAAAGGGAATGAAATTAGTGAGAAAGGGAATTGGATAATCGGTGTATTATTCACAGGGATGCATACCTAATTTATATAGTGCTGCTGCTATGCCATCTGAAATTGCTGTAACTCCAATTAAGCCAGCTTAAGTAATAGCAGGGACTATTCTACTGTGTCAGAATATTAATTTAATGGTCTGTTTTATACTCTAAAAATAAAATGTATTCCTAATTCATCTAGTCATTTTACAATAACGATGGACTAAATTTTCCACGAGGTAACCCTGCACCCACAGCCCTATGTACAAGGACTAAGATATAGGTTGGCATACAAAGCACAAAGATGTGGCTGCTGGGAGGTTTAATAACTACCCTGTCTAGTGCTTTTCACCAGTATAGCACAAAATGCTTTCCAAAGGAGGTCAGTTTCATTACCCCTCTTTCTACAGATGGGGAAACTGAGCCACAGAGGAGGGAAGTGACTTGATCACAAAGTTACCCAGCAGGGCAGGCGCAGATCAAAGACTAGGACCTGATCCCATGAGTCGCAGTGCAGAAAGCACTGTGGAGCTTGTGATGATTTGGGGACTAGGTCCATATCTAACTTAAGAATTCTGTTTGATAGTAGAGATTGAATGTGTTGGTGTCAGACTGCAGATGCCCTTTGAATGTGGGACTTTTTGCCTTCTCTGGTGACACTGTATCACTGTCTGGGGATGGAATTCCAAGAGGCATCAACACAGAGCTGACAATGGAAGGTTATGAAAAGTTGACAGTCTTCCATTTAAATTGAAGCACTTTTAGCCAGAGTGATCAGTTCAAGAGACAGAGGCCCCCACTTTACCTGGAAAGTAAAGAATGGAATTGCCTGGTGGGGAGACTCTGATTGCCAGTTGAGACTGGCCAGGGATCAGCAAACAAAGGGGACTAGCCATTAAGTTCTCACTCTTTACAGAACAGCTGGTGACATGAGACTCCATATTCCAGAGAAGAAGGAATTTGCTGAGGGGGGAGGAAAGGATTCTAGACTTCTTGGAAAGCCCTAATCCCCATTTCAGAGGGCTGCACACAAGCAAGGGGCATGATTCCCTGAGTGTCTGCACATTTGCATGCTAACTCAGCAACACAACGACATTTACCCACGCTAGCTAGAAGAGAAGCAGTTCAAGTATGTTTAGATGATCAGGGGCTCGCCCCGTAAGGTTGGCCTGCAGACATAGCTGAGCAGAAAGAGGTTTCTCCGAAAGTTATTTCAGTTTGCAGTAGTTAATCAGGCAGCTTCCTACCCCAAAATGTGACAGTTTGGGGCATTTTTAAAGTAGTAACAGATCTTGCCACCTTGACTCACATCTATTCAAGGACTTCTCCCTCTGCTCACGGGTATTGGAATCTGGACAGGATTGTCACTTTCTTTTATGGGAAAGGGATTTTGGAGACAAATTGCACCTCGTTGCCACTTGAAAAAGGTAGCACTGGGGCAAGAGGAGAGCAGACTTTGAAGGATTGCTGCCCCCCTTTCTACACAGGTAGGTAGGGAGTGGCAAGGCGTGACTGAGATATAGGCAGAGTGTTAGACATCTGCACCTCACATCATGCCAACCGCAGGAGAGAACCTGAGACAGAGGAGGAGATAATCTGCTGCTGGTGCAGGCCTCTCCTGGAATACCGGGGTTAGAATTGTGACCTCCATGTCTATTCACAGAACCATACCCCACCAGCACCTGAGGGCACCAGACCACACACAGTGAAAGTAATTTAATGCCTCAGGTCAGGGTCATAGTGGGCTCCATTTTGCTCCTTATTATTCAATCTATCATGATAGTGGGATGCAGGAGCCTAACTGAATGGATTCAGGCTGCCTTGCCAACACCTCTTCCAAACCCCTCCCTCCTATAACCCATGCTCCACCCTCCAACTTCTATGGGGCATACTAGAGAACAAATACCTTCCTCCATCTTTCTGAGCCAGGTAACTGCACCTTCTTTTCTTTGTCAAAGATCCAGCTGGAGTGGACCATGCTTCAGTTAACACCAGGATAAATTACTGCAGTCCCCACCTCCAGGAATTGAATGACACCTCCACAAGGTGAATGAACTTGGTGCAGCTGGTCACACAACCAGGAAAGACCTCCATGAATACATCAAACCTATGGCCGGTGTTTCTTTCCATCCATTATTTTCAGACAACACTTTTTTTTAAGGGCTGGTTCTAAGCAACCCAGCCTTTAATAAAAGAGGAACCTCAGAACACTTCAGCATATGCACAATCCACTTCCTTCCAAAGATATTTACCTGTTATGGGGTGAAACCCCTGGAGAGAAGCATGTTGGAGCGTACATTTTGCTGGGATGTTGCCTGTGGACTTGCACAGAGCATATTCTGATCCCAACTTGTCTCTCTCCAGATCAAAATGTATAATAACCCTTTTTGGTAGAGATGTTCCCATCTACAATCTCTGTTGTAAAAGTATCCTGGTCCAGGACAAAAAGTCACCTTTGTATTTTGGGAACTGAGGAGCTGTCCAAAATTCCTGTACTTGAGCAAAATGTTGTTCAGCATGTCTACACCAAGGCAGGCTCGTATGTAGGAATTTCTGTGGGGTGTGCTTGTCTTGTAAATACGTACTAGATTTTTTTAATATAAAGGAGTTCAAAATTGTCCTGCAATGAGTGTTCATAAGAGAAGTTAATGAAAAAAATTGAGTGGAAACAGTGATTGATAAAATGATTTTGTTATAAAATAGTAAAAATGTATACATTAATAAAGGTTTTATAGAAATTACTTGCTGGGATCTTGCTGTAATATTGTAAGTGAAATATAATATTCCTAAGTATTCATCCCCATCTCTTTCCTGTTTCTAGTAGCCAAGGGCATAAGGGGAAATGTAGTCCCTTCCCTGGTTGCAGGACTGTGTTCTAGGCAGGGAGCTGGCTAAGGAACTAAAGCATCCAGAATGCCTTGGGTTCCCCACCATGGTCTGAAGGGTCCCCCTACACAGGCAGCAGGGAGGAAGGGTGAGAAGCTGAACATGGAGGGGGTGTATTCATGCCCTTTACACACACAAACACATGGCATATAGGACTGCAAGGAGGTCGGTGCCCCCACAAAGATCTTCAGCAGTGACTAGTAGTTTGGGAACCCACTAGGAGACACTGTAAAAGTTCTCTAATTTTTGAGGGTGGATGCTGAGCACTTTCTGAAAAATCCTGAATAAGTGTTCAAGTTAGACACTCCCCAAAACAGGCACCTACAATCACTATGCTCTGAAAATGCTGGCCACTGTAGACAGTTTCCATAGGCAGGCAGTTAGATGCATAGCTTTCCCTTCACTTTGCCAGCTTTCATCAGTGTGAGACTGCCTCTGCACTGTTTTACACTGGTGAAAAGGGCCAATGATTCAAGTGAAGTCACACCAGTTTCAGAGTCTGAGGAAATGGGAATGTTCTTCAGGTGGAAAAGAAAAGCATACTATGTAGTAGCTATGTCTACACTTGCTCTCCTCTTTTGAAATAGGTATGCAAATTAAGGAAATCAAAAATACAAATGAGGCGCTGATTTACAGATTGGGAGACTCATTTGCATGTTCTCCTTTCGAAAGAAAAAAAGCAGTGTAGACAGAGCTCTTTCAAAAATAAACCCCATCTTTGAAAGAACCCTTCTTCCAATTTTGTTTCAGGAAGGATTCTTTCAAAGATGGGGTTTGTTTTCGAAAGTGTCTTGTTTACACTGCTTTTTTTCTTTTGAAAGAAGAATATGCAAATGAGGCACCAGATATGTAAATCTGTGACTCATTTGCATTTTTGATTTCCTTCATTTGCACACCTCTTTCCAAAGAGGAATGCAAGTGTAGACATACCGAGGCCACATCTACACTAGCCCCCACCTTCGGAAGGATCATGGTAAGGAGCGAGTTGGGAAGATGCTAATGAGGCACTGCCATAAATATGCAGTGCCTCATTAGCATAATCACGTGCCACCCGTGTAGACAGGGTCCTTTTAAAAGGATCCACCGGACTTCGAAAGCCTCTTCTTCCTATTTAGTTTTAGGAAGTAGGGGCTTTCAAAGTCCGGAGGTATCCTCTCAAAATGCCCCCCTCTACATGGGTCGCACTCAATTCGAAAGTGGAGCTTTTGAACCGTGTGTGGCTGCCATTATGCTAATGAAGCACTGCATATTCATGGGTCACCTCATTAGCATCTTCCCAACTCACTCATTACCATGCCCCTTCCAAAAGGAGGGAGCTAGTGTAGCTACAGCCCTAATGTGTTTGAAAAACATACGATAAAGAAATTGCATTAGACAAGTACCTATTTCCACTGATTTGCCACGTCTACGCTGGGATGGTACATTGAAATAGCTTTCCTGCCACCCTTATTTCAATTTGGGCTGCTTTTGTGTGTGGACGCTCCCCTGCAGTGCCTATTTCGATGTAGGGCTGTCCAACATCAACGTTGAACGTTGACGGCACCAGCCCTGGAGGATGTGTAGACGCTACTCGTCGAAATAGCTTATTTCGATTTTGTTACATAAGCTATTTCGACGAGTAGCATCTACACATCCTCCAGGGCTGGTGCCGTCGACGTTCAGCATTGATGTTGGACAGCACTACATCGAAATAGGCACTGCAGGGGAGTGTCTACACACAAAAGCGGCCCAAATTGAAATAAGGGTGGCAGGAAAAACTGCAGGCGGGGTCACAAGGCGGACTAGCACTTCTGGGGCAACAGTAAGCCACTCCATTAAAGGGCCTCTCCCAGACACACTCAGCCTGCACAGCACGCAGTCTGCAGAGCCAGAAGCACGCACACCCCATGTAAGCAGCATGGACCCCCAGCAGCAGCAGCAGCAGCAGCCAGAGGCCCACACACCCGCCTCTGGAGCAGTGGCCGCCCTGCTCAGTGCCATGGAGGAGGAAGCTCAGCATCTTTTATTTCAGGAAGATGATTTGTCCTCGGGGGATGAAGAAGCAGCCCCAGACCTTGCTGCCCTCCCAGCCTCCCCCCGCTGGACACGCCGCCGGCTATGGAGGTACCCCACTAGCACAGACTGGTGGAAGCGGCTGGTGCTTGGCGAGTGGGACAATGACCGCTGGCTCTGGAATTTCCGGATGAGCCGGCATACATTCCTCGAGCTCTGCCAGTGGCTCACCCCAGCCTTATGGCACCAGGACACCCTCATGAGATGTGCCCTCACCATTGAGAAATGGATCGGCATTGCTGTCTGGAAGCTGGACACTCCAGACAGCTACCGATCTGTATGGCAGCAGTTCGGTGTGGGCAAGGCCACTGTCGGGGCTGTCCTCATGGAGGTAAGAGGACCCGGGGGAGGGGGGAGCCTGGTGGGGCAGCGGGTGCCCGGGGAGGAGAGGGAGCTCGGGAAAGATGGGGAGCCTGGGGGAGGGAGCCCTGGAGGAAGGGGGAAGCTGGGGAGAGGGCCAGACACACCCTGTACACCCCTCATGGGTGCTCTTTCATGTCCTTCCCCTGCAGGTGGTCCACACAATCAATGCCCTGCTCCTCCACAGGCTCATGTGCCTTGGGGACCCGGATGCCGCCATCACGGGGTTTGCCAGCCTGGGCTTCCCTAATTGCTTTGGGGATCTAGATGGGACCATATCCCCATCTGTGCTCCAGAGCACAGTGGAGGATGCTTCCTGAATAGGAAGGGATACCATTCCATGGTCCTCCAGGCCTTGGTGGACAGCTGGGGCCGCTTCTTGGACATTTATGTTGGCTGGCCTGGCAGCAGCCATGACACCCGGGTGTTCAGAAATTTGGGCCTGTGCCGCCGGCTGGAGACAGGGACCTACATCCCCCAGCGGGAGATCCTGTTGGGGAACACCACTATGCCCCTCCTCCTTGTTGCAGATGCAGCGTACCCCCTCCAGCCCTGGCTCATGTGCCCCTAGAGGGGCCATGTCAGTGCCACCCAGAAGCGGTTCAACACCCGCTTGAACCACGCACACCAGGTGGTCAAGCGGACTTTTGGCCGCCTCAAAGGGTGCTGGAGGTGTCTCCTCACCCTCCTGGATGCAGGGCTCGCCAACATCCCCCAGGCTGTGGGCGTGTGCAGCACACTCCACAACTTGGTGGAGAGCAAGGGGAGAGGCATTTTTCCAGGGCTGGGCTGTGGAGGCTGGCAGGGCCGACGCCCAGCCACCCACTGCCCCCAGTCACCAGGTTGCCCCTGAGGGGATCCGGGTCCTGGAGGCCCTGCAGGCCCATTTTGAGCAGGCTGCGGGGTGAACTCTGGCAGGGCCAGCTGCTGGTGAGCTACCCACCGCCCCCCCCAGATCCCCCACAGCACTACCTGCCCCCACGCCCACACCACTAAGCACCAGAGAGCACACACCACCCACACACTTCTTTTGTAAATAAACCAACACCTTTTTTTTTTTAAACAAAGCAGTGAACTCAACATTACAGAAGTGGGGGACTATGTACATGGGGGGCAGCTACTAAAGGGGGGTGGAACAAATAAACTATTTACAAACATGGGGAGAATATGTACAAAGGGGGGGGGGCAACGTCCTTGGCCCTTCACCCCTATTGTCCAGCGCCTGGTGTGGGGTGAGCCGTGACCCACGTCTGGGCCAGAGGCCCCGTCGAGGCTGGGTGGGGGCCGGGAGAACTGGCAGATACTGCTGGGCCAGGTCCTGAGGCCCATGGTCCCCCTCGGCGGCAGGCTCCAGGACAGCTGCTGGTGGAGGGCGGCTTGGAGGGACGGCAGACGGAGCGACGGGGGGGGGCAAGTGCTCCGCGAGCTGCTCAAAGGTCCGTGTGAAAGCCCCCCAAGCTAACTGGTGCCAGGCCAGCGCTCGCTCCTGCAGGTGGAGCCGCCGTTCCTCCACCTGCAGGCGACGCTCAGACACCTCCAGCTCACGCTGGAGGGTGGCAAGGAGCTGGGGGTCAGCAAACGCCTGGGGATGGCTCTGGCGCTGTCGGGCTCGTCCTGGGGCCAGTCCAGGCTCCGTTGCTGGCCTGGCCTGCTGCAATGGCCCCGGTGCGCTATCCAGCACAACAGATACAGCACCTGTGCTCTCAGGGCCCTCAGATGGTGCAGCTGTGGAACAGAGGGGGGGGAAAGTGGAGACAGCCGTTAGTCTGGGCCCTGACCCGTGGCCCATGTCCCCCCACCCCTCTGCTGCTGGTTCTCCATCCCCATCCCCCAGAGATGCTGATGATGATGATGGGTGTGCTATCCCCCCACCAGGGGGGAACCTCTAGGTTCCATTCCCCACATCCCCAGGGATGAGGCATTGTGCTGTCCTGCTGGGGGGCAGGGGCTGATGGACTCTTCTGAGGGACATGCCACTGCTGTCCTTGGGGCCATGGTCATCTGGGTGTGTGCAAGGCCCTGGTCATGTATCTTGTCCCTGCCCCTTAACCCCAGGGGTTTGCAGTGGGGTACATACCTGACGGTCCGCTCCCACGGTCGGGGGACACCCATCAGGTGGACGTCCTGCTGGAGCTGTGGGAGGGGAGGTCTATGAGCAGCCTCCCATCGCTGGAGGCTTCCTCGTACTCCTCCTGCTGTGCTGGCCCAGGGGTGGGCTCCTGTGGGGGCCTCTGGGGTGCAGGGCTGGCCTCTGGGCTGGACTCCGTCTCCGAGGCCTGCTGGGGCTTGTCGGCCGAGGTGTCAAGGGTGGCCGGGGGGGGAGGAGGTGTACTGGGGGCCCAGGATTTCCCTGAGCTCCCTGTAAAAGGGGCAAGCAGCAGGGGCAGACCCAGATCAGCTGGCTGTGTCCTGGGCCCGGGAGTCACCCTGCCGCAGCTCCTTCACCTTACTCCTGACATGGTCAGGAGTGCGGGCAGGGTGACCCCAGGCAGCCAGGCCCTCGGCCAGCTGAGCAAACACATCTGCGTTCCGCTGCTTCCTCCCCATTACCTGGAGCACCTCCTCCTCTCCCCAGAGCCCCAGCAGGTCCTGGATCTCGGCCTCCGACCAGGAGGGGCTCCACTGCCTCTTCCCCTGATGGCTGGCTGGCTGGAAGCCCTGGGTCCCCTTGGGGAGGTGCCCTGTGGGTGGTTGGGGGGCTGACTGGATGCCATGGGTGCTGGGTGGTGGATTGGGGCTCGTGAGGACATGCAGGCTGGACACATGTGTGTGCTGATGCCTGCACAAGCTCTCAGCCTCTTGCACAGGAAATAAGGGGGCAGGGAGCTTTAAGGGGCTGCTGCACACAGCAAACATAGAGCTCAAGGGCTGGAGAGAGCGTCTCTCAACCCCTCAGCTCATGGCCGCCATGGAGGACCCCGCTATTTTGATGTTGCGGGAAGCGGATCGTTTACACGTGCCCTACTTCGACGTTCAATGTCGAAGTAGGGCGCTATACCCATCTCCTGATGAGGATAGCGACTTCGATGTCTCTCCTCCTTACGTCGATTTCAACTTCAAAATAGTGCTCGGCGCATATAGACGCGGCGGGTGCTATTTTGAAGTTGGCCCGGCTACTTCAAAATACCCGGCTAGTGTAGACGTGGCTATTGACTGCTATCCTATTACTTCTATAGGCTTAATCCTGCCGAGATACTTACAGTTAGCCATATGCATAAATCTTTGCAGTATGGAAGCTGGAGTCAGGGAGGAGAGGCAAATTTTAAATGTAACAGGGAGCAGTAAGTAACTCTTCTGTAGCTAATGATCCCAAAGGTTGTACGTCACTTTCAACTCAAGTAGGAGCTAAAGCAGCTGCTATTTGCTTCATTATCATTCACACGTTCCCTAAGACATTTGCACCTCTTTTTACAATTCATAAGCTCCTTGGTAAGTAATATACAAGTAATTTTCTTTTACATCCCAGTTTCTTATTTCTGAGGGCTGTGTCTAAAAGACCATTTTTCTCTGCTTTATAGAAAGCAAAGGGATGAAGAGAGAGCTCCTGAGTACAGCTACAATGACATTTCTGAAATCTTAAAACGTGTTCTGTTGAATACAACACAGCAATAAAATATGGCATCTGAGTACAATTTAATGATATCAGCGGCACTGAGAAGAGAGCTGAGGATATGTGTATTGTATTAACTTAATAATGTGCCTTTTACAAATGGAACAAAATAGGACTTAATTAAATAAACAGGGTTAAGGAGCTCATCATCGGGATCTTCTGAAATTCAGAAACCTTTTATTTGATTTTGCTTTGTCAGTGCAGTTCATGTGGAACCTACATTGCAAAGCACTGGGACCAGGGATCGCCTGAAATATACAGGTTTGCCTTACTACCTGCTGAACTATATTTCACAGGGTGACAGACTTACACAATCACACAAAAAGAAGCATGAGTGGGCTTTTTCAAGAGGATGGGCAAGCCCTGCATAACTTTGGCATCTATGCTGGATATAGGGAAGGAAGGTGTATCTCAAGACATGCCAGGATCTTTTGGTCTCAGCTAGATATGTTGCAATGACAGCCTTTCTCATGGAATTTTAGCATCCTGAGATCCTGTCATGCTAAGGAGACAGAAGGGGAAAAGTTCGTCCCAAAAATTCTGAGTTCAGATGTAGATATGTGCCAATGTAATGAGCAAATAGTCTGTCCGGTATTTGTTTTCCCCAAAACCAGTCCACTCCACCCTTAATACATTCCAAAAAATGAGACCGAGTCTCAGCTGCTTCTGAAGTATTTCTGTTGTGCTACTCTGACTTACATCAGCTGTAAATCCATTCCAATCTGCCCCCAAAAGGTGTAGCCTTGAACAAATATCTACTTGTGCAACCTGCCACCATTTAGCAAGCCCCAAGCCCTTTTCTGCACAACCTCCAATGTTCACCCTTCCTGGTGCGTGTTCTGAGTGAAGACTTGTCAGAGCTCTTCGCCTCTGGGTTTCTGCTTCCCCTGGATGGTGATTTATGCGTAGCTACTCAGGCTGCTGAGATTTCTATAACTACATGAAAGAAATAAATCAACAACTTCTATTAATAAAAAAGTAAAATCTTTAGCCAGGGGTCTCCAAAGCAAGTGCCTAAGGGCATGATCCTGAGCCAAGGAATTTAATGGGAGTTTTTATATTGAATTATCTTGGCATAATAGCGTCCCTAAATATGTACAGCTAGACTCACAGCCCAGTCACAATAGAGCGAGAAGTGTCATGGACTCCTGGACTCCCTCCCTGAAGAAGGTAGACAGGAAGCAGGTGGAGCACGAATGGAGTCTTGGCTCCATTTCTCCTCCCACTTTCCATCCAGTAAACCTGAACCAAAGGATGAGGAGATTCGTGGCTGGCGTGTGTGTGTGTGATAGATAACTTTCTGTGGTACAGGCCATCACTAAATAACTTCACCTCTCAGAAGAAAGAGCAATAAGAGTTATGTGTCTCAATCACAACCACTCTGTACCATATTAAATATACAGAACTGTCAAGACTCAGATGTATGCATTCATTTTGAGATGAATGGATTATAAACAGATGCCTAAGATGGCAATAAAAACCCCACATTTAGAATTTTTATATAGAAAGTTAAAGTGAAAAGCACCCAGAACAATAACTAGTGTGATTACCCTCCGCTGGCAGGCAGTTGGATTTCAAAGGGGTTTCCCCAAACACCAAAAATTTTCTAATTCCTTGTTGAGACTCTGAGAATTACAGATGATACAAATAATCTATTTTAGCATGGTCTGCACTAGTGCGTCTTATTCAGGTTATATTGTATTAATCAGAAACAGGACAAGGCCAACAGGAGGTGGCTGAATAATCAACAGGCATTTCCATAAATAAACAATTTCAGAGTCAAGGGTCAATTTCATTTCAGATATAGTTCTACTGAATTCTAGTGGAGTTAGAGTGACAAGGAATTTGCCCCAGTAAGACTAATGCTTATAAAATAACAAGAATAGATGAGCCCTCACAGGAGTAGAAATCCTCCATTCAACTATTTACAGTACACCCCACTCTTTGAAACACAATCCTGAGCATCCAAAAATATCCAACATTGAACACCTAAGCCCAGAGCTTCACTTGGTATAAGTCAGGATAGTCAATAAAGCTACTCTGATTTACACCAGCTGAGCATCTGACAATACCAAATTTGTATTACTCATGTAAACCTATGTTTAACACCTTTTCATGGCACAATATGCTCTAAGACAAGGAATGATGTTTCCTGTGTTCTTGTTCATCACCCAAAACAATAAATCCTCATTAGAGACTTTGGACCTGATGCAAAGTGCAAGGGGAGTCTTTGGACTGTGTACAATGGGCTTTCTCTCAGGCTTTCTATGGCTACGTCTACACGTGCACCCAACTTCGAAATAGCTTATTTCGATGTTGCGACATCGAAATAGGCTATTTCGATGAATAACGTCTACACGTCCTCCAGGGCTGGCAACGTCGATGTTCAACTTCGACGTTGCTCAGCCCAACATCGAAATAGGCACAACGAGGGAACGTCTACACGGCAAAGTAGCACACATCGAAATAAGGGAGCCAGGCACAGCTGCAGACAGGGTCACGGGGCGGACTCAACAGCAAGCCGCTCCCTTAAAGGGCCCCTCCCAGACACACTTTCATTAAACAGTGCAAGATACACAGAGCCAACAACTAGTTGCAGACCCTGTATATGCAGCACGGACCCCCAGCTGCAGCAGCAGCAGCCAGAAGCCCTGGGCTAAGGGCTGCTGCCCACGGTGACCACAGAGCCCCGCAAGGGCTGGAGAGAGAGTATCTCTCAACCCCCCAGCTGATGGCCGCCATGGAGGACCCCGCTATTTCGATGTTGCGGGACGCGGATCGTCTACACGTCCCTACTTCGATGTTGAACGTCGAAGTAGGGCGCTATTCCCATCCGCTCATGGGGATAGCGACTTCGACGTCTCGCCGCCTAACGTCGATTTCAACTTCGAAATAGCGCCCAACACGTGTAGACGTGACGGGCGCTATTTCGAAGTTACTGCCGCTACTTCGAAGTAGCGTGCACGTGTAGACGCAGCCTCAGTGTTCTTGCTTTACTGCTACTAAAATGAATGTGGAGAGACACATACCAATGGATTGTAACAGAGAGGAAGCTGTGCTAGTCTATACACTATCAAAACAAAAAGCAGTCAAGTAGCACTTTGAAGACTAGCAAAATAGTTTATTAGGTGAGCTTTCGTGGGACAGACCCACTCCTTCAGACCAAGACTGGCAAAATAGTTTATTAGGTGAGCTTTCGTGGGACAGACCCACTTCTTCAGACTGGTCTGAAGAAGTGGGTCTGTCCCACGAAAGCTCACCTAATAAACTATTTTGCTAGTCTTTAAAGTGCTACTTGACTGCTTTTTGTTTTGATACCAATGGATTGTTATTGATTTAACTGTCGTGGGGTTGACTCACCCTGGGGAGCTGCCTCACTTCAGGAACAGCAGCATCCTATTTGCCAAGGTCTACACTAGCAAATTCTGTTAAGAAAACCGGGGTTTTGTTGGCAACATTCACATAATGCCTACACATAAAATGCTTTTTGTCGACAGTCTGTCGAGAAAACTCAGTACGTCCACCGACAGCATTCTGCCTCTCTGCTATGAGGAATAACACCTTTGGCAACAGTTTCTGTTGACAAAATAGCCTTGTAGACGCTCCAGGGGGGTCTCTGTCGACAGACAGGGCTTTTGTTTCATGAGGCAGCCCTGTCTGTTGAACTTCTGGTTGACCCTTCTGCCAAGGGAGCAGCCTTGCAGTTTGGCCACTCTCTCGACACAGCAGATTGCTCTTTTTATCCACTTTTGTGTGTGGATGTGATCTGTCAACAGAAGTTTTATAGATCTCTTCTGACAGTAACTCCTGTCAACTGATTGCTGTAGTGTAGATGTAGCCATTACTGGGTCACCATCGGTGTTTCCCACTTCCAAGCTTACCCATAGTACTTCTGTGAAAACAGATCCTTGCATCCTTCTCCTGGGCTGGGTCTCCTGAGTGCCCCCAGTCCAGTGCTCTGCCTATTTTTCCTTCTAGGCCCCTGTTAGCAGCCCTTCTAGAAGTCAAAGGCTGTACTCTATGCTGGAGATTACAAGAGAACATGACTCATTCTGGCTCCGTGGTCACCATTAACATGTCAACACCTGCCAACAGACATTTGTAACTGTAAACATAGGGAATATGGTATCTGAGATATTCCAAGGCAAAAGCCATTGGCAAATGCTGTATTTGAATGGCAGCCATTCGATATCCAGCAACACAGGGCACAGATGTGCCAGTGTATATAAATTTTTCACCAGCAAGCAAGATGTTCAAGGTGTCAAGCACAGGGTCCAGCTGCTGTAACATTTTCAGGCCAGATCAAGATCCACTTTCTATACCTAAGTAACATCTGATTACACAAATAGTCCCACTGAAGACAAAGGGACCATTACACTAATTAACATGGGTGAAGGTGTAAGAATCTTCCCCTTACTGTAGATTTAGGGTACTGTAGGATAATGTGGTGGGCCGTTTGACCCAACCTGGATTAGAAGGGGTTAAAGTGGTGAGGGATATCAGTGAACCACCATGGCGGCACCTGGGGAAAGACCCAGGGAGTTGGTTAAAAGAGGCTCAGATGGGCAGGAATAGGCAGGACCTACAAAGCTCAAGAACTAAGAGTAGGCAGGGCTGCTGAGATAGGCTCCTAGGTGATGAGATAGGAGAGATGAGGCTTTCTTCAGGCAGCTAAGTGAAGCTTCCAAATCACAGGCCCTGGTTCTCATGGGAGACTTTAATCATCTGGACATTTGTTGGGAGACCAATACATCAGCGCACATACAATCCAGGAAGTTTCTGGAGAATCTTGGGGATAACTTCTTGGTACAAGTGCTGAAGGAACCGACCAGGGGCCATACGCAACTGGAACTGCGGCTCACAAACAGGGAAGAACTAGTAGAAGAAATAGAAGTGGGAGGGAACCTGGACTGCAGCGACCATGAGAGCATAGATTTCATAATCCGGACAAAAGTAAGAAAGGTGAGTAGTAACATACAGACCCCTGATTTCAGAAGAACAGACTTTGACTCCCTGAGAGAATGGATGAGCAGGATCCCTTGGGAAATGAAGATGAAGGGGAAAAGAGTTGAAGAGAACGGGCAGTATTTTAAAGAAGTCTTACTGAAGGCACAGGCACAAACAATCCCCATGCATAGTAAGAAATGCAAACATGGTAGGCAACCAGCTTGTCTTAACAGGGAAATCCTTAGTCAGCTTAAATTCAAAAAGGATGCATACAAGAAATGGAAAAGTGGACAGTTGACTAAGGAGGAGTATAAACATACGGCTGGAGAATGCTGGGCAGTAATCAGGAAAGCTAAAATACAATTGGAACTGCAGCTGGCAAGGGATGTGAAGAGTAACAAGAAGGGTTTCTACAGGCATGTTAACAATAAACGGGTTATCAGAGAAGGTGTGGGGCTATTACTGGATGAGGGAGGTAACCTAGTGACATGATGCAGGAAAAGCTGAAGTACTCAATGCTTTTTTTGCCTCAGTCTTCACAGACAAGTCAACTTCCACATGACAGTCCTAGACGATGCAGTACGGGAAGGTGGAGGGCAGCCATCTGTGGGGAAGCAACAAGTTCTGAGCTATCTAGAAAAACTAGATGTGCACAAGTCCATGGGTCTGGATTTAATGCACCCAGGGTACTTAGGGAATTGGCAGAGGTCATTGCTGAACCTTTGGCTGTTGTCCTTGAAGACTCTTGGAGATCAGGGGAGATACTGGATGACTGGAAGAAGGCAAACGTAGTGCCCATCTTTAAAAAAGGAAAGAAGGACAATCCAGGGAACTATAGACCCATCAGCCCTACCTCAATCCCTGGGAAAATAATGGAGGGAATCCTCAAGGAATCAGTTTTGGAGCACTTGGAAGAGAAGAAAGTGATCAAAAGTAGCCAACATGGATTCACCAGGGGCAAGTCCTGCCTGACCAATCTGATTAGCTTCTATGACGAGGTAACAAGCTCTGTGGACATGGGGAAGTCAGTGGATGTGATATAACTTGACTTCAGCAAGGCTTTGGATGCGGTCTCCCACAACATTCTTGTCCAAAAGTTAAGGAAATATGGATTGGATCCTTGGACTATAAGATGGATAGAAAGCTGGCTTGATGGTCAGGCCCAACGGGTAGTGGTCAATGGCTCAATATCTGGATGGCGGTCTGTTTCAAGCGAAGGGCTGCAAGGCTCGGTTCTGGGGCCGGTGTTATTCAACATCTTTATTAATGACCTGGATGAGGGACTGGATTGCACCCTCAGCAAGTTTGTGGATGACACAAAACTAAGGGGAGACACAGATACATTGGAGGGTAGAGAGAGAATCCAGAGGGACCTGGATAAATTGGAGGATTGGGCCAAAAGAAATCTGATGCGGTTCAATAAGGAGAAGTGTAGAGTCGTGCACCTGGGGTGGAAGAATCCCAAGCATTGTTACAGTCTGGGGACCGACTGGCTCAGCAGCAGTATGATGGAAAAGGACCTAGGGGTTATGGTGGATGAAAGGCTGGATATGAGTAAACAGTGTGTCCTTGTAGCCAAGAAGGCTAACGGCATACTAGGGTGCATTGGAAGGAGCATTTCAAGCAGATCTAGAGAAGTAGTTATTCCTCTTTATTCGGCACTGGTGAGGCCACACCTGGAATATTGTGTCCAGTTTTGAGCCCCCCCAGTATAAAAAGGATGTGGATTTGCTGGAGCAGGTTCAGCGAAGGGCAACAAAAATGATTAAGGGTCTGGAGCACTAGACCTATGAGGACAGGCTGAGGGATGTGGGCTTGTTTAGTTTACAGAAGAGAAGACTTAGAGGTGATTTAATAGCAGCCTTCAACTTCCTGAAGGGGAGCTCTAAAGAGGAGGGTGAGAAACTGTTCTCAGTGGTGTCAGATGGCAGAACAAGGAGTAATGGTCAGAAGTTGAAGAGAGAAAGGTGTAGGTTAGATATTTGGAAAAACTACTTCACCAGGCAGGTGGTGAAGCATTGGAATGCGTTACCTAGAGAGGTGGTTGGTTCTCCATCCCTTGAGGTTTTTAAGTCCTGGCTGGACAAGGTCCTGGCTGAGATGACTTAGTGGGGGTTGATCCTGCTTGAAGCAGGGGGTTGGACTAGATGACCTCCTGAGGTCCCTTCCAGCCCCGTGATTCCGTGATTCTGTGACATTAGACAAATCACACCTTTGATCCATGCTTGTTCCCCCTCTATAAAATGGGTGTGGGCGTGGTGATACTGGCTCTTGTTAGGCTCTTCAAGAGCCAGAGATGAATCACTGTGTCAGAGCTGTGACTGCTGCAGCAATGTGCTCTTGTATCTTGGACAAACCTTACTGAATTAACTTAAACCATATTGAATCCAGTGTTTCACATCTTCTGAGTTGATTGTGTTAAAGTGCAAATGTTTATCTACTATTGTGGGATTTATGGACCTTCTTCAGAAGGGAGATGCTAATGTAATCTCTAGGAGACATCACAAACTTCAAACGACTTTTGGGGTTTTCCTAGGTCATGCTTGGGATGAAGAGAAAACAAACAACCCACATGATATCCATCCTATTGAAGCTACACCCTAGGGAGAGAAACAGCTGAAGTACCGGTTGCCTGCTCCTGAAAATGCCATATTAAAATACATGTATAAAGGGCAGATTGAACTTTTCTGACTGTGCTATCTCTGAGCTGAGGCTCCGAAACACAAGAGACCTCTGGGGAGAAGGTTGGGGGGGGGAGTGCTGAAGGACTCATCTTCCTGAACCTGTTTCAGAGGAAGTGTGGGGGAGGGGGAAATCTCTGGTAAATTATTAGTGTATGTGAAGGGTTTTTTTAAATTGTTTAATAGGTTCTCTGTACTGTTTTTACCTTCAACATAAAACATGCTTGCTCTTGAAGATCAATGTGGTAGATTACAGTTGTGGCAATCACACTGTTGTGAGTCTTTTTATCACCATTCACCAACAACTTTGTTAGACTGGTCACATGGTTCGGATGGCTGATCAGTGCCTCCCCAAAAGGGTTCTGAGTTCCGAGTTGGAGGAAGGGTGGAGGAGTTCTGGGAGCCAGGGGAAGCAATATAAGGACGTGGTGAAAGCACATGTGGAAAAGTGCAGCATTGGTGTCAACACCTGTGAGAACCTTGCCCAGGACTATCCCTGGTGGAGAGAGCAGCAAGCTGTGAGGGGGTGGACCAGTTTGGGAGCTCCTACCACAACACAGATGAGGAGAGGCAGAGAAGAAGAAAAGAGTGGCAAAAACTTCCTCACACCCCTCCAACAGGTAACAGCACCTGCCCCTTCTGTGATAAGACCTACGGCTGCAGAATCGGGCTGGTCAGCCATCAATGGACTCACAAGTAGGAGGGTAATGAGAAGACATCTTTAGGCAGACACTTTTGCTGGGAGAAACACAGGGAAGGCAGCAAATGGTAAGAACCCCAGTCAGGAGAGACACACCCAAGAAAGGCAACAGACGGGACACTAGAAGCCCGGGAGGTGCTGCCTTTACTGAACCACCAATGCCAGAGCAGGTGCTCCGAACATGGACAAGAGCCAGGAATTAGTATTAATTAGTCATGATTGTTATTGGCTTTGCTACTGACTTGCCCTCTTACCATGTGTTCCCCTCACTAGGCCTGTGGCTCCACTGCTACCTCCTTTGTTTTGAGATTGTAAACTCTCTGGGGAAGGGCTGTTTCTCACTATGCATTTACACAGAACATATGGCAATGGGACTCTCATCTGGAGCCTCTAGGTACTATTGTTCTACTAACAAGAATATCAGTTGCCTTTTGAAATACGGAGGATAAGCGTGGATGTTTTGAAAATGTTGCTGTATGGTGCATCCTGGATCTTTGCCAGATCTAAGACTATCTCCACAATGGCTGTGATGTGATCAGCCAAGAAGTATTACTAATTGGCCTCTCGCTTCTGCAATTATGGTCTCCATCTAAACCTGACCACTGTGATGGAAAATCATTCCTCTGATTACTACAAGCTGCCTGGAGCAACCTTCCTTTTGGGGTTGTCACTGAAGTCTCATAACTATTGAAAATAGTCCATACCACAGAACCACCATTCATTTATCATAATTAAATGCAACTGGCAGCCTTTTTCCAAAACAGAGGGGGCAAAATAATGAGTGCAGAAATTGAAATGTCCTTCGCTCAAAAATTAATAGATGCAGACAGAATACTTTGTCAGCAAGGGGCTTAAAATACTGGTGTTATGTCTCATTCCCACTTACGGGACTCTGGCACCTGCTACTACAGTATTTTTAAGGAATCTACCACTGCAACATCTCTGGAGGTAGGAAAGTTTATTATCATCACTGTACTAATGTGAAATAGAAGCACAGAGAGGCTAAGGATGAAAGTTTTAAAGATATTTAGGAGCTTTCCTCCTTTGATTTGGAGAAAATTTAGGTGTCTATGTAGTAAGGCTGTCGATTAATCACAGTTTACTCGCATGATTAATTCAAAAACGAATCATGATTAAAATTGTGCTGAATCAAACTGTTAAAATAGAATATCCTTTGAAGTGTATTAAATATTTTGGGATATTCTTTCTACATTTTTCAATATATTGATTTCAAATTCCAATACAAAATGCCAATTGTATAGTGCTAGCTCTATCCCTTTCATTGCAGATGTCTGCACTGTAAAAAGGATAAAGAAAAGAAATCACATTTTTCAATTTACTGTGTACAACTATTGTACTGCAATCTTTACTGTGAAAGTGCAACTTACAAATGTTACATTTTTGTTACATAACTGCCCTCAGAAACAAAGCCATGTCAAACTTTACGCCCATACGTCCACTCAATCCTGCTTGTTCATCCAATTGATTAGTTTGTTTACATTTATTGGAGACAAAGCTGCCAACATCTGACTTACATTATCACAGAAAGTTAGACCAGGTGTTCACATGACACTTTTGTAGCCAGTCTTGCAAGACATTTATGTGTCAGATATGCTAAATATTCATACAGCTCTTCGTGCTTTGGCCGCTATTCCAGATGTTTTAAAAGAGCAACACTCCAATGCCAAAACTAAAGAACCCAAATCACCAAAAGAAGAAAATCAATCTGCTGATGGGGGCATCTTACTCAGATGATGAAAAATGAACTTTCACTGCTCTGCACTGCCTTGGGCCATTATGAAGCAGAACCCATCATCAGCATGGATGCAGGTCCTTGGTGCATCTGCCCTATAAATATCCTGCTGTAGTGCCATAGAACACCTGTTCTCACACTCCGGTGACATAGTAACCAGAAAGTGGGCAGAATTATCTCCTGTAAATATAAATAGATATGTTTGTCTGAGCAATTGGCTGAACATTAAGTAAGGCTAAGTGGACTTGGTAGTACTAGAATTTTACTCTGTGTTGTTTTTGAATGCCACGGTTCTTTTTACATAATTCTATGCTTGTAAGTTCTGCTTGCAAGATAAAGGGATTCTACCACAGGACTTGAAGTGGGAGATTGAAAAATACTCTCTTTTGATTTTACAGTGCAAATATTGGTAATTAAAATAGATATAAAGTGAGCACTTTGTAGTCTGTTGTGACTCAAATCAATCTATTTGAAAATGTTGAAAACATTCACAAACATTTAAGTAAATGGTTTTCCATTTTTGTTGAGCAGAGAGATTAATTTTTGAATCATACAATTAAACATGATTAATATTTTAAATTTCCTGACAGTCCTACTTAGCCCCCTTTACAAATCTGGCCCTAACTGATTTGCCTAGGCTCAAACAGGCTGTTTACAACAGATTATGGAGCTGAACATGAGCCTTCTGAGGGCAAGGCTCTGACTGCTGGTCCATCCTTCCCCTCTGCATTCCTTCATCACGATCTCAGGCTGTGTCTACACAAGGCCCTTCCTTTCAAAAGGTGCATGTTAATAAGCGGGTTTGAAAGATGCTCATGAGGTGCTGCAATGAAGCATAATGGCGGCCGCAGCAATTCGAAAGTACGGCTTTTCGAATCACGCGCCGCCCGTGGAGACAGGACCTTCCAAAAAGACACCCCAGTTTTTGAAAGCCCATCTTCCTTACACCAGATAGGAAGAAGGGCTTTTTAAAACTGGGGGGGTTCCTTTTGGAAGGTCCCGTCTCCACAGGCAGCATGCCATTCGAAAAGCCATACTTTTGAATCGCCGCAACAGCCACTATGCTAATGAGGCACTGCATATTCATTGCAGTGCCTCATTAGCATCTTTCAAACCCGCTCATTAACATGCCCCTTTCGAAAGGAAGGGTCTCATGTAGACACAGCCTCAGCGTTCATACTAGGCTTTATTAATAGGCTATTTATGAGTATTGTAATTACCTATGATGGTATTCAAGAAGGTAGCAAAGTTAAGAGCCACACTAAACCTCTTGCTCCAAAATCCCCAAATTCCAGAAAGGTTCTGATTTGGATGCAGAGTTAGCTGAGTGGTTTGGAGCATTCATATACACTCATTTTATTTATTTTGTGGGAGACACAGGGGCCATTTTGAATTGTCTTTAGCCGAGAGATTAAGGATATTTAGGCAACACATTAGCCAAAAGAAACAAGGTGGTTAAATTGAGCCTCACGTTGGGCTGCCAAAAAGACAAAGGACAAAACTGTCAAAAATGAATCACAACTCCAATGCATGTCTGAATTAACAGACATCATACGCAGGAGCTGGACAACTTAAGTCAACTCTGAAGTCATGGAACAAATAGCAGAGTGACACCAACTGTCTTTCAAGTTTGTTTTGATTCAAAGAGGGTGTTTTCCTATAATTTCAGGGAAATAAGTAGAAAGGTTTAAAATTCTGATGGGAATGTGAGCACACACATGGGCAAATGCATACCTACGCACTCTACAAGTCTTCTGAGACAGCTAGTATAGCACAACTCATCGCATCCATCCCTATGAGCAAGCTGCCACAGAGAGTTGAGGAAACCAGAAGACTCTAGGGCTACATCTACATGGTAAATATGAAGCACCTCATTAACATCTATCGATGTGGTTCATTACCATGCCCCTTCCAAAAGGAAAGGGCTAGTGTAGATGTGGCCTAGAATAAGCTACCTACCAGGTGAATTATTACAAGACTTCAACACAGATTGGGGAGTGAAAGTTAACCAGGGCTATGTCTATATTACAGGGATTTGTTGACAGAAGATTTTGTTGGAAGATATCTTCCAACAGATCTTCTGTCAACATATTGCGGCCACTTTGCCAAGTGGATCACAAGAGCCATCTGCTCTATCAAAAGACAGAGGCCAGACTGCCTGGCCGCTCTATCAGCAAAACAGCCAACCAGAATCACAACAGACAGGGCTTTCCAATGTCCCGGAAGCCCTGTCTGCTGACAGAAGACCTCCCAGAACATCCAGACCGTCCTTCTGTCAACAGATCTGTGTCAAAAGAGGTATTATTCCTCGTGGAGCAAGGCGTACAGCTGTCAACAAAAGTGCTGCGTTCTGTTGACTTACTGTTCACGGAACACCTTGGGAACCTGGACGGTCTGTGGGTTTTGTCCTGTGTGCCTTGTGTTTATAAACAAAGCCTTGTTAAATAAAACCGCTTCACCCACAACTTGCCTCATGAGTGAACACAAAACACACAGGACAGATACTAGTGACATCACTCAACATATGACTGGAAGGGGCTCAGAGATGATGATAAGAAGGCAGCTTAAGGGCCAGAACAGGACAGTTCAATGGTTCATTAGTCTTCCTCCTCATTCTAGTTCCACGTCACTTAGATGGAAAAGGCAAGTCTGACTGAAAGGAGAGTAACAATACAAGCTTCCTATGTGAGGCTCTGTTCAGCACCTCACCTGATGGCACTGGAAGGGCCAGGGAAGGGGAAAAAATCCATGTCTGTAATACCCTCAAAGGACCCAGATTACTTGGTTTTAAAAAATTAAAAATAAAAGGTAATGGGTCTTTGCTGTTCAATGGCTGCAGCAGCCATCAGAGACGTTTACTTCTAATTTCAGGTTAGCTGGCAGGGAAGCAGCTGGTTTCCCCAGGTAAGTTTTGCTTACAGCATCTACATTTCCTGAGCCTTCCCTTCTGTAGAGCCTCCACCTGCCAGGGCTCATTTGCAAGCATTCATACCTCTGGCTTCTGCCACAGACAGAGGGCCAGATTCACAGCTGGTGTAAATCAGCATAGCCCCCTTGACTGCAGAGGAGGTATGCGAAGACGCAGCTGCGGACACTTCCATGCCTGAAGGAGACACCTCTGGTGTTACTCCCAAGCAGGGGTGGTGACATGAAGAAGGGGTCAGATTGCTGTGTTGTCTGACCACTAGACACCTCTGGGGTGGTCTGTAGAAGAGGGGAGGGAGATCAGGGTCAACCTTGTTTCAGAAGGTGCAAGATGGAAAGGCTGACCTAGCAGAATTTGTGTTCCTAAGTTTAAGCATGTAAACTGGCTGATTGGAGTCACTGAGGCTACCTGTTCACTGAAATTGTGGCAGGTGCTGAAAGTGCTTTGGCTGATCAGAGATCTCTCCACCTGTTGATATGGGCCCATGCTGCCTGTGGGTATCCATTTCTGAGCTACTACACTTTCACACAGCTTTAACTTGGTTCTGGGCCTTCCTCTCCATTCCCCATCTGAGGGTGGCTGCCCCAGGCAGTATGTCATCTGCTGGAAGCTCCCTTAAAGAGAACAGGAGGGTAGGGATAGAGATACAGCATACACTGGGCAGCCCGCTGTGGGAGATGAAGTTCTGTATCCATTCCACTGGAAACATAAAGCCCTTTCTCTCCAGAGCTCTTTTAATCCCTTTGTCTTGGAGGGAAGTTTTGGGAGGAAATTCTTCTACAGAACCTCAGAGGACTCAGTCTGCAGCCTGCTGAAATCAATGGCCTTTGGGTGAGGCTCAGTGTATCTTGTCTCCCCAAAACCCCATCAGAGAGTAGAAGTTTGCCTCCTAAATCCAGGCAAAGTCCAATCAGCAGAGGTTTAAGCTGTTCTAGGTTTCTAATCTGGTTGTGGTAGCACCGTTCACTTATATTTTTGTTGAGCAAAAAGCTTTCCTGATGAAGAGACCCATCTGAAAGGTGTTGTACAGTTTGGGAAGACTTTTACATTTGCCAGCCAAAGAGGCCACTAGAGGAATGTTCATTTCCTCCAGTGCTAGCGACATCAGCATTCATAGTGCTTCTTGTTGACTTCTGATGCTCCTTTTGGAGGCAGCAAGATTGGTACATAGAGCACTAGACAGAGACGCAAATAACCTCCTTCTGTTCCAAGCTTCACCCAGTGACCTTCACCTCACTGGGCCTCTGATGCTCTTCCACCCTTTGTGGCTGTTGTCTCTTCAGAGGGTAAGCCCTTCAAAGCAGAGCCAGTTGCTTACTATGGTACCTCTACATTGGAGCAGGAGGTGTAATTACAACATAGGTGAGTGTACTTACATTAGCTTGTCATCACCTACAGCTCTCAGCTTAAACCCCTCCAGCACATCATTGACAACCTACTATCTGTACTGGAACACAATCCCTCACTCTCACAGACCTTGAGTGACAGGCCAGTCCTCTCCTGCAGGCAGCCACCCAACCTCAAGAGAATACTTATCAGCAGCCACACACCTTACCACAGAAACACTAACCCAGGAACCTATCCCTGCAACACATCCCATTGCCAGCTCTGTCCACATATCCACACAAGCAACACTATCACTGAACCTGACCAAATCAGCCACACCACCAGGGGCTCGTAACCTGAACATCAGCTAATGTGATATCTGCCATCATGTGCTGGCAATGCTGCTGTGCCTCATACGTTTGACAGTCTGAACAATCCCTTCACCAGAGGATGAATGGACAGAAATCTGACACTGAGAAAGGGCACACATATAAACCTCTAGGGGAACACATTAACTTCCCTGGACATTCAATAATGAATTTAAAAGTAGCTGTCCTTCTGCAAAAGAATTTCACCTTAAGAATACAAAGGGAGATATCTGAACTGGAATTCATTTACAAATTTGAAACCTTTAACCTTGGCCTGAACAGATCTCTTAACTATCTTATGCATTACAAGGGCTATTTTCCCACCTTTGATAGTTGCGGGAATAAGACACATGCAACTTAATTTGCTTTATTAACTCGTCCTGTTAGGAAGAGATAACCCATCCCACTGCCCTTAGCTATATAAACCTTGGATTCTGTTTTTCTTCTTCATTTTCATCTGAAGAAGTGGGCTTTGCCCATAACCTAATAAATTTGTTAGTCTCTCAGGGTTAGTCTCTAAGGGACTGCTTGTTATTAGCTTTGATTGAGTTAATGTGCTAAAACTATCTCTGGAACCATCATGATGCACACAGCAGAAAGGGCATGTCCCATGGTCTTGGATGGGACACAATTCAAGAATATAGGGCTTAATATGAGGGAGCCCCACTGCAGTGCTGGTATCTCACTGCTCCCATAAAACAAATAATTAATGCAAAAGCTGATGCATGTTTGAATAAGCAGAGATACCCAGGCAAAATTAACTGTATTTAACCAGTGTGAGGAGCGATCTTGCCCAATTTCTGCACTTAGACTTCACTGAATTAATGGAACAGATGTACTGCACTTGCAAGGTAAAAACAAAAAGGTGAGAAAATGAAAGTCTGTGTTGTGTCAAATAGCTGGGGAAAGCTGCATTAGCAAACCGGAGAAACCTCAGCGATGAAGAGCAGGTTAGCTAGTATTGGGCTGTTTTATTTAATGAAACGCTTCAAATTTCATGGTTTCTGGCCCCAGATGGACGACTGCTTGACTGACTAGCAGTCACAATAAAGCCATATCAGCCATTAGGGACATTCATGTGCTTTCACTAAAGGAGGTGTTCTGGATAAATGGGGAGGAAAATTATTCCAGAAATGTTTGGTGAAGACTGACTTTTTCTGAAAGCATGAAAGAAGACAAAGATTGCAGCTGCATTTCTATTGAGCAAGGGGCGTGGGTGGAGTGAGGCAAGAATCACGCAGTAGTGTTTGCTTTTGCTCAGGAGGCTGGTATGTGATCAGTTCCAAACAAGAACTTACTGTAGAGAGTAGCAGATTATGGCTGAGATTTCAGCTGGTTAAATAATCCAAATGTTATTTCTGACCAAAGCCAAAAGTCCACAACGAGCACTGAACGCTACTTCGTTATGAGTTACATTTGTATTCATTTTATTTTCCAAACTCCAAATTTGAATCCAGTCATTTCATTTTTTGTTAGCAAAAAATATAGTGCTCCACACTGAAATATCTTACTGTCATCGGTCAGGGTTTTTCCCCATTTTAACTAAAAAAAAAATTAAAAAAAGAAAGAAATGGATCAGTGCCAGCTGGGATTTTCCAAAGAAGCGTCGGGCAATTAGGGGCTTGGCTCTGGGATTTGTGTCACTAAGGCCAAGACTCTCCAACCCATTTGAGTGCCTGTGATGGGGCACTCTGCCCCTTATGGGTAGTGCTGCCTACTGGTCAGGCCAACCTATCACGTGACGCATCCCTTTAAGAGTTGTGGTGGTCGAATGCACAAACCCTCCTGAGCCATGGGGAGAAAGGAAAGAGGTTCCAGGAAGCAGCAGCATTTAGAAGGAATTTTGTCACTGCATCTGTACACGACCATAAGCCCAAGAGCCTTGCAGAGCAGGTGGGCAGGGCTCCCTTCTCACCTAGCCCATAAGGAATGAGCTGGGGGAGAGGGCCAGCATAAATGTTGCCTCTTCCTTCCTACTGGAACAGAGCTGCTTGTGGCCAGTGAAAGGAGTCAGCAGGCTCTGCAAGGCCCTGAGTTAGCGGAAAGCTGCCACCCCCCTCAGCCTGTGGTGTAAGTGAAGCCATTTGAGGGAGGTAAAGCACCTGCCAACAGCTCCAGGAAGGAAGTCGGGGTGGCTTCTCTGAGCATGTGTCAGAGGCAGAGAGAGAACTCGAGGGGCCTGGGAACAGAACAAGCTTCAGAGCAGGGACTCTTAGACTTCCTGGCACCATGACCCCCTTCTGACAACAAACATGACATCACCCCAGCAGGAGGGAGGATGTCACCTGAGCCCCACCACCCCCGTGGAAAGGGCCAGAGTTGAAGCGCAAGGAGACCTGTAACCCGAGCTCCGCTGCTCTGGGCTGAAGCACTCAGGCTTTGGCTGTGGCTGTGGGCCCCAGCACACCTGAGCCAGCCGTAGTGACTCCATTCAAATGGGAGCATGAGCCACTGTGGGGTCCCAACCCACAGTCTGAGAGTGACTTCTTCAGAGGAATGCAGAAAAACACCAGGTACTTCTGGCTAAGTGGGACTTCTGTGTAGACTTTATAATCCATCTTAATAAGGGGATCATTGAGCCTAGCAGGCCGGAAGTGGAATTACTGACTCCCTGAGAATGGAAACCGAGGCAGGGAGAACATGCACTACCCATCAGGACACGGGGTGCTACAAGGCAGATACACCCAGTCCCACTAATGCAGGAAGGCACAGGGAACAGTTGCTTGCAAAGCCCCAGGCCCTTTAAATTACCCCTGGAGCACTATGTGGTTCACTCTGAGAGGCTCCGAGCACTGGAGGGGAGGAGATGTGGAGCGTTCCAAGTGGTGCTTAGGGTTGGCTGCTCCCAGCCCCACCCCTTCTGAAAACCTAGAGCTGGGCCCCCTCCCACTTTGCCCAGGGGCCTGGCAAGTCTGTCAGCCCCCCTGGGAATTGCCTATGATAGTGCCTCGTTCCCAGAGAAATCAATAGGAGCTAGATGCCTATGTATCTTTGAATACAGATCTCTAAGGCTTCCCTCCCCTTTGAAAACCTCAGCATATTGATGCACTATAGGCCAGGTTACTTGTGGGCTGCTAGGGGAATGCAGTCGTGTTTAATTCCCTCAGCTGGTTTCTTTTTAATCACTTGGACATCCCAGGGGTATTTCTTGAGACAACCTTTGGGCCCTCTGGTTTCTCCCATCCAGCTGCTCTCAGCAGAAAGTGGGACTTGCAGGTATCATCTCTCTCATCTGTTGAGAAACACATGTAGAAAAGAAAATGTCCATCCTGCCTAACAGCACCCGTGTCTGAGGTTAAAACCCTGCCAACATTGGTACCACTCTCAGCAGTGAACGTTCGCTCCTTCCAATCAGCAGAGAGAGACTTTGAGCAGGACTGCTTGGCTTTCCTGCCTGCATGCCCCGGGCTATAAATGGCAAGGGAGGGCTTGTTACTAGGCCCTCCGTTGTGCTTGTAGTTCTCTTATGAAAGCTCATCACTGCACTCTATTCCCAAGGGCCTTTGAAAAAGAGTTGCAAGTTGATAATGGTCAGGGAGGTACCGACTTGACCTGAAAGTAGTTGAGAGTTTAACAAAAAGCAGCAGTGGGGCTTTGAATACAGTTGCTCTTTTTTCCTTCACACCCTTCTGAGTCTCTTCATCTGGTCAGGTACACACTCCACTGCCTCCCACTCTAATTGTAGCTTCTGCTGGGACTATTACATTGAGGGAAACTTCCTAAAGGAGGAAACTTCAAATCACCATGCACCAGTAGCGAACCACTGCTGTTTGTTGGGTGAAGTTTTACTCATCACAACTGTGCAATGCTCTAGTAACCCTTCCTGGAAAGCCTGGGGAAAGATTTAAACAGCAGCCACAAGGCATCTTTCGTGCTGTAGCCTCCACATATTCAGCAGGTCTGTTTCATCCAGAGGAGAAATGCTGGTATGGGGCACAGAACAAAGAAAACCAAAGGGTAAGACCTCTGCAAGGCAGACCAGGGTGACCATGATCCTGGTTTCACGGTAGGGTTTCCTGAGGAAGCAAGACCACTAAGCAGCCATGGAAGTTAAGAAAGCATCAGTAATCCTGCTGAACATGACAGTGTGTGGCAGCCATTCTGTTCTGCTCTCCACTTGCTTCATGACAGTTAGGAGTATATCTCCACTGAGCAGCATAACATTGGCCTCCAACATTCTCTCGTGTTCAGCCCACAAGTTCGGTGGTAGCAGAACCCAGCAGTGAACATGATCAGGAAAACCACCTGGCCTGTCATGAGCAAAAGGGATGTGCCTGGAATGCCTCTGCACTCTGGCACTGCCTGCTCGTGCAGCAGACCTGGGACCACAGGTGGTGGGAGACAAAGGAGAGTGCCCCAGAAGTATTCCCTCCACAGTGCCACTTACCCAGAAGCTCCCAGCTGGCTCAGTGGTCAACTGGAAGCAAAGGCCCTAAATATTAGGACCTAAACATGTGTGGATAAGGAAAACTTCAGTTCCATTAGCTATCCCATATTAGCATGTATCCTCATGCTTCAGGGAATGAGCCACCATGCCCCAATTATAATGGTAATAGGAGGAACTTCCCTCTTGGGCAGGTTACTCCTATATTTCCCACTATGGACTTCCTTGTGTGTTCTTCTATAGCACACAGCCCTGGCCACACCTCTCATCCTGGTTGGCAATTCCTTCAGACCAACAGATTGGAATGTCAGACATTCTTGATCACCTTAGAATTGAATTGTCCATAAGTTAAGATTCTCTGAAATACTTCAACCTGTTCAGATAAGTCACCAGCTAAAGTCATATTTTAATCCTTTGATTCATTATTCCCAAGAGGCAGCAACCTATTCTCACTTCTGCAATGTATAGATTGGAGTCACCTTCCATTTGCCACTGGGCCTTCTTCTAACAGTCAGCATGCGGTCTTCCATTTGTCGTCAGGCATGAAGTTCATCACAATCTGTTTGTTTTCTATCAAAACAAAAAGCAGTCAAGTAGCACTTTAAAGACTAACAAAATAATTGATCAGGTGGAGTTTTCATGGGACAGCCCCAGTTTCTTCATATCTGAAGAAGTCCATAGTGGGAAGCTTCACCTAATCAATTATTTTGTTAGTCTTTAAAGTGCTACTTGACTGCTTTTCTGTTTTGATAGAATACAGACTAACATGGCTATCTCTCTGTCACTGTTTATTTTCTAGGTTCAGTTGTCTTGGGTCCAAGACAGGCTATTCACAGTGATTTCTGTTTTTGCACTTTCTTTTCTTTGGTTGTGTTCAAACTTTGTAAATTAAGAACAGGTAATTGCATTACCCATACAAAGCCATTAGATTCTGATCCTGTTTGTGAAAGAAGAGCAAAGCTTGGTGAAATCCAATTAAAGTTTATAGTGTTCTTTATCAGGAGGCTAATTTTGATGCAATCATAGAGAAAATGGGATGGGAAACTTGGGGTAATGACATCAATGGATTCAGAGAACATTTGCTGCTAGAGACGGCCCTTTCTTTTACAAATCTGATTCTAATTGGGTTTGCAAGAGACATGAAGCTTTAGCAGTATAGTTTGTTCCAATTATTTAGATAAAGACCAATTTCAATAGTGGGATGTGGGATTAAATCCAGACCTGTGTTCTTTCATAAGACTTGCCTTAAGGCTGTGGCTCAGCTCTGCTAATGGGATCTCTATCAAGATTGTCTTCTTTTGAAGGTAATAATTCATTATTACCTGTATTAGATGATGCTTTCAATACAAAGACACTCTTTGTCATCATTACTCATGGATGTTGTAGTATGTTGAGAGTCACTCAAGGATAACATAAAGAATAAAGGAAGCATCCCAGGATTTTTATAAGGCACAAAATGCACCAGAACTCCCTGAAAAGCCCCGAACTGCAAGATGAAACCCATGGGAATTTTAGGAACTTTTATGCATTTTACACCCCTTCCAAAGGTCCTGTGTCAATTTGTTTGATATCCTAGAATTAAGCCAGAGGGTAAAGAGGTACAAATTCATTTAAGGAAAGTAAGGCATTGGAAAAAGGGCTTTTAAAATGTTTATTTTGTTGTAATGCATTGTCAGCGTGTGATAGGGTGGAAAATATTGAGCACTGCCATTGTATGTAAATGAACACAATATTTTTTAGAAATAAAGCTGTAATGATCTTATAAATTGCATGCAACCACCAGCTTTCACATGATTCTCACCAAAAGGCTACATCAAGTCCTGTTCAGCCCATATTTGACCCAGCTTTATGCGAGCATATGCAAGCATAAGAGAATCTGGTTGGAATTTCAGGTTAAGGAACTGGACCACTTACAAATCAAAGTTCAAACCTGAATCCAAGTAACACCTAGGGTATGTCTACACCGCAATAAAAGACCCATTGCTGGTGCACACTTTAACCTACACTGAGGTCTCATAGTCCTCCAGCCTCAGCTGGTGTCAACTATTTCATGCCAGCCACAAGTGTTTTACTTCAGCGTTGACGTGCCCTTGAAGACTATTTCTTTGGTGGAGATAGGTGCAGGAAGGGAGCAAACGAACAAGGACAGCCTAGAAAATTAAAAACATTCAGGATGCTCTGGCTGTGTTTTCATTTTAAGAGATGAGCTCATTTCCCATGGAGACTTCTGCAAAAATCTGTTACAAACAACACATGGTAGATTATTCTCGTCTCAACAGGTGAGGAATTATGCACAGTGCTAGAAGTGTAACATTTTCACATTGATTCTCAGTGCACGAAGACCCTTCTGCCCCAGGAAACTAACATCTGGAGAGCTGTTTGTTGTGCCTGACTAGCCAGAAAGTGAGAATTTCAAAACACTGCATTTCAGATCTGAGACCCACCCGACTGGATCGATTTAAGGCATTTGCCGATCAACCCAAAAGAGGCCAGATTTAGGGCTGGAATAAGCAACTGGGGACTAGAAATGGGTTGATATAAGCAGAGATGAATGGGGGGAATTTAGAGGTCTGGTCTAGTGTGAATAACACTGCTGTGACTCTGAGTGATTTGCAGAAAGGAAGGCAATTTCAAAACTGGCTTCAGAAATTCAGTGTTCCCCAAATGGAAATATGTTCCCCAGGTCTCTGGTGGCAGCTGCCTGAAATTGACAAGGTTGTCAATTTCACGGTCACCTTTTGGGGTCAGGCAGCCTAGATTGCTGCCTGGCCTGAGAGTCAGGAAGCCTCCCAGGCCTCAGCAGAGGCTGAAGAGCACGGCTGAGAACTCTTCAGTTGGATGATTCATCACAAGTAGCATATTTCCATCAACTGTTTTTATTTTCAATAAGGCAGTATTTTCTAATAGAAATAAGAGACAGATAACATGCTCTTTTGGAAGTCTGACCAGCTCCAATGGGTATATGAATGGTAATTATTACTGTAGCACCTAAGCACATGGATACAGGAAGAATTTCTGATTTAAAAACAAGTCGTCCTTCCTTTCCTCTCCCGCCCTCAATCTTCAACTGTCCCAGCACTCTGTCATCCCCATCCCTTTGAGCTAAAAAGCTAAATATGGTCCAGACATTTGCAATCTTATAATGATTAGCTCCAATCACTTATGACCATCCTACTATCATTTAAAGCCACAACTTCATATGTTTTTTATCTGAGTTTCATTTTGGGAAACCCACTTCGAAAGAGCATTTTCTGAAGTGCCTGAAGGCTTTAGGAGCACAAAACTCTCTGGCTCCTCCTTAAAATGCAACAAGGCTCTAAAGGAAATGCCCTGGTGGACATCCACAGTTCTGATTCTGTGTCTCTTTCTCCCCCATTTCCTCCATGTTACAAATGACCATTTTTCCTAATGGGTCAGGCTGCTAACTTGGCCTTGGGGTCTGTGAGGAACATTGCCTTCTACCTCTTGCGCCTGTGCTTGTAAATGAGATGATTCAGTCCTATGCATGGACCACTGAGCAGGGAGATATTCTGACTTGTTCTTCTCCAGCTGCATTCACTACTCAATGCTCAGTTTCACAGTCACTTTTCTGCTCACTGACTTCACTTTAAAGTATCCCCAGTTAAATGGAAGGAGTTAGACTAGACTTATTTCTAGTTAACAGATCAACACTCCATTACTGTGTATATTTCAGTAGCACTAGCCATGGTATGGACCAATTGTACGACGGGCTGTACAGAATAAGATGGTCCCTACCCCAAGCACCATCCAGGCTGAGGCATGAGGTGGTCGGTGGAATGAGACAGATGAGAGACAAAGGAAAGAGGCAGTATCTGGGCAGCATGACAGCAGTGGTAAGGCACCTGCTGTGCTGACACCACTGTCTAAACCTTTTCAATGCATCACAGAAAAGGACGGGGTGGGGCAGTCCCCTTTGGTCCCCTCACTGAGGAAGTGGTGAAGAGATCAGTCGTGTCTGGGCTGAGATACCTGGGGACGGCAGAGGCATCTGGTGAGAAACCCTCTGCAACTGGGAGACACGTTCCATCTTGCTGACTGCCAGTCAATTACTGCTGAAGCAGCACTGTACGGCTCTGCGCCTGAGTCCTACGCAGCTTTGGTTCTCCAAAGCCAGCAGCAGCTTTTGATGTCGTTGCCATGTTACACATACTGCAGCGCCATTAACGGCAATCAGACTTTTGCACAGTGTTCACTCTTGGAAGAGGTAAAATCATTTGCCCTCTTAATTTCTGAAGCCACCTGAATTCCCTTAGAAGAGCTCCAGTGAGAAAGCAGAGTCCACCTCTTATTCTATCCAATCCCTGTTGATCCAACTTCCTTAAAAATATAGTATATATTCACCAGGACATGAAAAAAAAACATTTTCTATTCATTACATACGTCATATACACTACATTCTATCTATCTATCTTTATAAAACAAACCCTTCATAAAACAATGAGAACTCAGTTGGCTCCCAGAAAAATACACTCTAAACTATCAAAGAAAAAATATACGTTGCATGATCTTCCACTAGAGATTAAAAGCAGTCAAGTAACACTTTAAAGACTAGCAAAATAATTTATTAGGTGATGATCTTTCATGGGACAGACCCACTTCTTTCTGAGTCCCTATAGGGGCTCGTCTGAATACTTGGCTTAATCTAATTCTTGACCTTCCCCCCACACCCCTCTACTCTCTGATTTGCTCACCTTGATCATTTTTTTCTGATTTGTCCTCCTTGATTACTGTTTGTGGTTCTCTGTGCCTTAAATATTGAGTCTGTTCTGGTATGGCTATGGTCTGGCTTAAAAGCCAGAGGCAGGAGCGACCAGGGGAGCGAAGCGGACAGGGAGCTGCTGACAGGGGAGTTTAAAGAGGGAGTTTGACAGAGGGAGTGTGACAGAGAGGACTATAATGGTTAGGAAGACCTGCAACACCTGTGCCGGCACTACTGCTGTCTCCTCCACTTGTGCCTGTAGCCAGACAGACTGCCTGACCATGGATGTTTCTACCCAGATCCTGGTGTGGTTCTGCAAGGACTGTGGCTTGCCGTTCCCACTTACTGATATCCAGGCTGAGGGGAATATTCAGTGTGGAAGGTGCCTGCTGGTGGAATCTCTCAGGCAGCGGCTGGGGGAGCTACAGGAGGAGGTGGCCAGGTTGAGGAGTATCCGAGTCCATGAGCAGTTCCTGGATAGTATTCAGGTGGAGACTGCGGAGGTAACTGTCCCAGTGCACCAGACAGCTGATAAACCACTGGAGGAGGTGGACCAGGGTGGACACTGGCAGCTAGTTACTTCTCACAGCAGGCTGTGTCCCACCCCTGCTCAGAACCCTCCCACCGTGGTATTGGACAACCGTTATGCTGTACTCGATACAGGAGACCATGAATTACCCCATACAGAAGTGGAGAAGCCTCGTACCCCCAAGGCTGGGAAGTCTACTGCCACCCCTGCAAGAAGGAAACGTAGAGTAGTGGTGGTTGGAGACTGTCTTCTGAGGGGGACGGAGGCGCGCATCTGTTGCCCTGACATTTCCTCTCTGGAGGTGTGCTGCCTGCCAGGGGCCCGTGTCCGAGACATTATGCAGGCATTGTCAAGGATTATCCAGCCCTCTGACTACTATCCCATGCTTCTCATCCATGTGGGCACTAATGATACTGCGAGGTGTGACGCTGAGCATGTCAAGAGTGACTTCAGGTCTCTGGGGGCACGGGTCAGGGAGTTTGGGGCGCAGGTGGTATTCTCTTCAATCCTGCCTGTCAGAGGTAGGGGCCCAGGCAGAGACAGTTGTATCCTAGAGGTGACTGCTTGGTTGCGTAGATGGTGTCGCCAGGAAGGCTTTGGTTTCTTTGACCACGGGATCCTTTTCCGGGAAGGACTGCTAGGCAGAGATGGCGTTCACCTTTCGAGGAGGGGGAAGACCATATTCGGACACAGTCTGGCTAACTTAGTGAGGAGGGCTTTAAACTAGGTTCGAAGGGGGCAGGGGAGCAAAGCCTGCAGGTAAGTGGACAGCATGAATACATGGGAGATGAATTTGAAATGGGAGGGAGTATGGGCTACACTGGGAGAGTAAAAAGAGGGCCAGGGCAAAACTGGGAGGCAAGACCAAATCAATGCCTGAGATGCCTATATACAAATGCAAGAAGTATGGGAAATAAGCAAGAAGAATTGGAAGTACTAATAAATGAATACAACTGTGATATCATTGGCATCACAGAAACCTGGTGGGATAATACTCATGATTGGAATGTTGGTATTGAAGGGTACAGCCTGCTTAGGAAGGACAGACAGGGAAAGAAGGGAGGAGGTGTTGCCTTGTATATTAAAAATGTACACACTTGGACAGAGGTGGAGATGGACGTAGGAGATGGATGGGTTGAAAGTCTCTGGGTTAGACTGAGAGGAGTGAAAAACAAGGATGAGGTCCTACTAGGAGTCTACTACAGGCCCCCTAGCCAGGTGGAAGAGGTGGATGAGGCTTTCTTTAAACAGCTAACAAAATCATCCAGGGCCCAGAATTTGGTGGTGATGGGGGACTTCAACTATCCAGGTATATGTTGGGAAACTAATACAGCAGGGGACAGACTGTCCAATAAATTCTTGGATTGCATTGCAGACAACTTTTTATTCCAAAAGGTTGAAAAAGCTACCAGAGGGGAAGCTGTTCTATATTTAATTTTAACAAATAGGGAGGAAATTATTGAGAATTTGAAAGTGGAAGGATGCTTGGGTGAAAGTGATCATGAAATCACAGAGTTCACAATTCTAAGGAAGGGTAGAAGGAAAAACAGTACAATAGAGATAATGAATTTCAGGAAGGCAGATTTTGGTAAACTCAGACAGCTGGTAGGTAAGGTCCCATAGGAAGCTAAACTGAGGGGGAAAACGGCTGAGGAGAGTTGGCAGTTTTTCAAAGGGACATTATTAAGAGCCCAAAAGCAAGCTATCCCACTGTGTAGGAAAGACAGAAAACATGGCAAAAGACCGCCTTGGTTTAACTAGGAGATGTTGCATAATCTCAAAATAAAAAAGGAATCGTATAAGAAATGGAAACTAGGACAAATTACAAAGGATGAATATAAGCAAAGAACACGAGCGTGCAGGAGCAAGATTAGAAAGGCTAAGACACAAAATGAGCTCAAACTAGTTACAAATATAAAGGGAAACAAGAAGGCTTTTTACGAATACGTTGGTAACAAGGGGAAGACTAAGGAGAGGGTAGGGCCATTGGTCAGTGAGGAGGAGGAACAGTAACAGGGAATTTGGAAATGGCAGAGATGTTTAATGATTTCTTTGTTTCGGTCTTCACTGAGAAATCTGAAGGAATGCCTGACATAGAGAATGCTAGTGAAAAAGGGGTAGGCTTAGAAGTTGAAATAAGAAAAGAACAAATTAAAATTTACTTAGAAAAATTAAATGTCTGCAAATCACCAGGGCCTGATGAAATGCATCCTAGAATCCTGAAGGAGCTGATAGAAGAGGTATCTGAGCCTTTAGCAATCATTTTTGGTAAATCATGGGAGAGATTCCAGAAGACTGGAAAAGGGCAAATATAGTACCCATTTATAAAAAGGGGAACAAGAATAACCCAGGAAACTACAGGCCAGTCATCTTAACTTCTGTGCCAGGAAAGATAATGGAGCAGGTAATTAAAGAAATCATCTGCAAGCATTTGGAAGGTGGTAAGGTGCTAGGGAACAGCCAGCATGGCTTTGGTAAAAACAGATCATGTCAAACCAATCTAATAGCTTTCTTTGATAGAATAACAAGTCTTGTGGGTAAGGGAGAAGCGGTGGATGTGGTATACCTAGACTTCAGTAAAGCATTTGACACGGTCTCACATAATATACTCATCAATAAACTATGCAAATACAACTTAGATGGGGCTACTATAAGGTGGGTGAACAACTGGCTGGATAACCGTACCCAGAGAGTAGTTATTAATGGTTTTCAATCCATCTGGAAAAGTATAACTAGTGGGGTTCCGCAGGGGTCTGTTTTAGGACTGGTTCTGTTCAATATCTTCATTAACAATTTAGATATTGAGATAGAAAGTACACTTATTAAGTTTGCAGATGATACCAAGCTGGGAGGGGCTGCAACTTCTTTGGAGGATAGGGTCATAATTCAAAAGGATCTGGATAAACTGGAGAAATGGACTGAGGTAAACAGGATGAAGTTTAATGAGGACAAATGCAAAGTGCTCCACTTAGGAAGGAACAATCAGTGTCACACATACAGAATGGAAAAGACTGCCTAGGAATGAGTACAGCAGAAAGGGATCTGGGGGTTATAGTGGACCACAAGCTAAATATGAGTCAACAGTGTGATGCTGTTGTGAAAAAGGCAAATATGATTGTAGGATGCATTAACAGGTGTGTTGTGAACAAGACACAAGAAGTCATTCTCCTGCTCTACTCTGCGCTGGTTGGGCCTCAGCTGGAGTATTGTGTCCAGTTCTGGGCACCGCAGTTCAGGAAGGATGTGGAGAAATTGGAGAGGGTCCAGAGGAGAGCAACGAGAATGATCAAAGGTCTAGAGAACATGACCTATGAAGAAAGGCTGAAAGAATTTGGCTTGTTTAGTTTGGAAAAGAGAAGACTGAGGGGGGACATGATAGCAGTTTTCAGGTATTTAAAAGGGTGTCATAAGGCAGAGGGAGGGAGCTTGTTCTTCCTTGCCTCTGAGGATAGTACAAGAGGCAATGGACTGAAATTGCAGCAGGGGAGGTTCGGTTTGGACATTAGGAAAAAGTTCCTAACTGTCAGGGTGATCAAACACTGGAACGAATTGCCAGGGGCGGTGGTGGAATCTCCATCACTGGAGATATTTAAGAAGAGGTTAGATAGCTGGCTTTCAGGGATGGTCTAGAAAATGCTTGGTCCTGCCATGAGGGCAGGGGGCTGGACTCGATGGCCTCTCGAGGTCCCTTCCAGTCCTACTCTTCTATGATTCTATGAAGAAGTGGGTCTGCCCCACAAAGCTCACCTAATAAATTATTTTGCTAGTCCTTAAAGTGCTACTTGACTTTTTTTTTTTGATAGAGATTAAAAGTATGTGAAGCTACAAAACTGTGCACGTCAATAACAGGGACATTGGTAAGCATACTGGGAAAGAGGAAAGTCAAGGCAGAGAGCATGAAAACACTGCCTGTAATTTAGAGCAGCACAACTTTTTGTCTGGTGTATGAGGAACTGGTCCTTTCAAGAACACAGAGCTATCTAGGTAATTCAAAATGCAGCTTGTGCTGGCACATCAGTAAAGAGTTTTAGACCCTTTCAGCACAAGTGCTGTTAGGTGTTTGTTATTTGTGTTGTAGCATTTCAATCAGTGGAGTGAGGGGGACAGAAGTTTACTGACAGCCAAAATTGGAACTGTTCCGCACCATCCATACACCAATGTGAATATTGTGCAACACCAACTGAGCCAAGGATTAAGTGGACCTGGTGGCTAAATTATCTTTCATGTCCACAGGCAGCCATGGCATGCAAAGCAAACACCAAAGACATCTAACTCTTAAACATCCAGCTTAAATTGCCCCCATCATCCTGTTCTGTGAATGAGATAGAACCTTCAGGACAGACAGACGAATCATAACTAAAGCCAGGCAAGTCTCAGGTGACATTTGTGAGTGGAGGGAGAGGTTTTGCACAATTTACAAGGGCCATAATCTCATTATAAATTAAGTTTACCCCCATCCACACATGAACTGGTCAAGAACAGACTTGGCCACAGCTACCTAGCTATTGATTTTGTCGAGGCTCAGTTACCAGAATTTACAGTACATGAAAACAACACTCAACCGACCCAAAGACTCTCCAAATCTTACAGCTTGAGACAACCCACCATGCAAGCAACCAGGTAAAGAACACATCACCCCAGGTGCTGCACACACCATGGGATTCAACTGTTGATTTCATTCTTCAGGCAACTTTTTGTATTGTGCTCTGAATAGCCTAGTCAGCACACCTCTCTCCATAACCAGCCCCTACCATGACAGATCTGATTCTGCTGGTCAGAAGGAACTTAGTGTCCCCAGAAACTCACAAGGTGAGGAGAATGGGCCATTTGGGGGACAGGCCAAGACCAAAAGTGTCCCTGTTTCTCAAGATATTGAATGGATTTTAGCTCTTACAGCCTTTAGGATGCAATGCAAGAGCCATCGTTTCATCACCCATCTCCCTGAAATCTCCCCTGGAAGCTGGAGAAGGAATACAAAGATGAGCTTTTGCCTCTTTGTTTTCCCTTGTGCATTATGAAAGTGTTAAGCATGCTCACCTCCTCCATTGCACAGGCCAGAGAATTTCAACCAGTCATTCCTTCTCAAGCCCTCTGATGTGTCAGTTCATTTGAACTCAGGGACTCCAGTGATCGTTGCAGTACATAAACCAAATGCACTCATTAAATAGACGGCCCTTCCATTATGGAGTTGGGAGACTGGGCCATTCTGTGGAGCTGCAGCAGGTGGGCCTTGCAGGCCAGCTCCTTGTTGGAGGAGAAGTCAGTCATGTGCATTCTTGGTGATCTCTTACTTGCACTAGTCCTGGACTGGAGGCTGTCACAAACAAGCAGACAGTCCCTATTCAAAAATCTCAGGGTGCGTCTACACTAGCCATCTACTTCAAAGTAGCCAGCACAACTTCGAAATAGCACGCGTCGCGTCTACATGCGCCATGTGCTATTTCAACGTTGAAATCGACGTTAGGTGGCTAGACATCGAAATCACTATTCCCATCCGAAGATGGGAACAGCGCCCTACTTCAACATTCAACATCGAAGTAGGGCGTGTGTAGATTATCTGTGTCCTGCTACTTCGAAATAGCAGAGTCCCCCATGGCGGCCATCAGCTGAGGGGTTGAGAGATGCTCTGTCTAGCCCCTGCAGGGCTCTATGGTCACCGCGTGCAGCAGCCCTTAGCCCAGGGCTTCTGGCTGCTGCTGCTGCTGCTGCAGCTGGAGGTCCATGCTGCATTCACAGGGTCTGCAACAGGTTGTTGGCTCTGTGGATCTCGTGCTGTGCAGGCCAAGTGTGTCTGGGAGGGGCCCTTTAAAGGAGCAGCTTGGGGCTTTGCTGGCCCCTTATTTCGATGGGGAGCTCTTGTGTGTGTGGATGCTCCACATTTCCTTCTGGGGCAGCTCCTTTCAACATTCTCCGTCGCTACTTCAACATTGAACGTCGATGGCACCAGCCCTGGAGGGTGTGTAGATGATACGCATCGAAGTAGCCTATTTCGATCTTCTTACGTCGCAATAGGCTACTTTGATGTAGTGTGGTAGTGTAGACGTAGCCTCAGTGAACCTCCACTCCTACGGAATAATCGTGCCCCAAGAAGTGGCAGAGGGCAAATTCTCCGCCATTTTCAAGAGCTCTCTGAAAGGAAATTTGTTCTAAGAGGAAACAAAAAATCTAAATTCTGCCTGTCTGGCCAGGTTACATGCAATTGCATCATCATACACATGGGTTACAAATGCAGAAATGCCTACTGGGTTTAGGAGCAGAAGTCTCATTTACTTTAATGGGGATTGGTGTGTTACTTTGAGACTCCTACCCTATAACTGGTTTTTAAAGACGGAATTTGAGATTTTAACTTAGATGCACAGAATCATAGGGCTGAAAGGGACTTCAGGAGGTCATCTAGTCCAGCCCCTGCTTGAAGCAGGATCAACCCCCACTAAGTCATCCCAGCCAGGACCTTGTCAAGCCATCACTTAAAAAACTTCGAGGGATGGAGAATCCACCACCTCTCTAGGCAATGCATTGCAATGCTTCACCACCCTCCTGGTGATGTTGGTTTTCCTCATATCCAACTATTCCTCTCCTTCTGTAACTTCAGAGCATTGTTCCTTGTTCTGCTTTCTGTCACCACTGAGAACAATTTCTCTGCATCCTCTTTAGAGCTCCCCTTCAGGAAGTTGAAGGTTGCTATTAAATCACCCCTCAGTCTTCTCTTCTGAAAGGTAAATAAGCCCAAATCCCTCAGCTTCTCCTCATAGGTCGTGTGCTCCAGCCCCTTAATCATTTTTGTTGCCCTCCGCTGAATCTGGTCCAGCACATCCACATCCTTTTTATACTGGGTGGCCCAAAACTGGACACAATATTCCAGATGTGGCTTCAATAGTGCTGAATATAGGGGAATAACCACCTCTTGAGATGTGCTTGCAGTGCTCCTCCTAATGCACCCTAATATGCCACTAGCCTTCTTGGCTACAAGGGCACACTGTTTACTCATATTCAGCCTTTCATCCACCATAACCCCTAGGTCCCTTTCTACTTTACTACTGCTAAGCCAGTCAGTCCCCAGCCTATAACAATGCTTGGGAATCTGCTGTCCCAAGTGCAGGACTCTACACTTTTCCTTGTTGAACCACATCACATTTCTTTTGGCCTAATCCTCCAATTTATCCAGGTCCCTCTGGATCCTATCTCCACCCTCCAACGTATCTGTGTCTCCCCCTAGCTTAGTGTCATCTGCAGACTTGCTGAGGATGCAGTCCAGTCCCTCATCCAGGTCATTAATAAAGATGTTGAACAACACCGGCCCCAGAATCGAGCCTTCGGGCACTCCGCTTGAAACAGACCACCATCTAGATATTGAGCCATTGACCACGACCCATCAAGCAACCTTTCTATCCATCTTATAGTCCGTGGTTCCAATCCATATTTCCTTAACTTATGGGCAAGAATGTTGCGGGAGACTGTATCAAAAGCTTTGCTGAAGTCAAGGTATATCACATGCTCTGACTTCCCCATGTCCACAGAGTCTGTCACCTCATCACATAAGTTCATCAGATTGGTCAGGAACAACTTGTCCTTGGTGAATCCATGTTGGCTACTTTTGATCACTTTCCCCTCTTCCAAGTGCTCCAGAATGGATTCCTTGAGGATCCCCTCCATAATTTTCCCAGGGATTGAGGTAAAGCTGACCGGTCTGTAATTCCCTGGATTGTCCTTTTCTTTTTTAAAGATGGGCACTACGTTTGCCTTTTTCCAGGCATCCAGGATCTCTCCCCATCTCCAAGAGTCTTAGAAGATAATGGCCAAAGGCTCAGCAATGACATCTGCCAATTCTCTCAGTACCCTGGGGTGCATTAAATACAGACCCATGGATTTGTGCACATCTCGATTTTCTAGGTAGCTCTTAACTTGTTCCTTCCCCACTGATGGCTGCCCTCCACATTCCCATACTGCACTGTCTAGCACAGTAGTGTAAGAGCTGTCCTTGTCTGTGAAGACTGAGGCAAAAAAAAAAAAGCATTGAGTACTTCAGCTTTTCTTCTAGCATTTGTCAATAGGTTACCTCTTTCATTGAGTAACAGACCCACACCTTCCCTGATAACCCTCTTATCAACAGGCCTGTAGAAAATCTTCTTGTTACCCTTCACATCCCTTGCCAGATGCAGTTCCAACTGTGCTTACGCTTTCCTGATAACTGCCCAGCATTCTCCAGCCCTATATTTATACCCTTCTGAGTCAACTGTCCACATTTCCATTTCTTATAGGTATTCTTTTTGAGTTTAAGATGACCAAGGATTTCCCTGTTAAGACAAGCTGGTTGCCTACCATGTTTGCATTTCTTACTATGCAGTGGGATGGGTTGTTCCTGTGCCTTCAATACAACTTCTTTAAAATACTGCCAGTTCTCTTGAACTCTTTTCCCATTCATCTTCATTTCCCAAGCAATCCTGCCCATCATTTATCTCAGGGAATCGAAGTCTGCTCTTTTGAAGTCAAGGGTCTGTATGTTACTTATCACCTTTTTAACTCTTGTTGGGATCCTGAAATCTACCATCTCATGGTCCCTGCAGCCCAGGTTGCCACCCACCTCGCATTTTCCTACTAGTTCTTCCCTGCTTGTGAGCAGCAAGTCAAGTTATGCATGGCCCCTGGTCGGCTCCTTCAGCACGTGCATCAAGAAGTTATCTCCAACATTCTCCAAAAACTTCCTGGATTGTCTGCGTGCTGCTGTATTGATCTCCCAACAAACGTTCAGATGATTAAAGTCTTCCATGAGAACCAAGGCCTATAATTTGGAAGCTTCTCTTAGTTGTCTGAAGAAGTCCTCATCTACCTCATCTCCCTGATCTGGCGGTCTATAGCAGACACCAACTCCAACATCACCTCTGTTGTTTTCGCCTCTAAGCGTAACCCAAAGACACTCAACTGTTTTTTCTCCCTCCTTTTACTGGAGCTCTGAGCGGTCATACTGCTCCCTCACACAGAGAACAACTCCTCCTCCTTTTCTTCCCTGCCTGTCCTTCCTAAGCTTGGACCTTCCTTCTTTTCCATTTTGAATCACTGCCTTGTAACTGATAGGCAACATTTTGGATGTTTATAGCTCGCTTTTCCTGGTGATAATCAATTGTTCGTTACAACTCAGATTTTTGTGTCAGCCAATCCTGATTTTAACGTCAGCAGATTTGGGGGCAGGGAATTCTCTAGCAACTGAAGTTAGTGAAAGAGAAACATTCTACAGAAATGTTGAAGAAATGGCTATAGCCAATTCAGCTGAGTAGCTAAATGCATCACAGCAGTGATCTTGACTTACTTGATGCCATTTGCCTGAATAAGGCAATCCAAAATCCCATTGGAGCATTAAGAAATTTATTTTCTGGTTAAATTTTGCTTAGAAAAGCTTTACAGATCCCACATAACCTTGCATGAGAAACTGGTCAGCTTCCTCAAAAGCGTCCTCTGTCAAACTGCTATGAAATGTCAGTGTCGCCGCAGTAAAAGAAGGATGTTCTGTTCCAGGTTTATTCACACTGTTATATTTGCCACAGGTTCATTTAATAGCCACTGCAATACCATAGGTAGAAGAGTGAGAGAGCTGACCTTATAGTCCCCCATGCAGGTGTTCCCACTATGAGCAGCAAATCGTTTTTAAAATGTTGAGATGAATCTTTACCACTGCAGCTCCAGGGCAGCCGTATTTGGGGCTTTTCTCCTGGCTCCTCTATATGGGTAGATATGGACAGAGGTGACTAGTGGGGTGTGGTGTGCTGAGGGATACTAAAGCACTATTCACTGAACAGCACTCAAGTCAGAAGTGGCTGTGCTTGCATTCACCTGCAGACACAGGTGGAGGGCAGTGTTCCTTATCAGCAGAGCACTTTTGTGACCACTCAGCAGATATTCAGGTGCTGCCCAGCTGATTAGCAGAGCACCCACAGCCACCAGCATGTGTTTCTATTGGTGGTGCACATCCCCATATGTCTTGGTGCATATAGCAAAATTCATTCTACATTCATTTCAGAAATTAGAAAAAATTGGAAAAAATTAGTGGGAAGGCTGGTGGAGGGGGCTGGAGAGGTGGCAGCTGAACTCAGAAAGCTTTGCTGCCTCTTCCCAGAGGAGCCAGCTGCAACCCTGCAGTGAGTGAGAGCATTCACACACACAAAGTATTTTAACCCCTTGTAGTCCGGTTGTGTTTCTGTGCCTCCCATTTCCTGCATTAGTCTTGCAATGCTCAGTTCCCCACAGAGGTACCGGGGGAAACTCCCTGGCCTGTATTAGGCAGGATGTCAGTGCAGATTAATGAATTCTGCTGAGGTCCCATGGAAATGAAATTAACCCTTACCTGTCTGAGCCCTTGCACAGCTATACTTCCCTGCTTTGGCAGCTGCTGATCCCAGTCCCTTTCTCGCTTGCTGGGCTGCTGCTTCTAGAGACAGCCCCAACTGAACCTCTTTGGTGATTTACTGTCCTCTGTGCCGGGCATTACTCACCAAGGCTGACATAAGCCCCTAGTCGAGGATAGTCCCAAGGTGGGGGAACTTCCCCCAGTCCTGCTGGGTTTGACCCCCCCGCACATAGTGCTCTTCCTCGGGAGTGCTCAGAGCAGAGGGTGCCATGGCCAAGAGGAGGCATGGCCAGGACTCTCTCCACAGGGCCATGGCAGGCCACACACGAGTTAGGACAGCCCAAGTTTATCCTGTGGCCTGATGTGCCCCCAGACAACTCCATAATAAGAGATTCTCAAGCTGCTTCTCTGCCCCTGCTGAGCTGTGCACCAGCACTGGATGAATCCACCGTTGTGGCTTCCCCCAGTGCCTTTGGCCCCTCCCTGCTCTGCCATCCTGCCCAGTGCAAAACCTTTGTGCCCTCTCCCTTCTCCAGTGCAAAAACCTCCTTTTCAGGTTAGTTTCAGTTTTGCTGCTGAACAATAAAGCCAACACAGCCTGCGGTGGAGTGTCTACCAGCTCCCTCGGCATCTGTCTGACCCCTTTTCTGCCGGCGGCAGGAGTAGAACATTAGCAACGAGGCATCCACATTTTAGGCCGCTTCTGTCTGCTCATGACCTGGCCCAGAGAAACTAAGCAAACAATACTACAAGAATCATAGAACACTAGTACTGGAAGGAACCCCGATAAGTCATCAAGTCCGGTCCCTGCCTTCATGGCAGGACCAACCACCATCTAGATCATCCGTGACAGACGTTTATCTAACTTGCTCTTAGATATCTCCAGGGATGGAGATTGTACAACCAACCTAGGCAAGAGAGGGACAGCAGCTCACAAAGATGAGAGGAACAGGGTGTCAGACTGCTGTGTCTGCTCTCACACACAGCAGACTACAGTGGAGGAAGCAGGCCAAGAGACAAACACAAGAGAACAATTCTGCAATTACTGCCGGAGCTAGTTCAAGCCAAGCAGGGCAGGGGAAGCTGTTCTGACTACCCTGGTGCTGCCATTTAGAGTGCACTGAGGGTCCCGAGCAGCGGAGGGAGCCTATGTATAGCCAAAGATGTGCATAAGCACAGAACCAGCAGACTAGCTAGAACTGGACTAACTCACCCCTTGAGGTCCCTTCAGTCCTACACACCCATGAACTGTGCGTGGAACCCCCCTGTGCACTGTGATTGCTGCATCAGTGCAGGAACATTCCTCTTCTCCACCAATGATAGCAGAACGATAAGTACCAGAGGGGCAGCAGTGTTAGTCTGTACCTGCAAAAACAATGAGAAACCCTGTGGCACCTTCTAGACTAACAGATTTATTGGAGCATAAGCTTTTGTGGGCAAAGACCTGCTTCATCTGTTTTAGCAGAATGATGGTGGTTCCAGCAGGGAAGTGGAAACTGTAGAAAAAGAATCTCTTGAACTGAGCATGAGCCAAGAAGTTCACTGCCTGCTTCAGGAAGACAGAAGAACATCAGGAATATACGGACTGTCTGTGTGACTGATGTGAATCATGTATGTCCTCTGAGAAGGCTTGCTGGGAATGACAGGGCATCTGCAAAAGGTGCCAAAAGGAAGCACACACCTCTGTGATTTTTTTAACACACCTCAGTAACCAGCAGCACAGAGGAGCTCTACAAAAACCCCTATAATAACTGAACTTATCTGACTGAAGTTGTGAATTCACTACGTGGGAATAAATAAGCACCCTGGGGACACTGCCTAAGACCTAGTATCACAAGCTGGACTCTGAGATGGCATCCAGGTGACATCCTGGATGCCGGGAGTTCCAACCAAACAAAGCTTGATTTTGGAGCTGCTGTCTCACTGATTTCTAGGTCTGCTGTTAGCAGATGTCATCAATTCCCCTGGAAGAGACCTGCCTGGTTTTAAAGACATATCAGGTGAAAGCTCAACTAGATGGACAAGCTGTCATTGTACCCTTGTGTGTGATTGAGGGAAAATAGCCACCATTTGGCAGTTCTTGGCACGAGAAGCCCAGCATGAATTGGACTGAGACCAAGGAGATCACAAAAGTACCTTAAAATCTTCAAGCAATATTGGAGAGGCACTCATGCTAATTGTGTGTTTAAAGGAACCGGATCTTACTCTGAGATGATGGGGAGACAGTTTAGGAATTCAGGCAAGGATGTGTGTGAACTGAAGAGGGACAGGACCTTCAAAACAGAAGAAGGGAATGGTGATATTTTGCTACTAAGAATTCAGGGAACATCGTTGTGTGTTATATGATGCCATGTAGCAAGCTCCCCCTAGCTATCACACAGACAGAGATAGACCCTGATGGATAAGGTGTAAACCATGCATTACACATAACAGCTTCTCTTTTCCAGATGGTAATACGTTCTGCCTGCATAAAGGTGAGCTTTTAGCTGGGTGAATTACTTTGCTGTGCTTCTGAGCAGCACCCCGAGGCTTTCAATAACTATAATTCCTAATCAGAGGAGAAGGACCTGTGGAATGTGTAAATTGCATTTCACTTTGCTGGAATATATTTGGCTCAGAGTTACAGGCACTGAATAAAACTGACTAAAAGGGATTTTAATCTAAGTTTCAGTACACAATATACCACAGCACTTTGTAGATGTTCTCATACTTCAAATGCATATGGGAAGGCTGTGAGTCAATTTGGAAAGGTAAGAGGCATTGCAGAGTTTGTGGCATTTTGGTTACTTAGTTTTACCTCCAATATTTCCATTTTTGTAATTATTTCAAAGCCTGTTCACATATTGCAGACACTCAAAAAGAGAGGGGGATGTATGTCCCAGCATCAGAGAACTGGAAGGGACCTGGAGAGGTGACCCGGTCCAGTCCCCTGAACTCCTGGTGGGACTAAGTAGTAGGTAAGCCATTGATGACAAGGCTTCATCTCACCTGTTCATAAAACTCTCTCATGATTGAGATCCTACACCCTCCCAAGGCAATTTATTTCAGTGTCTAACCACCCTGACAGTTAGGAAGTTTTTCCTAATGTCCAACTTAATCCTCCCTTGCTGAAATGTAAGCCCATTTCTTCTTGTCCTATTTTCAGAGGCCAAGGAGAATAATTTTTCTCCCTCCTCCTTGTAATGCCATTTTAAGTACTCGAAAGCTGCTATCATGTACCCCCTCAGCCTTCTCTATTCCAAACTAAACAAATCTAGCTCTTTTACTTACCTCTCAGAGGCCATATTTCTAAAACTTTAATCATATTAATTGCTTGCCCCTGGACCCTCTCCTGTTTCTCCAGGTCTTTCCTGAACTGTGGTGCCCAGAACTGGACACAGTATTCCAAAATCAGGCCTAATCAGTGCAGAGTAAGTGAAAGAATTACTTCTTGTTTCTTGCTCACAACACTCCTGTTAACCCATGCCAGATGAATGTTGGATTTCCTTTGCAACAGTGTCACATGATTGACTCATACTCAGCTTGTAATCCATTATGACCCTACTTCCCTTTCTGCAGTACTCCTTCCTGGGAAGTCCTTTCCCATTTTGTATGTGTGAAACTGATTGTTCCTCCCTAAGTGGAGTACTTCGCATTTGTCCTTTTTGAGCTTCATCCTATTTACCTCATACCCTTTCTCCAGTTTTCCACATCATTTTGAATTCTGACCCTGTACTCCAAAGCACGCTTAACTCTTCCCAGCTTGGTATCAAATGCAGCCCTCATAAGGGTACTCTCTATGCCATTATCTAAATCCTTGATGAAGACATTGAACAGAACTGCCCCCAAAATTGATCCTTGTGGAACCCCACTTGTTATTCCCTTTCAGCCTGACTATGAAGCATTAATAGCTACTCTTTGTAACTGGTTATTCAACCAGTTATGCACCTACCTGGTAGTAGCCCCATCTAAGTTGCATTTCTCTAGTTTATGGATAAGAAGGTCATGTGATACTATATTAATGCTTTACTAAAGTCTAGGTATACCACATCCACCACTTCTCCTTTATCCACAAGGATGGGAGTAGGGAGCATTAGATTAAACATGGATGGGAGAAGAGAACCCTGCAATCATTCAGTTACTGAAGCTGCTTTGTATTCCAAATATATAAGCAGACTTCACTTCTACCCGAGCTCTTGGTCCTCTTTACCTATCCTGTCAGCTCCCATGCACCACTTCCTCTGGTCTAAAAGGTCTTTGGAAGACCTGTGTCTGGACTCTCAGTTCCTGGAAGAAGGTGGGTCATCTTTGTGGGCAGGGGGTTAGACACTTGTCTTTCAAAATGTTGGTGAGGAATACAGGAGAAACCTGACATTCCCCAGCTGGAAGTAGGAGTGATTCCACTACTTGAAACATGGAGATATATACATCTCATACAGCTGGAAGGGACCTTGAGAGGTTATTGAGTCCAGTCCCCCATGCTTGTATCAGGATCTAACACAACCCTTGACAGATTTTTTTAATTTCAAACCTAGCCTACCTCAGAGGCTTGAAGGGTCCCCTTAAGGGCTGAACTCATAATCCTGAGTTTGCAAGGCTAGTGCTCTAACCACCAAGCTATCCTTTTCTCACTGTTGAGTAGGCAACACTGGGTGTCTTTAGCAGCCATTTCTTCTTTGAACTAGTTATTCACCCCAAAGCAGCAGCTGCTTGGGCCATCTGCATTCTTGTGGTGAGGGTTCCAATATGTCTATGTGACCCTAAGCAGTGCAATGAGGCAGTGAGGAAGGAAGGGATCTCCCTGTTTCCTACTCCTTTAGGTTTAGGCTGCAGTGGCCTGTTCCTGGTAGTTAACCCCCAAAAGTCCATTTGCAGCTAGTGCTCAGCCAGCACCCACAGAAAACTGAAAATGGAAGAGTTCCTCCCCCAGTCCTGTGAAAGCCCTCAGGGGGATGCCTGAGATCCCCCATCCCAGGGCAGAAGGCAACAGGAAAGGTGAAGGGCATAGCCATGTAGCAATTACTCTAAAGTGCTACCAACTGCCTTTTTTTCCTGCTTGCCTACAAGGAGTTTGCAATGCTTGTGATTCTTACACAGGAACAATGCCGTGGGACACCTTGCGAGTTAAGGCTGCTGTGAGTTGATTGACTTCTGCTAACTCAGGGCAGATCTATGCTTAAAAAGGTGCAGTGAGGCACCTGTGCCACTGTAGCCCTTCAATTAAGAGCCTACTACATGGACACGCAAGCTGGTTCTGTCAGACTGACTAATCTAGCTCCGCAAGCACCATAGCTATGTGGACAGGAGAGGCTTGTCCCCCTGACATAGCGCTGCCTGCACTAGGGGTTAGGTCAGCGTTAGGTACTCTGGAAAGGTTGAGAACTACTGCTCTGTATGGGCTGATGCCCAGAGCACTCAACTGGTGGGCAGAGATTCATATTCCAGATCTGAAGTGGGGATTCAAATCTGGGTTTTGATCCTTCTGAATTTCTCTCTCCCTCTTCGATTATATCATAGCAATTCCCTGAAATACCACATCCTGAAATGTACTGGCCTTACTGAACCTGCACATTTTGCAGGGATGGGAAGGGGCTGGCGGAGATTACATCTAATCTGAAATGGAGCCCTGATTCTAGAGTGGCCCTGTAGGCAATAGTACGCTAGAATGAAGAAGACGTTTTGTCTTAATTGAGGCTATAATAAGCCGCATCTACACATGCCGGCTACTTCGAAGTAGTCGCGCCAACTTCGAAATAGCACCCGCCACGTCTACACGTGGCAAGCACTATTTCGAAGTTGAAATCGACATAAGGCGGCGAGACGTCGAAGTCGCTATCCCCAACATGAGATGGGAATAACTCCCTACTTCGACATTGAACGTCGAAGTAGGGCACGTGTAGACAATCTGCATCCTGCAACATCGAAATAGTGGGGTCCGCCATGGCGGCCATCAGCTGGGGGGTTGAGAGACACTCTCTCCAGTGCCTGCGGGGCTCTATGGTCACCGTGTGCAGCAGCCCTTAGCCCAGGGCTTCTGGCTGCTGCTGCTGCAGCTGGGGATCCATGCTGCATACACAGGGTCTGCAACCAGTTGTCGGCTCTGTGGATCTTGTGCTGTTTAGTGCAAGTGTGTCTGAGAGGGGCCCTTTAAGGGAGCGGCTAGCTGTTGCCCCGGAAGTGCTAGTCCGCCCTGTGACCCTGTCTGCAGCTGTTCCTGGCACCCTTATTTCTATGTGTGCTGCTTTGGCGTGTAGACGCTCCCCTGCAGCGCCTACTTCGATGTGGTGCTGCCCAACGTTGACGTTGAACGTCGAGGGCACCAGCCCTGGAGGACGTGTAGATGCTATTCATCAAAATAGCTTATTTCAATGTCGCAACACCGAAATAAGCTATTTCGATGTAGCATACACGTGTAGACGTAGCTATACAGTTCTGAGTCACTGTACAACTTCTTGTATCACACCATGTCTTGCCATTTTTCCAGTTCTAATAGGGCATTCAGAGCATTTTCCCATCTAGAAGTTACTGTCTCCGTTTTTGCACTGTTTGAGAAATGCAAACCCTGCAAATCTCTGTTGTAAGGCCTTCCTTTGTCATCTGTTAAATAAAACTCCAAGTTAATTGCTTCTCTAGTTAGCATTTCATTTTTATTATCTCTTAGTAGCATGAAACTTCTCATTTGAAAGAGCAAATAAAATAGAAAAACGCTGAGATCTGGATTATTTCTTACATTATCTATACCAATACATACTTGCTGTCAAATAATTGGGTAAAAATAACCTATTTATTTATAGTTAATATGGACTCCCAACTTAAATGTCTCTTCCAGTGATTTAAATGTGAGAATTTCCAATTGACTTTAATGGGCTTTGGGTCTGGCTTTGAGGGCCATTTTTTTTCCCCCCTGCAAATGTGGGATTTAGAGTAAACATATTTTACGCAGTATCTGCTTCCCACGGAAAATGATGTTTCTTTTTAGTGGCAGCACAAATCTGAATCATTTCAACTACGTAATGAAATGTTTAAAATGAGAGCAGCAGCCCTGCAGCCCCAGGGAAGGGGCAATCCAGTTGCTACATGTCTTCATTCCTCTAAATTGCCTGGGATCCCTAGCTGAACCACATCCCCCATAATGCACTCTTGCCAGGGAACTCAGGATGCTCCCGCCTACTCTTTCTAATGAGAGAACCTCCAGTGCACCATAGGAAACGTGGTCTGACCGAAGAGCCTGGAGAGAAGAAGTGGCATTTTAGACATTTGCCCAACAACGTTTTCAAATTGAAATCAGAAGTGCGGGAATGTGGGGAGGACCACATTCTAGCTGAGCCCCAGGGCAAAGTGTGGGGAAGGATGGCTCTGTGCTCCTGGAAGGGGCAATCAGACAAGCTGAGGCAGGGGAGTGCCAGCCTTCAACACTGCCCAGAATGCACTGCACTGTGCTGCACCTTCCCCAACTCTAGCCAGTCCTTAGAAGTGCCTGCCTACTGCACACCACCCTGTGCTCCAGCAGCCATTTACAGGGCCCGGGCTCTGGCTGCTACTGCAGCATCACTGACAGCAGCTGGGAGCCTCAGGACCTTTTGAATTTCTGGGCCATGGGCCAACTGGCCCTTTGTCCTGCCCCCCACCCTCCACCCCTTTGGTAGCCCTGATCGAAATAATTTGGAATCAGGGGCTGGATAATCTCCATTTGAATTTTTTCTACAAATTGAAGTGTTGCTAATGACAAGCAACCTCTGCTTCCTCTCCCCACACCTGCCTGAAAGTCCACATCCCGCTTTGGAAACTTGCTTGGCTTACCTGCGCTGTACCGCAGCTCTTGGCTCAGCAATGGTGAGAGCAAATGTAGTGTCTTCTGGCTAGCAAGTTTAATGACCGCAGTGGTTTGTGACATGCTCCTCTCTTGCAGGGGGAGGGATTCATTCAAATTTGCTCTATGCAGATACCCTGTTTGGTTTCAAAATTCTTTGTTTGTGATGAAAAAGTGTGACCAGCCAAAGTGAAGGGGTGCCAGATTTCTGTGGAACGGCACGAACTTCGGGACAGCAGTAGGTGACCACTGTGGAAATGAGGGACCATAGACAGGCATGAAACAAACTGCTTCATAATGCTGACCCTGAGAGCTTCCTTCTGGGTGGCCAATTACCTGTGTGCTCTGTCCTCCACAGCATCTCCTTTGACACACAGTCTTCGCGGTCATGGCCCTTCCCAGTTCTGTTGGCATTAATGGTACCGTCGAACTCCAGACCATCCAGCCTTTCTTACTTCCCATGTTCCCTCTCGTTTTTATCATCCATGTGTGGAATAAATTGTGTTATCTGCCCTAAGACATGCAGGGATGTGCACCCCCCAGGAGAAACTCATGGTCCTGGCTGTGGTCACTGTGCTAATCACCTGGGCGGCATCTGAATCTCTCCTGGGTGCCTGTCCAAGCATTCATCTTTCAGGGAACACTGCTCACATCTCAGTTTCCTTAGACTAATCCCTACCCACTTACCTGTTTGTGAGCATGGAAGGAGAACACTGTCATTTGTTTAGAAAGCTGTTCATTAATGTACTGGAAACAGTGAGAGGGTTTCAGTGTCAACCAAGTTGCAGACTCAAGCATTCAAAAGCCATGGGAAAGTCTCCCCGCTCCCAAAAGTCATGGCTTTGAGTTAAAAAAGATTTTGAAATGATCTGTACAGAGTTCTCTTCATTTATTTCTGCTTTGAGGTTTTAGGATTTATTCTTATTGTTTTCTTCACAGCCATAACGGTTTGAAACCAGGGTTTAGGAAGTGAAAGCTGAGATTCTTGCAAATTCACATGAATCCTGCACCAAAGGACTGTGAGGAAAAGCACCAAATATCACAAGATTGGCAAGAGTGCCTCAGTAATCAATGCGACTCCCGGGCAGGATGGGTGTGGGGGTACCATTCTGATCCAGCCTCATTTTGTGTGGATTTTATTGTTGAAAAACAGGTGGGGTCCTGTTTTTCACACTTGCTTTGTGTTGGCTGTTTGCTGCATGGGGCATCTAAGACCACTTCTTCACTTTTGGGAAGATTGATACTGTCCCACTTGATCTTCTGGCATTTGGTTTAGTGCGCCTGGTAGGGACTCACTAAATAGAACCAATAGGGCGCCCAGACCAACACCAGCAATGAAGGGTCCTGTGGCGCCTTATAGACTAACAGAAAAGTTTAGAGCATGAGCTTTCGTGAGTTAACTCACTTCTTCAGATGCTGGTCCTGGAAATCTGCAAGGCCAGGTATAAATAGGCCAGAGCAAGGCTGAGGATAACGAGGTTAGCTCAGTCAGGCAGGCTGAGTTGTATTGTCATCAGTTGATCTGGAGGTGTGAACTCCAAGAGAGGGGAAGCTGCTTTTGTATTTAGCCAGCCATTCACAGTCTTTGTTTAATCCTGAGCTGAGGGTGTTGAATTTGCAGATGAATTGTAGCTCAGCAATTTCTCTTTGGAGTCTGTTCTTGAAATTTCTTTGCTGCAGGATAGCTACTTTTAAATCTGCTACTGTGTGTCCTGGGAGATTGAAGTGCTCTCCTACGGGTTTTTGTATATTGCCATTTCTGATGTCTGATTTGTGTGCATTTATTCTTTTACGTAGAGACTGTCCAGTTTGTCCGATGTATATGGCAGAGGGGCATTGCTGGCACATGATGGCATAAATTACATTGGTAGATGTGCAGCTGAATGAGCCCACGATGGTGTGGCTGATCCGGTTATGTCCTGTAATGATGTTGCTGGTGTGTATATGTGGGCAGAGCTGGCAACGAGGTTTGTTGCATGGATGGGTCCCTGAGATAGAGTGACTGTGGTGCGGTGTATAGTTGCTTGTTAGGATTTGTTTTAGGTTGGCAGGTTGTCTGTGAGCAATGATAGGTCTGCCTCCCAAGGCCTGTGAAAGTGGGGGATCATTGTCCAGGATGGGTTGTAGATCCCCGATGATGCGCTGTAGAGGTTTTAGCTGAGGACTGTAGGTGATGGCTAGTGGTGTTCTGTTGGTTTCTGTCTTGGGCTTGTCCTGTAGTAGGAGGCTTCGTAGCACACGTCTGGCTCTGTTGATTTGTTTTCTCACTTCCTCAGGTGGGTATTGCAGTCTCAAGAATGCTTGGTGCAGATCCTGTAGGTGTTTGTCTCTGTCGGAGGGGTTGGAACAAATGCGGTTATATCTAAGTGCTTGGCTGTAAATGATGGATCGTGTGGTGTGTCTGGGATGGAAGCTGGAGGCATGAAGGTAGGCGTAGCGGTCAGTGGGTTTACGGTACAGGGTGGTACTGATGTGTCCATCAGATCAACACCAGAACTCCTGCCCCTCATTAGGTGTAAGGAAAGTCAAGGGGAACAACCACTCCCATGAATCATGCTTAGTGGAGATGGTGAGAAGCCCACATTAAGGTATGTCAACTCCAGCTAAGTAATTAGAGTAGCCGTAATTGCGTATCTTAATTCACCTGTCCGCTTTAGTGTAGACCTGCCCTAAGTATCTAACAGGCAAGCTTGCAGGGTGCTACTGAGCACAGCTGGCTGAAAGTCCAGAGCCTTTCATCCTCAGTCACCTGATTCAACCCCTAAATCGCTTGGTATACATTTAGGCCTGGTAGACACCACGACCCAAGAGCTGTGTCACTTACTAGCTTCACCTCACTCTACTCAGCCTACTAACTGGAGCTTTTCCCTCTCAAAGTTCCCTTACGTCCAACAGGAAGCTTTCAAAAATGCTAAAGGGACTTGGATACCTGAATCCCACTGGCCTTCAGCGGAGCCTGTGCTCCACTGACACTTATATTCTTTTAAAACTCTCCCCTTAAAGAGGGAAGAAGTCAGATTAAATAGCCTGTGGCAGGCCAAATGGGTCCATCAGGGCATATCTGGAGGATCCTCAGGAAACTACCACTAGGTCTGAGTGAAAAAATTCCTCTCTGGCAGGGAATGAGGCAGTCCCTGAGTAGGAAACAGGATTTCCAGGAAGCAAGGTGAGATTTTTAATGAAGGCCATTTTGCTGGCCTTAGCTTTGGGGTCTGCAGCAAAATTCCATGATGAAGATGTCTGGAAATCCTCTATCTTCACTCCCTCTCTCTCGGTGGTCACTCGATAATGATTAGGATGTCTTCACATCACCCTCTATTTGTGACCAGCCCAGCGCTGCAGGTCTTACCACAGAAGGGGCAGGTGTTACAAGGGCGCAGGACAGTTTTTGCCACACTTCTTCTCCACCTTTCCTTGCCTGTGCTGCAGTGAGACCTCTCAAATTGTGCCACCCCCTCATGGAATACTGCTCTCCAAGGGGATGGTCCCAGGAAAATTTCTCCCAAATGTAGACACCAATTCTGCACTTTTTCAGCACACCCCTATATCACTTCTGCTGGTCCCCTATGCTCCTCTGTCCTCCCTCCAACTTGGAAAACAGAATCTGTTTTGGGAGGCGCTGATCAGACACCTGAACCACATGACCAGTCCAACAAAGTTGTTGGTGAAGGATAATGGCTTCAGTGCTGGTCATGCTTAACTCTTCCAGGACACTAACATTTGTGCACCTGTCTACCCAAGAGATATTTAGGATTCTTCTGAGACAGCATTGATGATATTGTTCAAGTGCCTTCAGATGACACTTGTATGTTGTCCAGGCTTCACGTGCATATAGTAGTGTTGGAACAACCACCACACAGTATACAAAGAGCTTTGTCTTGGCATAGATATCCCAGTTTTCAAACACCCTTTTTCTCAGGCGAGCAAAAGCCAAGCCCTTGTATGGCTCAGATGATGATGGTTTTCCACATCAATGTCAATTTCAGGGGACCATGGGGCCAGGGACACACTTCTCTCCATTTTGAGCTATCCTGAGTGAGTGTCTCCCAAGTGTCAATGTCATATATAGCATTATAATTAGAAAATAATTAGACATATTAGATATCTAGCACTGTAATTAATATCATCCAATTCTGCTGTGAAGTTTCCCCATGAAGACAAGTTCAAGGTGGTTTGTCTGACATCACAAAGCAAATCCATTTTAGATCTGAGATTGGATTCCAGGTCACTGGATCCCTACTTAAAACAAAAACAAAAAACAAAACCTTCCCTAGTAAAGAAATAGAGATCCACGAGTCAGTGACTGAGCTGAAATAAAATAGCCCAGTACGGGCACAGGACTTGCTTGTTAATAGGGCTCTGGAGATTAGAGTTTATGACATTTTGAAAAGGGACTGAATTGTTTTTCCTTACATTCCTTTTAAAATTTTTCACATCATCTTCTGTGGGGAAAACAGCTGAATTATTTAGAAAGTGCCATGCTAAAGAAGAACAGCTGCAGTTGAGAAAATGAGAAACGGTGCTGTAGCCTGAAATACATATTGGTAATCAAAAGATAAATGATTATGAATGATCCTTCTGATAACTATTTTGCTTTACTTCATAATAAAAGTAGAACCATGAAAGTATTTAGTTGGGTAATAGAAAATGTATGTCAGACCTCAAGGACATTAGATTTTCATAGCTTAAACAAATATGTATTCACTGGGAGCTAATATCATTCAGGAGAAAACCTTGATGGTGAAGAAACTTAATGTAATAGCTTTTTCTCCATTTAGGCCAGGCACTCACATGTACTATCATTAATCTAACTGGTGGCAATTCAGCTCATCTTGTTCTGGACATACATATCTATTTCCTTCTACCCCCACTTTCAAAAGATATCTGAAAAATATAGTTCCAAAACCCAGCCCAATGTGAAGTTATATGGAGCCCTGCCACAAGGGCGAGGACAAAGGGTTTTTAAAACAGAGTCCGCAGTACAATTTTTAGACTCTATCTGAGACACCTTTCGTTAGACACTAGTGCCACTGAGGAGGCTGCAACATACACCCTCGGTGCAAATTGGTCTGTCTCCCATTCAGCTCTGTTCGATCATACCCCACCAAAGCACAGCCTGCTTCACAGTGGGGCCAACATCCACTGCGGGCCCCAGGGCAAGGTGGGAAGGTAGCCCACCTCCATGCTCTGGAAGGGGCATTGCCAAGGGTGGAAGGACCAGGGTAGGGCAGGCAGTGTCCCCATATGCACACCCTGCAGAGCTTTGGCCACTGTTGTGGCCACAGTAGCAGTGAAGGCAGTTGGCACTTCAGGCCCCATTTGAAATGCTGGGTCCCTGGGCAACTGTGTCCTTTGCTCATCTGCCCCCCGGCCTCCTTGGCTCGCCTGCAGCTCCCACCCTTATAACAAAAGTGGAGTTGGTGAATGTTGTTCTATTGAAACTCCCCTCCCACTCCCAAAGAAACGAAAACCAAACAAACCGTGTTTGAACCAAAAGGGTTGTTGTGGCTGAAATATTCTGGATTGGTCAAAACACCAGAAACTTGCAATTTTAGGGAGTTTATTTTGTGGGCTTTTTTAACCGTTGGTGTTTTGGGGGTATGCACTCATTCCGTCTGGGGTTCCAGCTTAGTTACATTGTAGTTTCTTTCTTTGTCAGCCTCAATAAATTGGAGAAGTTTTCAGAAGCTTTTTTCCTGTTTCCCAAGAAAACCCAGGAGCTCTTCCCCAGCTCTAGTCCCAAGTCTGTGACTATAGAGCAGCACAAGGCTCACAGCCAGGTTACAGCACACTGAACTCAATGGAAAGTGAGCAGCGGCAGCAGACTAGGGCTGTTACAGTGGCAGCCAGGCTAATTATTTGGATGAATTTTTTTATTTATTTAAAAATGCCGTTTTGGCCAACATCAACTCCCTCAGAGTTTGACCTAATATGAGTTGCGTTTGGGCATGCATTTGGGGGCCATCAGAACACAGGACATAAGAACGGCCACAGTGGGTCAGACCGAAAGTCATTCTAGCCTATATCCTGTCTTCTGACAGTGGCAGTGCCAAATGCCCCAGAGGGAGTGAAGAGAACAGGTACTCATCAAGTGACCCCTCTCCTGTCACCCACTCCCAGCTTCTGATAGGGGCTAGGGACTCCATTCCTATCCATCCTGGCTAATAATCACTGATGGACCTAACCTCCATGAATTTATCTAGTTTTTTGTTTGTTTGTTTCTTTTTTATTTTGGGTTTTGGTGGTTGTTTTTGTTTTTTGTTTTCTGGGTTTTTTTTAACTCTGTTAAAGTCCTGATCCTGACAACGTCCTCTGGCAAGGAGTTCCACTGGTCATAGAAATACTTCCTTTTATTTGTTTTAAACTTGCTACCCATTAATTTCATTCGGTGAATCCTAGATCTTATGGGAACAAGTAAATAACTTTTCCTTATTCTCCTTCTCCATGCATGTCATGATTTTATAGACCTCTGTCATATTCCCCCTTAGTGTTCTGTTTTGTAAGCTGAAGAGTCCCAGTCTTTTTAATCTCTCTTCATATGGCACCTGTTCCAAACTTCTAATTACACAGTGAATGTAGGCCTATCTATACTTTACCCAGCATTTACCTGAGCCGTGGAATGCCCTCTGCTGAGGAAGCCTTACCCAGTCACCTTGAATTATATTTTCTTTTTCTAAAGTCAGACCTCAGAGGCTCAAGCCAGACCATTGTGTTTCATTGATAAAAGGACCAATGGACAGACTGAACCCAGTTGGTGGCTGCCATTGCAGAACTGTCTTGTTTATAGATTAACTGGTACAACAATGCTGTTGCTATTGGCTACAGCAGTGTTCAGTGAGAGCAAATACTTAGGTAAATGGAAGAAGACCAAACTAGGTGTAAATGATGTCACAAGGAATGGAGCAATGGAAAAACCCTGCTTAGAAGAAAGCACATTTCTCTGCCTGTGAACGGGTTAAGTAGCAGGGAACAAAAATGACACCAGCCATTGCAGGTAAAGTCAATGACAATGATGAAAATGGTTAACTCAGAGTGCCAGGCCTCCAGCAGGGGTGTGGCAGAGCATTCACGCAAGCTTCTTTTCAACGGTGATAAATAAGTAAGTTTCCCCTCTTGTATGTTCGTTAAAAGTAGTAATATCATTTTTATTCTATTAAGATATGGAGGCTTATTTACATTCTCCCTGAAATTGAATCAGAGCGGGCTGTCACCCGGTGATAATACAATTTAAAGCTCCGGGGCTCTGTTCAACGCAAAGGAAATAAATGGGCCACTGATAAATATGAGAGATCCACAAAAGCCATGAATCCTCAGAAGGGGCAAAAGGAGGCCGAGTAAATACAATTTTTCTGCATTTCAAAGTCACTCAAGAGTTTTAATCATGCTGAGTACGGACAATGTGGCCAGGCCAGGGAACTGAAGCAATACATGTGAAGGGCAGAGGGGCCATCTGGGTCACGTCATGGGCTCTCCATCCCCTGCATATGTGGTAATCATTGGGAATGGCTTTTAGTGAGGCCATCAGGTGGGAGTCCCAGCAAGAAGTGGAAAGAGACAATGTTGTCTACAGCACCTATGGGTGTGTCTAGATTGCAGATGGATCCCCACAGCTGGCTCTGGCGAAAGAGCTCTTAAACTGCTGTGGAGACCATGGAGGTTTGGGTTGTAGTTCAGGCTCTGGGACCCTCCCACCTCACAGTGGCCAGGGGTTAGGCTATGGCATGAGCCCAAACATTTACACTGCAATTAAACAGCCCAATAGCCTGAGTCGCCTGGAGTGGACCAGTTATTGGGCTTTTTAACTATAGTGTAGACACACTCTGATAACTTCGCCCTGCTCCACAAAGGCACTTTACAACCAATGGAATGAGACACCTTCAGCGCTGTGTGGATCTGGGGCTTAGATCCCATAGGGTTAGGGTTAGGGTTAGGGTTTATATCCCATTATTCAATAAAAGTGCTTTCGACAATTTTAGCTAAAAAGATGAGGGACGGTTATAGAAGCTGTTATTTCCTCGGCTTCTGTTCATGTAGGGTGAGGCACATTCAAAACTAAGAACTTTTTAGGTTCCAATCTACAAAAAAAAAAAAAAAACAATGGGGTAGATGGCTTCCTGTCCTGACTCAGAGCCTTACTACCATCACATCTGCCCACAGGGAGTACCATACAGAGTCAAGGCCTTACTCAGGGGTTTGTAAAAAGTAGCATTGCCTGGGCATGGTCAACAGAAGGGGGCACAGAGATTAGTGAAAACAACAGTGATAGTTATCATGTATTAATAGCGCCTGAGCTTTTTCAAACTGGCAGGGGGCCAGCTATGAAATATAAACCAACCCCCCAACTTATAGTTTATGAATGATTTACCCATCACTCTTCAGGTCCTTCAGGGGAGGGGTCTGAGCATGCAGGAAGAGTACATTGTCTGGAAAGGGGGTTGGGAGGGGTGGGGGGGCTCAGGAGATGTGCTGCAAGGTGCAGGAGTCAGGGAATAGGGGCAGGGCATGTAGAAGTCACTCCTTCCTGGTGGCAGGGTCATGCTTGCTGGCCTCCTGTGGTCATTCTACAATATTATTGTCCCTTCTACCAGACCCTCCCCTTCCATTTCATGAAAAACAATCACATTCCATGCACATTCCACTGTCCTGGCACAACCAAACCATGTTTAGTTAAAACAAAAAGCAGTCAAGTAGCACTTTAAAGACTAGCAAAATGGTTTATTAGGTGAGCTTTTGTGGGACAGACCCACTTCTGCAGACCATAGCCATAGTCTGAAGAAGTGGGTCTGTCCCACGAAAGCTCACCTAACAAACCATTTTGCTAGTCTTTAAAGTGCTACTTGGCTGCTTTTTGTTTTGATAGTGTATAGACTAGCACAGCTTCCTCTCTGTTACTATTCAACATGTTTAGTTAGGATAAGAAGCAGCTGCATGCCAAATTTCATGGTCCTCTCTCTTAACATTTAGGTGGTGTTCTTGAACAAATAGACTCACAGACAGACAAATTCTCTCAAATATGTAGTCGATTCAGGGCCTTCCCTAGCAGCTTCCTTTAACACCACCCAGAAAATCCAGCAACAAGAGCAAAATAATTCAGGGCACTTGGTAACCAACTCCCACTACCATGGCAGGGATCATGCATACTGCTTGGTGGATCCCTTGGAAATACCTGTCCCTAACTTACCAATGAAACCCACCTTGCTAGAGTTCAACTCATTTCATGCTAAGAAAGAGCTGACTTGGGGAGCTCAGTCTGGGCTGAATCCCACTGCAGTGGTGGTGAATTGGAGCCTGTGTTTCCTCAATACCTGCTATGCAGAGAGGAATATTGAGCAGAATGCATTTTAGGGGTTCTCTGCTAGGTGACCAGAGATGGAACATACATAGTGAAGAGGGTGAAGAGGATCAGGTCATTGTGAGATTTCCTTTAAATGCACTGGCTGAGGGATGTTGTCAAGAAGAGGTCATAGATCTAAGCAGCTGACTCATCCATGTCTTTCCCAGAAGTTTTCCCAGCTGTCAGTAGTTGGTAGAAGTCTCTTGAGGAGCCAGAGATCTGTTACATGACTTTTCTAGTCCTGCTTCACCACAAGAGCCAAGCTGTCCTCAGATCTAGGGGAAATTGTTTGCCACAAGGAGTCCATTCTGTCCCTGGATCGTCAGCTGCCTGGCCTAGGTGGTGCTGGAGCAGCAGGATCAGGTGCAGATGAGTTCCCTCATGGTCTCTCTACACTTGGGAGATGGGAGACTCCATCCCTCTATTCCTGAATCCAGAATGAGTCCTACGCCTCTTTGATGCTTCATTGTGGGACCTCTACTGTCTCCTCCATCTCTTTTAATGGGCTTTATTTCCTTGAAGAACTTTGCTTTTGAACACCCTATCCAAAATCACGAGCAGTCAGTGCTGGCCAGTATCTGCTGACATTAAAGTCAAAGGCAGTGGTACCTAGGTTCAGAGATATTAAGGCTAGAAGCACCATTGTGATCATCTAATCTGACCTCCTGACCAACACAACCCATCACTGTTTACCCAGGAATTCCTGCATCAAGCACATAGCATCTGGCTGAGCTAAAGCAGGTCTATGAAAAATCATCCAGGCTTGAGCCAAAATGAGGAAAGAGAGGCCAGCCACCCCAGGCCAATGGGCACGTCCCAGTCTCCTGAAAAACAAGGACAAAGATCCCTCTACCTTTCTGCTACAGAGCCAGCGCTTTGCTGCTTGCACCAATTTCCCATTCTCATTCCACTTTCTATTCACCTGAATAGAAACAGAGTTCAAACAATGCTGAATCCTTTTGATAGTGAAGTTTATGGAGCTGCATTGCCCAGCAGGAAAGGTGTTGGAAAAGGGATGCACCAAATGCTGTGCTACTCAGACACCGTACATCACAAAGTACCAAGCCCAGGAAACAAAGGCTATGGGAAAAGAATTCTGATGAATATGTTGCAAACGCAGAAGGACATGGATGTTTTCCTTCTGCATGAGACAATGTACGCACCATCTATACTCCACAATATCTACATCGCCCTGGGATCTGCAAGCACTGCTGTCTAAGCCCAGTGTGCGCATAGAGAACACCACATGACCAAGGGATATACAACTTGATCTAACACCCAGGGAAATTGATGGAAAGACTTCAGTGGGCTTTAGATTATTGCCTAAGGGCATGCTGAATAGGCCTCCTTGCTGGTAGTACATATATATGAAACAACTGCAGATCAGTTCTGATGAACAGGGGGAGTGGGGAGTATCTGAACAGCAGAGATATAATCCTAATGAGAGAAGCAACATAACCTAACAGAGTGAACACTGGCATATGGGCTGCTGAGCTCCCATCTGAAATTGTGTGGCTTTAGCTGAGAACAGGCCTGATCCATAAATCCCAGGGGTGGGATGCTACATACGCAGAGGTATACCTATCTCACAGAGCTGTAAGGGACCTTCACAAGTCATGGAGTCCAGACCCCTCCACTCAGAGCAGGACCTATCGCCATACCTGACAGGTTTTTTTTTTTTAATCTATTTGGCTACATCTACACTAGCCCCTTCCTTTCAGAAGGGTATGTTAATGAGCAAGTTGTGAAGATGCTAATACCGCACTTCATTAGCATAATGGCCTCCATGCACAATTTGAAAGTGTGACTTTCGGAATGCACACTGCCCTTGTAGAGGGAGGCCTTTCAGAAAGGCTCCCTGTCTTCAAAAGCCCCTTCCTCCTCAAACCAAATAGAAAGAAGGGGCTTTCAAAGTCCGGGGGCTTTTTGAAAGGCCCCCATCTACACGCGTGGCATGTGTTCCGAATGTGGCACTTTCAAATCACATGTAGCTGCCATTATACTAACGAGGCACTGCATATTCATGGGAGCACCTCATTAGCATCTTCTGAAGTGCCTCATTAATATGCCCCCTTAAAAAGGAGGGGGAACATGTAGACACATCTATAACGAAACGTTTGTTGTTATAATAAAAGATTAGTTTGTAAGCAAAAAAAAAGGAATAATTTTAATTAGGAAGTAATTCAGGGAAGAGCATGAGAATGAAACCTGGCAAGAAAATATTGGAATTTTCCATAGAATAGAAATGCTGTTTTGCCATTTGTTACTATTCCCAAATGGGACAAAAAGTCGCAGTAGCAACAAAATTGGAAGATCCAAAAGTTGATAAATTTCAATTAGGAAATGTCAAAACAAAAGCCACCAAGTTTTCAATAGGGTATGGTTTTGTGAAGTTGATTTCAAAATAAATTTTGCTAAATAATGTTGATCTGTTTGACATTTCAAAATGAAGACATGCTTGACATTTTGAAATGTCAATTTGAGTTTTTGGATAGGAAAAAAACCAGAAAATTACTTGAAAAGCAACACTTTTCAATGAAACCCCATATTTTGATGGGGGAAAAGAAACTGATCTGAAAATTTCAACCCAGTTGTTCACTTTGATATAAGATGGGATATTTTCTATTGGCCTACATTATCAGATCTGTGATCTTTACTTCTCAAAGAAGGGATTTTTTTCAGCTTGTATTACTGTGACTTATTATATCATTTTTAATTCATTAGGTAATATTTATTACAGTACCTCATAAAGACCCAGTCTGGATCAGCCCATCATGTAAAGTACAGTACAAACACAAAATAGAAAAAGAATTGTGAAGTCTCTGTGATGACTATTGTCTAATTGTTCAACAGAGCAATACGCACTGATCCTATATGGTGATCCTACCAGTTCATTGCTAATGAAGATGGAATACATATTACCCTAATATTTGGAGTCAAAATATCTAAACATAACGGCTGTTTTCTGGTTACCAGAACTGCTCCATTATATGTGTTCTTCCTAAAACCAGTGCTAGACAAGGTTTGCACATTTTCTCTGCATACATCTGCAGGTTTCCTCTCATAAGACTGTGTGTCTCCCCAAAAGACCACTACTTCTCTTGGAAAGCCACTTTCATGACCATGCCTTAGTCTTTCCTTCTGCAAAATGGGGATAATGATGCTGCCCTTCTTTGCAAAGCGCTTCAAAAATCTACTGCTGAAAAGTGTGGTAGAAGAACTGTGTGTTATTAGTTATTCTTTTAATCCCTTAGGTCTTGTGGGTTACATGCAGAAAAAGAAAGCAAGCACCTTATGTTGTGTATCGTCTGCACACACCAGCTGATCCACTTAGCTACTGAATTTTTTTAGGCAGGTAATGCAGCACAAATAAACTTGAGCTATGATTTTCCACAGCCGGCATCTATGGTTAGGCAGAAGAAGGAATAGAAAATATAGGAGAAGGATAACACTGATCCTGCCACTCCTGGAATGGACTACCACCAAGATGGTAAACAAGGAAGATGTGTTTTAAACTATGAGGCTGGTCAACTTAACCATGTCAGCGATGGGGTTCTGCGTTTTTTATTTTCCAATAGGATTAGCATGTCACTAATGCAGGGCTTTTGATAAAATGAAACAAGTTTTAGATTCAAGTTTAATTCACATCTATCCGAGACTAGAGGTGGCTGATGCTGCTGATTTGCCTTGTGCAATTTTTAGAAACATATATCCTCATTTTCTTTAGTTTTGAAAAACTGAGCTGAAAAAACCGAAGCATTATTCGTGCCGTCAATATCCCCAGCGTGATTCTTGCAGCTATCCCATTTGTAACTCTGATAACAAATTGATCACTTTTCACTGCGAGGAAAGATCAGCCGTAGCAGAAGCAAGGCTGTATGTGTGATTGTTACATACTGATATGGGGACTCTGGAGATATGTAATAGCTGGACAAAAAGGCGGGTTTGGAAGATTTCAAGAAAGTTACAGCAGCACAGACCAGCTTCACAATGACCATGTCAGCCTGATTTTTTTTAAATTATTATTTTGACTAAAGGAGTACCCAAGTGACCCCAGTGCAAACCAGGAGCCTGTTATACTAAGCACTCTAAGAATGCATAATGAGACATAGCACCTGTCCCAAAAAACCTCCAGCCTAACTAGATACATAGGACTAAGTGTGGGAAGCAAAAAGAGATGTAATGATTCTGCTACAAGCTGCAGCATTTGGCCCTCTGCTGCCGCGGGCTGTTCTCTGCATTCTGCCCCTGGTATTTCCTTATCGGTGAGGCCAGGCTGGTTGGTTTTCAATGCCTTTGTTATTCTGTCCCTTTATCCCTGAAGATTCCTGAAGACAACAGCATCCAGGGTGTGGGAGGAGCCAGGAGGGTGGATGGGATAGACACCATTGTAATGGGGGCATAATTTCCCTGCAGCAGGCCTTCTGGGGAGCCAAGGTCATTCAGGACACACTCCTCAGGTCTTTACTCATGCAAAGCCCCTGTTAAGGTTTGGCCCCTAGATCTTTTCCCTCCCCAACTTTTCTTCTTCCCTGTTTCTCTGCCTAGGAGATTGGACGAGATTCTGATTTGTACAAGGACAAACATTAGGTTGGTGGCAGAGCCAAAGTATGTCTTCCTTATCCCAGGACTGTAAACCTAAGGGGCAACGATCCATTTGCACTTTTACAACAGCGCAATCAGGAGCCCTTGACCCTACAGTAATGTAAGCAGCCATAATAATTGCAAAAGCCTGTGTGTCATCTTTTAAAAACTAACTTAACACAATGTAATAGACTTCTGACAGAACTATCCTTTAAAGTGCACCATTTTCTCTCTAACATTTTTCCATTATGGAAAAGAGGGTTTTCTGCTGAAGTGTAATATCTCCAGCAGGGAAGCATGAATCCATCAAAGAGCTGTTTAGACGTTTTGGAGGCAAGACACTTTTTTACTAAATTTTTCACCACATCTCCTGCCCAGGACTGGAACTTTCTGGTGCTATTGTAATGCAAATGTCCACCAATTTCAAAATGAACTCAAGCTCCTCAGGAGCATAATTCCTCTTGGCAACGTGACTTGGGCACTTTGGAGCCTAAGTCTCAATGGGAATCAATGGCTGAGAGTAATGGTGTGTACTCCTCTCTTGTGCGTACATGCTTGCCCTGGCAGAGTGCGTGTGGTTGGATACTCTTTCTCTGTGGTGCCTCTTTGGTGACTCAGCATGACACACAGGCTATAAGACAAAGCAAACCCCTTTCAGGGCATGTGTCTCTCACTTGTCCCCATTCTGAAATAGAGCGATCCCCCAGACCTTTTCCTTGGAGGCAATGTCTTTGCTCCGTTCGGGCATTTCTGGCCCCAGCCCTTCAGCTGGATCACTACAGTTCAGTTCCCCTTCTAGGGTGGCTCACTGCCACAGCATCTTCTCCCAGTGGCAGGTCTCCCCGGGCCCCAGACCCATCCCCTAGTACAGGTTCCAGCCCCGGAACTTTGCCGATAGCAGCTGTCTGCAATGTCCCATTAATTCCCGGGCTGCTTTCTATGGTTCCAGCATGTTCCTCACTCCTCCCTCAGGGCCTTGTGCCAATGGAGTCCCAGCAGCAGCCCCAGAGCACCATCTGCTCTTCTCAAGCAATGACATGTGCTTGCTCTGGCCCTGCAGCTGTTTCTATACTGACCTGCTGGCTCCTGATTGGCTGATTCCCACACAGCTGCTCTGGGCTCCTTTCTACCCCCCCTTTTTCTGGGGCAGGATGTAGCTGGACCTCAAGGCCTCCAACAGGGGGCCTGAGGGACTAATTCCCCCCACCATGTCAGACTGAGATGAGGTGCTGCTCAGGACAGTGCAGAACTCACAAGCCAGGGAGAGAGGGGCCAAGAAAGGTAGCTTTCAGCAACTTCTGTGCCCTGCCAGTCCTAGGCTGCTGTTGATAACATAGATGGTGCTTCAGAGCTTTTGAGCAGTGTCGGAGTCCATCAGACAGTACAGTAAACAGGGCTCCTATGAAACAGCCTCCATCCCACCAAGACACCCCTGAGATCAGCATTTGTGACAGCAGGGCTGTCTTCCTCAGTGCCTGCATTGGAGCAGGGGGCGCTTTCCCTCTGGATATCCACATCTGGATATGGGGATTGTAGGTCCCCTGTACAGCTCACTGGTCCTCCTCCTCAGCCTAAAGGGGCCAGTGCAGGAGTGAGGCTCTCACCCAATTATTACAGGGGATGTGACCCGAGGAATAGTCCTGTAGTGCAATGAACCAGAGTTGTGCTCATCTGTGTTTTATCTTCCTCCTGTTCCTGCTGACATAAAACGCACAGCCTGCTGACTTGAAATGCCACAAGAGACATGTTTTATGTCTCAGGATGTGACAGGTGCCTCTGAATGACTGGCATTTTAAACCACCTGTCAGCTGAGGTCCCAAGAAAAGGAATATTCAGGACCCACAATTAAGAATTTCCCTCATGCAGCACTACTTGCTACAATGGCATCTTTTTCGGTGAGGTTGGTGCCAGACACACCATGGAAGTTACTAGATCATTATCTCCACTTATAAATGCATTATCAATTCCTTCTTTCCAACGGTCACGAATTACAACCAGCTGGCTCTGGCAGCATTTACAAACGCATTGGTGGCAGTAACAATACGATGGCTAACTCCAGCTGTATGGCAGGAAGAAATAGGAGGTTAAAAAAAAAAAGAAATAGACATGCAACAAGGCCTCACAAATTCCCCCATTCAGATGCATCATCAGAGTCTCATGTTCATCATTCTTTGAATGTTATAAAAACAGCTGGCAAGGCAGTCCCTTCCGATTTGTTGTGGAATCTTTTAACTGCCCAAATATCTCACTGATTCTTCTGTTCCAGTAAAACGGTTATCCTCAACAAAATTCTCCCTAAACTCTGAAACCACTCACAACCATGGTAATATAAATAAGCACCATGAGACAACCTTTTTCTCAAGCTGTTTTGGGACTCTGGGAGGGATCACGTAGATTAACACCCTTTTAGCAGGTGAAAGGCAAGCAAAATCAGAAAATTTGCCATCAGGAAAGATTATCTGGCAGAGGTCCAGGTTGTTCAGCTGACTGCTATCAGAGATAAGACTCACAACCCACTATATCAAAAGGCTTTGTGACCTGAAACCTCACTTTAGGCTAAGGCCTAAGGCTGAAATTTGGGTTCCATTGAATTTGACAAAATGCCCAGTCAGCGGCCACACAATGCCGTAGGAATTTAAATCACTCAGCATCTAAATGTGTGTTGTGAAAGTTCTTAGGGATTTCCATTTCTCAGTCTGCGCTTCTTTGCAGTGTGTCTGTCTGCACACCTAAAGTCCGGTGTGAACTTCTGATCAAATGGAGGTAGATTTTTGCTCACGTATGTTGCCTGTAGGGCAACTTCTAGTCGGAAATTTCAGTGTGCTTTCTGAATCAGAGTCCTTGGAAACCACAGCTGTAGAAGAAGCTTGAGGTACCAAGTCAAATTCCTCACAAAAGCCTAAAACACTATTAGTTCATCAAGAAAACTTGTAATCTCATCAAAATGTTCTCAGGTTAGACATTATGGCTTTGTCTACATGAGAGTCTTTTCTCAGAAAAACTGGCTTTTGTTGGTAAAAAACATGGAGTGCCTAAATGCAAAATGCGCTTTGCCAACAAAACCCAGCACATCCATTGACAGTGTTAGACCTCTGCATGTTCAGTTGTAACACCTCTTGCCACAGATGACCTATACAGTAATAAGTCACCAGGAGCAGAAGGCATTCACCCAAAAGTTCTGAAGGAATTCAAATGTGAAGTTGCAGAACTACTAACTGTGTTATGTAGCCGTCTTTTAAATCAGCACCCAACTATTTCGAAACAGCTTTCCAGACATATATCACTATTTCAAAATAGTGTCATTGGGCACCATTATGGCTTATTTCAAAATAGCAGTATTCTGTGTCTTGACAGCACTTATTGGCTACGTCTGCACTAGCATTCCTCTTTCAAAAGAGGCATGCAAAAGAAGGAAATTGAAAATGCAAATAAGGCACAGATTTAGATATCTGGCACCTCATTTGCATATTCTTTTGAAAGAGCTTCTTTTGAAGGGAGAAAAGCAGTGTAGACACCTCTCTTTTAAAGTTATCCCCATCTTCGAAAGAACGCTTCTTCCTATTTTTTTTTTTTGGAAGAAGGGTTCTTTCAAAGATGGAGTTTACTTTCAAAAGAGCCGAATCTGCATTGCTTTCCTCCTTTCAAAAGAAGCTTTTTCCAAAGAAGAATATGCAAATGAGGTGCTAGATATGTAAATCTGTACCTCATTTGCATTTTCAATTTCCTTCATTTGCATGCCTCTTTTGAAAGAGGAATGCTAGTGAAGATGTAGCCATTTTGAAATATCTATTTCGACATAGGCATTATTCCTTCTGCAATGAGGGTTACCAATTTCAAAATAATTCACCCACTATTTTGAATTTATTTAGCATAATGTATATGCTTGCAGAATTGCTTTGAAATAAAAGCTGTTATCTCAAAATAACCCTGCAGTGTAGATGCAGCCTCTATGTCCCCATCCTCTTTATGGTCATGAATGTTGGGTAATGATCAACAGGATGAGATCATAATACAAGCTGTGGAAATGAAGTTTTTCTGCAGAGTGGCTCAGCTTACTCTCAAAGACAGCAGGACAAGTGCAGCTATTCACGAGGGCCTCAGAGTAGAAATGTTAGTACTGCAGATCCAGAAGAGCTAGTTGAGGTGGTTTGTGCACCTGATAAGAATGGCCTCTGGGAAGCTTCTGTTGGAACTCTCTTGGGTATGTCCCCCTGGGCGGTGGCCCTGAAATCAACCCAGGATATGCTGGAACAAATATATCTCTCAGCTGGCTTGGGAATGCTGGGAACCACCACAGGGAGGATCTGGAACCTGTTGCGGAGGAAAAGGGCCACCTGTCCTCCTTAGTTTCCAAGCTGCCACCATGACTCTCACTAAGAAAAGATGAAGAAGTCAACGACAAAGACGAAGAAGACGATTTTTGAGTTTCAGTAACAGTGATGGACAACCTAGGCTAGTGAGTGGGTTGCATTAGTGCTCTCCTTCATCTCAGAGGGTTACAAGATAGTCATAATTGAGATGGTCTCCCAGAAAAGGGAAGTTTTACTCATTGCACTTGTTAATCTAGAATTTGTAGGGTGCACCAACTGACCCACAGCAGTACTTGACTGGATGCAGAGGGAGCGCTCAGCTCTCACAGTCAATGTCTTGTGCAATCAGCCAGTAGCTGGCTATGCAGGAGGTTCAGAAAGCATGTTGTTCTAAAATGCAGCATACACAGGTTTATATTGTTGCTTGAATAGAAGGTGCAAACAGCAGGAAATTGAAAGGCAGACCTGGACGAGATAAGATTGATTTCAGATAAGCAGTTAAGTAGCCACTCTAACCATCCGGAGTTCTAATACTAAACTTTCTTTCTGGAGATGAGGGAAGCATCACTGAACAGGGCAGGAAATACAAAAAATGTGATTCTGCAGGCAATGGGGAGGAGTTTTGAAAAACAGCTGTTTTTACAGTCATCTCACTAAGTCTGTAGATTTCCACAACCTTTCTTCTTCAGCCTGAAAAACAAATGGGGATTTTCAAATAATTAGGAAATAGCCATTACTCCATCATAATAGGAACGTGCAAAGGAGTCCCAATGAAATTCAACATGTTAGTGTTTTCTCTCTGGGGTTTTATCCTGCCATCTATGTAAGTGCCTGAACTAAAATGCTAAATTGTGTCACACTGTTCAGCCACTCAGTGGCACTTTGTGTAAATATCCTATTTACAGCTAATCTGAACCATACCAGGCAGGGCATTAAAGGATCTCATGACCTTATGAACAGTTCATCTGGTACGGAAGAACATAACATGGTGTTGGGAATAAACTAAGAACAGAAACCAGAGGAATGCAACCACAAAGTGTACAAAGAGAAAGAACAAAGCAACCACATTTTCAGAATCTCATCAATATGTCACTCTTCTGTGCCCCAGAGAACTTTAGTTTTGACACTCATTCAGAAGGGAGAGGCAGGGAACAATATTTTACAATATTCTGCATTGCTACCAAGCTTCACAAAGAAACTGGAGATATTCAGGTAGTTTCTTTAATTTATGATAGAGAGAAGCAGGCAAAGAATAGCTTCAAATCCTTTTATTTTACTGAAGGCAGCCCCATAGATCACTATGAAAGAGTTCTAGCTATATTTGATGCACACTTTATACTTCAGAGATATGTGGTTTAGGAATGAACATGTTTTCATGTGAGAATATAAGAACCCAAGAGAAAGGCTGAACATTTTACAAGAGGTCTGCAAACCCTGACAGAAAACTGTGATTTGGGGAACGCACAGAATGAAGATATTAGAACCAAGCATGTTACTGGGTAAACAGATTATTTTCTCCTCATTTTTAACAGTCCATGAACGGTTTTTAACTCTAGACACAGTGATACAGTGAGACAGGAAGTTTCAGTTAGTAAGACAATGAATCCAAAAGAAACTTGACAAGCTTAAAAACTGGAAACTAAACATATATTTGAATGCTAAAAGTCATGACACTAAAACTCCTGAGGCAAGGGGAGAGATCTCTGAGGCTAAAAGGGACAAATTCCAGCCTACATGCACAAGATAAAGAAGAGTCATATCCCAAGAGATGACACATGTTTGAGAGGCCCAAGGCATAATACATGTTTGAAATATGGACATTTTGCAGCTGTTTGCTACACTGAAGCAGCCTGGGAGTTCATTCATACAGCTGCTGTTGTAGATGGGATCTGTCACTTGTGAATACCTAGATCATGCCTGGAGAGTAAAACTGAATATTCACGGCAAGACTACTGACTTTAAATTCACTCAGGAGCTGATGTCACAGCCATCTCTGAAAGGACTTAGCATGAGGTTCACACCCTCCTAGAGCTGAAGTCGAGGATGCAGCCTTTGCTAGCTCTGGAGATATTCCGAACTTCAGCACCAGTTAACCACAGGTGGGAAAAAAAAATACTTTTATAAAGACAAAACCTTTGCATTCAGAGTGAATGTGACCAATGGACAACAGGCCAAACAGCCTTCTCAGTTTGCAGCATGGCCACCAACCGAGAAAAGTGGCAGAGCTCAGTGGTTTTTTTGGTGCAAATGAACTTCTTCAAGGACATCCAGTACAAATTATCTTAAGAGACAATGTTGAGCCATATAGTGTACATCTATGTCATGGGATCATTATCCTATTACTCCATACTGTGGAAACTTAAAGAAAATAGAATAGATTGGCATAATCAAGAAAATCCCTGAGCCCAGAGCCTGGAGTGCTCTAAAGGTTCCAATCACAAGCATAAATCTGCATGGACCTTAAAAGACTTAATGAAGCAGTTGTGAGAAAAAAGTATCTCCTTCCAGTCCTGGATGACGTCTTTCCCAGAGCAAAATGAGATACAACAGTCTCCAATCTGGATGCCACAAGAAGTTTTGGCAAATTCCTTTAAGCAAGAAAGGTGCTAAACTGACAACATTCATCACACCGTTTTGGAGATTTTGCTTTCAAAATTATGTTTTAGGATTACCAGTGCAACTCAGATTTTCTAAAGAAAGATGGGAGAACCTATGAATACAAGCTGAAGTGTAGTTTTAGATAATAGCATGATATATGTCTCTGAGATGTCATCTGATTTTGACACTGCGCATAATTATACTGGTTACTTGAAAATCCCCCAATTATTACTTTGAGAGTTTACAGGTTCTTGCCCCCAAGATCAGGCTCAATATTACCCAAATTATTATACAATTGAGAACTCCAATGTGTACAGTTGCAACACACGTTATAGGATTTTTTTTATCTTTACAAATATAGTTTATTAAAATATTGACCACAGTCACAAAGACCACAACTTAGTAAGGTTAGATGGGCTTATTACAGAATGTACATCTTCACTTCTATACAGTCCTACAACCCCTCATAGAACAATCGCAAGTATTAACCATTATGTTCCCAATCACCATTCCCTTCCTCATCCTCAGCAATAGCCATCATTCTGGCACTGCCCAAGGACTTATCTCTCTCTCTCTCTCTCTTGTCTACTGCCTCTAGGCTGGGAGGCCACTTCCATAATATGTTATGCTGGCACTATTAAGTCTAAATGGGAAGTGACTGTCTAGGAAGGAGTCCTGCAGAATGGGATTTGGAATCATAGTGAACCATAAACTAAATATGAGTGAACAGTGTGACACTGTTTCAATAAAAGCAAATGTGATTCTGGGATTCATTAGCAGGGGAGTTTTGAGCAAGATTTGAGAAGTAACTTCTGCTCTACTTTCTGCTCCTCTAGGCCTCAGTTGGAGTACTGTGTCCAGTTCTGGGCACCACATTTCAAGAAAGATGTAGAGAAATTGGAGAAGGTCCTGTTAAGAGCCACAAAAATGATGAAATATCGAGAGAACGTGATCTATGAGAGATTATTAAAATAACTGGGTTTGTTTAGTTTGGAAAATAGAAGACTGAGAGGGATATAATAGTAGTTTTCAAGTGGCTAAAAAGGCGTTATAAAGAAGAGAGAGACAAATTGTTCTCCTTGACCTTTGATAATGAAGCAAGAAGCACTGGAATTAAATTGCATCAAGAGTGGCATAGGTTGGACTTTAGGAAAACTTCCAAACCATCTTTGTGGCTAAACACCAGAATAAATTGTTGAATCTCCATTACTGGAAACATTTAAGAGTGGATCAGATAAACATCTATCAGAGATGACCTAGATGATGCCTGGTCCTGGCATGAGGACAAGGGACTGGATTCAATGACCTCACAAGTTCCCTTCCAATTCTAGCATTCTGTGATTCTCTGAGTCTACATTTGATGCATATTCAGTAAGGGAATTTTCCCCTTTACCTTTTTCATGTTTCCTCATCTTACTAATGTTGGAGTATGGATTTTTCCTATGGTTACTATATCAGTGGTCTCAACTTATTATCATATACATCCATTCATTACTCTTTTGTGGTTGTGTCACATGTATTATTTCTATCCTAACGAGTTATTTTGGTCCTTTTCAAGTTCCAAGTTGTGGTGCACCTTGTAAAATTAAAAGGGTATTTACCTAGGAAAGCCCCAGGCCAATCTGCTTTAACACATCCTCTGTGTTAAAGGCTGCAGTCATATATGGACCTTATGTTTTAGTGTATCACAAGTGATCTAAACGTGTATGTTAATGTTGACTTAGGATGAGGCCTGAAAGTCTACTGTGTTACTGGAAAAATATATTCTAATATAAACCTATTATAATTAAAAAAATCAAATAATCAAATCCATAAGAAAATAAGTAACATATGAAAAGAAAAATCAACAAGCACAGTTAGCTTTAGATGTATCTCATGCACCCAATATATATGCCAGGTTGTTTCCAGCTCACTTCTGTCATTGGCTACATCTAAATTAGAGGGTTTTGTCGACAAAACTCGTGGAGCATCAACACACAAAATGTGTTTTGTAGACTGAGAGTGTTGACCAAAAAAAAAAAAACATATTGGCTACGTCTACACGTGCACGCTACATCGAAGTAGCTAATTTCGAAGTAGCGGCATCGAAATAGGCTATTTCGATGAATAGCGTCTACACGTCCTCCAGGGCCGGCAACGTCGATGTTCAACTTTGACGTTGCGCAGCCCAACATCGAAATAGGTGCAGCAAGGGAACGTCTACACGCCAAAGTAGCACACATCGAAATAGGGATGCCAGACACAGGTGCAGACAGGGTCACAGGGCGGACTAGCGCTTCCGGGGCAACAGCTAGCCGCTCCCTTAAAGGGCCCCTCCCAGGCACACTCAGCCTGCACAGCACGCGGTCTGAGGAGCCATAGGCACACAGACCCCGGGCGCCGCAGTCATGGACCCCCAGCAGCAGCAGCAGCAGCAGCAGCAGCAGCAGCCAGAGGTCCACCCAGCCCTCCCAGCAGGAGCAGGGCTTGCCCTGCTTCGTGCCATGTGGGAGGCAGCTGAGCACCTCCTTGGTACACCGGAGGAGGAGCTGCCCCCAGGCAGCAGGGCTCAACCCCTAACCCTGCAGCACCCCGCCCCCGCCTCACATGCCGGCGGCTGTGGAGCTACCCCACCAGCACCGACTGGTGGGAGCAGCTGGTGCTTGGGGAGTGGGACGACGACCGCTGGCTCAGGAACTTCAGGATGAGCTGGCAGACATTTCTGGAGCTGTGCCTATGGCTCACCCCCACACTCAGGCACCAGGACACCGCCATGCGGCGTGCCCTCACAGTGCAGAAACGGGTCGGCATCGCTGTCTGGAAGCTGGCCACTCCAGACAGCTACCGATCCGTGGGACAGCAGTTTGGTGTCGGCAAGGCCACCATTGGGGCTGTCCTCATAGAGGTAAGAGAACCCACAGGGGGAGGGCAGGGCAGGGGAGGGGGGCCCGGGCACAGGAGGGCAGGGGAGGGGAGGGGAGGCCAGGGCAGGGGAGGGCAGAGGAGGGCAGGGCAGGGGAGGGGGGCCCGGGCACAGGAGGGCAGGGCCACGCACACCCTGCTTACCCCTCATTGGTGCTGTCCCATGTGCTTTCCCTGCAGGTTGTGCGTGCCATCAACGCCATGGTCCTGCACAGGCTTGTGAGGCTGGGGGACCCAGATGCCACCATCGCGGCCTTTGCCACCCTGGGCTTCCCCAACTGCTTCGGGGCTCTGGATGGGACTCACATCCCCATCCGCGCCCGCATCACAGTGGAGGATGATACCTGAATCGAAAGGGCTACCATTCTGTCGTCCTCCAAGCCTTGGTGGACAGCCGGGGACGTTTCCAGGACATTTATGTGGGCTGGCCTGGCAGCACCCACGACGCCCAGGTTTTCCGGAACTCGGGTCTGTGCCGCAGGCTGGAGGCGGGGACCTACATCCCCCAGCGGGAGATCCCTCTGTGGGACACCACCGTGCCCCTCTGCGTCATCGCAGATGCGGCATACCCCCTCCGGCCGTGGCTCATGCACCCCTACACGGGCCATCTCTCCGCTAGCCAGGAGCGCTTCAACGAGCGCCTGAACCATGCGCGCCAGGTGGTGGAGCGCTCTTTTGGCCGCCTGAAGGGACGCTGGAGATGTCTCCTGACCCGCCTGGATGCGGGCCCCAACAACATCCCCCAGATTGTGGGTGCCTGCTGCGCCCTGCACAATTTGGTAGAGAGCAAGGGGGACACCTTTTTCCAGGGCTGGGCTGCAGAGGCCGGCAGGGCAGACGTCCAGCCACCTGCTGCCCCCAGTCGGCAGGTGGACCCCGAAGGGACCTGGGTCCGGGAGGCCCTGCGGGCCCACTTCAATGATGAGGCCACGGGGTGAACTCTGCCCAGGCCCCGCACTGCCCGCCCCTTCCTCCACCACACTCCTGCCCCAACACCCACACCATGGAGAACCCCACCGCACCCCCCTCCCACTTTTCCTGGACAAATGACAGCACGCACTTGTGGCTGAACTTAAACTTTTTTTTGTTTCCGAACCTTTTTTTTTAACTGAAAATATAGGAACCAAGAACAAACTATGTACAAACATGTTGAAAAAAATAATATGTACAAAAATAAAACAATACAAAGAAACAAGTGTCCTCAATAATAAAAAGAAAACCAGGGAGGATAAAGGGGAGAACTATTTACATGGGGGGACGGGGCAAACGGGGGGAAACAAATAACAGGGTCCAACTATATACAAGGGGGGGGCCACGTCCCGGTCCCCTCGCCCCTATAGCCCGGCACTGGGTGTGGGCGACCGGGAGCCCCGCCGTGGTCGCAGCCCTGTCTGGGGCTGGCTGGGGGCGGTCCGGACCGGAAGGTACGATGGCCGGCGAGTCTCAGTTGGCTCCAGGGGTCCCTCGGCACTCCGGCCCTTGGTGGTGGGTGGCGGGGCGATGGCGGACGGGACGGCGACAGGTGGAGCAGCTGGTGGTGGGACTGGTGGAGCAGGCAGGGCGGGCGATGCGGCGGCCGGCGCGGCATGGGGGGCCAGGTAGTCCACCAAGCAGTTAAATGTCTCCATGTAGGCCTCCCATGCCTCCTGGCGCCAGGCCAGCGCCCGCTCCTGCAGCTGCAGGTGCAGCTCCGCGACCTCCAGCTGCCGACGGTGGATGGCCAGCAGCTGGGGGTCCGTCGCCGGTGGCTGGTGGTGGTGCGGGGTCCGCCGTCTAGCCCGCCTTGGGGCCGGTCGGTCTTCGGCCGAGGGGCTGGCCTGGAGCGAGCGTCCCGGAGGGCTGTCCGGGACGACTGACGCCTCGCCGGCGCTCTCTTCCGGTCCTTCTGATGGTGCAGGTGCGGGACACAGGAGAGGAGGGGGTTAAGAAGAATGGAGACAGGCGTTAGTGTGGGCCCCGAGCCGTGGCCTTTGTCCCCCCAGCCCTGTGCTGCAGGTTCCCCATCCCCATTCCCGGGAGACGCTGCTGTGATGGATGGGGTTCAGGGGTCCCCCTGCCCTGCACCCCGTCCCATGGTGGGAGCGACTCTCACTTCACCCCGCAGGGTCTGACAGCAGGAGAGGTTTCTTAGGCCACAGATGCCCAGTTTCTGCCAGGAGTGACAGCACCAGCTGTTGGAAGAGACAGTCCTTCCAACCCGTCGTGGGGAGAAGACCCGAAGGGGGGCCCCTCTGGGATGCAGCTTTCCCCCTCCTCAGGCTGGCTGCCTACCAGCTCTCCCTTCCCCTAGCCTCTACCTGTGGTCCCCACCCTCCCCCCGCAATTCCAAGCCAGCTCAGCTCCTCCCTCCTCTTTGTTCAGGACAGAGGTGTCACCTGCCAGCTGTAGCCCCAGGATCTTCCTTTGCCCCGGGAGCTATTCGGCTCTTGTTGCTCATATGTAGCCTGAGTCTCCCTTTGGCACTCCCCCCACTCCATCACATGCTGCTGCTGCGGGGTGTCCCACCCCCTACTCCAGGGAGCCCCTCGAGGTTCCGCTCCCCCCTGCCCCGGGGATGGGGCATGGCACTGTCGTGCGGGGGGGGGCAGGGGCTGATGCACTGCTGTGAGGGCCATGGCCCTGCTGTCCTTGGGGCCATGGCCATGTGAGCATGTGGGGGGCCCTGGACACATATCTATTACCTCCCGCCCCTCAAGCCCAGGGGTGTACACCAGAGGGGGGTACCTACCTGTCGGTCCGCTCCCACGGTCCGGAGATCCCCGGGGGGCGGAGGCCCTGCTGCTGCTCCGGGATGGCAGGAGGAGGATCTGCAGCCCGGATTCTGCAGAGGAGGAGCCCCCCTCCTCCTCCTCCTCCTCCTCCTGCCACGATGTCGAGGGGGTGGCCTCCGGGGGGGGCCCCCGGGGTGCGGGGCTTACCTCCAGGGCAGACTCCGGCTGCAGGGCCTGCTGGGGCTCGTTGGCCGAGGTGTCAAGGGTGGCTGGAGGGGAGGAGGTGTGCCGGGGGCCCAGGATGTCCCTGAGCTCCCTGTAAAAGGGGCAAGTGACGGGGGCGGCCCCAGATCGGCTGGCCGCATCCCGGGCCCAGGAGTAACCCTGCCGCAGCTCCTTGACCTTAATCCTGACGTGGTCAGGAGTGAGGGCAGGGTGACCCCAGGCAGCCAGGCCGTCGGCCAGCTGAGCGAACGCATCCGCATTCCGCCTCTTGCTCCCCATTACATGGAGCACCTCCTCCTCGCTCCAGAGCTCCAGCAGGTCCCGCAGCTCGGCCTCCGTCCAGGAGGGGTCCCGCTGCCGCTTGCCAGCCTGGCTGCCCTTCTGGCTGGGCTGTGAGCCCTGGCTCCCCTTGGGGGGGTCCCCTGGGGGCGCTGGGGGGCTGCCGGGCAGCCATCGCAGCTGGGTGAGGGGCTGAGGGAGGTGCAGGCTGGCCACGTGTGTAGGCTGCTGCCTGCACAATCCCTCAGCTTCCTGCACAGGAAGGGAGGGGGAGGGGACCTTTAAGAGGCCGCTCCATGCGGCCACCATGGAGCTGAGGGGGTGGAGAGAGCATCTCTCAACCCCTCAGCTGATGGCCGCCATGGAGGACCCGGCAATTTCGACGTTGCGGGACGCACAATGACTACATGGTCCCTACTTTGACGTTGAACGTCAAAGTAGGGCGCTATTCCGATCCCCTCATGAGGTTAGCAACTTCGACGTCTCGCCGCCTAACGTCGAAGTTAACTTCGAAATAGCGCCCGATGCGTGTATCCGCGACGGGCGCTATTTCGAAGTTAGTGCTGCTACTTTGAAGTAGCGTGCACATGTAGACACGGCTATTGACATTCTGGGGCCCTTTTGTCAACAGAGTAGATCAGAAGATCAAGCCGCTATTATGTGTAGACATGCTCTGTTGACAGAAGTTTTGTCAGAATGGCTCTTCTGACAGTAACTTCTGCAGACAGAAGCTTCTAGTGCAGACATAGCCTTTGATTCTTGTATGTATGGTCAAAATTTTCCCTTAAACTTTGCACAGATAAATAGCCCTACAGAAAATCCCAAATATTTTGGAAGTTTAAAATAGAGTTTACCTGTTCAAAGTTCACTGGACTCAAACCCTGGGAAAACTTGCTGAAGCTAATATCCTGCAGGATATAGACCTGTAGGTTTTTTGCATACATTCAGCTTTGCATTGATAGTAAAGTAAAGCAGAGAATTTCCTAAAGGTAAGTATGACAGAACACAGCAAAACTTTCAATGGACTGAAGGACAAATGTGTGTGTGTTTTTTGCCTTTGACAAAAAAGAAAATTTTGGACAGGCAAGAAACAAAAGAGGAATCATTCCTATTCCTTCAAAAGTAGAAACAATTCAAGAATTTCATAGGCTAACAAATTTCCCAGAATGGAGGCATACACTAACAGTGGTAAATTACCATAACTGATGCCTACAATGTCATTCTACAGTGAAAAAAACTGTTGAATGAAGTACTAAAGTCCAAAACATCCTGGCTCAACCAAGAAATTTGCTTCAAAATGGCACAAGAAATTATCAGTTCTTCAGTACAGCAATGTGAACAAATCCATAGTGGGGCCAGTGCAGATGCAATCACATAGGGCCTGTGACAACATGGCTGTGAGTGGAAGACAACTGCATTTTCTCTCTCATATGTACAGAAGCAGAAAATCGGTATGCACAGATGAAGAAAGACAGCCTGGCCAAGTGTATTGGCATGGGAGAACTTTTACAGGCACCTGTGTAGTGTGGGCTGACATAGAGGTATTTACAGATTCTATGAACACACACAGACCCACATCAGAAAATAGACTATCTAGATACAAAAAAAGCAACGTCAGCAGGCACACAACTTCAGGAAATCTCAGTTACAATAGGGTCGGTTGACCCAAGCATCTAAAAGACAGTAAGTGACAAGAGATTAGTCTGTGCATGGGCAATTACTTGACTTAAATGGATTTACCATTAAAGCAAATTATATCATAACTTCAAATGAAGTGAGGGGAGAAATCCATCCTCATCCATGAAGGACATCAAAGATGAACTAAATTCCATGAACAATCTGTGTGGTGGCTAAGCATCACCAAGGGCACAAAGAATAAAGTATCAGCATGGGAACATTGCAAAACAAACAGACTGACAATGCACAAAGGACCTTGACTACCAACACCTCTACCAGAGAAAGCAGTAAAGTAGCATGTTAAAGACTAACAAAATAATTTTGCATCTGTTCTGGTCTGGCTATGGTCTGAAGAAGCGGGTCTGTCCCACAAAAGCTCACCTAATAAATTATGTGTCAGTCTTTAAAGTGCTACTTGACTGCTTATTTGTTTTGATAGTATATAGACTAGCACAGCTTTCTCTCTGTTACTACTCTACCAGCGAGATTCTGAAGGAGAGCATCTGTAAATTCATGCAGATTCAGAATCCATCATTCACTGGTCATTGGGAATGATTTTTCCCAGCTATATAGAAATAATGACCATAAAAGACATGGCATATGTTACAGTGTTATTGAAAAACAGAAGAGCACTTTTGCTCTAGAACAAGTGGTGAACCATGGACCTCCATTCATGGTAATAGAATTTGTCATTCCAAATAAAATATGGTTTTGATCATATTTCCAGCTTTCCACATTATCCATAAGTGACTGGAGAATCTGAGAGAGCTGTATAGAAAGACTGGGAAAGCCTGTGGCAGGAAGACAAACTACTAGCTCTTCTGAATTACAGATAAACACCAACAACAGCTACTGGTCCAGCACCAATTCTGATGGGAAGACAGCTCAGAACTACCATTCCAACTTTGAAAAATAATCTCTTTCCAAAGCGGCCAGACATGAAAAGAGTAGCAAGATCAGACCAAAAAGGCTAACAAACCTTATGGACTCCTTCGCAACAGAGGGCCACTCAGAGAACTGCCTGGTCTAGAATCTGATGATGATGTCAGATTAGATGAAGAGCAGGGATTTACAACTCCACCTGCCATAAGGAAAAAAGAAGTCAGCACCCAGGCCATAAGTCATTGAGATGGACAGTGGAGAGTACAAGGGGAACCATCAATATCTGCAGTTTGTTTCTCAGAAAGAATCAACAGAGCAAACTACAGAGCCAGCAGGCAGAACAAGAGTCCAGTTAGAAACTCCTACCATGGGCTTCTGCTACCTGTCCGTTCCCAAGCTGCAGGGCAAGGCAGTTCCTCTTCCATTCCCAGAGCCAGGTCAGATCCATATTGGAGAAACTTCCCAAACTGCAAGAAGCTCCCTGGCTAGTGGCTGGGACAGATCCTGGCCTGGGTGGGAATGCAGCACCAGCTGTCAACTTCTGATGGGACAGAGGCTGCTTGGAAAACCGAGATATAAAGTAACCCTGGGCCATACTCCCCATCCCTCAGTTCTGTGCTGGCTCTAGAGCTTGATGTCTGGCTGCCCAGATCTAAAGGCAACACACTCCATTCCTCCAGCAGCAGTGTAGAAATCAGGGTGACAGGTCCACCACCACCTAAAATAGCCAGGCACACACACCACCCCACCACACATCCCTCCTTTGCATCCAGACCCCCCCCACCCCTGCGGTGTTCCTTCTAAATGTTTCCATCCAGGGGAGGAATAAATTTTGTTCTGTCCACTGAGTCATATGCAGAGGTGCACCAACAATAAACACACGGGCTGCCAGCTTTGGGTCCAGCTGGACAAGGTCCTGGCTGGGATGAGTTAGTGGGGATTGATCCTGCTTGAAGCAGGGGGCTGGACTAGATGACCTCCTGAGGTCCCTTCCAGGCCTGTGAATCTGTGATTCTGTGAAACACTGGCCCCCCACTGTTGCAACACTATGAAATTTCAGATGTAAACATATGCAACTGTGATGCTGACTAATTTTAAAATTCTATGTCCATGAAATTCTCCAAAATGGACCACTAATTTAATAGGGCCTTATAAATACAGGCCTGCTTCCTGCAAGCTTACAAACCCTGGAGTCGCACTTACTGGTAATGAAACTGTTACAATGAGAGAACCCCCCTACCTGTTGACAGATTATAAAAAGCCAAGCTTGGTAGTCTCAGCCTGGTTAAGAATGGAACATTGTTCACATCAAACAATCCACTATCCCAATTTCTGTGAACAGCTGCCCTCAGTGGAGAGGCCAGCGACTGACTGAAACTGGCAGCTGAACCAGCCTCTCCTGCATTTGCTCAGGGGCATCAGGCATATACTTTTCACTGACACTGGCCAGGTTGTATGTGTTGTTTCTTGAGCCTACAGGTCTGCTGTCAGACTTTACAAAGCAATTATCTTGGGAAACTGCCTGTTATACAGGCTAAACTGAAAAGCCATACCTTGCAGAGAGTGTTAGGCTTGTCTAGGGAAAGCTTTGTTCTTGTTTTTAATTCTACCTACTCACTACCTTGATGATTACAAGAAGAAGGCAAGGGTAGCATGGAGTGGTTGGTCTTGAATAAACCTCGTCGGCTTTGGCAAGATGCATGCTGCATCAGTGGGAATGAAACAACTAGGTTTATTTGGCTTCAGTTTTTGCGCTCTGCACCTGACGTCAAGCTGCAGTATTCTAAAGCATGCAGAAGAACTCTTACAAGCAATACTGCTTTAAATCAACACTCTGTTCGTTTGAGCTTTTTAATACTTTATTTTTGTATGTCAGTAGCAAGTAGGACACCCAGCCGTGGACCAATCATGTGCCAGGCTCTGTACAAACACAAGACAAAAAAATGTTGCTGTTTACAGCAAATGAATGCTACATTTCACTAACCATTCAGTTAGCTGATATTCTATCAACTGCAGAGCAATGCAAGTGCTTACCAAACAAAACAGCTTTCTTTTAGTGTGCAAGTTGGTTTCTAAACGTGAATATTTAGAACCTTCTAAACCAATTATTATTCCCATTACCTCATCCTGAGTGACTCTCTGGGATGGTAAAGCCCATCTTATTTGGACTTATTGCTCAGAAATAGACTTCTAAGGCATAAAGTTCTCCAGATGGATGTTTTTGGGGGAATTAGTTGAATAAGAGAGATTTAATCCATCCCAAAGTCAGTATACTTAAATACCTGGTGAACATAAAACCCTCATTGCTAATCCAAAGTGACAGGTACTAATGGAATAGTTACTAGATTAACAGTGAGCCTGCTATGTTGCAAAGACCATGCTGTTTATTTCAACCCTGTGCTTAAAAGGATGCACAAAATAAACTCAGTCCCTTAGGCACATTTCATTCAAGTGGACTGAAATGCATGACTGTACCTCTAAGCAGGCTATTGAATCTATGAGTTTTATATTTGAAATGTATTATTACTTCAAGCATTTCAGACAGGAAATGTTAGCCTGGGGACAAAGATTTGAATGCCACCAAGCTTTTAGATGAACAAAGACTTATAATTTTTAGGAAGGGGTTGCACAGCAAGCAGAATTTTTCATCTTTGTGCTACCATTTCCTGGTCCTTAATTAATATCATGCACAGGTGTTGTACAGGATAACCACAGTAAATCACTCAAAGGATTATGAGTCTCCAAAGAACTATTATTAAATATGGACACCTCATAAAACAATAGGTTAGAAGGATGAAACTGTCATACGCTACCCTTTCAATCTGTGCTCTGGATGTCAGAATCTTTACATTTACAAATGGAATCGTAAAGGTATTTAGCTGGAAGACTCAATTTATTGTGACAAAAAAGGGAAGGAAAAAGTTTGTGTGAAGATTCCATCTCACTAATGAGTTTAGTGACTTGAGGCACAGACAACAGTTATTTGATTAAACAGATGATATCTCCTGTGCTTCCGGCATATTGCTTTTTTTGTTTTGATAAGTCCAGTCTTCGAAACAATGTCTGCTTCCCAGCAGTTAGCCTTTGAAACTCACTATTCAGTGTATGCACTAATGCATAATAGATACATGAGCAAGAGGCTAGAAAAGTCTAGTAGAACAAAGAGAAATCCTTTCCTTTTTGTTGAGGTCAGATGGTTAGATAGGGCAAAAATCCAGCATTGATCATCTCACAGCATGGATTTTCTGCATTTGCATACAGTCACGGATACCCAGAGTCATATTTTCATACCAGAAGGGACATCTGGACACGGTCAAAGAGGGTTTTACTCACAAAAACTCCCAACCTATTACATTTATTAGTCTCTAAGGTGCCACAGGACTGCTAGTTGTTTTCAATGCTACCAGAGGTTTTGGTATATTTCAGTTGAATGAGGTTGCCTAAACAGATTTGTGATGTTCTCAAGCCAGATGCAACAGAGCTATCCCCCATTTCCAATACTATAGAGACTTAGCTGGTGGAACGGTTTCACATCTGGATGAAATTTTGAAATTAAGAAAAAAATTGGGAAACTATTTGAAGTGGAATTTTCGAAAGGGGACCCTCGTTTGTGACCAACTGTACTTATGGCCAAGTGCATTGAGATGAGAATCAGAAGTCACAGAAAAACATAATGGGTGAGGGAGTATCTTTTATTGGGCCAGTTTCTACTGGTGTGAGAGAGGAACTTCTGAGCCTCACCACACTCTTCTACATGTCTGGGAACAATATTCCATCTTGTCCCTCTAGTGGCCTGGGACCAACAAGGCTACAACTACATTGTAGACAAACAGAAGCCGTTTTTTTTCTAGTCTCCATATTAAATAACCATTTCAAAAAAATTATTCATCATCTTTTAATGGATGATTTCACCATATATGAATTAAGTAAACTATCATCTGTCCAATACGGTGCAACAGGTGAAAAAAGCAGGAAGGAGTATGGCATGTTATGGGAATGGGGCTACAGGGCTATAGACTTTGGGATATGGAATATGCCCCTTACCCACCCATACTCATAGGCATGGGAACTAGGGGCTTGAGGGGATGCTTCAGTGCTCCCAGATTTTGTACAGATCTCACCCATCACCTTATGCCTACTGTCCCAGCAGCATCCAGGGCTCCATCCTTGAGCTGCAGGCATGATCCCTACCCTGGCCCACTTAACGCTGTCTGTTTCTCCACCACAGGACCCTCCCTCCACCTCTGTCCCTGGATCTGGTGGGTGGAAGGGCACAGACAGGACTAAGAGGGTGAGGATAAAAGTTTGAGCACCACTGTCCACAATACACTCTGGCATAGGCACAGGACTGGACTACAGGTCAAGACGTCTACATACCCTCAGCCCACAGGCATGGTCGCATCCATCAGGAAATCCTGTTCAAGTGTGGATGGGAAGGGGATTCTAGCACAACCATGTCAGATGTCAGCATAGACATGACATTGTGTAAAATTGCATGAAAAGCACAAAATAAAGAAGCATAATGGGGAGTGTATTGAAAAGGAGGATAAGATAAAGGTGCCATACTTGTAATTGCATAAGCAAAAACACACCTAGACAAACCAGGAAGCCACAGCAATTTAAAGAAACATTTCATGTCTTCCCTCAACCAAGCATTCTTCCTTTGTGTGAATCTATCTTGACCGTAATTTATCATTTAATTTTTAAGGGGTAAGGGAAACTCTTACCCCTGTCAATTAACTAATGGGAAAGCCAAAAAACCCTGCATAAAATAAGGGATATCAGTCTGGTGTTCCTTATCTAGAATCAGGTAAACATGCCTACAACTGACCCCAGACTAAGACAATGTCATCAGAGCAAGATACAAGGTGGGAAATAACAATTTCTCTCCCAGTGTGCAAAAAAATAATGATGCAAACAGTGATGCAAAAATACACAGGGGAGTGCTATGTCAGCAGGAATTAGCATGATGAGAAAGTGTGTGGCCAAGCCATCCCCACCTTCTTCTGTTGATTTGAAGGTCAAGTGGTTCTATTTCAAAGCTCCTCATTTGTGACCAACTCTTGCCATTTGATGCAAAGCATGTACCTCAGGCATCTGTTTATGAAAGTCTGTAGCTTGTGATTTGAAGACTTCTTAGTATGCCGGGTCTCGCATTCATAGAAGAGCACACTCCTCATGTTTCTGTTGAAGACTCACAGTTTCATCTTCACAGATATTTGAAAACTCCATATGAGATGGAGAGACTTGAATGCAGCTGTTGCTTTCCCTGTCCTGGCATTGATACATTTGTCGGTTCCTCCATTTCTGCCCATAATATTCCCCACGTAGGTGAACTACTCCACATCTTCCAAGTCATCCCCTCCCTGTGTGATGGTGTTGTTGTTGGACAGGTTACTTTACAGAAGAAAAATGCTCATTTCCCTTTTTTCAGTAGTTTATATTTAACGTGGTCTTGTATTGTATTTGCTACTTTTTTTTCTGTCTGCTGCTGCTTCATTGCATACTCCTGGTTACAAATGAGGTATATGCTTGACAGGGCAGTTTTTATCTCTGGTGTTCCTAGCACTAAGGTTCTGGCCCAGCACTCTCTCATCCAGCAACATCCATAACCCAGCATGATTTTAGTTAGCCAGATATCCACTTCTCATGGGTGTGGCCAAGTCTTCTGCTGTCCCATAAAGTTTGTTTACAGCCACCAGTCCTGGTTCACAGTGTTATTTACTGTTATTTAGCTGTGTTACCAAATTATGACATGCAGAAACAGTAACTGTTAATTAGCTCATGGAAGTTTTAATGCTGTTTTTACCATTCTGCTCATATGCTTATTATTTTATTTATTGGCAACTGTTTGTGGATGAAAATTTTATTGCTAATTCAGTGGACATTATAACTGAGGAAGAAAAATTTTGTTTTTAAAGCAGCACAATGGGACTCAGGAAATCTGAACTGAATTCCTAGCTCTTCTAGAGATTTTCATCATTACTTTGTACTTCAAGGACTCATCTGCAAAATGTGGATAATAATTTAATCCAATATTAGTACGTAATAAGAATGTCCATACTGAGTCAGACGAAAAGACCATCTAAACCAGTATCCTGTCTTCCATCAGAGGCCAATGCCTGATGCCCCAGACGTAACCATCAAATGATCCACCCCCTGCTGTCCATTCCCAGCTTCTAGCAACCACAGGTTAGGGACACCATCCCTGCCTATCCTGGCTAATGACCATTGATGGTCCTATCCTCTGGATAGCCCCCTACCGATCTCCCTCTTTGCATGACTTGTATGCATTACAAATACAAATACAGTTGACCTGAAATGCCCAAGGGATACAGAAAATATCAAAAAAGAACAAGTTTTCAGTGGACAACTTTAGCCTTTAATAAATATGCTTTGATTTGTGGTAGCTATATATTTTTAAGCAAAAGCTGCTGAAAGGTAACAAAAGTCAGTGTTTCACTGAAAATGTTCTGGTTTTCAGGTTTGTAGTTTTCTTATAAAAACACTGTTCATATAGGCTGCGTCTACACGTGCATGCTACTTCGAAGTAGCGGCACCAACTTCGAAATAGCGCCCGTCACGTCTACACGCGTCAGGCGCTATTTCGAAGTTAACTTCGACGTTAGGCGGCGAGACGTCGAAGTCGCTAACCTCATGAGGAGATAGGAATAGCGCCCTACTTCGACGTTCAACGTCGAAGTAGGGACCGTGTAGACGATCCAAGTCCCGCAACGTCGAAATTGCTGGGTCCTCCATGGCGGCCATCAGCTGCGGGGTTGAGAGATGCTCTCTCTCTAGCCCCTGTGGGGCTCTATGGTCACCGTGGGCAGCAGCCCTTAGCCCAGGGCTTCTGGCTGCTGCTGCGGCAGCTGGGGATCTATGCTGCAGGCACAGGGTCTGCAACCAGTTGTCAGCTCTGTGTATCTTGTGTTGTTTAGTGCAACTGTGTCTGGGAGGGGCCCTTTAAGGGAGCGGCTGGCTGTTGAGTCCGCCCTGTGACCCTGTCTGCAGCTGTGCCTGGCATCCCTATTTCGATGTGTGCTACTTTGACGTGTAGACGTTCCCTCGCTGCGCCTATTTCGATGTTGGGCTGAGCAACGTCGAAGTTGAACATCGACGTTGCCGGCCCTGGAGGACGTGTAGACGTTATTCATCGAAATAGCCTATTTCGATGTTGGCTGCACGTGTAGACGTAGCCATAGTTAGTGTGATTTTATTTTCAGTTGAAAACCCAATATCTCACTGAACAAGTAGTTTTTATAGAAGATTGACACCCAACCCTAGCTGGAATTTATTACAGTTCCTACTCTGAGAGCTTTGGCCCTGAACCTGAGAAGGTGATTAAGCCCCAACTCATTGGATTTCCATGTGAGGTTAGTACCTGAATATGCTTTTGAGGATCTGGCCTTACTTTATATCTTAGGTTTTGGCCAATATGGTAACTATCATTATCATACAGACTGACCCTTACTGGTCCGGCACCCTTTCAGCCAGCAACATCCATAACCCAGCATGGTTTTAGTTAGCCAGATGTCTGCTTCTCATGGGTGTGGCCAAGTCTTCTGCAGTCCCATAAAGTTTGTTTCCAGCCACCAGTCCTGGTTCTCAGTGTTCTGTGCTGTTATTTAGCTGTGTTACCAAATTATGACATACAGGAACAGTAAATATTAATTAGCTCATAATAGTTTAAACGCTCCTTTTACCACTGTGCTCATGTGTTTATTATTTTATTTATTGGCAACAGTTTGCGAATGGAAAAGTCAATTGCTAAGCCTTGGATTTTTGATTCTAATTATCTATTATTTTCCCTCATTGCTGTTATTTTATTTTCACAGTCAAGACAAACAATGTAACTTTAATAAAATATGTATTAAAATCCTCAGGTTGTTAAGAATAAACTTTAAATAGCAAGGCAATTGCTATTATGCAAATCCACAGATGGGCCTTAAGGGTAAAGAAGTGGAACGCATGTGTTCAGAGAGTTATTTTGCCAACAGATCCTAGCTTGACAGTATGCGCGATATCGTCTTCACAATACAGTTCATTCTTTTGTTCAGTGACTGAGAGTAATTGGTGCTTTAATGAGACAAGTCCATGCAATACAGAGCCTCTGACCACTCCATTTAAATCATCCCTGCTTGTTTCATTCATCTAGTCATCAAATTTCAAGCCTGAGATTCCCCTCTTCCACCAAAAGCAAATAAAATGAAACACAACCAAGGAAGTTAGGCAGTTAATTCCCAAAGACATTCAATGGGATTTAGACACCTGAGTTCCTGAAGTTCCTTTGAAATCCTTCAACCCACATCTGAGTATTTTCAGATTCTCAGGGTGCTTGAATCTCTTGCTTTGTTTTGACATCAGTATGAGAAGGCTCAATCCCGAAATCTCCAAGGTGACCGGTGCCAGGAAAAGACAGTTCTTGGAAAAGGATGTTCATGGGATCCCTGCTCACTGGTGACACATTTCTTATATTTAGGGGTACACAGTGAAGTGACAGTCTCTGGAGCATGTGCCTGGCCTGGGGCCCCAGGCCCCTCTACACAGAGAGTGCATGGCTGGGAGAAGCTCTGTAAGGAATGTTCTGGATAGTTAATTAATTCTGAGGCAGATTGAACTTTCCAGTGGAGCTCCCTTCAGAAAGAGAGTAGAGTTTCCTCAAGATTTGAAGTGGAATCGTTTGCTCGAGATTGGCCAGATTGCCTCCTCACATCCTAGCAGCTGAGGGCAATGGGAAAACATGTACATTTAATTTATTTATATCTGAATATTGGTGACATTTTAGCAGAATTTTCAGAAACCTGACCCACCATTAGATCTGAGCACCCAGCAGTGACCTCCCAGTGACTGGCTTCACACTCTCTCCTCATTGGTCATCCCCCCCATTGTGACAACTCACTCACCCACCACCATAACTTTCTCAAGGTTACATCCATCTCTATATGTGCTGTGTCCAAAGTGGCTGCTGATTTCTGAAACATGGGACATGACGGGTGCATCTACACTACAGCTCTGTTTCAAAAGAACGTCTTTCGAAAGAGAACATTGAAAGATGCTCTTTCAAAATGGAGCATCCACACTCGCCAGCAGGGACCAAAGGTTCAGTCCGTCCTTTCGAAAGGCCCCCAGTGCACTTTCAAAAGAGAGCGTCCACACACACCAGGGCACTTTTTTGAAAGAGCAGGGGCAGGAAGCGCCATGGGCAGGGTCTCATGGCAGACGAGCCCTTCCAGGGCTGCCACCCACTGTCCCCTTAAAGTCCTCCCACCACCAGGCCTGTCCACAGGCAGAGAAAGAGAGAGAGAGAGTGGAGCAGGCATCCCAGGCCCCCATTGACCCCAAGCAGCAGCACCCCAGCATTGAGGCCATGGCCAGCACACTTGACTGCCGTCCTGGTCTCTGTGTTCCAGCAGCTCCAGGTGGCCACTCTGCTAGCTGTCCTCCCGGAGGCCGTCCTCAGGATGCGATGTCCTCAGCCGGTCCCCCGGTTCACCTGCTGCCTGCGGAGCTTCCCCACAAGCAGCAACTGGTGGGACCAGCTGGTGCTGGAGGACTGGGATGATGACCGGTGGCTACAGAACTTCTGGATGACCAAGGGGACATTCCTGGAACTGTGCCTCTGGCTCACCCCAGTCCTCCAGCACCAGGACACCCACATGAGGCCAGCGCTCCCCCTACAGAAAAGGGTGGCCATCGCCCTTTGGAAGCTGGCTATCCCCGACAGTTACTGATCCATCGGCCACCAGCTCAGGGTGGGTAAGGCCACCATCAGGGCCGTTCTCATTGTGGTAAGCCATGGTCAGGTCACACCCATACTGCATGTGGGGAGCAGGGGGCAAGGGGCGCCCCAGCAGGGGGCACTACTGGGGAATGATGGGGCATCCCCTGCTACGGACATGGGTGGGGAGTGGTGGGGGTACAAGTTGCAGCCCAGGCCACACTCATAAGTGCACCCCATCAACGCCCCACAGGTTGTCTGCACCATCAACAAGGTGCTTCTGTGGCAGCTCATCTGCATCAGGGACCTGGATGGTGCCATGCAGGGCTTCCAGGATCTGGGCTTCCCCAACTGCTTTAGGGCCCTGGCTGGCACCCACATCGCCATCAGGGCCCCAGAGCACAGTCGCGGGGTCTATGTAAAGCAGAAGGGCTATCACTCTGTGGTCCTGCAGGCTCATGTTGATGCCAATGGCTGGTTCCAGGACATCTGTGTGGACTGGTCCAGACACACCCATGATGCCAGGATTTTCAGCAACTTAGGACTGAAACTCCACATGGTTGAGTGGACCTTCCTCCCCCAGCGGGAGCTGCCCATTGGGGACACAACAATGCCGCCGTGTATTGTGGCAGATGCAGCTTACCCCCTGCAGGTCTGGCTCATGAGGCCATACACGGGGCAAATCCAGCCGAGCCAGGACCGTTTGAACAAGTGGCTGAATCGGGCCTGCAATACCATGGAGCAGGCATTTGGTCACCTCAAGGGGCACTTTAGGTGCCTCCACTTGAAGGTGGAGGTGGGCCTAGCCAACGTCCCAGCAGTGGTCAGAGCCTGCTGCACCCTGCATAACCTCTTTGAGGCCAAGAACAAGCCTTACATTCAGAGGTGGGCCACCCAGCCAGAGCACGGGTACAAGCAGCCCCTGCCGCCCCATGCTGCCTGGCTGAGCAGGACGGGGTGTGGATCCGGGAGGCCCTGTGCCAGGTCTTTGAGCGGGGTGCATGGTGAGCCCCCACCACCCTGCACACACACCCACACAGCACCATCCTGCACGTGCACACAAACCACGCATGCACCTAGTTCTGGGTCCGGGTGGAGTGCCCCAGCTGGTGAGGCCCATGGCAAGGCACTAGAATGCCGCCACTTTCCTGTGCCAGACCCCCATCTGGTGCAGGACCTCCTCATCTGCCTAAAAAGCAAGGAGGTCCCACACCTCAGCAGCAGTCCTGGAGGGGGCCCGGTGCTTGGGGGGCTGGATGCCTTCCTGGGAGGGCTCCCTTGGTTCTTTGGGGGGCCCCTGGGGTGGGCGGGGGTCAGGGGCTCTGGCCATGATGCCAAGGCGGGCGTTCAGCTGACCGGAGCATTGTCACAGGGATCTAGCTGTGCAGCAGCGTGGGCTCCCTGCTGCCTGCACGCTTTCAGCTTCCTGCCTGAGGGTTTCTGGGAGCCTGCACCCTGAAACACGGCCGGACTCTGGAGCCATACAGCTTCGCTTGTGCTGGGAGCAGCGCCAGTGCCTGCCAGCTGATCATGGCCATTGAGGACTGCCTTTTTCAAAAAAGCAGGTCGTGGAGCGTCTACACTTGCTCTCTTTCAAAATAATCTTTTGAAGGAGGGCTCTCTTCCCATCCCGGGAAGGGAGGACCGACTTTGAAAAAACAGGGGAGTTCTTTTGGAGTAAATTTTGAAAGAGCACCATGTGTGTAGATACTCCATGGGTTCTTTTGAAATAACTCAGTCGTCCAATCTGGATTTCTAATGTATTTGCTAGTGTAGATGCGTCGCAAGAGTCTTCTCCAACAAGACATATCAAGGGCTTCCATTTTCTTCATTTTGGCAGTAGTGATTTCCCTAATTCACCAGAGCTACGTCTACACGTGAAGCCTACATCGAAGTAGCTTATTTCGATGTAGCGACATCGAAATAGGCTATTTTGATGAATAACGTCTACACGTCCTCCAGGGCTGGCAACGTCGACGTTCAATATCGACGTTGCACAGCACCACATGGAAATAGGCGCTGTGAGGGAACGTCTACATGCCAAAGTAGCACACATCGAAATAGGGATGCCAGGCACAGGTGCAGACAGGGTCACAGGGCGGACTAGCGCTTCCGGGGCAACAGCTAGCCGCTCCCTTAAAGGGCCCCTCCCAGACACACTCAGCCTGCACAGCACGTGGTCTGCAGAGCCATAGGCATGCAGACCTCGGGCGACGCAGTCATGGACCCCCAGCAGCAGCAGCAGCAGCAGCAGCAGCCAGAGGTCCACCCAGCCACCCCTGCAGGAGCAGTGCTCGCCCTGCTCAATGCCATGCAGGAGGCAGCTGAGCACCTCCTTGCCACAGAGAAGGAGCTGCCCGCAGGGGAGGAGGACGCAACCCCCAACCCTGCAGCACCCCGACCCCCCGCCCGCCGCCTCATACACCACTGGCTGTGGAGCTACCCCACCAGCACCAACCGGTGGGAGCGACTGGTGCTTGGGGAGTGGGACGACGACCGCTGGCTCAGGAACTTCCGCATGAGCCGGCAGACATTTCTGGAGCTATGCCAGTGACTCACCCCCACACTCAGGCACCAGGACACTGCCATGCGGCGTGCCCTCCCTGTGGAGAAACGGTTCTGCATCACTGTCTGGAAGCTGGCCACTCCAGACAGCTACCGATCCGTGGGACAGAAGTTTGGCGTCAGCAAGGCCACCGTCGGTGCTGTCCTCATGGAGGTAAGAGGACCCACAGGGGGAGGGGGGGAGGCAGCCCTGGCAGGGGAGGGGGGCCCTGGCAGGGAAGGGCCACACACACCCTACTCACCCCTCATTTGTGTGCTCCCATGTGCTTCCCCTGCAGGTCGTCCGCGCCATCAACGCCATGCTCCTCCACAGGCTCGTGAGGCTTGGGGACCCAGATGCCACAATCACGGGCTTTGCCCCCCTGGGCTTCCTCAGTTGCTTCGGGGCTCTGGATGGGACTCACATCCCCATCCGCGCCCCGGAGCACAGTGGAGTACATTACATCAACCAGAAGGGTTATCACTCAGTGGTCCTCCAGGCCTTGGTGGACAGCCAGGGCTGTTTCCAGGACATTTATTGGGCTGGCCTGGCAGCACCCACGACGCCCGGGTATTCCGGAACTCGGGCCTGTGCCGCTGGCTGGAGGCGGGGACCTACATCCCCCAGCGGGAGATCCCTGTGGGGGACACCACCATGCCCCTCTGTGTCATTGCAGATACGACATATCCACTCCGGCCCTGGCTCATGCACCCGTACACGGGCCATCTGTCTGCCACCCAGGAGCGCTTCAACCAGCGCCTGAACCACGCGTGCCAGGTGGTGGAGCGCACATTTGGCCACCTCGAAGGGCGCTGGAGGTGTCTCCTCACCCGCCTGGATGCGGGCCCCACCAACATCCCCCAGATTGTGGGTGCATGCAGCGCCCTACACAATCTGGTGGAGAGCAAGGGGGAGGCCTTCTTTCAGGGCTGGGCTGTGGAAGCCGGCAGGGCCGTTGTGCAGCCACCCGCTGCCCCCAGTCGCCAGATGGACCCCGAAGGGACCCGGGTCCAGGAGACCCTGCGGGCCCACTTCGATGAGGCCGCGTGGTGAACGCTGGCAGGCCCCCCACTGCCCCCCCATCCTCCACAACACTCCCTGCCCCTGCGCCCACACCACAAAGCATGCAATAGCACCCCCCCAACTTTTCTTGTACAAATAAAAACAGACACTTGTTTGTGAAATCAAACATGTTTACTTGAACTCTTCTTAATAATAACTATAGAACTTCTAACTAACTTATATATATATGTATATTAATATAAAAACAGATAACAAGGAAGGGGACAACTATTTACATGGGGGGGAAGGATCAGACAGTGAAAACGGGGGTCACAAATAAATAAATACAAACTATGTACAGGGCAAAAAACCAAAAAAGTAGGGGGAATATATACAAAGGGGGGGGCACGTCCTGGGCCCCACGCCCCTACAGTCCAGCACTGGGGGTGGGCGGCCGGGATCCCCGCCTCGGTCGCAGCCCTGGCCGGGGCTGGCTGGTGGCCAGGAGGACTGGAAGATACGGCCGGCGAGTGTCAGCTGGCCCCAGGTCCCCCTCGGCAGAATGGCCCTCGGTGGCGGGTGGCGGGGCGACGGCGGACAGCGCGGTGACTGGAGCAGCGGATGGTGCAGCGGGTGGAGCATGCAAGGCGGGGGCAGCGGCGGCCGGCGCGGCATGGGGGGCCATGTAGTCCACTATGCAGTTGAATGTCTGCATATAGGCCCCCCATGCCTCTTGGCGCCAGGCCAGCGCCCGCTCCTGCAGGTGGAGGCGGCGTTGCTCCACCCGCAGCCGCTGCTCCGCAACCTCCACCTGCCAGCGGTGGAGGGCCAGCAGCTGGGGGTCCGTCGCCGGCAGCTGCTGCTGCTGGGTCCGCTGTCTTGCGCGCTGTGGGGCCAGTCGTTGCTCTGCCGAAGGACTGGCCTGGAGCGATGGCCCCAGAGGGGATTCCGGGACCACTGAAGTTTCGCCGGCGCTCTCCGGTCCTTCCGATGGTGCAGCTGCAGAACACGGGGGTGGGGGGAAGAAGAATGGAGACAGGCGTTAGTGTGGGCCCCGAGCCGTGGCCCTTGTCCCCGCACCCCTGTGCTGCAGGTTCCCCATCCCTGTCCCCGGGAGATGCTGCTGTGATGGGGTTCAAGGGTCCCCCTGCACTGCACCCCGTCCCCTGGTGGGAGTGACTCTCACTTCACTCAGCAGGTATGACAGGAGAGGTTTCTTAGGCAACAGATGCCCAGTTTCTCCCAGAAGCAACATTACAGCAGTCAGAGACAGTCCTTCCAACCCGTCCTGGGGAGAAGACCCCGAGGGGTGCCCCTCTGGGGGTGTAGCTTTCCCCCTCCTCAGGCTGGCTGCCTTCTAGCTCTCCCTTCCCCTAGCCTCTAACTGTGGCCCCTGATTCAAACCCAGCTCGGCTCCTCCCTCCTCTTTGTTCAGGGCAGAGGTGTAACCTGCCAGTTGTAGCCCCAGGATCATCCTTAGCCACTGGGAGCTATTCAGCTTGTTGCTCATATCTAGCCTGAGTCTTGCATTTGCACTCCCCCCACTCCATCACATGCTGCTGCTGCTGCTGCTGCTGCGGGGTGTCCCACCCCCTCCCCCCGGGGGACCCTAGAGTTTCCACTCCCCCCTGCCCTGGGGATGGGGCATGGCACTGTCGTGCTGGGGGGGCAGGGGCTGATGCACTCCTGTGAGGGACATGGCACTGCTGTCCTTGGGGCCATGGTCATCTGGGCATGTGGAGGGCCCTGGCCATATCTATTACCCCCGCCCCTCAACCCCGGGGGTGTGCACTGGGGGGTACATACCTGACGGTCCACTCCCATGGTTGGGGGACACCAGGGGGGCGGATGCCCAGTTTCTGCTCCAGCATGGCAGGAGGAGGATCTGGAGGCCGGTGTCGGCGGAGGAGGAGTCCCCCTCCTCCTCCTCCTCCTCCTCTGGTGCCCCAGGGGTGGGCTGCTTGGGGGGCCCCCGGGGTGTGGGGCTTGCCTCCAGGGCAGACTCCGCCTCCGGGGCCTGCTGGGGCTCCTCAGCCAAGGTGTCAAGCGTGGCCAGAGGGGAGGAGGTGTGCCGGGGGCCCAGGATGTCCCTGAGCTCCCTGTAAAAGGGGCAAGTGACGGGGGCGGCCCCAGATCGGCCGGCCGCATCCCGGGCCTGGGCGTAACCCTGCCGCAGCTCCTTCACTTTACTCCGGACATGGTCCGGTGTGTGGGCAGGGTGACCCCGGGCGGCCAGGCCCTCGGCCAGCCGAGCGAACGCATACGCGTTCCGCCTCTTGCTCCCCATTACCTGGAGCACCTCCTCCTCGCTCCAGAGCCCCAGCAGGTCCCAAAGCTCGGCCTCCGTCCAGGAGGGGCCTCGCTGCCACTTCCCGGCCTGGCTCCTGCCCTGGGAACCCTGGCTCCCCTTCAGGGGGATTCCCTGAGGGCGCTGGGGGGGCTGCCAGGCAGCCATCAGGTCGGTTGGGGGTGTGGGTGGCTGAAGAAGAGCGTGCAGGCGAGCCACTTGTTATTGCTGCTGCCTGCACGCTCTCTCAGCTTCCTGCACAGAAAGGGAGGGGGTGGGGACCTTTAAGGGGCCGCTCCACATGGCCACCATTGAGCTGAGGGGCTGGAGAGAGCGTCTCTCAACCCCTCAGCTGATGGCCACCATGGAGGACCCCGCAATTTCGAAGTTGCGGGATGCGCAACGACTACACATTCCCTACTTTGACGTTGAACGTCGAAGTAGGGCGCTATTCCCATCCCCTCATGGGGTTAGCGGCTTCGATGTCTCGCTGCCTAACATCTATGTTAACATCGAAATAGCGCCCAACACGTGTAGCCGTGACGGGCGCTATTTCGAAGTTAGTGCCGCTACTTCGAAGTAGCGTGCACGTGTTGACACTGCTTAAGTCACTCTGGAAAGAGTTAAGGTTTTTATCAGTTGAACCTTCATGCATTTTGAGATGCCAGGTTTTTTGTTTTTTTTTCTCTGTACTTTCATGAGGAAGGTCATGGGTAAGTGAGACTTTCTGAAAGAGGCTTGGAGACCTCCACTTAGGTTCTCATCCGTTATAATCCCCAGGTCCTTTTCTGCGAAACTGCTGCTTAACCAGTCAGTCCCTAGTTTGTAGAGTGCATGGTATTCTTCTGTCCTGACAATGAGTCAAAAATGTGCATTTCTTTCCAAGTTGGTTAATGGCCTATGGGGCTGCATTAGTAGGAGTACTGACAGTAGATTGAGGGGAGTGATTATTCCCTTCTATTCCACTCTATTCAGAATTGGAGAGGCCACACCTGGAGTAGTGTGGCCAGTTTTGGGACCCCCTCTACAGAATGGATGTGGACAAATCAGAGAGAGTACCTCACAGGGCAAGAAGAATGATTAAGGGGCTGGGGCACGTGACTGGTGAGGAAAGGCTGAGGGAACTGGGGTTATTTAGTCTTCAGAAGAGAAGAGTGAATGGGATACTTGATAGCAGCGATCAGCTACCTGAAGAGGAGTTCCAAAGTGCATGGAGCCAGGATGTTCTCAGTGGTGGCAAATGACAGAATGAGGAGCAGTGGTCTCCAGTTGTGGTGGAGGAGGTCGAGGTTGGATATTAGGAAAAACTATTTCACTAAGGTAGTGGTGAAGCACTGAAATGTGTTTTCTAGGAAGCTGGTGGAATCACCATCTTAAGAGGATTTTAAGGCCCTGCTTGACAAAGCCCTGGCTGGGATGATTTAGCTGGGTTTGGTCCTGGTATGTATGAGCAGGATTTGGATTAGATGACCCTCTGAAGCCTTCTCCAACACTAACCTTCTGTAATTCTGTTATTCTAAGATAACATTGATTGCATTGTATCAGAGGCGTAGTCATGTTAGTCTGGATCTGCAAAACCAATGAGGGGTCCTGTGGCACCTTATAGACTAACAGAAATGTATGAGCATAAGCTTTTGTGGGCAAAGACCCACTTCGTCAGATGCAGGTGCAGGTAGTTCTGCTCCTCAGATTCCCTCATTCAGTCCTGAGTTGTGTAGACATAACTTTCCTCTTAGAGAATGTCAGGGAGATGGTTTTTAACTCAGCTCCATAATGACTGTTTTTCTTTGGTAAGGGCTGAAAAGATTCCCTTCCCCTCACCAATGTCTACTCATCCATACACCATTGCAAATTTTCGATAAGATTGATACCACTGTCACTGATCACTTTGAACAGATTAGCAGAATTGTTATCTGTCTCTAGTGCTTTCCCACAATTCATTTTCATAACAGGCACCCTAACAACATGGATGGCTCCCACTCCTTACTGGCCTTTCTGTCTCCCTATCTGATGAGACATATAGGCTACGTCTACAGGTGAAGCCTACATCGAAGTAGCCTATTTCGATGTTGCGACATCGAAATAGGCTATTTCGATGAATAGCATCTACACGTCCTCCAGGGCCAGCAACGTCGATGTTCAACTTCGACGTTGCTCAGCCCAACATCGAAATAGGCGCAGCGAGGGAACGTCTACACGCCCAAGTAGCACACATCAAAACAGGGATGCCAGGCACAGCTGCAGACAGGGTCACAGGGCGGACTAGCGCTTCCGGGGCAACAGCTAGCCGCTCCCTTAAAGGGCCCCTCCCAGACACACTCAGCCTGCACAGCACGCGGTCTGAGGAGCCATAGGCACACAGGCCCCGGGCGCCGCAGTCATGGACCCCCAGCAGCAGCAGCAGCAGCAGCAGCAGCAGCAGCAGCCAGAGGTCCACCCAGCCCTCCCGGCAGGAGCAGGGCTTGCCCTGCTCCGTGCCATGCGGGAGGCAGCTGAGCACCTCCTTGGTACACCGGAGGAGGAGCTGCCCCCAGGGCAGCAGGGCTCAACCCCTACCCCTGCAGCACCCCGCTCCACCCCACGCCTCACACGCCGGCGGCTGTGGAGCTACCCCACCAGCACCAACTGGTGGGAGCGGCTGGTGCTTGGGGAGTGGGACGACGACCGCTGGCTCAGGAACTTCAGGATGACCCGGCAGACATTCCTGGAGCTGTGCCAGTGGCTCACCCCCGCACTCAGGCACCAGGACACTGCCATGCGGCGTGCCCTCACGGTGCAGAAACGGGTCGGCATCGCTGTCTGGAAGCTGGCCGCTCCGGACAGCTACCGATCCGTGGGACAGCAGTTTGGTGTCGGAAAGGCCACCATCGGGGCTGTCTTCATGGAGGTAAGCGAACCCACGGGGGGAGGCCAGGGCAGGGGGGCCAGAGCAGGGCAGGGGGGCCAGGGCAGGGCAGGGCAGGGCCACGGCAGGAGGGCCAGAGCTGGGCAGGGGTGCCAGAGCCAGGCAGGGGGGCCAGGGCAGGGGGGCCAGAGCAGGGCAGGGGGGCCACGGCAGGAGGGCCAGGGCAGGGCAGGGGGGCCAGAGCAGGGGGGCCAGGGCAGGGCAGGGGGGCCAGAGCAGGGCAGGGCAGGCCACGGCAGGGGGGCCAGGGCAGGGCAGGGTATGGCCACGCACACCCTCCTCACCCCTCATTGGTGCCGTCCCATGTGCTTTCTCTGCAGGTTGTGCGTGCCATCAACGCCATGCTCCTGCACAGGCTCGTGAGGCTGGGGGACCCAGATGCCACCATCGCGGCCTTTGCCACCCTGGGCTTCCCCAACTGCTTTGGGGCTCTGGATGGGACTCACATCCCCATCCGCGCCCCGCATCACAGTGGCGGACGATACCTCAATCGCAAGGGCTACCATTCTGTCGTCCTCCAGGCCTTGGTGGACAGCCGGGGACGTTTCCAAGACATTTACGTGGGCTGGCCTGGCAACACCCACGACGCCCGGGTTTTCCGGAACTCAGGCCTGTGCCACCGGCTGGAGGCGGGGACCTACATCCCCCAGCAGGAGATCCCTCTGCGGGACACCACCATGCCCTTCTGCGTCATCGCAGATGCGGCCTACCCCCTCCAGCCGTGGCTCATGCACCCCTACACGGGCCATCTCTCCGCTAGCCAGGAGCGCTTCAACGAGCGCCTGAACCGTGCGCGCCAGGTGGTGGAGCGCTCATTTGGCCGCCTCAAGGGACGCTGGAGATGTCTCCTGACCCACCTGGATGCGGGCCCCAACAACATCCCCCAGATTGTGGGTGCCTGCTGCGCCCTGCACAACCTCGTGGAGAGCAAGGGGGAGACCTTTCTGCAGGGCTGGGCTGCGGAGGCCGGCAGGGCAGACGTCCAGCCACCTGCTGCCCCCAGTCGGCAGGTGGACCCCGAGGGGACCCGGGTCCAGGAGGCCCTGCGGGCCCACTTCGACGACCAGGCCGCGGGGTGAACGCTGCCCAGGCCCCCTACTGCCCGCCCCCTCCTCTCCCACACTCCTGCCCCAACGCCCACAACATGGAGCACCCCAGCGCCCCCCCCCCACTTGTCCTGGACAAATGACAGCACGCACTTGTGGCTGAACGTAAACTTTTTTTGGGTCTTTCTGAAACTGTTTTTTGGGGGATGTAAAAAGAAATATGTCAACCACAAACAGAAAACAGGGACAAAAGTCCAACCAAAGCAATATGTAGAACAATAAAACAATGCAAATAAACAACAGTGTGCAATAAATAATAAAAAGGAAACCAGGGAGGATAAAGGGGAGAACTATTTACATGGGGGGACGGGGCAAACGGGGGGGCCAAACAAACAGGGTGCAACTATATACAAAGGGGGGGGGCACGTCCCGGGCCCCTCGCCCCTATAGCCCGGCACTGGGCGTCACTGGCCGGGAGCCCCGCCGCGCCTGCAGCCTGGTCCGCGGCTGGGTGGGAGCGGGCTGGACCGGAAGGTATTGGGGCCGGCGAGTGTCAGGTGGCTCCAGGGGTCCCTCGGCACTCTGGCCCTCGTGGGTGGGTGGCGGGGCGACGGTGGACGGGCCGGCGACAGGTGGAGCAGCTGGTGGTGGGGCTGCAGGGGCGGGCGATCTTTCGGCCGGCGTGGCATGGGGGGGCCAGGTAGTCCACAAGCCGGTTAAATGTCTGCATGTAGGCCCCCCCATGCCTCCTGGCGCCAGGCCAGCGCCCGCTTCTGCAGGTGGAGGTGCTGCTCCGCGACCTCCAGCTGCCGACGGAGGATGGCCAGCAGCTGGGGGTCCGTCACCGGCAGCGGTTGGTGGCGCGGGGTCCGCCGTCTAGCCCTCTGCAGGGCCGGTCGGTCCTCGGCCGAGGGGCTGCCCTGGAGCGAGGGTCCCGGAGGGCTGTCCGGGACGACTGACACCTCGCCGGTGCTCTCTTCCGGTCCTTCTGATGGTGCAGGTGCAGGACACAGGAGAGGAGGGGGGGAAGAAGAATGGAGACAGGCGTTAGTGTGGGCCCCGAGCCATGGCCTTTGTCCCCCCAGCCCTGTGCTGCAGGTTCCCCATCCCCGTCCCCGGGAGATGCTGCTGTGATGGATGGGGTTCAGGGGTCCCCCTGCCCTGCACCCCGTCCCCTGGTGGGAGCGACTCTCACTTCACCCCGCAGGGTCTGAGAGCAGGAGAGGTTTCTTAGGCCACAGATGGCCAGTTTCTGGCAGGAGTGACAGCACCAGCTGTCGGAAGAGACAGTCCTTCCAAGCCGTCGTGGGGAGAAGACCCCAAGGGGGGGCCCCTCTGGGATGGAGCTTTCCCCCTCCTCAGGCTGGCTGCCTACCAGCTCTCCCTTCCCCTAGCCTCTACCTGTGGGCCCCGCCCTCACCCCCCAGTTCCAAGCCATCTCGGCTCCTCCCTCCTGTTGGTTCAGGGCAGAGGTGTCACCTGCCAGCTGTAGCGCCAGGATCCCCCTTTGGCCCTGGGAGCTCTTCGGCTCTTGTGGCTCATATGTAGCCTGAGTCTCCCTTTTGCACTCCCCCCACTCCATCACATGCTGCTGCTGCGGGGTGTCCCACCCCCTCCGCCCGGGGGCCCCTCGAGGTTCCGCTCCCCCCTGGCCCGGGGATGGAGCATGGCACTGTCATGCCGGTGGGGGGGGAAGGGGCTGATGGCTGCAGTGCTGTGAGGGCCATGGCCCTGGTGTCCTTGGGGCCATGGCCATGTGAGCATGTGGGGGGCCCAGGACACATATCTCTTACCCCCGCCCCTCAAGCCCCGGGGTGTCCACCAGAGAGGGGTACCTACCTGTGGGTCCACTCCCACGGTCCAGAGATCCCCGGGGGTCGGAGGCCCTGCTGCTGCTCCGGGATGGCAGGAGGAGGATCTGCAGGCTGGATTCTGCAGAGGAGGAGCCCCCCTCCTCCTCCTCCTCCTCCTCCTGCCGCGATGTCCCGGGGATGGCCTCCGGGGGGGGGGCCCCAGGGTGCGGGGCTTGCCTCCGGGGTGGACTCCGGCTGCAGGGCCTGCTGGGGCTCATCAGCCGAGGTGTCAAGGGTGGCCGGAGGGGAGGAGGTGTGCCGGGAGCCCAGGATGTCCCTGAGCTCCTTGTAAAAGGGGCAAGTGACAGGGGCGGCCCCAGATCAGCTGGCCGCATCCCGGGCCCGGGAGTAACCCTGCCGCAGCTCCTTCACCTTACTCCTGACGTGGTCAGGAGTGCGGGCAGGGTGACCCCGGGCAGCCAGGCCGTTGGCCAGCCGAGCGAACGCATCCGCGTTCCGCCTCTTGCTCCCCATTACCTGGAGCACCTCCTCCTCGCTCCAGAGCCCCAGCAGGTCCCGCAGCTCGGCCTCTGTCCAGGAGGGGCCCCGCTGCCGCTTCCCAGACTGGCTGGCCCTCTGGCTGGGCTGGCTGCCCTGGCTCCCCTTTGGGGGGGGTCCCCTGGGGGCGCTGGGGGGGCTGCTGGCTAGCCATCGCCGCTGGGTGGGTTGCTGAGGGTGCTGCAAGCTGCCCGCGTGTGCAGGCTGCAGCCTGCACGTTGCCTCAGCTTCCTGCAGAGGCAGGGAGGGGGAGGGGACCTTTAAGGGGCCGCTCCACGCGGCCACCAGTGAGCTGTGGGGCTGGAGAGAGCGTCTCTCAACCCCCCAGCTGATGGCCGCCATGGAGGACCTGCCAATTTCGACGTTGCGGGATGCAGATCATCTACACTGTCCCTACTTCAACATTGAACGTCGAAGTAGGGCGCTATTCCTATCCCCTCATGGGGTTAGCGACTTCGACGTCTAGCCGCCTAACGTCGAAGTTAACTTCGAAATAGCGCCCGATGCGTGTAGCCGCGACGGGAGCTATTTCGAAGTTAGTGCCGCTACTTCGAAGTAGCGTGCACATGTAGACACAGCTATAGATTACTACAATATACTCTCTACCAGTGTTTGATTAGAAGATAAGAAAAACCATACTGGGTAAAACCAATAGTTTCATCCAGGCCAGTAACCTGTCTTCTAAGAGCAGCCCATGGCAGATGCTTCAGAGGGAATGAACACAAGGCATTTATCACATGTTCCATCTCCAGTTATCCTGTCCTGGCAGCCGGCAGTCAGAGGCTTAAGGACACCCAAGAGCATGGGGAGACATACGTGACTGTGTTAGCTTACAGCCAGTGGACCTGTCCTCCAGAGACTCATACAATTTTTTGGAACCAAGTTCTACTTTTGGCCTTCACATCCCCTGGCAACAAGCTCCACAGATTGACCGTGTGTTGTGTGTAGGAGTACTTCCTTTTGGGTTCCACTTAGTGCCTATTGGTTTCATTGGGTAACTCCTAGTTTTTGCATTAGGTTAAAAAGTGAACAAGACATCCTTATTCACTTTCACCACACTATGAAATCATGATTTTATAGACCTGCATCATATCGCCTATTAGGCATCTCTTTTCCGGTCTTTTCTAGAACAACTGTTCCATCCTTTAATCCTTATTTTTTCCCTCTGCTACTTTTTCCACTGATTCCTTTGTGAGCTGGGGTGAACAGAACCACATGGCGTTCAAGGTGTCAGTGTACTATGGAATTATATCGTGATGTTATCATTACTGTCTTATTATCAATCCCTCTTCCTAATGGCTCTGAACATTTTTGGCAGCAGCGGCTGCTGCTGCTGCTGCTAGAGATGGAGCAGATATTTTCAGAGCTCTACCCACAAGGACTCCCACATTCTCTTCTGGAGTGGTAACAGCTGTTCGAAAACAGTTCTGAAACAGTTGGTTGCAGCACAGTTCCCTATGTAATTCTCTCCATTCTGAAAACAGAGCCTTTTCTAAAAGTTGGTATTACATTAGCTACCCCGCAGTCCCCTGGTACGGAAGCTGATTTAAGTGGTGGATTACATACCACAGTTAGTAGATCTGCAATTTTATATTTGAGTTCTTTCAGACCTCACCATCTGGTCTTGGTGACTAGCTACTGTTCATTTCATCTGATAGTAACAAAACCTCCTCTACTGACAACTCAATCTGGGACAGTTCCTCAGATCTGTATTCTCGACGGAATGGCTCACGTGTGAGACTCCCCCATGTAATCTTCAGAGAATACAAAAGTAAAGTATGCATTGAGTTTTCTGTGACGGGCTTGTCTTCCTTCAGTGCTCCTTTAGCACATTGATCATCTAGTGACCTCACTCATTATTTGGCGGCCTTCCTGCTTCTGGTGTACTTTAAAAAAATGTTGTTAGTTTCCGTGGCTTTTCCCAGTTGCTCATCAACTTCTTTTTTGGCCTGCCTAATTACACCATCATGCTTGACTTGTCAGAGCTTATTCTTCTTTCTATTTTCCCAAGTAGGCTTTGATTCTAATCTTCTGAAAATACCTTTTTTGCTTCTAACTGCCTATGCCAACAGCAACAACAGTAAGAGGGCCAAAAAACATTATGGCTAAAAAACTCTGTTGTTTAGCTAGAACGTTTTTTGTCCCTCTTACTGTTGTTTGTTTGTTTGTTTGTTTTAATTTGGAGCATACGTTTAATTTGAACCTCTCTTAGGATTCTTTTAAAATATTCCATGTCATTTTCAGGCATTTCACTAATCTGATTTTTCCTTATTATTTCTGTTTAACTGGCTTTCTTACTTTGTCTAGTGTCCCCCTCTTGAGGTTAAATGCTAGGGTAGCAGGCTGCTTTGGTATCTCCCCTCTTGCCCAGAAGGAGGCTGCATTTAATTACATCAAGGTTGTTATTACCAAGCAATTCAACTACCTCCTGGACCAGATCATGTGCTCAACTTGGAAGTAACTTGAGAATTGCCTCTCTCCTTTTGTTTTCCAGGACTTGATGGAGCAGTTATTGATAATGTCTAGAAACATTTTCTGTGCATCCCATCCTGAGATGAGGTGCCCATAATTCATATGGGGCTATCTGAAATCTCTCATTATGTTCGAATTTTCTAATTCTATATCCTTTCTATTGTCCCTGAGCTTTTCATAGTTTTCACCATACTGGCCTCACACTTGTTAGTATATTCTTACTGTTACACCATAATTAGTGAAACACAGAATGCTATGCTAATCTTAATGCAGGCACCACAAGACTTTTCTAACTTGTAAAAAGCAACATATACATTGTTCCTCATTTTTGTAAACTTACATTGCAGACCTAAAAGATTTGCACCAGAGATTTATACTATATTTGCACTTGTAGCCAGACAAAATCTCCCCACTACAGACCAGCTTTTGCCTCCCCTCTAAGGTGCCTCAGAGCACACAGGGCACTGAACAGCAGTTAAACAGCACAGTCTTTGATGTCTCTCACTGAGGCCCAGATGTGCTGGCTCATCATGACCCTGAGAAACAGAAAACACAGATAGAGGGCTAACAGGCTAACAGTCAATAAGGGGGACCTCAGGAAATCACCCCAGCTGGCATTGATGGAATTGATGCCCACACACCCATCCCAGAAGAGGAAATCTCTGCCGCTGCAAAAGAATGTCGTGTATTCCCAAATTGCTTATCTCCTGTCTTACAACTGCAAATTAAGTAAGAATTGCCCTTGTAAAAACTGGTGTCACAAAAGACAGACCAGTACGATCTGGCACCATAGATAAGAAAGAGAATACGTAACCTAAAGGGGTATAAAGGTGGGCCCAACAGAACTCTAACTCTGAGTGCATCTTCACCAACTACCTGCTGGTCGGGTCAGGTGATTGCCTCCCGAGGTCCGCAACTGGGGACGCCCAACCTTGTATTCGTCTTTCCGCGGAATTGAGTGACCAATCTGGCTTGGCTACTCTGGTATCGAGAGACGCAAGGAGGGTAAGATACACCCACATTAAGGTCTCCTTTTTGGTGTACACAGATAAAGAATTAGAGCTCTGTAACTAGATGTTGTTGTATTAAGATATCATTGTGTTAGATGGTAACAGATATCTTTGTATTGGATTGTAATGTAACCTGTTAACACCTGTACTCTGCTAGCATATAAGAAGTAGACAATAGCCTTTTGCAACCACACACTTATAACTGTAGCTTAAATAAACTTATAACTAGTTAAGATCTAAGCCTGACTGCTGTCACTCTCTGTCACTGAAACACAGCCGGCACAATAAAAAGAACTTTAACCATTTGGTTACCACAGCCTGGCCATTGGTGAGAGCGCTAGGAGCTCCCTGCTCCAGCAGTAAAAAACTGGGTTGTTTAGGACCCAGGGGAATACCTCACCGCACATTACCCGGCCACCGGCTAACAGCACTGTGATTTCTTTGCCCACAGTGACAACCCCCTACCAGCACAAATTTTCCAGCATATTTTGTACCATCATATGACTATGTCCCACTGAGATCACCCCATTTCAGGAGAATATTGGCATCTTCTATTGAATTGAAAAGAGAGAGAGCAGGAAATGTGGGCAAGAAATAACTGATTTTATCACTTTTAAACTACCAGTGCCACTTCCACTTCAAATCTTATTTTATTTATTCCTTACATCTGCAGCATTTACCTGTGCAGGTACGTGAGAAGCATGTTGTCTAATCGATAGGGCATTGAACTGGGATGCAGGAGAGCATAGTTTCTCTTCCTAGCTTTGCCACAGGCCTGCTGGATGAGCTTAGGCAAGCCACATCACTGCCACATGCCTCAGTTTCCCCATTTGCAAAGGAGGGATATTGATGGTGTTCATTCACTTTCATGGATTAACTTGGGACATCACTGACTAACATTGGCAAGAGATCCTGTGATCCCTGAACTGGTACTTCCTTATCCTTTGTGGAATGGCCCTGAGTCTCTAACAGCATAGCACCTTTGGAAATGACTTGATCATAATCTACAAGTACCTTCCTGGGGCATAAATTGCTGATAGTAGGAGCCCTTTAATTCATCAAAGGCATAAAATCCAGTAGGTGAAAGCTGAAGCTTGACAAACCGAATTTAAAGCAAAAAAAAACTGTTTCTAAACAGTTTGAGTTAGCAAACATTGGAACAACTTACTGAGCAAAATAGTGAATTTTCCATCCTTCCAGTTGTTCTGTCAAGACTGGATATTCTTCTCTGATGTGCGATGGTTCAAACAGACATGACAGGTTTGATATAGACGTCTCTGTGTGAGGTTCTCCTGGCCATGTTCTCCCAGTACTTGGACTAGATGAGACATAGTTGTCCCTTCTGGCCATAAAAGCCTATGAATCTCTGAAAATATCTGCCAGGCTCTTAGGACTATGCTTTTACACCTCTGGTGTGATAAATGATTCTATGACTATATGAGTGTCCAGAGAAGAGCAACAAAAATAATTAAAGGTTTAGAAAACATGACCTGTGATGGAAGACTGAAATAATTGGGTTTGTTTAGTTTGGAAAAGAGATTTATGAGAGGGGACATGATAACAGTTTTCAAGTACATGAAAGGGTATTATAAGGACGAAGGAGAAAAAATGTCCATGAACACTGATGACGGGACAAGAAGTAATGGGCTTAAATTGAAGTAAGGGAGGTATAGGTTTTACATTAGGAAAGCATCCTATCAGGGTGGTTAAGCACTGGAATAAATTACCTAGGGAGGCTGTGGAATTTTCTTCACTGGAGACATTTAAGTTCAGGTTAGTTAAACATCTATCAGAGATGATCTAGATGATGTCTAGTGCTGTCACAAGGGCAGGGGACTGGACTTGATGACCTCTTGATGTCCCTTCCAGCTCTCGTATTCTATGATTCTGTTTCTGAAACATATTTTCAGTGCCAAAGCCCCAAACATTCACCAGCTTTGAATCCACATTTGAGGAGTGCCTAGCAGCAGCTCCCTTGTTCTGAGGGAAAAAAAAGCCAAACTTATCCTTCTGTAGAGAAATGTACACTTTTTTTTTGGTTGGATAAGGCACTTCACATTCATTAAACCGCCTTGCACAGAGCCCACGGTAAGCTAAAAAGCAATGTTATGAATTTCAATAGTTCCCACTGTGACTTTTTTAATTGCAATCCAACAGACAAAAATCTCACCAAGGTCACCTCTGCTTAATTATCCATGTGATTGACAGGGCCACCATAAAAATAACCCTCAATAACCAGAAAACTTGGATAGTAGCAGAAATCCATTAGAAACGGTGTAATTGGAGGAACAGGCTTTGGAACCACAAAGGTAGAGAAACAGTTGCAATCTGATGGGAGAGACTCAACTAAATAAGAAGCAGCAGATGCCACCCGCTTTCCCTACACAAGCTGTTAATTAGTATGTATCCTCAATGTAACCAGAAACTACACTAATGAAACTGTCCTGCAAAATATCAGAGGCAGCATTTTAGCTCTGCTAAGAATTGTACACATTATTGTGAGGTTGTTTAGCACTTGAGAATTGATTCAGGCAGGAGTTTGGGCTGCCCTCCTAATCGTTTTCCTGCTTCACGACTATCATGCATGCATATCCACACAGAAAGGAGAAATAAAGTAAATTACAATCAAGAAGCTTTGTAAAAGTCTCTATGTACACTGACTGCAGCCAGCAAAGATTGCCCAAACACAGGGTGGCTACGTCTACACTAGCCCCAAACTTCGAAATGGCCACACAAATGGCCATTTCGAAGTTTACTAATGAAGCGCTGAAATGCATATTCAGCACTTCATTAGCATGCGGGCGGCCGCGGCACTTCAAATTTGACGCGCCTCGCCACCGCATGGCTCATCCCGACGGGGCTCCTTTTCAAAAGGACCCCACCTACTTCGAAGTCCCCTTATTCCCATCAGATCATGGGAATAAGGAGACTTTGAAGTAGGCGGGGTCCTTTCGAAAAGGAGCCCCATCGGGTCGAGCCGCGTCAATTTCGAAGTGCCACGGCCCCCCGCATGCTAATGAAGTGCTGAATATGCATTTCAGCGCTTCATTAGTAAACTTCGAAATGGCCATTTGCGTGGCCATTTCGAAGTTTGGGGCTAGTGTAGACACGGCCAACATCATTTATGTCTGTCTTAGCACTTTGCCCTCCTTTGTAAAATGCTTTGAGATGCAGAGTAAACAACTCTATTTTGCAAATTGGGAAACTGAGGTACAAGCCAGAAATGTGGCTTACCTAAATTCACCAAGCAGGCCAGGCATGAAGCTGAGAAGTGAACTTACACCCCTGTTCAGTGCTCTATCCATGAAGCAAAACTTCATCCCACGTACATGCACAGGTAAATGTTGCAGAGGTGGGGAATAAATAAGACAAGATTTGAAGTGGCACTGACCATTAATTTCAGGACCTAATTTATGATTATTATTAATTATTACAGTAGCCGAAGAGCAAATGAAGATCAGTAGTAGGTACTGTGCATATATACAGTAAGAGAGAATCCCAAAAAGCTTTTGATCCAAACAGACGAAGAAAAGGGAATGAAAATTGAGTAAGACACTTCCCACATAGCAGGTTGGCTGCAGAGTAGTATTACCCAATGCAGAATTATCATCTCAGCATTCTAAGTTAAGAAGATCATTATTTGTTTTCACCCATATACTGTGTACCCAATACCCATCTGAGTACTGAGCTGATGTCCACTGAAATCAGTGGGAGTCTTTTCACAGACTTCAAAGAAAAGGGATCCCACATGTATTTGCAGGTAGTAATCAAACCTCGATAAGGATGATAAAAGTTTAAGCCACTTTTTGATGGAAAAAAGAATTGCAGACTTTTTTCGTATGAATTTTTAATGGATCCGTGATAACAGCGCACAATGTCTCCAGTCCCAAAAGGGTTCCAATGTGTCCGTTTTTATGAGAAAAGAAAGTTCCAGCCCTGCGGCCAACTGATTGTCACGAGCAAGGTTTGACAGAGCAAGCAATCAGGATGATAGTTATTCATTCCGCAGTGTGGCTCTTCTCTCTGCACCAGAAAGAAACAGAAAACGCACGTGTTAATCATTGGGGGCATTCTACATTTACTTTTACTTCGGTTGGGGAGGAGTGATTTGCTTCCCAGAATCAATAAACAGGCTTTTCAGAAGCACTCAGCCCTGGCTTAACTCTCTTCCCAGGCAAGTCGATGGAGTTTGAGCACTGATTTAATGCAAGGGCTGGCAAATTCTGAGCTCCTTCAAAACCTCCACCTAGACACCTTTACTGCATCCCCCACAAAATCAAGTCTTGTTTGTGCCAGGCTTTTTCAGGGTACATCTACGCTACCTGGTAGATCAACCCAGTCAGGGTCAATGTTCTGGGGTTTGATTGTTCGCTCCTAGTGGAGACATGTAAAATTGAATTACCAGGGATTGACAATCAACCCCTGTAATCCTCAATCTCATGAGAAGTAAAGGAAATCAATGGCAGAATTTCTCCCATCAACCTCCCACAGTGAGGATGGTCAGGTAAGTCAATTGTAGATAAGCCGTTTCCAGCTGTGTGGTGGTCGTAGCTGGAATTGTTTATCTACGATCTACTTTTAGGTCTAGTGTAGACCTGGCCTGAGTCTAAACTTCTGATTTTCTGTTCTGTATTCTGTTTTGCCTTGGTCTCTGCTCTTTTCTCCTGGAAGCACATTAGGCATGATGGGACAACAATGATTTCACTGCTGGATTGCAGTGAAACTTTAGGCCCTCACCCACCTAGGACAAAGAAAGCAAAACAGTCGAATCAGACATTCAGAACTATCAGGTAATAAAAGCTATATAACACATCTGGGGCCAGTTTTATCCCGATTGTAACTTGTCTTGGCTAAATGGTATTACGTTAGGGATAGAAGTGGTCTAGGCTTAGCACAGTGTTTGCAGTTAATGACTGCTACAGCAAAAGTCGCCAAAGACTTTCTATTAGAATTCCAGGGTTGTCATTGGAAATGGTGCCAAAATCTTTTGCTTTGATTTTCCCTCAAGCTTGCACTCTGCCCCAAAAATGTAGCAAATTATGTGAGTGACATTTTCCTAGACTGAGGAAAATACTAACCTTGCTCTGTTAACAACAGTCTTCAGGGAGAAGCTTGTGTTCTGGTCACTGACTTGGAAAACAAAAAGTATGGAATTCCCCAAAATTAAGAGCTTTTGCCCCCATTTCAGCAAAAGCCCCACTGAGTTGACGAGATTAGAGCAGTACATACCAGTGGGGCCTCGAACATCACATACTAAAATCCCAAGCCTGTGAGCAGCGGAGCGCCGTCTTCTCCTCCCACTGAACTCGCAGGAGGTATTGAGCATCACGTAGACATGGCGCCCAGGTATGCCCAGGGCAACTTTCTGTCCACTTGCCCAGTGACTTACTGAGCAGATGTGTGCTTCACAATGCAGCACACTTCACAAAACAGCCATGTGGCTACTAGGCAGCAGGTTCTGGGCTTTGCATGCGTAGCCTCTCCCTGCTCTTTGTGATGAAAAAGTTCCTTTTGTTAGTTTCAAACCTGCTACCTATTAATTTCTTTTGGTGAGCCTTAGTTCTTTTGTTATGGGAACAAATAAGTTCTTCTTATTCACTTCTTCCATACCAGTCATGATTTTATAGATTTCTACCTCTTTTCTAAGATGAAAAGTCTCAGTCTTTTTACTCTCTCTTCATACAACACCTGTTCCAAATGACTCATTATTTTTGTTGCCCTTTTCTGAACCTCTTCCAATGCCAGATAATTGTTGTAAATTCCTCTCTAGAGAACATGTCCCTGGCCATGGGCTGTGAGGTTTGTGTGCCTTCCACTACCTTTTACCAGATAGCCTCGAGGTTTCAAGCATCTTTAAATTAAAAGTTTTATTTTTATTAACCTAACAGTACTCCCCATCAATCCGCCTAGGAAAAGGATTGAAATATAAAAAGATTTACTTTAAAAACTAGTGTTGAAATGGCTATGTAACACAGGTATAATACAAAGTATAGGTAGTAGCCGTTAGGGTTACCCTTTACTCATAAACATGTATTAGTTAATTGACTATTCATGAGCATCGGTTTGAATTCTGATGCACGGATTGGACCATCTATGATGCTCATGAATATGTAAATGGAATGTGCATCTTGGTTGCCGGGGCAACGCAGGTGCGGACCTGACACCTGCGAGTGTTCAAACAGGTCCGCCCTGGCTCTATAAATTCCGGAGCCCAGCCCCGGCTACCTCAGTCCGTCGGAGGACAGAGAGAGGAGGAGGACAACGGACGGAAGATCAAAAAGGACAGAGTTCAGAGCTGGACATTGCTAGTGGCTGAAGACTCGGAGCGGACAGCGGAAGCGGACCTGCGAGTCAATCATCGCACCCCAGCCACCGCGGGACGCAGAAGCCTTTTTGAAGAGCTCCGGCTACGAAGCCTTTTCGAAGAGCTCCAGCTTAGAAGATCCGAAGAGACTGAACTGAACTCACTGTAAGCCCTCAGAACTCACCTGAGGCAGGCTCACCGGGCAGACCGCGCCGGCAGGTGCCCTGCCTGGTGAGCCACGCAAGCGGCGGCCTCTGTTGGCCGGCGGCGGAGCCGCTGCCGCTTTTTTTCCTTTGCCGGGGGTTTTTGTTTCCCACGTCGGCCTTTTCCCCTGGCCTCCTTTTTCTCTCCTATCTTTCCTGTCTGCCTGCAGCGGCTGCCAGAAAAGCACGCCGTGAGGGCTTCCCTTCCTAGCCGCAGCGGAGACCCTCGGGCCCGGCGCCCGGAAAGACAGAACAGGAGGGATAGGTATTTAAACATCGAGCCTCCATACACACACTAGGTTAATTAGTTAGCTAATACAAATGGAGTTAGGTTTAATATTTTTTACTTTGTCAATGGTATTGTTGTTGATAGCAATATGTGTATTGATCCCTTGCTGTTGCTGTTACGTGCAAGGTAGATCCTGAAGTAATATTGTTTAGAGAGGTGCCTTAGATTTTGTAACCCTGTTCCCTGGGGTTTTAAGTGTAAAGCACAGGAGGCGGTCTGACTGACCTAGCTGTTATATTTTTGCATTCATTATAGAAGATTAGTTTGGATTTATTTAGAAGGGATTTAGAATATTCAGAACTGTTACTCCCTCTGCTAGGTAGAGCTCACCTAAGCAGAGGTCGACGTACAAGGGGATTACACTAAAATGAGGAAGCTAGTTAAACAGAAACTAAAAGGTAGAGTAATTAAACTAAAATCCCTGGAAGCTGCATGGAAACTGTTTAAAGACACCATACTAGAGGCCCAACTTAAATGTATACCCCAAATAAAAAGACACAGCAAGAGACCTAACAAAGAACCACCATGGCTAAACAGCCATGTTAAAAAGGCAGTGAGAGAGAAAAGGGCAGCTTTTAAAAAGTGGAAGTCAAATCCTAGTGAGGAAAATAGGAAGGAACATAAACACTCCCAAATTAAGTGTCATAATGTAATAAGAAAAGCCAAAAAAGATTTTGAGGAACAGCTAGCCAAAAATTCAAAAAATTATAGTAAAATGTTTTTTAAATACATTAGAAGCAGGAAGCCCACTAAAAAAGCAGTGGGGCCCTTGGACGATAAAGATATAAAAGGAGCGATCAAGGAAGACAGTGCCATTGCAGAGCGATTAAATGATTTCTTTGCTTCAGTCTTCACGGCTGAGGATGTTACAGAGGTTCCTAAATCTGAGCCAGCCTTTTTAGGTGACAAATCTGAGGAACTCACTCAGATTGAAGTGACATTAGAGGAGGTTTTGGAGTTAATTGATAAGCTGAATAGTAACAAGTCTCCAGGACCAGACGGTATTCACCCAAGGGTTCTGAAAGAACTCAAATGTGAAATTGCGGAGTTATTAACAGTGGTTTGTAACCTATCCTTTAAATCCACTTTGGTACCAAATGACTGGAAGATGGCCAATATAACGCCAATATTTAAAAAAGGCTCTAGAGGAGACCCTGGCAATTATAGACCAATAAGTTTAACATCAGTACCAGGCAAATTAGTAGAAACACTAGTAAAGAATAAAATTGCAAGGCACGTAGAAGAGCACGAATTGTTGGGCAAAAGTCAGCATGGTTTCTGCAGAGGGAAGTCGTGTCTAACTAATCTATTAGAATTCTTTGAAGGGGTTAATAAACATGCGGACAAGGGGCACCCAGTGGACATAATATACCTAGATTTCCAGAAAGCCTTTGACACGGTCCCACACCAAAGGCTTTTATGTAAATTAGGCGGTCATGGGATAGGAGGAAAGATCCTTTCATGGATCGGGAATTGGTTAAAAGACAGAAAACAAAGGGTGGGAATAAATGGTAAATTTTCACAATGGAGGAGGGTAACTAGTGGTGTTCCCCAGGGGTCAGTCCTGGGACCGATCCTGTTTAACTTGTTCATCAATGATCTAGAAAATGAGGTAAGCAGTGAGGTGGCAAAGTTTGCAGATGACACCAAGTTGTTCAGGACAGTCAAAACCAAAAGGGATTGTGAAGAACTACAAAAAGATCTCAGCAAACTGAGTGATTGGGCAGCAAAATGGCAAATGAAATTTAATGTGGGTAAGTGTAAGGTAATGCATGCTGGAAAAAATAACCCAAATTACACGTACTACATGATGGGGTCAAATTTAGCTATGACAGATCAGGAAAGGGATCTTGGAGTTATAGTGGATAGTTCTCTGAAGACATCCACGCAGTGTGCAGCGGCAGTTAGTAAAGCAAATAGGATGCTAGGAATTATTAAAAAAGGGATCGATAATAAGACAAAAGATATCATACTTCCCCTATATAAAACTATGGTACGCCCACATCTCGAGTACTGCATGCAGATGTGGTCTCCTCACCTCAAAAAAGATATATTGGCATTAGAAAAGGTTCAGAAAAGGGCGACTAAGATGATTAGGGGCTTGGAACGGGTCCCATATGGGGAGAGGCTAGAGAGACTGGGACTTTTCAGTTTGGAAAAAAGGCGATTGAGGGGCGATATGATAGAGGTATATAAAACCATGAATGGTGTGGAGAAAGTGAATATAGAAAAATTATTTACCTTTTCCCATAATACAAGAACTAGGGGACACCAAATGAAATTGATGGGTAGTAGGTTCAAAACTAATAAAAGGAAATTTTTCTTCACACAGCGCACAGTCAACCTGTGGAACTCCTTGCCCGAGGAGGCTGTGAAGGCCAGGACTCTATTAGGGTTTAAAAAAGAGCTTGATAAATTTTTGCAGGTTAGGTCCATAAATGGCTATTAGCCAGGGATAAAGTATGGTGCCCTAGCTTTCAGAACAAGGGCAGGAGATGGATGGCAGGAGATAAATCACTTGATCATTGTCTTCTGTTCTCCTTCTCTGGGGCACCTGGCATTGGCCACCATCGGCAGATGGGATGCTGGGCTGGATGGACCTTTGGTCTGACCCAGTATGGCCATTCTTATGTTCTTATGTTCTTAACCTGTAATCAGGAAAACCCCAATCCACACACATATAAATAGGAAGATAATTAAGGGGATAACCCATTAAAGGGAAAACCCCACTAGTAAAACCCCTGCAGGGTAATATAAGACCTCAGGCATCGTCAATAAGACCTGAGGCGGCCTTGGGAGGCAAGTATCCTAATTAAATTAGTTTTACACACTTATTTAAAGTCCTAAGGTAGTAGTCCGCGTGCTACTTCTGGAGGCCCCATCTGCCTGGCCCGCAGGGGTAACCTCACTTAGGCAATTAATATACCATCTGTTCCCCTGGGTAGCTGGGGGCCTAGGGGAGAACCAGCACCGGCCATTCTCATGATAGAGGAAAGTGCACTGAAGGGGGCGGGTGCCCCGAGTAAAGGGAAGACAATATAGTCTAGTACCTCCTGGAACAAGGCAGTAAAGGGACTCTCTCATTAGAGGGGACGACATAGGCGGTTTCCAGGAGGCATCGTATTGTAGTCCTTTTAAAGCCCAAACTACCCATAATTGGGCGTTGGGACGCTAGGGTGAAGGGAAGCCAATGTAGTCTTAATTATTACATTGAAGTCCTTTTAGACTAAAATATCCCATATATTCTGGAAGCCTGTTACCAGGATAAATAATCAGGCATAAATATATTCTGGAAACCAGTTACCAGGATAAATAACCTGGCATATACATTTAACTAATATAAACACATAAATAGTAATACATATATAAATACACATACTCACACACGTTAATAATAGGAATATTTCTACCCAGTTCTGATTCTTTCTTCCCTTACAGCGCACACAAAGAAGAACACCAAGTTGTGTACCTTTGTGGAGCCACAGTAAGTTAAGAGGGTCTAGTAAAGACATAGTTATTGTAATAGTATACAAACTAAGGGCTACTAGTCCGTTAAATCCCAAATCCTGTGCTAGATCTAGGGAGCAAGGAAATAAATAGTTGTAGGTTTAGACTACCTAAAATACAGAGTAGAAAGTAAAGTATAACTAGAAAAGAAAAACGTTATAATATAGAAACAAGTCGGCTCTTGTTAAAATAAAATCTGCTTTGTGGACAGTTATCACTGGTTTGTCGTCCTTCCTTGGGAACAACTCGACTCAGTCACACACCCTGTACAACCCCACTGGATTAGGTCCCGTTGACATCGATCCAGGTTGCGAGGTAAAACCTGAGGTGGTGCTTGGTTGCTGGTGGGAAGACTTAAACAGCCTTACAGGCCTTTTGGTTGTCTCTGAGCTGACCATTGCAGCCTCGCCTTGCATCCTACCGCTGAATCGTTAATAATCAGGTCATTATTATTAATTGTTGCACTGGAGAAGCACCTGAGAGCCCCAGTCCTGGTCCAGAACCCCGTCATGCAGTATGCTGCACAAAGAAAGAATGAAAAGACAGCCCTTAATCTCTAAAATATATAACAACCAGTCCTGACCACTCATTAAGTCCAGGGGTTCGGATCCAAAGCTGTTTAGAAAACAGAACATTTGACAACTGCAGAATGTGATGCTGTTTTGTTTTTCTTGAGGAGAAACAAGCAGTCTACATACTTCTACCCTAAATGTGGATCTTGCTAGATGATCATACCTGCATTTGTTTCCTTTTTTTTTTTTCTCATAATAGAAGCTCACCAAGCATCTGCCTCCATTTTCATGATGGGGCTATGTGCAGCTGATAAGAAAATTTGGGCAAATTGAAGGTGGAAGGGAATGGGAAATACAACAGAAGCACCTTTAGAAACAACTTGGAAAGGACAGTATGTGTAGCATAGATGAAGAAGGCTTTAAATTTCTGTCTTCAAGAAGAAAGAACAGCTCAACTGAATTGCCGACTGAAATCCAATCTGAAGTTAGAGCTGGGGAAAAAAAAATCCAGAAAACAATGCATGTACACAGGTCTGCACCAAGTATATAACAGTGATATTGCTGGAGCACTGTGCATACTAGCTGGCTTTTTTTTTTCCCCAAGAAATAATAGGTTAGCAGAAGTGGAGGAGACTTGTAGATGACTTATGCTCCACTCAGAATACAAGGATTTAAATAAAGTAAGTCAGGGTTAGCGGAAGACCTGGTGCTGAGGCAGAAGGGAACTGCATTCCTACCTCCTGTGTCTTCTGACAAGAAATGTGTGAGAAGGGGAGCAAATATATAAGGGAATCTTCATGGTGTGAATTATGTGTCATTCCTGACTTGACATCCTCTCAAGGGCGGGAGGCATGAAAGGCTATGGAGGGGTCAACCGTAAAGATGTGTTGAGGGAATCTCAAATATATCCAGCCACCTCAGACTCTTCCTGGGCCTCTCTGCCCCCTGGCAGTACAGCTCACTCAGAAGCCCATGCTCACACAAGGCTGGGAATGTGAGGAAAGCTTCAGCCCATTAATGGAGGACAGTGGGAGACTGGGAAGGAACTAAAGGGAAGTGGCACACTCCTAACCCACTGACAGCCTGACCTCTGAAATGGAATAGATTTCCAACAGGCCAACAGGAGCAGTGGAAGAGATATGGAGGGACACCACCCGGGCTTTAAAATGGAGCTTGATACATTTATGAGTGGAAGTACATGGTATCTTTGTCAGCAATAGCACAAGACTGGATATGATTACCCAGGAGGTCCCTATTGCCTTAAGAGAGCATCAGCTGTTAAGTGTGTGCCTGACTATTTTAGTCCTACCTAATAGTATGCTAGCGTAGATGGTTTAGCCTCACCCTTACACACATGACCCTTAGGGAGAAAAAACAGAGGCAAGTTTACAGATTAATGTTAAAACTTGTAATTACTTTAGGGAGCTCTTTGAGAGGCAGCTGTAAAATCTACTTTGCCCTAATGAAAAATGGAAAATACCATTTGGCCTAAATGTCTGTAAGTAACTTACTTACTTGCCTTGGGGGTGTGCTTGCAAGCAGAAATGCTGATTGGACAGACAGATGAAGTATCCCATTGGCTCGAGTAGATATTTTATTAATGTGTGAAAACTCATTTAAGGTCTCATGAGGGTTACTGAGTTTTAATAGGAGAGAAATCATTGTTAAGACACTTAGAATTGTTTTTTTTAAATGCTGCAGAAGCAAACTCTGCTTTACCATCAATGAGAGAATGATAGAATGGCATGGCTGATAAGTGGGCCCTAATGAAACAGAGTTGCGAGGCTGATATTCTAAGCTGGTGTAAGTATTCAAGTATGATACAGACTGTGAGAGTCATTGTAGGAGACAGTGCAATACCTGCTCATGACGTGAAAGTTTTCCATTTCAAATGGAAACCTTTTCTGGAAGACTTTTTGCTGAGCTAACTCATACCCAAGTACATGAAACTAGCATCTATGTGGGGAGGTGCAGAGAGTGTAAATCTAGGTGATAGATTTGACTGCCTCACTGAGTTAGTAAATCCAGGACAGTCAGTGCCTTGCTTGGAGGTGTCATAGGTCTGGGAAGCATACTTGTCTTGGGCCAGCTGGGATATTTAAATTTATCTTAGCTTTGCCCTGATTTATTTTCCTTATAACCTTCTGTCTCAGAAGGATTGGAAGAAAAGCATGAAAGTGCATTGGCTTCATGATATGATATTGCTGTCACTCTTTACCTAATTGATGGGCAGCTCCCAGCTGGTATTGAAATCATTTATAGAATGGAGAGAAAGCTGCTCAGGCTTATCAGGCTGAAAGATAAAAGTAAGATTTCCACCACAACTGTTGTAGAACTTCAATATGCTGATGACAACCCAGCTTTTGCTCACTCTGAAAAAAGATCTTCAAACTTTCATGAATGTGTTTGCCAGTGCTTACACTTGTCTTGCTCTCACGCCCAACATCAAGACCAAAATGCTCTCTAAATAAGGTACACCATGCTTCATCTATTAAACTCTGTGGAGAAGTACTGGAGACTGTTGATCATTACCTCTAACTTCTATGTTATCCCTAATCCAAAGCAGATATTAATGCAGAAATCCAACACCAGCTGATCTGTGCTAGTGAAGCTTTTGCTCATTACAGCGTAGAGTTATTGAAGATCACAGCATTTGAACAGACACCAAGCTTCTTGTTTATCAAGCTGTTATTCTCCTAAAATTGTTGTATGGTTCTGAAGTCTTGACAGCCTACATACATCACTTGAAAGCACCGCCAAAGCTGCCTCTACAAGAACTTGGCGATCAAATGGGAAGACTGCCTCTTCCAGACACTAATGGGGGTGCATGTAAGACCACGAGCAGTGAGGTAATGATCATCGGTCAGCACCTCCTCTGGACTACTGACATTGTCTGCAAGCCAGATCACCCACCTCCCAAACCAGGTCTGGTTCTCTCAGCTGAAAGAAGGGTACTGAAATGAAGGAGATCAACAGGAGTGTGATAAGGACATGCTAAAGGATAACTTAAAGAAGTGCAATATTGACACTGACGCTAGAGAGACACTCAGGCTACGTCTACACGTGCACCCAACTTCGAAATAGCTTATTTCGATGTTGCGACATCGAAATAGGCTATTTCGATGAATAACGTCTACACGTCCTCCAGGGCTGGCAACGTCGATGTTCAACTTCGACGTTGCTCAGCCCAACATCGAAATAGGCACAGCGAGGGAACGTCTACACGCCAAAGTAGCACACATCGAAATAAGGGAGCCAGGCACAGCTGCAGACAGGGTCACAGGGCGGACTCAACAGCAAGTCGCTCCCTTAAAGGGCCCCTCCCAGACACACTTTCATTAAACAGTGCAAGATACACAGAGCCAACAACTAGTTGCAGACCCTGTATATGCAGCACGGACCCCCAGCTGCAGCAGCAGCAGCCAGAAGCCCTGGGCTAAGGGCTGCTGCCCACGGTGACCACAGAGCCCCGCAAGGGCTGGAGAGAGAGTATCTCTCAACCCCCCAGCTGATGGCCGCCATGGAGGACCCCGCTATTTCGATGTTGCGGGACGCGGATCGTCTACATGTCCCTACTTCGATGTTGAACGTCGAAGTAGGGCGCTATTCCCATCCGCTCATGGGGTTAGCGACTTCGACGTCTCGCCGCCTAACGTCGATTTCAACTTCGAAATAGCGCCCAACACGTGTAGACGTGACGGGCGCTATTTCGAAGTTACTGCCGCTACTTCGAAGTAGCGTGCACGTGTAGACGCAGCCTCAGAGTTACTCACAATACAGAGACTCCTACATGCTGGTCCCCTGCATTTTGAACTTCCCTACCAACAAACTGAAGAGGACAAGAGGAGAGAGATACTGGTGTTCAGTCATGGTCAACAGCTTCCTGATATACTGAGGAACAGCTGTTCTCCCTGTAATCAAACTTTTGGTTCGAGAATCAGCCTTATCAGCCACCTGAGGATCCATCTCTCCCATAGATGATGATCATACTCAGCAAGGAGTGATTGCTATCATGGGAAATGCATCTAACATTAAATGCCTTTCTTTCCACGCGCTGGAACCAAATCTTTGCAACCAGACAGAATACAAAACATCAGAGTGTTGCATCCATCCCTAGGATGAGATTTCCACTGGCACTTTCAGTGACCACTCAAGGGTCTAGCTGCTGGGACAGACTGTATTCCCTGCACAGCAACAGGGTATATGTCACATAGTATGCACCATTCCCATAATGCCGCTGGCTTACCACAACATTGGGTAGACCGCGCACCTTTCTGATTCTTTACATGAACACTTGCTGATGTGACCAGCATTGCTCAGGTCCTTTTTCTGCTCCTGGAAACACTCTGCCTGTTCTTTGGCAGAGGGGAAGGAGGTGGTGTGGCCCGAGGCTCCCGGCCCGCACCTGTCCCCGTGGGAAGAGGGTAGGTCAGGCAGCAGCCCCTGTCCCCTCCTGCCTGTCTTGGGGGAGCAGTTTGGGCCGCAGGTCCTGGTCCCTCTGCCTGTCCTCATGGGAGGAGACTAGGGCATGATGCAGCACCTGGCACTCACTGCCTATCCCCAGGTTTGGGGGCTGGGTTGGACCATGACTCTCAGCCTCCCCCTACATCTCTGGACCACAGCTCCATGCCTGGCCAAGCCAAGCTTTTTCCTGGATATTGCAGTGTCTTCATAATGTAAATCTACTGCAGTGAGCTCCCTGTCCTGTGTAGGAGGCAGCTCTCGTAATGTGTGGATGAACATACCGGGTTAAAGAACACACACCAGAGAATGTGCCATCAAAGTAGGGATAACAACACCTTCTTTGGAATTACGAGAAGTCCTGTGGCACCTTATAGACTAACAGATATTTTGGAGCACAAGATTTCATGGGCACAAAAGCTTGTGCTCCAAAATATCTGCTTGTCTATAGAGTGCCACAGGACTTCTTGTATCAGAGAGGTAGCCGTGTTAGTCTGGATCTGTAACAGCAACGAAGGGTCCTGTGGCACCTTATAGACTAATAGAAAAGTTTTGAGCATGAGCTTTCGTGAGCACAGACTCGCTTCACTTGCAGCATCTGATGAAGTGAGTCTGTGCTCACGAAAGCTCATGCTCAAAACTTTTCTGTTAGTCTATAAGGTGCCATAGGACCCTTCGTTGCTGTTACAGGACTTCTTTTTGTTCTCAAAGATACAGACTAACACAGCTACCTCTCTGATACTTCTTTGGAAGGGTTAACCTTTGATTCATACTGTCAGGCAATTACAGCCAATGCTCAATGTTGGAAAGTTCTCATTCTGAGATGTGGCTATCAGATGATATACATTGTTGACACTAAAAGTTCCAGGAGCTTGCAGTAGAAGTTTTCTTCAGGAAGAGAATTTAGCTTATGTAGTACTGCAAGGCAGCCTCTATTAAGGAAATTGGATGAGAGAGTTGATGAGTGAATTCTGATATATCATGAAACCCCAACATTCAAAGACTGTATGTGGCCAGAACATATCATTGCAAAGCCATTCCTTTGATTACACCTTTATTAACTGATTGTCCGAATATAAACATGAATTCCTTCTCATCTTAAGAGACCGGCTGTTGTCAGCAGATATTTAACATCTTCTAGAGCTAAGAGAAAGACCTTATACTGAAAAATGATTCTTGCCCACTGTGAAATGAAAGTACTTGCAGGAAAATCATGTCATGAAGAAATGGAAATCGATGCCCTTTAAATCAACAGCTGCAAACCAATCTTTCAAGGAAAGAAAGTCTAAAATAGAGGCTTGGGTTAACACTTGACACCATCAACAAAGGACTGAACAGAGACTGGGAGTGGCTGGCCAATTACAAAAGCAGTCTCTCCTCTCTTGAGGTTCACACCTCTACATTAACTGCTGATAATGGGCCACCTCCTCATGACTGAATTGACCTTGTCAACTCTGGCCGTCCAATTGACAAGGGCTCCCTCCTTTTCATAAGTCTATCAATTTAGACCCTTCTCTGGAACCCTCATTCATGCATCTGACAATGCGGGTCCTTGCCCACGAAATATCTGTTAGTCTATAAGGTGCCACAGGACTTCTGCTGCACATGGAAATGAGATTTCCTCATGAAAAAGTATTGCATTCCTTAAGGTCTAGTATACAGAGAAGGTGTCCATTTTTCTTGTTTGGTTCAGGGAGTATCTTGAAAGTATCTTGAATAAAGGCTCAGTGCTCCCTTGATATCTCTTTTATTGGCCCTATTCTGAGGACAGCAAGTACCACTCATGTCAAGAATATTCCCTGAATAGAGGCAGGAAACAGGTACCTTTGAGCTGTATTGAATATCCACTGTGAACAGTCACAAACACCACTTATCTTTTCTTACAGCTGTCCAGAACAATGAAAAAATTATGCACTCTGCCTCTGAATGGAGCAGAATGTACTTGTGTCCAGGCTGGATCACAGCTGTCAGACAGCCTTGCAACCTTGTGACCTCAGGGCCATGACTGGAGCTACTGCAGCTGACAGTTTGCCTCTTGATTGTAGTTTGAAACTCCTTCTGTTTTCTTAAGAGACTGTTGAAGAAAATATTGTTGGTGATAATATGGTTGCCTCAGGTAAGGCAAGAAGAGGAAGACAATGGGGTTGTCATGTTTGGCAACTGAAAATTGGTACTGCGTGTCTCCTCTTTGACTGTTGATAGATGTCTAAGGCAGTATATCCAACCTCCATCTTTTCTAGAGCTTAATTACTTCTGGTACCAAAGGAGTCTTTGCTCATTAAAAGGAGAAACCCTCCACTTTAGATTTTATTTCTGAAGGGAGTCCTGACTAGTCATGCCAAGTGTACCTTCTCTTAGAAGTCACAAAATCTACAGTTCTTGCTGCACAGTTTGAGAAAAATGTATCAAATGATGAAGATTTGCTAACAGCAGAACCTCTTCAATGGTATTTCCGAGTTTCCTCTGTTTAAATTTAGTGAGCACTGACATTTTCACACCAATACAGTACTGATGCTGCCTTCCCACCTTGGAAACTTGATGTTATTCGAATTAAAGTGGAAGATGTGACTTTTCTTCTCAGTAAATACGTTTTCTTTCCGTCCTTATTTGAAGCAGCAGTGTGCGCTAATGCTCAGTTGGACTTCTGAACAGCTACAAGTTTAAGCTAAGGAGTTTAATGCCGGGTGAAAATGTAAGAAAGCCGCTTGGGATATGTAATTTAATTTACCTGCTTTTTTGGTCATTGGTTGAATGAAAACTGGACTTGCGCAGAGGAGATCTGTAGGGTGTAAAAGTCCATCTGACACAGGCAGAGATACTCTTCAAAGAGAGCTGAGTATGTCAAAGAGTAGGCACAAATTTTCTTTTGTTAAAGTAGTCAGTAGTTTTAAAAGGGCCACCATTCTATCCATTAACTTTGGAAGGTCATCTTTACATGACAATCACAGAGATGCAGATCCTTTTGCTGGGGGAGGGGGTGGAGTGTGAGGGTGCAAACCCCCCTCCCATGTCTGGTTTCTCTCCCTTCCTCCTTGCTACGCTGTGTAGGGGGAGCCAGCAAGGCATGATGGGGGAAGGCAAGCACTCTGGGAGCTACAGGTCCTTTCTCAGCTTGCTGCCTTACTGTCAGCTGCAGTAGCTCCAGTAATGGCACGGAGGTTGCAAGGCTTCCTGACAGCTGTGATCCAGCCTGGACACAAGTACATTCTGCTCCATTCAGAGGTAGAGTGCATAATTTTTCCATTGTTTTGGACAGCTGTAAGAAAGCAGAGAAGGGACTATTTTTCCCATCATGGCCATAGCCACTAGCAACAGGGAAAGGAGGGGCCGATGGAATATTGTTATTCACTTGCAATATTACAGCAAGATTCCAGAAGGTAATCTGTAGAAAACTTTTATTACTGTATTATTTTTAGTACATTATAACAAAATCATTTTACCACTCACTAGCCATGTCTACACGTGCACGCTACTTCGAAGTAGCGGCACTAACTTCGAAATAGCGCCCGTCACGGCTACACGCGTCGGGCACTATTTCAAAGTTAATTTCGACGTTAGGCGGCGAGACGTCGAAGTCGCTATCCTCATCAGGAGATGGGGATAGTGCCCTACTTCGACGTTCAACGTCGAAGTAGGGACCGTGTAGTCATTGCGCGTCCCGCAACTTCGAAATAGCAGGGTCCGCCGTGGCGGCCATCAGCTGGGGGGTTGAGAGATGCTCTCTCTCCAGCCCCTGCGGGGCTCTATGGTCACCGTGGGCAGCAGCCCTTAGCCCAGGGCTTCTGGCTGCTGCTGCGGCAGCTGGGGATCCATGCTGCAGGCACAGGGTCTGCAACCAGTTGTCTGCTCTGTGTATCTTGTGTTGTTTAGTGCAACTGTGTCTGGGAGGGGCCCTTTAAGGGAGTGGCTTGCTGTTCAGTCCACCCTGTGACCCTGTCTGCAGCTGTGCCTGGCACCCTTATTTCTATGTGTGCTACTTTGGCGTGTAGACGTTCCCTCGCAGCGCCTATTTCGATGTGGTGCTGCGCAACGTCGAAGTTGAACATCGACGTTGCCAGCCCTGGAGGACGTGTAGACGTTATTCATCGAAATAGCCTATTTTGATGTTGCTACATCGAAATAAGCTATTTCGATGTAGGCTTCACGTGTAGACGTAGCCACTGTTTCCACTCAGTTTTTTCATTAACTTCTCTTATGCACACTCATTGCACCATTTTCAACTCCTTTATATTTTAAAAGATAATGCTGTCCCCTTTTACTAAAATGCACCTCCTCCCACAGAAATTCCTGTGTATGGGCCAGAGATGTCCGATCAAATTCAGGCTTAGCCTTCTGAAAATCATATAAAATTACTTGCATTCTTCATCTGACAAGTTAAAGGCACTACAGTAGAGGACTAGCCTCTCTCCTTATGTTTTGCAGATGGATTCCTTTTCTGTGTCTCATCAGGGAATTTTCCTGGAAGTATTCAAGAGGATGAGTTTTCTGCTGTTATGCATGTGATGTGAATACAGAGAATGAGAAGTTGTTGGCCAATGGAATAATTTTAGCAATGGCAACATCTGTCAGTCAGATCAGATTCGTACGGTGCTCCATTATAAGGGTTGTGTGTGAATAGCTGAGAGCCAGAATGTTTCCTCTGGAACTTCTGGAGAAAGAAGGAAGGAACTCTTGTTACCTTTGCTTCAGATAGAGTCTCTGATCTAGAAGGCACTTTTTGACAAATATATATGAGATAGAGTGGACCTTAGAGGGCACTCAGAGATGGAAGTGAAGGTAAAGCATGGTCCTCCTATATACTGCTGAGGGAATCAGAGAATCAGAGAATCATAGGGCTGGAAGAGACCTCAGGAGGTCATCTAGTCCAGCCCCTGCTTCAAGCAATATCGACCCCCACTAACTCATTGCAGCAAGGACCTTGTCAAGCCAGGACTTAAAACCTTGAGGGATGGAGAATCCACCACCTCTCCAGGTAACGCATTCCAGTGTGTCACCACCCTCCGGGTGAAGTAGTTTTTCCTAATATCCAACCTACTCCTCTCCCTCTTTAACTTCAGTCCATTATCCCTTGTTCTGCCATCTGACACTACTGAGGACAGTTTCTCACCCTCCTCTTTAGAGCTCCCCTTCAGGAAATAGAAGGCTGCTATTAAGTCACCCCTAAGTCTTCTCTTCTGCAAACTAAACAAGCCCAAATCCCCCAGCCTATTTTCAGAGGTCTTCTGCTCCAGACCCTTAATCATTTTTGTTGCCCTCCACTGAACCTGCTCCAGCACATCCACACCTTTTTTATACTGGGGAGTCCAAAACTGTGTACAATATTCCTGATGTGGTTTCAACAGTGCTGAATACAGGGAAACAACCACTTCTCTAGATCTGTTCAAAATGCTCCTCTTATACACCCTAGTATGCCGTTAGCCTTCTTGGCTACAAGGGCACACTGTTTACTTATATCCAGCCTTTCATCCACCATAACCCCTAGGTCCCTTTCCCTGTACTTCTGCTTAGCCAGTTGGTCCCCAGTCTATAACAATGCTTGCGATACTTCCGCCACAGGTGCGGGTGGTGAAGCAGTGGAATGCGTTGCCTAGAGAGGTGGTGGATTCTCCATCCCTTGAGGTTTTTAAATTGTGGCTGGACAAGGTCCTGGCTGGGATGACTTAGTAGGGGTTGATCCTGCTTGAAGCACGGGCTGGACTAGATGACCTCCCGAGGTCCCTTCCAGCCCTATGATTCTGTGATTCTATGACTCTGCACTTCTCCTTGTTGAACTACATCAGATTTCTTTTGGTCCAATCCTCCAATTTATCCAGGTCACTCTGGATTCTCTCTCTACCCTCCAACTTATCTGTCTCTCCCTCTAGTTTTGTGTCATCTGCAAGCTTGCTGAGGGTGCCATCCAGTCCTTCATCCAGGTCATTAATCAAGATGTTGAACAACACTGGCCCCAGAACCGAGCCTCGCTGCTCTCCACTTGAAACTGTCCGCCATCCAGATACTGAGCCATTGACTACTACCTGTTGGGCCCAACCATCAAGCCAGCTTTCCTTAACTTAAGGGCAAGAAGTGAGCTCTCATGCTGAAACCAGCCTCTGACCAGGCTAGGACTAATAGGAGGGTAGACTCCCACAGGTCTGCCCACTGTGGGGTTTCAGCTCCTTCTATGATAGTGGGACAGGTGGACTATGGAGCTGATCCACTCTGGCAATTTCTATGCTCCTGATAACTAATGATCACTGTTATCATGAGTTTTGTTTGTTTGTTTGTTTTTATTATCATTGCACCTATGTTTTTTCTCCTGTATTTTCACTGCATCTTTCCTAGTTTAAGTGTATGAAAAAGGTTTTGAATGGCAACAAATAAACCTGCCCCCAAGCACAGACCTGAGCCAGAAAAATATAACCTTCTTCCTTCCTTCTGCTCCCCTCCCCAAAGACCAAGCTGCCTAAGATCATCTCAGAACTAAAGAAGACAGGAGGACGGCTTCAGAACTTCACTGAGTACTCTCTAGAGACTGCCGACTTCACAGCCGTCACCCGCGATGAATATGCTTCCTGCCTGGTGAGAAGGAGAGCCAGCCAGCCAGCTCTAAAGTGTAAATGACTTACTCTGTGAGCTGAACTCAAAGCCTCTACCTCACGCACTAACAAGATCTGAAAACCCACAGTATCTGAGAGGAGTGTTTTTGCTTAATCTAGGTTGGAACTTTTCAACTAATGAACAATACGGGAACAACAGTAAGGTGATCTCCAGCAGTTTCCAGGGTTTCTCTCCTCCTCCTCCCTCTGCTCTGACTCACTGTCTGGATTAGAAATAGCTAACCTCAGCATTGCATGAAATGTGGAACCCCAGGCCTGAAGCCAAATAAAAGCTTCGTATCTTGAGATCATATGCAGCTGATTATGGCCCTGATCTTGTATTTAGCTCTTCAGACAGATCCCATGGGCAGTCCAGAAATAAATGTTCTCTGTAAGCAGAGTCCTTGGGCAGCTGCCAAGGAGAGAATCACATGCCACCCAAATGGTTAGTGGAGAGTTTGCAGCTACTCACAGCCAGCAGAATGGGTTTCCATTGGCGGTGCGCATCTGCACATGCCTTGGTCCACATAACAAAATTTATTCTGCCCATGGATGGAAATAATTAGAAGGACCACTGCCAGAGACCCAGTGATTTCACTGAAACTCTGCACGCAAGTGGGGCCTATGACTGTGCAACACTGTGGAATAAAAATAAAAAAACTAAATTTCAGCAATTGGTGCACTTCCTCTTTGGGTATTGAAACAATTTTTTTTTATTTGTCTTCAAGTGGGGAAGGAAGAAATAAACAGTGATTTCATAGGGGAATGATACTTATAAACAGCTGTCCTGGCAGAGTCCTCTGAGATTCCCATTTGAGCCAGTCTTGAGTGAAAGACCATGACATTTCTATAAATTTGAAATGCAAAATTACAAGCATCAGTTTTTAGAGCATCTCGGATGGAAAAATTTGAATGTATCAAGTTTTGCTTCTGTGAAAAAGATAATTTCTTTTCATAGATACAGAGGGAAATCAGTGGAGGGGAATCTACTCAATGCCTTAAATGCCTACATGCAAATGCGAGGCCCAGGAGGACAAAAAGAATGAACTTATAGAAATGTTTAAACTATGATGTAACTAGCATCACAAAGATTTGGTGGGATAAGTCTCATGGCTAGAATATTGGTATAGAGGGGTACAGTTTGTTCAGGAAAAACAGGAATGGTAACAGAGAGAAGATTTGCATTATACGTCAGGAACGTATAAATTTGTTCTGAGGTATGAAAGTGTGAGAGACAGGCCAGATGAAAGTCTCTGGGGAAAATAAAAAGGGTTAAAATTGGGGTGACATCATGGTAGAGCTATATTCTAGGCCACCAGGTGAGGAAGAGAAAATGGAATGAGGCTTTTATAGAAAAAAAATCCAAAAAGACAAGATCTGGTACTAATTGACAACTTCAGTTATTCAGACAAAATAATACATTTCCTTAAATAGTCCTACATTAAGAAGTCAGCAATGTTTTGTTTCACAAAGTGGAGGAATAGCTATTTTAGACTGGTTTCTTGACCAACAAAAAGAAAGTGCTAACCAATATCAGTGTGGAAGGAAATCTGGCTGATAGTTATCATGAAATGGGAGATTTTACAATTATCAGGAAAGGAAGGGTTGTGAAGCAGCATAAGAAGAAACTTCAAGCCTCCCTCCCACCCAGACTTTCACAAACTCTCATTTTCTTCTGATGGGGCCTTACCTGCCAGTTCTCTAAGGAAAAAAAATGAATTAATGGTAAGTGGCAGTTTCTCAGCAAAACACTATAAAAGATACAATCCAAACAATTGTAATGCAAAGGTAAGATAGAAGGAATAGAATGAGGCCAATACAGCTCTATTAGTAGTTCTTTAATGGCCTGATGATATTAAAAAAAATCCTACCAAAAGCAGAAACATGGACAAATTGCAAAGGAGAATAAAAGAATAGCACAAGTGCAAAGGGACAAAATCAGACAGGCAAAGATGCAAAATGTGTTACCCCTAGCAAGAGAAATAGAGGCAATCAGAGGAGATCTTTAAATATATTAAGAACAACTGAAAGATGAAGGAAAATGTAAGTCCTCTCTTTAAGAGAGCATGAGAGCTAGTAACTGATGATATCAATAAGGCAGAGGCATTTAACACCTATGCTTCAATGTTCATTAAAAGATTAACGGTGACAAATACTCAACAACTACCATTAACAGGGGAAGGTATTCAAGCTGAAGTAGGGGAAGAATGGATTAGTTACACCAGGGAACAGGCTTCCAAGGGAGGTTGTGGAATCCCCATCAGAGGGATTTTAAGAACAGATTGGATGAACTCAGTGGCTGGACTGGATTTCTCCGTGTTCCTTCCAGTCCTACTTTTCTATGACCCTGTGATGTAACGCTTGCATCAAAGCCCATTTAAATCATTGGATGGATGCTAATTAACGTCATAGCAGGTCCTTACCGTATCTCAGTGCTACCTTAGGAATCAGGCTTGAAGAGTTATAAGGAAGGAAATAGTCTATATTGACCTCACCCATCAATGTGTGGGATAAATGTGGTAGAAGACATTTCCTGTAAAGAGCTTTCATGAAGGGCTGTCAGGCTGGTCTGCAGCAATCAAAAAGTTGAGACCTTAATCCCATCAGCCAGGGTTTGTCTGGAAATTGACCTCATCTACTCTCAGCTTTTCAAGAAATGGTTCACGAATAAAGATGGCCTTGAAGTAACCTGAGGCTTCTCTGCTGCAAACATCCTGTGTGACCCTGAACACAACACGTCGTCTCCTGTTTCTCTTCTGTACCTTCTTTTATGCTATTGGGGGCAGAGACTGTCTCTTAGTGTGTCCATACAGCACCTTGTGCAATGGTTGGGGTCTTTAGATGTGATGTTGAAGTACTCTAGCAAGCACAAACCTTCCCCCCAAATACATCAATATGCCAGAGGTCTGGGGTCAGACTGTGGTATTATCCCTAGGCTTATTTGAAAACACTGCAAGTCTGTGGGAATATTAAAAACACTTTATGGTTTTCAGTGGCAGCAGAAAGCAGGCTGGGTTACAGTCCTGGCTATTGAAGCAGGCAGTACTGTCCTCTTCCGGCAAGGTGCCATAGATCTTGGGATGGCAAAAATCAATGTGCACCAGTTCCCTTCAAAATAGGGGTGAAAATAAAAGAGGTGGTGTAGGAGAATATGGGCTTAATTTCTTTGCTACATGTGAAGCACGTTTCATGAGTCAGCATTTCTGATGACAATAATTCCCTAGAGGGTGATTTTCTAAGAGCACAGAGCACAAGTGCTAGCAGCTATATGCACAACTCCAGTTAAGGATCTAGAAAACCAGTAAAGACAAGTCTTGCCCTTTGAAAAGAAAAAAGGAACTGAGTGCAATGTAAACTGGAAGCACTCGCCTTCTATGGGAAGGCTATTCCCATCTCTCTCTGGTCACCACACCATCAAAGGAGCATCTGGAATTGTTCCTTCATCCTTGGACAGAAATCAGAATTCCCATCCTGTGGGAAAGTCTGGCATTTTTCATTGCTGAACCAAATCAAGAGTTAAAACTGAAGTACCTCCATTGGCCGAGCTCTCTGACTCAGCTCCACCTCAAAGGGATACAAAGCAACTTCTTTCAAGGATTACTCCTAGCAGCAGGGGCTGTTCTCCATGAACAGAGGTCATCTACCCCAAGACACTGCTCCTCTGCTCAGGGACTAGGAGAGATCTCCCCACAGGGTCACTATTCATGTAGACATGCTGGGGAAGGTGAGAGAAGTGGCCAAATGGCAAAGCCACATAAGTTCCTCACTAACACCATGGAAGTGAGGTATTTCTCAGCTTGAAATATGTTTCCAGTCCCATGGGATCCAGGCAGGGAGGCTACCCACCTTCAAGGAACTGTTTTTCCAGAGAGGGGGTACTGGAATCCCAGAGACACAGACCAGAGGTTGGGCAATCAGCATGGATCCTGGGGGATGCACCAGGTTTGTGCATGGAACATTCTGGCCATTCAACACAGCCCAACCCTGCACAAACCAGGATGGAATGAGTGTAACATTCACCTCATGGTCTCCTTCTCCAGAGTTCTCCTGTCGCCTTAACTCACTCAGGGAGGTTTAACCACTTGAGAGAAGGATCGGGCTCCAGCTGCTAGCCCTGTGTCACTGATGTTGCCCATGAAGAAACAGAACCTGCAAAGCAGGCTGTCCTCTCAGACATTAATGGCATAGGCTTCTCAGCCCTGATTGGTTCCTTTCAGTGGGCCAGATTGTCAGCTGGTGGGAGAAGGCATAGATCCAGCATAAGGAAAGCACCACTGATTTACACCACTCAAAGGCCAACCCCACCCCACTTAGCTGTCTGTTTAGTTCTGATTTTTACTTGGTTTGCATCCCCTTGACTTGTGCCTGAGTTACACGTTGACAGCGAGAGCTACGTGTAAGAAAGCTTTCAAATTACTTGCACCCAAGAAATACCATTTGCCTGTATTAACATACCACAGCAGCATAAATCCCTTTAATTTCAGCATCTCTGTGGCTTTTATTCTCTTGTCCCAGACTGCCTATCACCACATCTGAGATAAGATGAATACACTACACTTTCTATATTCAGATCAGAAAAAGGCCCCTTCACTTTTACTGCCTATGGACTATTCTAAGATAACAGAATCAGATTGCTGCAGCGGTCTGTGCTTTCTGTTTATTTATCTGTGATCTCATTGGAACACTTAGGCTGCGTCTACACGTGCACGCTACTTCGAAGTAGCGGCAGTAACTTCGAAATAGCGCCCGTCACGTCTACACGTGTTGGGCGCTATTTCGAAGTTGAAATCGACGTTAGGCGGCGAGACGTCGAAGTCGCTAACCCCATGAGCGGATGGGAATAGCGCCCTACTTCGACGTTCAACGTCGAAGTAGGGACAGTGTAGACGATCCGCGTCCCGCAACATCGAAATAGCGGGGTCCTCCATGGCGGCCATCAGCTGGGGGGTTGAGAGATACTCTCTCTCCAGCCCTTGCGGGGCTCTGTGGTCACCGTGGGCAGCAGCCCTTAGCCCAGGGCTTCTGGCTGCTGCTGCTGCAGCTGGGGGTCCGTGCTGCATATACAGGGTCTGCAACTAGTTGTTGGCTCTGTGTATCTTGCACTGTTTAATGAAAGTGTGTCTGGGAGGGGCCCTTTAAGGGAGCGACTTGCTGTTGAGTCCGCCCCGTGACCCTGTCTGCAGCTGTGCCTGGCTCCCTTATTTCGATGTGTGCTACTTTGCCGTGTAGACGTTCCCTCGCTGTGCCTATTTCGATGTTGGGCTGAGCAACGTCGAAGTTGAACATCGACGTTGCCAGCCCTGGAGGACGTGTAGACGTTATTCGTCGAAATAGCCTATTTCGATGTCGCAACATCGAAATAAGCTATTTCGAAGTTGGGTGCACGTGTAGACGTAGCCTTAGTTTTACTTTTACTTTTCACACAGAGGAACCGACTCTTACCTATTCCACACACTGACTAGCTCTGGAGGACACAGCGAAATCCAGCCTGATTTGATTCACGTACAGGGAGAACTCATAAACCACATTGCAAAACTTAAAAATATTCCACCTTCATCATGCACTTGATGTGAAACTGTCAGTACAGTTACTTTCATTGCAGGGATCAAGAACTGCATTCTAGAAGGAAGAGCAAAGAGAGAATTGCCAATTCATCCTCATACTTTCTCAGAGCAGTGGGTACATCTGAGCTGACTGCCACATCCCCTTCAGAGATACAAGACAGTTCCACTCTAACAGTGGTGCACAGCTATGGTGAGGGAGGCAGTGGGCCTGCTGCTGAATTAACACATTGCTAGACAGTGAGAATCCCTGGTGTGGCTATAGATTTAAGCAGAAGCCAAGTTCTTGGTTTTTTCAGCTCTGATTATTTTTTCACCTTAATTTTAAACAGGACAACCCACACTCAACATAGGCTGCCCTGCAGTTGGGTTCACAGCAGGGTGAACAGCAATGCACACCAAAGTGCTGCATGAGAATTTCTCCTGGTGCTCACAAGCAGCAGTAAACTTCTACTCTTACTTTATGGAGCATAGGCCATTGGCAACAATTCGCCAGCATCTGCTGTCCTGGGCGATCTTTCCCAGTTCTGACCAGGTCTATCCCATCTTTTGAGTGTCTGCCTTCAGGTCTCTATGCCAGGTGTTTCTTGGGTACCCTCTTTTCCTTTCTCCTTGTGGGTTCCAACAAAAGGCTTGCCTTGTGATGTTGGAGGTTGGTTTTCTGAAGGTATGTCCAATTCATCACCATCTTCTCTTCCTGATTTCTTCTTCAGCAGGAAGTTGATAAGGATGTTGCCACAGGTCTTGGTTGTTGATGGCAAATGGCCAGAGGATCCGAGAATGTTATAGAGACAGTTACTGATCAACTTCTGGATTTTTTGAAAGTCATTTTTTGTTGTTCTCCATGTTTCTGCTCCATATGGTAGTACTGATTTGACAAGGTGCACACTAGCTGTGGACTAAAAGGCTCCTAGTTGACATTAATGTAATCCAGCTGAATAGGATGGAACTGATGCAAACTAGGAACCACTCAGTGCACACAGCTACTCACGTGTAGTGTGAACTGCAGGGCAGTGTAGGCATAGGCTAAGTTCAGTGGAATTTACCCTCAATCCACAAGTGTAAAAGAATGGGTGGGCAGAGAGTGGATGGATTGGGCTGGGGTCGTGCACAGCCAAGGCTCTAATGCATTCATCAGCAAAGTTGGGCCCACATGGAATAGCAAGCACAGCTAGCCACGAAACTTAAAGGGAAACAAATTCTTGTGGAATGGATTGTTTCACCTAACTCTGATCTATGCACTTTTGGATCAGTCCTGCTGAAATTTCACTTTGAAAGAAAAGTGATAAAAACAAAAGTTCTGACAATGACAGGACACCTGTTCCAATGTTTGCAAAATGAAACAACTATTTGGTTCTTTCATTGAAATGACTTTTCTTGATAAAAAAGTTTCTATTTTACAGAGTCTGACACGGTATGCCTTGTTTTGCAAAAAAAGTTGTTAAAATTGAAATACAAGGTTTTGTTTTGTTTTGTTTTCAACTCTCAATGTTTTTTCCTACTCCGGAATTTTCCACAATAGAAAATTTCAAAATTTCAAAGTTTTTTTCTGGTTTGGAGCAAAGCTAAGTTTAAAAATCCGAAAACCCTTTGAAAAAACAGAACTTCTGTCTTTCCCTTATCTCTGGTTGGACTTGCCCTGTGCCAGTGACACAGCTGGCATAGATTAGCCCTACCGTGGAGCAATGGGGAGCTAGTGACTCTTATAAGACACCCCCAAGAAGGATCCCACCCTTCTCTGTAGCCGCATGGTTATGGGCTTCTCCTTCCTCAAGGCTTAGGAGAAAGCCATGACTGAGCCAACACAGCTACTATATTTGACCACAAGCCCCTGCATCATCAGTATCCAAGATTAATCATTGTTCAGAGGAACATTGCAGACACTGTTGTGGTCTTTCTGCTCTCAACAGCTATAAAAAGAAAAAGAAAAAACAGATCAAATAAGATACGCGATGAACAAATTGCGAGGTTGATGGGCAAGGTGCAGAATAATCATTGCCCCTTTAAGCCAAGTGACATACTAACACAGACCAAAAAAGACAATCCCCTACAAATCACATGGTGCTTCTAATACATCTTCAACTTCCACACCACCACAAGCCCTGCTTGTGAGGTCCTGTAATGTTAGATTATATTCCAGATGCAAACATGTGCTTAAGATGCCAATGGCACATGGCAAGCAATGCTTGACATGTACATCTTTCTTCATATACAATACTTGATTTACACTTTTCCTATAGAGGGCCTAGCAGAGGAGTTAGTTTTTACCCTTTAATAGTAATCACAACATCCCATCAGCTAAACAGAACAGCAGGTGCAGCTTTTAGTAAGAACTGATAAAAAAAAAGCTCAGACTGCCTTTGTTCTTTGTTCTCCTTCCGAAACAGTGTCACTTTTTGATAACTTCATTATTGAACCAAGTAAATAAAACAATAACCTACTTTTAAAAACTGTTGCCGTATTCTGCATAAAGGAGATTTTCCAAACTACTTTTGGGGCAATTTAAGATCACTTCATTGACTTGCATTGAGCTTCTTGCTTTCTTTTGAACACATTAGAAAAACCTTCCACAAAGCCCTTTCCCATTCCTACTTCACAAACAACAAATATCTTACACCCAAGGCATAACCCAATATCATACCCTAAGATCTCACTCCAGTAAAGCACAGCACTATGTTTGCCACACATCTAAAAGTAACAGAAAGATAACTGTGTTAGTCTGTATTTTGACAAAACAAAAGAGCAGTTGTAGCACTTTCAAGACTAACCAAATAATTTATTAGGTGATGAGCTTTTGTGGGGCAGACCCGCTTCTTTCTCACTGTTCTTTGCTACACTGCTGACTATTTGCAGATGTAAAGAATTAAATGATTTTGTTAGTCTTTAAAAAAGGAAAGAAGGACAATCCAGGGAACTATAGACCAGTCAGCCTTACCCCAGTCCCTGGGAAAATAATGGAGGGGATCCCCAAAGAATCCATTTTGGAGCACTTGGAAGAGGGGAATGTAATCAAGAGTAGTCAACATGGATTCATGAAAGCCAAGTTGTGCCTGATCAATCTGATTAGCTTCTATGATGAGGTAACTCTGTGGACATGTGGAAGTCAGAGCATGTGCTATACCTTGACTTTAGCAAAGCATTTGATACAGTCTTCCACAACATTCTTGCCCACAAGTTAAGGAAGTATGGATTGGATACATGAATTATAAGATGGAGAGAAAGCTGGCTTGATGGTCGGGCCCAACAGGTAGTCATCAATATCTGGATGGCAGTTGGTTTTAAGTGGAGTGCCCAAAGGCTCAGTTCTGGTGCCAGTGTAGTTCAACATCTTTATTAATGACCTGGATGAAGGGATGGATTGCACCCTCAGCAAGTTTGCAGATGACACCAAGCTAGGGGGACAGGTAGATACATTGGAGGGTAGAGATAGGATCCAGAGTGACCTGGATAAGTTGGGTGATTGAGCCAAAAGGATAGTTCAACAAGGATAGGTTTAGCGTCCAGCACTTGGGATGGAAGAATCCCAAGCATTGTCATAGGCTGGGGCTAACTGGCTAAGCAACAGTACAGGGAAAGGGGCCTAGGGTTTATGGTGAATGAAAGGATGGACATGAGTAAACAGTGTGCCCTTGAAGACAAGAAGGCTAATGGCATATTGGGGTGCATTAGGAGCAGTATTTCAAGCAGATTTAGAGAAGTGGTTGTTCCCCTCTATTAGGCACTGGTGAGGCCACATCTGGAGCATTTTATCCAGTTTTGGGCCCCACAGTATAGAAAAGATGTGGATGTGCTGGAGCAGGTTCAGTGGAGGGCAATGAAAATAACTAAGGGGCTGGAGCACGTGACTTATGAAGAGAGGCTGAGAGATTTGGGCTTGTTTAGTTTGAAGAAGAGAAGAGTGAGGGGTGATTTAATAGCAGTCTTCAACTTCCTGAAGGGGAACTCTGAAGAGGTGAAGAGAAGCTTTTCTCAGTGGTGACGGATGGCAGAGCAAGGAGCAATGGTCTGAAGTTACAAAAGGAGAGGAGTAGCTTGGATATTAGGAAAAACTGTTTCACCAGGAGGGTCATGAAGCATTGGAATGCGTTGCCTGGAGAGGTGGTGGAATCTCCATCCCTACAGGTTTTTAAGTCCCAGCTTGACAAAGTAGTGGTTGGGATGACTTATTTGTGGTTGGTCCTGCCTGAAGCAGGGGGCTGGACTCGATGACCTCCTGAGGTCCCTTCCAGCCCTAGGATTCTATGATTCTGTGGAAGAGCTACATGACTGCTTGTTTATTTTATTTAAAATTGAGGAGATGGCAAACAACAAAGCCAAAATTCTTATCCTCCTTCTTTATGACTTAGAACTATGTTCTGTAGAAGAAGAAAGTTGGGTCACATCTATAGTTACTCACTAATCTTCAGATCTCAAAGGATCATGCAAACATCTCATTAGCCCAGAGAGAGAGAGAGAGAGAAGAGAGAGAAGAGAGAGAGAAGAGAGAGAGAGAGAGAGATGAGCACCCTGCTACCACTGATATTTACAGGAGTTCAAAAACAGAGAAAACAGGTACTTGAGGCTGATTTTCCATATTTTAATAAGGGGCAAATTATTTCGCTTATTGCTTTGGTTTTACTTTAGTGTTCACCTCAAGCACAAGAGAACAGCACCATGGAGGACTGCACACATTCTTTCTCATTGGTGATGAAACCCGTGTCTGTAGTCCTAAATTCAGCAGTCCTGCAACAGGTTTTAAAAAAGAGTTGGGGTCATTGAAATCTGCACAGTAAGACTGATTTTAATGGGAGCTAAGTGCATTTGAAAATCCACTTAGCTATGTCAGTGCCTATCTGCATCTTTAGGCATGCAAATACATCTTAAATTCTAGCTCACTTTAAGCACCACCATACACCAGCGTGATCCAAAAGTTAGGCTCATAACTTGAAGGACAGGGAGAGAGCAAACCACTTGCTTAGGAACTAGATGTTGAATTGGAGCAGCAGTGAGTTTCATTAAGTATCAGAGAGGTAGCCGAGTTAGTCTGTATCTTCAAAAACAACAAGTCCTGTGGCATCTTATAGACTAACAAATATCTTGGAGCATAAGCTTTTGTGGGCAAAGACCCACTTCTTCAGATGCATGAGTGGGGGGAATTCTAGAGGAGGATTTAAAGAGGGATTCTCAGTAAAGGGGAGGGCCAGAGCTGACAAGGTCTATTCAGTCAGGGTGGATGTGGCCCATTATCGACAGTTAATATGGATTTGTGAACTTAACAGAGGAGAAATCAAGTCAATTCAGTCTGGGGGAATGTGGCCCATTGTCAGTTGCTAATGTGGAGTTTGTGAACATGAAGAGTGGAGAAACTGCTTTTGTAATGGACCAACCACTCCCAGTCTCTGTTCAATCCTTGGTTGATGGAGTCAAATTTGCAAATGAATTGCAGTTCTGAAATTTCTCTTTGCATTTTATTTTTGAAATGTTTTTGTTTTAGGACTGCTACTTTTAAATCTGTTACAGCATGTCCAGGGAGGGTGAAGCGTTCTACAGGTTTTTGTATGTTACCATTCCTGATGTCCAATTTACATCCATTTGTTCTTGTATGTAGAAACTGTCCAGTTTGGCCAATGTAAATTGCAGGGGAGCATTACTGGAACATGATGGCATATATTATATTAGTAGACGTTCAGGTGAAAGAGCCCCTGATGCTGTGGTTGATGTGGTTAGGTTTTGTGATGATATCACTGGTGTAGATATGTGAGCAGAGTTAGCAGTGAGGTTTGTTGCAGGAATAGGTTCCAGGTTTAGAGTTACTGTGGTGTGGTCTATAAGTGCTGATGAGAATTTGTTTCAGGTTGGCAGGCTGTCTGTAGGTGAGGACAGGCCTGCCTTCCAAGGTCTGTGAGAGTGAAGGATCATTGCCCAGGATGGGTTGTAGATCACTGATGATGCGCTGAAGAGGCTTTAGCTTTCAAAATTCCTTAATAATTAGTGTAGGTGAAATGTACCCTGTGTACAGAGACAACATAAACCCCATGTATTTCTAAGTTCTATTTTAGGTATTTTAAGATTATATGTATTGCTGTTGACAAAGTTTGAAAACTAGACCTAATTCATTAGAAGTACTGTATACACAATTTCCATAACCTTGAGATATTAAGTTAAGCAAAAATGTTCTTCCCTTTTAGTACCCACAGTACATCCTAACCTTCCAAGATGATGAAATCAGACTTTAACCAGTAATCACAGCAACCAGGGAAAGGAGAAATTGACCCAGAGCTAAATTATTCCATCCTGTTGAAAAGAGTAATAGGCAGACTGGCTCGAAGTGGAATAGCCGGAGTTACTGAGTCTCTGATGCTTTATTCCAATGGGAAAGAGGAAGTTGGTTCCTTTCGTAGGAGGCAAGGGACACAACCCTCTCTCCCGATGGGTTTCGCAGGATCTCAGGGGGAAATCCCATGCATCTTGGTATGTTTAGGAAAGGGAGTGGGACTTCTATGGTCCCCTTCTAACGCCAGGTGCTTCCTGAAAGCAACAGGGGCAGCCTCTTCTCCCCAGAGTTAGATGGGCATTGCCAAATGAAGACACTAAGATAATGCTAATGGGGGTAGCCTCCTCTTCCATGGTGAAAACTTGATGGGTTTGTGCAGGGATTGTGTTCCTGAGACAAGCTGTCTCCTGCTTTTGCATTATCTCTGACCAGCCTTTAGAAGCCCCATGGCCCTGAATGTGTCTGTTGGGGCTTTTGTGGGGTCATAAAGACAGGGGTGACGCTGTGTTTGCTCTGTCTCACAGAGAAGTTTCCTCTCCTTTTATCTCCCTTGTGACCAAGAACAAAGTGTACTGCTGTTATATGTCCCATAACATTATAACACGAACATTTGCTATAACTATGTGGATTTTACATATAAAGCACCTTTTTCCACAACACCCCATCCCAGAAAATCTTAACTACCCTGACAATTTATGACCAAAAATATTCCGAAAATTTAATCCAACTTCAAAAAATTACTTGAGCAATAAAAGAGTAACTGGAAACACTGCAAGAAAATTCACCTGGACATGAAACATGATTCTAAAGGTGAAAGCCAGTTTCAAGTAAGAACTTATGAACATTATATATATATATATATATATATATATAAAAAATACCGTATATATATATATATATACATTATATAGTGTATACATTATAACCCTATCTATCTATCTATCTATCTATCTATCTCCAGGGAACAAAAAAAGAGTTTGAATGTGTCACAGGATCTTGAAGGCACCATAATGTATTATTTATTGTGTGGTATGAGGTGTTTTATTCAGTGTGAAAATAGTTTATTTTCTCTCTAGATGGAAAGCATTGGCAAAGGTTGTGTTATCAAAATGTATTTTTAGGACTTCAGATGGGAAAGATACTGACACTTAACACCTCATTGGGACTTTTGCTACTTTAATTATATGGAGCTATACACCATGGAGATTTTCAATGTTCCTTTGCCAGAAGTAGACCACAAATGCCTAGAGTGGGTGCTGAAATTGTAGCTGCGTCTACACGTGCACGCTACTTTGAAGTAGCGGCACCAACTTCGAAATAGCGCCCGTCGCGTCTACACGCGTCGGGCGCTATTTCGAAGTTAACTTCGACGTTAGGCGGCGAGACGTCGAAGTCGCTAACCTCAAGAGGAGGTAGGAATAGCGCCCTACTTCGACGTTCAACGTCGAAGTAGGGACCGTGTAGACGATCCGCGTCCCGCAACGTCGAAATTGCTGGGTCCTCCATGGCGGCCATCAGCTGGGGGGTTGAGAGATGCTCTCTCTCCAGTCCCTGCGGGGCTCTATGGTCACCGTGGGCAGCAGCCCTTAGTCCAGGGCTTCTGGCTGTTTCTGCGGCAGCTGGGGATCTATGCTGCAGGCACAGGGTCTGCAACCAGTTGTCAGCTCTGTGGATCTTGTGTTGTTTAGTGCAACTGTGTCTGGGAGGGGCCCTTTAAGGGAGTGGCTTGCTGTTGAGTCCACCCTGTGACCCTGTCTGCAGCTGTGCCTGGCATCCCTATTTCGATGTGTGCTACTTTGACGTGTAGACGTTCCCTCGCTGCGCCTATTTCGATGTTGGGCTGAGCAACGTCGAAGTTGAACATCGACGTTGCTGGCCCTGGAGGACATGTAGACGTTATTCATCGAAATAGACTATTTCGATGTTGGCTGCACGTGTAGACGTAGCCTGTGTGACCAGTTAAAAGGAATATATTTTGCAATCTTGAGACCAGTTAGCAGTATTACCACAGCCTATTGTTCTTTTACTTTGTTTTTTTTAATTGCCATTTTCCATTAAAAAGGTTTGGTTAAAAGTTTTTGATCACTCCCAAGAAGGACACAAGCAGAGTCTTTTGTCCAACAATAAAGTGTGTTGTGGAAAAAAGCCTCCTTTCTTCAAAACAGTGTGATTTTTCCATCTGAAAACATTGTAGGGTTCCACGTTTTGGAGGGACGAATGAAAAGTCGTTTTTCTCATAGAAGACAACCCACTATTTCCCACCCATCTGCACTCTTTGTTATGGGGCAAGTTCACTTCAGAGACAAACTTCCAGAAACTACTAGTGCATAAAGGAGTTGTACAATTTCCTGCCAGTCTGTTCCTTTTAGCCACATAGTGTCCTGCTGTTGGGATCCTTCCCACCACAGTGAAAGGCTCCTGTGGCTGAGGAAGGCTCTGGCCAGGACAGGCAGTGGGGAAAGGCTCCATGAGAAGACCTTTTCCCAATGCCTCTCATGACAGAGCCTTTCACTGCCATTTCAACCGGACAGCATGGATGTGACCTGCTTTTCGCTATGGTGTGTAGTGACACATACCTGATGTCTTGCCACCCATGCAGTGCAGCGTAGATACCCTTCTAGGTTTCTTGCATGGGTTATTCATGCAGTCCTTTTCTGAAAGATCAATAAGTCACATGAGGAAGGATGGGTTCCCTATGAAGATGCTAGGCTGTAGAACTTGTTCTTTGGAATGCATCAGCCACTGTACACTGAAATTTATTTGAGGAACTGTTACTCGTGTGATCTATGAATGTATAATCCCTTCTAAAGAGTAATTGATGTGTGGCCAGCTTCCAGTATGCATCTTCCACCTGTGGTATTCCTAAGAGACTGAGAACTGGAAACTACAGTTCTAGCTAGTCAATTCATGATCTCAGGGCAAAGGAGAAACCAATGAATGAATGAATGAATCAGTGGCACATGCAGGCTATATGGCTATTTACCACTGTAAATAACCAGAGTTACAGAGCAGCAACATCTGAGAGTTCTGAAACCAGCCAGTCAGTGGAGCCTCCAGGCACTGAGGAGAATTCCATACCTGACTTTTCTCTTACATGTGTGTTTGCCTGCTGTTTAATTTGCGTGCCAGCCCTTGTCCTTATTTACTGAGCAAGTCAGGCATGACTAGTTTCTTTCTGCTGCAAAAGGACTAATTCTTGTTTAGCTTTGTTTACTTTTTGTTTGTTGCTTGCATTTATTGTTTTGGCCTGTGATTACTGACATAAGGTCTGAAAGCAGTGGACGGTTTATATTTAATCTCCTTTGTTCCTTGACATACCTCACATTGATGGACTCTGTCCAGTAAGAGGAGAGCACGTTTATCCAGACTTTTACACTCATTTTAAAAATGAGACTTAGTCTCCTATGTTACCTGATTTCTTTTAAGTCAGTTAGGTGCTTCTGAAAATGTTCTTTGGACAGATTCTCAAAGGAATATATGCACTTCACGATGCAGATACATCCCAATGCGATTTTCAAAAGCACCTAAATCCTTCGCTCCCATTGAGTTCCCTCTTTCACACATGACTAAACCTTACACTGTCCATCACACACAGTGGGCCAGAACTTCACTTAGCATAAGTTGATGTAGTTCCACTGAAGAGTTATGATAAATATCCATGACAATCAAAGGAGCCACACAGGTGTAACTGAAGACAGAGACTGGTCACTAGTTTGGTTAGGCAACAGGTTTCCTTCCATTTGTGCAAATCTGATTAACTTGAAAGCCAGTGGTTTTGTGAACACTCAGCCAGGACATGATGTCAACTCAATGATTGCTCAGTCCTGTTTGTTTTGTTTTAATTTCCTTGTCATTAGATCAGGTTGCACATTATTTCATAATTACTTAGGTGTGAAAATTGGTAATATTTGAGCATGACTTCATTTCGCTATGCAGCCTGGCCCTTTGGGACTTTTCTGCTTCTATGCAGATCTTCCCTTCTCCCAAGCATACTCATAAATGCCTCTGGTAACTGCACTGTATCTACAAAGATACACGGATTTTCTCTGCAAGCATTTTGTACAACAAGTGCAAAGATGAAGTTGGATTTCTTCCTTTTTCCTTCCTAATACAGGAGCAAATATGAGGCTAACCAGAGGGCTACCCTCTTATCTCAATGGTTTACATGAGCTGAAACCAACTATGCACCAAATGATACATCTGAATATGGGGTGCTGGTATTTGCCAGTCTGTCACACAGTGTCAAGTATACTGGACTCCCTAAACATCTGAGCTACATCTACAGAAGAAGCCTCAGTTAAGAGGAGTCACTGTTGGAAGAGATTTCCTGGCAAAACTTCTTTCAACAGATAGCGTCTGCACTTAAATGCAGATCAAAAGAGCAAGCTGCTCTGTCGACAGAGAGCAGCCAGAATCCCCGGTCTTCTTTTGCTAGAATGGTTGACTGGAAGCTCTGTAAACAGGGCTGCCTGGTGAAGTGGAAGCCCTGTCTGTTGAGAAATGGCCCCAAAGCGTTTAGACAGCTGTTCTGTCAACAGGACACTGCTGAGAGACGCGTTATACCCAAACAGGGAGAGGTACAATGCTGCTGACAGATGTGTGGGGTTTTGTCAAGAAAGCACATTTTGTATGTAGACACTCTGTGGGTCTTCCCAACAAAAGCCCAGTTTTGTCTGGAAAAGCCTCTCATATAGACGCAGTCCTACAGTATTGTGAATGCAATCCTAATCTTTCCATGCAGTCCTAACATGAGTAGCACTTGCATATGCAAAAAACAGAAAGTGTTGTAGAGCCCAGGTTATGAATCCAGATACACTATGCTTTTCAGCTTGAGGGCATGTGTAGATTTACAGATTAAGGCCAAAGGGGGGCATTGTGATCATCTAGTCTAATCTTTTGTTTAAAACAGACCAGAGGACGTCCACAAAAAATTTCCTGGAGCAGATCTTTCAGCGACATATCCAATTTGGAACGTGAAAATTTTGTTATGACTATAGAATGCACCACAACCTTTAGTAACTTGTTCCAATGGTACAGCTGCAAGCACAGATTTCAGTTTCACAGTAGAGCTTTGGGCACTACCAGTAATATAAGTCACCAGAGAAGTGATTACAGTAGGGTCTCAACATTCACAAGGCTTCGGTGCTGCAAACCCTTGCAAATGTTGAATTTCACAAATATGGGGAAGCTGCAGCCGCCAGCGCTCCCTGCCTGGGGCCCTGGGGAAGCAGCAGCTGCCAGCGCTCCTGCCCAGGTCCTGGAAAGCAGCAGCTGCCGTCGGTCCCCACCCTGGAGCCTGGGGAATGGACAGCTACCTGCACTCCTGCCCAAAGCTCCAGGGAAGTTAGAGCCGCTCCCCACCCTGAAGCCCTGGGTTTATGAATAATCGAATTCACAAACCGGAAGTCGGTGAATGGGGGAACTTCACTGTATTGCTGATATAACATTCTTTCTAGTTATTTAATAAACTGGAAGACCAGAGTGTAGTTGCTCCAATGTTCTGTGTTGGCAGAGTAAGGTAGAAGCAGATATTGCTGAAGTAGCAATCGTTTACTCAAGCCCTTCAATAAACAATAGGCCTCCAGTCTTGTCTTCTGAGGGTTGCAAAACCTGCATCTTGCAACATAATATCAGTATCAGCCATAATTACAGGACACAGTCAGCAATATACAGGTAAAGAGCATGTGAGCCTATTTTTTGCTCCTGAGTAGGAACAACATACATACGGTCCTAAGTAGTGGTTGAACCTCTCTAATTCAGAACTCTCCTGTCTGGCAACTTCTGTAATCCACCATGATTTTGGTTAGCTGGACATCCACTTATTATGGGTGTGGCTAAGTTTTCCGCAGTCAAATAAAGTTTGTTTACAGCCACAAGTCCTGGGTCTCAGGATTCTGTGCTCTTATTGAGCTGTAACTGACCCCTAAATGCCTTCTAAGAGCCCAATACGATGTGGGCTGCATAATTGAGCAAATTCTTTCCTCGGTCACCAGAGACATTAGAGAGGTTCAACCCTGTACATGTTCTAATAACTGGAGAAGTACTGCTATCCTATATCACAATAAATTTTGAAATGGGGCAGGGCGCATCCAGATGTTCCATGTTGTGCCACAATGCAAACATCTACCCACCATGTCAGGGAACTGTGGGGCACACCATTGGTTAGTTGTGTGGGTCAGATTTCATCTCACACCATTATTTATACTGATTTTAGTAATAGCAGAAGGTGCTCAAATCCTCTGAGAAATAAGAGCAAACGTATTTAGGAGGCTAAATATGAAACTAAGTGCTTAACATTAAAAATTAAAATTAAAATGCTAAGCTCCAGAGCCTGAAATTTTTGTGAAGAAAATATAGGTCTTCAGCAAATATTCTGCAGTTCTATTTTAAGAGCTTTTAAGGCCTTTATACAAAGGTAGACATGAAGACCAAATTTTAAAGGACAACAATAAAAACCTGGGCAATGTTCTGGCTTCACTTAAACCACGGAATTAAAAGAGGCTGAGATCCATCTCTGTGATCCTAAGTCACAACACTGAATTGTGATTGCAGCACTGTTTTTCTTTTAAAAATACATCTACAGGCATGGTCCAAAGTAGGATCTTGTACTCTAGAGAAAATGTTCCTTCTAATCTTTTTTCATCCAGATGCAGATTTTTCCAGCCAGGTGCAGAATAATTTTATGTGCACTGGGGCACCTGTGAACGTACACCACCAGTGGAAACAAAAAAACTAGCTGTGGTGGTCTGCAGCATTTGCCTCTCTCCTGTGTGACCACACAAGCATACAGCTTACAGGAAACAAGACTGTAGTGTGTCTAAATTTTTTAGGCTATGCTGGCAAAATGCAATTGCATTTATTTTGTAAACACGGTCTCTTATTTATGCCAGGCATTAATCTTTTCTTCCACACACTCTTCCCCAGCCTCATCCTGTTCAGAAGTCACAGCTAGGGAAGTTTGCAGCTGTTCAGCCTTTACAAAAGGAGATGTTAATTACTTTCCTTTGTGGAGGGTTGAAAGCTTAATTATTACAGACTTGCAAATCTCTGCTTGGCATTTGGAACAGCGTCTACCACATTTTTCTCCAACGTCAGGTGAGGCAGAATACAGCACACTGAGCAGGGTGTGTTGTACAAAGGCATAAACCCAGCAACACGTCATACAGACTACTGATAAAGGGCCTTTTCCACCCTGACTGAATAGACCTTGTCAGCTCTGGCCCTCCCTTTTACTCTTTAAATACCCCTCTGACACCACCCGCCCACTCATGCATCTGATGAAGTGGGTCTTTGCCCACAAAAGCTTATGCTCCAAACTATCTGTTAGTCTATAAAGCGCAACAGGACTTCTTGTTGTTCTCAAAGATACAGACTAACATGGCCACCTCTCTGATATAGTTCAACAACAAAACCATTGCACTGGGAGACAATGAACTGGAAGATCTGGAGGAGTTCACCGACTTCGGGAGCATTCTGGGAAGAGATGGAGGAACAGACAAGGATATGAGTGCTACAGTAAGAAAAACAACAGTTGCATTCAAGGCTCAGTTGAATATGAATTTCACACAAAATATCTGTGAAAACAAAACTTCAGATCTTCAACACAAATGTGAAGAGTGTGCTCTTGTATGGATGTGAGACCTGACATACTAAAAAGTGTTCAAATTACAAGCTGCAGACATTCATAAGCAGATGCCTGAGGTACATCCTTTGCATCAAATGGCAAGAGTTGGTCACAAATGAAGAGCTTTGGAACACAACAGGACAAGAACCACTTGACCTTCAAGTCAAGAGAAGAAAGTGGGGAGGGGTAGGCCACACTCTCCATCATCCTGCATAGTCCATCATGCTCTCACATGGAACACAGAAGGAAAATGCAAAAGAGGTAGATCTCAGACAATGTGGAGATGATCTGCTGAGACTGAAGACAACTGGGGTACTCCTGGAGTCGACTAGCAGTTTTGTCCTGAGACAGAGTGACGAGGAAGAGATTTGTAGATGACCTATGCTCCACCCGGAGCCAAGGGTTTAAGTCAAAAACAAGTCAAAAATCCCCTCATAGGAAACTTTGGGTCAAGTGCAGCAAAGAGCAGAGTCACATTACTGCAGGCAGCCTGGCACTGCCTGGTGTGCATATATTCACCCACTTCAGACAGACCAGTGTGTTTTCAGGTAGTGTAACTCCATTTTGAAAGCTGTACGTGACCCTGATTCATTTTGCTGTTCCAACAGCCCAGGACCTTTTCTGCTTCTCCACAGTGAAAAACTCTGCTCTGTTTAAACCAGCTGCTGCACAGACTAGAGACATAGTGACAGAGCTCACTGGGTTTGTACGAACCAAACCAGAGCAGCGTACACAGGCACAGGAAGTAGGACTTCAGGGGGCTGCCAAACAAAGCAACAAATACAATGCAAACAGTGCTCCTGAACGTGACCATTCGCAGACAGCAGCAAGTTCAAACATACTCTTTGTTAGTCTTGATACTTCGGTCATCACCTTTAATTATTTTCTCTCTGCTTTCAGCAAAGGACACAGTGCCTGTTTGGATAATTTGGTCACAGTGATTGGAACCTTGCACAAGTTTCGTTATTATTATGCACTTTTTTTCATCTCAGTGAAGATTTCTCAGGAAAAGAATCTCTGGAATGACCAGATGACCTGAAATCTCTGGGAATGTACCACATCTCCAGCTGGAGCAACTATTACATATCAGCCTTACAGAATGTTAACTCTTCCTCCGTTATACAGGATCTAATTGTGATATTATTCCTCATCCTCCTTGCTGGTCATAAAATAACACCCAACTACACATTTGATGCCAACAGTTAGTGAGGCACCTAAATTCTTTTGGTGATCTCAATGATTTGGGAGCTTGAGGGTACGTCTACACTACCTTGAGGTGCCACAGTAGCATCATTTTTGAAAATTCTATGTACGAACTGATTTGAGTTACACCGAAAAATACACAGGCCAAAGGACTTCTGAGGAGCATTGATTGAACTGGAATACATTGAAGAATCAGAGTGTCTTTGGTTTGTTAATGTAAACATGTGACTTACCAGCCTCTTCTGGCTGGGTGTAACATAGCAGGTGTAATTCCTTTGGTAGCCTGTTTTTGTCCAGTGTCTGAGCTCTCTGACTGGGCCACATAGCATCCCACCCCTCCTTGAATAAGTCAACAGTCCAACAAGTAATACTCACTCAACTCCCACTGGGCCTTCACTCAATCTCTGGACATATTCTCTCCCATCAGGGCATTTTTAATAACCTAACTCCTTGTCAGGTTTCTGATCCACTTCCATCAATGGGTGGAGGGGACTCCAGCCCCTGCCTCTGTGTTGGGTTCTGGTTCAGTCAAACCTGTTTACCCAGACCTCTTGCTGCCTACCTGAACCCAGACCTACCTTGCCCTGTTTTGGGTCTTTCCCCCACAATCCTCCCTGGCCTGCAGGGTATCAGTGACTGCCTCTCTGAGCTTTTTCCACTGGCTCAGAGCAGACCTTCGCTTCCTAAGCCCCAGCTGGGGGTGTCTGGGGCTTGTGGGAGTTGGTGGCACAGGGCAGGCCACCCACATGGGCAGGGAGGGAGCATGTGGTGGTGCCCTACTGAGCAATTAAAATTTTGGTACGGGTATAAGGGGTGCACCTCCTGAGTCCCACCACAAGTCACTAGGCCCCAGCTGGTTCTGCTGCAGGAGATGTGTCTTCACTCCCATGGCAGGGCAGTCCTGGACCCAGGAGGGTCTTCCTGCTCTCCGCAGGGCCCTCCATAGCACAGGGAATGCTAGGCAGAGTCTCTTCTTCTCTCTTCCATCCCAAGTGCCTTGGGCTCCCTGCTGTACACCTAAGTGCCTTCAGGAAGGCCCCACCTGCCAGCCACCCCGCTCTGCTCCCTGACTCCAGCCAGGCTTCCAACACACAGTGAGCCAGAGACATGGTCAGCTCACAACCGCCCCAGTTCAGCCCTTGTATGTGCTCTCTCCAGCCTTGACACCTACTGCAGGTGTAGCCGGGCAGGGCTGATCGCACCCACAGGCTCTCATTAACGCCTTGTGGCCCAAAGCAGGGCTGGCACAGCCCGTCACAGGTAACATTTGGATCTTTAATACTTCAATAAAACACAATAATTATGTGGCCACTATCTATCTTTCACCATTTACTTGCCAAATCCTTTTTCCCCAAGTGCTGAGCCTTCCCTCTGTTCACGGGACCAGGCTCCTTGGGGGACAATTATTCAAGAGAAAACAAATGGTATGAAGTGATGCCACAAAGTCTGGCGATAGGAATTTATTGAAAATTAAATTTAAATACAGAGCTACTTGTGCTCCTGTCTCCATATAAATGGACTTCCCTTGTGCTCGTCTGCTGTATTTTTTATACATAATGCTTTTGAGAAGCAAGACGTTAATATTCTTTGGTTACAGCTTTCCTGTCCTGAGATCACTCAAACTCCCTTCTTGGTTGTATCCAATTGCCCCTTTGCTTTTCTCCTCACTGTTATAGTTCTCTTCAACGAAACCAGTGCCAGTGGGGCTATTGATAATAAGGTCCCATCCATCATTTCTTTTTCTCTGGTCCGACAATGGCCTCCTTCATTTCTAGCCCTGAAGATTTTTCTTTGGCCTGATGCCCACTTCCTCAGCTTTGTAATCCCAGAAGTCCAGCACAGGCTGCTCCTTTCACCTGACAGAACATTTTGACGAGGAGGGAGCGGCTGAGAGGGTTTTGCTCATCTCCCACAAGGGGTTTAAAGAAACAAATACAATGAAGCTATTCAGCCTGCAAGCCATAACAAGTGAAGACAGATAGAGGGATACAGGACAGGACACTTAAAGTATGTAAAAGACAGAACATTTTCACAAATGCCTCTTCAAGTTAGGAGCCCAAGTTCCATTGTTTAAAAGCAAAACTTTTTACTAAGTTTGTTAGTAGCCTAAACACCAGTAAAACACCCCATTGTGAATTTTACCCTTAAGGATCCTAAGTGACTTAGACGCTTAATGAAAATTCTACCTATTTCACCTCAAGTCATCTGCATTTAAGGAGCTCGCATCTAAAATCCCTCTTCAGCCCTTACACAGGCAAAAAGTCCCATTGAATCCAGGGGGAGTTTTGCTGAGGCAGGACTGAAGTTCTCAGCCCTGTTCTGAGTCTCCTCCCATCGATGCCAATAGCAGACATGGCCTTGACCTTGATGGGTGAAGAACTGGGGTTTAAGTGGGCTTTCTGCAGCAGTGTTCTCCTAGAATGTGAAAAAATGACCTTCTTCCACTTGCAACATCCAAATAGCATCTCCATGAATAGTATTGATGGAGCTGTCTCATCCATGCTCAGTACAGCCCTGTCACATGCGGTAGGATTTGATCAATGGAGCCATGTAGTCATGGTCTCTGTCTAACCATCATTCTCAAAAAGACTTGTGCACTGATGTGGATTGACCATCCAAGCAGCACTGCTCTACAATGCCCAGAGATCCACTCCAATCTTCTGCCTACATCCAGTCAGGAAACTATTTTCACCCAACCCCCACGCCCTCAAAGGACACACAAAACATTAACATTTTGTTTTTACATTAACACTTTTCAAGTTTCTAAAAAAATTCAGAGTATTCTTTTATAAAATGACCAAAGCCCCCAAAAGTTCAAGAAAAACTGACTTTCCCTCCTCCATTTTTTGTTTTGTCATTAAAAACAAAAAAAATGGATTTACTTAAAAAGTTTTCAACCTGCTGTACTTTTCCTCTGCCTCCCATGGGTTACACAGAAGTTAAAATGTTTAATTGTTTATCAAACTATGGCTGAAAAGAGATGAAGGAGCATATTATGAAGATCAATGCTAGGAGAATGAGCGTTGAAGGACTTGCCAGGAGGGTGCAGAAGATGCAACAAAAAGTGGCCTTGCTGTATGTGAAAAGATAACATAGAATTCATTTTCTAAAGCGGGGCACTCAGATTTCAAATATTTGGATCACTGTGTGATGGGGTGTGGTCCTGGAAGCCCCCTTGGGATGTTCTCTAGTGTGCTGGTCATGTCACTAGCACCTGTCTTCTTGCTCTCTGAGGCTCCCCACCCTCCATGTCCTGCTGAGACAGATCCTCTGGCCTCTGCCTGACAAAGGCACAGATTTGGAGATACTACCCCGGTGCAGAGCAATGGAGAGACTGATTAAGCACAGCTCTGGGTAGACGCAGTTCTAGGGGACAGAACCTGGGAAACCAAACTCACCCAGAAGGAATCAAAAACACAAATAAATCCATCTGCCTCTGCCCCAAATAATTGCACAAGGAGGGATCATTAGGTAAGCCCACCATTGTCAATGATAGGGAGATATGCACATTGCCAACCTCCCCAGGTAATAACAATTTACACTGGGCTTGATTGTGGGAAAAAAATATATCAAGTAAGCCAGTAGGGTTTATGTGGTTATAAACAAAAGCAGGTAGATCAAAGTGAGTTACTGAATCCAACAAAGAGAAAGCTCATAGTTAATTCTGTTATTGTGAGTTCTTATTCTGAACCACTGTCTTTATATCAGTGAAAGCTTCAAGTCAGGAATGATCTTATCATAACTTGGGTTTCCAGTAAACTGTAAACATTTCTGTTTCTCATTAGGCTGTGTCCGGCGATTTCCAAGGCTGGCTGGAGACAAAAACAGTAAAACACTGTGTCCTTCCCTGTACTTTTCCCCTGCGAAGGAAATTCCATTGTTCTCTTTGTTTAAAAGTATAGTTCAAGATGGTGTGGAGGTAGGCCTCACTAGGCCCAGAAACTAAGCCAAGGCTGAAGCCCATGTGTGCTACGTGCTGTGTCAGAAGCAAGTCTCCTGAACAAGTTAAGCAAGAATTTGCAATGCTTGCAATTCTGAGATAACAGGAACTAACAGAAGACCTAAGAAGGGCAAATTGTTTCACTTCCTCCTTATCTTTGTAAAATTGCATTGTAAGAAACTGCTGTGGTAAAGGTACATTAGCCCTCACATTTGTGTGGGGGTGGGGGGGCTCATATTGGCAAGGGCAGACTCTCTGTAGCTCTGCATCGCCTCCGCCCCATAGCTATGGGAATAAAGACTGCTTCTATCCGACCTGAACCCTAAAATTAGAGGGTGTTTATTCCACGACAATGGAGATTGTCACATGAGTGAATCACCTGTCCCTGTCCTACTCGCTCAGCTGAACATAGTGAAGTTCTTCAGATGTGGATTGGTACCCACTAAAACGTTCTGGTACCTATGGCATAGTTCAGTGGTCAGATCACTGGCCTTGTAAACCCAGTATTGTGATTTTGAGTCCTTTGGGGGTTCTTTCAGAGGTCTGGGCTAGGTTAGAGTTAAAAAAAAATCTGTCAGGGATGGTTATAGGTCCTGTTGTAAGCACAGAGGACTGGACTCAATGATCTCTCAAGGTCTCTTCCAGTTCTATGATCATGAACAAAGTTCTGCTATCCCCTCACAAACCACACTCTCACAGTAGAGTAGCCATGCCTCCTGTTGAGGTCTTCCCAAAGACACACACTTGAAACATAAATATGTAGACAATACTTAGAACTTCAATTACAAAATTGACACATGCACAAAATAGCATTTACAGGTCCAGCAGATCATACCATTGAAAATGATAGGTTACAAGACATATTTTGTCCAGATCATCTCTGAGTTATGCATATTTATGTTCATAACTTATTTTCCATAAAGCATGATGCAGCTTTGTAAAAAATATTCCCATGTGATATGATGTTTTAGTCTTTGTCATTTTATTAAAATGACTCCAGACTCTGTCAAAACTACAAATGTAAATCCTGCAGACATTTCTCCACTGCTCTGATGATCAATACCTGGCAGAACACACATCTCCAGATCCAGGGATCCTGCGTTTGCTTATCACTACAAGTGGTGTATCTCATCTAGTACATCAAATGTCCTAACAACTATGAGTGAAACAAGTCACTACACTTTCAAGTGAACTCGTGCAGGAAAACGATCATAAGACATCCTTATAGGTGAACTGTTTTCATAAATCAGTCACTCCCCATTGGATCATTCAGTACTTGTCCTGGGAAGAAATTTCCAGAACATCTCTAAAAGGTGAGCCTGGAAGCTGACCTTCATAAGTGTGCTAGACACCAAAACACATGGTCTTGACAAGGAGACTGTTTTATGGCTCAGCAATTTGTAACACATCACACACTGGCTGCCCTCAACTGCCCACTTCAAACCCTTCATCTAATCTAACCTTCAAGTGGCCACTTCGTTTCAAGTGACCACCTCCAATATGTGTAACTTCTTCTCCTTTCCTCTCCCAAGCATTCAGTCAGACACTGTGCTTCCTTCACCACACCAGAAGAGTTCTGGGAAATTCAAAAGTGTTGTAACCAAAGATATTACTGTACCTGCCTTGTTTGTCCCACATTCTGAGACACCCTGGATACAAGACCACTGCAACCAACTAGAAAACATTGCAGAGTAGTGAGAAACACTTCTAAAATTATCCTTTTCAGTCTTCAATACAGCTGAGACACCTTGCTAATCTCTCCCCTCGCCCCAGAATCACAGCCACCCGCTTTAAGATCACTGCAATTAGCACCAGCAACACATGTTCCTTTACACCTTTAGCAAGCTAGGTTTATAAACTAAACATTCCGAGTTAGCACTACAATCACACCAGCACCAACCTGCTTTTTTCTCTCTACCCTTTAATTCTGCTGATTTGTGGTGCACAGCAATCTTCAAGAACATCAAGAACTCCTCTTATGTCCTTGCTAATGGAAACATTAGTTTAAAACATGAAAGGTTTGAAGTCTAAGGCCCAGTCCTGAACAAATTAGAAGATTCATCTGCAAATTCCTCCCACCTTAGTGTGGCAGATGAGGGGAGACTGTTCAGTCAACAAAGGGGAACAATCCTACATTAAATTTACCTTGGCATTTTTTGTCCTAAAACTGCAACAAGAGAAATGTTATGCAGTGATTTCTGAGGTGGGCATCTTTTTATCTCTTCATATTTCTGAATAAACTTGGATAGGAAGAAATTGGAAAGTATAGGATGAAGCAAATCGGCTACTCTATTTTAGAATGGCTTCAATTCTCTCACCTGTTCTGTTGTAGACTCTAGGAATGATGAGGGGTTTTGTAACATTTCTATTTTCTATTCTCTGTTTCCAATCTGTTCAGTCTTGGTTCTTTATTTCTAAACTTACTAATTTTAGCATAAATCCACATCTACCAAAGTGTGAGCCTGCATCTGGCCAACAACAGACATCGTCTCTGGGAGCAACAGGTGGCAGGGGAAACTTACCACAGAAGAACTCCCTTCTGGGGTTATGGAGTGGAGAACAGGGATGCAGAGAATGCTGCCTTCAGGGCAAGGTTAAAACTATCTAAGCAGCTCAAGCTGTGTGGGTGTGGCAATCAGGCTGCAGTGGCAAGGAGCTGATACACACTGTGTCAGGTCCAGCTAAGCTCTGTCTTGCTGACACTGGGCCTTTGCATTTATTAGCAGTCCCCGAAACAAAATATCTAAGAGCAGGTTAAAAGCTTGCCTCTGTCACAGGCACCAATATCTATATGTGCCACATACATATAACAGCAGGCACCCTTTCCAGAGTACAGCAAGTCCTCTGTCAAAGAAACAATTAAAATGCTTTGGCAATAAATGCCTAGCAGATGATACAGTGACAAGCCGTTACAATCACAAAAGCTGCGTCTACACGTGCACGCTACTTCGAAGTAGCGGCACCAACTTCGAAATAGCGCCCGTCGCGTCTACACGCGTCGGGTGCTATTTCGAAGTTAACTTCGACGTTAGGCGGCGAGACGTCGAAGTCGCTAACCTCATGAGGAGATAGGAATAGCGCCCTACTTCGACGTTCAACATCGAAGTAGGGACCGTGTAGACGATCCGCGTCCCGCAACGTCGAAATTGCTGGGTCCTCCATGGCGGCCATCAGCTGGAGGGTTGAGAGATGCTCTCTCTCCAGCCCCTGCGGGGCTCTATGGTCACCGTGGGCAGCAGCCCTTAGCCCAGGGCTTCTGGCTGCTTCTGCGGCAGCTGGGGATCTATGCTGCAGGCACAGGGTCTGCAACCAGTTGTCAGCTCTGTGTATCTTGTGTTGTTTAGTGCAACTGTGTCTGGGAGGGGCCCTTTAAGGGAGCGGCTTGCTGTTGAGTCCGCCCTGTGACCCTGTCTGCAGCTGTGCCTGGCATCCCTATTTCGATGTGTGCTACTTTGACGTGTAGACATTCCCTCGCTGCGCCTATTTCGATGTTGGGCTGAGCAACGTCGAAGTTGAACATCGACGTTGCTGGCCCTGGAGGACGTGTAGACGTTATTCATCGAAATAGACTATTTCGATGTCGCAACATCCAAATAAGCTATTTCGATGTTGGCTGCACGTGTAGACGTAGCCAAAATGTGTTTTCAGCAGACACCGTTAATGTACTTATCTCTGTTTGCACCAATTTCATTACCAAATCCACTATCAATCATCCTATCAATTATTGAGCCACAGTAAAGTATTTATACAAGAGCCTTTAATATAAAATGTGACCAAGATATTTTTAAAGCACATCCAATGTGTGGGAATGAGTTTAGGTTTCCTTTAGCAGAAACTTGGGGAATATGAATAAATGGGTTTGCCTTCACTCATGCTTCACTTATTTTATATTTCAGTAGTCTTCACTTGTAATGGAGTAATAAGACTGAGTACTGTCTCAGTTTTGCCTGATTCTATGCAATAAAACAATCCATTTAGCAGAGTACTCTAATATTATCAGGAATTACAGCTACCGTTGGCAAAGAGAGTTGCTAGATTAAGAGGTTTCCACAATTAAGACCAGCAGGATTGTGAGTAGGTGGGGCAGGAGAGTCAAGCAGTCTGAATAATACTGAAACTTCACTTTCCCACTGATGGAAGACTGGTTTTAAAACACTGCATCATTGCATTTGGTTTAAGAATGACTAATGTAGCAGATTAAAATGTTTTTGAAAAAACATTTTCCCCCCCTGGATTCATACCAATCTCAACTAAGCTTTTGCTGAGAAGGTTTCTGAGGTCCAAGGTGGATTTCTACTAACTTCCAAGGAAAGATACCAAGAACCAAATAAAAAGCCTGACCTTTACAATCAGAAATGAGATGTTTTGACAAAATTCTACTTCTCAAAATGTTCAAAAGCTTTTGCTTTCTTTCCAATGGGAAATGGAAAGCATATTTCAGAACATCGAAGGGTGCCATGAAATGGAATTCAGAGACAAAGTGGGGTGAGGGTTACTATCTTTTATTGGATTAACTTTTACTGGTGAAAAATCAAAAGGAATTGTCATTCTATGGTCAGCTCTAGTAAGTAAGTTTATGGCCTGAAGAAAAAATAGTCATATATGAGAAAAATTACTGAAAGAAAAGGATACATAGCCACTTATATGAGCTATAGGGCTAAATTCTACAGGGTACTTGGCAATCATAACATGGGCAGAAAACTTTCAGCATACCATGGACATTTTATCTACTCCTAGAAGGCTACTGCTACACAGCAGTGACAGTCAACTTTCCAGAGTGTCAGTTTGCAAGCATGCTAGTGGGAGCAAATGAGAGAGAAGGTTGTACCCCACCTTCCCACAGTACAAAGAGCAAACATGGTAGAAGGGATGGCTGGAGAAAGTCCTGTGTGCTCTAGAGCAAGGTGGGAGGAGGCAGGTGAAATGACTCAACTAGAAGTTTGGTGTGCCAATGAACTATTGAGCCACTCTCGTCCACAGCCCAGTTAGTTCACCGGTGAGTTTCATCAGATGATGCTCACAGGCACAAAACTATAGGCACAAAGCCCACCTCAAATCTACCTGCCCACAGCCCAAACATTCCCTACTGGGATATTCTGCTGGAGTAAGGGAGGTACACAGAACTGCCTTCTCCTTTGTTAATACAGCCACAGAACAGAAGCTGACAGTTATTGTGAACAGCAAACCAGCTAATCAGCATGGATTGCACATGCCAGACATCTGGCACTAGAACTCAGCATGCTGCAAACACCTTCATCCTACTGTGCAGAACAAGGTCTATTGAACACACAATGAGTCTGCCACGGCAGAAAGCGCTTTGCCAGACAACACTGCATAAACCACCCCCACTTGCCTAGCCAATGATGGAATTTAGTCCCATCACACATGCCCTGAAAAAGGTGTGTCATGCCTTGTTAAACAGGTCCCCGGCCCTCTCACTGGGATTGATTATAAACCCCCGGGAGTTTTAGAGGTAAAAAAATAAAGTAGGATTTAAGTGGTTATTATTAAAACCAGGCAGATCTAAGTGTGTTAAAATAAAAGAAAAATCCAGTTAGTTTTAACTTCCCTGAGTAACTTATGGCACACAGATTGTTACCCTAAAGAGCTGTTCTCATGTCAATTAAAATCTGCAAGCCAGAGAAGTTCTTTGCTCTGACTTGGGTCAACAGCCTTCCACAGTCTTCTGTTTCCCCTTAGGATGCAACAGGGAGATTCCAAGGTAGGATGAAGACAAAGGAGCTGAAATCTCCCCACTGCTTAAACAGACTTTCCCCCGGGTGGGAATCCTCTGTTTAGCCTTATCCCCTCATGGAAAAATACTGGATTCCAAAATGGAGGCCCATACCAGGTGACTGGGTCACATGTTTTTCTAGACCAAATACTCTCCAAACTCACAAGACAAGCAAAACTATTTACAAGATATCAAGCTAATTGCTCAGTCATAAGGGTTCCAGGAGACATCATTAATGATCGTCATTAACATATTTAAAACTATAAGGAGACATGCATTCTATATTTCTATCTTCACACATAAGAATGATACATAAAAATATGATATACAGATTCAGCAGATTATAACATTAAAATGTCAGATTTCAAGAGGTGTTATGTCCAATGTGTCTCTGAGTTATGCATATTTATATTCATAACCTCACTTTCCATAAAGCATGCAGAGGTAGGGGTGTCCATCACACCAGACTGACTCATGCAACCTGAAGAGAAGCCTGAAACCTATGTAATTATGGCTTCAGTATTCCAGTACCCAAATTCATTAGATTGCGACCAGCTCTGGTATGTCTGCTCATACTGCAATCACCCCCCAATGTGATATGCCCTAGGACTAGTCAGTTAAGCAGAGGAAAACCAATATGTGCAAGGGATCCACAGCATGTTTTTTTACAAGAGCTAGAATTGAGGAAGATGTCGTGCTAGTCTTTAAAAGAAAAGTCAAGGTAATATTTAGAAGTTACAAGACAAGGAGAAAAAAGTGTTCATTTCTCAACCTGCTCCTGAATACCATTATCTCTTCATTAGCAACTTTTTATCCTTTTCATCTCACCTTTACCCTTGACACATTCCTCCTGTTTCACTAGGTACCTGCTGCTCTAGTACCACATCAGATAAAGACTTAGAGCTGCACTTCACAGGGCCACGAGAAAAAGACCAAGTAGCTCTCTTTTGGAATAGGTAACATTTATGACACTCAAGTATCGGAGGGGTAGCCGTGTTAGTCTGGATCTGTAACAGCAACGAAGGGTCCTGTGGCACCTTATAGACTAACAGAAAAGTTTTGAGCATGAGCTTTCGTGAGCACAGACTCACTTCATCAGATGCTGGTCTTGGAAATCTGCAGGGCCAGGTATGAATAAGCCAGAGCAAGGGTGGGGATAACAAGTTTAGCTCAGTCAGCAAGGGTGAGGCTTACTACCAGCAGTTGATCCACCCTTGCTCTGGCTTATTTATACCTGGCCCTGCAGATTTCCAAGACCAGCATCTGATGAAGTGAGTCTTTGCTCACGAAAGCTCATGTTCAAAACTTTTCTGTTAGTCTATAAGGTGCCACAGGACCCTTCGTTGCTGTTTATGACACTGAAACATATCATAAAAATAATAGTTACTATCCATTCTGGGGGTCACATGAGTGATATTGCAAAGCTTGATCTCTTAAAATAAAGAAGCATATTTTATACCATCACTTATGCATAAGTATGACATGAGATTCATTAGAAACCAGCGTGACTGATGTGCAGCAACAGGGAGCTCATTCAAGGTATAAATCAAATGTTTGGGAATTGGAAACTTGAGAGATATAATGATCTAGCGCATTAAAAAGGACGTAGCAAAGTTGTGTGCATTTCCCCATATCCTATCTCTATTCCAAGTGACTTTCGCAAACGTTGAAGTGACTCCAATTCTTGGGCTTCACCATTTTGAAGCTTTCCAGTACTCCAAGTGACGTGCTCAGATAAAAATCTCATCTAGCCCTAATACACCTGCATAGCGAGATACAGGACAGGTGAGGAGGTTGGGACTATGTGCTCATCAGGAGGGGAGTGAGCGGCTGGGGTGAGGAGCAGGCAGATTTTGGCTTTGCTCCTCTCACTGAGGTGGCACAAGATGTGTTGCCTGACTCCCAGAAAAATGGCTGCAGCAAATTACTTTCCTCAGGAGCAGGAGATGCTGTGACACATTCCCTTCCTAGGATGAGAAGATGGAGCAAGAGTTCACTGTTTCCTACTCAGCCTGAGGGTAGGAAGAGTAAGAAAGCTTGGTCTAAACACAGCCTCCAGCCAGACCTTCGATTTTAGCCCTGACAACCAAAAGGCAGAGCCATTCTGTTGTGTTCAGGTTCTAACCATGCCCCCTCCATTGTGGTATCTGAGCTTCTTTGGGCAAAGTGTGAAAAGTGGAAAAACCTAGGCATGTTCTCAGGACTGTTTCAGGAACCATGCTTCCATGCTCCTTCCTAGATGAAAAGGACAAGCTCTTGGTATATTGTATCAAACAAACAGTTATTTCTTTAGCCCATAGAGTGAGCATTCTTTTTTTTTTTCTCATTCACCAGTCATGCAAGGAACCTACAGGCCTGTCTACTGTAGGACATTGGCTTCAGAAGTTACCAGAGTTTGAGGCCTATGAGCTTTGGCACATATAAGTGGCCAACATTTACCCCAAAGTTTTGGGGAGCTGGGAATAGAGCACTTAAGGAAGAGGGTTGTCTATAATGACTCCAGCCAAGCACAAGAACATGACCTAACACCAACTTTTGGATGTTTTAGGGTAGGAACAGATACAGCTGGCAGCCCACAAGAGAGCTGTGGCAAAGAACATACTTATATGCTAATAAACTGAGATTATTAAAATAATAACTCTGGGGGAATGGACCAGGCCCTAAGGCCCCTTGATGGAAGCCTTTGGTCCTGAAACATCCTAACCCAGAAAAGAGCAGTAAAGAAGTCTTCCCAGCCTGGAACCTCTGTGGGGGAAGCAGCCAATCAGAAGCCAGCGGGTCAGTATAAGAATAGCTGCAGGGCCAGAGCAAGCGCAGGTCCTTGGCTAGAGCTGGAAGAAAGCAGATGATGCTCTGGGCTGTCTGCTGGGACTCCACTGGGACAAGGCCCTGAGGGATGGGTGAAGAATGTGCTGGAGCCTTGGGAACTGGCTCAGGGAATTAGAGCAGTAAGACAATTATTTAAAGGGACATTGCAGACTGCTGCTATCTACAGGATCCATGGGCTGAGATCCCGAATAAAGGGTGGGCCTGCGTCTTCCACAATCCCCTCCCCCCTCTCTCCCCCTGTCATTAGACACTAGGAGAAAATGCCTGCATTTTAAAGTACTCTAGAAGGGGTAGAACTGTAGCACCCCAGCTGAAGGTCTGGGCCAGAAAGGCCCTAACAGGGCAAAGACATTGCTTCCAGGAAAGGATCCTGGGGCACCGCTCTATTCCAGAACAGGGACAAACATAGAGAGAAATTACAGGGGGCCCTGAGAGAGGCCCCTATTAGACTTGTGCCCAGAAGAAGTTTGCTTCATTTTATTTTACAACTGAGGGCAGCGTGGCCGAAGAGCCACCACAAACAGAGAGAGGAGCAGGCACCTGCACTTGGACAGAAAGCCCTCGTGGGCAGGGAGTGCACCCCATTACCATAGCCTGTAAAGGAAGGGCTCCCTGAAATTAACAGACTGAGGAAATAAAAAGAAGGCAGCAGGAGAAACTCCCTACTGGATACGCATTAGAAACAGTGGCATCTATGTAACATATCATAAAATGTGTATCTTAACATGTGGGCAGGAGGAAAGAGACTTGTAGCTCTTCGCAAGTGCCGGAATGATGGCCACTCATGATGATGAGGAAGGTGCTGATGGTGAGGAAGATAATGGCCTTCACTTCAAGTTGTTCTACAAGGGGTGGTACAAGTATGTGGGTGTTCTGATGCACCTTCTATAATATCCCTGTTTACCTTGTTAGGTTAGGACTCTGCTAAATGTGGTAATAAATCATGACAAATACAGAAATGTTCCCCAAAAAGTGTTCCCACTGCACATTTCAGGGTTCTCGGAGGGACAGTAATTTTAATAATACGGGGCCAGGTTTTGGGGCAAGAACCGGTTAAGCAGAGTGCTAACTGGGAATTCATAATTAATCTGTACAATTAACACCTAATCAGGCTGCACTGCTTTGTGCTGATACCAGATGACTGCTTCAGTTCTAGAGCCAACAAGGCAGAGGACATCAGTGTGAAGGCTGTATCCTTCAGGTATAGGAACATACTGCAGCAAAGGAGTTATGCAATTACCTTCCTATCAGAATCTGAAGGCTTCTATTGCCTTGGCATGTAAGCACAAGGACTTGCTATACATCAGATCAATAGTGCAGCAAGTCCACAATACACTTTTGAGATAATAACAAAAACAACATAAAGCCCTATTGTCCTCTGGCAATCACTAATAGCTCAAGTTTTAGGAAGGCAAAACCATCCTTCTCCCCATTTCTTCCCCCAGCAATGATTCATCTCATGCTGAATGGGAGTGAGTTTCAAAGAGCTGTCTTGTAATCAGTCAGTCACAGTGTAAACTGGGCCTCACAAGATCTTGGTTCAGTTTGCTTTTCTACTGGAACTTCCTGCATGACCTTGGGCAAATCATGGTCTCTCGGTGCTGCAATTCCTCACCTTTACATGAGGATAATAGTACTGCACTTTCTCATGGCTGTTTTCTGACCTTTCGTGTTTTTAAGATGACAAGGTGCTCCAATGCAGGTTGAACCTCGCTAATCCGGCACTCTCTGGGGCTACGTCTACACGTGCACGCTACATCGAAGTAGCTAATTTTGAAGTAGCGACATCGAAATAGCCTATTTCGATGAATAGCGTCTACACGTCCTCCAGGGCCGGCAACGTCGATGTTCAACTTCGACGTTGCGCAGCCCAACATCGAAATAGGCACAGCGAGGGAACGTCTACACGCCCAAGTAGCACACATCGAAATAGGGATGCCAGGCACAGGTGCAGACAGGGTCACAGGGCGGGGCGGACTCCGTCTGCAGGGCCTGCTGCGGCTCGTTGGCCGAGGTGTCAAGGGTGGCCGGAGGGGAGGAGGTGTGCCGGGGGCCCAGGATGTCCCTGAGCTCCCTGTAAAAGGGGCAAGTGACGGGGGCGGCCCCAGATCGGCTGGCCGCATCCCGGGCCCGGGCATAACCCTGCCACAGCTCCTTCACCTTACTCCTGACGTGGTCAGGAGTGCGGGCAGGGTGACCCCGGACAGCCAGGCCGTTGGCCAGCCGAGCGAACGCATCCGCGTTCCGCCTCTTGCTCCCCATTACCTGGAGCACCTCCTCCTCGCTCCAGAGCCCCAGCAGGTCCCGCAGCTCGGCCTCCGTCCAGGAGGGGCCCCGCTGCTGCTTGCCAGCCTGGCTGCCCTGGCTCCCCTTAGGGGGAGTCCCCTGAGGGCGCTGGGGGGGCTGCCGGCCAGCCATCGCAGCTGTGGGGGGGGCTGAGGGTGGTGCAGGCTGGCTGCGTGTGCAGGCTGCAGCCTGCACGTTCCCTCAGCTTCCTGCACAGGAAGGGAGGGGGAGGGGACCTTTAAGGGGCCACTCCACGCGGCTACCAGTGAGCTGAGGGGCTGGAGAGAGCGTCTCTCAACCCCCCAGCTGATGGCTGCCATGGAGGACCTGGCAATTTCGACGTTGCGGGATGCGGATCGTCTATACGTGCCCTACTTCGACGTTGAACGTCGAAGTAGGGTGCTATTCCGATCCCCTCATGAGGTTAGCGACTTCGACGTCTCGCCGCCTAACGTTGAAGTTAACTTCGAAATAGCACCGGACGCATGTAGCCGTGACGGGCGCTATTTCGAAGTTAGTGCCGCTACTTCGAGGTAGTGTGCACGTGTAGACACGGCTTGGTACAGCAACATCTGTGGTCCAGCATGATTTTAGTTAGCCACATGTCCACTTACCATGGATGTGGCCGAGTTTCCTGTGGTCTCACAAACTTTGTTTCCAGCCACCAGCCCTAGCTTTCAGAAGAGATTTACTGGTAAAGTAATGCTAAACAACAGCACACAACACTGGGAGCCCAGTAAGCAGTGGAAGTTTTGGTAATACTGATAGACAATATTGACCTCCCGTAGTTTGGCGAATTTTCTTGTGAGGCAATTGTCACGTCCTGAGGGTTCCCAACTGGAGAGGTTCAATCTGTACTATGATTGTGCTTAATCATAGATGGTTAAGTATTGTCTTGGTAACAATCTATATGTTATCAAATCTCTGTTCCCCATGTAGGAACAGAGTTCTGCAGGCTAGCAGGCAAAAGTATAACAACATTCAATGTCTGGAAGTTGAAGCTGGATAAAATCACATTAAAGTGGCACCTTATTTTTAACTGTCAGTAGGTAGCCATTAGAACAATTTACCAATGATCCCAAAGGATTCTTCATCTCCAGGAATTTTAAAATCAAGATGGTATTTATTTTCAAGTATATCTGCTAGTACCAACAGGAATTAACTCAGGGAAGTTGTCTGGCCTGTGTTATGTAGGAAACTAGAGTAGGTGGCCTAATAGTCCTTCCTGTAGCTATAATAGTATAATACACAAGAATTATACATGGTCCAGTGCCCATTTGTGTCAATGGGAGCCTTTCAATTGACTCCCAAGGGCACTGGATCATGCACAAAATAGCCAGCCTATCTGAATCCTTTGTAAACAAAGAGCTTTCTTCATCCCTTGATCAGTTCTCAGAAGCAAATGTACACGTAGCATGTTCTTTACAGACAATAGCTATTCTTTATGGGCCAAATTTCCAAATGAGCTCAGCACCCATAATTTGCTGTTGATCTCAAGCTTTTGAGTGCTGAGCCCTTTTGAAAATGCAGCCACTTAAATTAAGAATTTAAATAGGAAATGAACTCTTTTGAAAATCAGGCCTTAGGCCCTTGAATGTACACAATGTTCTGAAGTCACTGATATTATCCTGGTAAATGTGCTCTGTCAGTTTTATTGTACTCACATGATTTTTACAAAACTCCAATCAGCATATTCAAAAAACAAAATTAGATCACCAAGGAAAGCATTCAAGAGGCAGCCAGAATATACTTCAGTGGTGCTACATGGTTCACAGAGTGATAAATTCAAAACATGCATTTAAAAAAAAAATCCCTCTCAATCCAAAAAGTCACTACATTGACTGCTGAGAACTAAGCTGTGGGCAGATGTAATTCTGGCTCCATGTTAAATGTGAGTGTGGGTGAATATAGTCTTCTGTTCACAGAACAAAGCATGTTGCTGGAAATTAAGCCAAACATGCAATGGAGAACTGTGCCTCTACTTTCCCCCATTTGCATTGTGTGTCATAGTTGGAGAAAAGGCTCGTGCAGTAAACATAATTGCCCAGAAGCAAAGCAAAGGACTCACACAGGCAACCTCCAGCAGTTTTACTGTGTACCAATGCTTTTGTCTTCCCCTACTGTGTGGAAATGGAATGAATGTGGTGGAACTCTGGGCAAAGACAAGGGAAGGGGAAAACAAAGTCAAACACACACGTAGATGCTGTGTTCACACTTTGTGTGCAGAGTATAGGCATTACAAGCGTAGCTGCACGTCACAATGAAAGTGGGCAAAGTCCACCCTTGTGTGACTGTGGTGCCTAAATACATCCCTCAGTGAAGGCTGCAGCAGCAGGGCTATGCTGGAGCTCTTCACTACTGCCTGCCTGGCACCATTGCCGGTCACTGCTCGCCCTCTACCTCGTTGTTTATAGTGGTGTTAGCTGGGCAGGCTGTGTCCACACTCTGCATGCTGCCACAAGCAGAGCTGTCCCAAATGTGGCAATAAAGAGCACATGGGGGGTTGCCCATCATCCAACAGCAATGTTGCCGCTCTGTTTAAATGACCAGCAGCCCCTGCGAGCTGCTAGCCTGAGTGTTGTCGGCTCAGTCCTCCATGTCGGTATCCCAGTTCAAAACCCCTTCTGGGGTGACAAAAGCTAGAAACGGGCTTCTCAGAGCCCATTATAAATGATCAGCTCCCTACCCTTTCTGCACTGACTTCCTCTCTTGGACCAGACCATAGGGTTCCTTCTCAGCCCCTGCCACTGCCTGTGGCCAGTAAAAGGCTTTGGCCCAAAGTGGTTCCTTCAGCTACAGCCTGGAGGCAATCTGTCCTCCCCGCACGGCTCCAAATCTCACTCATTTCCAAAATGGCATGTCAGGTTCCTGGGTCAGCGTGCAGCAGAGCCATAATGGCCTGGCATGTCCCATGGCAGACAGACAAACCCAGACTTGGCCCATCCAGAAGAGCATATGTTCTGAGTCAGACCCATCTCTGCAAAAGCAAAGACACTGCCAAATACAATCTTTAAGTGGAACACGTTTTTTCTCATTTTATGTGTTATGTCTCGTTGGCAGCAAAATATAGCCAAAGACCACACATCCGGCTTCCCTTTGGGCTGCCTTAGCTCATAGACCATAATCACTTCTTAGCCCATAAGCTCTTTAAAACAGGATCTCTCTCTTTGTCCTGTGTGTCCATAATGTCTAATACAGGGAGGGGCAAATACCAGCCCATGGGCCATATCTGGTCCACCAGGGTTAGTCCCTAGTGTCCTCCTTCCCCAGCATTGGCCTGTACCTCCACAGGTGTCAGGCAATCACAGCTCTTGCTGGCTGCAGATCACTGTTCACAGCCAATGGGAACAGTGAGAAGAGGTGTCCTGGCCCATGGCTCTTTCTGCCACTCCCATTGGCCACGAATGGTGATCCATGGCCAATGAGAGCTATGAAACAATATATGCAGAGGCACAGGTAAATACAGGAGTGATGGCTATGACCCTGGTGGGCTGTCTCTTTTTTATTACACACCCCTGGTCTACTACAATAGGGTCCTGGTCCATGACTGGGTGCCTATATGCTGCTGCAATACAAATAATAACTATTTTTCTATAAATGAACATTAAATGATAGATTATTCATTTATGTATTAGACAGATGAAAATGCAAAAGGAGCATCAGTACTTATAATAATCCATATGTAGCACTTTTCATCCACAGATTTAAAAACACTTTACAAAGCAGGCAGTCCCCTTTTAGAACTGGGAAACTGAGGTACAAAGTGGGGTTGTGGCTTGCCCAATGTCACTGAGGAGGCCACTGATGGATGGAATACCTCTGTGCTAGCCAAAAGTAAAAAAAACACAAAAAAAATGCTCCACCCCCCAGTGGCCTGAAGCAGCCTCTGGGGTGTGATGCCATAATTCAGCCCCTGCAGCAAGATATGTTGGGGTTCTAGTGAAGAACAGCAACCCAACTGAAGGTAGAGTGACCAATGTGGCACTCTGGAATGTAATTTCCTGAGCTAGAATCGGGAAAGAACATTTACTTCCTGATCTTGTGAAAAAATGTCACTGCTGTATCCCCATGAATAACAGGGGTCTTTTTCAGGCAGTGTTTGTTTGGGCCAGTACATACCAGTATGAATACCGGTTCCTTTTTCTTACCAAAAAAGCCTTGGATATAAACGGGGCCAGGATTTCACTGCCGGAGCCTGACAGCTCCTCTGCTCTTGTTGGACTGGAGCATCTGGGTGTTCGAGGAACACAAAGTGGTCCAATGGAATTCCCAGCCACAGTGCTGTGGGAGACTTCACCCCCTCTCCCAGGCCAGGGGTGAATACCGGCACCTATTTTTTATTTTTTTACAAAAAAAAATGTACTGGTCATAGGCCTAACCCAAGAAGCCCCACTTCCAATGGCAGTACAACCTTGATAGTGATCCTGAGAAAGGGTTGGTGTAAAGAGAAGAATGCACCTATTGCAACTCCCTCAATTACCTGAGCTTCCCTTGGAGGTGTCCTCTCTAAGGGCTGGTGCAGCTGAGCACAGAGACACACCCCTTCCTCCAGACAGAGGATTGGCTGACTTGGCTCTGAGGTAAGCCTAAGGTGAGAACATTCCCTTTGCTTCTTGCTCCTCTTCTGGTCATCTAACTTACCCACAAACCCTGAGGAGCTCCCAGATTTGGGAGTACCCATTTCCCCTGGCCATGCCTGCCTGCTGATGGGAGAATGTGGACAGAGCTCAGTGAGGTGATCCTTGTGGACCTTTCCTTCCACAGAGCCTCCACAGATGTCTCTTAATGCAGGCAGGAACAACCAGGCCAAATCCAAGCCTACTCACCTTCCAGACTAGATACACAGGTGCGTAGACTGTTGGACATGAACCCTGTCCCCCATCACGCACAGTGAGAGTCTCTTGGCTGGTGCTGGTGAGGGTCAGTAGAGATTTGGCGGGGGCGTGTCTTAGGGTATTTGTGTTTGCAGAATCAGGGCTTTAGTTCTCTTCCCATCCTGAACAAGACATTGGCAAATTGCTCTGCATGGCCAAATTCCTCTGCCTCTGTGGAGACCTATTTTAATCATAATTCTTCACAGACTAAGACACCCACTACCTGTCTCACAGGATCAAGGCCTGATCCCAGTAGATCTGTACCACTGCAGAGGTACTGGTAGCAACCTGTACTTACAGCTGTATCACATTTTATGCAGCACAGAGTTCTTTTGGAAAGGCCAGAGCCACTGGTTCCATCTTCCATGGCACACTAGCTAAATCCTCCCCTCTGACATTTCCTGGGACATTTTAATACCTAACTGTAAAACAAGCTGTTAATTTCACTCTTCTCCTTATGGCTGTTTGTGAGTAAAACTGTGCACCTTCTCGCTCAGACTCTAGGTGATGAAAGAAGTGTTTTCCCCACGCTTTAATCAGATGAGCTGTCTTAATACTGCTTAGCCTAGACCATCCTAATAGTTTAAAAAAGCCAACATTTGGTGGCACTTAAAATACACAGATGTGATTTTAAAATACATCTATGAAAATGGTTACATGCCATAAACTCTTTTAGTATCTAAGAGTTTAGCATAATTCAGTATCATGTTGAAGATGTTTTTTGCTTCTCCAGCAGTGTGCGTGATCGGCATTTTTATATGGGAAAAATGCAAATAGCTCCTGCAACTTTACTGTTTGCTCTTTTAATTAGTACTTTGCCAGGGCTGCCTCTCTGGAGTTTGTATGAACTTCTGTGTCAGTCTGAGCATGTCTGCATCTCATAAGTTGTTCCTGGAGACTCAGACTCAAAGGAACCCAAAATCTTACTGTGCAAATAACTGATTTTTGGTTCACTTGCAAGTCTGAACATAAAAGTTTATTCTTCTGACTTACTGAAATTTTTGAAACAATCAGGTCAAATTATGTGTTTCAGTAGATTTGAAATTAGTTTTTTAAATCCCATTTTTTTTGCTTTTAAATTTTTAAACCATAAAAGTGAATGTACTTTCAAAATGAAAAGTCATGTCAAAGAGAAAAATCAAAATATTTTGCTTAGAAAATATTAAAATGAAAAGTTTCAATTTTTCAGATTTTTGTAGTGTTTTTAAGCAAAACAACTAGATTGAATTCAAGAAGAATTTGCAAAATTTGGATTGGCCCAAATCCTCATTTTTCATTGAAAAAAATGTGGCAGTCAAGTCATTTATTTCTACTCTACTCTCAGCCCAGATGGCTAAGGTTTGGATACATTCCTCATGGTTTCAATAGCAAAAACAGCAACAGCTCTCGCTTGTTCAAAACACACCCTAACTGTGGTACAAAGGAAAGCCAAATAAAGAGGCAATGGTCTCAACGGGTAGAGCAAGAGGCTTGCAGTCAGAAAAACTGTATTTCCCCCGCCCCCACTCTCCCATGACTTGTCTGTGTCAGGTTCTGTGAACTATATTATGCAGAAGGTCAGACTAGATGAATATAATGAGCCCTTGCAGCACACAAATCTATGCGCATGACGGCTTGCATGGTAGGCTGGTCCAAATTTTCTCATCACATTCGTTAAACTTGAAATGTCTTTTCCACCAGAACAATAATTTCCCAGGGTTGCACTGTGGTTGCAATGTTCCGTTTATTTTTTCATGAATAAAAACAAGACCAATCAGCCTCACCTCCATCCCCAGAAAACCCAGGTCCTCAAAGAATTCGTTTTGAAAACCTGGGCGGAGAGGAATGTGATCAGGAGCAGTCAACATGGATTCACCAAGGAATCAGGCAGGTGCAAAACAACTGAAGGAAAAGTTTTACAAACTTGCTATTAAATCAATGAGGCATTTAACACAAGTTGATCCAACTCTTGAAGAACAGCATCAAGGCCTTGATGGTGGTGTGCTGGATGGAGGCTTAGGAGACCTAAGTTTTATTCCTAATTGGGGTGAATTAGGACAAGTCATTTCACAGCCGCTTCATGTGCCATAGTTTCCACATGTATAAGATGGGGAGGGTGAGGCTTACATCTTTTGGCAACGTACCTACAGATGGAAAATATGATGTAAGAAATAGGTATTCATATCCCTCCATCCCTGATAAGCTTCAGGTAGAAAACATTGCAATAAATTGTAACAGAGAGGAAGCCGTGCTAGTCTATACATTATCAAAACAAAAAGCAGTCAAGTAGCCCTGTTCTGGTAAGAGAAGCAGCCAAGCTGGCTTTTATATTCAAATTCGGCACATTAACACATGGTTTAAATCATGATGGGAACTTTCTGAGTCACTATAGGGGCTCGTCTGCAAACTTGGCTCAATCTAATTCTTGACTTCCCCTCCACCCCTCCACTCTCTGATTTGCTCACCTTGATTATCTTTTTCTGATTTGTCCTCCTTGCTTACTGCTTTTGGTTCTCTGTGTCTTAAATATTGAGTCTGTTCTGGTCTGGCTATGGTCTGAAGAAGTGGGTCTGTCCCATGAAACCTCACCTAATAAACTATTTTGCTAGTCTTTAAAGTGCTACTTGACTGCTTTTTGTTTTGATTCCAATAAATTATCATCCGATCTAGAAGCAAAGCAGATTTGTTAATTTAAAAAAAATTGATAAGATTGCAAGCATGATTCAAAGATCCTTACTGGAATTTTGCTGCTAAAAAACTGTTTAACGTAATTCTTAGTACAAATGGGGACCTGCAAAACTGAAACCCCCCAATCCCTGAAGATCACAAGCCTTGAGGGAGTTAGGTGCTTCACAACCTTTGAAAGTCAGCAGAAGTTGGGTGGTAATTGCCTCAGTCCACATTGAAAACATGTTACAAAACTAGTTCATAGCACTTGCTTTTTGACCCTTGTCTTCTTTTAAATTAATAGAACAAGATTGTGGTCCCAGAGACTATGTCTCTGAAGACGAGTTGACAAACTTTGACAGGAATGCAGTTCAAAAGCGTTCAGAGAAAAGAAGAGTCAAACAACGAAAAAACACAAAGTGAAGCCTTTCAGAGCAGGAAGAGAATTGGATGGAAGGGGCTGGCGGCCATGGGGTATTGCCAAGGGATAAACTCCTTCCTCCTTGAGGCAAACTTCACAAGAGTCAGCCTCCAAGAGTCTTTCTTTAAATTGTTTTCCAAGATGTATCCAGGGATTGTCTTAATCAGAAAAGTGGGCAGGGGGAATAAAAGCCCAGGAGTAATTTTAGTGAGAAGAAACCCAAACTTCATTTCTGCTTTAGAAAACAACTTAAATTCCAAATTTTTAATTCAAAAAAGGGAATTTCATTTCCAAATAATAACCAGATCTCTGGAGGTTTCTTTTCACTTGTGAAGTTCTTGTTGAATTTCTACAATAGTACACAGCAAGGTTATTTTAACACAAACACCAAAGGAAGCAGTTCTTTCATCATAATGAAAAGAATATGCACTGGGAGCTTGTTTCACAGAGCAGACTATAGTACATAACCTGATATCATCCAACAGCATGTTTATACTAAGTCACATGCATGGCTGGTGTAAATAAATCCAATACATGGACTTCAATGAAGCTGCACCCATTTAAACCAGTGGAGAATCCAGCCCTTTAGTATAACTGCGTAAGCCTGTGCAACAGATGGTGCTCGATCCTGCTGTGACTGCAGGGAACTGGATTTGAAGACCTCCTAAGGTTCCTTCCAGTTCTATTATTCTATGAATTTAAATGTAAAAAGGGGCTTAAAGAGGTCACTTAGAGTAAAGAAATCTAATTCTGGCAGAGACAGAACAAAACAGCAGTCCAGTAGCACTTTAAAGACTAACAAAATAATTTATTAGCTGATGAGCTTTTGTGAGGCAGACCAACTTCTTCAGACCATAGCCATACCAGAACAGACTTAATATTTAAGGCACAGAGAACCAAAAATAGGAATCAAGGTTGACAAATCAGAAAAATATTACCAAAGTGAGCAAATCAGAGAGCAGAGTGGCAGAAGGCCGGGGGGGGGGGCCTTCAAGAATTAGATAAAGCCAAGTGTGCTTAAGATCCCCTATAATGAGCTAGAAAATTCCCATCCCGGTTCAAACTACGTGTTAATGTGTCGAATTTGAATATAAAAGAGAGTTCAGCAGCCTCTCTTTCCAAACTGCTGTGAAAATTCCTCTTCAGTAAAAAGCAAACTTTCAGGTCATGAACAGAATGGTCCACTCCATTGAAGTGTTGGCTGTCAGGTTTGTGAATCAGGAGTGTTTTTATGTCTGTTTTATGCCCATTAATTCTTTTTCTAAGAGAGTTTGAAGTCTGTCCAATATACAACGCATGTGGACAAAGTTGGCAACGGGCCACTGTTGACTCATATTCAACTTGTGGTCCACTTGGACCCCTAGATCCCTTTCTGCAGTACTCCTTCCTAGGGAGTCACTTCCCATTTTGTATGTGTGAAACTGATTAATTGTTCTTTCCTAACTCCAGCACTTTGCATCTGCCGTTACTGAATTTCATCCTATTTACCTGAGACCATATTACCAGTTTAGGGATTAGTTCATTTTAACTAGACCTCTACATTGTTTACTTTGATGACTGTTGTAGATTTTATTGACACACGGGACCCTGCACACTACAAATGTGACTCAAACAGAAAAAGTGAAAAAGAGGGATCTGAGGAGCTTTTCTTTACATCTGTTATTACCAGTGCCAGGCTTGGATTTGAGGCAGCCCTGCTAAACAGCACAGAGTGAGGGAGAACTGGTAAAGAGTGAGGTGACTGACATTGTGTAATACAACATGGAGGTGATAGAATACCACAATTACATTCCTAGAATAAGGGTGAGGTTTGCAAAAGACTCTAACCAGTAGGCATATGAACCTCTTAGCCATTCAATGGGCATTTTTGGAAAATTCCAAGTAAAAATATTTAGAGCCAGGTCCACAGTTGGCATAAATTAGCCAAGCTCCACTGATTTCAACAGTCTGTCAGTTTGCAGTAGTTGAGTCTCTTCCCCTTTGAATACCAGTAGCTGAATATTAGAGTTCAAGGATGAGGTGAAGGTTAGAAGAGAGGCTGTGTCTTAATAATCCAGTATATGATGGTACTTCCAGGAGTAACAGGAATATGCAGAACAAGTCCTCTCTTCTGTGATAAGCTTAATGAAAGGTGTCCCTTTGGGCCATCTTTTCTAAACTTAAGGAAGATTAAAGGGATTCAGATTATGAAAACAAACACATCAAGCCCATTAGGAAGAGACAGAGAAATGAAGGTTCTCCATGTATTATAAGAAATGGGATTAATTCCTTTTAATGTATTGGGTCAGAATGCAAACTTCTCAATCTTTCATCTCAGAGCAGCACTTTCCGACGAGGGAGGGCTCACCTCAGCAATGGGTGTTGGTTCACAGGCCACATTTCCTGAATTCTCACTGGAATCCCAGATTAGGGGTGGGCTATTGATGGAAAGAGCTCCAGCTTTAGTTCTATGGCTGTGTAAATTAATAACGTATCATCTCTTTACTGACTTTCCTACATAGAAGGTCTTCACACACACACACGCACACGCACGCGCGCACAGACAGAAGGTTGCGCCTTTTCCCTATATGCTGTTTATTCTTTGTTAACTTCCATCCTGGTAGACATGCTGGTCATGGTAAGAGTTGAAATATACCGTTCCCCAAACTTTTGCACCAGCATGATCAATGCTTTGTTTATTTGCATGAGCTATGCTTTACTGCACCTGAGGCAAAGAAAGGTGTGGATTGAAACACTGGCATATAACAAAACCCCTTAGCAAACATTACAGAGAAGGTGAAAAAAACAAATCCCTCCTAATGAACTGGGTGTAGAATAGCAGTGACTATTAACAGAAAGAGGACCTGTTTTGCGCCCCAATGAAGCATTTATGGCCCACTGCATACACTTGCAGGTCATACAATTATCTTTTTGCTGACCTTTGGAGATGAGTCCATGCCTGTTCTACTTAAAGCTGATTAATCGGTTTCTCCTTGGCTGCTGCACTGTCATTACTTATATCCAGTAGTAGCAGAGAATAAAGAGCTACCTTGGCATTCAGATTGCTAATGGTCTTGAAAGGCCAAGATGTAAAACAATAATTCTTTCCCAAACACAAGTGGCCTTAGGTCTGAAACTGACAATTAAAAGTCTGCACATTTTGTACTATAGCTAAGAGTTAGGTGCATATGACCCTAGGAAGGTTGTGGAATCTCCATCATGGGAGGTATTTAAGAGCAGGTTAGACAAACACCTATCAAGGATGGTGTAGATGGTGGGGCAGGAGCCTGGACTAGGGGTGACCTCTCGCAATCCCTCCTGGTCCTCCAATTCTGTAAAAATATTTATATGTCAAGTCTCAGAGGAAAAGGTGTGCTAGAACTCCTCATTTATTTTACAGATACAGACTGAAGCACCTTAAAGACTAACAGATTTATCTGGACATAAGCTTTTGTGGGTAAAAATGATGTCATTGTGAGCTGCAAGAGATGAAGTGTTATTTAACCAAAAAAGCTTATACCCAAATAAACTGTTAGTTTTTTATATGAACACAGTGAGGAGGCCTGTGGCCCCTTATGTTATCACACAGAGGTCACTCCTGGTTTGGAACCCCTTGTCATAGCTGTTGTACACACAGAGAGAGTCCCACCTGTCCACAAGTTTGCAACCAGCAGTGATTCTGAACGAGCCTACACTAGCGAGGCATGCTGGCTAGGTCAACGGGAGATCGGCGAATGGAGCTTAGCCTTTTTCATCATGTAGGTGCACTTGAAATGCTACACCCAACTGCACTGGCTGCCTAAATACACAAAGGCTGGGGGAGGAAACTGAGAGTAACTAACTTGCTCTCGGTCACACTGTGCTGTACCCAAAATTGAGAACCTGGATTTCCTGTTTCCCACTCCAGTGCCCTAAACAACACACCCCAATGGCGGGAGTAGTTGAAGGGAGAAAGTTGTGGGGAGGGTGGAAGTTGCATACATCTTCTTTGAACATATCAGGCAGCAGTGAAAAAACTATAGGCAATATTTACTTGACATAGGAACCAAATTATTCTGGAGTGTAGGCATATATATAGGGAAAATACTCATTGAGATAAAGGCTAGGTGGAAATCAATGTTCCCTGTAAGCTGAGTGCTTGAGCAGCCACCCAGGAGAGATGCAGGTGCTGCACAGCTGATTACCCATACACCCACATCCATCCACAGTGGGCGGCATGTGTTTTATTGGTGGTGTACATCTGCACATGCCTGGGTGCACATAAGAAAATTTATTCCACCCATGGATGGAAAAAAAAAAAGAGAGGGAACCCTGGTGGAAACCTGGGGTCCCTGTTTGGACCACCATGGGAAATTGGGAAGATTCAAAACACCATATTATCTGCCTGAGCTCTCTTCAACGAAGGAAGGCCCAGAATCATGCTGGGCACATATTGCTGTAATAAATAAATAAGAAAAATATAAGGCATAAAGAAGCAATGTTTTTGATATACCAATATTAGCACAGCATTTGGTTTGACTGGCCTGCAAGTGGAGTAAAACTTAGGAACATTGCTGGATCAAATGGTATTGGGCCTAGATAGAGTTGCTGACAGACCAGATCCAGAAACAACTATTATAACTGAGATACTCCTAACACTCAGAAAGGTCTTTATTCCAGAAACCGCTGAGGCATCTACTTATGTTCCTCTGAATTCAGTGAGAGCCATTGGGTGGTTTGCTCATTTGAAAAAGGGCGATACATTTTGGTGCCTAAATTTGAACTAAAGAACCTAACTTTAGGTGCCTGTTTTGAAAAATCTTGAATAGAATCTAAACTAGAAATAGACTTTATTAATTGCACACAATTAATTTAGAACCAAGAACAATGTATCATTGGCATGATTCATTCCAACCTGTGTACTTCATTGCATTTCCCACCTCATGGGTATATCACACCGTATTTGCCGATACTGAAATTCCAATGGCAGCATACCGCCCCATCATCTCCCTTTTTTTGGTTCTCTGGAGTTACTCATAATATTTGCTAGCCCTGACCCAGGCTCCCTCTCATTTTCCCATCCATGCATAGAATAAATTTTGTCATGTGCACCAAGACATGTGAGGCTGTGCACCATCAACGGAAAAAAAAACATACTGCTGACAGTGGTCGGCTGCAGGTGCTCTGCTAATCAGCTTTGTACCATTTGGATCTCTCCTGAGTGGCTGCCCAAGTGCTCAGAGTGAAGGGACAACTGGCCGTGCCTAGGCTAACTATGGTATTATACAAACCTTTTTGCCTCATGACAGCTCACTTCCTTCTCTGGATTTTGACTTTGAAGGTTTTTTAAAATGAGTTCTTCACTTTTCTAAAATCTCCTAAAAATGTAGTGTCACTGTGCTAGTTTGTGCCCTGACTCCTCTCCCAAGGTTGTTGGGATTCATCGTCTAGCAGTCACTATTAGATGCTTGAACCAGCTCCTTTGAGTTCCTTACTACAAAGCTGAGCATAGCCTGTCCTCGTGCCTTTTTGGAAGGCATGTTTAGCCAAAGAGAAGTTTTCAACTCAACACAGGAGTAACTAAATGAAATTCTCTGCCTTGTCTTACATGAGACTTCAGAATCAATGATCTAATGACCCCTTCTGACCATAAATTCTATGAATCCTGTTGTGTCCTTTCACTCTGGCTATTTCAAGCATCATTTAAGGTCTCAGCAATCTGAGGTTGAAAACTGCACTTATACCATTATTTCCCCTTGACTAAAATGAAGCATTGGTTGAAACAGGCTTTGGGAAACAGAATGTCAATTCCACAGAGAAGGGGCAGCCGTGTTAGGCCGATGCATCCCTGTCACATTGGCCCATTGGAGAGTCATACACACGTGGGAAGGAGAGAAGAAACCGCTACAGAAAACAGCTCAGTCTCGAGTACCAGGCCGCTGAACGGTCAGAGAAGAATGTCCCTTTTGTGTCACATGGTCCAGTGAAGAGTGGGGAGGGCTGCAAGTTAGGATACCAGGGTTCTACCTCTGATTCTCCAACCAACCTCATGCGTAATGTTGGGGGATTTTCAAAAAAGCCTGTGCCACCAAAAACCCATTAAATTCTAGTTAGTGTTTCTTTGCACTTTCCCCATTGGCAGCATGGCCATAATGATACATAACCCCTTTGTAAAGTATTCTGCGATATAAACCTCAAGGTGCAGGCAGGTCTGATCTCACCCTGCACCACACTCTATGCTCACATGGCTTCTCTCTGATTCAACAACCTGTGCCTCCACACACAAGATCTCACTCTTGTTCCAAAGGTGGGTGAAGGCCTCCAGGTGGGTAAGAAAAGGGAGCTGCTGAGGTTTTGCAGTGTATGAAGTAACCATGCAACATGGGAGACCCAGCCACAGTGATCACATATGCTCCAACTTACTGGTCCCAGTCACAATGGAACAAATAATTGGTGCCCTAAAGGAAACCAAAAATCTCCCATTTTGAAACTTGTAACCTGGGGAATTCCAACCCTGACCACACGCAAGAGCACGAGTGAAAAAAGAGACGGGGTTTGCAGGTTGCCAGTCTTCATGTTGTGAATAAGCACCTCCAACAGCTCACAATAAGCCAAAATACAAGCTAAGCCCATTTCAAAACAAGGCCAAAATAAGCCACTCATTAAAAGAACCCCGACACTCTACATGGTTAGAGCCCCCCACAACATGCAGTGTGGGACTGTGTTGGTTCCACCATGCACATTTAAACTCTCTCCCCTTACCCCAACTTTCCCCGAAAACAGAAGCAACGAGCTATAGGATGCTCCAACCAAACTATCCACAAATGCAAAACAAGCCAGCCTGCAATTTGCAAGGCACTGAAGCCACAAAAAAAAGTCAAATTCCTGCATATTGGGCTCAGATCTGTCTTTTGAAGGAAAACGCTACTTTTTTTTCTAGTCAGTAGTCAGCTTTAATTCACATTCATCCCCATTTCAAAGGCATAAATGGGATCACCCAGGTAATGATAAACCTATCATTCTGATATCAATCCCAAGCATGACACCCAAATGGCTGGTATGAAACTCAATTAATAAAGAATTAGAGTAGAGTAATATAACTAATGCCAATCAATCTAGGTTAATGGCCAATAGATCCTGTCAAACTGGAGATCTCTTTTGATGGGATTACAAGTTTAGTGGATAACAGTAATAGTGTTGATGTAATATACATAGACTTCAAATGTCATTTGATATCAAGTCAACTCCACTAATGCTTACAAACCTTGAACAACAAAAAATTAACATTGCACACATCAGATGGCCTAAAAGCTGGCTAACTGATGAGTCTCGATATGGAATACCGGTTGCACATCCCAGTTCCAGCATGGTCAGGACCTGAGAGGTCCCAAACAACTGAATTTGCTGGACCAGGAGAGGTCCAGGACTTCTGCACCAGGCAGCCCCAACCTCCCACTCCTCCTGTACTCCAGGCTCCTTGGTCTGCCATGGGGCTGTGACAGGTGGGGGCTCTGGCCCCAGCCCCATGCTCTGATGAGGGCTCCAGCAGGGGTTTCAGCCCCATGCTCCAGCAGGAGCCTCTGACCCCAGCCACTTGGTGGGATGGGAGCTCCACTGGGGTCAATGCCCCTCTCCCCCATGCTGCAGCAGGGTTGGCTGAGGGGAGGGGGTCCAGCTCTGGCCCAGGCCAGGCTGCCAGCCACTATTCTGGCCCCAGCCCCTGCCACATGGATACATATCCAACAACAACCCCAAGACTATCTGGTCCTGCAAACATTCTTGGTCCTGCTGAACTAGAGAGTGCCAGATTTAAGAGGTTCATCCTGTAGTAAACAGTGGGGCTGACAGTCACTGTAATGCCTGGGGGCAAGGTGGTGGGAGGAGGGGCCTGGCTCTGCACCCCCAGAAGGGGTGAGGCCAAGGGTGGAGGGGCAGGGCCTAGGGAAGTCAGCCCTTAGCACCACTCAGATCCTAGTGCTACATGTCCCACCCCGCCATCCTTAAAGCCATGAGAAACAGTGCTGCCACGGCACTTCAAAAGGGGCCAGAGCTCGGACAAATGGGAGAGGATTTAGAGAAGAGCCAGGAAAAGATTAAAGGATTAGAAACGGTGCCTGATAGTGACAGCCTTGGGAAATTCAATGTATTTAATTTAACAAAAAGAAGATTAAGGAATGACTTGATTACAGTCTCTAAGCAGATACGATTTAATAATGGTCTCGTCCATCTAGCACAGAAGCATATCATGTGATCCAATGACTGGAAGTTGAAGCTAGACAAATTCAGATTGGAAACAAGAATGTGAGATGCAAGTAACTGATCATTGGAGCAGTTTGACAAGGGTTGTGGTGGAGTCGTCAGAATGGACAGTTTGTAAATCCAGACTGGGTGTTTTACTAAAAGGTCAGTTGTAGAAATTTTTGTAGGGCCTGTGGAATACATCAGGTCAGACAAGATGGTTCACAATGGTTCCTTCTGACCTGGAAATCTATGAGTCTGTATTCTGACACCAGAAATGCACACAAGATGGCAGACAGACAAGGTGGGTGAGGCAGTATCTTCTATTGTACCAAATGTTAGAAGTGTAAGAAGTTGGTCCAATAAATGATATTACCTCAGCCACCTTGTCTGTGTGATATCCTGGGACCAGTACAAGGACAACACCACTGCATACTACAAGTCAGTAGGCATGTCTTATGAAAGCTGGGTGGTACCAGGTATATGTAGCTATTCTTGGTGTAGGAAAGGATATCCCAGTGGTTAGGGCACTAGGCCAGGATATAAAGCCATCTTCCTGTGGAAACCCAACTCATTTAGCTTCTCTGTACCTCAGCTCCCCATATGTAAACTGGGGCTCCCTATCCTACAACTATAGTATGAGGATAAATACGTGAATGATTGTGAAGACCTGCAATAGTCCAGTCCTGGGGGTCATCTCCAGTTGTACTCACCGGATAAATGTTTTCAGCACAAGTATCACAGATGCTCAAATTAGCACACAGAACATTTAGCATTATGTGTGGCCATTAAATACACACAGTAAGACCGTGTCAAAAGGTGATGTCATGAGGTCATGTGCCAAATCAAAGTTCAGCTCCTGTTGAGATTTTCCAGCTCCAAACACCTGAAGCATGCAAAAATATCACCTGGGATCTGGCCCTTGGAAGAAAGGTTTCAGTTTCTGATCGTTCTGTGCACGTGCAGTCCTCTTTGCCAAGATGTGTGTCAAACTCAAAGTGCAACCCTAAAGAGACCAGAATGTTTGGGATGCAGAAAGGAGCTTTGCTATAGAAGTGATCATTTAAGCAAAGGCAAGGAGGGGACAGTGATTAGGAATAGTCAGCATGGATTCATGAAGGGCAAGTCATGCCTGACCAATCTGATTAGTTTATACGATGAGATAACTGGCTCTGTGGATAGGGGAAAATCAATGGATGTGATTCATCTTGACTTTAGCAAAGTTTTTGATACAGTCTCCCACAATATTCTTGTCGGCAAGTTAATGGAATATGGATTGGATAAATGGACAGTAAGATGGATACAAAGCTGGCTAGAAGGTTGGGCCCAGAGGGTAGTGATCAGCGGCTCGATATCGGGATGGTGGTCAGTTTCTAGTGGAGTGCCCCAAGGTTCGGTTCTGGGTCCTGTTCTGTTCAACATATTTATCAATGACCTGGATGAGGGGTTGGATTGCACCCTCAGCAAGTTTGCAGATGACAATAAGCTAGGGGGAGAGGTAGATATGCTGGAGGGTAGGGACAGGGTCCAGAGTGACTTAGACTAATTGGAAGACTGGGCTGCAAGAAATCTGATGAGGTTCAATAAGGGCAAGTGCAGAGTCCTGCACTTGGGCTGGAAGAATCCCGAGCATTGTTACAGGCTGGGATCCGACTGGCTCAGTAGTAGTTTTGCAGAAAAGGATCTGGGAGTTGTAGTGGACAAGAAGCTGGACATGAGTCAACAGTGTGCCGTTGTAGCCAAGAAAGCTAATGGCATATTAGGTTGCATCAAGAGGAGTGTTGCCAGTAGATCCAGAGAAGTGATTACTCTTGTTTATTCAACTTTGGTGAGGCCACATCTGGAGTACTGTGTCCAGTTCTGGAATTGGGACTGTTTAATCTGCAGAAGAGAAGACTGAGGGGGCACTTGATAACAGCCTTCAACTTACTGAAGAGAGGCTGCGAAGAGGCTGGAGAGAGGCTGTTCACAGTGGTCACGGATGGCAGAACACGGAACGGTCTCAAGTTGTGGTTGGAAAAGTCCAGGTTGAACATTAGGAAAAACTTTTTCACTAGGAGAGTGGTGAAGCATTGGAATGGTCTACCCAGGGAAGTAGTGGAGTCTCCATCCCTGGAGGTGTTTAAGTCTCGCCTCGTCAAAGCCCTGGCGGGGCTGATCAGATGGGTTTGGTCCTGCTTAGAGCAGGGGACTGGACTCAATGACTTTTTTAGGTCTCTTCCAGCTCTATTGTTCTATGATTCTATAAGTCCCATTCCCATTTACCAGTTAATTTTGCTTTCTCTGACTTGGCTAAGACAGCACAGACTACAGATGCTTTGTGCTTGTTGACCTATGGCTTTGTCTCACATGTCATAATGGATTTCAAGCTTATTAGAGGTATGAGGGTATGATGCCTGCTTCGTGTAAGTGTTATGCTAAAGGCTGGATTTTAGCTAAAATAGTACAGGCATAAAGAGGTAACATCAGGTCATAAATTCTGCCTTCTCATTCTGTGAGACCAGCGATGAGCACAAACAAGCAGAGTACACCACAGGATTGCTAGAAGGGAGCTTGGGCATTAAGGTTATTCATCAGTAACTCAGCAGTTATACCAAATTTACATATAGGAATAAAATGAGGCAGATGATTAATATTAATAATGAGGGGCATGGTACTGACACCCAGAAGGCCACCTATGGCTAATAGGCTGCTATCAATCTTTTTTATGGCCACAGAAGAAAATCAAATATCATTCCACATGCAACAGGTTACACAGAAGTGAGATTCTGACTCTCACATTGTCTGCACCACAGAAATAACATCTGTAAAAACAGGAAAGCATGGGGTTGCTGAGTGGCTATGTGAACACAGCCCTTGAAAATTGAAGGCACTCCAAACTAAGGGGGCCATGAATAACAGCGAGCACCAAAATACTGCATCGAAAAACCCCTGTATAGATGCCACAGGTGCAAATGGAAGAGACCTTAGGTCTTATTAAAGAACTATATGCTGGCCCCATCTCTACACCGAAAAGGGTGCAGGTCCCAAGAAAAGTATCAGAGAGGTAAATGTGTTAGTCTGTATCTTCGAGAACAACAAGAAGTCTTGTGGCACCTTATAGACTAACAGATATTTTGGAGCATAAGCTTTCGTGGGCAAAGACCCACTTCATCAGATGTATGAGTCTCAGAAGAAGGGAAGAAGGGTAGAAGGGAAACAGTACAATAGAGATAATGGATTTCAGGAAGGCAGATTTTGGTAAACTCAGACAGCTGGTAGGTAAGGTCCCATGGGAAGCTAAACTGTGGGGAAAGACAGCTGAGGAGAGTTGGCAGTTTTTCAAAGGGACATTATTAAGGGCCCAAAAGCAAGCTATCCCACTGTGCAGGAAAGATAGAAACATGGCAAAAGACTGCCTTGGCTTAATCAGGAGATCTTGCATGATCTCAAAATAAAAAAGGAATCATATAAGAAATGGAAACCAGGGCAAATTACAAAGGATGAATATAGGCAAACAACACGAACATGCAGGAGCAAGATTAGAAAGGCTAAGGCACAAAATGAGCTCAAACTAGCTACAAGCATAAAGGGAAACAAGAAGGCTTTTTACAAATACACTGGTAACAAGAGGAAGACTAAGGAGAGGGTAGGGCCATTGGTCAGTGAGGAGGGAGGAACCGTAACAGGGAATTTGGAAATGGCAGATATGTTTAATGATTTCTTTGTTTCTGTCTTCACTTTGAAATCTGAAGGAATGCCTGACATAGAGAATGCTAGTGAAAAAGGGGTAGGTTTAGAAGTTGAAATAGGAAAAGAACAAATTAAAATTTACTTAGAGAAATTAGATGTCTGCAAATCACCAAGGCCTGATGAAATGCATCCTAGAATCCTCAAGGAGCTGATAGTAGAGGCATCTGAGCCTTTAGCAATCATTTTTGGTAAATCGTGGGAGACGGGAGAGATTCCAGAAGACTGGAAAAGGGCAAATATAGTACCCATTTATAAAAAGGGGAACAAGAATAACCCGGGAAACTACAGGCCAGTCAGCTTAAGTTCTGTGCCAGGAAAGATAATGGAGCAGGTAATTAAAGAAATCATCTGCAAGCATTTGGAAGGTGGTAAGGTGGTAGGGAACAGCCAGCATGGTTTTGTTAAAAACATATCATGTCGAACCAATCTGATAGCTTTCTTTGATAGAATAACGAGTCTTGTGGATAAGGGAGAAGCGGTGGATGTGGTATACCTAGACTTCAGTAAAGCATTTGACACGGTCTCACATAATATACTTATCAATAAACTATGCAAATACAACTTAGATGGGGCTACTATAAGGTGGGTGAACAACTGGCTGGATAACCGTACCCAGAGAGTAGTTATTAATGGTTTTCAATCCTGCTGGAAAAGTATAACAAGTGGAGTTCTGCAGGGGTCTGTTTTAGGACCGGTTCTGTTCAATATCTTCATTAACGATTTAGATATTGACATAGAAAGTACACTTATTAAGTTTGCAGATGATACGAAGCTGGGAGGGGTTGCAAGTTCTTTGGAGGATAGGGTCATAATTCAAAAGGATCTGGATAAACTGGAGAAATGGGCTGAGGTAAACAGGATGAGGTTTAATAACGACAAATGCAAAGTGCTCCACTTAGGAAGGAACAATCAGTGTCACACATACAGAATGGGAAAGGACTGCCTAGGAATGAGTACAGCAGAAAGGGATCTAGGGGTTATAGTGGACCACAAGCTAAATATGAGTCAACAGTGTGATGCTGTTGCGAAAAAGGCAAACATGATTCTAGGATGCATTAACAGGTGTGTTGTGAACAAGACACGAGAAGTCATTCTCCTGCTCCACTCTGCGCTGGTTAGGCCTCAGTTGGAGTATTGTGTCCAGTTCTGGACACTGCAGTTCAGGAAGGATGTGGAGAAATTGGAGAGGGTCCAGAGGAGAAAAACGAGAATGATCAAAGGTCTAGAGAACATGAGCTGTGAAGAAAGGCTGAAAGAATTGGGCTTGTTTAGTTTGGAAAAGAGAAGACTGAGGGGGGACATGATAGCAGTTTTCAGGTATCTAAAAGGGTGTCATAAGGCAGAGGGAGGGAACTTGTTCTTCCTTGCCTCTGAGGATAGAACAAGAGGCAATGGACTGAAATTGCAGCAGGGGAGGTTCAGGTTGGACATTAGGAAAAAGTTCCTAACTGTCAGGGTGATCAAACACTGGAACAAATTGCCAAGGGAGGTGGTAGAATCTCCATCACTGGAGATATTTAAGAAGAGGTTAGACAGATGGCTTTCACGGATGGTCTAGAAAGTGCTTGGTCCTGCCATGAGGGCAGGGGGCTGGACTTGATGGCCTCTCGAGGTCCCTTCCAGTCCTACTCTTCTATGATTCTATGAAAAGCTTATGCTCCAAAATACCTGTTAATCTATAAAGTGTCACAGGACTTGTTGCTGGTCCCAAGACAGCATCCAAACTCTTTTTGTGCTCTGGTGGCCCATGCTGGCCCTGAGCTGTGCTGCATGAGACAGGAGCCAGGAGCCAGGGGTGGACCTTTAGAACTGTGGTGTTGAAAGCTGATGAGGGCAGCATGAAGCAAGTGCGGGGTAGGCTGAGGAACGAAGGGTAGTGGGGGGCATGGAGGGCCAGGGATGTGAGCATGCTGACAAGGGAAAATGTGGATTTCCATGGAGTGATGTTGGGATCCAGGGCTCAGTTGGAGGGTCGGGGTGGAACAGGACTCTAGGGGAAATGGAAATGTGCATGACTGCAAGAGGGACTGGAGAATTTGGACTGTGAACAAGTAGAAAGATATAATAGTTGAGCGGGGAAAATCCTCTGGAGGGGAAGTTGAGGGACTTGACAAGCCAGCTCTGCTTTGTTAGAACAACTCAACTCTGGTGACATTCAGCCTCCTTTGGAGACAGTACGCTGGAAATTAATATACGACAGCTAAGTATTACTGTGGACATTGTCTAGGACTGCTCTATCAGCCACGGCAAGGTACAAGCAGACACAGACAGAATAAGTCAGTCAGGAACAGCTTCCCAGGCATCGACCTCATGTTAAAACAAAGAAAAATCCAAACCACTCTAGGGCTGTGTCACATAGATCATGCAGAGTAGATAAAAGGAACAAGCAGAGTTAATTTAAGATGTTAGTGGGAGGATCGTAGGGTGTGTCCACACAGCAAAGTTATTTTGAAAAAATGGCTGCTATTTCAAAATAACTTTGCTAGCGTCTACACAATGCAACTGCTATTTCGCAATAAGTTGCAAATAGCAGATGACTTATTTCAAAATAGGTGAATCTCATCGTACACAGAATAGCACTTATTTCGAAATAGGGGCTGTGTAGATAGGGAATAGAGCCTATTTCGAGACAAGCCATAGTGCATCCAATGGCTCTATTTTGAAATAGTCTCTATTGTGTGCAGACCCTATTTTGGAATAAGGTTTGCTTATTCTGGGGTTTTCCTGTAGTGTAGATGCATTATTCTGGAATGATTTGGTTTGGAATAATAACTTAGATATAAGGTATTCCAGAGTAACTTTGCCGTGTACACTTACCATTAGATAACTTAGTGGGTAATATTTTCAAAAGACCTAAGTGATTTAGGAATCAATATCCCAATCTTAAGGAAGGTGCAGACACCTAGTCCAAGAAGGCACTTAACCCACTGAAAAGCACTTTAGGCACTTAACCCACTGAAATCAACAACAGTTAGGCACTTAATTACTTTTATGAATCCCTTCTTCGGTGTCTAAATCACTTTTTAAAATGGGAATTAGGCCTTTTTAAAAATATCCCCTATGTATTTTCTGTGGAATAGACCCTCAGCTGAAGGGCTGTCCCTTTAAAATGTCTATTTCATGCTGATGAAAGCTGACATTTATTGAACTCCTCTTTCTCACTGTGTCATCCTGGCATGCATGAATGTTAATGAGTTTCTCAAAGATGGATTGAAACGTGTTTGAAATTAAATGCTGGAATCAAACACAGAGATCATTTATAAAATCTCTGCTCTCCAATTTCCTGGTGGCCAGAGCAATCATCATAAAACAGGGAAGGAGAGGACGTGGTGATGAAGGTGTGGGAGTACAAGAATGATAAGGAACAATGCTGCCTTCAAGTATAAACAGGAATCATCTCCATAAAGAGTGGTAAAGATATATGCATTTTTTTCTTTAAATCTCTAGGAGGCATGCTGTTGGGAAGGGAAGGAGCCAGTTTTCGTATTTCTTGTCTCCCCTCCAACCTCTGATGCATAACGGACAAAATTTCAGACTCCCACCACTAGGGGAAATTCCAATGGAACATTTTCAGTTGTCTCCTCCAGGGTTCAGCTGCCTACTGGGATTTCAAACAGAACAACAGAGTTCACTCATCTGAGGGTCCTGAAGTGTCAGATAAAACTAAGAGTAGTCAGCAAATATTGGCACAGAGCAACTGAAGGATTTTAATGGGTTCCATTGGTATTCCCAGGACCACCCTCACACTAAAAACAATGAGAAGTCCTCGGACACCTTATAGACTAGCAGATTTATTGGCGCATAGGTAAAGACCCAATTGGTCAGATGCATGGTGGAAATTCCAGAGGCCACTGGACTTCTAGTTTTTGTGGATATAGGCTAACACAGCTACCCTGCTGATACTTGTTAACCTCAGCCTCGAAACGACAGACAGAAAGCACTACTCGTTTGCTGCAGGGTTTAATGTGACCATTCTAACTATCATCCTGCATTTATCCTGCATTCAGAGTTTACCCAATAAAAGGAGTATCTTTTTAGCCTCATCTTTATGTGTCGTTTGTACTGTGGTAGCATCTAGAAGCTCCTGTCCTGGGCCGAGGGTGACCTACTAAAATTGGAGGACTGGGATAAGAGAAATCTGATGAGGTTTAACTAGGAGAAGTGAGGAGTCCTGCACTTAGGACATAAGAATCCCAAACATTGTGACAGGCTGAGGACCACCAGAATAAGCAGTAGTTCTGCCGAAAAAGACCTGTGCATTACAGTAGATGAGAAACTCGACATAAGTCAATGATGTGCCCTTGTGGACAAGAACGCTAATGGCTTATTGGACTGCATTTGTAGGAGCATTGCCAGCATATCAAGGAAAGTGTTTATTCCCCTTTATTCAACACTGGTGAGGCCACATCTGGAATACTGTGTCCAGTTCTGGGCCCTCCATTATAAAAAGTGGGTGGACATGTTGGAGATAATCCAGCGGAGGGCAGAAAAAAATATTAGGAGGCTGAAGCACATGACCTATGAGGAGAGGCTGAGAGATTTACTTAGTCTGCAGAAGAGAAGAGTGAGGTGGGGATTTGATAGCAGCCTTCAACTACCTGAAGGGAGATTGCAAAGAGGATGGAGAGAGGCTGTTCTCAGTGGTGACAGATGACAGAATGAGGAGCAATAGCCTCAAGTTGCAGTGGGAGAAGGGTTGGATATTAGGAAAAACTATTTCAGCAGGAGGGTGGTGAAGCACTGGAACAGGTTACGTAGAGAGGTGATGGAATCTCCATCTGGGATGTTTTTAACATCCTGGCTCAACAGAGCCCTGGCTGGGATGATTTAGTTGGGATTGGTCCTGCTTTGAGCAGGGGGTTGGACTTGGTGACCTCATATGGTCTCTTCCAGCCCTAGGATTCTGATTCTAACAGAACCGCATTGTGAGAGGCATTGCATTAACACAGAGCAAAAAGGCCACTCGTTTCCCCAACATGCTTATTTGCTTTGAGAGGAGGAGTGGAAAGGTTGTTCTCTGCTGCAGCTAACCAGATGCACCATGCCACTTCAGCTGTGGTTAACAGAAATCCATGTTTGTAGCTTCTGTAAGGTTGGGCAAAGTTTCCTCCATGCAACTGTGGGGTCAGAAGCAAACTTAGTTAGCATCACTTGTGATCTTCTCGTTGGCTAACAGCTGGTTCTCTTTACTTTATCTAGACACCATTCTAAAGTAGAGCACCTTTAATGATGGTACCTCCTGCCCGCTGCCAAGCTCATTCTGCCTCAGCCTCCTAACAGACCTGGGTTCAGAGGGAGACTCCCACGCTGACCCCCAACATCCCCTGCTCCAGTTGAAACGTGATGGTTCTTGCATTCCGAGCCTGTCAGAGGTCTGGCCTGTCTGTTCCCCTCTAGGGAAGGGCAGATGGACCAAACTTGAGTGCTGGTGCATCCTGCTTTAGTCACTCAAATCAGGGGGATTTATAGTTACTGGTGGTATCATAATGCCCCTTCTAAGGCCTCTTCTAAGGTGGCTGTGAAACCTGGCCTGGCTCCTGCACAGCAGGGATTGGTGAACTCTGCCTTATGTCCTAAAGGGGTGGGAACTGGTGAGAAGACGACAAAGGTCATAGACCTTCTCCTCTTCATAAAGCCTGCACGAGGCACTGGGCCTCCCGCCGTATGCCAGGACATCTTGAGGAGTTACCCTTCCTCAGGGCTCAACCCCACCCAGGGCTCCGTGTGATTCAGTAAGGGCAAGTCCCTCCTTCTGCCCAGCTCTGCATGCACACCACATACTCTGACCTCATTTGCCCAGCACGGCTGCAGGCCCGGTCTGTGCTTCATTAAGGGCAGGGACAGGGTGTTTGCTGGCCCTTCTAGGGATGGCATTTAGGAATAGACTGAATTAGTAAGGCACAGACTTGGGTTGGGAAAGGGCTGAACTGCCTCAGCATGGGGGAAATCTGGAGGAGAGATTTTAGCTGAGAGTTCCCTCTCTGCACAAGAGAGCTTTGGCCCCATCCAATCAGGGACAAGATGTGTTCCCACGGCTCCATATTTTGTGATTTTGACTGACCCTAGTGCAAGGTTGTAACCTGTACCCTCTATCACGTAACACACACACGAGAGCTAGCTGCCAGCTACACCAACAATGTAAGCAAAATTAGAGTCTTGATCCAGCCCTCATGAAGCTGATGGGAGTCAGCTCCTGGGCTTCGCAGGGGAGTTGGCTGGATCCCTGAGAGTTTATAATGAACGTCATTTCTTCACTCCTTTGGGGTTCCCTGCCAAACCTTAAGACATTTGTCTTGTTAATTGCAAAAAGAGGTCCCAGGAGGAGGACTCATTCTTGACAGCCCTAGGATGGTTGTTTTGTCTGGAGAGAAAAAGCAATGCTAAAAACTGACAGGCAACCCCTGAGAAATCTGACCCACTGCCAAACAGAGTTGCTTTCAACTATATGATTTTTACACTCTGCCTAATATTTCTGAATAATGGAACAACACACCTGAAACTCTGGGATAATCTTACACGATATCAATGTTTTGGTATCACTTGTAGACTCAGGCATGCACTGTATGTTCAGATATATCCAATTTTTGGCAAAGTGCACCTAATATTGGACTTCATAAAAAACTCTGCCTTAATTCTTTCCCCCTAACTATGAGGTTTTGGAAAGCAACGACCAGTAATTATGTGTCTATGAGGCTCTGGGAGAATTATTCTAAGCATGCATTAATCTGCCATGCCTTATTAGTTACTAAGAAGTATTAACTTGGCCTAGCAGGTGCTGATAAGGTAAATAAATAATGTGTGGGTTCTTTTTTTTCCACATGTGTGAGTATATGGAAAATTTGCTAGTAACTACTTCCATAAACAGAGTTAGGATGTGTTCCTGTCATAGTGATTTACAGCACAGTGACAAAGAGGTCTTATGTAGTGATCGTGTCATTAACCTCTTTGGATCCACTCATGAAGTCCTTACTGCAGTAAAAGTCCCATTGATATTGAAAGGAGTCTGAGGCAAGGACTTGGGAAACTGGAATCTGCATTAATTTCTCTGAGCACTGAGTGGCTATGAAATGTTTGATTTGCATGACACATAACTAGGAATTGAAGTGAGCTTTTTGCTCAGTTTAGTCTCAGGAGTAGAGATATGCAGGAAATGGTTTAATCCGCAAAGCAGGGTTGGAAACTTTTGAAATCTCAAAAATGTTGTGAGGTGGGAAAACCAGGGCCTTCAAAAGCTTTCACAAGAAACCAGAGAGAAAGAATCCCTGGTCCAAATCAAAGAGTGTAAACCCACATTCCACTGAACAGTTCCAATTCAGCATTAATCTATAATTAAGAAATATCTGCGCCTGAAAAATCCTACCTCTCTTCAGCTTTGCCTACAAGTAAGTCAGAAGTATAATTGGTCACATATCAGATACTGGAGAGGGTAAATGCAACAGCAGGATATGTTAAGATGACAAAGATCACAAAAGTAGAGGGCACCATGAATTTATCTTAGGGCCAAAACGCTGCCTGCATGGGAATAAAAACGGCGGAAGAAACTGGGTATTTTCTGAGGGCGTCTGAACATTATTTTAGAAGGAGATTGACCTCAGAAGCCTTAAAAACCATTCAGGAGGTTGGGCACAAGGACTGAGGAATGGAAAAGAATAATTCACTAATGACCTGACAAGGAACTTGGAGCCCCACAAAACCGGTCTCTCAGAACACCTGCCTAAGCCCGGACAACACACCGAACTACAGAGCAAAGGCTGGAACACTGAGGAACAGCCCCAAACAAACTCTTGAGGCAGTGAACCCAGAAGGGGCCCATGAAAGGTTGCCAGACTGTCCTGAGACCCAATGAACCTTCAAGGCTGTGAACGCAAAGGGTCGCAGCATGCCAGCAACAGACAGGCTTACGCTGATCCAGCACACTGGGAAAGGCGCCTGAGAGCAAGAAAACCCATGTATTTGATACAGAAGCACATCCAGCAGGGAAGAGTCTGGGATGGGGGTTGGGCAGATGTGCTGTCTCAAAGGGCTTACCTACTGGTGAGGCCAAGGGTAATAAGGGTTAAAAAGGAAGAGAGGGGAAACAACTGTCCAAGGTCACGCTGCAGTTCAGGGTTGGGGCCAGCTCCCCCAAGAACCTGTCCAGTAGATCAGACTTCCTCCTCTTTCCAATAACAATCGTGCAAAGGACCATATGCTGTAACACCAACATGTTTTTCCTTCTCTTCTTCCCTCGAAATATAATGGCCACTTGATTTCCAATGTGCTTGAATGAACCATTGCTTTTTGCAGTTATGATCCTTTTATTATTTCACTGTGCCACATGGCTGCACACGTAATTAAGGATTTAAATAATGAATACATATTAGCATAATGTAAATCATCACCATCATCATTTCCCATTCATGAAAACTGGTGTTAACTGCCTGCGAATTGCAAACATTCGAAGGCCTCCACTAAGCCTAATATAGTTTTAAATTAAAAACTATCTGCCTGTTATAAATTGCAATAAAAAGAGACTTTCCACTACCCTTAAATTGTTCCCAACTCAATCTGCTGCACATCTGTTGGCAAAACTGGATGTCCAAGGCCCTTAAGAGAGCCCTGAATATATTAGCATCTTCAATGAAGGCAGCATGCAATGCTCAAACCATGATTATCTCCAGCCAAATTAAATCCTTTGAGTTAACATTATGCGTGTCTATCCAGATTGAATTTAGTAAGGTCAGCTATAAAAAAACAATTGTGATCTCACCACATACTGAACTCCTTCATCTTTTTTAAATGAACTCATTAGTAAGCTATAGTTGGCAAAGTTCTCCTGAGTCAGGACTGTGAAGCATCACTTTTCTGAAGACTATGGGAATGCTGCTCTGTCTTCTGCAGAGGCTGAGAGCAGCATTGTTAGTCAATTAGAATCCCTAATTATGAATTCAGTAGATGTGCCGGACAACGGGACAATCTGATTCTTGGAATGTTGGGTTGCCTGACTTTTGAAATTTAGCATGAAATGTTTTAATTACTGACCACAGAACTTTAGGCAAAGCTACTGAATCAGCACCCAAGGATAGCCTTTATATCTTGACATCTGGAGAGTTGCAAGTCCATGCTGATGCCATTGCTAACTGCACAGTAATCCATAAGCAAACTGCACTGTAAGAAGTATGAGAAAGATAGCTGTTTAGTCTCTGTATTCTATGAAAACAAAACAGCAGAAATGTAGCCATTTAAAGACTAACAAAATAATTTATTATGTGATGAGCTTTCGTGAGACAGACCCACTTCTTCAGATCTACAGCCTTACCAGAACAGACTCAATATATAAAAAACAGTGGTCCAAAAATTGTTATCAAGGTTGGCAAATCAGAAAAAATTGTTAACATTGCTGGCAAATCAGATAGAAGAGCAGAGAGAGCAGGGTGAGTGGTGGGAAAGTGAGTGTTAGGTCAAAATTCAAAGTACGTGAAAGAGCCCTTATCATGGTTCAGGTAATTGCTGTCCCTGTTCAAACCATGTGTAATGTGTTGAATTTGAATACGAATGTTAGTTCCAAACATTCGCTATGTACACGGTCGTTAAAGTCTCTTTTCTGCAGAACCCAAACTCTCAGGTCTTTAGCAGAATGGCCCAATCCATTAAAGTGCTGGCTGACAGGTTTGTGTATTTGGAGATTTTTGATGTCTGCTCTATGTCCATCATGTGCCAACAATGTCCACACACTTTGTACATAGGGCAGACTGCAAACACTCTTTGCCGAGGAATGAATGGAGGGTGGCTGTTCACATGGACTTTGCAGGCCTGGTTTGCAACCTGTGAGCTAGCCATGGGGCATAGAAAGGGTGACACACCAGGGAACAATCCAAACTATTATCTGTGCTACTGCTTCTCTGTCTTGCTGATCACAAACAGCCCCCAGCAGGTGAGTCACTCCCAGCTGTATCTGTGCCCATGTTGCAGCCAGCCTTGGCTTCCAGCAGCCTTACAGATTACCCCAGAGTGATCCCTACACACCCCCAGGCCTAGACATTCCCACAAAGATGTACATCCTGTCTTGCCCTCTGATGGAGAGCGGGTGGGAGTGAAGGGGCTCGACTCAACAGCCAATCAACATGGCAGTGAACACCCACAGTGAGCTTGTTAGCAAGCAGCCTAATATGATTGATGTGGTTTGCATCACTGGCTGAGGCAGAGCCTTGCCTTTGCTCCTGACCACTTGAGTTTCTCAGATCCTCTAGGTTGGCTCATCCCAGCCCGTCCTTTCTAACCAAAACCCAGATTATTCTGGCGTGAGCTTCTCCTGCGTTGCTCCGTCCATCAGACCCCACAGCCTACTCACAGCTTTTGAGGGAATAGGGCCAGATTTGGCATATGCTGGAGACAGTGGAGAGATTCCCACTGATGCAACTAACCCACTGATGACTTTGGTCTCCACATTTCAGATTCTTTCTGAGCTCTGTCTTCTTGTTTTTCATAAACAAGCTGCAGTGATCCATCCACCTTGTAGCTACTCTTCTTCTCCTTAGAGCTCCCAGCTGTAGCTGATGCATTTCTGTGGAGAGTCCACTGACTCATTCAACAAAATCTTCTTTTACAGAAGTAGCTTTGTTGTAGAACAGAAGCAGAACCTCCGTGTGAATGGAAAATCTGATTCTGAAATTGTGAGCTTCAGACCTCATTTTCTAAGCCATGCCTCGACAAAAGACCACAGTTAAGTGTTCAGCACCCCATACCTCCTACCTGGGTCACTTAATTCAGGTGCCAAAGGCCTTGTCTTCACTACAATAAAATAAAATAAAATAAAATAAAGTGCTCTCCAGTCAGTGAAGGCAAAACAGTTTGTAATTTTCACGAGTTAATAGGCCAAAGTAGACCTTAGGTTTCCCCAGATTCTTTAACTCTTTAACCGCAAACATACATGAACATTAAAAACTGCCTTCAGTGATTTGGATTGTAACTGGAGTTCATTGGAGTTAAGAATATGAGGCCTAAATGGAAGCTGTTCTACCTGGAGATTACACAAACAGGCACCCTGCAATTGCCTGACCCTGTCAATTCTAGTGACATCAATAGGAGCAGAGCGAAGCCAGTCTGAGTGCTTTATAAAAAGCCCAACTTAATCTGGGATCTCAGACATATACCTGGCACTTGACATACCAAGATAAGTCAGCAAGTTTTCGTGTTCCAACCTTATTCCCACTACCCTTCAATTCCCACCATTCAGCCTTCCCGCATGGCATGGGCCAATTCTCCTTCCCAATCAGTCACACCAGCACAGGCCACTGAGTGTCAAAGTGGTCTAGTGTCATTTTAGAGTATGTCTACACTGCAGCTGGGACCACTTCTCCTCAAGCAAATGCACTGACAATAGCATTAGCTCAGGCCAGCTGTCCAGCTGTGCACCCAGTAGGGGAGCTGATCTAAGCCCCTGCCCTGTGTAACCTAGCCCAGCACAGACATGGCTGCTCTCAGTGCACTAACTGGAGCAGAGCTAGCACCATCTGGCTATCTCCACTTGGAAGGACTGCAATATAGACATGCCCTGCAAAAGGAATTTGGCCCTATAATCACAGAGCATTGATGTAGCATGGCTGCATGAGCTGGGTTTAGCTGATTGTCTGGTGAATGCAGTTTGATAGCACCTTGGAAAAGAGCTTTTTATTTGCAGCATTTTTTGACATTATAGAGGATGGATCAATGCTTGGAGTGCTTTAAAAGTGAGCAGGATTTGACCCCAGATCAGTAATGAGGTGCAGACACCATAGTATCTGGAAATTGAATCTGAATGAGTTAATACTTTCTGCCTTGGTAAAAAATCTCAAGGTAATTATCACTGGATTTGCACCAGATGACTCCCTTAGCACATTATGTTACTTTTCAGATCTTTACTTCATACCCATAGCCTTTTGCCATAAGATCACAGGGCTCTAAACTCTGCCATACTCCAGAAAAATGTCTCTCTGGCTCAATACAGCTCTTCATGGTCATTAAAAGAAAATGACTGAATTAATTCAGGACCTCAAGAGCATTCTGTCGAACTGAATTTAAACCTGAGGGAAAAAAATGACCAACCAAAGTGCACTTGGGTAGAGGAGTGGGGGGTGGGAGGATAATAAGAATAGCCACAATTCATTTCTAATCAAACTTAGCTTTCTAATAAGACAATATAATGAAGCCCTTTATGACTACTGACTTTTTTTAACAACTGATGAATTTGAAAAAAATCCAACAGGAAAGCTTTATAACAGGAAAGCAAAAACCCATTATTAAAACTGGGCCAAAGCACTGGGGAAGTGTGTTTGGCTAAGAAGTGGTGAAAAGACATGTTTGTTTCCAAAGTATAACGAGTATGGAGTTTGTCATGTGTGTCTGAGGACAGTTACATAGCCATGGGACTGCTTTCTTATTCGGCCACATCAGAAATCATTGATTCCTTGTCCCATAGAGGAAATAAACTACCTCTTCCTTAAACCAAACCTGAATATTTCATTGTAGAGTAGTTTTTGGTTTGTTTGTTTTTTTTAATTATAAGAAGACGTATATTCAGACCAGAACCTGAAATCTGAGATCTCGAATTTAAAGGTAGCCAAGTTTCATGATACTAGAGGGAATGCTTCCCTGAGAGTCTAAATCCAAAATGCCAGGGGAACTCCATTTCATAGTCCAAGTCCAGTCCAACACCTCTAGGCTACGTCTACACGTGCACCCAACTTCGAAATAGCTTATTTCGATGTTGCGACATCGAAATAGGCTATTTCGATGAATAACGTCTACACGTCCTCCAGGGCTGGCAACGTCGATGTTCAACTTCGACGTTGCTCAGCCCAACATCGAAATAGGCACAACGAGGGAACGTCTACACGGCAAAGTAGCACACATCGAAATAAGGGAGCCAGGCACAGCTGCAGACAGGGTCACGGGGCGGACTCAACAGCAAGCTGCTCCCTTAAAGGGCCCCTCCCAGACACACTTTCATTAAACAGTGAAAGATACACAGAGCCAACAACTAGTTGCAGACCCTGTATATGCAGCACGGACCCCCAGCTGCAGCAGCAGCAGCCAGAAGCCCTGGGCTAAGGGCTGCTGCCCACGGTGACCACAGAGCCCCGCAAGGGCTGGAGAGAGAGCATCTCTCAACCCCCCAGCTGATGGCCGCCATGGAGGACCCCGCTATTTCGATGTTGCGGGACGCGGATCGTCTACACGTCCCTACTTCGATGTTGAACGTCGAAGTAGGGCGCTATTCCCATCCGCTCATGGGGTTAGCGACTTCGACGTCTCGCCGCCTAACGTCGATTTCAACTTCGAAATAGCGCCCAACACGTGTAGACGTGACGGGCGCTATTTCGAAGTTACTGCCGCTACTTCGAAGTAGCGTGCACGTGTAGACGCAGCCCTAGTGATTTGTCCCCTTCTATACTGCTTTGTCTCCTCCTTTCCTATGGCATCCCCATGGCTCTGCCAAATGCTCATGAGGGATTAACAGAAGCATCTCAATTCCTCCAGTTCTCCTCTCTTGCTGTCCACAAGTGTGTGTTTGTGTGTGTGTGTGTGTGTGAGAGAGAGAGAGAGAGAGAGACAGAGAGACAACAGCATCTAAAAGCCAGACAAGCCCACCATCTTTCCAACATCCTGGGTGTCTGGTTCCTCCTTCTGTACATCCAAGCCAAACTGTTCCAGGAATCTCCAGGCTCTCCAGACATTAAAAACCGAAGAATTAAGCCATGTTGCTAAATAAATGCTGAACTCGGCATTCTGCTCTGAACTCTGTGCTTTACCCAGGCAATTCCCAGTTCTTTGAACTCTAGATAGATTGGAACTAGCTCCATGTGCGTTTGCCCTGAAATGATGATCAGACAAGCTGTTGTCATCTAGGCTAGTCATGTTCTAAAGGAGCCATTCTGATACCTAGTCTCAGTAAGATCCTTCCTTTACAGATGTGCCCATGTTTGAATGTGCCTACAGACAGCACTGTTAATTTTCTTTTTCCTCCATATAGGAATAGACACTGTATAAAACAAAACTTCACTAATTTAGCAGACCACAATTGCCTATATTGTCTGTACCATACTGCTCTTCGCAGCTCTAAGCGGACACAAATTTCAGAGGAAACTATCTCAACTGTATTTCAAGAAATCCTGTTAACTTTACGCGTCATGACTGCCAATGGCCTTGATGAAAGTATTCATGGTGTAGCAATGATGACAGTGCCAAATTCTGACTTCATTTGGATCTAAGCAATCCTAGGAGCTTCAACAGAGGCATACATGCAGAAGTAAAGATGAAACTTTATGTCCATTGACCAAAGCAAGATTTAATTGGCCAGCTGGGTAGGCATGATGAATGTGTCAGTTACCATGTCATGAATAAAATCCTCTAAAGGTTTAAACCCAGGAAGAAGGGCTTCTCCTTGGGGGGCAGCCCAGTGAGCCAATAAGGAGAAAGGGATCCTTTCTGAGTGGAAACAGTTGCCTGCTGAGGAGCCTTTGTGTGGTTGGAGCAGGGACAGACCAATATGCTGGATCTTAACCAGCCTGAATGAATCCAGTAAATATCCTGGCCATATCCAAAGCAGTGATTAGATATGTAAGTAAAAAGGAAATGTTTCATTAGATGCAATCAGGTTAAAGTTATTTGGGAACTGGTGGGAGATTTTCTAGGCTGATTGAGATATTTTTCGCCTGTACATTGTAACTTCTAAGCTGAATGCCAGGGAAGTAATTTTCTGTGCCCCAACCTTAATGTTTTGACAAAACAAAGCAGCAGAAATGTAGCATTTTAAAGACTAACAAAATGATTTACTTGGTGATGAGCTTTTGTGGGACAGACCCAAGAAATGGATCTGTCCCACAAAAGCTCATCACTGAATAAATCATTTTGTTAGTCTTTAAAACGCTACATTTCTGCTGCTCTGTTTTGTTAGCGTACAGACTAACATGGCTTCCTCTCTGTTACTATTCTTGATGTTTTGAGTTGTTTTTATTATACTCAGTAACCAAGCATGCTTTCTTTTTTACTTCCTTGGTATTTTTTCAACATTTATTTTGTGAATAAATTACTTTTTAAGGTAATGATTTGATTCCCATCCTAGAGGTCTGTGTACACACATGCCCAAGCCAAAAGGGTCAGCTATCAGATTACAGCTTTTAGGATTACACCACAGGGAGCTATCCAAGTATGTCTTCCTGGGTTTTAAGGAGAGCTTTTCCACATGGTGGTGGTGGCAGTGATTACCTCCTAGGGTGAGGGAATCTGTGACTTTGGGGAGCTTTTTTTTAAGTGGAGCCTATCAAGGCAAGGTGTTTTTAAGGTTTTTGAGGGCCCCTGCTTTCTGGACTCAGAAGCTGTGTCTACACTAGCCCCAGACTTCGAAATGGCCACACAATAGCCCCATGGGAATAAGAGGACTTCGAAGTAGGCGGGGTCCTTTCGAAAAGGAGCCCCGTCAGGACGAGACGCTTAGCGGCGAGGTGCGTCAATTTCGAAGCGCCGCTGCCGCCTGCATGCTAATGAAGCGCTGAATGTGCATTTCAGCGCTTCATTAGTAAACTTCGAAATGGCCATTTGTGTGGCCATTTCGAAAGTTGGGGCACGTGTAGACATGGCCCTAGAGTGTCAGAATAGGGATCGGTCGTGACCAACCACATCACTGAGACAGAGTGGATGAAGGAAAAAAAGCCACCAGCAGAGAAAGATAATGGAGGCAGACTTCTAGTGGGACAAAAGGTCCCCTCAGTAACAAAAATTCACTCTGGCTTCTTCTTTTTTTCCCTTTTCTCAGCTAACTGGGCTCAGGCCACCAATTATGCTGGTCCAGTGCTGACTCCCTATCCATTCCCTCCTCCCATACAAATCTATCCACTCTTTTCTAGGCCATCTCTTGTTCTCCAAGGGTGAACTCTGGTCTCACATACTTCCCTAGCAAGATTCCCTTCTCCCATCCTTTACACACACCAATACCACCTCATCCTTCTGTCTTGCAGGTTCTCTCTGGTACTGAAGACTTTGCTCTCCCTCTTGGGGACATCATTCAATATGTAGTCCAGCACTATGACCTTCTCACTGCCTTCAAACATCTCATTTCAATAGCTCCAAGTCTTTGCAACCACCTGTCTTTGTTTGCCCATGTTGCTGATCTGCACAGGAGACCTGGTCTCACCATGGTTTTTTTCTACTTGTCCCCTAGGGCAGGTTGGATGTCCACTTACAGTAAATCTTGTGCCAAATTTCCCCACGCTCCTCAGGCTTACTCTCATTTCTGTCACTTCCCCAATTTGTCTCTAACAGTCCCCCTGGTATATAAACAGAGAACACAAATGTAGGTGCGGGCCATTGGCATTGGTATCTGTTTGCTTTGTTTCCACACAAGTCATCCAGGTGATCTGAGTCTTTTCTTCACTCATTTTGAGCTAGTTTCCTTTCTAGACATCAATCAACTGGGCCAAATTTTCTTCCCTATTGGCCTCCAGTTCGGTATCATTTGCAGAGAATAGCTGCAAACTCCTACCATTAGGATTTGATTGATTATGAAGTTCATCACAGTTAAGAATAGTAATGAACTAAGCACTGATCCCTCATCATGCTCAGTTACACCTTTAATCCCTCCATTATTTGGAAGGATGTCTGCATTTTCGTCCCAGGGCATAGAATTCTATGGAACCTTGTCCCAGTGATGATAGGTTTGCAACAGATGTACCAGCTGGTACCTAGGGTTTTTGTTTTTTTTTTCAAATATTTTCTCCAAGTTGAGGAAACCATATTTGCAAGTCTAGCAGCCATGCCTGTCCTTCCCTCCCACTTCTTTTCTGAATGTCTAGCAATGAACATATTGCCTCTTTTCCTTTTCTAAAAGGAAATTTCTCCTTTCCCAAAATGGGAAATAAATTCAATTTAAATAGGAAACTGCACAGTCTTCCAGATTCAGGACCTGATCCAAAGCCCATAGATGTCAGACTCTGAACTGAGAACTAGAATGGACAGGCTCATGACTCAAGAACTAGAGGTCATCAAATGAAATTAGGAGGCAGCAGGTATAAAAAAACAAAGGGAACTAGACTGGTTAAAAAGGTAGGTATTTTTCTGCAATAAACTGGCTGAAATGAAGAGTTGCTAGCATGTTCAAAGTTTCATGGGACTTTTTGTCACAATATAAAGAACAATTTGCCAATATCTCTTCCCCCGCCGCCCACCACCTTCTTGTTCTTTTTTATTCTTTCAGGAAAGGAAGAGAAATAACAAGGGAAAATTAAAAAAAAAATCAAATCTCACTGAAGTTTAAATTTCAGTCAATAAGCCATTTTGATTTTTTAAAAGTTTTCCAAAACAAAGGTCATCATTTTTGCAGGTGCTCTTAGTGTCTGTAATGACACCCATTTGTGTGAAGCCACAGCATAAATGACCTCTAACTGAAACCAGAAAAGTACTAAGTAATCACTAAAGCTGAATGAAAATCTTACTGTCCCCTGCAGACCCCAAACAGGCTCAACAAGTCTCAGTTTCAACATGTTTTGGCAAAACGGAAAAGTTCAGCTTTGGAGAAGTCAGATCTCTTAGGATGCACTATAGACATATAATTCCCATGCTGCACCACAGGGCTTGCTCAGAGGTGATACCATCATGCATCATGGGAATTGCAGTCTGGCCAAGGAGCCTGGCTCATCCCCTAGGAATGAAGCTGTGGAAATACAGTTCCCTTGAGGCAATGAAGCACCAGAGGGAAATGCAGTTTCATGTTAAACTGACTCAAAATGAAGTACATTGTTTTGATTTTTTGTAATGCAAAAACTGTTTTTGGAAGGTGGAGAATCAATATTTTCCGATAGAAAATTTCAGTGTTGAGGAAGCTGCATTATTTCCATCTCAATGATTGTTGACAGAAATTTCCTGACCTGCTCTAGTAGTCCCATATACCAGCTGCTGTATCTTGAGCCATTTAGAAAAATAAATACCAGAGGCGTAGTCGTGTTAGTCTGTATCTTCAAAGGTGACGAGCTGTCTGGTGGCACCTTATAGACTAGCTGATTTACTGAAGCATAAGCTTTCGTGGGCAACGACCCGCTTTGTCAGAAGCATGTGATTCATAAAAAATGAAACCACCTCCATTTGGTCCAATGGACAGACTTCTTAAATTTACTGCTTCTGAGATGCACAGCAAGCAGAGCACAGAAAACCGATGCAGAGAGATGCATGACAATCTCAGTCATAACATACTTAACCCTTTCTAGACCTTTCGTTCAAGAAGTGAGCTCTGCACTACTGTACATGTGGCATCGCTATGGGATTTGAAACTAAACCTGTTTCTTGCTCTATTCCCCAAAGACAATAATGGAATGCTGCAATGGTGACCTCACACTCACCTTGGACTTCTTCTCCCATGAGAAAAGCTAATGCAAAATAAATTCTGACAGGATTTACCTCTGAAATTACTGAGGGAAGTTGACTTGGCATAGGGAAAGCGGGCAAGGAATGCAAGGGAAGATGTTCCACAGTCTTGTACAAGAAAAGCGATATTTTCAACATATTTAAAGTGACGCTCTATAGGCACTGAACACAATCAGCCAGTTCATCTGGGCTACGTCTACAAGTGAAGCCAACATCGAAATAGCTTATTTCAATGTAGCAACATCGAAATAGGCTATTTCGATGAATAACGTCTACACGTCCTCCAGGGCTGGCAACGTCGATGTTCAGCTTCGACGTTGCGTGGCACCACATCGAAATAGGCGTTGCGAGGGTACGTCTACATGCCAAAGTAGCACACATCGAAATAAGGGTGCCAGGCACAGCTGCAGACAGGGTCACAGGGCGGACTCAACAGCAAGCTGCTCCCTTAAAGGGCCCCTCCCAGACACAGTTGCACTAAACAACACAAGATACACAGAGCTGACAACTGGTTGCAGACCCTGTGCCTGCAGCATGGATCCCCAGCTGCCGCAGAAGCAGCCAGAAGCCCTGGGCTAAGGGCTGCTGCCCACGGTGACCATAGAGCCCCTCACGGGCTGGAGAGAGAGCATCTCTCAACCCCCCAGCTGATGGCCGCCATGGAGGACCCAGCAATTTCGACGTTGCGGGACGCGGATCGTCTACACGGTCCCTACTTCGACATTGAACGTCAAAGTAGGGCGCTATTCCGATCCCCTCATGAGGTTAGCGACTTCGATGTCTCGCCGCCTAACGTCGAAGTTAACTTCGAAATAGCGCCCGACGTGTGTAGCCGCGACGGGCGCTATTTCGAAGTTAGTGCCGCTACTTTGAAGTAGCGTGCACGTGTAGACACAGCTCTGATGGGGTCATTTTTAAACATGGTAATAGTGCTTAGTTTGGGATTTCCGGACTTGCACAGCTCCCACAGGTGCTGCTTCCTTTGGGAAAGTGGGGCCTGATGAAAAAAGTTTGCTCACCCCTGTCCTAGGACTCAGAACAATCCCAGTCTTCTGAAGGTCCCTTCATACGTGCAGGCCAAAGTCATGAGGCCTCAGCTCTGTGGGTCCAACTCCGATAAGACACTCTTGAAGGTATCACCCTTCTCGATTGCTAACATTTTGAAACCCTGACATCATTATTACTGTATTATGCGAACACTAATGAATCCATCACATCCCCATTTATGCAGAAGAAGATTTAGTTTTGGATCAAGGGCTCCAATGTGAACCATTGCCAGGGAGGAGGGATTGAGGTATAAAATGTCCTACACAAATATTTTGAGGGAAATCCTCTTTCTGTTTCCACCCTTCAGCCTTCTTATCATGACAAGGCCCCATGCCTGGAGTGCATGAGCCAGTTTCCATTCTTGTTTGCCAGTTGTCAGGTGTATGTTCAGGGGAAGTGCACGTGCTCATTGCTGGAGACAGTGCTGGCAGCTCTGTGTAGAGAGTAGCTGAGATTTTCAGAGCCATTTAGAACCCTTCAGCTGTAGCACTGCTACCTTGAGAGCTAACAGGGCTTAATTATCCCAAATCAGCTCTGTGCACAGATAAAGGCCTCCCTTTGCAGAAGTATGGAGCTCTCTTGGCTCTCCCTGAAGTCTCTAGATATTGTAGGTTCAACTAGTTATGAAATTATTCCCCCCCACCCCCCACAAACACATAAATAAATTATGGGGTTTCCCCAGTGTTCAGCCAGCTCCCTGCACCCTCCCCTTGCCAAGGTTCCTGTGGCTGGGGCTGCTGGCAGGGAACCATGCACCAGCCAGCTCCCAGACCCGGAGCTGCCAGGGTTCCCGCAACCCTAGCCAGGTCCCTAGGGCTGGATCTGCTACTGAGGGTCCCTGCCCCAGCTGGCTCACAGCCATGGGGCTGGTGGTGTCTGCTTGCTACCTGGCTGGGGATCCTAGCTGAGGCTGCAAAGGTGCCGGTACAGCATCCCGGCCCACATCAGTCCAAAAAAAGCACTGGTTTTCACTAAAGTCTAAAACCCCATAACTCTGTTTTTAATTCAAGCATTTTAGTTTCCATCAAACAGTAACATATTTTGGTGTATATATTCTAAAAAAATCAATTTATAATCAATAAATTCTCCTCCCCAAATTTTTCTTTGAAGAAATACCATTTTTTAATGCAAAAGGAAAAAAAATCACTTTGCAAACTTCCATCACCTCTACTTCCAGCTGCTCAGCAACTCTGCTGAACTACCCAGACAAAGTCTATATGGCAAAGGAACTCAGAAGAATTAAGTTCTGAACTGAAAAGTGCCAAAAATTTCCCAGGACCATCTCTTGGATTTGTTTAGAGAAATGGAGAAATACGTAATTGTCAGGTACTGAAAAATTGTGCAAGAAGTCCTGTTGATGATTCATACTAGTAGAACTTGCTGCAAAATAAACTCTGACCTTGATACTCAAGAGACCTACTTAGAACATCCTGGAAGACAATGATATATTTCTGCACACTAACCTCTGAACAGTTTGCCTCTTCAGCTCCTTGAAACAAGCTCATTCCAATTAAAGAGAAGAGGTGGAATATCTTAGACATTTGTTTCAGTGACAGGCTAGGCAGGGGTTATGATGTCACAGTGCCAAGAATACAAGGCAGGAAAAGCAAGGGTAGGGTCCATGTCAGGTTTAGAATATGTATTATTGAAACACAGTAGAACATATTGTTCTGTTAAAAAAAAACACTGAGCTCTTACAGGGAACAGGAGCAAAAGGAAAGATGGTTTCATGGTTAACACAGAGGGCTGGAAGCAGCATTCCAGATAATATTTTTCTTTCCATTGGTGGAATAAATTTTGTTATGTGCCCCAAGGCATGTGAGATGTGTACCACCAAAAGAACCACAAGCTGCCCACTATGGATGGCTGAGGGTGCTCTGCTAATCAGCTGAGCAGCACCTGAACCTCTCCTGGGTGACCGCCCAAATGCTCAGCTTACAGAGAACACTGCCTGGAACTCAGCTCATAGCTCTGCCATTAGCTTGCTATGTGTCATCATGCAAGTCACCTCATCTCCATGCTTCAGTTCCCCATCTGCAATGTGGTGCTATTAATGCCACCCTTCTTGGACTCTTGCTGTGTATCTGTACAGCCCCTCGCTCAGAGGGAGCCCACGTCTCAGGTGCGGATATCCTTGCAAGGGGGTAGCCTGCAGACAGAGCTTCAGTCACGGTTGGAACAGAAATAAGCCAGCTGCAAAAATTCCAAGGATTGGAAGAGGCCTCAGGAGGTCCAAGCCCCTGCTGAAAGCAGGATGTGCCTCCCAGCTCAGCTGTGGAGGGGGTGAAGAGGATCCCCTTAGAAGAATAACCCTTCCTTCAGGATGAATTCTCAGTTGGTGGAGAGCAGACCAGGCCGGCGTGCAGCGGTGGCAGAGGTTTCTGGACTGAGACTAGCACTTCATATGCACGGTGCTCTTTAGCCACATGTGTGAAATTCTCTACCGGACAGAGCTTGCACTCAGAGAGCCCAACTGTGAGTCCTGAGCAATCAACAGGAGCTATGGAAGCTCTGAAAGTCAGACTGCCGAAGTATGGCCCTGCAAACACTGAGCCTGATGGGCTGTTTGCCACTGCTTGCAATGGAACTACTGCCAGATAAAGGATTCCAGAGAGAGAGCCCTTCATGAAACAAAAAACAGATGAAGGAAAGCCAAGTCACCTGTCCTGTGCATCTGTTTCCTATCTGTTAAGAGCAGTTAATGTGTTCTTATCTTACAGCCATATAGTGAGGCTAAAATTCATTGCAGGTGAGGCAGTGCTTCATTAGTTTGGTGATGAATGCCCTGTAAATGCACATATGTATGTGTGTGCCTCAGTTCTAGACACAGGGGCCAAAAGACGAGTACAGGCTGAACCTCTCTAATCCAGCAACATCCATAATCTGGCATGAGTTTAGTTAGCTGGATGTCCAGTTATCATGGGTGTTTCCTTTGTTCCCATAAAGTCTGTTTAAAGCCACCAGGCCTGGCTCTCAGTGTTCTCTGCTTTTATTTAGCTGTAATTTACCCCTGGAAGTTTTCTAAGAGCCCAGTAAGCAGTGGGAGTGTTGGCAATGCTTCTAGACCATATTGACTTCCCTTGGTTCAGCAGATTTCCTGGTTCAGCATCAAGGGTGGCAGACTAAGGAGGTTCAACCTGTACTGTAGACATAGGGTAGGACTGGAAACCTCTTCCAGCCCTAGGATTCTGTGAAACTCAGAGAGAACTAAAAAGGTGCCCCAGACTATTGTCGCATTGGTCTTTCAAGGTACTAACAAACAAACCTGTGAGCCAAAGTTATCACAAGTATAATTCAAACACATCCCTTCTGTGTGTAACTTCACTGACTCGGAGAGGTGAGAATAGAAGTTGAAATATTTTGGATAGAAGATCTTGGGGTTGGAAATGCTGTTTCTTCAAAACTGAAACACGAATAGGAAAAGGTCAAAAAGAATCCAAGCCAAAAGGGACCACTGTTTTCCTACTTTCATGTTTCCTTTTGTTTTTCACTGTTTCTATTTTCTTCCAACTTCTCCTTTGTTAAAAAGTCCAATTAATTTTTACATTGTATTTAACATTTATGTACAATTTATAAACTAACATCAAAACATTTCAATGAGGTCATTTCGAAGTTTGTGGCAGGACCTTCCCAGAGATAGAAATTCAATTTTTGGGCCAGGTCTAGAAGAGAAGATGATGAGCAAGGTAAGGATCCAGAATAGAATCCCCTCCCCCGCACCATGTTCAAGTTGATTTGGTTTCTAGTCCAGAACTTTTTGTTATGAAAGGCTGCCCATTCATTCTGGAAAGATGAGAAAAATCAGACTACAAAAATCTGCCCCAATCTTCCCTTCACAACTAAACATTGTTTTTGACTTTGAGGCCACAGATGGTGCTTTTGTGATGGATTCTCCAATCTTGAATCACCAAATCCTGGATATTTCTAGTTCTCAGCTAGAGATTAAAACGAATTAATGTCACTCAAGTTCAGTGCCAGTTCAAATCTTCACAAAGAAAAGTTTACCAGCTTAAATTTACATAAGGAAAAATTGTCTCCCCTGACCAGAATATTTATTTATAAACTTCAGCCCTGGGGTTTTATTATTATTTTCAATAACAATTGTGATTGATTTTTGGTGGATTCTACTGTGGCCATGTGTGACCATGTGAAGCTAAGCTAGCTGGGTTAATGGGGTTGGTTTTACCCTGCGAAGAACCAGTAATGAACCAGAGTCTTAAAAGGATATCTGTTTGTTTTGTTTTGTTTTGTTTTGTTTTCCCACAACTAGAAATGCCATCTAGTTAAACAGTAGGAGCAAAATAAGACGGGTGAGCGATCACTAAAACCTTTTTATTCTGTTCCCAAATAAAGGTACTTTTAGGTTTGAATGTCTGTCTTCAGACTCATAAGTGAGTTTGTGCTCGTTAAAACCATTGCAGGAAGCTTCATTATAAAAGAAAGTTAATACATGTGAGAGTGTCTCTCAACCCCTCAGCTGATGGCCGCCATGGCGGACCCCACTATTTCGATGTTGCTGGACGCGGATCGGCTACACGTGCCCTACTTCGACGTTCAGCTTCAAAGTAGGGCGCTATTCCCATCCCCTCATGGGGTTAGCGACTTCGACGTCTCACCACCTAACATCGATTTCAACTTCAAAATAGCACCCAACACGTGTAGCTGTGACAGGCGCTATTTCTAAGTTGGCACCGCTACTTCGAAGTACAGTGCACGTGTAGACGCGGCCAAAATGATTAAAAGTCTTGAAAACATGAGCAATGAGGGAGAGTTGAAAGAATTGGGTTTGTTTAGTCTGGAAAAGAGAAGAGTAAGAGGAGACATGGTAACAGCTTGCAAGTACGTCAACAAATGTTACATGAAGGGGGAGAAAAGTTATTCTCCTTAACCTGTTAGGATAGGACGAGAAGCAGTGGGCTTAAATTGCAGGAAAGGAGGTTTAGGTTGGATATTTGGAAAACTTCTAACTGTCAGGATGGTTAACCACTGGAATAAACTGCCTAGGGAGGTTGTCAAATCTCCATTGTTGGAAATATTTAAGAGCAAATTAGACAGATATTTGTCAGGAGTGATTGAGATGGTGCTTGGTCATTCCATGAGGGCAGGGGACTGGACTTGATGACCTCTTGAAGTCCCTTCTGGTTCTAGTGTTCTATAATTCTAGGTGTCTGTTATGCACTTCTGGTTTACAGACAAGGAAGGGTGCAGCACTTAGCTTTTCTTTCATATAAACATTTTTGGGAAAGATTTTAAAAACCATAAATGACACTGTGGGCCAGGTTCAAATCCCACTGAACTCAGTGGAAATTTCCCCATTGATTTTGACAGGCTTTAGCTGAGCCCTTATGAAATCAGAGGTGGAGGAGACCCATACAACAACTGAAATAACATGGGACAACTGTTACTCACTCAACAGGAGCACGTTAATGGGGAAATGGTGTTGGGAACAGAAGACCTTTTCCAAAATTCAGTGTTATGTAAGAGATGGACTGCATGGAAAGTTAAAGAAAACATAAAGCAAGAAGTAACATGAGCAAGGGAAAAAAATTGTTTTCATTTCTCAACCTAACCAACATTTCAGTTAGTGTGGGCCAGAAACTAGAACTCCCATTTCTAGGGAAATTCTGAAATTAAAGAAAAAGTTGGAAAAATCTTCCTGACAGACAATGCTGCCCCAGCTCTTATTAAAGGAGAATAAAGTCCAGAAAGAACCTTAACCCATATGGCGGGAGTGGGGTGATTTTCAAAAGCTTCCAGTAACACTTTAATTCTGTCTGTAGGGAAATCAAAACTAAGACCCCCATTGGCTTCATGTAGGAGCAGAGTTTGGTTGATCCTTCCCTGTAATTGTTTAAAACCCTAAATGCAAATTCACACATAATTACAGGTATACCATTGGGTTCCATTCTTTATTGATAAGATCTTGAATTATGTGGATCTATCAGTTTGTTAAGCATAGATAAATCCACACAATACAGCCGGGGTTAACAACTGCATTAAGCCAGAGAAAGGGTTTGCTGCATAAAGCTTCATTACTCCCAAAGGGTGAGTAGAATTTTGATCATATTTATATAAAAGGCAGTAATTACATTTAATCTCATGGGGGGCGGACCTCAAAGAAAGCTACAACAATAGCATTGAACTTCAAAAGGGGAACTACATAAACATGAAAAATTAAAAACAAACAAACAAACAAACAAACAAAAACCCGACCAGTCACAGACATCAGATGTGTGCGAGGAAGCCCTGCTAATCGAGGGGATGGGGAAGTTTAAAGCTGGCAATTGCTCCAGGACCCAGTGTTTCAAAAGAGCCTGGATCTCCAGCTGCTGCTGCTACTGCTACTGCTACTGTATCAGCAACAGCAGACACAGCTGTGAGCCCCTTTGAATTGTTACAGTACCGCTGCTCCATCACTTCACACAGCAGTGAGGGCGAGGAGGGCCCAGCATCACAGTCTAAGCTGCCCTAAGGGGTCACTGCCTTAGTCCCTATCTCTTCTTCCCTCAGCTCTGCCCCTTGCTCGGGGGGGGGGAGCCGGGCCCCCTTCTATCTCGCCTTGGGACCCAGGGTGGCTGTTATCCCCACTGTCTGCAAGCTGCATGGAATTTTTTTAAAAACAAAGTAATAGAAGCTCAAATTAATGTATATCCAATAAGAAAAGAAAAGAAAAGAAAAGAAAAGACAGTGCCACTATGGCTAAACAGCAGAATAAAAGAGGTGATTAGTGACAAAAAGACATCCTTTAAAAAATTGAAATTCAAATCCTAGGGAGGAAAAGAAAGAGGAGCATAAATCTGGCAAGTCGAGTGTGAAAGCATAATTAAGCAGGCCAGAAAGAATTCAAAGAGAAACTAGAAAAAGACACAAAACTTAAATGGTATTTTTAATGTTATGACAAACAGGAAGCCCCAAGCTATCAGAGGGGCCCCCAGAAACAACTGAGGTGCTAGAAAGCAGTCAAACTTGACAAAGCTGTTGTGGAGAAGCCAAAGGATTCATAGCATTGGCGTTCCCTGAGGAGGCTGTGACAGAGATTCCCACACCTGAGCCATCCTTTTTAGTTGACAAATATGAGGTGCTGTCCCAGACTCAGATGTCAACAGAGGAAATTTTTGGAACACATTGATAAATTAAACAGTGGTAAGTCCTCAGGGCCAGATAGTCTCACCCAAGAGTTCTGAAGGAACTCAGATATGAAATTGCAGAACTACCAACTATGGAATGTAGCCTATTGCTTAAATCAATCTCTGCACCAGATGTCTGAAGCATGTCTAATGCAATACAATTTTTAAGGGGTGCAGACACAATGCTAGTAATTACAGGCCAGTAAGCCTGGGCAAGTCTCCTGCAACTACCACAGAATTATAGAACTGGAAGGTGTCACAAAAGATTATCTGGTCCAGTCCTCTTTGGTCTCTGTAATAAAGAACTGACTTATACACATAGATGACCACTATTCATTGCAGAGGACACAAACTGGCTTTTGTAAAAGGAAATCATACCTCACCAATCTATTAGAATTCTTTAAGAAGGGGGTCAACAAACAAGTACAAGAGTGATGCACTGAATATGGTGTACTTGGATTCTACAAAAGCTTTTTACAAGATTCCTCATCAAGGGCTTTTAATCAAATTAAGCAGTTATAAAAGACGTGGTTCTCACACGGATCAGTAAAGTTAAAAATAGGAAACAAAAGATAGGAATAAATGGTCAGTTCTCAAAATGGAGAGAGGTAAATAGTGGTGTCCCCCAGGGATCTATGCTTGGACTAGGGTTATTCAACAATTCATAAATTATCTGGTGAAGGGGGTAAATAGTGAGGTGTCACAATTTGCAGGTGATACAAAACTTCTCAAGGTAAAGTCTGAGGCAAATTTCGAAGAGCTACAAATGGATCTCACAAAACTAGCAGTCTGGGCAACAGAATGGCACATGAAGTTCCCTTCTGATAAATACAAAGTAATGCACACTGGCAAACACAATCCCAACTATACTTACAAAATTATGGGCAGTAAATTGTATGTTCCTACTTGAGAAAAAGATCTGGGAGTTACTGTGGATAGGTCTTTGAAAACCTCTAATCAATGTGCAGCAGTAGTAAAAAAAAAAAACAAAAAAACAAAAACTAACCATACCTGGGGAACCATTTGGAAAGTGAAAGATAATAGACAGAAAATATCATAATGCCAGTATCTACACATTGACTGCAGTTCTGGTCAATGCCACTTGAAAAAGGATATTAGACATGGAAAAGGTGCAGAGAATGGCAATAAAAATTATTCTGGGTACGGAACAACCTTTATATGAAGGAGAGCTTAACAAAACTATTCATTTTAGGAAAGGGATGACTAAAATGGGACATGATAGAAGTCTATACAAACATGAGTGGTGTGGAGGAAATGAATAGGGAAGTTTTATTTACCCCTTGTTGTAACAAAGAAATCAGGGGTTATCCAATGAAATTAATGGGCAGCAGGTTTAAAAGTCAGAAGGAGGCACTTCTTCGCACAGCACAGAGTCACCTTGTCAAACCCATTGCCAGGGATTTTGTGATGGCCAAAATTACCATTCTCAGAAACGAGAGATCATAGAGAATAACTCCAGCAATGGCTGACCAGAGATACTACCCCATGCTCTGGGCTGTCCTTAACTATGACTGCCAGAAGCAGAGACTGGCAATGGTGAGTGGATTGTTCTATAATTACCATTTTTTCATTCCCGCTGAAGCACCTGGAACTAGCCACTCTTGGAAGGCAGTGTACTGGGCTATGTGGACCATGGGCTGATCCTCTAAAGCTACTCTCATGTCTCACTTGTTTACAATGGGTAGAAGATTTATCAGTTTTTACTACATTACCACAGACTATTCATCCCTTTTCTTTTCAAATTATCTATGTGTTTGTAAGATTACAAATACAGCACTGCCAATTATCCCATTTGTCCCTAGAAGCTATAAAAAGTGCACCAGGCAGGGATGGTTAACTGACATTGCTTCCATCTGCTTCTGCAATACACAAATGGCAGAGGTTACACTTGGCTAACATCAACCTTAACTCTGCTCCTGAAATGCTGGGCCCTCTAGGCCAGAAACCCAGTTGGACACCTACTCTGTTCAGACTTTCGAAATGTGGCACTGACCATGATTATCCATACCCATATTCTGCTAATGAACTAGCACTAAGGCTGATTAAATAAGAAAAAGTTGGCACTCACAATACCAGAGCATATCATTTACAGGTCATTAAGCTCTGTCCCAAATGCTATGAAGTGGCTTAACCATGCACCCAAGCCACTCAACACTCCTTGATTGGATAATGTTAAAATGGGGTGTTAAACACATTGCTTTAGCGTGTGCTCAGGTCCAATGGCTTCAAATCCAGGACAACTGGGAGTCTCCTGCCCGCTGCAGCCTTCATCCACGTTCACAGCTGTTGTAGCACTACATTTGTTATCTGCCGCCTGTTCTGCCGTTGAGGACTCTTAATACTGTTCTTTGTCTGGACCCTCCCCCTTGATCTCGCCACCACGGGTGACGCTTCTGTGAGCACGAGATTCCCTGTGGCATCGCTCTCAGGTTCATTGGAACACACAAGCCCACTCATCACGACAAGGTGACAATCCGGACAGTAGGTAGCTGTCTGGGTTGTCTATTAGAGCACAATATTCCATCTTCCAACATTTACTGTGGAAAGGCTGGTCCCATGAAAGGTGCCAACATTTCACTGCACATTATAGCACCTCTCTTGCAGTACTGCTTTTGAGGGGAGGACAGATGAGGAACTCTCCCCTACCAAGCCTCTCCGTTTTTCATGGGATATTCAGGAGACCCAGGTCATTCTGTCTGATCACCCACTGTGGGCACTTTATATCAGCAGAAAAGCAGAAACTTCAAAGGTTCTGCTATAACCTTTCTAGGAGGCATGGAAGCAGAGGTGGAATGCCCACAAAAAAGGCTTTCTTCTCAGGTTCACTGCAGTTCCTGATGGATAAATCCACACGAAGACTTTTTGAGGGATCTTGCTGCTGCCCTAAGCCCAACATACAGAGAGTGCAGCATGAGCATTAAGAGTGTACAGAAAACAGACCCTGGACTTCAAAGGGTTTGGAGGTAGCTTTGTAGGAAAGGTCAGATTATTTTATCTGAACTGGTTCGACAATCCCTAAAAAATCTCTTAGGAGGCTAGAGCTACTGAAATACTCCCCTGCTAAGTGAGTCCTTGGTCACACTTTGAAGAACTGTCTCATCTCAGCTCTCACTTAATGGAGACTCCCCTACAGAAAAGATTCTATTTCAGACAAATTCTTCTTAGGAAGTCCCCACCACCACTGCTCCCTTGTTCCACCCTTTCACTGAAAGATGTGAAGGAGGCCTCAGGCTCTCTCCTTTATTGCTGATTCTCTCTCTCCTTGACTCTCTCTACTGTTTTTTTTTTCCTTACGTTATCATTATTGACCTTTTATGCATGCGCTAGTGCTTACTCTGCCTCTTATGACAGGCTGACCATGAGCTCTAGAAAAACCTCTTTCCAACAAAGAATGCTGAGAAGTGTGGCTATACCTGTGTGCAGAACTAAACATCCATTTTGTTCTGAGAGCTCAGTGCAGACTGTCCCACACCCGGCTGAAATCTGCCCTGCACTTGTGCAGATGCTCAAACACCACAAAGGAGCCAAACCTGTAGTCTGACCAAATCTCAGAGAATATTCCCAGGTCAGGGGCAGAAAGGTGCTGGCAAATTCTTGGCTTTGCTGTGCTGGGTGCTTCTGATGCATCTTTACTGTTGATTTTTTGTGGATTATACTACTGGTGGGGTTTTATTCCTTGTCCTTGCCAGTGGAGTACCGCAAAGGAAGTACAGCATGGACTGGTTCAAGGATGGGGGCATCTGGGGCTGTAGCATAATTCAGATTGGTTCTTCTCCTTCATACCCATTGTCTTCTGCTTCCCCTCCCTGACATGCCAAGTCAACAGGCACAGCTGCCCTTATTACTTTCACTTTACGACTGATCTTCACCACAGGCTGGTTTTACAGTTTCTGCTGGAGAAGGGATGCTTAGTTTAATCACAACTTTTGTTGCCTAGGCTCTAGCTCTAAGAGGCACAAGAATAATGCCAGGACATTAAAGACATGTACCACTGGAGCCACTGGCAGCTGTAGGAGTGAACAGGGCCCCCCTCGCACCTTGCCTAGGGCCCAAGTGTCTGTTGGCCTCTCTGCTCCCCTATATTCTAGTTCCGTGCCCATTGTACTAGTCCCTCTGCCTCTTGAGCACTAGCATGCAAATAGGAACACGAGAGAGGTAGTCTGTGGCCCTAGCACTCCCCTATTCTAGCAATAGCAAGCACTCCTGAAAACTCAGGCTGCTGCATGCAGTAGCCACTTGGTATTGGAATGTACACACATGCCTGGCTTCCCTAAACTGCAAGTACTCCTTGCGCCTTAAATATTTCATCTGGGAAGTGTGCAGAGTCCAAGTGACACTGACACCCGGTAGGCTGGTGAATAATAAATAAAAGCCTTCTGCCTTTGTTCACTTTGCACGTCCTCGCTGAGTGAGCGGCACGCTGGGCCATCAAAGGGAGCATCTGTCTTTGCAGAAGAGAAGCAAGATGCCATCCCCTTAACTTCACTGAGGTCTCCAAGGAAGTCCAGCTGTGCGCGCCTGTCAATTAAACCACCAAAGTCCCCCCTGAAGGTACCTGAAGCAGCAGCGTTGCCTCTGAGTTGGAACTGAATTTATCTCTCTTGTTCTGGCACTGCCAGCCGTATCTGCACTTGAATTACTCATTTGGGGCTGGATCCTGCTCCCACATTGGCTGACCTCTTACTAGTTCCAACCACGGCTGGATCAGACAGTATCTTGGTTTTTAAGGCCTTTTAGTGAATGACATTTGTTGAGCCAAGCGTGCAGTTGGTTTGCAGTGACAATCACTCCAGGGGCACAGAGATGCAAACAACCCACCCACCCACCACCGTGGAGTTACAGCAGAGACAGCACTGAAGCAGTGCAAGTCCTAAATAAACACACACACACATTTAGCCGAGAAGATTCCATGCCCGGGTAGAACTGAGTACATGCCCAGCACAGCAGTGGAAATAGATATTCCAGCCACCTGCAGCAGTAACAGCAACAACGTTCTGGCAGCAGAACATGCCTCCTTAAAGCGTTCTGTTCCTTTTCCTCCAGCGTAGTGGAGGGGTTTGGGGAGATGTGTTAATTATTCCTGTTACTAGCTTGCTGCTCTCTTTAACAGGGTGCTTCTCAGACACTGTGGCCAGCTTTTTGCAGTGCGGTCCAATGGACAGGACATTGTCAGGAGTCCCGAAGTCTGATCCCTACTTTTTAACTCACCTGCAAATTTTAACAGCCATGATTTCATGTTTTCATTCAGGTCTTCAGCAAACGTTCCCTCTAATTTTCATCCATCCATGTGTAGAATAAATTTTGTTATGTGCACTAAGGCATCACCAGTAGGAACAAGTGCTGCCGGCTGCGGGTGCTCTGCCAATCAGCTGGGCAACATCTGAATCTCTCCTCGTCAGGTGCCCAACCACTCGGCTTATGGGGAATACTGGTCACCAGTAAAAGTGCTAAATAGCATAGGGACAAGAACTGATCCCTGTAGCAGCCTGCTGGAAACAAGCTTGCTTGATGCCAGTCACCAATTTACAGCTACTTTTTGAGACCTATCAGTTGACATACATTACTTGGAATAAAATGGGTACACTTTTCATCAGAATGTCATGCAGCACCTAGTCAATCACCTAGCAGAAGTCTTAGTATATTACGTCAATATTATTATCTTTATCAATCAAATTTGTAAGCATCAAAAAGACATCAAGTTAACTTGACAGGGTCTCATACTTAAACCTATGCTGATTTGCATTAATCATGGCCTCTGCTTCTCTTTATTCATCAGTTCCAGTATCAACCATTCCTTTATCTTGCTGAGGATCAAGGTCAAACTGACAATTCTATAATCAACCTAGAACTTCCACTTGCCCTTTTCAAAAATTGTGGCAGCATTAGCTTTCTTCCAGTCTTGTGTAGCTCCAAGACTGAATGAAATGTCAACAGTGTTGGTCCCGTGTGCTCCTCGGACAACTCCTTTAAAATGCATGGAGGCAAGTTACCCAAACCTTCTGTTTTAAAACTGTCTAACTTTTGTAGATTCTGTTTAACATTCTCCAGAGGTACAAGTGGAATGGAAAAAGTTATCATCATTGTCTATAAGCTGAGCAATTCAAGGGTTGCCCAGGAGAGATTCCCATGCTGCACAGCTGATTAGCAGAGCATCCATAGCACCCATAGCTGGTAGCGTGTGCTTCTAATAATGGTGCTCATTTGCACATGCCTGTATACACATTAGAAAATTTATTCCACACAGGGATGGGAAAAAATAGAGGGAACATTGGTTATTATCGCTGTGTGACTAGACTGCATCATCTATTTTCCTCAACCACATAAAGCTTCAAAAAATGCTGGATCAGTTCTCCAAAGCGTCCAAGGACTTTGGGCTTACCATCAGCCTAAAGAAGACAAACGTACTCGGTCAGGATGTTGCTGAATCCCCATCAATCAGCATTGACAGCTATACGTTAGAGGTTGTCCACGAGTTCGTTTACCTTGGGTCCACCATCCCTGACACCCTGTTGTTGGACACTGAGCTAAATAGGAGGATCGGAAAAGCAGCCACAACTCTGTCCAGACTCAGCAAGAGAGTGTGGAATAACAACAAGCTGTACACTCACACCAAAATGCAAGTCTACAGAGCCTGCATCCTCAGCACCCTCCTTTATGGCAGCGAGACTTGGACCCTGTATGCCCACCAGGAAAAGAGGATGAACGTCTTCTACTTGCTCTGCCTCAGGCGCATCCTTGGAATATTATGGAAGGACAGAGTAACCAACACCGCTGTCCTCGAGCAAGCTGGAATCCCAGCCATGCACACCCTCCTCAGGCAGCATCGGCTCCGCTGGCTTGGCCACGTCCACAGGATGAATGATGGAAGGATTCCAAAAGACATCCTGTATGGTGAGCTAGCCTCTGGCAAAAGACCTCCCGGACGCCCCCAGTTGCGCTACAAAGATGCCTGCAAGAGAGACCTCAGAGAGGTAGACATCGAGCTGGACAACTGGGAAGAACTAGCAGACGACCGCAGCAGATGGAGGCAGGGGTTACACAAGGGCCTTCAGAAGGGCGAGATGAGGATCAGACAGCTAGCAGAGGAGAAGCAAGCGCACAGAAAGCACACTAAGGACTTGCCAGACACCCACCACATCTGCAAGAGATGCAGCAAGGACTGACACTCTCGTGTGGGTCTTCATAGTCACAATAGACGCTATAAATGAAGTCCTCAACTGAAACTTTAAAGGGCGCGATCCATAGTCTATGCAGACTGAAGGATGCCTACTAATAACAGAAGTATCTATTAAACACCTCTGATGTTTCTCTGTTAATGACATTTCTGCCATGTATGCAGAACTAAATAGTCAGTTCTCCAAATATGGAATGGTAAAAGACTCTCAAACCTCAGATTGACCTGCTGGGTAATAACAAAAAAGTCCATTAGCAGTTACTAAAGGACACTGAATTAACACTAGAAAGGACAATATGCATAAGCCAAGCCGCAAAACAAAACTCTGAAACATAAATTGAAGCCCAGTTAAAGGGCATATGACTGAGTAGGATAGTTTAACCAGCAAGCAGAAAGATTACAGACACTAAGAACCGGCCAGCTACGGAAACATGGAAAGCAGGAAACAATGGCAGTGATGATGCAAAACACAATGGACACCAGAGGTAGGCTTGACTTAGCACCACTCACCTGTAAAGCTACACAGAATGTCACCTGCAGGAGAGGTATAAATACTTACTTACCAGACGTGGTGGAAAAACAAAGGTATGACTAAGGAATCTATGGTATTGTGGAAGAAAAATAGGAAAGTGTAAGCAGATATACCATGAAGGAAAGGGCAATTAAAAAAGGGAAAATGAGCTATAAAATGAGCCCTTCAGGAAGCATAGAGATGCCACATTTCCTGGGCATGCTGTGTGCAGTCGTTTGGTTTTCCTATGAGGTGGTGCATTCTGGGTACAAAAGAAGCCCATGATGTGAGTACAGGCTCTTCTCGCTACACGTTCGCTAACTGTGCCGAGCAGTAGACGGTCCCTGAAACCCTTGCAGCACTGGTACTACCTATTCCAGCTTCTCTAATAAGGGGAGTGAGAGGTGGAAGGAAACAAGATAGAAGTTTCCTTGAGTGCTGGAGGGAAGGAGTTAAAGCAGCATAGACAGAATTTCAAAAAGCACTAGAAGAGAAGCCGTTGTCTTAAAGAGGCTGGTGCTACAACTGCTAAGACAATGGGAATTAGGGGCCTAAATACCTTTGGGGATCTGCTCCTGAAAGATTTTGGGGGGTTTCTGTTAGATCTATAAAATCCATATCCAAGCTTCTTTCCCAAGTTTTCCTTTCCCCTCAGTCCCTGTGCCACAAAAGGATCTCCATTTCATGCTGGTGAAGAATCCATGCCTGACCTTGGCCACAGTAGTGACCCCAGCAGTGTACCATACTGGCAGGAACTTTATGTATGGCACAGCATGGGTCTAAGTCAGGAAACCATTTAAGCACATGCTTACATCCTGCTGAAATTAAGTGAATGCTTCAGTGCTTTCCTGGAATGGGGCCTTCAGATCCAGCTTGCACAATGCTAAGCACTTCCCTGAAAGGTCTCCCATCATGCACTGAAGCCTACTTTCCTGGTGGATGCTGTTGAATGCTGCTCAGGGCAAACCCCAGAGCCTAAATATACGTAGGAAAGGGGCAGCCTGAACTAGTCTTTGTGCTAACTCCTGTGTGTTGCAGCAGTCCACAGCTGATATTATAAAGCATTACCCAGGGCCTGCTGGGAAAACTGAAGGTGCTACCATGTAGGGACATGATTGAAAGGAAAATTCTGTCTGGTTTATTCCATGCGCCAACCTGAAAATTCAGGAGGATCAAAGCACTTCAACCCATGAATAGAGAGATTTATTTCCAACTGCACTTGAGACTGGTTGGAAAAAGCATTTCTGAAGCCCCTGAGAGCTGCAGGCCTGGAGACAGAAAGGCATTTGTGACACAAACTGTGTGACAGCATTATGGAAGAGATTGCAAAGCCACTTCTAAGCCACCTTTCATCCTTCAGTAACAATCAGTGGGGAAAAGTGCATTTAATATTTCAACCTGTTTAAAAGCGAAACTCTGCCGTCTCCTCAGCCCACACTGCACTGAGCGGGAGGTGAAGTTACTGGTGATGCCCGGTCCTTGCCACATACCAGCTAGCTTTCTGGCAAGATGGCCAACAGCAGTAGGGGACTGAGGTATCGCAGCAGCGCCCCATTTTTAAATGTATTTTGCATTGCACTCCTGTTGCTTTCGTTTTCATCTTCAAGACCACGAGTCTCTTTTCGATTGCTTCTCAGCCTAAAGGCTTCAATGTTGAATGGCTCTGCAGCACTTTTATGGGAAAGACAACCAACTGCTACCGCCTAGCACAGCTTCACTCCTCCTTGGGGCACGGCCGCTGGGAGGCCATGTGCATCCGTTACGCTCCTGCTGGAGGAGCGTGAGAGGGTGTGACATAGGAGGAGCGTCAGTAGTGCTAAGACAACACAGGAGTGGTTCCAAGGTGTAGTAGTTGGCAGATTACTTCCCCTGTGGGCAAGGAGACAAACAAGGGAAGGAAGGAAGCTTCTTGGAGTCTTGGTACTGATAGTGTCTCACAGACTAGTCTCCCATTGTGTTAGGTGCTGTACAGATGCACAACACAAAGACTGCCCCAGGAGCATCCCAGGGGAAATACTAACATTGCAAACTCTTTGGGGGCAGGGGTCGAGTGATTATACACCACCCCTTAAATGGAGCCGTGTTTCCTTTTACACAAGCTAAATACAGTGGGTCACATTTTCTTTGAAGGATGCTCAGAGAGTCTTAAAGGTTTCCTTGTTTGTGCAAGTTTGCCCTCTACTAAGGACTGATTTTATTGTAGGGATTTTATGTGTACATTTTACTAGCCTCCACCTCTCTTCTAACGATAAACATGCCACTTCTCTATTTCCCAGCAGGCTTGCTACTATTTAAGAACCACGAAGCTGACATTGTGAATGTTTTTCTGAAAGAGATGCTGTAGGTCAGGGAGAAGTTACCTGGTCAGTTTCTCTGGCCTGTGTTATACAGCAGATGAGACTAGAGGTTCATAATGATGCCTTAGGGCAATCAAATCTATGCAACACGTAAAAAATTAGTCCTGAGAATCTGTCATATAAAAGGGCTTTTTCCATTCAATCACTATTTGAAACAATTCTCCTATTCTAATGTCCAAGAAGACATTCTTTCACTGCATTATCTTTTATTTGTCATTCACCTATATACATAATGGTACAGGGCATTTTAAAGTGGCCTTATGAATGGCTTACTGTAGAATACTTTAATATGGTTTGTTTACTGTGATGGTCTAATATGAGAGAAGTGAGTTCATTATGCAATAATGATTTTCCCCACCATTATTTCAAACTGTAATTAACTGTAAAAGATATTTAATAAACCAAGCTGATGGCAACACAGTGCAGAGTCACCTTGCTGTCTCCTAACTCAAAGGTTCTTTCCTATCTGCTTAATATTTTTGTTTGTTTTTAAATTATTTGAAGTGCAAAACTTAGTTTTGTTGATATAAGTCTGACAATGAGATGAAGTTGCACCTGCTTCATGCTGAGTTGTTAAAATTTGGCTCACTGAATTCTCCAGGCTCACTCATGCAGTCACACACTGATCTTACCACATAATGGCAGTAGCACTGTGATTCTGAATAGCTGAAGGTGTACATGGAAGACCATTCTGGTCATTTTCCTCTTATTTTCTTGTGGCAGTTCAATCAAAAATGTAGCCACTCTCACTCGTTAAACCCTCATAACCATCAGTGAGTGCTTTGTTGTACAATTAAATCTGTTTAGATAATTTGGTAAGGACTGCATCAATTATTTATGTCTTCCCACTACAAGGGGCGACATGCAGTCAATTTCCTGCTGAAACTTTAATACATTTCTAATAGGGAGTGGATGCAGGTTTTGATGGCACACTAAATCATGCAGTTTTTAACCGTGGCAGAGATCGGTTCAGTTTTGCAGCTGCTAGTGAAATAACCCCGTCAGAGTATTATCAAAACCTGCAAATGAGTAAAAGAGGTTCAGCAGGGAGTGTGTGTGTTGGGGGTTGTAGTTTAAGGGCCCTCACTTGTTTCCATCGGAGGCAACAAGAAAACTGCCCTGGACTGGGGTGGCTCAGTTTCACAAAGTGCTGAGCACCCATTTTTTGGCAATCAGGGTCCTTTAGCACCTCTCACTCTGAGCACCCAAACTGGTAGCCAGTTTTGAAAAACTCTTATCCATGTTGCTTAGCACCTCCTGTCATGTGTTCACTGACATCAACTCCCATTGACCTCAATGGAAATTGAAGGCACCAAAGCAATGAGATTTTGGTCGGTCTTCAGAATACTTGCTGTAGGTGCTCAGCTCTTCACAAGATGGAGCTTCCCCTATGACAGCCTGTTAGACAGACAGACCTACTGGGGTGAAGCCAAGCACAAGCTCCTTATAAGAGCCAGCCATGCCAAGAAAACATCCTACTGCTTCTTGGTTGAAGAGCTAGGAGAGGGGTCAGCAACCTGCAGCTCCGGAACTTCACACGGCTCTTTGAGGAGTCACTTGTGGCTCCAAACGCTGACTCTTCTGTTGCTCCAGATGCTGGAATCAGGCTTACCATACATCCAGTTAATGCTCGGTCCAGCTGGGCTTTTACAAATTCTGAAGACGTCCAGGATTTTGCTCAGCTCCTGCAAACTCTTACTGCAGCCTGGCAGATTTTCCCTGGTTTCATTTGCCTTGGTCAAGTTACAGCGCTCCAGCTAGTGGACAGGGAGCAAAGTCAGATATGGAGTGGACAGGAGCAGAGCTGAGCTAGGAGATAGTAGGAGGGTTTCCCCCTCCTTTTTTGTTTGGGGAAATAAGATCTGTGGGTGGGTTCAGGCTGGCTGCTCAGCCCCTCCAGCTGGCTGTGTGTTTGCAGCCCAGCTGTGAATTGGGCAGCCAGCCCAGCCACTGCTCTCTCCAGCATGGCAAACACCCTCCTTTGTGTGGGGGGACAGGTTCAGGCTGGGAGCTCAGCCCCTCCTGCCCACAGCATGTTTGCAGCCAGCCAGCCAGCCCAGGCATTGCTACTCATTGGCAAGGTAAGCACTCTCCTTGTGGGGGCAGGTTCCGGCTGGGAGCTCAGCCCAGCTGTGAATGGAGCCAGCCTAGGACTGGGGAGAACCAGCTCCCGGGGAAGCTGCATTGCTACTGTTACCACACAGCGCTGCCTTGTCATGATTGCTCTACATTCACTGTCAGTGTTTTGGACATTATGCTCAAATTAATTAACACTAAGATTTTCCCATGCTACGCATTCAGGGAGCAGGAGGGAAGAAAAAAAGAGTTCAGCTTGGATAGCAAAAGGGGGCTCGCATTCACTGGCGGCTGTTGGATGCTCTTCCATGTACTTCCCTCAGTCTGCAATGATCAAGGGTCAGGATCTGTTCACCACTGAGGGGCTTTCAGCTTCCCTTCATGCTCTGGGCTGTAGGTCCCAGCAACTAGGATGCTTCCAGAGCCCGTTTGCCATAGGCTGCTAATGGAGATCAGCCAGATAAGTTTTGGTTCATTCTCCCAACATCTCTGTGAGACAGGAAGTATTATTAAACCTATTTCACAGATGGGACCGCTAAGGCTGAGAGTGAGCCAGGCCTCATAAGTGCTGCAAACCTGGGTCTGAAAAATAGGCTTTGGCTAACTCTATTTTGCTGCCAGTGTGCTTTGAAAGCCACTTTCAATCTCACTGTGCCATTTATGGACTTCTGCTTAATCTGAACCAATGAAATGCTGGAAAAATAATTTATCTCCAGATGCCTCAGCTTCTGCTCTAACCATGAGACAAGGGGCATGAAATTTCATAACGGGGGTGCAGTGCAATCAGTCTCCCCCTGCAGCTCTGCTCCTCGCCCCCACCATTGCCAATGGGCCGTGGCACATAACTTATTGGAGATGATGCTCACTTCCGGGGCATTGGGCAAGCTGTGGGAAGGTACCTTCTTATTGCCTGGCCAAAAAGTTGGGGCCCAACCTGTCTCTGCTAGGCTTTTTATAGGTTTTCTTTATTGAATCCCCATAGCATTTTTTCTCACAGCTGGCACATAGACCTCACTGAACCCCTGAGCCAGGATTCTTATACTTCTGAAGGAGGCCCAAAATCACCCAGTTTATCTACTGTACATGAGCTCAAAAGAAGAGAACCTTAGTTCCTTCCTCAGCCTGACCATTGCTTTACCTCTGGCATGTGTGTGCTGAGGTTAACAGAGCCCTAAGGCTGCCTTTAACCTTTTCTGGGCCCATGTGGGGTTCATTCCCAAACTGCAGTGTGCTGAAAAGCTGTCTGAATCTGGAACAAAGGAAAATATGTTTGCCTTTTTACAAATATGTCCAGCCACCAGTTTTCAAAATAATTGTGCACCCGCAACAAGAGAAATGGACCTGGAAAGCCAATTTTAACTGGAGCTACCAAATTCACTTCCCTGGCAAAAGAACATGGTTATTGGACCACAAGACAAACACTTTTTTAGTTGGAGAAACCATTAAACCATTACAAGACCAGCTGTCAAGCACTGGCTGATGCAATGAGCTGCAAGTGTATTAAGTACAAAGGAAATTAGGCACCTAAGTGCCTTTGAGAATCTGGTTCTAAGCCTCTGTAGCCGAAAGCAATAGATAAGTTGACTCAATTCAGAGGCACATCTGAGTTAGTCCAACCACAGAGCACCTGCTGATGGCAGCAGGCACTCCGCACACTGACTTATCCTCTCCTTTTGCCAATGCACTTTGTCCTTCCAGCCTAGGGAGCCCAAGAGGAAACCGCAGTCATCACGTGTTAGCGACTGTTTGGCACCCTCATCTTAGAGAATGCACTGAGAAAGTCTAGAATTATTCATTTATTCAGGTTTCTCTTATTCTTAATCATTTGATTTCTGAGAATTGTTGGCTAAGTTTCCTAGCACAATTACTATAAATACTGCATGATACGGTATAGACATAAAATTCTATTTCAAGTTTTGACACACATTTGATATAAAATATGACCCTGCTCTGCTTAGAATTGCATGCTGTTGTAATTTTCAGAGGATGAGACTTCTCAGATTTCTCACAATCTATGGTGCATTTCCAGCTCTGGGGGGGAGCTCTTCCCAGCGGCAGCTCCCACTATGGGCTTTGACGTGACAGACAGTGTGACCCACTGGACTGGAAATCAGGAGACTCGGGCTCTGTTTCTTGCACTGTCACTGGCCTGCATGGGCAAGTCATGTCCCTTGCTTGTGCCAGTTTCCCTATTTTGGTAAATGTGGGGACAGCAACAGCTCTCCTTTGTCAAGCATTTTGAGATCTCTGGACGAAAAGCATCATACAAGAATGAGGTCAATTATTACTTTAGATGTTTAAACAGTAGAAGGACCAGGGAACTGACTCTGCTGGATCGTGGATGTACATTTGTCAGATACACACACAAGTGAGAGATTCTAAAGGGCTTAGCAATGCTAAGCATGTGACAGATGACAAACCATTTGTACCTGCAATATACAATCAAGGAGCGCACACCATGGTGCAGGGCCAGCATGGCCCAATGGGTAGGGGATCAGATCACAAGTCAGGAGATGGGAGGTCTCTTCCTGCTTTTCCTGCTAATAACTTGATATGAGGCCTTGAGCAAGCCACTGCCTCTAGTTCTCATCTGCCTGTCTCGGTTTAGATGTTATGGTCTCCTGAGCAGGGTTTCCCACCCTGTGGCTGGGGAGTGGATGACAGCTTGGCTTCACTATCTGGAGTAGAGGCCAAGGCAAGCAGAATGAGTTGAAGAGCTTGATTCCCTCATGGGTGAAGGATCCAACCTGGAACTGCCCTGGTTTTGCCCTTGCCTTGTTTCTGGAGCAGCACAGGTGTGCATCCTCTCTTCTGTGGGTTGCATTGCCATCTGCCCTGTGTGTGCCATGCCTGTTGTTTCCCATGGCAACCTCGTGCCAGCGCATTTCCATCTGCCCATAGAGAAATCACTTCTGAGGTGCCAGTCTGACTAGTTGGTAAAAATCAGGAAAGTTTGTAAAGCAGAACTATTAAAACCAGCTAGGGTGATAAAATCTCACAATGAAAGAGAACCCTTCCAAACAAGCAAGCAACAGGGTGACAGATGTCAGGGGAAAGAGAAATAGAAAAAATTGGATATATCTAGAGTTCCTCAAACTTCACAGTCCATAATTCTAAGCCATTAATTGTCTGGAACTGGATTTATCTTTACTCACCACGCTATAGCATTTATTGGAGTGTTATCTAATCTTAAAAGTTCATATTTCCATTGTGCATAGGGCTCAGCTTTGGTTTATAATTCTGGCAGGTTCAAAATGAGCACCGGGACAAGAGAAGAGAAAAGTGAGGCTGTTTGGTGCTGAACATTGAAAGTACCAAACAACTGGCATTGGAATTCGATCCAAAAGATAGCCAGCCAAAAAGCGGCCGGGGTTCAAATGATCACAGAAAGAAGAGGAGCAGTCATGCGTAGTTTGGGAATTAATATTTTTTACTTCCATCGTCCCAGGAGATCTGTCTGAAATATACTTTCTAGGTTAACTCAGAAAAAAGGAAATCTGCTCTGTTATTTCTAAACTAAAATAATAAAAACCTCTTCCTCCTTTGAAGTCTTCATTAACATGCATTATGTCAATTTTCAACACAGTAGTCATGCTGACATTTTTACATTTTTGTCAAACCCAGAAAGAGGCAAAAATCCCATTGAGATGAGTTTTGGAGCATGGTCTTAGAGAAAACACAAAAGAATAAGAAAATGACGGGGAGGAAGAGCGACTGACAGGATTGTGGATAAAGCAACTGGTTCTTTAGAGGCAGAAAAGAGATTATGAAGTATGGAGAAAGGAAGTCTACTTAAAAGCAACAGGTGGCTTCTGGGTACACAGCTGGACCTGCTACAAGCAAGGCCCAAGAAGGAAAACAAGAGAACATCACTGGCCATCACGCACAGCCCCCCAGCTAAAACCTCTCCAGCACATGATCTACAACCCATCCTGGACAACGATCCTTCACTCTCACAGACCTTGGGAGGCAGGCCTGCCCTTGCCTACAGACAGCCTGCCAACCTTAAATAAATTCTAACCAGCAACTATAGACCACAACACAGTAACTCTAAATCTGGAACCAATCCCTGCAACAAACCTTGCCGTCAACTCTGCTCACGTATGTACACTAGCGATATCATCACAGGACCTAACATCAACCATACCATCAGGGGCTCTTTCACCTGCACATCTACTAATACAATACATGTCATCGTGTGCCAGCAATAGCCCACTGCAATTTACATTGGCCAAGCTGGACAATCTCTACGTAAAAGAATAAATGGACACAGATCAGATATTAGGAATGGTAACATACAAAAACCTGTAGGAGAACACTTCAGTCTCCCTGGGCACTTAGTAACAGATTGAAAAGTAGCCATTCTGCAACAAAAAAGTTTCAAAAACAGACTCCACAGAGGAAACTGCAGAGCTGCTATTCATTTGCAAATTTGACACCATCAACCAAGGATTGAACAGAGACTGGGAGTGGTTGGCCAGTTACAAAAGCAGTTTCTCCACTCTTGATACTCACACTTCCACATTAGCTACTGATAATGGGCCACCTTCTCCATGACTGAACTGACCTTGTCAACTCTGGCCCTCCTCTTGACTGGGACTCCCTCCTTTTCATGAGCCTATAAATGTAGACCTTCCTCTGGAATCCCCACTCAGGCATCCGACGAAGTGGGTCTTTGCCCATGAAAGCTTCTGCTTCAAAATACCTCTTAGTCTATAAGGTGCCACAGGACTTCTTGCTGTTTTTGAAGATACAGATTAACCCAGCTACCCCTCTGAGACTAGTCTCTTTAAAAGGTCTTTAAAGCCATGCAGCCCATTGCAGTCTCTCCCTGGTGAATTTCTCATGAGATATTCTCATTCTGCTTGAGTCAGGTAACCTACTTATGAAACTTTCAAGAGCACAGAGGCTGGAAGATCAGAGAGACATTTCTCACCTGAGGGTCCTATTTGCTGGACCTTTCCATGCCCCTTTGTACTACAAGAGGAATGTAGGGTCAGAGAACATGTTGTTCACCACAAATCACAACCGTTCACCCTTGTTTTTAAGTGCACTGAATCCAGTGGCTACAAATTCCTTTAACATGCTGTGAATGCTGGTACAAGTCACACTCACACGTGTAGCCAGCATTCCAAATACATGGCACAAACACAACTAGTACTGCCAAATTTTCAGGTCATCAGTGTTGAAAAGGAGCCTTCTCTATTTAGTCATTAATAACAAAAAAACCAGTAATGAGTTAACAGTGCTTCCCATGGCTGTTCAAAATATTCTGCAGTTGACTATATTTTGATTCTCCCGACCACTTAAGCATAAGACAGGACAGACACCAGGAAATCTGATTAAGGATATGTAAAATGAACTTCAGTTTAGGGGGACAGAATTTTTTATCTCTACACATATGAATGGATATCAGCATCCTGACACTTCAGGATTCACCCATTTTGATTTAAGCAAAATTTCTCCTTGATTTGCTTGAAAGTTTTTACCTATTGTGGACTGAATGAGGATTTTAAGACAGATTTTTAAATCTGGAAAAACAATGAGAAGTTCTATTGCAGCTTATAGACTAACGGATTTGTTGGAGCATAAGCTTTTGTTGGCAAATACCCACTTTGTCAGATCCATGGCATGATGCGTACCCCTCTGATACTTTTAAATGTGGGCATCACATAGGTCCCAGATGGTTACACATTTATTTCACTAGGCACCTAGCTGCATGTTTTGGCACCTAAATACTTTTAAAATCTGGCCCTTTGGGATCTGGCTTTGTTGAAATAGGGTATAGCAACATGTGTCCAGGAAACACTGTGTTCATAACACAAGCTGAGTATCTAGTTCACAAGTTTATAAATCAATACTGGAAGAGTTTTGCATTTTGCAGTTGCAATATGGAATTGGAGGATACACATGCATGACTAAAACATGATTATGCCCCAGATGGTTTGAAAAAAGGCAAATGATCAAACACATGTAGGTGAACAAAAATCTTTGCACCGGTCTCCTTTTCTTGCTCTCTCCTTTCAGCAGCTGTTGATACCACAAGAAGAAACAAGAAGGCCTATTATCTTTACCCGTCACTCATTCATGTTCTAGTTACACTCTCTTACTTACCGTTTGGAACCTTCCCAGCTAGTTTCAAATGACTTTTTATAATACTGACTGTCACGAGGTGAAGGGAGCCATTGACTGGAAACCACATGTTGGTGGAATTTAGCATTCTCTGCCATGAGATTTTGTCCAGAATCATCTTTGTACAGGCCTGAGAGAAAAGGAAACTATAAGAAGTAGGACAAAAAGAGAGCAATTTTTAAGTCTTTGCAGCTTTCATAAAATGCCACATCTCCTGACTTAGAGTGTAACATATACTTCTAGGAGCTCTGCCTTGGACCATTCAAATGCTCGGTTGCATTGCCATAGGGACATCAGCCTCCACTGCTCTGTGGTAGAAAAATCGGCCCTCACTACACCATAGTGCCACTGGGGCATGGCTGCAAGCTCTGTTACTGCCGACACCCGAAGCCAATGCAAGAGACACGTCCTGCCCATTGACGTCATTACTCCAGCCCCTGCAAGTGGCAGTAGCCATGCTTCACAAGTCCCATGACAACCCACCATAGCCACCAGCCCCATTGACCTAACCTGCCAGGCTGATGATGTAAAGATGGGGATTTTTTTGTCAAGGATGAGGAAATCCACCCCACTGGACTCATTTCAGGCAAGGTTCCAGCCCCACTCCCTTCACAGCAGCTCCTAGAATTCCCAGACACTCCTAGAACCTGCCCAGTCTTCAAGATATGAAAGTCATGTAGCCAGAACTGCCCCTCAACTCAGACGTGAACCTTGATGGGAGGTTGTGGAAGCTCCATCCCTGAAGATATTTAAAAGCAGGACAGGCGGACATCTGTCAGGGATAGTCTAGATGATGCTTGGTGCTGCCATGATGGCAGGGCCTGGTCTCAATGACCTCTCCAGATCCCTTCCAGTTCTAGTATTCTGTGGTTTTAAAATACAACTTTATCAGGTCCAGCAGCAGCCGGGTAATACTACCTGCAAGACACCATTCTATCTCCTGTGTCTTGAACCTGAGGAAAGGCTTTGTGCAGTTTTGTGGAGAAATGTTCCTTCAAAGTTTTATGAATCAAGTAGTTGAGGGCAGAGCAATTGAGGGGTTGTTTTCTGCAACATCATAGATATCAGCACACACAGAATTCCTTAATGGGAATTAGTGCTGCAGAAGGTGCTGGGGCCTCATCTTTTAGTAACACCTGTTGGTGTCATTTCTCTTGCCTTGCTAAGTAATAGTACAGCACGAGTCATGGTACCTTTTTATGACAGCAGCAGCAGGTGCGAATCCCAAGGAACAAAGAAATATGTCCTGGAAATATAGGTAGACTGGTATATGCTAGAATCCCATAAAAATATCCTCATTAGTATGTAACATCATCCCAGTTGAGCGTTTTTCATGGTAAGGTAGCATCTTGATGCCAGGCCTGGAGTTCGATTTCCAGTAGAAGTGCTCAGTGTTTGCTCAACTCTGCTCCCATTGAAATTAATTAATGACCACAATTAGGCCAGTGCTGAGTCCTCTATTAAAATTCAGACCTATTCATGCCTACTGAAAATGTTCAGCTTCTTTCTCCCTAGAACGCTTTCATCAACCACTGTGTAGAGCTGCTCAGAAGTACATGGAAAAAAAGATAGGGACTTTGAAAGTTTCTGCCCTTTCTCCAAGTAGGAAGGAGGAGTAAGCTAGAACTCCAGGGTTGCCATCTCCAGACTTTACAATAACTCCATAGTTTGATCCATTACAGATATCTTTTTTAAAAAAGAAACATTAAAGAAGTATTAGACACAAAGACTACAAGGAAAAGCAAGAGACTTCATCAAAAGCTCTTTCACATAGATAATCTGAGGCTATCTGACACTAATGACAACTCAGTTCATTAAGGTTAATTGTAAGCGATCGGAAACAGGGATTAATTTATTGCGTAAGAGTACACAGTAATTATTACTGATGTTAAGGAGGATATTTAGTCATTAACATGCTCCTCGTGCATTAGTGCTGATGGCACAAATTCCAGATTACCAGAACTCTATCGCAAGATTCATTAACATCATGGTTACCATCTTTTTGTTTTATTCTGTGTTTGGGTTTTTTCTTCACTTTTAACAGTGAGTATCTGGGAACCGCAAATAAACGCATTCACAAACCTAAAGCTCTCAGTGGGCTTTGGCTGAGGATTTGTAAATGAGTAAAAAATCTGAGTCCCAGAGTCTTAACCAATGTTTTAAAACAAACACACCTGAAGACACAGAGAGACACACATCCCCAATCAGTTATTCGTGTTATTTCAATATTAAAAAGTGCTTTTTATATGGCTATTACATCACAAAATAATGAAAATGAAGAATTAAGGACAAAGCTATTTTGAAATGCATCTCATTATAAACACTGACACCCATATGATAAGCAACATTGCAACTGGTGATCTCGGTGCTATTTATATGTGGTTGTATGAATAGCAGTTCTGCTCAGTTCTTACTGAGCCTGGAAGAGGTCTGCAAAGCCTTTGCTGATCTGCAATACCTTACATCTGGCAATGACACAGAGGACTTCTGAGTCTATGTTGTTACTCATCAATGCCGATAAACAATGAAATAAGTGTTTATTCAATAAATGCTTGAGAAACCCCATAAATGTTTATTTGCGCCTCAGCTCTTCTCCGCATAAAGTAGTAATGCAGATAACGGGAGCGTGATTTCTAAAATGTGCTAACATTAATTGGTCCACATAGACCCTGCTGGTGCAAACTGAAGGTTCCCTAGTGTCCTTTAACATAATGCAGTTTGAAACAATCCTACATTAAAACGCACTAGGGAAATTACACATTACAGTTTGTAGTATTGTAGTGATATAGCACTTTAAAGACTAACAAAATCTTCTGTAGTGAGTAATTGATACAGTGTATGCTGCTCATTACAACACAGTCAAAGAAAAAGCACCTTTCCCCACAAAAAAGCTGATTTTGAACACGTACACATGACTCAAAATTGCAAGAAAGAAACCCATAAATGAAAAATAATGAATCTTGAGAAACAGAGACCCTAACCATAAAGCATTTGCTGGTTAACAATACCTCCGCTTCTTACACCGTGAGTTTTCTGTGTATATTGCAAAATATTTTAGAAAGGAGGGAGATGTCACAGTTCAGGATACCCTCCCCCCACTTCCCACTCTATGGTCCTTTGAGAAGCAGGAAGGCTAGAGTGAGTATCCTCACTCATTGCTTCTCTGGGGCAGAGACCCAGACCTCTCCCTCCAGCCAGGGAATTGTCCACACCCTACACTTCCCTGCGTGCACTATAAAAGTCCTGGAGAGCCAGGTCTGCCTGTAATAGGACAGCTCTACTTTCTCTGCAAAGGCTAAGAACAACTTAATTGCCTGCAATTTACCAGCAAACACATTTCTTCTCAAAAGAAAAGCATGAGAGCAGAAACACAAAAACCAAACAAGTTCCTATACACTTGCTAACAGCAAACCAGAGGTCACCCCTGAGTGTTACATAGCCGCAGAGTCGTAAGTACTTCCAACCTTTCCCAACAAGGATTGGAGCTCCCTCGGATGGAAGGTCCTGTCCATTTGCTGGATCAGAAAGTAGGTCCGGAGTAAGTTTCATCTCAGGGCACTTATCCCGAAGCCTTGTCTGGTGTTCTCTAGAGACTCCACTCCGAACTAGTGCACAAATCCACTAGAACTATGCACAGATCTCCAGCTGTTGGCAGCTCTCTGAAGATGATACAGCCTGAGTGAGTTTGTCTTAGCTCTAGGGTGAGCTGTGATCTCACACACTCACAGAATTACAGATTTGGCCTCTCCCACAATGGCACATGGAGAGACCCCAAAGTCATTGCAGGAAGTTGCCATAGCTCTCATATTTAGCATCTTTACCTCTCTTGTACAAGTGGAAGAGGTCTGCATTAGTGCAAACTAGGAACCTATTAGTCTGTGCCCACAGGACCCAGCTGGGGGCACTGGTAGTCTGTAACTGTGAACACACTGAGGAGTCCCAGGGGAGTTACAGAGCATCATTATCCATTCACGCTGCTAGTCACACCCGTGCTAGCCAGCATTATGGTGCTGTGCATACATAACCCAGCATGATTAGAGTTGGGAATGACTGAAATAAGAGAAGTGGCCCAAACCTCTCAAGCCTTAGCTAGTTCCACAAGTCAGTGCATATGAATAAGCTTACACTGCATTTCCCTAACCATTCGTAAAACCTGACATTTGATATCAATGAGACCTGTCAGCATCAACCTTGTCATTCTGGAAACAAAGAAAACTAAGAAATGGCTGGCTGGTAAAAAATCCCACTTTGAAAGCTCCATCTTACTGGAATCTAAACAAATAGATAAAATAATCGGAAGACAATGGCTACAAAGGCTTGCAAATGCTTAGATGGATTCAGTGCTCCAGAAGTCACACATCTCACAATTGTAACAAAAAACACCCCCATGCAGGGAGAAACCTGCAGGCACAACAGAACTGATGGAATTGAAGCTAAAGCACAAAATGACATATCTAGCCCAACGCCATGACTCAGCTATGAAGAACACTAAACTCCACACTACGGGAGAGAAAATATGCTTCCTGGTCCCTATTGATGTTTTTCTACTGAGAAAGGTCTCTATGAATGTCAATGTGCTATTGATGGCCAGAAAGTTTCTCTCCACTTTTCAAGGATGCACATCAGCCATTAGCCATGTATGATACAGTGATGACAAGGTCCAGATCCTCAACAGATGTAAATCAGCACAGCTCCGCGGACTCCATTAACAAGGTCCTGGCTGGGATGACTTAGTGGGGGTTGATCCTGCTTGAAGCAGGGGACTGGACTGGATGACCTCCTGAGGTCCCTTCCAGCCCTAGGATTCTATGATTTTGGCAAGATTATAGCAGTTTACACCAGCTGAGAAGCTGCTCTGCCATTTTCAGGAATGGCCTTTCAAAAGCAAGGATGACTGATACAGCAGCACTTGCCAACTCCCTGCTGGAACGTTCCCTTGCACTGGGCCCCTCTACCCCTCTTCTGGGTTGTGCTATCTTGCACACTGCTGTAGGCATTCTAGCATGTGTCACAAGCCATAAGCAACTCCAGAATGTCTGGTACAGCTGAAAGCAACCAGCTACACCAGAGTCTGAGTCTGCCCTACCTCAGAGCAGAACAGGGACAATGCAAAGCTGTCTTCATGAAACAAAAAGCACCCTCACCTCCTGGAGGGACAGCATTGAATCTCCCTCCCCTATGCAAATATAGTGCTGACAGACTGGGATTGCCAGCCCCAGGGAGAGAACCTGTAAACAGAGGGTCTAAAGCCCTGGACTCTACCACATGAGCTAGAGGCCAGCTGGCTCTCAGCTGAGGCTGTAGAGCAGAGACTTCACTCACCCCAGATGAGATCTCAGTGCCTCTGGGTAGTACATGAACATAGTGTAGATTACCTGTTGTGTCCTATTGTATGGTAGATTTTTAGCTGAGGTATTGAGAGATGACAATTCATCCCCCTGCTTCTCAGATGCATATTACCAATGCATGCCTTGAACTGTAGGACGCTCGTCCATTTCAAAACCTGCAGTGTCTGTGATCGTCTAATCCAACCTCTTGAATAACACAGGCCCCAGAACTCCATCCAACTATTATGAGCTTGATGCAGGAGCATTGGTCTGAGCTATAGCATATTTTTTTGAAAGACAGCAAGTTTTGGTTGCAAGACTGTGAATGATGGAGAATCCCCAGGTTCCTGAATGGTTAATTACCCTAAGTGTAAAAATGGTGCCTATGCTCAGTTAGAATGTGTCTATGTTATTATAGCTCCAACAGCCAAACTAAAGATCTCCTGCCCATACAAATACCTGCAGCATGCTGACAAGTACCAGAGAGGTAGCCAAGTTCGTCTGTATCTTCAAAACCAGCAAGAAGGCCTATGGCACTGGGTCACTTTCATTGGTAAATCAGCCAGCAGTGGCCAATATTATGATCTCACTCCCGGAATTACTCTTCAGCACCTGTTTTCTCCACGTCTGCAATAACAGAAATGAAAGAGGCCTAAAGAGGGCAACAAATTTTGCCAGTGCAAAGCGGGGAAGTCAAAATGATTTACCAGACATTTATAAAGCAGATTATTCAGCACAGGTAGTAGCTGCTCAGCTTTGGAATGGCACCCAAGTCTAATTATTTTCACCTGCCAATATTTATAGAGCGACTAAAGTTTGCTCATAAAAATGTGCAGCTTCATATAAATGCACATTCTCTGCCATTAAATGTTCTCTTTGTCCCCCGCTTAAGAATAAAGGCGATAAAATCATCCAATCAAAAGCCATAGCAAGAGCAGTTGCAGGGGAAAATTGTATGTATTGTAAATTTCCAAAGGGAATTAACCAATTTTCTGCATTATGATAGAATCAGCATATTGTAGATTGAACCTGTAGATAATGTCAAAGCAGAAGGGGTAAATTCAGTTGTGTGTGCTGTCTGAATCCGAAATACAAGGGGCTTCTGTTCTCTGGTTTGCTCTGCAGTTTTCTCATCAATGTGATTGCTGCAGGGCCCTATTGCCACAGCTGCAGTGTGCATTTCAAACCCATCAGCTGTCACTAACACTTACACCCCCTCGGAGCTTGTGTGTGCTTCAGCGAGATAGGAAAACGGTCCCTTCCTTTCAATGGGGTTGGGATGGAGAAAGTTCTGGAAGGAAACAAGAGTAATGACAATCTACGAGATACAATTTTACAGGTGTGAGAACTTGCCATGCTGCTTAACTTAGGAAAAATGATAATGAAAAGAACAAAGTTCCATATATTGCTAGTTATTCACTAGCTAAAAAATAATCTGATTTTATGGGAAGAAGGCAATGGCATGAATTTAACATATAAAGGCAATGCAGAAGAATTCTTAACAAAAGCAACAGGGGATGTGCATAGTCTTTGGAATCCACATTTGATAGATTTTTAGCAGGTAACCTACAGTATTCCTGATCACTTCTTAGATTTTCATGGTGCCTGTGCAGAGGTCTAGGATGAAAACAGGTAAAACTGCCAAATGAGGGGTGTGACTCTGTTCATTGACACTGCTTCAAACTTGGGTTTTAGTGTGAGCAAAGTTTTATTTTATTTTATTGGAGCAGAACCAGAATGCACTGAGTAGAATGGCAGGATAGCCTAGTGTTTATTGTTCTAGCTGACCACTCACAAGGGTTGTGTCAGATTTCATGTGTCAGAGCCTTCCTGTATAATGCTGAGCAAGTCAGTCTAGCTCAGTTGCTTAGAAGGAGTTTAGGTGCCTCACTCTGATTAAATTCACTGAGAGTTATGTAGCTAAACACCTAAGAAACTGTCCCTCTCCTCCACCTCCACATAATACAGATAACAGAATTTCCTCACCTCAACAGGGGTAGAGTTCAGATGACCCGGGATGCAAAATGACTGCGAGGTCCTCAGGTATTGTGAAGTGGTGGATGAATCTGCCTGTTTTGTTTTTGTTTTTTTTAACCAAGACCATTGCAGTGTCGCTGACGAGTGTTGAAAAGACCTCATCACTTCAGCACAAGGCAGTGTCTGAGGGAAAGTGGATGAGATCACCTTTTGAAAAGGCAGCTCAAAAGGCAACTCTGTGATGAGAGGAAAATTCCTAGAAGCAAGCAGAGCACAAGTGGAGCAGAAAGCAGGGCTCTCTGTCAGAGAGCACACAAGGCCCTGGCTCTGCCAGAGAGCACGACAAGAAGAAAAGCAGACAGGAAATAAGAAGGGGGTGAGACTGGCAGTCACTGGTGTAAGTGCAGGATAGCAAAACCTAGCAACAGACATCTCTGGCATAATTTTCAGGTGGGAGGTGAACAGACTGAGGTTTTATTTATTGAAGTACCAAGTTGCCAGTTTTTGGCTTTCACTGAGAGGCTGAATAAACCCCTGCACTAGACAAAGACATCTCTGCTCTTCTAAGGTTATTTCAGGAGTGCGTCTGCCCATTTTTGCTGAGTCAAGATGAATTCAGACTACCCCATGCCTGAGAGCTATGCCTGGAAGAAAGGCCAAGCTAGTCATAGTAAGAGGAGAAATCCAGCCCGTGTCTAGCTCTCTGTTTTTCCCTCAACTTCAGCCCAATGACCTCGTCAGGCTAACAATAACCTGGTCCACTCCGATCGGCAGAAAGCCTGCCTAAGGGTGGCTGATAGGCCCATTCTACCTGAACCTTCACATCAGTTCCTGGATGTGTAAAACTGCACAGATGGAATTTCAGACCTTCCCGTTGTTCTCAGTGGGGAAGCCCTTCCATTGTTCCCAGTGACAGCTGCTAATAGCACTTTTGAAAACCTGCCCAGGATCTGAAAAGCCCAGCTGTCTGTAGGATCAGAGGTAACGTCCGTGGTTTAAGCCTTGCCTGGGGGGGAAGGAGTGTTGCACCAGTCAGAGCTGTCTAAGTAACTTTCAGAGTGAACATGTCTCTTAACGAAGCAGCAGGGCTCTCTATGTGCTGTGTGTGTAACCCAACCTGCCTGACCCATTTTAGTGGGTAGTAATACCTAGCACTTAGGAAGCACTTCTCATCAGGAGAGGATTGCGTTGGGCTTCGCCTGGAAGTCATCATCATTACCTTCATATCAGAAAGGGAAACTCAGGCACAAGCACTGTGACTTGCTCAACGTCAGCAGCAGGGTAGTGTCAGAAGCAAGGCCAGTCCCTATAGCTTATTATTTGCAGTCACTAGTCTATCCAGTAGGCAACACTGCCTCCCCTGAAATCAGTTCCATACCTCAATAATAAAAATAGAACTTCATTCGCTACCTCTGTGTAGTCCTGGTGATCGAGAATGCTAATTAATTTGGGTTTCTACTGCACAGTAGGCAGCTTTCTCATAAAGATACGCAGTGTTACTAAGACTGTGTTTAACTGGGTTTCCCAGTGACCAATGGCACCCTCCGCCCCCAGTGACTTTGTAGTTCTTTACTAACTACAGTGCTTTGCCAAATTACTGCGGCCACTGGTGCGGTTACACCATGTCTGGCGTGGAGTGCTGCAGCACCAGCAGAGCACCATCCTTCCAGATCATGGCTGAGGGGTCTGATCAAAGGACCCCCACACGTGCAAGGGAAAGCTGGGTTTGCCCTCTGCCCACCAAACCTCCAGAGGTTTTCAGAAACAGATCTTCAGACACTTCCCGGGTTAATGCTGGTCCCTCCCCTCCACCCCCATGGAAAGGCTCTAGCATGAGCTGTCATGTTATTCATTGGCCAGCCAGGGTGGCTTCTTGATCCCAAGAATGCAAGAAAGGGAGACAGCTTCCTGAGGCCAGAGGGACTGGACAGAGGGTTGGAGCTTACGTGTGAGCCAGAGCAGCTGGCCACAGCTGCAGAGAGAGGGAGGAGGGAAAGTCATGTGACAGGGCTAGGAACGGTGATGGGAAGCAACCTGTTGCTGGCAGGGGCCAGCAGTAGTCACTATGGGAGCATACAATACAGGGCAAGGGACTTCAGGCAGCAGGTGTGGATGGGTTACTATGAGTCACAGTAACAGTCATGTCCTGTGCAGAACTTCCTGTAAAGGCCAGGTTGTGGTCTCTTGTAGGTCTTCTGTTGTAATTTGAGTACAAGGACTTCAAGCTTACTGCACCACTGAGGGTCACATTCAGAGTAGCGGCAGATGCTTTACTAGGGCTGTCTGAAACTATTTATGGAAACCCCTGAGACTGGAACCCACTGCTTAGAGCATGGCAGTGTTTGCTTCCTAGCTCACCGTAGGTGGAGCATGCTACCAGAGGTGCACCTTGCTGGAGCCCAAGACATTAACATATGGCATGAACCAAAGGGTGGGAACCAGAGTAGGCCTGGCCTTATAAAATAGCAACATAGTAGGTGCTAGCCAGCCAAATCAATACATCCTTGACTTGACAGGATGGTACAGGCAAACCAAGAGTTATCAACTAACTCCCCGAACTCATTCCTAAGAGAGGGTACAGGGTCACACTGACCTAGGAAGATAAAAAAGGGGTGGCAGGCTCCAGATGTTATTAGTTACCATCCTTATACCGTGTACTTGCATTCTCATCCATTAGTCTAACCCTAACACATAAGGGAAAGTCACAGAAGAATGTGGACTTTGACCCAGCCTCTGGACAGCACCGGGTAATGTTGACTGACCCGGTACCTTGTTACAGGCATACACACACATGCCGGTGTAACCACTGAGCTGAGGTAGCAGCACTGTGCTTTCTCGACATGGGGAAGAGGAGGAATAGCTCAGTGTAAACCAGACATTGAAAGTTGTTATCATGAAATATATTTGCAGCCTCAGGGGTCAATCTCACACGTACCTAGGGACAGGTTAGACAAACATCTGTCAGGGATAATACAGAAGGTGCTCGGTCCTGCAGTGAGGACAGAGGACTGGACTCAATGACCCCTCAAGGTCCCTTTCACTTTTGTGATTCTCAGTTTCTATTCTACACCTTCACCCTGGCCGAGCACTTCCATCATTGAACCAAGCCTGAGGTCTTTCCTTCAGAACAGCATTGAGGTCTGCGGAATCACCAAGATGCTCTGGCACAGAAGCTCTGAGAATGGCAGCAAAAATGCCACTCCGCAGCACTGCCAACCCCGGATGCCTAAGGTCTAGCATCCCACAGCCCCCTCCGGTGTGGGGGAGGCTAATTGCGAATCTCAGCACCACAGAAAGTCCTGGGTACTGGGCCCATTTCTGACTGTTGGGTGACCGCTCCAGGGAAGCAGAGGAAACATTTGGTACAGTGGGGGGCATAACTAGGAGAGATGTCAACTAGCAGAAGGCACTCCCTCAGAGCGCATTGTGTGGGGAAAAAACCTCAAGGCAAGCAGTGAAATGTCATCACTGCAGAGATTTTGAAGCAGGTTAGATGGCCATCTAACAGGGATGGTCTAGATGGTGCTTGGGCCTGCCATGGGGTCAGGGGACTGGACTCAATGACCTCTTGAGGTCCTTTCCAGTTCAAATTTTCTATGATTCTATGCAAAATATGACTGGACCAAGCACTGAATGAGAAAGCACATGGAAAACCCCTTCCCTGGCATGGAGCTATTCGAGGGAGTGACCTCCATCACTCTTATTCTGTTCTTGGACTTTCTTGCAATAAGGTCTCTGTTTCACCACCCACTCCTTATCTGTCTTCTCTGTTATACCTTCTGCTCTCCGGGAGGCAACTCGCTTTTCCTGAGTGCATGTACAGTGGGGTCGGAGCTCTGTTGGAATTTCCACCTCTTCCTGGAAGAGATCGATTGTGCTCGGCCCCTGCGAAACATCAGCTACTCATGCTTTTGATTTTGGCCTGTTTCCACACGGGAGAAAATACAGGCTGAGCTGTATCGTACAGTGCGTTTGTTCCCAGGTATTCAGGAAGAATGCAGCCATGCCAAGGTTGGTTTAATAAACCAGTTTCTTTTTAATTGCACACTTCATTTTAGTGCCATCTTCTGTCAAAGAGTTCCAATCTGTGAGACATCGTATAAGAGTAAGGCCTGATCTAAAAAGTATTGAACACAATTATTGCAAGAATCCAGTATCTAATAAGCAGGATTCCTCTGTGAATAAGGATGCTAATCCTTTTCTCCTTCCTTTTTTCCCAAATTCAATATCATCCCATAGAAATGAACTGTAATTATCCCTGTAGCCCTCACAGAGCTCATGTCACAGTTTGACTGAAAGTCCACAATGCATGCAACTGAGATCCTTCTAGCTTGACAGCTCTCTATTTGCTAAAGGTGGGGTTTTTAATTGGAGTTTTCTCCAACATGGGAAATGTGTTTTAATCAGGCATCAATCTCAAACTTGAGGGAAAAAAATGTAAAATGTAGGGAGAAAAAAAAAGGCTTGTGTAACTGAACTCTCCTATCTGAAAAATCCATTGAGTTAAGTTGCTCATGGAGAGTTATGGAAAGATATTAATATTTTTAAAAAATATTTCAAATGATGTAATATCTCATCTGAGCATCTCACTTTTTGTTATCAGCTACCAAAATAATATACAGCATAAGGTGTGCACATTAGTCTCATTACATGATAAGAGGGAAGGAGTTATGATTTGAAAGACATTAATTTTTACTACCCCCATAACTAGGTCTGTAAAAATACAGTGCTCTAGACCATTCTGCATGCCACAGCGTGGCTGGCACATCTGAGGAATGAAAGATAACTCTCTGATATATTTAGCTGCTTTTAAAAATACTTTGAGAGTGGGATTTTTCAGAGTGTTCATTATTGACCTACTTCTTCTCCCAGTGAAGTCAGCGATATAATGCCCATCGCGATGATCAGGAGCTGAGGTAGTCCAATGGTGAGCACATATGTATTCCCCATCCTTGATACATGCAGTTCTCTAAACCAGGTTGGTTATCTGAGTTTCTTTATCCCCTTTTTTCAATGACCACTTTGGATAGGACTTTTTAATGGCAGATGATTTAGATGCAGCTGGCTAGGTCTTCAAACATGTCTTAAAAATGGTGTCTCTTTACTGAGACTGAGTTATACTCCAAATATGACAATTGACACAGTACACCTTTTCCTAGTGCCATGTCCCAGTGGGACCCTGGTGCTGATTCAGTCAGGAATAGGTGGCGTGGACAGGCATGTGGTGGCTTTGCACATAAGTCATTTATGAGTCACACAGTGGTACAGGACAGACAGCATGACTTCTGGGATGGGCAAGAACTATAACTTTAACCTTTCAGTGTCCTGACAGAACACCTCCCTTCCAATAAGAAAGGAGCACTTATTAATAGTGAAGAGGCCTGACTATAAATTTAGTGTTTGTCTACACAAACTTTCAGTCTTGAAGCAATCTAGCTTGTGATTCAACCCTGTATAAAGCTGCTGCAAACCAACCATTCCTGCAGACCCTTATGATATGCATTAATAGCCAGTAATGCGCTTTCCTCTATTTCTGGATGGTACAGGACTACCTCAAAGCACATTAACTAACTGTCCCTGGCGATGTGGTTAGTCTGCAGCAAACTAATGCAGGGTGCAGTCACACTCCAGCTTGCTGCAAGCTAAGTTTGCATAGAAAAGCCCTTCTTGTACTGTAACGCCTGCATTGTTGATAACTTTCCTGATTTATCCCAAGTCTTATGCTATTTGCTATTTTTTTAATGCCCCAGCTGAATGAGTTATGGTATTGCATAATTATCGGAGGGGTAGCCGTGTTAGTCTGGATCTGTAATGGCAACGAAGGGTCCTGTGGCACCTTATAGACTAGCAGAAAAGTTTTGAGCATGAGCTTTCGTGAGCACAGACTCACTTCATCAGATGCTGGTAAGATAGTATGAAATAGTCATTAAGTGGGAAATTCAGAGGTAATTCTGTGCTGGCATCTGATGAAGTGAGTCTGTGCTCACGAAAGCTCATGCTCAAACTTTTCTGTTAATCTATAAGGTGCCACAGGACCCTTTGTTGCTGTTATTGCATAAGAATCTCTTACGATATGTGGTGGAAAGGGCGCAAATCATGTTTTCCTATTGGCTATTGTCTCAAACTCCCATGCATTCGACAAATTCTGGATATTATTTTCAAATCCAGAAGGGGTAGAAAATTAAGTCTATAAAGAGGAAAGTTTAAATTCTGGAAGAAAACCACCTGCATATCAAAAAATTTTTTAAAAGTTTGATTAAAAATTTCCTTGCATCTCCCGGTCTGATGATCTGGGAAAGAGCTGCTATTTAAAGAAACTAACTTGCTACCATAAGACCAATTTCCTCTGATTTGTCTAGATAAGCTAGATTTGATTTCAGGTCACTACCATCATCTAAGTGAGTATGAGAAAAAAAAATCAAAGAACAGGATATGAGCCAACAGTGAGCCCTTGTAGCCAAGCAGGCTAACGGCATATTGGGGTGCATCAGGAGAAGCATTCCCAGCAGATCTAGAGTAGTTATTATTCCACTCTACTTGGCACTGGTGAGGCCATGTCTGGAGTATTGCGTCCATTTCTGAGCCCCCCCAGTATAGAAAGAATGTGGATGCACTGGAGCAGGTCCAATGGAGGGCAACAAAAATTATTAAGGGGCTGGAGCACATGACCTATGAAGAGAGGCTGGGGGATTTGGGCTGATTTGGTTTGCAGAAGAGAAGAATGAGGGGTGATTTGATAGCAGCCTTCAACTTCCTGAATGGGGGCTCTAAAGAGGATGGAGAGAGCTGTTCTCATTGGTGACAGAGGGCAGAACAAGGAGTAAGGGTCTGAAGTTACAGAGGGAGAGGAGCAGGTTGGGTATTAGGAAAGTCTATGTCACCAGGAGGGTGGTGAAGCACTGGAATGTGTTGCCTAGAGAGGTGGTGGACTCTCCATCCCTGGAGGCTTTTAAGTCCTGGCTTGACATAGACCTGGCTGGGATGACTTGGGGGGCGGGGGGGTTGATCCTGCTTTGAGCTGGGGGCTGCACGAGACGACCCCCTGAGGACTCTTCCAGCCCTAGAATTCTCTGATTCTATGAACAACAAGCATCACCGCTGTTATCTGCACAGGCAGAGAGCCCACGAGGACCCCATAGCACTGCCTGGCTCAGGGGAAGACAGTAGGACAATAATACTGAGCTAGACCTATGAGCTCTTATTGCCAGATGACATCAATTGCGAATATATGCCCTGGGCAGAAAGCAGTGGAGGCAAATTGGCATTATTCCTCTTCGTGCTACTCCCTGGCTCCATGGCCCATGGAGCTTTTGGCCCCTATGACGAACACTGGAGCTGCTTTTCATTTTTTTTCCTGTGCTTTCCTACAACTCTAGTAACCCTAGCGTCCCATGCAACGCAGGCTGGAACTGGGGGCAATGTACCTTGTGATTGGCAAGAAGCTAGAGGCCTGGGAGAGTGTGAAGGACATTCACAGCCATGTTCTGCATATACTGAGCAGGGGATCTGCTGCTGCAAAGGTACCTGAGAAGCAGCAGGTGTAACTGCCCTCAGGTGGACTCAAACCAGGACTTCTACAGTTTATCTGTAGAGGACACTCATTTTTTCCCTCTGTGAGTGGTCAACATGCCAATACCTAGGACAGTGCGCCATACCCTGTAGTTGTTTGGGTTACACAAAGGGAGGAATCACTCAGGCTTTTAGCAGGGGACAACCAAGTCTGAATTCTTTTACCCAGGATTGAAAGTGACATTTTATTGGATAGACCTCCAGAGGCGGGAACTGGTGCTCTGTATTCTCCTCTTTCCTCTGCTGCAAGACCTTGGGCAAGTCGTTTCCCCTCTCTGTGCCTTTGTTTTTATTCCCACCTTTTGAGCTCTTTGGAACAGGAACTCTTATCTAGCACAGACATCACTGCTGTCCTCAGCTAGAACATTGGGTCTTTGCATTGGTTTCAATGGATTTTCCCTTAAAAGAAAATCCACAGTTTTAGTCTGAAAGCCTGGGATAAAGTCTTCAGAAGCACCAGCGTGACATGGACTGCTAACTCTGTAGAGCTACGTCTACACGTGAATGCTACATCGACATAGCTTATTTCGATGTAGCGACATCAAAATAAGTTATTTCGATGAATAACGTCTACACGTCCTCCAGGGCTGGTGCCATCAACGTTCAACGTCGACGTTGGGCAGCACCACATCAAAGTAGGCGCTGCAGGGGAGCGTCTACACGCCAAAGCGGCACACATCGAGATAAGGGTGCCAGGCACAGCTGCAGACAGGGTCACAGGGCGGACTAGCACTTCCGGGGCAACAGCTAGCCGCTCCCTTAAAGGGCCCCTCCCAGACACACTCAGCCTGCACAGCACGCGGTCTGCAGAGCCATACGCACACACACCTCGAGCAACGCAGGCATGGACCCCCAGCAGCAGCAGCAGCCAGAGGTCCACCCAGCCGCCCCTGCAGGAGCAGTGCTCGCCCTGCTCAATGCCATGCAGGAGGCAGCTGATCACCTTTTATTCGTGGAAGAGGAGCTGCCCCCAGGGGAGGAGGAAGCAACCCCAGACTCTGCTGTCCTACCCACCCCCAGCTGCACACACCGCCGGCTGTGGAGCTACCCCACGAACACAGACTGGTGGGAGCGGCTGGTGCTCGGCGAGTGGGACGACGACCACTGGCTCCAGAACTTTCGTATGAGCCGGCAGACATTCCTGGAGCTATGCCAGTGGCTCACCCCCGCACTCAGGCACCAGGACACCGCCATGTGGCGTGCCCTCAGCGTGGAGAAACGGGTCGGCATCGCTGTCTGGAAGCTGGCCACTCCAAACAGCTACCGATCCGTAGGCCAGCAGTTTGGCATCAGCAAGGCCACCATTGGGGCTGTCCTCATGGAGGTAAGAGGACCCACGGGGAGGGGGAGGCAGCCCTGGGGGTGGAGGGGAGCCCTGGGGGGGAGAGGAGCCCTGGGGGTGGAGGGCCAGACACACCCTGCACACCCCTCGTTGGTGCTCTCCCATGTCCTTCCCCTGCAGGTCGTCCAAGCCATCAACGCCCTGCTCCTCCACAGGTTCTTGCAGCTTGGGGACCCGGATGCTGACATCACGGGTTTTGCCACCCTGGGCTTCCCAAATTGTTTCGGGGCTCTGGATGGGACCCATATCCCCATCCGAGCTCCGGAGCACAGCGGAGGGTGCTTCCTGAACAGGAAGGGCTACCATTCGGTGGTCCTCCAGGCCTTGGTGGACAGCCGGGGCCGCTTCCTGGACATTTATGTTGGCTGGCCTGGCAACACCCATGATGCCCGGGTATTCAGGAATTCGGGCCTGTGCTGCTGGCTGGAGGCGGGGACCTACATCCCCCAGCAGGAGATCCCTGTGGGGGACACCACCATGCCCCTCTGCATCGTCGCAGACGTGGCGTACCCCCTCCGGCCCTGTCTCATGCATCCTTACACGGGCCATCTCACAGCCAGCCAGGAGCGCTTCAGCATGCACCTGAACCATGCGCGCCAGGTGGTTGAGCGCACATTTGGCCACCTCAAAGGGCGCTGGAGGTGTCTCCTCACCCGCCTTGATGCGGGCCCCACCAACATCCCCCAGATTGTGGGCACGTGCAGCACACTCCACAACCTGGTGGAGAGCAAGGGGGAGGCCTTCTTTCAGGGCGAGTCTGTGGAGGCTGGCAGGGCTGACGTGCAGCCACCCGCTGGCCCCAGTCGCCAGGTGGACCCCAAGGGGACCGAGGTCCGGGAGGCCTTGGGGGCCCATTTCGACCAGGCCATGGGGTGAACACTGGCAGGCCCACCACTGCACCCCCCCATCCTCCACGACACTCCCTGCCCCTACGCCCACACCACAGAGCACCCAAGAACACAACCCCCCTCCACTTTTCTTGCAAATAAAAATAGACCTGTTGTTCGTGAAACCACAAAGCGGTGAATTCTCTTATTATTACTACAAATATGTTATATATTATATGATAAACAAACAGTGGGACACAAGGAAGGGGAGAACTATTTACATGGGGGGGCAGGTATCACAAAATAACAGGGGTCTAATACAAACTATATACAACATAATGGGGATATGTACAAAGGAGGGAGGGGGGGCCACATCCTGGGCCCCGCACCCCCTAATGTCCAGCGCTGGGGGTTGGCGGGCACAACCCTCGCCTCGGCCTCAGCCCTGGCCGAGGCTGGCTGGGGGCCGGGCGAACCAGCAGTTATGGCCGGCGGGTGTCAGCAGGCCCCAGGTCCCTCTCAGCGGAAGGCCCCTCGGTGGTGGACAGCGGTGGGACAGCGGGTGGAGCAGCGGGTGGAGCGGCGGGTGGAGCAGGCAGGGCGGGCAGAGCAGCGGCCGGCACCGCATGGGGGGCCAGGTAGTCCGCGATGTGCTCAAAAATGTGCATAAAGGCACCCCATGCCTCCTGGCGCCAGGCCAGCGCCCGCTCCTGCAGTTGGAGGTGCCGCACGTCCACCTGCAGGTGCTGCTCCGAGACCTCCAGCTGCCGCCGGAGGGTTGCCAGCAGCTGGGGGTCCGTCACCGTCTGGTGGTGGTTCTGGGTCTGCCGTCGGCCCTGCCCAGGGGCTGGTCGGTGCTCCGCCGAGGGGCTGGCCTGCAGTGATGGCCCCAGTGGGCTCTCCAGGACCACTGACACCTCGCCGGCACTCTCCGGACCCTCTGATGGTGCAGCTGCGGAACACAGGGGGGGAAGAAGAGTGGAGACAGCCATTAGTGTGGCCCCCGAGCCGTGGCCCTTGTTCCCCCACCCCTCTGCTGCTGGCTCCCCATCCCCGTCCCCGGGAGATGCTGCTGATGATGATGGATGTCCCACCTCCTCCCCCTGGGGGACCCTAGGTTCCGCTCCCCCCATCCCCAGGGATGGGGCATGGCACTGTCCTGCTGGGGGGGCAGGGGCTGATGCACTCCTCTGAGGGACATGGCACTGCTGTCCTTGGGGCCATGGTCATCTGGGCATGTGGAGGGCCCTGGTCATGTCTGTTACCCCCACCCCTCAACCCTGGGGGTGTGTACCGGGGGGGTACACACCTGACGGTCCACTCCCACGGTCGGGGGACACCCTCTGGGCGGATGCCCTGCTGGAGCTCCGGGACGGCAGGACGATGTGGAGCCCCCTGTCACTGGAGGAGGATTCCCCCTCCTCCTCCTCCGGCATCCCAGGGGTGGGCTCCTGGGGGGCCCCTGGGGTGCGGGGCTTGTCTCCAGGGCAGACTCCACCTCCGGGGCCTGCTGGGGCTCATCGGCCGAGGTGTCAAGAGTGGCCGGAGGGGAGGAGGTGTGCCAGGGGCCCAGGATTTCCCTGAGCTCCCTGTAAAAGGGGCAAGTGGCAGGGGGGCCCCAGATTGTCTGGCCGCATCCCAGGCCCAGGCGTAACCCTGCCACAGCTCCTTGACCTTACTCCTGACGTGGTCAGGAGTGCGGGCAGGGTGACCCCGGGAGGCCAGGCCCTCGGCCAGCCGAGCGAACGCATCCGCGTTCCACCTCTTGCTCCCCATTACCTGGAGCACCTCCTCCTCGCTCCAGAGCCCCAGCAGGTCCCGGATCTTGGCCTCCGCCCAGGAGGGGCCCTGCTGCCTCTTCCAGGACTGGCTGCCAGGCTGGTAGCCCTGGCTCCCCTTGGAAGGGTGCCCTGGGGGCGCTTGGGGGGCTGGCGGGTGGCCATCGCAGCGGGGGGGTGTCTCTGGGCTGCAAGGAGGGGTGCAGGCTGGCCGCGTGTTACTGCTGCCACCTGCATGCTCTCTCAGATTCCTGTACAGGAAGGCAGGGGGCAGGGAGCTTTATGGGGCCGCTGCACTCGGCGACCATAGAGCTCAGGGGCTGGAGAGAGCATCTCTCAATCCCTCAGCTGATGGCCGCCATGGCGGACCCCGCTATTTCGATGTTGTGGGACACGGATCGGCTACACGTGCCCTACTTCGACATTCAACGTCGAAGTAGGGCGCTATTCCCATCTCCTCATGAGGATAGTGACTTCGACGTCTCGCCGCCTTACGTCGACATCAACTTCGAAATAGCTCCCGCCACATGTAGCCGTGGTGGGCACTATTTCGAAGTTGGCGCAGCTACTTCAAAGTAGCCGGCACGTGTAGATGCGGCTTAGGAGTGGGAACTCACTGCCAGCCTAGGATGCCATGCGGTGGGGATTTTTCATGCCACTGTCCTCTTTTAATCAACTAATCCGAGCCTGCCCTCTGGCCAGGATCAGTCTCCTTCAGAGGAAAGGAAAATCCAAACTGAAAGGCCAAATAAACCTCCCAACAAATGTGGGGTTTTTGGATGTTGCTCCACTCCCAGGCCCTGCTGAGTAATTTCTGGCTGCTCAGACTGTTTCTATGGAGCCCTTCTTCCTGGAAAGATCTCCCTCGGACTCCAGTTGCTGCTTCCTCGGGTTCCTTCCTCCTGCAGAAGCCTTCTGCAGTGTCTCACCGCTCCCTCCTGCCAGCTGCATTTTCTCAAGCCTTGTGAAAAGGTGCAAGTGTTTGCCATACAGATACTTGAACCCGCTGGCCTCCCTTCTTCAGGCTGAGAAGCAGACCCAATCCTTCTGGCCCTGCAAGGATCAGGTGCTTACAGAACTATTGCCAGACTTAGGACCCTATTTAGGTGCTTGCAGATAGGTGCCAAAATAGCTTTCAAAATCCACCCTTAAGTGCCCAAGTCATTTTGGAAATAGGATTTAGAGTTGCTAAGTCACTTACTTGCTTCTGCAAATGTTAACCATAAAAACATTAGCACCAGAGGTTCCTAATGCCTTAAACTCCACTCTGTCCTCTGACCTTTACTTCCAGAACATGGCAGGGTAGGACTATAGAACCTGCCTGTATGATTTAAGAACACAGTCACTTTGAGTTTTAGTGGGACTTGTGGACTTGAATCATTTAGGTCCTTCTGAAAATCCCATCCAAGTGGAACAAATCTGTGGTATCTGCACTAGCCACTATCAGTAATTAGATGTACCAAATTGCCTTGTCAAAATGTACACAAATAACTGGCTTTATGGACAAGGTGCTGGGAGCACTGTTGTTCTGAAGGATTTCAGCTCAATCTGTTCAGCTCATCGAGCATAAAAGTTGGTGTGAGCCAAGTAACCAACGCCAAAAAATCATAAATGTTTGTGAAGAAAGATAAACAGATACCCAGGGGCTGGAGTTAATCCTGGCAAGATTTGACACGTTGACACAGCAGTGAGCTGAGAATATTTTCATGCTGTTTATCTATTTTTCTCCCACTTTGAAATGCTGCTGCAGCTCTGTTTGCTTATGAGCTTAATTTATTTAAATTTCTTCACCTGTGATACAGACTTGCAGACAGTTCCATTTGGAATAAATGTGAAAACGGAGTAGGTTGTAAATATTGCCAGATTCCCAGGGCAACAGTTACAGAAGAGCACCAAAGGATGGGAAAAGTTAACGTATTTATGTGAAAGCAAGCCAGTGTATTACACAATAGCATATTATTTGATTCATCTATTCCCCTGAGGAGCTGCCTTTGGGGAGCTTACACACCTGGTGAGGACACGAGAATTAAAAGGTCTGGTTGCTGTTTATTTGGGGGCTCTTTACTGTTTTGTATGGGAGAGAGAAAAATTCCAAAAGAGCCAAACTGGCTGCATCACCTAAGTCTCACTCTGAAAAGTCAGGCCTTGTCTACGCCCCGCATATGTGCTTGCCACAAGATAGCTACGTCTACACATGAAGCCTACTTCGAAGTAGCCTATTTCGATGTGGAGACATCAAAATAGGCTATTTCGATGAATAACGTCTACACGTCCTCCAGGGCTGGCAACGTCGATGTTCAACATCGACGTTGCGCAGCACCACATCGAAATAGGCACTGCGAGGGAACGTCTACACGCCAAAGTAGCACACATCGAAATAGGGGTGCCAGGCACAGCTGCAGACAGGGTCACAGGGCGGACTAGCGCTTCCGGGGCAACAGCTGGCCGCTCCGTTAAAGGGCCCCTCTCAGACACACTCAGCCTGCACAGCACGTGGTCTGAAGAGCCATAAGCACACAGACCCCGGGCGCCGCAGTCATGGACCCCCAGCAGCAGCAGCAGCAGCAGCAGCCAGAGGTCCACCCAGCCGCCCCTGCAGGAGCAGGGCTCGCCCTGCTCCGTGCCATGCAGGAGGCAGCTGAGCACCTCCTTGCCACACAGGAGGAGGAGCGCCCCACAGGGAAGGAGGACTCAACCCCCAACCCTGCAGCACCCCGACCCCCCCCCGCCGCCTCACACGCCACCGCCTGTGGAGCTACCCCACCAACACCAACTGGTGGGAGCGGCTGGTGCTTGGGCAGTGGGACAACGACCACTGGCTCAGGAACTTTAGGATGAGCCCTCAGACATTTCTGGAGCTATGCCAGTGGCTCACCCCCACACTCAGGCACCAGGACACCGCCATGCGGTGTGCCCTGCCTGTGGAGAAACGGGTCGGCATTGCTGTCTGGAAGCTGGCCACTCCAGACAGCTACCGATCCGTGGAACAGCAGTTTGGCATCGGCAAGGCCACCGTCAGGGCTGTCCTCATGGAGGTAAGAGGACCCACGGGGGGAGGGGTGGGAGGCAGCCCTGGCAGGGCAGGGGGGCCCGGGCTGGGCAGGGCAGGGCAGGGGAGGGCAGGGGGGCCCGGGAAGGGGAGGGCCACGCACACCCTGCTCACCCCTCATTGGTGCTCTCCCATGTGCTTCCCCTGCAGGTCGTCCGCACCATCAACGCCCTGCTCCTCCACAGGCTCGTGAGGCTGGGGGACCCGGATGCCACCATCACGGGCTTTGCCACCCTGGGCTTCCCCAATTGCTTCGGGGCTCTGGATGGGACTCACATCCCCATCCACGCCCCGGTGCACAGTGGAGGACGCTACATAAACCGCAAGGGCTACCACTCAGTGGTCCTCCAGGCCTTGGTGGACAGCCGGGGCCGTTTACAGGACGTTTACGTGGGCTGGCCTGGCAGCACCCACGACGCCCGGGTTTTCCGGAACTCGGGCCTGTGCCGCCAGCTGGAGGCGGGGACCTACATCCCCCAGCGGGAGATCCCTGTGGGGGACACCACCATGCCCCTCTGCGTCGTCGCAGACACGGCATACCCCCTCCGGCCCTGGCTCATGCACCCGTACACGGGCCATCTCTCTGCCAGCCAGGAGCGCTTCAACCAGCGCCTGAACCACGCGTGCCAGGAGATGGAGCGCTCATTTGGCCGCCTCAAAGGGTGCTGGAGATGTCTCCTCACCCGCCTGGATGCGGGGCCCACCAACATCCCCCAGACTGTGGGTGCATGCAGAGCCCTACACAATCTGGTGGAGAGCAAGGGGGAGGCATTCTTTCAAGGTTGGGCTGTGGAGGCCGGCAGAGCCGACGTGCAGCCACCCGCTGCTCCCAGTCGCCAGGTGGACCCCGAAGGGACCCGAGTCTGGGAGGCCTTGCGGGCCCACTTCGATGAGGCCGCGAGGTGAACGCTGGAAGGCCCCCCACTGCACCCCCCCTTCCTCCACAACACTCCCTGCCCCTACGCCCACATCACGGAGCACCCAACAGCACACACACCGCCCTCCACTTTTCCTGGACAAATAAAAGCACGCACTTGTTTGTAAAATCAAACTGGTTTTCTTTGAACTGTTATTTTAACTAATACTAAACTATATACAAGAACTTCTAACTATAATTGAATATTAAATAAGTATACATATATTAACCAAAAAAACCAGGGATTACAAGGAAGGGGAGAACTATTTACATGGGGGGAGGGAAGGATCAGACTGGGCAAATTGGGGGCACAAATAAATAAATCCAAACTATATACAAGGGGGGGGCACATCCTGGGCCCCACGCCCCTATAGTCCGGCACTCAGGGTGGGCGGCCAGGAGCCCCACCTCGGCCGCAGCCCTGTCCGGGGCTGGCTGGGGGCCGGGCGGACCGGCAGATATGTCCGGCGAGTTTCAGCTGGCCCCAGGTCTACCTCGGCGGAACGGCCCATGGTGGCGGGGCGACGGCGGACGGCACGGCGACGAGCGGAGCAGCGGGTGGCTCGGCGGGTGGAGCACTCAGAGCGTGTGCAGCGGCAGCCGGCGCGGCATGGGGGGCCAGGTAGTCCACTAGCCGGTTGAAGGTGTCCATGTAGGCCCCCCATGCCTCTTGGCGCCAGGCCAGCGCCTGCTCCTGCAGATGGAGGCGTCGTTGCTTCACCCGCAGGCGCTGCTCCGCAACCTCCAGCTGCCGGCGGTGGAAGGCCAGCAGATGGGGGTCCGTCACTGTCGGGTGGTGGTGCTGGGTCCACCGTCTTGCCCGCCGTGGGGCCGGTCGGTCATCCGCTGAGGGGCTGGCCTGGAGCGATGGCCCCGGAGGGGATTCCAGGACCACTGAAGCCTCGCCAGCGCTCTCCGGTCCTTCCGATGGTGCAGCTGCGGAACACAGGAGGGGGGAAGAAGAGTGGAGACAGGCCTTAGTGTGGGCCCCGAGCCGTGGCCCTTGTCCCCTCACCCCTGTGCTGCAGGTTCCCCATCCCCGTCCCCAGGAGATGCTGCTGTGATCGGGTTCAAGGGTCCCCCTGCACTGCACCCCGTCCCCCAGTGGGAGTGACTCTCACTTCACTCAGCAGGGTCTGACAGGAGAGATTTCTTAGGCAACAGATGCCCAGTTTCTCCCACAAGTGACAGTACAGCAGTCAGAGACAGTCCTTCCAACCCGTCCTGGGGAGAAGACCCCAAGGGGTGCCCCTCTGGGGTGTAGCTTTCCCCCTCCTCAGGCTGGCTGCCTTCCAGCTCTCCCTTCCCCTAGCCTCTACCTGCGGCCCCCGATTCAAAGCCAGCTCGGCTCCTCCCTCCTCTTTGTTCAGGGCAGAGGTGTCACCTGCCAGTTGTAGCCCCAGGATCATCCTTTGCCCCTGGGAGCTATTCAGCTTGTTGCCCATATCTAGCCTGAGTCTCGCATTTGCACTCCCCCCACTCCATCACATGCTGCTGCTGCTGCTGCTGCTGCTGCTGCTGCTGCTGCTGCTGCTGCGGGGTGTCCTACCTCCTCCTCCCGGGGGACCCTAGAGGTTCTGCTACCGCCTGCCCCGGGGATGGGGCATGGCACTGTCGTGCTGGGTGGGGGGCAGGGGCTGATGCACTCCTGTGAAGGACATGGCACTGCTGTCCTTGGGGCCATGGCCATCTGGGCATGTGGAGGGCCCTGGCCACATATCTATTACCCCCGCCCCTCAACCCCGGGGGTGTGCACCAGGGGGGTACATACCTGTAGGTCCACTCCCACGGTCGGGGGACACCCGGGGGGGGGAAGCCTGGCTGCTGCTTCGGGATGGCAAGAGGATCTGGAGCCCGGTGTCGGTGGAGGAGGAGTCCCCCTCCTCCTCCTCCTCCTCCTGCTCCGGTGCCCCGGGGGTGAGCTCCAGGGGGGGCCCCTGGAGTGCTGGGCTTACCTCCGGGGCGGACTCTGGCTCCGGGGCCTGCTGAGGCTCCTCAGCCGAGGTATCAAGAGTGGCCGGAGGGGAGGAGGTGTGCCGGGGGCCCAGGATGTCCCTGAGCTCCCTGTAAAAGGGGCAAGTGACAGGGGCTGCCCCAGATCGGCCGGCTGCATCCCGGGCCCGGGCGTAACCCTGCCGCAGCTCTTTGACTTTACTCCGGACATGGTCCGGAGTGCGGGCAGGGTGACCCTGGGCGGCCAGGCCCTCGGCCAAAGAGAGTTCAGCAGCCTTCCTTTGAAGGGTGTTGTGAAAATTTCTCTTCAGTAACACGCAGACTCTAAAGTCATTAACAGAATGCCCCACTCCATTAAAATGCCGACTAACAGGTTTGTGGATCAGGAATGTTTTTATGTCTGTTTTATGTCTGTTTTGTTTTTATGTTTGTTTTTCTACAAACCTGTCAGCTGGCATTTTAATGGAGTGGGCCATTCTGAGTTTGCATATTACTGAAGAGAAATTTTCACAACACCTTTCAAAGAGAGGCTGCTGAACTCTCTTTCATATTCAAATTTGACACATTAACACGTGGTTTGAATGGAGATTGGAATTTTCTGGGTCACTATAGGGGCTCGTTTGCATACTTGGCTTAATCTAATTCTTGCCTCCCCTGCCCCCCCGCCCCTCTACTCTCTGATTTGCTCACCCTGATAATTTCTTTTCTGATTTGTCCACCTTGATTACTGTTTTTAGTTCTCTGTGACTTAAATATTGAGCTTGTTCTGGTCTGGCTATGGTCTGAAGAAGTGGGTCTGTCCCACAAAAGCTCACCTAACAAATTATTTTGTTAGTCTTTAAAGTGCTACTTGACCGCTTTTTTGTTTTGATAGTGTACAGACTAGCATGGCTCCCTCTCTGTTAGTAGGTAGCAGAGCATATCGTATGGGAACTGACTTCTTCACTGCTGCTATGGACAGTGCTGCCTTCTGTGCTGGGTGCTACCTTCTGTTCTCTTTCTCTGCCTTTAGAGCTGGGCAGCTGGAGAACAGCAGCTGCTGTCCCAGTTCTGGGTGACAGAGGGAGTTAAAACTCCTACAGACACCAAGAAAGGGCTGTGAGGTCAGAGCTGTTGAACTGTTTAAAACAGTATTTCTCAATGCCCTCAGCTTGGCTCCAGTGACAGTTCATTCTCCTCGCGTGACTGGCTTGATGACTAGGAATTCTCTCTCTGGGTCTTGCAGCCCCCATGAGGACCAGCTGGATTATTCTATTCGGGGCAGAGATTCCTCCCTGCCCTGCCCTTCCCCACCACTTTGTCTTCAAGAGCAGAGGTCTGTTGAATCCTCCTCCCACAAATGGCAAAGAAAGGGAACATGACACTCAGGTGTACCCTGTTCCTTCTCAGACCCTTCTCAGCCTGGGGCTTGTTGTGATGACAGATGCAGAACCCCGCTGGGAGGAGCTGCCTTCTGCTGCAACCCACCCCATAGGCTGTGATTATTCCAGCCAGCTCTGTGCTGCTGAAAGGGGATGTAATATCTGTATAACTCGCGGTTTCTGAAATCTTCTCTTAGCAAGAGAGATGCTTCACAGTCTGAACATCACATCACATCATTCAGTCTGCATATACCATGGCCCAATCCTTCTCCTTTTGAGTGCAGTGGCAAAGGTCTCCTTTGCTTCAGCATGTCGGGAGTGGGCCCTTGGCATCCTTCTAATATTTCACACTCAGCTTTCACATCGGCCTTTGCGTAGCTCCTGGAGACATCCTATATCAAACCACATACCTCCTTCTAGATGCACCACAGCCCTTCTAGATGCATCATACAAAGGGTCAGGAGAGTTCTTGGAGAGCTTCTTATGAAACATGAATGCACACATGAGTTGGTGAGTGAGACCCCTCAGAGCTTAGTATCCGACTACCATGACTTCCATACAAGGAAGAGAAAGAAGGGGAAAACGTACATCTTCATGCTCATGCAAAACTTTAGGGAAGAAGCAGCTACCAACAAGTTCCTTTTATTTTAACTGCTGTATGAGTGTGTCTGTTTAACTCAGCAGTGTGGTAAACCACCATTGCCTTCCTAACTGCTAGGCTGTCGAATGTGTTGTGGGATACAGCACCAAATAGCACAAGGGCCAGTTCTGCTGTGCTTCAGATAGAGATGGATAAAGAATAGATCAGGAGGTGGAGCCCCCTGTGAGCAAGCGCCAGGTTTATTTGGCATGAAGCTCTCCTCACTGCCTCCAGAAAGCCAGGCAGCATTCCCCACCAAAGAGGATGAGTTTGTGTAGAATACCGAGCATTCAGCTCTGGCATCCTGGGCTCTGGGCCAAGCACTGTGGGCACTGTGAATGTGGCATGTAGGATCAAAGGCTGGCGCTTCTCTTTTTTCGTGTTAACACAGGTAAGTATAGCTAACATAGCACCCTGGGATGTACTGACAGCCTTCCGGTCACTAGTGGAGGGTGTACTCCTGAACATGGCAGGAAATCAGATTGGAACACCTTCACCAATAGAATCCCTAGGTCATAACACACCGCATTCTGCCGCCAGCCACTCTCACTTCCCCCTGTTGACTTCTCTTGCTACAAATCACAGCTCAAAAGAGACAGTGGGCGAAAAGTCCTAGCCCCAGAGACACCAATAAGATTTTTACCATTGAATTCCACGGAGCCAGTATTTCACCCGTTCAGTTAGCAAATCTCTAGAATCTAAACTCCCCACATCTCCCCAGACTGCAACAATTTAAATTGCATGAAATGTGAGCATATATGACCTGCTTCTGCCTACCTGGTGCATCTGTGCCCTAAGCAAAGGTCTCCCTAAAATTCCAGCAAAGAGCAAAAGTAAAGTAGGGTGGTTGATGCTTGGGGTAAATGGAACTAAGAGCTGCTCAGGGGCCCGGCATTGGGAGACCCACATGATCTTGGAGGAGTTTATGTATCTTCTCCCTGTGGCTCAGCTCCTCAACTATGCAATGGCTATTGGCACTTCATCAGCTCACACATGTGAGGATGAGGTATGTGAAATATTCTGATACTGCAGGAATGGGGCCTTATGAGTCAAGAACCTAAGATCTGGGTAATTTCTCTCATTACCTTTAAGTCCTATTAAGAATTATCTGTGTTTAAGCAAAATAAGGAGCCCACTTGTCAAAGCTGGATGCCTGGTTAGAGGCCCTGTTTCTGCACGTGGGCCCACAACTGATAGGGACAATTAACTTAAGTCCCCACACCTTTGGAAGATCGGCTCATTCGCCACTGGCAACATCTGAAAGTCCATCTTTTCTCCCACTAACAATGCCAGATGGTGTAACTCCCAATAACTCACAGGCCTTTGCTGTCTGACCAGCCCTTTGTCAGAGACAGCTCATTTGGTGCAGAGGGGGCTGACATCTTGCCCCAGCAAGACTGACATTTTCTCACTAAACAGAGAGATTGGTACAGTTTCCAACTAAGTCCATAAGCATCTCTCCAATCTCTTCTACAGCGTTTGGATCAGGTCATAAACAAGCAGGTAAATAGCCAATTCATTGATTTATGGAGTAAAGTCAAGGCCAGACCAGAACCTAGGCCCTCATCACTTTTAGCCCCATGCTTGTATAGATAAGCTGATGGAAAAGTGTGCTTCCTTCTTATACACAGACTCAGAACAAAAGAGAAGCAGATGTCATCTGGGTGTCTCTAGCACTCATTCTTTATACAGCTGAATTACGTTAGAATATCAAAATTATAAAGATCTTTCAAATATATTGTAAAAACATCAGAAGCAATTCAAATAATATTAGGTGACTGCTACTGAAATGAACAAAGAATAATCCTCACTAAGACTGGCAGCAGTCTCTCAGGTTTCCATTGTTGGCTTGAGGAAGCCACAGTTTTACTGGATGTAAACTTGAAAGGTTGGAATTAAGCTTTAGTGCTTCCATTCACCTTCTGCACTGACATAATGAAAGCCTTTCACCTCTTTGTTCCCATGTTGGTAGGTACAGCCGATAGGGCTTTTCTGCTTTCCTAGTTATCCTGGTGAGACATTGTTACAAGCTGGATTTCACTGATACAGACTGTTATTTAAATAGTAGTTTTGACATGTAGTTTTCCACGCTGATGTTCATCTAATCCACTGATACTATGTCTGCCCTCGAGAGCCTCACTGCCTAGTGCTCAGCCCATCCCACCACCTGGCATGGCTGTTGGGAATTTTGTAAGGCCAAATAAAGATGCACAAGGACTTAAGCAGGGCTCGGGATAGAAAGGAATATTTAGGGGTTTGGACTAAGGCTTCTGATCCCAGGCCCTAACAGAAACAGTGTCCAACTGCATGGGAAAACAAATAGGGGATGAGCTGGGGGACTGCCTCTCCCCTCTGAAGGACAGACACTGACAGAAGAAAGCTCTTGCACCTGTTGGGCATTCATTTGAAGAGAACTAGTCAAACCCCAGCTTCGAGAGGCCTGAGGGGGAAGTCCTTTGTGAAGAGGAAAAACTACTTCACCAGGAGGGTGGTGAAGCATTGGAATGTGTTGCCTAGAGAGGTGGTGGATTCTCCATCCCCAGAGGTTTTTAAGTACCAGCTTGACATAGTCCTGGCTGGGATGACTTAGTGGGGGTTGATCCTGCTTGAAGCAGGGAGCTGGACTGAATGACCTCCTGAGGTCCCGTCCAGCCCTATGATTCTATGATTCTATAAGAGACATACTGACTGTTCAAAAGGTCAAGGACAGAGAGACTGCTACACTATACAGGCCTGCTGCTGCAGAGAAGAGATGAAAATCACTTTTGTAGCAGGCTGAGGAGAAGCTGTGAGGAACCACAGATCCAGGCAGAGCCCAGAGACATGGTGAAGATGTCAACAGGATGACATTTTTTCTCCTTCCTCTTTGTTGCAATCTGCAAGGTACTTTAAATCTGTTATGTCTTCTCACAGGCTTCTCTTTTCCAAGCTGAACAAACCCAGTTCTTTCAGTCTTCCTTCGCTGGTTATGCTCTTCTGTGGATCTCCTCCAAGAGATCACTTTGGAACCAGAACAACTAAAGGGGGTGTTAAAAAGAGAAAAATTCCTGCACTACCACACTTGAACACATGGGTGAGATGTGAGAGGTGAGATGCTCAAACAAACCCACTGCACTGACACTGTATCCTCTGTTGCATCACGTGTGGAACAAGGTGTGACAGGAATGCCACTGCATGCCAGGGGTTGAAGCAATTATCACACCCCAAATGCATCATTTCTGCCTTCAGTGCCCGCACTATAAAACAGTACCAGCCATCTCTGTTCTGAAGCTCTTTCTCTGCCTCTCCTTCTCTGTCGCTGTCAGCCCCCCGAGGAGGGGCAAAGGTTGAGAGAACAAGTCATTATAATGATCGAGAACGTAGACTTGTCTCCATATGGAGTAAAAGCGGAGTGCACAAGATAGCAAAACGTTTAGAGTTTGATAGGTCTGGAATTGTTTTCCTTAAGGGCATAGAGCCGGCTGGTTAGCAGATGCAGTTTGTGGTTTTCCCAAGCATATAGCTCTGGAGGTCAATATAAAGTTACAATCATGAGCAGCAGGTGATGAAGGCAAGGAGAGGCATTGCCTTCTCAAAATTCCCTACATTCCACTCACTCCCTCTGCCTGGCGAGGCAGGGGCCTCAGCATGGCAGCCTAGCACCCCAGCCACCGGGGAGGGCTGGGGGCTGCCCCATGTCAGCTCAGCTCCCTGCCCCCTCCCCGGGCAACTGGGGCCCCAGCACGGCAGTCCCAACACGCCAAGTGGCCAGGGAGAATTGGGCTGGGGTTGGGAGTGCTTGGTTCCACGCCAGGGTGGGGAGTCAGGACCAGAGGGGGCAGGGCTGTGGCTTGCATTCCCCAGCTGGGGCTTTCACCAACTACCCATGGCTATGATCAGCTATCTTCATAGAAGCGGAGAGTAGTAAAACTGAGAGATGAAGAAGGCTGGGTACCCAGGTGTAACCATCACAGATAAACACTGGAGGGGGGGGTGGGTTCCAAAAGGAGGTAGGTGATCCATTTCCCTCATTGACCAGAAGCAGTTCTCATGTGGGGAATAGTATGTGGCAGGCTGTGTTTCTACTGTTTTAGCAGCAAGGGAGGTAAAATGTGACAGGGTTATCTGAGTGCCTTGACTATGCTAAGAAAGGCAACTATTGGCTGAAGCCAAAGGAGTGAGAAGTCATCTAGCTAGATCTCAACCAAAAGAACCAGGCCTAGCCCAGCCTGGGCTGGCCCATCGTTAGCCATAATCACTGGCAGCAGTTTAGAGGAACCCTGTGACACAATTCCAGAGAGGAAATTTAGCCCAGACGGGCACAACTAGGCATTGTTTATAATAGGTTCTGAAGGGCAAGGAACGTCTACCATTTTGAGTTTGTTTGCTGCAGCCTAGGAGGGGTGTATTGTGTCTCCTATCCAGACAGGTAAGCCCCACAGGTGGACAGCCTAGAACATGTACTGAGACCTGAAGAATGTCAGCATTGAGGCTGAGAGTCAGGGGACGCTCAAGAAGGCGAATGCATCCTTCTATGTGTACATATAGAGCTGCGAGGGGAGAAAAGACCGTGAAGAAAAAAATAATTATGTCTTCAGAGAAGGTTTGAACAATGTGAGCTGGTAGCTCCAGACAGCACATCAGAGAATGAGATGAAAACAAAATACTAGCATCTCCTTAAGTGGTCATTGTTGATCTTGTGCTCTGAATGAGCCAGAGGCTCTGGGAAAAAAAAGAATGTATGATCATGTAATATAAATTAAGGGACAAAGTGGGTATCACTAGCTGAGTTTAACTACAATCTCTCTTTAGTTTATTTTATCTGCAAAACAAGAATATAAACCCAGGAAATGTAATTATGATTCAACTTGAAATGCCAAGAAGTTAATCATGAAAACACATGATTAAGACATTTAAAGAACCCTAATTCTGCCCCAAATACTATTTGATACCCATATGACAATGATTATAAACATTTTTCACATTTCCATTAGTGTCTACAGCGGGTTTTTCAGCTATGCACAATCTAATAAACTTTAATGGCTCTTATGCCTATAAAACATAATGTTTTTAATAGGGTATTTTTGGGTCAAAGGCTTATTTGTTTGTGGAAGATAGGACTGTTTTGGTTTATGTTGGCATGTGAATGCAGCAGTTTATTTATTTAGCTTGCTTCTTTTTATTTTTCCTGGTGTGCTACAAGAGGCATTTAATTTTACAGAGGTATCTCTCAGCCACAATGGATACTTCAAGTCATTTAATTTCCTAGAAACAAATAATGTGTAATGTTTATTGATTCCTAAGTAAAAAATAAGATAGTAAGTAACTGAATAGTTTAGTAATTGACTGGACTCAGTGGTGAGTCAGGCAGTCACTAAGTGAAAATAGCAATAATGAGTACTATTTCAGAACTGCAGCAACATATCTTGGAGTCTAAATTATTTTATTATAATTCTTTGCTACTCAATGCTTCAGTGATGTTTCTGGCTTCCAGTGGACATCTCAATGGGAAAAAAAAATCCAAGCCTCAGCACAGAAGGATTAAATGTGTCATGTACTTTGCATGGCAAGGAGATCAGTAACTTATTTCTGCTGCCTTTGTGAAGGCAAACAAGGAAACTCACCAAATTTTTCAAACCAAATCAGAACTGGTCATATTTCAATTACCTGTGCAATCAAATCAGAAATGAAAGTCACGCAGCTTTCAAAATACTCTGAACGCTCTCCATTAGAATACATAATATAGACAGGCAACTCACATGATTATACTTTAAATTGATTACCACTAACTGTACCTATAATTGGATATAACTAATTCAATTTAAGAGGGAAAAAACCAATTTGAAACCAAATACTGTAAATAATTCACTGCCTTCTGATAAGTTTCCAAGCGGGAAATATATTATCTCACTAATTTACTAGTAGAAGTAGCTGAGTCTTAGTCTAGTCTCAAGGCACAGGCTGGTTGTTTTAAAGGAAATATTTCCCAGCTAGAATTCAGGGTGCAATGAACTTGCTGAATCCTTGAGAATGTCTTTAACACACACGCATATGCACACTCCACCAGCAAATGTACTGGAAGAGACAGATTGGCACCCAAGACTTTCTGGCACTGGCTGTAAACAAGCAGCATCCAGCCACTAGGGGCTCTCTGTTACTCAGAGCAGCCTGGAAAAGGAAGTGGCCAGCTACAATATTGCCAGTTCAAACTATTTCAAAATCATAAGCACCCACAGAAAGGATGGGTTTTGTGAAAAAAAAATCACATTCCAGTTCTTTTTATTATTTGTTTTTTTGTTCCTTCCAGTTTCTTCTGTAAACATGAGGACTCAAACTTTTCTTTGGTAAAAATGCTGAGAGTCACATGACTCCAGGAGCTGGAGATTTAAGACAAAATACCTAATATCACAATCATGAAAATCCTGGCCCAACGGACATGGAGAATGTGTTTCATAGAGAAAGAGATCCTGTGTGTGAGTACCAGGCTGAAGGCAGGTACTTATAGTAGTTCCCTCCACAGCCACTCAGCTAGACAGACAGACACTCTCTAGCTCTAACAGAGCTGCCAGAGGCAGGGCTTTCATGTCCCAGCTGCTGTGCAGACGTACCCTAGGAGTTCACTGAGGAGGGCAGTCAACTTGAGAGGTGGAACAAGGTAACTCGAGCCATCACAAAGGGAGTAGGCCATACTCAGGGAGCTACAGCTTCTGAGGCCCCCAGGCAAGGTGGGGGCTTGGGCAGCTCAGGTGGAAGGGTGGATCCAGAGGCAGCCAGCCCTCAGCACTGCTCCCGCTGTGGTGAGCCACTCCTCTCATCAGAGCCCCATAGAGTATGGTCTGGTGCTCCAGCAGCTATTTAAAGGGTCCAGGGCTCTGGCCACTGCCACTGCAGCAGCCACTACATTGGGAAGCTCTGGGCCCCTTTGAATCATTGGGCCCTGGGGCAACAGCTGCCTTGCCCTCCCACCCACTGCTGGCAGGCCTAGCTATAGCCAGGAAATGGCAGGTAACTGCACAGCTGTAGCAAAGCACCCAGCATCCCTTACACAGAATGTTGATGATTTTTGGCTGCCCGGTTTGAGACACCTTAAAAAGGGAGCCATTTTCGAAAGGGTGGTTCCCAGTGCCTGAAAGTCAAGTTCCAAGATGCAAGTTCAGCACCCAAAGAACACAGCATCCAAAAGGAAAATCACACGGTCCCATTAGAAAACGCAGACCCAGCCAAATCCCACTTTAATCACTTGTGGACCTCTCAACAACCTTCTGAAGTATTCTGGAATAAACACATTACAGAACTTCAAACTCCAGGTTGAACCTCTCTCGTCTGGCACTCTTGGGCTCTGACTGGTACTGAACAAGAGAATGTGCCAAACCATGGGAGGTCAGTATTGTCTAGCACATTACCATCATTTCCAGGGCTTACTGGGCTCTCAGAAGACATTCAGGGATAAATTAGATCTAATTAACAGCACTGAACACTGACAGCCAAGATGGTGGTGGGAAACAAACTTTATGGGACCAAGGGAAACTTGGCCACATTCATGATAAGTGGTCATCCAGCTCACTAAAATCATGCCGGATTACTGATGTTGCCAGGCAAGAGAGTGCCCGATTAGAGAGGTTCATCCTGAATCATCACTACTTTGTTCTGTACGGAAGATGTCTCTTAGCACCCTCACAGGACTTAGCCTTAATAGATTTTAAGGCCCAGAAATACCATATCAGTTCTAAACTACTCTTCAGTGATGCCCAGTACCTACAAATCCCATTACCTTGCCTGGGAGATGAAGGTACTCAGTATCCTGTGCTCTCAAAATCAGGCACTAGGGATCAGCTGGTGCTAGAAGCCCTGAGATATTTTCTACAGCTCCAAGGTGCCTAACTCAGAAAATCCCACGATGCTTCTACCTGGAGCCTTAGATTTCTAAAAAAGTCCATCTCTCACTGAGGAAAATGAATAATAAATGAAATCCTTGGGAAAAAAATCATTGAAGATGTAAAGCCTCTGCTAAGGTTCGGTGGGCTCAAGTGACAACTGTTATATAGCCAAAGTGCCTTTCTGTGCTCTGTAATTCAGCTAATAAGTCTTCCTCAGGGTCCCAGACTCGTTATTTCAATGCACAGATAACAGATTATGCAAATATACAGATGATATTCCATAAAAAGTTCTCCCTGCTGCCTCGTCGAGATTCTCTCATTCTAAGATATATTTAAAGAATACTGAGTCCTCCACCCGTGCGTACTTTATCTTCCTCTTCGGCACAATATGCAATGGACCTTATTTCCTCTGCCACCGCATGAACTGTACATTTGAATTTCATTCACTTGATTAGCCAAAATCAACAGGATTATTAATATTGCATTAATAGTTCTAAGATTTATATTTATGTCTTTTTTCTCCCCTCTCAGTCCACGTGGAATGACTCCAGAGAGGGTGTTAAACTGGTTGTAGCCTTCCTTACTGAAGGGACCTGTATAGCTGTTTTTCATTTCCTATTCATAAAAGGAGGATGTTGAATGCGTGGATGGCCAATTAATCGAAAAATAATGAAAACCATCAACTTGGATGCTTTATAACTCTAGTTACTTCTTTAGAGCTCCTCAGGCTCCCTTCCTCATGGGACTTAAGGCCAGGTGAGACCACCCGATCATCTACTCTGACCTCCTCTGCAGCACAGACTAATTCCCCCTTCCACACTCACCTCCATACCAAACCAGCAACTGGAACTAGACAAAATATTACAGCCTGTAAAAGACTAAACTGTTATGTGCCACAGACAGAAAAGAGGAGGGACAGAGAAGTTCAAATGCCCAAGGCTTTACGCTGTTGGAGAACTGACAGATATACCTCTAGATATAGATCCAGCTCTGCAGCAGATCAATACATGGGCCCTCAGGACCCCAGCCAATTTGGGGCCCCCACAGGAGTGAGGGAACTTATGCAAAAGTTGGGGAGGCGCCAGTGCTGGGATGGTGGCCCCACCCCTGGTCCTGTTCTTCCCCATTAAGCCCCACTCCCTCGCAGATCAAAAGCAGAGCCGATCTGTATAAGCTACCAAGGGACTGCAGGCTGCTGTAGGGAGTCCCAGACCTCCAGCTGCCCTGGGACAATGTCTAAGGTGGTTTGGCTTATGTATCATCCCTTACTTGAGGCTGTCCTCAAGGCATAATTTAGCCCCGAGTGAGTCTATCAAGTAACAAAGGCACTTTAATGCTTAGGGTCCCACCAATGTCAGGGTTTATTTTGGCCAATTGCATGGTCATGGGATATTTAAAATCATACCTTTCATTATTGCAGATATTTAAATGTGAAATTCCAAAGGAGTTGTGGGGGGGTTCATCACAAGGTTATAGCAACAGGGGGAAGGAGCGATGGCTTGCAGAGCTGGGGAGCAGCAGTTGCTGGTAGGAAGCCCAGCTCTGCCTGCAGAGCCATTGCCAGTAGCAATGCAAAAGACGGGATGACATGGTATGATACTGCTGTGCTTCTGTGCTGCTAGTGGGGTGCTGCATTCAAAGCTGAGTTCCTGGCCAACAGCTGTCCCTCTCTGGCCAGCCAGCTCTGAAGACAGCACAAAAGGAAGGGTAGCAATACTACAAACCTCCTGCAACTCCCTTTTGTCTCTCTCCCTCCACCCTATGAGAAGTGCTTTTCTCCCCATGAAAGAGTATAGGATAAAATCACACACAAAAACAGATTGCATGGTCCATGGTGCAGTTTTCCATGGCCACAAACCTTGCAGGGGCCTATTCATACAATATACAGACACATAGGTAATTCAGATTTAACTTACTTGTAAGAGAATAAGATTGTTACCCTCCCATAAATCAGTGCAAATGATCATTTCTAGCCCATTACATAAGAGCTTCTGTGTATCCCAGGGCTGGAGCCTCACGACAACCAACAACCAGGGGCCAACTGTCAATACTGTATCGCCCGATGGCTTGGGTTCCTTGCACTAGCATCAGGATGGGATGGTTCTCTGATGTTGGCAGACCAGGTTCCAGCTCATGCCATGGCCTCATATCTCAATGAACCTTGACAAATGCAGAGCTGGAAACTGGCCTGGCTCACCTCTGTGTTAGTATAATTGAAGCTAGATATTAGTGTTAGCAAAGTGTGTTTAGACTTTGTGGGATGCTGCATGTAGTAATCCTACCTATAGTATCTGTGCTTGTGTGATGGAGGTAAGGTTTAACTGTAACTACAAAAGTGATTTCTCAGCTCCCCATAGCAAGTGCAAAAAGAAGTCTCAAGTGTGAAATGCCAGCTTACCACAAGAGCAGTTACCAGGACTGTGTTTGGTCAGAGATCTAGGGGGTGCTTGACTGGGATAAGTGCCCTTTTTTTCTGGGAGCAACCTGAACATTGATATGATTTTTGGTTTAAAGGGACTTTCAATGGTCACCTGGTAAGGATGGCAAGAGATTTTGGTGCACCCAAAAGCATCGTCTGGCTCCATGTTAGGTTGTTGTCATTCTTAAGGCGCTCACTCTTATTTGGTTGGTGAAGTCTTAGTATAGACTTCACAGCCCTTTTGGGGTTTATGCCAAGTATGTCTCTCTGTAATTCTAGCTCAAAAGAGCTCTGCTGTCTAGGGCTACGTCTACAAGACAGTGATCTGTGGACAGAAGTTATCATTGGAGGACACCTCCCGACAAAACTTCTGTCAGTAGATTGCAGCCACACATGAAAGCAGATCGCTCTGTCAATCCACTCTGTTGACAGAGAGCAGCTGGACTGCCTAGCCACTCTCTTGACAGGACGGCCAACCAGAAGCTGAGCAGACAGGGTTCTCCAGTGACCTGGAAGCCCTGTCTATCAACAGAGGGGTCCCCAGAGCATCCACACAGCTTTTTTTTTTCAACAAATTCTGTTGAAAAAAACAAACCAGCAGTCATGGAGCACTTTAAGGACTAACGGAATCATTTATTAGGTGATGAGCTTTCATGGGGCAGACCCACTTCTTCAGATCTGGAGACAGAGCATTTCCAGATGGCTCCTTTTTTTGTTAGAATACAGACTAACATGGCTAATTCTCTGTTCAAATTCTGTCAAGAAAGGCGCTCTGCCTCACAGGGAAGAGGCAGAAGGCTGTCGAAAAAAGCGCTGAGTTCTGTCAACAGAACACCTTTTTAGTGTGAATGCTCTGCAAGTTTTGTCACCAAAACCCTCTAGTGTAGACGTAGCTTGGAAGAGCACACAGGGAAGCTTGGAGTTAACCAATCCTACATCTTACTAAGCTAGCTGTCCCTGCGAAGTAGGTGCTATGGTTTCCATGGTGACCTGCAAGGCCTGAAAAAAAAAAAGAAAAGAACCACTAGTTGCTCTGGGTGCTGTAAGCCTCACACAAACAGGTGCCATGCAGCAGTTATTTCAGCTCCCCTTTCTTTTATCCTGATTTGCAAGCCAGGATGTGCTGTCCACCACGCAGTGAACATGACTCACCTGGCTGCCAGGCGTTCGACTGCACCCACCCACACAGCACATGAAAGCCGCAAAACAGCTATCATACGGCAAAGAGATTCAAAAGGGGAATATCACCCTCTGGATCTCATTATCAAGTCCCCATTGCTAAGTTATATTAACAGCCTTTGGGGAGCCATCCTAATTATTTATTTGTAATCGCTACTTCAACGACATTTCCCAGGCTTTTGAGTTTTAGTTAAAATGACTCTCTTTTTCAGGAACAGATCTGACTTCAAATAAAGGAACTTACTTTACAAGGATACTTCTGTAGCATGAGAGACAGAACAATAGCAAGAAACAAGATGGAGGAAAAGCTGTCCAGGTCTGATCCGCTGAAAGAAAGCCAGTGGAATAAATCCCAGGGGTGTCAGTAGAGCTGAATCTGCCCCACCACCCTTCCACACCCATCCGCTCAAATCTGCCATCTACAGTCATGTGTTTGCTGAGTGACTTTAGGGCTGTTTTCATAGCCCTGGAGAAAGAGTTCTTCTGGGTGTCCCAAGGCAGGCTGAGGCATGTCTATTCTCTTTCCCACACCTGCTTGCCAGCACATGTACTTCTCTGACCTACATGGGATCACTTTCATAATGCATAACCCATGCAGCCAGCTCTTAGTGCCTCTGTCACACTGAGTAGCACACACTTCTGTCCAATGGTAACAGCACCATAGGTGGTTTGTCCATTGCACAGGTCAAACATGGAACTGCTGGTTCTTAGACCATGAGCCTCCTCTATCTGAGCTGCAGCAGACATAACCATAGACGCGGCCTAGCTGCCATTAGCAGGGGACAGAGAAGCACGCTCTGAGAACCCTGGTTAAGGCATTCACTCTTATGGCAGCTGAGGCTCCACAGCTGATCTGATTTCCCCATTTCTGCGCCATGACTAACACTCGGCAATAAAAGAACATCTCAAACACAAAACCATCTTTCTTCACTTACCATATCACTCATGGAAAGCCATTCATGTCAATCAGCATTAGACAGCAACAACTTCTGGTCACCATTCACCTGGAGTGAATTAAACATGGACTATTTCATGCGAGAGGCTCTGTGTCACGTAGCTGTTCTCCAGAGGTTCCAGTCTTCCTAAATATCATTCATGCTGCAAATCACGGCTGCATCTCTCTTGTGGGTGAGACAGAGTGGAAAGCTGATAATGCCCACTATTCCAGTCCATTCACACTTCCTCAATAATTGTCCAGATAGGTCTAAATTTCCCAGAGTGCTCAGTCAATGCTGAGGGTGTAAAATTTCTTCTCAATTCTTTTGAAGTTCTCCCTCACAGTGATTAGGTACCACAGACAGCAAAACCTACAGTGGCCCCATAAATATCCTGGAATAGGCAGACTGCTGAGTAGGGAGAAAGTCTTTGGCAGAAGGTGAATGGGAGCTAAAGAAGCAGCTGCTTTCCAAATGCTGTCTGTGGTTACAGCGGTAACATTCAATCCAGTGGCACCCTGGCTGTGATTTTTAGGACCTGCAATTTCTACCCTTTAATAAGTGTCTCCACCATTCCTGGGAACAAATTAACCCTGACCTAACTAAAGGTGACCGCAAAGGATTAAGACCACAATTGGGATGATATGCAAAGCAGTATAGACAGATGTAGGGAAATTAGTATTATGCTTTTGTAGCTCCCGTGATGACATTCAACAGCTGATGTTGTGTTCCACTGGACACATCATTGATTTGTTAAGAGCAGCATTCATAAACGTCTTTATATAAAATTCTTTGAATTCTGTCCATGCCAGCAGAATGATATATTTTTCTTTCAGTTTCTTGGACAATTAGATCAGAGTTGCCCGCTTTTGGTTTTCCATTTCATGCAGTCTTTCCTTCTCTTTTCTGGTTGCATTTGACTGCAAACTGTCAGAGTCGACGTGTAATAACTCGCAAACTTGATTGTCAAAATATTGAAACAATTCTCTGTGTTTATCTCTTGCTCTCTCTTACAGAGGGCTTCCAATAAAAATGCTTCCAAATTCAATGTTTACGTTTAAAAGGCTGCGAGATTAGCCACAGAGACTGAAAGTGGAATCCTGGTGATATTTCATACTATGAAGCTAACATAAAAGAAATCCAGAGCTCTCTGTAGCAGACATTTTACTATGTAACTCAGGAACAGGCATTTTTCTACCTTCTGTCTGTGAGACAGTTCATTAAAAAAGCATCAGAAGTTTCCTGCTCTTTTAGTGATGGATTTTGTGCTCATGGAAAGTGACAGATAATGCTAGTAACTGCTGTTTAGTCACTTGGGTGTTAAGCTGCATGAGAAACTAACCCAATTCCCAGTTCCCCAGTCAGCTTTATAAATTGCCCAGTGGTGAGTTATGCTAAGAAACAACCTCAGTACAATGGTGCTCATTGCCACAAAATACTGTCCCCAGCTCATAGCCATTTGGTGTTTTAAATGGGACTTGTCCTCTCTCATTGATGTTGTGTTGTAATGAGCCTCTCTTAGTCATAAGGCCTGTCATCAGAGAAGCCAGAGTCCAAAAGCACCTGCCACATAAAAGCCAGTGGCCAAGATGCTGTGCAACAGTGGGATGTCAGGATGACAGTTTTATTCAGAGGGAATATGATACCATTAGCCCATATCACCCAAAGTTCTGGGGGGGGTGTCCTGGGACTTTCAGCAGAAACATGCCTCCTGGAAACAGGCCTTGCTCCCAGAGTGGAAGAACTTTCATAAGAAAGCATGATGCTATGGATTCAGGCCTGTGAAACTGACACCAGAATCCAGCCTCCTATTTTAACTTAGATTTCTCTTTCCCACCACCTGCTCTGGCACAGGCAAAGACCAGAACCAGGAAACCTCAAATTCTTCTCATCCGAAAGGTTCAGATGGCTTCGCAATACGTAACCCTGGGCATGTGAGCTATGAAGAGAGAAAACCACCACCTTCTTAAACAGCTCATTAAATGAAAGCACCATTGTAAGGACAATATAAGAGTGGCAGGTCTAAAGGCTTGTTCACACTCCCATTATGGGAACAGGCCCAGGCCAGGGTCTGTGCTTAAGTAGACAAAGCCTTGGGCTGGGAAGAAGGTGCTCCCAAACAGGTCCACAAAGTCTTTGTGCAAATTAGGTCAATTGAAATGGCCAAAATGCGACACAAAATGTTAATGCCATAGGACACAAGTGCTAACTGAATGATGTAGGTGCTGAAGTCTCAGCGGAGGACCCATGTCAATCTGTAACTCCAGTAACAAAAAGCAGTCCTGTGCCATCTTCAGGTATGTCTACACAGGAAAGTTACTTTGAAATAATGGCCATTATTTCAAAATAACTTTGCAAGCATCTACACACAACCACTACTTTGAAATAGTTTTGAAATAGCAGATGCCTGATTTCGAATTTGGTAAATCTCATTGTATGAGAAATAGTGCGTATTCCAAAATAGACATTTTGGAGTAGGAGCTATGTTGAGAGAGACTAGGGGCTAGTTCAAAATAAGCTATTCTGGAAAGGTAACAGAGAGGTAGCCCTGTTAGTCTGTACTCCAACAAAACAAAGCAGCAGAAATGTAGCACATTACAGACTAACAAAATGATGTATTAGGTGATGAGCTTTCATGGGACAGACCCACTTCTTCAGATCAATTTCAGTTGCAATACAGACTGACATTTGTACAGACATCTGACATAAGTACAGAAGACCAATAAAATTAAAAAAATGTTCTGGAATGGTTTATTCTGAAATAATTCTGCTGTATAGATATAGTATTTCAGATTAGCATGAGCCTCAGAGAGCCTCCAGCAGCAGCCACAGGAAAGAACTACTAGTCTGATGCCCTTCCTGAACTGCTTCCAGGTGGCCTTGAATGCATGTTAGCGTCCAATAGGTATGGACACTATTTCTGGTTAGTAAATTGCTATTCCGCAATAGTTTTCAGGTGTGAATGCATTATTCCGGAATATCCAATGTGAAATAATTTATTCCAGAATAAGGCTTCAGTGTAGATGTAGCCCTAGAGGCTATCATGAAGTATCTGGCACTTCTCAAATTTTGATGCAGGGCCTTTGATTTTTTTTTTTATTTTTAAATTTAGCATTTGCTTTTGGAATGAAGAGGGGTGAGTTGGTTTTGGGAGTAGGAGGATGCATCAAGTTTGAAAGTTATTCTTATGGTACAAAAGCCTTTCCAAAAAGGAGTCTTTGCAGTATTTCCTGCAAACTGTCTTGCTCTGGACGTACCGAATCTCCTCTGAAATTTGTTCTCCTAGCCAGACCCTAAACCAAGAATGCTTTGTTCCTGCTCTCACTTCATCCTGACCTTAGCAATCTGCAATGGAGTGATGCAGTCTCAGAGGTTCATAGATTGGATATTACTCAGTGCATGGATTTATGTATGTAGATTAGCTGGCTTTGCCAGGCAATCAGAGTGAGTGTGGGGATCAGTAAAAAAGTCTGTAGGGGACTATTTTTTCCCTTTGTTAGAATACCATTGCTCTCTTCTACGGAGGTCTCAGGGTACCATCTTTATATAAGAACAGCTATTGATTTGGACTTGTACACTGACATGATAGAAAGAGTATTCTGAATTTTTTCCTGTGTATCAAAATTACAAGAAACACCAGGCTTGTCAATTTCCCCAATGGCTGAAATTGACAAGTGGCAGAGTATTGTGCTGCAGTTCAAAACATCCAGGGACTTGAGTCATGAGCCCTTTTTCTCCCGAACTCTGCTTCTGTGCAATGCCTTTCATATTCTCATCCCCAAATTCTGGGCTTCTTATACCTATATGGCACATTAATATTAGGGGCAGATTAAGGGTTGCCTCAGAGGGAATTTTGAGAGGTCCCAGGCGCAATATAAAGGCTCAGAGAAAATTTTGTGAGGTGATCAAGCAATAAGGTTAGTTTTAAATCTTGCAAGCTTCCCGCAAAGTCACTGCTAACAAGCCACAGATGGCACTGTACACAAACAGGTGAAAATGTGGTAGCCAGGAGCACCGTAAGGGTTCAGTACTCGTATTATGTTTATAGATTGGTGTCGCTCTCATTAGTTTTATATCTGTGCTTAACACAAGGTCTGGTATGCAAAATCTTTTAGCTATTAAACCCAGGGATTGAACTGTGCATTGTAAAATGTGTTTATATGTTACTAAACAAGAATCAATTGACAAATGACGTATTGATCAGTGGATGAACCATGTAGATATTTAAATAGGTCAAATAGCACATGCCTGTCACTTTCAAACTCACAGGAGTTCTCAGTGTCCAGGAGCAGTCCTCCTGTGTTCAGCCCTTTGGCCCACCATATGCTGGTTCTTCAGGCCTTTTCCCAATGCCAATGTGGGCACTGCTCATGCGCTTCACACCAACGGTCAGCACGGACAGAGCAGTTCCAGAGAAGAGGCACATTCCATGCCCATGCTAACCTAGTTGGGATATGAAGGTTTGACACACCACTGACTAGGCTAGCTTTCGCTAGTTTCCCATTCATCTTTTTAGCTGCACTTGGTGTGAGTGGGTCAGGTATTTGTCTGAACTGAAACCTAAATGCTGAGCCGCTTGAGGCTCACACATCACTATTGCCCACTTCCTCGGGTGAGCCCGCTGTTCTAACATAACAGCTGTAGGGATTAGACCACTGGCCCTTCTAGCCCTGTGTCCTGACATCCACCATTGGCCAGTGCCAGATGCTCCAGAACACGTGAAACAGAAGAGAGCTATTATCAAATGCTCCATCCCCTGTAATCCACTCTATTATCCCATCTTCCCCATGTGCTACACAAGAGAAGGGAGAGACCTGGGGGCAAGGAGTGATGGGTTCATATTTTACTAGTAATGTGAAAAATATTGAACAAGGTTAGGGAGGAAACGAAACAGGGATGACTTCTGCTAGCGCAACAGTATTCAAACAAGTATCAGAGGGGTGGCACCTCATAGAGTAACAGGATATATTGGAGCATAAGCTGTCATGGGCAAAGACCCACTTCATCAGATGCATGCATTCAAACGGTTCATGAGGAAGGTGCTTTCCAACCTAGCTCATTCTCCTGCTCTTTAGTCACTCCTTAGCCTTCCTAGCAACAGCATTCAAGCAGCAGTAAGGGATATTATTAGTCTGTTCCTTGGGCATGAGCTACCTGGATAATTCTCTTCTGTTTCCACCAAAGATAAAGTAAGCAAAAACGGAGTAGAGTGAAGGTCGTGTTGAGCTTTTAAGGTAGTTTCCATTTTGCAGGGTTCAACACACACCGGTTTACCCTTCCCATCCATTTTCTGGGAAGTTTAACACACCTGTAAACTTATACTGGCATTTTATAAGTTCTTGGTTTCTGATGTAGTCACCTACATCCCTTTGGGCTCATTGCCCTTTGTGCTTACCCAAGATCACACAGGAAACCCATGGCAGATCAGGGAAGTAAAGAGATTTCCTGACTACTAGGCATACACCCTAACTCTTGGGACATCCCTCCTCTTGATCAAAGGGACAGCTGAGTTAGTGACAGGGAGACAGGTGGGGAATTGGGAGACCTAGCCACTAGATAAGCTGCCCTCCTCATCCAACCTGAAGCAAACCTGAAAGCAGAAGTCCTCCTCTCTGCACTCTTGGAATACAGTACTGCACGCTTCCATAGGCTGTCCCAGCTAAGGACACACCGCTGTGCAAGCCAACCCAACCTTAGGCTTGGGAACAAAGGAGTGGGGGTGAGTGGGATTGGAGGTGAATGGAACTCCAGCTGTAGTCCCTACACCTCAGCTTTGCAGCCCAGCACAGGCAGTGTTGTCTCTTGCTCTTGGTATAGGCCAGGGGTAGACTCCTCTCCCTTTGAGCCAGAGAAGGAAAGTGTGGGGGGCAGTGTTTGAGGCAGCTGTACAGATTACACACAACTCTTTGCTCAGAGTCTCAAGCCACAGTCTGTCCCCTTTGCGGTCTCAACCCTGCCCCGCAGTAGGCAGTGCTTGAGGGCAGGATGACTTCCCCAATGGAGCACTGCTCAGTCTTTGCTGAGCCTGCCTGCTGTGGTGGAGTTTGCACTTCCAACAGCTGCACAGCTGGCCTGGGACTGTGGGGACAAGCTTGCGGGACGCCCTTTGGCTATGCTACAGCCTCTGTCGGGAATGATTTTACATTGCTGCGCCCTGGAATGATCTGTTTTAATTAAAGTAAACCTCAATGGTGGGGAGTACATCAGACCTAGAAACCCACTGTCTGACATCACAGAAATACAGCAGGGACATTTTAGAATCACATGGGTTCCTGAGAAGCGTAATCATCAGCACCACAGCAAATCGAGCACAAGGCATTACCATAGAGTAGTAGGATCACAATACCTAATAGTAATAATTACAACTAATGTGCAACGTCCAAAAGGAGGCATGCTTCAAGTCATCTTATAGCCCAGGGCAGGAGCTGTTTGGAGCACAAGGAAGTGAACATGGGGAAAAAACAAGACATTTTAACATTTTCAGTGCATGAATTCTTTAGCTCGCAAAAGATGCAGGAAATAAAGTATGTGTGTGTGTGTGTCTATGATGGATGAAAGTGTACTGCCTCTCTACTGAATACAGACAGTTTTTGTTCTGATTAGCATGCTCCCTGCAGACTGCTGGATTTCAATACCCCATTCACTGAAAGAAACAGCATTTCATGATCTTCTCACACATGGCCCATGGAGGCTCTGAAATGTTTGTAGGCAAAAAGCTGGGCATAAAAAAAGAGAGAGAGAGAGAGAAATCTCTGCGTTATTGCAATCCCAGACTTCAACAAGGTCTTAAGTCTAGTCATTTATAACCCCTCTCATTTCTGATCCTTGATTGTTCCCAAGTCACCTATTGCAAAGCATATTGGGTAACAAATTTATTTTTATATCCCTGCCAGAAGAACAAAGAGGTCACTAAGTCAACATACAGAAGCCCACAAATTTAATCCAGTGAACAGATGTTTGGGGTATTTAACAAATGGAAGTGTGGTGAAATTTGCATTGTGTGGCTGAGATTATAGAAACAGATCTTTCATTAAATGAACTACAAATGTGGCGTATCAGTACTGGTCAATAGCAAGGAGTAAAATTCTGATTTGATTTCTTCTCCCCTCTCTATCCGCACCGCACCCAACCCCCACTCCTCCCTGGTATGGTGTCTTTCTTACTCACACTCACCAGTGCAGGTTGTGTAGTGGATAGTCCAAAAACAAATTGTTAAAGCATTTTGTGCCTTGAGTGACACTCAGTACTGAACTGGGAGTTATTATTCCAAAATAAATTATTCCAGAATAACTCATCCACACTACAGGGAAGCCCCAAAATAAGCAAAACGTATTCTGAAATAGTGTGTCCATACACAACAGAGCCTATTTTGGGTTAGAGCCCCTAGAAGCACACAAAAGATAGGCACTTACAACCAGTGTCCTAGGTCTACACACCAGTGTTATTTTGGAATAAACTATTCTGCAATATCTTATTTTGAAATAACCCCTATTCCCTGACTATACAGACTCTACACTGCCCCTATTCTGAAATGCTGGTCCTCAGAGAATTTGAAATAAACCATCCGCTATTTCAAAATTAAATCTAAGTACCCATTTTGCTGTGTAGATGCTCAAAGTTATTTTGGAATAGCAGCTGTTATTTCAGAATAACTCGGCTGTGCCGACACTCCCCCAGATAAGGGTAAAGGTCCTGTGTGAACTGACTCCCATGTGAGAGGGACAGAGAAGATCTGACCAGTTCACCATCTGACTGACGTTCACAGCTCGAACAATCTGATTTTAGAATGATTAGAGTGTGCACCCTGTGTGGCTGCTCCCCATAGCCAGATGTGAATGCTCAAAGCTGTGTGGTTCCTGGGTGGGGTAAGATCTTTGTCCACCTCTCCAGTGCTAGAAGACCTAGGTTCAAATTGTAGCAATAGCCCAAGCCCACAGCCCATTACCAAGGGAGTATCAAAGTGAGGCTTGTGTTCCAGCACACTCCAGATGCTTTTCCCCTGTTGGGGACAATAGGGAACTCACTCCAGAAACAAATGAGTCTTTGTGCCATCTCGTGGCTGGTCCAGATAGGTGCGCCTGGTGTTTCTGCACTGTGTTGAAAGGCAGGAGGATCAGTGCAAATGAGTGCAAATCCCAGCAAAGCCATTCATAGCTTCAGGCTACGTCTACACTAGCATGCTACATCAAAATAGCCTATTTTGAAGTAAGGACATTGAAATAGGCGACTTCAGCACATATCGTCTACACGTCCTCCAGGGCTGGTGCTGTCAACGTTCAATGTCAAAATAGCGACGGACAACATCGAAAGGAGCCTCCCCAGAAGGAAATGCGGAGCGTCCACACACACAAGTGCTCCCCGTCGAAATAAGGGGCCAGCAAAGCCCCAAGCCGCTCCCTTAAAGGGCCCCTCCCAGACACACTTGCCCTGCACAGCACGAGATCCACGGAGCCGACAACCGGTTGCAGACCCTGTGCACGTAGCATGGACCACCAGCTGCAGCAGCAGCAGCCAGAAGCCCTAGGCTAAGGGCTGCTGCACGCGGTGACCATACAGCCCCACAGGGGCTGGCCAGAGTGTCTCTCAACCACTCAGCTGAGGGCCACCATGGAGGACCCCCCTGTTTCAAAGTAGCGGAACGTTGAAGTAGGACGCTATTCCCATCTGAGGGACTAGCCTAACGTCGATTTCAACGTCAAAATAGTTCACAGCACGTGTAGATGCGATGCGTACTATTTCGACATTGTGCCGGCTACTTCAAAGTAGCTGGCTAGTGTAGATGCACCCTCATTATTCTAAAATAAGAGATGGTCCCCTGGAAAAGAACTTCAAACCAAAACGCCTCTTAGTTCTGCATGAATGTGAACAATCCCAGAAACCTTTGGGAGAGTCAGTTCCCCCACGTGCTTTGGCCAACCTTTCTGGTGTACTCTTACTGCTCTTAGGCAAGGGTGGCCAACCCACCAAAATAGCAGTGGATAGAGTGCAAAAAGCAACGTATTGTATATTTATTTGTATTTATATTTTATAGATAGATAATATGTGGCTCAATGCCCTCTCCCTCCCCCAGAACCAGCCACTACCGTTCCCCCCCACCACTCTAGATGAATGCCCTGCCCCAGAGCCAGGTACCCCCAGCTCCCCTTCTCCCCCCACCCCCACTCTAAATAAGTGCCAGCAACTCACTGGAAGCACTGGAGCTACTGCTGCCACCACAAACATCACCCACCAAGTGGTAGGGGGTGTGCATGGAGCCAGCCAACAGCACTTTCCGCCCCCCTCCCCCCCAACCCCAGTACAGCTCTCAGGTGGAGCCGCCACCACGCATCTGCTGTTATATGCTTCATCCACTAAGCAGGGAGGCACGTGCATGGATCAGGCATGGCACTCCCTGCACGCTGCTCTGAGCAACTTTATTTAAAGGCTCAAAGTCACATGCAGCTTGAGAGCTTCGGCTTGGCCACCCCTGCTCTTAGGTTTGACTTTGCAGTGGGAAAAGTTGAATAATAAGAGTTTGATGTTCAAAATACTGGAAGGGGCTTTATTCATTCTCCTTGCAGACTGACTTTATTGGGAGTGATCCCTCCAAAGAACTTCAGCTGCCACGTATGTTGTCTAACAGGTTCTTCTTCTAGATCCAGGCCTGGATCCAGCAGCTAAGAGACTGGACTGCCAAACACAAGGTGACTACAGTCTGTCACGGCCATCTACCAATGCTGACATTTAGAAAAGGGTTTAATTAAACAAATGCAAATGCACACAGTGCTGCAAGTGAATTTAGCACTGATTATGCTACACAGCACAGAAGAGGTTTACACTTCTGTATCAGGTGGAAAGTGTATGGTCTGTGTAACTTTTACATCACTGCCACTAAAGGCCCTGATGGCAAGTTAAAAAGCAATCACTTTGATTTAGAAAGATTCAAACTATGTCACTGGAAGAGCTTCAGCCATATTGATTGGTGAAGAAAAACAGCAGTGAGATCAACGGGAAAATTCCCCAAGTGGACAAGGTGGAAGGTTGATCCCTATAGACCTTTAAAGCCAGATGGATGGAAGCATTTTAAAACCACTGATATTACCCTGTGGGGAACAATTCTGCACAAGTTCCCCCCACCCCAGGTCCTCTCCCAACAGCAGTTTCTGATAAACGTTATTTCAATGGGAAATGTGCACGATTCCTGCCTCGCAGCCAGAGGCGGCTGACGTATGACTTATAGGCTACGTCTACACGTGCACCCAACTTCGAAATAGCTTATTTCGATGTTGCGACATCGAAATAGGCTATTTCGATGAATAACGTCTACACGTCCTCCAGGGCTGGCAACGTCGATGTTCAACTTCGACGTTGCTCAGCCCAACATCGAAATAGGCACAGCGAGGGAACGTCTACACGCCAAAGTAGCACACATCGAAATAAGGGAGCCAGGCACAGCTGCAGACAGGGTCACGGGGTGGACTCAACAGCAAGTCGCTCCCTTAAAGGGCCCCTCCCAGACACACTTTCATTAAACAGTGCAAGATACACAGAGCCAACAACTAGTTGCAGACCCTGTATATGCAGCACGGACCCCCAGCTGCAGCAGCAGCAGCCAGAAGCCCTGGGCTAAGGGCTGCTGCCCACGGTGACCACAGAGCCCCGCAAGGGCTGGAGAGAGAGTATCTCTCAACCCCCCAGCTGATGGCCGCCATGGAGGACCCCGCTATTTCGATGTTGCGGGACGCGGATCGTCTACACGTCCCTACTTCGATGTTGAACGTCGAAGTAGGGCGCTATTCCCATCCCCTCATGGGGTTAGCGACTTCGACGTCTCGCCGCCTAACGTCGATTTCAACTTCGAAATAGCGCCCAACACGTGTAGACGCGACGGGCGCTATTTCGAAGTTACTGTCGCTACTTCGAAGTAGCGTGCACGTGTAGACGCAGCTATAGAGTCCTGGAAATGCTTCCATGTGTAGAGTGAGGTTTAGTCCTACTGCTTGCTGGCATAGGTAGGAAACATGCAGAGGGGGAAGAAAACCCAACCTGCTGGGCTCTGAACACAAAATCCTGAGTCTGTTTGGAGTCATCCTCTCTGCTGGTTTTTCTCTACCCCAACACTCAGACCCCTATTCAGATGCTTAGTTTTCCAGATGGGCTTGTGTATCGCATTTCTCGTGCCTGGCTTCTGTTGCCCTGAGGATTTGGCACAAGTAAATGGGTAAAAAGGGACCGAGAGGATGGCCAAGAAAGGGGTGGGTTAGCAGGAAGAAAGAACAGGCAATGCCATGGGCTTGTGAAGGAAGGAGACAGGACTGGGTCGATTAATGATAAGAAACACACAAGTGAGCAGGAACAGTCAGTTTTATGACTCCTGGATGATGCTGATCAGTGCCAGGTCTGCAGTCAACCAAACATCAACTGCAGCATTGATGAGTCCTTCCCAGAATAGGCAGCACGACCAAGTCCTGTCTGCATAACAAAAGCACTGTACTACCCATTTTATTTGCCTCCCCACGCATACCAAATACATCACAAATCAAGATGAGAATAGCCGCCTCCCCTTTCCCTTTTGGTGAAATATCCTGGACTTGCCACCCTAGGAGATTTGAGACATACCAGGAAACCTGATTTCAAGTATAAAACCCCTCTTCAGACTGAGGACATCAGAACCCACCATAGTCTGGGACATACCACCACCTTGCTAAGGCAACAGGCAGAGACTTCCCACCTCCCACCATCCTCACTGGACCATGATGTTTCATGGATTGCACCAGATGTCAAAGCCTGATAAGGACAGTAGCGGTCCACTCTCTGGCTGACGAGTCAAAGGCCCAGTGAATCATCATCTCTGTATGCACCCTGCCATACCTGGTCTTTGGATTCCCCTTTCTCCCCCTCACCCACACACATCTCCTTGGTTTTGTCAGTTCCCCACACTAGGTGAGGACAGGTGGTCACTCAAAAGCCAAAGGTGGGAAACCACAGCTGAATCAGAGAGACTGAAAGGTAACAAATGTCTCAAAGCCTCTGCTGAGGCCAAAGTCAAAAGATCCTTCCCATTAGCAAGGGCACCCTCTGCTGCCCTAGAAAGCTATCCTGGGTGGTGAACTGCTTTGTCAGCCGTGGGCCAGCAAACCACACCCAGTAGGTCTCTGGGTTATATCTGCATTCCCAGGGTTCAGTACACGCACTCTTCCAGAAGTTCTTGTCTACCCTCACAAGGAGGCTTGAGACAAAATTTGTGAATCTGACCCATGCCCTTACTGGCCTGTGAAAGCATGAGCAGCTGGTGCTGCTGCCAACTGAAACAGCCAAGCCTCATCTGGAGAGGGAGTGTTCCCTTTCTCCTTCCAACACACAGCGGTCGCTGGCACTGGAGAAGCCTATGCTGCTGACGCTGGTTCTAGCCAACCATGCCACACCCATGGTCATCCCATCCCCAAGCAAGTGCCATAGTCTGCCCTGGCTATCTTCTCCCAGTCCATGGAACTAGGCCTGGCACAATTTGGATTTGAGCCAGGCTGCAGAATCGAAACTGCTTTAGCAGACTAGATGGATGGATCTCCTCCTGCCACCCAAGAGACATCAGGCATCATTTCTCATTCTCCTGGAACGCCGCAGCATTCACACAGGGGTCTGCATTTTGCCATGGATTTACACCTTCTCAGCTGCCTCGCCTATCATACTGGGGTCATGCTCTCAGCAATTCTGCTCATCGAATTTACCCTTTCAAAAGGCAATTTGTTTGCCTCGCTATCTGCTGCTTTGAGGTAACCATTTTGTTTTTTGTCTCCTGCCTTACCATCAGGACCTGCCTCCATTTCCTGACTGCTCCCCAGCCTTCCCTGCCTGAGGGAATGAGTTGGATCAGAATGCCTGGCCCCTTCCGCTATTGGATGGAGCCAAGCAGAAGGGGAGCCAGAGATGAGATCCAGTTCACCTCCAGGGAAGGTCAACAGGCCAGCAGTGCTGCCTGGGGAACCCCGCCAGGAACCAGAGCTGCAATCCCCTGCAACAGGCTGCCAGCTTCTTTGAAGGAGCATCTGTGCTGGGGTGGCAGGCAGCTTGCAGAACAGAGTGAAAACCTCCCAGGAGACAAAAATCACTATGGGAAATAACCCAGGCTGAAAATCACACCAGCAAGAATTTTTTAAAAGACATTCTGAGCCATCACTCCATGAGCAGTGGGCTAACCTAATACCTTGCCACAGACTTAGGAGGTGTTCTGGAATTTGGGGCTGCTCTGCCTGTTCACACAATGCTCTACTGCAATGCTGCTCTCAGAATTTAGCCTTTCGAGACCCATTAATCTGCTTTGCTGTATTCCATCCAATCACCACAGCAGCAGAAACACACATCCCTGGAAGGCAAATGTGTGTTGTACGTGGTTCATGTTCTCTCACCCTCTCCCGTGAGTGTAGAACAGAGTTTTGTTTTGGTTGTTGAATTGCACCCAGGGTTGTTTTAGAGAAGGTCAGTTACTGACATGCATTGGGATAGGGAGTGGAAGGTCTGCCATGACCCTTAGGTTCCTTCCAGTCTGGGCCCATCCCCTGTGATGTCCATTTTTTTCCCCTTTCGGGTTTGCTGGCTAAATAATTTCCTATCTGATGACTCGCTGCTCTTTTAAAATAGTTGCTGTGAAGTTCTGGCTAGGTGGAGGTGAGGATTTTGCTTTGCCAGTCGAACATTCCCCACTGCTGTCAGCAATCTGAGGCCTGGGCTGGAGCAAGGGAGGAAGTAGCTCTCGATCATGCCTGCTGCTGGCCGCAGAAGTGGTGGGTGAGAGCCAGTGCTTGCTGTGCGCAAGTCTTTGCTGAGCCGGTCTCTGAATTCATGGAACTCTCCCAAGCACTTACCTGAGCTTGGGTTGAAGGCCTGGGCAATTCCACCAGAAGACAGCCCAAAAATAAATAAATAAATGAGAAGCTTGTCTACTTTTCCTGTTCTCCTGTGCACTGGGCAAGTGATAGGGCTGGGTAGGCAGAAAGACTGCAAGGTTTTTTAATTCAGTTCAAGTAAGACTCAGATTCACTTGTCCAGGGAACAAAGTCTGTTGGCGTGTACAACATTGAGCTTATTTGTCCTTTGTAACTAGTATCCTAAGGCCTAAACTACGCTGCTGAGCAGGGGACTGCTGTTTCCGTGCATAAAGAGTTCCGCTGCTAGCTAAGAAAGAGCATTACCAGAGCAGGAACTGGGCAATAAGCAAATTGCAGTATTACCAAGAGGCTGCTGCCCTATTCGCCGAATATGTCAATTTGTTTCAGTGCTCAATCGGAGATGCTTCTGGGGCATTAGTCTCAGAGAAGTGGCTGTGTTAGTCTGTATCATCACCAGACAAAGCAGGCAGTCCAGTAGCACCATGAAGACTAACAATATTATTTATTAGGTGATGAGCTTTTGTGCGACAGACCCACTTCTTCAGATCTGGAGAATACTGATAACTGATAACCGAGAGGAAGAGAATCAAAAAGAGAAAAACAGAAAAATATAGGAAAAAGAAGGAAAATATGAAAGAAATAAACTGACGGCTCATTTCCTTCCAAGCCCCAGTGGGATCTTTGTCTCTTTACTCACAGTGCAGGTTAGCTACTATACATTTGTCTGTCTATCTGTTTATTCCTAAACAGTAAGAGCTGGGAGCACCAAATTTGGCGTACAGCTTCCTCTTCTCATAACCTCAAGTAAAGCTGTGCCAGGAAAATGGGCTGTGCCTGGAATGGGACGGCATCTCGTAAACAGAAAAGAGACTCACCAGGCAGGTGAATGAGGCTGCTCCCACCCTCAGCCCCAACTTTAGAGAGGGTGGGGGAGTGGCTGAAGCACCCCCGACCCAATTTCTAGGGAAACATTGGTGGCTGCTTCCCCTCACTCCCTGACAAAGGGAAAGTGCGCTGTTTGCTGTGTCCCTCGCTCTGGCTGGGGAGCGCAGGGGGCACATGAACCTGGACATGCCCCAGCCGGGGGCATGCACCACTCCCCTGGCTGCACCTGCTGCAGTGACCATGGAGAAGCACTTGCCCCCAGCTGCTGTGGCGAGAGAGGGCTGGGGTAGTCTCTCTCCCTGGGGCAGCTGCATACTGACCTCTCCTCCCCAGCCCACTCCAGAGCATTTTCCAAAACACAAGAATGACCCATGTTACAGACCCGAGCCACCCTGGGTAGTTTACCGTCAAGCATGAAGACGCTGGGTGCTGAATATTCCAAATGGCGCTAACTGAATTCCACACGCACACTCCCCGTGACCTTTCCCAGCCCCCAATGGTACAAGCTTCATTGAAAGCTCACCCATGCCCTAGAGAGGCCCCCCATGCCCTAGCAATGAGATTTCCGGTGGGAACCCTTGGGATTCTGCTGAAGCCTGTTGCTAGGCTGCCAGACTGAACACACAGAGGCCCAGTGCTCAGCATGAGGGGTGGATTGGCACCACTATTGCTGATTGCTCTCAGGCATCTTTGGAAAGCTACCAAGGGCATCACCACAGCTGAGCAGGCAGCTAGCGCTAACTAACAGCTATTGTTTCCCATTGCACCTTTGCAGCATAATGATGTGATAGATTGTTTTGGGTGGTAACATCTAGCTTCAGGGGGCAGCCGAGTTAGCCTGTATCTTCAGAAACAATGAGAAGTCCTGTGGGCACCTTATAGACTAACAGATATTTGGGAGCATAAGCTTTCCTGGGCAAAGACCCACTTCGTCAGATGCATGCCTCTAGCTAGAGTATCATGCTTTTCTATCGGTGGATCTCAAAGCTCATTACAAAGGCAGGCAGCTATTACTGCAGCCCAACCCTCTTCCCTGGGAAGCCCCATCCCACCCGCCCACTGAACGAGCTGTCTGTGAGCTGCTCTCTCTCCTGCTGCCCACGTCACTCCTGGATTGGCCCATGGGTGAGCCATCATCTGCACTGGAGTGGGAACCGAGCTTCCCACATCTGACCCAGGCAAGGAGAGTGGCTGTGAGCAACTTGGGGTGTGCAGTTGGTATGGAAGTAGGAACGTAGCAGTAAGGGACAAGTAGAGCTGATGCAAGTCACATAGGGCCTGATCCAAAGCCTACTGAAGTCAAGGGAAAGCCTTTCTGACCCCAGTGGCCTTCCTTCTTATAGTCTCTGTGGACCACTGCTAAGGAGAGATGGAAGCTGTCATTAGCAGAGCAAACAAAATCAGTCTGAGTTTAAGTACAGACTGAGAGCACAGGGTGAGACCCTCAGGAGAAATCAAGATACCCTGGAAAGGACCCCAGCTGAGGAGAACCGCTGTCCTCATTTGGGTCTTCTCCTGGTTGTCTCATTAGCCAGAACTCCCACTACTGTCAAAGGCAGGTTCTCCTGACTGAGGTCTGAAGACTAGATGGTGACGTAGCTGCCAATGCTATCGAGGACATTTATATTCCATCCTTTGTTCTGAAAGCTGTCCCAGATCAGTGGAAGGGCAAAAGTAATCATCAGTCACAGTTTTTGTGTGGTTAGTTTAAACACCAAGACAAATGTTCCACTAGTTTTATTTTCCAGGCGTGGACACTGGATTGAAGGGGCAATTTTTGTTAGTATAATATGGAAGTGGTGACCCTTGTTAGAATATGTGCACAGGCTTACTTTCAGCAAGAGTATCTCCACTAGTAGACTAATACATGTGTCTGAAAGTGCATTACATGGGGCTGGGTTTCTTTATCACTGTCATGAAGCTCATACTTCTGCTTGTTAAGATAATGACATGGGTAATTAACCCTCATGCCTCATAGAATAAGGCGATCAACTCAGAGGGTGAGGAGAACATTGAACAATTTGCTAAATATGCGAGGTGGTTTCTTTTTCCCTGGGATTAGGTATGGGCCACTGTTAGAGGCAAGACAGATAAGGTAACATATTTTATTGGGCCAGCTTTGGCAGGTCAAAGAGAGAAGCTTCCAAACTTGCGCTGGAGTTTCTTCAGCTCTGTGGAAGCACAAAGGCTAGTTTCTTTCCCCAAAAGGAGTTGGCCCAATACAAGCTATTCCCTCCTCATTTGGTTTCTCCAATATCCTGGGAACAACACAACTGCAACAGTGCAAACAATTATTAAACACACTGGCAAGGCCATAAGGTTCTTAAACTTTGGAATCAGCAGACCTGGGACTTTTTGTGAGTTTACCACTGATCTGCTGTGAGATGCCATGCCTCTCTTTCATGACCTCCCCTGATTTAGCTAGATCCACAACTCCATCCATTTAAAACTCTGGCATGTCGAATCATTTGTTCAAACATTCCAAGTATCAAAAATTTCTGAATTAGAAACTATTTATATGTTATATGTTATTTTCAAACCAATATCTGGTACTGAGAGTTTTCCTGTGGAGTTCAGTGAAATGGAATCAGCCCCCACCCTGGCACACGCACACGTCTGAGGGTGTATTCTGTAAGATATTGACTTACTTTGCCTTAGAGTCAACAGTACATCAACAGAGACAAAAATAAGCAGTGGCAGCAAATCTCAGAGCCAGGCAAATGGCTTGTAGTTATGGGGCTAGGGCTGTAGGGCTAAGACCAGCAGGGTAGATGTCTCGAATCTGAGATTCAGAATCCAGGCTCCAGCCAGAGCCCAAAGATCTACGGTGCTGTTTCACTCCCACAACGCAAGCACAGGTCAGTTCTCCTGAATCTCAAGACTTGCTCCTACAAGTTGAATGGAGGTGTTGGGGGACAGACTAGCTTACCCTATAGAATTTCAGGCCAATTACTTTGTCTGACCTCCTGTATAGCAGTATCAGAGGGATACCTGTGTTAGTCTGTGTCTGCAAAAACAAGTCCTCTGGCACCTTATAGAGTAACATATTTTTGGAGCATAAGCTTTTGTGGGCAAAGACCCACTTCATCAGATACATGTAGTGTAGTGGAAAATCCAGAGGCAAGTCTAAATATACAGGCTCTTGATATACTCTCTTCTTTTCATGACCCTGTATATTTAGACATGCCTCTCAAATTTCTACTGCATGTATTTAATGAAGCGGGTCTTTGCCCACAAAATCTTATGCTCCAAAAAAGTCTGTTAGTCTACAAGGTGCCATAGGACTTCTCACTGTATAGCATTATGTTCAAGTAAGTGATATGACTGAATTGCCACTTCAAGACACGAATCTCACAAAGCACTCCAGTACAGGTTTCACATAAGTGGCTTCCATAAAAAGGACATAAAGGTCACAGGTTTTCATTTTCATCAAGTTTTTGTTTGTTGTTTGTTTTAAATCCGCAACCATGAGAGTTAGAAAAGGAGCACTGCATTTGAAAAAGTAATACTTCCATCACGTGACTGCTGGAGGCGGGGCTTTAAGAAAAAGTACCAAGGCTGATATCATCCCTACTCAGGTCCCTTCTTCTGCTTCTTCTTCTTCTTGATGGCCACTTGATAACCAGTAGGATGTCTTCATGTCACCCTCCTATTTGTGAGTCCATTGATAGCTGATCAGTCCAATTCTGGAGCCACAGATCTTATCACAGAAGAGGCAGGTGTTAGTAACTGTTGAAGGGAAGTGGGGCAGGTTTTGATGCTTTTTTTTTTCTCCACCTCTCCTCGTCTGCACTGTAGTGGGAACACTCAAATTGTGCCACCCCCTCATGAGTTACCATTCTCCATTGGGGATGGTCTTGGGCAAGGTTCTCTCAAGTGTTGACACTGATGCTGCACTTTTCATGTGTGCCTTCAGCATGTCCTTATATCACTTCCACTGGCCCCCAACACTCCTCTGTCCTTCCTCCAATTCGGAAAACAGATTCTGTTTTGGGAGGTGCTCATCAGACATCCCAACCAGGTGACCAGTCCAACAAAGTTGTTGATGAATGATTAGGGCTTCAATACTTGTCATGCCCAACTCTTCCAGAATGCTAGTGTTCATGCGCCTATCCTCCCAAGAGATATTTAGGATTCTCCTGAGGCTGCATTGGTGATATTTTTCAAGTGACTTCAAATGATGCTTGTATGATGTCCGGGTTTCACGCACATATTGTAGCATTGGAACAACCACTGCACGGTATACCAGGAGCTTTTTCTTGGGATAGATGTACCAGTTCTCAAAGACCCTTTGTCCCGGGAAGATGAAAGCAGAGCTTGCATGGCTCAGATGATGCTGGATTTCTGCATCAATATTGACTTTATCGAAAAATTACTTCTCAGGTATCAGAAGTGCTCCACATATTCCAGCAGTTCTCCATTGACTTCAATAGAAGGTGCATGAGATTGTCCCATCGGTGAAGGTTGGTGGAGCACCTTGGTCTTTCTGATGTTCAGTGTGAGGGTGAGGTTCTTGTATGCTTCAGTGAAGGTATTTAAGATGGTCTGAAGGGTTGTAGGAGAAAGAGCAACAACTATATTATCACTGCAGTACAGGTTTCACATAAGTGACTGCCACAACAGATGACTGAAAAGTCTTTTTTTTTTAATTTTCATCAAGCTTTTTTTTTTTTTACCTGCAACCATGAGAGTTACAAAAGGAGCACTGTATTTGGAAAATTACTGTTTCCATCATATGATTCCTGGAGGTGGTGCTCTAAGAAAAAATGCTAAGAAAGATATCATCCCTATTCAGGTCCCTTTGTGTCTTATAAAAGCACGGCAATGGGATGGAGGAAATTCCTCATGTCCAGGCCTGATGGGAGATAGTTGTACTGCTATCTCGCCAAGTGTAAGTCCCTAGTTCAAATAATACGTGCACCATTTTAGAAACTCAGCCCAAATTCTCATTCTAAAAATTACAAGATTTGCCATGGAATCATGAAAGTTGGTAATGCACAAAGGAGAAGCAAAATTTGGTTTGTGCTAATTAACGTCATCCCTCCTGGTATCAGCGTAAGGCATACCACCAATATGATAGGAGTGTAAAAATATTCACAGCAACTCTAACGGCTCTTATGTTTTGAAGAACGTAGCAAGAGCTCCAGTCCTATCTTTTTTTTTCTGCAAGTCCATGTATGTAAGCCATTATTAGGACTTGGTACTGGGTACTGCTCTGAAATTAAATGTGAGTTTTGCCATCGACTTCAATGGGGCCAGGATTTCACCCCAAGTGTTCTTGTAATTCACGTCATTATTTACATTAATGGATACCTTGCATCTTTCATTTGCTTTGAAAAACGTACTCACTTTTGTTTATTTTCCAAAGCAACTTGTAATTCCGGAATAATTTTCTTCCCGCCAACTTAACGGGTAATAATGTCATAGGCACTTAGCCAAAGTCACTGGTTTGTACACTGTGTACAGATGGCTTGGTCATTTTACTGGAGTTTAGGGACTGAGACTCTGTTTCTGGCTGATCTGCAAATGGATTTTCACTGTTAAAAAAATCCCCATTTTCTTCTGCAGCTGAAGAGATGAAGCCATATGGTGCTGCATTAATACTTTACAGTGTAACTGGTATTGTGGGAGAACTGTTCTTTTCAGGCTTGGGTTTTTACACAGAAGCAGCCTACCAAACCAACCAAAGAATTCTTTTTTATGAATACAAACATTCAGCTCCTTATTGTTTTATTGCAAGTAGCATGACATTGTTCCTTTGAGGACCTTGAGCTATTACTGTCTGGACTATACAAATTCTAATTCCCAGAATGTTTTTACAGGGCTAAAAAAATCTGATGACATTAACATAAATAAATTAAAGAGGTTTAACTTGGAACATTACCTATTCTATGTCTCTCTACTGTAATAGAGTCAGAGTCAGAGAGATATGTTAATTTCATTGCCTTTCTATTCAAGAGCCAGGCTTTATTAATTATGGCTACTCAGAAGGCTAAATCCTGCAAGATGCTAAGCTTGCTGATCCAGGTCCAACAAAGTGCTTGGCCACAAGCTTTATGTTTAAACACGCAAGTAAGTCTGTGCAGGAAGTGGTTTTCCCTTCAAAAGAGAATTTCCCATCCAAGTATTTTTCCCATTCCCAGACCAAAAAATTTCAAAAGTTTTCCCAAACTGACAACCTGGGGGAAAACAACAACAACAACAACAACCAATCCCATTGTCATTGCTGGAGAGAAGGATTAAGTAGCATTCCCTGGATTTTCCATGCCAGTTGCTGCTCCTAGTTACAGGAACAGAACCCCAAACTGCTCCATCCTCCATCCCTCACTAGGACAGGGCCTTTTTCCTGCTACTGCACCTGCGAATCCAGAGGCTGGTTGTCTCAACCCAGACAGATTAGTCTATGAGCAGCCTTTCCTGCTCCCGAAAGGAGCAGAGGTATTTCTTCATGCAACACAAAGTCCACTTGTGGAACTGCTTGCCACAGGTTGTTGTGAAGGCCAAGACTTTAATAGTTTGAAAAAAGAACTAGATAATTTCATGGAGCTAAGGTCCACCAAGGCCTATTAGCTAGTCTGCATAGGGATGGTGTCCCTCACCCGTTTGCCAGAAGTATGAAATGGATGACAGGAGGAGGAATCACTAGATAATTCCCTGTTCTGTTCATTCCTCTGGGACACCTCGAATTAGCTACTGTTGGAAGACAGGGCACTGGGCTAAACTGACCTTTGGTCTGTCCCAGTATGACCATTATTATGTTCTAGAGGTGTTCATTGTTAAAAGGCCCAGACACCTACCTAAGCCCATGGTAGAATTTGGTGACACAAGCCTTATCCTCTGGATCATATATGGCAGTTTTCATCAGTAAATCCTAAAGCTCTTCACAGTCTTTAATATACAGCAACGGAGTGACTCATAAAACTGAAAAACCACTGAAAATCAGCTAAGATGGTAGAAGGCAAATTGTAGGCAGTTTATGTTGAGGACTGCCCTCTGGTTTCTCAAACTCAGTTATGCAGGATGGGGTAATTCGTGAGGGACACCCATGTCCTTTCCTGCTTTCTGTAACCCCCACCAGCTCTTCAGTTCCTTCTTTCTTCTAAGCCATCTAGTCCTCTCATCCTACTTGATGTACAACCCATTCCATCTTTGTTCCAAAATTTACTTTTCTTTATGGAGTTTGCACCAAAGTGGCTGAGGTTAGGGACAAGGACAAAAATGAGAACTTTGGGAAATAACTCATTTACATGTGAGCAGCTTAAGAATACAGTTTCATGAGGGTACAAAATCTTCTCGATGGAGCTGCAAGGATGGTTATCTCTGTTTGTATTGCGTTAGGCTATGTGTCTGAATTAATGAAATACTGCTCTGTGCAAACACACCTTCAGCACTAATCTTTGATCAATATTTCGAAAAAGCAATCCTTCAAAAGTCAAGGAAGCAAATGAATTTTTGCTGCCCCCTGACATTCACTGAAATAGACAACACGTGACACAATACAGCTTTCGGGCACACCTTAGCTAAACCCCCTTTAAAAACAAGAAGGGATTTGGTTTACATTTAGAACCATTATGAAGCCTCTAACCATCCATATCTGAGCTACCAGTCAAAGGCAACCAATCCAATTGCAGGTATTTTGATATTTTTGCTTGCGTCACTCATTTAGTTAACCTAGGATTGCAAATAACGAGCTACTCTGTGTCTAGAAAGGAGAGCTATAAATCACCAGGCCCTCTTAAGGCCATGGTTCTGCAACCTTCCCTGGTCAACACAGCACTTACAGATCACTACAGGTAAGCATGTGCCTAAATGCTTTGCTGTATGGGGATGGAGCAAAACAGACACATAAGTGGGATGTGACCCTGAGTTGGTGAGATTCTTAGTTAAATAGTTTTCAAGCATTAACTTGAAGTTAAAAAATCAAGATTGAGGTTAACAGCATGAAAGAATCAGATATCTTTTAGGCTCGTTAAATGGCAGAGACTAACAGTTCTCTAGTATTCTCTTGATAGACTGACTGATCTAGAAAAAAAGTTTTGACTAAAAGTAAGTTTTTGTGCTATTACATGCTGTGTGCATAAGCCTTCCATATCCCTCAACCCACCCTCAGTGGGGACTGCTAAAATAGAAGTCCAGTGTGTTTTTTGTTTTATTACCCAGTTTTTCTCATTAAGCACTCTGCACTCTTATAAAACGCCAGTAACTCATTCAACATGAGTTCTGTCACATTTCTTCCTTCCTACTCACTCCTATGGTGTTCTGCGTTACTCCATAAAGTTTAGTTGGTCAATAATTAGCTGCTACCTCCACACCTGTCATAAGCACCAGCCCCTAACAATGGTAGCATTCTCCCTTGGAAGTCCCTCGAGATCCCTCAGTGATTTCATGCATCAATAATACCTAACTGAAAACAAACAGCCTTTAAACAGCTCCAAGTTTTCATGGTCCTCTGTAGCCAGGGAACAGTCCAGGAGCCACACGTGTCCTGATTTATGGCCAGGGTGCCTAGCGACCCTCCTAATTATGTCATTTCATTAGCATATCCCTAGACAGCCCACATTTCCTTCAGGGTGACAGACAGATGAGCTGAGCATATACAGACTGGAGGTGTGACCAAAGGAGGTAATGAAACCTAATGGTGTAGAACCTGGAGACTGTACAGAAAGGGTTGGGTTCATTCAAGTGTTGGGGTGAGAGGCACGGCCATCAGCTTGTGCTTCTGTATGAGGTGACAGGGTTTTGTTCTGAAGATGTTGGTTTGTTGTGTATTTTAGGGGGATGTAGAGAATCTCTGGCTCCCAGTTATGGGTCGGATTCTGCTACCACTCTTAGTCCTGCTGAATAGGATTTGGCTCAAAAACTGTTTGCTGTGCAGAGATTATGCATTGTAAGCACAGGCCTCCTGCCCCCCACCCCCGCCCCGCCTCATCCCCCCATCCCAGCTTCTCTCGTGTCCTATGGAAAACATGTACATCTCACACAAGAAAGGGACAAATACTGGGCACACCAAGTGGGAGGAAGTTCAGCTATGGGAGGATGTTCTTTCTCTCATCTCTGATACTGAGAAGGCTACAGAAAAATCGCATAGCCTCTGCTTTTGTTATCTGCTGAGAAGTCGTCTCTACAGCCGGGATCCTCTGCTTAAGAGGGAGAAGTGGAAACTCCTGACAATCCAACTTTATCAGTGACATGGACCTGCATGAGTGCTTCAGAGAATCCACTTCACTGGTTCATCGTCAAGTGTAGCCGCATGTTCCTATCTCTCCAAATGGAACAATCTCACAGTCTCCCCTCCCCACCCCCTGCCCTAGTGATACTTCTCCATTGTCCTAATTTAAGTTGGGAGAGTGAAGAACTGGTATGTGGCTCCTTCCTGAGGTAACGTGATGAACAGAGCTGTGTGAACAATTGGTTTATTTGGTCCAGTGGCTGAACTCTCCAGCATCACACCCCACCACCCCCCAAAAAAAAGAAAAACGTTGTTTGGGATCATATCAAACTGCTATCCCATTTTGTTGAGAAAAAGGAAAATAAAATGTTTCATTCAACCCACAACAAGACCTTTATTCTTTTTTCGGGCCTTTTTACCTTTAAATGTATTAAGTATAGCTAGGTTACAAAATATTTTATAATGAAAGCTAGAAATATATTCTACTGAAAAGGCAAAATGACATGGTTCAATTTTCAATATTTGATTCTCCACTGTTAGTCCAGAAAAAAACATTTTTTCCCAGAGTTGACTCAAATTCACACGCAGGTTTGTTTAACTTACAATAAACTCTTTATTAACAAAAAAAAGAATCATTCAGACAAGTGAGGGGAGGAAAATTCCCCCAGGCCTAGTTAGGAGATTCTAGTGGGTAAAAAAGCATTCTAAGGTGTATGGTATAGATCAGTAGAATAACCAAATAACAAACACCAGGATTGCAGCCCAGCACAACTTTCTTTAGTCTAAAGTCTACTTTGCCATGGGAAAATGCAGGAGAGGCAGCCATTTGTACAAACAAATCCAAAGAATGGCAGCTTCAGAAGGCTAGGTGGACCAGAACATGTCCAGTGCAAAGGAAAGGCAGAGATATTTTAGCAGCTAACCTCTGTTAAGCTGGTGGAGATAGTGATTTTCTGTTTTAACTTGAAAAAATGTGCGTGTACTTTCATGACAGGAAAAAGACCTGACCTCAAAACTTTCCCTTGCCCAGTTTTGTTTCCCTACTTCAAAGGGGACTTTATTATGCCCACCTAACAACTCCTTAGAAAAATGCTTGGGGAAATAGGTTAACTTTTAATTGTTGAGTTGAAATTTTCCCTGGCTGGTGTAAAACTCTGGGTTCAGCAGTTAGGAATCAATGGGTGACTTTTTGCAAAGTTAAAAGCTATTGAACACATGGTTTAGTAATGGAAAAAGTGAGAGACAACCTTTAAATTTAAGAATTGCTGCTAGTGCCTCAGAGCTACGCTTAACTTACTATGAAGCTTTCCACAGCACAAACATGTTTGCATTCAGTTCATATTGTGTTTTAAATCCAACTGCAATCATCCCCTCCAATATTAAAAAAAATTTGTCCCTAAGTTTGGCATTAAAAAAGAAAGCAGAGGGTTTTACCAGCAAGCCAAAACCAAGAGAAGCATAACATACTTCCGCTATGCGCCATTCTTCAATCACGTAGCAGAAAGAATAGCAAACTCACTTCAAAATCACTTTAACTGGAATCATTACATCTGTTACTGAATTCTTGAAAACTCCAAACCCTGAAATTTATATACTACCTGGAATTGCAAGTTGACTAGAGCCATAAAATATGCAAAAACTAAATTTACCCATGAAAACAATTATGCCACCCTTTGGTTCCAGAGGCTTTGGATATTGGTGACACCTTGATTTCTCTCTTCCTTTACCTATGGCAAACAGTTTAGTCACCCAAGAATGAAAACATTTTGATCTTTAAACTCAATACATGGTAAATGCAATGATCTGTGTTGTACATAAACTTTAGTCAGGATGATGCAAAAGGCTTTGGTATACCAGAGAGCAGAGCCTAGCTCTTCAGAACTAATTGTAGGAATGGCCATATTGTAATTGACTTAATATCCATTTGGTCCAAATATCTCCAACAATAGGAAGCACCAGATGCTTCAGACAAAGCAGAATGAAACCATGTGATAGGCAGATGTGGGATAATCTTTGCCCCTTACCCCCAAAGATCTCGTCCTAATTTCAATAATATGAATCAGAGAATAAATACTATGACTGGAAGGGACCTCGAGAGGTCCTCAAGTCCAATCCCCGCCCTCACGGCAGGACCAAGCACCATCTAAATCATCCTTGATGTTTATGTAACCTACTCTTAAATATCGCCAATGATGGTGATTCCACAGCCACCTGAGACAATTTATTCAAGTGCTTAATTCCCCTGATGAAAAGTGACTTCACTCACCCTAGTATGAGGTTCCAGTGCCTCTGGGTACTACACATTATTTCTAGACCTTTTATCATTTTAGATATTAGTTTAAAATACTGAAATTTAAGGCTCTTTCTTCCTATTCCCTTTTTGTTATTAACAGTTTTAACTCTGGATAGTCATCTGATGAAGTGAGTCTTCGCCCATGAAAGTTTATGCTCCAAATATCTGTTATGCTATACAGTGCCACAGGATTTCTAGTTGTTTTGCCGATACAGACTAACACGCCTACCCCTCTGATATATTTTATCCATCTAAACATTCTATCCTTCTTTGACTCTTGCTAAATTCTTGCGGTGAGTGGAATCCTGTGGCAATGAGTTCCACAGGAAAATTTTGTACTGTATGAAAAAGTATTTCCTTTGATGGATTTTGAATTGCCCACCCTTCAGCTTAATTGACTGCCCCCTTGGTCTTGTGTTATCAGACGTATCAGAAGCTGCTGCTCTACCTTCTCGACAGCATTCATTATCTTGTGATGTTTTGCTTTGAATACAGTGGCTCAGGGAGCAGAGGTCTTCGCTGAGCTACCTATAATACCTAGGTCCCTGTCCTAGGTCGACAGTTTATTTAAGGTAAATATGTCATTCAAATGTTGTCTTCCAAGCTGCCTTACTTTGCATTTCTCAACACTGAACTTCATGTTTTTCTGTGTCACCCATTCACCTACGTTCACTTGCATCCTTGTGAAGTTCTTCAGTCTCTGTACACAAAGGACATTTGTCCCATCTGGTAACTGTTCAGCTTCACTGCTAGTTTCCATGCCCATCCTTCGCTCTATCTAGATTGTAAGGTATCCAAGGGAGGAATTCGTTCAGCTGTTAGTAGAAAGGATCTTGACTATGGTTTGATCCTCTAGACTCTCCTGTAATTAACTCAAGAAGTGGCACGAATAATAATGGGGAGCTGTCAAAGTTAATTTGAGAAAGACGTGGTTAAATGCATCAAAGAAGTTATGTAGCTCCAGCCATCCTTCTGGCATACGGTTTCTGATGACCCAAACAACAGTAGACGCTGGGGAAGCAGCAGCTCTGACAGTTGCCACACACCTGGGGACAAGGTGGGAGGGGAGCTTGGATCTCTGCCCCCAGAAGAGGCGGAGCCAATGGCACAAGAAAATGGACAGAAGACAAGGGGCAGGGGCTTAGTCCAGTCAGCCCTGGCCACCCCCGACCCCGTGCTCCCTCAGAGCCACATGCAGTGTGGTAGCACAGTCTCTGAGACATTTCAAATGGGCCAGGAGCTATTTCAGCAGAGGTTGGAGCTCCAGGCCCCTTCAAAATGCCAGGCCCAGGGTCAACTGCCCCCTTTTCTCACCTTCGTGAGCAGCCCTGTGGGGAAATGATGCAGTTATAATCACAGAAGCATCCCCCAGAGATCAACTGTACCCATCTGCCCTCAAGATGATGAAGAGGCAGTCCGAAACCAGACTGCATGATGCTTGTTTGTGAACGCCATAGTGCAAGGGCGGGGAACTCCAGAAGCCCTGACAATGACAATGTAAGTTAAACAGCCCACAGCCACAACATACCCTGTTGTAACACAGAAGGCTCTCGCCATTCATACAGCCGTTCGGAGCAGCAAGCAAGAGCTCCTCCAGTGAAACTAAGAGAGAACTCAGACCTACGTATCTGCCAAGAAACACCAGGGATCCAAGACACAGCCCCATGTGACCTGTTCCCGCAATTCCTTAGCAAGATTGAGTACCTCAGACAGTATATCAGGCACACTCCTGTCAGAAAAAAGGGTGTCTTGGCTTTAGCCAGGTCTTGATTCTGCTTCAAAATGGAATAGTGATGTCTACTGTTTTTCATAGTTGTGTGGCCAGAACTGTAACTTCGTACCTAACCACCAAAAGCAACTATCTGTCTGACATCAGCCTAATTGTGGATGACTTTAAATTAAACAGATAAAGTTCATCTGTAACTATGTCTCTCTTTCCTTCACTCAGTGAGGTCAATGACATTAGACAGCTCATTTTAACTTTCAGGCTTTCCCATATTACCATCAGTGTGGTATTGGGATATACAACATTTCAGGGGAACTTTTCATTGCAATAATTTACAGTTTCACAAGACAATTTTGGTATCTACATTAAAGGTTATGGAGTTGGATTATTTTTTATTACCAACATAAATATGAGACTTAAATGACTTGACAAACTACCTCAGAATAACCATGGAATTTTGCTAGTACCTATCTCAAAAAAGTAACCCGTATTCAAATACACAAAAAAATGTACCATGTGTGCAAAAGGAAACAAAATAATGCTAGAGCAATTTGCTGCTGTGCCAACCTGGGGACTGGCTGAACACAAGTTTACCTTTTTTGCTGTATAACCACCGGCCCATGAGAGAAGATCACACGTCTATGAAATGCATGAATAGTAATGTCTTCTTCAACATTATTTCTGAATTGTCAGGGGACAATCACTTTCTGAAAGTTCAAAAACACTCCTTTCGCTCTCCAGAAACCTGTTGTTGAGGGCTTGTTCTGTGATTACAATTGGCTGTACCACTGACTACAGTTCCTGAGATATTCCAGATCCTCAACCCCTGCCTGCTTTACATCAGCAAGTCCATCATATTCCTACATGACACTCTTTACATGTTGGTGTGTTGTAATGGTGCAAATGGTACTTGGCATGTGGCTATCGATTGTGCAAAGTGCTCTTTATACTAGCTCCAAGCAAGGGGAACCAGTTGCAGGGCACAACAGCAAGATGGTGTACCAGCCGTACAAAACACAGGACATTGATTCTACAAGTGCTATTTAGTGGCACATATATATTAAAAATTCCTAACCGCCACTGGCCTGATGGGTGACCTTTGGCAAATGACTCTCCAGGCCTGAGTTTATTCTCTGTGGGATTAGGACAGGGATGTTAAACCCCTTTGTAAAGCACTTAGCTATCTATGGCGAAAAGCACAGAATAACAGCTTGGCATTACTGCATTATGATTTTGTTCTCAAGGATCAGGAACTATGACATCTAGCCCTATTATGAGGGCACTCTGCACTGTTCACTTACTCCTGCTAATGGAAAGGACACCAGCAGTGCTCTGAGACAAGAGAGGATCCAGAATGACTCCAGACTGAAATCTGTCCTAAGGCCTGGCTGGACTCCAAAGACTGCAGGAGTTCCAAGAGCAGGTTAAGGCACCAATTCTGCCAACACTTATGTAGTGAAGGGTCACCATTTAATTCCATTCCACTCCTAAAACCTCAGCATTACAACTTCTAAAACCATGTCTGAATGGAAGCAGACCCTCCGCACTGCTGAGATGTTGGCCCACTGCTCCAGAGAAGACACAAGCTTTGCCAACTTTAAGAGCTGCACGTCAGTAGCCAGGTGCCATGAACAACAACGTTAGAAAGATGAGATTGTCACCGCAACCTCTGTTATTTGACCAGCTTCCGTGGGGGAGAGGGAGAAGAGCTTTCAAGCCACACAGAGCTCTTTGTCTGGTCTGAATAGCTCAAAAGGTTCTCTTTCTCCCCAGTGGAAGTAGGTCCAATAAAAGAGATTACCTCACCTGCCTTGTCTCTAATATCCCAGTACCAACACGACAACAACTTTATGGACCTATTGATTTACAAACACTGCACGCTGTGGGCTAGATTCACCAGAAGACTTGCGGTAGTTAGGCTTGTCAGTCCCAGCCAGGCATGCAGACTAGCAATGCATTCTTTGGGGAAAGACGGGCATTCATCCACTAACTCACCTGGGACCCAATCTGTTAGGTGTGGTCAGAGTTTGCCTACTGGATCGGGGCCCCTTCCCCCAGAGAAGCTTGCACAAAATAGTAACAACAAGAGGACCTTCCTCTTAGCCCAGCCATTAGGCCACACTGCCAGGATGCAGGACACATCATCTTCAAATGCCTCTCCACCTGAGCAGAGCATGGCCTGGAACATGACCAGCCCTCTGTCCAGTGAGTGTCCTTGCCACTGCACTAAGGAGCTATCTCCTGCGTGATAACAGCTGGCTAAAAGAAAGCACTGTCTCTGCTTACACACATATACAGACCTCTCCTGAGTACAGCACTCTAACAGCCGCTTTTAAAAGGATAGACAAGCCAGGGCGTCAGGGTTTAAAATACAAATATGTCATTGTACACTTCTGCAAGTGTTTTCGAGAGCGCAGCTTCCCACTCACAGAAATTAGACATTTAACCTGGCGATGCCTTTGAATTAAAACAAAACAGATAGTCCAAACGTTGCTCCAATCAATGTTCTGTACAGGCAATTTGGGGCACCCGTATGCTCAGATCATGACAGATGAAAGCAAATAAGAGAAACCGGTTCTCATTGATTTTGGAATAGTGCCTTGTTACCAGTCACTGGCAGTGAAAAGTGAGCTGAATTAGTGGCAAGTAGATTTCTTTGGTGTTATGATTTTTTTCTGGATTTCTGTTGTAGGGATGCACAGCTGCTTACATCAAAGCAGAAAGCTCCTAGCTGCATCGCGAGAATCACTTGTGTTTGAGGCAGGAACTTTAAATTGGATAGCTGGGGAGCTGTGCGGGGTCTTTTCTTTTGTCTTAGGATGCACTGCATCATGTGCAGCAGGGACTGGAGAGCAAGTATTGACGAAGCAGAGGGGTAGTAGTCCTTATCTGACAGGGAGCAAAGTGTTCCGTGTAGAACATTGCTTTCATGTTCCTCATTCTCTGAGTGCTCAAGCTGACACAACCAAGATCACACGTTCAGAAGTGCTGCATTTTCACAACTAGCCCTCAGGCACAGTTACCTGGTAGCAGGGCTGGGGAGGACCATAAACATGAGCATCTGAGCCTGAAAATTAAGAATATTTTCTTGAAACTGAAAAAAAAAAAAGAATCCATTTGGAACTAAAAACCATGTCTAACCCAAAACAATATTTTCCTACTTTTGAATAATCAGAGTCACAAAGCGGCTGGACAAGGTGATGGTGGAGGAAGTCAGAGTGGCATTACACAGCCATTTGAAAGATCAATCAAAGAGTGAGAATTGTAGCCTGGTGTTTGGGACATTCACCTAGAACATGAGCGTTCCTGATCTATTTGTGCTATGAAGTAGTAGCATCCTTCAGTCTACGCAGACTATGGAACGCGCCCTTCACAGTTCCATTTGGCATCCTCATTTGCAGCGTCGGCTGTGACTGTGGAGACCCACACGAGAGTGACAGTCCTTGCTGCATCTGTTGCATATGTAATGGGTGTCTAGCAGGTCCTTGCTGTGCTTTCTGGGGGCTCGCTTCTCCTTTGCTAGCTGTCTGGTCCTCAACTCACCCTTCTGAAGGTCCTTGTATAGTTCCTGCCTCCATCTGCTGTGATTGTCTGCCAGCTCCTCCCAGTTGTCTGTCTTGATGTCTACTTCCCTGAGGTCTCTCTTGCAAACATCTTTGTAGCGCAGCTGGGGACGTCCAGGAGGCCTTTTGCCAGAGGCTAGCTCGCCATACAGGATGTCTTTCGGGATCCTTCCATCATTCATCCTGTGGGCGTGGCCAAGCCAGCGGAGCCGACGCTGCCTGAGGAGGGTGTGCATGGTTGGGATTCCAGCTTGCTCGAGGACGGCGGTGTTGGACACTCTGTCCTTCCATGATATTCCAAGGATGCGCCTGAGGCAGCGCAAGTGGAAGACGTTCAGCATCTTTTCCTGGCAGGCGTACAGGGTCCAAGACTTGCTGCTGTCAAGGAGGGTGCTGAGGATGCAGGCTCTGTAGACTTGCATTTTGGTGTGAGTGTACAGCTTGTTGTTATTCCACACTCTCGCTGAGTCTGGACAGAGTTGTGGCTGCTTTACCGATCCTCCTGTTTAGCTCAGTCTCCAAGGACAGGGTGTCAGTGATGGTGCTATGAAGAGTGGAACAGATTCAATTCAAGTGAGGGAAACCACACACCAGAATACCCAGAGCTGGGACAGGTGATTGTAAAATGGGAGATTAAGGCTCAAGTCTCCTCCTCCCTAGTTAAAGGGAGAGCCTGAGCTCTGATCTCCCACCTGCCAGGCGAGTGTCCCAAGCACTGGTCTAGTAACCGGGAGGAAAAGGCGGGAGAACACTCTCCAATCTTTCCCAAGGCTTCCATGTGGCTCTGCTCATAAGGTTGCCAGTGTTCTAATTGCACATGACTGACAATCCTTACTCTAGTGCCTGTCCCACCTCTTCCCTGAAGCTCCACCTCTTCTGAAGGCCACACCCCCACTCACTCTGCCCCTCCCCCCCATTGCTGGGTCTCCCCCTCCCACACTCACTTTTAGTGGGCTGGGGGTTGACGGGCAGGAGAAGGTGCAGGATCCGGCTGGGGGGGTGCAGGCTCTGGGGTGGAGCCAGAAATTTGGGGTTCAGGGAGTGGGCTCAGGACTCAGACAGGGGATGCAGGCTCCAGGTGGGGGGAATCGAGTTGACCAGAGCCACCAGGTTCCGTATGCAACTGACTGGGGGTGCGAGCTCTGGGGTGGACCTGGGATGAGGGGGTTGGGGTGCCGGGGGCTGTGGGCTGGGGGTTGAGGTGCAGGGTGTGGGAGAGAGTTAGGGCGTGGCATGGGGTTCTGACCCAGGGCAGGAAGTTCAGGATGTGGCTCTGGCCAGGTAGTGCTTACTTCAGACAGCTCCCGGTCAGTGGTGCAGTGGATCTGAGGCTGGCTACCTGCCTGTCCTGGCTCCATGCTGCTCCCGGAACTGGCTACATGTCCATGGTGGAGACTTGGCTGGATGGCAGCTGCCCATGGTGTGTACTGCCTGCACCCGCCAGCACCACACCTGCCACTGCCATTGGCTGCAATTCCTGGACAATGGGATCTACGCTCCTGTGCTTGGGGCAGCACATGGAGCTCTCCTGGCTGCCTCCATGCCGAGGGGCCACAGCGACCTGGCTGGCCACTTCCAGGAGCTGCCTGGAGCCAGAGAGCCGCGTAGCGCCACTGGTTCAGGAAGTGAACTTTTACTGGCCTGATCACCAGTGTAAAAAGAGAGGGGCCAGTACTCAGCGGGCTCCCCGCCCTCGACAGCCAGTCCCAACACTGGGGCTGTCGAGGTGCTGATACTCAGCACCACCAAGCAACAGCATGAAAAAGCACTGACCTCCGCACTTCCGCTTCTCACCTGTGCAATGAGGATAATACTCAGAGGCCTCGCAGTGGTGTTAGGATGGTAAGTTCATACAGTCATACAAGAGTAGAACACTAGGACTGGAAGGGACCTCAAGACGTCATCAGGCCCAGCCCCCTGCCCTCATGGCAAGACCAAGCACTGTCTGGACCATCCCCAATAGGTGTCTGTCTAACCTGCCCATAAATATCTCCAGTGATGGAGATTCAACAACCTCCCCAGGTGGTTTATTCCAGTGTTTGATCACCCTGACAGTTAGGATGTTTTTCCTAATGTCCAATCTAAACCTCCCTTGCTGCAGTTTAAGCCCATTGCTCCTTGTCCTGTCCTCAGAGAACATAAGAATGGCTATACTGGGTCAGACCAAAGGTCCATCCAGCCCAGTGTCCTGTCTGCTGACAGTGGCCAGTGCCAGATGCCCCAGACAAGGTGAACCGAAGACAATGATCAAGCGATTTGACTAAAGGCTAGGGGCACCATACTTTACCCTTGGCTAATAGCTGTTTATGGACCTAACCTCCAAAAATTTATCAAGCTCTATTTTAAACTCTGTCAGAGTGCTGGCCTTCACAGCAAGGAGGCTAAGGAGGATAATTTTTCTCCCTCTACCTTGTAACCCTCTTTCAGGTACTCGAAAACAGCTCTCATGTCCCCTCTAAATATTCTCTTTTCTAAACTAAACAAGCCCAATTCCTTCAGCCTTCCCTCAGAGCTCATGTTCTCTAGACCTTTCATCATTCTTGTTGCTCTTCTCTGGACCTTTCCCAATTTCTCCACATCCGTCTTGAAATATGGTGCCCAGAACTGGACACAATACTCTAACTGAGGCCTGATGAGTGCTGAGTAGAGCGGAAGAATGACTTCCTGTGTCTTGCTCTCTGCACTCCTGTTAATGCAGCCCAGAACCATGTTTGCCTTTTTCGTAACAGCATCACACCGTTGGCTCATATTTCGCCTGTGGTTATTAATTATTATCAAGTTCTTAATGTTTATGGAAGGTTCAGATGTTGCAGCCCCTTCACCGTAGTGATGGCCACAAGGAAATACTCCACAGTCTTCACAGGATTTGAATGGCATGTAGTGAAGAAAGCATGAGGCACACAGTGACTGAAAAGCATAAAATGATATAGAATATCTGTCCATTCAGTGGCCCCTCTCCTTCCCACGCACATGCCTGTGGAGAAAGGAGCATCTGATCACATAATTAAGGGCTGTGTCAGAAAGCACAGTCACAAACAGGATGCATTATGGATGCATCAGTAACCTTCACTCTACCATTTCCTGATTTGAGTGCTTGATGTGGACATTTTAAATTCCCCTCTCATGCAGCATTCTGAGAAGTGGATCCTTAATTTACCAAGCACAGTTCTCATTCCTGCTGGCAACAACTGTGGGACACCACCTTAACACTGCGCGATACAGTGCAGTTAGAACCATCACAGAGATAAAATGTGATCAGCTGGTTTTAAAGCCAAACCATGCACTGCATTCAGGGGTGTAGTTAGAAGTTCATGCCAGATATGGCATGAAGAGGTCAGAGTAGATGAGAGAGTCCTCTTGAAAAAGGAGACTATTCCTAGGTCTGTCGGTGCACTTAGAGCCATTATGATCTTAAATGGATCACTGTGAGTAGAATTAAATTGATCCCTCCTCCCCCACAAAAAAACCCACCAAACTATTATACTGGGGCGGGGGGATCTTTACTGCAGATGCAATGTGCTACATATACTTCTTAATAGATTATTAGTGCCAGTCGTAGCTGGCCCCAAGAAGCTGTACTTTTGTGTATGGTGGGGATTAATGAGTTATTTCATTTAAAAAAAGAGAAAAGAAGAGCCCTATCCTTCTGAGCCAGCCTCAGCACAGGCTAGTCCACAGTGTGGGGTGAGAACCCTGTGGTAGTCCTGGTTTCCCCTCTCAGGGGAGTCCCTGTAGTGGTGTGGGGAACGCCAGGCCCACCCTCTGCTCTGGGATTCCAGTCTAGGGACCCAAAGACAGTGGCAACAACAGGGATTCTCCTACTCCCAGTCAGACAACTCCTCCCTGGGCCACTTCCCCAAATGGTCCCTGCCAGAGCCGTTCCTCCAATGCCTGAGCAAATCCATCCTGCTCCTCCACAGCATTCCGCCCTGCTTGTGGCCCTCAGCTCCCAGCCAGTGGACCTCTTTCCCCTCGCACCTTGGGCCCCTGCGTGAGCTGCAGGTGCACTGATTAGCTGGTTGTGTCTGGCAAGTTCTTCAGTGACCCCAAGGGCCTGCTGGATTGTGCTGTACTGTGCTCAGCTCTGGTTACTCGGGGAAGAGGAAACTGTTTACCAAAGCCCAGCATATCTGCCCTCTGTGCAGCAGCCAACCCATCTGCCTTAGCCCAGACTAGCACATCTGTCTTAGTGTGCAGCAGACATCCCTTATGATCCAAAATATCTGTTAGTTTATAAGGTGCCACAGGACTTCTTGTTGACAATGCTTAATATACAACTTGTAACCATCACACAGCAATATTGAGAGGTAATATTCCTAAAACAAACTAGTAAGCTTCCAAGCTGCATTTTTCTTATTGTCTCTATCTGTAAACTTTGATTCCCCAATGGAAATATTTATCATTGGGTTTATGTATGAAGGTATCATTTACCAACATTTACCATGAAAAATGTAATCCTTTCAAGCCTGTGTACAGTGCCAGCCACAAAATTTCATCCCATTGCTCCTATAATGTGCCCCACAGCTTGTGTTTGGCTAATGCTTCTCTCCAAGAAAAGCATCCAGTCTTGACAATTAAGAATTCTCCATTTCGTAGTACAATTCTCCCCTTGCTACTTTGTTCCATGGGTTAATTGCAACAGTTAGAAACGTGCACCTTATTTCTAACTTGAATTTATCCAGCTTTAATGTCCACAACGCAACAGGTTCTTCTTGCTTGGTGGCCATCTGAAAATCTGGCTGATTCTCAGAAAAGTGCCTAATTGAGCACTCTCAGCTTTGTCAGACAGACCGTTCCAACAACCCGGCAAGCTAATGGACGCCCCATGGTGAAGCGAAAAGCAGACAAGGAAAGGAGATTTTATAAAAGTAAATAGATAAAAACCAAGCATGAAAAATGTGACTGTTATTTCTGATCCCTGTCAGATTCAGTCTCATTCCCAAGCATGGCTATTCCCATAAATCCTCCTAGAAAGTTACAGAAACCAGTAGGATAGGAGTAGTGACATGCAAACAACCTCTGTGTTGACAAGAAGGCAGTTTGGTGTTAGGCTGATATTTCCAGTCAACCCTTAATCAGACAGAAAATGGGGTAAGATGGTTGCTTCATTCCCAAGTTTAGGGAGCTGAGCCGGCATGGTGCAAGGAGGGGAAAGTCAAAGAGAAGAACAATTGCTTCTGAGGCAGAACAAATACATTGACATTTTATACCTTTAGAATGAAACAAATTAATTTCCTGTTCACAGGCATGGAATGGAAGGGCCTGCAGTCAGAGCCTTGGGAGGCAAAGATGGATTGTCAAAAGCACGTAGTGCCACTCTAACACTCCTGGGCCTCCGCAGCAGCCATGACATGTCTGAGGGTCCTGACAACAAAACTGGCACCAGTGAATATGGTGGCTTATATGTTGCAGGCACCTAGCCCAGTGGGACTGGAGCAGACATCTCTGTCCCATTTTACACAGGCCAGGCATCAGAAGCCATAGCCATCTAAACAACAGCTTCATGGACAAGATTCTGGTGAGCACTGATGAGTTAGTCTGGCAGGTCTCAGCACACAGGGAAGTGGGGCTGACTCACTGTACCCACCTCAGGTGTTGTTTGCCCCTCTCATCCCAAACCAGTACGTGTGCACTGATCTCGCCTCCTGACAATCTCACAGTGACCTCTTCCAGAGCCAGACATGGTGGCACTTCCAATGATTCCTTAACCCTTCCTCCTGATATACAGTGACTGTGCATAGATTATCATGCCAGCTCCACACACAGATAAATCAGTAGCCATTTGTCCAGGTTTTTATACATGTGTTGATAGGTAGACTGGTAGTTTCTTTTCCTTTTAGTATAAATGCATTGCATATGGTTGTGTTATTCTCAATCTGTATTAGCCTAGAGGTACCATCAAAAATTCCAGATGCTGTTGTGCAGGACGGTAGCTGCCTGTAAGAACCTTCAGGCATGACCTTGGGCAGGGCTTTCCCCTCTGTGCCTGTTTGCCCTCACAGTGGCCATCTTGTCTGTTCAGAACGGAAACTCTCACAAGGTGTTTGTATAATCCCCAATATAATGGGTACTAGTCTTGCTTAGGGCCTCTAGGGCTGTGTGTACACTAGTCCCAGAACTTTGAAAGGGGCATGATAATGAACCTCATCAAAAGATGCTAATGAGGAGCTGTCATGAATATTCAGCACATCGTTAGAATAATAGGAATATGGGGATTTCGAAATGTTCAGGGTCCCTTCGAAAAGGATCCCGTGTAGATGAGCCGCGCATGATCCAAAGAGGCACTTTCAAAGTGCTGCTGCCGTCATTATGCTAATGAAGCGCTGTATATCCATGGCAGCACCCCATTAGCATCTTTCAGTGAGGTTCATTATCATGCCTCTTTCAAAGTTCTGGGGCTAATGTAGACATAGCCTAGGTGTGACTATCACATCAAAGTAGCATTAGTAACCTGGCTTTATGCTATGTTGAGGCACAGATCAATTGGCTCACACAAGGTCTTGCAGGAAGTTTATAACCAAGCTGGTGAAATTGAACTCACAGCTCTGCATTAGTGCTTTAAGTAGAAGATCACCATTGTTTGACATTTGCTGCTTGCCCCATTTGTGCCTGTAAATACTCCAGGGCAAATTCCCCTTTCCCTTGTATCACCCTAGAGCCTACCAGCATCAATTCACAAGTGTATGTGAGAAGAAGGCTTGGCCCCTGCTTTAAATAATAGCTTGTGAGCTTTTCATCCATGAAATGTGTCTAAAATGTTCATTAGACACTGCTGTGGGACATTCCAGAGCCCGTCAACATTCATCGTGCTCAGATAATGGAAATGGAGGAATTAAACAATCTGATTGGCTAATCAGCATTCTCAGCTATGCCTCTAAGTAACACAGCTCACTAGATCAGATGTATCAGTTTATCTCGTATTACTTTATCCATGAGAGAGAAAAATAAATTAGCAAGAAGAGCTATTTATGCCTTCTCCTCCACTGTTATTGCAATTGATTCTAAATCAATTTAGGAGCCCTGCTGGGTTCAGGGCCCTGAAGTGCCTGCAGCCAATGAGATAAATATCTCCAAGACCAGCTCTCTATTCTCCTCTCTATTGGCAAGGAACTGTGCTGCTGACAGGCGAGGAGGAAGGAAAGCTGTTTCAGAGCAACAGATTTTTCCCCCATAACTCACTTTGTTTTCTGATCACAGATTTTTGAGGTACTGCAAAAACCTTTCCACCCAGCAGCAACATCATTTGTCATGTGATAGAGGTTTAAACTTCCTACCTAGCCTCCTTATGTATTTTTGTCATCTCACCTTATGCTGTCACAGTATCTCTGTTGGGCTAGGATGCATGGCCCTGGGGCGGGGACGTCATCCGCCCACTTAGCCGAGGACCTGGACATTGAAATAAAGAGAAGCCGTCCCAGTGCCACAACCGGCCTTTGGATTTGGCCCCAGACATCTTTCTGGATGGATGTTCATGCTATTATCAGTGGCATCAGCTTCCAGCCCATCCAAGGAAGGGGTGGGAAGAGGAACCACTGGAAGCCCTAAGAAATGGGGAAACTTTATATTAGGCCCACTATGGACTTGGAGCTCCTAGTCGCTTATCTGAGACTTTGTAGGCTGCACCTCCTGCTTCGCCCACCCTGCTGGGGTCATTATCCAGCAGCTCTGGGAGATGCAACTCAGCATTACCTGGGCTTGGTGCACAGCATGGCCTCTGATTACATATGTGTGCAAACTGCAGAATGTGGCCACAGGAATCTATTTAGGATGGCCCTGTGTTGGCTGGCAAGCTCTCTACAGCTCTTGAGAACCGAGGTGACCCAGAACTGTACACTGCAGTAGTAGTGCCCCCGTAGAGTCATCTGTGATGACTCCTCCTAGGACCTCTCAATCTGAAAGCATTTGCCTTCACTTCCAGAACTAGAGAACCAGGGTCAGTAGCTCAAAGACTACAAGAGACTTACACTGCCACACAGGGCCCAGCCACTGGGAGGGGACAAAGAGCCACACTGTGTTAGAATGGGTTAGCCAGTGGGGAGTTTTCTATCTTCTTTGACCTTTTGCAAATGCTTCCAACTTCCTCAAATAATAATAATAGTAATAATAATCCTTCAGAATGGGAATTATGGCCAACTACTTCAAGCCTCCTGGCTTTTAAAACAGTGCAGCATCTTTTCCTTCTCACTCATTGCCCTGTCCATCTACAAACTTCATACTGTCTGTAACATGTCTTGTCATAGATTATCCTCGTTTACTGTTGAAATGCTTTCCAGCTCTAGGACACCTCCCTCAGAAGCCACGTCATTAAAGAAAAGAGATTCAGGGAAAATTCTGATCCAAACTGAATGCAATTCATCAGGACAAGAAGAAATATGAGCTATGGACTGTACATTGCTTGGTCTCTGTTGAACAAGAGAACTGGAAGTGAAGACAGGTGTTTGTACTCTCACATTGTTCTGCACAATATGGGTTCTGCCATTTTTATAGTCCTGTGTCAGTGGAAACTGTTCTGGGGTGGTCTTTCAGTTGAGAGGAATAATTCTGAGTCCTGAAAGGGTCATTAAAGAACTCATGGCTCTTTGTTTATTAAAAAAGAATGGACACTGGAGATTTTTGTTTATCAAATAGCTATTTCTGCAAATAGTAACAGAGAGGAAGCCGTGCTAGTCTATATATTATCAAAACAAAAAGCAGTCAAGTGGCATTTTAAAGACTAGCAAAATAGTTTATTGGGTGAGCTTTCATGGGACAGACCCACTTCTTCAGACCATAGTGGTCTGTCCCACGAAAGCTCACCCAATAAACTATTTTGCTAGTCTTTAAAGTGCTACTTGACTGCTTTCTATTTCTGTGAGTGGAGGAGAGAAAATCAAGGGGCGGGGGGTTGTGTGTGTTCATTGTAATCAATCTCGTTGCTTTAGCTGGATCCTAGAAGAGGAATGACTCAGACAAAAGCTCCTATAGGTAACTCTGAACATCAGAAGGATGGGTCATATCCTCTTCTGCTAACCACGGACCAGACACATAGTGAGGTGGATAAAAGGAGAAAGGATCTTCATAAATGCAATAAAAAAGATGGAAGGGCTACTTTCTAAAAAGACTCTGGAAGGGTAATGAGACAAGAACTATAGATGGACAGAGATTGGGAATAGGGGAGGGTGACTTGGTTAGTGCTGAAAAGTAATGAAAGGTGGAAGAGAAAGGTGGGGATATCAGGGCTTTGTAAAGTAAGGGAGGGGAGAGCTGGAGGTAAGATTTTCTAAAGCCATCTGCGCTGACCTAACTGCTTCAGTTTGGGTCAGTACAGAGCCCTTCAGAAAGACCCTGGTGTGAATGAAGAAAGGTTTGTGCAGAAGAGTAGGAGTGAAGGGAAAGGGCTGGAGGAGCAGAGGAGACAAACAAGGATTAAAAGAACTCCACTGTGCTAGGAGGGGAGGCAGGCGGGTTGTTTTATTGCAGTCTCCTGTTTTAAATTCCCCTTCTTTCTCCTGCAGTGGAGGGGAATAAAAACCCACCTGACCCTGACAACACCAGAGATACCGCTCAGCTGCACGCCACAACTGCCCCATGCTCCGGATTGACTCAGAAATGACAAAAAAATCCTCTGTTTTTCCCTTTGGTCAAGAGCATAGAACTCCAATCAACCTGTTGGACCTCAGTCAAAATGTCTGTGTGGGTTTTTATCTGAGCAATTTCAGAAGGTGTCCCTGTTGTGTGTGTGTGTGTGTGTGTGCGCACGCGTGCGCGTTCATCTTTGGTGTCTCTAGTAATCTTTCCAATCACCTACAAGACTGGAGGGCTTGTGACAGTGGCTTTGGAACAAAATGTCACTCAAGGGTCAGATGCCATGACAAGGATGGTCTGGCCCAGGAATCAGAGGTAAAGTCAGGAGCCCTGAGAAGGGTTTCAGCTCGAGTTAGACCTCTGGCATCCATCCCCACTATCCAGCAGTTTCAGCCCACAAAGTGACAGAAAGCACCATGGGCTGCTTTTTCCACTACTCCTGCCCTGAGAGTCACCAGACATGCTCCTTGCTTGTGGAGTGGCTTCAGCCTAGAACTGGAATGACTCATCCCTTCAAGTGGCTGCACTGGGCCACAGTTCAGGGATGTCTCATTACCTGACCTCACCCTTGGCAACATGAAATGGGTGCTCCCTCCTCCCCCTGCCACCCAGGGGAAGTTAGACACACCGAATTATCAGCAGGAAGTCACCACGGGAGCAACAGAATTATCCTGAGAATTACAAGTAGACAAGGCCCTCACTGTCAAAGCCAGTTCTATTTAAGTTCACTTGCCCTGGCCATCATGGTGATATTTGAACCTCTCAGAGGAGAGTTTTCAAAGCTGTATAAGGGGTTTGGAAACCCACTTCTAATTCATTATAACGAGCCTAAATCACATAGGCAGTATCAACTATCTCAGCACTAATACTTTAAGCATTCCGGGGACGGTGACAACAATGGACCCAGTGCTGCCTGCTACTTCTGCAGCCTGTAGAATAACAGCACATAATGGCTACGTCTACACGTGAAGCCTACATCGAAATAGCTTATTTCGATGTAGCGACATCGAAATAGGCTATTTCGATGAATAACGTCTACACGTCCTCCAGGGCCGGCAACGTCGATGTTCAACTTCGACGTTGCGCAGCCCAACATCGAAATAGGCGCAGCGAGGGAACGTCTACACGCCAAAGTAGCACACATCGAAATAGGGATGCCAGGCACAGCTGCAGACAGGGTCACAGGGCGGACTAGTGCTTCCGGGGCAACAGCTAGCCGCTCCCTTAAAGGGCCCCTCTCAGACACACTCAGCCTGCACAGTACGCGGTCTGAGGAGCCATAGGCACACATACCCCGGGCGCCGCAGTCATGGACCCCCAGCAGCAGCAGCAGCAGCAGCCAGAGGTCCACCCAGCCCTCCCGGCAGGAGCAGGGCTCGCCCTGCTCCATGCCATGCGGGAGGCAGCTGAGCACCTCCTTGCTACCCCGGAGGAGGAGCTGCCCCCAGGGCAGCAGGGCTCAACCCCCAACCCTGCAGCGCCCCGCCCCCCCCCCCCCCCCCCGCCTCACACGCCGGCGGCTGTGGAGCTACCCCACCAGCACCGACTGGTGGGAGCGGCTGATGCTTGGGGAGTGGGACGACGACCGCTGGCTCAGGAACTTCAGGATGAGCCGGCAGACATTTATGGAGCTGTGCCAGTGGCTCACCCCCGCACTCAGGCACCAGGACACCGCCATGCGGTGTGCCCTCACAGTGGAGAAACGGGTCGGCATCGCTGTCTGGAAGCTGGCCACTCCGGACAGCTACCGATCCGTGGGCCAGCAGTTTGGTGTCGGCAAGGCCACCGTCGGGGCTGTCCTCATGGAGGTAAGAGAACCGACGGGGGGAGGGCAGGGCAGGGGACGGGGGCCTGGGCAGAGGAGGGCAGGGGAGGGGAGGGGGGCCTGGGCAGAGGAGGGCAGGGCAGGGCAGGGCCAAGCACACCCTGCTCACCCCTCATTGGTGCTGTCCCATGTGCTTTCTCTGCAGGTTGTACGTGCCGTCAACGCCATGCTCCTGCACAGGCTCGTGAGGCTGGGCGACCCAGATGCCACCATCGCGGCCTTTGCCACCCTGGGCTTCCCCAACTGCTTCAGGGCTCTGGATGGGACTCACATCCCCATCCGCACCCCGCATCACAGTGGAGGACGATACCTGAATCGCAAGGGCTACCATTCTGTCGTCCTCCAGGCCTTTGACAGCCGGGGCCATTTCCAGGACATTTATGTGGGCTGGCCTGGCAGCACCCACGATGCCCAGGTTTTCCGGAACTCGGGCCTGTGCCTCCGGCTGGAGGTGGGGACCTACACACCACCATGCCCTTCTGCGTCATCGCAGATGCGGCATACCCCCTCCAGCCGTGGCTCATGCACCCGTACACGGGCCATCTCTCCGCTAGCCAGGAGCGCTTCAACAAGCGCCTGAACCACGCACACCAGGTGGTGGAGCGCTCATTTGGCTGCCTGAAGGGACGCTGGAGATGTCTCCTGACCCGTCTGGATGCGGGCCCCAACAACATCCCCCTGATTGTGGGTGCCTGCTGCGCCCTGCACAATTTGGTGGAAAGCAAGGGGGAGACCTTTTTCCAGGGCTGGGCTGTGGAGGCCGACAGGGCCAACGTCCAGCCACCTGCTGCCCCTAGTTGGCAGGTGGACCCCGAAGGGACCAGGGTCCTGGAGGCCCTGCGGGCCCACTTCGATGATGAGGCCGCAGGGTGAACTCTGCCCAGGCCCCTCACTGCCCGTCCCTTCCTCCACCACACTCCTGCCCCAATGCCCACACCATGGAGCACCCAACCCCACCCCCCTCCCACTTTTCCTGGACAAATGACAGCACGCACTTGTAGCTGAACTTAAACTTCTCTTTCTTTGAGAACTTTTTTTTTTAACTGTAAATATATAAAACAAGAACAAACTATATACAACATGTGGAAACAAAGTAATATGTACAAATAAAACAATCGTAAGAAACAAGTGTCCTCATTAATAAAAAGAAAACCAGGGAGGATAAAGGGGAGAACTATTTACATGGGGGGGACAGGGCAAACAGGGGGCACAAACTAATAAGTTGAAACTGTATACAAGGGGGGGGGCACATCCCTGGCCCCTCGCCCCTACAGTCCGGCACTGGGCGTGGGCGGCCGGGAGCCCCGCCGCAGCCGCAGCCCTGTCCGGGGCTGGCTGGGGGTGGGCCGGAACGGAAGATATGCCCGGCAAGTCTCAGCTGGCTCCAGGGGTCCCTCGGCGCTCCTGCCTTCGGCGGTGGGTGGCGGGGCGACGGCGGACGGGACGGTGACGGGCGGAGCAGCTGGTGGTGCGGCTGGTGGAGCAGGCACGGCGGGCGCTGCGGCGGCCGGCGCGGCATGGGGGGGCCAGGTAGTCCACCAGGCGGTTGAGAGTCTCCATGTAGGCCCCCCATGCCTCTTGGGGCCAGGCCAGTGCCCGCTCCTGCAGCTGCAGGTGCTGCTCCGCGACCTCCAGCTGCCGTCGGTGGATGGCCAGCAGCTGGGGGTCCGTCGCCATCAGCTGGTGGTGGCGCGGGGTCCGCCGTCTAGCCCGCCGTGGGGCCGGTTGGTCCTCGGCCGAGGGGCTGGCCTGGAGCGATGGCCCCGGAGGGCTCTCCGGGACCACTGATGCCTCGCCGGCACTCTCTTCCGGTCCTTCTGATGGTGCAGGTGCAGGACACAGGAGAGGAGTGGGGGAAGAAGAATGGAGACAGGCGTTAGTGTGGGCCCCGAGCCGTGGCCTTTTTCCCCCCAGCCCTATGCTGCAGGTTCCCCATCCCCGTCCCCGGGAGATGCTGCTGTGATGGATGGGATTCAGGGGTCCCCCTGCACTGCACCCCGTCCCCTGGTGGGAGCGACTCTCACTTCACCCCGCAGGGTCTGAGAGCAGGAGAGGTTTCTTAGGCCACAGATGCCCAGTTTCTCCCAGGAGTGACAGCACCAGCTGTCGGAAGAGACAGTCCTTCCAACCCATCGTGGGGAGAAGACCCCAAGGGGTGCCCGTATGGGATGCAGCTTTCCCCCTCCTCAGGCTGGCTGCCTTCCAGCTCTCCCTTCCCCTAGCCTCTACCTGTGGCCCCCGCCCTCCCCCCCCAATTCCAAGCCAGCTCGGCTCCTCCCTCCTCTTTGTTCAGGGCAGAGGTGTCACCTGCCAGCTGTAGCCCCAGGATCATCCTTTGCCCCTGGGAGCTATTCGGCTCTTGTTGCTCATATGTAGCCTGAGTCTCTCTTTTGCACTCCCCCCACTCCATCACATGCTGCTGCTGCTGCTGTTGCTGCTGCTGCTGCTGTGGGTTGTCCCACCCCCTCCTCCCGGGGGCCCCTCGAGGTTCCGCTCCCTCCTGGCCCGGGGATGGGGCATGGCACTGTCGTGCGGGGTGGAGGCGGGGCAGGGGCTGATGCACTGCTGTGAGGGCCATGGCCCTGCTGTCCTTGGGGCCATGGCCATGTGAGCATGTGGGGGGCCCTGGACACATATCTATTACCCCCCGCCCCTCAAGCACACGGGTGTACACCAGAGGGGGGTACATACCTGTCGGTCCACTCCCACGGTCTGGAGATCCCCGGGAGGCAGAGGCCCGGCTGCTGCTCCGGGATGGCAGGAGGAGGATCTGCAGCCCGGATTCTGTGGAGGAGGAGCCCCCCTCCTCCTCCTCCTCCTCCTCCTGCCACGATGTCCCAGGGGTGGGCTCCGGGGGGGGGGGGGCCCGGGGTGCGGGGCTTACCTCCGGGGCAGACTCCGGCTGCAGGGCCTGCTGGGGCTCGTCGGCCGAGGTATCAAGGGTGGCCGGAGGGGAGGAGGTGTGCTGGGGGCCCAGGATGTCCCTGAGCTCCCTGTATAAAGGGGCAAGTGACGGGGGCGGCCCCAGATCGGCTGGCCACATCCCGGGCCCGGGAGTAACCCTGCCGCAGCTCCTTCACCTTACTCCTGACGTGATCAGGAGTGCGGGCAGGGTGACCCTGGGCAGCCAGGCCGTCGGCCAGCCGAGTGAACGCATCCGCGTTCCGCCTCTTGCTCCCCATTACCTGGAGCACCTCCTCCTCGCTCCAGAGCCCCAGCAGATCCCACAGCTCGGCCTCCATCCAGGAGGGGCCCCGCTGCCGCTTGCCAGCCTGGCTGCCCGCCTGGCTGGGCTGGCTGCCCTGGCTCCTCTTGGTGGGGGTCCCCTGGGGGCGCTGGGGGGGCTGCCGGGCAGCCATCGCAGCTGGGTGGATGGCTGTGCTGGCTGAGGGATGTGCAGGCTGGCCGCGTGTCTGGGCTGCCGCCTGCACATTCCCTCAGCTTCCTGCACAGGAAGGGAGGGAGAGGGGACCTTTAAGGGGCCGCTCCACACGGCCACCATTGAGCTGAGGGGCTGGAGAGAGCGTCGCTCAACCCCTCAGCTGATGGCCGCCATGGAGGACCCGGCAATTTCGACGTTGCGGGACGTGCAACGACTACATGGTCCCTACTTCGACGTTGAACGTCCAAGTAGGGTGCTATTCCTAACCCCTCATGGGGTTAGCGACTTCAACGTCTTGCCGCGTAACGTCGAAGTTAACTTCGAAATAGCGCCCGACGCGTGTAGCCGTGACGGGCGCTATTTCAAAGTTAGTGCCGCTACTTCGAAGTAGCGTGCACGTGTAGACACGGCTAATGTGTCCATCCAAAGGGGAGTGTCAGATCCTTTCCATGCTCTGCTATCAGCCCCAAATACCCCTAAGGTGGGGACCTGCAGGTTAGCCCTCTGTCAATTACAAGGGAGTGGAGGAGATAGGCCAGTGAGACAGCAGCTGTCTTTAGCATCATTCTCCCCAGAAAATCCAGGGGGCATGCTGTCAGAAGGCGACACGTCAGTAGGGTGAATAGCTGGGTGAAGTAATAGAGTCTATTAAGAACAAGCTTTCAAGCCACAGGGAGATGTTCTGCAGGTCTGGGAAGGGTACACCCAGTGCCACAGCAACGTACAGAGTGGAGCAGTGTAAGGAGTTAGCACATGTTTGAAGAGAAAAGTCAAGGTAGAGCGACCTGTTAACACCTCTGGCATCCAAGGACAGAAGGAGGAAGTTGGTGGGGTACTGGGTGCCTTAATAAATCCCTCATCTAGTGTAGCTGTTCCATTTGTGATTTTTAGTGTCTAGCAGAGTCATGAGCATCAGGGCTCAACTCTTAAAAGTGTTGTGCAGTTTCCTTTGAGTACGGAGAATGACGGGTCAGAGACAGAGTGATTTTACCCCTAGTGATCGGGTGTTTTTGTCTTTTATCACTGTCCCATGCAAGTTCATTTGAGACCATTGTGTTGGGGGATTTCCACCCACACAGTTGTGGTTGGACAATTCAATGCCCTGGGCGAGATACCTCACATGTTGTGAGAGGTGATGTGCGGGAAACATGCACCTTGCAAGTCGTGTTGTGGGGGACATTGTGCATTGTCCCAATGGAGATAGGACTGCAAGTTTTGCATCTGTTGTTCTGGAGGTGTTCAAGTGCTGCTCTGAGTTGGCATGTCCTGGTCTGTGGGGAGTTTGCTTCTGATGAGCTTGGAGAGGCTGGGGGAGGTGATATCTGGAGCCCAGAAGAGAAGAGATGATTTCTTTCTGGAAGAGATCCCCCACTGAAGATGAGCTGTAACTTTTTGGTGATATCCTGTATGGGTTCCAGGGTAGGGTGGCAGGTGACAACTAGGTGTATGTTGCCTGAGTGTGGCTTATTTCCATATCAAAGCAGGTTGTCTCTGTGTATCTGGGGGGCCTGTTCCATGATGTGGTCTGTTTGTATTGGGAAGGATCCTGGTCTGGTGAAGTGTAGTAAGTTGTGTTGGGCTACCACCATACTACAATGGAAGGTATCAAGTGTAGCCATCTGAAGTGGGACTGACACAGCTACAGTGATACTGCATACAGCATGCTGAGCCGGCCGTTGGTTGTTCAGCAGACTGAAAGGAGATGGGAAGGTTTGAGGTGGTGGGAAGAATGATCCAGCATTAAAGGGGAAAGATTGTTCAGTGAACAAGGTGCTTGCTTGAGGCTCAGCTCCCTGCTCCACCACAGACTTCTGTAGTGACCTTGGTCAAGTCATGGAGCCTCTCTCTGCCTCAGTTCCCCACCTATGCAATGGGCATAACAGCGGTGGCCTGCCACATGGCTGGGTTGGAGGATAAATACATTATTGAGGGTGAGGTGCTTTGACACCAGAGTTATGGGAGCCCGGCAACTCCCTCAGTCAAATTGGCAGGAAGTGCTTGAGTGCAGCACACCCTTTGTATGGGGCCACTCTGGGTTTTGTCCCGGGGCAGAGATTCTAATATGATATTCATGGCACCCAAAATAGCCAAGATTTCCCAGCAGCAGACAGGCTGAATCTCACAGCTCTGCCTATAGGTGCCGAATCCAGGGTGCTCCATGGCTCCATAGGAAACTATGGTAGATGCCCAATGTCTACCAACAGCAACCCATCAATTCCTGTGCCTCCTGGACACTGACCACCAGACTCCACCAATCAGCACCTCCCCTTCCCTCCCAGCGTGTCCCATCTGCCATGGATCAGCTGTTTAGTGGCATGAAGGAGGTGCTGGGGGCAGTGGTCAACAGGCATGGGACATGGCTCAAAGGAGAGAGTGGAACAGAGTAGGTAGAGGTGGGACAGAGTCAGATGGGGCAGGAGGAGGTGGGCTGGGGGTCAGGACTTGAGGAAAGGGATGCATGGAGGATCGAGTCTGAGATGGAGCAGGCATCAAGCCCTCCCAGGAAAGGCCAATGAAGGCACCTGTGTTTGTCCCTTCTCAGACCCCTAGGCAGAGAGGATCCTGACATCCATAATAGGAAGTGTAGCCCACATCCACTCAGGGTAGTGCTGCGTCCCTCGCTCTTGGTGGCTGAGACACACATGCAGTGTTGATGGTCCAGCTATTGCCTGGGTTTAACAGACCTTTGGTTATAAAAGTACAAACCCCTATTCTACAAAGTTCCCAGATTCAGGCTTTACCCCCACCAAACTACTTGTGGGCAATGTTCCAGTAGCTCTCTGCCATAAGGGTTGCCATGGTCTCCAATACAGCACATGTCAAGTATTAAATACACCCCTCTCAACTAAATCTGCACAGGGAGTTGCTGGGTTTCCTAGAGGAGTCAAATCTCCTGTAACTTGTGTCCAAGTTACTTCCCCTCCCAACAAAGCATATGGGAATGAAAAATAATGAGCACTGCCATGCACAAAACAGCCTTTTTTGAAAGAGTTGCAGTTCCTTCTGTTTTGTTATCTTTTCCAATGAAGAGAGTAGCTTCTGTCTGTAAAGAAAACAAAGGGCAAAACCAATCCCTATTCTTATGGAAACATAGGAGTTGTTACTGCGACATTACAATGACAAAATAAAGGAAGGAGTTTCCAAATACTAAGCTTGAATATTCCACCTTATATGGCAATGTGGGTCATTTAAAAGTCCCCAGCTGACCCTGTTTTTTCTTTCCCTATTTGTAGGTGGAAGCCCCCAATAAGATGGTACCTGTTCACCATGGAGGACAGCCGTGGCATAAGGGAACAAAACTGAAGAGGATTGGGAGGAGAAAGATGCACCAATGACCTGCTCTCATGGTTTTATCATGAGTCTCACAATGTTTGATGTTTTATTTAATGCCCAGTTCTTGGGAGCAGGTGACTGTCAGAGAATCTCAATTTCATTTAAAAATATACAAGTTTCTAGCCATCCTGGCTGCAGAGACAATCTGAAAACCAGGTTCTATGTACTCTACAAAGACTCAAAATCCACATGGCACATAAACAGGTCTTTGAAAGTGTTACTGTGTTTAAATGTTTGGGATTAGCTCTGCTGCCTCCCAGTTCAACACCACCTTGACTGTGTCTACACTTAGGAAACACTTCAAAATGGCCATGCTAATGGCCAAATCGACGAATACTAATAAGGCACTGAAATGAATATTCAGCACCTCATTAGCATGGTGCCAGCTGCAGCACTTCAAAAGTGCCGCATTTCGCTCTCATGCAGATAATCTACACAGCGGTCCTTTTCGAAAGGACCCTGCAAACATCGAAATTCCCTTATTCCTATCAGCTCACACAACAGGCAGCAAGTTCAGCCCCTTTCTCTAGTACTTATCTGGAAAACCTCCTGCACTTGACTGTACTTTCCTACACAACCCCAGGAGGTGAGGAAGTGCTCCTACACCCATTATACAGAGAAGGAACTAAGGCATGGAAAGAAGTGGTAACCCAGCATGGGTATGTCTACATGACTATTAGAAAACTGCAGGTGGCTTGCACTGGCTGATTTGGACTAAGGGCTGTTTAATTGTGGGGTAGAGGTTCAGGCTAAGTGGGAGCTTGGGTTCTAGGATGTTGTAAGGTTGGAGGGTCACAGAGGCCACACTTCAGCCCAAGCCTGAATGTCTACACAGCAATTAGATGGCCCTTTAGCCCAAGTCCCACAAGCCTGAGTCAGCCAGTGTGGGCCAGCCAAGAGTATCTAATTGCAATGCAGATGTATCTGGAGAACCTTTAGAACTTCATTTTAGCTCTGTTTCAGGCCCCAATCACCCAACTTAACCATTCCCCCTGCCACTTACCTCATTTATCTCCAGCAAGGGGAGAGGGACCTGGCCACTTCTAAGTGTCCTTTAAGCTCCTCTTCCCGCCAATAGACCCACATGAGGTCCCATTCCGATAAGTGAGATCCACCCAGGGGGCTGCCCCAAGGACCAGGGCTTAATGTTGATCATTAATTTCCTGATGTCAGTAAAGAAACACCTCTGGTTACGTGCTGAGACCCTGCTCTGGCATCCACCTGCACATGGGCCTCCCGGTTTACTCCTGTTATGGCTCACTGGACATTTTCAGTTGTAGGTAGGCCCTGCTCAGCTTTTGCTGCAAGCCAATTTTAGGCTTCTCCAGACACAGGGAGCACTGCAAAATGCCAAAAGAAGTAAGGCAAGGCCAGTACTGATAACTGCAGGCAAGTATCACCAACCCGCTGGGGCTGGAGCTTCAGAAACAACCAGGATTATTTGGCAATGCTGTCACTGGATACATAAAGGTAGGGCATAGTGAACCGCGCAGTAATCCTGTAACATTATGGACTGGAGGGGCACAGAGAGATCTTTATAAGCAGTGTGGGTAAAAAGAAAATCAAACAGAAATTGACAGGGACAATATTCTACTATTCCCAGCCTTTCATCCTGCGGGAAGCCCTGACCAGTATTAAAGACACTGAGCAGACGGGGGAATTTCTGCCTCCTTTCTCTTCCTGGCACAGCTCCAAATGATCGACTTCGGGGAGGGGGAAAAAGCATTTTTTGTTTGCAGAATTTAATTCAGCCATATAGCTCCTGTTGGAGAGCAAAATCAAAAAGCTGCTGCAAACAGGCAGGTGGGCCGTGGGAATTGCCAGGCAAAAGGAGCTGTGGAGAAGAGCCAAGCGTCCAGCCAGGAACTTAACAAAACAGAGGGCTTGTTTGTGCCTGGCACAGGACTCTTCCTGCACTCAGAGGCCCAATCGCTCCCTCCAGAAGTCCTCCTGGTTCCAAGTCCCCCCAGAGGCTGATGTGGGAACAGAGCCCCACAGAGCCTTGGCAAGGGATGATCTCACAGGTGGGGCATAGGAGCAGGCCTGCCAGTTTCTGCTTCCCATATGCACCTGGGCACTCCAGAAGGAATTATACCTTCCCATAGCATAATGCCTACCTGTGCTCTGCTGTATTGCTCTGTGCCAGGCTGTTCCACACAACTTCCTCCAGCCTGCAGCTGGATGCACAGGGGAAGAGATGAGTCCTGCCCTGCATGCAGCCCCAGGGAAATCAGTCCACCCACATGGGTCTATTGGCAGGATCAGGGCCTGTGCCAATTATTAGTCATTAACATTTGCAGTAGCACCTCAAAGCTTCAGTCAGGTTGGCCAAATACAGGCACAATGAAAACCCCCACCTCAACAAGTTGCTTCCCAATGCTTTATATTCCCTCTGCTTTTCTCTGTGGGCCATTTCCTTCGCTGATCCCATCCAACTGCCTCACCAGCCCTTACAATTTTTGATTTGTTTAAAGTGAAGCAAGCACTGAGATATACTAAGTTCCTGTGCAATTTAACTAGAACAGACAGTGAAGTACCACCTCCCCTCCCAGATGTAGAGCTCCGTGGCTGTGCCACCATTCTCAGCCCTACAAGGGGAACAGAGTCAGGTCTTTGATGATCTTGGCAAGATGGTTTTCTTTTTTTCTGTTTAAGCTTCCTGGGGTATTCCTGGCAAAAAAAAAAAAAAACCTTTCATGGATTCCACGGAAATCATTAATTACAAGTTCCCATGCAGCAGTCAGCCACTGTATTGTACTGCCAAGACAGACTGTGCAGATTTCATATTCTTCCAATTGATTTAATTGTGCTTCTGGCTCTAAGGTTCTCTTCATGTAGTTTCTTTGTATGAAATTTCCTAATGCCTTTATTTCTAAAGAGAAATGAAAGAAAGACCAAGAGAGGAAGAGCTTAAACCACAGGAACACCTTTTCCTTGCAACAAGGCCCATTGCCAAGTGTGTCCACATATCTATTCTAGAGATACCATCACTGGACCTAATCACGTTATTCACAGAATCACAGGCACATTCTCATGTTCCTCAACTAACATCATATATGCCATCACGTGCCAACAATTCCCAGGTGCTTTGTATATTGGACAGAGTTCAAACTCTCTTAGACAAAGAATTAATGGGCATAAAACAAACATAAAAACACTGCTGATTCACTAACCTGTCAGCCGGCACCTTAATGGAGTGGGCCATTCTGTTAATGACCTGAAAGTCTGCGTTTTACTGAAGAGGAATTTTCACAGCAGTTTGGAAAGAGAAGCTGCTGAACTCTGTTTTATACTCAAATTTGACACATTAACATGTGGTTTGAACTGGGATTGGAACTTTCTAGGTCCTTATAGGGGCTCATGCATAATTGGCTTTATCTAATTCTTGACTTCTCCCCCTCCACTTCTGCCCCCTGCTCTCTGATTTGCTCACCTTGGTAATATTTTTCTCATTTGTCAACTTTGATTACTATTTTTCATTCTCTGTACCTTAAATATTGAGTCTGTTCTGGTCTGGCTATGGTCTGAAGAAGTGGGTCTGTCCCACGAAAGCTCACTACCTAATAAATTATTTTGTTAGTCTTTAAAGTGCTACTGGACTGTTGTTTTGTTTTGGTAGTATATAGACTAGCACAGCTTTCTCTCTGTCACTTTAGAAAGAAGTGGGTCTAAATCTGTTAGTCTATAAAATACCACAGGACGTCTTGATGTTTTTGAAGGTACAGACTCACGCGGTCACCCCTGCGACCCTAGAAAGAAAGGGCATCCTTGAATAAACTCTCATCTGTACCATTCATTTACACACAAAAATGGGAGGTTTTTTATTCCTTTCTCTCTTCCCTGTAATGGAATAAGGCCAGTCCAAATCCAGTTTGACCTATGTTACAACCAGCAGCAGAAGGAAAATCCAAGGTCTTTAGATAGTCAGAGCATTGCTGTAATCACCAGTCCATCATGTGATACCAGGAAATATACCACTATGATTCTGAGCCGCAGCTGGGTGGCTGAGTACTTACATATCAACACTTTTCTCTGCAAGGCCTGGATTGCTCCTCCTCCCTCCGAGCCCTCGAGCAGGACTGAATTTGGGTAACTAGTTCCGACTCCCAATGCAGAAACTCTCGCATCTTTAACAGCAAATGGTGAGCCCACATCTTCAAGTGTGCCACCAGTGGTGGGTTGTGTGACCTCTTCTTGCTCTGTGTGTACTTGGAGGCCATATAAGATGATTAACACAGCATCCAGGAAAGGACGAGGAGGCCCCAGCCTGTCACATGGCAGGGCAGGGTGTGTAAGGAAGAGGAAGCAGGGTCTGAGAGCTCTGATTCAAATGGTGTGTTTTCCTTCTCTGAGGTGCTGGAGGCAGGGAAGTGCCTCTGGGGGCTGCAGTCAGTGTTTTCAGTCGGATGGTTTCTTTCGCTTTGGGGGTTGCGGTGGCCATTGTTATAAACAATAAATAATGCCCAGAGGAAAGGGTCTTAAAAAGGATTTGGGCAGAGAGCTTTCTTCCATGATATGAGTAGGGTAGGAGCCCACCAGCCTCCAGTGCAGACTGGGGCCTCACTCTGGAAGGTGTGGTAAAGTCCGGTCTACACTTAAAGGTTTACTGGTAGAGGTATGTTGGTTAGGGATGTGCGTGTGCAGGGGTGGGATTATTTCTCAAAGGTATGCCAGGATAAGCCCTAGACAGGATGAAATTACACCAGGATAGGCCCTAGTTGGGATGAAGTTATACCAGCATAAGCCCTTTCATTCCAAGGCTTTGCTCATTTACTGATCAGTTCAATTAAATTGGCAAACTGATTCTGTATAGGCAATACCTACAAAAAAGTCTGTACTCCAGAGATATTAGTCTTTGAACAGAGACTAGAGATGGGGAAATGGAGGCACAAAGAGTGGCAATGACGTAGCCAGACTCACTCATCTGATCAGGCGTAAGCAATGTGGATGCAGCCATGTTGGTGTACGATAGTAAAGACACAAGGGGGATGAGGTAATATCTATTATTGGACTGCTACTACCTCTCCACCATGGGTAAAGCAGATCAGTAACAGGACCCTGAACTCCTGACTCCTACACCACTGTCCTGTGTGCTACACACGCTGCCCACTTCTAGGTCTCTGGCTCTAAACAGATCACAGAATCATAGTACTGGAAGAAACCTGAAGAGGTGAAGACCAGTCCCCTGCACTCACGGCAGGACCAGGTGTCATCTAGACCATCCTTGGCACGTGTTTGTCTGGCCTGTTCTTCAACTTTTCCAATGGTGGAGATTTCACAACCTCCCTAGGCAATTTATTCCCATGTTTAACTATTCCGCCAGGTTGGAGTTTTTTCCTAATGTCCAACCTCAACCCCCTTGCTACAATTATAACCTTACTGGTTCTTGTCCTATTGTCTGAGGTTGAGGAGAATAATTTGTCTCCCTCCTCCTTATAATCATGTTAACCCATGGTGGCTCAAACTTTCCCAGTTATCTGAGGTTTCCTGGGCAATGATGTCATATCAACAATGGGGTGGGATGGGGTGTAGGACCATTTGACTGCCACATGTACTGATTCCAAATACCTCATTTCCCTTCGGACGGTGCAGATAAGTGCAGGAAACCAACGGCGGCCCAGCCACCCTACAAAAAATTATTCAACTGACTGAAAGTTATTAATGATAAAAGCAAAATTAAATGGAGCAGATCAGTATACCTGACCTTCTTCAAAGCACAAAAGTGGCCCTCCCACTGCAAGAAGAAAATCTGTGAGACACAGACTAGGACAGCTCGCTCCCCTTTATTCATTGATCAAAAAGCTTGCAAAGAAAAATGTGTCAACATATCAGAAAAACAGCCAGGACCAGAAACACAAATAGCTTTCAATGGCAAGGCGGAATGCTGATAAGTTGGTAGTAGCTATTGTAAGGATGCTGAAAGGAGGGGTGCGATAACACGAGAGCCTTATTTGGCTGGCAAGAGGAATAGACACCATAGCCACAGTCACTTTGTGATAAACAGAAAGGTTGGAATTCAGCCATAGTGGCAGTAAATGCAAACATTGGATTCTCCATTAGCATCACCACTGCATGCTTCATGCGAAGGTGGAGGCCACAGAAAGAACTGCAGAGAAAGCTGCTGTAATGAAAGCCAGGCGTCAGGACTGACACCCAGCGCTGGACTGAACTCCTTTTCATGTTTTTTAAGGCTTGTTCAGATAACAAAGAACTCCAGGCCGGATTAGTCAGAGACAGCCATAAGGGGGCAGAATGTTGTACGACTCCCCTGTGCATGGTGTATAAAGGAGGGGGTGCTGGGGAGCTGGGGGGTTTGCTGGATGACTTGGGAGGACTAATGTTGTCATTGAAACAGAGGCATGGAGTCTGGTGGGAGGAGCAAGTTCCAAAGCCAGCTGCTGGAGAGCCTAGGGTCTGGACAGGAAACACAAGGCTGATGACATCTGAAAGTGGTTGGGCACAAATGGCACCTATCCAAGCTAGTAAAGATCATACTGACCGACTGCCTTGGAGGTTGCAGCAACCGCAGACAGCCAAGGGGTTAACTCTGAAGGCAGCCCATTGTAAGCCAAACACTTGAAATGAGATCCCCTTTCAACAAGAGTCACTTGGGTGTGTCCGAGTCTGCGCCTGGAACTGTGCACCACTTGTGAGTTGGAGCAGTTGTGCTCCGAATGACCTGGGTGCAGGTGTAAACTCAGCAGTTTGCAGCAGAGTGACCCAGCAGAGGTCAGCCCATTGGAACTCCGGTGACCGGCAATCTGTTCCCATTGCAACCACTAAAGCTTGCTGCTCCCCACCCACCTTCCCCACCCACCTTCTCTCTTCTGACTGTGAGCACTTCAGTTTGTGTGTCCAATCTTCACTGGGATTGGGGGACATATACACAAATAACTAACACAAATAACAGGAGTCACAACTGTCTGGATTCCTTTCATCGATATGCTAGCATTAACATAATGATCGGCATCGCACGCCTACAAGGAAGTCCTACTAAAATCCTTCTCCAGTTTGTTAAATCTCACAGTTCCTTGACTGTGTATGTGGACTTCTGCCAGAGGGAGATGCAGACAAGGTTGGTCTAATTTTATTTTTGAATTGTTTGTTTAGAAATCAACTTTGCCATCCCAATCACTTAAAACACTGAAAATTGAGGCACCCCGGGCAGGTGTTCCAGAATTGTAAGTGCTGAAAGATTGCTGGCATTACTGTTAGATGGCAGGCCAGCTACAGAAATTAACAGTGCAATCTGCAGGTTCTGCACAATGGCTTTTCCTCCCCAGCAAATCTGCAGCCTTCTTCCACCAAAGGCCAACCTTGGGTAAGCATGAATGGCTGACCTTTGAAAGACTGCAGGGGGAAGTACTTGAGCATCCCTTAGACTTGCATTGACAGGCTGCTTGAAGGCTTTGAGACAGTTAATTTACTGGTACAATAGAAACTTGTACTGACTGCAAGTACGATTCTGATCCTTTGAGTTAAACCATAGCAGCACAACCCCAGAGGCATTCTAGACCTGCATGAACACAAAGTAAATAGGGGTGATGTTTCCAATGCTAATGGACAAAGATATGAAATGACCCAACAGTATGTGTTTGGAGAAATGATCTAATTGGAGATGGGATTTTGATGGTCTGTAAGACTAGAGAGTAACAAAGGTTAGCAGTACAATAGAAGAGAAAGCTGCCTGCCTATTTGTCTGCTAAAAGCACTGTTTTAGTAAACACAGAGATAAATGCTGGGGGCTCACCAAACACATCACCAATGTCAGCAAAGAGGTGTGATTGGAAGATAGTGTGACCCATGCATCTCGCAGGGAACTATCTCCTGTGGAGACCACAATAGCATGGGTGACTGGACATCCTGATTTCTGGTTGCTGTTTCCAGCCCTGCCATTGATCTGCCCTACAAACTTAAACACATAATTTAAGACTGTGAAGGTTGGGCTCGGTCAACTACACATTTTTTCAGTTTGTTGGCAATTCTGGCAAAGTTAAAAAAAAGTTGCTGATTGAATGAAACATGACAAAACTATAATGTTTTATTTTGATTTCTAACATTTACATATTTTACCTTTCAAAGCAAATGTGTTTTGAAACAAAAAGTCATTTTGAATGAAAAATATTGTTTCATTTCAAAAACGCTAACCAAAACCTGTGGCTTCCTGCAAAATGTTTCTTGCTGTCAGTTGCACAATGTGATGAACTTGACATAAATTCACAAAATGTTTTGAGGTTACCACATCCATATATTTTTTTTACACACAAGTTTCAGATGAAAGTTCGCCCAGCTCTAGTTAGCACATTAGGCTGGATCCAGTTCAGCTTAGTTTAGTTTCCATCTTTGCCAGAATTTTCTTATATGACCTCAGTAAGCCATAGGACTTCTCTGTGCCTCTGGTTTTCCACCATAAAATGATAAAATCCTACTACACATGAATATTGTGAGACTTAGTAAATAGCTCTAAAGCACTTTGAGTTCTGCAAACTGGTATTTTGCTAAACGAAAACAGGGAAAAATAGGGATCAGGTATTACAGTAGGGATAAAGATAAAGGAAATACACCAGGAATCAGATATCACCTTCACAACAGTATTTCACCAACACAAACTAAAATTAACAACTGAGGGCATCAGATACATACCTTCCTGCCAAGAAATGAAATTGAAACCTGATTCACATGGCAGACATATATCACTAAGCTGCTACACAAACACACGTGCACCCCAAGCAGCTGAAATACCTTCACTGTATCTGAGTGTACTGGGGGACGGACAACATGAAACACAGTTGTTAGTTTGGGAGGGAGACACTAGTTTTCATGCACAAACTAATGATCTGATCTCTGCTTTATTGATGGGAGAGGGGTTGAAAAGTAAGCGTAAGCCACTGGTGGCAGAATAACAGTAATACCTAGAGACTCCCAATATACATCTCGTCATACAGACGTGGAGTGGGAGGGAAAGTTCATTTTTCTCCCCCAGCCCATCCCTTGCTATTATTTCTTTTCATTTTGTTTGCATTGTTTATCTATTTTTAACTTATTTACGGATGGATTTATTCAACCTGTATGTATTGCTTTTGCTTTGACCTCTTTCTCCACCGCTACCAGCCTCCCCACTTGGCTGTCACACTCTGGGAAAGGAGCATTCTGGAATTCAGGATGGCTCTGAGACTGAAAATAAAATACACGGGCTGCAGACCTGCCAAAAGGGCTCTGACAGAAAACCAGAGTGTCAGGCAGCCACATGAACTCCACTGCATATTATTTTCCATCGCTGCTTTTGCAACATACAGGCTGCATCGGCACTACATTTCCCTTTCAGAAGGAGAATGCAAACGTAGGTGATTGGACATGCAAATGAGGTGGTGATTTACATATCTTGTGCCTCATATGCATAACGGCAGGCACTTGCTGTTCCAAACGTGCTGTTTTGGGAACAAAAACAAGCCGTGAGCAGTGTAGATGGGGTCCATTCAAAAACAGACCCATTTTCGAAAGAACCCTTCTTCCTGAAAAATATGAGGAAGCAGGAAACAGCACTTCCGGAACAGCAAGTGTCTGATGTTATGCAAATGAGGCACATGGTATGTAAATCAGCGCCTCATTTGCATTTTCGATCACCTGCATTTGCATTCCCCTTCCTAAAGGGGAATATAGTGTAGCGGCAGCCTATACAGAGAGCTAGAGATCAAAACTAAAAATGGCCCTCCACAGGGACCTCAGGAGCCTGTCATCTCCTCTGAACTTTTCATGGTGGGAAGTTCAGAGATGGTGGTGGGGCCCACCATTCACTGGATGCCAAGGGAAATCCATTGGGCCTAGTCCAGAGGTTATGTGCCAGTCTAAAATCCCATCACTTTAGTTTAAACTGAGGAGATTAGGGTAGGTTTGCAAGCCTGGTTCAAACCCTCACGATGACTCAGAGCGCATTGCGTTTCATCCAGACGCTTGGTTGGAAATGAGACGCCACCCTCAATACTGGTCCTGTGTTCAGATCTGACATCTCCTTATAAAGTTCAAACCTGAGATTTTTCAAAGCTAACTGTAGGATGAGAGGTCCTGAGGAGCTTTGGAAATATCAGACCCAGCTGTACTGAAATCCAGAATTTCCATGCATCCCAACTTCTATGCAAAACGCTATGGTACAGTGTCTTTCGTGTGTTGGACTCTCACCCATAATGTCTAAAGGTGCGGTAATGCTGAACTGCATTCTCAAGGCCGAACTCACCATACCTCTAGCAAAAAGATGATGTGTTAAATAATAAAAGTGAGCAAATACTTTAGCCTCATAAATCAAAAGTGAATGATTGTGACCTCAGGGGGAGCAGTCTGACAATAAATGAAGCAGAGAACCTGGTGCCAAATGCTGCAATATTACCATGCGCTTTAAGGTCACAGACTAACCTCTATGAGTCATTATTTTCCACTCTTGGTTGGAGGAAAAATAATTGATTTATTGTACATGATCAATAGGCTTCTGCGTCTGCTCTTTCATATCACAGAAGGCTTAGTGGATCCACATGGCTGTCTGTGCCTCTTTGCTAGGCAGCAAAGCCAATCCTGCACGTCCTTGCAAAGCAGCACAATTACCTTTGGCGGCAGAAGAGAGATGTCCTGTGCAGCTAGTGAGCCATTATTAGGGTTATGATAAAAAATAAAGCTGCCCTCGGCCAGTACATTTGATTTTTCAATTAAGATTTGAAATTCCTTGTTGGAAACTTCTGCCCACAGTAATCCTTTTAATTAAGCAGAAGCCAGGATCCCACAATTTCTGTTTGCTCCACTGCCTCAGTGCAGCACAGCTGAAAACACTGAGAAATAAAGGTCATGTTTTCTGGGCTGGAAAAGAGGCCTAGTCAGTTGATCACAGACGAGGAAGAGGGGAGACAGATGAGCCCTGGCAGTCAGGTTTTGAAGCTGCATGATACTCCCCACAGCTAATCCCCTCATCTTTCCAGACTGGAGAAGGCTGTCTATACTCCTATTACAAGCTCCATTTGGGTTCTGACATGGGTTTTGAGGATGGGTGGATGTCTCCACAGTGTTCGCTACTGTTCAACAACTACCTGAGGACAGTTGGGACAAAAACTGGGGAGGAATGAGATCTCTCAGTCTCTAATGCCAACACTATGCAGGTTGTGCCCTGTTGTGTATCTTACTCACTAGCAGGGCTGAGTGAGGTTAGAGCCAAGTAGCTCAATGGACAACCAAGATCAGCAAGTGGCTAAAAGGCCAAAGCTAAACTGAGACAAAAAAAAAAGTGAAAGATGGGAAGGAGGGGAGAATATTTTGAAGAAATGGCCGATAGCACAGCATCTCCCAGTAGTGAGGGAGTCTGGCCTCAATTCTCAAGTCATTTCTTAGCTGGCCTATCATTTAACTTTATTCGTACTTGCTTGTTTATATATATCATCATATTTTACCATCATCATTCACAGGAAAGAGTGCTGATTGCTCATCCCTAATACAGGCTGAACCTCTCTAGTCCAGCTCCCTCCCGATCTGACTGGTGCTGAACAAGAGAATTTACCGGACTATGGGAGGTCAGTATTGTCTAGCAGCATTACCAACACTTTCACTGCTTGCTGGACCCTTAGAAGACATTTAGGGGGAAATTACAGCTAAATAACAGCACAGAACAGTGAGACCCAGGACTGGTGGCTGGAAACCAACTTTATGGCACCCCAGGAAGCTTGGGGTGCCCATGATAAGTGGTAATCTGGCTAACTAAAATCATGCCAGATTATGGATGTTGCCAGATGAGAATGTGCTGGACTGGAGTGGTTCAACCAGTATTTGTTCCTTGTCAGCTCTTATACATGCACAGACCAATTTCTGTAATCTCATTCTTCATTCCTTTCCAGCTACAAAATATAAGCTCACTTGCAACCAGCAGTAGGAGTGCCGGTTAGATTCCAAAGATCTTATTTCAGCCAGTTCCATGATAACCAAGGAAAACTGTTCTCCAGGATGTGCAGAGTTTTCTTTCCTCTCGCTGAACTAGTATACTAAAGAGGTAGCTTCAGCTGCTGAGGCGCTTGTTGCTATTGAGTCCAGACCACCTGATACTTCCTGACACAGCATTGTGGCTGTCTTGATTTTATTGCAAATTTTCTGCTATTTGGTGTTTTCCTTAAAGTCCCAGCTCCTGGAGTCAGGTGAGGAGATGAGAATCACAGCTTTCATTTTTTATAATGGTAAATTCTGAGCCCTCATAGTTGCAGACAAAAGGTGGAAAATGTGACCCCACTGTTCACTCTAGAAGGGTTAGACGTTTAAAGACAATTAAACGTCAGGCAACGTCAGGCAGTTGGAAGCTGTGAGTCTTGATTAGGTTTGAACTGAAACACCGTGTGCTGATTGGCTGAGCTGTAGGCAGAGGGAGGAGCTATCAGGGAGGCCGAGCACTTAAACCCCGCTAGTAAGCGACCAGGGAGCTTTGCGACCGGGGCTCGCGAACAGGGTGCGTGCTAACAGGAGGGAGTTTTGAGAGGGGAGCTTGGAGGGAGCCAGTGACTTCTATTGCCCTTAAACTTAAATCCTTTATAACAACCTCTATCTGAAACATTTAATTAACCCCTCATATATAATTAGAGTAGGAAATGGAGGCAGAAGCCCAGCAGCAGAGTGGGGGCTATCCTGTTTATTGTGTCGAGTGCAGTATGTATGACTACCTACCCTGTGGGTGGGTGGCATATGTGTGCGCTCGATGCAAGGAGCTCCTGGCCCTCAGAGACCGAGTGCGTGCTTTGGAGGCCAGGGTGGCTGAACTGGAGGAGCTAAGGAAGGCAGAGGTGTTTGTTGATGAGACTTTCCGGGACATAGTAGGGCTGTCCCACCTCCAATCTGACAGTCCTGATGCTGTTACGGAGGATGAAAGGCTCAGGGAAGGAGAGCAGTCAATGGGAGCAGAGGGAAACCATCCCATAGTTGGGACCCTCCTTCCAGAGGGTGCTGTTGTATCCTCTCGTGCCGAGGATACTTCTCCGGGGGAGGGAGCGCCAGCTGTTAGGAAGAAGCAGGTTTTAGTAGTGGGGGATTCGATCATTAGAACTATAGATAGTTGGATTTGTGATGACCGGGAGAACCGTATGGTGACTTGCCTGCCTGGTGCGAAGGTTGCGGATCTCTCGAGGCATCTAGACAGACTTATGGGCAGTGCTGGGGAGGAGCCGGTGGTCGTGGTACATGTCGGTACCAATGACATAGGGAAGGGTAGAAGAGATGTTCTGGAGGCCAAATTTAGGTTACTAGGAAAGAGACTGAAATCCAGAACATCTATGGTGGCATTCTCTGAAATGCTTCCAGTTCCACGCGCAGGGCCAGATAGACAGGCAGAACTTCAGAGTCTCAATGCATGGATCGGACGATGGTGTAGGGAAGAGGGGTTTAGATTTATTAGGAACTGGGGACACTTTTGGGGTAGGGGGAGCCTATACAGGAACGATGGGCTCCACCTAAATCAAGGTGGATCCAGACTGCTGGCATTAAACATTAAAAAGGTCGTAGAGCAGTTTTTAAACTAAGAGGTGGGGGAAAGCCGATTGGTGCGGGGGAGCACCTGGATCGGACGGAGACTTCTCTTACATGAGGCTCCATAGATAGGGATTCCCTAGAAGTTAGTCAGATAGGGAACGTGGGAAGTAATATATGGGCAAGATCAGATGTGAAACAATCGCATATAAAAAAATCCAACGCGTCTGTGAAAGGCAGACATATAAATAGTGGTAGTTTTTTAATGTACTTTTACACTAATGCTAGGAGTCTGTCTAATAAGATGGGTGAACTGGAGTACCTCATATCAAAGGAGGAAGTTGACATAATAGGCATCTCAGAAACATGGTGGAATGAGGACAATCAGTGGGACACTATCATACTGGGATATAAATTATATCGGAAAGACAGAACAGGTCGTGCGGGTGGCGGAGTGGTACTATATGTGAAGGATAATATAGAATCAAATGAAGTAAAAATCCTAAAGGAATCAAAATGTTCCATAGAATCATTATGGATAACAATTCATTCCTCTAATATGAATATGGCATTAGGAATATATTACCGACCACCTAACCAGGACAGTGATAGTGATGCTGAAATGTTAAGGGAGATTAGAGAGGCTATCAAAATAAAAAACACAGTAATAATAGGAGATTTCAATTATCCCCATACTGATTGGGTGCATGTCACCTCAGGATGGGATTCAGAGATTAAATTTCTTGATGCCTTAAATGACTGCTTCTTGGAGCAGCTAGTACAGGAACCCACAAGGGGAGAGTCAATTCTCGATCTAGTCTTGACTGGAACACAGGATCTGGTCCAAGAGGTAACTGTTACTGGACCACTTGGAAATAGTGACCACAATATAATAACTTTTAATATTCCTGTGTTGGGAAGAACACCGCAGCGGTCAAACACTCTGGCATTTAATTTCAAAAAGGGGAATTACACTAAAATGAGGAAGCTAGTTAAACAGAAACTAAAAGGTAGAGTAATTAAACTAAAATCCCTGGAAGCTGCATGGAAACTGTTTAAAGACACCATACTAGAGGCCCAACTTAAACGTATACCCCAAATAAAAAAACACAGTAAGAGACCTAACAAAGAACCACCATGGCTAAATAGCCATGTTAAAAAGGCAGTGAGAGAGAAAAAGGCAGCTTTTAAAAAGTGGAAGTCAAATCCTAGTGAGGAAAATAGAAAGGAACATAAACACTCCCAAATTAAGTGTCATAATGTAGTAAGAAAAGCCAAAAAAGATTTTGAGGAACAGCTATCCAAAAATTCAAAAAATGATAGTAAAATGTTTTTTAAATAAATTAGAAGCAGGAAGCCCGCTAAAAAAGCAGTGGGGCCCTTGGACGATAAAGATATAAAAGGAGCGATCAAGGAAGACAGTGCCATTGCGGAGCGATTAAATGATTTCTTTGCTTCAGTCTTCACGGCTGAGGATGTTACAGAGGTTCCTAAATCTGAACCAGCCTTTTTAGGTGACAAATCTGAGGAACTCACTCAGATTGAAGTGACATTACAGGAGGTTTTGGAGTTAATTGATAAGCTGAATAGTAGCAAGTCTCCAGGACCAGACGGCATTCACCCAAGGGTTCTGAAAGAACTCAAATGTGAAATTGCGGAGTTATTAACAGTGGTTTGTAACCTATCCCTTAAATCCACTTTGGTACCAAATGACTGGAAGACGGCCAATATAACACCAATATTTAAAAAAGGCTCTAGAGGAGACCCCGGCAATTATAGACCGATAAGTTTAACATCAGTACCAGGCAAATTAGTAGAAACACTAGTAAAGAGTAAAATTGCAAGGCACGTAGAAGAGCACGAATTGTTGGGCAAAAGTCAGCATGGTTTCTGCAGAGGGAAGTCGTGTCTAACTAATCTATTAGAATTCTTTGAAGGGGTTAATAAACATGCGGACAAGGGGCACCCAGTGGACATAATATACCTAGATTTCCAGAAAGCCTTTGACATGGTCCCACACCAAAGGCTTTTAGGTAAATTAGGTGGTCATGGGATAGGAGGAAAGATCCTTTCATGGATCGGGAATTGGTTAAAAGACAGAAAACAAAGGGTTGGAATAAATGGTAAATTTTCACAATGGAGGAGGGTAACTAGTGGTGTTCCCCAGGGGTCAGTCCTGGGACCGATCCTGTTTAACTTGTTCATCAATGATCTAGAAAATGAGGTAAGCAGTGAGGTGGCCAAGTTTGCAGATGACACCAAGTTGTTCAGGACAGTCAAAACCAAAAGGGATTGTGAAGAACTACAAAAAGATCTCAGCAAACTGAGTGATTGGGCAGCAAAATGGCAAATGAAATTTAATGTGGGTAAGTGTAAGGTAATGCATGTTGGAAAAAATAACCCAAATTACACGTACGACATGATGGGGTCAAATTTAGCTACGACAGATCAGGAAAGGGATCTTGGAGTTATAGTGGATAGTTCTCTGAAGACATCCACGCAGTGTGCAGCGGCAGTTAGTAAGGCAAATAAGATGTTAGGAATTATTAAAAAAGGGATCGATAATAAGACAAAAGATATCATACTTCCCCTATATAAAACTATGGTACGCCCACATCTTGAGTACTGTGTGCAGATGTGGTCTCCTCACCTCAAAAAAGATATATTGGCATTAGAAAAGGTTCAGAAAAGGGCGACTAAGATGATTTGGGGCTTGGAACGGGTCCCATATGGGGAGAGGCTAGAGAGACTGGGACTTTTCAGTTTGGAAAAGAGGCGATTGAGGGGCGATATGATAGAGGTATATAAAATCATGAATGGTGTGGAGAAAGTGAATATAGAAAAATTATTTACCTTTTCCCATAATACAAGAACTAGGGGACACCAAATGAAATTGATGGGTAGTAGGTTCAAAACTAATAAAAGGAAATTTTTCTTCACACAGCGCACAGTCAACCTGTGGAACTCCTTGCCGGAGGAGGCTGTGAAGGCCAGGACTCTATTAGGGTTTAAAAAAGAGCTCGATAAATTTTTGCAGGTTAGGTCCATAAATGGCTATTAGCCATGGATAAAGTATGGTGCCCTAGCCTTCAGAACAAGGGCAGGAGATGGATGGCAGGAGATAAATCACTTGATCATTGTCTTCTGTTCTCCTTCTCTGGGGCACCTGGCATTGGCCACCGTCGGCAGATGGGATGCTGGGCTGGATGGACCTTTGGTCTGACCCAGTATGGCCATTCTTATGTTCTTATGTTCTTATGTTCTTATAATTAGGAAGAAACCAAAACTCAATTATCTGAATGCAAGCAGGTGACTTTGTGAGGTGTGACTCATGAGCTTTGAATGCTGAGGGTTGGCATTGCCACAGACTGTGTTACCAATCTAAGAAAAGTAAAACCTCACAAAGTCAAAATAAAAGCAAAGATTCAGAGACCCTTCCTGCCTCAGCTCCTTTCAAGTTTGGAAATGGTGAAACTTTCAGGTAAAGGGTATGAAACCCATTTTCTCCTGGTCTTCTTCCTTCTGCTAAGGGCAGAAGGAGGTGGGTCACTTTTCAGTGACCTCTCTTGACTCACAGACCTAAAAACCCAGCTGTGTTCTCCCTACATACATCTCACAATGATTTGGATGACCAATATGACACACATATGTTAGAGACCTTACATGACATTTTTTTGGCAAGCTCAGGTGTAAATACCAGGTCCTGGGGATCCCTGTCACTTTTATGTCTCCAGGATGTAGGAAATAGGATTGTCTGAACTGTGAACAACATTAACAGGATACAGTAAGCACTTGCAACTCCAGCTAAAGTCAGTGGGACTTACAGGTACTTGTCACCTCAAAAATCAAGCCTTCATATCAAGACAAAGACCAGACAGCATTTCCTGTGTGGTCAAACTCTGGATTTTCCTGCTGTGCTCTGGCAGATTCTTCTGTAGTTGGATCCCCTAGATAGAGAATGTTTGCCTTCAGCTCACACACGTTGTATCCTGGGCTGTATGGTCTGCCCGAGGGATTACTCCTACAGCCAATTTTCCGAATGTTTTATCATTTTGTTGCTCTCCTTTGAGCTTTCTCCAGTTTGTCCCCATCTTTCCTAAAGTGTGGACACATTTCTTCAACTGAGACCTCAGTAGTACCAAAGAGAGTGGTCCAATCACATCCCATGTGCTACATACAACTCTCCTGTTCATACAGGAGAGAACAGAGCCATCTTAGCCCCTTTCACAGATGCATCACATTGTTAGCTCTTATTCAACATGTGGTTCACTAGCACCTCCAGTTCCTCTCCAGAATTGCTGCCACCTCGCAATTTGTTCCCCATTTTGCAGCTGTGCATTTGGTTTTTTCTGCTTCAGTGAAGTGAACTGCAGTTTTCTTTACTGAATTTCCTCTCATTGATTTCAGGCCAATGCTCCAGTTTGTCAAGGTCTTTTGGAATCTAGTCCTGTCCTCCACAGTGCTTGCACTCCCTCACACCTCTGTCTTATCTGCAAATTTTGAAGCACTCTCCACTCCATTACTCAAGTCATTAAAGAACATGTGGAACAGTCTCAGACACAGGCCGATCCCATAGGAACCTACTAGATAGACCCTCCCAGTAAATCATTCATAACTACTCTGAGTATGGCCTTTCAACCTGCTGAGCACTTGCCTTGTCATCATTTTATATAGAGTGCATATCCCTAGTTTGCATGTGGGCCTAGGTCAGGGTCTTACACAAATCAAGGTATATCATGATTACTGCTTCTTGTTCCCCCTTCTATGGATAGACACAATGTTTGCCCTTCCCCAGTCCTCTGGGAGTTCAGCCATCTTCCAAGGATTCTCAAAGATATTTGCTAGCTGCTCCAAGATTGTTTCAGTTAGCTCCATAAGTACCATAGGGTGAATGTTATCAAGCCCTGCTGACTTAAATACATCTAAATTTTCTAAACATCCTTTAACCTGTTCTTTCTTAATTTGGGCTTGCATGCTTTCCCCCTTGTTGCTAATATTAAGTGTGTTAAGCAGCTGGTTACCAAGAACATTTTTAGCAACGACCAAAGCAAAATAGGCACCACACATCTCAGCTTCCCTGATGTCATCAGTTATTAGCTCTCCTTCCCACCAAGTAGGCATATGTTTTCCTTCACCTTTCTCTTTCTGGTAAAGTATTTAAAGACATTCTTCTTTTTCCCTTTTATGACCTTTGCTAGGGGCAATGCATTTTGTGCCTTGACCTTTATGATTTTGTCCCGTGCTTGTACTACTGTTTCCTATTCCTCTTTAATAACATAGTCATGTCAATGTTTTGTACATTTCCTTATTGATTTTCAGATTATTCAAGTATCATATGGGAATGATAGTAGGAGACCAATCTTTCTTTCAGGCTGTGAAGTTTCCAGTTATGCCGTAAACACTGTCTCCCTGAGAAACTGCCGGCTCTCCTGAACTACTTTTACCCTTAAATTTTATTTCTGTGGGGCCTGTTTTTAAAGTCTGAAAAGTCCATTGCTTTTCAAGTTTCATTGTTTCAAGTTTTTCAAGTCCATTGTCTTTATTCTGCTGCTGTCGCTCCTTCCTTTCATTGGGCATCATGAAAATGATTATTTTATGATCACTTTTGTCCAAACTGCCTTCTATCTCAAGTCATTGCAGATACCTCCCAGTAGAATCATGTCAAAAATGGCTGTCTCCCACATTAATGCCTTCATTTTCTGAAACAGAAGGTTGTCCCCAATATGTTCCAAGACCTTATTAGGAACTTTGTGTTTTGCTGTATTCCTTTTAGAGCAGATATCTAGGTGGTTAAAGTCCCCCATCATTACAAGTACTTGTGTTTTCAATATATCTCGTACTTCTAGAAACATTTTCTCTTCCTCTTCTTGCAGATGTGGTGGTCTGCAAAAGGCCCTACAATGACATCAACCTAATTTCTCCCCCTTTTTTCTTCACACAGACTTCCAACTGATCTGCTTCTCACCTCCTTCTGGGCGCCAGAACCCATCGGTGCGCAATGCAACACCTGAACTCTTTTTGCTGCCAATCTTCCCGAGCACTGTACCAACATTCCAGTCAGGAGACTCACCCCACCAAGTCCCTGGGATGGCCATCATTTAGTTGTGTGCAGTAAAACTTACAGTTCTCCAGCCCTAATTGTCTCGAGCGGGACATCTATAAACTCAAAATGAGGGGAGATTTTTGAAAAATTTAGGCCTCAGTGACAAGCTCAGGGTCAAAACTGTGAGCCAGTGGCAGAACTTGCAACAGAACAGTTAGACTTCTTGACTACCCTGTCCCTGTTTGACTCTCACACCACATTCCCAGATGTTTCTCATCATCTCCAACCCAGATACAGATTTATTTCTGGGTCTCATTATCTGCATTCCTCCTGTGGTGCTTTGATTTTATTTTTAAATAGTCATTGAAGCAAAGGCACATAAGTGACTCCCATCCAATCAGCGAGCCTAAATAGATCACCCTTCCTTCACTCAAGGCTGCTCGGTTGAATGACCCCTCACACTCACCTCAATGAAACCTTCTTTCTGGACTAAGTTTTGGCCAGGGCCTTTAAAACAAAATCATGATAATAAGTGTCAGCTTTTGGATGAGATCTGAAATGTGTGACTGGAAAGGAAAGAAAGAAAGAAAGAAAGAAAGAAATATGCATAAAATGAAAAGATTTAAACCTCCTAAACTGTCGTCTTAAAACGAAAGTGATGCATCTATAAAGTTTCTTAACTTACCCGTAAATGCCATCTCATACAGACCTAAAAAAGCAAGTAATCTGATGCAACAGTTTTTCTTGACGAAATGGAATTTCATAGGGTTTATTAGTCATATGACATCATATGGGTCCCTTGCTGTAAACAGAAGAGTGCTGAAAGCTCCCCATTTGGAGCAAATCATAGCAAACAACTCTATGGTTTATTCAACGCTCATATAAATTTACTGAGGGCAAAAGCTCACCAAAAGCTTATAAAAAAGGCACCTGTGGCTTCTAAATTAAGTCTATTTTCTGTAATTAGCTTCTTTCTTTTTCACAAGTTCTCTCATTTTCCCTCATCTCTGCCCCAGTTCTTTTACAGAGCCATTCCGGGAAAGCCATAAAACGCCTGGACTTTTACTGGGCAGGGATTTGAGATTTTACAAGCCCACTGGCAAAGAAGAGAGAACTCTTAGTCCAATCCAAAAATAGGAAAAAGAAACTGGGCATTTTGGTAGACTCAGACCTAGTTACCAGCCATCTAATCCTTTTAAATTTGACTGGCACTAATTTCTTTCCATCTGGTTACATTCCTAATGGATTTGTCCTTTCCTTGGAGGTTAATTCCCAGGACAGTTCCTGATTTGCAAGCAAAAATTCTTTAACCCTTTCCAGCAGATAGCAAAACAGATTTTTTAAAAGAATGCTACTTACTTAAAGCAATGATTACCCAACCAATTTTTTATGTCTATGGCAGTTGAACTTTTACTTAGAGAAGGTGGCCGAGGTAATATTTTATATTGGACCAAAAGATATTACCTCACTCACCTCGTTTCTCTAATACCCTAAGACTAACACAGCTACAACAAGACTGCATGCAATGGAACTTTGAGTGAGCTATTCTCATGCTATTTTAACCAAAGGGTTCCTTGGAAGACTGCAGGGCTCTGGTGTGTGAGAATGGATAGAAGCACTAATCCCCTCTGCCGTCCAAAGCTCTGTTGTGCATTTTTGTCCTCTGTTGGAGTCAGTGCATAACATCTTCATATCCTAGGCTATGTCTAGACCACAGCCTTTTTATGGGATACCTCCAAGGAACACAGGCACTTTCACAAAAACACTTTTGGAAAAGCGGACTCATTTTTTTGCCACCCCTGTCAACCCTGTTCAATGATGCCCTGAAAGAGGAGGTTTTTTCTGAAATTTGGCCCTGTGTAGATGGGCCAAATTTCAGAAAATCCTCTCTTGAAAGAATGGTTGAAAAAGTTATGCAAATTATGCAGTGCACAGTTTGGGTCTCATTTCCCTACATTTCTTCATTGTCTAGACATAGCCTAGAATCATAGAACTAGAGGGGACCTCAAGAGTCACCAGGTCCAGTCATCTGCACTCATGGCAGGACCAAGCACCAGCTAGACCATCCCTTAGAGATGTTTGTCTGACCTGCTCTAAAATCTCCAGTGACGGAGATTCCCTAACCTCCCCAGGCAATTTATTCCATTCCCTAACTATCCTAGGAAGTATTACCTAAAGTCCACCCGAGACCTCCCTCAGTGCAATTTAAGCTTCTTGCCTTACCCTCAGAAGTTAATGAGAACATTTTTCTCCCTCTTCCTTTTAATAACTGTTTATGTAGTTTAAAAATCTGGAAAACATGACTCATGAGGGAAGACTACAAAAATAGGTTTCATTTGGAGAAGAGAATATTGACAGGGGGCCTGATAACAATTTTAATATTTTTGTTGCTCTTTTCTGGACTTTCTCCAATTTGTCCACATTGTTCCTGAATGGGCTGCCCAGAACTGGACCCGCTGCGGCTGCTGAGGCCTATGACCATGGAGTACAGTGGAAAAATTACTCTGGCCCACCAACAGGGGCAACAAAGATGGCAACTGCACGAGTGTCTGGGACTCCTGGCTGCCACTGCTGCTGCTGTGGCACCTGAAGTGTTCAGACCCTTGGCCCCTTTGAATTGCTGCCAGAGAGCTACGCAGCTCTGCAGCCTGGAAGGAGAGTGCCACAGCCCATGAGGCACTAAGGGCTGGTTGCCCTGGCTCCTGCCCCCGAAGCTCTGCCCCTCTTCCCACACACCTTGCCCCGGGGTCTGTGGCAGCTCTTAGCTCCACTGCAATTAATTCTTGTGTCATACTTACAATACTCCTGCTAATACATCCCACAATAATCTTGACTTCTTTTGCAACATTTTCACACTGTTGATTCATATGTTTATCTTCTTGTCCACTCTGACCCCATAAACCTTTCCCCAGTACGCTTTCCAAGACAGTCAATTCCCATTTTGTACGTGGGCAACTGATTGTTCCCCGCTCAGAGGAACATTTTTCATTTATCCTTATTCAATGTCACCCTATTTAGCTCAGACCTTTTCTTCAGTTTTTTCAAATCATTTTCAATTATAGTCCTATGCTCCAAAACACTTGCAACACTTGCAATAGTAAAGAATAAATTGCAAGGCACGTAGAAGAGCATGAATTGTTGGGCAAAAGTCAGCATGGTTTCTGCAGAGGGAAGTCATGTCTAACTAATCTATTAGAATTCTTTAAAGGGGTTAATAAACATGCGGACAAGGGGCACCCAGTGGACATAATATACCTAGATTTCCAGAAAGCCTTTGACACGGTCCCACACCAAAGGCTTTTATGTAAATTAGGCGGTTATGGGATAGGAGGAAAGATCCTTTCATGGATCGGGAATTGGTTAAAAGACAGAAAACAAAGGGTTGGAATAAATGGTACATTTTCACAATGGAGGGGGGTAACTAGTGGTGTTCCCCAGGGGTCAGTCCTGGGACCGATCCTGTTCAACTTGTTCATCAATGATTTAGAAAATGAGGTAAGCAGTGAGGTGGCCAAGTTTGCAGATGACACCAAGTTGTTCAGGACACTCAAAACCAAAAGGGATTGTGAAGAACTACAAAAAGATCTCAGCAAACTGAGTGATTGGGCAGCAAAATGGCAAATGAAATTTAATGTGGGTAAGTGTAAGGTAATGCATGTTGGAAAAAATAACCCAAATTACACGTACAACATGATGGGGTCAAATTTAGCTACGACAGATCAGGAAAGGGATCTTGGAGTTATAGTGGATAGTTCTCTGAAGACATCCACGCAGTGTGCAGTGGCAGTTAATAAAGCAAATAGGATGTTAGGAATTATTAAAAAAGGGATAGATAATAAGACAAAAGATATCATACTTCCCCTATATAAAACTATGGTACGCCCACATCTTGAGTACTGTGTGCAGATATGGTCTCCTCACCTCAAAAATGATATATTGGCATTAGAAAAGGTTCAGAAAAGGGCGACTAAGATGATTAGGGGCTTGGAACGGGTCCCATATGGGGAGAGGCTAGAGAGACTGGGACTTTCAGTCTGGAAAAGAGGCGATTGAGGGGCGATATGATAGAGGTATATAAAACCATGAATGGTGTGGAGAAAGTGAATATAGAAAAATTATTTACCTTTTCCCATAATACAAGAACTAGGGGACACCAAATGAAATTGATGGGTAGTAGGTTCAAAACTAATAAAAGGAAATTTTTCTTCACACAGCGCACAGTCAACCTGTGGAACTCCTTGCCGGAGGAGGCTGTGAAGGCCAGGACTCTATTAGGGTTTAAAAAAGAGCTCGATAAATTTTTGCAGGTTAGGTCCATAAATGGCTATTAGCCAGGGATAAAGTATGGTGCCCTAGCCTTCAGTACAAGGGCAGGAGATGGATGGCAGGAGATAAATCACTTGATCATTGTCTTCTGTTCTCCTTCTCTGGGGCACCTGGGATTGGCCACCGTCGGCAGACGGGATACTGGGCTGGATGGACCTTTGGTCTGACCCAGTATGGCCATTCTTATGTTCTTATGTTCTTATGTTCTAACCCCTCCAAGCTTAATATCAGACACAAGCTTTGTAGCTGTGCTGTCTGTGCCATTATCTAAGTAGGTCTGAGCAAACTTTTATGTTGGGCCCCACTTTTCATCCCTGCAATTAGCAGGCTCCCCTGCCCGCCCAACCTGTCTAATGGAACGCAAAGTGACAAACCTGTCGGTTCTATTCCTATGGAAAAAGCCTTTAGCATGTGTAAAAATATAAGTCTGTAGAAGTTAAAACTTTCTTAGTTGGTGCATAAATGTGACTGCACAGACATAAAAACAGGAACATAGTTCAACGTTTTTTAACAAAACGGGTGAGCCTGAGACCCAGATTTTGCTGTGGCCTGTTAGAAAATGTTATGCCCCCAACGGGGCCCACCCCCAGCTTTGCACACCCCCAATCTAAATCATTGATGAAGATATGGAACAGAACCAGACCCAGAACTGATCCCTGTGGAACCCAACCTGTTATATCTTTCCAGACGAACAGTGATCCAGTGATACCTACTCTCTGGGAAAAGACTGAGCACCAAGGATTATGACACTCGCCCAGGAGTTTGCTGGTAGGTACCTGATGCATACCTGCTGATGAATCCCATACAAGAATGGAATATACACCCAGCAGCCCTCAGCCTTGTTACAACCAACAGAGCTTTCTGCCCAGGTGTCACTCCCTTATTTTTCAGTGAAAACACTCCAGACAGTGCTACTGGAAGCCAACTGCAGGCCTGAAGAAGGGATGGGGACAAAGGCCTCATCTAGACTGAAAACTCAGGTCAACACAACTGCAGGGTTCCAGTGTTTGCAAATGCACCCCCCGCCCCCCGAGCACGGCAGCTGCATCGACCTAACCCAAAGTGTAAACACACATAGGTCAATGGAAGAATGCCTTTTAGTCAACAAAATGGTGAGGGGGGATTTGATAGCAGCTTTCAGCTACCTGAAGGGGGATTACACAGAGGAGGACGAGAGTCTGTTTTCAGCGGTGACAGATGACAGAATGAGGAGCAATGGTCTCAAGTTGCACTAGTAGAGGTCTAAGTTTGATATTAGGAAAAAAACTATTTCACTAGGAGGGTGGTGAAGCACTGGAATGGGTTAACTAGAGAAGTGGTGGAATCTCCATCCCTAGAGATTTTAAGTCCTGGCTTGAAAAAGCCCTGATTGGATGATTTAGCTGGGATTGGTCCTGCTTCCAGCAGGCGGTTGGATTTGATGACCTCTTGAGGTCTCTTCCAACTCTATGATTCTCTGATGACCTAGCTACTATCACTCATGGATGTGGTATTCCTACAACAACAGAGAAACCCCTCCTGCCCCAGTAGACTGTCTATATCATAGGGTTTTGATGCTCTAGCTATGGCAGAATACATATGATGCTCTAGTGTCCACTGTGCCAACAAGAACTGAAGTGGAGCCAGAGAGAGGCAGCCCCAGTGAGATGAAGACAGAGACAGAGGTGAGCTTTTTTGCCTTGTAAGGAGTCAGCCACTTTTGAATTTCCAAACTCAGGTCTTGTGTTTTTTTTTCTTTCTTTTGGTTTTTTTTTTTTTTTTGCTTTGTTTTGGGTTTGTTTGTTTTTTTTATGCTCCTTATGGTGAAGTCCTGGACAAGCCGCCCTGCCCCCATGTGGATTCATCCTCCTTCCAACAGTAATAGTCTAGTGAGAGGAATTGTCTTTTCTCCTCTTGCCAGACAGAAATGGGAACATGAATGTTCATATTTGTAGCTTACATGTGCTGTGATTTACACAGACTTTGGTGAACATGGCCCACTGAACTGTTCACAGTTGAAGGATTTTCCCAGAGGAGCTGCAGAGGTACCATGCTTCCAGATAGTTAGTTCAGTTTTCTTCTTCTTCACTAACCTCAGTAATTCCATCCAAGACATTCTATGGATGACTAGAGTGGTCCTTTCTGCCCTCTACTTGTATCTATCTCTTCCTTGAGCATTCAGAAGGCTCACCCTCCACCAAAACCCTAACTAACATATAAAACCCTCTGATGTGCCTAAAATCTTTGGAACCATATTTTAACATACACTAACAGTAAAATTTCATTAATATGTCTTGTTATGAAAATCACATATAATATATTAGTGTTCCCTTTTTTAAAAAAAGTCAGTGAACTTTGTTATAAGCCAACTAAACTGCTCTCTCTGGCTAATTTAAAATAACACCTTTGTTTCAGTGAGTTTAATTATGTACTAACCAGGAATGATTATTTTATGAAAGCTTAACAGTATATTTAAAACATAAAATCAGCTTACAAATACTGATGAAGAAAATGTAAAACCGGGAAGGGTCACATCATTGGTTCTATAATATTTATTGTTGTGTTCACCTGGACAACTGACTTGTCCTTAATATGCAATTTTTGCAAATAAATCTCTGATAAACTTTAGGGTATATCAAAAAAACCTGTGACTTCACCTTTTAATTCTCACATATAGTGTTTTATATTAAAGACCTTTTGCACATTCAGGCTTCGGAATCTGGCATGCACATGTTCCATTTTTTTTAGTAAAAATTTTAGAAGAGTGGGGTTTTTTTTCTGTTTTTTGGAGTTTTTTCCAAACGTCATTTGCTACACTCAGGTTCAGGGATGTGGCTAGCGTGGGTCAGCAGAGAAAAAGAGGGAAACAGCATGAAAGGTGTGGTAGAGTGGGCACAGGGCAGAGCCTGGGAGAAGCAGTGGTGAGATATGTATGGGGCCAGACGCCAGAGGCTTGGGACTTTGCCTCCCCAAGCTGCAGCTTTACCCACCACCCAAGGATATGGGCGCCTGTTTTTAAAAAGCAGAGACTGTTACCAGCAAACTCTGTGGAGTTGTTGATGTCACAACATTTGGTTTCCTCGTTGTTGCTTTGTCATTTGGGAAGTAAGGTCACCTTTTTCCTTCATGTGCAGATTTTGAATGATGCCCGCTTCCGAAGCTAATGAGGCTGTCCCTAAAATAATGCAATGAAGCTGCTTAATAGCAAACCATCCCCTCACATATCTGCCCAAATTAAAAATAAATAAGCCACAAAAATGACTGATCAGCAAGGTTTTTAAATGATCACCAAACCCAGTACTTGATAAATTTAATTTAAATACAGGAGTAGCTACTATCATCTTCCCATCCTAGAATTTAAGAGCATCTGAAGTTCTTGTTTATATCTAAAGTGTCTTTGGCATATTTAGCATATTTCTCAACAGTGACAAAATCTATTTAGCTATGTCAAGCTGTGCAAGTTACTCCTGGTCCGTCCACCTCTTCCCCCGCAAATAACCTTCCAAAATCTAGATTTTTATGTATATTTCTGACCAAAGTGATATATATATTACTTTCACCTTTCCTGCACTTTGGTCAGAAATTATCTTAAGTCAGTGGGAGATTTTTCAAAGCACTTAAGAGATCAAGGACCTCAAGTTCCATGAAGGACAAAGATGGTCTTCATGTCACTTAAGTGAAAACCCCACTTACAAACACCACTGACGTTCAGTGTGACTTGTGCTGTTAAGTCCTCTGAAAATGTCGTTCTTTCATGCTGTGTACTCAGCTACTGTGTATGCAACTGTAAAAATAGCCTCCCCAAACTTCATGCTTCAATATTCTTGTTACATGATCATACTATATGGTGCATCCAGAAATTAGTGTTGAAAGGTAAGCAAATCCTCCTCAGTCCCAGTGCTGAGTCACATGCATCGTATTTCCCATACAAAGAAGCTACAAGTGAGATGCATCCAGCTTTCCAGTCAGATCACTTCTCAACTGAGGAAAAAAAGATCTTACAAAACCTCATGTAGTTGGTTGAGTTGCTGTTGAGCAGAGGAAAACAACAGGGCTTTATGGACTTGCTACAGCAAAGCATGAATAATATGTGAACCAAAAACACCCAGCCTGCTGCCGGAAGAACAGGGAAAAATTCAGCTCTGGTGAGACTGCATTTATTTCAGTGGTGTTATAGCAACGATAGGTTTGGTTGAACAAATGCATCAGTAAATTCTCAATACTGGCAGTACTGTGTGCTGCACACACAGACAATTCTGCTTCGAAGGAAGATGAAATTCACCCATTAGAGAGCAGCAAAAAAGAGCCTAATCTCCATGTATGCCCTTTTCAATGGGATTTACAAAATGCTGCACCAGACCCTCCTTTCTTTTCATTGCAGTGGACCTATGGAGAAATGGGAAAAGAAATCTGTTCTGGTTGACCAAAACAATGTTGGAAAACATTCAGGAAATCAAACAAAAAAGGAAACAGTCTGTTCTGGGTTGGGGGATATCCATGTTAGGCTGTAGCTTCATAAAAAAAACAAGCAGTCCTGGCGCACCTTAAAGACTACCAAAGTTATTTAGTAAGTAATGAGCTTTCATGGGTAAGACCCGCTCTAGTCTTTAAGGTGCTACGTGACTGCTTAGTTTCTTTTTGTGACTCTCATTGGGGCCAGACAAAATGTTGAGTTTTATTTCCAGGCTCCTTTTAACTTCGTAAAATAAAGGTTTTAAATAAAATCGGCACTCACATCCAGAAAAGAGTCCATTTGACTCAACTAGCCAAATGCTTTGTGCAAAAAAGTTCCAAATGAAACATTTCGATTTTGGGGGAATTTTTGCTTTCTAGGTTTTCTGGGCCAAAGCCATGCAACAAAGATCACACAAGCACTTTTCATTTCTTAGAGGTACTGTTGTACCACAAACTCCCCCCCCGGAGGGCCTCAGAGCAGGTCTTGGGAGGAGCTGCAATACCATAAGAACTTTCAGTGTGGGGCAGAGTGAGGGAGGTTCAGTGCAGGGGTCAGTGTTGTGGGGGTGTGAGGAGGGGCTCTGGGCATGGAGTTGGGGGGTGTGGGGCAGGGTAGGACTCAGGACAGGGGCTATAGGTGCAGGAGGGTGCCGGAGTTCAGAGCAGAAGGTCGGGGTGTGGAAGACTTATGGCAGAGCGTTGGAGGGTGTCAGAGGGAGTGTTGGGGGAAGGGAGGCTTGGGCCTGGGGCAGTCCTGGACCGGTGGGGAGCTCACAGATGGCCTGGGTCAGTCCTGGTCACAGCTGGGTTACCTGTGTGGTAGTCCCTGCCTTGTGCTGCTCCTGTCCCTGCTTTGCCTGGCATCCAGCCAGCCTGGTGAGAGAGGCCAGCAGAGGCTGGGATGTGAACACCCCACCAGGGACCTGTTTGTAAGTGCGCACGCCTCCTGCGGTTCTCCACCTGCCGGCCCCTTTAACCTTCCTGGCTGCCTGCTTCTTAGTGTTGCAACACTCCCCAGCCGGAGAGCCCCAGGAGCAGCAGGAATCCATCTGGGAATGCACCGTGCACCGTCTTCTCCACACACGCCAGAGCGCACCAGTGCCAGATGGCTCCTTCTCACCAGAGCAGCGCAAGGGCACACCACCTGACTTTCAGCTCTGGGAACAAGTCCACTAAGCACTTCAGCGCTGACAAATCCCCCTCTTCTCCGGGACTAAAGTTTCAGGTGAGAAACTGCACAGAGTTTTAGACATCAGGAATGGGTAGGCAGTGTGGTGGGATGAATTTCAGCCAGAACACGAGGTCTTATGAAAATCAATGAGTTTATGAAACCTTTCTCCTTTTCTACTTGAATTCTATTATGGGGAAATAATTTTTCCTCTCACAGAGGCAAATTCTCTCCCCAGGCGACAATTTGCAGTTCCTCTTACATATTTACATACAGTAAATGTATTACACAAAGACAAAACCATACTCATTTCAGACACTTAAAAAGCCCTTAAAATCCGATCCTTCAGATCCATCTAATCGGTCCTCCAACAGCGCCCACTATAACAACTCAAATGTTGGACTAAGTCTTTAGCTAGTATAAATCCACTAAGCTATTCTGATTTTCACCAGAGGGTGTTCTGCCCCGTGCTACCCATAACTCCAGCCTCTAAGAATATTCTACCGGAACAAGCTGTTCTGGAAATGTTTTATGAGCAATCCAAGCTTTGCCATAACGTGTCTTATTTTTTATTTGGCTTTCAACATGTGAAAATATATTGCTGTTGTTTTTCTATAGACAATGATATCATGCACGATAGTCTAAGCCACCAGCTGAGGAAAGGGCATTGTGTGACTCAGTAGGGACCCAGGCAGCCCTTGTTGATGGGTGCACCCTCCAGTTTGTGGCCTACCTCTTGCAACTGCTCATGGTGGCAAAGGAGGAAGTGACAAAGGCCCCATTTCTCGTCATCAGCAGCGCATGTCATCTCTCCACATCTGCAGAGACTGAGCATTAGCCAGGGAGGGAACAGATGGTCAAAACCAAGGAGCTAACTTGTTGGATCTATCAGAAGATAGACATTAGCTTGGACGATAGAATGTTTTTGCCACCTAGTGCACCCCTGGTAAGGGACATTACCGTTCCTTACAGGAACTGACCTACTCAGGTGCCTTAATGGAGAATACACACCTTTAAATGGGCACAGTGATGGCATGTCTTGGACTTTAAGGAGAAGGTTCTAGAAGGTGACTTGCTGCTAGACGTCAGGAAGTATGATGCTGAACTGGACTGGCTCTGGCAGCCAATATGGAGTTGAAACTCACCAGCTGGGGAACCTCCCTCCACATGGCTGGGGTCAGGTCCTGCTATCATCTGCTGCCTCTTGCGGCTGGGCCCTCCAGCCAGGTCACTTATAGGTCCCTTTTTCTTCAAGGGTAGCAAGAGATTCCCACCAGGGTCCCTACACCCCACATATCTGGGCTTCCAAAGGCCCTCACCTGCTAGTTCAGGAGATTCACCCAATTTTTCTCACTGGCTGTTAGGGACACCTGGACCCTCCATCTAGTGTACATGCCAATCCAGGAACCTCACTGGAAACACATAGGGTCTTCTTGCTCAGACTGTTGCTTGCTTTCCCCATCCTTTTGCAGGGTTTGTTCTGCCTGTTCCAGTCCTTTCTCACTGCAGCAGAAGTCTCTGGCACTTCTTACAAGAAGCCTAACACCTTTCCCCCAAAGAGCAAAGACAGCTAGAATACCTTGAACAATCATGCAGGGAAGGCTTTGGAGCCAGCCAAGTGTGCAGCTACCTTTTAGAATAAAAAAGAACCCTTTCTTGCCTGTGAAATGCAACTGTCTCTGGGGTGGGGCACAACAGCTGTTTAAGAGTGAGGCCTAGAACAATATGAAACAATTTAAGAGAGAAAAGGAATAACAGTTTGATTAAGATAAACTACAGGGGGATATTTAGACAGATAAATTAATTTTCAGGTTAGAGTCTGGCTGAGGACATGGATTATCCAGAGCTCCATGCTGATTGGCTGGTTGGGACTTTTTGATGATGTAATCAATGTCTACCAACTCACGATGGTGCTTAGATGGGCCTTCAGCACTTCAATAACAAAAATAAAGTATCAATATGCCGGCTATGTCTAATAGATGGGTGGGAAGAAAATAGGAAGAAAGTTTCTTTGTTTTCCTAAACACTTTTCAGCTCCTTATCCAGCTGCCCTTCTTTACATTTACTAACAGCTGCTTTTCCTCCTGCTACCTCAGTTTTAAGCATGCATCGGATTTCAGTTCCTAAGTACGTGCACAAGCATTTTCAGGGTTGGGGCTGGGATGAGGCAGGCTACTTTGGCATGTGCTGTTTATTTCTTATTGCACTTGGCTGAAGAAATTGAGCAGTTTTCCACACATGAGATGTATTTATCAAAGACCCGTTTTAATAGTTATTTTATTGATTGGAATTAATAGGGTTTTAACTGGTCTTTAAATACTCATTCTGTTAGGAGCAGAATAACTTTTAATAACCCAGTGTTTTGAGTTCAATCCCTGAGGGGGACATTTAGGGGTCCGTGGCAAATAGATTTTTTTTAAAAAAAAGAAGAAGGTCTGTTGGGGTGGCCCAGATAGGCCCTGCTGTGAGTTCAGGGGACTGGACTTGTTGACTCTTGAGGTCCCTTCCAGGTCTACGAGATAAGTATAACTTGTGTCCTAAGTATGGTATTATCAGTTGTGGCATGGAGTAATTCTTGTTCAGGAGATTGGGACATGAGATTCAGGCTGGTTTAATAGCTGTAAATGACAGAGATTGTTATATTACTAACTACCTAATAAGAGGCTTGTATAGAAACTTGAAGTCTAATTAGGCAACCTGGTTCATCCGTTAACATACCTGCACTTAAATGGCAAATACCATGACACTTGGCCAAATCCTCAAATATCATGACTTAGAGCAATTATCTTGTCACTCTGGCTTTTTATTCCAAGCAAAGTACTTCCCACAAGACGTGATACTCTGGGGCACTTTGGCAGAGAGAGTGCAATCTGCTCTTGACTGCACTGATCCACACAGCACAACCTCTGTCCAGCTTTAAGGAGACTGAAAAGAGCCCTGCCAATGCTGTTCCCACCTTGTACGTAACCTAGTAAGCTCTCAGGCCTAGAGCCTCCAGATTCAGTTGAGAAGGCAGTGGCTGCTGGGAGTCAAAAGACTCTTGAGGATCTGCAATTCAGATGCTCTGCATGTGCATGACCACATAAAAAATGGCTTCCAAGTTAGTTTTGGGGAAAAACTGCCCCCAGCCACAAGGGCACAATTTGTTACCACAGTTTCTCATCATAAAGGTTGTATCTACAATACAGTAAGAAAGTCCTTATCTTTTTCACTGCAACATTACAGATGCAGTAGTGCCTTCAATAGCGCAAGTTGTCCTACGTGGTGTCTTCAGGCATTCCTGTCAGGATTAGAGTGAATGTTAAAAAACATGTACGTAGCACACAGATCAAAGCAAAGGATATTCTGTACCTCTGGTGAAGCAGGTCTTGCCCATGAAAGCTCTTTACCTAATAAATAAGATTGTTAGTCTTTCAGGTGCTACAGGACTGTTTGTTTTCTGTACACCTGGGAGTCATGCTCAGCTTATCTACTGATAAAAGTTTAGCTTAAAAGTCACGATACACGAAGTACATAATCAGCTGCAACCCAAATTTAGGTGCATAGATTTAACAAGACAGCTTAAATATTTCAGTCAAACATTCAGGCATATCACTCATGGAAAAGTTTTATGGAGATTTAGTTGTGGGAAGCAAATATATTGATGACTGGAGACAGTCCATCAATGAGTCAGAATTTAGAGTAGGTTGTGGGTTGAAAAACACAGTCTATCAGGGAAATATTTGAGTTACCTTCTTCAGCCCTCCTGATATTGCCAGTATGTTCCATAAATCAACCACCTGATGACATCCAACATCATGCATTGCCACATCAGCCTAGTGCAGCATTGTCTGACTCCACATTTACTCAGTGTTCACTTACTGGGGGTCCCCTGAGCATAGGGCTCAATGGTCAATGTGTGGGTTTGACCCCCAGATCCTCTAGTCTCAAGATGTTGGCCAGAGGGATATCCTTCTTCCCTTTTGAGACTGAGGTTGTGGGAGGCTAAGGTCTTTTTGAAAGCAGGTGTTTAAAGTTGTTGTCTTGGGCCAATTCACTTGGCCATATAAAGGTGTTAAAGTCTAAACTATGGTGTCACTAAATAACGTTTTACTAGAAAGTGTAGACTTATGATAACCTTCAGGTAGCAATATTAAAAAAAAGAAGGGGAAATTCAATCTTCTCAATGACATTTCACCACGTCTCATCCTCTTAACACCTCGGTTGCATCCTCAGTTGCACTTAGGCTCTGCAGCTTCTTATTGGGCTCAGTCAACTCTCTTGAATACACGCTGACTTCAGTTTTATATATCCTGGTTTCAGAGCTTCCTATTGCATTCATGCCAAGTCAGAGCTCAGATTTCAACTCTCTCCTGTTCTCTGTAGTTTTCCTCAGTATCTAGTAGGTGGTGACGACACAAACCAAATTTGTTCAGTCCTTCTTTGTTGGAGGCTTTTTTATGTTTGATCCATTTGGGTTGTGTTTTACTAGTAGCTCCTGTTTTCAGTTAGTATTCCCCTTTTAAGCAATTTCTGTTAGTGTTCCAAAGCCAGAACCCAGTTTATATCTTTCAACATTTCTCTTTCCTTTTTGCTGGATGATTCCTGTTATGTCTAGACTGCCACAATTGCTTGCCATGAAAATTAACAAAATCCCTTACACATTTTCTAAATTTGGAGGCCATACCCCAGAGTCTTCGGTTGTACATTGACATTTTGTGTTACCTAGGACTTACAACAGGACAAGAGATCTGACTCACAAGGCAAAGACAGATGCTGTGGAATAGTGGTGGAAAAGAAGGTGGTTTTGGTATATTTGTTTTATGAGGAAGGTAATGTATAGTTTATCATTTGTCAGTCTTGCAGCCAGTCATTTCTGGGCCAGGTCTACACTAGGAAGTAACATCAATTTTAGGTATGTGAATCCAGATACAAGAATTTTGTAGCTAGTCAACTTATCTAAAACTGATGTTTGCCACTATCCACGCAGCGGGAGGTCAACGGGAGAAACACTCCTGTCAATGTCCCTTATTCCTTGAGACTGCCAAGAGTATAAAGGTCGATGTCAGAACCATGACAGTTTGATTTCTGGCATCCCTACTAAGTGCACTAAATCAGATCCTGGAAGATTAACCACCAGTGTTTCAATCTTCCAATAAACATAGACATAGCCTTAGTTTGCTTAATTTGCAGCTTCCCAATCCATCTCTTGATCCATGCACAATTTATGATAGGCTACTGTGAATATGAAAGCAGTGTGTGGCCTTTGCTCAGCAACTGGGAACTCTTTTGAGCTAAGCTGAGAGGGAGAAAGAAGTTTTCCCCTTGTGCAAATCATGAGAGATGCCTGACTAGGCAATGAACATTCCTCTTGCTTAGCCATTTTAGTTTCTATTCCAGACTTTTTCTGATCTGTGGGTCCTTAGATAAAATGTCTTATAGGATATAAACCATTTTCTTATTGTTTTTCTTCTCAGGAGGATCCTAATTTGTAATAAACAGAAAGGGGGAGATTTTCCAGTGCCTGAGGAATAGAAAGAATGAGTAGTTCATAATCTTTACATCCCTTACACAGGGCCACCTTTAAGATTTAGGGGTCTCTATGGAGCACTATTTATTACACTGTAACAAGTATCAGAGAGGTGGCCGAATTAGTCTGTATCTTCAAAAACAACTAGAAGTCCTGTGGCACCTTATGGACTAACAGATATTTTGAAGCATAAGCTTTCATGGGCAAAGACCTGCTTCAACTGATGAAGTGGATCTTGTATTTATTACAGTGATGCCTTTGTGCATGATGGCAGCTGTGAGCAGGGAGAGCAGTGATGATTCTTTAGATCTGTGATTTTATGATCTTCAGCAACACGCTAATGAAATATTTTTAAAACGGATTTTAAACTAAGGTCCTGTCGACTAACACAGTAAATTCAGAAACTGACGGTGGGGGGGTAACTATCTGTTAAATGTATGTAGGTAGTCCGTCATGTCCAACGATGATGTCTTCAGCTTGCACAGGCACACCAGCTGTGGACTCGCATGTGGCTGAGGCGTCCAAGGTTTGAACGGCATGAGCGTTCACAGTGGGGGCAAGGGAATTGTCCTGGCTCTGTTGGTGCAGCTGCTGCTGTTGCTTTCTTCCTCTCACGAGCATCAATGAGGCGCACGTGTTGCTGCTCTTCAAAGTTGTCATACGCATGTCGTACGAGAGCACACCAGCCTGTTCGGTCTTTTGCATGCTGCTCTAGCTGATCTGGTTTTAAACCAGCTCGAGCAATGTTGGCCTTCATGCAGTCTTTATATCTCTTGGAGGCCTGCCTTGATTCCTTTTGCCCTGGGAGAGTTCACCGTAGAGGAGTTGCTTAAGGGTTCTTGACTCCTCCATTCATATGACGTGCCCTGTCCAACGAAGCTGGGCTTTCAGAATCATGGCTTCGATGCTCATGGTTCCTGCTATGTCGAGGACTTCCAGGTTCGTAACTAATGAAATATTTTTAAATGGAATTTTAAACTAAGGTACTAAGGTCCTGTCGAATAACACAGTAAATTCAAAACAAAAATGCAGTCCAGTAGCACTTTAAAGACTAACAAGATAATTTATTAGGTGAGCTTTCGTGGGACAGACCCACTTGTTCAGACCATAGCCAGACCAGAACAGACTCAATACTTAAGGCACAGAGAACCAAAACAGTAATCAAAGCTGAGAAATCAGAAAAAAAAAATATCAAGGTGAACAAATCAGAGAGCAGAGGGGCGGGAGGGAGACGGGGAGTCAAGAATTAGATTCAGCCAAGTATGCCAAAGAACTCCTATAATGTCCCAGAAAATTTGCATCCTGGTTCAAACCACATGTTAATGTGTTGAATTTGAATATGAAAAAGGGTTCAGCAGCCTGTCTTTGTAAAGCAGACTGGAAATTCTTCTTCAATAAAAAGCAGACTCTTAGGTCATTAACAGAATGGCCCACTCCATTAAAATATAGACTAACTGGTTTGTGGATCAGGAATGTTTTGATGTCTGTTTTGTGTCCATTAACTCTTTGTCTGAGAGAGTTTGAAGTCTGCCCAATATACCAAGCATCTGGTCATTGTTGGCACATGATGGCATATATGATGTTAGTTGAGGAGCATGAGAATGTGCCCATGATTTTGTAAATAACCTGGTTAGGTCCAGTGATGGTATCGCCAGAATAGATATGTAGACAAAGCTGACAGCGGGCTTTGTTGCAAGGAAAAGTCCCAGGACTGGTATTCCTGCAGTATAGACTGTGGCTATTGGTTAGCATCCTCATAAGGTTGGGAGGTTGTCTATAGGAGAGTACGGACATGTCACCTAGGGCCTTCTGGAGTGTGGCATCCTGATTAAGGATAGGTTGTAGGTCTTTAATAATTTGTTGCAGTGGTTTAAGTTGGGGGCTGTAGGTGATGACCAGTGGTGTTCTGTGCTTGGCTTTTTTGGGCCTATCTTGGAGTGGCTGGTCTCTGGGTATTCGTCTGGCCCTGTCGATTTGTTTTTTTACTTCTCCTGGTGGGTAATTCAAGTTTACGAATATTTGGTAGAGATATTGTAGTTTTGGTTTCTGTCAGTTGGATCAGAGCAAACTGACAGGGGGAGGGGGTGTAACTATATGTTAAATGGCTTCATCATTACCAGGTGAATGGCTCTTTCACAGGTTCTGCTAATAGCTCTGTCAGGCTTTCTCACTTTTTAAGTCAACTAGATACCCTCAGGAGGAAGCAGAGCCGTAGAACAGGGCTAGGAAGAAGCAGGTGAGGGGACACTGATGCCCAAAACTTCAGTGCCCTACACAACAGGATATTCTGTGTTTGGGTAAGAATGGCCGTGCCCTTACAGAGCGGTTTCGTACCTAGAAGGGACTGTGTGACCTTTGGTTTGGTCACATGCAGATAAACCCACAAGACAATGATGAGTTTTCGCTCTATCAGAAACCTATGCTGTAAATGTCCGTTCTTAACCAAGATTGTAGTAAATCTGTGTAAGAACAGGGTTCCATATTGAACTCACTATCTACAGTAACAGAGAAGTAGCCATGTTAGTCTGTATCCTAATAAACAAACCAGCAGTCCTGTAGCACTTTAAAGACTAACTAAGTAATTTATTAGGTGATGAGCTTTTGTGGGGCAGACCCATGACATCCAGATCTCCGGATCTGAAGGAGTAGGTTTGGACCGTGAAAACTCATCACCCAACAAATAATTTTGTTAGTCTTTAAAGTGCTACAGGACTGTTGGTTTGTTTCACTATCTACAGACACTCACGAGAAATATGTGATAGCAAAACGAACAACCAAGGCAAAAAAAAAAATAGTAATGCTGGTGGCACTTTCCTTTTCCTAATGGGAGAGCAAAGTCTTCTTCATTCCGTTTCTGCCTTTAACTGTGCGGCACCCTGTTGGGAAAGAGTTTGATAAATAAATGTTAACACCATTCATTCGGTTGCTGGGCTGCCATCTTCTGAAAAAAATGCTGCTTAATTAGAAAGTAAAAGCCCTGGCATTTTCAGGAAGCCGACAATCCTGCTTCTCTTTTGCTCCTTTCTCCCCTTTCCCTCTCCACCTCTTCATTGTAGCATGAGTATGGCCACCTGCCGCTAGTCTCATCCCACCCAGGCACCATACAGCAGAATTCTGCATGGTTCTATTTGTATTAATTTAATTAATTAATCTATTTGTAATGCCGCCCCAATGGACAAGATATTCTCTTCCTGAGCCTTAGTTGTCTCATTCCGAATATTCATCTTTACCCAGTTGTTGAACTCATGCTCCATCTCTGTTGTTTTCTCCTGCAGAGGGTGATCTGTGGTTTCAAACACCATTTCTTCCTAAATTACCCTATCCATTCCATTATTCCCTTTCGATTAGCATGAGCTCCAGATGACTAAGTGAAAAAATGAGGTGCCAGACTCACTCTACATTGAGAAACTCAAGCTGACATCTCTAAGCTTTCTGGATGAGATTCCGTGATATCTTTCTATCCTTCCAATTAATGTTGAATGGCACCATCCTAATAAAAAGATCTGGTTAATGTTGTTCTCTAAAATGTTACGTGAATACCCATGCAAACATTCCATCTACCTTTATCCATTCTTGTCTTTTGATGCACTTAAGGTATTGCTTACTTTATACTTGTGATTCACTTGGGCTGTTTCTAATTGGATTATGCAGCTATTGGAAGCTCCCCATGTCCAGTGACTAGGATAATTTTTGTGTACTAGGGATTTGGGGGTTTATTCACACTTATTCAAAATGCCTTCTCCTTCCATGTTATCAGTAGCACCTAGTGCAGATCCAAAATTTGTATCTGTGATCTGCAATCACGCTATGAGGCTATTCACAGATTTGCAGGGCTTTAGATATAAAATTTGAGTCGACATCCATACGTGATCTGCAAAAATGCTCCATGGGTGCAGATGATATCTGCAGATCTAAAGTTGATAACTGCAGATTGGGATGGCTCTAGTTCTCAGCGTTGTCTTTTGTTGACAGAAGCTGGAGTTTGTACATCTAGTTATGGATTTTAACTGCCAGGCTGTTGTTCAGAACATGAAAATGGCAGGGACATGGGAAAGCAATCTTTTACATTAACAATACTGATTAGAACCTGTCTAGATACCTTCCCTCTGAAAAAAAAATTGGCCTGATAACATGAACTCCAAAGTGAATTGATTTTGGCTGGTTCATTTTATGCACAGTGTTTTAGGGTTCACATTCAGAGCTCTATTGGTTACTTGGCCTTTTACTCTAAATTCTGTTCAAGACAAGTAAATATAGAATGAGCAGAGAGACTAGCAAATAACATCATTTAGAATTCATGCAAGGTCCTGAACATCAACAAAACTAGGTTCCCTATTTTCCAAGCAATGTGAGTAACTTTGAGGGCTTGCATAGTCCCAGTAAACTCAGTGGAAGTACCAACATCCAGAAAATTACTCCTGTGTGTAAAAGGATCTCAGTCCCCTCCTGCAACATAAATTGCTTCAAGTGGCTACCAGGTTATTCGTCTCCCTTGGCCAGCTGGCTCACAATTTATTTACACAGGGAAGTTCAGTCCAGTTTTCTAGCCGTGCTCACTTAAAAGAAAAAGAAGGCAGGTGACCTTGCCAAGGTCACACAAGTTGATACAATAGGATCACCTGGTGAGTCTAACTCCCAGATCTATAATTTATTACTGTCAGCAAGTGGATGAAGTTTAGGAACCTGGTCTGTTCATTCGCTGCGGGTGGCATATACAAGTGCCAAGAACATGCAACTCCCACAAAAATGACCCCCGCCCCATGGAATTTGATGATGGCCCACACTAGTTATCATTTGGCCCATGTTTTATAAATAGAGTTGGAAAGTGTACGTTTATTGGCAAGTGTCAATTTCACTATACACACACAGCAGTGAAAAAATATTTCCATTGATATTATTGCCACCTGCCAATTTCAATGTCAGAAGAGACCTTAAGATTTTATTTAAAGCTATTTCCTTCATACAGCTTGCCGTGTGCTGGTATTGTGCTTTGATGGCTTACAAAGATTTATTTTTTAGAAACTCAGCATGATCTGTCATTAAATATTAAATACTTCATTCCACGCAACTGTGAAAAAGTAAATCAATATCAATTGAACAAAATGCAAATACTGAGCTATAATATTACCCTTGACATTATTTTTAAAAATATCCAAGTGTGACAAGCTTACATGTAACACTTTTGGGGAAGCTTTGTCCTAAAAAGGCAAAAATATTGGTGTTTTAATTTGTGGCCTTACAGCCCAGTATCTTCTCTTATCAAGAAGATAATAAACAGTGTGGTGTGGTGGTTATGGCATATGAATGCAAGGCAGGAGTTCCACTTGCTGTTCTGCAGCCAAGCTCCAGTGTGAGCTTATGCAAGTTTCTTTGCCTCTCCAGGCTTTCCTCCACCCCACCCCCTCTCCCAGCTTCCACTTAGACTGCAAGAAGTTTGAGGTATGTTTTTTTTGTCACTACTCCTTTGTACAGCCCCAAGCATAGCAGAACCTGAGCACTACGGGGGCTCTTGAGGAAAAGGAATATTTCGTATGTGCTGAATTTTCATTGCTCCGACAATCTGATAGAATAGTGAAAATAGGAACATTTTAGTAATTTATGCAAATATTCACACCAATCAGCCCATGGCTGATGCAATCACAGCTCCACTGATTTCAAGAGATACATCCTTTCATGTGGGACACTGGCATTTCTCCGGTGCTGGCACACTGATGAATATTGGGGGGTAATTATAAGAGGTGGATAGGGAATTTTATTTTGTTCAAGCAGCATTTGCCTTCAGGGTTTCAGCTCTTTGGAGTACTTCCCAGGTCAGTCTCTCGTTCAGTTTAAGAAAGGCTACCATACAGAAGCAAGCTCTCCTCCTTCTCATGTGTCCAGTTGGTTGTCTGGTAAAACAGGGATTCATGGGGTCCTTTTAAGGGTGGAAGTTGATACAGCACAGATAGGAACTGAAGAGAGAAAAGTCAAATACAAAAGATCCCCTGTCATATCTCACATAATGGCAGATAGGTAACGATGACAACTTTTGTATATCCTCGTATACCGGTGCTACAAGTCTAAGTACTAAGATAGGTGTACGTATTTGATATTAAAAGAGGCTATTGAAACAATAGGCATTACAGAACCTTCATGGAAGGATGATAATCACTGGGATATGGTAATGCTTGAGTACAAAATATATAGGAATGAAAGAACAGGCCATGCTGACAGGGAGGTAGCACTAAATATGGGGGAAAAAAGTATAGAGTCAGACATAGAAGAAGTCAAACTAATCAAACTGTGCCATAGAATCTCTCGGGATAGTAATTCCATGCCTGACTATTAAGACTATAGCAGAAGGGATAGACTGCTGACAGCCTGACCAGGATGGTGACAGTGATTTTGACATACCAAAATAAAGTTTCTTGACACCACAGATATCTCCTTTTTAGAGAAACTAGTTGATCTAACCCAAAATGGAGACTAGGACCTAGTCTGAGAAGTGAATATAGCTTCACTGCTTGGTAAGAGTGACCATAGTGTAATTACATTTAACATTCTTGTGCAGGGAAAGAGGGGGACCAAAGAAGCCCCAAACAGCATCATTGAAACTTCAGAAAGGGGAACTATGCAGAAATGGCAGTGCTAGTTAAATGGAAATTAAAAGTGAAAACGCCTGTAAGCTGCATGGAAACTTTTTATAGCTGCCCTAATAGAGTCTCAAATTAAATATATACCACAAATGAAAAAATGGAGTAAGAGGATCAGAAAAGTGCCAACACGGGCTAAAAACAGAGTTAAAGAGGCAGTTAGAGGCAAAAAGTCATCCTTTAAAAATTGGAAATAAAATCCTACTATGGAAAATAACAAAGAAGCATAAACTCTGGCCAGTCAAGTGTAGCGTTATAATTAGCCAGGCCAAAAGAGAACTTGAAGAGAAAATAACCAAAGACTCAAAAACTAACAGCAAACATTTTAAATGCATCAGAAGCATTTCCAGAGAGCTAGTGGGGCGACCGGATGATTGAGGTGGTAAAGGAGCACCAAAGAAGATGAGGTCATTGCAAGGAAGCTACTTTTTTTTTCTTTTTTGCATTTGTCATCACTGCAGAGGATGTGAGGGAGATTACCACATCCAAGCCATTTTCATTAGGTGACAAATCTGAGGAACTGTCCCAGACTGAGGTGTCATTAGAGGATGTTTTGGAGCAAATCTCTAATTAAATAGTAATACGTTGCAAGGACCGGATTCACCCAAGAGTTCTGAGTGAGTTCAAATATGAACTTGCAGAAATACTGAGGTATGAAACCTATAATTTAAAACAGCTTCTGTATCAAGTCACTGGTAGAGCACTAATATGACACCACATCTCGAAAAAGGGTCCAGAGGTAATTCTGTCAATTACAGGCTGGTAAGTCTAATACTTGTGCCAGGCAAACTGGTTAATGGTGTCCTCCAGGAATCTGCAATGGTCAAGATACTCTTAAGTGAGCTTGAAAAGGGAGAAAACAGAGAAGGGTCAAAAACTGCAGATGAGACAAAATTAAACAAGACAGTTCAGTCCAGGGGTCTCACAAAACTGAGTGAATGGGCAACAAAATGGCAAATGTAATTCAGTGTTGACAAAAAGTAAAACAATGAACACTGGAAAAAAAATACCAAGAATACATACAAAATTATGAGCTCTATATTTAGCTGTCGCCACTCAACAGCTCTTGGAGTCATTGAGGATAGTTCTCTGAAAATATCCACTCTGAGGCCATTTCTACACAGGCCACTTTCTTCAAAAGTGGCATGGTAATACACGGCCTGAAATGTGCTAATGAGGCACGGATGCAAATTCCCCATGCCTCATTAGCATACGGTCATGTGATTTGGAGTCTGGAAGACCATTCTTCCAGACTTCAAAATGCCGTTTAGAAGTGCGGCTCCCAGGGGATCTTCCTGAAGGAAGTCCTTCTCCGGAGGCCCCTTCTTCCCAAAAATTTTCAGGAAGAAGGGGCCTCCAGAAGAAGGACTTACTTCCAGAAGCACCCCTGGGGCCACGCTTCTACACGGCATTTTGGAGTCCAGAAGAACGGTCTTCCAGACTCCATATCACGTGATGTTATGCTAATGAGGCATGGGGAATTTGCATCCATGCTTCATTAGCATATTTTGAGCCATGTATTACCATGCCGCCTGTGTAGAAATGGCCAACGTGTGGCAGCAGTTAAAAAACAGGAACCGTTAGGAATGGGATTAATAATCAGACAGAAGATATCACAATGCCAATATATGAATCCATTTCATGCTCGCCTCTTGAATAGTGTGTGTAGTTTCTGTCACCCCATCTCAAAAACACAGAATTAAAAAAATACAGAGAAGAGCAATATAAATAATAAAGGGCAGGGAACAGCTTCCGTATGAGAAGAAATTAAAGACTAGAGCTCGGAGCTTGGAAAAGAGATGGATGTGACAGACGTATATAAAAATCATGAAAAGTGTGTACAGAGTTAAAACAGGAAGTGTTATTTATTCCCTTATATAACACAGGAACTGGAATGGGGAGAGGTCACCCAATGGAATTAATAGATAGGCTGATTTGAACAAATAAAAGGAAACACTTCTTCACACAATCATAGTCAACATTTAGAACTCATTGCCAGGGAAAAGGCCAAAAGTATAAGAGAGTTAAAAAAGAATTAGTTAAGTTAATGAAGGATGGGCCCATGAATGGCTATTAGTCAACATGGTCTGGGATGCAGCCTCTTGCTCTGGGCGTTCCAAGTCTTTGACTGCCAGGAGCTGGAATGGCAATCACTTGAGTGCCTCTTCTGTTCATTCCCTCTGTCACATCTGCATTGGCCACTGTCAGAAACAGGACAGTGGGCTAGGTGGACCATTGTGGCAGGCTGGGGACCTACTGGCTCAGCAGCAGTACGATGGAAAGGGACCTAGGGGTTATGGTGGATGAAAGGCTGGATATGAGTAAACAGTGTGCCCTTGTAGCCAAGAAAGCTAACGGCATACTGGGGTGCATTAGGAGGAGCATTTTGAGCAGATCTAGAGAAGTAGTTATTCCTCTTTATCCGACACTGGTGAGGCCACATCTGGAATATTGTGTCCAGTTTTGGGCCCCCCAGTACAACAAGAATGTGGATTTGCTGGAGCAGGTTCAGCGAAGGGCAACAAAAATGATTAAGGGTCTGGAGCACAAGACCTATGAGGACAGGCTGAGGGATTTGGGCTTCTTTAGTTTACAGAAGAGAAGACTTAGAGGTGTTTTAATAGCAGCCTTCAACTTCCTGAAGGGGAGCTCTAAAAGGAGGGTGAAAAACTGTTCTCAGTGGTGTCAGATGGCAGAACAAGGAGTAATGGTCAGAAGTTGAAGAGGGAAAGGTGTAGGTTAGATATTGGGAAAAACTTCTTCACCAGGCGGGTGGTGAAGCATTGGAATGCATTGCCTAGAGAGGTGGTGGATTCTCCATCCCTTGAGGTTCTTAAGTCCCAGCTGGACAAGGTCCTGGCTGGGATGACTTAGTAGGGGTTGATCCTGCTTGAAGCAGGGGCCTGGACTAGATGACCTCCTGAGGTCCCTTCCAGCCCTATGATTCTGTGATTCTGTGACCCATTCTAGTTGGTTTTATGTACCCTGTCATTTGCCTGTTGCTGGAGGCAAAGAGCTGATCTGAGCCAAGACAGGGCTCTCAGGTTTTCATAGGACCTGGTATGCAACAGGCCTCACTTTATTAGGTATCTCGGCTTCCACCCATCGCTTCCAGGCTCACACAAATTTCTGTTGAGCAGGGTACGGACAGGGCCCAAGCCATCCTCTTATGAGCCGTGTCTACACGTGCACGCTACTTCGAAGTAGCAGCACTAACTTCGAAATAGCGCCCGTCACAGCTACACATGTTGGGCACTATTTCAATGTTAACATCGACGTTAGGCGGCGAGACGTCGAAGCCGCTAACCCCATGAGGGGATGGGAATAGCGCCCTACTTCGACGTTCAACGTCGAAGTAGGGACCGTGTAGTCGTTGCACGTCCCGCAACATCGAAATTGTGGGGTCCTCCATGGCGGCCATCAGCTGGGGGGTTGAGAGACGCTGTCTCTCCAGCCCGTGTGGGGCTCTATGGTCACCGTGTGCAGCAGCCCTTAGCCCAGGGCTTCTGGCTGCTGCTGCTGCAGCGGGGGATTCATGCTGCATGCACAGGGTCTGCAACTCGTTGTCGGCTCTGTGTATCTTGTGCTGTTTAGTGCAACTGTGTCTGGGAGGGGCCCTTTAAGGGAGCGGCTGGCTGTTGAGTCCACCCTGTGACCCTGTCTGCAGCTGTGCCTGGCACCCTTATTTCGATGTGTGCTACTGTGGCGTGTAGACGTTCCCTCGCTGCGCCTATTTCGATGTGGTGCTGTGCAAAGTCGATGTTGAACATCGACGTTGCCAGCCCTGGAGGACGTGTAGCCGTTATTCATCAAAATAGCCTATTTCGATGTCTCCACATCGAAATAGGCTACTTCAAAGTAGGCTTCACATGTAGACGTAGCCATGAAGTAGTAAAACAGGGATGATGCACCTTTGCAAAGTGCTTTGTGAGCTGCTGATGAAAAACTCGGTGTTGCTACTATTAACACCCCATCCCCACCCACCCACAGTGATGACTGATGCATCTCAGCCCTGTTCCTGGGAAGAACTAGCTCTTGCCCCAACGCTCTCAGACACAACTGTCTTGCTCTTCAGAATGTCTATTCCCACTTTTGTTTGAAGTCTCCATGCTTGTGGCAGGAACTTCAGTGGGTGACTCGAGAGTAACAGCTGCAGAAAGGAGTCAGGGCCAGTGGCTGGGAGAGGGGTAAGCAGCTCAAAGAGCTGCCCCACAATGATCATTTAAATGTCAGCATTAATAACTACACAAACACAAAGGAGAGGTAGGGTCACAGGCCCACACTGTTTACCATGAGTGAATCTCACTTTGGTAGTGCTAAGGATATACCACTATTCATCTCCATCCCCACTCAAGGAGGAGCCTGGCAGAACAAGCCCCACAGGGGACCTGATGCCCACAGAGTGAACACAATCACATTATGCACATCAATATAAAGTCCTGAACAGAGCCAGGAAGAAAACCATCTCTTCCCTTCCTTATCCTGATATATTCCATTAGCTCCTAGGAGTACGAGCAAGGGCATCGCCGTTAGCTGGACAAACACTGTTGGAATCCAGTCACTAAGTTCTCACCAGCTGGGACTTGGCATCTGCCTTAGCTCCTGGGCTGCAATGCTTTGCTGGTTTCCTTACACCTAAGGAGAGAGCTCTTCTAACTCAGTGGCACCATCCTATGGACATCTGAGAAGAGATCCAGGCGTTCAACACCAACTAATAATCTGGATTCTTCAGCTGTGATTTGAACTCGCAACCCCCCAGAGCAGGGTCACTGTGGTGAAGCAGAAGACTTCTGAACACGGAGCGCTCAGGCTGTCTACAAGCAGATTAGAGAGAAATGAATTTCATCAATGCTGTGTCTTCTGGGGCATAAGTTCACAATGAGAGAAGGGATTTATACGATATTCCTCTCTTCATAATTGGCTTGGAGCTGCTTTTCACCACGCACATGCAGGCAGGATGTCAATAAAAGTCATGCAAAAGCAGACTTTTAATTATTTTAAAACAGTCTGCTTAATCTTGAATAGTTGTTATGTGAGGCAGACAAGTTCTGAGAGAAAAAGAACGGGGAGAAGTCCGTTTGAATATAACCCCATTCGTTTGCTTTCACACTATGTATGCCCCAATTTATGCTCTGCCTGCACTACAGTGCAAGAGAATTTTTGCCCACAAGAATGTTTGCAGAAAGAGAAAATACTATAAAAGCCATGCAAGTATCTGCTACGCAAGCTGCAGGAGAAGTGTCGGATGCCGGTCACTCATTTAAATCCTGTTTGCAGTTATAAATTCTTGCTGAGCCCACAAAGGAGCAGAAATTGTACGCCGTGACCTGTCCCACAACAAACAGAAGCTACGGGATGTCCATTGGCCAATAGCACAACACAAATAGTGAATACTTACATGAGTCCCTGCAAAAAGTTTGTGGCCAGTCAAGAGATGGAAATATAGTCACATGACCTATGTGCAGCCTTTTGGCACAATCAGAATCTGATCTGGAATAAGTGACAGAGGGGGCTTGAATAGTTACATAAATTGCTCCCCGTTGTCGCGGAACTCTGGCTGCATGGACTGTCACAAAACTACAGGTAAATACAGACAGAACCATACTGGGAGAGTCCAGCCACATGGGTGAGAAGCCGTCCAAGCCAGGAGTTCAGGACATTGCAGCTATTTCTACCTGCAACTAGACAACCAGCACAGTCAGGCGAAGGAGCTGTTTGATGGCTATGTAGGTGGTCCAGCCTGAGCTACAGCCCAGCCATTGGGACCCACTCACTTCACAGGGTTGTGGAACACCATTGCTGTTTCAGGCACTCTCCTGAGTCCACGCCCACAAACCCGAGTCTGGTGGCACAAACCAGCTGGGGTGTTCTGATTCCAGTGAAGACATTCCCTTGACGGCCTTTCTTCACTGTTGATGGGACTTTCCCCATCCTGGGCTGATTGGCTGCTTGCTTCAACATTCTCTCTTCCATCTCTGAGAGGCGAGTTCTGTGCTCTGAGCTAGGGGCATGGTTCACAGTTCATGTACACGTACTCTCAATAGCACAAGCATCAATAGCAGTGAATGCACAGCAGCCCCTGAGCTCTGCAGGTACATCGTCAACCCAACTCAGCCATGCCTCTGTGGCCACTGCCCTTACTATGGCATTAGTCATACCCCACTAGTTTGTAGTGGGTTAGTGTGAGTATGTGACCACTAGCTAGGATTCAAACTCCCAGCTCACAGTGGCCACACTGATTCACACTGATTCACAGTCCCAGCTCACAGCGTCCATAACCTCCTCTCTTCTGCCTCTTTCCCCCTCTGTCCTTTCGTCCTCTCCCCCCGGCCTGTCCCACTCACCCTTCCTTTTTCATTCCCATTCACTGATCTTATTCTCACTAAGCCCACCCTAAATCATGGTGCTAACCTACTGTTTACTGCCTGCCCATGTGCTTTCTGCTTGTGCAGTCCACCCCTTCCTTCCCCTTGTCTCCATCTGGTCTATTTGACTTTTAAGCTCCTCAGAGGAGGGAACCAGCTCCTACTCAGTGTTTGTACGGCACCTTGCACGATGGGACACCATCCTTAATTAGGCTTTAGGTGCTACTATATGAATCCCATTAAATCAATGGAAAGACCTGCTGGCACGGGTGAAAAAACAAAGCAGATGGCTGGGGGCAATTTTGGAAAACCTAAGAACAGCTGTTGTTCTGGGGGCTTCGGAAGGGAGCTCCTGTTTGGTTTGAAATGTTTCACAGCAACTCTCACGAGCACACACAACTGGCATTGTGCAGCGCTGCGACCAGATCAGCTCCAGCCCCACTCTGAGAAGCTTGCATTGTCTCAAAACCCCTCATCTTTTCAAACGGGGCAGAAAATTTTCAAGAGCACTCACCATAAGCCAGATTCACCCACCACTGACGTTGCCAAGGGTTCTTGCCTTGAGCCCAATGTGAGAGGCACAGGACTAGTCCTAAGAGCAGTAGAAAATCCCACCCCGCATCAGCTTGTGGCCATAGGAGCTTGGAGGATCTCTCTGCCCCAGGAGCAGATTTACAGCTAAACACACCGTGTGGTGGCTCAGGGCCCCAGACGGGGCATCCAGGCTGGTCCTGGAAGCAGACTGCTGCTGACATGTTGCTGCACACTCCAGTGGGTGGTGAGGTAGTTCCACATGTGCTACCCCATGCCAGGCAGCGCACAGAGACCTGCTGCTTCCCTCCCTCCGAGAGGCACACAGAAATGTGGGGCACAACAGCACAGCAGTATGAAGCAGGTTTCCTGCCTGATCTGCCTTCCTCTGTGCACCCCAAACTGCTGCCAGAAGCAGCCAGCATGTCCCTGCAGCCCCTGGAGGGTGTCTCAATGTGTTGCCTGTGCCCCGAGCACCGACTCTGCAGCTCCAGTAGGATGGGACTCCAACCAATGGGAGCTGCTAGCGCGGTGCCGGAGGACAACAGAGATCCCCTGCCCTCCTCTGCCTTGCAGCCACTGTCAGAGAGGTGTGCTGAGTGCTTTGGGACCTGCACTGTCCAAGGTAAGAGGTGCCACCCCAACCTTCTGCCACACCTCAAACCCCTGCCCCAGCCCAAAGTCTGCACCCAAACTCCCTTCCAGAGCCACACCCATTATCGCCTTTCACCCCAACCTCCCACACCCAAACTGCCTCCCAGCCCCAGACGCATACTCTCCATCCCCGTCCCCATCCAATGCACCTGACTTTATTTTTGTTTACTTTCGATTACTTATAATATGTGTGGAGGAGGAAGAAAAAAAACTGAAAACATGGGGTGCGGTGGGGTGGGGAACAGAAGCAAAGGTTTTCGACTGGCTCCTGAGGGGAAGCCCCAAAACCAAAGCTGCACACAGAGGCTCACAAACTCTAAATCCGCCCTGGTCTGCACTGGGTCAAGGGTGGCCAGCAAGACAGAAAACATTCATCTTTTCTCCCATACAAATGTTTGCAAAAAAGCAGGCAAATAAATGAAGCCTGTGTCTACACTGGGCAAAGTAATTTGACTGCAGACATGGAATTCTAGCCACAGAAACTGCATAGGTAGAACTGACATATTTGCACTCAGCTTACTTGGCTGTCCTTGCTGAGGAAGGTGAACAGGAGAGTTTCTCTTGTCAACCTCCCTTAATCCTCAAGAATAACAAGAAGTCCTCAGACACTTTATAGACTAACAGATGCTTTGAAGCATAAGCTGTCATGGGCAAAGACCCACTTCATCAGATGCATGAGTGGGCCTTTGTCCACGAAAGCTGATGCTCCAAAATATGTAAATCTATAAGGTGCCACAGGATTTCTTGTTGTTCTCGAAGACACAGACTAACGAGGCTACCTCTCTGCCACTTGTGCCTTAATCCTCGCATCTCATGAGGAGTAGAGCGCTGGACTGCAACCCCTGAGAGGTCGACTTCATACGTTCCTACCAGATGAATGAAATCAAACCCCAGAAGACTGACCCCAAGCAGGCTGATCTTCGGGCTGGTGTAGACAGAGCCAAAGAACTCTTCTGTTTTAAATCCTGGGGAATGAAAATTGTTTTAACATGTTAAAAAAACAAGTTTTGGACCAGCTCTTCAATCATTCCTACAGAAATTAGATCCCACACCCTGCAATCAATTATCATATACTTGTTCGTTTGAAATCCCCGAAATCCTTTAGTCACACTCTGCTGCTTCTCCAAACTAGCCCCTGGAATTTAATGACGAGAATTGCACAGTCTGTCAGCTCTGTCATTCCGAACCTGCCACCATTTCTCACTTGAAGAATCCCATTCAAATTAGCAAGCATTGCTGAAGACATTACGATACATCAAGGCATCTTCACAGCTCAGACCTAATCCTACAATCTACTGTTCATCTGCATGAGGCTTGGAACTGTCCCTTATGCATCAAGCAAAGCATGTGTGTAAATATTTGCAGGATTGGGGCGCTAGGGGATGCCTAATGCCCTGCAAGGAAAGTGCTGGAGAAACCACAGCTGGTGTGCAAAATATAAATAACCCGTTTCCTGTTTCCTCTTGGGGGAGTGCATTTTTGTAACTGCATTGATTTAAAATAGACACTATCAAAAACAATGCACAAAAGAGGAGCCAAGCAGGAAGGAGAAATTAATGCATAAGCCTTTTGAAAAGCTGACAAAGACTCAAGCAGCAGTTTCTTGTTTTAATACCATCCGACCATAATTTGCACAACACATAGAAAAAAATAACTTGATGTGGGTCTGTGGACCCCAGGGCTTTATCTGTGGAAGGGATTGTGCAGTTGTTACTTTTATTTTCAGATTTGATTCTTCGGCTTGGTCGTTTTCACAGAAGTTCTGACTTTCTCTCCTTTTCTGAGTGCTGTTCCACAGCATCCCCAAGATGCTCTCTGCACCTGCTCTGTATCTTGCATTTCCTCTCGTGCTGGAAATCAGTGCCTTTATTTGCTTTCATTCTACATGCACTGTTTTGTATTTTGCTGGGCAACAAGCCACACTGGCAGTGATGTTGAATTTGTTTTATTCAGCGCTTTTCTTGTTATGCATGATGTATAAAAGTTATTTTCCCCGCACCTCTCATTCAAATGTTCTATTCCCCTCTGTTTTTCTGCAGTTGTGCAGATTCTGGGTTTGCTTTATGACCTGCTGCTCAGACTGGGAGTTGGCTGATGTTTGCCTTGGGCTGCTTTCTCTCACAGAAAAGTTCCTTTTCTCTGAGCTTCAGCAAAATTGTGCTTGTGTTGGCTTTTTGGTTTAAGTAATCGCAGCTCACACATGGTTTTGAACGCCTTTTGTTTTTGTAGATACCACTCGGAAATCTGTCTTTAAAAAAAGATCAGGCAGAAACTATGAAAAAGACCTAAACCTGTTACAAAAACTCTCATGTATAACAGAGTGATTAAAATAATGTAATTATTGTATGGACACTTGTATTCTCTTCTTTCAACACAGACGGGAATGACATACTGAGGACTGTTGAGAACTAAATTGTACTTGGGGCTGGAATTTTGAAACAAGCTTAAAGGTAGGTGCCTAATGCTATTGCATTTTGGCTTCTAATTCCCTTAGGCTCCAGTGAAAATTCTACCCTTAATCTTACCAATGAAGGAACTGTGTTTTAAAATCTGTTGGGAAGGTCACCTCAGGAAGAGGTGTCAAATAAGGAAATTGGCCATTTTGCATGTCGGTTTTTTTTTTCCTTTTTGAAAACCTGTCGTGCATTTGTTAGCTCCTCCAATGTCTTTACACACTTGTTTCTGTCACTCACTCACCTTCTAGCCTGCACCCTCCTGGCATAGAGGCACACAGTAAAATCCAGCACCTGCTGCAACCAAAGTGAGTCACTGGCAGACGTAGGATTCCTTCCTTTTTTGTCCCCACTATAGGATGCACTGGTGTCTTTCCACTGCAACAGAAGATGGGACTTTTGAAGTAACAGATCACCAGGGCCAGCAGGATTAAGTGAGAACCTTCAGTGTGCACAGCAGGTATGGCCAAACCAGGGGTCTTTTACAGTTCAAGTGTGGCTTGCAGAGTTCCCTTGTCCGTCGCCTCACCATACACACACCCCAACCCACTCTCCGCCTCCCAGACTGGGAACAGGGAGCTCAGGTTGTGGTGCTAGGGCCGTCTGCCAGAGAAGACTGGTGCCCTCTGAGAGCATGGGGCACAGTTTAGAGCTACATCCCCTCAACAGCTTGAGTCATGCCCCACCAAACATCCATACCCCCTCACATTCACTGCCAGCAGCCCCTTGCAGGTGCTAGCGCTGCATGGAGAGGCACCCATGAACTAGAAGCTGCGGGGGAGTGGCCACTGCTTTCACTCCATGGGAAGAAGCAGCAGCACAAATGGGGGCTCTCCCTGCATCTCCCAGCTGCTTGCCACTGCTCCTGCCCAAGGCCTCAGTCCCAGCTTGCCAGCAATCACCAGGAGCCTAAGCAGGGCAAAAACTGGGGTGGGGCAGGTGGCCCACATGCCTCCCTCCTGGTCTTGCCCCTGGTTTCTGCCCATCAGAGAGAGAAAACTAGGAGCTACCACTGTCATGGCCATGCCCTGGCTCTTGAATGCCTGAAGATTGTTGTATGCGGCTCCGAGGGTCCGTAAATTTGGCCACCCCCAAGGTCTAGTGATGTATTTGGCATCTTCCATCTTCACCTTTATGTCTCTCAGGGGTCTGCCCAGAGACAGCTATGTTGTGTGCCCTGGGGGCTGCCGATTCCAGCAGAGAAGGGTCCTACCACAGTGTCCAGGAGCTCCGCCTTTCAATGAGAACTCCAGCGTGCTAGGCGCTGGACAAACACAGAACACACACTCCCTGCCTCTCAGACCTTCCGCTCCCAGCCCTCACAGTACCATGTGCCAGGTGCAGAACCTGAAAGGGGATTTATGTCATGCCTGGTATGTTTGTCAAGTTCGCAGGAGGGAAGCTAAAAGCTCATTTCTGACTTCATGACAGCCATGGTGCCACTATCACTAGACACATTATCTGTAACCTCACACCACCCTAAACACTCTCACCCAGGCAGATTATTGCTCCCAGCAGCGTGAGTGATGTATGGAAGTGGTTGTCCATAGTGAGCCCTGCAGAGGCAGAAAGCAGACCAGCAAAGCTGTGCTGGGGGCACCTTTCGTCTGCAGTGCCTCCTGGCAAGAGTGCCGCCATGGCTCTTGTTGCAAAAAGCCATAGGCGACCCCCTGCTCCCCTGCCAAAATGTTAATAGCTAAGTGGGGTGACCCCTCCATGTTCCACTGGGTAGCCCTCCCCGTGCACCCTCCCTCTGAAGCCCCCCCCCCCTTGTCAATGTCCCCATTAAAAACAAAATAAACCCCATCTTGAAAGATTCATTGGCCTCCTTGTAAGTGAAACAAGAGGAGGAAAATAACACAATTTGGACCTTTAACTTTAGGCTTGTAAAACGCAAAATTCTTCTCGTGCTGCAGAAGGGAACATGCAGTGCAGGGAAAAGCTGCTTTGCAAAGTCAGAGTAAATTGGAATGAAAAGAGATAAAATCTTCCCATAGTTCAATGTTAAAAAATAATCAGCTGGCAATCTGCCGTCTCGCCTATAGCAGCATTACAATGAAGGACATGCTCAGTCTTTCAAATCGTTCATTTCTGGAGTGCCTTATGACCTCCTGCCTCTCACACTGATCCTTCTCACCCATTTGACATGCCTGGCCTTTGACTTCTCCCTTTCTTTCTCCTCCCCTTAAGAGCATTTACTTACATCAACTTCCGTGGTACCCAGACATTAATGTCTAGGTCAGTATGGGAAGAAGAAATTCATTTTCAAGAGCTCTTGTCTTTGATGTGCATTATGAAACTCTGCCCTGAAGGCTCAGTTCTGAGCATTCCCCATCACTGGAGCTAGGGATTCAAGAGAGCTTAGCTCCTGTGCCATGGAGTGCATCTCCTTCCGAGTCCCTCCTCCTGACCTGGGGTGGCTCTGCAGAGGCCTGTTTCAGTTTCCCCATACCTCAAGGCTCCTTAATCAACTTCAGACCTGGGTTCTCCTGGATCCCACCACCCCTGCCTGAGTCTGGTTTTATACCAAACAGTCTAAAATAATCCTCGAAGTCTATCACCAAAGAACAACATCTCAAATGTGGCTCTGGTGTCCACAGCCTTACCTGGAGCTCTGCTTCTGTCCCACGTTACTCTTCACCAAGCATCCTCTCCCCACCCCTCTGAGATGGAGCTGCACATTCACCATCTCTCTCTGACTCAGAAAGGTCAGGTGCAAACTCCTTCTGGTTCATGAGGGTCTCCTGCTCTCTGCAGCTTCTGCTACTGCTTTGTATGACAGCACCCAGACCTCCCCTGATTCATAGCTTCACAGGGCTGGAAGAGATCCCAGGAGGTCATCAAGTCCAGTCCCCTGCCCAAAGTAGGGCCAGCCCCAACTAAATCATCCCAGACAGGGCTTTGTCAAGCCTGGCCTTATGAACCTCTAAGAATGAAGGTTCCACCACCCGCGTAGGTAACCCATTCTACCCTCCTACAGAAATAGTTCTTCCTAATAACCAACCTGGACCTCCCTGCACCACGGCATGAGACCATTGCTTCTTCTTCTGTCATCTGTCACCAATAAGAACAGCCTCTCTTCATCTGCTTTGGAACACATTTTCAGGTAATTGAAGGATGCCCCACCCCCACCAGTCTTTTCTTCTTCAGACAAAATAAGCTCAAATCGCTCAGCCTCTCGTCACAGGTCGTGTGCTCCAGCCCCTTAATCATTTTTGGTGTCCTCCACTGGACCCTCCCTAATGTGTCCACATCCTTTCTGTAATGCACGCGGGTGGGGGAGGGGGGTTAAGCAGAATTGGACACAATACTATAGCTGAGGCCTCACAAGGCCAAATAGAGGAGAATAATCATTGCCCTAGATATTCTGGCAACGCTCCTCTTAATGCAGCCCAATATGCTGTTAGACTTCCTGGCTGTCAGGGCACACTGCTTGCTCATATCCAGTTTCTCATCCACTGTAATCCTCAGGTCTTTTTCTGCGGAACTGCTGCTTAGCTCGTCAGTCCCCAGCCTGTAGCAGTACTTAGGATTCTCTGGTCCCAAGTGCAGGACTCATCAGATTTCTTTTGGCCCAGTCCTCCAATTTGTCTCGGTTAGTGTGAACCCTATCCTAGCCCTCCAGCATATCAGCCTCTCCCCACTAGCTTAGTGTCATCCATGAACTTGCTAAGGTGCAATCCATCTGCTCATGCAGGCCATTAATGAAGTCATTGAACAATTGAGGGAGGTCAGTGAATAGCCTCCCCTTTTAGCTTCCAACTGAAGTGGCCAGGTTTTCAAAAGCCTCCAGAACCCAACAGCGCATGACAAGTGGGAACTGCCATGTCCTGATCTCTTTTGACACCCCTGCCCACTCATGTAGGTGCTAAATAGAAACTGGTGGGTGCTGATGTCTTTTAGAAAGGCACCTCTGCTTTAATATTCCTGTTCCAAATATGAGTTCTACCTCCCCTTTCACAGCCTTACCCACAAGGCAATATTCTGTGATGGGTTTTGGTTTTTCCATTTTATTATCTCTAGAATTGATATTTAAATCTCACCTGAGCTGCTGGTGGTATAATTGGAGACTCAGGAACTGACTTTTCCCTGGCATCGGGTATTTGCCCCCATCTGCGTGTTGGAGGACTTCTGACTCATGGCTCCCACCCCAGCCGGATATATATAGACATACTAGCTCACAGTAAACAAAAGCCGTCGTTTCCATAGGAACTTCCCACAGCTCCAGAGAATGTGATCAAGCCTGGTCTGGATTACAGGGACGATATTAGCTCACTGCTGTGTATATAGAAAACTGATTACATGGAAGTGCAAGTATCACTAATCTATACACGTGTTCCTGCATGTGGCAGATCCACAGTATTAACAATTCACAGGAATGGTTCCACGGGAATAGAATCTGAACCCTGCAGTGTGCAGGAACGCCGTACCTGTCTGACCATAGCAGTGCAATTTCCTGCTCTCTGATTGGCTGAAAATGTACAAGCGTGGAAGTTAATTTTCAACAGTGCTCAATAAGAATGACAGAACTGGGCCCAAAGCAGTAATGTGAATCTCCCTACTCTGATTGGCTGCAGTCTTAGGCTACGTTTACACGTGCAGCCAACATCGAAATAGTCTATTTCGATGAATAACGTCTACACGTCCTCCAGGGCCAGCAACGTCGATGTTCAACTTCGACGTTGCTCAGCCCAACATCGAAATAGGCGCAGCGAGGGAACGTCTACACGTCAAAGTAGCACACATCGAAATAAGGATGCCAGGCACAGCTGCAGACAGGGTCACAGGGCGGACTCAACAGCAAGCCGCTCCCTTAAAGGGCCCCTCCCAGACACAGTTGCACTAAACAACACAAGATACACAGAGCTGACAACTGGTTGCAGACCCTGTGCCTGCAGCATAGATCCCCAGCTGCCGCAGAAGCAGCCAGAAGCCCTGGGCTAAGGGCTGCTGCCCATGGTGACCATAGAGCCCCGCAGGGGCTGGAGAGAGAGCATCTCTCAACCCCCCAGCTGATGGCCGCCATGGAGGACCCAGCAATTTCGACGTTGCGGGACGCGGATCGTCTACACAGTCCCTACTTCGACGTTGAACGTCGAAGTAGGGTGCTATTCCTATCTCCTCATGAGGTTAGCGACTTCGACGTCTCGCCACCTAACGTCGAAGTTAACTTCGAAATAGCGTCCGACGCGTGTAGACGCGACGGGCGCTATTTCGAAGTTGGTGCCGCTACTTCGAAGTAGCGTGCACGTGTAGACGCAGCTTTAGTGTCACATTGTCAGTCAGATGACTGGAATCGTTTCCTCTGAGCCTTTTGGGCCCCTGTGGACAACAGCAGAAGAGAGGGCATGCTAAATATGTGCAGCCGCTGCCTCACTGCTCCGACGGTGCTGTGGCTTGCACTGCACTTCCCAAAGCTCTGTCCATCTAGCTCCACCCCACCGCCTCCCTCTCAGGGCTGCAGTCCAAAGCCAGGGTTAGCTCTGCTAGCTTCAGCAGTTTCAAGAAAGTTCTCGTTTTGCAAAGCCATTGGTGAGGGCGTACTATCAGAACTCTCATTGTGACATCATGGCAACTCAAGTAGAAATGTAACTGAAAGGTGAAAGGCTGAGTAAAGAAGACATAGAAATGCAGATGAGCAAGGACCAGACTTTCTACCAGAACTTGGTAAAATAAAGCAAGCAGTCCTGTAGAACCTAAAAAAGCTAACAATTTTATTTATTAGGTAGTGAGCTTTTGTAAGTACGACCCACTTCATCAGAACTTGATTCAGGGCAGCCCTCAAGCAGATGTTAAAGTCCCATTAATATTAGTGAGGAAGATTTCCAGCAGTTCATATGAAAGTTGCTTAATTCAATAATTCCTAAATGCTTCCCTGACTGGGGGCTAAATGGTCTGGTTTGCAAAACTGGCCACAGTCTCTCTGTGTGGATGAGTAATTGTATCCATTTTGCATCCATACTGAGACCACAACAGGAACCTTCTCAGTAGCATGCCCCGGGAATGGCACACGCTTAATTTTTTTCTTCAAACGCTTAGGAAATTATTTTGATTCCAAAACTAATTAACTGGACTGTATCTTAATCATTCCTGTTAGTCTTATGCAGACTGTAGGCGTGCTATCAAAGGAATCCCTAACAGCCTGATATATTTCAATTTAAACCTAACTTAATAATTGCTGTGCCAATTAGTTAAAATGTAAGTAGGAAAAAAACATTGGATGGAAGCATCTTAATTTAAATATAATTCATTAAGTAAAAACTGCTATTCTAATTAGTGATAATGTAGCACAATTAGGAAATAAAATTTGATTGGTACACTGGAATTTAAACTTAAGTAGTAACTGCTATTCTAATTAGCGAATGCAATACGTTTCATGCAGAGTTTTATCTGGGAAAAGCATTTATACAGTAGAGATGGCAGCAGGGGTGGGTTCAAAAGAAGAGAGGATCATTGGAGTCTCTGCTGAAGATATGTGATGGTCAAAGGGTAAGGAGCAACTGTCGCGGTATCAGCAATACATGCCTGAGTTTGCTTTTCTTTCAGCTGGCTATTGTTAAAAATTTGTACTTTATTTCCAGTCTGAATTTGTCTATCTTCAATTTCACACCACTACACCTTTCTCTGCTAGACTAAGAACCCCTTTTATTAAATACTTATTTCCTGTTTGGGTCTTACGTTAGTTCTGCTGTGAGCACCAGGAACTTGACCTGATGATCTCTCAAGATTACTTCTAGTTGTATGGTTATGATCCTATGATTCTTAAAGACTGCAGTCATGTCACCCCTTCACCTTATCGATGTTACGCTCAAGGATCTAACTCTATTAGATTATTATAAAACATGTTTTCTAATCCCTTTGTTGTTCTTGTAGCTCTTCTCTGAATCCTCTCCAATATATTGACATCATTGTTGAATTGTGAACACCACCATTGGATAGAATGTTCCAGCAGTGGTCAGACCCATGGCAAATATAGAGGTAAATTAACCACTCTGCTCCTACTTGAGATTCCCTTATTTATGCCTCTAAAGAGTATGTTAGGCTTTTGGGAACAGTGTCACACTGGGAGCTCATCTTCCATCGTGACCCTTAAATCGTCTTCAGAGCCCTTGCTTCTCTTGTACAGTCCACCCACCCTGTAAGTACAGCCTACGCTCTCTGTTCCTAAATGAATACCTTTGGCAACATTAGAACAAATACTGTTTGCCTATAGCCAGCTTACTTTGGATCAGATCCCTTTGTATCAAACCTTTGTCCTCTTCAATATTTACCACTCTTCCAGTTTTTGAGTCATTGGCAAATTTTTAAGGGAATATTTATATTTTCTTCCATGCCTCAAATAAAAGCATTATGTAGTGTAGGCCCAAGACCCCATCCCTGCAGAACCCAACTAAAACCACACCCATTTGATGATAAACAGGGTATTAATTAGATTTGAAGACCTATCAGTCAGACAGAGTTTAATCCATTTAATGCATGCCACCTTAATTTTACATCTTCCTGAGTTTTTAATCAAAATGTCAGGCCGTACTAAGTCAGATGGCTTAGAGAAGCTTCACTACAGTACGTCAACACAACTTGTAATCTGCCTCAAAAAAAAAAAAAATATATCATGTTAGTTTGACAGGATCCATTTGCCACAAGCCCATGATGCCTGACATTAATTACATTACCCACTTTAACTCTTTGTAAACTGAGTCCTGCATCTGCCGCTCCTTTATTTTGCCTGAGGCTCAACGTCAGGCTCACAGGCGTATAATTTCCTGGATCATCCCATTTCCCTTTTTAAAAATATTGGCACAGTGTTGGCTTTCTTTCACTCTTCTGAAACTTCCCTCATCTATTCAGTGAGTCTGAAACATCAATACCATTGTCTCAGAAAAAATAAACCCTCCATTGATGACAATATAAGTATACAAGACTTTCAATAGCCCCTAACTTGGAGGATGAACATGAAAAATGACCTTCCCAGATCCATCCAGCAATATGCTACCAGTCTACCCTGCAGCTTTACTGGATGCCTAGATCATTCCCAACCCAGGCTTTTGGCCTGTCTCTCTAGACACTTTTAACACACGTATTTGAGTGCAGCACCTCACTCCCAAGTACATGAGTCCTCCAGCCAGCCACAAAAGTTTCCTACCCTCTTGGCATGAGAGTCTTAATCCAACCACAGCAGGGGCTGGTCACCCAAAACGTGCTCCAGCTCCACAGCTGAAATCTACCAGAAGCCACCTACAAGCATATAATGGAGATCATCCAGCCTGCAAAATTCCTCTTGTCAGTCCCTGCTTGTAAGCTGTCAGAGCTGGAAGTTTGCCAAGAAAAGCCTGCAGCACTGGGTCAAGCTGGAGCCCAGTCTCTGAGTCCTTCCCCATCGCTGGCTTTCAGAGCCCAGACTCCAATTCAACACACGCATTGCTGATTTTGGTCTCAAGGAAGAGCCGTACAAGTAGGATCAGAGACTCGGTGCCACAGCTTTTCTTTGCAGTGCAGATGTGCTCTGTGGCCAGTCTTGCAAACCCCATTCAGGTTTTTGTCCAGGAAGTCACTTAAGCTTAGCTTCAATCTATACCTGTCCAGCAAAGCACTCTACACATGTGCTAAAGTACCATTGACTTCAGGGAGGCTTCTTCAGCAGACGCTTAACATGAGGCACACGAAGTGCTTTGCTGAGTGGGGTGCTTTCTTGAGATTCTTTTGGACCGCACCTTGGCAACTTGCCCAACGAACCTCAAGTTGCAAACTACTAAGCATGTGCAGTTTAGAAACGAGCACAACACTGTAGTCAACTACTGTCAACATTTTAACAGCAGCTTTTTGGCCAGTCTCATGTGCAAGCTGCCTGATTCATTCTGCTCCCTGCCTTTTACAAGGAACAATAATGTTGCTTGCTAATCAAGAAAGCCGCAGACCATGGGGAGACCTTCAGAGATAATAAAGGCGACCATGGGAAGCCATCAGCTGCACAAATTGCTGTTAGCAAACCGGAGTCGAGATAGCATCTCAGCCATTCTATGGAAAAGCCACCCCTGACCTTGGTTTCACACTCCTGGACTCCCTGGCGGCGTGTGCATCAGATTAAATGCACTTGCGGTTTTAAAAAGTAATTATAGTACTTTAGATTTCCACTGATAAGTTGGCATTACTCAAGCACAGCGTAGCCCTACAGTTATACTTGCCTCCGTCTGCTAGTAGAAATAAGACTTCAAGCAGCTCACTTGGGTAAGGCTTTTCCCCTTGTCCTCGACTTCTGTTGCCTGTGATTTGAAAATAAAAAAAAGGCCACGTGCTCTGCCTGACAGATGAGTAAAAGCACCTAGATACCCCACGGACAGGCATGAGATAAAACCCCACTAGAAAGCAAGAAAATGTGGCTCTGGCTGCCCACAGGTAGACAAACATTTGGCGAAGTTCAGTTCTTTGATGTGCCTTCAGCTGCCAAGGACTTGTGTTTACATTTGTGCATAAGGCCCTTCACTCCTCCTGAGAGCTTCAGAAGCTCTTTGCGGAGGAGTGCCCATTTGGTGCTGTGATTGTGCAGAACCAAGTAGCATAGGGCCCTGAACACAACAGGTGCATGCAGGCATGAAGAGAACACAAATTACTGATCATTATAATCAGTGCTCCCTCTAATTTTTTCCACTCATGTATGGAATACATTTTATTGTGTGCACCACCAGTAGAAGTACATGCTGCCAGTGGTGGGTGCTGTTGGCGCTCTGCCCGCTGAATCTCTCCTGGGTGGCCACCCAAGTGCTCAGTGAGTCACAGGGAACACTGATTAGATTATAATTAATAAATAAGTAAGGCTCGCACATCCCTCTCTGGCTGAGGAGTGTTGCATGAATGTCAAGGGCAGTTGGAGGCCAAGATTTGACTTGCCAGAAGTAACGCAGTGAATTATGCCCACGCCAAGTCCAGTCTGGACCCCAGCAACTAATCATTAGAAATGCCCTTTCTCTGTAGCCACATCATCTGAGAGCAGCATTTGGCTCCTACAGTTGAGTAGAAGTTAACATACAGCTCAACTTTTTGAAGTTCTACCATCATGCCTTAATTCTCTAGGGCCTTTGTCCTCAAAAACAAATACCAGAGCTGGGTGTTTAAATTGGAGGATCACCACAGGTCCGCCAGGCAAAGACTAGAGATCCCATCATGGTGGGCACCAAACACATATAACCAACCAGCTGTAGTTCCCGTCCTAAAGAATTTTTAGTCTAAATGAATCCCTCCCTACTTTTAAATGACATTTCTAAATGCCAGTTTCTTTTCCAGTCTCCATTAAGCCAGAGGTCAGTTGTCCTGATTTTAATGAAGCAATTCACACTGCCTTAGGCATATTTGTGTAGAAGGTGTGTGATATTTTAACATGTGCTGTGTGTTTAATTTGAAGGGCTAAGTGATGGCAAAGTAGGGAAAAGGGACTTTGAAAATGAAGTTGTTGAGATTTAAAAGTATGTAAGGTGAAACAGAGTTAAAAACCAGAGATAACACCACACGAAATTGTCTAAGGACTTGCCTTCACTTGTCCCCAACTTCAAAGGGGGCATGTTAATCAGGGCGATGGGAGATTGCTAATGAAGTGAGATGATGAATACACAGCACTCCATTAGGCTAATTTTCCCCCGCGGCAACTTCAAAATGTCAAACTTGGAAGTGCTGGCTTGCGTGCAGCCACAGGCACTTCGAAGGGCCCGCGCTACTTCAAATTCTGCGGCATAAAGTCACTTCAAAGTACCTGCGGCTACACACCTGCCGGCACTTTGAAGTTTGACACTTGGAAGTTGCCACAGGGGAGAATTAGCCTAATGAAGTGCTGTCTATTCACCGCAGCACCTCATCAGTCATCTCCCATCGTCCTGATTACCATGCCCCCTTCCAAGCTGAATGCAAGTGTAAACTCAGCCCAAACGTATTACAAAAGTGAAATACTGCCAGTCTTTCCGTCGCTTCTCACCAATGGATCAAGGAGTAGAATGCGCCTGTGGCTTCCATTTGCTCTTCACTCAGGAATTTTCTTATACCTCTCTCAGGGGAAGCCAGGGGGCCATCAGTTTAGGTAACAGCCATCTGTACCCATGGGGGTGCAAAAAAACTCGAAGGAAGAAGAGAGAAGAGTGAAGAACCGTAAGGAGATGCGGCTGCATTTATTGTGCCAAAGAAAATGTCCAAAGAGTGGGTTTTTTGTTTTGTTTGTTTTTTTGGTTTTGTAGGAAGCAGTGTTCCAGCAGCCTCCACTTGGAAAAAAGAATGGGATGTCTTCTTGCCCAGCATTTCTTGCTCAAGCTCATCTGTCCCTTTGTTCTCTCTCTTTGTAGGCATAAGCATAGGCAAGAGACTTGTAGTTCAGACTGTCTACTGGTGCAATAATGCAGTACAGAGAATCAGCTTCAGCCTCCAGTTACATGGGCAAAAATCTGAAATTATACCAATGAATTTACTTCAGCTTTAAATGTGCCCAGAAATCAGGAGAACTCAGGGAAACCCTGGTTCCAGTCAGGTACAGTGATTGCTCCCAAGTGCTGCTCAAGTCTCTTCCCTGGGGCTTGCTCCACACCAAGGTTTCCACCCTCTCTTAGCACAAGCTGGGCTCTGGGTCTTTTTTTATATCATCTGGTGCCACCACACAAGGGGACTCCTGACTGGGTCTGGGAAAGATTGGGCACCATCTACAGGGGAAGTGATTAAGGCTCTCACAGCTGACACAGTGTAAAACCCAGTACACAAAAAACAAAGTACTTCTGTACAAACCCTAGCAAAGACATGATGCTCCCCCAAGATAATGGGAAGGCAACGTGAGGGCTTTCCTGGGGGCAGGGAAGTAGCATTTGAGGAAGGAAAGGTCTAGGGCTAACTAGAGAGTACTAAATTGTCAACACTTCAACTAATCCCCCCGGCTCCCAACACTCACAAATCTTCCCAGCCCCCAGATCTTCCCAGGCAGGTGAGAGATTGTAGCACTGTGAGTGTTGGCTGCCTTAAACAAAAAGGGGCCCCTTGAAGGTCTTCCCCCCCATGCTGGGCAGGGTCCCCTCCTGGCTCATTGTCCCAAAGTCCTTTAGAAGTCCCAGCTGGCACAGGGTTGGATTCTGGCCACTCAACAGGGTCCAAACCGCTTGACTCGGGCACTAGTTCCCACAGCAGTTCTCGGAGCAGGAAGCAGGAGTTAATCAAGGACCACCCCCACCAGGCCTTTTGTTTCTGTCTGAGGTCTCCATCTCAAAATGGCAGCAGCACAGCTGCACTTGTGCCATTGCAGCATTTCTAGTGCAGACATATTCTGTCTCTATGTCCTCCTGCTCCTTTCTGCTGAGGAGCGGAGCAAACTGCTACTCCACATCACCCCGTGAGGAAACTCCCGGCTCATTGCAGCACAGGTTGCTAGTCCACTACATCCCCACTCTCACTTGAAGCATTCTGGGAAGTGGGCCCAAAGGGATCAGGTGGGCATTAGTCATGGAGGACACCAGGAGGGCCATCCAGGAGCCCCAGAAGCAGGCAAACACCCACTGGGGGGTCAAACAGCAGAACTCCTTCTGACTTCCACAGAGCCCAGGTTTCACTCTGGCTTCCCACTCTGGCTCAGCTACTGAATTACTGGGTAACCCAGGCAAGCCACTGCCCGTTTTTGTGCCTCTACTTCCAAACCCACCATCTGTCCTGTCTCCCTAGAACATGAGCTCTTCAGGGCAGAGACTGTCTCTTACTAGGTCTCTTTTATATTCTCATTCGACAAATTAACATGCGGTTTGAACCACGATGACAATTTTCTAGCTCATTATAGGGGTTCTTTTACATACTTTGCTTTATCTAATTCTTGACTGCTCCCACCCCCGCTTCTGCCCCTCTGCTCTCTGATTTGCTCACCTTGATAATTTTTCTGATTTGTCAATCTTAATTCCTATTTTTGATTCTCTGTGCCTTAAATATTGAGTCTGTTCTGGTATGGCTATGGTCTGAAGAAGTGGCTCTGTCCCACAAAAGCTAATTATTTTATTAGTCTTTAAAGTGCTACTGGACTGCTTTTTCACTAGGTGGTAGTGACCCTGGGCCTGATGTCCTCTGTAAACTCTTTCCTGAGACCTGACAAACTCACCACACCAAACATATTTTGTAATCTGTTGAGTATTCATAAAAAAGTCACATGTAAGATGGCTACAGACAGCTCAGAACTTGTCAAGAGTCTGAAACACTGGGAGATGCATGTATGTGTAATATATATGGAATAACGTGTCTATGTTGATAGCAAGTTTTTGGGACGTGGAGAAAAAAGTAACGATGAGTCACCACAACATCATGGGCAATGGGAAGTTGTCACCCTGCCCTGTTTGGCAAGAGATGTAATGCCTTGCACAATATTAAGACTTTCAATGGGTAACCATCGGAGTCAGTAAGACCCAATCCAAACCACACAAAAGTAAAGCTTTACAGCAAGACAGAGGCTTGTCCTCTCAGGGACGAAAGGCTCTTTCAGTGTAAGACAGAGGAGGGAGAAGCACTCTGGAGCCATTCTGTGTGGGGACATCTTAGGAAGCGCAGGAGGTTCTTGTTAACCAGCCCGCTCTGCACTAGATCAGACTTTGGGGAACTCCATGTGAAGACAGGATAGGTGACTCTGGGTAACTATAGACCGAGGGTCACATTATGACCCGGTGTTGTGCCCAGTTACTTCCATCCTTTCTCTCATCTCCAGTTTCACCTTAATTCTTTCATAAGTACACGTGTGCCTGTTTTATTGTGTGTGCTCACAAGCCCGGCAAGGTTTACAAGAGTGGCAGTTTACAGAAAAATGAGGTCCACTGCCCCTTGGAATGCAGAACTAGGGTTCCAGTGAGCAGCTCGTGTCAGGGGCTGCACAGAACCAGGGAATGCGTCAAAAGCACGGGGGTTGCTTGTGCTGTCAGCCAAGAGGTGGAGCAGGGCCGGCATATGGAATAGACAGCACGTCAGTGGCTGACTGTTAGGAGGCTACAGGGCTGCCGATGGGGGGCGCAAAGGGGCAATTTACCAGGCCCAAGTGGAGGGGGGTGCTGCAGTCACGCTGCGCGGAGTTTGGGAGAAATGTCTCTGGATACCAGGCTCTGGACCCTGCATGGGACATAGCAAAGGTATTTTTGACTCAAGAGATGGGAGGCAGCTGCTCTGGGGCTCATCCAAGCAGGTGGGGGACAGGAATGGACCAGGCCTAGGGCTCCGCTGGGGAGTACTTGGGGCTTATCCGGGCAGGCGTGGGGGATATGTGGCTGAAGGAGGTGATGGGGGCCCTTTGATTTCTGCCCTGGGGCCTGGAATTGCTGTCGGTGGGCCTTGTGCTGGGGGGACTAATGCTCAGCCAGGAACAAGCAAGACTTCTTTGCGCTTGGGGCAGGGTGTAACTCTCAGCCCCCAGTGACCTGAGAACCAGCACATTCCAGTCTGTACAGCAGCTAGCACAAGAGGGCCCCCGCCTTGGCAGACATCTCTGGGGGCCACTTGAATTGAAGGCTTTGTCCACATTTCACAGTTTAAAGCTTAGCTGCAGCGGCACTTTAAACTGGAAGTGCAACCACAGCAGCACACCCCACCTCCGCCAGCGCTGATGGCGCTACAGGGAGCGATCCCTGGCCAAGACTGGGTCTCTAAATCCTAGGTTGTTCTTAGCGAAGGGAGAATTTTAAAAGTTTGGCAACTGTGCCCAGTTTGGCTGGACCTGCAGGGTCAGAATGCCGCCGAAGTAACCAGCCTCTCACAGCTTCAGCACTGGGTAGACCTGGCAGGGCTGCAGGTTTGCACACATCCACCAGGAGATACTGCAGGCACCAACTTTCTCACAGTGTCTCGGTGCTGGGGCATAAGGAAAGGCTGTGGAAGGGACATGGGGGCTGAAGAAAGATAATGTGTTGGTGGTGGTGGAAGATGCTAGCTTCACAGAGATCCTCTTCAGGTGGGAGCGGTAGCTAGAGTGTCACAGCTAAATATCAGCAAAACAAAGCAGCAGAAATGTAGCACTTTCAAGACTAACAAAATGATTTATTCGATGATGAGCTTTCGAGGGACAGACCCACTTCCTCAGATCTGATGAAGTGGGTCTGTCCCATGAAAGCTCATCACCGAATAAATCATTTTGTTAATCTTTAAACTGCTACATTTCTGCTGCTTTGTTTGGTTGGAGTACAGACTAACATGGCTACCTCCCTGTTACTAGCTAAATATCAGGTGAGCTAGATTGTTATGCATAAGGGGTTAACACAGGTTGCAAGAATTCACTCAAAATGAATTGAGCAATTAACACCCCTGCAGCTATAGGACAAAGGGTCCATATATTATTGATATAATAATCCATAAAGCCAGTGTCTCTGCTAGAATCATGATTTGTAGGGTCTGGAAGAATTAATTTAAATATCAGGCTTGTCTCTTGAAAGTGTTCTGCAGGTTTTCTTTGAGGACAGGGACTGATACTGTGGATCTGACATGCTTTATGAAAATCATTTGTGCACAGGTGATGGACTGCTTCTGTCTTTGTTGATAAAAGGTTGTGTGGTTTGGAACATAAGATCCTAGTTCTCCTACTGACTCACTGTGTGATCTTGAGCAAGTCATTTTGCTTTTTTTTTTTTTCTTATATGAGACATTAGGATAAATACCTGTCTCACAGGGGCACTATGGGGGTGAAATTAACTAATACTGTTGTTCAAAGACCACAAACAGTGGAGGAATCCCTACATCTATATTTCAGACCCTCACGAGAAGATCATCATTTAAACATGTGTGAATATTTGGGGACTTGTTTTAGATCAACTGTAGAATGTTAAGAACCTTCTTGGGTTTTTTTTTCCCCCTATTTGCTTTCAGGTTATTTACTCAAAGTATTCATTTGTTTGCTTTGCTGTGTTTCTACTCTCTGCATCTGCTCGTTTGTTTAAGTAACAGTCTCTTATTTTTCTGATTCTGTTTCCTCTCATTACAGTGTAGCATCTGCTTAGCACTTTAAAAAAATCCATTTAAAATAAAATCCTAATCGTGTAGCGAAGAAGAAAGTTTCTGGAAGTTTGGCTGCAGAACTTTAGTGTCTGCATATTTCATTCATTATTATTTATTCAGGTGCCAGTCTGATGCAATCTGCACGCCACAGAATGCCCTTTTGAAGCCCTGGGTGCCCTTGGTGCACATTTTAAAGGAGAAGAAGAACATAGATTCAAAGGGAACGGGGAGGGATCAACCAATGCACCAGCACTTCTTTGTGTCATTCAAGCACCAGTCACAAGAACAATACACGTTAAAAATCCCCACCGTTCTTTCCCACACGACAGAAATCTGAAAGGCAAAGGCCTTTGGCCAATTGTCTCCTTACACTCTGCCAGGGTGAAATAGAGCCCTGTGCAGGCAGTCCATCACCGTGGGCTTAAGTGGGAACAGGTTTTGTGGGAAGTGAGCAGCACATACTTCAGCCTGTATTGGAACAGCCAGCTGGAAACCTGGAAAGTTCAGAGCTGAGGGAAGGTTGGCAGCTACCTTCCCCTCAGAAGCTGAGCTCCTGTGGGTGGCTGGAAAGTTCCCACAGGAAAAGAACGGTTTTGGCCTGGAGCTTTGGGTCACCTCAACCCAGCAAAATCTTGATTCTTTGGTGGATCTAAAGTAGATGAAGCTTTCCAGGTCCTGCTCCATCTCTGTCACTCCTTGTACCTGCCCGTTGTCCTCTAACAGAACCTATCTCAGCAACTTCCTCTCTCAGACCTGTTCCTTGTACTAGCTCCCGCCAACTTTAACTCACTGATCACTGCACTCTTACCGCATGCTTGAGGGCATCCTGGCTCTGCAGAACAGCCTGGGAGTGGACCTCCAACCAAGGGACAAGGGAAAAGGAAATCTGTGTATTTGTCTCGGCCTCTGAATATTCAGGACAGACACAGGTTCCTCTCCCTCCCACAACTCAGAAGAGAGCAAAGTACATGGGGAGCTCATGGGGAGGACCCATAATGCCTTCCCCCTCAGTAGCTACTCCGGGCTAGAACCATTCACTACCATAAGCAGGTCAACACTGCAAGGAAATCATCCTCAGTCCACTGGCAAATTCCCCCATTTAAGGAAATGTTCCCACTCCCAGAACCTGAGCACAGCTCCAGAGTGTGCTTCTGTCTCCCATCAGGTGTCCTTACTTGTCAGCTCTGGCCCTCCTCCGTAGCTGCTGCTTTTGAGGTATCTGCAAGCGTCCCTCCTGAGAGCCCCTTTAGCATAAGGATCCTGAGTTATTAAAGACCACCAAAATGAGGCTTTGGAAATAGGTATCAGAGAGGTAGCCGTGTTAGTCTGGATCTTCGAGAAGAACAAGAAGTCCTGTGGCACCTTATAGACTAACAGATATTTTGGAGCATAAGCTTTCATGGGCATAGACCCGCTTGGAAATACTTATTCTGCCCACCCCACGGATAGAATCAGGTCACACTCTGTATGCTGTTTATAATGGCCGATGGATGGCATGCACGTCTGTAAGATGTTCTAGACTGGGGGGTCTCAACCTTCTTCCTTCTGTGACGCCCCCCTCCAACATGCTACAAACGTTCTGTGGAACCCCTACCCCCCAACTGCTTCTCAGAGAATTCAAAGCCAGAGCCAGCTTTGGGAGGTAGCAACCATAATGCCTGACCACAACCGCATGCCACAGGGGCTCTGTAAAGCTCAAGTGCTCCAATAACTGGGCAGCGGGACTCAGGATCTGGCCTTCTGCCCCGGTTCCCAGGGAGTCTAATGCTGGCCCTATTCTCTGGTTTATTTTGGCAGACCCCCTGAAACCTGGAAACATAGCAGCAGCATGTCCTCCAGATGTACATAAGCCAGGGTTGCAAGCAACCTGTTGACCTGCTGATTACCAGTAACTGACTATTAAAACATCTGTTCAACATTTATTAATTCTTTGTAAACGAAACCTTAATATAAAGCAGGACTGAGGGTCCCCTGGGCTGCCTGCAGTAAGCTTGTACTCCAGACTTTCTTACTTCTGAACACGCAGCAGAGCACAGAGTCTGTCTGACTGGGTCAGGCCTCTGGCCGACCTGGTGCAGTGTCCTGTTTGCAAGCATAGCCAGAGACAGCAGGGTCAGAGGAATGTGCAACACACCCGGTAATGAGTGGAACAGTGGAAAATTGCCTGTCTACACACACACACACACGGCCATTTACAGCCTGATCTTTTCTAAACACACACACACACACGGCCATTTACAGCCTGATCTTTTCTAAACAACTGGCCTGAAAAGTACATTGCCATTTTTCCAAGCCACAATAAGGACTCACTCCTTGGTTCATTTCAGAGGTAGGAAAATGATGCTCACAACCTTCTGCTCCTAGGTTCTCCCTACTCCTCTCTCAAGCTTGTCTCTTGCTGTGCTTGCTTCTAGTCACCTGGCTTTGCACAGCTTTCTTTGGTTTTGGACTACACTAACATCTGGGCAGAGGGAGAAGCAAAGAGCAGATTTTAACTGATCCTTTGAGTTCACTGAATAAACAAAAAAAAATACATTACAAGGGGTTGTCCATATGGAGAGTTGTACCAGTATTCACTAAGGTATGAATTTAAATACTGCGACTGTTATACCTGTATAGTGTGCCATGCAACACACTTGCCCTTCTCAGAGGGTACATTTTTCTGGATTAGCGTGTTGTGTAGGATAGTGTTCCATGCAACACTGGTGTTCCATGAAAAACCTGCAGGTGTGCAGTAAAAGTTTGGAAAAATAATTCAAGGTATCTATTTTCTGTTATTAAACCCAGATACAGTGATACTTTTCCGTTGCTAAGATACCTAATTAACTTAATTCAGTTTGGTTTTGCTGTATATGTTTCTGTTTGCTTTGGGGTTTTTTTTTTTTTTTGGTCTGATAATTTTTTTTTAAGAAAATTTTCAGAGGTGTCCTACTTAGAAAAATATTACTGTTCGGTGTCATGTGGTCTCAAAAACTTTAAGAAACACTGGCGTAGGAGACTATTTAAGATCACTGAAAAAAAAGCCAGTGTGCACTGGGATTTACATAGGTATAGTGAGAGCAGTTTAACTGTACCCTGGATCAGTGTTTCTTAAACTTTTGGACTTTTTAAGAAACACTGCCCTGGATGATTTCACCAGAGTAACTAGCACAGGTTCATCATGTACACAAACCCTAAAATGTGAGCAGGCATCCTGATGAAAAGGTGAGAAGAATTTTCTTGTTGGTAAGACCAGTGCGCTATGGATATAGTCCAACAAACTGCCATTGCGTTCCCCAGACCCTGGGATCCCAGGCATGGAGTAATCTCTGGGCTGGAGTCAGAACTAGTGTTCCCAGTACGCTGAGCTCTTGGGCAGCTGCCCAGAATTGATTCAGGTGCCACCAAGCTGATTAGCAAAGCACTCACAGCTGGCAACATGTGTTACTATTGGTGGTTCACATGCCTTGGCGCACATAACAAAATTTATTTTGCACGTGGATGTTAAAAACGTGAGGGAACCCTGGTCAGGACAAGAGCCCAGACCCTTGAATAGATCATTAGACTGAACCTCTCTCTTTGACAACTAGAGACCAAGACCAGCTGCCCGTGGAACACAATGGGGTCTTGGTCCAGGCACCACTGAAGTGTACTTTTGGCAGGGAACCCCGGTGTCTGCTGCACCAGCAGAGCACAGGGCCCAGCCATGGAAAGGGTACCGCTGTGGGGAAGTGGCACCCCTAGGTGCTGTACGTGGCCGAGCATTTCTGACACCCTCCTGCACCAGAGCTCGTGGCCAGCACAGAGCACCTACCAGCTGGCTAGGCAAGGTGCTGGCAGCCGGTCTGCTGAGAGTCCAGTTATACCAGCCTGTTCAGATGTGCCACCTGTGGAGGCATCCATCCTTCTGGGTTGCAACAGGCACTGTCTCCAGCCCCCCATGGCCAGCACAGGCTGCCGCGTACTCCACTGCCCATTCTGGCACCAGCAGGCTCACTACAGGCCAGTGAGGAGAGGCCCCCTAGCATGGCTGTATCCTGCCTGACGTCCCCCATACTTGAAGGGGAGCCAGGCAAGTGAACTACATGAAGAGACCTGACAGCTGTTCTGACACTGCTCCCCATCTGCCGCCGGGTACAGCCACACCCCCAGGCCCAGGCACGGAGCCGGGAGGACAGCAGAGGGTGGACAGTGCTCTCCAGCTTTGGGGCAAGTTTCTGTACTCCACCCCATCCGCCCAGCCCAGGGGCTGAGGGGCTGCAGCTTGTGCTCTCACTAGGGTGGGGGTGCTGGGGGCCATCAGCCCCTACTGCTGGCTATGGGACTCCTGAGACCTGCTCTAACCTGCACACCCCGTTTCTACTCTCCTGTGGGACATGTGGTAGTAGGGAAGTTCCAGAGCACCAAATCAGCCTGGGCGCACCTGCTTCCTCCCTATCCAGCCATGGTGCCCTCCACACCTCCCCCCACGCGGCACTGGGAGGGGCAGTGCACCAGTGAGTCTCCCAGGGGGAATCATGGGACCTTCCCTGCAGCTCCATTGCAGCAGCACAGCCTGCACCCAAGGTGCAGGACAGTCATACAACCTCCAAACCAGGCCTGAAGGGGTTGAGCGACAATACTCTGGACTGGTAGCCTGCACATGCTGGCCTGCTGAGGAGACACTCAGTACCCCAGGGAAAGGTGGTGGACAGGCTGCACAAGGGAAGATCCCTTCTGAAGGAAGCCTAAGCCTAGAGGAGACCCCAAGCGGGTCAGGCCACATTCAACACCTTCTCCAGCCACCCCTCCCATTTAGTACCAGCTGGTGCTACAGGGCCCCAATCCTTTGGGTCCTTTTTGTTAAGTGATTGACTGTCTGGATTCCAGGGAACCTGGCCCAAACTGAAGGGACCTACAGGTCAACAGTCACTTTTAGCAGCCCGTGGAAGGGAAAGGCCCAGGTATTGCTACCAGGTCCCCTTAAGGGCTGCAGGAGATGAAGCCAAAGGCCAGACAGTTAGAATGAGAAATGAGTTGCCTGTACTGCTCAGGCAGAGACACAAGGACCAGAAGCCAGGTGCATGAACCACTAGGTTGCCTGGTCCTCCAAGCACCCTATGATACGGTTTCATTGGGCAACATTGCACACAGCCCTCTGCACCCTTTTGGGGTCGGTCTTGTTCCTGGGGTGCTTTTTTTGCATGAAAGGGGATGATCTTGGCCCTCTTTGGCTGGGAAGGGAAAGCTGCCACATGAGTAGTGTGCTCATTGGAGTGTCCTGCAGCCCGAGCAGAAGATGACACTTCTGTGCTAGGAAGTGTGTTCAGTCATAGTCCGCTAGGTGCCAACAATCCTTGGGAGGCTTGTAAGAAATAGAGAATCCAGCTCCCTCCCAGGACGAGCCTCTGCCTCAGGAATAAAAGACTCAGTTGAGCATCTGTACTTATTCTCAGCTGTTTATTTAAACATTTCTTTCTCCATTAGCTTCTCTTCTTCTCCTCTCTCCAAAATAAAACGGGAATTAGGTTCTACAACGTTAGATAATACTTCCGACAGAAAAGTGCTGTTTCTCTAATTAGCTGCACTATTCAAAACAATCCAAGTGGGGGTGGGTGGAAGCTTTTTCATTCTGCCATCAGGATATGATATCATTCACAACATCGCTTAATTAAATACTAGAAGTGAGTGTTCATGGAAATGAGGACACTTTGGAAATGAATAATTCTTTCCTTAAGTAATTCTTCTCTATGTTCAAATATCGGCAAGAGAAATTTAGCTTTGTCACAGTGATCTGGTATTTAATTATTTTTTTCTCATTTGATTCAATATTTAAAGCATGAACTTTTGATAAAAAGGGAATTAATTCACTGGACAATTTGAAATGAATAATCATTCAGTATGGTACCAAAGCGAAACCCCAGCTTCCAGAAGTCCTTTAAATGCGTGAGACACACTAGCCAATCTCAGCCTCCTTTGTAAAATGGACTCGTGAGACACGTCTTTCACATGCCAGCATCAAGGGGAGGTTTTTCAAAAGCACTTCAGTGCTGGTCAAATTCTGCTCCCACTAAAACCAATGACAAACTTTCCGCAACTTCAAGGGAGCAGAGCTGGCCCAACACGAGCAAAGTCTGCATATCCTCTGGCCAGTCAATAAACATCCACTTTGTGTGATACGGGCAATGTATGGCAGCAGGGGGCTGCGGCTATGGGCAGACAGAAGGCAGGAACATCCTTGCTTTTATGTTGTTAGGGCCAATCCCAAATCCATTCTGAGGTAACGAGGAGACTGATTTAGATCTGATTTTTCAAAGAGTGACTGGTGGGGGGGATAATCTGGTTGGTTTCAACAAAACAGATTTACTCTTTCTTGCTAAAATGAAAAACCAAGAGGGGAGCAGGGTGGGCGAGCACTCGAAATGTCAGTGAAATAAGTTCGACCCAAACTGATGTGTTTTGTTTTGGTAGGGACCTGGGGGGCATAGTTATACTTTTAACATCACCGCAGTTTTTTTCCAGGGAAAGCGATTTGCAGGTGGAAGGGCAGCAGGGAAGAGTGTGACTCACTGCTGCAGCGCCTCCTGCTGGTCACTCAGGAATTAGCTCTTCCTCAGCAGGGCACCCTGGGCTGGCTGGTGCGCTAGCCGTCAGTGCTCCCTGCTCTGTGCACGATCTGGTCTCCAGACCCACATCGCTCTCTGGATTGTGGCATCCTCTTCGGGACCTCTGGCAGTGCTCACTGGACAGTCCCTCCTCTCTCTGAGGTCTCAGCAGTCCTGCCTCCATGTACTTACCACTGTGACCAGCTGGTGTTTTTGCCTAGCCCCTCACAGCTCATAATGGACACTGTTTAATGGGGCTAGATGTGGTTCAAGGGGCTCCACCAACTATTCTGAGTCCCAGCCCAGGGACGCTCTCATGGCAGTCTTGTCCTGCCCTCCTCTTCTCTTCCTGCCTCACTTTCTCTGGGCCACTTCCCCTATAACTCCTTGTATCAGGCCATCAGTCTGGCAGATGACAGGCTGGAGCTTCTCCCTGGCTCACCTGAGCCTACTCAGCACTGCTCAATGTAAGGCACTGTTCCCCAGCATGGAGCCAGTCCTGCACCCTCCTTGGTTAGGCCCCAACTGACTCAGCTCTGCTGAGCAACTCTTTACATACAGGACTGGTCCAGATAGCTTCCTTCTCATTGGCTCCCCTAGAAGCCCCGTCCTCATTGTCTCGGGTGTTATGCGGGTTCCTGCCAGCCTGCATTAATGCCTTCCTTGCAGGAGTGGGGCTTTGGCCCCTTTACAGCCAGATTTAACCCAAAGTTGCAAATCATCCTGGTGACCTCAAAAATGCATTTTTCATAAAGTTACTCTTCATCAAAACATATTCTTTCAACTTTCCTCCCACTGACTTCAGTGGGAACTAGATCAAGCATTTATATGCCCGACTGCAAAGGAAAATGTACAGAAAACAAACAGGAGCATGTCGTGTGCAGGAGGAATAAAGATAGGAAAAAGTGAGGTAGTCAGGGAGCAAGAGAGATGAACCAAGGGAAGTGTTGCTCATATTGATGATGGCCTATATTATGCAGAACTTTATCTAACTGGTGGCCAGTTAGTCCAGCTCTGTGAAGGGAAGCCTCTGGATTTAGCAGTGCATACTAGCGCCAGGCAGTCCAAGCACAGCTTTTTCCATAGTGAAGACAAGGTGAAGGAGAGCCATGAAAAGAAACTCACTCAGTGGATTATGACGTTTGATCACTAACATCCTGTAATTCAGTCTCTTAATTATCACTAAATCAAAGCTATTTTTGTTTCTCTGCCAGCCCATAAAACAGTAACAGGCCATTCGTTGTGCCATCTGTTTTATACTAATAAATTCTGATAAGAAATGGTTTACTATTTCTGATTATTCCCTTAGGAACTAAGGCCAATCATGGATTTTTTATTTATCAAAAAAATTAACGTTTGTAACCAATATCTGTTCTCTTTTATCCATCTTACCATTTGAATTGCAGCTGTGACTAGGAACACCAGCCATATACCAGAAACCCATTGGGCTAGATTCTATATGAACACAGAACAAATACCGATAATACCAATATAGCACTTTTCCTCAATAGATGTCAAAGCATTTTACAGAGCAAGTCAAGTTTAATTATTTCCATTTCCAGAAAGCCATTTGACCTAAATCACACAGCAGGTCACTGGCTTAGCGGGGACTAGGACTCCAGGGCTACGTCTACACGTGCAGCCAACATCGAAATAGCTATTTCGATGTTGCGACATCGAAATAGTCTATTTCGATGAATAACGTCTACACGTCCTCCAGGGCCGGCAACGTCGATGTTCAACTTCGACATTGCTCAGCCCAACATTGAAATAGGCGCAGCGAGGGAACGTCTACACGTCAAAGTAGCACACATCGAAATAGGGATGCCAGGCACAGCTGCAGACAGGGTCACAGGGCGGACTCAACAGCCAGCCGCTCCCTTAAAGGGCCCCTCCCAGACACAGTTGCACTAAACAACACAAGATCCACAGAGCTGACAACTGGTTGCAGACCCTGTGCCTGCAGCATAGATCCCCAGCTGCCGCAGAAGCAGCCAGAAGCCCTGGGCTAAGGGCTGCTGCCCACGGTGACCATAGAGCCCCGCAGGGGCTGGAGAGAGAGCATCTCTCAACCCCCCAGCTGATGGCCGCCATGGAGGACCCAGCAATTTCGACGTTGCGGGACGCGGATCGTCTACACGGTCCCTACTTCGACGTTGAACGTCGAAGTAGGGTGCTATTCCTATCTCCTCATGAGGTTAGCGACTTCGACGTCTCGCCGCCTAACGTCGAAGTTAACTTCGAAATAGCGCCCGACGCGTGTAGACGCGACGGGCACTATTTCGAAGTTGGTGCCGCTACTTCGAAGTAGCGTGCACGTGTAGACGCAGCCTAGGTGTCTCAACCCCAGCTTAATGATCTTCCACTAAGCCACACTAGATAGTTTTGCCATACCGCTAGGAGAATGTTACAAGAAATATGCGTAGCTATAGCCAACCAGGCTCACAAGGAAACCTGGAGCACATATCAGTCAGCACAATAGTTTTTTAGACAGCACCTGTCCCTCTGGTACTTACTGGAGAAGTGCACTAGCACATGTCTAATTTTAAACACCTAAGTTGCAGAAACAAGAAGTCCTGTGGCACCTTATAGACTAACAGATTTATTGGAGCATAAGCTTTGCTGGGCAAAGACCCACTTGGCCAAACTGAAAAGTGAAATGTTTCCATCTTTAGTCTGATTTTTTTGGACTGAAACAATTCAGTGAATCAGACATGAATTCATGCTGAAAGGTTGAGGTGCTGCCAGACCTGCCCATTTTGCAAAATCAATCAATCAAAAAATAAAAATCACCCAGCCATCCTCTGAACACCTCGGGCATGGACAAAGCAGACAGGACACAGCTGCGGAGAGATTTCACTGACGCCTGTGTAAGTCCCACCCTCCTGTTCATCAGCCCAGTATGAGGTTGTTCAAGACAGAGTATGTGTGCACTGTGGTGTGTTTTACACAATGTTGGGGAGCTGGGCTCTCGGTGTCCTCTGCAGTGTGTGTCTTTGCATATTCCCCTCAGACCAGACACACCAGCAGCAGCAATGCTTCATTCTGTAAGAAACAGCAGATCTGAGAGCCTCGCTGGGCCCCCGGACAAGGTGGAGGTAAGGAAAGGGCAACGCCACACTCCTGGAAGGGGTGGGGCCATGGCAGAGGGGCGGGGCCTGGCCAGCCAGTCATCAGCTATGCCTGGACCACGGCATGTCCCCCAACCCCTCCCCCAGCCTTCATCACTGCCTGCAACACACCGTGTGGTGCTCTGACTGCAATGTAAAGTGTCCAGGGGTACGGACACCTCCCCTGCTGCAGTAGGGATGGCTGGGAGCTCTGGGCCCTTTTGGATTATCAAGTCCCAGGGCAGCTGCACCGTTCACTTTCCCTGCCCCTCATTGTCAGGCCTGATGAGGAGACACAGAACAGGACGATAGTCCGACCACCTCCTCTTGGTTTGCATGTCTCCTGCTCCCAGCACCAGTCAGTGCTAGGAGGGCAGAGGGGACCTGCTGACAGGAATCCCAGGAAATTCTCCCAATGTGCATTGGTTTTCAGTCCTGAACTTCTAATTACCATGGACAGTACGTAAAGCACTTGGGACCCTTGTATGAAAAAGCTAAAATCTCATTGCAAAGTATTTATCTCAGTCTCAGAGAACTGTCAGGCTCCTACCCCAGGGTAAGCCCGTACACCCTTATCAAAGTGAGAGCCACCTAAGGCATTAAGAGCAACCAGCAAATGCTTCTGCCTCGTTTGTTTCCATAATGATCCAAGCACACACCAATAAAAATGAAATCAGTTCAGAGTCAGAATTTGTCATACTACATACAGCTCTTCCTCTGGATGGAATAACCAAACCCTCCTGGTTTTCTGTTCTGGGAATTCACAAGGAGCTGAGGGGGAGGGAACAGGGTGCCTGGGCTCCAGGGTTACGAAGTAAAAATCACACCTGTGCTCAGAGAGTGGGGAGAGGCAGAAATGCCATCGGTAGGATAAACAAGCTGTAGTAATCTTCTCTGGATTTATCAAATATTCATGGGGAGTAGGCTGGAGCAGGGAGGATACAGAACTAATACTGAGAACCCAGAGGTGTTCAGGTTTGTCTGATTCCCTGGCATTCTCCGGTCCCTATGCGCAGAGCTGCATTTCCACTTTACACTCACAGATGCTTCTTTGCAACTAGCTTGGATTAGAACAACACTATGGCTGCTGACAGAATGCAGCCGTCTGTTCCTAATGAAGCAAACCAAGTAGGCAGACAAATTGCTCGATGGGATTCTGCTGTATCCCTGCTTTGTTACTGAGAGCCAGCTGGGGCAGCGAGTGATTCTGTGGCTGAGTGACATTCGGCCTTTACCAATGCAAGAGCCATCCTGCAATTACACTGAGCAGCAGAGAGCCACCAGGGAATTCCATGTTTGTGTGTGACAATGCATGTGACAGTCATCTCAGCAGTTAAACTAAGTTTGTAGCATGGGGGCACGAGGTTGCAGAAGTACAAGCTTCCCCCAGTGAAAGGTCAGGCTTGTCTACACACACAGCCCACCAGGGTGTGTAGGGAAGATGCTCAACCCAGCTGGGAGAGAGCTCTCCCACGTGGGTAATAAAACCACCTCCGTGAGTGGCAGAAGCAATGTTGGTGAGAGAAGGTCTCCCACTGAGGTAATATTCTCCATGCCAGAACTTAACTTACGCCACTCACACACCAAGCTGACATGAGTGGAGGTGTAGTTGTAGCCTCTCCCTCCCTTCTCTAGGGTTGCTCTTCAAGCATCAGAAGCAAAGCAGCCAGGGAAAGGCCCCGCACTGCGGATCATTTGACACACCTCCCCACCCCCACGATGGCTGTGGGCAATCAGAGAACATTTCAGAACAGAAAGAGAAGCAGGAGCAGTACCAGGGTCAAGACCACCTCAGGACCCAACTGCCAGCTGGGAACAGTGTCTGGAAATGGGCCTCAGATGTAAAGGAGTAAAAGCCAGGCAGACAGCACTGAAAATATAGCCGCTTTTGTCAGGGCCAGGGCTAGAATCTAACAACTAGTCTCCATCTACCTAATGGAAACCAACCTTACAGGGCCTGCTCTCCCCTCACATTTATACCAATGGGCCTCAAGGCTCAAAGGGCACCAGAGTCAGTGAGGGAAAGTCCAGGAGCTCTCAACCTGTATCTTTCATTGTACAACTCTCCTCGAGGTTGATAGCATGAGTCTCAACACCACCGGGCGGGGTTGGCCTTGCCCCCTAAAGACTATGTGTGACAGAATCGTTAATATAGAAAATCTTTGAAGAAGATCCACTGTGTCATAAATAGTGTGTCAAGGTTGAGAACAGGGAACCTCAACAGGAAATCTCCTAATTGGAACCAAGGCATTTGTTCCTCTGCAACTACTGCACCCAAGACAGCAGAGAAATTAAGCTCCAGGTTAGCCAAACTACTGGTCTTTGACAAGAAAAAGCCATCAACTTCAACAGTAGCAAGAGGCAGCTCTTCCAACGTGGGAGACATGAACTTCTGTGTCATCCTCAAGCAATTTCAGCAGGAAAGGGTAGCACAGTGATTATTTAAGCATCTCAATTCAGGGTGCGTTGGCGGAATGAGAAACTTTTCTTTACCACCACTGCCCCTTGTTGAGATGATGACTTTTCCATCAGGCAGCGATCCACCTGAAAGCAAGGCAGCAACACTGAGTGGGAATGAAATGATTGATGTCAATGGGACTACTTGGTGAAGTTGAAAAAGGTGTACATGTCTTGGCAAACTTTGGCTTCACTCTCCTAAGAAAACTGGCAAAACTGCATATATCTTCCGAGGAATTGCCACATCTTGGCTACATCTACACTAGCACACGACATCGAAGTAGCCTATTTCAATGTAAGAACAACAAAATAGGCTAGTTCCATGCATATCATCTACATGTCCTCCAGGGCTGGTGCCGTCAACGTTCAACGTCGAAGTAGCGACGGAGAATGTCGAAAGGAGCCGCCCCGGAAGGAAATGCGGAGCGTCCACACACACAAGTGCTCCCCATCAAAATAAGGGGCCAGCAAAACCCCAAGCCTCTCCCTTAAAGGGCCCCTCCCAGACACACTTGGCCTGCACAGCCCGAGATCCACAGAGCCAACAACCAGTTGCAGACCCTGTGAACACAGCATGGACTCCCAGCTGCAGCAGCAGCAGCAGCAGCCAGAAGCCCTGGGCTAAGGGCTGCTGCACACGGTGACCATAGACCCCCACAGGGGCTGGACGGAGCATCTCTCAACCCCTCAGCTGATGGCTGCCATGGAGGACCCCGCTGTTTCGAAGTAGCGGGACATGGATCATCTGCACACGCCTACTTCGACGTTCAATGTTGAAGTAGGGCGCCATTCTCATCTTCGGATAGGAATAGCAATTTCAATGTCTAGCTGCCTAACGTCGATTTCAACGTTGAAATAGCACATGGCGTGTGCAGACACAACGCGTGCTATTTCGATGTTGTGCCCACCCCTTCGAAGTAGCCGGTGAGCGTAGACTCACCCCTTGAGCACAGTGTTCTTTGCCTCTATTTTTTATCAGCTTTCTTTCTCCTCAGTATTTAAAATACCTATATTTAGCACAAGGGGAGGTAGAAAAGAGAGAAGCAGAAAACAAACCAAGCATAGAAACAACCAGAGCACGTGTACAAAAAGTGCCGGGCCTTCTATCAGAAAAGACTTCAAACTTCTTTAAAAAAACCCACCCCAAATGTTGGAGAAAACAGCTTAGTGAAATTACAGGAGTTTTCACAAGCTCAACGTTAAAAACCACTTCTGATTTGGATTTGGTGGAATACAGGTTGAACTGCTTTAGTCTGGCACACTCAGGACCTGACTGGTGCTGAATGAGAGAATCTGCCAAACCACGAGTGTTTAGCAGCACTACCGACACTGCCACTGCTTATTTGGCTCTTCAAAAACATTGAGGGATAAATAAATCACAGCTAAATAACAGCACAGACACTGAGAGCCAGAACTCACGGCTCTTGTCTAAACAAACTTTATGGAACAGCAGGAAACTTGGCCACAGCCATGGTAATTAGACATGCAGCTAACTAAAATAATGCTGGACCATGGATGTTGCTGGACCAGAGAGTGCTGGACTAGAGAGGTTCAACCTGTATCATACCTGCAGCAATCTTGAGCCTGATCAAAGCATGCCGAAATAAAAGCTTTTCCCCCTGGTTTCAATGGGCTCGGGATCTGACTCTGAAATGAGTGAGTTTTATTCCTCAAATACCAAACAGCATTCTCAGAGCATCACTCACTGTAAACTGGAGTAAGTTATATCTCCATCAGTTTGCTTGCTCCTAATAAGCAGCACATCTGAAAGTTTGTGCTGCTTGGATCTTGGAATCTTTGAAATGATTTAATCAGATCTTCACTGTTAAAGAGTGGGTCTCCTTCTGGGCAGATTCCTGTGGTACCCAGCAGCTCCCTGTATGCCTCTCTGATGTGGTTAGCCAGCTTCTGTAATAATTCCCTTTCACTGCAGCAACAATTGCTGATTAACCCACAAGACACCGTCAGAGTTGTCTGATTCCACCAGGTGGGATACAGCTTGCGATACACTAATTGAACTTCTCCAGCTTGGAGGCAGTAACTAATCCAGGCCCCTGAACAGGGTTAAGGACTATTGTTACATGTGTGGAGTGAAAACACTTGATAAACTGCAGAGCCACAGAGCAAGCTTCAGAACTCATGCACCTTTAACCACCTCACCTGAACTCTGCTAGTATTCCAAACCTCTGAGCAGTGGCAGCCAACATTTAAAAGAAAGAAAGAAAAAGAAAATCTAGCCACAGCAGACCGGACAAACTTGAAATTCTTCCCTCCCAAAATGTGGAATTTCTACCACAAGTCACACCAGTACTTTTCTTTCTGAAAACATAGAAACCATCTTGGCACTAACTCAAAGAGTTGCATTTATTTCATGGGCTGAACTGCACCTCACATGGTGGCACTGAAATCAGAGCAGAATTCAGCCTCCAGAGACAGTAGGCTCAAGTGTTTGAGGCTGGGGGGGGGACCCTTCAGTGGATATAGGCAAAAAGGGAAGAGGCTGCAGAGTCAGGAGGTGCTAGAGATGGAAGAAAGGACAACATGTGCTGCATCATTACAGCTACTCATATACCATAGCAGTGTATGACACCACTTATTGTGCTCATTAACTTGATTATTCCCCAAACTGAAGGCTGGACATACATACACATCCCCTCTCTTGCATTTACGGCATGTGTTAGCTCAAAAGCAACCATGTCCACCTCCTCACAAGCAGCCTGACTCTCTGTGTCTCCATTTGTGGGGGCCCACACTCAAAGTTCCTGTGACAAAAGAGGCTGGAGGTATTTCAAACTGCCACAGAGTGATGCACGCTCTAGGGGTACATCTACAGAGCAGAAAAAAAAAAGCCGCAAACCGACAGACACAGCTCTCAAAACCTGGACTGAACTCCTGTGACTCTCCTGCAGGAGCCAAACGTAGCCGTGAAGACTTTCAGATGCAGGGTGGAACCAGTGATCCCTATGCACTTGTGCAGCCACTGTTGAGAGACTCAAATGTCCCAGCCAACTAAATGAGTGCCCACAGCTAGGTTTTGAGTTTCTACTGGTGGTGCACATCTACCCACGCCTTGGTGCACACCACAACATTATTCTGCACATGGATGGAAAAGATTAGAAGAAACATTGTCTGGAACCTACATTTCAAAACATCGCGTACCTTGCTAGGTTTCAAAGTGCAGGCTCCTGACTGAGCCAGAGGAGCTACACTGCTATTTATCACCCCGCGGCACAAGCCTGCATCAGTCAGGAGCTCTGAGAGACCAATATAACAGGGTGTGCGGGTGGACGGGAGGTTGCCATGTAGAAGTACTCCTAGAAGCTAGAGACACCCTATGCATACTGATAGTGGGGGAGGGGCCAGAATGAGGGTAGCTGACTTCCGCAGTTTTACTGAGCATGCTGAGTCCATGTAGGCGAGATCCGTTTGTGTGAGCATGCTCAGTCCAAACCAAGTAAGAAATTGGGGGGGGGCACATGATCCCACTCGGTTCACACTCCGTGTGTTGTCTCTGCTAGAAGCAGTGACCACTTCCTACAACGCTGGTCTTAGTCACTCTATTCTTGATCCTTCAGATTCTACCTCCCACCAAAATCCCAACCCCTTCCTAGGGGCAACTAATTCACTAACAGGATTTGACATAATTCCAGTGCACTTCTGCCTCCTGTTAATCTTAATATTGTAAAAGAAGCTGTACTGTAGCCACGAATATGCCCTATCCTATTGTTTCCTTAGGCTTGGGTGATGCCATTGTTTGTTTGGATGCAGTAGGTATATTGCATTCTGGCAGATGGAAAGGGCTGGTCCATTAGGCCCTGAAACATAATGCTATACTTTGTTATTTTTTTCAAGCAACTATGGGTCTTTCACACTGTTCTCTGTCCCATCTGGCCTCTGGAAGCGCTGTACTCCATTTTAATTCAAGTCACCCTTCCCTTCATTTTGGTATTCTTTGTTCAATGTCACAGCAAGAACAGACACCTGATTGCCTCTATACATGTGTATAATTACTCTAGCTCAGGAGAATTATAGCCAATATTGCCACCAGTGCATTTGCTAAGTCTTGAATCAACAGCAGCAGGAAAAATCATGAACAATTCATACGGTATTTTGAAAGGAATCGAGATAGCTGTGGAAATCTCTGGATGCTGGGAATGTAATAATGTCACCGCCTTGTGAAATGCGCTGCACTGTTCAAGATAATAAACAAGACTGGGGCTAGATATTTTGATAGCAAACTCTTTGAGCAGAGACCCCTTTTTCTAATAGAGTCCTAGTCCATGCTTTGGGTGCTTGGCCTGTGATGATGAAAATGATACAGAACAATAGACGTCTGAAGAGGCATGTTTGCTGTTTTCAGCTGGTTAGAAAGCGGTAAGTACTTTCTGTCAAAATCTGTGACAAAATACTTTCCCCCTTTTTCAAAATCTTACCTGGGACTTTTCAGGAGGGGTTAGTGAAATTGTTGGCATGTTGCTCTGGAGTTTGAAACATTTATCAGGATTTGCTTTTTTCCATCCCAAAATACAACTTGTCTAAGTAATGCCAATTTTCTATGGCAAATTCTCCATTAGAAGAAGGCTACTTTTCATTTTAAAAATCCCTAACTCCTAAGGAATAATTTTGAGCAGCTACAGAAATGATAAAGCAAATGGCCACTGCATGATTCTAAAGGACATTGTAAATAAGCAAGCTCAAAATAAGCAGCTGGGCCCAATTGCTTACCCAATTCTATGACAGAGGAGTGTTAGGGCTATACTTTGTCTTTGCCTGTTTTAAACAAGCCAAGTGATAAAGGGACATGAACTCCTGCACCTATGGCTTGATCGTCCATCTGAGGCCTTGCTTTTATACATAACCTTCCCCCCCGATTGCTTTTGACTGTATCCTTCTGACACACCTGCACAATTGTTAACCAGGTCTGAGGTGGGGGACTAAACTACACCACTGTAAAGTCTTCAGGGAGTTACCTCATCCCTTGACAGAGGGAGGAAGTGAGATGCAACAGCAGAGAAACAAATGTTAGGGTAATGTTCTCTCTACCAGTTACAAAGAAGGTTGGAGAAGGTTAAAGGTGAAGTTACTGGGTAATATCAAGAGTCCATTCACCTCTGTTTGCCCCTCTGTAAAACTTGCATTACATACTCCACTGGGGCAGGAAGAGTTAATTAATGAAGGTCTGTAAAGTCCTTCAAGAGCCCAGATGTAAGATATAAACAAATTACACAGTGTAAACAAAGCATAATTAATTATTGTTATGGTTACACTGTTGCAGCTTTACAAATATTTTAAAAGGTCAGGCCCAGGCACAACAGAAATCTGCAGCTGCAAAAAGTCTCCAAATTCTAAGAAATTAGGGTTTCCCCAGAGATTTTCTGTTTTCCACCGCCTCTAAGCTTTCACACAAGAAAACACTTTCTGGCTGTGAAGATCACTACGGTAATGTAAACCACCAACTTTCTGAGTCTGCAGGGAGGCTGAAATAATCATACCGAGAGGAAAGAAAACCTTCCCTCCCTCTTACTACAGTGATCTGCATGATTTTCAAACCTAATTAGGAACAGTTAGGGAGCAGCTCTCTTAACCTTTTCAGTACCAGCCACTGCACCAAACAGCCAGCTATTGTGCTGTTTAGCATGATTGGCTCCCACTCTTTGGATTAAAGGAAGGCCTGTTACAATTCATGCCACGTGTCCGGACTGTTAAAAGAGCATTTTGGTTACGATAATGAATGAGAAGTTTGCTTCTCTCTTGATAAGTAGAATAAAAGGGAGGATTACTGGAATGCCAGCTTTTAAAAAAAATAAAAATAAAAAAAAGAGCAAACACATGGAAAATATTGCTTTCATCCCTGATCCAAAGCCAAACAAAATTATTGGGAGTCTTTCCCTCAATTTCAATGCGCTCTGAGTCACTAATAGCAAAGTTTGCATAAGTTTCTCTCAAACTTGTGCAGTAGCTAAGGCAATTCACTTTAATAAGCCACTGGATATTTTTCAATTATACTGGTTATCTTACCTGGCATTACTGAGTCCTAAAATAAGAATAAAGGCAAATAGCACAGAAAATGAAAAGCATCGTCTCTGCTTTAGGAAGCCTACAGATTTCAGGAGAGGAGTGGGACCTTTTGAACAAGTTCTTTGCAGATATCTATTGCCCTCGGTTTAATTAACTGAGTATATTTCCCAAATCATAATTACTTGGTTTCGGCCACGTACAATCACTTGGTTCTGAACAAATTTGACTGTAGTGTTACAGCAGCATACACGCAAAAATGAAAATCTTCTTCTAGAGAGAGGATTTTATCCAACCTATGGAGTAGATGAAATCTGATGAAGCAGGTCTTTGCCCACGAAAGCTTATGCTCCAAAATACCTGTTAGTCTATAAGGTGCCACAGGACTTCTTGTTGTTTATGGAGTAGAAGTTACACAAGAGGCCACAGTGCAATTAGGACAGCAACAGAATGTGTTAATTAAGAGATGAATTTGACCGTGTGGTGGAAACACCTAACACGATGAGTTTGTTGCTTAGCAGGCAAGATGAGGGGAGGGGCATTTTTGTATTATTTGTTTTATTTTTCAGGAATGTTGTGTTCTTTGTTTTATCCCCGGGGGGTGGAGGTAGTTGGGGAGTAAGTGAGCGGAAGGCCTGGTAGGAAGCATTGGAGAGCAAACCTGCCCTGCAGGTACATTTCAGCAGCAGCTTCTGCCCATGGGGCTGGTCTCAGCTCTCCATTCGGAGGGTGGAGGGACAGCCAGGACAAACTGGAGTGAATGGTACGACCGTGCTATGCAGCAGGGAACATGGGACAGAAGTTGGGCGAGTGCAGGGAATGGCTCCTGCTGAACATAAAACAGCCACACTGGGTCAGACCAAAGGTCCATCTAGCCCAGTATCCTGCCTGCCAACAATGGCCAATTGCAGGTGTCCCATAGGAGCAAACAGAACAGAGAATCATCAAGTGATCCCTCTCCTGGTGCCCATTCCCGGCTTCTCACAAACAGATGCCAGGTACACCATTCCTGCCCATCTTGGCTAATACCATCAGTGCACCTGTCCTCTACGAATATAGCAAATTCTTTTTTGAACCCTGTTAAAGTCCCAGTCTTCCCAACATCCTCTGGCAGGGAGTTCCGCAGGGTTGATTGTGTGTTGCATGAAGAAATATTTCCTTCTGTTTGTTTCTGTTGCTGACAGAATATGTCGGTAACACAGAAAAGAGGAGTAGATTTTCCTTTCTTACACAGGTCTACATCAGGAGCAGCGCCTCTGAATTCAGTAGAGCAATGGTGCCAAACTACCTTAAGCAAGAGGAGACTCAGGCCTTGGACATCAAGCATCTCAGTTGCTCCTCTGTCATTCCACTTTGTGTGTCCTGAAGGCTGTCAGACTTGATTCCAGGGTACATGAAGTCAAAGCTCTTGCCTCTGAGAGTGGCTTGCCCTTGATGCTTCTGAGGAGAGGGACAAAGTTGCCCCAACAACTGTCATAGCACCTATCAACAATATAGCTAAGCTCTCCACTGTGCAGAGCTGTTTGTGATGTCCCTAGCCTGACTGGTACATGTCTCCAAGTCAACCTAGATGAATATTCTGGGTACCTTTTTCTAGAGATTGCCTGACCCCAACCTGGGCACAGGTGTGACCCTGAAATTCAGTAAGAGGGCTAGCTCTAGCTCATTGGGTCCTGAAAGGGGCTCAGGCTGCCTGGAGCGACTTACACAAGGACTGGAGCTTCCACCATCACCTCTTTTCAAACCAAGCAAGAGAGAAAGCAGGGAGAAATTGGAAGCTTGTCCTGGTTCAGTGGGTGATGACACACAGAGAAGAGCCATGAGAGATGTGTGTGGTTCAGCTGTCAGGTTTAAAGAACAGTACAGATGTCTGTTTTAATGAACTCCCGTAGGAGAGGCAAAAGGTGCTGGGCTTTGGGGCTTTGGCACATCAGCAGTAACACAAATAGCCAACAGAAGGTACGTTCAAATGTCAGCACCTGAATGTAAAAAAAACAGCGTTTTTTACTTCTCCGAACAAGTTCAAGTTTGAGGTTTGAACAACAGCGGGAGTCAATGATTATTGGAGCCAGACTGAGGGATGTTAAAACAGTTAAGGTGTTCAGAGATAGTGGTTAGCCAATTAACCCTTCTAACCTAGGTCCTGCTGCTCAGCACACCAGACTCAGGCAGCCAGGGCTGCTCTGGCTTGGTGCAACTAGCCACCACTGGAGTTAACTCGCAAGGGCCAACTGACAGTTTAATGCCCCTCATTTGTTCCTCACAAGCACAGACTTGATCGCAAAAATTCCTGACCTAGAAGTCAGTGCAATGGTCAAGAAGCCAGGCTGATTTGCCACCAAGGTCACCTCTATGATCTGCATTGCTGTAGCGCTGGAGTACCTCATAACATGCTTCTTCTCAAAACACTGCTGCAAGGAAAGGAAGTGCTACTGCCCTCATTACAGATGGACAATTGGGGCACAGACAGAGCCAGGCCCAGATCCTGGGAAGTTCTTAGGAACCTAACTTCTCTTGATTTCAAAGGGAGTTAGGTACCCAAATCTCCTTGAGCATCTGGCCTAAGTAACTTGCCCAAATTCACACAAGATGTCTATGGTCAAGCAAGGAATTCAACTCTTGACTCCTCAGTGCCAGCCTAGCCATCCATCTACTAACCCAGTGACTGCCCTTCTTCCCCAACTAGGAGCACGTCACGCAGAATATTGCTCTTTACTGAGCAGGAAGAAACATGCAGAGCAACAGTGATGTCTGAGTAATTCACAGCCCCGGCAGCGTGCAATAACTCCTGCTGTCCTTATGTCATCTCCAAGGCATGCTTTCAAAGGACTAACTCTTATCGCTAACTATGACCCTATTGGCTGCTCTGCTCTGGTAGCCCAAGAGGACCACAAAGCTGGTTTAATTGGCCAACCAGGAATTCCTTCAGCTTACAGGGAATCCTCAGGTAGCATGATGCCGGCATCTCCCTATACTGCCGTGCAGTTCCTAGTATCAGGACCCTGGGTAGAGTGTCACAGTTGTGGCTGCTGGGAACCTACAAAGCATGGAGTGCCTTAGAATGGGTCTTACTACCCTTCAGGGGCCCAGGATTGGGGTGGAATTAAAGTGTTCCTAAGTTTGAGGGGCAGTACATTTCACAGGGTCCTTCCTTAGCCTTTCACTGCATGTCATACATGGGTCTATTGGATTCTGAGACAGAGCTGGATTTTCTGTATTTCCACTGTGCCGGCTTTCTGTTCAGTGACTAGTCAGAGTCTCGGCCACAAGGCATCACTCTAGCATCTACTCTGACCTCCTGTACATCACAAGCCAGCCGTTTCACCCAGCACCTGCACACTAACCCCAGCTACTGGAGTAAGACCAAAGTGTCACAGCCCACAGGGGATTGGATTTAGCATGTGCTATGGGCAGATGCCTTTGTAAAGATAGCACTTCACTGGATGCCTGAAGGACCATGGAAATGTGTGAGGCCCAAGACATGGCAGCATAGAGTCAAGGCAGGGGGGAGGGATAGCTTAGTGGCTTGTGCGTTAGCCTGCCAAACCCCAGGTTGTGAGCTCCATCCTTGAGGAGGCCACTTAGAGTAAATAGAAATCAGGGATGGTGCTTAGTCCTGCCAAGAAGGCAGGGGACCAGACTAGATGACCCCACAAGGTCCCTTCCAGTTCTAGGAGCTGTGCACATCTCCAATTACCCATTTTTATTTATTTTATGAAGAGAATGAACTACATCTGGGACACACTGGAGAAAATGGGCAAAGACAGAGGTGGAGGGCCTTCATTGCTGCCCTACCTGCCAGCAGGCATAACAAGCTTTAACTAACTAACTAACTATGGGCAGCAAAGAGGAGGAATCAAGATAGCCCAGTGTTTAAGGTCCCAGCAATTGCAGGGCATTATGTCATTGCCTTGGAGTGCTTTCTTAAAACATTGTGATTAAAATATGCACATTTCATGTTGGCTCAGTGTAATAGAGTCAATGACGGTTAATACTTATCCTGAAATACGACCACAGAAAGTTTCTCTCCAGGCATATTTAACAGGAGAAAAACATGGTAACAATTTTGGCATTCTGCTAGAAAATAATCATGCCTTTTGCATTGTGCGTCTTTCCCAGGTATCAATCTTTCAGGCACCAGATCAACCTAACTCCAGAAAGCCAGTCTGCAAACCAGTGGCAACCTTGGATGTGAAGGATGTCAGTAGTCTTTGGTAAAAATATATTCTTAGAGAAGGTTGGGAAAGGTTCTCTTGATCACACGTGTCCCTAAAAGTTACCTAGTCAGTTTCAAAATAGTGGACAGCTTATTTCAAATTCAGTAAACCTCATTCTGTGAGGAGTAGCCCCTATTCCGAAATAGATATTTTGGACTAGGAGCTGTGTAGACAGGGAATAAGGGCTATTTTGAAATAAACTGTTCTGAAATAGACGAGCAGAAATGTAACACTTTAAAGACTAACAAACTTATTTATTCAGTGATGAGCTTTCACGGGACAGACCCACTTCTTCAGATCAATGTCATTTCTAATACAGACTGACTTATATAGAGGACCAAAAAGAAAAAAAATTGCAATAATTTAAATATGAACTCTAACTCAGAAGTCTCACACCCTAATCTGTTGTTAAATCTTCTGTGATGCAGGCCAGAGATTCTCAGGTCTTAAACAGAATGGCCTACTCCATTGAAGTGTTCACTGACAGACTTATGTGTATTGTGTTTCTTGATATCTGCTCTGTGTCCATTTATTCTTTGGTGAAGGTTTTGCCTAGTCTGTCCAATGTATGTAGTGGCAGGGCATGGTTGGCACATAATGGCACATTTAACGTTGCTGGAATTGCACAAGAATCTGCCCTTGATCTTGTTAACTAACATGGTTAGGTCCAGGGATGGCATCCTCAGAATAAATATGTGGACAAAGTTGGCAGCGGTGTTTGTTTAAAGGAAAAGTTCCAGGACACTTCTGAGTTAGAGTACATATTCAAATTCGACACACTAACACATGGTGGCTACGTCTACACGTGCAGCCAACATCGAAATAGCTTATTTCGATGTTGCGACATCGAAATAGTCTATTTCGATGAATAACGTCTACACGTCCTCCAGGGCCGGCAACGTCAATGTTCAACTTCGACGTTGCTCAGCCCAACATCGAAATAGGCGCAGCGAGGGAACGTCTACACGTCAAAGTAGCACACATCGAAATAGGGATGCCAGGCACAGCTGCAGACAGGGTCACAGGGCGGACTCAACAGCAAGCCGCTCCCTTAAAGGGCCCCTCCCAGACACAGTTGCACTAAACAACACAAGATCCACAGAGCTGACAACTGGTTGCAGACCCTGTGCCTGCAGCATAGATCCCCAGCTGCCGCAGAAGCAGCCAGAAGCCCTGGGCTAAGGGCTGCTGCCCACAGTGACCATAGAGCCCCGCAGGGGCTGGAGAGAGAGCATCTCTCAACCCCCCAGCTGATGGCCGCCATGGAGGACCCAGCAATTTCGACGTTGCGGGACGCGGATCGTCTACACGGTCCCTACTTCGATGTTGAACGTCGAAGTAGGGCGCTATTCCTATCTCCTCATGAGGTTAGCGACTTCGACGTCTCACCGCCTAACGTCGAAGTTAACTTCGAAATAGCGCCCGACGCGTGTAGACGCGACGGGAGCTATTTCGAAGTTGGTGCCGCTACTTCGAAGTAGCGTGCACGTGTAGACGCAGCTGGTATGAACAGAAACATCAACTACCTCACACATTACAAGACTGCTTCCCTTCCTTTGATGCTCGTAATTATCTCAGACAGGACAATTAACATCCCCCCAGCTCTCACTCCCTTCCTTCTAGCCTATTTGATTTGACTGTTTTTATTGCAATTTTTTTTTTTTTTTTTTTTTTTTTTTTTACTTTTTGGTCCTCTGTATTTATATAAGTCAGTCTGCACTGGAAATGAAATTGATCTGAAGAAGTGGGTCTGTCCCACGAAAGCTCATCGCCGAATAAATCATTTTGTTAGTCTTTAAAGTGCTACATTTCTGTTGGTTTGTTTTGTTGGAGTACAGACTAACACGGCTATCTCTTTGTTACTATTCTGAAATAGATTATTCCAAAATAATGCTACTGTATAGAAATAGTACACAGGTTGCAAGTGCCTATCTTTTATGTGCTTCAGAGGCTCTAACACAAAATAGGCTCTATAGTGTGTGGACGCACCATTTTGGAATATATTTTGCTTACTTTTGGGCTTCCCTGTAGTGGGGTTGCATTTATCTGGAATAGCTTATTTTGGAATAATAACTCTGGAAGCATAAAATCATAGAATCCTAGGGCTTCAAGGGACCTCAGGAGGTCATCTAGTCCAGCCCCCTGCTTTAAGCAGGATCAACCCTACTAAGTCATCCCAGCCAGGACCTTGTCAAGCCAGGACTTAAAAACCTCTAGTTATGGAGAATCCACCACCTCTCTAGGCAACGCATTCCAGTGCTTCACCTCCCTCCTGGTGAAGTAGTTTTTCCTAATATCCAACCAGCTCCCCTCTTTCTGTAACTTCAGACCATTGCTCCTTGTTCTGCCATCTGACACCACTGAGAACAGTTTCTCTCCATCCTTTTTAGAGCTCCCCTTCAGGAAGTTGAAGGCTGTTATTAATCACCTCTCAGTCTTCTCTTCCATAATCTAAACAAGCTCAAATCCCTCAGACGCTACTCATAGGTCATGTGCTCCAGCCCCTTAAGCTATGAACTATTCCAGAATAACTCTGTAGTATAGACATGCCCTATGGCCGTTTCTACACGTCACTTTCTCCTGAAGCAGCATGCTAATGAGCAGCCTGGAAGATGCCAATGAGGTGCAGATGTAAATTTCTGGTGCCTCATTAGCACATGGTCACGTGAATCGGAGTCTGGAAGAAGCTCTTCTGGACTCCAAAATAGCCGTACAGAAGCATTGGCCCCGAGGATCAGACTCTGATTCCCATGACCATATGCTAATAAGGAACCAGAAATTTACATCCATGCCTCATTAGCATCTTCTGGGCTGCTCATTAGCATGCTGCTTCTGGAGAAAGTGGCATGTGTAGAAATGGCCTATGTGAATATCTGTTTCCTGTTAATTTGTTATCTCCACGGTCCCTCAACAACAGCCTTCCATTGGCGTCAGTCCCCTTCTCACTGTTATTTATAAAAGATCCATTTCAAAATCATTGATGCATCGTTCAAGCTTCTCTGACATGTACTCTTTTAATGGGACAATGTGGAGGTCAGAGGCAAGGGAAGAGGAAGGACCTCTAAGCCCAGTTGGAAATATAAAAGAAAAAACAACTCAACACAGTGAGTAAAGGGGAAAAAGCTGGCTATATCGTTTGCACATTTTGAATGTCACAGCCCCTATTCCAACAAGCCATCATCCAATGCCAGAGGCTGGTACATGGCACAACTGTCCAAGCAAATAAGAGTATGTATCAGGAGCTGATGATTCCTAAGCAGCTGTAAGGCAATGGAAGCAACATGGGTGAGTGCACATGTGGAAACATGGTGGAAATGTTTTTTTTCTTTTCACCCAGAGGAACTGCAGGGTAGTTTGATTAATCCCAGCTGCAGAATCTCGCTCTCTCCCTCCCTGCCTGCAGGGTTTTTTCAGTAGTTTCTTTTCCTCGTCTGTTCAGTTGGAAAGGACAGCAATCCTTTGTGCACACTGTACTTCAGCACGAGCAAAGGTGCCTTAGAAACCCCTCTTCGTCCATCTGGAACAATTCATCTTTCCCCGTTTTGCATGTTTTTATGCTTTCCACAGCTTCCAACAATTGTGGCGGGCTGCACTTGTGTCTTGTTTTTCATCTGGCTTCTCCGGATCCTAAAGGAAGGCGGCTCATCCAGTTCTGCTCACTGGCGCACAGACATTTTACAGCCTTTTCCATAAGAACCTCAAAATGCTCGCCCTGAGCTGTGCTGTTTTTCAGATCCCATGAGCCAGTTAAGGGAGTCTGAGCGCGTAGGGTAAGGGTAGGAGACTGCGGCTGCACTTGGAATACGAGAGAAAGTCATGCAGCGGCAGTTCTCTCTTTCTGGCTCAGGCTGCGTCTGTGCTATGGAGCTCATACCGGCGTAGGTACGTCAGTGTTATTCCATAGTATAGATACCGCCCTCATTGACAGAAGGGGCTTGTCCCTTACTGTAGGAACACTGGAGCCACCAATGAGGGGAGCAGTAGCACCCCGGCCAGTGTTTCAATGGAGCCTGCAGCTCCCAGCTGCCATCGCTACTGTGGCAGTGGCAGCAGCTAGAGACCAGGCCCCTTTGAAACACCGTGGAAGTGCCGCTCTGTGTGGCTCTGAGGGGCTGAGGGGAGAGGCGCAGCATACTCTGGGAAGCATTAAGGGCTGACTGCCCTCAAACCCGCCCATTCCGCCAATGGCCCCACTGCTTCTGGGGCACAAAGTGGGCCCCCCACACACACCTTGCCCCGAAGCCTGCAGTGGCTGTCATCTCCACTGAGGTACAGCACCAGTGTGAACGATATTAGGGCATACAATGGAGCACGCTTCCATTGTTCTAGGAGTGCCTATGCAGGGATGAGGGCAGAACAGCTGGGGTTCTCCCCAGTGCACACCTGGGTAATCTAATAGCAATGACTGTGTTTAACTGCAGAACAAGCTACCCTGTTGAGCAAACACTCCAGTGTAACAGGAAGAGAAAACTGCTGTGACAGGGGCCCTGCCTTCCACGTGAAGGTAAAACCAAGTCCCTTCCCACCCCGTTTGTGAAGGAGCACCTGGGGATGTTAGCCCTGGTTCCCGAACTGCAGGCTCTTGAGACAGTTGCCACATCTCACACGCAAGGCAGCTGCCACCCAGCTCTTGGTGAACCCCTGCCCTTTGCAGGTATGTTTTATGTTTTCACTGACTGAAGGCCCTCCTCGCTTGCACAGGTGTCAAGAGAAAAGAACCAGGCTCCCAGTCTGAAAAGCCCTACAGAATGCTGCAGGACAAAATGGCACTGTAAGAAATATGAGACATCCGAGTCACACAAACACAACCCCTTTCCAAGCCAATGGCTCTTTTCTTATGCTACTGCCCACCTAAATGAGGAAAAGTGATCAACTGAATTGGAGGTACGGCTTCATCAACTTGTTATTTATATGTGCTACATGGCATTTAGACGGGAAACTAACTGCCTGTGTCACCTGAAGCCTCTTTCAGCTACAGCCTAGCAGCAGAGGAAATCTCACAGACTCACACAATCATAGGATCCTAGGCCTGGAAGGGACCTCCTGAGGTCATGGAGTCCCAGCCAGGATTTTGTCAAGCCAGGACTTAAAAACGTGTAGGGATGGAAATTCCACTGCCTTTTAGGTAAGGCTTCACCACCCTCCTAGTGAAATAGTTTTTCCTAATATCCAGCCTGGACCTTCCTCACTCCTGCTCCTGAAAACACCATGCAAGAATCCATATTACCCACATTACCAGAGTGTGTAGCAGCATTTCTTCCCCGATGGTTCCTGCACTGGAGGGGAAGCAACACTTATTAGCTGTGTCTACACGTGCACGCTACTTCGAAGTAGCGGCACCAACTTCGAAATAGCGCCCGTCGCGTCTACACGGGTCGGGCGCTATTTCGAAGTTAACTTCGACGTTAGGCGGCGAGACGTCGAAGTCGCTAACCTCATGAGGAGATAGGAATAGCGCCCTACTTCGACATTCAACGTCGAAGTAGGGACCGTGTAGACGATCCGCGTCCCGCAACGTCGAAATTGCTGGGTCCTCCATGGCGGCCATCAGCTGGGGGGTTGAGAGATGCTCTTTCTCCAGCCCCTGCGGGGCTCTATGGTCACCGTGGGCAGCAGCCCTTAGCCCAGGGCTTCTGGCTGCTTCTGGCTGCTTCTGCGGCAGCTGGGGATCTATGCTGCAGGCACAGGGTCTGCAACCAGTTGTCAGCTCTGTGGATCTTGTGTTGTTTAGTGCAACTGTGTCTGGGAGGGGCCCTTTAAGGGAGCGGCTGGCTGTTGAGTCCGCCCTGTGACCCTGTCTGCAGCTGTGCCTGGCATCCCTATTTCGATGTGTGCTACTTTGACGTGTAGACGTTCCCTCGCTGCGCCTATTTCAATGTTGGGCTGAGCAACGTCGAAGTTGAACATCGACGTTGCCGGCCCTGGAGGACGTGTAGACGTTATTCATCGAAATAGACTATTTCGATGTTGGCTGCACGTGTAGACGTAGCCATTTACAGTCATTCCATTTAACAATGAGTGGGACCATAGTATCTTTGTTTCCCTCTTGCTTCCTTTTTCCTCTTTTTACCCATTTTTTCCCTTGAGCTGATTTCTGTTATTTGCTTGTCACATATCCCAGGGGACCCTCACTGAAAGGGCCCAAAGCTGCCCTAAAACCTTAAGCCACGAAAAGCTTTCCCTTGCCAGAAAAAAGTGACAGATTGTTTTAATTTCATAATAAAATAGAAACACTATCCCGAGGCAAGCATGTATAATGTACTAGCATATGGAGCACAGCACAGCGAGAACGGCCTACCATTTCCTATGATCTCAGGTCCCAAAAGAAAATCCTTTTAATCTTCAGATTCTGTTTGTAACAAGAGACCAAGCACTGGTTTATAAGCCCTGATCAAAGAGCATGCAGCCTCCTCCATGGAGATCCTTACTGCAGCAGAAATCCTATTGACTTCTGTTGGAGTTATACCTGTGCTCGCAGTAAGAACCCAGATTGTGATTCTCAAAACTGATGAAGTGAATCAATCTAGATCCCAGTTCTGTTCACTGGGCTATTCCCTCAAGTCCTCTTTGAGCCGAATCATTGGTCCCTACCCACCAATGATAGTGGAAAGGATGAAAAACTGGCCAATTCCAAGCCCCCTTAGGAACCAAGGCACAAACCAATCATAGCATTATAGAACTGCAAGGAACCTTGAGAGGTCAACAAGTCCAGTCCCCTGTACTCATGACAAAACCAAGTACCATCTACACCATCTCTGACAGGTGTTTATCTAACTAGCTCTTGAAAATCTCCAATGACAGAGATTCCACAACCTTCCCAGGCAATTTATTCCAGTGCTTAAACACCCTAGCTGTTAGGAAGCTTTTCCTAATGTCCAGCCTAAACCTCCCTTTCTGCAGTTGAAGCCTGTTGCTTCTTGTCCTATCCTCAGAGGTTAAGGAGAATGATTTTCACCCTTCTCCTTCTAACAACCTTTTAGACACTTGAAAATTCTTATGTCCTCTCTCATCTCTTTAAATTAAACCATCCCAGTTCTTTCAATCTTCCTTCATAGTCCATGTTTTCTTTTGTTTTTCCTCTTCTGTAGACCTTCTACAATTCCTCCTCATCTTTCCTGAAATGTGACACCCAGAACTGAACAAAATACTCAGTCTGAGACCTCAGCAGTGCAGAGTAGAGCAGAAGACTTACTTCTCGGGTCTTGTATATAACACTCCTGTTGACACACCGCAGAATGATGTTTGCTATTTTTGCAACACTGTCACACTGTTGACTCATATCTAGCTTGTGGTCCACTATGATCCCCAGATGCCTTTCCGCAGTACTGCTTCCTAGACAGTCACTTCCCATTTTGTATGTGTGAAACTGATTGTTCCTTCCTACATGGAGTACTTTGCATTTCACCTTATTGAGCTTCATCCTATTTACCTCAAACCATATCTCCAGTTTGTCTAGATCATTTTGAACTATAACCCTGTCCTCCACTGCACTTGCAGCCCCTCCCAGCTTGGCATCATCTGCAAACTTTATATGTGTGCTCTGAATGTCATTAACTAAATAACTGAGGAAGATACTTAACAGCACCAACTCCAAAACTGACCCCTGGAGAATCAGACTCATTATGCTTTTCCAGCATGATGCTGAACCATTTTTAACTACTCTCAGGGGATGGTTATTGAACCAATTGTGCACTCACTTTATAGTGGCTCCATCTAGGTTGTATTTCCCTAGTGTGTCAATGGGAAGTTTATGAGAGACTCCATCAAATAGCTTACTAAAATCTAAGTATACCACATCTATCACTTCCTCCTTTGCTATAAGACTTGTTACCCTATCAAAGGAAGCTGGCAGGTTGGTTTGACATGGTTTGTTCTTTACAAATTCATGCTGACTATTACTTAGATCTTTATTATCTTCTAGATGTTTGGAAATGGATTCCATAATTATTTGCTCCATTACCTTCCCTGGTACAGAAGTTAAGATGACTAGTCTGTGATAGCCTAGTCTGTCCTTATTTCCCTCTTTATAGAATGTTTCTGATAGTATTCTTTTTTGTGGCCCTGTTCTCCTGATCCAGGCCCTGCAGAAGACTTCTGTGGTTATTTGGGGATGGGCTCTGTATCTGGAAAGAGTGTGTAGCATCTTTCCTTAGACAGCTGCACCATTGTTTACTGGCTAAGAGTTTGAACTCTTTTCCCCACGTGTATTATAGGCTGCGGGGGGATGCCGTTAGGGCCATCTGCTTGGTGGGGGTATCCTGCCTGAGAGCTGGGGCTGAGGCCAGGGTGCACAGATGGCCAGTGGTTTACATTCTGGTGGCTGAGAGCTCCTTCATGTGGAGCTGGCAGGCCAGACCACCTTTCCCTTCCTCACAGCGGAGGTGGTCCTTCCCTTGTGAGTGAGGGGGCATGAACGACTGCCTGACGATGCTCTACTGGTTTTAAAACATTGAATAGACAGTGCACCAGAGCAAGCATGTGGCAGAATAACTCTGCAGACTGGCAGTTAGGTCATTCACACAAATGTAGGATGGGCCAAACTGAAATCTGTTTTCCACCTCAAGCAAAGAGAATAGAAGCCAGACCATCCCCAGCCCAGCTGAATTCTCTAATTCCTTGAGCTGAGGTTTCACCTTGTCTGGTCCCTCTGACAGTCCAGCCCTTTGCTTTGGTTTAACAAAAGGCCCGGAAGTGAAGTGACTCTTTTGCCCAAAATAAGTCATGTCAACTTCTTCATTTCACCAGTGTCTTTGGTATTTTCTGCTGTGGTTGAAACAAGCCCCAGACAATTTTTGTTTTTCAGACCTGCCAAAAAGTCAAACTGATCAGCTGTTGTCACAGCTGTAGGAATGACCCACAACGGAAGGTTCCCCTTGCAGAAACTCTTTGCTGCTTACCAGGGGTTAATCTCGCCAGTTCAGGATCAGGCTCGCACTCACCAGCCAAGGTTCCAAGGATAGACATTTATTTCACTGTTCCTTTACTCTCCTTCCAGGTATCCAGTAGCTGTTGTTAGGCTCAGAGAGGGTTAAAGATCTTTGTTCTGTTGCCCTCTAGCTACAAAATCATGGTACGATGTAAATTTTAAGGCGCAGGAAAGTGGCAGATGTCTCACACCAGGCTTCTGAAGAACATGTGCTGAAATCTGGTTTCACCTTAAGACTCTTTATTTGGGTGCCTGAAATTAAGCATGCCAGCCTGAAAACTGGCCCCCATTGGCTGTGAGGTGCTCTTCTGAACTGACAGTTTAAGGCCAGACCAAAGTCCGCTGAAGTCAAGGGGAGATTTTCCACTGGGCTTTGGGATCAGGTCCCTACACCAGTGGAAAGTGCTACTGTTCCCAGTTTGGGGGCATCTTCCCCCCCCTTTGCATGGGGTAAGGGAGGAGTGAATTAGACCCCAAGGTGAGAACTGAAAGCCCATTTATCTCTTTGGGAGATAAAGCCTTATGACAGAGTCCAGCCAGCTGACACATGGCTGAAAGCCCTCTCAGAAAGAGGCTGCTGTAGTATTTATGCCACAATAAAATCCCAATTTCATAGTACATTTCATTAGCAACAATAATTATTAATCACACTTAATGCTTCATATTACAAGTCCTCCAGCCACCACTCCCCATTGCTAAGGCTGGGAAAACTCACTCCTGCTACTCTTGTTTTACTTGTTTGCACTCCACAATGTTTGTTCCCATGTAAAATTAAGAATAATTAAAAGTTTGTCACAGCAAGAGCAGATAAAATGCACTTCAAAGTCAATCCAGAGTTTGTACCAGCTGTCAAATAAAAGCCTTTCATTTTGACCATTTTTCAAATTTAATCAACCAATTTTGCTAGGCTATATTCCTAGGGTTTCTGTCTTGTGAACATCTTGCTAGGCCTCTTGGGTGTTTATTAAGATGGAGGAGGATGTTTTTGATTTTGAACACATATTCTACATTGGTACTACACAGCTATCAATGGAACCGCACTGTGCCCTCAAGAGTTTGCTGGAGGACCTGCCATATGTGGAGCTGAACGACACAGCATGGTGCAGAGCAGAAACTATACTCTCTCTGGTGCAGGCTTTACTTTTGTTCTTTCTTCCCTTGCTTTATTTCCTGAACTTGAACTGAAAGCTGAACAAGAAGGAAGTACAGAGTCGCTCTTTGTGGAGGACTAACCACTGCAAGAGATCTTGTACTGATCACTAAGCAACTCTCAGGCTGATTATCGAACAGTCGCTTGAGTGGAACTCCCCCGTACGTAACCTTCATAGACTTCAAAAAAGCCTTTGAGAGCATGGATAAAGATACTTTCTGAAACCTGCTGCACCATGGTGGCATCCCATTCAAAATTAGTAATTTGTTCTGTTCAATGTACAAACCCTCAACATGCCAAGTTGTTCAGAACTGTGTCTTGACAGAATCCTTCAGCATACTGTTGGGAGCAGGACAAGGGTACCTATTGTCATCTTTTCTGTTCCTGACCACAATGGACTAGATTATGAGCAGGACAATAGATGGACATCAACAGGGCATTCAGTGGATACTTTTCAGACCACTAGAGGACATTGATTTTGCCGACGACGTCACCCTCCTTTCATACCAACATGAAAGCACGGAAGAAAAGGTCACAACACTAGACAAAACTACCTCAGTGAGTGGACTGAGCATTAATAAGGCAAAGACCAAGACAATGAGGACCAGCCAGTCCAGCAATACCACCATCACACCAGGAGGGAATGACCTGGAAGATGTAGAGCACTTCAGCTAGCTGGGGAGTATCATGGCCAGAGACAGGCAGACAAGGATACCAATGCCAGGAGAGGGAAAGCAACAGCTGCAGTCAAGACTTTTCGTCCTATACGGAGTTCAAAAATAACACCTGTGAAGACAAAACTGTGGCTTATCAACACAAACATGAAGAGTGTGCTCTTGTATTGATGCAAGACCCAGCATACTAAAAAGTCTTCAAATCACAAGCTACAGACATTCATAAACAGATGCCTGAGGGACATACTTGGCATCAAATGGAAAGACTTGGTCACAAATGAGGAGCTTTGGAACAGAGCAGGACAAGAACCATTTGACTTTCAAATCAAGAGAAGAAAATGGGGATGACTAGGTCACACTCTCAGAAAACCATCATCCAGCATAGTCCACCAAATTCTCACATGGACCCTGCAAGGAAAACACAAAAGAAGAAGCCCTCAGACAACCTGGAGAAGAACTACTGAGATTGAAGGATTGTGTGCACAGGGGAGAGGAATGGGTGCACCAATGCTATGCAATTTTCTTTCTGTACAGCAACTTTAGGCCCATACATTTATTTGTGGAAAATTGCTTCTGGGGCCTGGGGTCAGAGTTGTTTCTGGCTGTTTAGGGCCTACTGAAGAGTAGCAATTTTCCAAAGATGCCTAAGCAAGCACGGTCCAGACATTTAACAGAACTTAAGCTTCTAAACTCTGAATGCCCCAAGGTGTGCACTTGATACAGGAATCACTGAGCAGAGTTTGCTGGCCTGTTATATGACAGAGGTCAGAATAAATTATATTTGTCCCTTCCAGGCTGAATGTCAAGAAAAAGCTCCTTGTAAGTCAATATATTTATATAAATCCAGACTTTCATTTAAATTCAATCAATCAAACAAACAAACAAAAAAGACATGTCTCATCTTTCTAATTAAATAGAGCAAACCGTTCACTTCCCATCTAGAAGACTCTTTGTCCCATGCTGCTGAGGCTAGATATACTACTTAAATGCTTCATCAAGATGTTTTGATCCATGCCATACATACCCTACCTCAAGACAGCTTATTGTAAATGTTCAATATCTGGTTTGAATCAGCATATGCCAAGTTCTAATTTAATAGAAAGTAGATTTTGCTTTAAAGATGACATAATTCCCCATTGACAGAGAACAGGCAACAAAATAAATCAATACATAAGTTAAGATAAGGAAAAAAAATCTTATGAATGGCATAAAACTGAAATAACTGCCACAGTAATAGTCACAAAGATCTATACAGCCTCAGAAGGTAGATGGATTTCAGACAGATTTCCTTGATTTGTTGAAAATGTTTAAGAGTTTGCGAAAAATGTCAACTTACTCAGCTGGCGAGCTTAACTTCAGCATGAATAAGATTTCAAAGACCTCAGGTTATACTGCATGTGCCGGGCTAGCTATATTCCTACCCCTTGTTATCCAAAGAGATGATTAATCAGTTTAGGAAAGTAGATCTCTCGGTATTTCCCACCAAGTTATTTTGATCTCTTTAGAGGGATTGAGACCCTAAAGTCAAGAAAAAGATGTCTGCTATTTTCAGTGATCTTTGTGTCAGGCTCCAACGCTCAGGTGTTTGTTTTTTTTTTTAAACCAACACATCTCTGTACTATTGTGGTGCTGGTAGAAAAATGCTAGCAGTTCCCACAAGCTGGACAGTGACCATGTGGTCGAAAACTGAGGGTTTTTTTGGTGTTGGGGTTGTTTTTGTTTGTTTTTTGTTGTTGTTGTTGTTTTTTTGTTTTTTCAGTAGGGGAAGACAAAAGTGTCTGTCTGGAAAATTTAGGGTTTTGTTTACATTTTTTTAAGATTTAGACTCCACAAAAATGAAAAGTTTTATCTTAAGAATACATCTGCAATGCTTCATGAGAATTGTAGTTCAAATGCCTTATCTTCCCTTTCCCACCGTCTACAGCTGGGTTCTACAGCCAGATTACATCTCCCATCCTGCTCAATGGCTTGTTTTCCAAAAAGGGAAAAACATCATCCTAACTGCTCTACCCGTTGCACACCTTGTGTAGCAAAGGATTACAGCCATAATTCAGCAGCCGGGTTAAACATATTTAGGAGATTCCATCTCTAATCTCTTCAGGTCAGCAATCACCTGCTACTTTGTGTGTACAACAGTTAGCACAATAGGGCCCAGACCTGTCATTAAGAACCATAGTAGGCCTGTGCATGGGGGAGAGGAGGTTGTGGGGTGTGAATGGACACCCTGCCCCATGTACGTTCTCTCTGTTCTGACCTGCTGTGTTGTACAGGGGGAGCCTGCAGGGCAGGATGGGGGACACCATGTCACCCTGGGAGCTGTAGTTCCTTGGCCAGCTCTCTGCATGGAGACCTGTCCCTGGAATAGAGAAGAGACAACATTTCTCAGGATACTTTTCTTAGACTGTGTTGATCAGTGTTCTCTGTAAGTTGATCACTCAAGTAGTCACCAAGAGAGATACAAATACTGCTCAGATGATTAAAAGAGTTCCCATGGTCCCCATTGCCATAGCATGTGTTTCTGCTGATGGGGCAGGCTCATCCTCACATGCCATGGTGCACATAACAAAATGCCCATGGATGAAAAAAAATAAAGGGAAAATTGGTGTCAGTCAAGGGGAAGATATTGTAATTCCTCAGGCACTGTACTGAGTTTCTAGTCCATTCCAATTGCAGTTCAAAGTGTTGATTTAAGAAGCACAACTCTGTACAAATTTGCAAATGGCTGTTTAGGAGGCAACGTCTCTCCTCAAGCCCGGACACAGGAATTTCGAGGAGCCGGGGCAGTTTTTTTGTTTGTTTGTTTGTTTGTAAATGTGAACCACACCTTTTTGCATGTAAGGGAGTTCAAAATAGTCATTCAATGAGTGTGCATGACAGAAGTTAATAAAAAATGTCAGTGATTGGTAAAATGATTTTGTTATAGCACACTAAAAATGTATACAGTAATAAAGGTTTTATAGAAATTACCTTCTGAGATTTTGCTGTAATATTGTAAATGAAAAGCAATATTCCAAAATATTCTAGTCTTTATCTTCAGAGATTTTTAGTTCAAATGATATATAGGCTAGTAGTATGAAACAGATTTTAGATAACAGCCTGCTTTTCTTCATGACAGTAAGTGCGCAGCAGTGCCTTTCCTGTTGCTAGCAGCCAAGTCATGTAGTCTATTCCTTGCTCCAGGGCCAATTCTCTAGGCAAGGAGCTGGCCAAGGAACTACAGCTCCCAGGGTGCCATGGGCTTCCCTATCATGACGTGCAAGCTCTCCCTACATGGTGCAGCAGGAAGGAAGGGAGAGAAACCAGACATTCAGGGGATGTATTCACACCCTTCACACACACCGTGCATACAGACCTGCTCCCTTTGACATGACAGCTGAGATCCGCTGAGGCACTGAAACTAAAATCTCTAGATTTAAACTTGAGGGGGATGAGGACAGAGTCAATATTGCTGGTGGATTCTTACCTCCAGAACTCACCATCCTTAGTGGCCATAAGGAATCCCAGTTTATTTGCCTTCCATTCTCAGACTTGTGCTTGAGAGAGGGGAGGGAGTGGAGCTGGATCTTTGAAGGGCATGGACCCTTCTTGCCTCCTGCCCCAGGCAAGCTGCCTGCCCAGGTGTGTGCTCATTCCATTTGATCCATTTACCCAAAGCTTTGTGGGAGGGAGCATTAGAGCTGAAAAACAAGATGTTTGCTCCCCCCGTCAGTGTCTGCCTGCATTTCTGCAAAAACCTGACTTCTGTAGCTGTTTGGAACTGATTCTTTGGCTGTCCTAGATGTGCTGCAAGGGATAACAATGCTGCTGACAAGCAGCAAGCCTTTAGTTTTGGTTTTGGGTGTTCTGCAGCAAAAGCACCCTGCTTCTGCAACGTGCGTGTTCTGCAATGTTCATGTGCCAGCCAGCCAGAAAATCAAACCTCACACACTTCCTAGGGAATCTTGAAAAACCAGCTGGAAGCTATACATACCTCTCCTGGTTTTAGGCACAACTAGTGACAACATTTGCCCTGAAGCCTCTACCCTCTCATCCTGCAGGTTGGCTTTTGCCTGCCTCTGCTTCTGCTCAGCTGACTGCTGTAGGGAGGCTATGAGTCTTTCCTGTAGAGAGTGTAGGCAGCATGTCTGGCCCTTTCAGCAGGCTGCCCAGACCCAAGGAGACAAGAAACACCAAGAAAACTGGCATAAATCTTCAAGTCAAACATGTGGAAGATTCAGTTAAGTGCTGGGTTTGCTGCTTACGTGGAGATGACTAAAAATGTGGACGTAATCAATGTACCTCCTGCCATCCCACTCAGCAAACAGACGCCTCCTTCTGCCACACTCAGACTGTCATAATAGGCTCCACAGCCCCATTACTAAGTAGCCCATCTGCTTATTACTTGTTTCCTTCCAAGTTCCATTCAACTGATTCCCGCCCCCAGGTCAGAAGAGCAACCCACAGGCATACAAACCCACAGCTACTGGGGACCAGTTTTCAGGTGGCACAACTTAAATCCAGGCACCTAAATACAGATTTGGCTAAATATGAGTCTTAAGTGTCTCTTTCAAAACTTAAGGACCCAAATACTTGCTTAAGCTTTAAATCAGCATCCAGATGCTTAATTTCAGAGTTAAGGACCTAATTTTAGGCTGTTTCCAGCTGTCTTGATCTTTAAAAAAACAAAAAGCAGGGAAAGAGCTACAGGAGACTGAGGTCATGGGTGGATAAGGGGTCTAGTCAGATAAGAGTTGGACATGAGTTGACAAGATAAGCAACAGACAAGGGGTATCAATAGCCAACTGTTTGAATAATGTACCTTGAGATGTAGGGGAAGGAGAATGTTTCAAATGCGCCTTCATCAGAAAGAGCCAGAATAGTGTTGCTGACATGGGGTATGCACACATATATCCGGGACAAGAGAGTCTGATACATGAATTAAAATTCCCGACGTTTCAAATGCTCTGCAAAACACCTGTGGGACTTGTGTGCTTGGGCACGGATTCCAACCTTGCAGTGCTAGTGTAACCCACACACTTAGGTGTGGGTCACTGTCCCACTTACACAGAGCTGGATTGAGGCTCCTCTATGGCCTTAGCTGAGGGGCAGCTGGCTTTTAGTTTCAGCTGTCAAGGCTCCTGCATTAAGCTCCAGAGGTTCCAGGCTGAACTCTGCCTGTGGCCATCTACACTAGGCAGCCATGTCTGGAGCCTCTAGATGCTACCATAATCTAACTATAAAGCTTGAAACCTGTGGAGAGTCCTATCCAACAGGCAGAGCCTGGGCAGTGGCAATAGGTTTCCTCACTGCAGTTGGGCCATAACATCTCCACCCAGGACAGACTCTAAGCAGGAGAGTAACCTGGTCTCCCCATGCCCACTTGATGCCGAGCCTCTGTGCTGGTAGGGCTCAGGAGGTTGTCAGGTGTTGTCTGATTGTGAAGGACACTAGTCTGTTAGCAGCTGTGCTGAGGCCGGCAGCTTGTTTCTCTCAGGCTAATGAATTGTTACAGGATACTTTGGTGGGAATAGCTGATCACCTATAGGCATTTGATTCCGTATCTTTTTGGACTCAGACTCAAACTTTATCCGAATTAGCCCCAGAGCCTGTGTTTTAAACCCTTAACCTGGCTGACCCTAGCTACTTGAAAACTGTTTACGCGAGCATTTTGAGCCCAGAGTAGCAAACACTCAAGTTCATGCTTGAATGTAAATATGTGAGTATTCACATTAACCTCATGGATGGCCCCACTGAAACCTCAGTTAGTCCACATGGTTGCTGAACAGGAGTGTCCAATTTACATGGTTCGAGTTAAGTGCATGCTTAAATGCTTCTGTGCATCAAGGCTTGTGCTCATCTGAGCATGTAACAAAAGCTTTGAAATCCAAGATATTACAGCAAAGCAGGAGCCCCAGCTCTGACTGCAATAACCTCTTTGTTTCACTATCTGTGTTATGGTGGGACATGGGCACCTTAGTCATGAATTAACACCCCTTGCTACTGGTGATACATAAACAAAACAGACAGTGCCTACCTCAAATCGCTCTGTAAATCTGACATGGCTTTAGCAAATTTACTGCAAATTTACCCAGGAGTCAATGAAATCAAACTCCAACCCATGGTTACATTTTGTCCCTTCTTAGTAGCAAGTTGGCTCCATGAGCATTGTACTGACAGGTACCTAACACCATATCTGATGTCAGCAGACATGACAGTCACCTAATGTCTTCCCACTCTACTTAAAACTCTTATTTGCCTTACAGGTTTTATTTACAATGACCCCATTGGCTCAGTATTGATTCCCTTCCCCTCTTCCCTTTATGCTGGGCTCTTTCTTGTGTAAGACTGGGACTTTGCTGGTGCTCTCACTCTCTTATCACATACCCATCATCATATACAAGAAAGAAATGAATTCAGCAAGCAAATTGGACTTAAAATCACCCACAACAAAACAAGCATGACCTTTAGCATTGCCTCACTACCACTGGTATAGATAGAGGGTCATGTTCTCACCAGTGTAGGGGGCATTCGTATACTTGGGCAGTACCACTAGGCAGAACAGCGGAACAAGCCAGGACATCCACAGCAAGATCAATAAAGCCAGGCAGTGTTTTCTTTGTGCTGCTAGTTGCCTGTACTCAGTACCAGCACCTCAGCACCCCCAGCTGCAGTATCCTTGGCCAGGTGGCAGGGGGATCCCGCAGGGCCTGCAGTTGTGAGCTGGTAGAGGTGCAGAACCCCGCTGGCAGCCCCAGCTGCTAGAACTCCAGTCCAGGAGAAGGGTGCAGGATCCAGCAGATTACCGACTACTCTTTTTATTTTACAGAAAAAAAATAAGCACTGACGTCAGGTAAACCTTCAGGAACTTAAATACAGCCTGGAAATCAACAATATACAGCACCAAAACTAAACTGAAGATTCATCAGAGCTCTGTACGTGGAAATGACATCCAACCTGCTCTCATTCCAAACACTCAGCCTGAGAAAAATCCTCTCTTGTTTGGTCCAGAGCATCTCAATCCAAGATCTATTAACATGGTGCAGCCAAGAAGAGAGGAGCACCGTCATTGGCAAGAAGCATTGGAGATGGGTGGCCATGTGCTTCAGATGGGAAACTGATTCTATCACCACACTAGCAATAAAACGGATGCCTGAAGGCAAGTGAAAACCAGGTTGCATGCAAACAACATGGCAAAGAAGAAAAGCTGTGGAGCTGAGCTGAAAAACCTAGGGCCCATCTGGGAAATCATTACAAGACTTGCCAGAAACAAACAGTCGCGGCACTTCATGGCTGTGCTAATCACCAGTGGCATCCAGGCACATGGTGATTCCAAGACGGTGGCCTTTTATGCAGTTTGAACCATGCTGTATTCAATGGCAGGGAGTACTATTTTGGAAACTTTCCAGCGGCCCTCGAAACCTCTCCCATCTGTGTTTTCCTCTACACTCAATAGCCCCATCGCTATGTACATTCTTCTCTCTCCAACAGACTGCTGTTCCGGCCATCTGCTCATTTCTTCTCACATTGAAATGGAAGTCAGCTATTCACGCAGGACTCCTGCTTGCTCCAGAATGGGAAGTCCTTGAGAAGGCTCATCGGAATGCCTTCCACCTAAACTCCACTTATTCCAAGGACTGAGAGAAGACTGTGTCCTCTGGGATCAGGTCTAAACATAGGGTTTTTTTCATCAGTACAGCTGCTGTGCTTAGGGGTGTGATTTTTACCCAAATTGTTAGAGCTGAGCCTCAAATGAGGAGGCAGCTGTACCAATCCCAAAGTGCAAAGTTACTTACTCCCCTGCCCACATGGAATACACCAAAGAGATATAATGTAGCCATGTAGCTAAAATCTAGTGTCTAGTGTTTGTATAAGAATAAGAAGTATGCAGTGTGTTGCGGTGTGCCCTGCCAGCCACTCTTCCCAAGCAGCAGGAAAGCATGTCCTAGCACCATTGGTAAAGATGAATTGGATGAGCTGTTGTCTGTTACAGTACTGATGTCCAGGCCCAAGGAGAACAGAAAGGTCCTCGTGCCTGGCTATGGTCACCCTTTTACCTTAAAATGTCTCTCTTCTTTCAAAGTGTGAAAATGTCATTTGTATTATAAGATTCATAATAGTAGTAAGTACTTACAATAGTTTGAACGTTCATGTTCGTCACTCACACAAACAAGGATTACATAGTTGCTTTTGTAGCGACAGGTTTAGTGCAAAGGGAGAGAATCCCGAAAACCACCTAAGCATCCAGATGGCAAGAGGAAGGACCAGAGACTCAGGGGTGCCAAGCCCCTATCAAATATGCCCATTGCAGCTGATGGCTGAGGAGGGACAGAATGACAGCCCTGATGCTAGAAGCAAGAACTCCCAACAGAAAAGAGAAAAAAAATTCCACTGAACCCAGGGTGAAACAGCACCTGAAAGGCATCATCAACATTCTGACGCTAAGCAACAATAAAAGCAAGATCCAGGTAACCCTACATTGCAGAGTGACTCCTTTACATCAGAACGCAGAAAACCTCAGCCTTACATGAGACGGAACTCATACAAAAGATGGGATGTCCTGCCATGAAATTTTGGGTTCGTCCCACTGAACAACAGCCTTGGCCCATTGGACGTGTGCCTCATAGAACCCCCCTACTTGGCCCAACCTAACTGGCCATTAGATTGGTCCAAGCCCCACACACACCCACACACACACCCCTTTATACCAGGAACATTGCTATTTTGCTTAGGGGTGTGATTTTTACTCCCAGTAGGCGTGGTTTAGAAATATATTAGTAATACTAAAGACTAGTATATAAACATTACTAACAATGTATTCCAGCACCACCGAGTATATATTGAAATTAATCTGTTACACTCAATTTATTGCTATTTGCATTCCAGCAATAAAGTAGAGAACAGATCATTTCTGTAAGTTACTCACACTTATTCTACAGTATTTCTTGCAGATCTTTGTCTCTATTCTGAACCAATTCCCTATTTTACCATTCAGAAAGTCCCCGTGCACAGTACTACTATTGTCTGGTCCTTTTATGCCAACCTCCAGATATACATCTCTCAGATCAGTTAACTGCAGACTCAAACAGTCAGTAATTCAACTGTCTCTGGCCTCTGGCAGTTTGAAGTATTGTCAAAACACTGGGACAGCCATGGCTAGATCTGAATTTGGTAAAGGGATTTGATATGAAATAAATCAAATTGAAAAACAAAGGAATCAGATGCAGATGGCTGAGATCAGACGGGGTTAATTGGCAGCTTTTTTCTTTGATCACTGTCCAAGCATCTTTGAAAGTAAAGCCAGATGTTTGCTCCTTGCAAAAGGGGCAACTGGCCTGCTTAGACATTAAAAGAAAATAATTGAAGATTTAAAAATAATACATGACAACTTTTACAGCTTTCCATGCAAACAGCTCTCCTAGAGGCCTTGAAATAAAGTCAGTTTGAGAAATTTTGCAGGAGCACATTACTGCATCATTTTGGAGCCAGTAAAGTTTTTGTTCTAGCTAAGTTGTCTTTAAAGCTTCATCAGGACTGACTGCCTTTTCATTGGGTTTCTTTTTGCACCTTGTAAATGGCTTTTACTGTTCCTTAGCAGCGCAGTCACTGGAGCACATGGCTAATTATGCACTCAGCCTCGGTTTCTGGGAAGAAATAGTGTATTGTGTAGTGTCAGCAGCAATTCTACACATCATTCTGAGTTGTGCAAAGTGTTATTTTAAGTGATCCTCACACCACTCATTGATTTCACCCCTTCTTATTCTTGATAGACAGTGTAGTCATTTTATCAGGTAATAGAAGTCATCACACTAAACATTTAGGATAGGATCTAAATTACTATTGCACATACAGCCCTATCTAATCCAATTAGCTGAAATGCAAAGAAGCAGTATATGCAAGGTTTATCAGGTAACCTGCTTTGCTTTCTCAAATTTCTCTGATAAGAAGCAGATAAGCAAGTTTGTCAGGCTAAATATAGGCAAATGAACACACTTCTGCTTTTAATTTTAGATCTGTGTATGCCATGCGTGCAGTGACACTCCTGTAAGATTAAGCACTTTTTGAGGATGTGCCTTTAGATTTTTACTTCATTTTCCTCTTCCTATTGCAATGTGTGTACCTGTAACTTCATACTTACATCAATAACAGTTTGTTACAGTGGAGTGAAGTCATCAAGCAGTGCAACGGGACCCACCCCCCACAAAGGACATGTTAGCTTGCAGTTGACGTCGCTTTTTTGCAATCACTAACAAGCTTGGACATTCCCAGTTATCCTGAAACTTATGGCCCCATCTACCTCACTTCCCATCTTGCCACCCAAAGATTTGAGAAAACATTAAAGAGATCCTTACAACAGGCAACAAATGCCCTTTCCATTCCAAGGTGTAACCTAGCACACAATACCTCTCCAGTCCCTCAGAATCCTACTGCAAAGCAGAGGTACCTTGCGAAGCCTTTTTGATTGTCGTCACTTTTCCAGCATGTGATCCTCTTCTTCAGCTCTTTCTCCTCTCTTCCCACCACACCCATTTTGTTATGAGCAATGGTGGCACTCAAAGTCCTTCCCATGGAAAAGCCCACGTGAGAGTATCCCACCCACCGAGGACACCAGAGTGCGGATAAGGTGAGTGAGCAGGGGCAGAGCCTGGTGCTGTTGAACAGCAGGAATCTGCTCCTGGGTGTGAAACCTCACAGGGGTTCCAGAAGCTGCTTCTCTTTTTATTCCAATTTTGGCACATTCCTCATCTCCTAAGTGCTCCTGGTCCCTTGTCCTCTCTCCGCAAGCACTTGCTGGACCTCTCCCAACTGCCAAGCAGTGAGTGACCTGGAGAGAGGAGTAGAAAAACCCTCTCCCTACAAACAAGGCAAGGAGGAGAACAAACTAGTAAGGGGAGTCTCCGCTACTGGGAGGATATACTGTTGTTGCCCAAGGAGCTGTGTGTGTTTTTGCTGCCTAATTTGATAACGCATCTGCTCTCCCTAGTACCTTAGCCACACAACATTGTGTTAATGGTAACAGTGCCAACCTGTGCCTACACTTGGTATTAAGGGCTGAGGATTCCTCAGGTCATGTTAACTTACACCACTTTTAAAAACATTATTTTTCCAAATCAAGGCAGAGCTAGGGGGTCGGAGAAGGGGAGGGGTTGGAGGAGAAAGGTGTGGCATCTGTCCCTGAAGAAGGTAAGGTGATATAGAGTTAGTGTTGACTCTATTTCAGCTAAAAGGAAGCAAATAAAAATAAGATTGATCAAGGCTCCATTTAAAAAAAAAAATGAATGACGTAATTATTTCCTCAGGAAAACTTAGTTATGAATTTATCCCCAATGTGTCAAGGGAAATTCAATTATCCTCTGAACAGTAATTTTGTTAAGTTTCTAGACTAAGTTCACTGAAGTGTGAAATAGAAGATTTTTAATCCTGCTTAAGTGAAAAGCTCAACTCAGCCTTAGCTAGGAAGTCACCACTCTGCAGGGCTGCATGTCCGAGAATTTGGAAAATTTGGCCAATTCCCTGAGAATTCAAAAGGCCAAGTTTTTAGATCATCTACTGTATGCTGGTTTGTCTAGACTACATACCTAAAACCTCCTTCTTGATATTGGTAAAATAATTCTGATAAAAATAGACTAAGCCCTTATTATCTCTCCTCGCCCCAAAGATAAATAAAGTCACCCAATCTTTTTGTGAGTTTGGAAGTGTTTAGCTTGGGGTTGTTTCTTATTTAAAAATTCCACGTGCCTTTACAATTTCAAGATCCCAACAGAAGCAAAGATAGCTAAAGAGAGCCAAAGAGGCTGTTCTTAATATAGATTCAGACAATTTGTCATGGTTGGATAAGGAGTGAGCATTTGAATGCTCATCTAAACTAAGCCCTTTGAAGTTTCTGATCACTAATTATTTTAAGGTCTGTGTTAATTGCCTATATAATGAGTGAAAGTACTAGTATGTAGAGTGCACCAGGCTGTTCTGCATCCAGTTAGCTAGGTACATGTACTTGAGGTTCCTATACTATAACTCTATACTCATCAAAGCAGAAGTGAAACAAACGCTGCAACTTATTTTTAAATGCTCTCTGTCATGGGTGTAAGTCAAATCAGCAAGAGATAAAGTGAACTCAGGTGATATAGGATAGAAATCCATAGACAGCATTTTTTCTTTCTAACTGCTCACTTCAAAAAGAAATTCAGTGACATGACTTCAAGTTAAAAGGAGAGTCACAATACCTAAGGACTGGACACAAAAATTAATAATCTAAACCAAAGAGTCTATTGAAACATGGACAATAGCACACTCCCCTCTGCCCAAAGACAATGCATGATTGAAAAGGAATCATGACAAAAGTTATTCAAACTAAGAAGCTGACTAAATTCAGTTGCTAATTATAAATTAACCGATGTGCAACATGTCTAGAGTTATAGGCACAGCATCATAGAAATACTGGACCATAAAGGACCTTGAGAGGCCATCTAGTCCATCCAGTTCCCTGCCCTCAAGGCCAAACCAAGTATTAACTAGACCATGCCCAACATATGTTTGTCTAACCTGTTCTTAAAACTTCCACTCATGGAGGGTCCACCACCTCCCTAGGAAATTCATTCCCATGTTTAACTGACCTGACATGAAGGTTTTTCCCTAATGTCCAACCTAAACTTCCCTTGCTGTAATTTAAGGCCATTGCTGTTTCTCCTGTCCTCAGAGATAAAGATTTTTTTCTCCCTCCTCCTTGATACAACCTTTTAGGTGTTTGACAATTGTTATCATGTCCCCCTCAGTCTTCTCTTCTCCAGACTAAACAAACCCAAACTTTTTTTGTTCCATCTTTACTCATAGGCCATGTTTTCCTGATCTTTCATCATTTTTCTTGCTCCCCGGTGGACTTTCCCCAATTTGTCCCCATCTTGCGTGAAACATGGCATCCAGAACTAAACAAAATACTCCATCTGAGGCCAAGTCTGCATTGATAGAGAAGAAGAATTCTTGTGTCTTGCTTACCACACGCCTGCAAATACATCACAGAATGATGCTCTTTTTGCAACAGTGTTACACTGTCCACTCATATTTACCTTCCTGTCCACTCTGGTGCCCAGATCCCTTTCTACAGTACTGTTTCCTAAACAGTCATTTCCCATTGTGCATGTGTGCAACTGATTGTTCCATCGTCAGTGGAATATTTTGCCTTTGTCCTTGTTGAATTGCGTTTTCATTACTTCCTGCATCCTAATCTCCAGTTTGTGCAGGTCATTTTGAATGTTAATTCTGTCTTCTAACACACTTGCCAACCCTCTCACCTTGGTATCATCCACAAACTTTAAATATATTCTCCAGGACTTTACCTGCAGCAGTGATGTCGATATTGAGCTGGATGCAGGACTGGTCCCTGTAGGCCTACAATCAATATGCCCTCTCATTTTGACTGTGAACCACTGATAACTACTCCCTGGGAATGGGTTTCCAGCCAGTCCGCACACACCTTGTACTGTAGCTCCACCTCAGACTTACCTTCCCCTAGACTAAAGCCTAAAAAGGCTTAGTTAGCTCAGTCTATCCCAGTTTGGAATCAGAGTTTCCCTTCTCCTAGGTGCTGTGGGTCCATGGCACCTTAGTCCGTATTATTCAGTGCAACCGCCCCCAAGATCACTCCACCATCCTGAAATATAATAGTTAATAAATTATTATAAGAATGAATTAATAAATAATTATAATATCATCACCCAGTTTCACCGAACTGGTCAAGTTATGAGGCTGGATGATGCATGGCTATTAAGGATGGTCTTCTATGGCCAGCTTGCTCAAGGAAAGTGCTCTGTTGGTGATCAGTATAAATGCTATAAAGACATCTTAAAGGCCAATGTGAAGTCATGTGGCATATATGATCTGGAAACTCTAGTTCAGGACAGATTGTCCTGGCAGCAAACCACTGTATAGGCTCTTAACTGCTTTGAGAATCAGCATATCCAAGCACTACAGGAAAAGCGAAGGATCCAAAAAGAACATACAACTCCTGGAGTTGGTGATTTTTTCATGTGACATCTGTAATCAGCGCTGCTGACTAGCGATTGATTTAGTTGCTCACCAAAAGCATTATAGAAGATGAGATCCATCAATCAACAGCTCAGTCCAAGCAAGCAAGCTCCACCTAGGCTGTATTTGTTTAGGACAAAATGACTCAAGGTAGCATAAAAAACTCAAGTCAAGGTACAGCTCATCTCCTGCTTCACAATCCCCTTCCACAAAGCTGGTTACTCTGACAAAGGAAATGCATGTCACTTAAATATCCAGAATTTACATGCATTACATAACCTGCTCAGTGATAGCATTTAGTTTTAGCAAATCAGTATGCATCTGTAGCCCACTTGACAGTGTGCCCTACATGTCTGTGTCCAATCCACAGATGATATGGGTCTGTTAGAGCTTTTAGCATGAGACCCTGTCAAATAGCAGCTTCTGCTTCCAGCCCTGGCTGTTGCTTGCTCAGTGCCTAGCGTCAGCGAGAGAAGTTGACGTTCGAAATGGCTGTCAACCTCAATTGCTAGAGGGAACATTTTCTGTCTAACAGCCCCACATAAACTATTGGTCGCCCTAGTCTGTACTTGACCACAACATATGTGAACACAGCAGCATCTGACTATTCACCTCAAGCTGTGGTGACTTCATGCTTTTAGCTCTGGAAGTTGCTGGTTCAGTCTCCACTGTTGGCAGCTGTGACACTACTTTCAGCCAACATAAATACACAGCCACTGGGTAACAAGCACCTGCTTGGCAGCCACCGTTCTCACAGGTCTAAAAATTCAGGTCCTTGTGCATTTCTCAGAGTAATGAAAGGAGGAAGAATTGGAATGGAGGCATCAGGATTTCACCCATTCACTTTGAGGAGTGGTAGATATTTGATGCTTCTGAAGTTTTAGCCTGCTGTGAATGGTATTAAAGCTGCACATACAAGTTTGAAGGACTACAGGTCTGATTTTTCTCTGAAGGTCAATGGGACTTTGGTGTCTAAATCCTTAAGCCATGCTTAAATCTTCCCCAGAAGCCCCAGCAGAGGTATAAAGCTGTACTAAATACCTGTTGTAGGTGAACAGAGCACAGTGACAATGGGGACTACAGGTGAGAGGTTACAATATTTTCCCATGCTGCTGTGAGCGTTATTTATTATCTTGGGCTGCTTCTACACATGCCACCTCCAGGCAGCGGTGGCATGGTAATGAGGCATTTTGAAGCAGGCTAATGAGGCAATAACATGCATATTCAGTGCCTTGTTAGCATAATGGTGGCCGTGCGAATTTTGAAGTGAGGACTTTGAATTGCAGATTAACAGAACTAGATTGGAGTAAGGGAATGTCGAAGTGGTGCGCGGAATATACATGTTAGCGCCTCATTAGCCTGCTTCAAATTGTCTTATTACCTTGCCATCTCCAATGTAGGACCTCCCTGTTTCTGCCTGAATCTCCTCTGTGCACAAGGACATATTCCCCTCTCTCACACCCATGTAGTAGTTAGCCACTTAGCCACTTTAGACAGGTTCTTCCTTGGGCAAACAGCAGTTGGGTCAGAGGTACCCTGCCCCCGAAGAGGTCCTCAGTCTTGATCTGCAGTATCGCCCATAAGATATGATTCATTTGTTGTATCCAGTTGCACTTAGACTCGACTGGCACTTTCCAAAGAGAGGTCCAGGTGGCCATCATTTTATGAGGCAAATCCTAGGAAAAGGTCCCAGACCAAATCTTATTCTAAACAGAGTTGGCCATCAAAGAACCATGAGCCAGCATTCAACCTATTTGGTTACCAACAGGTACAACTAGGTCCAGATCTGAACCATGCCCTTAAAGGCTCCAAATCTCATTTATAATTCCCCACCCCACCCCACCCCCCATCCCCAGCAACTCCCAAAAGCATTCCTAAAACACAAGCAAAATAATATTCTCGTTGCTTTAGTGTCAGATATGTCTTACGATGGCTGGCCATCCCCAGTTCTGCATTGTACTTTGCGAAGCTATTTCGCATCACATTCATCATCATAATACGCAAGTACCTACCAGAAGTGCTGAATGTGTTTCACAGAGATAGCCCATATTTAGATGTGTCTTACAGGAATATGATTGCTCTCCTAGTTGGAGGTTTTATTTATAGATTTTGTCTTGCATAGGCTTTGAGTGTTAACGTGACAATGCTGATTAATTCTTCTGTCAACTAATAGGCTTCATCTTGGCAGCAAACAAAGCGGGTGCTAATTTGAAGTGTTTACACTTGTTTTGGCGCCTGTAACAGTGTTTATATCACCCCAAGTCTAAGCCACAGTGTGGTTCCACTTTCTCTTTAGTGTGTGTGGGACTCTGTTTTGGGTACACCGTCCACGAGCAACGCTCTGACGCATCAGAACCAGGTCTACATGCTGGCGGGAATGCTTGGGCATGGTAAATAGAAGGCACTTGCATTACTAAGTTTGCTTGGAGGTTTGTAAAAGGGGTTAATAGCTTACACTCAACACTCAAAAGTTTTTGAAGAATTTGTAACCTACTCCAAATGCTCCACCATTCAGCTCCTTGGCCAGGATGGGGCACTTAGTTAGCAATGTTTGCAGCAGTCTGACCACTAGACACCTCTGTTTTATCCCCGCTCCCCACGCACACACGCAGGCAGTCACCCTCAAGTGGGTGTGTAAGCAGTGCCACTCACTGCCATGGCACCCCCGGCTGTCAGAATGTGGTATGGGAGGGATATTTGTAGTACCCCCGGTGACCATTTCTTTCCCTCACACTGGCCAGTCTCTAGTCCATCTCCCATGGCCCAGTCCTCTCCCCAGATCACCACTAAGCTCCTTATCTTGGGGTAAAAAAATCCAGACCAACAGCTGGACAGTTTTTGCGGCCTCCAAACTTTCCCTCACTGCCCCACCCCATGTCCTAGCCCTGCAGAGCTCTTCTGTGCTCTACCAGCTCAGCCTTGCTCCCAAGGCTTCTAGCCCTCAGGTATCCACCACCTCCCCCTGCCCACTCAGGACTCTGGCTTTTCCTCTCAGGGGCCTCCCTAGCTCTCACCGACTCTCCCGCAGGAGTCTCACCTACACCGGTCGGCCCTTGTCCTCCTGCTGTCATCCAGTCTTTGCCAGGGAAATGGCCATCCCCTTGCTCCTCTCTCCCACCTCACCTTGCGCTGACTGTACCCTCAAAAGGTATGGAGGGCTCTAACTTCAGCTGATTGCACTGGATGTTAGAAACCCAATAACTTTTGAGGCTCTGGGCATAAGTTTTCTGCCCTGCCCCTGCTGTCTGCGCTGCCCTGCCTCTGCTGGGATCAGTAGCTGTGATTAAGTCACCAGAGACAGATCAGAAGCTTCCTTATAAGAAAGGCAGGGTCCCCCCTCCCCCGAAAGGGCCAGCCAGCCTGTGACTGGGGGCAGTGCAACAGATTGCCTATGGGTGAGTCTACAGCACGACATTGATACGCCTTGTGCAGGAAAGAGCATCAGTACAAACTCACCTTCCCTTAAGACAGTGGCAAAGGCTGTCTTGCTTTCTCAGCTACATTGCACGAGGGGGGCACCTGGAACCCCGAACTCAAGACCTACTGGGCTGGGCTTTGTACGCCCCCCCCCCCACCCCTCCCAGTAAGGAAGCAAACGAAGGTGATGCTGGTGATTTACAGATAATTAAGTCCTTATATCACAGTCGTACCCAAGGGTGTCAAGCACAATCAGGGCCTCCTTGTGCTAAGGGCTGGACAGACTCAGTAACACAAAGCCCCTGCCACCAAAGAGCTCAGTGTCTGAAAAGATGAAACTGGCCCAGGGGGAGGGGACATGAGGGGTGGGTGATGCCATGGCCTGGGGAGGCCGGCACCACCAGCCCCCACCCCTTCTGCCTGGGTCCTCACCCCCACTGCCACCACTGGCCTCTGCCCACCTCACACACGCACATCCCTCCACACAGACAATGAGGCTGCTGGCCCCAGCTTGAGATAACACTGCCCTGGAGCGCCAGGGAGACAGCAGGCAGCGTAGCTGCAGCCCCCAGCCTGCCTCGCCCAGGCTTCACCACCCAAGAGCAGGCGTGGGGGGTGGGGAGCCTGGGGCTTGGGCAGCACCGGGTGAGGCAGTTTGGGAAGACATTGCCTTCCCCTGCCTACGATACCCACTGCCCATGGTGGGAGGGGAAAGGAAGCAGCAAGGCGACATGACTTCCCCAGGGTCACTCAGCCAGCCGGTGGCAGAGGCAGAGAGGGAACTGAGATCTGCACCACATTGCCTCTCAGCATGAGGCGATCTTCACAGGCCTTTTCCTTTGTCGGCTACACTACACCGCAACAGTTCTGCACTGCAAGCAGTGCTGTGCAGAGGGCACTGACTGAGACCGGCTCTGCCGCTCTGCTGCTTAGCCCAGAGAACACACCAGCTGGGCTCCCCCAGCAGGGACTGGTGCGCTGTAGCGGGGTTAGGAGAACTCTTACATGGCTGCGGCTATTCCGTCAGTGAACTCAGCCACGCTGCCTCTGCGGCAATGAAGGCCGGCCTGGTAGAGAGCGACCCATTGCTTACCCAAGTGTTGTGAGCAAGACACGAGAAGTAATTCTTCTGCTTTACTCTGCCCTGATTAGGCCTTTTCTGGAGCCCTGTGTCTAGTTCTGGGCCCCTCATTTCAGGAAAGATGTGGAGAAATTGGAGAGGGTCCAAAGAAGAGCAACTAAAATGATTAATGGTCTGGAAAATATGACCTGTGGGAGGGGATTAAAAGAACTGGGTTTGTTTAGTTTTGAACAGAGAAGGCTGAGGAGGGACAAGATAGCAGCTGGCAAGTACCGAAAAGGGTTTTACAAGGAAGAGAGAGAAAAATTATTCCCCTTGACCTCTGAAAACCGGACAAGAAGCAAAGGGCTTAAATTGCAGCAGGAAAGGTTTAGGCTGGACATTAACTACCCTGACACTTAAGAAAGTTTTTGCTAATTACCGGAATAAACTGCCTAGGGTGGTTGTAGAATCTCCACCTTTGGAGATATTTAAGGAAAGGTTAGACAAATATCTAACCAGGATGATCTAGATGGGGCTTGGTTCTGCCAAGAGGGCAGGAAACTGGACTCTAGAATCTCTTGAGCTCCCTTCCAGCTCTAGTGTTCTATGATCCTATACTTGAGGTGAGTTTGAAGGACAGAGGGGCTGTAATTTCAGGCATTGGGTGAAAAGTGCATTTGTGCAGAGATGCAGGCATGAAGGGAGTGGGTAGACACATAATGGTTAGCATGCCATGTTGCTTTAGGAGCAGCCTCAGGCTCTAGCCGGAAGATCCTTTTCTTCTTCTGCAGTGGTGCAGCACACCCTTCTCAACTGCAAGAATGTGGCAATCCACATCCGCTGCCCCACCCCAAAGGAGCCACTTCCCAACAACAGCTATTTCCACCTGGTACAAAACTGCACAGAGTGCTCTGAGCCTCCCCATCCTACTCTCTTCAAATTGCTTTGCATCTGCCTCTTCACGGGGGCATCTGTGCACGTCAGTTCCGTCTGCCAGCTTTCTTTCCCTCCCACAGCGAAGGACAAAGGGTTGCCAGCAGCCTCCTTGCACACCTGGCACCCCACTGAGCAATGCTCTTTAAACTCGGTTCAAATATGGCTTTGGAAGGAAAAAGAGGGAAATGACCAGTTGGGAGAACTCCTGCCAAGCTGAGCACAATGTGAACAACACTGCGTATAAGTGGCCTGGGAGACTTCCCACTGAGATGTTCTTTTCTTCCTCCACATGTCCTGAAAAAAACCCAGTTATGAGAGAATTCCCTTGTACATTTCCCCATGTATTCACACTGGGTGATATCTTGATTTTGACCACACAGACCATCCTGAGCAGGCCTGAAAGTTGATCTGATCGTGAGCATGTTTAGTTTGAAGTAAAATGTGCAAACATACTGCAGCACTGGGACTGGGACTGATGGCACATGAGGATTGCAGGCATATGACTTGCTCCTACCCACCAGTCTAACACAGTTCCTTTGCTTTTCTCTTTTAGTAGGTCTTTTCTTGCTATGCTCAGACCATCCTCTTCCCTGTGCCCATCCTGGCCTTAAAAGAGTTAAGGGAAGCTTAGTCAGGGCACCTGGTGATGACTACAATATGTCAGGCCCAATGAAGGATGAATCCCAACTAAGGGTGGAGGAGCCAGGTGGAGCTAGAAAGAGAGGAAGCCCAGCACTGAAGAGGTCACAAGGAGCAGGAAGATGCAGTTCACCTTTGGTAGGAGAGCTGCCTGCAGGGCCTGGGAAGGAAATCAGCGCAGCAAAGAAGAAGCACAGGGGCAGAGTAGGTTTGGGGATCCTCCCTTGGTAAGAACTCGGACATGGAAAAAGCCCCAGGGCTAGGGTGACCATATCTCCCAGTCCCAAATACGGAGCCTCCACCAAGCCCCGGGAAGCTGGGAAGGAGGCGGCAGTTGCTGGCACTCCCCAGGAGCCCTGGCTGCTGGTGGAAAAGGTCAGTGGGGGAGAACCCAAATACAGGACAATTTCTCCCCTTTCAAACATAAGTAGGGGACCGTCCCACCTACAGGGACAGATGGTCACCCTTCCTGGGGTGGGGCCCACTTTGGAGGAGAGCTTGGATTGCAGCTTCAATGAAAAAAGCCCAGGGAGGCATCCAGTTATGCAGTGGAGCACACAGAAGACTTACAAGGGATGAGCATGTAACTGGAGAAGTGCAGGGTTGGTTTACATTTTCATTGGGGGTTTGCTGGAAGAGCCCAGGGGGCCCTATGAGAAAAAGGCTCCCGATGTGAGCCTATGGACCCATGGAAACCAGATCAGGAAGTCTGGAGATCATGGATGCAAGGATCACTGGGCCCAGATGCTAGAGACCTGATAAGTTCTTGGCAAGGATGTTCCCTATCCTGAAGGGGAAAGGGACTGTTATTCACCAGGCTGGAGGGCTGAGCTAAGAGAAGCCGCAGATTACCTACTGTCAGCGGGAGGGAGACAGACTGGAGAAAATGAGCCTGCTATGTCACCCCAAGCTTTGAGGGAGCACTCCAGCACCACACTCCTTAGCTACCCAGCCCGATCTCTTCCCTGCGGAGGGACGTTTTTAAAACAGACTGAAGAGAAACTGGAGCTCTCTGGAGTTCCCTGAATAAAGCTGTTATTAACACCCTGCCCCACTGCAGAGTTTACAGCCTAGAGAATGGAGTTATCCAAAAGACACGGAGGTGGACGAGGAGTTTCAGAGGCATGTCATTTTTGCCCAGCAGTCCACCAACCCAGGGCAGAACTCCCATCGATTTCAAGGGAAGGTGAGACAGGCTGCTTTTGAAATGACTCCCCACAATTGCAGCAGGTCAGAGGGAAGGCCAGGAAAAGTCAACCCTCCAGAGCCGTAGTGATGATCTCTCACCTTTGAGTGCTCTGCTGACCTCAGCGGGGCTATGCTGATTTATGCCACTTGAGGATTTGGCCTCAGCTGTTTCTCCAGAGCTTTTCTCCGCTGTTCCACCTGCACACTGCAAACCTGGGCTGAAAGTTGCACAAGGACAGGCTCCCTCCTGAGGGAGCTGCTCAAGAGAATGGAGGTGAACCGTGCCTAAGACACTTCCATTCACCAAAAACGCTTGATCCTCGCAATGGGTGGAGGCGCAAGAGGCATCTTATTTCTCCCAAACCATTTCATCGCTCATTCCTTAGGGCTGGTTTGCAGCTGTTGGTCCAAAATACATCTTACACTGCATCTTCATCACCTTGTGCTGCTATTTGCAGAGTGTCCTGAACACTCCCCATCTTCCCTCTCACCCCCAATGCAAAAGTATTGACAAAACTCATGAACACATAGCTGCTTTCTGCAGCCTCATTGAACTGAATTACTCCTGTGGCAGGATTCCTCAGCTAGGCATTCTCCAGGCTGCTGTACTTGGGTCCCACACTCTGACGCACTTCTCGGACACTCAGGCTAGGGGATGTGTGCTCTCTCTCACACACCAGCTGCTTTAACCTCACCCTTCCCAGAAAGCCAGACCTTTGGGCAATCACTTAGAGCTCACTTCTCTAGAGATATGTGAGACCTGGTGCACACAAGCAGAATCTTTGCAAAAGGTTCCTAAACCAAAGGCTTATTGCATTTGATAGTAGAAGAAATGCAGACAAATCAGCGAAACAAACACCCTTTCCTGCCTCAGTGTCTTCACCACTCAAAGCGCACATGCAATTAGGTCAGGGTCCTCTCTAGGTTGTCCAGGGTCACTTCCTCTTTCCTGTTGATGGTGTTTCCTCTGGAAAACAGACTCTGTCATCTCACTCCTTCTAGTGGTTGAGATGGGACCTTTTCTCTTGTTCCCCTCAGTCCCCTTCCTCATGTGACCCCCCAGTCCCAACAGGTGATCAGAAGCCTCCAAGTGGTGATGCATTGCTTAGTTACCATGCCTGGGGGTTCAGCCTTAGAGGAAGTGATTTACCCCAGGAGGTAATCATTTCCTCATGCAAAGGTGTTCCACTTGAAGTTCTATAGCCGTCCTATGACAACTCCTCACCAGGTGCAATGAGCGTCCTGGGGGGTTAGGTCAACAGGGAGGTGAAAAGCAGCACAGAAAACAAACAAGCCCCATATTTAGAGCAGAATCTGCCATCTGACAGGTATGACAGAGTACCTGCTATCAAACAATGCCATTCAGAAGCTGCACGTAGATCCCTCCCAAATTGTTACAACCAGCATGAAGGTGTGGAAAGCAAATTGAGTTTATATGTACAGACATCCCCACTGGAAGCATTGGCGTGTTCACCCAACCAGGAAACAGAAAAAATAATTATGTCATGATGCACGATATTAACATGATCCAGTGGGTAAGGCACTGAGCTACAACTCAACTCCCCCAAGTCCTCTTCCAGGTCATCACCAACTAGACATGTGCCTTGGGGCAAGTCATGTTCCCTCTGTGCTCTTTTCCACCCTTTGTCTGTCTTGTCTATTTAGATTTCAAGCTGTTCAGCAAGGGTGTATCTACACAGCCAAATTCTTTCAAAGTTACTTTGCTAGCAGTGACACAACCCAACTGGTATTTTGAAATAATTCTGAAATAGCGGTTGACTTATTTCAAAATCGGTAAACCTTATTCAACGAGGAACAGCACCTATTCTGAAATATCTCTTTTGAAGTAAGGACTGTGCAGACAGCGAATAGAGCCTATTTCAAAATCAGCCATAGTGGCCGTGTCTAGGAATAAGGATAGGAATAAGGGAGCAGATAGGAATAAGGGAACTTCGAAGTAGGCGGGGTCCTTCCGAAAAGGAGCCCGGTCTGGACGAGCCGTGTGGCAGCGAGCTGCGTCAATTTCAAAGTGCCGCAGCCACCCGCATGCTAATGAAGCGCTGAATATGTATTTCAGCACTTCATTAGTAAACTTCGAAATGGCCATTTGCATGGCCATTTTGAAGTTTTTGGCTGGTGTAGACGTAGCCAGTGTGTCCAATGGCTGTATTTCGAAATGGGCTTTATGTGTGTTGGTGCACTATTTCGAAATGCGTTTTGTGTGTAGCAGCATTATTTAGAAATCGGCTATTTCAGAAAATCTCTTCTAGAATAGCTTATTTCAAAACAACGCTGCTATGTAGACATACCCTAAGATAGTCTGTTTGTGTATGGCTCCAAGCACAATGGGGCCAATCTCAGCTGTGGCCTTGTAAGAATTTCTGCCTGCTGAAATGTTGAAGTAAGAAAAAGAAAAGAGCATGAATTTGTTTTTTTTTTTAAATCAGCCTCTGGCCATCATAGCCCATTAATGTGAAGTGTTAGTTCAGAATGAAGAGGGTCCAAGATACACAACTGCCAAGTGGTCGCATTACACCAATTGAGTACTGCCCAGGATCTGCCAAAGAACTGTGAAGTCTCTCTCCTGCCACATGATTGAGTACAAGAGAGGCATCTTTCTCTGCTCCTTCTCAAAGTGCAGGCTGTCCTCGGCTTACTCCAGATTCACTTTAATCATTTCCACTCCTGTGGCTGCAGCATTCAAACGGCTACATTAGCCTCAGCCGAGTAACTTCTGTCATCATTTAGCCTCCTCTGGTCATTCAGCCACTACAAGTTTCTTTCAGAGCCACAGAGCTGTGCAAACTCTCGCAGTGCACAAGGCTACTCCAAATAAGGAAGTCAGAAGAGGCCTGTAAAAATCCAACACAATCTGATTTGGGAGTGTTGTTGTCCATTTACATTATGCAAACAAGGGGGACAACAGAGGGTTTGCGGAACCTTCAGAAACTCCCTGCTGCTGCTCAGGACCTTATCCACTCAGACACACCATCTGAGCCCCAACCTGGATTATTCTATTTACTTCAAAAATCCACAAACGTGGGAACCCCAGATGCGCTATTACTTCAGGTTTTGGCACCCTTACCACCAGACTATCCAGTTACATAGATTCCCTCCTCAAACCCTACACCACCAAAACTCCCAGCTGTCTCCGAGATACCACTGACTTCCTGAGGAAATTACAAAACATCGGCAAAGTTCCTAACACCATCCTTACCACCAGGGATGTAAAGTCTCTGTACACTAATATTCCACATGAAGATGGATAACAAGCAATCAGGAATATCATCCCTGATGTCACCACAGCCAGTCTGGTGTCTGACCTCTGTAACTTGTTCTCACCCACCCTTATTTCCGATTTGAGGACAACTTATACCTCCAGATTAGTGGAACTGCTATGGGCAGCCGCATGTACCCACAATATGCTAATATATTTATGGCTGACCTGGAACAACGATTCCTCAGCTCTCATCCCCTATTACCCCTCCTTTACTTACGATACATAGATGACATCTTTATGATTTGGACCCATGGTATAGAGACTCAAGAAGAATTCCATAGAGACTTTAACAATCTGCACCCCACCATCAACTTATGCCTTGACTACTGCACATGAGAGATACATTTCCTGGACACTACAGTAAAACTAAGGATGGCCTGATCAGGACCACACTGTACCGGAAACCCACTGATTGCTATACTTACCTACACGCTTCTAGCTTCCATCTTACACACACAACAAGATCCATTGTTTATAGCCAAGCCCTTAGGTACAATCATATTTGCTCTGATCCTACTAACAGACACCAAAAACTACTCTACCAAATATTCATAAACCTGAACTACCCACCAGGAGAAGTGAAAAAAAAAAATCAAGAGGGCCAGATGAATACCCAGAAACCAGCTACTTCAAGATAGGCCCGTAAAAACCAACAACAGAACACCACTGGTCATTACCTACAGCCCCCAACTCAAACCACTGCAACACATAATTAAAGACCTACAACACATCCTTAATCAGGATGCCACAGTCCAGAAGGCCCTAGGTGACAGGCCTGTTCTCTCCTACAGACAACCTTCCAACCTTATGAGGATTCTCACCAGCAACCACAGGCTATACCACAATCATACCAATCCTGGAACTTTTCCTTGCAACAAGCCCCATTGCCGGCTTTGTCCATATATCTATTTGGGAGATACCATCACTGGACCTAACCAGGTTATTCACAGAATCACGGGCACATTCTTATGTTCCTCAACTAACATTATGTATGCCATCATGTGCCAACAATGCCCACATACTGTGTATATAGGACAAACGGTAAACACTTCGACAAAGACTGAATGGACACAAAACTGACATCAAAAAGCTCTTAATTCACAAGCCTGACAGCCAGCACTTTTATGGAGTGGGCCATTCTGTTAATGACCTGAAAGTGTGTTTTACTGAAAAGGAACTTTAAGAATTGCCTGCAAAGAGAAATTGCAGAACTCCCTTTCATATTCAAATTTAACACGTGGTTTGAACCAGGACGCCAGTTACCTGGGTCATTATATGGACTCTTACATACTTTGTTTTAGCTGACTCTTGACTTCCCCCCTCCTACTGCCCCTCTGCTCTTCTGATTTGCCCACCTTGATTACAATATTTCTGATTTCTCAACCTTGATTACTATTTTTGGTTCTCTGTGCCTTAAATATTGAGTCTGTTCTGGTGTGGCTATGGTCTGAAGAAGTGGGTCTATCCCACGATAGATCACCACCTAATAAATTCTTTTGTTAGTCTTTAAAGTGCTACTGGACTGCTTTTTTGTTCAGAACCTTCCTAGTTATGCCACACAAGGTCCCATTTAAAATTAAAAAAAAGTCCTACAGACCCACAATGAGGTCAGGTATCATCAACTGTCAGCACCCCACACAGGGAGGCAGGGACACCCCAGGCTGTCATGTCCTAGTCTGCTTTGTCAAGTCCTTGCTGAGGAGCGGGCCCTGCTGGGCTTTTTTTCTCCGAAGTCTCTCTTTCCTTTTGAGGGCCCAGGGAAGTAGAAGATCTGGGCCCATTAGGGGATAATCAGCCCTAATTCTCCAGGGCTTTGGAGTTTTCTTCTCTGAGCACCTCTAGCTGGGGGAAAGTTGGGAAACCCAGTCCCAACCATTCTAACATCCTCCAGCTGGGCAACAGCCAGCAACCCACCCTCCACAGGCCTTCATCATTGCCTGAGCTACTGCTTCCGTCTGCAGTCCTCCTCAGCTTGTCTGGCTGCTTCTCCCCCTTCCAAGGCATGCTCTGCTTGGGACTTCTCCATTTCTGGTAGCTGACCTGCCTGCCTTGTCACTCTTTTCTCCTCAGGTGCAGTGAGGCTGTCAATCAACTCTGGGTGGTCCTGAGGGCAGGTTCTGCCTTCAACAGTTTGATTGCTGGATGAGCTGTGGCTTCTGCAGACCCCATCACAAGGTCAATGCAGTCATCAGAGGTGACTGTTTGTGAGCTAACTCTGGCGGAGATATGTTAACACAAGTCTTCCGTTGATGTAACTGAACAAATTAGAAAAATCAAAATCCATTGACAGATATTTAGTCAACAGAGAATGATACCAAGGGCCAGATTTTGAAAAGAACAGGCCCAGATTCTCAATGGTATTCAGGAACCCAGCTCCAATCCATTAGAGTTAGATGCTTAAATACCTTTGAGGGTCTGGCCCTTGATGTGTAGAAGTTGAGTAAATTCCTTTAGCTGCCTGTCTACATAGGCAGCTAAATGTCTTTAAATATCTGGCTGTAAAGGCTTCGTCCAAAGCTCGCTGAAATGTAAAGAAAGATACCCATTGACTTCAGTGGGCTTTGGCTGAGGCACTGAATTGACAGATAAATTGGTCATTAATACTTAATCCAGCTCAGCTCCTGAAATATAGATCTAAATTCTGAGAGCAGAACTCTAATAAGGTATTCTCAGCACTTATTTTATTTCTGAAAGCAACATTTTTTTGCTGGCTGTAAATTGCATTTAGGGACTCAGCCAACGTAAGAAGCAGCATGGTAAATCTGTGCTTGTATAAAATAAAAAAATACAGCCAAATTGTGATTACTTAACTGAAATATAGCTTTCCTAGCAATGGTGTAAAGCAAAAGTATATCAGCATGTTTTACAACAATGATGTTATACGTCGTATCCTGTGACTAGCTTTCCTAACATTTACTGCAGTTTTAACTCCACACTCCATAGCTAGAGCTTAGTATTGTTGAACTTCTGTTCTAATTGCAACAGTTCTCTAATTTTACCATTCAATAATATTTTTGTAGAATAAAAAAGTCGCCTTCTAAATTTCAGGCTCTTATCTGCAATTCAACCGACACCATCACGACTGGTGGGCACAAGGGTCCAAGTTTTGAGACATTCCTGCAACAGGAGAACCACATTGCTGTGTGCTTCTCCACTTGCCTCCTGCTTCCAGCAGCAGTTGTGGGGTGATCGGGACTGGGTGTACGGGGAGCTAGCTCAAGCATTCCTTTGGAGGTGGTGCTGCCTACCAGGGTTCCCGCTAAATGTTTCCATTCATGGGAGAAATAAATTTTATGCGCACCAAGGTATGTGCAGATGTGCAGCACCAATAGAAACACACTCTGCCCACTGTGGGTGGGTGTGGCCACTCTGCTAATCAGCTGGGCGGGAACTGAATCTCCCCTGGGTGCTTTCCAAACGGCTCAGTTTACAGGGACTACTGCAGCCTACTGCCCCCTACTGGGGAGTCTGAGCATTCTGAGTTGGGTCTGGCTACGTATGTCATTTATGTCTGTTTATGTGCAAAGCGCAAGCCGGCAGAGACCCTATTCCTGGCTCTTCTCTGTGAGCTGGGGTAAGCCACTTCCTCTTCATTTCCCTCCCACTGTGATTGTCTAGCTCAGCCAATTGGACTGTGAGTTCTTCAGGGAAGAGAGTGCTGCTTACTCTGTGCTTGGGCAGTGCTTAATTCAACAGGCCCTAATCTCAGTTAGGGGCTCTGGAGCAACCATCATATGGATGAGAATAAGAGCTTTAAACTTCACAGGTGGAATCTGCTGCTTCCCAAAAATGCCCAAATATTTGGTCTTTATATGTGTCCATGCTATAGAAAGGATCGAGCCAGGCACAGGCAGCAAAGCCATTGTTCTGGCCTGTGAGCTGGAGTTGTGGTTGCAGCCCGTAAGTGAGGGCTCTTAGATGAAAGATTGGCATAAAGATCCCTTTTCTCTCCTTTCCCTAGGCTACCCGTTCATACCAGCAAATTCACAGCCATTCATGGGATTAGGTTAGGGTGTCTGCTTTCATTTAAAAAATAAGTAAGTGCCTAGGCCCCATGGTAGTGCAGAAAGCCTTGGAAATGTGATGCCGCCAATCTTCAATGCTACAAAGCAAATAAGAAAACTCCAACATAGTCTGTGGCTTTTTAATCTCAATCTCATGATCTGCAGAGGTGTGCCAGCTGCATGCTAAAACCACATCGTTTGCTAGCACTGCGGTGTAACATGCTGGCCTCTGCATTGGATATTGACCTTTGTGATGCAGGCCCAGCTTGTTCTCAGCAGCAGTGTGTGCAGTTATCACAGCCTGAAAGAGAAGTATAAATATAATTTCCCAGCACACACACTGGAAGTTTTCATTAGAGGGTTTGTCGCAGCCTCTCTTTCTTCACTGTTATATTTTCCTTTTCTGGTACTTCAATTTTTTACCTTCTATCTGGAGGCGAAATTGGAAATGGCAGTTGTGACATTGCTAATGCAATTCAGAGCTGGGAGTGGGAACACAAGACACTGCAAACTTCTTCAGACTCAAACCACTGAAATAGTCAGACAGAATTAAGTTACTGTTTGTTTTTTTGTTATCCAAAATGACTTAACATATTACTATAATGCTGAGCTGCTCTGGAACAGCGCTACAGGTTAGCATCACAACGCAGAGATTGAGGTCTTCTAAGCTTGTATGTTCATGAGACAGATCCATTTTCCACATAGCAACTAGCTAAAACCATTCTTTTCAGCTCTCTCTGGGCATGTCTACACCACAGAGTTATTACGAATAATGAATCTACACTTCAGAGAAGCCCCAAAATAAGCAAAACTTATTCTCAAATTGTGTGTCCATACACAACTGAGCCTATTTTGGGTTAGAGCCCCTGGACACACATAAAAGATAGGCACTTGCAACCAGTGTCCTATGTCTACACAGCAAGATTATTTTGGAATGAACTATTCCAGATTACTTTATTTCTAAATAGTCCCTATTCCATGTCTATGCAGCCCCTATTCTAAAATACCTATTTTAGAACAGGTGCTATTCCTTGTAGAATGAGGTCTACAGAATTAAAAATAAGCCATCTAGGCCGTGTCTACATGTGCCCCAAACTTCGAAATGGCCATGCAAATGGCCATTTCGAAGTTTACTAATGAAGCGCTGAAATGCATATTCAGCGCTTCATTAGCATGCGGGCGGCAGCCACGCTTCGAAATTGACGCTCCTTGCCGCCGCGCGGCGCATCCAGACGGGGCTCCTTTTCGAAAGGACGCCGCCTTCTTCGAAGTCCCATGAGCTCATGGGAATAAGGGGACTTCAAAGTAGGCGGCGTCCTTTCGAAAAGGAGCCCCGTCTGGACGCGCCGCGCGGCGGCAAGGAGCGTCAATTTCGAAGCGTGGCTGCTGCCCGCATGCTAATGAAGCGCTGAATATGCATTTCAGCGCTTCATTAGTAAACTTCGAAATGGCCATTTGCATGGCCATTTCGAAGTTTGGGGCACGTGTAGACGTAGCCACACTATTTCAAAATTATTTTGAAATAGTGGTTTGGCTGTGTAGACACTCACAAAATTATTTCCGAATAGTGGCCATTATTCCAAAATAACTTTGCTGTGTAGACACACCCTTTCCGTCCTGGGACATTTGAGGCCAATAATTTTGGGTACCTGGATCCAAACTGGGACACAGTAACTTTCTGAATGCATGAAGCACTCACCCTATGTCAGGCTGTTTTAAGGCGTCTCAGGTTGTGCTGTTCAAAATTAAGGCATTCCAAACCACTAATCCCTTTTCAAAATCACCAGTCCATGATGAGTTTAGAGCTCTTGCTTTGATTTTGTACAAAAACAAAAGAGCCTGTTAATAGAATTGCAAGCCAATATGCCAAGGAAAAAAGATATTTGTCTTTGTTCCATACCTCTGAAGTGTATTCCATTGCCTTCCTTTTTTATCCTTCTAAGAATCTTCAGGTTATTTTATCAAACGTTTGCTGACAAAAAGAAATGTATTATTCAATTCAGAAGATCTCTTCATTATAACCTCCTTGGTTCCTAATGTATAAATCTGGCAATGAGCTTGTAGTCTGTCCCTAAGTTAATATAGACCCCTATCAGTCTGTCTCGCCATTTGTCTATCCAGGTGTCCTATATGTCAGTGCAGAGTGGAGAAAAAGTTATTATGTCGAAAGTCCCTTGCTTACACAAAAGTTCATACTGAATTTGATGTTTCAAATCACACTCTTGACAATTTTATTGTTGTCAGCGATAAGGGAAAAGCTGGGAAGAAACAAATGTCCTTTGCTGTCAGAGACAAGGGTATCTCCTGTCTCCAGTGCCATCACAGGCAGGAAATTGCCTGTGCTGGTTTCGAAGACAGAAGAAGAAAGGAATGACTTCTTGACAAACTGCACCTTTTGAAAATTGTCTGTCGATCAGAGACACTAAGCGTGGGTATTATGTTAACTCTTTAAGGAGACCTGTGTAGATCAAGAATTGTCTAAGTTGAATACTTAATTGTGGCCCTTAGAACACTGACTTCCAACATTTTTGGCCAGTTATCTCAGTTTATCTCTTGACTGTACCAGCCAGCTCAATCACCTCTGATTGATCTGCATTTGTTCCCCACGACCATGGATGGAATAGGCTGTGTATTAGAACACATATAGGTTGTGGACTGTAAAGTAGAAATCTCATGCGGCTATGCTAATTAGCCACCTGAGTATGCAAAAGGGAAGCCAGCTGCAATTTCTATAAACCTCATTAGCACAGCATAGCACTGCCAGCAGCAGCCCTATGCTCCAGGGCTGTGTAGACATGGCCCTGGTGAGGGGTCATGTTTTGTTAGTTCTGTGCCCTTCTTGTACACAAATTTGCTTTATTTGAATCACAGACTTGTGCGTGATTAGGAGAAAAGAATTGAGAGGGAGTCTTGCATGAGGAAAGGGGAGAGACAAAACAGAAAAAGGACATAATCATCTTATTCATTCTGCCACAAAGCCTCTGGGGGGTTCCATACCAGTCTCGAGCCTGGATAAAGGAGGAGGGTTGGTCAGATGAGTGATGATGCACTGACTGTGAAACATAATACGAATGAAATCTAGCGCCAGTACAATTAATGATAAAGGATGACAGCTCAGACGTCGCTCAGATAAATAAGGTCTGTGACACCAATCAAGTGGTTGGGTCTGGGTCAATAATTGGCTACTGAAATAAAATTACAACTAACACACATACTATCAGTTGGAACATGGAATGTCCGAACACTGTGGGTGACTGGAAACTTAGAGCTGCTTCGGAAGGAGATGGAGAGACACCAATGTGATATACTTGGACTGGGGGAGATGCATTGGATGGCATCGGGAGAGACGTGAGGTTGCAAAGTCATTTGGCCAGGGAATGAAACAAAACATGAAGTAGGTGTCGGATTCCTTCTTAACAAAAGAACTAGAGGAGCACTGTCATGATACAAACTGGTAAGTGCAAGAATGATGGTAGTGAGATTTGAAGCAAAACCGCTCAACATCTCAGTCATGTGGTATATGCACCCACATCAGACAGTATGGAGGAAGAGACTGAGCTGTTCTACAAAGGCTTGACGAAGACACTGGAGGAGATATTGAAGAGAGATGTGTTGATCATTAGGGGAGACTGGAATGTGAAGATCAGAAAAGATAATGAAGGTTGGCAGAGAGTCATTGAAAGGTTTGGATATGGAGAAAAAAAGAACAAGGTGAGAAACTACTAGAGCTTGCTACAGAGCACAAGGTGGTGGTCTGCAACACAAGATTCTAACGAAAGGACTGTAGGAAATGGACATGGTAATTGTATGACGGGAAGTCCAAGAATAAGATAGACATGAGTTTGATGAGAAGATGGGTAACATTAGGACAGCAGTGCTGAACTTTCCAAGGAGTGGATATAGACTCGGACCACAGTCTAGTGGCTGCAAACATCAAGATGAAATTCAAGAGAAGGGGTAAGACTCACTTTAAGAAAAGATGAGATGTGGTGAGGCTAGGCAAGGAAGAAATAGGGAATGTGTACAGAGCAGTGCTCGAAGAGATTAGGCATGCAGCCACAGAGGAAAACCTAGATAAGAAAGTTGAAGGAATAGCCATGTCGATAGTAGAATCAATTAGGCAGACTGTTCCAGAAGAAGGGAAGATCAATAAGAAATGGACTATGCAGGAGACACTGAAGTTGGTCCAAGGGAAGAGAGCATTGAAGATCAGAAAGAATGTTTCGGAGAGGGTGGAACAACAATATAGGGTGACATGCAAAGAGGTCAGGAAAGTGGCCAGAAAGGATACAATGAAACGGTTAGAGGAGCAGTGTGATGATATAGAGAGATATTATGGAGAATATAACACAAGGGTAGTCTATAAAATTATTAGGAATATTAATAGGAAGTGGCAGCTGAAGCAGATGATGATCAGAGACATGAACAATGAGGTGCTCATGAACGAGGAGAAGATTGTACAACGATGGACGAGATATTGCACTCATCTATATAAAGCACAGTTGGACCCGAGTGTCTCAGAGAGACTGATCGAAGTACCGACAGAGATATCTCTGCTGGTCATTGACAGTGAGACTGATATTTTGAAGGAGGAAGCAGAAAGAGCAGTGAAATGACTGAAGAACAAGAGCCCTGGAAATGAGAAGGGTCATGGGAGAGATGATTAAATATGGTGGAGAAGAATGATTCAGGAAATATAGTGACTATGTGATATAACAGGGAAGGGAAGAATTAAAGAATGATTGCCCTAATTAGTCATCTAGGCAAGGTACTGATGATGATACTGATGGAGAGACTAAGATAGCTCATAGAAGAACACCTAGCAGATGAGCAAACGAGGTTCAGGAAAGATAGAAGTACCATACAGCAGATATTAGCACTAAGACTGGTAGAAGAGAAAGTTCAATGAAAGAACAAGAACATCTACACTTGCTTCATCAATTTTCAGAAGGTATTTGACAGTATATATCAGAAAGTGACTTGGGCGATGTTGGAGTCATACGGAGTGGATAACAGACTGATATGGTCGTTGAAGGATATCAGTGACAATGCAGAGGCAGCAGTGAGAACATGCAGAGAGTTGGGAAGTTGGTGCAGAATCAGTAGATCTAATATTGCCAAGTGTCTTCATCACACATCTAGAGAGAGCGATGGACAAAATCAAGGAAGAGGTAGAAGGGATATCTGTGCATGGGATAAGAATTAACAACTTGAGGATCACGCCTGGTATAATTATCATTGAGGAAGATGAAGAGAGGCTAGCAGAAACAGTGCAGATGCCAAATGAGGAAGGGAAGTGGTACAGACTGATCATGAACATCAATAAAACAAAAACAATGGTGTTTGGAGATAAAGAAATAGAAAGAAAGATCAGCGTAGATGGAATTGAACTAGAGAATGTAGAGAAGTTTACATGTCTGAGGAGCAACATAACATATGATCTAGACTGTAAAAAGGGCATAGCAAAAGCAAGAGCAAGTTTGAAAGTGATGCATAAGATCTGGAAAAGAAAAGTGATTAGCTTAGGAACAAATGTGTATATTCAGCAGCATGTTGTATGGATGTGAGGCATGGATGATAATGAAAGATTTTAAGAGAAGAATATTGCCATTCAAGAGGAGTTGTTATAGAAAGATCCTGAGAATAGGGTGGATGCAGAAGGTCACCAACAAGGAATTATACAGGAAGATACAGCCAAAGGAGAACCTATTGCAGAAGTGTGCAAAGAAACTACAGCGTCTACTGAAGACCCTCCCTATAAAAACACAGGAAAAAATCTACACAGACATACCCCTTGAACCCAAACCAGGTTTATTCTGTCTGCTACCCAAAATCCATAAAACTGGTAATCCCAGATGCCCCATCATCTCAGGCATTGGCACCCTCACCATAGGATTATCTAGACATGTGGACTGTCTACTTAGACCCTATGCTACCAGCACCCCCAGCTTTCTTCGAGGTACCACCGACTTCCTCAGAAAACTACAATCCATTGGTGACCTTCCTGAAAACACCATCCTGGCCACCATGGATGTAGATGCCTTTACACCAACATCCCACACAAAGATGGACTCCAAGCTGTTAGGAACATTATCCCTGAAGAAACCAAGGCACAAATGGTGGCGGAGCTTTGTGACTTTGTCTTCACCCACAACTATTTCAGACTTGAGGACAAATTATACCTTCCAATCAGTGGCACCCTCATGGCCCCACAGTATGCCAATATTTTTATGGCTGACTTGGAACAACGTTTTCTCAGGTCTCATCCCCTAGCGCCCCTCCTCTACCTGTGCTACATTGATGACATCTTCATCATCTGGACCCATGGGAAGGAGAATCTTGAAAAGTTCCACCATGATTTCAACAGTTTCCACCCCTCCATCAACCATAGCCTGGACCAGTCCAAACAAGAGATCCACTTCCTGGACACTACTGTGCAGATAAGCGATGGTCACATAAATACCACCCTATACCGAAAACCCACGGACCGCTATGCTTATCTACATGCCTCCAGCTTCCATCCAGGGCACACTATACAATCCATTGTATACAGCCAGGAACTAAGGTACAGCCGTATTTGCTCTGATCCATCAGACAGAGACAAACTTCTACCAGACCTTTACCAAGCTTTCCTCAAACTACAGTACCCACCTAAGGAAGTGAAGAAACAGATTGACAGAGCCAGACAGGTACCCAGAAGCCACCTGCTACAAGACAGGCCTCGCAAGGAAAAAAAGAGAACACCACTGGCCATCACATACAGCCCCTACCTAAGACCTCTCCAAAGCATCATCGGTGATCTGCAACCCATCCTGCACAATGATCTCTCACTCTCACAGACCTTGGGAGGCAGGCCTGTCCTCACCTACAGACAGCCTGCCAACCTTAAACAAATTCTCACCAGCAACTATAGACCACAACACAGTAACTGTAAACCTGGAACCAATCCCTGCAACAAACCTCGCTGCCAACTCTGTTCACATACCTACACCAGGGATATCATCACAGGACCTAATATAAACCATACCATCAGGGGCTCCTTTACCTGCGCATCTACTAATATAATATATGCCATCATGTGCCAGCAATGCCTCACTACAATTTACATTGGCCAAACTGGACAGTCTCTACATAAAAGAATAAATGGACTTAAATCAGACATCAGGAATGGAAATGTACAGAAACCTGTGAGAGAACACTTCAATCTCCCTGGACACTCAGTAATAGATTTAAAATTAGCAGTCCTAAAACAAAGGAATTTCAAAAATCAAATGGAGAGAGAACTCTCCAAACTGCAATTTATTTGCAAATTTGACTCCATTAACCAAGGATTAAACAGAGACTGGGAGTGGCTGGCCCCTTACAAAAGCAGCTTATCTGCCCTGGGTGTTAATATCTCCCCACTAGACTCTAACAATGGGCCCACATCCCCCTGCCTGATCTGACTTGTTTTTTCCTCTTTTGGTACGTACTACTGATAATGGGCTATTTCCACCTTGCTGAATAGACCGTGTCAGCTCTGGCCCTCCCTTTTACTGGGACCCCACTCTTTAAATACCCCTCTGAAGCTACACACCCACTCATGAATCTGATGAAGCAGGTCTTTGCCTACGAAAGCTTGTGCTCCAAAATATCGGTTAGTCTATAAGGTGCCACAGGACTTCTTGTTGTTCTACTGCAGAAGGTTATACAATGCAAGTTACAGCTATTCAGACATATTTGCAGAATGAACGACAAATGACAAATCAAGACCCTGGTATTCTGCATAATGGATGGTTCGAATAGGAGAAGCAGACCCCACAGAGAAAGGATAGATGATGTAGTCGATAGGTGTGGAGCTAGTCTACAGAAACTAAGCCGCTCCGCACTGGACAGGGAAAAATGTAAGCAAATAGCGTGAGAAGCACCAGACACCAACGGGTGCTGACCCCATTCTTGTTGATCATGGAGATGATGGTCCCCTGTGCAAATAGATACCCAGTTCAACAGCACCTAGCAGGTCACACAAACTAGCAATAGTAGAAATCACACTATGCCATGTAAACCCATGTGCAATACGTCAGATGAACCCTAATCCTGTAAATTCTCTGCTTAATTGTTATAGGCAGGACTCACCAAGAAAGAATTTCAATCTGCAAGAAGGGATCACCCAGACTTTAGGGGCACTTTGGGAATGCTTGTGTATTCTAGAGCTTGGTCCCCCTTACACACGCATACACTTCTTGGCCTGTTTCCCAGTCCCTCAAGTTAGATGAGTACAGAGCCAGATTCCAAGCCCCTTGCTCATATTGGGTAACACCAGTTGATGTCACTCCTCAATCTATATGGGAAAAAATGAGATTTTCATGGGGACAGAGCTTCCCACAACTCCGACTGAGAAGATCATGCACCTTTCCCTGAAACATCAGGTTCTGGCCAGTGACAGAGACAGGAGACTGGGCTGGATGGACTGTAGGTCTGAGCCCGTAGGGCAATGCCTCTGTTCCTACTAGAGAAGAGATTGGGCAATAAGAAGCCTGCAGGCCAGACATAGTTTTCCAGGGTTAGCTCCTGGCAGGCTGCCATTTGCTTTATTTACCAGCCAGAACAGCTGCCTGCAGCTCTCAGTGGCCACAGTTTGCTGTTCCCAGCCCGTAGGAGCTTTAGAAAGCAGTGGCTTGGCCCCTCGCAAGTGCTTCAGCTCCCAATGGACAGGAGTGGCGAACTGCAGCCAACAGGAGTTGTGAGCAGCCATATCTGTGAATGCTCAGGTAAATAAACCCTCTGACCCATGGGCCACTTAATACCCATGCTTATACTAAAGCCCAGGTATGAGGCGAAAAGGGACCATCAGACCATTCTGCCTGACCTCCTGTAGATTGTAGGCCACCATTAGAACCTGCAACCAGACCTGACAATCAAAATGAGGACAGTATCACAGCTCACAGGGGTCAACTGTTCTGGGCCAAAGGCAGAGAGCAGGAGGGACCAAAGTGCACCTGTGCACAAGGCATTGATATAGCACAAAGCTGATTAAATGAGATCAACCCAGCTAATCCTGGCAAAGTGAGCCATGCCCCATACTGCAGAGAAAGGTGGAAAAGCTAGCTCCCTGCCAGCCTGACCTGGGATAAAATGTCTTCCTGAGCCCACACATGGTGATCAATCAGACCTTGAGCATGTGGGCAAGAACCAGCTCACTAGACACCTGAAAGAAATAGAATAGTCAGTGTCACCTCAGAGTCCTGGCTCTCTTCCCAGGCCAATGTCCCATCTCCAGCTGGGGCCATTCCTGATGCTTCAGATGAAGGAAGGTTCTATAAACCCCAGAATATTTGGGGGCGGGAGTGGGGAAGATTCCTTTCCTGACCCCTGCCAGTGACCAGCTGAAACTATGAAGGGGGCACTAGATAAAACCCACCACCACCACAAACAACCCCCTCATACAATCACACTCATACAGTGGCCTAGCTCTCTTTCCAAACTCAGTATGGTATTTACTCCCACAACGTCTCTTGGGAGGCTGTTTCAGAAATGCATCCTTCTGATGGTTAGAAACCTTATTCTAGTTTCCAGCCTCAATTTATTCACAGTCAGTGTATCCCCATTTGATCCAGCTCTTTGTCCTTATCCATCTATGTTTAAATATTTGAAGCTTAATGTCTCTGTTCCTCCATTTTCTCATCTGTTACCTGGGTTGAATGATGCTCTTCGGTAAAGTATTCTGAGACCTAGTAATACAAAACACAATACATGCCCTAAGCCTACAAAGACTTAGGCATATGCTTAACTTAGAGCAGGCAAATACTCATGTTGATTGCAGTGGAACTCCTCACAACTCACAATGGGGCTGAGACCTCAAAAGAGACAAGTATCAAAGTTATTCCTGGTGACAAGAACACAGGCATTGTGTTCAAAGAAGTTGATCAGATTCTGACCGCTGACTTATCCTTCTGATGAAGAATAGGGGACATTTCACCTAGTCCCAAGTTTCAAAATGAGGAATTGGCTTGGAAAAGACAGGGTGAACACGAGTTTCTATGATGGAGGGAGGACATATATGATCTGCATTTTGAGGCTTGTTTGTAGGAAGTTGGAATCCATTGACTAGCACAAAAAATAAAGAAGATAGACAAATAGAGAGAGACACTCTTTAAAGTAGGGTACCTAAATCCTTTAGGCTCTTTTGAAATTCCAGCGAAAATCATGTTTGATTGGATATGGCAGTGACTCGTCTGCTTCCAAAGACCTTCAAGGAGTCCCAGAAGAAGACATGAGGAGTGCGGGATTCTGCTAGGTAGGTCTGCAAAGTGAAAGCTTGCCAAGCATGGTTCTCAAACAGCTTCAACAGCCCGAAGTCAACCTTTATGATAAAGGAATGCTGACATTAAAAAATACCCAAAGACATGCAAAGAAGCACAAAGTGAGGAGGTATTTTCTCCCTTCCTGTTTGTTCCCTGAGGAGCTCTTTCATGTGCTTTGTAGAAGCACTGTACTTTGAGGGTTGCCTTTGTGTGTTTGGAGAGGGAAGGACTTTGATTCTAAACTGCAGCTGGCTACTGTTAAGTACTGCAGGGGACGGCCTCAGAGTCACCTCCTGATTTCAAGACACCAAGGTAATAGTTCTCCTGTCCCAAAGGACAATGGAGAGGAGATGATATGTAACCTGTCTGGAATCAAAAGTGCTGGGACAAGATAGAAGTGCAAAAAGCATTGCAGACAAGCCAAACAATAACCACAGGGGTGCCATATGACATAACCCAACAGGAAACAAAGAGCTTCTTATTTTGCGGTGGATAATCACTGAAAATCAAACTTACTCTTATAAGCATCCTGACTTTCCCAACAGCAGGTACAGGGATGCTTCCCAATCAGCCACTGAAAGCAACTGAAGCTTTTAGACTTCCTAACCCAGTGGGGCAGTAGTTACCAAACTTTTTCCGGTCATGGAACACTTGAACGTCATAGTGCTCTCTGCGGAACACTTTATCTTTTTCACATCATCATCCTAACTATGAGGAACACTACTAATGGAAAATATTTCATAGTAATATTAATTCAATTATTGTACGGTGAACACAACTCAACAAGTAATGAAACCAGACGTTAACAAAACAAATATAGCAGGGATGACAGATAAAACATCTCAAAATTTATGTTTTTCCTGAGAATGGGGAACAGACCACCATTACTCAATTTGAATGGCAGAACACTTTGACATAGCTCACAGAACACCCGTGTTCCACCAGAACATAGTTTGGGAACCGTTGCACGGGAGCATTACTACTGGCTAACAAGACACTAAGTATTTAAAACTATTAGTGGACTGGAAAGAATATTGAAAAGGCAGCGGCTTAATGCATTCCACAGACTGTGCTTTTCATCTTCTGCAAGAGCCAACTGGGCAAGAAATGTGGGGGCAATGCTGGATATTCAGCCACAAGCTTGAATGGAAAGTGCTGAGATACTCTGCCCAAGACGAGCTCAGGGAAGGACTGCGATCCAGATTATTATAGTTACATGAGTCTCAAATGTATGTCTACCCTGCAGAGGAAGGTATGATCATAATAAAAGTAGACATGCCCCTACCTGAACTACAATCAGCGTAGGTAATGACAGCATAGACATGGTGACACAGACTAACCTCCTGAGGACCTACTCCCACTCAGCGATGGACTTGTTACACAGCTGCTGTTACCTGTCCCACTTGGAGACAGAAAAATATTTTGAACTCTGAAAAATAGTCACAAGAGGGGAAAATCATTTCTCAACTGCTGAAAAAATCTTTACAAGGTGAAGAAAGACAGCAGAACCCTGAATGACAGTCAAGATTGGAAGAGGCAGAAACCCAGCTGGCTGTGAGGGAGGACACACTAAGGACTGCGAAGAGAGCTGAAGTGATAGACCAGTTGTAGCTTGTTGGCGGAGCTGTAAGGAAAAGAAAGGCAGGGGAATATATGCAACTATTATTGTTATGTAAATATCTGGGGTTGCAGAAACCAGATGTCATTCTCGACTTTGGAGGACAGGTGTCTTGACTACAGAGGAAGAACGGACAGTGGCTAGTTAAGTTTTGACAGACTCTTGCTGCTGTGCTATATAACATTGTAATAAAAACAAATCAGCAGTCATGTAGCACTTTAACAAAATAATTTATTAGGTGATGAGATTTTGCGGGACAGACCCACTTCTTCAGATCTAGAAGTGGGTCTGTCCCACTAAAGCTCGTCACCTAATAAATTATTTTGTCAGTCGTTAAGGTGCTACATGACGGCTGTTTTGTATTGTTAGAATACCGACTAACACGGCTACCTCTCAGTTATTAATAAAAATAAATGCAGTTGTTAAATGCAGGCTCTCCATACCTCAACGCACCATACTACAAGGTCTGCTTGAGGAAGACAGCTTCCCAACTAAAGCAATCCTGAGCCTAAAAATAGATTCAGTCTGGGAAAAGAGCTGAACTTTGAGTCAGTGATATCACATGTAAAAATAATCAAAGGCAAAATAGTTTCCCCATTTCCAGTTGAATCTGTGAAAATGATCAAAGAGGTGCAATGCAAACATCTCAATCACGAGCAAACCCTTGCAAATGAACATAATGAGCAGGTCCTCAGAAATGCTCCATCAACCCAGAAAAGTTGATGATCCCATCCATTTTTGTTTTTGATGCTATGATATGCGAGGTTGCATCTGAGCCTTTAGGAGAAAGAGGCCTCATTACCTATAGAAAAATAGGAACAAAAGGTAAATCTCTTTTGAATTCAAACCCAATTTCCAGCTAAATTGCTGCATGCAGTGTGGATGAATTAATCTACCTCTTTCCAATATTCACTATCCAATTCACTCTCAGGCCAGGTTCTTAGAAAGCAAACAGTGCCTGTGTTTGTACTTCCTGTTTCACAAGAGTCCTTGCCTACCATTGCTGGATAAAATCTTGCTTTCATATGAAAGGATAACCAAAACAGACTCCCTTCTCATCCTGGACTAACCAGTAGAAGGTATCCTAGGTGTAGCGTGACACCAACTACTTCCTGATCAGATTAGCATAGACCACCAATTATTCTCAGAAGCATTTCATACAAGTATTAACACAAACTGAACAATTTATACTTAACAGCAAATGGTGACTTTAGCTTGCTAGTGACTTAATTTTCCCTTGTTACTACAGAACACAAAGAGAATACTTATTTCTTGAAAGCTTTTTCATACTCCAAGAAGTATTAAATTGTGTAACAGGGTCAGGCCAGCAGACCTCACGGGGAAGCGGGAAAGGCAGTCCAGGACCTTGCATGGGTTTGGGAAAGATCACAAAGAGTTAATTAAGCTCCCAGGTGGAGGTAACAGGGTGTGGCAGCAGGCACTCAATTAACAAGGAACAGCTGAGTTGACTGCCCACAGGCTTAAAAGCAGCCCAGAAAAACAGTGGGGGAAGAAAAAGAGAGGTAGTGGAGGAGCGAGAGAAACATCCTGAGGGAGGTAAGAAGAAGCCAGAAGCAGTTTAGAAGGGGAGAGAGTACCTGCAATGGAGCTGGGGCTCCCCTCCCCGAGCCAGGGCAACAGCTGTGGCACTGTGGGAGAATGGAAGGAGTCCAGCCATCACCCAAGCCCTGCAGCCTGAAGTGGGGGGTGGGGGTCCTGGAGCAGAAAAAAAGGGGCACCTTGCCACATGTGTGTCAGGAGTGGAATTGTCTGCTGCCCTGAGACCCCTGCAGCAGACCCATACGGGGTGGGGTATGCTACCTGCAAAAGGGAGTACACAAGACAGAGGACATGCTCCAGGCACTCATGCAGGTCACGGCAGCTCAGCAGGAGGCTAAGTGGGTCCAGATAGCCACCCAGCCAGAATCTGTTCAGCTACAGCAGGAAACCAATCAGCTGTTGGTAAGCCAAGTAGCCCAGGACTAAGCCACCCTGGAGGAGGTGATTGCTCAGCTGAGGGCCCCAAATGCTGAGGTGCATGGCCAAGATGGGGCACAACTCCAGCAAGCAGGAAGGTACTTGCAAAACATGATGGAGGAAGACAACGTGGAGGTGTACCTCCTGGAGTATGAGAGGACAGCCAAATGGAAAGATTGGCCCCAAACCCCGTGGGCCCGCATCCTGGCCCCTTTTTGGTATAGAGAAGCCCAGAAGGCCTATCTTGACCTTGCTGAGGGGTCAGCCACCAATTATACTCAGTTAAAGACAGAGGTACTCATGAGGTCTGTGGTGAAAACCGCAGTACAAGCCCAGCGTTTCCATGACTGGAGGTACCAGTAAGGCTAGGCCCCATGGTACCAGCTAGTTGACCTCATCCACTTGGCCAAGAAGTGTCTGCAGCCCAAGGCCCACAATCCCAAGGAGATTATAGAGACCCTTGTTTTAGGCTGATACATGAGGGGGCTACCACCCAACCTGCAAGGCTGTGTCAGCCAGAACAACCCCTCCTCCTATGATGATATTGTGGCCCTTGTGGAGAGGCAGATAGTGGCCAGGGGTCTCTCGCAGCCCCTCAGGGATGGGGAACAAAGAAAGGGGAGGCCTGCCCCAAGGCCCAGATGCCTGAAACCTCAGACTGAGTGGAGTATGGGAGGAGGGAGATCAAGGAGCAGCCAGAGGCCATGAAAGGACTTGGGGGCCAAGAGAAGGAAGGGCAGGGGGCAAGGCCAAGTGGCCCCCAGGGAAGGTGGGGAGATCAAGCTGGTTATTGGCGCTATGTGTGTGGGGAGCTGGGGTTTTTTCCCTTACATAGAGGAACCTATGCAGTGTGATCTCAGGAATCTCAGATGCCCCTGCTCCTGCATCAACCCTGGGGGCATTACAATGGCTCCCCATCAGTACACTCGGCTGGTTAAAATGATTGGCCAAGGAACCACAGCCCTGGTAGACTCAGGCAGCACAGTCACATGAATCTCAATGACTGGTTGGGCAGGAGGAGTTGTCCTCAGCTCTCCTACCCGGTCATCATAGGGAGGGACTTCCCTGGGTTTAGTGACCTGCTCCCTAGGGACCAGGCCTTGTGGGAGAGCCCCTTCCAGCCCTTTGGGAGTTTGACCAAGACCTCTTCTCAGGGATGGGAAACCCTGGAAAACAAGTCAGGAAAAGAGGGCAGCCAAGGGGCTAGGAATGCATACACTGGCCAAGAATCTCAGGAAAGCCCTGACAGGACACCAAGCTGAGCGGACGAGTAGGGACGTGACACGGGAAGTAAGTAAGCCTGAGGCTGGGCCCAGCTTATTGGGGCCACCAGGGATAGAAGCAGGAGAAGGGCCCTCTGGACTCCAGCAGATGGGGCTCCTGCTTGAGAACTTTGGCCAGGATCAGGTGAATGATGCATTGAACCAACGTTCCTCAACATATGGAGGGAAGTAGTCAAGGTAAATGGGGTCCCCGAGGAATTGAAGAGTAAGGGCTCTAGGCCACATTATGTGATTAAGAGGGACCTATTATAGTGGGTGGTGCCCAGCCAGGAGCAAGTGCCAGTGGTAAAGCAGCTCCTGGTCCCCCAGAAACACAGGAGAGTGATATTGGACTTAGCCCACAGCCATTTGTTTGGACTACACCTGGGGGTGGACAGGCATTTGTTTGGAGGATACCTGAGGGTGGACAAGACCCTGGACCAGGTCCTCCAGAGGTTCTATTGGCCAAAAGTATGCATGGAGGTCTGGAGGTTCAGCACCTCCTGTCCAGAATGCCAACTGTATGAGCCAAGACCACACCTAAGGGCCCTGCTGGTGCCTTTACCTATAATCAAGATACCCTTTGAATGTATTGCTCTGGACTTGGTTGGGCCACTGGAGAATTCCACTCAGGGGTATCAGTACATTCTAGTGGTCCTTGACAATGCCATTCTATACCCCAAGACAGCACCCCTGAGAAATATGAACTCAAAAACCATTGCTCGGGAGTTGGTCCAGCTCTTCTCAAGAGTTGGGTTGCCTAACGAGATCCTAATGGATCAAGGTACTCCCTTTGTTTCCAAATTAATGAAAGACTTGTGTGCCCTACTTCACATCAAGGCCCTACAGATGTCCGTGTACCATCCCCAAACAGATGGTCTTGTTGAGCAGTTCAATTGACCCCTGATGATATGTTGCAGTAGATGGTGAGCCAGGACACAAAAGCTTGGGACACCCTCTTGTCTTACCTTATGTTTGCTGTTCATGAGGTCCTGCACATGTCAACATAATTCTCCCCATTTGAATTGTGTTATGGGTGTAATCCACGGGGAATCCTAGACCTGGTGAAGGAGGCTTGGGAGGAGCAACCAACCCATGGGCACAAAATTGTGGAGTACGTACTCCAAACGAAAGACAGAATAGCCCGAGTTACCCCCATCAACTGGGAACACTTGGAGAAAGCTCAAGAAACCCAACAAACCTACTGTAATCATCAGGCAACTGACCAAAAATTTCAGGTAGGGGATCAAGTAATGGTGCTGGTCTGACAGCTGACAGCAAGCTGCTCTCCCAGTGGCAGGGGAGTTACGAAGTAGTAGAGGTCTGGGGAGAAGCAGACTATAAGATGTGGCAACCAGACCACCATAAGACAGAGCAGATATACCACGTGAACCCGTTGAAACCCCGGCAATTGCGAGAAGTACAGGTTGTCACGCTCAGGGAGCCAGCATCCACAGGCAGACGACAGACATCAGCAAGGACTTTCCAAGAACTGACTCCAGAACAGCAGAAGGAAGTGCTCCGAATGATCACACAATACTCTGATGTGTTTTCATCTGAGCCCAGTAGGACCAGTGCTGTTGAGCACCACGTTATCACGGGTAGGCTGATCGTGAGGCCCTATCACATTCCAGAGGCATGTCCCAAGGAAGTACGTGAGGAGGTGAAGAAGATGCTAGAGTTAGGCGTTGTGGAAGAGTTCCACAGCCAGTGGTCCAGCCCCATTGTCCTAGTACCTCAGTGGAACAGTGGTATTTGGTTCTGCAATGACTTTAGGAAACTAATGATGTGTCCAAGTTCAATGCATACCCCATGCCCAGGACAGATGAGCTGATTGACTAACTCAGGAAGGCCACCCTTATCTTGGCAAAGGGGTACTGGCAGATTCCCCTGGCTAAGAAGGCTAAAGAGAAAACGGCCTTTGCAACACCAGAGGGCCTCTACCAATATACTGTTCCCCCTTTCAGGCTACGTGGGGCTTCTACAATGTTCCAGAGGCTCATGGGCAAGTAGCTGTGTCCTCATGGCCAGTATGAGCAGCCTACCTAGATGATATCATCTATAGCCCAGATTGGGACACACCTACAGAAAGTGGAGGCAGTTTTGGACACCCTAAGGGAGGCTGGACTCACTGCAAATCCTACCAAATGCACGATTGGACTGGCAGACACCAGGTACCTGGGGTACATTGTGGAAGGGATGTGGTGAGGCCCCAGCTGAACAAGGTCGAGGCAATCCAGAGTTGGCCCTGACCAGTCCAGAAAAAGCAAGTCTGAGCGCTCCTGGGACTGGCAGGATACTATCGGCAGTTCATTCCACATTTTGCCTTCCTGGCCCACCCCCTGAGAGAGCTAACGCAATCCCATGGCTTGGACATGGTGCACAGGACCCCTGCAGCAGAAGGGGCCTTCAACAATCTAAAGACCGCTCTCTGCAGTGGCCCCTGCTCATAACCCCTGACTTTGACAGAGAGTTTGTGTTACAAACTGATGCCTGCAAAGTCGGGCTGGGCGTTGTCTTGTCCCAAATGCTTGGGGCAGAAAAACATCCTGTCCTGTCCTCAGCCAGAAACTCTGTCTGGGGAGCAAAATTACACCATAGTAGAAAAGGAGTGCCAAGCCATGAAGAGGGCCATGGAGAGCCTGCAGTACTACCTACTGGGATGGAAATTCACCCTGGTCACCGACCATACGCCTCTGCAGTGGATGCACCAAAACAAGGACAAAAATGTACAAATGACCTGTTCGTTCCTATCCCCACAGCTCTTCCACTTTTAAGTGCAGCATAGAGCCAAGGTCCAGCATGGCAATGCAGATGGCCTGTCGAGAATAAATACGCTCCTTCCCATCCCAAGCAGCCCAGCCACACAGTGTTGAGCAGAGGGAGGGGATGTGTAACTGGGTCAGGCCAGCAGACCCTTGCGGGAAGTGGGAGGGCAGCCCAGAACCCAGCTAGGGGAAGAACTTAGAACTCACAGGGTTAATTAAGCTGCCAAGTGGAGGCAATAGGATGTGGCAGCAGGCGCTCAATTAACAAGGACCAGTTGAGTTGACTGCCCACAGGCTTAAAAGCAGCTGAAGCAAACAGAGCAGGGGTGTGGGGGGAGGGGGCGTGAGAGAGGATTCTGAGGAAGATCAGAAGAACCAGAAGCTTTGAGGGGTGGGAAGAGTACTCACAAGGGAGCTGGGGTTCCCCTACCCCAGCCAGGCTTATGGCTTGGGCAGTGAGGGTGGAGGGAAGGAGTCCAGCTCCCCCACCCCCTAAGGCCCTTCAGCCCAAGGTGGGGGGTCCTGAAGCAAGACAAAAGGGGTGCCTTGCCACAACTGGTAACGGTGAGTTGCTGTTGTTTAAACTGTTTCCCATAGCCAGGTAAATGCTCAGGTTCCCTCTAACTTACTCATTTCACTAAACTGTAGCAGATTGGCTGGCTACGTGAAATCCGTTCTGTGCAATGGAACTTAAAACATTCATCCATCAAGAGGTGAGGGCTTGCATTTATTTATCTGGATCAAAAGCGCTGTGGATAATGGGTCATTAACTTTACTGTCCAAGCCACAAGCTATCATGAGCCTGACTGGAAGAATGAGTTTTGAGATAAGAAGGAACTCTTAAAAGGGTCAATTAGGTGGTAATTGGTTTGGATACTTGCCCTATCATACACAAGTTTTATTAAAACCCCACAGTAGGAGACAATTGCTTATCTTTGCTTCAGCACAATTATGTTAAATTGGGGCTTCACAATTGCTGACACATGATATCTGCTCCTGACTAAAACCCAGATTAGCAAACCTCAGAGACTATCAGATTATGAAGCTAAAGGTCACCTCCAAGAGAGGACTGCAGGGACAAAGCTCTCTTTTTTGGCAAAACTGATCTCAGGCCTCTGCCAAGTGCAGCTGACATCTGAAATAGGAGACCATTCCTCTGAGCAGAGTGAAAGACACCAGGTGTTACATGAGCTGGATATCTGAGACGTCCCTCCTGGAAGTCAGATGAGGTTTCCACAGCCTGAAAATGCCAAGTCAGCTCAAAGAGTTGCTGTGAAATATTTCTGCTAAGGGATATGTGGCAAAGGTTTAAAAACATACAAACACGCTCCCAGCATTTTGGAATCTCTCTCAGCAGTGTCTCTGGAGATCTATTTAGAACTAATGAAAGAAAAAAAATAGGCTGTGTGGTGAAATAGCCCAGTTAGGAAAAGGTCTTCAGAGTCCTGCGGCAATGGCAGAGGGGCGAAGCAACAGGTGGAGGTGACCACTGGGAGTCATAGCTCCAAACCTGCATGTAGGTGGCCTGTGGACTTTGGTCACTAGACTCTGCCCCTGGGACGACAGAGGAGTTCAGCCGCACCCCAGGCGACTGAGCAGGCCTTTTTAGAAAGAGGACTGCTCACCTTCAAAATGAAGGAGGGGACTAGAAAAGGTGTCCCAAAAATTGCTTGTCCCAGTCAAAATGGCCAGCATGCTTGTAGGGTGCGAGAAGATTTTGTAACGGTCGAGAGTGCAGTCCAACCCTCTGTGAACCCTCAGGAGAATTCCAAACAGGCCAGTCTGTGCAAGCTGAAAAGCTGCAAAACAACTAACCCTGCCATGGCAACACCTGCAAAAGAAAGCATGCTCGCCAAAACTTCAAGGCTACGCTGGCAGTAGACCACAAGAGATAGTGATAGGAATGCACAGGCAATTTTAGGCAATCTTATGTTAATAAGTTGAGCTTTATCAGTTAGTGTTAGGAGGCCTGTTACAGAGCCTCTCCCCGAGCAAAGCTCCGACACATGGAGTTTTCCCCCACTGGTGACTGTGGCATCTCCAGGGCTCCCATCGTGGGTGTCACGCGCTTTCAATAAACCAAATATAGCACTCGCCTTCTGGGTGCAGCCTCATTCTGGGGAACCCGAGCCTGGTTGGTTACAATGCTGCAGCTGGCAGTTTTACCATCACAGCAGTTGAAAAACAATGAAAAGAAAGATAACATTTGCAGCATGGAACGTTCACACCCTCTTGGACAGGGAGAACGCTGTGAGGCCTGAGAGAAGAATGGCCCTCATAGCAAGAGAACTGGCATGTTATAACATTGACATAGCCTCCCTGAGTATGACCAGACTGGCAGAGGAAGGATCCATCTGCGAACCAAAAGGAGGTTGTACCTTCTTCTGGAAAGGCAGACCAGAAAATGAAGACAGAAGCCACAGGGTGGGACTTGCCATCAAGACATCACTTCTGCACCAGCTTCCTGACCTGCCAACTTGCATCAGTGAGCATCTGATCAAGCTCCGCTTCCCCCTCAACACCTCTTGCCACATTACGGTCATCAGCACTTAACCCCGCCCCCCCCCCCCCCCCCCGCACAATGACTAGCAGTAACAAAGCAAAAGAAAGTTTCTGTGAGGACCTTGACCATCTTGTGAAAGCAACTCCTCCTAGTGACAAGCTTCTCCTGCTGGGGGACTTCAATGCCAGGGTCAGCAAGGACTGTAGGACCCGGAAAGGGGTGCTGGGGCACCATGGTGTTGGTAACATGCATGCCAATGGCCACCTTCTGCTGAGCTTGTGTGCAGAAAACAACCTGACGATTACCAACACTCTACGTCATCATCAGACACGACGGACTACCTACAATACAATACAATTTTGCTGCTAGTGTTGTATGCACTCCCCATCCCCCAGATTCAAATTACTCTAGCTGGAGCACAGGATTAAGTTCCAAGGACCATTTCCTAGGGATAACCCTCTAGTATCTGCAGCTACAGGACACCTGATCTGGGCTACCTATTCCAACAGTGTGAGGACCACACATGAAAATGAGCCAAATAGTGATATAAATGTAAAAAGTTAATTTCTACTGTAGCCAATTGTGTAGCTAAAATCAGCTTATCAGCAGTTGACTATAATGACTCTCTCCAGCAAGAAGGCTGACTGGAGCATTTCTCCCATCAGCCTGCCTTAATCCTTGCTCATGAGGAGTTCAGGTGTTGACTTTGATCCCAGAAAGCACCGTTTTGTGCACGCATAAAACAAACTCACAGAAGACGGACTGGGTCAATCTTCCACTGTAGTATGGCTGTAGATTTACTATGGCATTGTTCATATTGCAAACTCCCTGTATGGCATGACTGGTCGCATTTGCACTCTTATTAAAAAAAATCAGTCCAGGCCATATTTATTCCTGAACCATTACAAGAATTCTGCCTTACCTGCCACAATCTGAAAGAGAACACAACACAACACAATCCCCTTCAGTTTTTGCAATGGTTTCTTCCTCAGCTGAGAAAGGCATAACTAAAATGAGTGGCTGGAATTTGAAGTTAGAAATATTCAACTTGGAAGTAAAAGAGTGGCTATTAGCCATTGGAATGGCTTTCTGGATAACCGTAAAGCGTGAGATGGTCTATTCCATAGTCTTTATGGAAATATGCTTATGACTAGAAATAAGCCTAACTCATATTACTTTATTCGAAATGGCATGTAACCTATCATGGGAAACCTTGTAGTCCATTGAATGTGTAGCAATAAACCCAGTGTAAATAGTTTTTCCTGGGGTGGGGTGGTGGAGAAAAAAGCTGTACATCTCTCTCTCTCATTGATAAAGGGGGCAAACAACTTATGAGCTTGCTCTGCATAAACTTTATACGGCATCAAATGGATTGAAATGGGATTCCGGTCCCTCTGGGACTGTGCACATGGGTGCTGTGACAAGTCCCTTTGTCTGAGCCTTCCCAGAGCTGAAATAAGCTGCTGCCAGTGTATGTACTGCTCTTCTGTGCTGTAGCCCCAATTCTGTGCCATCACTGGGGAAAGCCAGAGGTTCTGGCTCAACGGGACCTGGTGTTGGGGCAACGCAGAGGGCAGGTGGGTGAGCTCAGCAGTATTTTGAGGACTTCAATTGATAGTCTCAGGGGGATCTACATGACCGAACCTGTCACAATCGGAATGCCAAAGCATGCACTTAACTATATGCACAAGTGGTCCCACTGACTTTAATTTGATTATCTTGTGTTTAAATCCTGTGATGAATCAGAGATCAAACCATTTCCAGCAGATCTAGGAAAATTATTATTCCGCTCTACTCGGCACTGGTGAAGCCACATCTGGAGTATTGCATTCAGTTCTGTCCCTGCCAGCCATTACAGAAAGGATGTGGTCACATTGAAGAGGGTTCAGCAGAGGGCAATGAAAATGATTAGGGGTCTGGAGCACATAACCTATGATGAGAGGCTGAGGGACTTGGGCTTATTTGGTTTACAGAAGAGAAGACTGAGGTATGATTTGATAGCAGCCTTCAACTCCCTGAAGAAGGGCTCTAGAGAGGGTTGAGAGAGCATGTTGTCAGTAGTGAAGGATGGCAGAACAAGGAACAATGGTTGTAAGTTACAGAGGGGGATGGGGACATTGGATATTAGGAAAAACTATTTCACTCAGAATGTGGTGAAGCACTGGAATACATTACCTAGAGAGGTGGTGGGATTTCCATCCCTAGAGGTTTTTAAGCCCCAGCTTGACAAAGGTCCTCTCTGGGATGATGAAGCTGGGGTTGGTCCTGCTTTAGGCAGGGGGCTGGACTCGATGAACTCCTGAAGCCCCTTCCAGCCCTAGGAGTCTATGATTCTGTGCTTTTTTTTGTGCTAACTGTCCTTACCAGAATCCATTATACATGACCTGAGACCTGTTATTGCATTGCCTAGAGGAAGGATCATTTCTATGACTTTCTCATTGGTTCTAATCGATAGAAAACATTCAGCATTGGCATTGAAATCAATGGAGTTCTGTCCATGTACAATACTGGTTTATTTAACCTCATGCCTATGTTTTTCTCCTAAACATCTTCCATTCATATAATTTTTTCAGCTCCTGCTCTTTTACACATTACAAATAACTAATTATTTTATTAAAAAGTAAGAGAAATAACATTCTTAAGAGATTTGATCATTTTGCCCTGCAAAGTGGTACAAGTCAGTTCTTGTTTTCTCACTGCAATTTCACCTTTCTTTTACCTATCTGACGACAACACAGAATAATGCAGAACTGGCCAGACTCCATAGGCTAGACAAGTATATGCCAAGCAGCAGATATGGCCAGCTTTAATAATCAATCTGGCCCATTTTGTATATTATATAAGCTGCCAGCTTCACTTTCCCTATATGAGCAATAGGTGTGCATTTAAATATAGAGGAACTGCATGAATTTTTTACCCACGTTTGGCCTGAAGTGGATTCACAATTTATAGCCTCAGTTTGCTGCTGCTGTGATTGAGTGCTAGAGTAATGGAAGCCTCTGAGCAAGGATCATGGGAATAAAAAGGGAATTGGCACTTGCAAGGAGCAGAAAATGTCTCACGCTTGTGGCCTCATTTTGACTCCTATCAATGCCAAGTGTAAAATAATAGTCTGACTCAGAGCTAAATGCCATCTAGATTTCCCACTGAGTCTATTAATTTTCTTTTTTATTGTGGCAGGAAGTATTAAATACCATACTCTAGAATCAGTTTCAAGCAGGGGCCGTCTCGCAATTAGATAGCGTTTCTTACCAACTGTTCACACCAGCCCTCTGCTAACTTTCTTTTCAAACCACGTAGTTAATTAAAATAGGTACGTCAATAGTGCAAATGGCAGAATTTGTCACCCCATGTAACGGAATCAGCCCTTAACCAAGGGCTATTTGTACACATTGGCTCACTTTTGTCTGATTAGATCATCTCACGGAAATCTTTGGAATTCGCAGGAGAGTCTTGTCCTCAAACTGACACCTGTCAGAGAAGGAGCAGATAATTATTCTCAGGCTTCTGTGCTTTTGCTGAAGTTCTGACAGTGGAGTTGTTAAGAGTGACTTGGGGCTGTGTTTCCACAGTAAAGCACCTCTAGGAACTGCTTTTTCCACCCAGCACAACAGAAATTGGCCTCCCTGGCACCTGGAAGGTGATATTCAACAGCTGTTCCACTGTCTCTTTCCAAAACTGCTTCTGTGCCTAACCAGCCTGCCAAAATTATGGTTAGCTCTAATCCTAACACCAGGGCTGGACTCTGTAATGTAGACAGAGCACATAGATCATGGTCTTGAGCTCCTGGTTTCTCATAGACAGGGGAACAGCTGGACATATTCAGGGTCAAATATTTAACGGGAATCAATCCCATTTGTTATTTAGAAAGGACGGCAGCAAACGACAGTTGAGAATTTAATTATTTTGCACACTGGGTGGGAGTCAGTCTCTAGGAAATATTGGAAAAGATTCCCACTGAGGGACTTTTTTGTGTTTCTTTTCACTTGGCACACGTGGAGAGGTGGGGAGAGAGGGAGGTTAATGTGAATCTGAATGAAAATGGCCATTTTGGCTTAAGTGCCTAACGCTCTGTCGGTGATGGCAAAACATCTTTGGAGATGGGTCCAGGTCTGGGCACCTTGGAGCTGATTCTCAGCTATGCTAAGGCTGCGTTAAGCCATTTTGCCAGCAGAAAAAGTGGGAATGGGCCCATGAGAATTCCCCACTGCACATGCAGAAAATCTCGTGCCTGGGAGAGCTGGCCTAAGGCCCCACATTGAGTACACCCAAGCCTCTCAGTTAGAGCGCATTGAAAATTTTCTTCTGGAATGTTCTTCTATTTGAAAATGCCGATCCACAGAGACATTCTGCAGAACATGCCGATTTTCATGTTTTTTAATAAAAAACAAAGCAAAGTCTTATGGTGAGGTCCGAAAGGGTCAGCATCTTGCAGCGTGGAGTCAGCGGTCCGCTCTAGGTCAATGGGTATATATATCTACAGTAAGAAGCAGGAGGGTGCCACTCCTGCAGAATTTCTCAAAAGAGCATCCACAGACAAATTAGGTTTTTCTTTCATGCATACCAGATCAAAGTCATATTTCTGAAATTGAATAATCATGCTGTATGGACTAATGGCTTTACAACGGAGCCCCAGACCAGCCACGGGTCTGTTTCTAAGGTGAAATGTTTTCCTGCAAAGTAGAACTTGAAGCATACAATAGCAGAACTGTGGATAAGAAACAGCTGGTCATGTGGTACAGCCCAATGTTTCGTCTATTCTGCTTCGAGGTGGGACCGCCTGGCCTCTGGCCCCAGGGCAAGGTGGGAAGAGGGCCTGGCTCCACGCCCCAGAATGGGCAAGGCCCAGGGCAGAAGGGGTGGAGCCGAGGGCAGCTAGCCCATAGTGCCACTCTGACTGTGGCACTGGGCCCCCACCCCACGCTCAGAGCAGTGCAGCAGAGCTGCCACAGCACTTCAAAGGGGCCCAGAGCTCCAGTCGCCACAGTGGCAGCAGTGGCAGCCAGAGCTCTGGGCCCCTTTGAAATGCCAGCCCCTGGGGAACTGCCTCATTTCTACCCCCTGAACGCCAACCACCGGTAAATGGGCCTGACATTGTGGCATTGGAAGTTGGCATTCTAGCATCCTCCACCCATAACAGTTCTTCCAGTGAATGACTGGCTACATGCATCATAAAAATCTCCCTGAGCAGGATTATTATAACAGCCCCAAATTCACAGGCCTGAGCTGGCAGCCACAAGGGACACACAGACTCACAGATGGTTTTGTAGGGCTGCTGGCGAGCTCCAAAACATGTTTAGCAGATACTCCACTTCTGAACTACTGATTTAGGTGCCTCATGGCTGCATCAAAGGAGGACTTGGGCTCTGAGAATCTATTGTAAGTATCAGTGCCCCCCCGGCCCAAGTAATTCTGCAGCAAGCATATCCTAGCAGCAGCAGAGCATAGCCTGATCTGCACACAGCTCCAAAAATTCCAACTCAGACAACTGCCAAAGTGCATGCAGCATGGGTTGCAGGAGAGAAGCCTTCACCCCAAGCACACGACTCTCTCACGTGCCACACAACAGCAATCTAAAAAACAGCAAAGATGTCGCAAGACATGCAGGAGACGTGCCAGTCAAGCCATGTAATAACTGGTCTGAAGAGAACAGTACCCATCCAAACAGCAGGTACACAACAATGGGCCCTAAGGGGCTATGCACACAGACAAAGCCTTACACAGCAACAGAGACAGAGAGTTCACAGAGCAGGACCCAGGAGAAGAAAACAGGAATGGGGAAACCTCGCCTGTGCAAAGGGTCTCTTCTGCCTCACTAAGTCAAAGAGAGGATGTGCTCCCATGCCACCAGTGAAAGGCACTGAATTAGAAAGTGACTTTGGGTCACATTTTTAATCTAAACTTTTTGGCAGACATTAAGGAATTTGTTTTCACAGCACCTGTGAGGCAGACAAGGGGCATCACCTTCCTTTTACAGATGGGGCCCAGCAAGGGGAACTGATTTGGCCAAGGTCACACAGGAAGGCTTTAGCAGAGATAAGAACTGAATCCAGCTCATGGGAGACATCATTTAGGCACATAATCACAAGATCATCCTTCCTGCCAAACTTAGCTCCCACTCCCCCGCCCCCCCCGCCCCATGCTGAGATTGATGCAAACCCCCTTGAAAGTTTATGCTTTTAGGGCAGATTTTTTTCCCCGGAGTAACTTACTCCTATGAGCTGTCACTTTGGGGGAAAAGAGTTCAACCTTAAAAATAAAACTTTCAGGGAGAAGTAGTTGTAAACAAACCACTGATGTCAACATAGAGAGTTAGACATAGAAGAGAACAAGGAAAACATACATACCACTGAACACTCATTGAACGAAGGGCAAACTGAAATGCTGTTGTTACCATTTTGCTGCTGGCCTTCCGCCTTCAGGAATAAGGGAATACACATACTGCATGCCTCAGGTTGGGTAAAGTCAGGCAATGATTAAACCTGTCTCAGTTGGCTCTTTGCTGGTGATGTCCCTTGGAATGCATCTCTGGTGACTGGCTTCTATTTTTGTTCTGTTCCATTATTCCCTGGCCAGCAGAGTGACAAATCCTGGTGGATGTGGTATTCTGGCCAGCGCTGACGCAGTGGCAGCAGGACACAATGGAGAACCACAGGACAGGTGCAAAAGGGATGTTCTTCACAAAGAAAGAAGAGACTCTTGGGGTTTCTGCTTTGTTCAAGGGCAGTAGGGACAGGACTGTGTGCAAAGTGAAAGATCTGTGTGTGAAGTGGGCCATATTCAGGCATCTCAGTAAGTGGCCTGATTTCAGAGGAGCTGAACACTCAACTTACTCCATTTAATTTCAGCTGCTTTACATCCAGCTAGATAAGTATTTGCATTCGGGACCAAGACTTTCAAAGCTAGGATGATAGAGCTGGATATGAAATCCATATTTAGATCCCTAAATATACAGGTTTATTTTCATAAGTGCTGAGCATGGAACATAAACAAGGAACTTTACTGTGATATTCAAAGGAAAATAAGGGAATTGGGTGTCCAAATCTGCATCTCTGAAAATCCCCATCTAAGGAGCCAGTTGCCACATTTGGCCCACACAACTAACCAGTGTTCAGGGTTTGGAGAGTGGTTTCCATTAGGAGAAGACATTGATGACCAAGTCAGGAGCTTTTTTAGTGCAATTGTACTAAGTACAATAACATAAAGAGCCTTCTTTCCCTGAATAGGTGAGAACCAAGCTGCAGGTGGCAGTTCCTTGGATCACAGTTCCATGTGTCTAGCCAGCACTCTGCCCAAGAAGCTCCATCTCTTGTCCTGCCGATCTCTCCTTGCCACAGTACCAGAGCTTCTCTTGCTGTCCCCTTGGCTTTCCTGCTGTTGTCTCCATCTGCTTCTACCCATAGATACTCACGTCTCTACCAAACTTTTTCCAAACTCCCAGCAGCTGCAAAACCCCTCTGCCCACATAGCTTTTGGACTGACCTTACATGTGGCTATATTTTGGGAGCAGCTCCACTTTCAGCTCCTGTCGTGAATGCATGCAGGGAAGGGCTTAATCTCTCCTGATTAACTTGAGTACAGGTGAGCCAATGGAGGGAAGTAGCTTTGTTTAAGTGGAGAACAATTGCAGGTTTCAGGGTTTTTCCTTTTCTGCGAACCAGAAGAGAGGAAGACCAAGGGGGCAGGGGAAGATGTCTCCCAGGCATTCAGAAATATACTGACTGTCACAAAATCATCCATAGAGCTGTAAGTAAAAGGGAAATGCACAGTCAGACGTGATCAGGTTATGGTTATTTTGAATTTGGTTAGACTGGCAGCTCTGGTTTTTTTTTTGGGTTGTTGTTTGAGTTGATGTGTTTTCCCCCATAAATTTTAAGCTGAATTCCAGGGAAAGAGTTTTCTCTGACTACAACCGCATGATTTATTTTTCTCTTGTTTTGTGAATAAATCGTTTTTTTAAAGCAAACAATCTGATTCCTATGCCTGAGAAGGTTCTGTCTGTGTACATGCCTTCGGCCACATAGCTATCAAGTTACAGCTTGCTGTTCTCAAGCCCTCTGTGGAGAGGAGAATGGGGTTGGAGTTTTACCCACAGGGGGGCAGCCCTCAGTGTGCCTGCCTGGGTTAAAGGGGTCTCCAGGGCCTGGGGTGGTGGCAGCTACGTTCCAGGGTCCAGGAGATCTGTGACCTTGGGAAGTTTTCAAGAAAAGCCTGTGTATAGGCAAGGTATTTTAAAGTTTCTGTGGGGTCTCACTTTTTGCACTGCAAGTGTGGAGTGGAGAGGAGGCCCTGACTGCTCTTTTACTCCAGAAAGGACCTCAGCTGTTCCGTGCTTTTCTCCTGAATGAAGAAGTGTGTATCATGCCCAAGATTCAACAAAGTTTTCCCCAGCTTCTATCCTAACAATATCTTGTTACCGTGATACTGGAGAAACATCATCACTATTAGGAAAATGAATGTAAGTAGATATTACAGCTGTTTTGCTGAATTTTCTGTCAACCCTTCATCCCCAAAACATTCAGGGTGTGTCTACACTAGCTCCCTGCTTCGAAGGCAACATGGTAAGTAGGGTGTTGAGAGATTGTTAATGAAGTGACGCGGTGCATATGCAGCACTTCATTAAGCTAACTCTCCCCCACGGCAACTTCGAAGTGTTCTATTTCAAAGTGCCGGCTTGTGTGTAGCCGCGGCCAGCCCACCGCTGCTTTGAAGTGCCTGGGTAACTTCAAAGTCCCTTAACGCCTCGAAATTTTGAGCACTTCATTACTAATCTCCTGACACCCTATTTACCATGCTGCCTTCAAAGTAGGGAGCCAGTGTAGACACACGCTAAAAGGCAAACTCAGGTGTATAAACTTGAAATTTTCCATAGGAAAATTGGTGTTTTTTCTGAAATGGTTTGAGTTTTCATCTGGAAAATGGTAACAAACTATTTCCTTCATGTCGGTTTAACTGCTTCTGCACCAGGTGCCACAAAGTTTCATGCAAGTTTTTGTTTGTGTGCTTCACAGCCCCATTCTTAGCTTATGAGCTGGGTTTCTTTGCCAGACATCTTCCATAGCTAACCAGCATTTCCCCTCTGACTGAGTTACATGACACATCACAGGAGCCACACGACTGAAGTGCATTGTGAGATTAGAGGATAAAATTCTTAAGTAGGCCATGATATTTGCTAAGAACCACTGTTCCAAAATGGAGTCTGGTAAGAACCTCCCCCAACCACAGCCATTGGAGAGGGCATCCCAGCTGGTGTAAATAAGTCCCTAGGCAGCCGCATTCCAGGAAGGGACCCTGCGGGAAGTGGAATTGGACTACAGTTAAGGGCTATTGACATGGTTCTTTCACTAACTTCTGCTTTGGTCCTGCATTGCCCGCTTGCTTTGATTTTGCAGAAATAACACGAATGGTCATGTCCATGTGAAAATGCCAGACAAGACATGGGTGTGTTACAGACAAAATATCACCACTTTCCACAATTGGTGTTGATGACTGCACTCGTCAAAGGACTTGTTGTTTATGGATAAAATGTTCTGTAAACTGCACGTGGAAACTCTTTGTAACTCCCAGATTGTTCATTAATTCATCTGGATTGCTCATTGATTATCTTTATTTCCTTATTGTCTGCTTCTATTCTTTCCTCTTCTTATCAGCTCTCGATACAACCTGTCATAACTTGGTGCATGTCAGTGCATTCTAAAACTCAACCAAGTTCAGAATTACTCCACCAGCTGGTTGTAATAAACCTTCGTTGCTTCCAATACAGTATCCACAGTTTATTCCAAAAGGATGGCTACGGCTACACTTGCACACTACATCCAAGTAGCCTATTTCAACGTAAGAACATCGAAATAGGCTACTTCGACACATATCGTCTACACGTCCTCCAGGGCTGGTGTCATTGATGTTCAATGTCGAAGTAGCGATGGGGAACGTCAAAAGGAGCTGCCCCAGAAGGAAATGCGGAGCGTCCACACACACAAGTGCTCCCCATTGAAATAAGGGGCCAGGAAAGCCCATTGATCGGGTCACAGGCTGGACTAGCCCTTCCGGGGCAACAGCAAGCCGCTCCTTTAAAGGGCCCCTTCCCAGACACACCCGGCCTGCACAGCACAAGGTCTGCAGAGCGCTAGCCACACTCTCGCAGACCAATGCAAAGCAGCTATGGACTCCCAGCAGCAGCAGCAGCTGCTGGAAGCCCTCCACATCGCCACCCAGGGAGCAAGCACCCTGCTAGGTGCTGCACGGCAGGCCGCCCAGGAGCTCCTGGCAGAGAAGCCCTCCCAGGGGGCAGACAGGGATACCCCTGACCACCAGGCTCCCCTCTTCCTCCCTTGCTGGGTGCTCTGCCACCTCTAGAGCTACCCCACCAGCTCTGAGTGGTGGGAGCAGCTGGTAATGGGGGAGTGGGACAACGACCAGTGGCTGTGGAATTTCCGCATGTGCTGGCAGACCTTCCCGGAGCTCTGCCAGTGGCTCAGCCCCACACTAAGGCACCAGGACACCCATATGTGGCGCACCCTCCCTGCTGAGAGGAGGGTCACAATAGCCAGCAGGAAGCTGGCCACTCCAGACAGCTACCACCCCATGGGACACCAGTTTGGAGTGGGAAAGGCCACAGTCAGGGCCATTGTCATGGAGGTAAGGAGGCCTGGGCATGCAACCACTGGGGGGGCGGGGATGGGGGCTGGGGGGAGAGAGGATCTGGGGAGGGAGGGGCTGTGTGTAGGGCTGAGGAGGGAGGGGCTGGGTGTTGGGGAGGGGTGCCAGGGAGGGAGGAGCTGGGTGGGTGGTGTCCGGGAGGGAGGCCTGGGGGGAGGGGCCTGGGGCACCCTGTGCACCCTCATGGGAGCTGTGTTTCCTCCCCACAGGTGGTCCGTGCGCTCAATGCCATGCTGCTCCAGAGGGTCATCCGACTCGGGGACCTGGACACAGCTGTTGCCGGATTTGCCGCCATGGGGTTCCTGAACTACTTTGGGCCCCTGGATGGGACCCACATCCCCATCCGCTCCCCAGACCACAGCAGGGGAAGATAACATCAACCGCTGGGGCTACCAGTCCATGGTCCTGCAGGCCATAGAGGACAGCGAGGGCCACTTTCAGGACATGTACGTAGGCTGGCCCAGCTGCACACACAATGCCCGCATCTTCCAGAACTCAGGCCTGTGCCACCGGCTGGAGGCAGGGACCTACATCCCCCAGAGGGAGATCCCTCTGTGGGACACCACTGTACCCCTCTGCCTCATGGCAGATGCGGCCTACCCCCTCCAGCCCTGACTCGTGCCCATACACCAGCCACCTCAATGCCAGCCAGGAGTGGTTCAATGCCCACCTGCACCATGCCAACCAGGTGGTGGAGACGACCTTTGGCCACCTGAAGGGCCGCTGGCGGTGCCTCCTTGCCCACCTGAACGTCGGCCTCCAGAACATCCCCTAGGTTGTGGGTGCATGCTGCATGCTCCACAACACTGTGGAGAGCAAGGGGGAGGCCTTCATCCAGCGGTGGGCAGTCGACGCCAACACAGGCTTCCCCCAGCCAGCCGCCGCGTCCAGTCACCAGGCCCACCGCAAGGGGGTAAGGGTCCATGAGGCCCTGCAGGCCCATTTTGATCAGGGAGACCCCTGAACACCTCCCTGGCCTTCCTTGGAGGGCCCCCCACACACCACCCACACTGCCCGCACACCGCCCCCACTGCCCACACACCATCCCCGCAACAAGCACATGTCTCAGGTTCTTTGAAAAATAAAACTGTGAATTATTGAAAACTGGTAACTGTATTATGTGCACAACCAAAACTGTAACCAGTATACAAAGGAGGACAACTATATACAAGGGGAACACACAAGCAGAACAACTATATACAAATGCAGCAACGAAGGGTCCTGTGGCACCTTATAGACTAACAGAAAAGTTTAGAGCATGAGCTTTCGTGAGTTAACTCACTTCTTCAGATGCTGGTCCTGGAAATCTGCAAGGCCAGGTATAAATAGGCCAGAGCAAGGCTGGGGATAACGAGGTTAGCTCAGGCAGGCAGGCTGAGTTGTATTGTCATCAGTAGATCTGGAGGTGTGAACTCCAAGAGAGGGGAAGCTGCTTTTGTATTTAGCCAGCCATTCACAGTCTTTGTTTAATCCTGAGCTGAGGGTATTGAATTTGCAGATGAATTGTAGCTCAGCAATTTCTCTTCGGAGTCTGTTCTTGAAATTTCTTTGCTGCAGGATAGCTACTTTTAAATCTGCTACTGTGTGTCCTGGGAGATTGAAGTGCTCTCCTATGGGTTTTTGTATATTGCCATTTCTGATGTCTGATTTGTGTGCATTTATTCTTTTACGTAGAGACTGTCCAGTTTGTCCGATGTATATGGCAGAGGGGCATTGCTGGCACATGATGGCATAAATTACATTGGTAGATGTGCAGCTGAATGAGCCCACGATGGTGTGGCTGATCCAGTTAGGTCCTGTAATGATGTTGCTGGTGTGTATATGTGGGCAGAGCTGGCAACGAGGTTTGTTGCATGGATGGGTCCCTGAGATAGAGTGACTGTGGTGCGGTGTATAAGTTGCTTGTTAGGATTTATTTTAGATTGGCAGGTTGTCTGTGAGCAATGATAGGTCTGCCTCCCAAGGCCTGTGAAAGTGTGGGATCATTGTCCAGGATGGGTTGTAGATCCCTGATGATGCGCTGTAGAGGTTTTAGCTGAGGACTGTAGGTGATGGCTAGTGGTGTTCTGTTGGTTTCTCTCTTGGGCTTGTCCTGTAATAGGAGGCTTCGTGGCACACTTCTGGCTCTGTTGATTTGTTTTCTCACTTCCTCAGGTGGGTATTGCAGTCTCAAGAATGCTTGGTGCAGATCCTGTAGGTGTTTGTCTCTGTCGGAGGGGTTGGAACAAATGCGGTTATAGCTAAGTGCTTGGCTATAAACGATGGATCGTGTGGTGTGTCTGGAATGGAAGCTGGAGGCATGAAGGTAGGCGTAGTGGTCAGTGGGTTTACGGTACAGGGTGGTACTGATGTGTCCATTGTGTATAAGCACGGTAGTGTCAAGGAAGTGGATCTCCTGTGTAGATTGGTCCAGGCTGAGCTTGATGTTGGGGTGGAGTTGTTGAAGTCCAGGTGGAATTACTCCAGAATTCCTCCAGAATTCCACCGGAACTTCAACAACTTCCACCCCAACATCAAGCTCAGCCTGGAGCAATCTACACAGGAGATCCACTTCCTTGACACTACCATGCTTAAACAAAGACTGTGAATGGCTGGCTAAATACAAAAGCAGCTTCCCCTCTCTTGGAGTTCACATCTCCAGATCTACTGATGACAATACAACTCAGCCTGCCTAACTGAGCTAACCTCGTTACCCCCAGCCTTGCTCTGGCCTATTTATACCTGGCCTTGCAGATTTCCAGGACCAGCATCTGAAGAAGTGAGTTAACTCATGAAAGCTCATGCTCTAAACTTTTCTGTTAGTCGATAAGGTGCCACAGGACCCTTCGTTGCTCTACAGATCCAGACTAACACGGCTACCCCTCTGATATATACAAATGGGGGCCCAGCAGATGGCTCGGCCGTCGGCCCATCAGTCTGGGATGGGTGTAGAGGGGCACAACAGCCAGCAGGTACAGGTCATGACCCACCCCCTTGTCTGCGGTCCCTGGCGCGGCCGGCTGGGGGCTGGGAGGACCATCAGGAACGGCCAGGATGCCTCCACCAGCCAATTTTCAGCCCCAGTGGCCTCCAGTCCTTGGGGGGCTGGCAGGCGGCACAGCAGGTGGTGCAGCAGGCAGGGTGGCAAGCATGAGGCAGGCAGTGAGCCAGGTGGGGCAGCAGGCAGCACAGCAGGTGGGGCGGCAGGCGGTGAGGCAGGCAGAGTAGCAGGAGCTGAGGCCGGTGGGGTGGGGGCGGGGCACATCGGGTAGAGCAGCGAGGAGGGTGGCATGGGGGGCAGCGAGGGGTGGGAGCTGGGTGACAGCCTCCCAGATCGACTCAGCTATGTCCTGGAATACGCCTTGAACCCCTGCCATGCCACCCAGTGCCAGGTGGACTCCTCCTGGTCAAACTGGAGTCTGTCCTCGGCCACCTCTGTCTGATGCTGGAGAACCGCCAGGATCTGGGGGTCCACGGGGGCCATCCCCTCGGGCCGGCGGTGGCGTAACCATACTGCTGGCCTTGGGGTGTGTCCCCGGGTGCTGACGGTGGCTGATCTCCAGCGGGCTCTCAGGGACCATGGAGGGTACCTGGCTGCCTGGGTCTTCGGATGGTGCAGCTGCAGAGAGGGAGAGAAGGAGGGGAAGGCTGTTAGTACTGTGCCCTGGCCCATGGCCCATTTCCCCTGCCCCTCCCTTGGGTGCTGGGTCTCCAGCCCCATCAGTTGGTGTGATGTCCCTCTTGGCTGTCCCCATTGTGTGGTCCCCCCACCCCCTGGGTTAGGGCACAGTGTTGTCCATGGGTGTTGTAGCCAGACAGAATTCCCCTGCCCTACTCCATCTTGCCCCTCTTAGGTGCTTCAGAGCACAAAGGACCAAAGGAAACAGCCCAGTCTTGGAATGCCTGAGAGCACAAACTTGCTAATCTCAAGAACAGTCTTTGATGCCTCAGAGCACAGATGTACTGCCTCATCATGACCCTGAACGGGCCGAAACCAGACAACAAAAGACAAAAGGTCTAGCAGATGACCAGGGCCTCAGGCTGCCCTTGGCTAGTGCCGGTGATTGATATGCCTACACATTGTCTCAGGAGAGGAATCTCACGCCCATAAGAAAAGAATGTCTAAATTATCTCCACCTGGAAGGTGTGAATTAAGTCGCTGAAACTCCCTGTGCGAACTAGCATCACGAGACGATCTAACACAATTGGCATCTCTAAGATAAGGAAGAGTGTACGTGACCCAAGGGGTATAAAGAAGGGTCCAGCAGCCCCCTCTAATTGAGCTCCAATTACCTATACCTGCCGGCCAGGAAGGTCTTTGCCACCCAAGGGACGCCCTCCTCGCACTTCTTCTTCCCGAGGGATTGAGTGACAGACGCTGGCCACACCAAGTCACGTAACGCAGGGGTGAGAATAAGACCTGCTATGTGTTTTGTTTTTGCGCTCATTTAATAATAGATCTATGAATTAAAGTGCTTTCTTATATGTTAGCTGCTTGTAACTAAGAAGTGAAATATAAGCCTTGTAACCATAAAAGTTAAGCTTTCTTATCAAATAAATAGTAACTGTTTAAGTTTTAGCCTGACTCCTCCTGCTACTGTGCAAACTGAACACAAAAAAAGAACCCCAGCCAGTTTTTGGCTCTGTTAGAGTGGTCACTGGTGAGGCGTACTGAGCGCTGAGTTGTGCCGCCTCCACAGGGCAGAATCTTGGGGCACCTGTCAGCCTCCCTGGCTGGCCTCTGTGAAGGGACTGTCTGTCCTAGCAGTCAAAGACTTGGGTGAAGGAGGCTCTCAGTATAACCTTTGGGGCATCCGTCAGCCTCCCTGGCTGCCCACTGAGAAGGGGCTTTCTGTCCTCACAGTTAAAGACTCGGATGAAGTAAGGGCACACGTCGTAGCTCACCAGATCATGGGCTAACAGGTGTGGGTGCTGACAGGTGCTGATGGCCATGCCGCCATCCTGGGACCGTGCTGTGGCTGGGTAGTTGTGGGTCAGGGTCCACTGGGGGTGTGTGAGGCTCCTGCTCATGTCTGGTGCCCCTGCCCCATGGCCCGGGGGGTGGGTGCCCTGTGGGGTATGTACCTGACTGTCCATTGCCACGGTCAGGGGAACCCCAGTGGGCAGATGCCTGGCTGGTGCACTGGGAGGGGACATCTATGAGCAGCCCCCCCGTTCCTTGCTGCTGGACCCCTCCTCTGCCATCCCGAGGGGGGCTCTTCGGGTGGGCACCAGGGTGCAGGGCTGCCCTCCGGGCCGGACTCCGGCTCTGAGGCCTGCTGGGGCTCGTTGGCTGTGGTGTCAAGGGTGGCTGGTGGGGGGGGAGGTGTCCTGGGGGCCCAGGATGGCCTTGAGCTCCCTGTAATAGGGCATGAGGAGGTGGTGGCCCCAGACCAGCTGGCCGAGTCCCAGGCCCAGGCTTAACCTTGCTGAAACGCCTTCCCCTTGTTCCAGAAGTGATCCGGAGTGCAGGCAGGGTGACCCCAGGCGGCCAGGCCATCAGCCAGTTGGATGAACACTTCCACATTCCGCCGCTTGCTCTCCATCATGTGGAGCACCACCTCCTCAGTCCAGAGCCCCAGCAGGTCTCAGAGCTCGGCCTCTGACCAGAAGGGGCCCCACCTCTTTTTGGCCCCCCATTTGGCTGCCAGGAGTGCCTGGGTCCCCTTGGGGGGCGCTCTGGGGGCTGGCTCGATGCCATGGTTCTGGTTGGGATGTTTGGGGCCTCTGGAGGATGTGCAGGGCTAGCACATACATGTGCTGATGCCTGCACGGTCTCGGCTTCCTGCCACAGGAAATCCAGGTCTATGGTGCTTAAAGGGCTGCTGCGTGCGGGAACCATAGAGTCCTGCAGGGGCTGGACAGAGCATCTCAACCCCTCAGCTGATTGCCACCATGGAGGACCCCACTATTTTGAAGTAGCGGGACATGAATTGTCTACACACACCCTTCTTTGACGCTGAACATCGAAGTAGGGTGCTATTCCCATCTTCAGTTAGGAATAGTGATTTCGACCTCTCACCGCCTCACGTCGATTTCAATGTTAAAATAGCGCACAGAAGATAGAGAATAACACAGCTACTTCTCTGATATTATAAAATACTATTATTACAAAGGAATAGGTACATTTACTACAGATGTGGCCAGACTATTAACGACATATAAGGTATTTCTTTGACAGAAGCAGAAGAACACTATGGTATTGCTGGATTTTAGGTCAAACATTTAAAAAGTGACTAGTCATTTCAAGTAGCTATTTTTTCTTTATCTTCAAACCAGCGAGGGATGCTGTGGCACCTTAAAGGCTAAACAGAATTATTTGGGCATAAGTTTCATAACTAAAAACCTCTTCATCAGATGCCTGGGGTGGAAATCACAGAGGCTGGGAGAGAAGTAGCATATCAACAGAAGGGAACAGTTTATCAAGTGAAGGACCAATGTTAACATGGACTATTTAGTCAGGGTGGATGTGGCTCACTTCCACCAGTTGATGGGGTGGTGTGACGACCAGGAGAGGGAAATTGCCTTTAAGTCAGAGAACCATTCTAGGGCCTTATTTGATCCTAATTTGATTGTGTTAAATTTGCAAATGAATGAATTCTTTATGAATAAATTGTAGTTATCGCCAAGGCCTGCAAGGGATACATAAACTCCACCTGGAACAACAAAGACTTAACAGAAGCCTAAGAGCTCAATTAGCCCACCTGTTTGCACTTGCAATTCAGTATCAGGCCAAACTGGGGAGGAGGTGGGGGGGTTGACAAAAGAAGGGGTTCAAAACAGTAGTGAGAGGGAAGCATGCAAACAGAAGACTCTGAGCAGAGAGGCCAGAGAAGGACCCAGGCCTACGGGAGGATGGGATTTGTGAAGCTGAAGAATCCAGAATTAGCTTCTGAGGTCAGTTGCAGGGGGCGCGAGGCAGGACTGAGAGAGATGCCCCCACAGCTCAGCCCTTCACAGAGAAGACAGGAGACCCAGGAGACTGAAACTGCAAATCCATATCGTGCGGGAGTGCACTGGCTGTTGTCTTGTTTGGCGCCTCTCCGAAGGGACAGAAGTGTAAAAACTCCAGATCAGACAGAAGATACTTTGGTTTGCTGCCAGAAGGAAGCTCTTTAGGATCTTAAGTGCATGTAAGGGGCAAGATTCCAGAAGGACCTGGTGGGAGGGATGGCGGGGGGACACCCATGATCCACTGCAGGAGACTGATAATGCCACAAGAGGGCACTTTGGGACAACACACAATGACAGCAATAGTCAGTTGGTGAAACTGTTACTGAGCTCAGCTTGCAACACCTCCACAGCCAGCAGCATGTTTCTGCTGGTGGTATACATCTGCCCATGCCTCGGTGCACAGAACAAAACATATTCCACACAGGGCTGGAAAAAATTAGAGGGAGCCTTGACCATAAGGGTCAGATTTTTGAGACGTGCATGCATAAGCAACTGGTGCACATACTACACAGCCTCATCACTGCTGCTCTTCAGATGATACAGGTTGCTGTCTCCTCTCACTGCAGAAGCTTGGGTCATTAGCTAAAAGCAACAGATGCAGCCCCTTGCCTGTCAGTCAAGGAAGCAGACAATGCACATGCCTGAAACTGCATGTCTGTAGGATCCAAAGTGCAAATCTGGATTCATGCACGCACGTTATTATGCATGCCTCAGAAACCCATTAACCCAGTTCAGAAAGCATTGTGGCATGTGGTTGACTTTAAGCATGTGCTGAGGTCCTTTAATTTCAATGGGAGATGTTTAAAGCAGTCCTAAATCAGTCACTATTTGCACAGATGCAAGTCAAATATAAGCAGAAACATACATGCATTTTGAAAAAAACTGAGCCAAAGAGCAGAGGACAGTCAAATTATAGATATTGGTCCCTCAGGCAAAAATGCACCTACTCTCCTGTAGTAACACTCCTTAAACAAATGCCAACAAGTGTTACAGTCTGTGCTAAACAATTTTATTGAAAGAACACAAACCAGATTAGGGAGATGTGAAAGTAACATCTCACATGTAAGCACGTTTGTGCAGAACAATTTTTTCCCATGAGGTGACATTTCCAACATTCATAACTGCAAAACTTTGTTTGTTTGTTTGTTTTTTAACTGTCATGCTATGTAGGGAAGGCTGTGAAATGAACTTGCAGGGCCCAAAGAAGTCTTCATGCTCACAAAACATGGAGTTCCCTGCCAGTAGGTCTTGAGACATTAAGGTCCATGTTCATATTCAGTATCTTACAAAAACAAAGGGATCAGTTTTGGCCACAGGCATTCCTATGCCTTTTTCCCATCCACTCCAATAGACATTCCACTGGCATGTTTGTGGCCAGCTCTGGACCCAGCAGATACCCTTACCCAAGGTAAGTAGAACCTTGTTCCACCAGCAGTCCCATTAAGCTCCAAGAGCTGTTCTTAGTGGTAGGAGCTATCGAGTGTAAAGGCATCAGAACCTGTCTCTCTAATTTCTTGCAGTTAATTGTGTGATCTTCTGTAACTAGGCATCATTGATGCAGCTATTATTTTAGGACATCCTTCAGCTTTAAGTCAACAAATGTCACCCAGAGCATTAACTAATGCACACAGATAGATATTGTCCCCTTGCCAGTAATGTGATAACAGACATGATAGAATTACCTTTGAGGATAACTTACCATTCCCTCCTCACTTTTTTCAGCTCTCTTCACTTTCTTTTTGGTTAAAGAAGCAATATAAAACTGGGACTGGTGGGATACTCTTCATGAGTGGGTTAGGAAATATTTAACATCTTTGGGGGAAATATTTCTTACCATTCTTATTTGTATTCAGTAATTGGTTTTCCTTCATACATGTATACAATAGTAGAATAAATTTCACACTTATTTATGGTGGAGTTTTTATTTTAAAGCAATAATCATAAGCTAGGCATTTCATTTAAAGCGAAGATCATGCAGAAATGATAAAAGATAATGGGACTTCATTCCTATGATCTTAAAAACAAAAGTAAAGCACTCTGCACTTGAGTTTTATTTCATGTGAAAGGCAAATAAAATCAAACCCTGTGTTTTCGTAAAGAAGCAAATGAACAGGAAATTAGAGGGAGTCAAATGCCATGGAAAGTTTTGCTTTTAAAAAGCAAATTTTTTTTTTCTTTTTTGTAGCGATACTAGCATGTCCCATCCACCTGACTCAGTCTTCCAGTCCTCCTTCCAACTCTCGTCTGACCAGCCCATAATTTCACAGTGCTGACAACGGTAACTGGCGCATCACTAAATATCATTTATTTTATTCAGAGGGAAAAACTAAAATAAGCTTTGGAGGAATGTGGGGGGTGTTGCGTGTGTGGAGACTGAATTGCTTTTTCTCTGCAATCTTGCACACAACAGATACATGCAGATTTGGTCTGGCTCAAGCTTTATTTCTCTCAGAAGACAAGATGTTTGCTTTCCCTCTGAACGCCAGGGAGCAAGAGTATCAAAATCAGGAGCTTGCATCACAAACGAAAGTCAGGCGAAGTCAATGGAGATCTTTCCGTTGGTTGTAATGGGCTTTGGACCAGACCCCTAACGAAGTGGCCTGATTGTCAACTGTGCTGAGCATCCAGCAGCTCCCAATGAAGCTTGACTGAAATTGGTGACAGCAGCTGGGCACTCAACACTTCCACAATTCTGTGATTTTCAGACTGGAATGGACCTTGAGAGGTCACCTAGGCTAGACCCCTGTCCCATCATCTATAGCATCCCTAACAGCTGTGTGTGTCTAACCTGCTCTTAAAATCTCCAGTGATGCAGAGGCCACAACCTCCCCAGGGAATGTATTCTGGTGATTTGCCACCCTGGCAGTTAGGAAGGTTTTTGTAAGGTCCAACCTAAACAATCCTTCCTGCAATTTAATCTCCTTGTTTCCTGTCCTATCTTCAGAGGTTAATGAGAACGAGTTTTCACCCTCCTCCATGTAACAGTTTTCAAATACATAAAAAACTATTATCTCCCCTTTCAGTCTTCTCTTCTCCAGACTAAACAAACCCATTTTTTCAACCTTCCCCCATAGGTCACATTTTCTAGCCCTTTAACCAGTTTTGCCGCTCTTCTCTGGACTTTCTCCTATTTTTCTTTCCTGCAATGTGGCACCCAGAAGTGGGCGCAGTTCTGCAGCTGTGGCCTATTCGGTGCAAGGCAGAGGAGAATCTAGCCTGTGTATTTAGGTATCTAAATGTGAGGTGAAGCACCAAATTTTAAACTGCCTTTTAAAATGTTGCATGCGGTTTTATGCTCAACAGCACTCTGAGTCCAACATGTTCATTTCCATGATGCCCTCGTCAGGATAAAATGGACACCCTCAAACAAACACCAACTTCCCCCAGTCCATCACAGCCAGGTTATGGCCAGGTCCATGGCCTACCTCCACAGCACTGCTTGGGCTAGGGCATGTTGATTGTAAGCTGGTATATTTATGCAAATATATACCTATGCAAATTACTCCATTAAGCAATTTTCATAAATGACACACAAAACTTGGCTGCTGTGTTTAAGCCCGTGAGTGCTCCTGCTGAAAGCAAGGGGAATACTCAGAGGCTTAGAGTTAAGCCAACACTTAAGTGGTTTTCTGGATCAGCTCCAGAGAGCACAAGGAAGATCGAGTCTTGCTTTTGGTAGCTACAGTTACCTCAGTCTGTTAACACTCCTGAAACTTCCACCAGCTCAGTTAAATTACGCAGCATGGGTAGGAGTTTCAGCAACCCACAGCAGGGGCTGATGGCAGGGTGAGTTGTACCATTGACAGAAGTGGGAGAAGAGTTAGGCCACTCAGATTCCCACCCCCATATATAAGTTCGGGGGAAATCCTGCTGGTCAGACTGGCCCAAATGGTCCGACTGCTTTCAAAGAGATTCTTGCACGCTAGACAAGAAGACCGGGACTGGGCCAGCATGCCTATGAAGAATTACTGTCCCTGTGAAATGCAAGGAACAGGAATAAGATAACTTGCAAAATGGCAAGCCCTTTGCTTCTGTTGGACCCTGCTTCCCTTCCCCAGCACCCACAGCACTAGCACAGAATGGCACCCCCTGTACCTTCTGGTATCACATGCATCAGTCACAGAGCTGCAGGTTCTCATGGCTGCCACCCAATCCATCTAACAATCCTGGCTCCCAGCCTCCTCTTTGCTGCAGTGGCCTCCTTTGTCAGTTGTCAGCTAATTATACCTAGCAGGCCCATTGCTATCCTGAGCCAGCAACTAGGCCTAGAACACAATTATAGTTTTTATTTAAAAAAGGCACCAGATGCTGCCTGCCTTTTGTCTTTATGGCATACTTGGGGCTGCCCCAACACAGCGGCATCTGTGAGCTGCCAAGCAGAAGGATTGTGTTAATTGGTTAATAGATTCAGTTTGCATTCATCTCCCAAATTTCACGTTTCTCTTGCTCTGGAGCACAGTTCTGGTGGATATTCCTTGTCTATGCCACTCATTTGCATTTCAGAATGCATAGAAAGGATGCACTTTGAAGTGGTCAAAAAGCATGAGGCAATGGAACAGCTTGGAAGATCTGTGCCAGAGATGAGGAATCCACCAAGGTGTACTGGCACTTGTGAAAGGGTACAATAGTTTCAAACAATGGCTTCTCCTCAACCTTGGTGGGTCCCATGCTGTTAAGCTTACCTCAGAGGCTCACGGCTGCTCTCAGTTTAGGCACTTTCTCTAGGGCACCAGCTTGGCATTTGTAGACCTGCTTTCGGCATTGGCCAGCATGGGGAAAAGTGGAGAAACTAAATTCCATCATCTCGGTGGCCTCTCCAAGTGGTACAGGGCAGGACAAACCCCTTTACCAAAACCAGTCATGCTCCTGTTCTGAAATGGGAAGATGGTGGAGGGTGGAACCTGAATCTGCTCTCTTTTCTGGGTTCCAGCTCCAGGGACCGTGTGAAAGCAGCTACCTGCAAATGTCTCCAATGACAGACACGTGACAGCTATGATCCCCTGGGCCATTTCCCCATGCCTCTCCCCCACACCTCCCTTACCCGCAGGTTCTTCTCTGTAGAGCCTGATTGCATTTGATCCTCCCAGCACCTTCTCTCTTCAGCTCCTTGTGCACACTGGGCTACCAGAAGAGGAACCCTTTTTAACCAGTCTCAATGGGTTCTTACAAGGCCCCAGGTATTGTGACTAGCCTGACTCCTTTGCCTCTGGAAACCTCCAGATTGGCTGTATGCTTTAATTGACTTTCTTGCCTTGATTGGTTCTGGCAACTTCCTGCTTGCTCTAGAGTAGCCTCTATTCATTTACACCGGGAACAGGGGCATGATGTTTCCCTTCCACTACTCCTCTGTAGCCCTCCTCTTGATTCAGTACACTTTTTCTGAAACGGGGAAAGAGTGTACAAAATCCACTGCAGTACCATGAGGCATGATCTGCTGGCTGGATCATTTTCATGGCAGTCTGTCTCCAGTAATGATACATTATTATCCATTAGTATTCAGGAAGAGTAAATAATCAACAAAAGACAAAAAAAATTACATCTGATGGCACAGCCTAGCTATTACACGAACGAGCTATAATTTACCAGCAACCAAGGAATTTAAAAGTGGCACCATGGAGATTTCTCCACTAGTTTAGTTATGCAGTAAACCAGAGACTCTCAAAGATTACAGTTTATGAGTGAAACATATTCCCTTGGTTTTCAGGTGTGACCCATCCTGAAATGAATCTAGGAACGTGAATGTAGAAGAATAACAAAGTGGTTACCGACCTGATGTTTTAAAAAAAGAAAAATGCTGTACAAAAAGTCACTCACTCATGGGCATCTTGTTCTGTAGTCCATGGGGTTACCTGTGTTTTGGCAGCATTTGCTCAGATTGTTGAAGACGCAATACACTTTATACACACATCCCGTCCCTTTTAAATTTGTCAGTGTAGGGGTACATCTTGATTTGTTTCAGTGCTTCTTATGCTGGGCCACTAGATGCAGCTTATTGGTATGCATCTTCTAGCCTTTCAGTGGCATTTCTGAGGAAGTTTGTTGGGTGTTTTGTGGCAGCTGCAGTAAATGAGTAATTGCCCATTGCGATGGGATGGACTGGCCCTGAAATCCCCTGCTTGAGGCTCGCAGCCTTAGAATCAAAGAATCATAGAATTCGAGGGCTGGAAGTGACCTCAGGAGATCATCAAGTCCAGCCCTCTGCCTAAAGCAGGATCACCCCAAATAGATCATCCCAACTATGACTATGTCAAGTCAGGGCTTAAAACCTCTAGGGACGGAGGTTCCACCACCTCTCTTGGTAATGCCTTCCAGTGCTTCACCACCCTTCTGGTGAAATAGTTTTTCTTAATACCCAACCTCGACCTCTCCCTCTGTAACTTCAGACCATGGCTCCTTGTTCTGCTATTCATCACTACTGAGAACAATCTCTCTCCATCCTCTTTAGAGCCCTCTTTCAGGAAGTTGCAGGCTGCTATTAAATCGCCCCTCAGTCTTCTCTTCTGCAAACTAAATACTCCCAAATCCCTCAGCCCCTCCTCATAGGTCAAGCGCTCCAGACCCCTAATCATTTTCATTGCCCTCCACTGAACCTTCTCCAATGCTTCCAATCATATCTATACTGGGGAGCCTATAACTGGATGCAGTACTCCAGATGTGGCCTCACTAGTGCCAAGTAGAGGGGAATAATCACTTCTCTAGATCTGCTGGGAATGCTTCTCCTAATGCACCCCAATATGCCATTAGCTTTCTTGGCTACAAGGGCACATTGTTGGCTCATATACAGCCTCTCATTCACTGTAATCCCTAGGTCCTTTTCTGCTGCACTGCTACTTAGCCAGTCAGTCCCCAGCCTGTATTAGTGTTTGCACTTGTCCCTGTTGAACCTGCACTTGTCCTTGTTCAACCTCAACAAATTGCTTTTGCCCCATGTCTCCAATTTGTCTAGTTCACTCTGGACCCTATCCCTTGCTTTGCCATACCCCATCCCAGTAACCATGGAGAGGTCCTCCCAGGGAAGCTAGAGAGTCAGCCAGAAGAAGCGGCCAATCGGGGGCTCAGAAAACCCTACATGAAGAGCTGCAGGACGGGAGGCAGCTCAGTGTGGTGGGAGTCCTCTAGGAGACAGGGCCTAAGCACTGGCTACTGAAGCGAGCAGCAGAACCACAGAGAGCTCGGCGTGAAGAGCTGCTGAGAGAATATAGAACTACTGACAAGCGTTGATGGACTGGTAGTAGGGCCCTAATCTAAGGCAAAGACTCTGCCCCCAGGAGGGGAAGTACTGGTGGCACCACTCCCTGCCCGAGTGAGGGGATGGAGCGTGGAGTGACCTTACCGAGGACACCGCCATGGGCCAGTGTTAACGCAAGGCAAGGCATTGACTTCTCTACCCCAGGCATGACTCGGCGAGAGGGCTGTGTCGAAGAGCCCTTTGAATTGAGTCGGCGCTGACGTGCGTTTGTCCAGGCAGGGGTGCTCGTGAGAGATGAGAGCAGACCCCTGTAACAGACCTGTTACAGACTCCATTACACCCATGTAATGAGGGTCTGCCTACCAGATTCCACAGCATTTCACCTGCTGAGCTGGTCTCTATGTTCCCCATACCTGAGTATTTGGTTAGCACTTCAGCCCTCCGACCCTGGCCACCATTACTAATGGGGTAAAACAGTGTGCAATGACCATGCTGTACATCAGCAAAGAATGTGACGCCCTTTATCACACTCAGCGGCTAACTACCCAGGTTCTCGACCCTTCGAGTTAATCAGCATAGCCTATGCTGTGATTTTTCACAAGTGCCCCACATTGGCTTCCCTCTGCTCCCACTGCTGTCAGGGAAGAACCCCAAGGGCTTTGATGGGAGCAGAGGTAGGGCCATGGTGAATGCTTCTGAAACCGCCCCCTCACAGCAGGGTGCCACACAACAGAGTGGCTCACAGCAGAACTAAGAGGTGCTGCTGAACAGCTGTGATTTGCAACGCAATGGGGTTGAGGGTTCTTGAGTCACTGGCTTCAGTGGGGCTGCAGCTGCAAGGGGGGAAAATCCAAGCAGAACTAGAGGTAGATTAACTGTGACTCCAATTCACACCTTCTCCTAGTCTTGTTGAAGATGTGGGAGGACATAGAAAGTGACTACCCCAAAAGCAGGAGGGTTTGGCAGAATCTTTCCTCTAGAGCAGCGGTTCCCAACCTTTTCCAGATGGGGACCCATTTTGACAATTCAGGACGACCTAAAGCAATTCAAAAAGGGGGGAGTTGTGGGGGGGGAAGCGCTGCCATAGCTAGCTAATTTTGCACCTGAGGCAAGAATAAAAAATTGTACCCCCTCACGTTTATATATTAATAGTTATTCTGTAAAAAAGGGAAACACATTAAGAAAACAACACTATGTATTATTTTATTATTATACTTAATCTGAGTTGTGGTGGGGGGAAGTCTTAGCCTCGAACTGCTCCCGCCTGCCCCTGGCTGAAACCCCCCATGCTGAGGCTGGAGGGGTGTCACAAACATGAAAACTGAGAAATCAGCCCCACAGAAGAGCAGGAGGGGCCAAGATGGGGGAAGAGCGAATGGGGGCTGAAAATCACCGCCAGAGACTACTAAGTGGCTTGCCTGGGATCACCTTGAATATGAAAGACACAGAAGCAGTCTGTAATGCGTAAGGCTGGAGGGGGCAACTTTTTTTGCACTGGGGGCCACATGGCAATTTTTAAAATGTTCCAAGGGTTGAACACAAAATAACTCCAAGTCCCCACCCCACCTGGCCCCAGCCTTAGACCACCCACAGCCCCAAACTGCCCCAACTTAGACCCCCCGCAGCCCCAAACTGCCCCCAGCCTTAGACCCTCCCCACAGCCCCAAACTGCCCCCAGTCTTAGACCCCCTGCAGCCCCAAACTGCCCCCAGCTTTAGACTCCCCCCCGCAGTCCCCAACTGCCCCCAGCCTTAGACCCCCAGAAGCCCCGAGCCGCCCCAGCATTAGTCCCACCCCCGCAGCCCTAAACCACCCTCAGCCTTAGGCAACGCTCCTCCCCCGCCCCACAGCCCTTAACGGCCCCAGCCTTAAACACTTCCTCCCCCTCCCTCAGCCTCTTCACCAAGGCTGGTAGGCTGGGGTTCATCCCCTTCCCTATCATAACACCAGAGGCTGCCAGGGAAGGGAGCCCCACTGTTACTTTGTGCGTAACAAACTCACTCTGTCCCACAAACCCACGGTCTTGGGGTCCCAATATGCAGAGTGACGAGCAAAACAATCCTGCAAGAATCTGACTCCCCCCGCCCCTGAGGTTCTTTCTTGAAATTAGACGCATGTTCCCCTTCCCCACCTGCACAGTTCAGCAGCCACTGAGACAGCAGTCAGGGCCTCTCCAAACCAAATTCAGATGATTTAAGAAGCTCCGCTGGAAAGAAGAACGTCCATAAAGGCGAAAGTTTCCTTTTCGTGACACCAACTGGAATGAAACCGGGGAGTGCCGCTCCCACTGCACACGTTATCTGAGCCTTTAGAAACCATTAATCTGTTCATATATGTCCCGTCACCACGGAAGCAAAGGAGGTGCCTGCAACAATGAGCCACAGATCAATCGTAATCTGATTATTGGACAGCCATGACAATGACAAGTATTGTTGACTTCCATGGTAATTTACCAGAAGGTGGTGGGGATAGAAATCTAGTCACAGCTGAAGTAGAAACCTGGCAAATATATAGCACATCTATGTGCTAAAAGAACTTCAGTCCCTATTACACGTAATAGCAAACAGTAAATATTGTGTTCATTCTCATGCCCCACCAAACGCTTCCTCACTTCTGAGCAGGCAGCTTCCACCATCTCTTAACCTGTCTCTTGCTTTTGGCATAAAACCCCACATGCTTCTGCCTTCTGTCTCTTCTCCAGAGTCTTGTTTCTTGGGAGTTGAATTCCAAACTTCAGAATCATCCATTCCTAAAATAAACTCCTCCCAGAGGAGGAGTTATGATAAGTCTATACGTAGACATAATTAGGGCTGTGTCTATCACGAGAGCAGTCATCATGGACTAGGTTCTGGAGGACCAGCAGGAGAAAGCAGGCTCTGGTAGCTTCCTTAAAATGGTGGAGAAACATGCAGGTAAGATCAAAGAAATATGTAAATAGGCACAACAAGGCCACACTGCCTGGGTGACACTCACAGAAAACGATGGGCAACCAAAGACTAATATATTAATGGCGTTCCTGTGGCTTTACATTTTGGATTTAGCCACCATAGGTTTGCTTCAAAGAAATTCATTTGACCCAAAAAAAAAAAAAAAAAGACAGAATGAAAGAAAAAAAGAGGCAGATAAGGGTTAATGTTTTAGCCATTTCCAATGAGACTGGGAGCAACAAATTTTGTTTCATGTGATGTTTTAGCTGAAAATTTGGCTGTGGGGAAGTTACTTCTTATCCCATTAACAGGGTTCACCTGGTGTATTTGCTACTTTGTGCAGCACACTTTGTTCCTCTTGATGGTAGAGATGAGATGGTCCATGAGAGGTTAAGTCCCCAGTGTGCAGTCCAATGTTTCATACTTTAACGTGAAATAAGAGAGGCCTTTGGGAAAAAAAATCAACTCTTGAGCAATTCACACAGGAATGGCAATAGTCCCTTTGTGTTCAGTCTGGGCAGGGTTCAGATGCCCAGATGTCATGTGTCTAGCTTTCTAAGTTACATGCTTAAATATCCCTTTGCTGAGCCAAAGGGTTAATTTTGGTGCCTACGCCAATAATGCTTAGACCACTGTGACGGATATGTTGCTGCCTAAACATGCTATCAGACCACCCCCATTCTCCAGGCTGGGCCTTTTGTTTAGATGCAGACTAATGTTGAAATGGCTCATGTGTCTTTATTCTGCAGCAGATAGGTAGAGGAACTGTTAAGGTGCCCTGGAGTGTTACTGCCCCAGAAAACACTATACCCTTCCTATGTTCAGTCAGTGTCACCGTCTCTTCCTCTTCCCACTATCTGCCTGACTTCAGTAGCACTGGGTGGATACACAATTTCTATCAGCATCTGTAACTGCAAAAGTGATCTGTGGCTATGCACATCTGCACCTGCGGATACCCATGCATATAAAGCGGACATCTGTGGCTTTGCAGGGCTGTAGTTGTCAGCCCATCCGTGAGCCCAGTGGACACACCTAGAGAAAAATCTGGCTCAGAAGGAGACTCTAATGGTGTCCCCTGCAGGGTTGCATCAGCTCCCATTGCAAGCAAACCACTTCCTTTAGCCAATGCACAGCAGAGGGCATTGCTCACACTGGCTTCTGTACATTCAGACTAAAATTGACCCATTTTTGTAAAGACCACATACAAAGTTATTTTCTACTGCTTCTGCCAGCCGAAAGAGTTTGAACACTATTTCGTCAATGGGGCAAGGGAAGGCAAGGGAATCTGTGCCAACAGCTCGGACCTCAATCTGCATTTTTAGCCAAAAAATGTCACCTTGTTTGCCGTGTCTCTTTCCTGACAGTAGAGGATGCTTTATAAAGATGTAAAAAGCAGCCCCTCCTAGTGCCACCCGAGCTAATTTCACCAAAATGGCGTCCAGCAGCCTCCAGTTTTGTGGCTTTCTTGGGTCCAGATTGAAAAAAAATGTGGCAAAAATATCATCTTGCATAGGAATTCTCCTGCCTGAGATCTAGTAGAAGCCCACTCTGCACAGTGCACTCCACGTTTGGATTTCCTTTTTGGAATTTGCTCAGAAAGGAGTTAATTAGGGATTGTATAGTTCCAATAGAATTATTTATTGCCATTAACACTTCAAAAATAGTCGTTTAATAGAGCTAACCTTTGGACTTCCACCACTGCCTATGACAACTTTCTCGATCCTAAGCTGTCTAATACCACTGCAGTTTTCCTTTACAGTTTGTTCCTTATTTATATTGAGATTTTGTTGGTTGTAATTGTCATGTAAACTTTCCATAGTTCTTGACAGGTGATATTGGTTGCAAGCCCTTTTTCAAAATCCTGCTTTTAAGGGCCTCAGTGGGAACAGAGCACTATTGAAAAAGCTGACTCGTAACGCAGATTTTGTTTTGTGAGTTTCTTACATTTATGTAAATAGCAATTGCAGTAGAAATCTGTATTTATGCAATGGTGTCATTATACCATTTAACTTTATTAGAACGTATACTCAGAAAGTAATAGAATCAGAGTTCATAAAGAAATTTATGATACATTGTGAAAAACCTTTACTGCATGTTAGTCACTGAGATAAGCTCCCAGTATGGAAACAGCACTAATTTAGCGCCAGTCACACTAATGTTTACATGGATATTACTTAAGGAGAGTGAGTCTGCTGTGAGAACGGTAAAAAAAGCAGAATCAGGCTCCTTAATTTTATTCGACCCCAGACAGTTCTGAATTCTGTACACAGGGTAAATTAGCAGAAAATCCCGTTTTTCTTAAACACACACCAGACCAGCAATGGACAACCACATGAGTCGTCCTCCTTCTTCACAGTGGGCTGCACAACTGAAAACCAGTGTTGTGCAGCCTGTGGCCTGCATGCAGCCCATTGGGGTTGCACCTACAGGCAGCCCGCATAACACGCCTGCCACTTCCCCAAGCCTCTTGCACACTGGGGCACTGGAGCCCCGCGCCTTCCTCCTCCCTCCTCCCTCCCAGCACTTTCAGAGCACCATCAATCAGCTGATTTGTGCTCTGTCTCTGCTCCACCCCCACCCCACCAGAGCTTGACCACCACAAATCGGCTGATTCACAGCACACGGGAAGTGCCGGGAGGGACAAGGAAGCATAAGTAAGTGTGGGATGCCTTGACCCAAGTGCACAAGGAGCATGGGACGTGGGGCAGACAGTGAGATGCAGGTGGCACCCCCCTGGGCTGCATGCGGCCCACAGGTGGCCCCACTGCTGCGCAAGACCACCCTTCCTCTCCTTATGTCTGAGGAGAACCAGCTCCATTTAGAAAAGGGAACCCAACGCACCACGAGCCAACAAGCAACGCACCCCACAAAGGAGGTCATGTGCTGCTTGGAATAGACAATAGTGCTTGGCCTTCAAGGTGAAACAAATATTTAAAAAAAAATGAAGCTGCTACATCAAGAAGACTGGCATGTGCTTCCCCCAGGTAAAGCCTCAATAACTGGTGTGTTATGCAGTGGAAAGCAGTTCCAGGAGTATGTGCTCCAGGGAAAGGATCCAGAAACTGAGCCTCTTCCAAGTCATTTTTCTTTGCCCCCTCCCACCCTAACAACAAACAAAGCGCAAATGTGTGATGTATGTGACTTCCGTAGACTAGGGTGGGCTTGCTGTATGAGGGAGCATATAACTGTAGAAAAGTAGAGCTGGAATGGGCCTCAAAAGGACATGCCAGCCTTCCTTCCATGCTGAGGAAGCACTAAGTAAAATCAGACCATTCCTGACAGGTCTTTGTCCACCACGTGACAGGGTTTCAGAGCCACCCTCGGTCAACTTTTGCAGTACCATAACAGAATCTGATCATTTGCAATTGTCTTTAATGGTTTCCCTGGCCAGCTCGGGTGTGTCAAGAGTAGACAGCAGGCTTGAGAGATGTGACGATTCCTTCCTACTTGAAAGACTCATCTGTAAGACTCATTACCCTGGTGACTAATTTTTACTGCAGATCCATAAAGCATTCTTTCAATATAAATATACCAATGCTGAAATATTGCCTCTGTGTGCACCTCACAATGATTTTGAGTCTTAACAAGGTATAGGCTTTCTGTAGAGACCTTACATCTCACTGTGGATAGATAAATACCCTGTAACACGCGTGTCTCTTGCAGGGCATAGAAATGCTGGCAAAGAACAGTGAGCCTTTTGCTAAGGGCTCTCTGTGTCACAGTGACCGTGGGCAGGTCAGAGCCCCTCTCTGGCCTCAGCTTCCCCATCTGTAAAATTGAAATAATGATTCTGTCCTCCTTTGCAAAGCACTTTGAGATTTGCTGTTATAAAGTTCCCTCTAAGAGCTAGCTATTACCAATGATTATTAGCTCTTTTGTTCCCTAGATTTGATAGAACATACGGTGGCTGTTTTATACGCCTGTTCTTTCTGTAGTTCTCCGGCCTCTACTGAAATATACTTGAAATGACTGAGGATTTATATCATAAGCACATACTGTTAATGCACTATGTGTGTAGGTGCAGGGGAAGTGAAGGGTTGGCCTTCTCCATGCTTACTTCTTCTGGAGTGCGGGGGACGAGAGGGCGGTGATCTGAGCCGCATGGTGATTTAGTCCTCTGTGCACTGGAGCAGTCTGCCTGCAGGTTTTGATGGCCATGTCTCCTAAAAGATCAGTGAGTTCTTAACACTGAAGGATGCTTTTTAATATACGCATAATCACTCTTCTACCTGCTTCAGCTGAGTGCTGTAAAGTGCTCTTGTTTACCACAAGGACCATTCCCAGAAGCCAGGCACAAGCAGGGAAGCATACCTGATATGGGTCAAGCAGGGCAGGTGAGAACTTCATAATACCCTTGTGGGATCAGCAGCAGGGAAGCAACTATAAATCTGAGTGGAACAGTACAGAATGGGATTGTCCATTGGCTGCTTGTTCATTTGGGATGCTTGAGAGCTATGCAGTTCACAAGTGGCTCCACTTAGCACTGCGCAAGTGGGTTATGTATTCATCCCAAAAGGGTGACAGTAATCCCACTCTGCAGCTCTGTAAACTGCCTTTAGGTATTGCATTGCAAGCCCTGAGAGCTGGGACCACAGCTTTCAGTATAAGACTGTGTAGCTAGCTACACGCGTTTAAGTATATCATTGTTATTTAGTTAGCGTGGAAAAAATAGGCCCATGAATGGATCCTTCTAAAGGCTAGATTTTTAACTCATTTACTGGCTGGATTTTTAGGTATCTAAGCATGTCTACACATCAGCCTTATTTTAAAATAAGCTATTAGGAAGAGGTTATCATCATGCATCTGACAAACGGGGTCTTTGCCCACAAAAACTTATGCTCCAATACGTCAGGACTTTTAATTGTTTTTGCAGATACAGATTAACATGGCTGCCCCTCTGATACTATTAATCATAGAATGAGGTTTATCAATTTCCAAATAAGCCAACTGCATTGTGTAGATGCTAGGGTAGTTATTTCAAAATAACAGCTGGTTTTTTTTTAAATAACTTTGCTATGTAGACCTAGCCTAGGTGATTAAAGATGCAGATATGCACCTACTAGGATTTTCAGAAGCACAATTTTGGAGTGCCGCAGCCGCCCGCATGCTAATGAGGTGCTGAATGCGTATTTCAGCACTTCATTAGTAAACTTCAAAATGGCCATTTGCATGGCAATTTCAAAGTTTTTAACTAGTGTAGATACGGCCTAATTGTCACATACACATTGGGAATAGGTGTGGGTGTAAAAATAAATCAGTAAAAAGTTAGTAACCAGACCAGGAAACATGATTTAGTGTTTAGCTCAAAAATCTTGTATTTTCTTTTGTTGTTGTTTCAGTTTCTTGATATTTTATTTTTGCGAGCCATTCTTTTTAAGTGTCAAATCAGATGAAGTGTCCTAGATTGCAGGCGGGGGGGGGTGGGCATTAAAGGAGGTTTTAGAACAAATGGATAAATTAAACACTAAAGTCACAAGGACTCGATGATATTCATCCAAGAATTCTGAAATTGCAGAACTATTAACTATGTTAGCGTTTCTCAGTACACGGTATATGCACACTTGGGATACACCGAGGTCTCCCGGTGGAGGTGGAACATCAGCTCATCTAGCCCTTTGCTGAGTTTTACAACAGGCTACATAAAAACACTAGTAAAGTCAGTACAATCTAAACGTTCATTCAGACTATAACTTATTTGTAACACTTCATACACCTTACTCTGAAATGTAAGTACAATATTTCTATTCCAATTCATATACTTGAAAATAAGATGGTAGAAATTCAGCAAGTTTTCAGTAGCAGTCTTCTGCAATATTTTTGCATGTTTTTATAAGTAAGTAAGTTTTTTAAGTGAGGTGTAACTTGGGGGTATGCAAAACACAGCTGACTCCTGTAAAGAATACATTAATCTTGTAAGGTTGAATGGCACTTGTTTCAAGGTCTGAGATTACACTAGGACCATGTTTCTCACCCGACGGTACATGTACCCTTAAGTGTATGTGACGGATATATATATATATATATATATATATATATAAAAAGGGTACTTTATAAAGTAAATTAGAGATTATTTCGGTCATCTTCTGTACCAAACGATTGGAGGACAGGCAATGTAACGTGATATTTTTTTAAAAAAAAGGCTCCAGAGGTGATCCCAGCAACTAGCAGGCAGTAAGCTGGGCAAACTGTTTGAAACTACAGTAAAGAAAAGAATTGTCAAGCACAATGATGAACACAATTTTTTGGGAATAATCAACATGCTCTTGTAAAGAGAAATCATGCTTCAACTATCTACTAGAATTCGTTGAGGGGATCAACAAGCATGTGGACAAGGGGGATCCACTGAATACAGTGTACTCAGATTTTTCCAAAAGCCTTTGACAAAGTCCCTCAGAAAGGCTCTTAAGCAAATAAAGCTGTCATGGGGTAAGAGGTAAGATTCCCTCATGGACCAGAAACTGGTTAAAAGATAGAAAACAAAGGATAGGAATAAATGGCCAGTGTTCAGAATGGAGAGAGGTAACTAGTGGTGTCCTCCAGGGGTCTATAGTGGGATCAGAATTATTCAACATATTCATAAATGGCCTGGAGAAAGGGGTGAACAGCGAGGTGGCAAAATTTGCAGATGATACAAAACTAACCAAGATATTTAAGTCTATCGCAGACTGTGAAGAGCTGCAAAAGGATCTCGCAAAATGGGGTGAATAGGAAGTAAAACAGAAGATGAAATTCAAATGTTGATAACTGCAAAATAATACACACCAGAAAACATAATCCCAACCGTACATATAAAATAATGGAGTCTAAATTAGCTGTTACCAGTCAAGCGAGAGATTTTGGTGTCATTGTGGATAGTTCTCTGAAAACATCTACTCAATGTGCAGAGGAAGTCTAAAAAGACAACAAAATGTTGGGAATCAAAAATAAGTGACTATCCATCCCGTATTAGGCAGGACGGGCTCATCTTTGGGTCGCCAAAAAGGAGTCCTGACCTATTTCTTAAAAAGGACTCATTGTCCCATATTTGGGCCCTCTCCCACTGATCTTTTCTGCCAACAGCTGCTGGTGGGCTTCACTTCCCCAGGCCCTGGGGAAGCAGGGGGAGCATGGGTGGCTGCTGTATCCTGCCACTTCCCTGGGTTGGCCAGCAGCTGCTGTTGCTGCTTCCCAGGGCTCCTGGGAAGGGACGGCGGCTGCTGCTTCCCCAGGGCAGGCTGGCAGCTACCGCCTCCTTCCCAGATCCCCATGGCTTGGTGGAGCCGGGAAGAGCTGCCCCTCCTCCCATATCTCCCTGTCCTGTATTTGGGACAGGGAGATATGGTGGCCCTAATCATAAAGAAACAGCTGGAGAATAAGACACCAAATGGCCAGGGGGCAAAATGTTGACATTTATGACGGACAAAAGCTAACATATGTTAGAAAGGCCTTTGAATGTTCCAGGGAAAACTGGGGTGGATTTGACTTTACGCTGAGCTGTTGCACATAGTGGGCGTGCAGTGATTTACTGACATTAATGGTACTTTGCGTAAATGCATGCTGTACTGGTCACAAACATATAGCTATCTTTGAGTCGAATTTGACCACAGTTACTCACACTGAGGAGTACCTTACTCAGCACGTTGTGTCGTTGATGTCAGAGGGGCTACTTATGCAGTTACATGGGTTTCACCGTGTTTAAATTAAGCTAAGACCAGCCTCTCCCTAAAGGTGAAAGCATTAGCTAATAGTAAGTTTCTTTCATTCCGAACTAACCCCCCCTCCCACACACCCTTATTAGCAAGACATCTGAATTTCTCATGCAGTGAACAGTTGTTAGTCCAAAGGAAGGTGCATTGAACCCCATAATGAACAAAAGATGCGTTAAGCTATCTGAAGGGAAAGTTTCCTCTAGGAACTGAGAGTGTGTACATGTGCGTCTACACTTTTACCCAAGTTGGTGTTACTGGAGCTCCAGTTGCCCAGATAAATATATGTGATATTTCTTTCAGATCTTACTAAATACTACTTCATTGGTGCCTTGTGGCAGTGAGTTCCCTGGGTAAATTATATGCTGTGTAAAATTGCATTTCCTTTAATGGCACCCATACTTGCTGCATTTTCATTGCACTGAGTACCCTCATTCTTGTGTTATCCAGTCAGGTGTCCAGGAGTATTCAATTCACCTCTTCTATATCATTTGGGCTGCGACTGCACTACCCCGCCCTTTCAGAAGGAGCATGTAAATTATGGCCATTCGAAAATTCAAATGAGGTGCTAATGTGAATATTCAGCACCTCATTTGCATAATGAGGCCACCCAACCTGTCAAAAGTGCTGATTTAGAACTAAAAATAGCATTATAGCGAGGGTTTCTTTGAAAGGGTGTCCCAATTTCAAAAGCACCTTGCTTCCCAAAAAAATTGAAATAGCTGAAATAGTGCTATAGATGGGTATAACTTGCTCAGGAAGGACAGGCAGGGAAAAAAATGAAAGAGGTGTAGCTGTTTATATTAAAAAGGCATACATTTGGCCTGAGGTTGAGATGGACATAGGACACAAGCTTTCTGAATCTCTTCTTGGTTAAGAATAAAAGGGATAAACAACATGGGTGATGTAATGGAAGGGGATCTACAGGAAGAAGAGGTGGATGAGGAGTTTTTGAAACGACTAACAAAATCACCCAAAGCACAGGTCTTAGAAGTAAGGGAGGCTTTCAACTATCAAAACATTTGTTGGGAAACAGATTATCCAAGCATGGCAAAGATTATCCAGCAAGTCCTTGAAATGTACTGGAAATTTTGAAACATATTTTATTTCAGAAAGTGGAGAAAGCTGTTAGGGTGGAGGCTGTTCTAGATTTGATTTAACAAACAAGAAGGAACTGATTGAGAATTTTAAAGAGGAAGGCCACTTGAGGGAAAAGTAATCATGAAATGATAGAGTTCATGATTCTAAGGACTGGGAGGAGGGAGAACAGCAAAATGAAGAGAAAGGATTTCAAGAAGACAGAATTTAGCAAACTCAGGGAGTTGTCAGGAAAGATCCCATGGGAAGACATTTAAGAAGAAATCTAATTAAAGACAGATGGGAGTTTTTCAAAAGGAACATTATTAAGGGCACTAGAGCAAACATTTCCACTGCATAGGAAAGATAGGAAGTGTGACAAAAGACCACCCTGTCTTAAATGGATATTATGAATGTTCTAAAAATTAAAAATGAGTCTTACAAAAAGTGGAAATAAAGTCAAAGTACAAAGAATGAATATAAACATGTGATATAAGTATGTAGGGACAAAATTAGGAAGGTCATGTCACAAAACGAGCTTAACCTAGCTAGAGACAAAGTATAACAAGAACATATTCTACAAATAGGCTGGAAGCAAGAGGAAGACCAAGGACAGGATAGGTCTGTTACTCAATGAAAATGGAAAAAACAATAAGCAGAAAATGTGGAAATGACAGAGGTGCTTAATAGCTTCTTTGGTTTCATTTTCACTAAGAAGGTTGGTGGTGATTGGATGCCTACCATACTGAGTATCAGTGAAAACCAGGGACGGTTCAGAAACTAAATTAGGAAAAGAAAAATATAAAAATGATGTATACAAGCTAGAAGTCTTAAAGCCACCAGGGTCTGAAGAAATGCACCTTAGAATACTCCAGGAGTAGACTAAAGAATTATTGAGCAATTACGGAGCAATCTTTGAAAACTCATGGAATACAAGAGAGAGTCCAGAAAACTGGAATAGGATAAATATAGTGTCCATCTATAAAACGGGAAATAAGGACAACCCTGGGAATTACAGACTAATTAACATAAATAAGGAAGAAAGGAAGCCATTTGTAAACATCTAGATGATAATAAGATGATAAATAATAAGCAGCATGGATTTGTAAAGAACAACTGCTGGCAAATCAACCCGATAGCTTTCTTTGATAGGATAACAAGCCTTGTGGCTAAGGGAGAAGTGGAAGAGGTGGTATACCAAGACTCAGTAAGGCATTCGATATGATCATATGACTTTCTCATTAGCGAAGTAGGGAAATACAACCCAGATGGAGCTACTTTAAGGAGGGGAGGGGGGATGGTGCATAACTGATTGGCTATCCATTCCCAGAGAGAAGTTATGAATGGTTCAGAATCATGGGGGAAGGGCATAATAAGAGGGGTTCTGCAGGGATCAGTTTTGGGGCCGGGTCTATTCAATACTTTCATCAGTGACTTAGGTAATGGTAAAGAGACTACACATAAAGTTTACAGATGATACCAGGTTGGGAGGGGTTGCAAGTGCTTTGGAGGATAAGATTATAATTCAAAATTACCGGGACAAACTAGAGAAATGGATTTGGAAAAATCGGTTGAAATTCAGTAAGGACAAATGTCAAGTCCTATACTTAGGAAGTAACAAAACATTGCACACACACAAAATAGGAAATGAAGGAGTACTGCAGAAAGGGATCTGGGGATCACAGTGGACCACAAGCTAAATATGTCAGTGTGACACTGGCGCAAAAAAGCAAATACCATTTAGCGATGTATTAATAGGAGTGTTGTAAGAAAGAAACAAGATGTAATACTTCTGCTCTACTTTGCATTGATTAGGCCTCAATGGGAGTATTGTGTCCAGTTCTGGGTGCCACATTTCAGAAAAGATATGGATAAATTGGAGAAGGTTCAGAAAAGAACAATAATGAAAGGTCTAGAAAATATGATCTATGAGGAAAGATTGTGAAAAAAAACTGAGTTTGTTTGGTCTGAAAAATAGATAGAGGGGGCAATAACTGCTTTCAGGTATTTAAAAGGTTGTTACAACGAGGAGGGAGGGGAAAAAGTATTCTCAACCTCTGATGAGAGGAGAAGAAGAAGGGGGCTTAAACTGCAGCCTGGGCAGTTTGGGCTGGTCTTTAGGAAAAAACTTTCTAAGTCTCAGGGTGGTTAACCACTGGAATAAATGATCTAGAGAGGTTGTGGAATCTTCATCGTTGCAAACTTTTAGGAGCAGGTTAGACAGACACACCTCTGGGATGGTGTCTCGCCATAAATGCAGAGAACATGACAGCTCAAGCTTCCTTCCAGTTCTGCTATTCTCTGCTGAAAAATCTATCAATCATTACAGCCACTTTGTATGGCAAAGCAATACCTCTCACCCTGTGGCTACTTAAAACAAAAAGCAGTCAAGTAGCACTTTAAAGACTAGCAAAATAATTTATTAGGTGAGCTTTCGTGGGACAGACCCACTTCTTCAGACCAGAGCCAACTTGTGGCTACTTAGTTTCTTTGAGTCGCTGCTTTTTAAGACACTTACTTGGGCATTGAAATAACCTCTGATGAACTGCATTCATTGGTTCTCCTTTGTCCCACATTTTGGTAAGTCCCTTGAAGGAGTTTTTTGTGTTCTCTCATCTCTCAGTCTCTACCCACTTCTTGTATGTCTGGCCGAAGAAGTCATGCTAGAGAGCAAACTGAGGTCAATTCACTTGCATTTTAGCTCAAAGTAATTGTTAAGTAACAGAGAAAGCCGTGATAGTCTATATACTATCAAAACAAAAAAGCAGTAAAATAGCACTTTAAAGCCTAACAAAATAATTTATTAGGTGAGCTTTTGTGGGACAGACCCACTTCTTCAGACCATTGAAGAAGTCTTATTGAAGTCTGAAGTCTTCTTCAGACCGTTTTATTGAAGAAGAATTTTCACACTGCTTTGGAAAGAGAGACTGCTGAGCACTGTCTTTCCTATTCAAATTCGACACATTAACATGTGGTTTGAACCTGGACGCAAATTTTCTGGGACACTATAGGGGCTCTTTTGCATACTTGGCTTTATCTAATTCTTGACTCCCCCTCCCCAACGCCCGTCTGCTCTCTGATTTCCTCACCTTGATCATTTTTTTTCTGATTTGTCAACCTTGATTACTATTTTTTGGTTCTCTATGCCTTAAATATTGAGTCTGTTCTGGTCTGGCTATGGTATGAAGAAGTGGGTCTGTCCCACGAAAGCTCATCTAACAAATTATTTTGTTAGTCTTTAAAGTGCTACTTTGCTGCTTTTTTGTTCTAATTGTTAAGTGTGTAAGAGTGCACAGAGCAGTGGGTGAATGGACGATGTTACCTATATTGTGTATCCATTATAATGTAGTAGCAAACATTTACAGTCTAAATACCCTGTAGCTAAGTAACACATCAGACAAGAAAAAAAATGCCTTGTGAAATACAAATGAAGATATTTAACAGAAAAAAGGTAATATCAAAGCAGATAGTCATAGCAAGGACTCACAGAGCATACCTTACTCCCCATCATCAAATGAAACTCTCAGGCTGGTAGAGACACCATCAGAAGAAGCTATCAATATGGGCTCAAGAAAAAAAAACACTAGAGCATTTGGGTTTGTATGGGGTACTATGCCAGAGGCAAAGTGGAACTCCCTACGACAGGCTGGGTTCTCTGAAAAGACTTTGGGGAAAAATGGCAATTTATTATATCTCTGCCACCATTTGGAATTACAAACAGTGACTCACCTGTACATAATATTTAATCTACTTTAACCCCCCAATAACTGCCTTTTCTTCCTCTAACCTAATAAACTTTTAGTTAGTTAGTTACAAAACTGGCTGCCAGGGTTCACTTTGGTGCAAAATCTGCATTATAAATTGTCTTGGATAAGTGGCTACTCTCTTGGGACGGGGAGCAACCTGACGGTGTGTATTTTTGATAGCACAGAGTCCAGCCCCCTGCTCAAAGCAGAATCAACCCTAACTAAATCATCCCAGCCAGAACTTTTTTAAGTGCCAGCTTGACATCCTCTAGGGATGGAGATTCCACCACCTCTCTGGGTAACACATTCCAGGGCTTCACCATCCTCCTGGTGAAATAATTTTTCCTAATATCCAAACTACATCTCCCCCTCTCTAACGTGAGACCATTGTTCCTTGTTCTGCCATCTGTCACCACTGAGAACAAGCTCTCTCCGTCCTCTTTAGTGCTTCCCTTCAGGAAGTTGAAGGCTGCTATCAAATTGCTCCTCACTCTTCTCTTCTGCAAACTAATTGAGCCCAAATCCCCCAGCCTCTCCTTGTAGGTCAGGTGCTCAAGCCCCTTAATGATTTTGATATGTGTGACTGTTTATCACAAAATTTAGGGAAGTTAGGCTGGAGAGTCTAAAGGATCTTGTGACTCTGTGACAAGACTGGTAGAGTGATCTGGGAGTTCACATTGATTACTAGTTTGGTGAAATCTAATTTAAGAGCACACTGCCAGCTTGGGGCGTCTGCCTCGTTCCTGACTGTCTTCCCTGAGGTAGATACTGTTGTAAGTCACTCCAGATAGAGTGTGACAGTTGTCGCTTGTTTTATGCTTCATTTGTAATTTCTGTGGGGCTGAGATTGCCTTTTGGCTCTGTTTGAACAACACGAGCGTCAGGGGCTCACTCACTACGGGAGTTCGTCCAGCTGGTCAGGCCCAGGATAATGTCTGTCTCTCTCCGTATGGCATCCACTGCCATGGGGCACTTTCTGCAGCATGGCCCTCTGGCCAGGACACACTGTAGGTCCCTATTTCCAAGGTAAGAAAGAGTCCAAGCAAATTATAGTCCAATGATCTTATAGTGACTTCTGTGTGGCTTTGGGTTCTGTGCCAATACCTCACGGGGGTTCCACCATACCTCGGGGGAGGGGGGGTCCACCACATCTTTCTCCATGGCTGGGTGGAGGACCCAGGATCTTCCTGTAGTCTGAGTTTCAGCCCAACTACCCTGTCGCTGGCAACCAAGTTCTGCTTCCACAGATTCCTTACTGCGTCCCTGGAATCATCCTACTACTATCTGCAACAGAATGACTGCAGCCTCTCCCAGCAGCCTCTTTGTTCTTCATCTTCAGCAGATGTGTTTCCTGAGCCTATGACCACCAGGCACTGTATTTGGCATCTTGCTTGTGACTTCGTCTTGAACCTTTCCCAGTACTATTACAGAATTACAGAAGAGCCTTTTGAGTTGAGTCCTATTTTCTTTACATCCCTGGCTGATGTTGAAAGAAAATTTTTGTTACTTCAAGGCCCCTTAGTTTCCTATAGAAGCACCTGTGGTCACCAATCATTTTTACAATCCCAAAGGGTACGGCTTGTCTTTTTCTGGACCCTACATGTGAGGCACAATCCATCTTTGTGCTTGTTAATTAGACACAAATTACTCTTTAAATCACAATGTCCCATTAGAATTCTAACTAGAGCTGCTTCACACTTCCTCTCTGGCCTTTGGGCTACATCAACATTTTCAACTGTTGGGCATAATTCCTGGGATTTTTTTCCCCTCTGTTTCGGTTGCCCGTACTCCTTGCTGTTTCTTCCTTAGCACATTTTTGATTAGGTGTTTAAATTCCAGTTTGCTCAAGGGGAGCCCTAAGTCAATGCATTCGTGATTAACAGCCCTTATTGTCTCTTTGCCTGCCAATGTGTTGCCTGCCATTCCTACCTGTGCCAGGACCCACATTACACCACTGGTTATCTCCAGTCACACCAGTTCAATTAGCAGTCATATTTCTTTAAGACTATCATTTCTGCTGTCAGATTTACCACAGTAAATGGCCTGCAGCCCTGATAAGGAGTCAGACAGGGTGGTCATGGCAGTTGGCCACATATCTGAAACCCAGTTTAATGCAAATATAATCCCTGTTAGCTCATTGTAAAGACAGATAGAAAGTAAATTGCCTTAACATTTTCTTGAGTCTGAGGGAACACACACAAAATAACTGTTCCCGTTTTCAATGTGCCTTCCCCTTTGGAACAGTCAGCACACAAGTCTAACGATTTGCTTGTTTATTTCACCATAGATACAGGTGTTGGTCTTTTTCAAACCTTTCTTTCCATTTAGATCCCTTGCATGTTAGCTTTTTGTTGTCATCCTGGCTAGCAACTAGGACTTTGCACCAAAAGTTTGTCCAGGATCTCCATTCTGTTGGTGGTACACATAAAGACATCCTAACGAGCAGCACTGCCTGTAAGCTGAGCATTCCCAGCCGGTGAGCAGAGCACTTGCAGCCAGCAGCATGTTTCTGCTGATGGTGGGCATCCACACATGCCTCAGATCACATAAAACTGATTCCACACATGGATGGAAAAAAATAGAGGGAACATGAGGTAGTACCACATGACATGTGCCGTGGCTGTGCTCAGCTGCAGTCTGGATTTTCTCCTGTTTGAGTTCAGTGCTCATCCAAAGGCCTGGCCACCATACTCAGTTATTCTAATTAGTGAATTGTATAGCAGGCCCACCAGTTTTAGTCCCTCTCAGTGATGATCCTTGTGAGTTAATTCTGACAATAGGATCCCCCCACATGAGCGTGTTACCAAACATCACCTCTAAGAATTTGCAATTCTTCCCTACCTTTACCTGATGGGCATCTAAGTCAGGGCTGTGCCAAGTGAGGAGCAGGCTCCCTTGGGGGCACAAAATTTCATAAGGGGGGGGAGGGTGCAGCCCAAGTGGCTGCTGGGGCTCAGGCTCAGCCCTCTCATTGAAAACGTGGAACTATGTTACTGTTTTATTTGTGTGTGTTCACCTTTACCTACCGCTTAACCAAGTGTTTACATGCAACTTACGTATTTTCTTCCTTCTGCCCAAAGGGTTCTTTGGGTTTCATTATACATGACCACAATGAACATTTCTGTCGGTTTAGATCCAGTTACACAGGTGTGGTGGGTGGTGGGGGGCAGGAAGGCCCTGCTAAGTGCAGGGATGAAAATTGAAGTCTGACACAAAAAGTTTGCTCACTGTGCTACAGATCTAATGTCAATCTTTTTGGACTGTCCTTGATGTGGAGGCCATGTCCTCATTTTTTTCCTATGGCGAACTTGAAGCCCCAGCTGTGTCCCCTTGCCCTATGTCTTCCAAGGGCCTTATGAATTTTTCCTTGGTGGTGCTTCCCAGCTTTCAGATTGATCCACATGACATACTTGGCAGCACCTAGAGAAAGCCCCAGTTCTGTGCTCGTGCCTTACCGAGGTCAGTTAGCATGATGTTAAAGACGGTTGGGCTAATGACATTCATACATTGGAAAAAAACTTTCCCTAGCTGGACTTGATGATTTCTGTTGCTTAAAAGTCCCTTATTCAGCTGTACATTAGCCCAGTAATATACATAGAGACTATCTTATAAAGTACCTCCTAGCACACTGAAAGCTTCTTTCTGTGTCCTGCAAGGTTACTATCCTGAATTCTTTGGGTCTCACGGGCTACATCTACACTAGCCAAAAACTTCAAAATGGCCATGCAAATGGCCATTACGAAGTTCACTAATAAAGTGCTGAAATACATATTCAGCACCTCATTAGCATGCAAGTGGCTGCGGCACTTCGAAATTGATGCGGCTCACCACCGCGCTAGCTGACGGGTCTCCTTTTCAAAAGGACCCCGGCTGCTTCGAAGTCCCCTTATTCCCATGAGCTGTGAGTCCAGGCAGTCTGCACTCAAGGCATACAACTTTCCAGGTTTCCTCACTGGGACAACACACACGTTTCCAGTCTTTAGGCATTTCGCTTTTTCACCAATTATTAGACACTTTTGCTGTCACCCTCAAGCTTCCTTCCCTTTAGTCTTTAACTATTTCAAAGTTTATTTTGCCCCTGCCTGATGTAATGCTTTTGGTCTTATTATCACTTAGTGGCATGCTCACAGACGAAAGTTTTTATTTAAAATAGTGGCCACATCTTCCTCTCACCACTTCATCATCTCATAATTGCCCTGAATGAATGTCTTTTCCTTCTCCTCATTTCTATTTCTTGTCATTACTGATTTTTTTGTGTTTGTTTGAAACACGGTGTCCTGAATTTTTGCTTTTTCATCATTGGGGCTTATTACTCCATGACCTACTACTGTTAGGCTTAGCACCATGCAACGCTTACTTATTATTTTATTCAAGTTCCTAATTTGTTTATCTATGTCTGGTATATCATTATCTGTATCTACTTTCCTGCAGTGTGTTTTCCAGTGGGCTCTTTTTGCCCTTTTAATAAACCTTCTGGCAACAGTCTTGCTTTTGCTGTTTCATTAAGTCCATGTTATTCAAGAAATCTTTTGCTGTCTTCTCTGCCTTATTCCTTTCCCTTGCCATATTTCATGTCCCTTGTTCCATCATGGGACACCTTTTCTATCTTTAAGGAATGTCTTGTCTGGATGGCGTTATGAATCCCTTACTAACATTACCACAGAATTCCAGTATCGTTATTTACATGTTCACATGTGCCTCGCGTGTGCTGCTAAAGACTTTCCAATTTTCTTTTTTTTTAAAGCTTCCTGTGGCTGGTGTACAGGAAGAGGGAAAGTCTTATTTTCATCTTCAGGATTTCTTTTTTCCTTGATGTGTAATTAATGTCAGGCAGTGGTCACTACCCATTCCCTGTGTTCTATCAGTTTTTCCCCACTACATTTACTTGCTACAGCGCTACAAGCTATTCCGGACCTAGGCCTGTGAAGCTTCCGTCAGCTACATTGAACCTGGCAGGTGCTCCATCATTTAATATTACTGAATTATTCTGCCCAAAGAATGGCTCTAAACATGTTCCATTGCAATCATTTTGTCTTACTGCCCCACAATCTGTTGTGACTATTCAGATCAGCCCAGCTAATGAATGGGCAGGTGACATCCCCATTTTATGCTTTGGAGTCCACAGCCTCTAGTGTGCTGGCTGGGCTATAGGCATTTTTTGTCTCAGAGATGCAGAATTGTTTTGTACTTACACTGCTGTAGCATTATCAACATTCTGCTTTTGAACCTCTGCTTCAAGGCAATTCAGGTGCTCCTTAATGAAGGGACAGACACCACCTCACTTTCCCGTCTCCTTTTCCTGTCTCTGTAAGCCATGTTCTGGGATTTTATACTCTCCTTTTTCTATTACCCCAGTCTCTTGTTTGCATGTCAGGCTTTGTTTCCATAGCAGTCATATTTTATTTTCATTCCTGCCTGTGCTCGCTTGCCAGCAGCATTTCAGCCAAGGAGAGTCACCACCGTCTTTATCAGCTTTCCTTAGGAAGGCTGTTGCATGGGCAGGTTCCCAATCTATAGGTAGTTAGCAGATTTAATTCTCATTTTCTCTGGTTCCTTTCCTGTGTGAGCTGCACAGTTGATTATGTCGGTCGTAAACACAATGAATCCCTCCATTTCTGTAAGTAATATGTCAGCTTCTTTTAGCCCACTGTCAGTCACTATCACCTTCCCATTAAGTTGTTGACGGCTATTCCATTTCTCTATATCACCCGCCCCCCTCTTTTAGATTCCTCCTAGCAGTTTCTGCACGTGACATGCAATTTTTTGCTTTTTTTTAGTTTTCCCTACCTCATGCCTGGTCTGCATTAGGAACCTCCCTTGGCAGAGCTGCATCTCCTAGGGGGGTGTGAAAAAGCCACACCCCTCAAAAATGTAATTCTTCTGCCGGCACTCAGGAAGGTGGGCTGCCTCTGCTGACAGGAGAGCCACGTCTACACGTGCCGGCTACTTCGACGTAGCCGCACCAACTTCAAAATAGTGCCCGTCACGGCTACACGTGGTGGGCACTATTTTGAAGTTGACATCGACATAAGGCGGCAAGACGTCGAAGTTGCTATCCCCATCAGGAGATGGGAATAGCGCCCTATTTCAACGTTGAACATCAAAGCATGGAACGTGTAGCCGTTGCGCGTCCCGCACCATCAAAATAGCGGGGTCTGCCGTGGCAGCCATCAGCTGAGGGGTTGAGAGACGCTCTCTCCAGCCCCTGAGCTCGATGGTTGCCATGTGCAGCGGCCCCTTAAAGGTCCCTGCCCCCTGCCTTCCTGTGCAGGAAGCTGAGCGAGCGTGCAGGCGGCAGCCCAGCCAAGCGGCCAGCGTGCACGCTCCTCTGGAGCCACACCAACCCCCCACCACTGCGATGGCCGCCCCCCAGACCCCTAAGCACCCCCAGGGCAACCCCCCCAAGGGAAGCCAGGGCTTCCAGACCGGCAGCCAGGCTGGGAAGCGGCAGCGGGGCCCCTCCTGGACGGAGGCCGAGATCCAGGACCTGCTGGGGCTCTAGAGCGAGGAGGAGGTGCTCCAGGTAATGGGGCGCAAGAGGCGGAACGCGGATGCATTCGCTCGGCTGGCCGAGGGCCTGGCCGCCCGGGGTCACCCTGCCCGCACTCCTGACCACGTCAGGAGTAAGGTGAAGGGGCTTCGGCAGGGTTACACCCAGGCCTGGGATGCGGCCGGCCGATTTGGGGCCGCCCCCATCACTTGCCCCTTTTACAGGGCGCTCAGGGCCATCCTGGGCCCCGAGCACACCTCCTCCTCTCTGGCCACTCTTGATACCTCGGCCGACGAGCCCCAGCAGGCCCCGGAGGTAAGCCCCGCACCCCGGGCCCCCCCCCCCACAGAAGCCCATCCCTGGGGCACTAGAGGAGGAGGAGGAGGGGGGATCCTCCTCCAGCGATGGGCGGGGGGGGGGCCTCTGGATCCACATCCCGTCCCGGAGCTCCAGCAGGGCGTCCGCCCACCGGGTGTCCCCGGACCATGAGAGCGGACCATCAGGTATGTACCCCTCCCCCGGTGCACACCCCCGGGGTTGAGGGGTGGGGGTAACAGATATGACCAGGGCCCTCCTCATGCCCAGATGACCATGGCCCCAAGGACAGCAGTGGCATGTCCCTCAGAAGAGTGCATCAGCCCCTGCCCCCACAGCATGACAGTGCCATGCCCCATCGCTGGGGATGGGGGGAGCAGAACCTAGGGTCCGCCGGGGTGGGGGACACCCATCAGCAGCAGCAGCAGCAGCAGCAACATCTCCTGGGGATGGGGATGTGGAACCAGCAGCAGAGGGGTGGGGGGACAAGGGCCACGGCTCGGGGGCCACACTAACAGCTGTCTCCACTCTTCTTCCCCCCCCGTGTTCCGCAGCTGCACCATCGGAAGGACCGGAGAGCGCCGGTGAGGTGTCAGTGGTCCCAGAGAGCCCACCGGGGCCATCACTCTAGGCCAGCCCCTCGGCGGAGCATCGACCAGCCCCAGGGCGGGGACGACGGCGGAGCTAGCACCATCCGAGGACAGCGACGGACCCCCCAGCTGCTGGCCATCCTCCGTCGGCAGCTGGAGATCTCCGAGCAGCGCCTGTGGGTGGAGGAGCGGCGCCTCCAACTCCAGGAGCAGGCATTGGCCTGGCACCAGGAGGCATGGGGGCCTTTATGCGCACATTTGAGTGCATCGCAGACTACCTGCCCCCCGCCCCCATGCCACGCCGGCCACCACTCTGCCCGCCCCACCCGCCGCTCCACCCGCTGCTCCACCCGCCGTCGCACCGCCGTCCGCCACCGAGGGCCCTTCCACTGAGGGGGACCTGGGGCCAGCTGACACCCACTAGCCTTATCTCCCGGTCTGCCTAGTCCCCAGCCAGCCCCGGTGTGGGCTGCGGCCGAGGCACGGGTCACGGCTACCCATCCCCAGCGCTGGACATTAGAGGGGGTGGGGCCCAGGACGTGCCCCCCCCGCCTTGTATATATCCCCTTCACCTATCTTTTGTAAATAGTTTGTATTAGACCCCCTGTTCTGTTATGTTACGATGATACCTGCCCCCCCCACATGTAAATAGTTCTCCCCTTCCTTGTCTTCCCCTTTTTTTTTTAACTTTCATCTTATAATACGTGTATATATAATATTTATTATTAATATCATATATAATATAATATATAATATTTATTTTGGCTGTACATAGTTATGATATAAGAATGAGTTCAACATATATATTCTGGTTTGACAAAAAACGTCTGTTTTTATTTACAAGAAAAGTGGGGGGGGTGCTCTTGGGTGCTCTGTGGTATGGGCGTACGGGCAGGGAGTGTTGTGGAGGATGGGGAGGGGTGCAGGGGTGGGGGGGTCTGCCAGCATTCACCCCACAGCCTCGTCGAACTGGGCCCACAGGGCCTCCCAGACCCGGGTCCCTTCGGGGTCCACCTGGCGACTGGAGGCAGCGGGTGGCTGCACATTGGCCCTGCCAGCCTCCACAGCCCAGCCCTGAAAGAAGGCCTCCCTCTTGCTCTCGACAAGGTTGTGCAGGGCGCTGCATGCGCCCACAATCTGGGGGATGTTGGTGGGGCCCGCATCAAGGCGGGTAAGGAGACACCTCCAGCGCCCCTTGAGGCGGCCAAATGTGCGCTCCACCACCTGGCGCGCGTGGTTCAGGCGCATGTTGAAGCGCTCCTGGCTGGCTGACAGGTGGCCTGTGTAAGGGTGCATGAGCCAGGGCCAGAGTGGGGGTATGCCACGTCTGCGATGACGCAGCGGGGCATGGTGGTGTCCCCCACAGGGATCTCCCACTGGGGGATGTAGGTCCCCACCTCCAGCCGGCGGCACAGGCCCGAGTACCGGAATACCCGGGTGTCGTGGGTGCTGCCAGGCCAGCCCACATATATGTCCAGGAAGCGGCCCTGGCTGTCCACCAAGGCCTGGAGGACTACTGAGTGGTAGCCCTTCCTGTTTAGGCAGTGTCTGCCACTGTGCTCTGGGGCGCAGATGGGGATGTGGGGCCCATCCAGAGCCCCAAAGCAATAGGGGAAGCCCAGGGTGGCAAAGCCTGCGATGGCGGCATCCGGGTCCTTGAGCCTCACTAGCCTGTGGAGGAGCAGGGTGTTGATGGCGCAGACGACCTGCAGGGGAAGCACGTGGGAGAGCACCAGTGAGGGGTGTGCAGGCTGTGTGTGGCCCTCCCCTGCCAGGGCCCCCCCGCCTCCCCTGCCAGGGCTCCCCTCCCATCCCAGGACTGCCTCCCCCTCGCCCCGTGGGTCCTCTTACCTCCATGAGGACAGCCCTGATGGTGGCCTTGCCGACGCCGAACTGCTGGCCCACAGATCGGTAGCTGTCTGGAGTGGCCAGCTTCCAGACAGCGATGCTGACCCATTTCTCCATGCTGAGGGCACGCTGCATGGTGGTGTCCTGGTGCCTCAGTGCGGGGGTGAGCCACTGGCATAGCTCCAGGAATGTCTGCCGGCTCATGCGAAAGTTCCTGAGCCAGTGGTCGTCGTCCCACTCTCCGAGCACCAGCCGCTCCCACCAGTCGGTGCTCGTGGGGTAGCTCCACAGCCGGCAGCGTGTGAGGCGGGGGGGGGGGGAGGGGCGGGGGTGCTGCAGGGTTGGGGGTTGCGTCCTCCTCCCCTGCGGGCAGCTCCTCCTCTGTGGCTAGGATGTGATCAGCTGCCTCCTGCATGGCATCGAGCAGGGCAAGCACTGCTCCTACAGGGGCGGCTGGGTGGACCTCTGGCTGCTGCTGCTGGCGGTCCATAACTGCGTCGCCAAGGTGTGCGTGCCTGTGGCTCTTTAGACCGCATGCTGTGCAGGCTGCGTGTGTTTGGGAGGGGCCCTTTAAGGGAGCGGCTAGCTGTTGCCCCGGAAGCGCTAGTCCGCCCTGTCACCCTGTCTGCGGCTGTTCCTGGCACCCTTATTTCGATGTGTGCTACTTTGGTGTCTAGACGTTTCCTCGCAGCACCTACTTCGATGTTGTGCTGCCCAAAGTCGACGGCACCAGCCCTGGAGGACGTGTAGACGTTATTCATCAAAATAGCCTATTTCGATGTCGCTACATCGAAATAGGCTATTTCGATGTAGCATTCACATGTAGACATAGCTGAGAAGAGCAATGTCTCACAGGAAAAAGGCATATAGGCCTTAGTCCACACTATTGTATAGGCTAAAGACAGCATTCTTCCCAGAGATGTGACCAGCATGGTTGTGTGGGGATCACTAGCACATCCTCCTCCGCTAATGAGCAAAAAAACCCACCATGTAGCACTTTCAAAACTAACAAAATAATTTATGAGGTGATGAGCTTTTGTGGGACAGACCCACTTCAGCTCTACAGCCTTACTAATTAGCCATTATCTTAGCCTCCGCTATAGCCCTTGCTGTCCTAGGTGCTTCCCCTCAGATCTGTGAGGGATGCAGGCAGTTGACAAGATGTCTCACAGTTCTGTGGTAAGCAGGCTCCCTGTTTGTTCTCTGTGTTGACCTTCCGTTAGCAGGTCTCTACCAGGTGTCAGAGAGGGAGCCGTGTTAGTCTGTATCTTCCAGAACAGCAAGAAGACCTACAGCACCTGTTAATCTATAAGGTGCTGCAGGTCTTCTTGTTGTTCTCTACCACATAGTTTCTCAGAACTTACTAGAGCACCACAACCAGTTTGATCCACTCTGCAGTGCTCAGGGGACCTGAGCTGGCCCATGTGTGTCCCTTCCCAGGGATTTAACAACTAGGTAATGTTTCACACTTCCTTTCCCTGCCCACCTGTTTGCTAGTTCTCCTGCTTCCAAAGAATCCACATGTTTTGTTTCCTCGCACCCTGGCTTGCCCTAGGCCCCTTGTCCAGTTTGCTTTCAGTTTTGTTTATTAGTGCTTCCACCTCATGCTGCCTTGCCTGTCAGCCAACACGTCCACCAGCCAGTGGCCTAATAACCCTGAGCCTAGCTCAGCACTCAGACCCAGCCATGGCCCTCCAGCCCAGTCCACTCTTGCCAGCTTCCCAGCCAGCTTCTTCCCGCTACAAACTTCCCAGCTTTATAATCACCAGCCTGGCCCTGCCCAGCTGGGCTTCATTGTCAGCTGCACCTGGCTTGCTCCCTTCCTCTCCCAGGTTCTGCCAAGTAAGTGGCCTCTCAGCCCACACACACCCCGTCAGGTCCTATGGGAGTTGCACAGCCCAGCTTACACCTAGCCCTGTGGGTACAGCTCCCTTATGCCCCAGTGCTGGGCCTGCAGATTGCCTTACTCATCCTCTGTCATCAGCAGTTTTCTTCTCTCTTCAATGTGTCCTCTTCTTTCTCCTGCAGTAGCTCTTGGTGCTGCAAAGCTGCATGCCTGGTCTGCTCTGCACCCTTCTTGCTTCTGCCTCTACGTCTCCTGCACCCTTTGAGTCAGAGCTGACTACACCGTGGGCCAGCCACCCACCACCCCACTGCTCCCAGCAGGCCTGCTCTCAGCGAGACACCTACCATGGTGCCCCTGGGAAAAAGCTCTCCAGCAAGGTGATACCAGCATGTAAGGCCCTCTGGGCCGCTGCTTCCGTCTGCTCTTGCTGGCCCTGGGCTCTGGCTTCCAGGCAGCTGGTATCTCCCTCTGCAGCTGCCGTCAGCACCACAGGAGGGTGGGCCAAGTGGGGTGCTCACCCGGGGTGCAGCATAATCAGGGGAGCAGCTCTGGCAAGTTGCAAGGCCCCTCCTCCCCGCTCCAGATTGTCTGTGCTGGCTCCTGGGCTGGGCGCACACCTTCTGGGAGCTCAGGGATTGACCCCCTCTCCCATGCTGCAGGACTCTGCCCCCTGCTCTGGAAGGGGGCAGCAGCTGGGCTTCCTGCTGCCACGTGCACCGGGCGCCCAGGCTGAGCCACAGCTGCTCCCCACGGGGTGTGTGGGGGCGGGGTATGCCCTTCCCCGGTGTCCAGCTGTGCCCAGCCTGCGCTTGGTTCCAGCTCTGGGCAGCCCTGGGTAAAGGGGGCTGGGGGCGGACAGTGGCACCATCAGCTGTGGTGTGGGGCAGAGGGCTCAGACGGCAGTGGGAGGCAGGACAGGGAACAGAGATGCAGGGCTGTGAGGGGGTTGTGGGGTGCTGGAGGAACTCACCAATCAGGGAGGAGGCGTTCTAGGGCTGGGGGGAACTGAGGGAAGCAAAGAGGAGAGTGGGGGAGGGGCTGGAGGGAGGACTTGGGAGCAGGCACAGCCTGGCTGGGGAGGGGGGAAGCAGAGGGCAGGGGAAGGGAGGGGGATTGGCAGCCCGCCCACGGGGTAGGACAGTGGTGGGGAGCTGTGGGGCACAGGCGGCAGGCTGGTGGAACTCACGCCAATCGGGGGGGATTAATAGATCACTGCAGGAGAGGGAAGCACAATGACATTTTGCCCAGGCCCAAAAACACCTCGCTAGCGCGTTGGCTGCTGCTCCTGCTTTCAGCCCTCTCCAGCCTTGGTGCTGCCCGCCAGCACGCCACCCACACCATGGACCTTCCTCCTGCTGTGTGACTACGCTCACCTCCTGCTTGGACTCCCCAGGCACCCCTCCTCACCCGGCCTCTTTGGTGTGTCTACACAGCATCCAGGCAGCCCTGGCTGGCCCACGCTCAGGCTCGCAGGGCTCAGGCTGTGGGGCTGTTTCAGTGCTGTGTAGATATCTGGGCTCAGGCTGGTTCCTCTGCTCTAGGACTCGGTGAGGTGACTTCTCTGGGTAGCTCCCAGGGCTGCCCCACCCTCTTAATTACCTGTGACACTATCACAATACGAAGACTAATAATGACCGGGATGCTCGGTTACAGAAGGCAGGCGGTCTGTGTGGGTGGGAGGGAGGGGTTATCATATGTTGTTCATCTATCACTGAGTGTTATATAATTTTTGTTTTCATTGTACACCAAACCTGTGACTGTCGGGCAGCACCCCAGTGCTTCAGAGTCCTGCAGCACAGCCATTCACCTAGCCATATCTCCTGTATTAAGGCTATATTTTTATACGACCTGTTGTAGTAGCCAACTGCAGTTGCCAGAAAGCATCCACAAGAGAGCTTGTTAATGGCTGGTAGACCAAGGTGCTTTGGACATCCTGAATTTCACTAGAAAATTTAATAATTTTTAAAAAGGAACATACAATCACTTCAAATATCTGTTCACTAACAAATTTGCTTGGACAAAACTTGGTGCCTGCGTAGGTTAAACTTTTATACATAAATAAAATAGCACTAGTCTTTTCAGTGATTGCTATGAGGCCAAGTCAGTCTTTTGTAAATAATACAAAGATGAATTCTATTGTTACAGCGCAAGATAACCTACCTACACTAAAGTGTTAAGTAAACTAATCCATACTGTGAAGGCAATCTGTTTGTTTTTTGTCATCAGAGCATTACACAAGTGCCACTAAAATCAATGCCTGAAAGAAATAATAGATTAATAAAATGCTCAAGCAGTGCATCTAACTGGGATATAGCCATACAGTATATAACGTCACACAGAACACAACTGTACAAATAGTTTGAATAACTCACTTTAATAGAGAACTCAAAGGCAGGTCTGTAATGAGCAGGCATGTAGCGGAAACATGAGTGCATTATTAAGTTCAAGCAATACCAACTTTTTTTTTTATAATTTACATTTTATTAATACTTTCCAGATAACTTTTCACAGCATTGCATCAGTCGGAGTACAGTAATTACAGTGTATTACGATTCTCTCCATGCCTGAGGAGTAGGAAGGTTCAGCTGGTTTAAGGCAATGAAACACAAATCACTGTTGACTTGGAGCTGGATTAAATAAGATATCTGTTGGGGTGGGGGCAGGGTGCTGGATGGCTCAGGGGTTCACTAATGGGAGCTGGGGCTCTTTGCCAACTAAATGTTGGGATCAGTTCAGTAGTGGCCAGGTGGCTGGATTGTCTGAAGGCTGTTCTGAGGCGCTGGTGCAGGGTTTGGTCAATTTACTAGTGGATAATGTCTGCTTGAGTAAAACTATCAACACATGGGGCAACATGAAGCAGAGTCAACAAACAGGCATGAGAGCAGAGCTGGAGATGTCCATCCCACAATCAGATCCCTGTGAGTGGTATCTGGTGCCCATACAGATCCAATAGCAGGATATAAGCCGTTAGGCAGAGAGGCTTCTGGGCCCAGTGCTTAATGAAGATCTGTTTTTTGCAAGTGTTCAGTATCCAATAATTCCCCCTGTTTGTCACTGGGGGCTCGGTGGAGTTAAACTCTTTTGAAAGTCTGAGCCAAGGTTGTCAGTGACCATTTGCTAGCTGCTACATGTGTGTATGCACAGACACACACACACACACATGCATGCACAGAGGTGGGAGTGCATTTACTCACAGGTTTTTGAGATGACTTCGTTACTTAGGCGTACAGAAGCCACGCATGAGTTAAGCAGGTCCCAAATGAGTGCTGAAACTGCACTGTCACAGCGTGAAAGCTGTCCATGCCACAGTTCCAGCACACATGCACTGGAGAGCACTTGCACCTCGTTAATCAGGAATCTCAGGTTTTGCTCGTCTTTTAAGCAGGCACCCTCCATTGCCATGCAGCCAACTCTACAGGGCTGAATGAAGAGCAATCTAATGAATGAACTGTAAATGCCTGAAGCAATAACTTCTCTAGACGAAACATTCAATATGATGGGCTGTTCCAGGGCGAGAAACAAGCTCTGGATGCTGCAATATAAACCTGAGACTCTGCTTTCCAGTGGCAGACAGGTTGTGCCTCTTGGTCCAACACACCGGGGACCTGAGTGGTCACGAACAAGGGAATATACCAGGCCATGGGAGGTCAGGCCTCAGCCCCTCCTGGCCGCCACCAGCTCCCTGCCCCGAGGCTGCTTGGGGGGCACTCCCCACTCCAGCCCGTCTCCCTGCAGGTGCAGAGCTGCTGCCGGGGATCCCCAGCTGCCATGGGGGCCCTTGCAAGACGGCTGTCAGCAGGGCTTCCCGCCACTAGCAGGAGTGTCCCACCAGCCACCCAGCTCTGGGCAGCTGGTCCAGCAACATCTGAAGTCAGGCTGGAGCATGGCCACTGCCAGGCAAGAGAGTTTCAACCAGTAGGTTTCCCAGTTACATCCCTGATGTTTCGTCAGATATCTGACCTTAAACCTATCACTGCTCCATTGCTGCCAAAGTCATGGATCTGAAATCATGAGCCAGGCCCCACAACCTCCTGTGATTATAAAGAAAGAGTAAATTTGGGGTGCTGTTTATAGGCCCTCTGCTTTGAGCCTTTCAGGTACAACTGGGTGCACTTATGAACCTTTCCCACACAGTGAGGAGGACTAGACGCGCTTTTGCCCCCTGCCTCTCCCAATTAAAATGGAGCTGTTTATGTAATCACACAACCCCAGGATCTGCACCTTCCAGGAAATCATCTAACATTACGAGGTGTGTGGAAAATATTGTGAGAATTGGCAACACTATCCTGGAGTTCAATTTTCAGGCCAAACTTGTTTTGGGAAGGTGGGTGGGGTTGTGGTGTATGAGGAAACTTTACCTCTTGCAGCTAGATTTGTAAGTGGCTGTTTTGAAGTCTGGGTGTTAGCACTGCTGCTGCAGAGATGAATTAAGGGATGAGTGGGGCACTGGGAAAAATGAGAAATGCAGTTCATTGCAGGGCTCCACAGTTTGTCACTTGTATTTCACCTTCTGGCTTTTAAAATGTCTGAGCAGCTTCAACCAGTGGCTGGTTTCAGTTAATCAATCTGCCAGAGAACCGTTTCCCTCTTTTGCCACAGGGAAGATTTCACCCCTGAAATTCCACTCAACCATGTTTCAGCAGGGACAACATCTCATGGCCTATCAGTGCTGGGAGCGACAACTTCATACCCCAGGGAAAAGGGAGATTTCTAATTCCCATGGGGGTACACAACACATGCGCTGTGCTTTTTCTACGAGTCTAGGCTTCAGAACTGTGCTCTTTCCATTAAATAAGTCATTATAGCTTATTTAATTTTCTTCTTCAAGAGTCTGTAAAGTGGGGCTCACAGTTAATGAGCCTGGCTTTAATTAGGAAGGAACAATTAAAACATTAATCAATGCTGGGTGGCCCCCGTCCTGCAAGCACTTACACCTGAATGTAACCTCTACTCAGTTAAGTATGTGCAGGGTTGCAGGATTGTGGCCTAAATAATTTTGAATTATTTTTGGCTGTTAAATATGGGGTATATGTAGAGAGATGATGTGGGTTGCAGCAAAGATTTCCTTTGGCTGTATTTGTTAGTAGGCTGCTGTTCTCGCTCATGGCTTTGCCATAGTACTCTGGAAGGAATCATTCCAAACTTGTGCTGATAAAAGCCTGATTCCACATCCTCGCATATGCCCTCTCCATTAGTCTGTACTCCCACACATACAGAGGTGAGTATTATACGCCGTCTTAGTCTCGCTCACGAGGCTCTCACACAAAACACTGCACAGGAGTTTAGGGGGCATGGCTCTAAGTGGCCATACAGACAGAACTGGCCAAACACAATTAGCCAGCTTTGAGGGTTTGTAGAACTAATGTTTTAAGGAATTGAATTCTGCCTTGCCCATAGGAACATCAGTGGCCAGATGCTCAGAGGGCGTAAATCAGCATAACTACTTATATCTGCCCAGAGCTATTCTACACTGAAAACTTTCAGTAGGCTAGCTGCATCCCTGAAGGGTGTGAAAAAGCCACACAAATGCATCTTAGCAAGAGACGCAGCTTGGCCAACGTGACCTCTAGTGGAGCTAGCACAAGGTCGATGGAAGAATTCTTCTGTTGTGGCTACTGCCTGTCAGAGAGGTGAATTGATTACAGCAATGAAAGAACCCTTCCTATTGCCGTAGCAAGCTTCTACACTGAAGTCCTACGGCAGCACAGCTGAGCAGCACTTCAAGTGCATGCATAACCTGAGAATGTGGCCCCACAAATTCAATTCTAGCAAGCAACAAAAAAGAAGCATCAGCTGAATTAACTGCAAGTGACCTTCTGTCTACTCAGGCTCCTTCACAATCCATTGTAATTGTTGCTGGCTCATATACACATCATTTGGCAAAGTTCACATGGACTTTGAGTCTGAGAAACCCATGTTGCCATCTGCAGCCACTGAAAGTCACAGGTAATTACAGGAGTTCCAGACTCACTGCACAACACTAAATAGAAAGAGACTTCCATGCCAAAAGTGGGTGGGTGACAGCTTTACAGCTTTTTCAATTCCTTGGCAACTCTGAAAAGTAGCAGAACGATTGTTTTGGTGTGACTGAATCTGCATTTTTTCAGCCTTCTTCCCCCCCCACCCACCAAAAAAAAAAGTTTCTGCAAAAAACCTCTGGAGAGTAAGGTTCACTTTAAAACAAAACAAAACAAAAATCCAGCTGTATTTACATCGGAAGAGGAAATTTCATCAGCTTTCACTCAGAAGTGCTGTGTTCACGGAGCTGCCAGAGAAGTTGATGCTGAATATTTTCTATTTACAAGGGACTCAAAAGCTGTGTTTCTTAAGCTCTGTGCTGTGGAACACTGGTGTTCCATCAACAATTCTCAGCTGTGCCGCCAGTGTTTGGAAAAATAAACCGATAGTCTACATTTTCTGTTGTTAAAACCAGATACAATGTTACTTCGCCATTGCTATGATACCTGATTGAATCAGTTCATTTCTGATTTTGCTCTATATGTTGCTGTATGGTGTTTTATTGGTATGGCAACAATTTTTGAAGAGAATTTTCATTGGTGTTCCGTGATCTCAAAGCTTAAGAAACTCTGATCTAAAGTACTGTGTTTACCGTTTAGCTGATTTTGGAATGATAAGGTATTCCATCCACCCCACACCCCCAAGACACACACACACACACCACTAGAACTTTTTACACACTAGTCAATAATTTACAATAGCATCCAGTGATGTTGTGTGTGCTTCAATTCTATTGTGCCCAACAGGAGATTTCTTAATGAGCCCTAACTTTCACAGGTGAGTGTTTCTTCCCATCAAGCCCATTCAGTGTCTCTCAAATTGGGAACCCAAATCTTGGGCCACCCAAAATCTCCAGCCACATTTGAAAATATAATCCATTAGCTGCCGCTACAAAAATAACTTTCCAAGATGTGCCCTGCCATGTAACTCACCCAACAAAGTCTTTCTAAAATTGCCTCTCAGCAGTGCTATTTAGAGAGTCCCAATGCCCCTACATGTGGAGCCATTAACTGATGGAGCTTCAACTCCTTCTCTGGACTATGATCTTCTGTCTTCTTTAGAGCTGGGTAAACTGAGGAACACAGAGGTTCACGCTGAACAAACGTGTAAGCAAGTCAGGCAGCACTTAATTTGTTCCAGACTTGGCAGTTCATGGTCCCGGCGTGTCTAGGCTTGTTGCATCAGTTATGAAAGTAAGATAATTGCTTGAGCCCCAGCACCTCTTTCATAGAAACAGGGAATACTGGAGTACTTCCTGTTGTGCTAGATGACACTGTCTTCCATTGGAACTCTTCTAAAGGGTGACTCCTGTTTTGGTGTTCTTCTGCTCTCTGCTAAAGAAAACAAGATGAGATAAAGTAAATCCAAACACAGTAACACCAATAGCACTTTCAAACTTTGCAGAACCTGAATAGCTATTTAAAAATTTAAAAACTGGCTGTACTGCAGTTCCAATGAGCCTTGGCCAGCAAATGGTAGGCTGCTTGGGAGCCCTTGCCAACTTCTAAGGCAGCGGTGTGCAACTTGTGGCCCAGGAGCTGCATGCAGCTCGTTGAAGTTTTAAGTATGGCCTGCAATACATCTTGTTCATTATTACCCATGTGCAGGGTTGCCAGATTCTGCTGGTTTCCATCTGTGTAGCTTTCTTATATGGGTATTACTAACGTGACAAGCACGTAAAGAGGGGCATATGAGATGAGGTATGTGCTGACTGCACATGACACCGACTGTGAGAGCCAGGCACTCCCTCTGCATCCTGTTGGTTAGGTCAGCACACCCCACAAATTCCAGGTGCCGAAGCGCAGGGAGCAAAACTACTCTATCCTATGAGACCAGCTTGGTTTTTAGTAACAGAGGTGGCTGTGTTAGGCTGTGTTCTAAGAAAACAAACCAGCAGTCAAGCAGCACTTTAAAAGACTAACAAAATAATTTATTAGGTGATGAGCTTTCATGGGGCTGACCCGCTTCCTCAGATTGGCACATCTCCAGATCTAAAGAAGTGGGTCTGTCCCATGAAAGCTCATCACCTCATACATTATTTTATTCGTCTTTAAAGTGCTACTGGACTGCTGGTTTCTTCAGCTTGGTCATGACAATCTTGCAGCCCACTGAGACAAAGAAGGGCCACTCCTGGGGCCCAGGCACTAGCCCACTGCTGTTCTAAGGGCTGGCAGAGCCGCTGGCAGATTCTTCCCGCACTCCTGCTTTATTAGTGTGTGTGGGTCACCTGCCATCTCAGTTCCCCAGCAGAACTGAATCAGGATTTTTCACTCCTTGGTCAAGCACCTACTCATTGGGCTAGCTCCCTTTGTGGCTTTAGACCTACATCCCTCACATGACTGCTACTCTAAGTGCACGTCTTTCCAGTAGAGTCAACTCAGGCAAACTACACTCTAAGTTCCTCCTTTTGAGTGCGAGTGGCCATGCTATACAAATAGCCCTTGATCTGTTGTACTCAACTGTGGTTTTCTGGGGACACATCCCAGAGTTCTTTGTGCAGCAGTGCACTGAGCCATGCTTGGAATCCCTTCCCAGTGAATTGTGGAAGAACTTGTCTGCCCTCTCTGGACATGAGGGGAATTGTGGGAAGGTGTTACTGGAGTAGCAGCACTCAGAAGTGGTAATAGCTTGCCTCCACGCTCAGGGTGGTTGTGTTAGCCACTGATAAGCTATGCTTATTCAAGTGTTAGCCTCTGTGCGCTGAGCGTGCAGCCAACTTGAGTTAAGAGCACCACCACACTTGACTCAGGATTGTGTGTGTGGATGGGACTTCAATCAGGGCAGACAAGTCCTCAGGTGAAAAGCAATAGCAACATAAGGTCTAAGTAGCCCTACAGTTCTGTCTAAGTCCAGTTTTGAAGAGTATATGCAGTGCTTAGGCCTCTACACTGAGATGAAGTTTGTCCAGAGAATCAGAGGGGACCAACTGATGATCCAGTCTGACCTCCCATAAATCACGGGACACCTCAACACAAAGCCCAACAACTACAATAAGACCAAAGCATTACAACCTGCAGGTAACTGAACTGTTGGGCCTGAGGTGTGCCGGTGCCCAAGACCCCTGCAATGACAGACAAATTAGATGTAAGCGAGTCAAAGCCAGGGGTACAAAGGGGAGGCATGTACCTTGTGAACAGATGCCACTCCTCCTGCACTGTCAGTTCTGTTTTCATCCATACAGTTTGTGCTTTAGTTACATCCTCTGTCTGTCATTTGAGCTCCAGCTTTCTTCTCCATTGAGAAACCCCTGTAGTGCCTTACTGGATGAATGTGCTTTACTATAACCTCTGTTTATGTCACTATGGACACTTCCCCGTAAGGGCATCATGCACTGCTTACTGTCCCTATCTAACTGGGTGTTTGAGCAAGTTTTAATATAAATAAACAGTCTGTATAAATCATTGCAAAATAAACAGATTTGTTTCGATATCAGGCATTAGCTGAAGGGTGCTTCACAGACTTTTCTCTAAGTGCTCAATTTACAGCTGTTTCTATAATAATTGCAACCTTGAGAGGAAAGCATCTCTTTTTATAGACGCAGGTTAGGGAATCATGGTGTGTTAGTGACAAAATGATATATGTGGGTTTCTTTATGAAGAAGATGACATTCAGGGAGAGATTAGGAAAGGTAGACCCAGGTCACGGAGAATTAGATTGTCATGGAGGCATTCTTAAAGTTTACAATAATCTAAGTTCTCCACATGGATGAAGGACCTGCCTTACTGTCTATTACTGGGAAGGAAATAGCAGAAGGAAAGCTATTAGCATGCTATTTCCCTTCTGGCCAAAATGAGGAAGCCAAGTGGAAGGAGTGATGTCGGTCATATCATGTGATTATGTTCTTTCCCTTTCCCTAGCACCCTCAGGACCTGACTGATGCCAGAGGAGAGAATTTACCAGACAAAAGAAAGATCAATATTTTCCAGCACTTTACCAACACTTCCAATGCTCACTTTTCTCTTAGAAGACATTTAGGAGTACATTACAGGTAAATAACAGCATAGAACACTGAGAGCCAGGACTGGTGGCTGTAAACAAACTTCATGGAACCATGGGAAGCTTGGTAACACTCATGATACGTGGTCATCCGGCTAACTAAAATCATGCTGTATAACAGAGTTTGCTGAATGAGAGTTCCAGATTAGAGAGTTTCATCCTGTAGAAGGTCCAGACGTGATCACCTTAAACAAGAAATCACCACACACCTCTACACTGGAAGGAAAAATATCTGGAAAAATGCCTGGAGATCATAGAAGAAACACAAACCAAGAATTCAAAAGCCTGATGACCGCCATCCACACATAACACAAGAAGTTGAATGAACTGCAACAACTCCACAGCCTTCAGGAAAAAAACAAAACAAAACCCCAAACCAGCACCAGGACCCACCACGTGAACACTACAGGACATATCAACTTCAACAACTTATAAAGATTGCCCACCCCTCACTGGAGCTGAATTATCTGTACTCTCCAGAGGACTGAATTCTTCCCCATCATAGACTGTCATAGTGTACTGAGTTGTGCAGAAGCAGGGAATTCTTTGTTGCCTCTACCTCAAGAAATTCTTTCATGACATTAACGACACCACTCACAACTACCACATCCTCACCAACAGTCGTAAGAAGAAAAGAAACTTCTGAATGAATAACTCACAGTAGACGAAACTACACTCTTGAAACATTACATTGATTACTTCAAGGAAACAATTAACTATGAGATCATTAGCAAATGTTACATCCATCACAATCTTGTTGCGACCAAGGAAGACAACTATACAGTCCCTGAAATCCAACCAACAGATAGTGATCAAACCAAGGGACAAAGCAAGGGAGGATGTGGTAGCTTTCAACCGTGATAACTGTTAGCAAGACCAACCAACAACTCCTTGATATGACCTGTAGAAAGACCCCAAAGAAGATCAGACATTACAATTTATCCAGGAATTTAAGGGTTATAACTGAAGGAATATCAGAACTCCTGGAAACTAGCCTCAAACACTTTCCACATAAAAGGCTGATTTCCTCCAGGACACAACTGACTTCCTCCTGAAAATATGCAACATTATCAACTCCTCTCAGATCACTGTTCTTGCCACTTTGGATAGCGCCTCCTTGTACATTAGGCGGTCATGGGATAGGAGGAAAGATCCTTTCATGGATCGGGAATTGGTTAAAAGACAGAAAACAAAGGGTTGGAATAAATGGTAAATTTTCACAATGGAGGGGGTAACTAGTGGTGTTCCCCAGGGGTCAGTCCTGGGACCGATCCTGTTCAACTTGTTCATCAATGATCTAGAAAATGAGGTAAGCAGTGAGGTGGCAAAGTTTGCAGATGACACCAAGTTGTTCAGGACAGTCAAAACCAAAAGGGATTGTGAAGAACTACAAAAAGATCTCAGCAAACTGAGTGATTGGGCAGCAAAATGGCAAATGAAATTTAATGTGGGTAAGTGTAAGGTAATGCACATTGGAAAAAATAACCCAAATTACACGTACAACATGATGGGGTCAAATTTAGCTACGACAGATCAGGAAAGGGATCTTGGAGTTATAGTGGATAGTTCTCTGAAGATATCCACGCAGTGTGCCGCGGCAGTTAATAAAGCAAATAGGATGTTAGGAATTATTAAAAAAAGGGATAGATAATAAGACAAAAGATATCATACTTCCCCTATATAAAACGATGGTATGCCCACATCTTGAGTACTGCGTGCAGATGTGGTCTCCTCACCTCAAAAAAGATATATTGGCATTAGAAAAGGTTCAGAAAAGGGCGACTAAGATGATTTGGGGTTTGGAACGGGTCCCATATGGGGAGAGGCTAGAGAGACTGGGACTTTTCAGTCTGGAAAAGAGGCGATTGAGGGGCGATATGATAGAGGTATATAAAATCATGAATGGTGTGGAGAAAGTGAATATAGAAAAATTATTTACCTTTTCCCATAATACAAGAACTAGGGGACATCAAATGAAATTGATGGGTAGTAGGTTCAAAACTAATAAAAGGAAATTTTTCTTCACACAGCGCACAGTCAACCTGTGGAACTCCTTGCCGGAGGAGGCTGTGAAGGCCAGGACTCTATTAAGGTTTAAAAAAGAGCTCGATAAATTTTTGCAGGTTAGGTCCATAAATGGCTATTAGCCAGGGGTAAAGTATGGTGCCTTAGCCTTCAGTACAAGGGCAGGAGATGGATGGCAGGAGATAAATCACTTGATCATTGTCTTCTGTTCTCCTTCTCTGGGGCACCTGGCATTGGCCACTGTCGGCAGACGGGATACTGGGCTGGATGGACCTTTGGTCTGACCTAGTATGGCCATTCTTATGTTCTTATGTTCTTACATCAACAGCCCTCAAAAAGGTAAGCTTGCTGCTTCCTCTCAAATACTACAAGACAATGGACAATATCTAGATACTCACCCCAAACACATCAGCAAACTCATCAATTTGATCCTCACCATGACAATTCTATATTCAATAATGAACACTTTTCCCAAACAATGGCAACAGCCCTGGTACTAGTATGGATCCTCAATACAACAATCCATTAATTTCTGACCAAATGCACCATGAAACCAATGATATACCTGATCTACACTGTTGATATTTTCATGCCCTGGACAGATGATCTAAATTCCCTCACATACCTCCCTCAACTTCAACAGCCACTACCCATCCATCAAACTCCCTCTAAAACACTCCCAAACCAGCAGCCACTATCTGGACAACACAATCAGCTTTCACAATAGAACCCTACAGAGAGCTGTAAACAAGAAATCCATGGATTATCATATTTATAGATCCAGTTAGGACCCCATACATATAAGGAAATCTGTTATCCACAGCTAGACACTCTGGGTATGTCTCCACAGCCAACTTATCTTGAAATAACAGCAGTTATTTTGAAATAATATTGGCATTGTCTAAATGATGCACACACTATTTCAAAAGAAATTTGAAATAATGGGTGCATTATTTTGACTGCAGTAAACCTAATTCTCTGAGGAATAGCACTTTTTCGAAATAGGCCATAATGGGTTCATAGCTGGGTGCTATTTTGAAATGCATTTCATGTGTGGCTGTGTGATTTCAAAATAAGATATTCCTTTTCGATGTATCTTATTTTGAAATAAGGCTATCATGTAGACATAGCCTCAGAATACACTTTGAGGAGAAAGTCCAGAATCTCTACCTTAATACTGCCTTCATCAAATAAGGACAGAGAAGAAGACAGAAGAAAACAGATTACATCATGAAGCTGGCCACCCAAATATGCTGGGAGAATCTGCCTCAGTGCAAGGGGAAAATAACTATCTCCGACTGCATACTTCTGGTTGGTATCTACTGTGTCATAGAGGGAATCATTAAACAACCACAATCCATACTGATGGGGACATCATTCTGAAAGAAATCTTTCCTAGCCCTCACACCCCCGACCTTCCTGGCTTTCAAACAGGCCAAGCATGTTTCAGCTGCAGGAAGCACGTTATCGAGCCATGCTCCCACAAGCCCAGCAATTCAGAACAGCACCAGAGCGCCACAACAGATACACAACCTGAAGACACATCTCTACTGACACAAAACTGAGGGGCCACTGCTGATGAGGGACATGGGGGCAGGCGCTGGCCATATAACCTCTCTCCCCTCCATCATGTGACTCCTCTCCATGCCACCCTTAGCCTGCAGGATAGCAGGACATCCCCCCTCTGCTGAAGGCCATGCTCCTGTCTTCTGCCAACCTGCCCCTGCTCCCCTCTCCCCCCACACTCCCTCCCCCAAGTGATGTGGCCTGGGATACTAGTGGTGCAGAGTGATGCAGCCCTAGCCAGCACCATTCTCCAGGCTGAGTTACTCCACTTCCTGACAGTGAATGAAGAGGGGGTCCCAACCCCTCCCCTGAACAACATGGCCGGGAGCCAGGGGAGTGGTGTGGGCTTGGGGGCACATTGCTCCATTCCCCCCTCCCCGCCACTACCAGTGAGTGGAGGTGGAGGACCCTTCTGCTGCAGCCAGCCTCCTTCAGTAGTCCCGTGGGCTACCATAGGCTCTGGCCTCTTGCCTCTCCTGCCCACAGCATTGGGAGCACATGACCCTCCCCCACATATCATCTCTGCCCACATCACCACTCTCGAGATTCATGGGTTCTGCAGCTGCCCAGCACAGCGTTTAAGGTACCTTCTCCAGCACACTCAATGCCCCAAGAACACTGTGACACCCTGAGTACTTTTACAGACCAAAGGAAGAGCTCGGTGTGACTCAAAAGCTTGTCTCATTCCATAGCAGAAATTGGTCCAATAACAATATTCCTTCACCCCTCCAGTCAACCTAAGCAACCATTAATTTCAGACATATCCCCCACCAAGTGTAGACGACTTGCATTCAAGAGTCTTAAACGACCTAGCTGAGGAGTTTGCTGGACCATGAATTCTGACTTTTAACAAGTCTTGTGGCATTGGGAAACTTTCAGAAGCATGGAAGACACCTAATTTTGTGGAAATGGTTTAAAAGGGTAAAGAGGCTGACCTCAGTGATTATAGACTTGTTTGACATCAGTTCTGGACAAGGTAATGGCGTGGCTTTGGGATGTGATTAAGAAAGAATTACAAGGTTGGTTGGCAAAGATACTATTGTTGATGTCATAGACGTCTGTAAGGCATTTGGCTTGATACTGCCTGACACTTTGTAGAGAAGGCTACAAAGCTAGCAAGGCATACATTACATTAAAAGGGTTAAAAGCTGGCTCTGTAAAATTGTCTACGAGGAACTGTGCATGCTGAGGCTCCCATGGCAGCGTGCTTTGCTCTGTACTGCTCTCCTCACTTGTGTGCTCTCTCTGTGCAAGGTGCAGCCAAGGAGTGCATTTAAGGTCTCGCCTGGTCCCGTTCATCACCACATGGAGCAGGATGCTTGTGTGTGTGTAGTTAGAGCAGCCTCCTTCAGTCCATATGTTTCCAGCCTTTTTTCTGCTGTGAACATTGTTTAATTGCTACAACATGCTAATTAGAGGTGGTAACAAATTGGAAATGAGGAAAGCCCAACTCTCATGCGCTTGCTCTTTAATGGGCTAACTCAACTCACCTGATCTCGAGTCACAGCCTCTTACTGCTGTCTCCCGTTTTCAAAAACTGGGGTTGCTCATCTCAGCGAGTAGTGAGCCCTTGCAACAGCCAAACACTGCAGTGCCAGCATTTTGTAGCATAGCTGCAGGCCAGGACATTGATAATAAGGGATGCCGCATTGGCTGGTGAGGTTGAGGTGCACCTGCTTAACTGTATGAAGGGAAGCAATCTCACAAAGGCAGGGGGGTAGTGCTGCCTCATGAACTTCTGGAACCCTCAGAGGAACATCCCTTGGGAAGATAACGCGGCATCAGACTGCATTTAAGTTACCATGGTGACTCCTCTGGCCTGGGGAACAGCTCTTCAGGAAAGAAGAGGCTGAGGTTTCTTCAGGCAGGGGCATCCATGGCCATAGGTACCATTATGGGTAGGGCCCTACCAAATTCACAGCCATGAAAAGCACATCATAAACCATGAAATCTAGTCTCCCCGCATGAAATCTGTTCTTTATACAGTAAACTCTCGAGTTATGCAGGGGTTGTTAAACCCCCGCCCCACATAACTCGAATTTTCGTGCAAATCGAGGGGCGATGGAAACCAGGCTGCTGCCTGATTCTCGGCTCCCCTCGGCTTGCAGGAGCTGGAAAACTGACCAGCTCTGCAGGACTCTTCAGTTTCCTGGCTCCCAGAATGGCAGGGAGCTGAGGACCGGGGGAGCCTGATTCCCATCTCCCCACTGCTTGCTGGACCTGGGAAACTGATCAGCTGGTCAGTTTCCCGGATCCTGCAACTGGCTCCCCTCCGCTTGCAAAGAGGGGAAACTGAGCAGGGCAGCAGTCTTGGACAGTTTCTGGGCTCCAAGGAGTGGCAGAGAGCTGGGAACTAGGGGCAGCCTGGCTCCAGGCTCCCCTCCGCTCCTTGGAGACAGGAAACTAACCAGGGCTGCTGCCCTGCTCAGGTTCCCAGCTCCCTGCTACTCTGGGGACTGGGAAACCACTCCTGTCAGGGCGGGGAGGTGTGTTAGCCAGACACATGCACATCTTGCTTGTCTGTATCTTGAGGGTTTACTGTACTCTATCCTGCATGGATTTCATGGGGGTCCTCACCCAAAGGGGAGTTTCTGGAAATCACAAGGTTAATTTAGAAGGGTTGTGGTCTTGCCACTCCTTGTTCTGCAGTGCCTCCAGAGCTGGGGGCTGGAGAGTGGCAGCTGCTGACTGCGGGCCAAGCACTGCAGGCAGCAGCATAGACATAGAGGTGGTGATACCAACCCATGCCATCCTTCTTCTGCTCTGCTGATGGTGGTAGCTTTGCTTTCAGAGTTAGATTCCTGGCCAGAAACCACCATTCTGCAGCTGCCCACCTCTTCAGGCAAGGCCACCACCAGCAACAATGAAGAAGTAAGGGTAGCAGTACAGGTTGAACCTCTCTCATCAGGCACCCTTGGGACCTGAGTGGTGCCAGAGGGAATTTGCCGGACTTACAGGAGGTCAATATTTTCTAGCACATTACTAACTCTCCCACTGCTTACTGGGCTCCTAGAAGACATTTAGGGATAAATTACAGCTCAGTAACAGCACAGGCAACTCAGAGCCAGGACTGGTGGCTGTAAACAATCTTTCTGGGACCATGGGAAACTTGGCCATACCCATGGTAAGTGGTTGTCCAGCTGACTAAAATCATGTAGGATTACGGAGTTTGCCAGATGAGAGAGTGCTGGGCTAGAGAGGTTCACCCTGTACCGCAACCTCCTTTACAAAAAACTTGGGACTCCCCCACCCACATTCCTTTTGGGGACAGAGCCCCTACAGTTTCACCCTGTGAAATTTCCAGTTTACATAGCTGAAGTCACGAAATTTATGATTTTTGAAAACCCTTTGATGATCAAATTGACCAAATGACTTTTGTGAGTCCTAGGTCACTTACTGTGGGGCAAGGAGTCAGTGGGATACCTCCCACAGGTTACAGGTTTGGGGGTCAATATCTCCATCTCCAGTCCCCCGTTTGTCCATGGCAGGAGGGGCTGGATTAGAGCAGATATCAAAGGCGGCTCTGAGCAGGCCTCAGTCTGCCCACACGGGATTTTCCACACAAAACTTGGGCAGGCAGGAGACTGCAGTGAGGAACCCAGCTCAGCCTCTGCCTCCTACCCCAGCCAGCTCTGAGGACAGAGAGGAGTTGTCCCTGAGGCAGCAGAAATTATGTGACATGGGATGTGGGGTGGTAAAGCCTCAGTGATTGTACAGGAGAAAGGAGAATGGGTTTGGGGCAAGAACAGGGAACAGGTGTTGGTGGAATGGAATGGAACAGGTGGGTGAGAGAGGACAGGGTGAGGGGTTTGTGGTAAAAGGGAACAGTGTTTGGGGAGGGTGAGCTGAGATTTACAGGGGCATGGCAGTTACGTAGGTGGGTGTTATAGCCATGTGACTAAGTCTGAGCAATCACCTTTTGTTCCAGGATACTGTAGGTTTGGATGCAAAGTCAGTGTGGCTGCCCTCTCTCAAGGCTGTATGGCCCCGATCACCAAAGATGTCTGCTCTTTCCCTCAAGGCTGTGTGACTCCATGGTCAAAGTCAAATATGGCCGCCCTTTCTCTGCAGGGCTGTGTGGCCTAGTGGCCAAAGCCCATAATTCTGCAGTCTATCCACAGTAATGTATGTCCTATTGTTCAGGTAGGGAAGTGAGCCACCACCCACAAGTGGTGGTAGCCAGACAAGGGGGACCTGGGCTATCCCTACTTCACCAGGTCCTAAGCCAGGGCCCCAGCAGTGCTGATCTGACCAAAATACATTAATACAGTGCTTGGTTCTATAACTGGTCCAGGTGCTTTGGCCTGTGCTGCAACCTCTCATGGGTGTCTGTAGGTACCAGCAACGAAGGGTCCTGTGGCACCTTATAGACTAACAGAAAAGTTTTGAGCATGAGCTTTCGTGAGCACAGCCTCACTTCATCAGATGAGGGTCTTGGAAATCTGCAGGGCCAGCTATAAATAAGCCAGAGCAAGGGTGGGGATAACAAGGTTAGCTCAGTCATCAAGGGTGAGGCTTACTACTGAGCTAACCTTGTTATCCCCACCCTTGCTCTGGCTCATTTATAGCTGGCCCTGCAGATTTCCAAGACCCTCATCTGATGAAGTGAGGCTGTGCTCACGAAAGCTCATGCTCAAAACTTTTCTGTTAGTCTATAAGGTGCCACAGGACCCTTCGTTGCTGTTACAGATCCAGACTAACACGGCTACCCCTCCGATACTTGCAGGTACCAGGACCTTTCTGGTGTCTTGGCACCTCTGGCTCTGTCTACTTATTGGAAAGCCCTAACTGAGCTGTTCCCATCTACAGCTAGTTTCCAGCTGGAGCATGCCAAGCAGGGTTGAGGGGACATGGTCTCCTCAACTTATTGGGTGGGGTTAATGCCTGCACCATCAGTGCAGGACAAGTACATCCTGTCACAAGGACAAACCAAATACAACTTACCTGCAATCTCATGTCATTTCGATGGATGAATGTTCAGCCAGCACTGACTTGCCTTCCAATTAATTTGGTTTTCTAGTTTCTTACATGGAAAGGGAGCTGTAGCCTGGATTTTCAAAGCATTACTAGAAGCAAGATATTCAAAATGGTTGCCCAGAACTATACTTCTAAGGCCACAGTCCAGCCCCTAAATAAAAGGCCTATTTTTTTTCAGATGCTGTCAGGACTGCCTCTCCATTCTGACACTCCGAATACAGAAAGTTGGAACTCACAAAACCCTTAAAGATACCTTTCCTCTACAGGCTGTGCATGAAAAAGCTCCCCAAGGTCACAGATTCCCTGATCCTGGGTTGACAGACTACCACCACCCAAGTGAGAAAAAACCCCCTTTAACCCAGGAAGACACACTTGTGATGTTCCCCTGTGGCGTAAAGCCCAAGTTCTTAACCCTCCCTTAGGAGAGAGCTAGGAAACAAAGAGCTGTAATCTGATGGCTGACCTTTCAGTCTAAGGCACGAATAAACACAGACCCTTCTTTAGGACACAAGAATCAAATAATTGCCTTAAAATAGTAATTTATTCACAAAAATAAAGGATGGAAAATACCAACAAAGTAAATAAGCATTTGTGGAATAAGGGAGCTTTCAGAAGAGGGGGTTCCTTCCCGAAGGGTCTTGTCTACACGGCTCTGTAGCTTCCAGAAGGAGCTCTTCTGGAAGTGAAATCTCCTGGGACTATGCAAATGAGGTGTGAGATATTTAAATACATGCCTCATTTGAATAATCACCTTTGTTCATTACTACGCCCCTTCCAGAAGAGAGGGGGCTGTGTAAATTCAGCCAAGCAGTTTGTAAAGAGCCAGGCTAAAACAAGATGGGGTGACTTGTGCGCTCTGCCTTCGGGAGCAGTCTGCTTTGTCTCTCTCTGGTTTTTTTTAATGAGTATTATAATTCTGGATTCTAAAAATATAGGCAGTGTCATGGTGCAACCTTTGAGAAAAAGTATTTGGTGTTTTCATCTAACTGCTCTTGTGTATAGCATGAACATGACACAGGCGAATTCCCAGGAGACACTGACTATAGACGAAGCTACCTAAATGGCTAGGTAAAGAACATTGTTTTGGGTTCCTAAAATCCTGCCGTCTATTTACTGATATGTGCTAAATGCAACATCCCTTTAGCACTTAGGAAGTGTTAGAATTTGCAAGCATCAGGATGAGAATTGCTACAGTGACTCTCCATTTGATAAATATCTTTGATCTATTTTATTTTTAGCCTGTTTAATTATAGGACAGTTATTAGAACATGAGAAATAAGTGTTCTAATAAGCTAGTGGGTCATCCTCTTTAACCATACTGAACTGATGTATTAACTGGGTTGTTTCATTTCTACAGCTACTCAATTGCTAGAACAATTAGCCAAGCAGTCACTTTGAAATTATTTAGAGCAAAAAGAAATAACTGGTGCTGTGGAAAGATGGAGAAGTGACCAAGGAAGAGAGGAGGATGAGCCAGGAGATACTAAGGACCTGTAGGAGCAGGGGCAGTAAAAGAGAAGAAGGAAGTGCACAGGTGTCTCAGAGTCTATGGGGACAACTAAACAAAATGTAGGTTGTGTATTGAGCAGGTAGGAAGAGCAAATAACGGATGTCAGGGAGACAGATGAAATGGCTCAGGGCTACTTTGCTGCAGACTTCACTTAAGCATAAGAGTAACTCACATCTTAATGCAATCCCAGTTAATGAGGAAACAGAGATGTTAGGAGGCAGTAAATAAGCTAAAGATGAACGCCTGGAAAACGTTCAGCTCATCAGGCAGCCAGTGAATTCAGCCTAGAGTACCGCCAGGCCTAGCAAAAGGAGTACAGAAACGCTGGCTCTCTCAGAAGACAGATGAAGTCCCCAGAAGGCTGGAAAAGGGAAAACCTGGAGCGTTTTTTGAGAGAGGGACACAGAATGAATGAACGGCCTGCAAGCCTGCTTACCACCAATACTCAGTGCGTTTCTAGCACAATTAGAGTCTAAACCAACTCCCACAGATCCAGCAAAGCCCTGGCACTGAATTCAGTGCTCTGTTATTGGGACCGTAATACATAAGTCTCATTGTAAGCACCTACAGAAACAGAAGGTGATGTAATTGATGAGAAAGGCTTGCTAATAACAAATCATCATGAACTAACCTGAATTATATTTCTGAGCTCAGAAAATAAGAGGAATGGCTAAAGGAAATGCAGTGAGCACAATACATCATTATATGCCGTTTGGTTTAGTTCCTCAAGGCATTGTCCCAGGGAAGGTAGAGAAACACAGATTAGATAGCTTGTAATACAGATACAAAAATAAAAAGCTCAGATTAGATGTTCAGTATCTGAATCTAAATCTATTCAGCACACAGGTTTCACTATTTAGCTTATGTGGAACCACTTTGCCTTCATCCTTATAAGAATCTAATTGGTAAGTATCAGACCATTTCTGCAGACAATCAAGTTCATACTTTATATTACAAGTCTCCAAAGAAATGTGGCGTGGGTTTGCATAGCTGGGAAGTAGTCGACCTGTACAATATGAAAGTCTGTAAGGACAAAGATGATGGAGTCATGAAATGCACAAGTACAGTGCAGCAAACACAGGTCAGGTAGCTGAACTCCAAAGAATGGTTTAGGGAATTAGGAAACAAACTGATTGTGACATCACCATAGACATGCCCTACTCAGGACTGGCTAGGTCTCCATTGGGGTTCACTTGGGACCATTATCAACTGAAAAAAGAGACAACTGGAGAAACAAAAACTGACCTCTGGGAGCAGGTGAAGCACGTGAGGCATATTCAGACCCAAGGAAGAACGTATCTTTCTTCAGTCTGCAGCGCAAGAGAACAGATGTGTCACCAAAGGGTTATTGGGCTTCAGGAGAATCCCACTCGATATTGTTGGCCAAAGAAGCCAGGACAATACAGCATAGGTCTTTCTGGACATGGTGGGAAGTTCTCACTGTTTTCAACCATAGGGCTGGACTTTTAAAATCAGATCTAACTAAGCCATTATCAGTGAAGCTAAGGAGTGTGCACTGGTCTGGTGTGAGGGCATGGGATGCCTGGCTCTGCCTTTGCCCCAGTATGAACTTGGGAGGGTCCAAACCCTCAGTGCCTCAGGTTCCTGAGGACATGCTGTATTTTTCATGTAAAGGGTTTGGCGTTCATCAGGCAAAAGGTTTTATGCATGTCAGTGTGTGTATGAAATCATGAACAGGTAAACAAGGGTGTGTGCATTAAACTATGAATTCCTGGCGGACACTGTGCTTTGCTGAATGTACACGTTTCTTTGTTAACCATTTAGAAATCTCCACTTTTAGTAAGGGTTTGCACAGTACAGAGTTGGAGGTCATGCAATTATTTCCTAATCCAACTACTTGGGAATACAGTATCTCTCAAAGCTCTGAGTGGCAACAGCTGGTCCCATGTGTTGGACCCCAGAATAATTTCACAGTGGAGCATGGAAAATAGATGGGAAAGGTGAACAACAGCTTGCTTGTTTCATAGTTTAACTGCTTTTTTACAGGGACATTGCCATGGAGAACAAGAATTTGGGATGTGCATTCCCTGCTATACTGGACCTTGCTTTTTGAGGTAAGAGGGTATGATCCTCCATAAGTCCAGGCTGATCTCAGATTTCATTTCCCACTCTACTATGGTAAAAGCATCCAACATGTGGAACAAACAGCACTGTGAGCATTGAGCAAGTAATTGAAGTTTAGATGTGTGTAGGGCAGCACCAAAAAATCCGGAAATAAGAATTTCAAAACTCAAACTGAAATTGATTTGGGTGTTGGGTTCCTTACCAAATGGGAAAAACACATTTTTTTGCTTGTTTTAGGGAAAAAATATGTATTTAACCTCAAAACATATTTTCAGGGAACGAGGGCAGGCAGGGAGGATTGTTTCAGGTTTGGATCTTTTAAAACATTTTTGTTTTGTTTGTCTGATAAATTACTCTAGCTACATTTCCAAAAAAACCTGTCATTTTGAAACATGGTCAAAATGAACTGTTTTGCGTTTAAAAATATTTTTGGTTGAAACTATTCGTCTAACTCAACCTAATCCACCCAATTCATGATTAATTTCAGTCATCCAAAACTGCATTTTCCAGCCAATGTACTATTTACTAAAATAATTCACTGAGTCCTAGTCAATTCCCTCCCTCCCTCCAGGCTACATCTACACTGCAGCCCTATTTAGAAATAAGCTATTCTAAAATAGCTGGTTTCGACATAAAAGTGCCACACACAAAACATCCATTTTGAAATAGCACTTAGCTATTTCAAAATAGCGGGTCAGACTCAAAGACTGTGGACACACTAGCCCCTCCTTTTGGAGGGGCTCTGATAATGTGGCACTGTGGCATATGCTAACGAGGCACTTCCATGAATACGCAGCACTTCATTAGCATAATGGCGGCCACGCGTGCTTCAAAACTGCCGGTTTCGAAATGCATGCCACCCATATCGCCAGGGGCCTTTTGAAACGGCCCCGATTTTGAAAGCCCCTTCTTTCCATCTGTCTTTGGGAAGAAGGGGCTTTCAAAATGGGGGGGGGTCTTTCGAAAGGCGTCTGGCTACACAGACAGTGTGCATTTCAAAACCAGCAGTTTCGAAGCACGTGCGGCTGCCATTATGCTAATGAGGTGCTGCATATTCCTGGAAGTGTGTTATTAGCATATTCCAAAGTGCCACATTAGCACAGTCCCTCCAAAAGGAGGGGCTGATGTGGCCACAGCCATAGTGCCTATTTTGAAATAGTGCCACTGGATGCCATTGTGGCTTATTTCGACATAGCGCTATTCCTGCCTTAACAGCACCTATTCCAAAAGAGTTATTTGAAATAGGCGCTATTTCCTACTGCAACAAGGTTTACCAAATCGGAAATAATGCACCCACTGCTTTGGTTTAATTTTGAAATAGCATGCACATTGTGTAGCCGCTCACAAATTTATTTTGAAATAATGGCTGTTATTTCAAAATAACTCTGTGGTGTAGCTGTAGCCCCGGAGAACTCATGTGCATGAATCCAGCAGAAACAGTTTGCCCTCTATTCTTGTATCAGAGGTGGTGGATGGCAGGGTACTGGAGTTGTTTTCCCACTCCATTGTCTTTAAAATGATGGAGTTAGGTTCTGGCCCCTTCAAGCATAATTTTGTGAGTTTTCTCAAATCACCCTGTGTGTGCATGTATCTCATTATGGCTGGCTCTGGAAGGTGGCAGAAATGGATGCAAAACTGAAGTTTCCAGCAACAATTTTCTGGGCACATTCAAGCCAAACAAAAATAAGCAGAGCATGAATCAGCTACAATCAAGGGACTTATTTTTCTCCTTGCTGTTAGAAAGGGGCGGGGGGGCTAAATTTTAATTGATGTACCAGGAGTTCATCCACATTTCCATTAGTTGTTTGTTGGCTCAATTAATGCTCTGGTTATTATCACTTGATGCTCTAACCAAGAGCTTTCTCCACATTTCAACCAAGTTTCACAGCCACTGAAGTAGCAGAGTAGGAGAGATCTTCATTATAACTATTATAGAAGGTCTTCAGAGCATCTTACCATTTCACTGCATATGGAAGTAGAGGTTTAGATTTTCTGCCACTGGGATCCAAATTAAATGCTGAAGTAAATGCCTCAGAGGTAAGTGGCAGGAGACAGGTTGAAAACAGTTTTATTACAGCCATACTTTACCCTCAAAGTGGCTTCTTGCTGGTAATTATCTTTTCAGAGTCATACTATAGGATGCAGTTGATTACAACTGGTATGCTATACCATTAGGTCATCTAGCTGTGCAAAGGTCAGCAGAATGTTACTTTCTTGGCTTTCCTTCTCTTTTCTCAGAGTCACAGAACTGCCTATAATAGATTCCCCCTGCTGGCCATGGATGGAAGAAAGCTGGCGTTACCACCATCTAGCGCATCACAGAGACAACACAAATATTGAACAGCATAAGGACAAAATTATCATCTCTTCTATTCTGTTCACCAAGGGCAAGCTTAGCTGTAGGTGGGCCTTCTAATATGCTAAGTGGCAAGTCATCAAGCAAAGGCAGATTATCTTGTTTTGGGAAATAGCATTCCTTTTAACTAGTGAATTGGTTTTCAACAACTATGTGGACAGCCCGATTAGCCTGCACATCAATGGAAAAGGATGGCTGCCATAGGAATTTTCTTTTTCCTTTTTTGATGGCTGGGGGCGAAGAAGCTTTGTCAAAATAGCAACCATTTGCTTCCAGTTAGTAATAACTGCACTGTCCTGGAGCTTCATCTTTATGGAGGTTTTTTATTGAAATTTTTAGCTTGGGTGTTTTACATGTGATGGTACAGAACATTTAAGGAATAGACACAGAAAAGAATACACACAGAGGAAAAGAAAACCAAGCAAACTGCAAGTAAAAACATTTTGTTGGCATGTTGTTGGGGAAAATGTCACCAGCTGAAATGTGTACATGAATAATAAAGCTGCTACGTAGCAGGCACCTGTTACAGCTAGTCCAGTTTGGAAATGGAAGGTTTCCAAATTCTAACTAACTTGGCTTGTCACGCTGCTGCCATGTTAAATAGAATATATCTCCTAGGATGTCATATACATGTCGTTTTGTTTTCCATCCATATGTTCTTACAACTTGCCAAAGAATGAGAGCTTCTAGAGCTGCCTTTTCCTTCCTGTTTTGTGCAGCAGTCTCCAGTTGTGGCAAGACCAAAGATATACCTTGCTTACATAAAAGCAGAAAACTCTGCTTCTTGATTAATTAAAAAACTTTTGCTTGGCAAGTCAGTGAGAGCCAACTGTTTGCCTGACTGGAGATTACCCATAAGGGGAGTAACGTTAAACAATCAGATTGAATATATGTATATATATAAATTAGTCTATATGAACTACTGAGTAGTGAAAACTATTACTCACTTCTAGTGAACCAATCAGAAGGCAGAAACAAAGTTCCTTCTGATTGGTTCATCCTCATCCTCAACTTCAGTCATAGTTTCCTGTCTAGTGCATAGCTATTGGGCAGCATTTTCAACCACAGCATTTCTGAGGAGAATCCTCAGAATTTGTGTCACACCACACACACTGGTTTCCTGTTTTGTTGAGTGAACATCAAACTGTTTATTGTTCTTCCTCACAGGAATAAATCACAGACGACATCCGTACCTGTGTCTGTTCAGACACTGGTACATCTGGAGGGTGCTGAGATGCTAGAATAATAGTTATTGCTCAGGCTGCTGCATGGTAAGGTTTATAAGCTGCTTTGTGCTGACTGAGACCTCTGGGGGCCGTGTGTCCCTGGCACCAACTGAGACAAACCATGGGTCCTCTTCTTTCTAACTGGTGAACATCATCCACTATCCCCCTGGCTACTCCTCAGACACACACATGCCTCACCAGTTCTCTCCTGGTGACACCTGACACAGCCGGCACAACAGAGTAACTCAGGTCAGCCAGGAGAGAATTACCTCCCTTGTGGACAGCCTGTGGAATAAGTGAAGGTTTGTGGAAGAGGCAGCTTTGTTTGAACCAGCCCTAACAGCAGCGCCTGGTGGCACATCTGTGCAACATCTCCTGAGCTCTGCACATTGCATGTGTCGTTCTACACCCAAGTCACAGTCTCACTTGGGTTTGCCTTCTAGCGGCCATGCTACTTTCTGGTTTAGGATTAGGGAAAAGAGAAGAGGAAGAGTATCAATGTGTGCTGCTCTGCCTGGCTATCCTAGAGAGATGAACCAAGCAAATGACAACAACCCATAAAGGGAAACAAGACTGTTTTAAACTCTTCTGCTGGGATTGGTGGGAGGGAAAAAAGGAGGACCAGAGTAAAGGTTTTTGACTGCACTGTTTTAATTTTTCCTCTGTGGTTCTGGATTTTCCTTCTGCTACAAATAAAAAGTTATCTATGCCGCATGAAGGTGTGTGGGACAGCTTCAGAGATCACCCTTCCTAGCCATGCTAGGAAGTTGCTTTCAGTGATTTTTTGCGCTTTACCATATGATGCACGAAGGCACAGAGCCATTTTACAGCACTCCTCTGAGTCCAGTCTGGTAACGACTGCATACCAGAGCGCTTCTGTAGGTTACAGCAAGTAGCTGCATGTCTAGCCCTTCCTGCAGTAGCAGGACTGCAGTGCATGCATAGTGTTTCCTGTTCTGGCCAATCTTTGGAGTGGGACAATTTTGAAAAAGATAACCAGCTAGTGTAGATAAATGTGACCGACATTGGATTCAGTGTTGTGAACTCAGGATGTGGCTCACAGCCTGCTGCTGGTGCATGCAAAACTCTATCTGTTTTCATTACAGACCAACTACTCTTCCAGCAGGAAACACCATACATTGACCTAACTTCTGTGCCTATCATGAATGGTTAACCACTTTCATCTTCAAAGAGCTATCGCAAATTTCCTCTTGGCTAATATCCACTTCAAAGACTCAAAACAACACAGCAGACAGGGTCTTTCCCTGTTTAAGCACTGAGTTTTATCAGATTTCACTTTTGTGCCATGGAATGTGCACAGTGCTGCCCTCTAAAGGAGACCAAAGACTGCATTACACTTCTGTGAACATGAATAGCATATAACATTTCAACCGTACAAGAGTTACTAACCAAAGTCAGCATCAAGTGAGGTCAAACTGCTAAAAATAAACACAAGCATGCCACTTTTCCAGTTATTTGTCCTGGAGGAGGGGCACTAGCCATGATCACAGTTCAAGCTGGTGTCTCCCCCTATCCAGGTGTTTAGTAAAGTAAGAGATGTTTTCATTCCTGTTGCTTGTGGAATGCTGCAGGGGCTTCTCTGTTGTGTGTGCTGTTCCGCACATGTGCATAGATGGGAAAAAAAGTGTGATAGCTATGTTAAGAATGCCCTATTAAACCTGCAATACCTGGAAGTGCAATTCATTTTCCAGTAACGTTACCTAGCTGCACTATTTTTACATAAGTAGCTACTTGTTCAGTTATTCAGGGACTGATCCTGCCCCCTCCACTCTCCTGATTTAGACTACTGAAAATCAGTTTATACAGCCACCTGGGGATTAACCTGCTGGCAAAGGGCCAGCACAGTCAATCATATAACTCTGCCCTATCCTGTTTGCAACTTCAGGGTGCTCTGACAGGAAGAGGGGATGTGACCATACTACTGCTGATCCCCAGCTGCAGAGGACCAAAGTTGCTGGATGTCATTTAGAGACAGCCCGGCTGCTGCTCTAAGCTTTGCAGCCAGCTGCCTTAGCCTCCCAAAACCATCTTCTCTTGCATCGTCCCCCACTTCCCTTCCACTGTGCCAAGCAGAGTTAAGGGCCATAAGCAGGATACCAGGTACAGCTACACGACAACAGAAGTGTGAGGGTTTAACAATAACTACCTAAGGACACGGGCTTAAATTACCTTTCCTCTTGTAACTGGAATGGCTGTCATTTCTTGAAAAACAACAAGAAGTCCTGTGGCACCTTACAGGCTAACAGATTTTCTTGTGTAGCCTCAGTGCAGCATGCACTGGTTTTTGCATTTAACTATTTCCCCCCATTTGTTAAAGTTAAAAACAAACCAGGAAGAGGGGAAAATTGCAGTCAATGTTTTCCTGTGTTTAGGTGATCACATCTGGGCTCTGCAGTCAGCAAGATAAACGCCCACCCAGTCAAGAACTTTGCCTTGTGAAATCAGAAGCTCACAATATGCAGCATGGTTCTTGGTGTTCAGGCTGGTGACTAACCCTTTTAACTAGCTTCTCTGGTGGACGAGTAGGTTTGTGTACCTCCCCCAATCTTCCTCAGAGCTCACCATGCTTAGCTAGCTTGTCTCACCATGCCTCCTCCTCACTGAATCACGTGATGCACGATTGCAACCCACCATCGGGTTCAGGAGGACATTATGCACTTTGGTTCTGCTCCTTAAAGGTATTCATGTGCTGAAATCTCATTGAAATTAATGGGCTTTAGAGGCTTAAATAGTTTAAGGAGCTGGGCCTTTGTCCCATGGTTTGGCAGGACACAGGGCAGTTGCAGCATGCCAGCTAACCGTGTGATGGCTGCTGCTTTGCTTTTGTTTGTTAAAGAGTCTAGAAGTTAAGGCATGTTCTGGAATGCAGCTTCAATTGCCTGAGCTGTGGTTTTTTCCCCTGACTACAACTTTATTCTTTCCCTGATTCTCCTGTTGTTTTCTTGGAGAAGGATTTTGCTTTGTGTCTTGCAAGGAGATATTCACAATCTCTCCAATTCAGCTTGTTCCTGCAGCAGCTCTGATGCCGATCAGGGAGGACAGACAAAATCTGCAGTCAGCCTATAGGCAGCAGGGCTGCATTGAAGTGCTGACATCTTAGTGAGTGCCCAGTGAGCTGTCACTTCAATTACTTATAGCTTAATCTGTACTATGTCTATGAAGAGAAGCATGTAGAAGTAAGTGCTATCCATATAGTGCTTCCCCATCAGAGGAGATTGGTCGGGAAGCATGAAAAATGAGTGGAATCTTGGTTTGATTCTCTTAACTTTCAGCCCACTAGAAAATTGCAAGGAGCAAGCGTAAAACGGTCCTGAGTCACGCACCACCTCTAGGCCTATTTCAGGGGAATACAGCTTAACCACCCCCTGTTGCTTAGGGATGTTGCTAAAACCACGAACTGGACATCACACAACTCTTTATGTTCTAAGCCTATTACTGGAAAAGTAGACATTCCGGATGTGGACTATGAACAACTATTTTTAAAAAAAGTATGTGTGAAGTTAGGTGCCTAAATGTGTGGCCTGTTTTTCAAAGGTGCAGACCAGTCAGCAATGCCCACTGAATTCAGTCCCTATCAAACACACCGTCTGGACCCTTAGTGGATTTAGGAACCTAACTTCAGACCAGGAGTTTTTAAAAGTGGGAGCATACATCCATTGCCCAATTTCCAATTTTTTTTTTTTGAAGCCCTGCTCCCTCCTTACTTCAAGTGTAATCAAGGTTTTTTTAGGGTGGGAAATCAAAAAGACCAATGCAATTTTTCAGGGCCTTGGGAAACAAAAATCTTTCTAGTATAGCAGAAACAAAAAAGTTTCAGCTCAAAAGCTGTTTTGGAAAGTTCAGAGCACCTTAAAATATAAACCAATTTGAAGCCTTAACTAGAGCATTTACAGATGATGACTGCTCTGCCTCTCTCATATGAATGCATGCACCCCCATACCCACAGTTCAGTTATCTTATCAGATGTGCTTCCAGAATGCTTTTTGAATTAGAAATCCTCTGATAGTTGGGGAAACACTTAGACACTTGGAATTTCTCATATCCACGTGCACATACTTTCAGATACGAATGACTAAATTTGTGAACCTCAGACTTGAAATTCACATACGGCAGATTATGTGGATGACATCACCATGTAGCTCAGTTAAAACTGGCACTGATACAGGGAGATCCACTGTGCTAATATAGGTCAGCATACAATATCTTTCATCACGCCAGTATCCAAATAGCTGACAAAACGTGGGCCCACAACCTACCGCAAAGGGCTAGCAACAAAACTGAGCAACAGAGGTTTAAAACTGGGCACATTCAATCCTGAGTAAAGAAGTCTGAGGCCAGGTCTATACTAGACTTGCGAGTCGATTGTACAGATACTATTCCAGCTACAGCAATTGCGTAGCTGGAATCAACTTATCTAAAATCAACTCACCTGGCCATCCTCACTGTGGGAGGATGATGGGAGAAACTCTCCCGTTGACCTGCCTTACTCCTTGTGAGATTGAGGTGTACAGGACTAAACTGCTGACCCCACATAGTTTGATTTTTGCATCCCCACAAGGCACACAAAATTAAACCCCGGAAGATCAACCCTGATTGGGTTGATCTTCTGGGTAGTGAAGATATACCCTGAGGCGGGGGGACCTGGTAACAGTCTTCAACAATATTAAGAGCTATTATAAAGAGAATGGTGATCAATTGTGTGCCATGTCCACTGGGGGTAGGACTAGTTAACCTGCAGCAAAGGAGATTAAAGTTAGCTATTAGGAAAAACTTGCTAACTCTCAAGGTAGTTAAGCTCTGGAATTGGCTTCCAGGGAAGGCAGTGGAAAACGACCGTTTGGACAAATCTCTACCAAAATTTGTTAAGATTTACTTGGTCCTGCCGCAATGCTGAGGGAGTGAAAGTCCCTTCCAAGTTCTCCGTTTTCATGATTCCATTAAAATCATGTTGGAGTCATTTCATTGCCATCAATGGCATTTTTACCCCTTCTATGTTGTGATTCAACCTTTCCAGAGTCTATATGCTGCCACAAGAATGACTCTGTAGCAGAAAGTTTTCATGGGATGAAAAGAGACAGGTGTAAAATGAAGAGTGTTACCTGTACCCAGACAGTTGAGAAGTCAGGGAAGTGAGAGTAGAAAGCATAGCTACGTAATGCTGACAGACCCAGGTTGCCAGCCCCAGGCATAGAACCTGCGAATATAGGGTCTAAAGCCCTGCATTCTACCATGTGAGCTAAAGGCCAGCTGGGGTCTCAGTGCCTCTGGGTACTACATGCTTCCCTGGGCTGAGGAAGCACGTCCCAAGCTTTTGAGACCTTCCAGCAGTTCTTCCCGGCCAATGCAACAGTTAGAATGCTGACAGACCTGGGTTGCTGGCCCCAGAGAGAGAACCTGTGCATATAGGGTTTAAAGCCCTGCACTTTATCACATGAGCTAAAGGCCAGCTGGCTGTAGAGCAGAGACTTCACTCACCCCAGATGAGGTCTCAGTGCTCTGGGTACTACAGATAGATGAATGGAGGAAAAAAATAAGATAGGTGATAGGACAGTTGACTCCTCAACAAATGGCAAGTGGAATGCATAAGGTAGGAAGACCTCACCAAGATCATCACAAGGATAAAATTTTCACAAGGAAGCACCAATTCAACAATGCATCAACCATTAACGAGGCCTTGTTCAACATCAGGCACACCAGTAAATGCCACCTTTATCAACCACTGACCATTTATTATGACAACATTAATGGTGAAGGATCTTACCCTCTTTATAAATTAAATTCTGCATTGTCTCCCCAGAAGCAGTTTGGGAGTCTGCTGCTCTTGCAGTTTTTGCCCCTCTCAAAGACATGTATCATTCAAGCATAGTCCATCCTCAAAGTGTCCAATTGACTCACTGCACTAGCAGCTATTTCCATGGAGAATTTGAAGTCCTCTTTGTGAACATAAATCGATACCACACCTTTTCTCTCAATTACACAGACCCCATAATAATAAAAAATGTAGCTAGTTGTAGGGCAGCTCAGAGGCAGCAGGAAGACCAAAAGGGAAGACGGGGTTGTAGGTATGTATCTTCCACAGTGCTACAAAACCAGCTTGTTCTCCATGCAAGATACTGAAGTAGAATACTGCTTGCCATTGACTGTAGTATCGTAGTGCATTCAGCTGTGTGTGGTTACCTCCTACAGTCAAAAACCAGGGTTCTCTTCAGAACATGGTTCCAATATAAATGAGTGGCCAATGGAAGCCACCTAAATAACTCGTACTTTATGATGCTGTGTTGTTTGGGGTTTCTCAGGGCCAGATTCTATTACCCTTAGTGTTCACAAGGATGGTACTTTGTTCTGCAAGCTGCTGTAGTGACAGTAGTGACATTACTCCTGAAATATGGTACTACTTCCTCAGAGTAAAGGATTTGAGAATTTGGCTTATAGGCAACAATTGTGCAGCCAACACATTTTGGTCTTCAGACAGGGAAAGCAAGCAACACTGAAGACATCACCTACCCACCCCATTGGACACTGTCTTGCAATGAAGTTAATGACAGTTTTGCCACTGATTTTCATGAAAGTAGGACCAGACCTTGACAGACCAATATACAGAGGCTCTGTGAGAATTAGCACCTGATGTCACTTCACCTTCAGTACTCAGTGTGCCCCATGGCACTTATTTTGGATGTCGAAATTTCTGGTTTGTTTTTGTTGATTTTTCTAAATTACATATTCTGTCTCTGGGGTAGTATATAATTGCTCTTTATTAAACATGAATTTCAAAGTAAGTTGCAGGAGATCTTAGCATGGCCATATACCAGCAATAAACAAACACACAAGAGAACCCTCAGACTGGGAAAGTAATGTACATATGTCTTCACAGTTAAATATTCTGAGGCACCATTAAGTGTCTTTTGGAAACTTCAGGTCTTAGAAGATGGCTGTGGAACAACTGGGAGTATCTCGTTGTTGTTTTAGGTAATCTGTTTCTGACTGGTCCATAACATTAAAATATAAAGACCACAAATGGCTGCTAGGGAGACCTAAGGTGGACTTATATTACTCTTTGCCACACTACCAACAGATTTTAACATCATAAGAATCAAATTACCAAACAAAGATACAGGGGCTATCACAGTGATAAAAAGCTACAACATACGAAATACTGTACTGACATTATCTTCCTGTCAGAAGCTAGTTTATGCAGTAAAAAACCACTACTGCTATAGAGTAACCTGCTAAAGAGCAAGTTCCCCTCATCTCATCCCTGCCCCAAAACAAAATATACCCAGCTTGATTTCTACATACTCCCAGTCAGCCATAGCTATATCATTTTTGTGCTTAATTTACTCATGTAGGGCTCCATTCCTTGCCCCTGCTCTTGTACTGAATACAGCAAAGGAGAGAAAAATGAAGATTAACTGTACAGTACATACGGTATCTTCTAAATCTTAATCAGTTGTTTATTGGTTGGCAAACAAGTTTCACTTTTACAACAAATATTAGTAATGAGGTCATTCAACTTTCAGACCATACAAAATGGATCATAAATTAAAAAAAAAATTATAATCTGTGCTGCTAATTTACCTCAGAAAACCTACATTACTACTTCAAATCCTGTCAAATAAATAAATTTCCTGTTAAAATAATGAGCAGAGGATTTCTTTCAATCACTTCAAAGTAGTTGGTTTTCAGATTCTTGCTATGAGACAGTCAAATTTTTCTTTTTTTAAACCACTTCAGTACAAGTGCCTAGACTGGGAACCATACTGAGGCCTGAAGACTCCTACCTCCTAACAGGGATATTGTTTTCACATGCAGAAGCCCAGCTATAACTATAAGAGATCTCTTGGCTTCTAGTACCGTGCCTACTGCCTGGGTGAAGGACGGCTTACCAAATATGCATCGTAGTATTATTATTTATTATTTATTATCTGTTGTGCACTGTAAACAAAGTTTGTCCTGCTGTAATCTGCAAAATTTCTGTTGGCAATACACCACTGACTGAAGAAAGAGCGAGTGAAGAAAAGAAAAAGGGATGTAGGGTCGAAAAGAATTTGTGATCATATTACTAGAAAATGAACTGCAGAAAGTGACTTTTTTTTGTTTGTTCTTTTTCTTGCCCAGTGAAATTTCTAAAGAAAATGATGGCAAAAAAGAATTTATGAAAAATCTTGCTCCTACTGGTAGACAAATTTGCAAGACCAGCACAACAGAAAAAGTTCTTTTTTTTCCACTACATTAACAGGGACGCAAGTTCTGGAGGAACAAAAAGCAGACTATATGTGCAATGCTAGTATCTGTACATTACATAGAAATTGTTCAATTTTTTTTCTGCCATTAGTTTTTTTATCATCAGTTAATACAGCAAAACATAAAATATGCGCACAGCATATATACTTCTAGAATTCCCTTCCATTTCATTAGATTTTTTTTGTTTGCTCCCACAGCTATGCACGCTGCAGTTAAATCAAGTTGTGAGTGACCAAAAACCATTATGTGATACAGATTCATAATAAACGGTTTTGCTATTTTTCGTTGTTTGTTCTTTGTGCAGCACTCCCCACCGAGTTGCATCATTGCTACTAGTTTCAAATGCACATGTTGGCCTGTTTTTTTGTTTTCTTCCCTAAATCAGGTCCTCAGTAATAAGAGCAACAGAGCATCAAGGATGTTTAAACAAACACAGCATAACTCAAGAAGGCCACGAAGTGTGCCATTGTCTAGCGTATCTCTTTCATTAACATAATGAAGTCTGTCTGAGAGAGGGAGGGGAGGAAAGGGGTGGAATTTCATCAGTTGTTCTCCCCAGGCTGGCCTAAAAACTCCAGTAAAAAAAAAAGTCTGACTGTTTGTTTTTTTTTAGAACGGCACGAAGATTTTGGAGTACGCACAATATTACCACTGGTTGTGTTAACTCAGAACAGTAAACCAAGTGTGAGGGAGGAGAGGGAGGGGATGTTGCTTGTTTTAAATTTTTGCTTAATCTTCTATAGACTAGTGACCAAGTGAGCAGGTCCTTTGGAACTCCCTTCAGGGGAAGTCCCGTCTTTGCTTGGCGGGACTATAAAACCATCACTGCTGCCTCTCCCCAGCTGGTAGTAAGTGTGTAGCTGATGGACGTGATTTCTGGAGCCTAGGTTTGGCATGCTTTTGTAGAACATGTCATCGGCATCAACACTTTTGGCCATGGGTGGGTCGGTCTGGGTGCTGGTGGTAACGCTTTCCGTGACAGGCATGCCAGCCAGTGCAGGCATACTGGTATACAGAGAATCCCTGTTGGGTGACTGGTGGTCTTCCGTGTGCTCATTGGTTAGCAAAGGGAAAAAGCTCTCACTGTTGTCTTGCGGGATCCGTCTCCTGGTGTAGTGGTGTGGCTGGTGGTTCTCAGCAGAATAAACCCTCGGCGGCAGCAAGGGGGCATCAGATTCTTCATGGATGAGTTCCAGGCCCAGGCCCTCCTCGTGGTTGAAGGAGGTGGCATCGTCCAGGACAATGGCGTCGTCCTCGGTCGCACTGCCGATGTTGTTGACGAGTTTGTTCACCAGATTCCTGTTCTGCTCACTGGAGCGCTCATGGTTGTTCAGATAGGAAGGGATGTAGTTTGATGTGAGTTCCTTCAGGATCTTTTTCTCTAGGGCAGTCTCATTGTGGTTATTATACCCACGGTCAATGATTTGCACACAGTTGCTCAGGTACTCGCCGCTGGCGATGCTGTAGCTGTTGCCGTGGTTACCATTCAGTGGTAGAGTATCCATGACACTTGTATCCCTGGCATTGTTCAGAAGCCCCTCTGAAAAACATCACACAAGAGAGGGTGACTTGGGCAAAACAGGACATTCCTGTAGGACTTGCACAAACATCACACTTTCTTAAGCAATGCTGCACTGTGCAGCTACGTTAACACAGTAGCTGGGTAAAAAGAGATATTAAAGAAAATTAAAACTTAAAATAGTGGGTTTGACAACAACAGTAGCATCATGAAACAAACAAAAAGGCTCAATTATCTTTTAAATGGGAACAAGAGTGCTAGCTTATCAGATTAAGGTTTTTCCACTGAATATGATTCTGTTATCAGGTATTGCATTTGATTTGTCAGTAGCTCATAGAGGACCAGACCCTCTCCAAATAGCTCCTGTTCACATCACACATAGTTGCTCTCAGATGCTCTCCCAGCTTGTTTTGTATGTTCCTTAGAACTATGGCATCTACAGGGCAAATGTTCAGCTGGTATAAACAGGCCAATCATATTCAATGGCAATATGACAGTTTACGTAGGAGGGGGACCTGTACTTGCAGTGTAGCTATCCCATTCCCAAAGCACAGTTTAGTACTTGACTACACAGGTAAGATCTTGGGAGAAAAAATTATCATCTTCCTTACACCTGTGCAACTCCCCTTGATGCAATGGGGCTGGATGGATATAATTTATCATTTTTATCTGTGGTGACTAGCTTGTAAACATGTTATTTTTTTTTAAACCATTTTCTGTCCTTCAGACATATTTGCAAATTATATATATTTCCATCTCATCCTTTCTGTTATCAGGGCTTGACCAAATTTATTTGCATGATGCTATCCTGTGAATCTGATATCACACTCAAATGCTAGGTATTACAGTTCTGGGAGTGTTGTCACTGCTACGCTCCACAGATTCTGTGTTTCACTTTTTCATTAGGAAACTTTGTTCGACAGCAGGCACAACACATGTTGAAAGGATTATGGGCATGATAGAGTTGCATTTTCATCATGGCTGCTTGCATATTTATTCATTTAACTCCCATGTGTATGTCAGGCTGTTATAACCTTGCCTGCCATTTTCAAAATGTGTCCATTGAATGGGAGCACTTCGGACCCACCACTGGAAAAAATACACACATAGCTGCGGAAACACGGCCAGCGCTTCTGGGAATGAGTTGGTTTTGCTGAAATTATTGAATTAGCTACATAAAATTTGTGGAAGCCCACTGATGTAAATAAAAACCCAGGGCTTCAATCTTCATTCACACCCACCAGAGTAGAGGAAGAATAACTGGAAGCGAGTGGAGTGAATCCAGGGTAAGGGAGAGGAAATGGTGCTCACATGTTAAGGTACCATGCTAATGACTACTGTAACTGTTAGAATGAATACCCAATAGGAGAATACAGGGAATGTTCCATTTTTTTTCCAGTCAGTGCATTTAGATGCTGTTAAAATCAGAGAACACTCAACCGACAGTGGTGGATTAGAGCAGCTCTGTGTAGACAAAGATTAATGGTCATTCACATCAGCAAGAAAAACCCTTAATACACTGCTAGTGTACCTTCTGAAAATAGAGGATTCAGTCTATATCTGTGATGCAGTTCTTAAAGCATATTTGTCTTAGGCTAGAAAGCACTACTGCAGATTTTATTCTTTCTTCAAGGGAAATATCCTGATTGTCTCTTTCCTATTTTAGATTTCCAGTGCCTGCTGTAAGTGGTTGCATCATGGATTTCCAAACAAGTAAGGAAAGTTATGGATAAAATAAACTAGCCATTCACAGACATAGAACAAAGCCATTTATTTTCATGTTTGAAGGTCTCTGTAAATGATCCACAACATTTAAGGAAAATAAAAAACAAAATTTTTAAAGGACTGCATGTAATGAGCGATTGTTACTACAGTGTCTGCTTGATGGTCATGGCCGACTAATTTATGCATTGAGACACTGCCTTTATTTTTGCTGCCAATAGAATTGGAAGCTGAAAGATTCTGTAAGAAAATAAAGTGGATGCATTGCATTTGAAATAGAGTAAGTTTCATAATGAAATATGACATACAGAATGATAAAAGTTTTATGACTTTGCAAATCAAAATGTTTAAAAACAATGTAACATACACAGTTACATGAGACTTAGAATCTATGTTGCATAAATAACACAAAAAAGAAATAGACAATAAAAATCTAATCTGTATCTATCTATATATACACATATCTATATATAGATATATTAATCCATATGGCTTTTATTTTTCAATTTTCAGAATTGTGTGAGATGAACTTTTTTAATAACTACATCATCTATACGTGATGCGATAAAAGTGAACTAAAAAAATTACATTTGATATGCAATGTTTAGCTTTACTCCCATACTTGTCTCTCTGTAGGGCTCTAAACGACAGCATGAAGAAAAGGAAAGAAAAAACAACAAGTAAGCTTACAGTGACAGTTGGGGAAACATGAGTAAAAAGCAAATTGATGATATGCAGAAATAAGAGTTAACAGAAATAATTTCTACTGCCCAGAATACATGAATCTATTATATGGTTTATTTCAGGTTAAAATATTGACATTTTAGACAGGAAAAAGAAGTTTTGAGCACAATAATAAACATGTTATTTTTTTAAAGATTTCTTTTTAAATGTTTCCAATCTCAGTTTATGATGTTAAGAATAGAACACAAACCAAGAATAAATATCTGAATATAAAGTTTAAACTGGCAAACCCCAGTCAGAAAGACAGCTACCTTTAATGTCATTAGAATGAATGTTTTTACTTGCTGTTCCAACACAGAAGAGTACGATGCCATCTTGAAGACTAACAGATTAAGCTTTTGTGTGTAAAAGCCACTTTTGTCAGGCGTATCCCATGAAAGCTTAAGCCCAAATAAATCTATTAGTATTTAAATTGCCTGCAGACTCCTTGTTTTTGTTTTGCAGATACAGACTATCTCAGCCACTGCTCTGAGACTTGACTTACTGTTAGTTATAACTGTCCCAGCAATTGAATTTGAAACCAGTTTTCTTCCTCAACTGCTGTGTCTTTCATCTCCTGCACACACTGCACCCGCATTTTAAAAGCTTTGGCAATAAAGCTTTCATTTATTATTTTGTTTTTGAACCACACACGCCAACGATGAGGATTTTGTGTTAATTTTCAGTTGTCTATTTTGTGTTGGTTTGTGGCACATTGCATTAATGTTACTTTGTTTCCTCCTTCTTTCACAATGATCTTTCACAAAAGTGGTAGCAGAACACCCATCATTTATAATCCAAGACTCTATGCAGTGAAAGACTCTGTCCAAATTGTGGCAGCTTCTATGCTTCAGCAAACCCCACAATTTCTCAACTGCTACCTTATTTAGTCCTATATGGCCAAATCCATTCCAGCAAAGGAACTGAGAGCTTCACTTTTCACCTCAGGCTTCAAAGGCCTTTCCACTGGTTTTAGTGGGCTGTGGATCCTAATGGCAGACATCTGTTAGACAAAATTTGGTCACACTATAGAGTGCAGAGGGGGACCCTTAGGGCACGTAGGCGGCATGTGTGCTATTCATAGCTCCCTGGAAGTAAAAAAAACAAACTTCTGAGAGCAGATTCCCGCAATCAGTGCTCAACTGTGCTTTTGCCATGGAATGCCACTACAGAGATTCCCTGCCCAGAAATAGCAGCTCCAAAGGGTTTTTCTGGATTAACTTTAGTGGCATTTGGTAAGAATGCATTAGATCATGGTTTCCCAAACTGGGGTGTGTGCAGAAATTCTGGGGGGGGCGGGGGGGTGAGGCGATCCAGCCCCCACATCATTTCCCCTAACCCAAAGAAAGAGCCGGCCTTTGCTTCTGGCTCTCAGCCCCTGCCATTTTACATGGGTGACCTGATACAACTGCTATGAAAAGCAGGCAGCCGATGAAGACCCACATGTAAAGATGAGTGAGTGTGGGTTGGGGGTGGTGGAGGAGGATAGGGTTAGATGGGGGGCTGGGGGTGCCTGGCTTTGTGGGACAGGAGGGCTCAAGCAGGCAGCTTATGGGGGTTGGGTGGCTGGCCAGCTTGCAGGATTCATGGGGCTTGGGTGGCTGGCCCCAGCATCACAGGGCTCAGGAGGCTTGGGCTGGTGGGCAGGTGCCTGGCCCAGGCAGCATGGGGCTTGGGCAGGTGGCCCAGGTGGCTGGCCCTGGGGTGGGCAGCTGCTGGGTGAGCAGGTGGATGGCCCTGGCAGTGTGGGGCTTGGGCAGGTGGTGCTGGCAGCACAGGTCTCAGGTGGGCAGGCAGCTGGTCTGGGCAGCTCTGGCAGCTGGCCAGCTGGGGCTTTACCAGGCATCCACAAGGGGCCAAGGAAAACTATTTGTGCTCATTTTCAATTTGAAATAACATTTTGCTATCAAGTTTCTGTGTTTATTTTAAATTACAAATGGAATTTTTTGTTAAGGGGGGGGTTGGATGATGGTAAAGAAGAGGTGGGGGGTGTGAGGGTTTCTCAAAAATCAAAAGGGAGGCGTGATGCCAAAAAGTTTGGGAACCTGTGCATTAGATGATCACAACGGCTCTGCTAGTTTGACTAGTGGGTCAGTAGGCACGACTCCCAGGACGCATGGAAGGCTTTTCATGGAAATTGGTATATAGTAGCTTGGGGATGCAGTGTAGACTCCTCTAAAATTCCTAGAGGTGTTATGACAAAGATCAAGAAGAAATTCCTGCCCAGAGACAACCGCACAGTTTTGGAAGCAATATCTCTCACACTTCTTACTCTCTGGCCATGTCTACACTAGCCAAAAACTTCAAAATGGCCATGCAAATGGCCATTTCGAAGTTTACTAATGAAGCACTGAAATACATATTCAGCGCCTCATTAGCATGCGGGTGGCCGCGGCACTTCGAAATTGACGCGGCTTGCCGCCACGCGGCTCGTCCTGACGGGGCTCCTTTTTGAAAGGACCCCACCTCCTTTGAAGTTCTCTTATTCCCATCTGCTCATAGGAATAAGGGGACTTCAAAGTAGGCAGGGTCCTTTCGAAAAGGAGCCCCATCTGGATGAGCCACGCGGCAGCAAGCCGCGTCAATTTCGAAGTGCCACGGCCACCCGCATGCTAATGAAGCGCTGAATATGTATTTCAGTGCTTCATTAGTAAACTTCGAAATGGCCATTTCGAAGTTTTTGGCTAGTGTAGACATAGCCTCTGTGAAATGAAGCAAGCCAGAAGTCATGGAGCACGTTAAAGACTAACAAAATTATTTATTAGGTGATGAGCTTTCGCAGGACAGATCCACTTCTTCAGATCAGGAGCATTTCCAGTACAGACTGACCTACTACTGGTCTGAAGAAGTGGGTCTGCCCCACGAAAGCTCATTACCTAATAAATTATTCTCTCAGTCTTTAAAGTGCTACAGAACTTCTGGTTTGTTTCATTAGAACACAGACTAACATGGCTACCTCTCTGTTCCTATTCTCTGGGAAATGCTGATGGTTATCAATAAACTTGTAGCCTCTCAGTTCTGCTCCTACTGAAGTCAATAGTAAATAGCCCGTGGTTTAAAAGGCAACAGAGCTGGCTCAGTTCACTAATTTTTAGTGACTGAACCCATATTTATATCATCTTTGGCCACAGTTTTTGTCCCTTGTATTAAGTAGCACATTAAAAACGAAAGGACCTATTTGTGTAATGAGGTTTTATTCAGTGCAAATAATAGAATTAACAGCTGGTTTTTAAAATGAGATGAAAATAACTGAAAGAATTGTAATGCATTTTCTAGCAGAAACTGGTTGCATATCTCAGCCCTGAGCACATTTCTAGAGCTGATATACACGGCCAAAAAATGAAAAAAATGGGGATAACAATAAGTCATATGCTTACTAAACATTACCTTCTGTCATCCAGACTGTACCTCTATAACCCAGTTTAAAACTTCCTCTTGCTAATTTTGGAAGCTGAAGTAAAGTGGTGTTAATCTTAAAGCACAACACCTTTTAACTGTAACAACCTTAACACTTCATTACTTCTCCAGCAAGAAAATATAAATATTTACATGCCTAAACAATATATATTATCAAAACTTGGTTCAACAGTTGTGACACAGCAATCTCTGACAATTTATGCTTAACATTATTTCCTTTAACTAATGATTTAATGTCATTCAATTTATTGTGAAAAGTTAGTATGGCTCAGGAAATTTATCAACAGATTTGATCAAATGCATATGTTTTCCCCTAGGTGACTTGAAATAAAAGACTCTAGTGATATATTCAATATACAGTTCTACCATAAATAATGCTGATATTACAACACATCTTTACTGGTTGTGCTATATCCATTACTTATGTACATTATTATGAGACAGACCCCTTACTGCAAATGGATAATTTAATTAGAAGAGGAGCAAATAAAGAGACCTGACATTTTGGAAAGTATTTGTGTTTGAAAACATAGTTACTCTCCATAATTCTGTGGTCTGTGGGGAAAAAAATATGTTAAAGACTGAACTATGAAAGTTCATTGACTCAACCTGATCAAGCATTCAGATATCAGATTTATTCCCCACACAATTTGTAACTACACCCGAGCTATAACAAAAAGCTTTCTGAAACATTCATTTACAGATATGGTCTGCTCATACAAGAGCAAAGAGAGAAGACAAATACTTCAGTCATAAGGGAAAGATTTTTGAAGTAGAATCTTATAGATAAGGTTCAGCTGACTTTTTGCAGCAATTTGAGTCCCATTTACTAGATCACAGCTACAAGAAGAGCTTCTAGTTACCTGGAGCTCTTATTTAACTCTTTACAGCATACACAGCTTGTATTAACTTACATTCATTACCCAACTCCAGCATCTGTTCTGTTTGGAATCAGTCTAGATTCCTGGTTCCATGTCTGTCTTCTAGTTCAAGAGTGGCCTTTTAAACGCATACCTTCTCGCAGACCCAATGAACAGCTCTTTATTTTTCCTGTGCGTTATTCCAAAAGCAATAGTAGCTTTGATTTGCTATCAAAGGGTATTTTACCCTCACTTACCTTGAAAGGTGCTCCTCTTTCTAAAATGAATGATTTAACAAAGAAACAAACTGACAACAAAGAGAGACATGGATACCGTGGACAAAACACACATTGATGAGTAAAAATAAACAAAATCAAAAGAATCAGAACCACCACACAAATTTGAATGGATCTGATGAGCAGCTATCAAACTGAAGTTGGCCTGTTAATGGGGCTAGTGAGAAAAAGCCTAAGGAAAATGGAAAAAAATGTACTGCAATGAGAAACTATTTATACCCGGTACCAAAAAACAAAGTGGGAGGGGGAAGAAATGAAGAAAAAAAATGGGCCTAGATAAGCCACAAAAATGGGACTCTCACTAGAAAAAAATTAGACAGAAACTCCTGCACACCTTGTGTGTTGTACATGCTGACAGAAGGGTTGTTATAGACCGCCGATTCCCCAAGCAATGTATTATAAGGGTTGTTAGTGCCATGAGGACGAAGCAGAGCATTGGTTATAAGATGATTAGCCATGGCTCCTGGAGCAGCCCAATAGAAAGACAGAAAAAAAAAAAAGAAAAAAAAAAAGGTCAATCAGGCAAATGTTTTATTTAAAAAAAAAAAAGTGAAAAAACAACATTCAGAATGACAACAGTTGAAACAGTCCTGCTTACAAGCAGCCAGCTAATTAGACTTGAAAACTATATGCCACTCTAGCAGCATAGATGTTTCTGGCAATGCACATATCCAAGTGGATGCAAAAGAAAACAGATTGGAATGTCACACTGATGGCAGTTCCCCTGCTTGCTCAACGCGTAAGCCAGGCTACGCTCACATGCACAGCCAAGAAACAAAAAGTGATCATCTACTCAATGGGGGCCATGTGATCCGCTCCAGGAAGTGCCAAATACACCAAACAATAGCAACTCACACAAAAATGCACTCAACTCTTGGGCCAGGTCCACACTAGGGGACAACATTGATTTTAGATGTGCAAATCCAGCAATGAGTCGTGTAACTAAAATTTATTTTTACTGCTGTCCTGTCAGCAGGAGATTGATGCGAGAAACTCTCCCGTTGACTTCCCTGACTCCTCACGACTGCCAGGAGCACCGGGGTCAATGGCAGTGCCATGACAGTTCAATTTAGCGCAGGCTCGCTGGGAGTGCTAAATTGAACCCTGGAAGATCAACTGCCAGCACGTTGATCTTCCCATAAGCATAGATGGACCCTCACTACTGACCAGGCTTGTTAACGGGGGCAGGGAGCAAAGGGGGCGACTCAAAAGAGCCCAGGACTTTCTGCCACCGCTACTGCAGCAATACCCGGGGCCCTTTAAACCTCTGCTGGAGTGCTACGTGGCATGTTCCAGGCAGCACTGAGTGCTGGGAGGGGTGGGCCTGCGCCCGTGCCCACACTGCAGTCCAGGCGCCCCTGAGGACTGACTGCACCCAGCTCTGCTCCGTCCAGGAGTGCAGAGTTGCCTCCTGTCCCACTTGCCCAGGGACTGGCGAGGCTGTCGGCTCCCCTGCTACTGACTAGGTTTTATTTATCGGTGGCTCAGAACATACATTTAAAAAGGAAAGGGTAGGAAAAGTCGGCTCCCTTGAGATTCTGGCCACTTATTAGACAACTCTTATTCCAGGCACAGCAATTTACTTCCAATAGGGTAGGTACAACTCTATCCACTGTGCTTTAACTCTACTCAGTAATGCCCTAATGTGCAGCAGTGGCGTGCCCTTACAGGCTTGAGCATCATAATTCTTTCAAGCGTTCCTGCAGACGGGACTAGTGAAGTCCATAGGGGTCTTGCTATGCCAGGGTTCTATGTTTCCTTTGCAAATACAATTTTTCACTCACCCCCTCCTGGGCTGTCATTTTGGAAAATACAACCTACAGGAAGCAGAGGGGTCACAACTCAGTGTGTTCCTTATGCTAGACACTGGGAGGCTGAGCTGCAGGATTCATGCTCTTCAGCATGCAACCAGAGGCAGCTATGTCATTTGCTAAGAGAAGGAAGCTGGCAATGACTTCCCTCCCGTCACCTCTGCCAGTCCACGGCAGGCCAGAAGCAGGGAAAGCCACTTTTGAAGCCGAGGTTTGGAATGATGGAGGTGGTTGGCATGTCTGTGAGTGCGGAGAGGAAGGAGCCAGGAGAAATACACCTCCCTGGGAGGGGGCCGTTGAAAATCTGACATGGATCCCGGCATCCTCACCGTACATCAATCCTCAGACTAGGTGCAGGGAGAAGGGACATTTCCTTGGTCACTGGTCTGAAAACACAAGTAGCTAATTTGAGGTACTGGGAGACTCTAACAGAGCACTTCTGCAGCACTGTAGGTCTTCCTGAGATGCACCTCACCTTCACAACAAGGAGCTCCCACCCTGATAACGAGAACAATTGGGCTCAATGGGCTGGCCTCGCTATTGAGATTGCCTACAAGAGCAACCACCTGTAATGATGATTTTGTGATGCTGGTAAGTCCCCAGTGGGAAAGCAAGTGAGACCCACCCGTGGCATTTCACACAGGATCCACAGCAGCTGGTAACAGCCTTGGGAGACTTCCATGGAGGAGATGGATCATGTGAAAAACCAACCCTCAGTGCATGACTCCGAATAAGGAAGGTGACACAGGTTAGAACCTGCTGACTGTGTTCCATTAAAATGCACACCCTCTCTTCAATGGAAAACATGAGAAAATCCCAACAAATGGGTCAGACTCAGCCAGTCTTCCTTGTAAGGAACAACTTCTCTGGCTGGCAGTAAACCTCCATGAAATAAAAGAGGACACCCAACGAGGGAGGGGCAGAAAGTGGCCCCACACCAAATGCATGAATGTATGAAACAAGGCTCTAACAGCATATTTTCTGTCTTCTTCTTTCTTACTGACGTCGCTTCCCTTAAAACCATTTCATTCACAACCAGGGCCAAATTTTGCTGTCAGTTACAGCAGAATGAATCTCGTGCAGTGGTTCTTAACCTGGGGTGCATGCACCCGGGTGCCCTTTCTGGGGATGCGAGACATGCCAGAAGTTTTTAGAAGGTAAATCATCGAAAACACAAATTAAGCAAGCACAACTACGTTGTTTCATCAAACCTATGTATGAATTCAGTTAGCCGTTAACTGTAAGCGCATCGGTCATAGGCTACTTCCACAGCAAACCTCCACAACAACTCTGGGCAGTACTTGCATATTTTTGTATGCCGACCGTACTGTTATTTGTGGTGAGTAATAACATAAAACTATTTCACATATATTTACTATGCATTTAAAAGTATATAGGCCCCCCACCTTCATTTTTGATAAGGGGTACAAGAACATATTGTGAGAACCAAAGGGGGACAGGCTGCACTATACGTTAAGAACCACTGATCTAGTCCAATGAGCTCTCCTGTAGTTAGAGGGCTTAATCTGGACCGATATGTAACTGAGCCCAGACTGTGACTTTCAGAAATAGGAAGCACAGTAAAGGGAAATTACAAGAAAATAATACATAATGATAATTAGGCTAACTTGTCTTCAAGACCCTCCCTTTGGCTTACTGACCTCTTTTGTAAAGTGATTGACGCCTGTGGATGAAAAGTGCTGGATAAGAGAGAGGAATTATTATTAATCACTCTCAGGGTATGTCTACACTGCTGTGCAGATCCATATGGTCAGGATCAATCTTCTGAAGTTTGATTTCACATGTCTGGTACAGATGCATGAAATCAAACTATCTGGGGTCGGCAGCTGAACCCTGTATTCCTTGATAGTGCGAGGAGTAAGGGCGGGGGCGGTTCAAGGGAGAGTTTCTCCATTGACCTCCCTCTGTGTTGACAGCCAGGTAAGTCAACGGCAGATAAGTCGATCTGAGCTACACAATTGCTGTAGCTACTATTTCGTATCTGCAATTGACTTAACTCTCTAGTGTGGACCAGGCCTCAGAAGCATAGTCTTTGCCGCTCCATGACTGCAGGGTGGGTGCTACATGGCCCATTGTCAAAGCTTTAATTAAACCCATACTAATAAAAAGGGTCTGCAATAAAAAGAACCCCAACCACCTGACACCAGATGGAGTTATCATCCTGCCTTAAACATCACCATGGCAACCAGCAGGCCTGCCAGAGACAGAGGATTAGGACTTCATAGGCGTACTGAGCAGTGGAGGCAGGTGAATACACAAGTGACCCCCTCCTCCCCATTTGCCTGAAAGTGTCCTTGGCAATAAATAATGAGCAAAGCCAAACACAGAAAATGTGATCTGAGCAGCTAAAACTATCAAAGATTCCAGCTCCCCTGTAACAAGCGCCTGGGAAGGAAAAGAAGGTGGGGGTGGGAGGAAGAGTTATTTCCCCAAAGAAACAGCCTACCAGACAAACTAGAGCACTTAACAACACAGCCTGTGTGAGATGTGACAGCAACAGAGTGGGGCCTGCGTGGAATGGGGCGAGAGGCTGCACAACAAAGGTGCTTCCGAAGTAGCGGGCGAAAGGCCGGGCTGGTGAATTTCAAAGTAGGACTGTGGATGAGAACAGACTGTTCCAGCTCTATTTGGTGAACGGCGCCTTTCTTGCTATGTGCTGTCTGCCCTTTATCCTCAGCCTGAAGCATCCCTTCACAGTCGGTATTTCCTTATTTATTCACCTCCAGACAGACCCTGAGTTCTATAGCTTCCAATGGAGCGACGGAAATTTACACGCACCGAGGATATGTCCCCAATATCTTCTTAACATAGCTAGAATTGACTGAGAGCCTTCCTTGATTAAAACCTCTCTCTACTCCATTTCTCATGGCACAGCTATATTGTGCATATCTGGCAAACAGAATTTGTTTGTCTGCATCTGTGACTGGTAATTCCCAAGCTTCTGTTAGCTGAAGAGATGCTATTGATAGACCCTTTATTTTGCTTTCCAAAGTACTGTTGCACATTCCATGCTTGTACACATAAGGCCATGGAGTAATAAAGAATGAAGAGCGTCAAATGGAGTCATTCTAGACACACACGTTGGTGTGTGCACATCGAATGAGACGAGCCAATTGAAAACTGAGTCACGCGACAAAGACTAGGAGCCACAGCACACAAGGAGCATAAATTGTAACTCAGCATAAAACAACATAAAGGAACAGCAACTCTCTGCTGTCTATTTCGACAATACAAAATTTCTCTTGTAGGATTTGGTTCAAACCATTAGGTAGCTAACAAGGCAGCTGTGCCAATCAGATCTAGAATCAGGTTGAGATTCCAAGTACCCTCAAAATTCATAGGTATTCAGTTCCAGGTTACTGGAGGGGGATTATCTTCAGTAGGTGCTTGTAAACTGTGAGTATAAACAAGGACTTCCCCTGTGAGAATGGAATGCTCTCAGTCAACACCAGGTTTGGGTGAGTAATTTGTAGCAAATAACTTATTAAACTCATATAGCCACTTTTTTCTGTTCACAAATTGACATCAAGCTGGCCACAGTTTTCTCAGATTTGTTGTTCAGAACTGCTTGTGGGAGACACTCCGTGACTTCTTCCTGGCCTGTGAGAGAGTTGGATATTTGAAAGTTGAGCTCTTTTTGATTTGTCACGAGATTTCTTTTTTGTTGCTTGACTGGATGAGTGCCATTTGTAAAGCCAGATTCAGAGACCTTTGCTCAGCATGAGTAATTCGTTGTTTGGGGAATAGTCCCACTGATTTTAGTGGGACAACTTCAGAGGTAATTTGATTGTTTAATTTGATTAACCATCATCTGCATCAGGTCCTTGGAATTAGGCTTCCTCAATGAAAAGTCATCTCAATGAATCTGAAATCTCCTTGTTGCAAATATTCGGCTTATAGTTGCTATGGTGGCAAAAGTGCCTGTTTGGAAAGTCATCTGTTAGACTATGCCCCAAAAGCAAAGAAAAAAAAAGATGCAAACACCATCCAAATTAATTCTTGTATAATTCAAATAGTTGTGTTCTTTTCCTTGCCTGCTCCCCATCCCTCTCCTTTTTGTTCCAATACTCAGCTGAATTCGACACACCAACTCCCTAGTTTTCTTTGAATCACAGCTGCTTATTTTATTGACAAAGCCATGTTGTACTGTTATTAGCAGTGCAGAACCAACACAGCAACTAAAGAGTGAGCCACGTACAATACTTCTTCATGCATGGTTAGTAAAGTTAAGCTTTGCATGCAGAATCATTATTATTGGTAGCGGTTTAAGAGACCCACGCCTCTTGATTTTTATATCCAAGGCAGCCAGGCTATCAGTTCAAAAAAATCATCTTTTGAATTGTAAACTCAGCAAATCTGATACAGAAACCATCAAGGGAGAATGAATGGCAAACCCCATGATGCCAGTTTTTATAGTCACTCTTCTGACTACAACTGCACATAAAGGCTTTAAATTAAGTTTATCTATTCTCCATGTATATGAAAGTAGATATCATTTTAACTATAGCATGCAACATGAATTGGACCTTCTTTTCCCCTTTGTTAGAGAGAAATTCATGTCCTTGATGCATGAGGACATTGAATGAGGAACTAATTTTGGAAAGGTTCAATGTGATGCGTTTGATAAGAAGCGTGCATCCATTAAACACAGGTTTGCTTTTAAACATTTGATGAGAGCAAAGAATGAAAGGAAAGATGACAGGTGGCTGTCACTCGAGTCTCAACTATATCATTCAGGACCACAATTCAAATAACTTCTTGCTGCCTGAAGTAAAGCAGTGCTGAAGGCCTTTATATTAACTTGAATCGCCTGCCTGCTCTAGCAGTAGCTACTATAAAGGAAATGCATTCACGTTCCTCTTCAGACGTGGTGAGAAAGCATTCTCTTTCAAAAACAACTCTGAACTTTACAAAGCTACTCAAGAGATGGGCCTTTCTGTAGAATCACATGCCTGTGCAATTAAAAACATGCTCACAAATCAAATGTACCCACATCTGTTACGCCTGATTTCAGCTCTTCTCAGTTGCAGGTCTTAGCCAGCACACACATCAAGAGGTGGAAATCTCAACCCTCTTCCCACACCAGGCTGGCATAGCATTGTAAAAGTACAGGCCCATTGATGAGGGTGGGCAGAGGGAGCAGTTGCCCCCAGGCCTGGGATTTCAAAGGGGCTTGGAGCAGTGCTGGCTTGAGATCCAGGTCCCTTTGAAATGCCACAGAGAACTGTGTCACCACTCCACATGCAGCTCTGAAAGAGCATTGGTGACTTTAAGCCCCACCCCTTCTACCTCTGGCCCCACCCCTTCCAGGACAGGGTGCTAGGACGACCTCTCACCTAGCTTCTGGGCTCGTGGTGGCTGTTGCCACCACCGTGTAAATAAGCATGACCTGGAGCTCGGAAAGTCTCATGCACTTTTAAAAACAGGTGAGCAAGTTGCGAGACTCAGGTTCCCAATACAAATGGCTGACTCGAGCGGATCTCTTATTCCAAATCCCTATGGCTAAATGCTGAAAGAGAATTTGGCTCTCCAAGGGCACTGGTACAGAAATAGCTGAGTGAGGCTGACTGAAGTGTGTGAATTCTAGCCAGGGTTTATTAATTTTGGTCCAAATGTATTTATTTGCATGCTCTGGTTATACACCCAGAGCAGGTAGTAACACCTGTCTGAGCCACACCTAATGCTCCGCCTGGCACTTTCCTTATCAGTGTTCACTAGTGGCCTTCACAGGCATAATTCCCAGGTATGTAAGTGATGCTGCTAGTCACATTCTTAATCAATTTTATCAGACACATAATGCAATGATGAAGAGTCAAACAAGACATGTTAACTTCCAGGGGGTGCGGGGTCGGGGAGACAGCATTTTTCTGATACCCACAAACAAATGCTCTGACATTTAGATGTATTAGATTCTGTTCTTCTAATAGCCAACAAGGTGAAGCTAATCAACTTCAATAAACCCTGCCAATTAAATTTCTTTCAAATAGGTTTGTTGTCACTTGCAGCATCTAATCTAAAAGCTATTAATACCGACTGCAGAGAAACAGAATCTCAGCAAACGAGGCGCTAGAGTTCTGGGACATTCCATTCCTTAATGCAGAAATAAGAGAGAGAATCGCATGAGCACACACATGAACATATTTATGTGTAGGCCCCTCTGCATATAGGAGCCTCTGGCTGTTGCTGTGTGCGACAATCTGGCTCTAGAAACTACCACTCCCATGACGCTTTGGGAAGGAAAGGGGGCATTTTGGCTAGGCTGGAAAAAGAAGATGGTGCTCTCCTGTTGTTGGAGAGTTAAGGCTGATGGAACAGAACACTTCAGTGCAAGTGTGAAGTTTTCTGCCAGACAAGAACTGCTTTGGGGAGCTGCAGCCTGTTAACGAGAGACCCCTGCAGGGAAGGAACTTTATCGGTGTCTGTTAGATCAGAGGGGCTGGTCAGCTTGTTGCCTTGCCTGGTCTGGCACAGAGAACCCTCACCCTGCTGACTGCGATCCAGTGAACAACAGCCGCATGCCAACGTAACCACGTAACTACAAGTTTGATAACTGAAGAGTGCACACTCTGGGGTCGGAGAACTGATGGCAGTACACATGCCAATTATGTTTCATTTATTTGTGTATACTGTTAATTGATTTCATTCATATTTAGTCTGTAACCCTGTCTGCTTAAGTTGCTAAGTAAAGGTGTCTGTTGATTCTTATGTGGTCTATTAGATATATATAGTATTTATAATTGCTGTTTTGGAGTTAAACCCAGATTATAACTGGAATAAGTTTAATGGTGGTTCCCAAAGCACACCATTTAGAGTGTACAGGGGTGAGCCAGGTGGAGGCACCACCATTTTACAGAGCTATAGAAATCAAGGGTGGAAAGGGGATTCCCAACTATCCAACATCACCACTGGGACACTCAGGATCTCCTTTAAGATTGCACGCATCAGGCACACAGACACCCAGGTGAATGCTGCTTGCTCCCGAGTAACCCAGGGAGGCGAGAAAAGGGGTTACATACATTTGATATTTTAATTAGTAACAGAGAGAAAGCCATGCTAGTCTACATACTGTCAAAACAAAAAAGCAGTAAAGTAGCACTTTAAAGGCTAACAAAATAGTTTATTAGGTGAGCTTTTGTGGGACAGACCCACTTCTTCAGACCATAGCCACACCAGAAAAAAAATTATTAAGGTGAGCAAATCAGAGAGCAGAGGGGTGGGGGTGGGGAAGTAAAAAATTAGATTAAGACAAGTATGGCTTAATCTGCCCCCCCCCCATACTTGGCTTAATCTAATTCTTGACCTTCCCCCCCACCCCTCCACTCTCTGATTTGCTCACCTTGATCATTTTTTTTTTATTTGTCCTCCTTGATTACTGTTTTTGGTTCTCTGTGCCTTAAATATTGCGTCTGTTCTGGTCTGGCTATGGTCTGAAGAAGTGGGTCTGTCCCACAAAAGCTCACCTAATAAATTATTTTGTTAGTCTTTAAAGTGCTACTTTACTGCTTTTTTGTTTTGATATTTTAAGATTGGAAACCTATGCAGGACTGTAACTTGCAGTCTAGGATCCAATCGTTTGGCCTTTCTCATTTACATGGCAAAGACTGGAACATCCACCACTGTAATCTGGCCTTTTCTCTGATATGCAGCCTACATTTTTATTGTTCACATTTTCTGTTCCTTAACCCTGCTGTGAGCCCCACCGTTTGGGAGTCCCTTTCTGGAAGACGCACACAGGCTCAGCACAGCACCCCCACCTGGAATCTGACTCCAGGGGCCCTCTGTTGGTCAGGAACCAAAGTTAAGTGGCCAGATTCTCAAAAGGGCTCGGGTTGCTGAATGAAGAGCACTTTGGAAATATTGCAGACAGGCTGCTGAATACTTGGAAAATGGGCCCCGGCAGCTTTTGAAAACTTGCCTCATAAAGCCTATATACGGCACACGGCATTACTCAAAGGTGCTCCCCAGTCTCTGACCCAGCATGCACTGCACGCTGCCTAAGCTGCGAAGTGTTCTGGGAGGGTGGTCTCTTTGCTTCTTCCACAGCTCTGGTGGGAGCCCTGGAGGGCTGTGGAGAAGCTGTGTGCATTCTCCTTTACAATCACTGAACCGCCGGGATTCGTAGGCCCTTCGCATACGGAGACTGTGTGCTTTTATATCACCTTAGAGCCCTTCTAGTTGCACTTATTTCTTCAGAACACAGCCCCAGAGGGCTCCGAGTGCAGGGCAGCTGGGAGCATCCTAGCACACCCCCTTTGTGCATCTCACAGCACAGCAGGGTGGGAGGTGGACCTGTGTGCTCTGCTTTGGAGGCTTGTTCAGAGCAAGTCAGAGACTCCAAGGCCAAAGGGGACCATTCTGAGCATCCTGTTTGACTCCCTGTGTCAGGAAGGCCAGAGAACTGCCCACAAAATAATTCCAAGAAAAGCACCTCATCTTGAAAAATCATCCCTGGTGGAGAATCCACCACAGCCCTGAGTGAATTGTTCCAGTGCTTAGTTACTCTCACTATTAAAGAGCTATGCCTCATTTCCAATCTGTTCCTGTTCTCAGCTGCTCCCCTCCGTCTGCTGCAGTCACCATGGAGCACTGCTGCTGCTCTTCTAAGCTGTGCGGAAAGATTCCAGTCTCGACTTCTCTCCAAAACCTGCTCTGACATCCAAAACTGCCTCGCCCTCTATTTCCTTCTCTAAATTTGATCCACCTAATGACTGACTTCCAATTATATGGCTGTCAATCCTAAAATCTCAGCAGTCCCTAGCATCTCCGCTAAGTCAGACGCCACATCATTCATTGAAATCTTTGCAACAAATCTTGGCTAACACAACTTTAGACAGCAGAGAGGGCAAATAAACTAGACAGCAATAAGCACCAGGATTCATCCTCCACATCACTAGAAGAACAAGGAACTGTAAATTCCCCAGGTCCTTACCCATGATGCTGGACATCATATTTTTTCTGGTTTGTAAAAAGTACAGAAGCAATCTTTAGTGCAAAGGGGACCGAAGTTTTACAAGAGACTCCTATACAAGTGAAAATAAGCAGGTAATAACTTATTTAGTCCCATCCTGCACAATTCGTTGCTACCACACCTTACAGAAATACACAGTTAAAATATAAGTCCTTCATGGCTAGGTGACAGCTAAAATTCAGCCCATGTTGACAGCACCCCCTGATGGCTGTTACATAATTTATGCAGGTTGCAGAGACATAGGCTTCATATCACAGAATCTGGGGATACCAACCCCTTTTTTAGGGGAGTCTGATGTGACCGCATCTGGGACTTTGCATCCCGCTTTCCATGCTGTTCCTCCTGAGCAGTTATTAGACAGAGGAAATGGAGGGAGTTTGCAGAAGAGCTACCAAAAGATCAGAATCAGAGAGGTAGCCATGTTCGTCTGTAGCTTCAAGAACAACAGGAAGTCTTGTGGCACCTTATAGACTAACAGATATTTTGGAGCCTAAGCTTTAGTGGGAAAAGACCCGCTTCATCAGATGCATGAGTGCGTGGGGGGGTTTTCAGAGGGGTATTAAAGAGTGGGGTCCCAGTAAGAGGGAGGGCCAGAGCTGACAAGGTCTATTCAGCAAGGTGGAAATGGCCCAGTACCAACAGCAAATACACCTCTGAAACCACCCCCTCCACTCACGCATCTGATGAAGCAGGTCTTTGCTCACGAAAGCTTATGCTCCAAAATATCTGTTAGTCTATAAGGTGCCACAGAACTTCTTGTTGTTTTTGAAGACAGACATTCACTTGGCTACCCCTCCAATACGAGTCTGAGAAGAAGTCCCACTGTTTGTGGTACATAACCTTACTCTGAACAAGATGGTCGAAATTATACCACAGCACTCAATCCCGCACGGGCAGAGAGAAGGGGTGGGTGACCCACTAGGTCACTGCCAACTCAGACATCTGTGGTTCCATAAGCTGCATCTAGCTCTGTTAGGGGAGAGGTGTCTCCCTTAGAATACCCTTCCGCTGAGTCAGTACTCTTAGTCTGGGCTGAAAAGGAATGGACGCCAAATGAACCTCTCAAAGTCTAGAGCAGGGGGTAAGCAACCCCTGGCATGGGTGCCAAGAGCAGCGTGAGAGCAGATTTTATTGGCACATGAGGCTGGAGCTCGGCCCCATCTCTCCTCCCAGACAGCTGGGAGCTTGCTCAAAGCCATGGTACCTGTGGATTAACAAAAGACCAGCTAATGCTACCTACCACCATCCAAGCAGTAAAGCTCTGCATCATAGTTTATTTATTAACGAAGCTGTTATAAGTAGGACTGTTATTGACTTTGAAATGTATCACCAGCATTCGGACCATACATAGAGGTCAAAAGGTCAAATTTCAGCACTCTGCCTTGGAAAGGTTGCTGACCCCTGATTGAGAGGATGGCCCTTCAGAGCAGGCCTGCTGGCAAGGGAGCAAGGGGGCAGCTTGTCCAGTTTTGCTCCCTGGACTGGCAATATCTTTGAGGGCCTCTACAACCAGGCAGCCCTGGAGGCCTGAGTTGGGGGCTAGCTGGGAGTTGGGCCGGGCTGCTGACAGAGGACCGGAATTGGCGAAGCCCCTGCTGGGGATGGATGGCCAGTGACCCCACAGGAGCCATGGCTCAAGCTCAAGTCTCTTTAAAACACAAGCTCTTGAAGGCAGGGTCTGTCTTCCTCTGTGTTTTGTGCAGCAGCTACAGCTGCTTTGAGCACAAAGAGCACTGAAGGACAGAACACAGCAGCTTTCTGGCAGGGGCATCAACCTCTTTTTGTGCAAAGGGGTTACATTAATCCTTCATAATGCCTCCTGGGAAGGGGCTACTAATTTGCAGCTACTTATCACTGTCCTTGAGCCAGAGCAGACCCACCACTCCTGGTAGGTTTGTATAGAATCATAGAATAGTAGGACTGGAAGGGAGCTCGAGAGGCCATCGAGTCCAGCCCCCTGCCCCCATGGCAGGACCAAGCACTGTCTAGACCATCCCTGAAAGCCATCTATCTAACCTCTTCTTAAATATCTCCAGTGATGGAGATTCTACCACCTCCCTTGGCAATTCGTTCCAGTGTTTGGTCACCCTGACAGTTAGGAACATTTTCCTAATGTCCAACCTAAACCTCCCTTGCGGCAATTTAAGTCCATTGCCTCTTGTTCTATCCTCAGAGGCAAGGAAGAACAAGGTCCCTCCCTCTGCCTTATGACACCCTTTTAGATACCTGAAAACTGCTATCATGTCCCCGCTCAATCTTCTCTTTTCCAAACTAAACGAGCCCAATTTTTTCAGCCTTTCTTCATAGGTCATGTTCTCTAGACTTGTATGCACACTCAGGGCAGCCGTGAGGCTTTGGTGTAACAACCAGGCCAACATTTGAAGGATGCTCACTAAATCTAAGGCCCGGTTTGAAACACCTTGACCCACATCCTCAAAAGTAAAGTGCACTTAGGCATCTCTTGCTCAAATCAATATTCAATTGGTCTGAGGGACCTAAGTATGTTTGAGGATCAGGGCTTTTCTGCTAGAGTTTCAGAGGTGCTGAGCATCTGCAGGTCCCTTAGCACATGACCCCAGCACCTCTGCAAATTGCATACAAGGGATCTCAAGTGGGGAGCACAAACGTCATTGACAATCCTGAAAATTTGACTGGAAGATCCCCAAACCTTCAGTGGTATTACTCACAAGCACGGAGGCAAGTGTCCATATGATTCTTTGTCAGCAAAGTTATTCCTCTATCCATCACCGTTAAACAAACAAACAAAAAACCAGCAAGGCACTTTTATTGCAGCCAAAGTTCATGCCACTTCTCTTTGGCTGTTTTGTGTGAGCAATTGCGACACAAGCCTGATCCGTAGGGGCGTGTTCTTCAGCATGTGTATTCTGGAAATCTGCCGCTGAGTTAGTCTCCCCCCTCCCCGCTCCATTCCCCCCCCACTTTTTTTGGTCTTTTGTCTTGCAGTCACATTTTCCTATTATAAATTGTTCTCAGTCATTGCTTGCTGTGTGGAAGGGGCACAGTGGAGGAATCTGATGACCTAACTGGCTGTTCCAGGAGAAACAGGAGATGATATTGTTTCCTGACAATCGCACAAAGGAAATAAATTGAAAAAAAAAAGTGAAAATATTTGTCTCTGATATTTTTCAGCCACAATAACACCCTTTGGTGTCACTTGTAAAGCAGGTAACACACATCAGACAGACTTGTGATACTTAAGTTGACGGTGTCCTTTTAACGTCCTGTTGAGACGAGTGAATCAGTTCACACCTCTCTGGGAACTGCACTGTTCTTTAAAAAAAATTACAAGGTGAATGAATTCAGCAGACTCTCAGGCTGGCATGGTGGCCAGATAAATTTATCCAGTGGGATACAGCTTATGCACATGATACAGCCAAATAGTAGCACTTCAGAGGACTGGGGCTGCAGCTGAACTCAGCTCTATTTAGGCAGTGCTCCCTCATTTCCATTGAGAACTAAGAACCATTGCAAAATCTGCCTCACGTGTGTGAGAGGTGTTATTACATTTGATTTGGAATCCCAAAGGATGCCAAGAATGCCATCTCTTAAAGCTGACGTGTATCAGAATGGCCTGTGTTTTTACCTCTGTTACCTGCCCTCCGTTCTGTTTTGGTAAACTCTCTTGTTTTCTTCTTCTTGTGATTTATTATTTGTATTGCAGTAGTGGTCAGGAGCTGTGGTCATGGACCATAACCACACAGTGCTGTGCAAAAACTGTGGAACTGCCAGCCCTGCAGTTCCCTCCACAAAATGCCACTAAAAATCCCATGCCTGCTGGCTCATCATGTGCAATGTCTCTTCTGTCGCATGTAGCACTTCTCGTGAATGCTGGCAATAGACGTGCCAGGAGACTGGCTCACAAGGGCTATTTCCAGTCTGTGGTGCTGGCAATGCAATGAAAACAGCAGCCCTCTTGTGCTGTTCCTGTTGAGTCTCCCTGAGTCTGTCTCTGCAGTGTTGTGCTGAAGGCACAGAACCAGCATCCATTTCCATTTCCATGGACGTTCATTGTTTTAGGCAATAACGCACAAACTGCAGCGACCTGTATTTGGACCTGAATGCCAATAGCTGATTAAAACATGACTTTGAACATCTTAATTTCAGGAAACGCAAGGAGGACATGTGCAGTCATGACTGTCCACAATCACAACAAATCCAGCCCACTTACATGAGTGCATAGGACTAGCTGGATGCTTCAGTTTAACGCATTCGGTTTAGAGCACCTGCATCCTCTGCAGCCTCATTAGCGTCTCCGTAAGCCTAACCATAAGGTCGCGCATGCTGCTGGAAACCATTTTCCTAGTAAGTTCATGAATATTCACTGACTCTGTTTCCACACATGCATTCCTTTATGAATCTCAAAGGCTGCTTGCTGTTGGTTACATCCAAAATACAAACATAAACATATACTCCTATATGCCAAACTCTAGCAAACAAGTGTTATAAGCACTGGCCAAAATACTTACAACAGGATCAGGTCGAGGAGACACCTTCCCATCCTGGCATGACTCCAGAGGGGTAAGGAAAAGCTCTGACAAAGAACCCCTAGAATACACTATAACAAACAAGTGTTGTCATGGCTGGTTATTAGACCTCAGCTAAAAGCCTGATGAAATTGTTTATGGTGGAATGCTCTTCAAAGTTTTCTTCTCATCTTATCCTGCCATATATTTTCTTAGCTATTGGACTAAACAATCCTTGCTAAATAAAACGTATATAACCAATTACTCACTTCACCTAGTAGCTAACTAGGTTTTCTTCATTTCTTTTATTTAGTTCACACCTTAGGTAGGGTAACACTGGTATTTCAAAGATCACTACAATTTAACACAAACAATTCGTCTTTTTATGATCTGACTCTTTTGGGTCATATACCCTATGTCTACATGAGCCCCTTCCTCTCAAAAAGGGAATGTTAATGAGTGGGTTCAAAAGATGCTAATGAGGTGCTGCAATGAATATTTTCGAATCGTGCACCCCCCATGGAGACGGGACCTTCCAAAAGGACCCTCCCCAGTTTTCGAAAGCCCTTCTTCCTATCTAGTGTTAGGCACTTTCAAATTGCCGTGGCTGCCATTAGGCTAATGAGGTGCTCCATATTCATTGCAGTGCCTCATTACCATCTTTCGAACCCGCTCATTAGCATGCCTCTTTTGAAAGGAAGGGGCTCATGTAGACCCAGCCATACTTGCTGATAGCCAAACTCAAAGGCCATGTCTACACTACAAGCATCTTGTAGACAGAGAAATCTCAATAGAACATCTGTCGATGGGTTGCTGCTACCCATGACTTGCTCTGTTGACAGAGAACTACCAGACTGCACTGCCCTCTGGTGACAGAGTGGAATGGCAGCTCTGCAAAGACGGCTGCCCGGCAACTGTGAGCCTTCTCTGTCGACAGAAGTGTCTACACTGTACTTCTCTCGAAAGTACGCTGCGACAGAGTGTTATGCCTTAAATTTCGGAGACATAGCACAGTTCTGTCCAGACTGTGCCTACAGAAGGCTTTGACAGTGTAGACAATCCCTCAGTTCTGTCAACAGAACTCTCCAGTGTAGACGCAGCCAATGTGAACCCATAGTTCACTCAAACTTAATACAGGCGTATATTCCTGCACATGCCTCACATGGGCTTTCTACTGTCAGGTGTCCAAACGGCTTTGGTGCTGTTTGCTTACACATCTCTCTGACTGTAGCATCTCACACATTTCCTCATACAATAGGGAAGTGCTACCACCCTCATTTTACATATGGGAAACCGAGGCACAAAAAGTTTGGAGTTTTTATTTCTGCAGGGCTCACTGTAAGCTTGCCTTTTTCCCTAATGGAGCTTGGTCCAATAAATCAATTTCAGTGGAAGTCAAGAGCCCAAATACTTTTGTGGATCTGGACCCAAGTGACTTACCCAGGAGTCACAGATGGAGTCAGTTAGAGAATCAGGATTTGAGCCAGATAAGTCCAGTGGCCCAACCATGAGATCACCCTGCCTGTCTACTGAGGCTTTCTCCCTTTCTTCATTTCTCATTTTGTTTTTTCTTGGCCAATGATTAGTGTGGGTTTTCCATTGCTAGTTACCATTTCATTTAATACACTAGTTTATTTATTTCAGTGTTGCTAACAATTTCTGGGGGAGTTTGTTTCATGGAGAGGGTTTTCTTTCAACTACCTAAGATAAAATAGAGAAGAGTCATCAGTACTCATGCTCTGCAGTATTCATTGTTCAGCTGCAGGCTGCCAACTGTAAAACCCTTCCGCTTCTGAACCAGTGTACAAATAGGGACTATGAGCCTCGTCCTGAGACATCAAGCACTGGGTGCTCTCTGACACACATCACCAGACTAGAGGAACCATGACATGACCATTTCCTGCACTTTCTTACAGAGCCCCACAAAATGAGTCACCTTCCATGACAAAACACCACAGAGACAGACAAATCTCTCTTATCCTGAGACCAGCATGGCTTCCACAACACAGCAAATAGAACACTATTAAGAAATTCATGGAAGTGTTGAGCCATGAAACCCTGACCACTAAGCAGAGTGGGTAGGTTTATTGCTAATTTGGTCACTCATGGGGAACCTGGCAGACTTGCTTTTCTTAACTGGAAATGTCAATGACCCAGGTTTGACTAGAATCCACATGATGGGTGCTCCAGAAAGAACAAACAAATAAATATGTAGCCAAATTCTCAGGAAAGACTTAAAGGAAAAGGCCAAAATAGAGAAGACCAAAGAGAAACACAAAACCTCATCTGACCCCTTGCACAGGTCAGAAAGATCTTCGAAGACCCGACTAATCAAGGGATATTGTGACCTTTGCACTTGAAAGCCCTTGAATGGTGTGAAAAGCATAAATACAAGTGGAGGCACATCTGAGGTTAAGTGCAAGGTGTTTTCTTTTCCTCCTTAGTGAGCGATGTCCCAATCGTGTCTCCAGTGCACCTATTTTGCTAGTTGTGAGCATACCCAACCAAAAAAGCAGCATCTGTAAACCATTCAGTGCAGGATCTGTCTTGTACTCTGTGCTGCATCTGTACAACTGCATCTAGAGCTTGGATGAGCAATACTGCAATAACAATAATTATCATAGAACCTGGAAAATTAGGGCAGGAAGGTACCTCAAGAGGTCATCAAATCCACACCACTGGGCTGCAGCTGGACCAAATAAATCTAGTCTGTCCTACCCACCTGTTCTTAAAAACCTCAGAGGATAAGGATTCCAGTGATTAGATACCCAGACATCTAGAAAGCTTTCCTAATATCTAACCTATATCTCCCTTCCTGAAGGTTAAGCCCACTGCTTCTTGTTCTACCTTCAGCGGACAAGGAAGACAATTGAGCATTGTTTCTTTCTAACAGTTTATTTCCAGGTCTGCCCTCAGTCTTCTTTCCTCCAGCCCAAGCAAGGTCCCACAGAATGGGTGAGTCTGAAGAGATGTCAGCCCTAGTGCAAGCACAGTCATGTAAAGGAAGTTCTCAGCCATACGTTTCTCTTGAGGCCTCACAACATCTGGCAGCTGCCTAGTAACTCATTCAGGAAGCTTGCGGTTAGCTGGCACCCCGTCTTGGCCATTACTTTCCATCCTGGGTTTACCTGTGCATGGTCCAGAATCCCCTACTGCCAAGGAACACAAAAGACAGTGAATTCCTGGCCTGGGTGGGAGGAGTTGCCCAGCACAAAGCACTCAGTTGGAAAACCCACTGATAAAGCCACTGTGGCAGCTGATAGGAGCCTGGTGCCAGCCCTTCAGAGCTATATGGTGCCACACTGCTCTTTTTCCCTTGTCCCATGGCATTATGCAGGGAGCATCCAGGGGCCAAGCTTAAGAACCCAGGGTGGAGGCTATTTCGAAATGCAGTGTTACGTTGAGCAGCATTATTCTGATACAACCTATTTCAGACTGGCTTACTTTGGAATAAGGCTGCTGTATAGAAATACCTTGAGATGCCCTTCTGCACCCACACCTCTGGGATGGACCCCTTGGCCTATACAATCCTTCAGCCCGTGGTTGTGAGGCTGCAGAGAGGCTTTGTGGAGCTTGGATATGGCAGATACACACACAGTGTGCTGGCTCCCCACAGCTGGCCCCTGCAGTACAGCAGAGCTACACTCATGAACCAGCACTGGGGGCAGCTCCCAAAAGAGACAGAAAGAACTGTCCTGGAAGATAAACACCAGGTTTACCAAATGTGCCTTCCTTCCCCCTGCACAGTACAGCATGTGCCCACAGTAGAGTAGTAGAGCAGTTCACGCCTCAGCTTATCTCACATCACGCTTCTGAGCAGCTAGGCCTGCAGGCCACATCTCTCCTGACAGTTCCCGGCATTCTCTACTCACAGCTGACCATGTGGAACTGTCTCTCAACTCTTCCTTGAATCCTCTCTGAACTCTCCACGCTACAAAGCCTCTCAGTGGTTAACTGGCCACTGCTCAGCTTATTTGTACTTTGCACCTGTTTTGCTCACCTACTCCCTCCCCACCAACTGCCGTATTGAAGCGTCTCACAGTCTGTAATGGATCTGTCTGCCGAACACCCCTGGGAAGCAGGTCATTAATACAGATGGGGAAGTGAGGCACAGGGGGATCTGTTAAGACCTGTCCAGGGTCACAGTGCAACACTGCAAAGCTCTTCGGGGGCAGGGTTTCGTTGTCTGACTTTTGGTTCTGTGTTTGGTAGCTGGTGTAATGAACCATGCACAACTGTGGTGCCACAACCACCAGAATGAGCATTTTTAATGCTATGCATTAGGAATTAGGTTTGTCAATCTTATATTTAACATTAATACTGCAGACTTAATGCCTGAACCAACAATACCCTTGTAACACTGCATGTACAAGTACCCGACTGTGCCAGCTGATATCAATCAGCAAAGCTTCAACTGATGCTGGTCTACACCAGCTAAGAATCTGGCTCATTGATGGACACAGGCCTCCTCACTTACTTAAGTGCTTTGGCATACAGGGGCTTTAATTCATGACATTTGCTATTTGCTTTTCTGTTTACATGACTCTCTCTTTGGCCTGCTCATTGAGTTTGAATGTATTTGACAACACTCTGCTGTTAATAGCAAGGAAGCAAAGAGCCACAAATTGGTGCCACCTACTTAGCAAAATGGTTGATTTGTGGTTTCTGAAAGGTCTTGTAGAGGCAGATGGAAGCAAAATTAATTCTGGTTTGGCTGTGAATCACTGCCATTAAGCCACCAATGAATGCAGCTCACTTCTATTTGAGATGTTCTTTACTAGAGGTATGCTTGAGGAAACTGCAACTCCTTTTATGAGAATGCTCTTCTATAGCTTACACAAGGCCCAGTTCTGACAGGTGACGCATTCCCTTTATGGTGTATTGAGTACCTGTTATATCCCATTTAAGTTATTGGAAGCTGGAGCTGCAGACAGGAAACCTAGTTACAGCTGAGACCCAGAACTGATTCAGATCTTTCTTGGAATTTACATATGCCATAGAAGTCAAAAGGTATATGCCAGATTGAGGGATTTCTGGAGCTGTACCTATTCGGATAGATTGATGATAAGCAGTCATTTCACAGACATTACTAGAGATGGATGAAGCAATTTAGCAGTAATGGAGCCAACCCAAACAATCCTGAATGGAACTCATGCATTTGTTCAGATGCAAAAAAGGCAAGATGGGTGAGATCTCCACATCCTTTTCGCAGCTACTTTACTTCCACCATGGTCATAATCCTTTACGTCCCTGGATCTGCAACAGGTCCAGGGTACTTCTTCCCTACCAAAGAGACAATATATCCTGTCCTCTGCCAGCAGACATCTAAATGGCCCCTTGCACCTCCTTCAAAGAACAAAAGATTCAGCAGCTCAGCCAGCCTTGGTTCTGTGCTCTCAATCCTAATGAAATCAAATATCGGGCCCACCGCCAATGGCTGCATGGTGCAAAAGGATGTGAAATATGAAAGCAGCAGTCCCTGCTAGGCCCCCATTACACATTCTCTGGTGGCAGAGGGGTAACTGCGAAAAAGAACACCCTACTGGAGAATCAAGGACTGGGCAATATCATGTCAAGGCCTGCTCAGAGTATGGATGGCAAGAGCAAGGACGCTACTATTCTTCAACTCTGAGGAGAGCAGGTCCAATGACAGGTTTTCCAGCACCTGTGCAATTTCACGTTGGAGTACATGTTTTTGGATGTAGAGTAGAACCTTCCAGTGAATACATAACATCTTGCTAGAGTCATTGTGAATTCTGTGGTGACATTGGTTTGCTCGAGGAAGGACAGTGAAATTATCACATGATGTCATGAGAAATGTTACATGACCTCAGGGTAATACCAAAGAGGTCTAGTCACTGTACATGGCTTTTTAAGGGCCGTGGGAAATGCATGAGACACTCATGGAGCTCAGTTGTACTGGCCTGTTTACCTGACTTCGTTTACTTGCACACACCCGTTGAGTAGCTCTCCTTTTTGTACACAGTGAACCACATTTTCTTGTTTAATACGCTGGTTAGAAAGCATTTAATTCTATCCCAGAAAGTTTAATAATTACAGTAAATTACACTGAAGAGCAACAATGTGATTGGATGTTTACAGATTGTGTGTGACTAGTCTGTCTATGGACTACCACAGTCAGGCAATCATCAGTTCCATTTCATTTTTTTCAATCTGATTATATTGCTAAGCACAATGGCTAGAATTTGTTGCAGGAGTTACAGAGTAGCACTTTTAAGCACAGCTAAATCAAAACACTAAACCTTGAATTTGAACCTTTTCAAAATGTTGGGTGAGTTCGCAGTTTGCTTTTAACACTGGACCCAAGCCACAATCCAAAGGGGGTAGGGTGGGAAGTGAGTCTATTTCATAGTCTGGATGTCACCCAAGTCTCAGGAGACTCAAGAGAGCAGACAAGATCATGGGCTCATCAGCTGGCAATATTTCAGTGTTACTGAATCCAGACCCTAGGCTTCCTTCTGCCTCAAAATTGACTCTAATCCCAGCCTAAATCAAACACAGCTCTGAACACTGTAATGCTGGTTAATCTTATCTTTTCAGTTTAGCAATGAAAATTCCCACAAGCCCAGGCATTCCCATTACCATGCCTATGGGTGAGAAAGACTGGCTGAGATGACTTATGGAGTCAGCCAAGGCTATTCTTTTATTTGACCAAATATGTGAAAGAGTGAGGATTATATTTCCTGAGGCTGAAAATGGGCAGGAATAAAATGATCCATTTTCGCAATGGAGAGAGGCAACCAGCAAGGTCCTCTAGGGATCCATACTGGGGCTTGTGCTGTTTAAACTGTTGAGTAATGATGCAGGAAGTGAATAGGGATCTGGCAAAATTTGCCAATGATACAAAATAATTCAATATAGTTAAATCCAAAGCTAACTGCAAAGAATTACAGGGAGAATCTAACAAAAATGGGTGTTGGGGCAATAAAATGCCAGATGAAATTCAACATTGATAAATGCAATGTAATGCACACTGAAAAAAATAATCTGAACTATAACTGGACAGTTATGGATTCTTAACTAGCTATTACCTCTAGGAGAAGAGATCTTGGAGTGACCATGTATAGTTCTTAGAAAACTTCAGCTCAGAGCACAGCAGCGGTCAAAAAGGACTGACAGATTGGTAAGAACTATTAAAAGGGGAGAGAAAATGAGACAAAATATCATAATACCACTATATAAATCCAAGGTGTGCTGATCTGTTTTGGCCACCCTATCTCAAAAAAGATATCAAGGAATTGGAATGGTTCAGAGAAAGGCAGCAAAGATGAAACAGGGTGTGGAAAAGCTTTCATATGAGGAGTTCAATTCAGTTTAGAAGAGATGGTTAAAGGAGGATGTTAGAGTTAGACTTGACCATCATAGAATGGAACAAAGTGTTATGGACCCTTCCTGTAACATAAAAAATCAGAGTGACCTGCTTAAATTTACAGTCAGTGGGTTCAATACAAAGAAGTATTTCTCACACAGTGCCCCATTACACTGCATGCCTCATTGTCCTGTGATGCTGGAATGGCCAAAAGCGTAAGTTGGTCCAAAAAAGAACTAGATAAATTCAGGGAGGAGACACGTCAATGGATGTTCTGTACATTCCCCCCAGATCCTCTGGCACTGGATGCAGACACTGGATACTGGCTAGATGGATCACAGATCTGACCCACTGTGGCAGTTCCAGTGTTATAAAGCTCACAGGACAGCTGTTGGAGAGCTGCGTGCCACATTAATGTTGAGAAATTCTTATTTATTAAAAATGTGTTCTAGAAGCATTCATATTATTATCCACATTTTCTTGTTTAATACATGGATGAAACACCTCCAGTTACTGGGCATGCTGTCTCACCCCAGTCACCGCCTCAGTCAGCCTGAGGACATAAAGTAGGTTCCTCTACATGACCATGGTGTGATGCTACTCCACTCAGTGTATTGTAACGTCTGCCCCATGCTTTTAGAATTTCACTCTTTCTCCTGCCTGTTGGTAGGTCTTCTAAAGTGAGGTTTGTTTCTTTACCTTGCATACTGGTTTGAGCATTGGCCTGCTAAACCCCAGGTTGTGAGCTCAATCCTTGAGAGGGCCATTTAGGGACTGGGGCACAAACATTCAAAAAAAGAATATCTGTCAGGAATGGTGATAGGTCCCCTGCTTTGCATGCAGGGGACTGGACTTGATGACCTCTGAAGGTCCCTTCCATTTCTGTGAGATACGTATAGGTATAAAAAACAGGTAAAAATGGAAAGAGCTATCCTTGATTACATTCTGAAACAATATGGCTGTCACCGAACAGTCTATATATATCAGGGTGTAGGAGTATGTGGTCAGGAGTAGATGGTCTTCTTGGACCTCCCTGCATCTCACAGGAAGGACCAATTTTGTGGCTATTTTTTATTTGTATTATCGTAGAATCAAGCCCCAGGATCCCACGACACCAGGTCCTGCAGAAACCATTCCAAGTAGGAGTTCTGAGCTGCTTTCCTGTAACATTTTGCAGCTGTCACTGTGACATATTGAAGCATGCACCTGTATTTAGGTGAAATGAAGCTTTTGCCAAAAAGCTACACAGAACCTGTGTCTGTCCTTGGTAGGTTCCAGGTCAGTTAGATCCTTACTGTGTGCAAATATTTTCCACGTACGTTTGGAAATTCTTGTTATGGCAGGGACTGGGGGTAGCAGGATTTGGAATACCCGCAATTTGACAGTGCTGCCCTATTGTGACACTAGGACACTGATGCAAACACTGACACAAGGGGCAGGGTTCCACATCAGACTTCTGCTGCATAGAGAACTTGATGTTTTAATGCATTTTGTGAAAGCCTGCCACCTAAAAATTCATCACAACAGAGGCACCTGGAGAGACTGTAAAATGTCACCCACCCACCTCTGCAGACAATAACCCTTGCTGAGTTCACCATGCAGATACTGTCTTGGAATGGAAATCACAACTTAATTATATTCCAAGGAGTGTAGGAGGGATTCAATGGCAGATTTCATTCTGAAAACAGGCAGGTCTCACTTGGGCTGGAAGTCAGGATATTAATGTTACTCATTTTAATTTTCTCTCTGAGTCAGATTCCCACTGTTCGAATCTGAGCTCAGTTTGTTCTGTTCATTATGATGGAATCTGCATGAATCCGACATTAAACTGATTATCTCAGAAAACAGTAGCAATCATTCCTTCTTTTCCTGTGTACACTTGAGATTATATCTTTGTGGCTGACATAAAAATACACAGCAGGAATAATAAGATGGAGGAAAAAAAAGACATTTGCTTCAAACACTAGGCATGGGGTTCTTAAGAAATGGGGAGCAAACTCTACCCTAACGCACATGGGTACAAACCATATTTCAGTAGCTATACACAGGGGTGGACTGGGGACTGAATGTGGCTCTGTGCTTTCTAGCTAGGTTTCCAATCACAATCCCCAACCACCTGGCATCTTGCTGCCTCTGTACTTCACAAGGCCCATGGTGTAAGATGTGGCAATTCTGCCTCTAACTCCTGACCTGTCCTCTGCGTGTTTGACCACACATATGCATCTGTGCAGTCTTCCACACCCGCAAGCACCCTTGTCCATCCACATTTAAACACTCCTTCCGTCACACTGGCATTGTGCCCCAACCATCATCCCTTCTATCCCCTCATCCCCTGCCCCACCACATACAGGCCCTAGTCAGCAGAGTTGGAGTTAGTACATGTGGCACACAGAGAGGCCAGAGAGGAGTTTGGGATCAAGGCTGAAGCTGTTGACAGGATAAAGACACTGCAGTAACAGAGGAGGTGAAGGTGTGACATTAGAGCATTGACAGGACTCTTACACCAGTGAGTGGAATATTCGTCTAAATACACAGAGCTGAACAAAGTAGCAACACAGTAAGTATTTCAGTGCAGAAAGTGGAGACGTGGTTATGTCTGCAGAAGGTTATGTCTGCATTTGCATGGAAGAGATGCCGCAGGATGGTCTCAAACAAGAGACACCCACAGAAAGACAGAAGAGAGAAAAGAGGGGAACTAGCAAGACTGGCAAGTGGACAATTCAACTGGTGGGCCAATGATTGTCCACTGCCAATTGTAAGAGAGGGACAGGTTTGGAGACAGGACTGAAACTGAGGAAGCAAGGTACCTGCTTAGAGAAGGGTGTGATGCAATCACTGGTCGCAGAACTGAGATCACAGAGAGAACATACACTTCAATCAGAGTAAGCAGAATTCAATTTTTAAATGTTAATCATTCCAATGGATCACACCGATATTTATTTTAAAACATTTTTCTGATTTTATCTATTTACACTTTCACAGTTGTGGAAAGTTATGGGTTTTAAGCATTTTTAAATATATATCTCTTTGAATTTTTACAGTTGTAGGAAATTATGGTGGTCAAGCAACAAAGGGTTTAGACAATAACTATTTAATAACAGCAAGAAGCCCTGTGGCATCTTAGAGAATAACTGAGTTACAGGACTCCTCATCATTTTTACAGAGATGCAGAATAACATGCCTATCCCTCTCAGACTATCTAATGAATGTAGGTGCTGAGACTCACACCATTAACATTTAATAACCTTTCATACATGAATTGTCAATTTCATATGTCTAAATATTCAATGGAAATATGCTTAAATCCAACTTAGTAAGTTCTCAAGCAGACTTTGCTTACTTTGTCTATTCTTAAATGTTGATTATTATTAATGGAAATAACTTTTGTTGGGCTTTTTTGTATGAACAGTGAAATTATATATTGACAGCGACTGATAAAAATGCCATCCTTTGAACCCTATCAAGTGAGAGCAGTGATCATCTGACAACAGGAGCCTCATTATGACAAGGGCCAATCCCAGACTGTAGACTGGCAAGGGACTGTTTTGGCTTTTTTTTTTTTTTTTTTTTTTTTTTTTTTTAAAGAAAAAGCGGTGAATGTGGCACCTTTTTGGGGCTTTGGGGAAGGGGAACAGAGCAGGGTTAGTTAGAAAGAAAACACAACTTATACAAATAGAGCTAAACAATGTTGCTAAGCCTTTGTCTCCATTATGTGTTGGACTGACGCAACAGTGATTGATTCACCGGCCATTGATTTATTGTGTCTACTGTAGACGTGATAGATCCAATTTCCAATGATGTTAGTACTCTACCAAAATGAGAAGAGCATCCATCATCAGAGGGAGAGCAGCCCCTGCCGACTTTACTGCTCACAAGGTGCTCTGGTAGGCATGTTGACCTCTGTTGCACTGTTTGCATAGCTGAAGTACATTGACAATACAGGTAAGTGTAGACAAGGCTTAAGACTTGGTCAGAAAGGGATATTGCCTCCAAATCTACAGGAATGAAAGTTCAGTCAATGAGTACCTTCTATAAAGCAACTCGTCTAATAATGAGCTCACAGACAGGCTCCAGGAGGGAAGAGATTCTTCTAAAAAGGTCTGTTTCTGTACAAAGGGAATGTCAGGCAGGGAAGGACACTAAAGCTGCGTCTACACGTGCACGCTACTTCGAAGTAGCGGCACCAACTTCGAAATAGCGCCCGTCGCGGCTACACGCGTCGGGTGCTATTTCGAAGTTAACTTCGACGTTAGGCGGCGAGACGTCGAAGTCGCTAACCTCATGAGGGGATCGGAATAGCGCCCTACTTCGACGTTCAACGTCGAAGTAGGGACCGTGTAGACTATCCGCGTCCCGCAACGTCGAAATTGCTGGGTCCTCCATGGCGGCCATCAGCTGCGGGGTTGAGAGATGCTCTCTCTCCAGCCCCTGCGGGGCTCTATGGTCACCGTGGGCAGCAGCCCTTAGCCCAGGGCTTCTGGCTGCTTCTGCGGCAGCTGGGGATCTATGCTGCAGGCACAGGGTCTGCAACCAGTTGTCAGCTCTGTGTATCTCGTGTTGTTTAGTGCAACTGTGTCTGGGAGGGGCCCTTTAAGGGAGCGGCTTGCTGTTGAGTCCACCCTGTGACTCTGTCTGCAGCTGTGCCTGGCACCCTTATTTCAATGTGTGCTACTTTGGCGTGTAGACATACCCTCGCAGCGCCTATTTTGATGTGGTACCGCGCAACGTCGAAGTTGAACATCGACGTTGCCAGCCCTGGAAGACGTGTAGACGTTATTCATCGAAATAGCCTATTTCGATGTTGGCTTCACGTGTAGACGTAGCCTAAATGTACAATTTCTGGCTTGTACATTACTCCTCCATGCTTTTATTTCACTCTTGCCAATAAAGCATTGATGACACGACTGCTGCCTTAATGCTTGATGCACATTACAGTATTCACAGGAAGAAAAAAAAAATCAGGAAACTTGTACTGTGGAATTGATTTAACAGGACTGCCACAATCTGGGAGGGACTTAGGAAACAACTTATGCCTAAAGCTACAAAAGCCCTAACGCCATACCGCCTTCTTCCAATTAAAACACGGGCACCAAAATCTAAGCGTGAAATAAAGGAGGGTTTTGTGCCACTGGAGTCATGTTAATTTCAGGCACGGTGTTCAACCATAGCACCCTTTGTAACAAGAGGTCACATGATTCTTCTGAGTGTTAACTCCCAAGGTGGTTTTGCAGTCTCCATCTGCACAGATTCTTTAATCACAGAAAAAAAATTGTGGAATTTGGTATCCACCTCCATGGGTGGATGCTAACCAAAGGTACTGCACCGTCAAAATGTAATAATATTGCAGGGGATGGGAATTTCTCAGGAGCATCCTGCTAGGTGCAGAAGGTGACACTATGGAGTCCTGCTTTGTCATTTTAAGAAGCCATTTTCACCACTGAACATAACTGAGCTGACAGAAGAAAGATGTCCATCCCGCCCTCGTGAACCCAAGAGGTTCTGCTTGCAAACACACCTTTCCTTGCACTCTACCCAGATGCTAGAGCAAGTGAATCTGTGCAGTATTTGAAGGGATTCACAACTTGTGCATTGAACAGGGAAGAGCTGAGACTGTGTAGTGGGTGAGGGAAGTCTGCTCCAGCTGCAAAGTCCACACACAAAATCACACTGTGCTGTGAGGAATGGAAAGAGGTGTAAATAGCAACCAGTGAGGAGAAAACAAATGAAAAGGAAGCTTCTGTGATGGGACTGCCTAGTATAAGAATGCATATACAGAGAGAGCCCTGCGCAGATACCAGATCTGGAGCTGCATCCTAACTGTACCTGCAAAACCAAGCTGCAGATATCCACATCCTTACCCGGGGATGCAGATACCTACGGACATAAAGTGGATATCTTCAAATCTGCAGCATTCTAGATGCAGAATTTGTATCCACATCTGCAGCTATATGTGCAAAAATAAGCTGTGGAAATCTGCAGATTTGCTGGGTTCTTTGCATCTTCTGTTTGCTTTGATGAATTGACAGTAAAAAATTGCATTAAGCCAAAAATGCCAAATAGTGGGTGTAACAGGAGAGCAATAGACACTCATATTTACTAAGCAACTCTCTTCTTTTAAAATGACATGGACAAGGTACACAGAAAAATCAGGGAACTTAATCCAAACTTCTTGACCCACCACTAATTCGAGATTCAAAATCTTTAAACCCCCCACCCCTGCCATTTGGCAAACTCACAGCAAAGTCAATGGGAATTTTGCCTGCTTAAGGACCAAATAAGAACCAAAGTCCTGTTTCTTCTCTCACACCAACTCTACACAGAAACAACTCTATGGACTTTGGTGGCATTACTTTTAACTTACATTGGTATAAATGAGAGGTGAATCGGCCATAAGGGCCAAATCCTGTCCTCAGTTTACAACAGTATTTATCTGGTAGACTTTTGTCTGCGAAACCAGGAGCAGAATGGGGCATCAAATACTCCCCTTCGACTCTGGCCCACAGATAGTTATTGAAGGCAGACTATCACAACTATTTCACTAAAGGTGAAACAGAGCAGTTTGTGAGGGTTGGTGGACCCAAGTATCATTGTTCCTGGTAAAAGCTCAACTAGACACTTCTTCAAAAGGTGCTAAAATTTCACACTACCATAAGTGTTATATTTTAGTTAGCATTCCTCCATTGCTACAGCCGTCCCTCCCAGAGCTCTAGAGAGCTCACGTTAAGTGAGGCATTCCTTCTAGATACAGGTTGAACTTCTCTCATCCGGCACCCTTGGGACCTGACCATTGTGAAACCAGAGACTTTGCAAAAGCAGAGGTCAATCAATATTGTCTAGCAGCAGTACCAACACTTCCACTGCTTACTGGGCTCTTATCAGATATTTAGGGGTAAATTACAGCTAAATAACAGCACAGAACACTGAAAGCCAGGACTGGTGTCTGTAAACAAACTTCATGGGACTGCGGGAAACTTGACCATGCCCGTAAGTGGACATCCAGGTAGTTAAAATCATGCTGGGCCATGGATGTTACCACAGCAGAGTGCTGGATAAAAAAGTTTCAACCTGTATCAAGCTCATTCATAATTCCTTGATTCCAAGTACACAGGTTTGTCTTAAGTGTGCATTCTGTGGTGTGTTGTTACTTCCACCAATACTATGCTATTGCTTTATACCTGGGACAATGTGGCTTAACAGACTCTACAGACACAGAGCTGCCCATTTTTACTGCCTGCAATGAGGTCTGACAGCTCACCAGCTGATGGCTCTAGCTGTCAACTACAGGAAAAAGTGTTGTTTTCTTTTAAATTTCCAAACTTTTGTGGAAATTATATTCTTGAAAATGCATGCACAGAAATAAGGAAAAAACAACCAACCAGACCCTCCCCACACACACAATAAAAACCCTTCTCCTGTTAATAAAAACTGGGATACACTGACCGCCATTCCACTGAATCTCATTCTGTGATGTAACACCCTTAGCACAGGGAACAAGGTCTGGAACAATTTGAGGTGTGGGGAGAAGGAAGGGGGGAATACATTTCAGACTACTTAAAAGTAATCATAAAAGTTATAGATAAGAAAAACCGTTTATATTTACCTCTGTTGAGGGAGGCTGAACTGTTTATATCTCCAGTAATAAAGGAAGACTCGGACTGCTTTCGAACTGTGTCATTCCACATTCTCCGAATCCGGCTCTGAAGGGGGATTGAACCAGAGCAGGAAATAAATTTTTAGCAGCTGTAGATAGATTTATTTCTGCCTCACTAAGGACAGCTCACTGGCAGGCCTAAAGGATGAGACCTTTTCCTAGCCAGTTGTAAGCAAGCAGTTTCTGATTGGTCATAACCCGCCTACTAGACTCTCACTGACTGTCATTTGTATCTCAAATAAGAAGTAAGTCACAGCACACCATACAGTTTCTAAATATTAATAAAGAAGCAAAACAGACCATGCACAAAATAACCTCCCTGGAAGATATCGTCCCAGCTCTGTAGTGCCAGATGACTGAGACTAACTCACAGAAAATAGCATGAATGCATTTAAAAATCCCTTGTTGTCTATTGATCAGTCTCTGTTTTTAAAATATACTGGAATTGTTGTTTTATGTTTAGGCATCTGTGGATGTCTTAAGTTTTCCAGAGGTTTATTATCCACCGTGGGGAATGTGAGAAATAAATACAACCACAAAACAAGGACAGTTATATTCACCCAATGAAAAACGTGAAAATGTTGACATTTATGGTACAGTATTTATTGAAGAGGTCTTCTTGTGATATCATGAACTTAGTGGCTCCTGTTTTGTCTTTCTGATGGGTTATGGAGCATTCACCATTGTCACTCTCGACACACTACCTCCTCCTGCTTTGGAAAATCTACTGACAGATTTCCAACACGCTAAAGAGCTGCAAGCACAGCCATTTTTTTCAGAACAACTCAACTCCCAGTAAAGCCTACTGTTCCTTGGAAAATTGGTCATTTCTCTTAGGTCTCTGAAGATGGAAGCTGATCATCTAGAAAAAACCCAGTCAGGAAATGGGAGGTGTTGAGTGCCGAGTTGTTTTGACTATCTGGCTCCTGACTGCTGGCTAGTTTTCCTCCCACTTCACTGGAAGAAGTGGTCCAAAGAGACACCCTCCCCAGCTGTATGTCTGGCAGAATGAGCGGTGACCAGGTGACCACGCAGCAATGCTGTGCAAGTGGGACTGTCATGGATCTCCACAAATGTGATTGGGAACCCCCGTTTGGGGGCACGGCTTCCAAGCTCCCTCCTTGTCTCCTGACGCAGGGAGAACAGGTCAGGATGCACTGGCTGTAAGCCACAATATAAACATATATTGCAATAATAATGAAGGCCCTGAGTCCCCACTGTGCACCATCAGCACATGGCTGGTGTTATCCCACTGGTTCCAGAGGCATTACCTCTGCATCACCCAGTGACAAGGCACTGGGCGAATGAGGTGTGAGGTGCACAGGTTTGCACTGCGGTGTCAGCTCCTCTTCCCTAGTTTAAGAGTCGACACCTCAGTGCTCCTTGGTGCATGAGAATATACGGCCACAGACCTGACTTATGAGAGGCCTGGGAGAGTTCCCTGAGCAGAACGCCTTCAGCTCTTCCACATGGCCAAACCGGGAAGGTGCATGGCAATTGGATGAGTTGGAACAGACCCAGCAGTGGAGGCTCGGAACAGCCACACACTAGGAGTTTGGGATATGACTGCCCGGGCCCAAAGAGGCGGGTTAGGCAGGAAAAGGTGTGTGGTGTTGGGGGGGGGAGGAAGGTGTGCACATGTGGGGAAGCGGCAGACATGAGAGAGAAGCCCTGAGGGCGTTCCATGTGCAAAATTACAAATTCAGTGCCCCATGTTTTAAAATTCTGCAAATTTTATATGTATCTGTCAGATAAATGTGGAGGCTCCAGCACGCCACTGAGGAGCACAGGCTCCTGGCTGCACAGAGTGGGGAGCTCACTGTGGAGCTCACCCCTGGGACACGGACTCAGTAGTGAGGCTGCGCCCAGTCCTGACACAGCGCAAGGAGCAGGCCTGCTCCAGAAACACCTCAGGGCCCTGCCCTTCCATATGGGCGGGCAGGCAGGCCCAACAAGGCAGGCTCCACAGGTGGAGGGGCTTACTGAAGGGGACTCCAGGTGTGGGCTGTGAGGTAATGTATGAGGAAGTCTGGTGCAGGCAGCTCAGGGTGGGATCCAGATGCACAGGGGCTTGTTGAGGGTTTCTGAGTGCAGTGGAAATAGGGCTCTGCATGGGGGGTCCAGGTGAATGTGGTTCGGGCTCAGCAGGGCTGCATGAGTGCTGCGGGTACAGAGCTCAGCAGCGCTGGGACTGGGTGTGGGAGACAGGAGGGGGTCAGGTGATGGGGAATGTGCGATCAGTGGATCCAAGTGCAGTTGGCTGAGGCTCAGTGGTGTGGGTAGTCCAGGTACAGGAGAAGTGTGGTTTATTGCAGAACTCCTGAACGCAGAAGATGAGGCTCAGCAGGAGAGCCTGAGAATGGGGGCCGGGGGGGCAAGGGGGCTGGCTGTCCAGGGGGTGGACTTGGGGGAGCAGCTCCCTATGTGAGGATCCCTCCCCCTTCATTTGATGAGCAATGGGTGTAGGAAGCAGAGGAGTGGAGTTTGCAGAGCTTCCTACTGCTGGGGAGAAATTTGGTGTTGGGTCTGACCCAGCTCTGGATGTCATACAAAAAGTTCTGTACTCCCCAGCCCAGCTGACCTCTTGCCCTGCAGTGATTGACCTGTCTGCTAACTGCCCTGCTGGGGAGGGTCTTGCAAGGGAGTTATTTTTCTGCAAGGAAGTAAAGAAATCTGAATGGGACATAACTTCTACTCAAGCATAGTTGTGAAGAATTCCCCCTCTAGGATCAGTAACACAACTTGATTTTATTAAGACCTTTGACAAAGTCTTATGAGCTTTTTTGCGTGAGTAAAGTAAAGAAATGTAATCTGGAGGAAATTAATACAAGGAGCAGTCACGTAGCACTTTAAAGGCTAGCAAAATAATTTATTAGGTGAGCTTTTGTGGGACAGACCCACTTCTTCAGACCATAGCCAGACCAGAACAGACTTAATATTTAAGGCACAGAGAACCAAAAACAGGAAGCAAGGAGGACAAATCAGAAAAAAATGATCTAGGTGAGCAAATCAGAGAGTGGAGGGGTGGGGGGGAAGGTCAAGGATTAGATTAAGCCAAGTATGCAGATGAGCCCCTGTAGTGACTCAGAAAATTCCCATCCCGGTTCAAACCACGTGTTAATGTGCTGGATTTGAATATAAAAGCCAGCTCAGCTGGGCTGTTTCCCTTTGAACAGCGGTGCAAAATTTTTTTTTCAATAACACGCATCCTCTTAAGTCATTAACAGAATGGCCCATTCCATTAAAATGTTGACTAACTGGTTTGTGGATCTGGAGTGTTTTGATGTCTGTTTTGTGCCCATTAACCCTTTGTCTAAGGGAGTTAGAAGTCTGTCCAATATACAAAGCATCTGGGCATTGTTGGCATATGATGGCATATTTGATGTTAGTAGAGGAGCATGAGAAAGTGCCCTTGATTCTGTGAATAACCTGGTTAGGTCCAGTGATGGTATTTCCAGAGAAGATATGTGGACAAAGCTGGCAGTGGGCTTTGTTGCAAGGAAAGGTTCCAGGACTGGTATTCCCAGGGTATAGACTGTGGTTGTTTGTGAGGATTCTCATAAGGTTGGGAGGTTGTCTGTAGGAGAGAACAGGCATGTCACCCTAGGGCCTTCTGGAGTGTGGCATCCTGATTAAGGATAGGTTGCAGGTCTTTAATAATTCGTTGCAGTGGTTTGAGTTGGGGGCTGTAGGTGATGACCAGTGGTGTTCTGTTCTTGGCTCTTTTGGGCCGATCGTGGAGTAGCTCGTCTCTGGGTATTCGTCTGGCCCTGTCGATTTGTTTCTTTACTTCTCCCGGTGGAAAATTCAGGTTTATGAATATTTCGTAAAGATCTTGCAGTTTTGGTCTCTGTCAGTTGGATCAGAGCAAATGTGATTGTATTTAAGAGCTTGACTGTAAACAATGGATCTAGTTATGTCTGCAGGATGGAAGCTAGAAGGGTGTAGACAAGTATAGCAATCAGTGGGTTTCCGGTACAGTGTGGTACTGATCAGGCCATCCTTGATTAATACTGTAGTGTCCAGGAAATGTTTCTCTTGTGTGGAGTAGTCAAGGCATAAGATGATGGCGGGGTGTAGCTTGTTAAAGTCTCTGTGGAATTCTTCTAGAGTCTCTATACCATGGGTCCAAATCATAAAGATGTCATCAATGTATCTTAAGTAGAGGAAGGGGTAATAGGGGACGAGAGCAGAACACCGCTGGTCATCACCTACAGCCCCCAACTCAAACCACTCTAACTCAGGGACCCCTCCATGCAACAAACCCCGTTGCCAGCTCTGCCCACATATCTACACCAGCAACACCATTATAGGACCTAACTAGATCGGCCACACCATTGTGGGTTCATTCAGCTGCACATCTACCAATATCATTTATGCCATCATGTGCCAGCAATGCCCCTCTGCTATATACATCGGACAAACTGGACAGTCTCTATGGAAAAGAATAAATGCACACATATCAGAAATGGCAATATACAAAAACCCGTAAGAGAGCACTTCAATCTCCCAGGCCACACAGTAGCAGACTTAAAAGTAGCTATCCTACAGCAAAGAAATTTCAGGACCAGACTCCAAAGAGAAATTTATGAGCTACAATTCATCTGCAAATTCAACGCCCTCAGCTCAGGCTTAAACAAAGACTGAGAATGGCTGGCTAAATACAGAAGCAGCTTCCCCTCCCTTGGTATTCACACCTCCAGATCAAGCCTCACCCTTGCTGACTGAGCTAACCTTGTTAACTCCACCCTTGCTCTGGCTTATTTATACTTGGCCCTGCAGATTTCCAAGACCAGCATCTGATGAAGTGAGTGTGTGCTCACGAAAGCTCAGGCTCAAAACTTTTCTGTTAGTCTATAAGGTGCCACAGGACCCTTTGCTGCTGTTAAGAGTATGAGTGTTACGGAAAAAAAAATTTCGCACCGCTATTCAAAGGGAAACAGCTGAGCTGTCTTTTATATTCAAATTCGGCACATTAACATGTGGTTTGAACCGGGATGGGAATTTTCTGAGTCACTATAGGGGCTCGTCTGCATACCTGGCTTAATCTAATTCTTGACCTTCCCCCACAACCCCTCCACTCTCTGATTTGCTCACCTTGATCATTTTTTTCTGATTTGTCCTCCTTGCTTACTGTTTTTGGTTCTCTGTGCCTTAAATATTAAGTCTGTTCTGGTCTGGCTATGGTCTGAAGAAGTGGGTCTGTCCCGCGAAAGCTCACCTAATAAATTACTTTGCTAGTCTTTAAAGTACTACTTGACCGCTTTTTGTTTTGATAGTATATAGACTAGAATGGCTCCCTCTCTGTTACTATTAATATAAGGAGTGTGCACGACTGGTTGAAAGACCCATACTCAAAGACAGTTACTAATGGTTTGCCTCAGACTCAGAGGGCTCATTGAATGGGGTGTGTTGACTTGCACGATGGAGTGGAGAGCATACTTTTAAATTTGTGGATAACAATAAGCCGGGAGAGTCACTTGCACTTTGGAGAAGAGGATTAGAATTCAAAACAATCTCACCAAAGGGGAGAAATATTCTGAAATCAACAAGATGATATTGAGTAAAGATAAGACAGAGGAAGGAATAAATTAAATGAACAGCTGCAACACAGAGTGAACCGGTTAAGAGTCCTGAAATTATAGTGCATCACAAATTGACTATGAGTCAACAATGCAATACAGTTGCGGAAAAAAGCAAACAGTCATACTGAGATGTATTGACAGGAGTGTTACGTAAGACACCTTATTTCAGGGGAATTCAATAGCAGACTATAGGCAGTATCTGGATCACCCTGTCCCATTACTATGTGTGGTGACGGTGTATAGTCCCTCACACATATCAGAAAGCAATTCTTGAATGACACCTTGGAAAACTTAAAATAAATAACAATTTGCTTCCAATACAACATAAATCACCAGTAATATTTTCCTGATGGGCTATAAACTGTTACTCAGTGCATGTTTCTAGCATAATTTAATAGGTGAACTGGCAAATATAATTAGATCTTTTAGTAATGCAGAATAAGTGTGTGTTCGGTTTCTCTTGATTAAGGAGTCAGCTACCTCATTTTATATGAGCTGCTCTTCATAAATCAACATCTTCACACAGTTTAGGGAGTAACATGCCAAACTCTCCAGAAAAATAAAAATTGCATTTTTGGTTGAAGAGATCATAGCCAAGTTTTGAAAACAAATAATATTATTTGAATCTTAGCTGATTCTTTGCAGAGATCCCTGAACTATGGAAACTGAATAAACCAACAAACTGATCAATATGACTACCAGCAGAAAGTGCCAGGTCTCAGCACCCAGCCTGTACAAAATTTTTAGGGTTTTTTAATCAGCAAAACTATTTTGTTGGGCTAGCACATTAACCCTCTCACAGGAAACATGCATTCCTTAGCCCTGGGGGTGGCGTGAGGTGGGGTGGGGGACACCTTTGTTTTCCACCTCAATTCATTGAAAGGCTGCTGAAGGGTTGCTAATGGCAATTACAACCTAAGGTCACCAAACTATCAGAACAAAAAAGCAGTCAAGTAGTACTTTAAAGACTAACAAAATAATTTATTAGGTGAGCTTTCATGGGACAGACCCACTTCTGTCTGTCCCACTTAAGTCTATCCCATGAAAGCTCACCTAATAAATTATTTGTTAGTCTTTAAAGTGCTACTTGACTGCTTTTCTGTTTTGATAGTATACAGACTAGCACGGCTCCCTCTCTGTTACTAGTCACTAAGCTATGTTCAATTCAAGGCTGTCCCATATCAAAGCATGGGCCTAAACTGTTTGTCCTGAGGCTGAGGTAAGTGTGAAGCAGCTCCTTTGACACCGAGTACCCTCCCATAACAAAGATTAGAGTGTACCGAGGATGGAGAGAACTGAAAGAGTGATACCAAAACCAAAAATCTCTGTGCTGCCAATCTATCACATCAGTTTTGCAATCAGCTTATCCCCTCACCTCACCCCCTAGTCGGTTTGATCAGCAAATGAACCCTCCTCAACTGTTGCATGTGAGAGGATTTCTCATTTCCAGAAGTGAATCCTTTCCCTACAGATCCCCCGAACAAATGGATATCCGATCAGCAGGGAGATAAGGAGGGTTCCATTCCCACACACGAACGCCGTTTACCTGTGAGCCTGTGGAATACCGTCCAGGAGTCCGTGACCCAGATGTTTTGCCCGAGCCAATGGAGCTCTCTGTACTTTTCCCACTACAGCAATGTGTGCGCAGGCATTTTCCATATTCTTTACGTACCTAGACAATTAAAAATTAATTTCCATTAATGGGAGACTTCCTCGCCAAATCAAAACTTAAGATTTCCAACGTTTTCTCCCTTCTGTGCTTCATTAAAATGTAGCTGGTTTGGTACATTTAGAATAATTCCATTTCACATATTGGCAGCGTTCTTCCAACACATGAGCTCTACCTTTATGTTGTCATAAGACACTGCTTTTTCTTTCTTTCTTTTTTTTTTAAAGAATGCAATTCACAGATATTAAAAGAATTTAGCTACCTCGGAGACACATCAAAACAGCCAGAGCGAAACTAAGGATATTCTATTTATGACTGAAAATTAATATCTTTGTAGATTTGATACAAAGTGGCATATTGGCTCATCATGGTGCTAACACGTTATTGGTTCTGGCAGGGGACTAGAAAGAAAATTGCAAGAAAAGAAATGTATCAGAGACATCGATTGCATATATACAGATACACAAACTAGAAAACTGTGGAACTGCTAATCTTTGAAATGAAGTCTTCTGTGTTCAGAACAGGTGGGAACGGTGCAAACTTCCCCATACAGTCCTGGAATATGACAGACGAGACTGAGGATGAGTTAATGGAATTGTTTGTCTGGCACACAAAGTGAGCCAGATTCTCGGCTGGCAGAAATTGATGCCATTCCCTGGGCTTGAGGCTCTTGGCACTGCAGAAGTTTGGACTGGATATATAATTTAGCCTGTGCATGCACTGAGACCAGAGAAAGGCCGGAGTGAAAATGGGTTGTCCGCTGAGCTGGGTGATCTCAGGCTGTGCCACAAATGTGGAAAAAGGCCACTTTACTTCTCGGCGTGAAATGTAAATTCAGTAGGAAACCAGCAGAGGTTAGTCTGAGAGCACATTGTGCTCTCTGCCAGCTGATTAAATCTCTCTCTCCCGTCCTTCCATGGGCATTTCAGAAACCTATCTGTGGAACTATTGCTTAAATAGCAGATTACAGGGCTTTTTTATTAGGCCTTCCACGAGAGCTTGAGACAAACACAATACCATGAGTGCCCAGTGTGCTCTGAGTACCTAATCAGGCCTTTGCTGAGAGAAAATAATTCAATCGCTTTAATTAGCCTCCGCCTGCTTCCCACTAATGCTACCTGCTGATTTTCTCCTCCATGACAGACATGAAATAGTTCCCCCACCCTCCTGATTCAGCCAAATAAAGTCTCCTTTCACCTATATTGGTGTAAATCAGGAGTAACCCCACTAAAATCATTGACAATACACTGGAGTAAAACTGGCCTGAGTGAAAAGAGATACTGGCCAAAGAGTGTAAAATCGGCAGCTTGTGCTCCAATGCTATCACACCATTAAGGGAGCCTGCGCTAGAAAACACAATATGTGCACGAGCTCTGGGAGTCAGAGCAACAGGGTGCACAAAAAACACAGCATAAAAAGAAGTCCAAAGTCTTCAGAAAGTCAGCAAGCACAGCAGACCCCGAGCCCTGAGAGCTGAAACAAGTGTCATGGAGAAATGCACTCCCGGGCTCCTAAGAACATGCAACACCCCCTCAGTGCAGGGCTGGACCTCAGTGAAATTAGCACTTAACAAGATTTGCAGACAGAATAGCCTAAAATTAGGCAACAATCCCCACAACATGTGAGGCTCCTGTGATAACTGCAGAGTGTAGAAGCCTAACGATGTTTCTGACAGTCTGAGCTCTGTTCAGCTCACCTCCCTTTTTAAGACAGCATCTTCCTGTATTTTATTATTATGCATGAACACTGAAGAGCTTACGACTCATGGCCACTAGTTCGGATTTTAACTAAAGCATTCAAGTCTGTTATGATGATCACTCTGGAGATGAAATGACATGGAACAAAAATTTGACTCCAAATTTCTTTCTTTCAGTTTAAAGCATAATGGTCTAGTGCGGCTGGTTCTCAAACTGCTCCCAAACAGCTTGCTGGCCAAAGTGTTGCTTGGACTGCCTATCGGTTGCAATGCAATAAATAGGGAGCTTGTTCCTGCTCCAAGTCAATGGGCAGATACCTGTTCGCTTGAATGGGCCAAGGCCAAGCCCCTAAATCCTACTGCATGGAAGTCAATCGGAGTCTTTCCAGGGACTTCAGTACACTTGGGATGTGGCCTGTCAGAGGACAGGGCCAAAGGTCAGTACGACACCAGTTCTACTTTATTATTTTCCAGCCCGACAGGCCACTGGGCAGGATTGGGGTCCAAGTTTACAAGTGCTAACACATTCCATTCCATTCCACTGTAAACTGAACAGAGATCCTGGCCTTATTCCTAGACTCACAGAACACTCGAACTGGAAGGGACCTCGAGAGGCCGAGTCCAGTACTCTGCCCTCATGGCAGGACCAAGCAGCATCTACACTGGTGTGAGCAAACTTTTTACACCAGGCCTGCTTTTTGTCCCTGCAGTTAGCAGGGGCCCCCTGACCCAGAAGTGATGCGTCACACTCCTGTGGCAATAATAGCCATGGGGGGAGGGCGGGGAGGTAGAAGGGGCCACGGAACCTCATCACCTAATAAAGAATTTTGCTGGTCTTTAAGATGCTGCCGGATTGCTTGTTGTTTGTGATTGCCTGCGTAAAAGTTGGCAAATAAAAAACCTACATGACAAGACTGGAGCTGAACTGAGTTATTTGGGAACGGAGTGGTTTGCTGAGAATAGGGGCTGCTGTTTGAAGAACTTGCCTTGCCACCTTCCCCAGACCTCCCAGGCAACACTTAGAACAGAAAATTCATGCTTAAAGAATCCACCCAATCAGTTACCTAGCAGTCCCAAATAGCTCCTGGCAGCCCTTTAAAGTTGAACAAAAGATCAACATCATTGCACTTTAAACAAAAAAACAAAAGGAACCCAAAAACCTGGACTGTCTCTGGGAAGCTGAAAAAAGGGGCTGTGCCAGTAAAAGCTTACCCCCACTCAGCTGCCTCTGCAAAACGTGAGTACCAGCTTGCTCTCCTGGGAGAAGCTGACAATGTGGCTCGAATGTCGGCAGCACAGGTCAGGTGAGCTGGGGAAGGCAGCAGAGGCCCCCACGGCAGTGTGGGGACAAAAAGTGATACTGGCCCTCTGGCAATGGAGAGACTGCAGGGGGCTGGTAGCACAGCACATGAGCACTGCACAGCTGTGAACTGAAGTTACAGGGAGGCAGTGGTGGGCCCCTGCTAGGGGCTGGAGGGGAGGATGGACATGACTGCACTGTGCCCCCATTTTGAAATTTGGGCATGCCCCCCATTTTGCTCATCTCTGATCTCGACCAACCCTGGCAGTGTTTATTTCACCTGCTCTTAAATATCTCCAATGATGGAGGTTCCACATCCTTGCTAGGCAATTTATTCCAGTGCTTAAGCATTATACAAGAAGTTCACTTAACAATGGTAGAAGATATTTATTTTTAAGGCCTTTCATACCTCTGAATTTCTATGCTCTACAGAGTGGATCTTAAACTGATGATTACTTTTTGAAACAATATGTGTATCTTGCATTGCCATAGGAACTTTTGATAATCTTCTCCTTAGAAAATACACAATGCTGTTCCCACTAAAACAAACACTAAGTGTATACATCTATATAGGCAGGCGATTCCCAAGTGCTTTCGTGCATTAAGCTAAGCCAAGATAAACAGCCCTATCCTTCTCACCTTTATATCCATGCAATGCGGAAGGAAATTCATTGATGTCATCACTGACACCAATGAAATTATCTCAGTGTAACTCTGGACTAGAATGAACAGAGAATCAGGCTTCTAAAATGCAAACATTTCTCATGGACATTACATTATCCCTCCAAACTACACACAAGAATTTGGTACTGCATTCACTAATGTGATCTCCAGCTTCCAGACTGTTGGTATGCCAGAGCCAAGCCTCTCATTGAGCATCTCATTCTCATTCATCTCTCTGATTTCCAGTCTAAATACAGCCTCATTTTGCAAACAGAAACAAGTCTGTTTAATAAAAATGCAAGGCACATCGGTAACATTATAGTGTGGTTGTTAGGCAACAAAATACCCTGTTTCACTACTATGAAGCACGGAATAATTTGCCTTACCTTTTTCTGGAGGACACAGTGGAAAATGAATATAAACATTCCCTGCAGAGAATTGAAAATGGTGAAGAGATATGCCATGATGACTGTGCTTTCATTAATATACATAAGTCCAAAGGCCCAGGTCAGTCCTAAGAGGCAGAGAAGGGCTATTGCACCAATAACCCATGACCTGCAGAGAGAAAGAAAACAAATACAGAAAGGAATTGGTCTTTGATCCATTGAGGAATTAGTACACCTTCCAGCCATGAGTATATTCTGCTATCATTTTAGCAGAAGGAAAAACAAACAACAACAGAGAGAGCAACCAGGAGCTTATTTTTTTGACAAAAGCACTTCTGAAATTCCATGCACTTTACGAATCTTCGAGCTTGAGGAGAGATACAAAAATGAAAATGTTATGAGGACAGAAATTCATCTTAACCAAAGCAGATTGGCACCACAAATGTCGTAATGCAGCAGCAGTGAATATGCAAATGATATGTAGATGATGTTTCTGCAAATGATTGAGAAAAAGCTACGCCCGCTCCCCAAACAATCCTTTGTAAGGAGTTGTTTGTTAGCCCCCACTTCTTTCACTGGTGAAGTTGGATTAGCTTCTTTAAATGCTCCCTATTGAAAAGCAAGGCACTTTTATTCCTGTATTGCCCCTTGTTTTTGGTTAAAACATGGTAAACCAACTGCAAACGGCTGTGCAGGCTCTGGGGCGTGGCTTGCCTGAGCTGTCAGGTGGGGGAAGGCTTCCCTGTGCCTCCGCTTCAGAGTTTTGTCCCAAAGCAGGAGGGTGGGGAGAGGCGTATTCTCAATGTGTGGCTGCTTCCCCTCCAGCATGCGTTTCACTTGTGCTGCTAGGATGGTCTGCAGGGGGGAAATCTCATGGAGACGCAAATAGTAAGTCTGATGGAGCGTCAATACCCTTCTCCACAGCGACAGAGAGGTCGCTGTATTACTCTGTATCTATCAAAACAAACCCGCAGTCATGTAGCACTTCAAAGACTAACAAAATAATTTATTAGGTGGTGAACTTGTGTGGGACAGACCCACTTCCTTGGATCTATAGCCTGACCACAACAGACTCACTATATAAAGCAGAGAGGTCCAAAAATTGTTATCAAGGTTAAAGAGTGAAGAGCAGGATAGGGAGCAGAAGACAACCTACTCCAGTCTTAGGCTCTGCTCGGTGCCCGCTGAAATGAATGGCAGTCAACCTCCCCGGGTGCTGGATTGGACCTTAACAAGAATGTTACTGTGCTGGCGCCATGCGATCTTCCACCTACTGGCCACACTGGGTAGTGCAGCACTCACAGCCTCGGCTGAGGATCCCTAGGTTTAACCCCAGGGCCAGGTTCCTCTCTAGCTTATGCTGGTGCAAATCAGAAGTAACTCCACCAAACTGCATGGGATTACAGCATCCAAACCTGGTTTTCATTTGAGTGGACTCAGACCTGCATGCCTGCCCAGACATATTCCTTTGCCATTCACACCTCTCGTTTTTAACTCTTCTATTAGACAGGCTTTGGATTGATTTCCACCGAGTATAGAGCCCTGCCCCAGCTTCCTTCACTTCATCTATACCCTCTCTTTACATCAGCCTCAGAAGGCAAAGGCTTTGAGCACTCTGCTGCCAACAGCAGGAGAACATGAAAAACCAAGCTCCTGATAGGGAGGATGGAACTTGAATTCTGCCTGCTCTTCAACCTGTTGAAAGACAGCAGGCTTGAAAAAGCTTGGCTTGTGCTAGAATGGAGTGTAGTTTGCATTCTGCTCAGGTGAAGGCAAGGAGCTGGGCGGGGGGGGCGGGGGGGGGCGGGCAGAGAGAGAGAAAGAGACAGTGTATGCGTGCACATGTGTGTGTAAAAGGAGCCTGTGAAAAATCCTGTGAGAAAGCCAAATCATTTGCAACTGGGGATGCCACTCCATAGTCAGGCTGCTAGAACAATGTGTCAGCCTTCACTTTGAACCCTGTGTTTTCTTAAAAATTTGTCCTAATCAGCAGCACATTCTTGGTGTGCTAATGTTTCTCATTGTTTTTTTTGAATTTTAGAAAGAGAATACAGTATTATTAGCCCACTGAAGTTCATAAAACACGTACGATTTATCCATGAGACCAGAAGAGCTCCCTAAGGTAACTACTTATTTAGGCACAATTAAAAAAAATCCCTATTATGTATCTAGCAAACCAGAACCAGCTCCTTTGAAGCATTTCCAGTCAATTCTGTGAATAAATATTTAGCCCTATGCAAATTAAAATGCAGCTTCAAAATCCTTCTGAAAGCTAGCCAACTGATAAAGTTTAATAGCTTGGCTCTTTTAAATATTTTTTCCTTCCAAGATTCCACCAGCAAGGAGAACACATTATGATCTTAATTGCAAAAACAAGTCATTTTTACAAAAAATAATGTAGAAGCAAAAATTGTCTCTTGAGTACTTATATATTTTGGTGATTAAGAACTGACCCACATGGTAATGGAAAATTGCCCTATCTTCAGTTGCAGCCACTTCTTGAGTCTGAGAAGATTGTCTCAGCCCACAGAGATGTAAGGGAAAGAAGGAAACAATTTATATAACAGTAGCAGACATACATTATCTTAGCAGCTGAAAGGAATCTTTGGGTTAGAGGCACCACACAGAACAAACGGTATAATATGCAAAGTTCTGATGTGGAAAAGAGACCTGCAGGTAAAGAGGGGGTAAAAACTACATACAATTATTCCACCCTGTACCCTTGAAAAGGGGGCTGAAAAATGACAAGAGCATGAGAATGGTACTGGAGAAATGGACGCAAAGGACTCTTCACCAGAAGAACAAACTGAAAGTCTATTGCAAAGTTATGATTCTATTATACTACTTTATCTCTCTTTTATGTATTGATTTACTTGTTTGTTTGTTTGTTTATTTTTGGTTGCAGGACCAGAACTGTTGCTATAAAGTGAATAATTTGTCTGTTTCTTGATTCCTTTTGTGTTTAGTTCTTTGTACAGACTTGTATTTCTATTACGAATTTTTCAGCGTTTTTTTTTTAATTCAGTTCCCAAGGAATGGAAAAACACAAAACATCAAATATTTGCATGACTGAAAGCCTGAAAGTGACAATTTGGGATAACTGCATTCTCGTCTTTAAGGAGATATTTTCCCAAGCACAGAGATTTAGTCCCCGTAAGCTTCAATGTGGATTAAGACTCTTGCATCACTTTGAAAATGTACCCCCTAAATTGCATAAAAGAATTCAAAGCCAAAGCCATCCTGACCAACAGAACACCCTTGATAAACAGAGAGAGCACAATGGAACAGGAAAGCTGCTTTTGGTATAACAAGTCTGTACTACATACAACTGCTTGAACATTTGTAGCGACTTCGGGTGATGTCCAATTGAGAATTGTGAAGCTGATAAAGTGACAATTCTTTGGCAATACACACGCAGCACAGTTACTCTGCATAGAAGCTGTATGCCTGGCCATTTTCCTGCACAGTTTGCTCTTCTGCCTCCAACGTGAATGACAGAAGCTTTAATGATTTTTCAGTATTGATCTGACAGCTGGTTCATGAGACCACACTGATAAATGAGATTTATCAGCCATTCAGGTCATTCTTACTTGATGAAGGGTCTGTTATCCTCATAGCTAAAGAGTGCATGGACAAAGACAAGAACACCAACATTAGAATATATTGCCAGGGAGAATATTTTGTAAGACATAACCAAACCTTGTTAACGGCCTACCATGAAAAATGCCCCAGCCTCCTGCGGAGGTGTGTCCACCACACACTGACCAGACTGGTTTATTTATCAGAGCACCTAACCAACAGTTGCCAGCGCGGGATCACTTCTCAGCTTTCCAGCCATCTTCTGTTGCTTACAACATTTCAACTGACTTAAAAAAATCTATTTAAAAAACACCAAACCAAGCCAAACCAAAACCCTTTCCGCCTATGGACAGATTTAATAGAGCAAATCTAATGGAGGCACCCTGGAATGCTTTGATACATTGAGATGGCAAGCTTCACTGTACCTTAGGCATTCTTTGTCCAATATATTAGGGTGTATTAGAGAAGCCTTATCTTTTTCATTAGTTCTTTCCATAATTGTAACTCCCAGGTTCCCTACTGATGAGTCAGACTGCAACATTATCCTCTTTTAAAGATAACGACATTACAAAATCATCTAAAACCTTCTCTGCTGGTTGCAAAGTGACAGGAAAGTGTTGGCATATTTACTTCCACTTTTTTGGGTGTGGAGGGGAGGCTGGGCAGAGAGAAGGCACAGTGTTGTCTACCAAACAAGATGAAGAAGCCACCTCACTGTAGCCAATCACAGATCATCTAAAACTGCCGCATCAAACAAAGTTCTTCTGCCCTCAGAACACAAGATTATTTGCACTCATTCTTCTAGTTAACCCCTTAGGATAACCCTGCACTTAGTTGCCAACAGGGAGCAAGACAGGCCCTGGAATTTCCCTTTGCTCCTCCTGGTAGCTTCCACTTTTGATGCCATGACCTCTTGTTTCAGCTGTCACTGGTACAAGAGAGGGACATGGGCTGAGTGTGTTCTGCTCATTCCCAATGACAGCTCTGCTGGCGTGTGTGCATGTGTCGGTCCTGTTACAGCCTGCCTCAGTCCCTGTTGCATCAGAAACCTGTCATGGCCGAAGAGACTAATTCCATTGTGCCCGAGCTCTAAAAAAAACACCACCACGGATGGCTTGCTGGGGAGATGCCAGCGCTGCGGATTGTCAACGAAACCTCTGACGGAAAAGGAATTGCACTCAGTAAGGCCCTTCTGTAACACTGGCATGGGGCTCCCTTTTCCTTCCCATAATGGTCATGGTCTGCAAGCTCTTAGGGTCAATTTTTGTTCTCATTTATACCTATAAACCCCTGTGGGCATCCATGGGAGCTGAATCTGGCCCTTACTGTGGGAATTTAGCCCTGCATGTCATGCAAAGGACTCTGCTTTGTTTGTCCTGCACAAAATGTGTGGCTGAGTTAGTGTAACGTGCTGGGTGGAGAGTTGTGCATGCCAGTGTGGATGTTGGGGTGAAGGGAGAACAGAGTTTTAGCTGAGCCCGTCATGCCCACAATACAAGGCCAAGAACCACTGCAGAACATGAGTTCTGGCAGTCCAAAGCTCACCTCAGAACAGCAGATGACCCGAGGGTGACCTCACTGACAGGCAGACCACCTGCACTTCTGTCTTTATTTTCCCTGTCTCTACTGGGAGTGACCCCAGGAGAGTCACTGGAGCTCCCTGGGTCCGAGATCAGGGGCCGTGGGCATGGCAGATGTGCCTCTACTACCTCACCTGTCAGTAGGAAAACCGTCCCCCATCATGGCCCAGTAGTGCCGCTCAACTCGTTAGCCAAGCTGCCTGTGCACGCACTGACACCTCCCCAAACGCCAGCAGGCAGCCCCATCCCAGTGTCAACACCCACCTCTGCATCGTCACTAGCGCACCAGCCCAGCTGGGTTAGTGGTGAGGCTTTGTGCCTTCCCCTTTGGTTTTCTCCAGCATCTGACCACCACCTCCCATCCTGCACTCACTGGGCTCTCCTGCCTCCACTGAGGCCAAGCTCGCACTTACAAGAGGATGGCCACCCTCCCTGCACATGTCCTCGGCAGCTTGGCAGCACACAGGGACAGGCTGTGTGCAGACAGAACCACTCTCAAGGTTACATGCTGTGTTTGGACCATCTGGGGCAGCTTTCCCACCAGACGCAAAGCCAGTTTAACAGCTTCCCAGGGGGATGACACCTGAGGGAGTGACATGGACTTTCTTCTAGCTGGACAATCATGTGGGCTATGGATTGAGGGTCTAGGGTAGAGGATGAGGCAGGTTTCTGGCAGCTGGGACTCCTTGCAGGAGTAAGTCCAGCCTGAACCATCTTCCCAGGTCAGGAAATGTCTGTCTCACTTCCCACTCTGCACTCCTCAGGTAGCTTCCTTCTTTGCTACTCGTGGAGGCAGGTCAGATCTGGGGCAGAGGTATAGGAGAAGGAAGGTTGTGAGCATCAACACAAGGGTCTCAGCTCTGATGTATGGTGGTGGCTGAGAACTGGCCAGAGAGGAAAAATTATCTTGAGGGGCTTTGGGATGGGTACCAAGGGGGCAGCTGGTGGAGGGAGATGGGGAAAGAGTGGGAGGCAGGAATGAGGTATGATTCTTGTGTGGAGGGCAGAGCAAAGAGAGTTATCTCTAGTAACAGAAGTCTATAGAGCAAGCCTCTGGTCTGAGGTCTGTTGGCTTCTTGCTCCCTCCATGAACTGGGACTCTAACTTGGGAAGCGGGGGGGCCTGTTTTATCTCTGCATCAACAAAACATGCATTCAGCACAGCTGAATTTGCTGTTAGTTCCAAATTTTCAGAAGCGCCTAAAAATAAATTTCCACAACATTTTAAAGGCTCGCAAGTCCAAGTCCCATTATCCAAAGTCACTGAGGCACTTGGGAGCCTAAGTCCTATGCAGCAGATATTCAGAGCTATTTAGGTGCCTAAAGATTGAGATATGCCACTAGAGGGATTTTCAAAAGCATGTGAGAAGATTAAGTACATAACTCCCACTGATTTCATACTTCTGGCCCATGGAACTTGGGCGCCTAAGTCACTAACATTTGATCCCTTGTTTTGATTTTAAAAACTAAAGTAGTTTTAAGAACTTTAGCTCAGATGTAAATATCTGTTCTCGCAAATGCAATATCAGAGTAGAATTTGTTTCCTGGTAAAGTCCATAGGTGTTGTATGTTGTTACTGCTCATGTAGTGTTATCGCTGGCATTGCACACAAAAAATTTACAGGAAAAGGACAACACTTGGAATTAAATATATGACCAATGCCTGACTGAGGTAAAATGTAGCTGACAGCCATAAAACTTTGGCATATAATACAAACAAATAAAATACAACCCTAAATCTTGGGTGAAATGAACATCAGTCACAGTAAGCTTTGTGAGACACAAATGAGGAACCAGTAGAGAGAGTCTATTTATAATCTGTGCACCCTCATCCAATGGAATATTTTTTTCCTTATCCCTAGCAACTAGGGATTACTTTATGCTCTGAGACACACGCATCTAAACCCTGCTTTTCTTTTGACCCTAGCTGATCTAATGGTGGATGGCTTTATTATCCACAGAGAAATCCTGGACATTTTTGAATCCAACAGAAACCTCTATCATAACTTGCGGCAATAAGTTCCATAGGTTAACTCTGCCTTGTGTAATACGCTCAAAATCAGATTTAAACTATATGTTGTTCCATGTTACTGGGCAACCTTGTTCTTACACAGTGAGAAAGAAGCGTCCAATTTATCTTCTGTCTTCCCTTCAATTTTTGCAGGATGAAGAGTTTCATAAACTGGTGTCTAAAGTTACGCTCCTATGTCTCCATTTAGGCAGCTAACTACATGATCTGGTTTTAGAGTGGAGAGCCTCCTGGAGCTCTCAAGATAGAGAAGGGATGAAAGTGGAAAAGATAGGCTGTGTGTTTAAAAAAAAAAACCACTTGATTCTGGTCTGCACACTGATTCACCAAGGAACGTCACGTGTAAAGTCAAAAATGAAAGCCAGGATCACACTGGTTATTAAAGTTATTGTGAAATGTAGGTACAGGTCCTACATAAGCAGTTACATGGGTCTACTACAAATGCGTTCCCGAAGTCCGCATCAAGGCACAGCTCACAGACAAGGATCAGACACAAGATATTAAGTCAACAGAGCGGAAGCCTCATTTCCACACCAAGTCTATGGGAAAGGGAGATAAAGTCAACAGAACTAGAGAACAAGCTACAGGAGGTCATCCTGATTCTGGCTAAAACCACTGAACTCTGGGGGATGCACGGAGGAGGACATCCCTTTATCCTTCCTTGAAGAAGTAATCAGGCAGAGCAGTTACATTACTGAAATTGGATCTCAAGCAGCACTGGATGAAAATGCAGCAGCAGATCTCCAAGGTGAGATAAATGTCTCTGGACAGACAGTTCCTCTTTCAGTTTAGTCTCCAGAAACCATGTTCTGATTGTGTTTTGCATGTAACCTTTCGCTTCCATTATCCTTTCTCAACATTTTGTGCATCTTGCACTTTTACTAATACATTTATTGTTGTTTTCACTCTACACATATCTCAGAGCTGTGCACTTAAGTTAGCTGCTGATCCTGAGCTGAATCACACAAGCTGGTGCGTACAACCTACTCCTGGGGACAGCAGACCTGGCATCTCTCTTGAGTGCTCAACAGAGAAGGGGCTAGGTACAGAGGAATGCTTCACAGGAGACTAGGACACACCTGCTGGTAACCTGCAAGGCAAAGTAAGGGCTGGCATAGCCCAGAGGTGCTTGCTTAGAGGGTACCAGGGCTGATGGTGTCAGGAGACAGCCATGCAGTTAAGCACAAGTACTTCAGCCACTCACAGGAGGCAGGGTTACAAAGGTGACTGAGGCATAGGTACCCTGAAAAGCCTTTCAACTGTTAATAGCCTCCCTGTTATGATATATTTTCTCTCCCTCACACACACGTCACAGATGACCAGAAATAAGAGAGTGCAAGTGAACAGCTGAGTCTAGCATTTTAAATAGACAGTGACTACGTCCTACATTACTTCAAACTTCCTCACGTATGACCCACCACCAATACAGATTATTACAACTCACACAAACATTTGAAATTCAATTATTTTAATTATTTATGCAGTTTTCTTGCATTTTTTGCCACCGCAACAGAAACAAATAAGTAAGTCTGGATTTTTGATAATGGAATAATTTCTATTTGCCTTATTTTGTATAAGGTAAGTTATTTTGTTTATTATATTTTTACAAAATGTAGGTTTCCAGCCAACTTTGAAGTGAAACACCCCATTAAAAACATAAATAACTAACCAACAACAGATGCTATGATTTATGCAGCTACACACCTGATGGTTTAATTATAAATTTTTCTAACTAAAAACACCTCTGGTATCTCAAAGTGTTCCCCCCTTATTCCTGAGGCTAGTTAAAGGTTGATGCTTGATGAAAAGTGGCCAGAGGTCCTCATACAATTAGTCACTCTGCACGTAAGTGGTCTGGTGAGCAAAGATGGAGGCCCAAGGTGAGCAGAACCTAACTTGGCTTCCATGCTGAATAAAGGCACCGAGGCTGTGCATGCTCCTCAGACATGACTTGAAATGATGTGTATAATGCATTTCACCCCATGTGATTAAACTATACCTTCCCTAAAACGAGAGTCCCTGGAGTCAAACAGAAACGAGAACAAAATGTGATATTTTCCATTCCTATCTACCATGGGATTTAGCACATCTGGTTATTTTTTTCTTCAATTTTAGGGTGAGCAATAATTAATTGAGGCAACTTCTGAAAACTCTACAGTAAGTGACCTGAAGTCCAGAGATGCTCTTGCAGAAAACAAATGTGTTCATTCTGAAAAATCAATAGGGATATAAAAGGCTACTTAAAGAATTTGGCTCTACATTTTGTAACAAGACCCAACATGAAAGGCTGGCATTGAGCCAGATTTCCTAAACACACTTAGACCACTAATGTATGTCACATGGATTTTCATGAAACAGTTTCAGCTACTCATTCTCTCAACCATCAACAAGATTTTATCCCTTTTCCTTTGTGTCCTCCCAGCCCCTTCATGCTTCCTCAGCTTCCCCTTCTGACGACAAAAAATCACTCTCACTGGCTGCCAGTGAACAACTCCAAGGGAACAGTCCAAAATCCATGTTCTCAGGTGCTGCCCTGGAGGGTGACATCCAGCCAGTGCTTCACTTGTAATAAAAGAGGTGGTTGCGGGGGAAGGAGGAGGCTTCAGCAATTTGTTTTTACATTCTTAACTGACTCAACAAGCCCAGAGGTGCCACAGCTCAGGGGCCTGGCAAGCCCTGGCATGAATTAAGCACCACCTCTCTGGAATAGCTTTTACTGGACTAAAATGGCCAGAATCAGCTGGAAGGGTGAGATCTTATTGCACACAAAGGAGAGAGAGAAAAGGTAGATTACCTGCTGTTTGGGGATCCAGTTGGACATACTGTGGGGTAATACACCCATCAGCATTTTCCCCAGAAGATATTGCCAGGTGGCCAACTGTTCTGGACTAGCTACAATGGTGAGTGGGCACTCTGCCCAGTTACTGAAAATGCTTAGAATGGGTAGAGGCTGCCAGGCCTTGCACCATGAAGGATTTACCTTAAGTAGGAGGGAGGGGAGCTTTGATGGGGGACAGAATGTCAAGAAGACTGCCAGAAGAGACTGACCACAAAGGAGGAGAGAAATAAGCTGTGTGTAATTCAGGTAAGTGCCGGACAAGGATCTGAGGCCCGGTTTCTCAGTCGCCCAGCCCAGTGCAAACTGGTCACCCGGTGGGTTGCATGTTGTGACCACGTCAGAATGGGAGGACCATGTCACCGGGGTCTCAATGAGAGCACAAAGTGTAGAACAATGGGGAAACACAGGCACGAGCTTTCGGGAGCTGGCCAGGACCATTTTAGGCATGCCCACCTGTAATCTGAACCCAAGGCTGATGTGTGTGCAGAGCTGCAAACAGGATCAAGTTCCTAGACAATGGGATGCCTAAAAGATCCTAGTGTCATCAGACAACCAAGTCCCATTGGCTTTCAATGGGAATAGGACTGCTAACAAAGTCATGGAAATCTCACCCAGTTAATTGCCATCACTCTGGGCCATCTTCTTAGGGCATTCAGGCACAGAATTTGGAATTATTGCATCATTTGTCTGGCTATATCTTATAACCTCAGACCTGTTTTCCCCTTTTGTTTCAACAAGATGTTGTTGGGAAAGACCTGGCCTGTTTTCTGAGATTTGTTCTTAATTACTGTAATTGAAAAGAGCAATTTTGTTAAGCTCATCTAATTTTCCGTAAGTAATTAATTGCCCTCAAAATTGCTTATCCTATGTATTTTCTTCTGTCTAACTTTGCAAAGATGTGTCATAATTATTCAAAACACAGTAAAGTATAACGATGTATCTGTTTCCGCATGATAGAGATCCGATAAAGAGCTTGGCTACATCTGCATTTTTGAAGCCGGCCTTTGCAGCTAAAATACTAAACCTGTGAATTTTTAAAACAATCATCTCGATGAACAGTTTCATAGCGAGACCGTGGGTATTGAATATCTTACAGGACACTCTCTCAATCGATATTTATTGATTGGCTTTTGTTTCCAAAGGAGGACACCTGTCAGTGGAAAGATTAGTGCTTCCTATAGCCACTCAACGCTAATGTAGCCATCATGAAAATGATAGCTAAGCAAGCAAAATAACCTGATAATCGATTATTAATAAAAACTTTCCATAAAGAAATAAAACTGTGGCCAAGAGGAATGTATGAAATATGTTGCAACTAATGTTACCATCTGGACATGCACATGAAAATAAATGCGATCCCAGGTGTCTTTTTCATTTCAATAACTTTGAATATTAGCAATTTTCGTTTAAGTGTTTACAAACTGTGTACACTAAGAAAAATAAAACATGTAGCATGTTTATTGGTTAGGACTCGTGAAAGCACTTAATTAAGTGTATATGCAAGAGATGACAGTATATTACTTGTGGGTTTATCTGTGAGAGATGGATCATGCTGGGATGCTGCTGAGCAGGGTACTTTGCTATGAAAGGTCCGGAAAAGTCTAGTAAGCAGACCGCTAACTTTCTGAGAACACCGGACCAAAATGCATTACAAATTTTAAGGCCCTAAAGAAATGCTATGTTCACTCACAGTCTGACCTGCACAACACTGGCCAGAGACCCTTACCCCAGTAACTATATCCATCTAGTCAAAGTACCTGTGGTTAAATGAGGTGAATAATATCAACCCTGAGCTGGGGTAAGTGACCTAGAAGCTAAGACCCATTTCCAAAAGCACTTTATTCACTAGTTATGTCTGTATTGCAAAAACCCAAACAAGCAACCAATCCACCCACCCGCCAACCAATGAAAAACACAGGTGGCAGGTGAGTCTAAGATTGGGCTTATGGTGTTAGAAACAGCCAACCTCATGCTCTAGATTGGGTTGGAGCTGAAGCTGTGAAAAACCATCTCCTCCCGTATTTCAGAGTCCAGGTTTCAGTATGAGCTGGAACATCTACTTTTACCTGCTCCTAGCTCAGAGACTCCCAGCTGCAAGTGGGTTTTGTTTTTTGTTTTGTTTTGTTTTTGCCATGTGGACATATCCCTAGACACTTCAGAAAATTTTCCAAGTGAAGTTGGGACTTCCCATAAAATTTTCAAGTGACAGAGAACCTGCCATGTCCCTTGGAGAGCTCCACTGGCTATCTGGCCTCACTGTTAAGCCTTCACACTTTAGCCATGTCTACACATGCACGCTACTTCGAAGTAGCGGCACTAACTTTGAAATAGCGCCCATCACGGCTACACATTTTGGGCGCTACTTCGATGTTAACATCGACGTTAGGTGGCGAGACGTCGAAGCCACTAACCCCATGAGAGGATGGGAATAGCGCCCTACTTCAAAGTTGAACGTCGAAGTAGGGCACATGTAGCCGATCCGCGTCCCGCAACATCGAAATAGCGGGGTCCGCCATGGCGGCCATCAGCTGAGGGGTTGAGAGATGCTCTCTCTCCAGCCCCTGCGGGGCTCTATGGTCACTGTGTGCAGCAGCCCTTAGCCCAGGGCTTCTGACTGCTGCCGCTGCAGCTGGGGATCCATGCTGCATGCACAGGGTCTGCAACCAGTTGTCGGCTCTGTGGACCTTGTGTTGTTTAGTGCAACTGTGTCTGGGAGGGGCCCTTTAAGGGAGTGGCTTGCTGTTAAGTCCACCCTGTGACCCTGTCTGCAGCTGTTCCTGGCACCCTTATTTCGATGTGTGCTACTTTGGTGTGTAGACGTTCCCTTGCAGCGCCTATTTCGATGTGATGCTGCGCAACGTCGATGTTGAACGTCGACGTTGCCAGCCCTGGAGGACGTGTAGACATTATTCATTGAAATAGCCTATTTCGATGTCGCTACATTGAAATAAGCTACTTCGATGTAGGCTTCACGTGTAGACGTAGCCTTTATTTGTTGCCTGAATGGGTGTAGTGACACCTTCCAGTCATTGGCTCTGGTTAACTTTTTGTTCCTTAGCAAGAGAGATCTTGCCCCAGTGTAGGTTCTCATGTGCCTCTATCTGCTTTGGAAGCACATGCCGCAGGAAGTGAGATTTGAATGGTTACTGCTAGGATTTCCATTTACTTCTACTAACCAGGAGGAGCAGCTGCTTGAGCACAGCATTGAGAAGGGAGAATGAGAGCAGGGCTAGACGTGGACACAGTAAGGCCTCTAATGAAATTCTGTCTGTCCCAGGCAGTGTGAGAGTATAACCAGCCAGTTTGGGCTAATTACAGTCCCTTTCAAACTATGGGTTTTTAACACCTGTGGCTATTTTAGTTCTATTAATTACAAATATTATGAATGCATCAGTATGGCTTTGGATCATGAGGAGAACAGAAATATTCACTTCTCCTACAGCAAATACTGGCTCACATTCACTTGGCTGTTACATCAGGACTCATCTCACTGCCAGTGCACCCACTTCCTGAATACGCAGTGCACAAAACCTCTCGTTATTTAGTGCTCTGTGCGCCTCTCAGCATAATGGGCCCAATCCTCGGTGACCATCCTTGCAGCCCCACCGACAGGAATTGAGGAGTGCTGAATGCTTTGCTGAATTAGGCCTTACATCCAAGCCTACTGGCTCAGGTATGTGCCTGAGCAGCTGCTGAGCATGCATACTTTGGTCCTTTGCACCTTTCAGCACCCAACAGGATGGAGCCCTCAAGCAGAGAGTTATACAGCATCATCACTGCATGTTTCTAGGCAAATGCCAGTGCAGAAGCAACGAAGGATGAAAATGTTTCTGTTCTACAAGATCAGTTCCCATATGAAGCTGGTATAATATGTACTTCCAAAGCCTGCAGCATCACTAACCATTTCCAAGGAACTGTGTCTTCAAGTGAATAATATAAATCACTGCAGAAATTAACAAAGATTAATAGACCGATATGCAGTGATCTTCATCATCTTTGCATTTTCATATGATTTGAAAAACACAGCTATCCCACTGGAAAATTAATCTTGCTTTGGTAAAAATGACACTCAAGATAAAAATCATTAAAACAATTCCTTACCAACTTTACTGATCTAATCTCTTATTATTAAAATGAAAAGAAGTTTAAAAATTAAACTCTAACTTACTTTTCATGGCACTGAAAGCAGTTTGGTTACTTTTTCAATCGGCTTGATACATGAAACTAGATCAGTTGTTTTCACTTTCTGATTTGCTTGATGCTGTGACAGAGCATGGGTGTATTAAACAGTTTTGCAGGTGAATATTTATTTTCTCTATTAGAATTTTAATAGTTTTTCTTTTCAGTTATATTTCTGTTTGTTAAAGGTTTTCTACGTACTTTAAAATAACTAATTTTGGAAACTGAACAACTCACAAGTGCCTCCTGAAATAGGACATATAACTAAACTACGAAAATGAGCTTTTACCACATCTGCACCATATCTAATATATCATGGATGAAATGCACTGACTCCAATGGCACTTACCGTTGCTCAGCATGTTCCAAGATTTGGGTCACTGGTTGGATCAGTTAATTTCAAACTAAGTTGTTTCCTTTGGTTGTAGTAATATGAACTGATCTGTCATTTACAGAATCATGATGCAATCACCAGCTGTAGCTGTCTTGGTAATCAAAGGGGAACATACAGGAAAATGGATAGTAAAGCTAGAGGGATGCTTTTTCAAAGTGGCTTCTAATTTTCAGTCATTTCATTTCTGACCAAATTTACACATCAGAATCTGATTTTCAGAACTACAATCCCTAATGTTCAAAAATCATGAATCAGACCCTGCAAAAGGCATAGGAGTGGCTTTAAAAAAATCAAGATTAAGAATAAATGGTTTTTCTTTTCTTTGCCTCTTGCCTTTGACCTTTTAATATCCACTTTTCAAAGAGGGTTTTTTTTTGGTTTTGTTTTGTTTTCCAAATATGGGAAACTTAGTTTTTAAATGAATAATGCAATTCTCACATAAACATGCAACTCCTGGAGCTAGAGCTTTAAGAAAAAGATTAACTATTGTGAGATGCGTGATTACACCTCAAGAACTCAAAACATCCCATATATGAGAGACTACTGGGCCAGGTTTTCCTTCCTAAGCAGTGAGAATCACCACCTGGAAAGCTGGCAGAGTTTAACCTCGCTCTTAGGATCCCGCTAAGGAAACAGCCAAATAGGCACTCTCCCGATCCCCAAATCTCACTTTGTGCCTTCTTTCATGTGACTGAATCCCTTACAGTGCATTAAGCATCTGGACATGGATCATCAAATGACGAAAAATATGCTGCTTCGTTGTGGGATAAATGATTCAAGAGTGTGAAAATAACTATTCAGTCAGCTGAGAGAAATGTTTTCCCTTAATTTACATATTATATATGGTGATACTCCAATCGCATGGAACTGGAAGGGACCTTCAGAGGTCATGGAATCCAGTACCCTGCACTCACAGCAGGACCTAGCACCACCCCTGCCAATTTTTTTAAAAATGTATTTGCCCCAGATCCCTAAATGGCCCCCTCAAGGACTGAACCTTGGGTTTAGCAGGCCAATGCTCAAGCCATTGAACTATCCCACGCCCCCTATGTTTTATATGCAAAACTTTAGTACCTGATCCATCCCCAACTCACATGGAATGCTTTGGAAACTGAGGATATACATCACCCCCGATGGACATACTGTTGTATTAATTCCAAGGGAATAAATGGCCACAGGTGTTAATCTACCTCAGACACTGTTTAGCATTAAATAAAGGCTGAGGTTTGGTAGACAGATACTTCAGCATGGCTGGTATTAAGGCAAACATCATTCATGTTTTAACTTTTTGTATGGAAGATAAAGAAAAAAAGTAAAAAGAAAACCCAAAACATTTGAAATGTAAAGCATTAAATAAGACTTTCCTTTTAACAACATTTTCTTTTCTTTTTAGTTGGAGAGAATTTTAGAAGCCCCCTGTTTGGCCACCTCTGAGATGATATTAGAGGTGGCAATAAGTGACCTTTTAGGGACAAGAGAAGAAGTTATCTGAGCTGGTCTGGAGCTGTTGAAGCCTGATTTGATATGAGGCAGTGTTTGGGATTTGACTGAGTTGGGCAACATAGTGATGTTATCGAGGTACCTTTCTTTGGCCTGGTTTGGTTAGGACATCTTTTAGGGTTAGGATGAAGAAGGCCTGAGATCCCAGGAGAAGATCAAGGTACAAGTAGTACTTATTGTTTCTGGGTTTTTTTTTTATTTTTTTTTATTTCCCATTTCCCCATCCCTCCAAACAAGGCTCTTGTTTTAAGAACCACAAAGGGAATGGTGGGTGGAACAGAGTACCCTTTCATTACTCTGTCCATCAATTAGGCCTAATATTTGACACACTGCTTTGATTCCTTCATCTTTTAACCATAAGCACAACTTTGTAGGCCCTCTTATTATAACAGGACTTACTTTTGTGTAGTATTAGGTCCTTATGGTTTCAACTCAGGGAAACACTGATGTGTTGATTTCAGCGGGATTTTAGCATATGCTTTTCCTCAATCAGAGCCTCACTAATTAACGTCAGTCTGTCTTTCTCCCTTAGAACATGGCACTAATAGAATAAATAATGCTCCAATGGAAACTTGGTTGGTTAATGCTAAAGAAAGAGGAATGATACTTGGCTGACAAAGAGCAAGAGAGATGCAACAAATGTAAAATGCAGGTGAAAGGATTTAATGCAGGGATAAAATTATCTTGAGGCCCCTAATTAATTCTCTCTTAAAAACAAAATGAAACAAAACAAAACTGAACTAACAAAGAAGTGAAAAGTTCGGGTACCAACAACAAAGACAATGGAAAATAAATTTCGAGGAGGATGTTTTTTTTTGTATTCCCTTTGATGGACATTTTCACTGAACACAATTTGCCAGTCCTACTTGCTATTCTTTGTGAAGACCTACACTAATTGTGTTTTAAAGGGCATCCCACTGATTTTAATGCAAACTCGGAGACAGGTTTTGTTTACTGTGGCTATAAAACAACAGAGCCACAATATGCATGGAAGAGAGAAGGAGAGCTAAATTTAAAACTCACAGTACATGACTTCCTTTTTCAGGAGCTTGCAACTGCATTTGGCTATAAAAGCATATATTTCACCTTTCCAAAACAAATCAAATAAACCTCACTGCTATACACCACACATCGGAAAATTGTCAGTGACAGTGATTTGGCTACATGGAATGCTAGCAAACCTAAGTACAGATGCAGAACAAGACAATTAAAAGTGTGGGGGTGGGAGGGGAGGAAAGGTTGAGGAACACACAGGGAGACTTAAAAGAAAAGGTTATCATGTATAAGAAACAGAACAGATGACTTATGGGCTCTCCCGTTCCGGTGTGATGAAGCATGCTTCAGTCTCTCCCCTCCAGCCATTCAGAAGCACATTAAGATTCCTGCATAACTTTAGGTATGGCAGGTGTCCAATCCCACTGAGGAATTCTTTCAAACTAATTACAGAATCTGCCTTTTATTAATCAAATAATCATTGCATCCCTGGAGCCAATTCTTTCATAATAGGATCAGTTTTGGTTACTGTAACGGCCCCAAAATGATGTCATACATAATTCCCCATGACACTCAACTGCAAACAAATGAATTCAAATACCAGTGGAGTGAGGTAAGCGATCCCCTGGGAAGGACATGAGCACCCTCCACTTCTAATGGTATTGTGAGCAGAATAACCATTATTTAAATAGCTTCTGATGAAGAAGCATGACTTGTCAACCTAATGTAAAGACGACACAGCCATTTGGGGAGACACAGGAAACAATTCTGCAGTAATGCGTTTCCCACAAAGAATAGAGCTGTGAGACAAAAAGTAAATGTTTCAGAACATGAACAAGACTTGGCAGGTGGTGGGGTTTGCACAAGCCAGCAGAGAAGAGAATGTATTACATCATCAGTCCAGTACAATACCAACACACGTGTTGCGTGGTTCCCTTGATATCAGTGAGACTACCCATGTGATAAAATACCTTGCTGGATCATGGCCTACTGCATGAAGATACGGGATCCTACTGTTCCTAAGTTATTCTGGATCCTTTACGCTGGTCCCTGAGAGTTAATTCCATTCTCAGGCATAAGGTCTATGCTCTAGTCCCACTTACACCTTCGATATGCAGAGGTAAATTTCATCCTGACAGAACTACAAGAGACATTCTCCACTGTTTTACTTCCTTTCCCCCGCCCACCACATTTCCCCTGCCAACTGAGGCTTCAGCATGTTTTTCAGTGGTAGCAATTTCATGGGCACAAGTTTATTGCCACCACTACCTAATCTACTCACCTTTCTACCTAATATTTTAATCATCAGTACCTTTCAAAAACTTGTTTTGATAGTTCTTATGGTCCACGCTGCATGTGGACTGAATGAATTCAAGTATGGGACTGCTGCAGTGAAGAGGGCTAGTCTGCAAAACCTATTCATAGCTTGAATTTCATGAAGGGCACAGATGTGAAGAGGTTCCAAGATGGAGCTATTTAATTTATTTATTACATTTCATCATATTTCATTCATTTCAAAGTGCCCAAAGCAATCCCAGTTTTCACTGAGCCTGGCCTATAAATACTCAACAGCAGAAAGAGGGATTTTGTTTTTAAACTTACAAAGGAGAGGGAGTTAAAATCAGCTCCATCAAAGGACCACAGTGACAAACTTGTTAGTTATAATTATTTAATACCTTATAGCATGAAAGTGCCCAGATGTTCAGGTATGACACAGTGTCCTGTGCTGCTGTGTATGGTATAAACACAGGATGAACAATGCCTCTAGCAAAGTCAGTGGGACTTCCAAGCGAGTCTGATTTTCACCCACAGATGTAGATGCTGGCCCTGCCCTAAGGTGCTTACTGATTACCCATCAACTCAGACATTTCCCCATGCACGACAGAAACTTTTTATTTGGAATTAGAAAGCAGATCTCCTCTGGCCTGGACCATGGTGAGGCTGCTACCTCCCCAAACAAACCTACGAGCGTGAAGAGCCAAGAAAGAATGCTGGACTTATTTATTACTGGTAGCATGCGCTCTGTTCTAGATACTTCCCTAACCTTGAGGAGCTTGCTTCCTGCTCCAGTGAGAGCATAGCTGTAGAACAAGGCAACAGACAGTGATCAAGGAAAGGCTTTATACACGGACCTATAGCTAGAGTCCTGTGCGGACACAAAATTGGTATGCAAAAATGATCTGCAGATATCCACAGCCACAGATGTAGACACCTGTGTCTAGAAAGCAGATATCTGCAAATTTGCAGGGTTTTAAATACAAAATCTGTACCCGCATCCACAAAATGAGACACGGATATATGTATCCACATCCACGGTGTGGACACCTGTGAATATAAAGCAGACATCAGGGGACTTGCAAGGTTTTACCTATAGCTACAAACTAACAGGGTATAGATTTATTTTTCTGAAACCTGTTTGTCAAGCTGGAAAAAGTAACATAAGTGAACATGAGGCAACTTCTTATCCATCTACATTGTTGAAGTGTTTCTTTGACTCTTGGAGAGTAACTGACAGATGTGGAGTGTTACACTGCTGGACTTTCAGATTAGGCCATGTTAGCCCAAAATAATGTGACTGTATCTGATCATCTGAGGCTGAGAATACTTATTTTTACAACTTTGCAGACATCCTTAGGGCTCTGGCTCAGGTGCTGCCCTTTCAATGGCTCTTCTGTTGGCACAGTAATTCATGGTACTCCAGGGGACATCCTGTGATTTACCAGTTCATCCATTTCAATGGAGTTATTTAGTTACCCATGTTCTGTTTCACAGTGTATGGACAACCTTAAAGTGACATAAGCAAGCACCAGATTGCCAAGGTGCTTATTAATTGCCTCTTAAAATGTTTTACAGCTTTTATTTTTACATCACCACAGGGATTTGAATATTTTATAATCATTAAATAGGCTGTGGATTTATGTTCAGAGAATGCCACCCCAGCCAAATGCAGAACAACACTGAGAGAACACACTTCCAGTCAGTTCACATCACACAAGAATCAAAGACAAAATTTTCCTATGACAGGTCTTATTTGGTTACAGAAAACAAACAAACAAACAAAATAATAGATCTGACATTTTGGAACCACGCTAAAAGTCCTGAAGGAAGTCAGTGGAATTTTTTGGAAGTTACAAGTTTTTGTTTTCATAGACTTAAACCAAAAAGGACCATTCTAACTAGCTCCTGTATAACTGAAGCCAGAGCATTTCACTCAATAACTGCTGAATTAAATTAATATTTTGTAGACAAGGTAGAACATATCTTTCAGAAATAAACAACGTACCTTGAATTAAAGAGTTCAAGTGATGGAGAATTTATCACCTCTCTAGGTAAAATATTCTAACAGCTAGGTACTTGTAGACTGTGACCAAGTAACCTCTTAACCATTTCTGATATTAAATAGATTGTGGTTATGTCTTTCCCATATTTTAAAATGAAGAATGCTACTGGTAATGAAGCATCAGGTTTGGAAAGATATCAGTAAGGTCTTTTAAAATATTTGTATTGCTTGTGTTTTCAACACATTTTAATTTAGTCACATCAGGAACAGACACCAAAGAATCTGTAAGATATTTTATAATGAGATTATAATTGACATAAGTAGCCGTATCAACGCTTGGCATTTTAACAAATGTACCAGAGATTAATACAACAAAGTTTCCTCAGTAACCTGTTGATATTTTTGTCTTTATTTTCCTTCTTACGCACAGTTCTCAAATTTTTGGACAGGTTACTTTAAAGGCTCCCTCAGGCAGCAAGTCTGCACAGATGATAGAATGTGCCTAGTAAAGTTGCTAGTTTCGAGTGTCGTTAGGTTTATTGTTAAGGTCTGATCCCATCTCTACTGACAGAAGAGGGGCCACAGGCACAGACAGGACTGGCACATGGCCCAAGGGGATCACAGCTGCAACACGGGGTATGAACCGAGTCTGGAGGAGGGGGCTTGTCACACACCTGGAGTGAGTGGCTTTTCCTTACACTTTTGGCAAACGCTTGCCATGTCAATAAAATGTGACTGAGCCAACAACCGTATAGGACTGAAAACGGCTATAAAAGATATTGCCCATCAAATCGAACTTTGCCAACTTCTGTGTTGAGTAACCATTTGCACATCCAAGTTCCCGCTGCCTGAAAACCCACCTCGGGGGTGGCTCAAGTACCCCACAATTTTTGCAAGGAAAGGGGAGCCAACACTGGTGGATCTAGCAGCTCCACAATCTGCTCCCTTCTTCTCCTAGACGCTGGAAGATGTCCTGCATGGAGGAGTTCACAAGCATGGGCTGAAAGAAGATCTTAAAGAACTCAGCCATGTCCCTGCACCCAAAATCTCTTCCATGGCCAAGTGATTGCTTAGGCTGCCCCAGTTTACTGATGGAAGTCCCCTCTCCCAATAAACTCTTATCTTAGTCCATAAACTTTCCATCTGAGCTGGAAAGCAGAGGCTGAGAATATGGAAAAAAATAGTGTTGGTGCAAAGAGATAATGCTAATTGCCTAGGACAGCTAAGGAAGCATTGACTGCATTGAAAGAAAATGAAATAAACGCAGCTTAGAGGTGTGTACTGCTGACGCTGAAATTAAAATCCAGCAATGGTAAGTGGTGTGCAAGAGAGATGGGGCAACATGGGAAAAGCTGAAAGGAGAAAAGCCTGAGAAAAATACAGTGTAAAGTTGAAGGGATAAAAGAGCCAAGCTGGGTTCCCTTGGGCAAGTTAGTGGATGGGAAAAGGGGCAGAGCATTGCACTTATAGACTGTAAAGAGTCATCCAAAACGCAGGGAATATGAGGCATAATGAGGTTTGCTAGCACAGCTGTCAGCTAGGAGTGTGAAAAGAACTTGCTTCCTGCAGCCCCCATAGCTCTGCTGGCCACAGCCCTGGTGTAGACATGGCTACACTGGAACCAAAATCCTTCTCCTGGCACAGCTGATCAGCACACGCCGGGATGGCTAGCCTGGCAAGCGGATGTCATTCAGATGCAGGTGGCACTGGCAGCTTGTAGGGGAGGGCCAGGGACTCTCCTCCTGCAAAGCTCTGGCTTGGCTCAGTGTTGCCCTTCCCCACACCCACCCCTGCAACGAATGCCTGGTCCCTGGCAGTGCAGGGAGAGTGCTGCTGCACTTCCAGCTCCTGTCCAGCTCGAGGGTTTCACTGCCAGGCCCGACCTAGTTTAAATTAAAGCACCATCTGTGAGAGCAGATACAGCCGTGGCAGCCAGCACCTCCCGGGGGAAGGGGCTAGTCAGTCGTCATCTAATGAGTTCCCTTCCTGGCCTCCCCCTCACCTGTCAAAGGGGAGATGCAAGAGCCCTTTAGCCGACTCCGAGCTCGTTCTGCTTTGCTACACACACAATAAAGTGCTGATGCTGAACATTTCATCCCTGCCAAGTTCATTAGATGGTCTTATTAATTAGCTGCCTCTGCCTCCTATCACACACTGCTACCTGCACTCTCACTTGCACGTGTAAGCGTGCAGTTAAAACCCTGGGCATTGGCACACGCAGGCACTAGTATGGTTGTCAATCAAGAATCAGAGACTATGACACTGTCCCTTGGATGCTCACCAAAGTAAAGGACAATATATGGACTGTACTCAGGGCACAACATTTTGATCTTAGCAACTCCAGTGTAACTCTGGAGCAACCGCACTGATGCCATATGGATTCCTTCAGGTTTGGCCTGAGGGTGGAATTTGAGCCAATAAATCTACTGCAGAGAGAAACACATCAGAGGGAAGCTGTGGCACTCCAAGGAGAGAGAAGTAATAACCAGCCACACTTGCATTCCTTTTTCCTGCACAGTACTGAAATGATAATTGCCAAAGTGTAATTCCATCCTCTGTGAGCTGCAGTTCCACCTGACTTTATGGAAGCCAACCACTGTTTTTGTCAGTGAGGGCACACAGAACTGTGCCATGCAAACAAGCCACCACTCATCTTAAATACAACTGGACACCAGAGTCCATTAAAGACAGGCCTTCATCCTCACCCCACCCATTCTTGTTCACAATAAACCACTTCTGCAGTCAAAAATGGGGTCACATGAGATAAAAACAATGCGTCACACTTTCTGTCAGGAAGGTTTGTTACAATATATTCTTTTCAGAGTAACAGACTTGTCAACAGCAAAAGCAAGAGGGAAAGAGCAGGGGAGAAGGAGGAGGGGGAAGCCACTTACTTGATATTGTCAAGACAGCCAGATTCAGGTTTCAGGATGGCAGTATGATGGAACATTTTATAGAGAGCAATCCCCAGGAAGATTACATTAAGCTGGAATGAAAAAAAAGGAAAGAAAAGGTTGTGTTACATGGCAGAATTGGAGGGGGGAAATGAGTCTTTTCTTCGTAACAGATGAGTTGCGCTAGGAAATTAGTTCTCACTACCATTTTATAGAGACTAAACCATAAAAGATTGCTCAGTATTCTGTAACAGCTGAAAGAGGGAACAGCAGTACAATAGAGTTCCCACATACTGCCATGCCGGACGGAGCTAGTCCTACCACCGGCAGCAGCGTTTCAAGTGACGTTATGGAAGTTTAAAATGGTTTGCAGTAACACCCCTTCAGTGGCTTCATGGCGCGTGCTGACGACAAGCCATTGCAGGGCTGGGCTGCTGTTCACCTGCCACCCTGGTGAAAGACCACGAGGCTGGCCCTGGGGCTAGGGTTACATTTTCAAATGCACTATCAAAACAAAAAGCAGTCAAGTGGCACTTTAAAGACTAGCAAAATGGTTTATTAGGTGAGCTTTTGTGGGGCAGACCCACTTCTTCAGACCATAGCCAGACCAGAACAGCAGTGTAACTGCAGGCACACATGGGCAACTCACTGTTAGAAGAGACAAACTGCAAGGCAATGACAGAAAAAAAAGCGAGCTTGGGCGATGCTCTAAAAGACAGATTGTGGTTTGCTAGCTCTGTACTAGAGAGGCTGGCTGGGGCTGGAAATGACTTACTATGACCCAGACAAGGGGTGGCAATCACAGAGGGAGAGGCCTGTATAAGTGTATTTAATAAAAACAGAGACTAATGGGTCAGTACAGAAATGCGTAACATATGCAAGCCACAACATCCTTCAAACAGCACAATCCTGACTGCGCACGCTGCTACGTGTGCCACGATAGATTTAGCAAGCGGTGCAGGCCTCAACCTGCATGGCTAATGAAACACTTTGGAGTGAAACGAGAACCCACTACAACAACTGCATTGAAATGCGCATGCTCATTCCTTGATGTGTTGGCTGAACTATTGTATCTTTAAAACAAAGCATAATTTATAGAAGCCATATTGTAGTGATTTCACTATGCACAAAACCCAGCTGTCTCTAAAGTGTGGTTCTTTACCTTGTTGCTACGTTATCTGATAGGGTGACAGAGTGCATAACTGTGAAGTTACACTTATTTTGTTCTCACTTCTAAAGTGAGGTGGGGGGAAGAAAAAGAACTTTTTTCCATGTTTGATTTTGCACCTATTTCAGATTTGCCTTTGTGCATAAACAATGTGCTGCTTCCCTCTGGAATTCAAAGGGATGAGCACAGTGTGTCACAAGAGAGACCAGCACTTCTAAACAGCTGATAACATCAAACAAGCTTTGCAAGAGACTAATATAAGAAAGTGTCCACAGTAGACGCCCAGACTACCGCACACTTCCCTTTCCCCAACGGATTTTGATCAAGTATTTCAGAATGCAAGGAGGCTCTTCTAATGAGTGTCTAATTGCTTGTGTTAGGTGGGGTCAGGTAAGAACATGCTTCCCCAAATTAATCTATGTAAATTCAAGATACAGAGTGAAAGTTTTATTTCTTGACCTGGGAGATGGAGTAGTTAATTAGGTGTTCTTACCATAATTATCAAGGTCGCTGGTCCTATAAAGCTCCAAATGAAGTAGGTGTCAAGCCTGAGCCAACATCTGTAATGAAACACAAGGGATAGAAGGCATTCAAGGACTGAGCACAGGACATACATCAAGAGTGAGCGAGTGACAGAGAAGAATGTGAGCTGCAAAATATTCCACTGGGAGACAGGAAATATTACATTGCTTGTTCATTTAAATGCTGAATTATGTGCCCAATTTCTGACAGTACTATTGATCGAGGAAGATAATTACCTCTGGGGGAAGCGTGGGGCTGGGGAGAGGGAAACACAAGGCCTAGTTCGTAAGCTTTTTCCATCTGTCATTGAAAATCTCTTTTTAAACAAAGAAAAGGCGGAGAAAGGAACTAGGAGCTGCCTTTAAATCTTTTAGCTCCTCTCCAATTATGGTGCAATACAACGTGCCAGTCACCTGTCAAGTGAGCTGACATTTTTCCATCAAAAAGATCTGAGCAAATTTGGCGCAAAAAGGAAATAAGTTTTGGTACCGGAGGACTGAAGATTATATTAATTACACTCAGCAGCCTCACCTCAGAGGTTTTACATCCAAACTCCCAAGAATTGTTGCTACTAATGTTTCCAAGGTTGAAAATGATCTTCAGTATCACATAAAGTTGATTCATGGCCTAAAACTAAATTATTAATCACTTAATTTCAGCTGCACTTAATACTCCCCCAATTTTGAAGGCCCCTGGGAAATTATATTTCCATTCCTAGTTCATTCAAGATGACAGGAAGATAAAATGGAAGTGACTAGTTAAAAGACAGATGAATATAAATTCCAAGGAAGCTATGTACAACGTCTAAAGTAATAATAATGTGTTGTCGCGTTTGTCTTGTTACTCATCACATTTGTGTTTATAGGGAGAAAACTACTAAATTGTTTAAAAAAGCCCTTTAACTCTAGAAATTGTGTGTATTTCCTAATTAAATAGTGAAACTACAATCATACATAATTTATCCTTGTGCATATAGCACAAGACAGCAATTTTGATAGTTCTGATCTTCAGCTCTGAGTTGAGCCCAGATCAATTCAACTGAATTCCACAAACAATCTGAGAAAACTAGGGCTGCAAGGGACCTCAGGAAGTCATTTTGTCCTTCACCTTGCACTGAGACAGCTGCATGCCTCACAGCTGTTTCTCTAACCTGCTCTTAAAAACCTGTTCCACAGCTTCACTTGGTGACCTATTCCACTATTATCTTCTTCAGGAGGCAGTGCAAACTGATCCAGCGACAGGGTCAGAGCCTAGAATTGAAAAACTTTTCTTTCTACACGGAGAAGTTTCAGGGGCTACGTCTACACGTGCCCCAAACTTCGAAATGGCCATGCAAATGGCCATTTCGAAGTTTACTAATGAAGCGCTGAAATGCATATTCAGCGCTTCATTAGCATGCGGGCGGCAGCGGCGCTTCGAAATTGATGCGCCTTGCCGCCGCGCGGCGCGTCCAGACGGGGCTCCTTTTCGAAAGGGCCCCGCCTACTTCGAAGTCCCCTTATTCCCATGAGCTCATGGGACTTCGAAGAAGGTGGCGTCCTTTCGAAAAGGAGCCCCGTCTGGATGCGCCGCGCGGCGGCAAGGCGCGTCAATTTCGAAGCGCCGCTGCCGCCCGCATGCTAATGAAGCGCTGAATATGCATTTCAGCGCTTCATTAGTAAACTTCGAAATGGCCATTTGCATGGCCATTTCGAAGTTTGGGGCACGTGTAGACACGGCCAGGGTTTGCTAAATCAAAAATGAAACCTTCCAATTGTAAAACTGGAGAAGCAAAGTTTTTTGTTGCCAACATCACAACATGGACTTGACCCACCTGTCACCTGTCACATAGCTTGCACACCGCCATCAGCACAGCACAGTGTTACCGTGGCTTTAGGGTCTGCATGGCTGTACAAACTAAAATTGATTATACAAGTACAAAACTATGATGTATATTTACACGGTGCCACATCAGAACCTGCAGTGCACAGAGATTAAAAAAAATGGTTGCCACTAAGGATCTAACTCAATGGTAAGCAACCCACTGCTAAAGGGGTGCAGACCATCAGGGTTCTATATACGGTCTATGAGATACTTTAGTTACCACGGTCCATGCGCAGGGCTGCCAAATTCTACTGATTGTCAGACACACAGGTTTTTCCCCCCCGCGGTATTATTAAAGTTACGTGCACATAAAACAAGGGCATGCAAGGTGAAGTACGGGCTGACCACACACAGCACTGAATGTGAGAACCATGTGCTCCCTTTACATCCAGTCAAAGCACCACTATGGTTCAATTGGCACACCCCAGATATCCCAGGTACAGAACTGCACTTAGCAAAACTGCCCAATCCAGGGCAGTGTTTCCTCTATTTTTTCCGTTCCTGGGTGGAATAAATTTAGTTATGTGCACAAAGGCATGTGTGGATGTACACCACCAGTAGAAATACATGCTGCCCACTGTAAAGCAGCTGGACAACACCTGAATCTTTTCTGGGCAGTCCCCCAGTTGCTCAGCTTACAGGGAACACTGATCCCAGGAGATTGTCTTGGTTACAACAATTTTGCAGCCCACTGAGATGAAGGAGGGCCAATTACATGGCCCAGTCACTAGTTTACGTTGCCCCTCACTGATCCATCTCCTGAATTGGCACTGAATCCATCTAGCAAAATCTTAACATGAGAGCCATACTGTAAATCTTTCTTAATGTCAGGAGAGGAGTTGTGGATTTCTTATGCCTTAGCAGACCTTAAAATTGCTTTCAATATCACTGGCAGGAGATACACTCAAGAGCTACGTCTACACTAGAAACTTTTGTTGACAAAACCCCGGTTTTGTTGACAAAACTCATGGGAGCGTCCACACTAAAAATGCATTGTCATCACATTGTCAACACAACTGGACACTTTTGTCAACAGCCTTCTGCCTCTGCCCCCACAAGACAGAATGCCTTTCTCCACGGAATCTGTCAACAAGCAATCCATGTGGATGCTCTTGAGGGTCTTCTATTAACAGACAGGGCTTGTGGGTCACCAGGCAGCCCTGTCTGTTGTGCTTCTGGTTGGCCATTCTGTTGAGGGAGAACTGGGCAGCCTGGTTACTCTCTGTTGACAGAGCTGATTGACAGAGCAATCCACTTTTGTGTGTGGAGGTGATGTGCTGACAGAAGTTTTGTTGGAAGCTATCTTCCAACAGTAATTTCTGTCAACAGATTGTTGTAGTATAGCCGCAGCCAAGAAGTGGTTTCCAACGTGGTTTCCGTTACAGTGTGCTATTTCTTGTAGGAGTAGGCATCCTTCGATCCCGAGGGATCATGGGTTTGCGCCCTAGTTGGACTGATTCGAGCAGCGTCTTCTGTGGCTATGCAATCCAATCCAGGAGTGGCAGTCCCTTCCGCACTGTGAGCAGCAGTAGGCAGATGTCACTCTGGTATCATGGGCACGGATCTTCCCGAGGGCTCTCCTGTCTTCTGCTTCCTTCACCAAGGTAGTTTCATACATAACAAGAGCTTCCTTCACTCCCTGTTTCCAGGCGTGCCTGTCTGAGGCGAGCGAATGCCAGGTGTTCACACTGATAGAGAGAGCGCTGAGGTCACGCTTGTACTGAAGTAGATTCTATGGGCTTTGGCTGAGATGAGGTGTTTACTGCTACAGGACTATAGACACACAGTTGGTCCCAGCTCTGAAGACTGTGCAGTTGAAACCAACAAGGCAGACAAAGGTGGTATTACTACCCATATTGTATAGATGGGGAACTGAGGCAAAGAGACAAAATGATTTGCATGAAGTTACCAAGAGTGTTCTTAGAGGCAGGAACTAACTCATGAATCTTTGTCTGGTATCTTAAAAATAAGAGCATCTTTCCTTTCAAACCCTGTTCCACTGGGGCAGGGAAGGGCCTGACAAAACCAAATCTCTGTAAAAAGTACTGGGGCTGATGAAGGCCTTGGCCAGTGTTTGGATCTCGAACTGTTCCATCCACTCCATCCACCTTACAAGGAAGATGTAGAAGATGAAGATGAAGATGAAGATGAAGGAGTTATGCTGGTCATGGATCTGGCTCTGTGATAATTTCACTTGATCATTTTTTGGTTGTCAAGTAATTATTTGGGGAAGGGATGAATAATGTTGCAACACTACATTCATTCTGGATACAGGCTCTGCCAACCCATTACAGGTGCTGTACTTTAAAACATAATTGTCAGTTGAGGCCAGGGTATTTTTTGTATGTGTGTGTGTGATTTTAAAATACAAATTCTCAGCATGTTTCCAACTGTATCATAAATTTCACAGCAAAATCATCTGCCAGCAGGCAAGATGAGTACATCTCTCTCTTTCTGCAAATCATGATAAGCAGGTGGAGGGAACATGGCACATTTACAACTGCAGAGCAAATCGCTCCTCCTTGAGTACTTCCAGTTTTACTAGCTCTTGGTGAGCAGAGTGGCACAGCTCTCGTCTTTAGCTTGAAGGCCATTTGGTCACAGTCTTTCTCATGATGGGTCTCTGCCCCACGCATAGTTCCTCAAGGCCAGCATTGTGCCCTTCCACCCACTGGCAGCCGTGCGATCTGAGTATCCTGCTGGCTTAATTCCAAGGGCTGGCAAAATTGTAACACAGACCCAGAGTCATATTCTCTGCTGGCGTAAATTAGCACAGCCCCATTGACTTCAATGGGCTATGACTAATCATGGATTGTGAACAGCGATGGGCATGCAGATGGCTGATTCACACAGCTGTTTGGAATCTGAAGAAATGCTTAAGAGTGGAGCTTTGCTGTATTGACAGAGCTCTGATCACCAGCACCATCATCAGGCAATGAAAACAGGCCTTCAGCTGAATTCTGCTTAATCCAGACCAGCATTATGGTGCATGAATTTCTCCTTCTTGGCTGGAAGGCTACACCTGTTTACCTTTCCAACTTTGTTGTGCACTCCAGAGAAAATCACAACCCTGAAAAGAAGGAAAAGGGTTATGGTGACCTCACTGGAAAAACAAAGCAAATGGCTTTTTATGTGAGCAGCTAAGTGGTTAGTCCACCCAACGGTCCACTCCTTGTCATGGTGAGGTGGCTCATGTATCTCAATGAGCCAGAGAACCATGCCAGTGGGAGCTAGAGCTACAGCTCCTGGAAGGGTCACCCAAACTGGACAGATCAAAGGATAGAGCCCAGACAAATTTGGATCACCTCTCCCCAAGACAAAAGGGATTGGCTTAGGGTTAACACCCCTATCCATAAACAAAAGGAAATGAAAGTTACAGAAACATCTACAAAGAAATGTACAACTACACACGTCTTGGGAGGAATTGGCAATCTGCTTGGATTGAGTATGAAGCATGGTAGGGAAAACCAAAAGGAAGGGGCCACACAGGTGACCCTTCTCTCATCCAGCACTACCATACGGTTTGTTAGGTGGTACGTTTGGACCCTGTATCAAGCAGGGAAGACAGCACAGATTGCAGCGGAGAGGAAACAGTACAAGCTTGCAGTTTTGGGCTTGTGAGAGACAAGATGGACACAATCTGGGCAGCTATGCCTGGCAACAGGTGCAACCCTCATCTGCTCAGGACTTGATGAAGAGGGTGCACCACACACAGAAGGTGTGGGCTTGATATTAACAAGAGAGGCATCTGGTGCTTTTATGGAGTGGACAGCAGTATCATCACGCATCATCACTGCCAGAATCTACACCAAAGTGCAGAAGGTACTCATTGTGCAACGTTATGCACCAGCCAACGAAGCAGCTGAGGAATGTAAAACAGACTTATATGAGAAACTACAAAGTGTGGTGAACCAGAAAGGAAAGAAGGATATCTTGATTTTGATGGGCAACTTCAATGAAAAAATTGGAAGTATAAATACAGGAAGAGAATGGACCATGGGAAAAGAAGGCCTAGGTAACATGAATGAAAATGGAGAGAGCTTCAGTGACTTTTGTTCCTTCAACAATTTGGTGATAGGTGGTATTGTTTTTCCACAGAAAATGATCCATCAGGTCATCTGGGTTTCACTAGATCACCAGTCAGAAAGTCAGACTGATCACATCTGTATCAGCAGTTCCTTCAGAAGATCTATGCAGGACATCTGCACTAGAAAAGGAGCAAATGTAGGTTCAGACTACCATCTGGTCACGATAAAACTCAAGTTCAAGATCAAGAGGTACGCCACAAAAGTGACCAAGACGGGATTGAGATTCAACATGGAGCAGCTGAAGGATTTAGAGATGACCCGGTTTCCAAGTGGAGGTGTCCAAATGCACTTCTGATAAAACTTATCCCAGAAGATGCTACCATTGAACAAATTTGGGAAAATACCAAAACAGCCTGGAAAAAGACTTGCAATAAAACATCAGGAAAGAGGACAAGGCATCCCAAAAAATGGATCACAGCAGAAACTCTGAGCAAAGTGAAGGACAAATGGACAGAAAGCAGCAGTCAACTGCAACAAAACAAGAGCACCAGATGCTCAGAGACTGTATTCAGAACCCAACAGAGAAACTAAAACGGATGTAACAAATAACAAGAACTTTGTGGAAAACCTTGCACAACAAGCTAGAAAAGATGCAGGACAGAGAAACTTAGAAGAGCTCTATAATTTCAGATGGAAGCTTGCTGACTTTTGCCGTACAGTGGATCAGCCAGTTCAGGATAAGGAGGGGCATGTGCTGACAAACTGAAAGAAGCAGCTGAGTAGACGGAAGGAACACTCTGAAGAGCTGCTGAACCGCCCTGCCCCCATAGAACCTCCAGAGGCACGACTTGCAAATATAATCACTGCAAATTAACAGCACCAGACCTATAAAAGAACACATCAGAAAAACAATTGCCCGTCTGAAAAGTGGAAAAGCACCTAGGGTACACAACATCCCTGAAGAAGCAATCAAGGCAGGTAGTAAAGCATCAGTCAACATGATGTATAATCTTATTGGGAAAAATTGGGACACTGAGTAGATCCCACAAGACTGGAAACACGGCTACTTTATCAAGCTTCCAAAGAAAGGCAACCTGAAGGAATGCAAGAACTGGAAAGGCATCACATTTTAAGTCAAATCAAGTTGTGAGTGACTCAGACACTCAGTGCCAAGTGTCGGATGGTGAGCTCTTTGAAACTCTGGTCCATAAAATCCGGAGTGGAAAGCTCAATTATGGGGTGGATTCTACTGCAGCTTCTGTGGCTGTGGAATGACCAAGATCCAAGTGTATTATTTTTCACTATGGTAACACTGAGCCAAATCAGAGCCCAAAGGTGCTAGACATACAGAAACAGAGTAGCAGACAGCATTCACCCTGACATGCTTATGACAAACACAGACAAGATTAGCAAAGGCTCCTTTTGCCTTGCAAACTCAAAAGGTTTCACTGAAACTTTGCTGTTGTTCTAATGGGGAGGGCTGTAAGAAATTAAGTACCACTCTCTTGAATGACTCAGATGAAACTCAGCAGTAAGCCATCTAATCTGTACAGGGGTAAAGAAGTCAGTCTTTTTGTGGACATCTCATAGGGAAGTAGCTTTGAACCAACTGGAGTCACACCTCATTGAAAATGCAAATGCAGAACAAAACATCAAAACTTGGGCCTCCTGCCAATTAGTTGACAGAGATGTAAATAGCTAATCAGAGAAGTACCACCCTGAGCTTTTCTTTCCTTGAAAAACAAAAGCAGCCACACAATGAGCTGCATAAATGAGCTCCTTGAAACAAGGAAGCAATCATGCGACTCCGTGCCCAAAGTTGGTAATCTCAGGCTGCGGAACTACTTCTGACCCCAGTACCCAGCTGCAGGCTGAATACTGACATGTAAGACTGCAAGTTTACATTCCAAGAGCCATTAAAAACGAGATGCTTCTGCTCTTCGCACAATGCACATCCGTTGATCTAACATTCTGTGGCCGCTGCATGCACTATACATTGTACAAACACCACCACCACCATTCTCTTCCCCTCGGAAGAGAGGAACAGATACATGCGGTGCTGTGCTATTATGGTGCCATGTGGCATTGCCTTTCTTCCCTTTTTAATTTCCTCCCGCGCACAGTGACAACTTAGCTACATCCAACCAACGCTTTTTTGCAAGCAATAAAGGCTGCAAAGCATTTGCTCTATTTTCTGCATGAAGAGAAATCAAACACTAAAGTATCCCTAGTGGGCATTAAATGTAACCAATAAACAATCATTAGCTGCCACCGGACCACAGCATTTGAAGAGATCTGACTGATCATACATTTCACGGGAGTTTGCTTCCTATAGTGAAGAGCCTCCTCACTGTGTGTGGTAGCGGTAATTGGATACGTATGGATAATAAATGCCTTTGAAGGGTGGCCTATGCATTCACTTTTACTACATTTCAGTGTCCACATTGGTCCCACAGGCCTGAGCAAGTGGGAAGCAGGCAATGTAATACTGAAGATAAAACAAGCACACTGTCTTATCAAAGGCATACCCTGCAGTTAGGAGTCATTTCTCAACAATTTGATGATTCATAAAATATAAGCAGCTGGACACAGTGGTCAAAGGCTGTGACTCATGACATCTGACAGTGATAAATCTGACATCCCAAAACCAACCCGAACCAAAAGGTAAATATATTCTGGCATGATGCAGAAAGGACTTGGCTCACTGCAGTATGAATTTTCATCCAAGTATTTTGCATAAAAAATACTAAGCTATTCAATGTCTTATTCTTCTTCTATGAGTGCTGTAACAGGGATCCATATAGAATACATTACAGCAATAAGAAAGTTTGCTGTCACTGGGTTTGGCTACCCAGGTTACTTAGGTGAGTTATGCAGTTGTCCCAAAAGAGAGCCAATTAAGGCCCTGAAGCAGCAAAACAGTGAGGTACTTACCTAACTTTAAGCATCTTAGTAATTCCATTGAGTTCAGCACGACAGCTCATATCCTCAAAGTTAAGCACATGAATGAATATTTTGCTGGATGGAAACCATCATCTAAAACGGGAGTCAACCAAACCTCTGTGCCAGACTGCACACTGTCAGGTCTTCTGCTCACCTGACATTCGAGGGAAATGTTATTTTTCTCTTCTCTTATTTGCAAAGGTTTTGTTAAGAAACAGTCTAAACATTCCCCACCCCCGCCCCCCGGCCTGCCCCCAAGACACCTGTTGCAGATCTGCAGCTTGACACTTGGTCCGGGGACAAGAAGGAAGGGTTTGGACATCAGACTGGGCAAAATAATTCCAGTAGGTAGCATCTTCAAACTCTCCCTTATTCTGCAGCTAAGCTAGTGACCAGTCTCAGGAGGTGATTTGTTACAGTCAACAGGTCATGAGGTTTGCTTTGAATTACCTGTAAGAGTTTGAATTTTCCCACTGCCAAGTAGGAGACATAGGCTTCACTAAATGCACTCGACCCAACATGCCTGCTAGCTACAGTACTAAAATAACTGTGGAGCTGCCTTGATCCCATTTGCCTGAGTTTGGGTGGCTGGCCTGGTCCCCAACAGAGCCGCCACTTTCATGCTGCATGAGCTCAAATCCTGCCAAGGTGCGTCTGGATGGCCATGCTGGGAAGCGTGCTGCTTGCTGCAGCATAGATACACACGCTGTCTGCAGTGGGGTCATGTCCATATTGTCTTACAGACAGAACACCACACAGAACTGGGGTGAGGTGTAGACGTTCTGGTTAACCTAGATGCCCTGTTCAACATCACCCAGTAGGCAAAAGGGGTACAACAAGGCTCATACTGGCTCCACTGGTTGTCTTGCAGAGCCCTAGTCTGCCCCAGGTGGGGAAATCTTTTAAGGTAATCAACATGCAGCTGCCTTGTTGCAGATCATAAAACCAAAGTAATTAGCCCTGAGTCTCATAATCTGGCTGGTTTGAACTACTCCTAAAAAGTCAATGCCAGGGCCTGGAGTAATTAAGTTTAAAATAGCATTCCTATTGAACAGCTACAGTAGGTTGTCAATATGAATACCAGAGCATGGACGCTATAGAAAGACATACACAACACATGATGGAGAAGGGAATAAAAAAGGGACAAATGGGCATTTCTGACAGTATAATCAGGGCATGTGTTACATTAGCTGCAGAGTAGACACATGAATAAACCCCCAAAACCTACACCAGGCATCAGAATGGAGCATTCAAAGACAAATGATTACTGTGACCAAATGCTAGATAGAAAAACAAAATTTTCTAAATAATGTAAGAACCCCTAGAAGCTCTGTTTCAAGCAAACACAAAATAGGGGGATGCGAGTAATATATTCTGCAGATTGTCTTACTAAGAACCAAGCAACTTCTCACAATTAAATTATGTATGCCTGGCAAACAGTTCACTACAAATTCTAATCAGTTCTACACTTCTAATAACATTATACAGAAAAATACATCATCATCCATCAACCAGATGCAGCATGTTGCTTACACAAAATACCTAGTATGTTTTTATTTTCCACTCTTTGAATGTGATAAAATAGCCCACTCTGAAATTACAGATTATAAACAAATACTTTATGCTTTATAAGTGTCTGTGTAATATTTTATGTGTGTCTATTAAACAATGAGTGTAAATTATGGTATGATAAGGAAAAGAGGTTTTGTTGGCTTGAATATACAATGACTGTATTACTCACAGGTGGAAAATGTGCGTGGTTTATTCTGGCAGAGGGTCAATAAAATTTTCGATATGGGCCATATAAAATACAGAGAAAATTACTTTAGATAGAGGTGATTGGAAAGTGTCTTCTCCTTTGGACAAATTTCTAGTTTTCACTGAAAATTTGAATATCAAAATACTTTGTCCCCAAACTGAAATATTTCAGTTTTCAAATGCCACCATGTTAGCTGGCATTGTAACAGGGGTGACTCACTCTCTCATTCTCCACTATCGTCCAAACTCCTTGATTAAACTATAGCTCCCGTAATGTACTATATCACCACCTCATAAAAAAGGGGGAGGCAGTTGCATCGTGGAAGGTGTAGTCAGCATGATGAACCTAGTTCATTAAAAAAAAAAAAAAGGAAGGAAGAGTCAGTTGCTGCGAGGCACTGCAGCAACACATCCAAATCAATTTTATTTCTTGTTTCAAGCACTGTTTGTTCATGAAAAGCTGAAATTTTCTATGGCATGCAGGCCCGTTTTGTGCAAACATCCATACTGTCAAAAAACCAATTCTCCTAGAGAAAAGAAATGTGAACAGAAAAATTTCAATCTGTCCTCAAAAAAGGATGTTTTCATGAATGCGTCTCTTGCTGTTGTTCATATCATACCCGCTATAAAATCAGACACTCTTGATACATGTGTGTGTGGGGGGGGGGAATCAAAACGATAACACATTTGTGAAATCGCTAAAGTTTTCCATACCCTAAAATGTTGTATTTTTAAGGTCTGATATTTCATAATCATAGAGGTAATAAGCAAGTACTAAATTTGAACATGGGAATCAATCAATTTTTCCACCTTCAAGACTTCAAAATGAGATGGATGATAATCTAGTTGTGATCTTAGATGGGTTTGAAGTGACAGTTGTGCTGGATTTTACAAGCTAAATTCTCACGTAGTGCACACTAGTGTAAGCCTGAAGTAAACCCACTGAAGCCAATAAAATTATTTCACATTTCTAATAATGTAACTGAGCCTAAAGTCTTCCGTACTTGTTACAAATGTCCTAGTCCCTCAACTTTTATGTTTACCAAATACATAATTTTGAAGGCACCAATTTTTGGTGTATAATTCACAAAACAAAAAGGTAATCCTGTAGCACTTCACAAATTAACAATATAATTTATTAGGTGATGAGCTTTCATGGGACAGATCCACTTCTTCAGATCTGGAAAATTTCGATAAATGATAACTGAAATAAAGAGAATTTCACAGAATACAAATATCAAAGTTGGGGAAACTGTCCTGGTAATGTGTAATGTCGCTAGACCTAATCACATCAGTTACACGATTGGTGAAGGAAGCTGACGTTTGGGGGGGGGCGGTTAATCCTGGGGTTTGGGGACAGTTTTGCAGGGTGTCGGGGGGGAAGCCTTGGGAGAGGGGACAGATCTGGGGGTTGAGGCAGATAAAGCCTGGAGATGGGAGTAACAACTTTCTGATACAAATAATTGTGTGTGAGCTGTTCTTAAACTAGGGCTCATAAAAAAGCACAGTTTGACGTTATTTATTAAGGACTGTCTCATATTCACATACATTGCGGCTCTTGTAGGCCTGATTTTGTAACTGAATTTGAAAAAATGGCTTGTTGCTATCTGTCGTTTATATTCAAATTCGGCACATTAACATGTGGTTTGAACCGGGATGGGAATTTTCTGAGTCACTGTAGGGGCTCGTTTGCATACTTGGCTTAATCTAATTCTTGACCTTCTCCCCCACCCCCCTTTACTCCTCCACTCTCTGCTTTGCTCACCTTGATCATTTTTTTTCTGATTTGTCAACTTTGTTTACTGTTTTGGTTCTCTGTGTCTTAAATATTGAGTCTGTTCTGGTGTGGCTGTGGTCTGAAGAAGTGGGTCTGTCCCACGAAAGCTCACCTAATAAACTATTTTGTTAGTCTTTAAAGTGCTATTTGACTGCTTTTTTGTTTTGAGAAGAACAAGTTTTCTTTCTATTTTTTGGTAACGAAGACTGCTCAGTTGCATTGCTACAACTGGCCTGTAGTCAAGTCATCCATGGAATAGGTTGCTTTAAAATTCTACTCTGCCAGTTTCCACTTGTTTTGCAGCACAGAGCTCTGAAATTTTCAAGTTGCCATCTCTACATAGAGGTGACTTTATTTTGTTTCAAGCTGGAGAGAAATGGGTCAGTTGTTCTCAGAGCACCAGAGGACAAGAATTCTGACTTTCTGGAACATTTTTATTAATGAGTTCCATTATAAAGTACGTCCTTTTTATAATCTAAGTGGGTGGGAAGTTGAATTTTGGCGGGCAAATAATTCTCACTGACTTGGGATTTGCAACATTCTGTTGATGTTTCCTTTTCCTATCCTCTAAGTTGCAACCCTTTAGGAACTGCCTGCTGTGCATGCTCTGAGCATTGTGTGTGGGCCTTTTAGCTAGGTCTGTCCATGGCTAAGGAAGTGAGCGTTTCACGGGCACGTAGTGAATCCCACTCTGCAGCAAGAAAGGGGTAATGGGTTCACTTGTGCTGAGCTCTGCCTTATCTTACCCCTTGCACAAACTGGAAGGCACCAACACACTGGGAGGGCTGTTGTGCTCACTGAGAGTCATGCAGCAGGGATCCTGGTGCTGAAAGACAACCCTGAGACACTTAGGGTCTTCTGTTCTTTAGACCTGAAGGCAAGTCTGTGGTGAAACTGCTTTGACTGGGACCTTGGCACTCACATAATAAGCCTTGAAAATGTACTCTCCCCTACCTGATGCCTTGTGCACTGTTCAAAGTCCCCCATAAAGTGAAGCATATATAAAGAGCTGCAAGCCTTCCACAAGCCAGTCTGGGAGCACCATTACCTTTGAAAAGATTTTTGAATGTTCAGAGAAGAATATTCTCTCCAAACTGACACTGATGGTACATGCTGCAAATGTTTAGCTGCAATCGAAATCCACCTCCCTGTACTCTAATGTAACATACACAGCTCCACTAGACAACAGAGACACTCCAGCAAAGAACGTGCTGAACAAGAGTGTGCAAAATGAACTAACACAGAACTAGCAGTCACTGCGTCTGTGCCTGGAGCCATTGTCACAGAGAGTTAGGAAGTCCTGCTGGCTCACTGTTTTGCTTGCCTTCTCTTTGTGCCTGTATCATTGCTAAAAAGAAAGGGAAAACATAGGCCTCATAAAAAAATTGAAATAATAATAAAATACATTGCTACTGTCATTGTAAGGGAGCCAGTGGAGAAAAGCAAAGGCTGAAATTTCCTTTTGTTTGCCTTTAGACAGTGGTCCATGATCATCTAAATTGTGCTTTGATACCAGTTTCAGCACTGATGAAAACATTTTCAAATGTTCATAATTATGAAGGATGTAGTGATCCCAATTTGCAAAGAGTCTCTGACACTCCTTGTCACAGCTTATTTTGCTTGACAGCCCCAGTAATTGTATAAAACGTGGTTTTTAGAAACACAACCATTCCACATGTAAACGAGAAATGCTCTGGCCTCCGAGAAGAGGGATGGCTGTGATTAAGGTAGGGGATGAGACTGGGGACAGCAGGGCCTTGCAGCAGGTCATTTTGTCTCACTCTGCCCCCATTCCTCACCTGAGAAACGAGGCTAGCAACCTTTCCTTCCCCCATTTATCTGCCTTGACCTTGTGGACTGGAAGCTCTGACTCTCTGCTGCGCAGAGCTGAGTGTGGGGGACCTGGGCACTGCTGAGACGGCCAGGTGCCAGCCCAACGGACACAAAGGTAAGAGAAAAGTGTGAGGCGGCAGGGCTTCGCCTCAGCTCCCAGGGACTGCCTGCCAGGCACGGTCTCCATTGCTGCTTGTCCCTCAGAGGTTAAAAAGAATATTTGGTTTTCCCTGCTCCCTGATCTTTTCATGGCTAGTCCCTTGCAGGGATCTCTGGCGTCCCCACTTCTTGTGGTTTCCCAGTCCCAGCCAGCTTGCTTTTCTTTCTGGAGGACCAGAGCCAGGGCTTTCTCTCTGAGTACGTGGCCCCTTGCCATTAGGTACTCAGCTTCTTCTGCAGCTTCTCTCCCCCATCACAGCCTTTCCCAATTTCTCCTCCCCTTTCTGCGCTTGGATGGGCCTTGACAGCCCCTGGGGTAGCCCTGCTCCCTTTAATTGTCTCAGACGGGCTCACCTGCTCTGCCATGGACGCAACGGACTAGCTAACCCACAGCAAAGAGGCCCCATCTGTGTATTAAGCACAGTGCGATCATTTGTCCATAAAACACAGTCCTGAAATTTGGGCACCACGGTTTTTCTCACCTGAATGTGGAGGGGAACTGGTGCCCCCAGAAAGAGGGTAGAGGAGGGGCTACCTCTGGGACATTCTGCCCTTTTCCCCTGATTTTGTGAAAACACCCTGCCCTGCAGACACATGGGAGGCTGGGAAAGGAGATGCTGGGGCAGAGGAGCTGGCTGAGCTGTCGAATCTCCCTCTGGAAGCAGCAGCTGGAGGTTGCACACTGCTGGTTTGCCTCTCTGAGCTGCAGAATCCCCATGTCTTTTGTGGGTGGTCAGAGGTGGCACCAGGCTGTGGAGAAGCAGGGGGCCCAGGGAACTCAGAGCCAGCATGGAGACAAAGGGGATGTGCTGGGATGACAATGATCCTGAGACACAGCTGGTTGTTCGGAAACCACCAGTTTGGGGGATGAGGCCCTGTCCCCTTTCACAGAACCAGGCGCTGAAGCCCTCCCCATACCGTCCTTAAAGAAAACAATGAGAGCTTGATCCAAAACACACTGAAGTCAACAGGAGACTTTCCTTCAACTCCAATGATCTTCAGATCAGGTCAATCCCCAGCCTGGTTCTCTCAGAACCCACAGAAACCCAGCAGACCCTTCTGAGACGCCCACAGGCCCCTATGTGGCCGAGTGACACTCACACTTTATCTGTGCCATAGCTCCGGTAGTCGACAGCCGCTGAGACAGCCACGATGAGGGCGGGCATTCCATAGCCGACCAGATAGAAGTACTTGCGGCGTGAGTGCTCGCTCTCAAACACCTCCACCAGCATGATGTACAGCTGCACCCCCTCCAGGAACATCCAGGTGAACGCAGCCAGGAAGAAGAAGTGCAGGAGGGCAGCAAACACAGCACAGGCAATCTGGGAGAGTCCAAAAAACAAAACAGAGGCCGAGGTTTACTCCCAGCCAGAATGACTGTCATTGTCGTCACAAAAACACAGCTGTCCCTGATGCCTAACCTTCACAACGGCCTGCTGGGCTCTTAAGCAGGTTTAGCTACAAATTCAGATCACTGGAGCAATTGTTCCCTGCTTCTTCCTACCAATATCAACCAGGAACAAGACATGGAAATACTGAAATGCCTTGGTTTAAGAAATAGACATTAGACAGTATAAGGGCAAAAACAAAGATCATTTTAAATACCGTTCTACTTAAAATACATATACTTGTGGGAGAACACAGGTTGTATGCCTATATTAAATCTACATATATGATATATATGTATCTATATATTCTCATACGCATGCATAGGTAAAATTCTATATTGACTATAGATGTGTACAGTATAGATAATATGTCTATACTATTATTATTATTACACACACACACACACACACAAGTTACACATAGGCAAACAAAAACAGAAGTGCGTATTTGGAGTCGATGGCTAAATGCCTCAACACCCCAAGAGCTTGTGCCGAGGAATCAGAAAGACCACCTTTCTATTTCTGACGCCTCTGGTGACTGTTGTTGCGTGTGGAAGTTTCCAGACGCTGACACGTCATGTGAATGCTCTTGGGTGTTCTCAGCATTGCCAGGCATGTGCCGCAGGCTCCCCTGCTCAGTAGTTGTAGTGACGGGACCAGATAAGGGAATTAAAAAGAAAAATCAGGGAAGGGGAATGTGAGGATACAGAATCCAGTGCAAGACAGGTATTTTGTCCACATTAGCTGAGACCAAACGGCCCCTAGAAAAGCACAGTGCAGAGAACAAGCCTACAGTGACAAGGGAATGCACAACATAACCCCAATTAGCTCTGCAATCCTGAGCTTCACCCCAGTGCGCTAGCCCTAGATTTCTATTGTATTTGACCTGGCCAGATGCTAGAGGTAGCCATGCTCCTATGAAGAGTGAACACACTGGTAACATACTGAACAAAAAGTGAAAAGGGGAAAACTCCCTGCTGGAGCAGGTTCCCAGTGAAAAAGGCATCAGGAAAACTAAGAATATGCTGGCTAGGATTCAAGAAGCGCCCCTGAATTAGGATGGGCTCTTGTGGCTGTGAATATGGAGTATATGCAGTGGCTGGCTGTGGAAAATGAAGACTAGAACAGGTACTTCTAAAGGGACTTGAAAATCACAAAGGACGTGCCATTTCTCTGTTCTCACATGGTAAGGGAAATACCAAAATGATTCTCCAGCAAGGGTGCTGATGGACAACTTGTGCCAGAGCTTTCCAAGCAGCCTAAGGGAGTTAGGTACCCAAACCATGTTAAAGGTCAATAGGCTTTGGGCCCCTAGCTCCCTTAGGCATCCTGGAAGAGCCTAGTGTCAGAGCACAGTCTTACTCCCATCGAGTCCAACATTCACTTTGTCATTGAAAAGAGCAAGTCAGCAGCTCCCCCTTCATCCCATGTGGATAAAAGTGGAAGGGACCTGAAGGAGGCAGAACTGCTGTGTGGGGACCTGGATCCATGGCAGGGTCCCCCGCTCTTCCCTGATCCCGGACAAACCCCTTGCCCAATGTGTCTCATGGGGGCTGCATGTTCCAGGTGGGAGGGGAAAGGTTGGGTCACTCCCCATGACAAGGGTCACTTCAGCTCTGCAAGGGACTCCTCATGGCAGATAGCACAGACCGAGTCAGCGTCACCCTGTGAGGGCTCCCTGGCCACCGTGTGCACTGCTGGAGAGTGGGATGGTTCAGGTGACCACAGCCACCAGGGACTGCTCAGCAAGCAGGGGCAGGGATCCTTGTCTCTGTCCTACTCTCCACTCAGGAGGGAGGGAGAAAGGTGGCAGCAAGACATGTATTAGGTTGTCATATAGATGGTTCTGGCACTCACTGGTCTCCCCAGTTTGGAGCATATCTCAGGACATCACCTGGCTTTGGGACTCAGGGTTCACCTCTTCCTTCAGGGGAGCACAAAGCCCTCCACCCCAGCCTTCCCTTCCTGCTGCCCCTCAAAACAGACAGAACAGGCCAGGATGAAATTCTGGGTGTGAAAACTCGTGTTTCCTCGTCCATCAGGATCTCCTAGATCTGGGTTAGGCCAGCTGACATCAGTTACGTCTCCCCGCTTCAGTATGGTGTCAACAAACACACAAACATGCCACTCAGACAGCATCAGCAACTCTAGACAGCTGAAGAGTACCAGAGAGGTAGCCGTGTTAGTCTGTACACCAACAAAACAAAACAGCAGAAATGTAGCGCTTTGAAGACTAATAAAATGATTTAATCACTGAATACATCATTTTGTTAGTCTTTAAAGTGCTACATTTCTGCTGTCTTGACAGCTGGGTTCTATTAACTGCTCTGCCACTGGTCCACTGAGTGACCTTGGACAAGACTTTTCCCTTCCCCAAGCCTCAGATCCCTCAGGGATGGAATGGTGATAATGAAACTGACCCTTGTCTGCAACGTGCTTGGAGGCCTGTGGGTGAAAGTGCTCTGTGAGTGCGAGGTGGTGGTTTTGGTAAGTGATTTAACTTCTCCACTTAGCAAGGACATAAGGGCAGCAACTATTGATACAGCCCTCAATGGCCAGAGGTACACCATATTCAAGCTTCCCTGCCTGCCCTCATACGGTGGCGAATCCGAACTTTTGTGGACTACTTTGTATAAAAGCGACTTCCCTAGTCCTCGTGCATGCTACAGAGAAATGACCTGGCCAGTTGGGAACTGACAGATCTGCTCCCAACCTTCCTGCCAGCAACCCACAGCCCTGACCACTTCCAGCCACCCACTCACAACCCCACTCTCACCCCTCCTTTATGGAACTTATGGCTCCCCTCTTCCTGTCAGGAACCCCAGTGGCCTCTTTTCTCTGCTCCAGAGCAGACAGCTGCTGTAATACAGAGTGCCACAGAGCACAGGGGCCAGAGCAGCCCCTTGGTGGCTTTTTCTGGCTCTGGCTTCAGAGGAATACATCATTTCTTCTGCATATCAGGCCTTAGCTGCCCACAAAGGGAGCACAGGATCATCCCTTTGTGGCTTTCCTTGTACAATGTCACTTTCAGCAAGGGGGCTGAGGTTCCAGCAGATGCTCTTAGAACTCAATTATCATGCTGGGTGCTGAGCCCTCCTGAGAGGTGCTGAGAACTTGCAGGATTGAGCCCCCCAAAGTAGTTGTTGGGATATCACTGCCATGTTGACTCAGGCACTCTGATGCAGGTGCCTTCCCTTGTGGGACTGAGGGGATGAAAAGGCCAAATGATGAGTATGGATTGCTGCAATATTTCTGTCTGTCTGCAGAGCCCCACCCAAGCGACTGCCTGTATATGGTGTGTGTTCCCCTGCTCTCGAGGGTGTCACAGCTATTTGAGTCAGTAGAATCTGGCAGAGAGAACCTGCAGGACGTGTTCATTTCAAAGCTTCGAACCCTGAGATTGTGAACCATGTGTCTTTGCAGGTGCCAGAGGTGCTAAGCCTCCACCCTTTGCCAGCTTAGAAGGCCATTTTTTGGATTTATGTGAGTACAAACTGAGCTGTGCAAACCACCTCCCTTTGTTGTGGTTGTTTTTGTGCTGAAGGTGAACTCTTCTCAGAAAGAGTCAGACAGCCTTTAGCTCACTCTTCAAGGAGACTCAGCAGAGAACAAACAAAAGCCATTTCAGCTTCCCTCCCCCACCAAGAGTAATTTAATCAGGAAATCGTACGGGCTTCATTGGAAGCCTACAGGAATGAATGGAAAGTTGCTATTGACTTCAATTAGCTTTGGATCAGAAAGCGGGGCTGACAATAGAAAGCCTCTTTGCAAGTTGCTGTGCTGTTGCGAGGGAGACGCAAAGCAACACACACCTGGGGCATATAAGCTTTAAACAGACATCCAGAGGGGAACCCTGGCCCCAGTGACGCCAATGGGAATTTTGCCTTTGAGCATCATGGAGAAGGATTGCCTCCCACTCCAGGATCAGGCCCAGCTACCTCCGCTCACAAGCTCGCCCACATCTACACCAAGTCTCTTACTGGCTGATCCGTGCGGTTGATCCCGATGAGGAAGAGGAGCTCCGCCACAAAGAGGCTGATGCACAAGTTCTTGTGAATGGTGTTCCTGTCACTCTGCAGCCCGCGGAAGAAGCAGAAGGTGAAGATGCAGATGAGGAGGCAGACAAGCGACAGCAGGATTCCCACCCACGTGATCACATCCAGGAGCAGGTCGTGGACCGTGTCGCTGTGCTGGAGACACAACAGAAAAACCATCAGTCACACGCTGCATGCCAGCTAATCGATACCGAACAAAGCCTGGGTGTCTTGAGACCCTTTGATAGACTCCGCTCTCCACTTCCCCAGCACAGGCACAAGGGACCGAGAGCTAATGAGGGGGATTAGGACTCACTACTGAGAGCGAAACTCTGCATTAATGTACCCACAACCCGAAAGCCATGCTCCGTTGTCTCCCTCCCTCTCTGCAGTGCTTTGCCTGTGAATACAGCAGTCAGGCTGGGTGCAGGCGCGGGAGCAGACTCAGCCCCCACGACTGGACCGCAGGGACCTTTAAGAGAATGTACGTCTGCACGGCAAAAGCAGGGGTTATTTGAATTTCCCTTTTCCCCCACTGATTTGTCAAACGCTGGAACGAGAGTGGGCTATTGGAAAATTACCCCAAATAACCAGACCTCTTTTACTGGCCATTTTGTTTTTCAATCCACACTGGGTCAGGCTTGTCACATGGCTCAAAAAGTGTGCTTCCGAACATGCAATGAGATCCCCAGAAGTAACATCCCCATGGTCACTGCTGCAGGGCTGCTTCCTTTCCCTCCCATCCACCCAAAGAACAGCAGCAGCAGAGACTGGTTTAGGCAGTAATCCATCAGCTCTTAGGGTGGAAATCATGACGCTGAGGCCACTAATAAAATATCTCTGGACTTCATCCTATGTTTGCCCCAGTGTTTGTTTCCCAAAGCCTGGCACGGACACTTGGAACTCATCTTGCAAGAGAAGGGCACGGTGTTCTGCTAAGGGGAAATGTTTAGGACAGACAGAGGCAAAAGGTGATTAATTTGCCCTTTTTGTTGCCTGCCTGCCTATGATAAAGCCACAGACCCTTTCAGCACTCTCTCTGTATCACCACAATTGATAGGCATGTAACGAGAATGAAAGATGGTGAGTGACTTTCTTCTTCCCCCTACAGGCTGTTTATAAAGAGTCAGCTCTGCGACTAGACAGAGATTCCAGGATGTTTATTCCCACGGCACTCCTGCTACTTCTCTTGAGAGCCTGGGAGGCTGAGGAGACAGTCTGACCTCAGATGTGCTGCAAGGACCGAGACTACCCAAGTCTATCCCAACAGGAACTACAATCCCAATGATTCAATCTCAACGGCACTCCCAAAGTGGAAAGAAAGGACACAGTCTTTACCCGCCAGAGTGGCATTGCTGCAGTGCTCTGGAATTTCATACTCATTACTCTCCTCTAAATTTGGGGCAAAATGTGGCAGCAAAGAACAACCCCAACCCATGAATTTGCTCTGTGCTGCATGAAGCTGATGGAAAGTGGTGTGAATATTTCCCCGAACAGCCCAGCTGCAAATCTGGCAGCCCGCCCGATTGGAAGGCAGTGCTATGCAGAGCTTCAGAGAGCTCCGAGACACAGACACGGGAGCACAGATAGGGTAGACTATCAGGTGAACTTAGGAAAGCAAGGATTGATCGCCCAAGGCCAACAGCACAAATTCAGTAAAACTCCAGAGAAAAGCATCAGCTCTGTACGTGGGGAGCTTTTCAGAGTCTGCCAGCAGAACAGCCCAGCATCCTGTGGCACAAGCAGCCTAGTCCTTTCACAGAGTTGGCTCCACACACGCACCAAGCAGGTGTGGAATAAATGATAAGCAAAGTTCTTGCCTCTCTGCTGGCTGCAGAGCTGTTGACACTGTTGAGTGCAAAGTGGGCATGAAAGGGAGTCCAGTCACATCCTGGGGCACACTTCCCACGGCTGGCCCGAAAGGGAGGACGTGGTGGTGGAAAAGGTCTGACAGCTCCCCAGGACCCTGTTGGGGAGGAGGTGTCACAGGGACTCTGCTGCCTAAAATGCTGGTATTCGGTGGGGTCGTGGGGAGAGAAGAGATGGCCTGTCTGCCTCTGCCAAGACGATGGGGTGGGTGGGAAGAGATCTCTTATCCTTCACCCATTCTGCACCAAGCAGGAATGGAGCTGAAAAAGGGTTGGGTGTTCTGGGGCAGGAGAAAGGGACTATCATCACAGGCAGCTGACACCTCTGGGGGACTGGTAAGGAGCTGTGCTAGTGCTCTCCAGTACCCAGCCCTCCAACAGGGGCACACCCACTAGCACCTGCTCCCGCTGCCCACTCAGTGCAAGCCAAAAGGAAGCTGGGCACCATCAGGGCCTAAGACCACTTGTCTTCTACTGCTCATCGTTCCACACTTCCAGGGCCATGGTCAGATCTGCTGTGCGTGAGAGGGCAGAACCACCATCCCGCCCAGAGAACACCGAGGGGTGCAGGCCCTGTACTAGGAACCAGGAGACTAAGGAATTAAGGCTCATTGTGCCTACCCACTGCGTATCTGTGCCACTGTGAAGGACCATAAAAAAAAGCACCTTCTTGAGTTAGGATGAGAATTATGGATGCTAACTGGGAAGCAAAAGCCCTGCCAACGTGCTTAGTGGTTAGCTGCCCCTTGCCAGTTCACTCTGGTGGCAGCCAGCCATGCTGGGTCAGAGCAGCGCCAGCCACTACAGGGTGGCAGCATTCCCCAGCCGCAGCAGGGCCAGAGAGGGGGACCTAGGAGAAAATGGTTAACTGGTCAAGCACTATCGCTTACCCAGTTAACCACTTTAAACACCCCTACCGAGATCCATGGGAGAACTGTCACTGTTGGAAGGAACATTTTGTGCCAAACACGGGATGCAGAAGTGAGCCAGGATGTTGTGTTAATAGCCGCACTACTTGTGTGGTAGCATTGCTGTCATTTGGTGAACAAGAACTGTCCCTTTAATAAGTGGGTGGAGCAGTGGGTGGTGGAAGCCTGACAGCAGCAGGTGGGAGATGCTGCTCTGGTGCCAGAGAGTGGACGGTCTGGGCCATACAGCCTCCAGGGAAGGTCACAGCTTGATATGATAAATGCATCTTTCCAGGCTGCAAGCTTCATTCTCAGAGGTGTGACACGGGCGGTTCCTCGGCATTGCTACAGGGCCTTTCACCTCGGGCACGACACGCTCCGGCCCAACAGAGGGCTGGTGGTCCCCACATGGGCTGAATCTGTAGGGGTCAGTTGTGCCTTGCAGAGTACAAACTCAGTGTCACACAGTGCAGTGACTGTCAGACTCAGCAGAGGGGCCCACAACTGCCTGGGCCAGGGAGACCATTACCCCTAGAGAGGAAATCCCCAGCGCTGCCAGGTCAGAGCTCAGGCAGGTGGTGAGGCAGCATGTGGGGTGCTTGTCCAGCTTTTGAACCCGGGCAGTTAAGCTGGCCTTTCCAGAGGACTGCGCCTGCACATTTCTTACGCTGACGTTTAGGTACAGATGTCAGCTGCAAATAAATGATATATTGACAATGCCTCTGAAAATGCAAATTCACTTGTGAAAAATCGCATGCAATAGCACCCAGAGAGCATGTAACAAGACAGTCACCCTAGGGTCCCTCCTAAGCAGTCTGGGATGTCTGTTGATTGTCAGTCCTCCTGTGCCTCTCAACAGCCGCCTCTGGGTTTCAGCGGGGTGTTAGTTAGGGCCTAAGAGCACAACGACGCTGCAGTGCAAGGCCAGGGTTGGGCTCTGAGCTGTGCTGGCGGGAATCAGACTGGCTGAAACAAATCACTGCCATGAAAGCCACAGTGTGAGTGTCACAGGTACTGCTGCTGAGTTGGCAGCAGGGTGAGCAGCAGCCCAGCTACTGCTGAGGCTGGGAAATGTGTTAGAGACGAACGACTGGTCTGGTTCTGGTCCCAGCAGAGCACTACCTGTGCTCCCCAGCAAAGTTAATACAATGTCTGCTTATGACAGAACAATTTGGCCCTTAAGCAAAGGGTTCTTTCTCCTGGCCTATTAAAAAGCTCAGTAGAGGGAAATGGTGTTGTAACAGCTGCTGGCTGCAGGGGGTGCTTTGGGTCAGCTAATCTTCCCTTTAGGGAAGGAGACGGTAGCGTGCTTGTGTGTGGAGGAATGAAAATGGTAACTGAAGAAAGTGTCACCGCCTTGCTGGAATATGGCTGAGGTGAGACCGGCAGGAGCTGGCTTGGAAGGAAGGGGCATGGCTGGGCACCAGTTCAAGTGGGCCAGATTTATGCTGGATGTAAGGGACAGTTTACAAAGCCCAGGAGATATCCAGATGCCCAGAGTGGACTGGAATCCTGCGACTCCTTCTAAAAATGTCATGTGCTACTGGGAGCACTTGAACCTACATGTCCTCACTGCTCTCCCACATAGATGGGGGAGAGCCCCGAGGACTTCATAAAACAGTCTTTAAATCAAGAGCTGACGATTAGGTAACTCAGGCAGAGACTAGGTGTCTACTGCTGGAGAAGGTGGGGGAGATTCTGCAATGCCCAGGAGGTCAGATTAGATGATCACGCTTCCCGCTTCTGAGTCTGTGACACACCAGTAATGGAATCAGAGGGGATGATGGGAAAGCTGGGCATGAGTGCTACCGAGTCGAACAACACAGCGAGAAGGGCAATGGGGAAACTCTCGCCGAATGTACAACACTGCAAATTTGTGCTGAACTCTAAGGATCAACTCCCTGAATGGGGCTGTGCTAACACGTAGATGGAGGGGGGAGAGGCGGAATGAAGGCGCTTTTCCTTCCCCCTTGCATGACCTAGGGAAGAATGGGCCAGGCTCCCAGCCCTGCCCTCAGAGGGAGCGCATGCAGTACTCTCTGCCCATTGCCCCAGGTTCATGTGGCACTGAGGAAGGTGTGGGGGGCAGCTAAGGCAGAGAGGCAGTTGCTTTCCACATGGGTACAGGACTGAGGGGATGGTGCACGGCCCTTCCAGACCTCTCAGGGCAGTGTGGCACTGTGTGACCCATTAGGGTGGACTATGTCGAATAAGCACCACTGAGAAGAAAGGGCTTGATTTTGATCTGAAGCTGTGGTGTGAAGCCACCGACTCCCATGGGTTTGCTCTGATATACAGCACTTTGAAATCACCTGCAGCCCCTAACCCCTCGTATGCAATCGGCGATAGGTTCCAGGGCACCCCGTTCATCCAGCCTCTGCTCTCCTGAGACATCTGTTCCTAGTTGGATTTGTGTATTCCTATGAGAGGCATGTAAACCTTCACTCCCCTTTACAGGCCCCTCTGCAAGTTCTAGCATCTCAGGGTAGTCTCCCCATGACCCCTCCAGCTGGAGCAGACACACAACCTTCTCCAAAACGCACCTGGCTTTTCCCTGGCCATATTTAAAAACCTGCCAAGAGGCACAAGGACACCCCGTCCACCCCACCGCCGAATGATTGACACAAAGGCAACCAGCCATCGCAAAGGACAAGGGTGTAAGTACCAAAGCATGTTGGTAGCCATGTGTCGAGCCACAGAATTACTAACTCCCCTCAGTGAGGGGGCCGACAGGATCTGTATCACCTGGTTGGGCTGTCAGGTGGGATGGAGGCCATAGGTCACTGTTCATTAGAGACAGCCCAGTCCAGTGATGCTCTGGGGTCATCCCTTCTAGCTGAAGTCAATGAAGGCTTAGGACAGTCAGCCCCGTGCTGGACCGGGCAGCTAGTGTGAATACTGGGATGAGAAGTACTTTACGTTAGCGCAATCAGCCTCGGAGCAGCCAAGAGGGACGCGGGGGATTTGCAGGTACAGAGATGCCCCAAAGCAGCCTGCCCTCTCCCTGATTAAAAATAGCCAAAACGCTTACAGCAAAGAGGGTATAATGTCACCTTCCGCTGTGCTACTAAGCGAAAAGCTGTACTGCAAGTTGCCATGGATACAGTGTGTGGTGAACACTATGAGATCCCATTCTGATCTCCCTTACCCAGGTGTCACTTTGCTGCTGTAAAATGAGTGCTACACAGGTGTGAGGAGAGGTGATTCCAGCCCAGCCATTACTTTTTCCCTGCTCCTTCCTGCTGTGTTTGTTTCACCTGTGGAGCATCACTACTTACCCACAACTGACAGCTTTTGGCCAAGTGGCGCCTGTTCGATTCGGAAAGACTCGCTACCACTGCTCTGTGAACCTTTCTGAGGGCCAAGACACAACCCTACCATATAATTTTCTTCAAAACTCTTGTGCTTTGGTTAAGTTCTCTGAGCTGTGTTACGCAGGAGATCAGGCTGGATCATCACCGTGGTCCCTTCGGACCTTGTAATTTATGAATCGCACTCTTGTTAAAATGATAACTATAAAGAACATTTAATCACTGCTGTGAGGAGTCAAAATAGGTTGTGACTGAGAAATTCTGCCTCTGTTCTTCCTGGGGAGAACAATCTCCTTAGTTTAATGTCTTCATTTAGTGGAGGAAACAGGATGAACCTGATCTTGGGCACATGGGTCAAAAAGATTCCTCAATTATACACAGAAGAGCAGCATGTTCCATGGAGTACAGAATCTTATCAGTGACTAAGTCACCCTGAACCACAGTCTCCGCACGAGGAAGGCGCTTGTTGGGGATGTGAAGGTAATAAATAGGTGCAAGCTTTGTGCTTGCAAACAGAAATGACTTAAACTACACCTAATAAGGAAGACTTCACAGAACCCAGGAATGTGAAGGCTTCCTGCTCCCCGGCCCCCTCCTTTGGCTTTCTCCACAGGTGCAGAAAACTGGCTGTAAAAACGGGAAATGAGGGGAAAAAAATCTATTGGGTTGAAGGTAGAGGAAGCAGCTGCAAAAGGAATCCTGCCATGTGTGGTTTTGTTTAACATCTATGGCCATGCTCAGGCCTGGGGAGGGATTAGATTTTTATTAGCAAATGTCAGTACATATTAATTACTCCGTACCCCCTAACCGGCAATGACGTATTTCCATCAATAATAATAAAAATGCACAGTTAGGCAAAGCATGAGAAGTGCTGCCTGAGAACTTATTAGAGTTTGAGCAATGGATGTTTATTTTGTATATGTGGGCATGTGATATTAACAAGCTGTGTTTTAATGGGTATAAAGCTTTTTTGTTGTTATTTAATCACAGGATTTTCTTTTATTAAATATTTTTGTCCCCGCACGTGATTTCCCAAAAGAGCGAACCTTTATATTGTTACAAATAGAAAAAAATGCATAAAGCAATAATGTTAGGCAACTGTGAAAACACAAAGATAAATAATGAAAAAGGCTTAAAACGAACACTGATATTCTCCATCATAATTATAAAAAAATGCTGAATAGCTGAATTCTGCTGAACCCATTCATGCATGAGAAAGATTTGGGGACTAATGTTTCCAATATTGAAGAGTGCACATAAATAATACAAAGGGACAGAGAGGTTAGAAACAGGGAAGGGAAATAACAGACTCTCCCTGGGGTGAAAAATACACAAGCTAAGACAATTGGAGAAACTACCCAGAAGCAGAGATGTAGGTGAGGGAGATATACATGCAAAACAGCTGTGCTGAAAAGGACACAGGAGACAGTGTGTGCACAGGAAGTAATTAGGTATGAACTTGCCATGTGATTGGACAGCACAGAAAACCATTGCAGTAGTGAACTGTACCACAACACACACTGGGGATACATAAGAGACTTTTCTTGCCTTTGTGCAGCTGAGTTGGAATACATAATGATCCTACAACTATAAATAAGCAGCAACAACTGTTTCTAGAGCACAGGTGAGAATGCAGCTAAGACACTGTCTCTAGCTCTTTGGGACACTCTGGCATTCAAAGGAGTGCAAACAAGAAGTCCAGAGAAAGACAACCCACACAATGCAGGAGAGATTGCAAGGAAGGAGAGATTACAAGGAAAGATTAAAAGAATTCATAGACTCACAGAATCCTAGGGCTGGAAGGGAGCTCAGGAGGTCATCTAGTCTAGTCCTCTGCCCAAAGCAGGATCAGCCCCAACTAAATCATACCAGCCAGGACATGGTCAAGAAAGGACTTAAAAACCTCTAGGGATTGAGATTCCACCACTTCGCTCAGTAACACATTCCAGTGCTTCACCATTCTCCTGCTGAAATAGTTTTTCCTAATATGCAACCTACACCTCCTCCTCTGTGACTTCAGACCATTGTTCCTTGTTCTGCCATCTGTCACTACTGAGAACAGCTTCTCCCCATCCTCTTTAGAGCTCCCCTTTCAGGAAGGTGAGGGCCGTTATCAAATCACTGCTCACTCTTCTCTTCTGCAAACTAAACAAGCCCAAGTCCCTCAGCCTCTCCTCACAGGTCATGTGCTCCAGCCCCCTAATCATTTTCACTTACCTCTGCTGTACCTGCTCAAATGCATCTACATGCTTTCTAGACTGGGGGGCTCAGAACTGGAGACAATACGCCAGATGAGGCCTCAGCAGTGCTGAAGAAAGGAGAATAATAACTTCTCTAGATCTGCTAGAAATGCTTCTCCTAATGCACCCCAATATGCTCTTAGCCTTCTGGGCTACAAGTGCACACCGTTGACTCATATCCAGCCTCTCATCCACCATAGTCCACTGGTCCTTTTCTGCTGCACTGCTACGCAACCAATTGGCACCCAGCCAGTAACAAGGCTTGGGTGGGATTCTTCCGTCCCAAGTACACGACTCTGCACTTGTCCTAGTTGAACGTTATCAGATTTTTTGTCCAAATTCTCCAATTTATCTAGGTCACTCTGGACCCTATCCCATCCCTCTAAAGAATTTACCTGTCCCCCTAGCTTAGTGTCATCTGAAAATTTGTGGAGGGTACAATCCATCCCCTCATCCAGGTCAGTAATAAAGATGGACCATATGACCTCTGAAGAAAGGTTGAGGGAATTGGGACTGTTTAGTCTGCAGAAGAGAAGACTAAGGGGGGAGTTGATAACAGCCTTCAACATACTGAAGGAAGGTTGTGAAGAGGCTGGAGAGAGGCTGTTCACAGTGGTCGCGGATGGCAGAACACGGAATCTCAAGTTGTGGTTGGGAAGGTCCAGGCTGAACATTAGGAAAAACTTTTTCACTAGGAGGGTGGTGAAGCATTGGAATGGTCTACCCAGGGAAGGAGTGGAGTCTCCATCCCTGGAGGTGTTTAAGTCTTGCCTCGACAAAGCCCTGGCTGGGCTGATCTGATGCGTTTGGTCCTGCTCAGAGCTGGCAGCTGGACTCAATGGCTTTTTTAGATCTCTTCCAGCTCTATTGTTCTATGATTCTATAATACCAGCCCCAGAACCAATCCTTAGGGCACCTCACTTGGAACTGACTTCCAACCAGACATTGAGCCATTGTTCACAACCCATTGGGCCTGACCATCTAGCAAGCTTTCTATCCATCTTACAGTCCATGTATCCAATCCATACTTTCTTAACTTATGGGCAAAAATGTTGTGGGAGACTGTATCAAAAGCCATGCCAAAGTCAAGCTATATAACAGCCACTGACTTCCCCATGTCCATAGAGCCAGTTACCTTATCACAGAAGTTAATCAGATTGGTGAGGCACGACTTACCCTTGGTGAATCAATGCTGACTACTCTTGATCAGTTTATCCTCTTCAAAGTGCTTCAAAATGGATCCTGTCCATGATTTTTCCAGGGACTGAGGTAAGACTGACCAGTCTACAGTTCCCTGGATTGTCCTCTTTTTTATTTTTTTATTTTTTAAAGATGGGCACTCTATTTGCCTTTTTCCAATAATCTGGAACCTATCCTGATCTCCCAATAATAGACAAAGGCTCTGCAATGACATCTGCCAATTCCCTCAGTACCTTTGGATGTATTAAATCTGGACCGATGCATTTGTATGTGTCTAGCTTTTTCAAATAGCTCTTAACCTGTTCTTTCCCCACCAAGGGCTGCCCAACTCCTTCCCATACTGCATTGCCTAGTGCCAAAGTCTGGGAGCTGACCTTGTCAGTGAAGACTGAGGCTAAAAAAGCATTGAGTACTTCAGACTTTCCCATATCATCTGTCACCAGGTTACCTTCCTCAGCCAGTCATGGCTCCACACCTTCTCTGACAACCTGATAACCCTCTTATAGTTAACATGCCTATAGAAACCCTTCTCATTGCCCTTCACATTCCTTGCTATCTGAAATTCCAACTTTGCTTTCGCTTTCTGATTACACCCTGGCATTCTCCAGCCATATGTTCATACTCCTCCTTAGTCATCTGTCCAAGTTTCCACTTCTTATATGCATACTTTTTGAGTTTAAACTAACCAAGGATTTCCTTCGCTAAGCCAAGCTGGTCAGCTACCATATTTGCTTTTCTTACTGCACATCTGCATGGTTTGTTTCTGTGCCTTCAGCAAGACCCTAAAATACTGGCAGTTGTCCTGAACTCCTTTCCCTTTCATATTAGCTTCCCAGGGGATCCCACTCATCAGTTCTCTCAGGGAATTGAAGCCTGCTCTTCTGAAATGAAGGGTCTGTATTTTACTGCTCACCTCTCCTTCCTTTTGTCAGAATTCTGCAATCTACCATCTGAAATCTACCACCTACCATGGTCACTGCAGCCCAGGTTGCCACCCACTTCTATTTCTCCTATTAGTTCTTCCCTGTTTGTGAGCAATAGGTCAAGCTGTGCATGGCCCCTGGTTGGTTCCTTCAGCACATGTACCAAGAAATTATTCCCAACATTCTCCAAAATTTCCTGGATTATCTGTGTGCTGCTGTATTGGTCTCCCAAAAAATGTCTGGGTGATTAAAGCCTCCCATGAGAACCAGGGCCTCTGATTTGGAAGCTTTTCTTAGTTGTCTGAAGAAATCCTCAGCTACCTGATCTGGTGGTCTGTAGCAGACACCAACCACAACATTACCTCTGTTGCTTCCAGTTCTAAACTTAACCAAAGACTCTCAACTGGCTTTTCTCCCACCATATATTGGAGCTCTGAGCAATCATACTGCTGTCTCACATGTATCACAACTCTTTTGCCTTTACTCCCCTGCCTGTCCTTCCTGAACAATTTATACCCTTCCAAAACAGTGCTCCAGTTATGTGCGTCATCCCACCAACCCTGTGTTATTCCAGTCACCTCATTCTTCTTTGACTGTGCCAGGGCCTCTAATTCTTTGTTTGTTTCCCAAGCTTCTTGCATTTGTATACAAACACCTTAGATAATTAGCTGATAGGACTACTTTCTCCTTTCGATTAGGGTCCTCCTCTGTTGTTCCTTCTTCCTGCCCCATTTACCTCAGGGCTTGTGTAACCATCCAATGATGAACTTAGTTTAAAGCCCATCTAACTAGATTTGCAAGACTGTCCGCAAAGATGCTCTTTCCTCTCTTCACTAGGTGGATCCTGTGGCTTGCTAGCAATCCTTGTTCCTGAAACAGAATCCTATGGTTGAAGAAACCACAGCCCTCTCTCAGACATCACCTGCACAACCTCACATTACTTCTACCATTCAACCGTCTCTACCTGGATCCCCTCCTTCAACAGGGAGGATGGATGAGAACGCCACTTGCATTTCATATTCCTTGATCTTCCTGCCCAGAATTACATAATCAGCATTAATCTGCTCAAGGTTGTTCTTTGCTATGTCATTAGTTCCTACATGAAGAAGTAGGAAAGGGTAATAATCTGCAGATTTGATGATTTCTGGAAGTCTCTCTGTCACATCCTGGATTCTAGTTCCTGGTAAGCAGCAAACTTCCCGAGATTCCATGTCTGGATGGCAGGTGAATAACTCCATCCATTTTAGGAGGGAGTCCCCAATCACCACTACCCATTTTCTTCTCTTGTGGGGAGTGGTCATAGAACTGCCACACCTAGGATTATGCATCCCATGCCTTCCAGGCTTCTGATCCCTTCCCTGAGAGGTATCTGCCACAGCATTCTCCACTGTATCATCCATGCAGAGAGCCTGAAAGCAGTTGCTTACGTCCACCGGAACTGCAAATACCTGAATTTGCTTTCTTCTGGAGGTTACATGCTTCTAGCTTTCTTCCTTGGTTTGTACTGCCCTCACTGGTTGCTCAGTCTGCTGTGCCTGCAGTACTAAATGCTGCCTTATGTCGAGGAAGTCTTTGTCTTCTCTGATGGACCAGAGGGTTGATATTTATTCAAGTCCTCTACTTGTCCAAGATCTGAAGAAGTGAGTTAACTCACGAAAGCTCATGCTCTAAACTTTTCTGTTAGTCTATAAGGTGCCACAGGACCCTTCGTTGCTCTACAGATCCAGACTAACACGGCTACCCCTCTGATACTTGTCCAAGATGGTGACCAGCTTGGACTTGGTACACACAAAATCCCTTATGTCTTCCAGGGGGAAGACAAACATAGCACATGCCATGCAGGTTACAACAGCCGACTTGTCAGTAGACAGTGCAGGAAAGATTGGTTTACAGGAAAAGATGAAGAGAGTTAAACATAGTAGTCAGCATCTTCTTCAATGGCTGCTGACTTTTGGGTGCTGTCTCTACTTTTGGGTGCCCAATGTAAGAACTCTTTGCTGACTTGCTTTTAATTATTTCGGAACTAAGGGAATTTAGCATCTTTGCCATTTACTCTGTAACATCTTCCAACACTGTGGTATGTCCATAAAAATAGTGAACAGCATCAAGGATTTTTGTCAAGGTGCAGCAAATGAACGTAAATGCAGGCCTGAGTGAATTGTTCAGCATGGACTCTGGTGTCCAATGATGTCTCCAAACCCCCACTGTTTGGCATTGCCATTGACTTCATTATGAGAGACAGCGTAAAAGGATATAACACAGCCATTGCATAACTCACAACAATGCACTAGAAGATCTAGATTTTGCTGATGACCTAGCTTTTCTAATCAGCAGCACAACTAAAGTTTGAGGAAAGACCAAATGGCTGCCTAGCACTGCAAAGAAGACAGGAGTAATAATCAGCTAGAAAAAAACAAGTCTAATGAGAAGCCTGGCACAGCCCAACTCATGCACTATGTGAGAAGGGAAAGCAATGTGCAGTAATGCACAATGGGATTGTCCATAAGGAAGTCATTGCATAAACTGGCACAGTGGCAAGCAGCATTCAGCAGCTTACCTGAAACCTACAACTTGTAAACCAAACTCCAACTCTTCCACTCAAACGGTATTTCCATCTTAGCATGGGATGATGACGATGATGAGGATCACTCGTTACCATGTATGATCATCAGATTAATACCAAGTGCCAAAATTTGGCAATGTTCATCACCATTTCATCTCTGATGTTAGAGAAAAGAAAATGTAAATATGTGGGATCTGTTTTAAGAACAAAACCAGAGCATCTGCCACGACAGCTGCACTATTGGACAGCCAACAGCACATGCAAGGAAGGCCATCTAAATGAACCTTTCCACTGAACGCTACTCAGAGAGGGAAAACTTAGTCACAGATTGTAATGCAAGAAGTGTCTTGTTTGATCATCTGGGACGCCTGCCTACGGAACAGGGGGCAGAGAAGTTCCTCCAAACAATTCCTAGTGTAGGATTTTTTGAAAAAAAACCAAGTGTGTAGAAGGTGTACATATAGTGAGCCGGGATAGGCAGGGGTAGTGCAGCCTTGTTCATACTCCTAGGCATCACCTGGTGGCATGGAAAGGACTAAGATTCAGAGCCTCTGAATTCTGGCCCAAAGTGTCCTCAATGGATAACTCCACAGGTGGCTGGTGCTACATGTGGGGATATGGTGTCTGAAAGGTGCAACTGCCCAGGAGATGAGATTTAGTGCAGACCAGTCAGAAAGGAACAGAAGTAATAGAAACAGAGAAAAAGCTTGGCTTGTTATCTAGAAGCTGTATGATTTTTCAAATTGAAATCAGGTAACCATAAGACCTCTAGTAAGGACAATATATGGAGTAGTTTAATGCTCATCTAGACAAAGGTCTGGAGGATATAGTACTGTGCACACTTATATCTTGACAATGTAGGGATAGATGATATGACAATTTGGGTTTCTCCAGTCACAATTTCAGTCCTTTCATGAAAATTTAGTTAGAAGAGTAGGCTGTATTTTCTTAACAATAAGGATTGGGTAATTTTCCCAAGAGAAGCAAGACAAATCACCCCACAATATTCCATAAGTGACAGTTCTTCACTGGCAAAAGGATGTAATGGATTACTGAATATGTCTTTTACATCTCTTAATTTGCTGATTCCATTAAGTTCCCTAGTTCCTGTTCTTGACATATGCTCAAATAGTCTTTTATTTTTCATTTAAAAACTCAGTGAAGACAAGCTGATTTAATAACTTTTCTGCTTAATTGAAACACTCCTTGTTTAACACATTTTTGAATAAGTCAGCATAATAAAACTCTTCTGCAGAGACTTAACCCTTTAGCAGGTGCAAAATCCCTTTGCCTCATTCAATTTATAATACAGCAGCTTCAGTAATTTAACTGTGACATTCTAACGTATTCTAGACTGTGGGCTTAATTCTGTTTTTCGATACTGACATTCAACCCTGCTAAGATTAATGTATGTATATGTTGGGGATGAGCTTGGCCTATTCTTTAAATCTGAAATTCACAGACTATTTTAGGCAATAGACCTAGACTTTCCACTTCAACTTCATATACATTCGTTCTCTTGTCTCCTCAATTCACCTCCTTCCTCAACTTCCAAAATAATAAATGCTGACATAATTTGGACAGAGCAGAGTCTAATGTTTTAAAGCTTTGGATTAATTGCTGCATTTAAAGCACCTTGTTGGAACAGCAACTTCCAGTGCAGAGTAGATATTGCCGAGCAATATTTGTCTACTTTTACTCACAGTTGGGTCTTTTTTAACGGATTTTTCCCAGAAGCACTGAACTAGTTTTCTGACTGCATATCTTTCCCATGGCACATTTAAGTTGCATCTGCTAGGGTTATGATGATGCAAAGTGCAAGCTTTTGTGAAAACCAGCTCATAAATTTTGAAGGATAATTCTGTAGCTGTTACATAGGTAGAATAGCTTATGTCCTTTATCTATGTGTTTTGTTCCAGGTCTTAAAAACTAATGTAGTCTTGCTGTATCTAAGGGTCATAATAAACATCTTCCAGATTCATGTATTTGCTTGCAACAATTTTTGTATGAAAGCATCCAAAGTCACTTGTAATCTGATGAAAAGATGTTTAATTTATTCGGAAGTCTGAGGACATCTAAACAACAGGATATGATTTTAATTTTCAATGGTACGTTCTGTGAAAGAGAGGGAATATTCCATTTCCATAAAGTAGATGGCACACAGGATTATGCAGATGGAGAGTATAAGATTTAGATAACCAGACACTGCAAACATCATTTTTATGCCTCATAGAGGTATTATGAATCAGTGGAAGAGCTTGCTAGTAACAGCAGCTGGTATGGTGCGCAGACAGGAGGCTGAATTGAAACAGAAGAGATTTGAGCTCTATTCCTGTTCTGCCAACTGTCTCCAGCTCCTCTCCTAACTTGGGCTTGTCTTGTCTCTTTAGACTCCACACTCCTGGGGTCTGAGTCTCTTTTACTGTCTTTGCAAAGCACCTATCACAGTGGGGCCCCGACCTCTCAGAGAAGCCACCATACAAAGGATCATTCATAACTAACACATCATTATTTTGTACTCCTAGGCAGAGACTTCATGATATTTCCAACTCTTATGTGACTTGGGTTTTCTTTACATTACAGCTTGCGTCTCTGGACTAGCTTGTGAATTTCCATTCACGCCATGACTCAAGTGCAAATGCCGGGGGAGTGCTACCTGACAGGCCTGTCAAAAGATATCCTCCTGGGTATGAAGTCAGCTTGTGTGATTCTCCTTACTCCACACACAGTAAGTACTGTGTTCCAGAGGCCTAGAGGAGATATCCTAGCACAGGGCTATTCCGCAGGGTTAAGCAGGGGAGGAAGGGGCCTATCACAGTGTCTTTTAAATTGAGAGGGCATTTTGGGGAACTTGGCAGGAAACCTGGTGAATTTGATGAGCAAGCTCCAGGCTCAACTAACTAATAGGTAGACAGCATCCTAAAATAAAATAAAATAAAATAAAATCCTTCCTCTTAATTGAGTAGAGTCCTATTGCGCCTCGAATTGATCCCATCCACTCCCAGGCATAAGACCCATGGATAAATCACAGCTGTAATGGTCAGCCATTGAGACCTCTTTTTCCTTAGGACACAGACACACAGCTCATACTGAGGAGAGAAACAGGTGGTTATCAGTCATTCGCTGAATGAATCAGAGTTCCTCCCTCCCTGCAAATATGCTAAAAATTAAAGCACAGCCCATAACTCATGGGATGGCTGCCGAATTCTCCTTTTAAAAGACCACACGGCATTACCAACTTCCTGGGAAAGGCACTAACTCATGGCCTGAAGTGACCATTGTCAACTCATTGGGCTGTTGACTTTAAACTAAGAGGAGGGGCTCAGCAGTTCATTCCCCACAATGAAAACAAAAAAAAAGCAGTCCAGGAGCACTTTAAAGACTAACAAAATAATTTATTAGGTGATGAGCTTTTGTGGGACAGACCCACTTCTTCAGATCAAGAAAACTGTAAAACTTCCAAGCTGCTAAATCAAGGCCTCTGTGATTTCCTCTTCCACTTGTAGTGTACGAGCCTCTTCAGAAGAGTGAGAAATCACAGGAGTCAGTCTGCTGAAGGCCTTTAGGGAACAGCCTGCATTCTAAATTCTAAGCAATAGAGCAGTGCTACACTGCACCCTTCCAGCAACTGCATTATATGGTTTTTATCTAACCTTTTTCTGCGTATGCCACGAAAATAACACCTGCTGTCCCCAGCCCCTAGGTTAAGGACCAGGCTGAATCACGATGTCTGTGACCGCAGGAGATTTGAGACCTCACTCTTTCTATTACCTGAGGGGCATGTGGTGGGGAAGGGAGCCTCTCCCCAGTATCCCGGGTCACAGTGTGGGGAGTAAGCCACATCCATGCAAGAGTGCTAGCAGCAGCGTGCACGCTCTCCAGGAGCTGTCTGTCTGCTGCCACTGGGTAATGCTTCTCCACACCGCCCCCTTACTAGCGGCTTGCTAAAGGTGCAGGTTGGCCAGGTGGAATCTGGCATTCCCTCCTGACTGACATGGTGTATTGGTGGGGGAGACCACCCGTTAACAACAGCCAAATGATATGCAGAAACCAGAGACCTTTGTTACCTGAGTGACATTCGCAACTCCTCGGGCCATGCCTCTTGCACAGACACAAGAGCAGCTCTTCTGCGTTGTTCCCTTCACTTTACCATCTCTCCTCAGCACCATCCTCAGAAAGTTACTTATGGCTGCAGAATTATTCTCTGTCAAACACTCCCTTGGATTTTATCCTGCATCCCATTTAGCAAATTGGACCAGTCCCCCACCCACTCACCCCATGGGCTAAGTGGATATTCTAATGATCTATGAAGCACAGAATCACGAAAGTGGAAGGGACCAAGAGAGATCATCAGGTCCAGGCTCCTGTCCCCTTCTAGGACACAGCCAGCAGAACGGAGCTGCCTTGACTTTGGCAGCAGCGTTTTGCTAACAGCCAAACAAAGACTGAACGTGCCTCTACTGCTATGAAAACAGACCATTTAACACATGAAAGAGGGACAGAGTACCAAACAAGGTGAACAGTCCTAAGCAATGTGGCCTAGATGATAGGTCACCAGGCTAGAACTCAGTTTGGGTTTCAGTCCCAATTTCACGAGAGGCTTTCCGGGTGATTTTGACACCTTGTGCCTCAGTTTCCCTGTCTGCAACATGCAGATAATGCTACTGACCTTCTTGCAAAGCTGTTTGAGATCTGTGGAAGAAAGCTCTACCGAAGAGCTAGGTATTACTGTCTAAGGCTCCATTATATGACCCCATTATTGGGATAGCTGAACCCCTTTACCATCTTTTGGGTGGTACAGCGGCGGAATGGAGACAGAAAATGCTCACATGGCGGCAGGTCTGTATAGAGAAAGGACTTGATTCCTGGCCTCACGGTCCCGTTCTAGTGCCCTAATCACAGAAGCAGCCTTCTTCCTCAATTAAACTCAAGCAGGATTTGTTTTACTTTAGGCCTGTCAAACTTTGCTAGCTCCTGAGGGCCTCACTCTGCTTTAATTTCAGCCTTAGGGTTAGCCAATGAGAGCTACTTTAGTGAAGACTAAGTAAAAACAGAACAAAGTCTTCAGAACGCATCCCTCTGTTTGCTAATTAATTTGTTGTCAGGTACATCCTGTACAATAACCAACCAGCTGAGCTCGATGGACATCTCTGTTGAAAATAGGGCTGGACTCTGAACTCAGCAACAGCATCTCAAGGGGCAGGAAAAACATCTAAGAAGCTTGTTCCCCTCAAACCACCTCATCTTGTGCCAAGATATCCTAAGTGCTGTCCAGGTACCCATCCAAGCTACTCACATTTCCCAGGCCTCACCTGTGACCACAGTGACAACCAGAAAAACATTTGCACTCAAGACCCCCATTCTTCAGGCTAAGGACAGACTTCGGATTTGCCTTTAGCTGGCCAGTCCCGGGATGTTACTGAAGTAATTTAAAGCTAATTTCTGCTCTTTGCTGCATGTCAGCAAGTCACAGAAAAGTGAATGGGAACATTGCCTCTGTAACTGATGGCACCCTTTCCTTCTTTATCCTTAGCCTATCCAGTTGTGCCTAGCTGCACTCATCATCATCAACCATGGGCTCAGCGCCTGTTGGTGTCTGATACTTCTGGAACCCTTAGAAGCTTCATGGCAGAGTTCCAGTTGCACTGGGTTGCAACAAGTCTGATATTTAACTGTTAAGAGCAGCTGCCTGCCCATCATTTCAATTTTGCACGACTTTTTGTCATTCATTAATGTATCTCTGAATGCAGCACTTTGAAATTCACTTTACAACAATACAGAAAAGAGCAATTTTGGAGGAATATTTGGCCATTCCTTGGATCCTAAAACAGAATTTGCAGTTACATCTCTGTGGTTATGGCAGCAGCTTTGAACTGTCCTAAATCATCTCACTCTCTTGACAGAATTTGCATAAAATATGCTGTATGCAAAAGAGAGCCCCAGTCCTAAAATTAGGCTTGTGTGGACAGAACTCTGCATCCGTGCAGAACTCCACTGAAGTCAGTGGTACTCCTTACCTACCTAATTGCACAGTCAGACTGTAATACACTCAATACAAAAGAGCATTGCAATAAGCAGTTAATATAAGATACCACCACTGAAGAAATGCAAAGAACAATGCCCAACGTTATTGCTTGGCTTGGTGAACCAAACAATGTCAGTGTCAATGCAGTTATGATTCATTCATTACACTGGCACCATACAGCGTTCGCTTGCGCACTAGTGAGTATCAGAGGAACCAGTGCCTTTTGACGGTAATGCTTTCACTGTCAGCTGGTGACTAGACAGAACAGCTCTGAAAAGTATCTGGTTCACAGAGCATTGTAATCATCTCTGCCTGGAGCTTGGACAGAGCATGTTTCCTAAATACGAGCACATGTTGAATTATGAGAAGTGAAACAAAGACAAAAACTGGATTTTCTTGCAAAAATTATCTCTGAACCATGATTCACTGTCTCCAGGAAGTTAGGGAGACTGAAATGAGGCACTCCCTTTTACATACTAATAACTGAAACTGGTTTATTGACTTGTTTTACAATCTTCACTACAAAGTTAGAAATAGCACCCCAGTTCTTCCTCTTCAGAATATCCATCTCCAGTTGGACAAACCTGTATTGATAATATACAAACCAATTCAACCTTTCACTGGTTTGTGCATCAAACCTAATCGGACATGTCCACCTTACAACCTGTAAGCACACCGAGGAGCACTTACCAACATTGGTAGTGTTATACCAGCATCAGTGGGATGACTCACATGAATAATACCAGAGGGGTAGCCGTGTTAGTCCGTATCCACAAAAACAATGAGAAAGTCCTATGGCACCTTATAGACTAACAGATTTATTGGAAAGCAGCAGAAATGTAGCACTTTAAAGACTAACAAAATTATTTGAAGTGCTACCTTTCTGCTACTTTGTTTTGTTGGCATAGAGACTAACATGGCTCCCTCTCTGTTGCTGTTCAACATGCAAGATTTATTGGAGCATAAGCATTTGTGAGCAAAGACCCACTTCGTGATGATGCATCCGACAAAGTGGGTCTTTGCCCACGAAAGCTTATGCTCCAGTAAATCTGTTAGGCTCCAAGGTGCCCCAGGACTTCTCATTGTTTTCACATCAGTAAAAGTCTTATCAGATTGATTAAAGGTTACTGCATCCAGCTCAAAGAAAGTCCACTGAAGTCCATGGGGATAGCTGTGGACCACTTGGCTCTAACAGGAGTGTGGCAGGTAGCAAGGGAACCTCCCTTTTCTTGCAGAGACTGAAAGACAGACAGCTAGAATTCCAACCTGTGACTGGAACACCCAGGTTGCCCTCTCTCCAGGGAGAGAGGCAGAGTTCTGCCTCCATGCACTGCCCAGGGACACTGACCAGTTACACAACTGCAACCGCCCAAAAATCTGTCAGCATCACAGGGATCTCTAGAAGGCAGCAAGCCCCCGCAAGACAGATCCCTCCTGCTACTCCCCACCAGCCTTCACAGCACAGCCAGGAGCAAAGACTGTAGCACTGAGCTCTCTGCTGTCATGTGTTTGGATGCAATACTCAGAGCCAGCCTCCTGAAGTTTGCCATTCACTGCTCTTCATCTCATGTGGCGGCTGGTCACAGTCTGGGCCGGCCACAGCCCTGGAACACTCATGCTTAGCTCCAGCTGAAGTTAACAGGAGTGACACCCAATCAACCAAGGGCAGAGTTACAAATTCTGTTCTGGGAATCACCTTCAGACAACCACCTGACTGAACGTTCCCCTGCTCCCAGCAACGAAGAGATACTACACTAATCCTGCAACCCAGGGATACGTAGTCCCTACCTTCACTTCCACGTGGGCCATCAAGACTGCAAAGTTGGTGAGGTGATTGCAGGAGCACGTGGTGTGCGTCTTGTTTGTGGCCAAGAGCCGACAGCCTTGCTTCGACCAATAGCCCGTCATCGTGTGTTTCGAATAGTTCCAGAATGAACAGTTTGGGTTGAAAATTTCTTCTGACTGCTGCAGAAAGAAATGAATAAATGCAATAAAAATTCTAATGGCTTCTGAGATTGCTAAATGCACTTGCTTTTCCCAGGGTCACTTTGTAACACTTACCCTTTAATTTCATATAAACATTTAGCAACAGTTTATATGTCAAGTATTGTGTATGCCAGAGAACATTCGATTGCTGCTGCTCTCTTTGGTACTGCCAAATTAATTCTTTGTTCTTGATTAATTTCAGCCACAGAGTAAATTCAACTCTTCATAACCAGGCTGCTTCATTTGCATTGCAGAGCAGGGAAATTAATTGCTTTAAGCAAATCAACTTTTTTGCAGTTACTGTGGTTGGCTACTGGAAGGCTAACTGTCCTCTTTCACTGAAATCCTGGTTCCTCTAATATCCCCCGCCACCATGACAAAACAATAGTTAGCATCATTTTAATATATTGGTCGCTTTTAAATACAAGGTGATGTACAGTAGCTAGTGGCTGATGGGGCTTCTATGTAATGGAGACCAGGATTAGTACAATTAACAGGGGCATGGCTTACAACACATTAGGCACAAAGTAACCAACACATGATCAGAAATTTAACCGAAGGGTACAGAGTGCTTCATGTGACCCGGCTGGATAACGTTTGCTATGTTAGCTTTAGAAACAAAATTGAAATCTCTTTAAATGTGTGGTTTCCCGACGCCCCCAGGCTCCCGTACCTTGATGTGCTTGACGGTAAACACCACAGGATCAGCTAGATAAACCTTATTGCTGAACTCTTTGTTTATCGCAGCTGTAATGACAGGGGAGTTGACTATGACGGAGTGATTGGTTGACATGGCCTCTGTTCCCAACTTCATGCTGGCGTTCTCCGTGGAGAGATAGCGACCCAAGTTGTTATACAGCACAAAAGCCACCCTGATTTCACCTACAAAGTGCAGAGAGGAGTCACAGATCAGACCCATCCAGCCCATATGGCTGTGTTAGAGATGACAACTTTCCCTTCCAAGCCCAGCATTCTGAGGGCTGTGACTTCCTCCCTCCTGCGTGCTTTGGGACCGTTCCAGCGTGGATGGCCGAAAGGGTAACGTGTCATTGTCTCTCTTCGTGAGGAGTTTCAGAGGGGTAGTTGTGTAAGGTGCCACATGGCTCCTCATTGTCTCCCTGAGAGCGTAACGAAAAGTCAGGCATTGAAAGCTCTGAGGCTGGGCAGAGCAAACTCAGCTCCCACTGTCACTGCTAATGCCAGAACTCCTTGTGGGCCAGCCAGATGTCCACAGGTGAGATAAGCTGCTTATCTGAGACTGTGCTCTGGGAGCAGGAAGAAGCAAAGGGAGATGGAGAATTGGGAAGGACCCCAGCTTCTGGCATATGTAGGAATAACCTGCTCCATGCAAAAGAGAGGAAGTAGCGATACCTCTCATAGGCAGAAGGAGCAGGAGTTGTGTGTCTACAAATGGCCGATCTGCCGTCCTCTGGGGCAGCGCCTCCCTCATACTCAAACACTTTGTAAAGTGACAGTGGGAGCAACTTTCTGAAAAAAAGACTGCCCAGGAGAGAGTAGGGGGCAGGCAGGGGTTCAGAAATCACCCATGAGCAATCAACAACAACAGAGAAACAAAAACTAAAAGAGAAGAAAGAAACAATGATGGTTGTTGTAACTAAATACAATTTCCCAACCAGGTTTTCTCCCTTTCTATATCATTCCATTATTATGGAATTTTCATAAAACCCACCCGACAAGCAAATTGATTCCTCCCTGAATCAACCCTCTTCATTGCCTTTTGGCCCTTCATTGCAAAATCTTCAAATAAGAAAGGAAGTGAGTTAATTTTCCTTTTCAATTATTAGTATCATTTTTTTTAAAGTCTGTCCGCTACTAGATAGGGCAGCTGGGCAGCGACATTATCCAGCTGGCATGATTTCAAGGCAGACAAGCACTGTAACCTAATAATGTGAGGGTGGCATTGCCTTGGGGAATGAAGTCTGGCTGAAGACTTGAGGAAAAAATCCCCTGTGGGACAGTACTTCCCAGCACTTATACAGTGTTTCTCATGAGTAGCTTATAAACTAGGTCATAAGAACAACCGTATTGGGTCAGACCAGTTTGGGCTTGGACTTCAAGCTTATTGGGCTTCAAGGCCAACATTGGGCTTTTTAGGCAAACCCCCTTCTTAAAACTTGCAAAGTGGAGCTAACAAAATTCTGGTCCATCTGCCACATAGGAGTAAACCAGCTAGTATCAACCACCGCCTTCACAATAACAAAGCACAGTGCCATTTTGTCTTTTCGGAGCTATTCTTGTTTCTCTTTCCCAACTGATTCCTAAAATATACGAACAGTTATGGTGAAATATGAGCCCAAATGAAGTCCATTGAACTTCTGCCATTGACTTCCACAGGCCTAGGATTTCACCTAAGTAAATATTTTCTTTTAATTCTACAATTTCAGGGATAAATTTAGATGACACTGAACAAAGTGCAAAACGTCTATAGAGCTCTGCAAGACTGAGCCTCAGAGTCTTCAGGTTTGTTAATAGTTTAACCTCGGCTACCTAGCATTACACTGTCCCACTACTTTATGTTTTGCCTATTTTGTAATGATCTGAGTACTGTATCATTTTCAAGCAGACACACACAGTCTAGCGTTTAAAAGCAATCCCCACAGAATACATGCTCATTACAGAACAATAAAATAAATGAGTGGAGTATTTACTTTAATGGATCTCATAAAGAGGAATTTGTCTAGCCCTGTAGTACAAACAGAGGCTGTCACTTCCTGGTTGGGGCAGCAGCGGATCTATACAGATAGATCAGCAAATGTTTCTGCTCAAATTACTGAACTAGAAATGAATGACTTGGCGGCTTAGAGGTCATTCCTATATAACGTCATCTTTAATTTACAGTGTATCAGGAGGCTCATAAGCCTTAGAGATAAAGACACGGAGGATTTGGAGTCATAACTTTTAATCATCTGGTTGGGTGTGTTGGCTTTTCAAGTCATTATTCTTTATTGGGCTCCCCCCCCGACACACACCATGTTTCAAATGTTTGTACAGTGCAGCACTTCAGAAGGAGTTGTCAAGTCAGTCTTTCCTCCTGTGTAAGATTCTCACCATAGCCAACAGGTGCTAACCTACCACAGAGACTCACCATCTCCCCCACTGGCCCACTTTCAACATGATTTAACAAACCCATGCACATTTGCAGACTCTTGACACTTCCAAAGATTGACAGTCACTTGGCAGTAAGAGTGATTTCCAAGCAGACAGCTTAGCAGGCAGTCAAGGGCATGGGACAGTGTATTCGTATGAAACACATTCCATGCACAAAAGGGTTTACGGATGCTCAACAGAGAAAAAGAAACACAACTGACTACATGAGAAGCTCCAATTAACGAAATACAGATGATGTGTAAGGTATTAGGATGTCACAGATTCCGGAAGAAGATGCAGTTACTTTTCTAGCATTAATTCATATGCACTAAAGCGAGATTTACCCGGCTCCTCATCAAGGAGCTCCAAATGACTGATTATCAACACACAGACACAAGTGGGATGCTACTAGACTTGGCACGACAAAAGCTTTGTGCATGAGGGTCTCCTGTTTCTGCAGTAGTAAAAGATTTGTGTGCACTGCTTCTAAACTGAGGAAACCAATCTGAGCACTGTGGCATGGATCACTCAATCGCTGCATGCAATGTGACCACAGAGGTGTAGCAGGCAGTCTCTGATGACCTAGAAAGGCCAGGCAGGCCATTAAGGGGATGGCTGTATGGCCACAAAAGTGACTCTTGGAGCCTGGATCCACAGATGTGAGTTCATGCTGAAAACCTGTTCTGGTTAAGGGCCTTAAGGCTGGAATAGGGGCTGGCTAAAAGCCTGGGCTCCTGCCTAAGTGTTTACATAGTGATTAGTACCACGGATCATGAGTCTCACAAGCCAGAGGTTGTAGACCTGGTTCTGAGACTTGCCACCACTTGCTGTGTGACTGTATCCTGTGAAGAACTGGGTCTGGCTTTGTAAACCTTTTGCCTTCCTCAGATATTAACAAAAAAGGGCCAGGAGAGAAGGGAAGTCAAAAATGTGCATCTCAATTGAGTAAGTTACGGCCACACATTAAATCAGGGTATGCTCACTAACAGTTAAAGAGTCAACCATCTTTAACAGAGATTGCACTTGTTCTAGAATCCAATGTCTGAGTGGCTGTCTTATTATTGTTACAAGCAGAGTTTGTTTACCACAGTGCCTAAAGTCCAGCACAAGCACCAGGGACTGTACAAAGCAGAAGAGAAAAAAGCCCCTGCCTCCAAAGAGTTTGCTACAACTCTACTTATACTATAAGCTTTTTGGTACAGGAACTGAGTTTGTACAGCTCCTAGCACCACATGGTACTGGTCCATGAGCAGGGCTCCTACATGCAGTTTTAATCACCACTACCCGTAACATCTTCTATTGATATTAGACTTTCAACTAAACCTCCTCATAGCTACCCAGAATGTACGCAGCTCATGTCTGCAACAGTTACTAATTATGTATTCAACCTTTATAAGCTCCTTTTAAAGGTTACCCAATTGAGGAACAAAATTAAAAGGTAGGAAAGGCATCAATGGACGGGCAGCACCCACCGTTTCGCCCGTTTTGTTTCAATGTGTTTGCTGACAGCTGGATGGTGCTCCCGTGGCCCGTGTTCTGTGGAAATTTCAGATCTTCTAAATTGCCATCTGTGCTTAGTCTTGCAACTTCCAGTTCTGTTAGCAACAGAGAAGTAAGTCATTCTTTTGCGACAGTGAAAAATCACTACTTTAACTTACTTTTAGACACCAAGGTTACAAAGCTGTTTTCAAAATAAAATGCAAGCACTAGAATCCACACAGAGTGTTTGGACTTCCACCTCTTTTTGCCCTGAAAAAGGGTTAAACATAATTAAAAAAACAGCAAATAAAATGTACTTTTTGGAGTAGCTAAAGACAACCAGTTCATGTAAAGAAGCACCCAAGGATACCAAGGACAACAATTAACATAAGAAAATCTGAACGTGTCGGTCATTTGCCACTGCCTCTCAGTAAGGCCTGTAGATTTGATTGGCATTTGCAACCAAATAAATGAAAAGAAGGGCTGTTCTCATTTTACATGGGCCCTGCAGGGGGCCTGCTTTCTCTCTCACTTGTTTTTCAATTAAAACCAACCGTCAGCTACATAAAGACACAAACGAAGTCTACTGAATATATTTGTATTAAGTAAGATCAAGGGCCATCTCCTCATAGGCTGGTATTCACACTGACATAACAGATGTATATTATGGCTCGGATCTACAAGAGAGAGTTATTTAAATGCCCAAGTCCCGCTGAAATGCAATAATGTCCTTCGAAAAACTTAGCCCATGATTTTTGGGCGGGTCTATCTGTCTCTATACATTTGTAGGTGTGGCACACTGGGCCCCCTGGGTGCTACTGAAATACAAAGAATAGATACTCATAGTGCATCTCAACACACACGTGTAATCTGCCAAAGCAAAAAAAGTGTGTTTTACCCCCACAGAATCGTGGCATTCAGAGTCCACACCTTCAGTTCTTCCTCAGACCTCAGTCAGCCAAATCGCTAGGATCTTAGGAACTATGTGCCCATCTTAGAGCCCAGCGAACAACAGCTCATAGCAATAGAAATGTTGTCTGGGAAGGACTGGAGGCTTTGGCTGTGCAAGTGGGGCTCTCTACGTGCTACAGTGAAATTTCTCCAGGGCACCACACAGAATCCATGGGCGACTTTCCTTCTGTTTCACTATAAATCCCTAGATGACCATTCGCTAACGACAGAGCCCTGCATGGATACAACTGGATGTGGGTATCCGTGGCTAGACATTGGTACCACTGAACCTCAGGGCTCTACTCCCAAGTGTCACTGCAGCCAGTGCAGAGGAGTGTGGTCCCAATGCTCGTGAGAGCTTGTGGGAGTTCTGGCAATGTAGCTGCACTGCCCCCGGCCCTAGTGTGCCCAGTCTGGGCTTGTACAGCCCCACTGCTCTACCTAGAAATGGCATTTTGCTGCACCTGAGCTCATTCTAAATGGGTTCTACTGCCACCCAGCTACAGCTCTGCTGGAGCTCACACAACTGACCTCTTTAAATCCCCCTGACCAAAGGGAAGCCTTGTGTGAGAGCCACTGGTACAGTTATACCATTCCAAAAGTGGCAGCTGAGTCCCTCTGACAGGGCCGAATCCTGAGACAGGGCTGAGCTGCCTCAACTCCTAGATCTTACCATTAGGAACGAGTAACAGGGATAAATCCATGTTGCTGAAGGGAAGGGTGTGAAGGCTGCACCTGAGGGAGGCAGGTAACACCACTCAGCTCCCAAGTTTATTCTACTGGTGTGACAGAGGGACGCTCAAGAGGAGAGGAAGGGTCATCCGTGTAACTCGTATGGAGAAAGAGCCATTGAATTTCACTCACAAAATGATCTATACTACACTGGCACTAGATGGTGAAATCCTGGGACCAGGGCTTCACCCAGGGTTCCCTGCCTGTGTCTATCTCCTGCTTTCACGCTGCCACCCACAGTGTTTCCAAAGCTCCGGTCACTTACGGATATTGTCTGTGTTCTCCCTGACAATGTCCGACTTCAGGAGGTTATCGGCCAGCACAAAGGCACTTTCCTCTACCGTATCCAACAACATGGTGGCTGCACGCAACTGGTCACTTGCAGTCAGGTCTCTCCATGCGTTCAGAGCCTGTGGCTGCAGGAGGTTATTGACGGTCTCGACCATGGCCTGCAAAGAAGAACAGCAAGGTGAGAAAGGGCAACACTGAGTCTGCCTGAGCTGTCAAAAGATCTACATATTCATAAGAAATAAGCAGATTATAGAGCTGCCCCACCTCTTCACATCCGGGGGCAAGCTACAGCAGACCTGCCCATTATTTCTCCCTTTGGCCAGAGAACGTCAGCAAAAAAAGTTTCTTCTCATTAACTACCCTGAATTTGGAGCAAGTGAGGATTTTTCCCCCTCTGAATACACACAAAAAGGAAATTACATTTGAAACCACACATCTTTGTGAGCCAGGAGGCTGGTAGCTACTGGGTCTCCTGAATCGAGAATCAAGAATTAGAGCCAGGACAGCAAACAGATCTGTTCACGATCAGATGAGAGCGAGCTGCACAGACTGCATTGCTCAGCCAACATGAGCAGTAGTTAATGCACACCAGGGCAAATGTTTCTAAAAAAACACACCAACACTTCCGTAAGGTTGTTAAGCAATGGGGCCATGCTACCTAGAATTTTCAGATGTGTCATCAGCCAAAGGTGCAGCAGGTGCTGCTCAAGATTTACATAAGGCATCATGTTTCAAATCTCTCTGCTCCATGAAAAGTCTTCCCTGTAGTAACAACGGATATCCTTCCTGCTGCGTACATCATGCCCTAGGCTGCAAAGTGAAAAGGAGCTCTCCCACTGTGAACTTCCCACGGATTCATCCGGATGCATGTTAAGCTGCAAAGTGAAGTGAAAAATTCTCGTGGTTCGTAAATTACAGTCCTGAGAGCCTACTGATTGTGAAGATTTCACTCCAGGAAGAAGGACAGCTCAGTTGCTAATCACAGCTAGGCCAATGTGCATGTAGCGAGCATGTTTTTAAATAGGAACCAGCAGTGCACTGGTTAGCAAAATTTACTGCATGTGGAGAAAAAAAAAATAGCTCATGTTTTCTACAGTTGGTTAGGGTTTTCATGGTTACTGGTTACTAGCTGCTAAAAAAACCTGCTTCATAATGAAACACCTCCGCTGCCAATTAACACCAGCCTCATTAGCCTTTTGAGATACAGTTGCCTTTCTTTATGTTTTTCCATATGCTGAAAGCCTGGCATCAAACCCACATTTACTGTTATTCTGTGCAGCTAGGGCAGCCCTGCAGGACTTTGTCAATTTGCAGACTTAAGGAGGTCGCTGTGGTTTACTCAGAAAGTTGGGTCTCCCCTCCCTTTCCCCCCATAAGATTTACACCAGACTTTTCAAAGAGATACAGCATGGTTTGTTTTCTAGGAAGGGATCAACAGAAATGGTACTAAAATGATGCGACCAAAGGGTGTAGCACATGCATTAGAGGCCAGATTCACCACTGCCCTGCCCTGTCTGCAGGCCTCATCAGGTGTGCAGAGGGAAGATAAAATGTTACCTGATTGTAATAGCAGCCTCTCATATCTATTTTTCACTGGTGCAAAGAAAAAAAGAGAGACAATGCATGTCTATGGTGAATTGCTCCATACATGAATATTTTGCAGTAAAGCCCAGAAAAAAGCAAAGACCTCAGAATGTTCCAGTTGTGGGGACCAAATAGATTTTATTATTATTTATTTTATTGACGTAGTCCTACGAGTCCTCAGCATGGCCCAAGAAGCCAGTCAAATGGGCACTTGACAAAGAGAATAAAAAGACAGCCCCTGCCCCAAGGAGCTGACAATGTAAGTGTAAGACAAAAGACAATAGATGGATAGAAGGGAACAATGAGACACTACTGCATGCTAGGCTGTGCTCTCAACACACCAGCTGCCTGACTGTTGTCAAATTTTTTTGTAGTGTTGATGGTGAAGGAAAGTTTTAAGGAGGGTTTTCAGGGAGGATACATTCTAATGACACTTTTAACGAGATAATGCAAATTATATTCATTACCAACCCATGTACCTAGTGCTTTCTGGTGTCACTGGTCACTTTCATCAGCAGAGGAGACTGGCTGATGCTCCAGAATTTTCCTTTCACGGAAAGGAAATGATCCGACCAGGCCATTCAGAAAGGCTGCCACAGAACTCTGTATTTCTCCTTCCCTTCTGAGATCGACGGCTTGGTTTTTAAAAGTGCTGAGGATCCAGAACTTCCTGTTACAGCTCACTGAAACATGGATCAGCAGGTCAGAGGGTCTCTGGCCTATTATGCAGAAGCTGGACAGCCCAAAAAGACACATGTAAATCATCCATCTGTTCCATGACTCCATGACAGTGAAAGTGGCTCTCCAACATGACTCTTCTGATGCATTCAAAGTGTCAAAGGCAGGCTCTGTACTTGCTTCAGTGCTGCGCAGTTTGTTCTTTGCCTGCGTGCTCAGCCATGCCAGGGACTTAGATCAGGACATACATATCCACTACCCAGTCAGCGGCTCCCTCTTTGAGTTTCAAAGACTCAATGCTGAGACTAAGACACTGGGGAAAACTTCTTGTCTCGGCACTTTTTGCAGATGACCGTGTCTTGGTGGACTATAGGCATCATAACCTCCAGGTCACTACTGATAGGTTTTCTGAAGCAGCCCAGCACTTTGGCCTCACCATCAAGCTCAGTCAGACAAAGGTCTTGTTTCAATCAGCATCTCATTCCAATGCCCAGCCCCGACCATCTCCATCCAGTCTGGATCAGTTTATATATTTGGGCCACACCACCTTGAGCAATGGCTCTGTTGATAACATAACTGCCTCCAGAATGAGTAAGGCCAGCCACGTCCTTGGATGACTCAGAACAAAAGGCCATACGTGAAACAACATTTATCTCACTGCCAAATGGAAGATCTCCAGCACAGTGGTTCTTTCATCTCTCCTGGACGGAACTGTGCCATGGACTCATTGTGGACAGAATACTGAACAGTTTGAGCAATTTCATGTGTGATCCCGCTGCTCAATAATGGGCATTCCCTAGCAGGACAACATGAGCAATATTACGGTCCTTGAGAAGTGAGTGAAAGCAGGCAGTGCTGAGGAAATGCTACTGAGAGCACAACTTAGGAGGACTCAATGTGTCATCAGAATGGCAGACCACCACCTCCTGAAGCAGATCTCCTATGGGAACTGAGTCAGAGCAAAAGAAAAAAGGGTCATCCCTAAAAGTGACTCAAAGAGCAGGCTCCAGAGTGTTGGCATCAATCTCTCAGAACAGGACCCACTGAGAGTCTGTGACGAGAAAGAGCAGCAATATCACAGATCTGAGAGGGAGCAACACAACCGCCTCCAGGCTAAATGCAAGAGGCACCACAGAACTGCACCATCTAGCACCACAGATACGACTTTCCATTCCCTGTGTGCAACCAGCTCCACCCACAAGGGTTCAGAATCACATGTGCAGCCACAGAACTGAGAAAATAGCACCATCACCATCAGCGATGGACGACCAACAGCAGGCTGGAGTTTATGAACAAGACACTTAAGCTTCTATAGTGTTAAACTAAGTTTCAAAATAATACTGGTTGAACCTCTCTAATCTGGACCTCTCTGATATGGCAACATTCATGATATGTCCTGGATGTCCTGGATGTCCACTTTATCATGGGTGTGGCCTAGTTTTCCATGGACCCATAAAGTTTATTTAAAGCCACCAGTCCTGGCTCTCAGTGCTCTATGGTGTTATTTGCTCTAATTCACCACAAAATGCCTTCTAGGAGCCCAGCAATCACTGGAAGTTTTGGTAATGCTGCTAGATAACACTAATCTCCCATGGTTTGGCAAATTCTCTGGCTTGTCACCAGTCAGGTCCCGAGGATGCCAGACTGGAGAGGTTCAACATGTAATAATACTAAAAAACACTGTGAAACTTTGGCAACTGCATCTAAAGTAAGATGAACAATTTAGCAGTCAAAAAGAAGCACGAAACTATAGAGGAACAGGTTTTTTTTAATGTACTTTTAAACCTTAAACCTAATCTGAATAATGTTTCATGGTTTTTGGTCATTCATTTGGTAGCTTCATCTCCCAAAAGAACAAAAAAGAAATGCTACTATTTTTGAGTGATCAAAGCTGGGCCTATTTTGCTTTGCATGTTTGTGCAATAGGGGTACGCTTTTCATGCAAAGATCCCACATTCAAGAAAAGTAATTAAGTATTCCAGTCGCAAAAGGATGATTCCCTCCCCCCACCCTCAATATTATCATGCAGAATGCAATTTGCCTTACTTTCATCTAGCTGACCAATAATGGGCCCTTTACATCTTTGCTAAAACAACGTATTGGATTTTATTTTTAAAAATATTTGAACGGTAAGAAAGAATTAGTATTAAGTACAGACCTAAGGCCTATGTTTGTGTGAGACGGTAATGCATATTGGACTAAACTTGAAACATATGCTGAAATACTTGCCTGGGTAGTGGGAAAACATCTGCTACCAAGATTTTGCTCCTAGAAAAGTATTTTTCTCATGTGTACTTTAATTTTTGTGGGAATTCTTGTGCGCACATTTGTGAAAGAGAGACATTAACCAAACTCTCTTACAGAGTCGGCCATCAAATTGAATGTCAAACAGGGTGGCAGATTTCGAAATGCCACACTGAAGCCAACACATGTACATTACTGACAAATTACGATCTGATTAAAAGCGTATTAAAATCAACAGAGAGATTCTTGTTGACTTCCCTGGATGTTGAATCAGCCCCATAAGCCTGATCTGAACATACCCAGTAAAAGCTGCCTGCACCGAAGTTCCACCCGGATTGAATTTGGCTCTTTGAGGTTCCCCACCCCGACCCCTAAGAGGCACTCACTTTCCCGGTCTCGTGCATTAAGCTGATCTTCCTAGCACTATATTCTGGCGTAAATCGCTTCATTATGGCACAGCTTTGCAGGCAAAGCCGTGGAGATTACATGCTAATGAAATGTTTGGGTATGGCATAAGGGCTAAGGTAGGTGTTTAGCTGAAGCAAACCAGCTGTTGAAGGAACAGCTTCACCTGAGATAGAGATTGTAACTTGCAGGAAGAGGACAATAGTTAAAAACCATGGGGAAGTAACTCATCTGACAGTGGTAGTCAAAGCACAGATCCAAAAGCTGGGCTCTTAGCTTAACAGCAGAGCTCTGACCTGGACATGGATGATATAGGTTAGACTCTTGCTTCCTGATCTCTCAGGGTATGTCAGCACAGGGGTTCAGAGGTGTCCCCAGTTCAAATACACAGACTCACTTTAGATCTGGTCAAGCTAGGATAGAAACAGCAGTGCAGATACTGCAGTCTGAGTGGCAGCTCCAGATAGGTACCTCAGCAGGCACCCAATGGGCTGAGCTTGACGCTTCCAAGCGGCTAGCTTGGATTGCCACCCCCCCTGCCACATCCACACAGTTGTTTTGAGTCGTCTCCGAAGCGGAACTAGCACGCATTTGGCTACCCGGGGTGGAAGGCTGCCGTGCACACCCATAGCTGATGGGCAGAGGTGGATGACTCCTCCAAACACAGTGAGCAAGTGCCTGACATCTACTCACCACAACCACAGGCAGGTCGTATGGTCAGACTAGACTAGGCGCTGAGTAAAGGCTATGATTTTCCAAGCACCCCGAGAGGGCATGGTGCCCACCTTCCACTAAAAGGATTTCGGATGGTAGCCGTGATAGTCTGCAGCTTCACAATAAACAAGTAGTCCTGTAGCCCCTTAAAGACTAACAATTTTATTTACTACCCATGAAAACTCATTACCCAATGAATAAAATTGTTAGTCTTTAAGGTGCAACAGGGCTGCTTGTTTTTCACTAGAAGGATGTGGGTTCCTAATGCCCATAGGCACCTCTAAAGTGATAAACAAACCAAAAATCTCAATACTATTCGGTGAGCTCATCCTCTTCTAAGCAGTAGCCAAATGTGGCTCTTTTGAGATGAACTGTATACTGTGGACAAATGCCTTTTATGAGCCCTCATGGGAACATGGGAAGTATATGACTCTTCCTGGTCTTCCCACCTGTATGGTTGGCCTCCCCCTCCAAGCTCTGCAGGCCCACAACAAAGTTTGGAGTAAAGCCAGGGCTGCTTGGGCACACAGAAGATGATGAGTTAGTCAGGGGCATAAACAAAGAGAGAGGAGAACTATGATAGCAGGAAAGGCCTCTGGTGCAAATAAGCAGGCAGTGTTTAGCATGCCTGCAGCCCTAGAGCACAGACAGACAGATAAATGGAGAGAAACATCAAGCTAGAAGGCGCCTCCAGATCCCAACCACAGTTCTACTGCAGATGATGTCATAGCTCTCTTGTAGCAAAGCTGTAAACCAGGGGTAACTTTATATAGGAAGCCAAGTGCAACAATATATAGCTCCTGTTCCCAAAGAAGTTAATGAAGAACTTGTCAATTTCCATAGGATCAGGTCAAGTCCACAGGTATGTGGATGGGATTTTGTAAAGTGCCTATGACAGACAGGCACAGAACTGTCATCCAGGTGTTTTTGAAATTAACCTTGCACTGAGACTGAATAATGAAGAGACCAAGTAAAATTGTCTCACTTCTTTGCTTCATCATCTATTGTCTTCTGTTGTCTTTTGTCTCATACTTAGATTGAAAACTCCTTGGGGCGGGAAGCATCTCTGCTCTGAATTTGTACAGCACCTAAAGAAACGGGGGGGGTTCTGATCTCTGCCTCCTAGGCCTGGCCTGAATACATGCAGCAATAACAACAAAAGACAGAGGAGAAATCTTCTCAAAAAGGAGAAACTCATTGTTCCCTGGAGTTGTTCTGGTATTATGTATACTACTATAATTCTACTACAATTCATCCTTTTCACAAACTACAAATTGATATTAAAATGCATATTGTCAACAGGCAGCTAATTAGGACCTTTACAATAATTATGCTTTACTGAAAGGCTGATTTTACATATCCTGTTGATTTCCTTTGTGATAGTTGCTTTGTTCTGTAAAATTGCATTTTGCCTGTGTGTTTATTTTTATCTTCTCACTTTTTACAAATGTCTAGTGCGAGTTTCTTGCTGACAGTCATTCAGTTTTAAATCTAGGAGTCTGCATTCATAAGGGTGTCACGTAAGCTTTGTTATAACTTTGTGAAAGCATTAAACTTACCATTTTGAAACCAAATGTATTTTCTAGACTCAAAATCCTTGCGTTTAGCTGGGAATTGACTCTGGAGAACAATAATGGCTGTAAAATCTTCCCCTCTCAGTCCTCTTAAAGTGCAGCCTGGGTTCACATGCCTCAGAGTGCTGCCACATTTTAACCCTGACTCAGAAAACTGGTGGCTTTCCTATAGTTCTCAGCTCTTTAAACATGTACCGTAGGTGCTTGACAGCAGGCCATCTGCTGCAGAACTGGGGAAAAAACCCAAACAACGAACAAAACTATTGAGAGATGCAATCTTCCTGTCTCCCCACTGTGAATAATAAAATTTTGGTCCAAACCAAATTATCTGAAGGTGTCCACAGGAAATGAGTCTGAATTCCTCTTTTGCCCTCCCAATTCAACAGGACAAACTGGTCTCTTGCAAAAGATCATATGTTTAAGATGGACCTGAAAACCTCTTGTAGACAGTTTCCTATAGTATATACTCACCTACAGCGGTGTCACAACCCTTACTTCCCTAGGAGTTTTACATGAGTGTGGACGGTGGAACTGCAGATGTAATATACCACACTTGTTACAACCCTAAGCATTTTAGAAAATGTATAAGCTCAGAACTTGGAATTTTCTAACCCTTTTTCATATTATGAGTATTTACATTCCTTGGCTGAATGAGGGTTACAACACACAACTCACGTGACAGTATTAACCGGCCAGGAATTAGCAGCAGTACAGGACACAACAGGAGCAACAAGGCAAACATAGCCTAGCTAGACTTCAGTGGGCCTTAACAACACCCCTATGATGCAAGACAATTCCCCCAGTGCCCCAGCAGAACAGCTGCTCCCGAATCCCACACAAACCAAGGGAAGGATTCCCTGCACATTATTTAACCAGATAGATCAGCATTTCCCAAAGTGTGGTCTGTAGCCCAGTACTGGTCCTTGGAAAAAGAAATACCAATCCTTAGAAAATAGACAAATTATTGCTACATACTCTTATTATTGAGAATAAATAATAAACAGTGCAAATTCATTTGTCATTTTTTTACATGCATTTATATTTTGAGGCCACAAAAAAAGGGTACTGAAAAAAAGCCAGGTCCCAACTATATAAATTTTGGGAAACCCTGAGATTAGATTAGATTAGATTAGATTAAATTAGATAGACAGATAAATAGATAGATAACTCTTTGCATCCGGCCTCCATGGGACTGGTAGGTTGTCGGATAATCAAATATTCTGGATAATGGAGAGTACTCACGCTGGGTAAGAGAGCAGACGATCCAGCCGGCTGCACACAGATGCAGCACGGAGGGATGCAGGGCAACACTGAGCGGAAGGCTGTCATACTCTGCACAAATTCCAGCCCTGACACCACTTTTCTGCACTTCCATGCAGTGTCTGCTGACCAGGTCTGCCCAGGTGGGAGTCATGCTGGTTATTGCAGTGTGACGGTTAGTCATACACCGGTATCATGGGATCTGGATCTGATTAGCACCACTTGGTGCTGTTCTCAGGCACCCTGGTTATACTTAATGGTGATGATGATGCAGACGATGCTGACCACGAAGATGACGAACAATATGCACACAAATATTAACCCATTTTGTATTTGCAGCTTGATAGCTCTGTTACAAATTGCTGCAAGAACTCCCACCTGGCAAATCCTGACAATGGAAAAAAGTCTCTTCACCAAAGTAAACCCTCGCAACAACTGGGTATGTGCCAAGGAATTCAGAGAGAAGAACAATGCTGTGTCTCAAACCCTCAACATCATGTTCTTGTAGAGTTCACTGATTAGGGATAGGGAGCCAGGTGGTACTTTCCAAAACACCAAGGGAATTTGTCTCCTAATTTTCCACTCGCTTTCAAAGAATGTGATTTTTTTTAAATGGACATACAATGCAATTTTATAAATCTTAATATATTGGAAGACTTATCAGATTCACCTTCTGTCTTCTTTACTCAAGACTAAATAAGTCCATCTTCTTAACCTTTCCTCAGAGGTCATAATTTTCTAAATCTTTCATCATTTTTGTTGCTGTTCTCCAGACTCACTAGAGCTTTCCTAAATACAGTTCCCAGAACTGGACACAGTTATGCAGCTAAGACCTCTAAAGTGCTGAGAAGGGAGGAGCAATTACTTCTGCTGTGTATTACACACAACACTCCTATTAATAAACCCCAGAATGTTATTGTAGCCTCTTTAGTAGCTACATCCCATTGGTGACTTGTAATCATTTTGTGAGTCACAATCATCAGCTCCAGATCCATTCTCAACAGTACTGCTGCACAGCCAGTTACTTCCCATTGTATAGCTGTGCGTTTCCTTTTTCTCTCTCAAGGGAAGTGCTTTGCATTTGTTTTCACTGAATTCCAACTCTTGCTTATGAATTTCCTATTATGGGTTATCACAAATTATCATTGACATTGTTCTGGAAAAAAAAAAAACCCCAATGATAAAACAAATTTTTTCTTAAAACCACACCAAACCGTGTCATTTCTTACAAGCTCCTACCCCAACACAATGAACAATGGCTATGATCAATGACAATGCCAAAAGCACTCTGCTGGAAGTTGAGTGATCATTCCTTTTGGACAATCTATGGAGAAGCACTGCGTTAACTGTGAAAAGATGTTATAAGCTTGAATAGACTTCACCGGTAATGAGGGGGGGGCAGGTAGAAAGCATGGATGTAGGGGCATAAGGAGGCATGAAAAAGTTAACAGACTGAAATAGAGCAGCTCAGGAACCAGATGGCTTTTTTGAAATACTTGATAAAGAGAAACACATTTATTTATTAGGTAATGAGCTTTCCTGAGTAAGACCCACTTCTTCAGATTACTCATGAAAGCTCATTACCGTAGGCACTACAGGATGGCTTGTTACTTGTGAAGCTGCAGGCTAGCATGGCCACTCCTCTGAGTTGATAAAGAAAATACTGTAATCAGGATAAAAGGGTCAGAAGTCAAACTGGAACAACCCTCCTCCTAGGCTGGGACGGTAGGTCTAAAATTGGCTAGTGTATTATTCTTTTAGCTATTGTTGAACAAGAAACTGTCATTTAAGTTAAATGATGGCATTAAATTCTGTTTCTCAGCAGGGAGCTACCTTCAAACCTAGCTGATAATGCTCTTCCCTATCACACAGCTCCTATCCTTGTAAATTACTCCTTTAAATCCAGATTAAAGCTTGTGTTTAGTCAAAATATAGGCCCTGCAGTAGAGACAATTTCACAACGGGAGACCTGCAGCACCTCCAGCGCTGAGAGTGCCTCGTAGCACGGGATAAAGTGGCACACCGTGTGCTCAGCCTGAGACTGGTTGGAGGAGGACGGCTTTCGTCTAAAGCAGTGCTTAAAATGTGGGTAATCTCTACTTCTCCCTGAGGAGAGCCTCTGTAAATGAGGCACTGGTCTTTGTTTAGGGTTGGAATATGTGACTGGTGATTGATGGCATCAACTTTAATCTGGAGACTGTGGGGGGTGAGTGGGTGGGAACAAATGCAGATGACAGCCTGATACTGAGGTGTGATTTCCCTAAGGGCTTAATGGGCCTGTAATGACTAAAACTAACATGCTCCCATTTCATCTGGGCATCAAAATCCATAATGTAGGTATTGAAATAGACTGGTCTGGTTGTCAGGCATGCTGAGTGCTCCAGGTGCCCATTATAGTCAATGGGAGGGCTGGGATGCACTTGCTGATGCCCTTCAAGGGCCTAGTTTGAGGCATCTCTGTTTTGTAATCTTGGCCTCAAATTTCAAATCCTCTTTTGATGGGAGACCACTCAAAAGTGGGAGACTTGTGAAAGAAAAGGAGGCTACACATTGGAGAATTTGCTTTGTAGTTAGCACCCACGGGGAACTGTTCCAGATCCATGGGACTGCAATGAAAGAAACTGACAGACAAGAAGGAAATAATACACAATCTCTTTCATCTCCCAAAGCTTTCCATGTGGAACTGCGTTCTCATGGTCACATTTCTGCATCTCCTGCATTTGCCAGTCTACTCTTCGGGAATTGAGAGTATACGAGCAACAGGTAGCAGCTACCCACTCAGGAAAAGGAAGCAAAACGGCAGAGAGAGATTGCAAAATGCTTGCATAGCACTGTATGTTCCTTTAGCAGATTTCTCCATATACTTTGAGGGAACTCCCAGGGAATCAGAGATGTGCATGCTTCCAACTGGCCAATACAAGCAACATCTCTCAGGGGAATCTATGGCAGCTTGTCTTGAGGCTTTTCCCAGAGTCGACAGATTTAAGAGCCAATGCCGACCACAGCTGCAGATACTAACACAGCAAGCGCTACCAATGTTTTAGCTTTACGGTATCACTGGTGGGCATGTTTCCATATGGCATAGTAATGGGTATTTATGAGTCAGGCATGGGATTCCCAGCTCCTGAGTTAGCTCTCATCTGAGCTAATGCGCTAAAATTAGTGGCATAGCAGTGGTAGCATGAACAGCAACAGCTCAGGCTAGTGCAAATTTGTCTGAGCCTGTGGGTTCATACTCAAGGGGGCTGACCCCGACACCTTGGCCCCTAATGACAATGGCTACATTGCTGTTTTATGAGCTAGCAAGAGTGTATCTAGAGAAGCTAGAAATCATACCTCTATCCTACGTTGGACGTTGCCCTGGTCACAAATCCAGGCATTCCTGTGCCCTGTCAATAGTTATACAGAGGTCGGACTCCAAAGACAAACTAACGCCTGCCTCTCTGTGGCTGCTCTCGCCTAACAATAGGCTCAGCACAGCAGAAACACACAGGCTACAGACTTGCATTTTCTCTCTGCCTGACACAAATCAAGCACAGGTTGCTCATGCTGTGAAATATATTAAGTTCACAGAGTTTTAACAAAGGTTACCAAACCACAAAGTCCCGCTGTGAATCAAACTACTTTCAGATGTCCTTTTAATTATATTGAATGAAAGTTTGGGCTGCTTTGATGCTTATGGGCAAACATCTAGATCTCCTGAAAAGCTGCTAAAAGTACTCCCCGTTGCTATAGTTAATATACCACATTGTATGCACACTGCTGGCCAATTTATTCCAGCCACTTTAACAAGGATATCCAACTTGACAGGCCACATAAAACAGCATCAAGAGGCAAGCAAAGCACAAATCATTAGAGGACCCCAAAAGTTGTTTGACACACACCACGGAGCTCTGTGTCATACAGCCAATTAAATGACCAAATATGGAACCTGAAAATCCTCGTTAATTTGTTTGTCTCTCTATAAAGGGAAGTTAAAGTCTCTCGTCACATGCACTGCAAGTACACAAGCAAATGTGACATCATTCAATTTACACTCTGTCACGAAGGTGTAAGATTCTTCTGTTTTGACACAAGCAGGCAGGGACAGGCAGGACTATGCCATTTTAGATATCATAGCCATCTCTTTTATCTGCTATGCGATATTATGTTTTCTAAAAAGCCTTCATCTTTTAATCAGCCTTGGAATGTAATGCTTTGGATCTGCTGACAAAAGTCCACCATTTTTGCTTATGCTGAGGTGGACAGCTTTCAAATATCTTCTGGGAGAAGCATGGAAGAAGTCGTCATACCTGAGGAGGAGAACTAAAGGGACCACTTTGATCAAAACAACAGGAATCTTCACAGACTGGAGATGACAAGAGTGGAAAGAACATGTGCCAGAATCTAAGCGATGAAGTTACTGCCCCCTGCCAACTAAGGAAAATCATCACGAACTCTGAACTCAGTTCACGTGATGCGAGCTGCCCACAATCAATTCAGAGTGTGCAGGAAGAAAGGGGAGGGAAACAACCCATACAAAATGGACTACCTGAGTGCTGAACAAATTACAGGCCATGTCTCATCTCACTGTCAACTAGTGTATGGCTGTCTTTTGCATGACACTAGTCCCCTCGAAAACAAGTGAACTACGTCTCCGTTAGCGGATAAGGCATCCCTCACCGCCTGCCATTATTATGCAACAGAATTCTGAGAGAGCGCTTCTTTTATGTAAGTTCTGGCTTCCAAATCCTTGAGCAGCTCAGTGATCTATTCACCTCTACCATTAGACATTTGTTGTGTCATTGGCTGATGCCCCGAGTTGCCACTAGATTGGAGGATTTGGCTGAGTTGTGATTTTTATTTTGTTCTTTTTGAAACAAAAAGAGAAGACCAGTTACTGTATCAACTTCTGAAAGAAAGAGAAGCAGCAGACTCTACCTACAGTAAAGATCATTGGGTCTGACATTTTTCATACAAACTATCAGATCAACATTAGTTTTAATGATGGACCTAGCTAAAGGGATAGCGGATACTATCACAAACACATTTATAGAAACATGAATTTGAAGAACTCTGAAATACATTTGAATCAATATTTGACATAGTTTATTTTTTATTATATGTACATCTTTGCTCAAAACTCCCTTCAGCTAAACAGAGTTACCCATCACTAAAAATCTAAATAGATTACTTATAATTGCCATGGTGAGAACACCCCCAACTCTAAGCAATCTATCTATCCCTCTGAAATTAAACCCCCTAAGACATCCGTTATTTTCATTGCTGGCTTTGCATTTACTGGGTGTTCTTCATATCAGCTTCTGACTGCACTTCTCTCTTATTTAGAGAGTCAGTAAAAAGTACATTTTCAGATAAACAAAAACACAAATAATGGGCACATAAACTTAACTACAAGGTTCCAGATGATGGTAACGCTCGTCTCTTACAAAATCACATTTCAAGGGCGGGACCCTGATTCTGCTGTACTCAGTGTCAGAGCTCTCACTGATTTCTATGAGATCAGAACGTCAGCCCTTGACTCGCAGGGTACGTTTGCACTGTAGCTAGAGGTATAATGACCAACTTTGGTAGATGTATCCATGTTAGCGTTGGTCAAGTTGGTGTGCTAGAAATAACCGCGTAGTCATGATGGCAACATAAATAGCCCACTTGAGTATGGTCCCATCCAAAGCCTATATATGTACTTAGAGTGGCCACCTGGAAATTGTACCTCCAGCTCCAGTGTGGACATTGCCTAAGATTTACTGAAGAACCGCAAAGTCTCTAATGAACTGCCATGGTCAGCCTACATATTTCACTGAATTTTTTACAGAAAATATTCTCTTCCTGGGGCAGGACACCCTTACTTTTTGGTGACTACAGTTGCATGAATTTCTAAGGGGAAAATTTATTATTTGAAAACTAAATTGACCCAAAACATGCTGCAACACAGGACCTAGAGGTGTGACTAGGTACTTTCTTGATGTTAATATGTTCAGCGTAGAGGACAGATCAGAGATAGAGAAGAACAAAAAGGTCATCCATTCCATTCTCCATCACATGGTTTTTCTCTTCAGAATGTTTATTAGAGCTTTGCACAGTGTAAGAGCTTGTCTACATGGAAATACTTGGAAGAGTTAATGCACATTAACTGAAAATGCTAAAGTGGATTAGCTAAACCACATTAAGACCCCGTGTGGAAGCTCTCATTCAGAATTAACATATCTGTAATTCAATTTAGTTTAATGCATGCTGGAAGGTAATCCTTAACTTTTAAACATGTGTGTAGCTCCACTGAGTTACAGAGGAATACTCACATGCTTAAACTTAAGTATGTGCTTAAGTCTTTGCAGTATGTGAGCTTTATTTTTGTGGCCCCCACACTTCTTTTAAGGCATGTTAAATACACTATACATAATTGGACAAAGCTGAAAAAAAAAGACAGTTTGCTTTTTTCTTTATTTCCACAGCAAATCCTCAAAGACAGCAAAGAAGAATAAAAATGTTTTTGGCTACTTTCTAAAATCTTAAGAGCACTCAGACTGAGTAATGGAAAACATTTACTTATCTTTACTGATGAAAGCAAATCAATGTACCAGCACAGTAGCTGGGGTAAGGCTAGCTATATTTCTTACACACCCTGGAATAGCCATAGCCAAAGAGAAGGAAGACTGCGTAATGAAGAGGAATGCTGTCTTATGCACACTTTACTGTCACAGAAATCTAAGCACTCTTACCCCCATGGCTACAGTATGCAATGACAAAGTGAAGCACACCACAAAATAAGATGTCATGTTTTGTATGCATGATAAAGGTAATAAGACACATTGCATTATCATCCTGAGGCTGCAAAGACTGTGAGTGTTAACAATAATACCCACTGCTTTTCACCGGCAGATCTCAAACTCATTTTACAGACAGAGAAGCTGAGGCATGGAGTGGGGAGTGATTAACTCCACTTCTCTCAGCAGACTAGTGGTAGGGCTGGGAGGAGGGGATAACATGGATCCCAGCTGGTGCCACCCCTCACCCAAATCCCTCCCAGATCCAGACCTGTGCAAGACAGACCCTTCCTCTGTCCTCTGGGGGCACAAGGAACAGCAGCGACTCCCCACCACCCCTCCCCCATAGCATTAGCAGGAGAATATCAGAGAGAAGTCGACTGGAAATTTCAGCCAGCAGGAGCTCTGATGGGACTTTCTCTGCTCTTGTTCCATCCCTCCTGCACCCTCACAGTGTTCACTTTAGGTACTCTTCACAACTGCCCTCCATAGCCTCTTCTCCTCTTCCTCATGCACCCTGCCTGTCCACTTAGCTGATCTCTGCCTAATTAAACACATCCCCAGAAATTGAACCAATATGTCATTTGCCACCGTCTTGTTCTTCACACAGCTGGCACGCTGCGCCCCTACCCTACCTCGTGTCTGTCTCATCTCTTTACATCGTAAGCTGCCAGGTAAGGGACCGTCACCTACCCCAAATTAGTACAACACCTAACCCAATAGTGCTCCAGTCTTGATTAGCCCTTCAATGCTACAGTAATAAACATGATTAATAAATAAGAACAATACCACTAACAAGAGGCGATTGAGGGGCGATATGATAGAGGTATATAAAATCATGAATGGTGTGGAGAAAGTGAATATAGAAAAATTATTTACCTTTTCCCATAATACAAGAACTAGGGGACACCAAATGAAATTGATGGGTAGTAGGTTCAAAACTAATAAAAGGAAATTTTTCTTCACACAGCGCACAGTCAACCTGTGGAACTCCTTGCCCGAGGAGGCTGTGAAGGCCAGGACTCTATTAGGGTTTAAAAAAGAGCTTGATAAATTTTTGCAGGTCAGGTCCATAAATGGCTATTAGCCAGGGATAAAGTATGGTGCCCTAGCCTTCATAAGATATACAAAAACTCATTTCCCCATCTGGGCAACTCAAAAATGGCTGAAAGGGTTTTCTCCTACCTATACCCCATCCTCCTGCCACTTTTCCAGTGCTCTGTTGGCTGAAAGTTGTCAGCAAGGGAACCGATGACTATAACATGAGTTGGTAATGCTGACTAAAGCATTTGCTGCCACAGAGGCCAGAACGACGAGATACACAGAGACAAGAACAGCACCCGACATTCAGTCAAACAACGTGACAGATTTATAAAAAAAACACAAGAAATACCTGGACATAGGCCCTGCAAGAGCGCTCCCTTTTCTGAAGCTGAATCCACAAGGAGAGCAGATTAAAGATGGAATAGAAAAAAACAAGTTAGTGACAGAAGAAAACAAGGGGAAAATATCAAGAAAACATCTACCCAAAATCCGTTGTTTCTCTTCTGGTGAGTTCCTAGTGGAAAATGCAATGTTGTGAGGACTGGCACTGGCAACAGTGAGTTAGTTCTTTTTAGGAAAGCACAGGCTGGAAACACCACTACAGCAGGTGTTAGTTATGGAAGCAGACCTGGAAACAAACTGTAGCCTTCAGGAAGCTAAATTTACCTGGCAAATTTAAACTCACGCATTGCACATCATGTCAGACAATGCTAGAGATGAGGACCATTATTCTTATTTGCATAAGGCTCCCTTATGCTGCTCTGATGGTGCAAAGAAGTGTAAATTATCGTTAAAGGCCAGGCTACTTTATCCTTGTATTTGCCAACACGGTACTGCAATGTAAACTCCAGTCCACCCCATCATGTTGTGTGCTAACTGGGCCAGACAGCTGCTACCGGGAGACCCTAAAATTTTCCTAGCACATATTAAGATAGTTGAAGATTTTAACAAAAGAAAATGATGTCTCACCACCAGCCTGATTGATTTCAGCTCATTTCATATCAACTTGTACAAAAAAAGAGCCCAGCTGACTATTTTCAGGCCACATATTGAGCCACGTTCTTTCTGTGGACTTATACATGTCTCCTAAAGACTAAACACACATTTGATGGCTGACACTTGCTTTATTTCTCTCTGCCTGAACAGAATCAAACAAAAACTCTGTGTTAATTACCTTTTTTGTTGGAGGGGTGCAATACCTTTGATCAGCAAAGGAGATAAAGGAGCTGGGACTCTACTGCCTATTATTTGTCCCAAACCACTTCCGTCTTTAATCCATGCATTCTGAAATGAACATAGAGCAGTTGCCCCCCTAAAGAATTAAGTGGGGAATGAGAGCAAGTAAATTACTGAGCCTGCCATTTGGATCACTGACTCGTATCACTGATTTGCAGGACTCCACACACTCTAGAATTTTAATGGGCTGCACAATTGATTTATACTCGTTGACTGTGGAAACCTGAGGGTGGGGGGACTGCCAGAGGGGACCACAGGAAGACAGAGCAGAGCGAGAAACACACTGTCTTGATAGGTCCCTTTCCCCTCTTGCTGCTGCCAAACTTGAACAGAAATGCGGGGGTGGGGGGGATGTGGGGAGGGAAAAAAAACACCATCAGATGGTGAAACAGACAAGGATTAAAACCCATGTTTTGCGAAGCAAAGGTGACTGGACACAGTGTGCAGCTATGCAATATTCTGAGTAGCAAGCAAATTAGAATCATGTACCCCATTAGCATGTGCGAGTAGTTGCTGGTTTCACCCGATGTTGTCACATGTCAACATTCTAAAAGCTTTGCAGTAGGTCTATACTGAACATCGTTACACCCCTGTAACAGTTAATACCCACACTGTTATAGGATAGCTTGAAGCAATATTAATAACACCAAGTTAGCCCAGCTGACAGCACATGCAAGGCAAAGGACTTCCCACTCCTAGAGATGTTCTGTTTTTAATGTAACAATCCAAACGATCCTTTGTGCTTAAAACACATCAATCGACAGCAATAATTTACAAGAAAGAGACAACTTTGCTTTGCGGAGAATTGTTTGGTTTTTACCTTCCAAAATATGGCACACAGGGGAAATAGCTGGTGGATCTGTGACCTCCTCCCTCCCCTCCAGCTAAGCTTGGAACCAAACTCTGCTCTGTGTTGCACAGCTGCCTCTGCCACTAAGCCTATGGCACAATTCTCAGCACAATTGAGCATGTTTTAATAGTACAGTCCACATAACTGTACATGTCAAATTGAGGAATCTCTTCTTTGTCATAAGGGCCACTGCAAGGTCTCCACCACTTTAATTTCATAAAGGTTCTATTCTGACACCGAAGCGATGGGTAAGCCCCAGGCTGACGTTTCACATATGAGTGGAATGCACCTTAAAGGAGCCATCTTATGTTCATAAATTCCACAGCTAAGAATTCAACAATCTGTCACTTCCCAATTTTTAACGTTTACACGGCCATGGAGGCCTAGGTCCTGAAATTATAATCATTTCCCATCTAGACATCACAGGAACCACACTATAATCACAGGACACAAAAGGTAGCCCTGGGAGAAAAAATTCTTTAAAAAGAGAATTGCCCAGTGTTAAATTACCTTGCCAGGTTGCGGTCTTTTAAGTTAATTGTTTTTTCTAATTACCATTCGCTTTGCTGTTTCAAATACACTTCCCCTTCTCCTCTCAATGAAAATTCCTTGGCCATGACTTTCATAAACCCAGATCCCTCATTTTGTGGTTTAGCGTATGAGGGTCATTTCACACATGGATTCATCAGTAGACTCACTGGACAAAATTCCACTCCTGGCCACCGGCATAAACCAGAACAATTCCAGTTTCCTTAACAGAGTTTCTCCCGAGTTGCACTCCTGCATGGTAGCTGGGAACTAAATCAAGTCCCATGGAATTCATATAGGCAGGCATTTGAGTGCAAATATTTGCCAATGCTTGCAGCACGCTCGGCATTAACAATTGTTCCACAACGTGACAGACTAATAAAATATACTGTAGACAAAATGACCACAGACTTGCCTATGAGAAAGAATCACATCCCAGCACAGAGAGCACTTGGAACAGTTCTCTGGGGAAAGCACAACATGCCCTTCCCAAGGCCTCTGTTTCTTACCTTGTTTAAGCTGCGGGCAGCACTGTCTTTCCCACCTGGAGTCAGGTTTCGGAGCTGCACATCCAGCAAGCCCACCAGTTGGTCCATGGCGCGGACTGAATAGGTGATATCTCCAGCGTTCAAGTGGTTTTTCGTCTGCTCTGCAAGCTCTCGGGCAATGTTGGCAGCTGTCTCCCCTGACTTCAACTAGGATTTAAAGGACAGGAGAGAATGGGAAGATGATTCATTGTTCCACTCTAAGTTGTAAAAAGCTTGGAAGAAAAAGGATCCTATTTTCTCCTTTTAGATGCGTGGATAAGTATCATTGTACAATCAGACTGGATCTTGGGTGTGAACGTAAAATCTTCAATTACCTCTATGTGTTAATCTGACTCAGACTGACAGTATGTTGAGGTAAAGAATTAAAAGGTGATGCAAAAATGTTTAACTATTTGATACATATTTTCCTTCCAGCACTGCAATGATTTTGAATTTTTTAATTATTCTGCATCCCTCTTACACAGCAAAAAGTTCATACAACATGTCTTCTTTTTTTTGCAAAGCAAAGGTTCAAGCAGGGAACACACCGGGAGAGATTTCATGACGCAAAATCAGTGGAGCTCAATCCAAATCAGGCCCCATTACTGCACAGTACTAAAACTTACGAGAATGGCGTTCCTTTGCACTGTGTTCTCCCAGCAGTTATTGCAACAAAAATAAAGATGCAGAGGTGAACAAGTAGGTACAACTGCCTTAAATGGAATTACACAGTGGAATTCCTGTTTCCTCAATGATCAAGTGAAAAGTTCAAGTTACATTTCTGCTACTAGTCCCCACACCAAAACTGTCTTCTCTTAAAAGGAGCCATACACACTGGCCATAACCCACATAACCAAGGAAACAGTCACTTTCTTAACTTTGATTTAGTGAACAGAGGCGTATTGAGCTCTTCCAGGCGCTTCTGAAAAGAACAGCTCTTTAATGCACTGGCCACTGCATCTTCTGATTGGCAGCACCAAAACACATACAACCAATGGGGAAAGAGTATCAGTTTCAAACAGGGGACCAAGCTTTTCTCCACAGCAGAGCCTCCAATGAGAATGGGCTATCTGACCTACACCAGAGTTTAGAGATTTAACATCCATTTCATTCACAGACTCCTGCACAATAATACCTAAACCAACTCTGAACCTGGCAGTACCCTCACTTTTTTTTTTTTAAATCATCATTATCTTGAGCTGTTTCGCTTTGCTGGCTTTGTACTTCCTTCCTGTCCATAGAAGTCCAAAGGCAATTGCTCAGAGGCCCATCTAAATGAAGTTACAAATTTGCTCCAGAGTTAAAGGACCACTATAAGTTATCATCCAACAGATAAAATCAGATACTTTTCTTCTTCATCCATTTGGCTGCCTATTTAAAGCTGGATTGTGGAAATATAGAGACAACAGGCAGAGGCTCTGTCTCCATGTAAATCAATTAACTGGCTTATAGATGAATAACTTACCACCATCCATTCAACAGCAGCAGTCTGATTTAATGAAACCAGAAAGAAGATGCTCATATACTCATTGTCAGAGAATTAAAGAGAGATATAAGGTGTTCTTTCCATTATAGCAATGACGACTTACATTGGAGATTTAATTATTTTAACCCCATTGTTCATGCACCTCATGCCACCAAGATCAGATGCTACTTTTAACAGGTGCCTGCCACACTTGGCTCAGATGAGAAGTCAAAGATCCCTGCATTCTAGTATGATGGGCTGACCATTTGTCCCCTTGATATACCGCTAATAGTCTTGCAGGACGGTAAACACATTTCCACTTATTCTTCCCCACTTTTTTCCCCTGAAACAATTCATTTTAAATTTTGCTCTTTGATTTCCTCTATTTCCAACAATAACTGATGGTCGTCACTGGGCATTCTAAAATTATTCTTTTGCCTCTGGTTGTGTGTGTTTGTGTACATGCATGTGCAGGTGTGTGGCAGGAGAGTGGAGCCAGTAAATGACCTCAGAAATACAACTGTTCCTTGCAGATGTGTTGATATGTCCATGCTATGGTTAATGAGTAAGCCCAGTGTTTCTAGGCCACAAGTATTTGTATCCCTCCTGGTGCTGATGGCTGTTGTGTTTAAAGGTCTCCTGGACTCTCCTGAAGGTGAGTCGGCCAAACACAAGCAACCACTTCCTTTGCAGTCCACACATTGCTTTATTCATTTTGGCCATGGCTAGACTGTAGATAAATGTATCCCAAAATAGCAACTCTGGGGCTAAACACTGTGCTCAAAATAGCAGTGCTACTTTGAGCATGGGATTACATTTTTGCTACCCCTCAACATGAGAGGGGCAGCGGAAACTTCAAAATAGCCCCTGATTTTGAAACTCAGTGAGTTGCACAAATTGCGTAAATTATTTTGTGCTGTGGCTATAGTCTGTAGTAAAATGCAGGCCTGAGGGCTAGCAACAATGGACCAAACATGGCTAAAAGCAAATCTAACCTGTGAGCAAGGGGCAGGCCTCTGCTGACAGAATTTGGCTCAGACAGGGCTGAGAGTACAAAACACTAATTGGTAATCAGTCCAGGTACAGAAGGGTAATTGGTACAATTCATAAGCTGACATCACAAGGTACCACCGGCTCATTAAAAAACACCTTGGTACTCAGTTCCTCACAGATACTGACCCTGGTTCAGGAAAAGGTCTGAAATGACAGCATGATGGATAAGAGATAAGCTAACTAAGGTGATGTGCAGTAACCTGACAACATCAGAAGGTGGCAACCTGGTACATAGTGAGGTATGCTTTGTTTGTACCTATGTCCAACGCGGTGTCTTGGGAGGACTGTCTTTGTCCGACCCAGGGGGGCAGTGGAATTTGCAATGACTGTCAGTCCATTGTTGTAGGTACACATGAACAGTGGATCATAAAGTATGCTTGACAACTGTTTGTACCTTACTTGGCAATAAATCCTGGCTGGGTACCTTTGACCCTGTTCTGGTCTGTGGTCTTTGGGGAATCATGCGGGGTCTGCTGCAATTATTGGGCCCATATCATTAAAAACACATGCAAGCAGCCTTCTGGTTATCATCAGTGGAGCCAAAGACGCATGATGACACAATGGCAGTAAATGTGCCACGCTACACAGTCTAGACACAGACTTTCAAGTCCATCGTCCCCAGCAAGCTACAGAATTTTCTACTGGCCTGTCACCTGGTTCTTGTGTTGGGTTGACAAATGTATCTATGAAGCCCAGAAGCTGTCCCTCAGTTCTATAGATTACTGTGGGAATGAAACAAAACCCAGAAGGTGGTGTTGGAAATGGCAACTGTCAGAAGACATTAAAATACCATCATGGACTTGAGTCACGACCATTTGTTCAAACAAATCTGATGTATGCAGAAAGATGACCTCTGCCATTTCCCCCAGATTTCACCTCTGGCTGGCATGGGATAAAGTTCCTTCCACAAGCTGGCATATTCAGTCCCAAAACTTCTCTCCAACCACTTCCAGCAGAATGCACCCTGGGTCTCTAGTTTCCTCCATTGTATGCGCCTCACAGCCACAGAAACAGTACAGGCTGCCCATATGGCACAAAAGGTGCACAGACTTGTTATGATCAACGCCTCCAAATCCTTTGAGCATTTTCCCACTAAAGTTCCAATGTTCTGAGTCACGTCTGGTTACACAGTAAACATCAGTCCCAGCTGCTAGCTTGACTCTGGGCCTGAGATATGCTTTTCATCCCTTGTAACGATTCCCGTTTTTACCTCTCTGTTTGTCATACACGACTGTGAGGTGGCATCCTCCCAGTGAAGAAACAGGGCATCTGTTTGCTTCATAAGCTGGCTTCTATTAGTCAGGAGGTGCCAAAGCCATACTGGTCACACTTTGATTTCTGGACCTGCATCCACTTTATATGCGATTTCCACTCCCTGTGGGCATTGAGGGTAATAGGCCAGTCTTTGCCAATGGCAACTGCGACATGGAATTGCTGTACAGTGTTTCACCACTGAGCCTATCTGTATTTTCCTTCAAACCATTTACATCTTCCTTCTGCTTGCAGGGGCTCGCAAACTGGTTGCACTCATGGCAGATGCTGCGCTTGCAGCCAGATGCGAGATAGTCTGTTAGGTGAACGTTCACTCCCACAGTTCCTGTACTGCCATCGGCCAGCTGCCTTCTGGTTCTGTACTCCACCTTGTGCTGACTCCATCCACCGTGGGTTTTCTTTTCACTTCCATCCTCTGTGTCCTTCTGAGAGACACGCACCTGAGCGCTTCTTTGACTTGCCTCCTGATCGAAAGCTTGCAACTGCAGCGTGGCTTGTTCCCGTGTCTCAGCTTTGTCTGGCTGGTTTTAGAGGTAGCTCGATATCCTGCAGCAAACTTCTTTTCCTACAGCTCGCTGCCATTCCACTCCAGGCTGGAGTCCAGCAACTGAGACATCCCCGACTCTGCCCTTAGTTGGGTTTGGGGGCCTGGCTCCAGCCCAAGCAGAAATCCCTACAGTGCTAAATTTAGCCCCATGAGCCTCAGTTCACTGGCTCAGGCTCTGAGGCTTTTCCTTGCAGTGTGGATGTACCCATTGCTCATGCCATCGCTGAGGGAGTGCTGACACTCCCACTACTTTTTCATGTAACAGGAGTGTGTGTTGACTATAAAGCCTAACGACAACACTCTCCTTGTCATCATTAACCATTCAATAACTGGTGACTTTACCAGCTGGAATGGGAAACACGCTGAGGGGAGAAGCCCCTATGGGGGCATCAGAGGCAGAGCGGGGGGTGGGAGCAGTTACAGGGAAGGAGATGCAGTGGGAAGAAAATTAAGAGAGGAAAAGACTGACAGGGAAAGGAGGATGGAGAAAGGCAAGAGAGAAAGGGTGGAAACAGCTGTGGTCATTAGGTGAGAACACTTTCCCAGTGAGCGAGGCAAAGGGGAGACAGACCCCACCACACACAAATTCACGACTTGTCCCCAGTCCCTGCATGACCTGCCTCGCTCAGAAAAGTGACCATTTCCTGTGTAGGTCACAGCATCAAGTATCAGAGAGGTGTAAGCGTCAGGAGGCCAATGAGGTGCTGAGCTGGATGTCCATTCTGAAACCCCATCAAGTGCAATGACTGTAATAGAAGCTAATACTGGAAAGTAAAACATTTAATACCGTGCTCTGTGTGAGCAAAGAGCTGGAGCGCAGTCAGAGCAAATGCTCTGAAAAGAAGCCTAAAGAACCAGTTAGGCTTTTTTATTATGTGGGGATCAGTCTGTTGTTAGGGACACAAAAGAAAGAGGGTCCACTGCCCTTGGTGGTTTCAGTGAACATGATGGGGGGGACTCCCATACTCTGTCTCTATAGCCTGGATCCTGGAGACAACAGGAGTCAGCTGATGGGATAGGAGCAGAAGGGCAGGGAAGAGGATGCTTGGGGGCAGAGCTCCACTCTGCCAAAACAGCATTTCTCCCAGTGCCAGCCGCCACCTCCTCCAAGCGTTGCTGCTTGCCCAGTTTCAGGCACGCGAGGCAGAGGGCAGCACAGACTCATGGAGATCAATCGCCAAATGCACAGAGGTGAGTCTCCCTTTCACTGCAGTCCAGCTTGCTCCCATGACCTGCTCCTTCCCTTGCATCTATTCCCTGGGCTAATGCGGGAGGAGCTGAGGGTGCGAGAAGGGGCAGTGGCAGGACATAATGTGCAGCTGCAGCTCTACAGCGAAAGAAAGAAGGGACCTAGCTCACTGGCCACAGGAGACAAAGGGCTCCTTTGGCAGCTTTGAAAAAGTGCAGGAGACAGATGGCAATGGCTCCTGCCCATCTGCCCCCTCACCCCTAACAATGGTCCTCATGCCTACCAACACACCTCGCCCTTAGCAACACCCCCACTGGCCTTCACCCCTGGAATTGACGAACTTTGCTCCTTTCGCCCTGGGGCAGCCTTGGAAGAGGGAGGCATCCGTGCACACATGCAGGGCACCAGCAGAGGAAGGAGGCGTGGCTGCCCGGGTCAGCCTCGGAGCCAATGCAGGCTGGTCCAGTTTCTATGTCCGGTACTTGCTCCAAGGAGCAGCTGGGGCCCTCATCGGCAATTTGAAATCCAATTTTTTGGAATACTTCTCCACTGAATTTTTGCACCCCGCCCCCAACAGCCACATCTGTATGTCCACAGAATACACGCGCCCACCAGCGCACACAGCCACTAATGGCTATGGTGAGGTGTACCCAAGAGGCTGAGTTGTTCTGTGCAGCAAGGTAGCTGGACCTTTCCTGCCAGGTTAGCTGGAGAGCCCAGCAGTGACTGCTTGGACACCTGCAGAAGGGCCACAGCCAATACCCTCAGGAGTCACTGGAAGTTTTACCATTGGTCTCAGTGGATTTCAGATCAGGGTCATAACTGGCTGGATTTCCAAAAGAGCTCAGCCCCCATTTTGTCACCAGATGAAGCAACCAGCTCCTGTGAAGAGCCATGGAACTGCTTAGGTGCAAATGGCATTGGGAGATCCATACCCAGCTCTCATTGAGGGGGGTGAAATCCTGGCCCTGGATTTTCAGCTGCCTTTGGGAGCACCTCAAACACAGAGCTCAGTGGCCTCTGGGGTGAAAGGCTCCTTCTGCAGCTTTGGAGTGCGCAGGAGAAAAGCGTCAGTGGTTCCTCTCCGCCTGCCTGGGGTATGAAATGAAACAGCTCTGGGACCCAAATCACACCTGGGGTGTGACACAAAACCAGGCTAACCTGGAAGGGGATTTCATCAGCACTGGTACTATTCCCTTCTCTGTTAATGGCTAATGGCCCAGCCTCCTTCAGCAAGCTTCAAGCGGGCTCCCGGCTGCTGAGATGAATTATGACTAGCATGAGTAATATTAACTCCTCTGGGATAAGTCTGGGGGTAATAAAACAAAAACCTCACAGCTGCTAATGGCAGAGCATGCAGCCTTTACTAATCAGCAAGTCTGATCACATCGTGAGAGACTTACCCACCCTTCTGCTGGAGCTGGGAACTCAAGGGACACAAACCGCCCAATGTTTGCAGGGTGCAGAGCAGTCCTGCCATGTTGTAGAGAGGGGATACACGTATATACAGCTTATCTGTCAGGCCAGCTACAGGAGGCGACTGTGTTATTGGTCTTGCCAAGTGATGAAGCCTCAGGGTGGTGAAAAAAGCAGAGAAATGTTGTTTCCGGCAGGGCTCCACATTGCAGTGTGGAAAAGCAAGCTTTCAGACACGCAGCAGCACAGCTCCTCTGTCATATCAGCACACTTGTACTTAGTTATAAGGAGTGAATAAATTCTCATCAATTGCTATGAGGAGGACCACAGACTATGCGATATAAACATGCATCTGGTCTCCATTCGTAATGCAATCAGCCGAAAGCACCGCTGAGCACTGATAACAAAAATGTTCAGCGTATTGCAGCCAGTCTGGCCCTGTTCAGATCTGAGTCAGAGCGCTTTTATTGTCACGTTAATATATTTTTAACACCCATAAATGATGAAGAGCTACAAAACAGTCATCAAAGAACTTTGTCAAAAGAGAAGCGTTAGACTGATTTACTTCCATTGGCTCATCCAGTATATGCCACCTCCTAGTTCCCTTTTCTCTGCGACACTCGCTGGTTTTACATCCCCTTTAACTATTCTCTCTATAGTTTTCCACGCAGCAGAAAGTCTGATCAAAAGCCATTGTCTGATTGCACTGGGGGTCAAAATGTAAGCGCTAAAACTGTTCACAGGGACAAGCCTTTCTGTGCCTCTAGAGAAATTTAAAATAGTGAGCCAGTCAGCAGCATGGAAACCAAGCAAACTGTACTATTGTGTCATCAGGAGAGATTTCATTGCAGGAATATCCTATGGTTATAAAGTAGCAGAAAAATCTTTTGGATGCACAAAGGAAAAGATCCTTTCCTGGCTAGTCTTATATTTTCCACACTCTTGCAGCACTCCTCCCACCTCACAACTCACGATTTCTGCCTCTCTACCTTCCCTTTCCTGCATTAGTTTAAATTTTACCTCCAGTTCTCTGTCTCTCCCCATCCCCTAGTGGCACCAGACTTCTACATTTTCTGATCCACCCCATTCCATAACCCCACGATGGTCTGATTCTGCATCAAGGCAGCACAAATAGTTGGTGTGGCTGTCACGACTTTTGGTTATTGTTTTACATTTTCACTTAAGCACCATCACCTTTGCCACCTTTGGTAAGTGAGGTGCCACAGAAATGAGGTGCAGTGTAAAACCCCAGAGACACAAGCATGGAGGTGGAGTTTTACCTTCTGTGTGATGTGGTTGATCCAGGGAGAAGAGCAGTTGCTGAGGTCAGGTCCTTGTGGGTCCCAAATCCCATCAGGAGCGAGACACAGGAAAGTTGAAACACCTAAAGAGACAACAAAGGGAGGACTCTCTTAACTGCTAACAAATGTATGAATAGGCCTTGGTCTAGACTTCCATCACTGCCTAACGACAGAAAACGTATCCAACAATTACAACGCAGTTAAGCTTTGTTTTGAGGACTTTCTTTGGGAAGATATGCACAGTCCCCATTACTACAGTGTTCAAGTGTTCATCCTCACAAGGGCACAAGGATATACCATTATCTCCATTGTGTAGCTAAGGAGCCGATGCACAGAGACAAAGTGATTTGGCCAAGGTCACACAGGGAGCCTGTGATGGAGCAGGACATTGATCTTGGGCCCCCACAAGTCCTAGGCTACTATTGTAACCAATGGACAGGCCTTGCTCTTTGCTTTGCCATCTAATGAGTCCAGTATCCGTCCCTCATAATTGCGCCCCCACCACCATTTTATGAAGCCTGTACTGACCTGCAAAGTTCTGAAACCATGGGGATGGAAACACACCACGTTTATGAGCTACAAGTAAGAGGCAATCTGATCCTTTGCACTCATGCGTTCTCACCCCCACTTTCACACGCATACTGCCCAAAGGGACTTCAGGAGAGAAGCTGATTAGCAAGTACATCCTAAGCCCTCTGCTGAAAAACATAGCAAAGTACCCAGAAGCTGGAGCCTGAGAGCGCATGACTTCCCCCTGGCCGCCCCCAGCTGGGGGAAGCAGGGAAAGCTGCTGCTGGGAGGTGGGAGGGGGGAACCCCTCAGCCCCAGAGAGCTGGGAGCCAAATACAGCAGTGGGGAGCTGGGAACTGACCAGTCACTGCTACACCTGGCTCCCAGCTCCCTGGGGCTGAGCGGGAGCCTGGAAAGTGACCAGGTATTGTTGTGCCTGGCTCCAGGTTCCCAGGAACTTGGAGGAGGAGGGAGGGGTCCCCTCCCCCCGACTTCCACAAAATTTGAGTTACGCAGGGTTTGCAAGGAATGCAACCCTGTGTAACTCAGGGCTTTACTATAATGCATCCATTCTAGTTTTCTATAACTCATGCAGTGGGCCATACAGATTTCCTGCTGCCTCATGGACCTCGCTGAAAGGCAAGAGCTCCTGATACTCAGCCTAAATTTGCTTTTGTCTCCTTTCATTCCTTTCTTTTATGACCTGACTTTTAGAGATGAACACTTTATTCTCGCCTTCGTTGTCACAGACCTGAGCTCTCAGCATGATCCTCCAACCTAAACTTTGTGTTGTCATTTAAACTTGTGTAAAGTGGCTCTGACAGCCACCTGAAGTACTGTTTATTTCCTCTCTGCACTCACTGGGGCCAAGTCTCCGCTCACATACATAGGTTTGATATCAATTTCACTTGGCTGACTTCACCTGCTGTGAAAGAAGGCTCAAAGGCCAGGTAGACAGATGTAATTGATGACACAAGGTGCATGGCCATGGAAAACTGAGACCACAAGTAGTTTGCTCTTTTAAACTTTTCTCCACTTACACTTCTTTACTGATTTGTTGTTGCTCTTTAGTGGATGGGAAAAATAGAGAGACCACTGGTCATGGTGCAGAGAGCTGGATTAGCTCTGAACTGAACTGGCTAAAATTCTTCTGAACATTTGTACCAAAACCAGGCAATTTTTAACTAAGCATGTTGAGGGGGGAAAAAAATCATCCAGTTAATGGACACAAAATAGAGCTGATCAGAGAAAAAGAATTGCATTTTGCCTTAAAAAAAACCTAATTTTCCAGTACTTAGCTAGGGTTCAGGGATCCCTGGGGAGCGGGATCTCCTTCCCTAGAGATTTTAAGTCCCAGCTTGACAAAGCCCTGGCTAGGATTAGTCCTGGTTTGAACAGAGGGTTGGATTTGATGACCTCCTGAGGTTTCTTCCATCTCTATGATTCTCAGTTTATGCACCCAAACTTGAGAGTCTTGGACACAATCTTTTAAATGGTATCAACTGAAACACCCAAGATCAATCCCTGGCCAATGATATGACTTGAGATAATCTGCAGACAACCCAAACCTCAGCCATCAGCCCAGGCACGGCTCACATATACACAGAGCAAAGAGGATGCAATGCAGTGCACAATGTTCTTGGCTGTGCATTCCCCTTGGGATGCCAAGGCCACACACCACTGGATACTGAGCAGCACCAATGCCCCTTGATTTCACTGGAGTGGAAGCTGATCAGGAACTTGTAAGGAGTGTTCAGCACTTTCAGAAGCCGGCCCCTCACACACTTGGGAGTCCCTGAGCTACCCGCCATGCTCCCTAAATAATCCTTAGCTGACTCCAGTGGTGCCAGGCCACGTGGGCATTCCTGTGAGGAGACCATGTGCATGTTTTAAACAGTAACAGCTAGCTGGTAGCTGACCAAGTCACTGAAAGAACCAGGCAAACGAGGCACAGAGTCACAGAATGAATGGCCCATCTGATCACAGTGACTTCCTATACCTCACAGCTCCGGAGCTCTGGCACATGGCTTGTTCAGGACATTTCAACAGGGCTCACCTACTGTCCCCATGGGGCACGGCTGCTTTGCCATCTGTCCTTGCCGAGTCCTAAACCACATGATCTCACGGGCTTCCACGGCTTCACAGCTCTCTGCCCCTACAGCGGGGAGCTGGGAGGAGGCAGGCGGGAGGGCTGTTGTCATGTCGTCAGGGATGTCCACCACTGGGGAGGGGGTGCTCGTGCTCCGGTTCCTTCTGCCGGCGGCGGAGGTGGTGGTGGTGCGCCCGGTGCTTGTGGTGGTGAGCAGAGAGGTGCTGGTAGTGGTGCTTCCCATGCCATGAGCCCGAGATGTCGATACTTCTGAAACAAAGCAAATGTACATTAAAAATAAAAGTGCAGTGGCTGATCTCTTTGGGTTCCAATGGTCTAGCATAAAGTACACATGCATATTTCAGGAGGCACTGTTTTCTCTCCAAAATTAGCAAGGACTGAACAAGTGGTGTCAAACTAATTAGCTACAGCTTTCAAAGTCCTTTCCAAAGCACAGCAAAGGCACCCTCCTGGCAGAGTGCAACTCCATTATGCAACATAGAGTATGTGTTTGGTTTCTGCCAATCAAACTTGAACTCCTTGGCAAACCCTCTGCTGCTGCCCAGGGCAGGGGAGGGTGCTGTATGAACAGGCTCAGAAGAATTAGCTTTTTATTAGACAATACCAGCCAATCATGATCGCACCTACACGCACAAACCAATGGAAAAAATACTTTTACTGATGATAATTATAATTTACAGGTTGGCAAAAGAGCAGAAATGCAGCTTGAGAACCTATCAGTGTCAAAGGCCAGAGATTTAGGCTTTTGAGCTACAGGATGGAACTTACTGGTTCAGCAACCTCAGGACATATCAGATTCTGAAAAAGGGAGTTTGCTGGACCAGGGATGGTCAATACCAGCCCCTCTGTTGCCAGCTTCTGGGCTCTTCCTGGAAGCCTCCAGCCTCTGGGTTGGGCTCCCCATAAGACTGCCAACCCTTCTGCCAGCTCCAGCCACCAGGCTCCCTGCCCCCCATGGGACAGACTGTGCTCCCATCCCCGTGGCTGAGCTCTGGGCCTCTGACACTCCAGCCACTGGATCTGCTCTGCTGCTGGCCCTCCGGCCTCTTGGCCACCGGACTCCCACTTGGCCCATACTCTCAGCTACTAGTGCTCTCCAGCCCACAGATGTTGCTGGACCACAGGTCACTGGACCAGAGAGGTCCAACTGGCAAGCTCTCCGCAAAGAGACTTGCCAATAAATAGTAAAAACAGACATGATCTGTTGATTTAAGGATATTTACATATTTTGACATTTGATATTGACAAGTTGCGCTTTAATGGGTCACAAAGCTTCCAGTTTTTGAATTTCAAATCTACGTTCACTAAATAACTCACTAACCCTCCCGTCCCAAAAATGAACATTTCCATAGATAAAATCAGTGGAAAATGCTTAAAAACCTATAATATTGCACAACTGAAATCTAAAAAAAATTTAAAAAAAATGTACAAATAAAAATCAATATGATGTGCCAAAGTGACCTAGAAATAAATAGTGAATTCTCCCATGGTTGTGTACAAGTCTCTAAATTGAGAAGAGAACAGATTAGATCTTTTCAAGCAAGCTCATGTCACTTGATGGTACTAATTAATGGACGGTTAACTGAGGTTGAACTGGAAAAGCCTTCACCAGGAACTGCTGCTCAAAGGGATTCCCAGCACCTTGCTCAATGTTAGCAGCGATGCAGTGCTGAGCTAATGACAATCACCAATGACTGAGCGTCACACCCCCTTACAGAGACATTGCCCTCTTGTCAGGCCTGACAACAGTGCTGTCTGGTGGGGAGTAATTCCAGCCACATGCGTACAGATGGGGATTAGTCCAGAGGTGGTTTATGGAACTAACTCATTCACTTTGTACAATAGCACCCATGCTATCATCGGATCCTACCAGTCACGCTGGAATCCACACAACGTAGCTTGTAGGCCAGAGTTAAAAGAACACCTCAGACAAGGCACATTCACTGATGGTTTACTCATTGTAAGGATGCTCCATTAAAACTGCTGCTGACAAGAGGGGTCTGGAGGCACTGAGAGGTAAACTAACTTAAAACCACATTAACCTGTCTTACATTGTGTGATTGCTCTGGGAAGTTTGTGGGGCGGGGTGGGAATATGGGCAGCCACGTGTAATTACACTACTTTGCCTGCTATTTAGACCCATACATTGGTACTGATTCAGACATCCCATACAGAACACTTCAGTATAACACGCACTTCAGCCTGAGACAAAGCTGTGGGTCCTAGCTCCCTGTTGCCTTTTAATGTGGGCATTCATTTAAAGTGCTGTCATTCTGCACACATGAGAATGGGTACCCAGAGCATACCGCCAGAGGAGAATCGGCTTTCTGCCATCATACTATCTTCTTCCACCCCCTTTCCCTCCTCGAGCAGACACACTTGCAGCCCACCCCTAGGAGAGTATATCTATCGTACATTTCTGCTTTTTGCTTGGCATAACAATTTGCTCCTGTCTTGCAACTGCAACACACTGAAGTGACCAGTATGGGGAGGAACAAGAGTCCCACAAGCCCAGTGTCACAGCAGGAGAGTCATTGCTGCACATAATACTGTGTAACACCATTTCAAGTTGCATTGGCTTTTGCTCATTAAAAGTAAATACAGTCCTTGAGGCCTGGAGATAAACACTTTACTGGGTCCTACCTTGACTGCCGGGGATCGGACGGAACTAGAGAACCACCTGAAGTCACTTTCTGGCCTACATGTCTAAGCTTCAATGGATGCCGTCTCTGAGCACCTCATAGCTGGTAGTGTGTTGATCCTCATGGCTCCCAGGGTGGTAGGAAAAGGCGAGTGTCCCCATTACACAGGCAGAAAACTGACCAAGTGACGAGGGGAACCCAACCCAGGGACTCAAATCCAGATCTCCCAGAGTCCCAGGCCAGTGCCCTTCCCATTGTACAATTTCTCTCTTCTATACTGAGATTATGACTGGCTGAAAATTTTTGGATGAATGTTAAATTCTTAATGGACAGACTTTTACAGGATTCCATTATGAATGGCTTGTTGTTTACATTTCTAATGAACTCACTGGTTCTACAATTACCTTATTCGTTCAGAGCACTTGATTTATGGCTTTCCTCAATGACACCCATATTGGGCTCAACCCCAAGAGCTGCTCAATCAACATCAGCTGCCTGTGCTTTGAATCTTTCAGGATCAGGCTCCTTATTATTAAACATCTGACCCTGACTTGCCTGCATGAAACACTGTGGGCTGTACATATCCACATAAGAATGTGGTTTGCCAGGAGGAGGCTTTGAAAATCAAGGACATTAGAATTATCTCAGGGCGGCTGATCATGTTCTCCAGCAGGTTCATGCTGACTCATGTCCACTCCATGTTCTGGGTTGGAATGAATTCCAAAAAACACAGAGCAAAAATCCACTGAAAGCACCAGCTTTCTCTTTGTTTCTGTTCAAAGCTGCTCTAAACCACCAATCTGCGTACTCTTCCCATCTGATGTTACCATGTGGCTAAAAAGGTCTTGTGAACATCAGCAAAAATGGCACAGTAAATTTCACCGGCTTTTCTTTTAGAATACATTTCAGATTGATAGACAGACAGACAGACAATTGCCATTAGGCTGTTTCCAGTTGCCATAGGTAACTATACATTATCTTTAATTTGCAAAATAATGTATATTAGGTAATGCAAACAGAAAGGTGGTCATGTCTATGTTAGTTAAAGTACCTAAGGCAAAACTGGCCTGTAGTTATAGGTGACCACACAATTTATATAAATGTTTCTGAGTGCATGTGGAAAGACCAATTGTTCTTCTAGCAGTCAGCAGAGAGCAAAACCAGAATTAAAGCCTAAATATACAAGGCCAAAATTTTCATTTCATTTCAAAATTATTCAGGCATCTCAATAAGTGACCTGATTTTCTAATAGTTGAGCACTTAGCAGCTCCCATTGACTTGAATAGTAATCTCAGGGGGTTTGAAATTGTGTGCCTGCACTTTAGTAGTAAATGTAAATCTCAGCATATATTGTTTTTAGGTTGTAGCTCTGAAGGGGTTTATTTTATCCGTGATGCATGCGGTGTTTACAAATATGTTTCCTTAGCCATAAAATGGCAGCTATTTTATCTGCCTAGACTCTTGGGCATTAAGGCAAGAACCAGTTTCAAGGGTTTTTTTTCTGTGTGTGTACACACATGCTTTTCTGTTACCTTTACAAATAAATAAATACATAAGTAAATAAATAAAAACAACCTCAGCACTGAAGTCAGCTTCCCAGCCTACAAAGGACAAATGACAAGAAAGGATAAAACAACTGGCTTTAAGTCACTTAACAGAATTCGATGGATGGGATACTACTCAATTCAGTTCTAACGTCTAATTATTCAACAAGTTAACTTGGTAATGAGTTTAAAAATAAAAAAGACAGACAAGATTGCCATTCAAACTGCACTGAACTCTACCGAACACAGAAGGCTCCCTCTGTAGATTTTACTCATACATCCACATACTTTAAAACCAACTTAATTGGTTAGCAGGAAAAGAATAAGAGATTGGAATCATTTACATATAAATAACTCTTAAATCCAAGTAAAACCACGGATAGACTGCAACTTGTGCAAAATTACTTGAAGTTCTACAGCACAGAATACAGATGAGCTACCCTGATTTATCCACACTGCCAATAAATGGTAAATTTTAAACGTAAAGCAAATCAGTGATGCATGGGGTTGTTTTAATAGAAGTCACTACTTCATCATACAGTGTTTTCTTTACCGAGGAGCAGTAACCTTTTAAAATCATTAACCTTATTACAACCAGGGATGCATATTTATGGTTATTTTATTCGTCTGGCTTGGTTTATTGTGTTTGGCATTATTGGGAGTTTAAGGTTAGCTTAAGAGTAAATTTAGATTTCTGTAACTAGCTTTAGATGAAGAACGTTTGTGAGACTCTATCCTTTGTCCTGGACCTACTGTAATCTGTAGTGCAACTGGGAAAGTCTGAGCCCTTTTTCTAGATCGCCCAGAGCAGTACTTTATTTTTTTCTCCCCATGTCCTATATATATACACATATACAGAAAGTCTACATCCATAACGGAAAACTCGCTTTTCCAGTCACGTGCAGACTAGAGTGAAGGCTACAAAGGGGCATTTCCAAGAGCCTCAGGAGAACAGCTGCACTTCTCCAGACACACCTAATGAGATGACTGTATGTGGAAAAGATCTTTAGGGTCAGTGGGAAATTTGTTAGAGTAAAAACCAAGGACTATGCTCCAAACAAGCAAGCACATGGGATAAGGATGTTCTTTATTTTTTACCTCCTAGCCTAAAGGGGCAGCCCAGCTGCATTCAGCTGGGCTAAGATCATTGGGTTCCTGACACAGGAAGAATCCCACAGGTCATCTCATACTCAGATATATTCACTCCTTTTTGGTACTGGGAGACACTGGGCTGTGTTTACCAGTGGCCATCCACTAAACTTGTACATGTTAAGAACACAATGGACCATCCTGACCATACAGTCTGGCCTCTTGCGCACTGCAGGTCACAGAACCTTCCCTGCCCTCTCCTTAAATAGACCTTAACTGAGTTCCCGAAGTCCCCACAACTTGATTTAAACACTATTTCAGATGCCAATATGAACAGCTTTGAATCTAGGCAAGAATGCTCATCAGCAGCAGACCTTCATTTGCTCAGGAATTCTTTTAGGCTGTCTAAGCACCAGGAAAATTACCCTGGCATTGTTATCTTAGGAACAACCCATCCAGGGACACGACGGACTTTCCATTACTTGAAGCATTTTAATTCTTGACCCCCAAAAATGTCACAAGGCTACCATGGGGGGGAGGGTGTCACAAAATGCTGTGAGGAGGAAGAGGGAGCTGGAGCTAGATCAGCAGCCTGTCTTTGGTGGCTCTGTTCTCAAGGCAGCATTGCCGCCTGCTGCAGCACAGAGGGCAGGGTGTCCATATCTATGAGTACGTACACTAATTTGCTATCACTTTCTCAGTGGGGTGGGGTAGAGGGGAAGAGGAAGGGGATTGTCACCACCTGAAATATTTCTCAGAGGTAGTCCCAGGAAAAAAAGCCTGCGAATCCCTGCTTTAAGTGAAGGCTGGATATCTTTTTGAAAAGAGATCATGGAGAAAGTTATGAATCGGTGAGCTAAAACATCTGTTCTAGTAAAAACACACACAAAGGAGCCCATACTTCTCCTGGCTCATTGGCCACTGAGGTGGTGCTTGCAGTATCACAGAAGACGTACAGCTACACTCAGGGATTTTATACAGCTCGCTCAGAGAGAGCCTGATGTTCTAATAGATGTTGAAGACCAAAAAACCATGCCCGTTCAACAGTCTGGGTGCTGTGAACAGACCTTCCTGACCCACTGAAACAACTATTTAGAATGAAATCGAACAGTTCACTTTCCACCGAAATTTATTCAAAAATAGATTATTTTCTCATACAAATTTATGTCTCCATTCTCAATTTTTACATGGGAAGAAAACACAGCATTCCTAGGTTGTAAAAGGATGTTAGAAGCTCTAAATCTAAAGGTCTTTGTTGATTTTATTTTTTGTCCTTTTTCAATAAAGGAAATAGTTAGTTTGCTTAGCACTTTTCATTCCTTTCCCTTCTTCTTCCATCAAGCAATAGAAGAAAATACATTCATGTGCTTTATAGGAAGGGTTAGACACCTCTAGGAAAAAATATCCACTTTCAGTACCCAGGAAGGGTAGTGTCTCTTCATTATCCTGGTGAATTATTTTGGAAATGCAGAATAATGCCCATAGGAGCCCTGAAAAAGAGGGAAACATTATGGAGGAGCTGATCGAATAGACTGTGCACCAGGATTTATTATAAATGGATTAATCTAATAGATCTGAGAGTTCAGTCAAAGAGCTATTTTTAGATGATCACCTTTTAAATCACTCCATTTATGTGCAAATACTATCACAGGTGGCTGCATTATTTTGGATTAATATTTTCTAAAATTTCAGATGTGCTTCTTTATATTGCATGTTATTTCGGAAAGGAAGATCATATCTTCCAGCAATTAGTTTCCCTGGGTACAACAGCTGCATATGTAACCCTTCTGCCGGAAGGAGTCAGCAGCAATCAGGACTGAGTTCAACATCTAGGGGTTCCTTGAGCCCCCACACAGTAGCCTGGAAAATTCACAAACCCCTGGGTGCCTCGGAGAGGCAATGCTTCCCCACTTGCAAGCACAGAGTCTGAGAGCAGAAAAGAAACTTTTAATGGAAGAGGCAGAAAAGTTAGATGGCATAAACTTAGGAAAATACCACACCCAGAGTTCATAATCAACCCTCAAGTAACTGTCCCAGCTCAAATGGACTGAGCAGTGTCCTTTGCCTCTCAGACTCACCAGTCCAACACTGTCAAGATGCAATCCACACACCCAAACTTTCTCCAAACCTCACTTCAAATGCCCCACTTACAACTCTGTCCAACCCATGCAGGCCCCAACGCCTCATCCTGATACATTCCCTCATTGAACTTGAGGCAATGCCACCTTTGTGCTGGTCCAGTGTTCCTCTTGCCCTACCAGCTGCTCCACTGGCTGCCTGCTGGTCACCCCTGCCAGTCGCTCTGCTGGCCACCTGTTGCTTCTCCTACTGGCCATCTGCCTGTCGCGCCTGCCAGCCGTTTCTCTTGCCAGGCGCCTATCTGCTGTGTTGTGGGTTTTGCCTGTGATTCCATCTCTCCATGGCTTCAGCTACCCGTGATTTCAGCTCATAGTGGCACTGAGCTCTGGGTCTAGCCAAAGCATCTCAGTATCCACCAAGGTGGGTTCTCACAGAATAACTATAGACCCATCTTTAGAGCTATCTTTGAACAGTTGGGGTGGGAGAGAACTAGTCAAGTCAGTCGTACAGCTAAACAAAGCAGCAGAGATGTAACATTCTAAAGACCAACACAATGATTTATTGGATGATGAGCGTTCGTGGCACAGATCCGCTTTATCAGATTGTTCAACCACTATCCAACCCTGCTTCCACCTCACAGTGCTCAGATGGAGGGAGCCCTGTGCAATCCATATCTTACACAGCAGTGATGGCTGCCCTGTACCCCCACAAAACATCAAGCATTGGTGAGACTCCACAATTCTTACACGGGGGATAGCATAAATTGTGACTTTACAACATGTTGTTTACAATAGATGAAATCTCATTGCTCATTGCTTCACCTGCTCCCATCAGGCTTTGTTTACAAGGCATTACATATGCACACCTTTGCATTTGCATGCAAATGATCTCTAAAGGACACATTCCCCAAATCCCTCAGCAGTAGTGAGCGCCTGCTGGCACATTCCTTACAGATATATTTAGTGGAAGTATGTAGGGAACTTCTAACTTCCTAAACAATCTATGGTCCCTGGTGTGATTCACATCCATCAGAGCCTGGGTTACAGATTTGATAAATTGTCATCCAACGTGCACAACTCAAACTCCATTAAAGAGAAAACCAGCAGGAATGCCCTAATACCCCATCACTGTAGAAATCACTTTGATTTCAACAACAGAAACCATCAGTTTCTCATTCTAGCTGTTTTAGCTGGTCGCCCACACAATGAGCTTAAATAGGTTTGTGGCAGGTCATGATTTTCAGGGGGCTGGGTTCCAGTTTTTTACTAATTACACTGATTCTATCTATTACACACATAAGGGGAAACATGCAGACCCAGCCTGTGGGGCCCAGCCAGTGGGTGGAGCCCAAGGGGGTACACTGAAAGTGGGGCTTGGTGAGTGCATGTTGAACGCTGTAATGAATTGAAGCACAAGCCCCTGAAGGTGCAGGGCCCCAGGTAACAGCCTTGCTTGCCTTCCTCCAAGGCCAGGCCTGGAAACATGCCTGAAGTTTCTCAAGAGAAAAAGCAAATGTAAAAAAATATTGAACTGAGAACATTATTTTTTCTTGGCAGTTTTGGGGAGAGTGAGATGTAATTTCATTGAGTAATTGTAATTTTATTGCATATTATCTGTTTTTTTTAAATTCCTCTGTGTTATGAACGGCATACTTTATATCCTGCCAGCACCATAAAACCCTTTGCTGTTTGACAGCAGTTCTCCAGGTCTGTGCAATATAGGCTACCTTTCAGCAAATGGAAACATGCCTGAAAGCCAGAAAACTGAAGGGTTATGACTACATGGCTTTAGGGATGACAGTGACTGACCTAATCAACAGCTGAAATTCACAAAAAATTCTTCAGTCAGCCAAAGACCTTGGCTACAGAATGTACCTTGCACTTTGACTATTGCTATTATATTTACTTTTTTTCAATACAGGCTATAAATACAACTTTATTCAAAAATAACTATTTTTTTGAACTTCTTTGTTTAGCCCTGGGCATAAAGTCTTTGATCTGGATTTACTCAGTGAGATGGGCTATTGCACACAGAGAAATATCTTGGGAACCTTTAAACATATAATAATTTAAACATGGAATGGCTGGATGGTTGCTTTTCAATTTGTGAAATGGCTCAAAATCGGTAAATAAAACGGAATTGGACAGCTTTCAAAAGCACAGATTATGTTTTTCAATTTTCAGTGACTCACGGCTTCCAAGATGCACTCCAGCAAATCTCATATTAATATTTAAAAACGGATTGTGCTCTGCTGTTACACTTGAGAAAGAGAGCATGCACAACAAAACAAAACAACATTGGAACTCCAGAGATATAGCTCCAAATCTTTGTTGTACGTGCATGTACAGCCTGTGTGAGTGGGTGGGATGTGGAGTCATTCTGCTTGGTGGCCTGCTGATTTTGCAGATGAATAGAGTAAAGAATGCTTTTCACACACTACTTGTTTCCTACATATCTGCTGTGACAATATTTTCTGAGTCCTCAATTCTCCCGTGCTCTCAGGTTAGAGATTTGAGTCCTCATCATTCCACAGGTCCATACCATGCTCTCAAGTCACCATCAGGGCTGGGTACTTTACATGAAAACATGCTTTGCCGAGAGGAAGAGAAAAAGGTCAGAAAAAATAAAAATGACACAGGGAAGCTGCCTGTGCTTTTTCTTTCCCCTTCAACCCAAGTGTGGATTAACTGCATTAAGATGCAAATCAGCCTGCACTACAGCACAGAAACAAAGCACTGAAAGCAGGCCTGCTTGTTTACATATTAGCTCCTGAATGGCTACTGTTCTTTTATTATTCCCTAATAAAGCTTTTGCCTAGTCAAACAGCAACAGCAACGATAACCTCCCCCCACCCCCAAGAAAAGTTTGGTTTATGTCCCTCACCAACACCAGGCATTTTCCCTAGGGTCACAGAACCACTGGTGTTCCAAGGTAGATAAAAAGTCCCCATTGCTAAGGCAAATCGGAATGCTGCTGAGAGCTTTCCTCCAGAGGGCACTGTGCTTTGCTGGGCCTCTGCTCCTGGTGCCTTTTATTTATTTATTTGATTGTGTTCTCCTTCGTGAGTTGTAAATAGATTAAGTGACAAACAGTGGCTGACTCAAACCTTCAGAAGCATGGAAATAATCCCCACCCCCAAAGCTGCCATTGTGCTGGGACCTCTCCCAGAACTCCATACTGCAGACCGCAAAGCAGAGAAGGGTGCAGGCTCTGATTCACTTCTGATTCCGAATACCACAGCTTGGGTAATTCCATACCGTTCACGTTACCCCATCAAACCCGCCTGAGATTCAACTTCTTCCAGGGGAGCGGAGTCAGGGAGTGGAGGGAAGGGCAGGAACATGTTGACGTGAAATAAAACAAATCTCTCCTGTGAATGCATTACAAAAAGCTGACAAGAGTGTATTATGGGAATATCAATGTCTACATCCTTTTGGAAATAAATCATTTTCCATCATGGATCAAAAGGCTCTTTAAAGCTCTGTCCAAATATTCACACCTACACGGTGTAGATAGATAGATAGACAGATAGATAGAGGGGGTAAGTGGCGATACACAAAGTAAAATTTAAAAACAAAATCAAAAACAAACAAGCAAACCAATGATTTCAAAAGTGCCCTGGCCCAGGCCCTCAAAGACACTGCACTAAGCACCATCCACTTCCTGCTAGAGTGGATCTGAGAGAGGCTCCATTGAGCATCCATCCACAGTGGCACCCTTCTCCTCCAGCCGGCCAGGGAGTGACAGACACTCAAAGAGGCAGGCAAGGCTTCCTGATATCCTTCCTCAAATGACTCCTCCACTTGTTGAGTCTGTTGCCTTCCTCACCGGCCCCACTGAGTTTCCATACCCACTGAGGCATTTGATGTGGGCACAACAACGAAAAGAAAACAGATCCAGAGCTGTATTATATAAGGCAAGAGGGCTGCTACCTATGCCTGCCCCTAAATTGTCCTGGACTGGTGGCAATGCCAAGGCTGTATGATTCCTACCATATAATCCATTAACTGGGGTAGCTTCTTCTCAGCCTACCCCTCACTGGCAGTTTGTAAATACACACCTTTGAGGAGCTGAGCCTAAGTGGTTTAGGAACCCAAAAAGCACTAATGCCCACTTCTAACCTTAAAACCCAACACACAATCAGACTTCTCTTTTAGTTGTATTTTGTCAAAAATGAGTGGAGGTTATCACCTGGGCATGGAATTAAAGCCTGATGTTCATCATGTCATCAATGGGAAGATGCTCTGTGGACTTTGCTGGCCTTTGAATGAGACCCAGAGAAAGGACAGCTATCCATGTTGTAATGGGGAGATGAACATCAATACAACAAGACAAAATCAAATGTCAATACATTAAGAAGAAAACGTTAGCTGTTGAAGTAATGCAATCAGTTTAATAAAGTCCTCTAGAGTAATTTGAAAATGTTTAATCTTATTCTCATTGAGTAACTTTAATAAGAATGAATAGCTGCCAACCACATGAAAAAAAGGGATCATTTAATCCAAAAATGAACATCTCCTAAACATACACAGTAAACTGGTACATACTCAACTTTTTTTTAAAAGAAATCTATCACTTAGCGAAACTAGCTCACTTTTCACATGTTTCTATTAATGAGACAAGATAGGAACACACACAAGAAAGGCAGAAGAAAAATAAGCAAGGGAAGCATGCAATCGGGATCAGCTTCAAGAAATGACATGAGACTCTTTGTCCTGCTATTAGCATAAATGCAGGATAAAACTACTGGCTCAATACCCTGCTAAAGAAACACTCTATGTTTCCAACACATTGCCCAAGACTCATTTTATATCTTTTATGATGAAAATAAAACAAGCAAATTATAGCAAGCTGTACTCTGATATTTTCCCCTTCAACTTCTAATCTATCGAAATTAATTTGTGCTGTAAATATTTGCCAAAGAGATGCTCACCCCTCTGCCATCAATTATTTAGATAATTGCATAGTGGGTACTTATGAAGTTTGCAGATGATACCAAACTGGGACCAGTTGCAAGTGCTTTGGAGGACAGGATTAAAATTTAAAATGATCCGGATAAACTAAAGAAATGGCTTGAGGCAAATGGGATGAAATTCAATAAGGACAAATACAAAGCATTCCACTTAGGAAAGAACAATCACTTGCACACATATAAAATGGGAAATGACTATTTAGGAAGGAATACTGCAGAAAGGAAGCTGAGGATCATAGAGGATCACAAGCTAAATATGAGCAAACAGTGTAATACTATTGCAAAAAAAAGTGTTCTGGGACCTATTAGCAGGAATGCTGTAACCAACACACCAGGGGCTCATCTACACTAGCCCCCTCCTTAGAAGTGCCCGCGCGACTTCGAAGTGCCCTTACTCCCAAAATTTCGAAATGCCCGTGGCTACGTGGCTTGCTGGTGCTTTGATGTTAGCATCTCTGAAGTTCATGTGGCGAGATTTAACTAATGAGGTGCTGTATATGCAGCACAGAACCTCATTCCTGTTCAATGCTCAGGCAGGTTTACATGTCCCCTTTCAAAGAGGAGGCTAGTATAGACGAGCCCAAGAAGTAATTATTCTGCTGCATCCCACACTGATTAGACTTCTACTGAAGCTGTGTGTCCAGTTCTGCGTGCCACATTCAAGAAAGATGTGGACAAACTGGAGAAATCTGGAGAAGAGCAACTAGAATGAAAGCAGGTCTAGAAAATAATAATATATGTGGGAAGAATGAAAAAAATGGGTTTGCTGATTCTGAAAAAGAGAAGACTGAGCGGGAACATGATAAAAGTTCCCAAATACATAAATGATTGTTACAAGGATGTGGGAGCAAAATCCCCTCAGAGGCAAATCCAAAGAACAAAATGTGCAGCCCAGCTACCTGGTTTCTTCTTCCAGCTGGTGGGAAGTGAGGACAGAATCAAGCTGTTACAGGACTCATGGGCTACGTCTACACGTGCAGCCAACATCGAAATAGCTTATTTCGATGTTGCGACATCGAAATAGTCTATTTCGATGAATAACGTCTACACGTCCTCCAGGGCCGGCAACGTCGATGTTCAACTTCGACGTTGCTCAGCCCAACATCGAACTAGGCGCAGCGAGGGAACGTCTACACGTCAAAGTAGCACACATCGAAATAGGGATGCCAGGCACAGCTGCAGACAGGGTCACAGGGCGGACTCAACAGCAAGCCGCTCCCTTAAAGGGCCCCTCCCAGACACAGTTGCACTAAACAACACAAGATACACAGAGCTGACAACTGGTTGCAGACCCTGTGCCTGCAGCATAGATCCCCAGCTGCCGCAGAAGCAGCCAGAAGCCCTGGGCTAAGGGCTGCTGCCCACGGTGACCATAGAGCCCCGCAGGGGCTGGAGAGAGAGCATCTCTCAACCCCCCCGCTGATGGCCGCCATGGAGGACCCAGCAATTTCGACGTTGCGGGACGCAGATCGTCTACACGGTCCCTACTTCGACGTTGAACGTCGAAGTAGGGCGCTATTCCTATCTCCTCATGAGGTTAGCGACTTCGACGTGTCGCCGCCTAACGTCGAAGTTGGTGCCGCTACTTCGAAGTAGCGTGCACGTGTAGACGCAGCTATGGTTACATTAGTGGCAAAGACACCAACTAAAATTACATTTACAAGAGTTAAAACAGTGTGATTTCAGAAACTACAGCTTTGCTCCCCATTCGCTAATGCAGGACAGTTTTATTGGCCTAACCAGCTCAAACTGGCCTCACAAAGTCCAAAAATATGAGCATTGGGAAGGCAGGGGCCTGTCCTTTCCTTCTGCACACCTACCATAAAAACTGTTTTACACATACACCCCTCCTAGAATTGGAAGGGGCCTTGGGAGGTCATCTAGTCCAGTCTCCTGCCTTTGTAGCAGGATCAAGCACCATCCTAGAGACGTATTTGCCCCAAACCCTAAAGGGGCTCCTCAAAGATTGAATTCCCAAACCTCAGTTTAGCAGGCCAATGCTCAAACCACTGAGCTATCCCTCCCACCTTTGTGTTAGATAAAGCAAAATACATGAACACTTTTACATTACAAAACAGAGGTTTTGCTGCTGTTGTGGTTTTGTTTTTACTTTTGAAAGATCAGGAAATGTTAGATGCTAGAAATATAATTGATTGACATCAGCATTTGCCAACAAATTTCACTGAAAGGTAGCTGTGATGCTGCCCTTTTCTATTATTCTTGAGACAGGAAACAACAATAGCTTATAATGCCCCTCCCCCCACTCATGTATCTGATGAAGAGGGTCTGTTAATCCATAAGGTGCCACAGGACTTCTTGCTGTTCTTAACAGCAGCTTAGATCTTCAAAATTTCCAGCGGAAATGTTGAAAGAAGGCAGAGTGCTGCTTCTGTGGTAAGTCTTTCCTTAGTTGATGGGAACAGCCCACCACTGGTCCTTCCCTGACAGAATCCTCATTTTGAGCAACAACATTGCTTGTAGCTGCAGTCTCTCATGGCCAACATGAGATCACTGACTGCAATCACTATGGCTAGTGCAATCACTATGGCACCCTAGTGCCAGCAGCTTGATGCAAATGAGCAGTCTTGAAAATGCAAGATGGGCACTCATTTGTATATCTGAGTAGTTCATTTGCATGTTCAAGACAGAGAACAAGCCATGAAGATGTGGTTCTGCTGGCAAAAACCCCTGTGTCGGCAGTCCCTTATCCCTGATTTTTTCCACAGATAAGGGGGTGGCGATATGGGGGTTGCCAGCTGAACCAAGCCTTCACTGCTTGTTTTCTGCAGTGAATATACAAATGAGCTGCTCAGACATGCAAATGAGTGGCCATTTTGCATTTTTGAGACTGCTGATTTGCATCAAGCTGCCCATCTAGGGGTGGGTGTAGCACTAGCCTATAGGAGTAAACCAAAATTGCTAATGTCTTGTCTATACTCTCACCACCCTACCTTCCAAAGGGCTCCTTTTGCTGATTACAGCTCAGTTTAGGGATTATGAGAAATGAGAAACACATGCAAGACACATTCTGGCTGAGGATGAGAGTAACTATAAAAATAGGCAGGGAAAATATTCAAAAATATTTGGAATAAAATATAAAAAATACATGCAATATAAAATATTACAAAAGAGGAATTCATCTTGTCTCATACTGAAAGGAGGAGACTAGCAATAGAACCGAAAGATAGCAAATTCCAGCCTGATCAAAGGAAAAAGCACTTTTTTTACACAATACTCAATTAACACGTGAAACTCACAGCCATAAGACATCAAGGCTAAACTACTAATAAGATTAATTGAAAAAAAAGCACGTATATATTTTCATGGACAACCAGAACACTGGACTCACAATAGGAACTGTTGCTATGGGTAAACAAGAGCTTTACAAATAATCTAAACCCTGATTTGGGCACAGTATAACCTCTAATTAACTGGAGTTCAAAGCCAGGATCAGGTTATTCCATAAATGCTGCTGGTGGGGTTTTTCCGCTCTGGTGCTAGCCACTATAACATGCAGAATTATGGGCTAGATGGACAACTACTTTAATCCACTAAGGTAATCCCAATGTTCCTACTATAATTTTTTCAATAGGACCACTTTGTTCTCTTGACATTTTCAATTACTCTTTTCTCTTTCAAAACAAAAAAGCAGTCAAGTAGCACTTTAAAGACTAACAAAATAATTTATTAGGTGAGCTTTCGTGGGACAGACCCACTTCTTCAGACCATAGCCATACCAGAACAGACTCAATATTTAAGGCATAGAGAACCAAAACAGTAATCAAAGTTGACAAATCAGAAAAAAAATGATCAAGGTGAGCAAATCAGAGAGCAGAGGGGCGGAAGCAGGGGAGAGTCAAGCATTAGATTAAGCCAAGTATGCCAAAGAGCCCCTATAATGTCCCAGAAAATTTTCATCCTGGTTCAAACCACGTGTTAACGTGTCGAATTTGAATGTGAAAGAAAGTTCAGCAGCCTGTCTTTGTAAAGCAGACTGGAAATTCTTCTTCAATAAAACTCAGTCTCTTAGGTCATTAATAGAATGGCCCACTCCTTTAAAATGTAGACTAACTGGTTTGTGGATCAGGAATGTTTTGATGTCTGTTTTGTGCCCATTAATTCTTTGTCTGAGAGAGTTTGAGGTCTGTCCAATATACAAAGCACCTGGGCATTGTTGGCACATGATGGCACATATGATGTTAGTTGAGGAGCATGAGAATGTGCCTGTGATTTTGTGAATAACCTGGTTAGGTCCAGTGATGGTATCGCCAGAATAGATATGTGGACAAAGCTGGCAGCGGGCTTTGTTGCAAGGAAAAGTCCCAGGACTGGTATTCCTGCAGTATAGACTGTGGCTATTGGTTAGCATCCTCATAAGGCTGGGAGGTTGTCTATAGGAGAGTACAGACATGTCACCTAGGGCCTTCTGGAGTGTGGCATCCTGATTAAGGATAGATTGTAGGTCTTTAATAATTTGTTGCAGTGGTTTGAGTTGGGGGCTGTAGGTGATGACCAGTGGTGTTCTGTGCTTGGCTTTTCTGGGCCTGTCTTGGAGTGGCTGGTGTCTGGGTATTCGTCCGGCCCTGCTGATTTGTTTGCTTATTTCTCCTGGTGGGTAATTCAAGTTTATGACTATTTGGTAGAGATCTTGTATTTTTGGTCTCTGTCAGTTGGATCAGAGCAAGGGTAGTATCGTAGATTCACAGAAAACTAGAACTGAAAGGTACCTCAAGAGGTCATCAAGTCCAGTCCCCCGGCCTCTTGGCAGGACCAAGCACAAAGAACCACATCATCCTTGTTGGATATTTATCCAAACTATTCTTAAATATCTCTAGTGATGGAGATTCTGCCGCCTCCTTAGGCGATTCATTCCAGTATTTAAACACCCTGACAGTTAGGGTTTTTTTTTTACATCCTTGCTGCAATTTAAGCCCATTGCTTCTTGTCCCATCAGAGACTCTGGAGAATACTTTTCTCCCTCCTTCTTGTAACACACTTTAGGTACTTTCAAACTGCTACCTCGTCCCTCCTCAGCCTTTTCTTTTTCAGACTAAACAAACTCAGTTCTTTTATGCATCTCATCTTTTACGCAACTGATGAAGCGGGTCTTTGCCCACGAAAGCTTATGCTTCAAAACATCTGTTAGTCTATAAGGTGCCACAGGACTTCTTCCAGTTCTTTTAATCTTCTCTCACAGGTCATATTACTTAGAGTTTTAATCATGGTAATTGCTCTTCTCTGGACCCCCTCCAAAAGGGTGGGACACGATAGCACAGGGAAAAAAATCTTGTCAGGACCTGTGAACGGCTTCTTACATTCTCTTTTACTTTCAACCCTAAAATTCACTCAGTGCACATCTCTGCTTGCCCATTGAGCTCAGGGGAAATACACTGGTGCTACTAGTCTGTCAGAACCACAGGGCTTTTTAAATTAGTTTGTTCCCCTCCAAGCATTTATTTGAAGGAAGGGACCATATGGGCCTTTGTCTTATATGTTGCCTAGTCTATCCTCTTGAGTGTCTGCTTGAGGCTATCAGCCCTTCCCACTTTGTTATGTACTCAGGGTAGGGGTCTAATAGACTAAAGAGAGCTCACCACATGAGGCATTCTGATATGGAAATCAGACAAAGCCCACAACATTGCTGGCATTTGTTCATATTTATCACCTTATTTCTGTCTGAAAAATCCCCCACTGCAGCCTCACGCACAATAGGACCTAGGAAAAAGAAGATTTCTTTCTGGCTGCTTTTGTCACTTCCCAAAGATAATGTTTTCCATGTTACCCCTCATTCCTCTTTTGCAGAGACCGAACTTGGATGGTGCGACAAGGTTCAGATTGCATGGCACAGACAGTGCTCCCACATAATGTGTCAGACTCATCAGCTACATGTATCATTTTCCTTTCTTCCCCCACAAACCAGAATATGATTAGAGTTAATTGCACCTGATCAAATCACACACAAAAAATGGGGCAAAAGGGGACTGGCACTTGGAACACCAGGTTCGATCTAATTAGTGTCTTTTAAATGTGGTTCTCTTCTGAGGCTTTGTTGGTACAAAACCAATGTCTCTGAAGCAATACTTAGGTGATTGCAGCCTCGTTCAAAGGTACGCCGAGTGTGAGAGCCTGAGTTGTCTGCCCATCTTCGCCAACAACAAATGAGCACAGTCTTAAAATTAAATTACAAATACATCTGCTAATGACTGAACTCAGACCAAAGGGACCTTTCATTGACTAGAATTTGTTTTGTGAATAAGGATTTTTCAAATAATTAATAGCACTACCTCATAACAGATTTCTCAGCACAGTTTTCCAATGCCACCAAGTGAAGAGAGGGGATCAGATCAGCTAAGCACAGTTTGATCCCTACCTGTGGGAAAGTCACCCCCATCTCAGTCTTTAACGAATCTGTTCCATGCCATCCTTCTCTGTAAGCAAGGTGACGGACAGTGTATTGCCACAGAGTACTGAGTGTGGTCTGTGGCAGACATGGTGCTGATATGTAAGAATGGTTTTATGGATGTTGCCATGTAATAATTTCAAGCACACTGGTCAGTGAGCGGAAGTTACTGCATATTGGGGCTATAAAACTTTCCTGTATGAATGCATTATGGAATGTCTATTTTATTCCTATAATGCTCCACTTCAAGAGCATCTGTAAAGAAAGATGATGAAATAACTTCCCAGATAATTCCCTGGCACACACCTGAAAGACAATGGCATCTTTGCAGGCCACAAGCCAAAGTGACACACTTGTTTTATCACACTGGAAAAGGCGATAAAAAGTCAAATGGGTCTTGATTAGAGGTGGGTGAAAATTTTCCTCTGAAACTTTTTTATTGAAGAAAAATGCAGTGATGGGTCAGCTGCAACAGTGTGCAAATTCAATGGCAGAGAAATGCTTTCAGTCACAGGAAAAGAACAGTGAAATACTGAGGTGAATTATTCTAACATTCCCTGAAGAAAAGGTAATGTTATTTCCACAATGAAACATTTAATTTTTCAGCCCACAACAGAGCAAAGCCTGACACATTGGAGCTAGTCCTACCAAAGTGCCTATGTGGCATGTGGTAAATAGTCAGAGGGGTTGCCATATTCCTCTGTAGTGTCACAAACCAAAAACAAACCAAAAACACCCAAAAACCCAAATAACGATTTTATGTATTAGGTAATGAGCTTTCATGGGTAAGACCAGATCTGAAGAAGTGTGTCTCACTAATGAAAGCTCATTACCCAATGAATAAAACTGTTAGTCTTGAAGGTCTTACAGGAGTTCTTGGTTTCTTATGTGGAACATTGTTCATTGCCTTGTAAGCGTTTGTTTAATTGCTTTGGGATGTGTTTTCTCTTCAATGTTTCATTTTAAATAGCTTGCTTTAAGAAGGCTGTGTAGTCACCAATTTTCACTGCCCTGGCCATCTAGGGAACAGAGGCCAGGGTCTGGACTTGTCAGACTTGCTGAGAGAAAACATGGGATTGCAGCCTGTGGACTCGTCTGCAAGTGGAAGAGTTGTGTCATTCCACCACCAAGAACAGGAGAGCTTGAGGTCTGAGATCTATCGAGGATGTCCAGTTGGTACCCATGACACCATTTTTAAGTCCTATATCCCTATACCCTGACAATTGTATAAACCAGGACTCTGCACAGTTTCTTTCTTTCTACTCATTTTAATGAAACATTAAAATAATACAACAAAACCCGATATATTCACATCCAGATTTTTTAAACAGGAACTTAAAATTAGGCTTCCAAATACAGGGACTGATTTCTAACAGTTCTGAACAAATCCCAGTGATTTCAAACTGGGTGCCCAGCCCCTTGGCTAAACAGGTTACTCAGTTAGGAATCTAAACTGGGTTCTCTCTCAGTGTTCTGCCTGTAGAAAGGAAAGGTTCAGCACAGCATTGTGAGGTCAGTGTGCATGAGGTAGAGGGGTGGGGTGGCTTTTTCAAAATACCTGAGGGAGTCAGGCACCCAACTACCAGCTCAAATGGGTTACTGGCCCCAGCTGGACTGCCACCAGCCTTAGCCCCAGATGCCAGCTCCAGCCTTAAGTGGCCTTCCAGATGCTGGCCCCAGCCCTGCATACTCCTAACTCCAGCTCCAGCCCCAACAGAGCTGCTGGACACTGGTCCCACAGACACTGGCCCTGCTGGGATTCCAGAACTGCAGAGCCCCCATCCCCTCCACCAGTGGGACTTCTGGACTGGCTGGGCTCCCATGTGCTGGCCCTTCTGCCACTAGGTTCTCAGCCCCAGGACTCTCTGGTCCAGGAACATCCATGGTCCTGCCGGGTCAGAGAGCCCCCATTTTGGGAGGTGCAAGCTGTACTTTATGTGGACAGAGATGGGAGTGGCTTACACCCTTGCCTATGGCTGTTTTTGTAATTACATTATATAGGCAATATTATTTATTGCTAGATCAGAACAAGTTTAGTGCTGTGATACGATATACAATTTGAGTGTATCTTCCTCCAGTTTTTAACCCATATACAGTTATTTTCTGAACTAGTTTTGTCCAACAGCCTCACTGCAGTGGCAGTGGGCTGAACATCCATTTTCTGCATGTTTTATGACAAGAAGAGACATTAGTGCCCTCATCTGCCTGTTCACTGGACAAGATTAGCAGGATGCTGGCAGTCAGCATGGTCAACTCTACTGGCTTAATAGGTATTTCAGTGTCCAAGAATGTCTGCTCGAGACCTGTTCTGGGGGAAAAAATTTGAGGCAACATGCTACCATCTTTCTCCCCAGGGTTCTGACAATCAGGCCATGTCTACACTAGCCCCAAACTTTGAAATGGCCATGTAAATGGACATTTCGAAGTTTACTAATGAAGGGCTGAAACACATATTCAGCGCCTCATTAGCATGCGGGCAGCCATGGTACTTTGAAATTGACGTGGCTCGCCACCGTGCGGCTCGTCCGGACAGGGCTCCTTTCGAAAGGACCCCAGCTACTTCGAAGTCCCCTTATTCCCATCTGCTCATAGGAATAAGGGGACTTTGAAGTAGCTGGGGTCCTTTCGAAACGGAGCCCTGTCGGGATGAGCCGCACGGTGGCGAGCCGTGTCAATTTCGAAGTGCCACGGCTGCCCGCATGCTAATGAGGCGCTGAATATGTATTTCAGTGCTTCATTAGTAAACTTCAAAATGGCCATTTACATGGTCATTTCAAAGTTTGGGGCTAGTGTAGACATAGCCTCAGAGATCTAACAGCCTCCACCAACCTTTTGCCTTCCGCATTGTTTTAAAGCATCAAGCCATTTCTTCAAACTGCCTGTAAGGTGTCTATTGTGACCAAGAAAATCCACGAATGTAAGCATTTATTTATTCTTCTGTGTAATAACTAATTGCATTTTATGACTGGCAATCTGAAGAAAGTGCCATGTAAAATGGGGTTGGTGGGAGGGATTACAGACTTTGCACAAGACTGCAAGTGTTCTAAGGCAGTACAAGATTTCAAGCACCTTTTCAGGAGTTGGGATTCATTTTCTTTTTCCCTAAGAAGTTTGTGGATTAATAAATGATAAGAACGACTGCTAACATAACTAGCGACTAGTCTACTCAGTATGCACCAGTCAATATTATGACACTCCACTTCATTTCAGTGTGGAAATCCTAATTAAGCAGAACACTTAAATCTGTTCTTAAGAGTTAAACAAAGGCTTAATTGATTGATGGAATTGGATACTTGCCCTTCAAGCCCAAACCTGCAAACTCTTGTCCACACATCTACACCGCACACTGAACCTGGGCTCTGACTCCGGTTTTAGCCCAAGCCCCGCTTTCCAGCCACACACAACGCAGTTTGAATCAGGTCAAGAAGCAGCCAGAACCTGCCTCCAAAGATCCGTGTGGGGACTGGCTCAGAGTTCAAGTCCTACTGAGTTTTGGGTACAAGTCCTGTCATTTTGCAGTGTGAACTCAGCTCAAGCCATAGACCTGAGTCAGCAGGTCTATACAGAGCAGTATGAACATAGTAGCATAGTGGAGTTTGGCAAGTGTAAGCCCAGGTCTGTACAGTACACTATTGATACACTAATGCAGGCTTGGACACCCCAATCCCACAAGCCCTGCATTTGCAATGCTGTGTACACACTCACAGAGACAGATACTTCAGCACCAAACACAAGCAACATCAGGTCAGTAGGGTGATACATTCATCCAGTGCCTCTCCTGGACATGTTCTACCAGGAGGGACGCCTGTGAGCTCTGGCTGGATTTTCATGCTCTCCTCCATGCCGATATTTGTGGGGGGAGGAGACGATATATCAAAGCACAAAATCTCAATGATCAGATGCTGAAATAAGGTAGATCTCACTCTGTCTGCTGTCAGTAAGTTCATCTCACCAAAGAATGCAGTGAGATGTGATCATCTTTCACACCACCACTACCACACAATCTTTTGATAGAAAAAGAAAATCAACTGAGGGTCGGTAGATCCCTTTTTGCATACTTCCTACACAACTACTGGTATGACTGTTTCAGGGCAGATACTAAATTATAAAGAATTTAGGTCCGTTGCAAAATTCATGTAGAATTTATCTTCATGAACTATCCTAAACTAAGTAGCAGCAGCATGTAGACAGAAGGACAGAAACTAAGTAAGGTAGATGCAGAGTAAAAAATAATGAGAACCCCATGTGCTGGCATTTCCATTACTATAGATTCCAATGCCACATCCACATTGCATAATACCCACTCTTCCCATAGAGCCATTTATTTCAATGAGACTTCACATAAAGTACTACAGGTTGAACCTCTCTAGTCCGGCCCTCTCTTGTCTGACAACACCTGTGGTCTGCCATGCTTTCATTTAGCCAGACAACCACTTACTGGAGGTGTGGCCAAGTTTCCCACAGGCCTATCAAGTTTGTTTGCAGCCACCAGTCCCAGCTCTCAGGGTTTTGTACTGTTATTTAGCTCTAGTTTACCCCTAAATGTCTTTTAAGAGCCCAGTACACAGCAGAAGGGTTGGTAATGTGCTAGACAATACTGACCTCCTGTGATCCAGCAGATTCTCTTCTTCAGCACCAGTTAGATCCCAAGTGTGCTGGATTAGACAGTTTCAACCTGTACATAGCATGACTATCTAGAAACACCAAGAACTATATGAAAAGCAGTCTTCACTAATGGACAGAGTCCTGAACTGGCCCTCAGGACACTTGGTATCTAGCCCTTGCTCTTTGCTCGTGACTGCAGTGAAGTCACTTCCCCTTTCTGTACCTCAGTTTCTCCATCTGTAAAATGGGGGTATTAAAGAGAACGACCAACTCTGTAATGTGCTTTGAGATTTCTGCGGGAAAGGCACCGCATAAGCGCTAGATGGTATGATTTATAAGATAATGGACCAGCTTTCAGAGCAAGGCTTCGTTCCATTGCACTGTAGCAATGCCTATTTGAAGCCACTTTTTGCCATTTCTATTTTAACAAGGAGGAAAAAAAAGCTTCAATCACAGGAGAAAACGTGAGTGTTGAAACCTGAAAACCAAACTCACAATTATTTGACAGCAGACAGGTTCAGACCAAATTCAAACCATCTACCTGACAAATGGGGTGATTTTTAAAAAAAAAAATAAAATATCAGTGGGAGCCTATTTTCCCACTATTCATCCAAAACAGATTGCCAATGTTTTTTCATTCAGAAAGCTGCACATTTCACATACAACATACTGCACATAAACCCAACAGGCAGAGCTATAGAGAAAATTCCAAATCATAGATCTTTGCATCTTTTACAGCTGATTTTTGACATATTGTAAAAAAAATGCTGAAACTCATCTTATTTACAAACAAGTCTAGCGGTACGCCATCTTTCATCATCTCTTTTTTTTCCACTACTCCGGGGGCAAGAAATTGAATCTCTGTTGCATGCAGTTGTGTCAGCTCCCACTACTTATCCTCCAGTTGTAGTTAGGACCCTCTCTTGGCGATATAATAAGCAGGTGGCGGCAAGGATTACGATGTCACAGAGAACACGGAGGGAATGAGCAGCAGGAACAAATGATCTTCTAGAGAACAATGATACTGCTTTCAGGTGATGAAAACCTAGAACTTTTGAGATATACGACAAGTGCCAAATTGCCTTGGTATAGAACGTTCCTCCAAGGTTTCCACAGAGGCATATACATCCCGTAAATAAAATACTATGAAAAACTACTAACAGCTACCTCCTGTTGTAACACTTCCATGAACCTGGGACAGACTTTGCATTTTTTAATCTGAACTTATTTTCCAGGCATCGGCTGCAATTTCTCAGTGTTGTGACTTTTTCCTCAGTTAGAAGAGGATTGTATCCCGTTATTTCTATTTCCAGGTCTTCAATTTTTCTTTCAGGCGCCTACAAATTTTCAGACTTATTACACATTGCTACCCTCACGTCTTGGATCACCTCCAGCATTTCACTAACATCAGCCAAATTCCTCTTACACACGACATCGTCTGTTGAGTACTTTCTGATGGTGTGAAACTTAAAGTACGTAACCAGTGGAAGCTTGGGAGCAATTAAAATTTAATCAGAACTAAGTTTACTTTCTGGCACTATATGCCATCTTTAGCTTCTAAGTAGCCAATATACACTAACCTCCTCTCCCTTGATAACCAAGCCACAGAAAGGAAGAAAAGCAACATGTTCAAAGGCAGTGTTTCTCAGGAAAACCACCCACCGTATTAGTAACTTATGGAGCCCTCTGTCCTGACAGACCATTTGTATTTCCAATTGCTCATTCCTGTTCTCTATATGGATTCAAGAGCTGAACGTTTATTTATACAAAGACTTTTTTTGCAGGGTTTTGGCAACATAAGGAAAATTAAAGTGAATGTGAATTATGTTAATTTACACCGATTTAGCCTCACTGCAGTTGATGGAAAATTTTCCCTCGACTTCAAGGTGAACTCTAGTTCCAATGTCTTTTTTAGTAACCTTACCACAATTGCTGTAGAGCACCTCTGGATATCTCAGCCACTCTCTGAGCTTCACACACTCAGGAGAGACCGTGTCCATGACATAAAGTTCTTTCTACCTCTTGGGCTTGCTTTTGCCTCATCTCTTTCCCTCTCCCACCAGTCAGCTCTGGTGCCCTGGGCCAGCCCTCCTGCCCTGCCCCTTCAAGTCCTTCTCATCACTGACTACCACTTAACATCAGACTTTCCCTTCACCATTTCCCTTGAAGGTTGATTAATCCTCTCCAATACTTCGTATTTGTAAAGATGCACTAGGAAATGGACAATTCCCTGTCAATAAAACACTCACGCCATTCTTCACATTTGTGAGAAATGATGGGTACAACACTGTGTCCTTTCAACAAGGAGGCCAGTAAAATGCCAATATCTCCCAAGTGCAAAGCTCTTCTCTCGCCAACTTACAGATTTGATTTCTTTTTTTAAGCACATACGGCAGGATGGACACAGCAAAGTGTCTCCAAACACCGCCAAGCCAGTCTTCACAAAGGTCGCATCTGGGGCTAGCTGTCTGGGTCTTTAGAATGTCATAAATTAGGCAGAGACTGAGCGTGGAAACCTTAGCAGAAGCTCATTCTCGGCAAGGAACCGTAGCTGTAAGCTAGATGTGATCAGCATGGGCCGTCAGCGAAGATATAGCATGGCATTAGCTTGACTGCAGGGATCAGGTGGGAAGAGAGGAGGGGGTGGAGCTGGGTTGTTTTGTACATAACCCAACACCTGCAGCGGGAGTTAGAGGAACACCTGCCCAGAGCTGAACCGTAATGCTTCCATTTCGCCTCTCAGTAACAAAGTAGAACCACAGAAAGCCAGTGGCTGTAGAAAAGCCATGTATTTCAAGCAGTGGGGCCCAATGCTCTGCTATCCCGCACCTTGTGTAGTTGTTTATGCCTGCACAAAGTTGCACAGAGGCCATACAAAATGCTGCTGGATAAGAACAGTGGTGTACATGATTACAGGTGGTGCAGGGCCAAAGAATTAGCCCATTATTTATTTTTATATATTTGCATTTGAGAAGGAATTCTCTGAGCAGCTGGAAAACATCCCCCCCACCCCGAATTTGCATTTGTTTTTATCACTGACATCCCCTTCCCTTTGCAGAGCACTGAAGGAAGCACATCACCAAAACACAGCCTTCTCTGGGGCTGTGTGTGGCAGCACGTTTGTAACAAATGGCGGCACTAACCAACAAACAGCCTGGGGCAGGAAATAAATAACACCATATCAAAAAGACACTGGAAAAGACACTAGCCTGGCATAATGTCACTACACCACAGACAACCTGCAGCCTTCAGCTGCATTAGCAAGAAGAGATACCTTCTGATTATGAAGACTGACATCTTTAAGGCCTGAAAGGAGCTTTAGCTCATCAAGTCTGAGCCCCTATGTAACACGGGCAGGAGAATTTCACCCGTTACTGTGGTATTGCACTCAATCCCTACTGTCTGTATTGCTGTGAGACAGTTCTCACAGCATCGTGCTGACAAAAAGAGCACTAGCAGGAGAATGAATGCCCACCACTCATATTACTTGCAGGTGCTTACTCTGAGGTCTTGCTATAGCCACCGAAATTATAAACAGCTGAACGCCAACATCTATAACCTGATGGCTGCTAGCCAGCTTACCAAAGAAAGATCTCATACGGCATGGATATGCATAGGAAGGAAATAAAGTAAGGTACAAATTCACCAAACATACATCTTTTGAGGAGAATATACAATTTCTTTTCCTGGGAAGAGAAATTTACCTCTGCACTTTGCATAAGGAATGCACTAAATGCTGTGGCAACCAATGGAGAATAATAAATGTTATACTGATTTTCCAAACAGCTGAGACAATGGTTATGGCATGTAAGGTAAAAGCGCGACACTTAGGTTGCTCTTTACTGGTATTGCTGGCAGTTGAGTGGAGCTTTAGTTCAGGGTTTAGTGAGATGCTACAGTCAAATTTCGCAGTCCTTCCAGGCAGCTGCATCCAATCTAAACCTTTGGTTGACCCACTGAACACCCATAACCTCCAGTCAAATGTGACAACTCCTTTAATCCTTGTTGAAATTTATGCTTCGTTTTGCAGGGACAGTATAGAAGGCAGCTGGAACCTAGTAATTCTGTGTGTTTTGACGGATGCCCATCATCTAACGTGCTGTACAGCACTCTTTTCCCACAAGCTTTCATTTATTAATTGAAGGAAAATAGAAGAATATTGTACAATTAAAGGAAGGTGACTTCCTCAGAGCCAATAGGAAGCAGTACTTAGCTCTGGCTCTCCAGAGAGCTTAGAGATGATAATCACTTAAACCACCACCTACATACCACTTGGCTACTTCTGCTACTTCCTGTTGTCTCACAGTGTGGGGCATAGCTGTCCCCGCACAAGAATCCAGATCAGGGGCATGATTTGAAATGAGGATTGAATCACCCAGCTTGGAAATTCTGTCATATTTGCAAACACTGGACCTCTTGCTGTGAACAAAATTAAGTTGGTTCACACAGAAATCTTCCCTGGCATTATTCTAACATCAAACTGAATGGAAAACCCAATGAGAAGCCCATGTGCTCAAGTGAGTTCATTGATCCAGGCTGAAAATTCTCCACTCATTTCTCCTCTCCCTCCCAAGAAGGATGTGCTGTGACATAGTATAATCCTCACTCAGTGGAAACCTTGCAGTCAGCTGTCATCATTTTAAGCAAATCATGTTCTCACCCCTCTTCTGCTGTAGAGGTTAAATCCTGTCACTAGATTATTTTCCTGCTAATAACTCACTTCCCAGCTTTTTGGAAGAGCAGGACAAATGCACTGGGAATACTCTGCAACAGGAGCAGAAGAATAGAATGAGTGTCAGGCTGATTATAGACTCAGGGCAAGCCCAGTCTTGCTCACTGAAAATACCTTTGCTTCCCCTTTATCTCAAACTGCAGCTCTAACAAGACAAAGCACATGACCCTTAAAGAGCTGCCCTGGATGGTCCGCCACACAGAATATGCTCAGCTAGCCAATTAGTAATGCCAGCTTCCCTAAACAGCTCTGCTGCATTGTCATTATTCCTAAGCGGAATGATCAATTACTCAATCTTTTCTGCAGCCATCTCCACAGGGGAGTCCTTGGGAGACCTGCCTTCTCCTTTCTTTGCTGCTCCCGTCCTCTATAATGCTGTGGCATACTCCACACAAACCATAATGACAGGAGTTTGGCCCAACCTCCCTCCCGCTAGACTCTTGTGCCTGGTGGGCCATCTCTCCTCATCCTACAAGCATTGCAATGGACTGCACACCTCCTACGAGGCAGGATTCCAACATACACCACTGTTCAGAGGTGTCCTAAGAGGGAGAGAGATTTTCAGGTTGGCCCATCTCACCCTGTGTCCCCTCATGCCATCCCAGAAAGATGCCAACTGCGGCAGGTTTCCCTCTGTGACAGGAACACTTGTCCACGTCACTCAAACGAACGCCACTCACCAGCTACAGCAGCGAATCAGCTCGCTTGTTAGGAAATACTCAGTGATATTTTGCGGGCAGCGACAGAACCTACAGGTTTCATTATATGACCCCGCTTCACTGTCTCTGCTGAAAATGCTTTTTATTCACAGAGTTCCACAAGCTCAATGCCAGTGTTCCCTAAAATGCCTTTAGGCATATGTTCAGGGTCTAATTCATAACTGTGCAAATAAGTGGAAGGAATATGCTACCATCTCTAGATACTGACTGCAAAGGAAATGCTCATGTGCTTGTTTTCTATGTTTGATTTCCTTCTGACAATACACCCCAAAAGGCTGACAAAACTCTCATTCCTGGGTGTGGATAAATGACAATGCTGCTAAATAAATACAGGTTGCACCTCGCTTGTCTGGCACCCCTGGACCTGAGTGGTCCTGAATGAGGGGATTTGCTGGATGAGGAGAGGTGAGGCCCCAAGGCTGTCTGGAGAAGGGGGCACTCCTGCGGGGCTCCCTTGGCCCTGGCTGGGGTCCCCATGGCTGTGGGGCCACCAGCAGGGCTCCACTCCAAAGCCACACAGCTGGTGCTCTCTGGTCCAGGACATCCATGGTCCTGCTGCACAAAGGATGCTGCTGGATGAGAGACTTTCAGCCTGTACAACAAAGGAATTATATGTCCTCTTTCACTGCAATGTGCGCAAAGTATAGCTCGGTTTACTATGAAATGTCTCTGTTTTAGAAACCACTGTCTACTATATGTTTTGTGCTGTGTCAGCAACAAGAGGCCAGCCCTGGTGATTAGATTCCCCACCCCCACCAAAAGCCTCTCGGTGCTTGTAAAGTTCCAAAAAGAACATTTCCCGTTACTGAGTGTGAGTACACCAAATAAATAACCACAAGGTTATCGGGTGTCATAATTGAAAATCACTTACCAAGGAACTTGGACGTACTCATGACAGCATGAAATGACTAATCATATACCTAGATCAACAAAACAAAACAATAAAATGGGGTCTCTACATGACGGAGAGTGGCTATTAGTTTAGGACATGTTTTACTTTAGGTTTTCAAGATGAGATGTGCGACTAATACCACAAAATACCTACAAATGGATTTGTAGACGAAGTTGGGAAACCTGGACTGACTTAAATCATAACAGGACTATCAATGAGAATGGATGATGTTACTTAAAATTTCTTAGGTGCTCTGCCATGCTGTTAACTGTCTGACAAGCTATAATCTCCCCATTTTGCCCAATGCTGATTAAGCTCACTTTCAACTTCTAGTAAGGACAACTTGAACACCCAAGAGAGTTCCACTGATAATATTGTACAGAAATGTTCCCTCTTCAATAAACAACTGATTAACTCTCAAGGAAACTAACACTAAAGAGGAGTATTAGTGCACTAGTGTTTGCAGTGCTGGTGTAGATGTGTTGGCCCGAGGATATTTGAAAAACAATGTGAGGAGGTAATAACTTTTGTTGCTCCAACTTCTTCAAAGTCTCACAACTAAGAACAAAGTGAAAAGGGGGTGGGGGTGGGGAATAGGAGGGGATATTTCAAAATGAAAAACCCACCACTGGGAACATTCTCTTCTTTTTAGAATTGTAAAGTGTTCTTTCAAGTTTTACTTTACAGCTCCACCTCCTAATGCTCAAGATCTGGGATAGGGAGCAGACGCCACAAGATTTCAGAGATACATGGACCATCAGTCCTTTCTAAAAGGCCAACAAGTTGGACGATGGAAACTGTTGTGGCATCTCCCTCCTGGCAACGGTAGGGAAAATCTTAGCTCGAATCCTTGAGAACCAACTCCTGTCACCCTCAGAAGAAATTCTTCCAGAATCTCAGTGTGGCTTCCGACCATCCCGAGGAACAGCAGATATGATCTTCACTGCCCAGCAACCTCAAGAAAAATGTTGTGAACACAACAAAGCCATATATATGAGTTTCATCGACCTGATCAAAGCATTTGACTTAGTCAGTCATAGCACCTTGTGGCCCATCCTCTCAAACAGTGGCTGCCCCAAAAGATTCATAAATATTTTTAAGGCTGCTTCATGACAACAGGACTGCCACTGTATTGATTAACGACGCTTCCAAAAGCAACCACTTTGAGGCAAAAACAGGAGTCAAGCAAGGCTGTGTCACTGGTCCATCACCGGGGAGAACAGTAATCTGTGAGGGGGTGGTGTAATTTGAGAGGTTCTACCACACTGCAGACGAGGAAAGTTGAAGAAGAAGAAAAGAGCATCAAAAAATTGCCCCACACCCCTCCAACAGCTACTAACTCCCAGCTCTTCTGTGATAAGATCGGCAGGTCCAGAATTGGACTGATCAGCCTTTAACGGACCCACAAATAAGAGGGTGACATGAAGATGTACTACTTGTTATTGACTGACTGACAAGAAAGAAATTACGCCAATCTCCATTTCTGTATTAGTGTGTATTATTCTTACGTTATGTCTTAATATTATTTATAACAAAGCCTTGAACTGTTTCATTCCCACATAGAGAAAACATTTGATCTCAAAAACAAGATAGCTTGTCCCATTCAGTAATGAGTAGCAGCTGCCCTTACTGATTTCAAAAGTAAAATAAAATAAAATAAAATAAAATAAAAATAATAGACTATTTAAATCATTATGTATGTCATTAGTGCTGCAAATTACTACTGGAATGGCAGGCTTTCCCAGGGGAATATCTCCTTGCCAGCAGCTGTTTTGTTGAACACGTGAAGCCAAATGGAAGAGAAGTTTGAGGTCAAACTACATTAAAACACCAACTCTACTTCTACACTATCCCACTATCTGCTCATAGGAATTTTGAAGTGCCGTGGCTGCTGGCATTCTAATGAGGATAGTGTAGACGTGGCCCATGTGGTACGGTAGCCACTTAAACCTTAATTCAGAGTTAGGGGGGAGGGATAGGTCAGTGGTTTGAGCATCAACTTGCTAAACCTGGGGTTATGAGCTCAATCCTTGAGAAGGCTATTTGGGGACTGGGGCAAACAGATGTCAGGGATGGTGCTTGGCCCTGCCAAGAGGGCACGGGACATAAGAACAGCCATACTGGGTCAGACCAAAGGTCCATCCAGTCCAGTATCCTGTCTGCCAACAACAGCCAGTGCCAGGTGCCCCAAAGGAGGTGAACCGAAGACAATGATCAAGCGATTTGTCTCCTACCATCTTTGTCTAGACTGGACTAGATAACCTTCCAAGGTCCCTTCCAGTTCTAGGAGATGTGTATCTCTGATTATTTTAAGAATTCACCTACACAATTATGCTCAGGTCCTACTGCCCTCCATCCATGTGTCCATTTATTCCAAAAAAACATACAATTTGTAACTAGAAATAGAATTAGTGTAAGAACAAAAGTTTAATTTAACTTATAAATAAAACAGGAAGAAGAAAATAAAAACAAAGTAAATTAATTAGCAAAACACCTGCATAGTATTACCTCTAAATTTCCCACTTAATGACTATTTCATACTATCTTACTTGTTTTCACATACTTGGGGTAAGTTGCACCTTCTACACATAGCAAATCAAAAGAGGGATTTTTGTTGTTTTGTTAAGTATCGGAGGGGTAGCCGTGTTAGTCTGGATCTGTACAAGCAACGAAGGGTCCTGTGGCATCTTATAGACTAACAGAAAAGTTTTGAGCACGAGCTTTCGTGAGCACAGACTCGCTTCATCAGATGCCAGCATCTTACATTTCTCTCTGGCTGTGTTCACACTACCTCCCTACTTTGAAGGAAGCATGGCAAGCAGGGAGATTCTTAATGAAGTACTGGGGTGCACATGCAGCACTTCATTAAGCTAATTCTCCCCAAGGCAACTTTGAAGTGCCGGCTTGCATGTAGCGGTGGCTAACCCGCCAGTACTTTGAAGTGTCTGGGCAACTTTGAAGTCCCTTTACTCCTCAATACATGCGAGCCAGCACTTCGAAGTCTAACACTTCAGAGTTGCTGCGGGGGAGAATTAGCTTAATGGAGTGCTGCATATGCAGCTCAGCACTTCATTAATAATCTCCTGACACCCTGCTTACCATCCTCCCTTCAAAGTAGGGAGGTAGTGTAGACAAGCCCTCTGTCTAGTAAGAGTCTAGATTAGCCAGCCATGCCAGTTTTATCCTTGCTACAGCCCTCTTCTTGCAGTCCTTGACTTTATCTTGCAATGTTTTACTTTATAATTGTGTATCTCTGAAATCCATCTCTTCCCCAATGGTTAAACCACTGATCCACATGAGTCCGTCACCCCTAATTATGCAACCTCCTTCATTCAGCTCATCTCTCCTGCTGCTCTTAGCCTATTAGTCCCTTTCCATATACTTTTCCAACAGTGACTCTCGACCTGGAGGTCCATGAGCAGGTTTCAGGGGGTCTGCCTAGCAGGGCCAGAATTACACTCACTGGGACTCAGGGCAGAATACCAAAGCCCCTTTGCGTGGGGTTGAAGACTGGGCTCTGAGATCGCCCTCTCAGGGCTAATGCCTAAGAAACGTAGCTTGGTGAGGTGGGTGATGCATGGAGCCTCATGCACTTGCCTAGTTTGCTACCAACTAACACCAGTCCTGGCTTTTACGTGCAGAAAACCAGTTATGGTGGGCTCTGGAGTTTTTAAGGCAAGTTGGGAGAAGGGGCTTAGAAAGAAAAAAGCAGAAAACCTTTCTTAATGGCTTCCTTTCTTGTCCTCATTCATTCCACCCTTCTCTTCTGCACACCATTCCAAGTTGTGCTTATACATGGTGGTTCTCGTTTCCTCCCTTCCTTGTGCATCAAAAATTTTCCTTCTTTTTCACACCCATTTCTAGAGCTCTGCCAATCTGAGGATCCCCACTGTTCTTTTCTGCAGATACAGACTTTGTATCTAGAACCTGAAAACCCAGGGACAGACATCTATGTGATCTCTACAGATGGAGCTTTGCACAGTTCTTTTTGTGGATATAAATTTTGTGTCTAGAACCTGACAAATGTGAGGCCATCCACTTTACATCTGTGTGCGCCCGCTGATGTGCATATCCGCAGATCAGGTAGAAGATGCGGATGTGGATACCAATTTTCTACCTGCATAGGGCTTTAGCCATGTCTTTCACTTAGCCTGGCAGTGCTTACACCCATCCATTTGCCAGCTGCTGCTTTTTTCCATCTCATCTGTTCTCATATTTTATTGTTTCTGTCTCAATGAGGGGGAAAACACTCAGGCCATAGACTTGTGTTTTTAACACTCATGTATACATACTCATGGCAAGCTATAAATTGTACTATCATCCATTAATACTATAGTAGTGCACTAAGGTGCTTCAAAGGATCAAAGTCCACTTTATGCTGGAACCTGCACAAACACTTCCAGTGAGAGAATTCCTGTCCAACAGATTCTACCAGTTGAAAGGTAGGAAGACTAACTACAATATAACTGAGTGACCCTGGACTGTAGTGAATGGTAGACAAAATTTTACTAGACTGTAACAGCCCTAAGTCCCATAGTGTTTTTGTGAAGCTGGACCCTGAAATAGACTGTATGGGAGAATGGAGCTGGTCCTAGTTTGGTGAACTGTGCTCCTTCTGTCCAGACAGGGTGAGAAGTGTGGGAGGGCATGATAGTGATTGGTTTTGGTTTTTGCTGCTCTTGGTACTGACTTCAGCTTTGGATTCTTTCTCTTTCTATTCCTTAGGAGTTACTTTCAGACAGATAGGGGGGTACTAGTTTGAATACAACAGATCTGAATTTCTGGCCTGAGTGAGCACTCAGCTTTATTGACGTTCCCAAGGCTAGTGATTCTGGGAAATTCTAGGTGCCATGTAACGGCAACTCCTGCTTGTTTACCAGTGATACGGACAATATCATAGCCCAGTCAGTTACACAGAACACAAGGGTTTTAAAGTGAAAGTTCAGGCACGCTCTTATTTAATCTAAACCACTTTTTCTATAACTGTTTGATGCAGACAGTTCATAAAATGAAGGTTTATTTTAAAATATTCCTGTAAGAATGCCAAAATCCTCCCTTATTTATTTGTAAGCTTTTCTATAATACTTATCTACACAGCATACGCTACTTGTTCTTTGAGTCTGTGTAGTTACACTAATGCATTGGGATTTTACCTTGTTAGTATATTATTTGTTTGTAACTTGTTAATATACTCACCCTAACATTAAATAATTCTGAGAGCACTTAAGATATTTTATTGCTACAAGCTGAACCTCTCTAATCTGGAACTCTCTCATCTGGCAACATCCGTAACCTGGCATGATTTTAGTTAGCCGGATGACCACTCATCATGGGTGTGGCCAAGTTTCCCATGGTCCTATAAAATTGGTTTATAACCACTGATCCTGGCTCTCGGTGTTCTGGGCTTTTATTTAGCTTTAATTTACCCCTAAATATCTTCTAAGAGCTCAGTAAGCAGTGGAAGAGCTGGTGATGTGCTAGTCAATATTGACCTCCTGTGGGACGGCAAATTCTCTCTTCTGGAACCGGTCAGGTCCCGGATTAGAGAGGTTCAACCTGCAGCATCTGAAATGGTAAGGAAGCAGCACAATTAAAGACCAAGTTACTGTTTATATGCTCAAAACATTTGATAAAATGATTAATGAGAGACAATTTTTTTACCTAAAATGTTTGGTAAGTGCTTTTTGTTTGCTCCTACCAGATTTCTTCTTTGTGAAGCTAATTCCAGATTCCGATTGCCAAGTAAATTTAAAGTGGTGTCAATAAATTCTTAAAATAGTTCTGTTTGCTCACTTTCTTCTTCTATATGGCTTCTTGATTTTCAACTTGCTTTCTCTCTTAAAAGGTAAGCTGCAGACAATTGAGCCTCTCATCAAAATGGTGCCTTAACTTCACCCTTTTCCCTAAATTTGTCCCTTTGTGATGGAACCCAGGCTACACAATCATTATTACACAATATTCACATATTATCCCTTTTCCTCAGCAACTGTTATGGACTCTGGACAAAGTGGTTCACAGAGAAGCACCATAAAATACAAATAAGTTTGTTACATTTCAGGGATATGTAGGATTTGTTGCATTAGACCCTCACGAACTTCTCAAATCAAAGCAAACATATATTGTTTATTCAGTTACACTAGTGTTCTGTTTGTGTGTGTGTGTAATTCTGTTTGTAAACATAACATATGAAACTGCTCCTATTCATAATCACAGCAATGACCACAGTTTGACTATCTTCTCCATGAAACTGGGTGCCACCCTGCCAGGTATTCCTTGGTACAAATAAACAAATTCCACAGTCAATCTAGATATTTTTGGTACTCCCATCAGCTTAGCAGAGGGGTGGCCAACCAGTTCATAGAATCATAGGGCTGGAAGGGACCTCAGGTGGTCAGGTAGTCCAGCCCCCTGCTTCAAGCAGGATCAACCCCCACTAAGTAACAGAGGGGTAGACGTGTTAGTCTGGATCTGCAAAAGCAACAAGGGGTCCTGTGGCACCTTATAGACTAACAGAAATGTATGAGCATAAGCTTTCGTGGGTAAAGACCCACTTCATCAGATGCAACCCCAACTAAGTCATCCCAGCCAGGACCTTATCAAGCTGGGACTTAAAAACCTCAAGGGATGGAGAATCCACCATCTCTGTCTAGGCAATGCATTCCAATGTTTCACCACCCTTCTGGTGAAGTAGTTTTTCCTAATATCTAACCTACACCTTTCCCTCTTCAACTTCAGACCATTAGTCCTTGTTCTGCCATCTGACACCACTGAGAACAGTTTCTCACCCTCCTTTTTAGAGCTCCCTTCAGGAAGCTGAAGGCTGCTATTAAATCACCTCTAAGTCTTCTCTTCTGTAAACTAAACAACCCCAAATCCCTCAGCCTATCCTCATAGGTCTTGTGCTCCAGACCCTTAATATTTTTTGTTGCCCTCCGCTGAACCTGCTCCAGTATATCCACATCCTTTTTATACTGGGGGACCCAAAACTGGACACAATATTCCATATGTGGCCTCACCAGTGCCGAATAAAGAGGAACAACTACTTCTCTCGATCTGCTCAACATGCTCCTCCTAATGCACCCTAGTATGCTGTTAGTCTTCTCGGCTACAAGGGCACACTGTTTACTCATATCCAGCCTTTCATCCACCATAACCCCTAGGTCCCTTTCCATTGTACTGCTGCTGAGCCAGTTGGTCCCCAGCCTGTAACAGTGCTTGGGATTCTTCCGCCCCAGTTGTAGGACTCTACACTTCTTATTGAACCGCATCAGATTTCTTTTGATCCAGTCCTCCAATTTATCCAGGTCCCTCTGGATTCTCTCTCTACCCTCCAATGTATCTCCCCCTAGTTTTGTGTCATGTGCAAACTTGCTGAGTGTGCAACCCAGTCCCTCACCCTGGTCATTCAAAAAGATGTTGGACAACACCAGCCCCAGAACCGAGCCTTGCGGCCCTCCGCTTGAAACTGACCGCCATCCAGGTATTGAGCCACTGCCCACTACCCCTTGGGCCCCACCAACAAGTTTGAGACTAACAGACATAATAGCTGTGGATAGACTGCAAAGAGCTACATGTTATATAATTATTTTTATCTATGTATCTAGAAAGAGAGATAAAAATAATGATACACTATTAGAAATGGATCAATGCCCTCCCCCAGACCCAGGCACTCCCAGCCTCCCTTCTGGTACCCCCGCCCCCATCCCAATGCCTGAGACTCACTAAAGCTGCTGCCACGACACACTTCTCCCTCCAGGCGCTGGGGTGCACGTGTAGAGCAGCAGTGAGCAGTCTGGGTGAGCAGCTTTGAGCAGGAGCTGAATTTCATTGAGCAAAGAGCCTCCTGAGGCTCGAGAGCGGTGGGTTGCCACCCCCAGCCCCCATTAGTATGTGACTCCTTCAGGAGCATTTTTAAGAGAACCAATTGCTACTGTCTCATTCTCCCATCCTCTAGCAGAAAGGATCTGATTTGCATATTGCACATGCCTCTGCCCCTGGAACAAGACCAAGGTCCCCATTAGCAGCCAGCTAGTAATTATTTTGTGCCTCACACACTTGTGCCTTGCACATTTTCTAGCAAAGGCATATGGGAAGTGGATTTGCATAACTCTTCAGCGTGTGATCACATTGTGGCTAAATCTGATGAGCAACAATCAGAACATATTAAACCAGCTTATCAACCATTAAGATACAGCTAAACTTTAAGAAGCACAGAAAGACAGATGGACTCTGCTAATGAGTGCCACTGCACTTTATTAACATCTCTGACATTTTGTCAATGATGCTTGAGAGTCACTAACCAGTGACCCAATTGGCAAGACCTCAGAACATGGCAATTTTGAGTCACTTATTCACATATTTGTCTCCTATTTCTACAAGGCAGACATGACTTCATTAATGCTACTGGGCCAAATGTATTCCTGGACTTCAGCGCAATCAGTCAAGGGATGAATTTATTAATGGTATTACTGCGGTGCCTAAGAACCCCCAGAAATGACCAAGATCCCATTGCACAAGTCTAACACCGACAGATCCAGGTTGCTGGCCCCAGGGATAGAACCTGCGAGCATAGGGTCTAAAGCCCTGCACTCTACCACGAGCTAAAGACCAGCTGGCTCTCAGCTGAGGCCATAGAGCAGAGACTTCACTTACCCCAGATGAGGTCTCAGTGCCACTGGGTACTACACGAGACATGTCACAAACAAAACAAAAAGATAGTTCCTACCCTGAAGATCTTAGACACGTGAAAACCTTTTTGTTAGGGGAAGCTCTAGTGGTCTGAATTAATAAGAAAGTCATTCATAATTTAACTTCTCAGTAGCATTTTCCTGTAATCTCAGTCACACTATAACTGTTGTCATGGAGGAAAGGTACAAACAAATATCTTCCAGCATGAAACCCCCCCACAAAGAAAAACAACAACAAACAAAATGGACCACAGTAGTTCTCCTCATGTAAGATCCATATGATGGATTCTGAGTAATTCAAAAATCCAGGAGGTATTAATATTTCATTCATCTCAGACATGAATTAATCCTAAAGTAATTTCAAAGACACCATGGGATACATGTTCATTAACTCTCATAAAAAAGTTAGCTGACCTTGTTAGGCTTGTTAACATTTTTAGCTCACATTAAAATCACGTTAAACTTACACTTTTTAACTCTATCAAATGTTTACATATATATAATATGTAATGTGTGCGTGTGTGTGTGTATACACACACACACATGCACACATTACATATTATATATATGTAAACATTTGATAGAGTTAAAAAGTATAAGTTTAACATGATTTTAACTTATAAAAAGTATAAGTTTAACATGATGTATATATATATATATATATATATATATATATATATACACACACACACACACACACACACACACATATGCACACATAAACAAAGATGACTACAATCATGGTTACCCTTACAATCACTATGGCATAAAGAAGTACAGACAGATTTCTTGTTTCCCACAACGTATGCTACAACCAACCACTATATTAATTAACATGTTAAAACAAACCACAAACATGCTTTGCTGTTCTTTGTAACTGCAGGTCAGTAATCAGTATCATAGACCCCCAACAGCAGAGTTACAGGCTGTCTGATCTCATGGACACCCTGTGAAATTGGATGTAACTGATTACACCAGAGCAGGGACAAAACAAACGAATACTTTACTATGCCTCTGCTGCATCTCAAAGGTGGGCAGATCTGAGTTCCTGTCCAAGCCCCCACCCCTGCATGCAGTGCAGCCACTTGCAACTATTTAGGAGGGGAAGACACTGGGGCTGCCAGCCCAAAGCCTCAGAACAGGATGAAAACTGGGCTCTGCAGAGCTTTCACCAACCCTGCCCCACTCCGCCAAGAGCAGGAGGTGCTGCTTCTCCCAATCCACCCTCCATATGTATGCAATATCACCTGTGATGGGACAGGGGTAAGCTTGCAAATTGATGGTGCTGAGCTTAACTCCTGCCAACGCCTGACCTGGAATGTTAGCTGCTGGATCTGGAGCCCAAACAGCGCTTAGTTCAGGGTTACAAACAACCTCCATCCATGAAATGTCTAACACTGAGGTTCCACTGTAGAACTGTTCTGCCTAGAAACTGATATCCGCATTTGCTTTACCACTACGCTTGTAGCCCAAAGGATAGTCAACATTCCAATTAAAAAAAAAACAAACCAAATCTAGACTGCACACTAGACCATCATTGTTTAGCCACTGTTCCACTAGTAGATATTCATGATCCCTTCATTTTCCCATGTCCAAGACAGCAAATGACTTCCACTGAGCCTCTGACTAATGCAGATGTATAAAGTAGTCAGCAGGTGAGAATCATGCAACCCACAATGAATGACTAACCAAACTCAGCCTAAAGCAATGGTTATCCCCAGGACCATTCTTCCAATGGGTTGCTTACACATATGTGACTGCCAAGTGCTAGGCCAAATGAACTGGTAATAAAGTTTTGTGTCAGGATGAAATGCCTGTGGGGTTTTGGCTGTATATGAAGGAAAAATACAAGGCGACAGTGTACGGAATTTGTTTGGTCCCCTTTTGGTACAGATTGCAAAATCTCCCAAGATACCACAAGAGTGGCCAGCCCTTCTTGTGTGAAGCAGGAACAGGAGAAGACATCTTCCTTAACAACTGAATGGGTAAGTTCTGGGAAGAAAAGAATGAGTAAAGGATAGCAAAGTTAAAGGAGGAAGGACAGTAAAGGGATGAGGATGAAAATGAGGAGTCATTACTCATTCACCTCTCTCTCCCCTTTTTTCCCCTGCTACCTTCATCTCCTCTTTCCTTTCTTCTGTACTCTGTGATCTCCAAAGCCCTACTCTTGCAGTCTTAACTCTGGACTTACTCAAGCAGAACTCCCATTGATTTCACAGAGAACACTGCCAAAGGAAATCTTCAGGAAGGACAGGATGAGGCCTGGACCTTTTTACTAGTGTTAACGTTTTTCATAGCACCACTGCTGAATGTCCAGCACCCTGCAGACCCATATCTCCACCTCTCTTCTCTCTTCACTGAGAAGACTGCTGCTGGTGATGCGAATTCACCAGACCAGCCAGACAGTGGCAGAAGAACTTCAGTTCAACTGACAACAGACAGACAAAACTCAAGCCTACTTACCACTGACCTCTTATACCCACTGAGGTGCTAGAATGTTTCAGTGCAAACCTCCCCTCTTCCCTATTGCCGCCCCTTCCCAGCCTGCTGCTGGGAGGATGTTTGTTCTACGCTTGACTGTAGTTGCAACTGCGTTTTTTAAAGGAGCACAGATCCCACCGAGTGGCCTCCTCTCCCAGGTAATGCTGACTGAGTGCAGCGCAAAGGAAGGCCACCATTCTGAAGCACAGAGACTCGGATTAGAATGCATTGTGCATACAGGTGTGGAAAATAATCAAGGCACATGACAGAACATTTGACGCAACTCGTGCTTTTGCCAAACATGCACATCACTACTTTATTGGCCAGATTTTTGGTTCAGGGAGCATAGCCTCTTGCAGCCTTTTTCCTGGGCAGGGAAATACTGATTGTTCCAGAAGGAGGAAGTGCTACTGGGAGTGGGAGGAGACGCAGCAAGAGACAGAAAGGGGAGCACATCTGGAGCACCAAACAAGAGGACTGCAACAAGCAGGTCCTCACAGAGTGGAGCAGCTGAGAACCTGCCCAAAGCCTGGGAGGGCCCCCAGGACAGGAGTCAGGAGGAGCACTGTGCCAGGGAGGGATCCCCAGAGTACAACACCCGGGAGCAGGACCCAGTGTTCCAGCTGCCCACAGCTGTAGGAGGCACTGAGTACTGGGGCTTGTGACTTTGCAGTGGGGATAGGGAGGGAGGCTAGTAGCTAGTTTGGTGCGGAGGGTGTGGCTTTGCAAGGAGCAGCAAAAGCAGGCACCACAGAGGTTTGGTGAGGAAAATTTACTGGTGCCAAAGATGACCAGGGGCACCTGAGATGCCTCCCTTCACTGCACTATTCTGGTGCATGTGTTCACTCAAGAGGGAACAGGTGCCGCTGGGGTGGAAAGAACTTTCCCTGCCACTTTGCTGAGTGCGTCTCTTTTTGGCCAGAGCTGCTTGCAAATCCCACTCCATCTTGGCCAAAGGGGTGCTAAAGTTATGGTTGGGTACTCAGCAACTGAGCATTTCACTATCTGTATTCCCTTGTGGGAGGTGGTTGGGCAGAAACCACAAGAGCTCACCGCCCATGTGAATACCTGTACATAACACGAGCCAGGCTTGCAAAATCTGACACTTCAACACCTGCTAATAGTGCATGAACATACAGTCAAAGGTATCTTTTACATGCACAAAAAAAGTCTTTAATTTTTCCCGTGTTGACAACCTACCTCAACACCCATGTCACTGGGCACCTCTACCAGCAGGTGTCATCTCACATAACAGAAGCAAGGAAGCAAAATGTGTCTGATGGTGAAAATGGCTGCAGTGACAGACACAGCTTTTCTAGAAGCTAAGTTCTTCTTTGATCACATCAGATGCCTCCCAGAGGAAGCGTTCACTAACATTCTAAGCCAGGAACCATTTTCATGTCTCAAAAAGGGTACAAGGCGGGCCATTTATGCCTCTCCATAAAATAACCACAGACCTGCACTATGCCTTTTAAAACAGATGTGTGCCAAGAGAATCATTGGACCTGGAATTTGACCTCATGTATGATTTATGTGCCCTCTTCTCTGATTACACACATATAAACAGAGCAGGCTTTTTCTCGGTTCAGAATTAATACCAGATGACAAAATGGGCCAGGTACCAGGAGGGAGAAAGTTACAGTGAAAGCTCCTTCCCATTAACAGGACCATTCATTCATGTGGCCACGGTTCCACATGGGAGCCGGGTATAAATTATGGATTTGACATCTAGTTATAGATGATTATATTTGACATAATGAAGTTATAATGGAAGGAGTTTGCACGTTGTTTGGTTATTAAGTGCCCATTTATTGTCCCTGCACCAGGTGCAATGGTGATAGGCCACACAAATCATCTGGAAAAAATGCCGAAATGGGCTTCTTTACTGATGAAGTACCGCACATGTTTATTAATTTAACAGCTTGTCTTCTGCCTGCCCCATCTGCTCATTTAAAACAGCAATTTTGCCCTATAAATATTTCAGAAGAAAGTTTGGCCAAAAATATTTGTTGGGGGATGGGTAACAGGCTTGTTTGAAAAGCGGTTCATCTTGTGTACAGAATAACTTTCTGCTTCCAAAGTGGATTAGTTAGCTGATTTTTGTTAGTTAGTTTATTTGTATTCTTAATAGGACATTCACTTTAGATTAGTGCTGCCTGACTGTATGCCATCACGAATGACTCCCATCTCCAGCTGTTGCCAGTGTCAGATGGGAAAACAAAAAGTTCCACCGACGATGTCACAGTTCACAGTTCAGTAAAGTGTAAAATGAGGCTGTCTACTGAAGAAAATCTCTGAGGTAGAAGTCTATGTCTGTTTTAAGCTTACCACACATTATTACAGCTCATGGCAATTTATAAAGAGCCACATGCTAATAATCTCTAAGGGAGAACTCCCTTAGAATTAGAAGATTAACTGGTATAAATTTAAACAAAACTCATTTTTAAAGAAGTAAGGACAACAGAAAAAGATTCTCTTTAAAAGCAGTGAAAAAAAAATCACAATTTGATCTGATGCTGGTCTTAGTTCCATCAATACTTTCAAGCAGAAGCAGAAGCTTACAACACTTCCCATATCTGCATGCAGGATTTAGCATGACTTCTTGAAAAAAGTCTGTTAGCTCATGCTTTCTACTGGAGTGAACAGTTATCTTACAAATAAACAGCAATGCCCCACGGGACCCCTCTTAAATGGAAACACACATTCCAAGGAAGTAAGTGCAACAGTTCAGCAGCATTAGAAAAGACACCAAAAAAAAGACAAACAACTAACAGCTTGTGACTATGGGTAGTTACAACGTGCAGACTGGACTGCATTCATTAAAACTAACAGCAACACTGCAGGCTTCCTGAAAAGCTGCCTGGAGATTTGTTTATACAAGTCTGAGTCTCTAATAGTCACTTGCAAGGCTTATTTCTTAAAATATACAAAACATCCTGGTATGGGCCAAACTCAGCCCCACTGTAAGCTTTAGGGTTTCCGTGTGGTCTTGTGGGCTGAATCTGGCTCATGCAGCCAGATGTCCATACAAGATCAGGAACAGAGATTCAAGAGGTTCGGCATCCACAACAGAAGACAGACTTTTCAGAAGAGTTTCCTTCCCATGCAGGCACTTCCATGAGGGTCAGATTTTTCAGAAGGTCTCAGCACTCAGCCATACATTGTGTGTCACTGATGGCCACGTTTTCAGGAGAACTCAGCTCCCAACCTGCTACCCTCTTTTGAAAAGCTGGCTCTGATTATCAGTGGTGACAATTTCAAAAATACCAGCTCTAGTGATGAAGAGCTAAGTACAGCAAGACAGCCATTAGTATTCTCACCAGTAATAATAATAATAATAATAATAATAATAATAACAACAATAACAATAATAATAATAATACACTAAAGGAGATCCTCCAAGTTATGAACACAAGAATGATTAACTGACTGGTAAACAACACACATCATCTGGAACTGCAGATACACAACTGGGCAGCAGCAAAGAAAAAAATGCAGTAAAGGCAGAAAAAAAATGCAGTAAAGGCAAAAGTTGTTTAATAATAATTTGTCAAGGTAAAGAAACTATTTCTGGGATTGCTTCATTTAAATCATGGGTGTCCAACCTTTTGGCTTGCCTGGGCCGCATTGAATGAAGATAGTCTTGGGCCGCGTACAAAATATATAATATAGTTAATGTATATAAATCACATAATAATGTTAAAAGTTTACGATCTTGTGGGGCCGCATTACTAGCTGCCCCAGGCCGCAGGTTGGACACGCCTGATTTAAACGAACCTGGTTAAAAGTTTCAAAACTATATTAAGTATATGTTCAATTTGAAAAGAAAATAAACTGTAACATTTTGATCAGATTTCCAAACATTTGAGTTACAAACAACGTCCCTTCCCGAGATGTTTGACCACTGAAAGCTTTAACCAATTCAGAAAGTACTTGAAAATGGCACATGCACAATTTCTGAAATGTATGGAGGATATTTTCACTAGCACAAGCCTCAGTATTTGTTGAAACCATTCACTGAAGGTAACTAAGTTGGAGAAGAAATATACTATTAATCAGTCTGAAATAACATTTTTGAGTAACCATTTAACACATTAAATAGTTTTTAGGTACACAAATCACACCGTGCTTGCCTGAAAAGCACAAGTGGCAATTCTGCTGGGAAAAACTTAAATTACTTTTCTTAGGTTGCTGTTTAGGTTACTCATTGCCTCTTTCAGCTACAAGGAAGTGAGAAGTCCTTGGAGTGGGCTGAACATCATCAAAGAACATTAGGTGCATCCAGGCTTGGGGAGAAGGATTTGGATTTGATTTTGTGGTGCTTCACCGAGAGCCCGCACTCATAAATCCAATGAATCAGCCCTTGTGTGATAAGCACCCCTCATCATTCAGCGACTGCATTACTGTGACACAAACTAAACTTCTGACATGTTTTTTCCGTCATCTCATTGTGTATATGCCAACTACAAGACACGCCTTTCCCATGAGCAGCAGAAAGCTTCTGACCGGGCAAGCTGGAGCCTTATGGGAGTGAACAATTCCGACAGATGGATGCTGGGTCCCACCTTCCCACAGAGCATGATCTTAGTGTTGGCTCTCCTCTGACAGACACTTGCTAGGGAGGTTCACCACACCAGTATAGACTGACTGAACTGAGCAGTAAGGCCGCTGAGGAAACATTCATGCTCTTAGCACTCAAAAACCATCTCACTGGATGAGTTTCTGTGAGATGACAATGTAGCTTAATAGGAACTGGTTAGTCCCACATCTAACGTCTCTGCCCAGGAAAATATCACACCAAAGAGAAGGCAGTCAGTCATCTGTGGCCATAAATAATGAAAGGAAGGCTGGAGAAAAAGGAAAAGGAAGGGCCCTGGAGAGAAACTAAAGGACAGTCTAAAAGCAAAGAGCGTTCTGTGCTTGGGGGTGGTTATTGCGATGCAGCTCCACCGCAGAAAATGAACAGCGTGGGAAATAGGGTTGTGATCTGGCTGCAGACACCACAGGCGGTGGGATTCTGAGCACCACACTCTTTGAGCAGGGCACAGAAGACACCAGAGCATCACACGGGGAGTGAGTCTCAGAATTTGCGACCACAAGTGCATGCATTCAGGGACATCATTTGCTACGGAGAGAGGGGACAGCCTCCACCCCATCTTGGTTTGAACCCCTGTAATATTCATAGAGACCTGAATATTGCACCACTGTGTATTCCACAAGCTCAGAGAAGAGACCAATGATCTGATGGAGGGTCTAAACTGGAGGGCTGCCTGGGGAAATCTGCATTGTGTGTCCCCTCTATTAACTTACCCATTGCTCATGTGTGAAACCGGGGCTTTTAAATGAGTGTGGCTTGCGTATTATGTTTTGAAAGTATTTCAGTTCAACTCGAACAATCTCCCGAGTCACCCATCCACTCTGAGGCTTTACCTCAAGGAATATTTTGCAGAACAATAGCTCAGCAGTAACAGTTATTGCCTTTGTCTGCCTAGCTTTAAAGCCAGGGATATATTTTATGCTTAAGATAATTCCAAGCATAGAGCAAAATCTGCTTCCATAAAGCTGTATAAATAACTTTAGCGTGTGGGTTCTGTGAGTTGAATTCAGTTCATTCATGGTGTTTTAGTGTCTGGCGGAATTTTAGTCCAAACACGACATTTCAGTTATTGCTTTATAAATTAATTCTGTAAAGCCTTCTTCAAAGACAGGACACTAGTGTCTCACTTATCTTTGGACTTCTTTACTATCATCAGAAACAAGCAAGCCCTTCTGGTAATTTAGGCTCTAATCTTCAGTTTATGAGAGCACTACCAGGGGATCCAGAAAGGTTTGATATCACAAATTAGTGATTAGCATTTAATGCTCAGAAAGAAAGAACTATTTGAGCCAATAAAAAAGGCTAATAACTGTCTGTTGAGGACAGGAAGTAAAAAACTCAAAAGGATAAACAGAGTTGCACTTATCTTTCAGCAGAACCCTCAGTCCAGACAGATAATATGTTCCAGACCGCGCACAACACAAAGAATAAGACAAAGCTGTGGTTGTTGCAGCACTACATCTTAACCAACAGAGCACAGGACTTATTTCCAGCCATCCTAGAGCTCAGCTACAGGAAAACTGTCTCCAGAATTAATTTGCAGGTGAGCAAATATAAACAATCATATAAACATAGTCCCGATTACTTCACTAAAGTTAGTTGTAGAAGTAATGCTTACAGGTTCTTCTTATATGAAACCAATTTAAAGCCATAATTTATTAAGAGGGGGAAGAACTTTAAAAGTGAATGTTGGTCTAGGGCCTTATTTTTATTAAATAATTTACAGTGTCATTAGCATGTTCCTTTAGCATGTAGAGTAGTGGTTCAAGGATATTATCTTTTAATGTATGGTGACCCTAATGTGGTAGGGAACTACTGAAGTTTACCCTCTATATAGTAAAGTGAACAGTTGGAAAAATGTGTTGCATACATCAGTCATAAAGGTAACTATCACCAGAGACAAACAAAAGAAGAGAGAGAGTAGAAATAAATCTACCAACAGAAAGTTGCACTTGAATATAACCTCTGCGAACAACAGCATTCAAAATGCACAATTTATTTTTGCTTATGCATGCAGAATTGGGACGCTTGTATTGTTGAAGCCATGCTTGGTTCAGTTTTAGGGTGATTCTAGTTAAAGGTGCAAGATGGACAGCAGTGCTCTTTCTGCTGCAGTTCGATGCAACAGCAAATGCACCTGGTGATAAATTAAGTGCTGAAGTGATGTAGAGCTGAAATTAAGACAGCCAAGAGGCAGCAGAGGCCACAGAAACATGGTGTAGAGGGAAGGAGAGGAGGAGACGGGGAAATGATAGTGATAATATAAGGCACGGCTGTTCTCTGGCCTGTATTGCATGGGGTGTCTGGTGAGATGATCACAGTGGTCCCTTCGGGCCTTAGCTCTTGGGCATTGATGAATCATCTCAGAGCCTAAGAGGCTGCTGCTAGATGGTATTGTGCAGCCGCTGAAGAGGACGACATCTGGCCCGGACCCAGCGCGTGTCACTGTAATTGGCCATGTTCGGTTCTGTTCCACACCTAAATTTCCCAAGGTGATAAACAAAAAGACTGTGGGTTGCGCATCACTTTTGTAAAAAAATATGTGATTAATATAAAAACAAAATTAAAATGGCAGAAGGGTGCTTCGAAGGCAGAGCGAGAGTATCACGTGAGATTTCTCCTTGGTGGTTTATGCCAGAGGAGGTAAGCTTGCAGCCTACTTTGTAATTTGAACCAGCTATTACTGGGGTCGCAAATGGTTACAACTACTGTGGTCATGGGAATGTGTACTGAGTAATGAACGGAAGAAGAAAAGCACTGAACGACACGAATAAGATGCAAATGAAGCATATGCTAATATAGAAAACAAAAACAGTACAATGCCGCTCTGGCAGGACTTGAGACATAGGCAAAGCCCCATTTCTTGGGAGACAGGCTTAGGGAAGCGCATGAATGAGCAGACTGGGAACAGAATGTCTGCCCTTGCTAAGAGAAGCGGGGTGGGGGCCCAAGGGAACCACTGACAATGGACAACAGAAGAGTGGATAAGATAGGCCTGGAAGATAAGATGTCGTAAAGAATAAGCCACCCATGGACCTTGTGTGGACAGAGCACACTGCATAGGGGTTGGTTCCTACGCAAGGCCCAAGCCAATCCCACAGCATGTGATGCAAGGTACAGTAAATAGAGTGGGATGTGTAAATGTATATAAAGAAGGAAGAGATTTGCTGGGAACCTCTGGAGGTTTGCTCTGTTTTATATCTGCCCCCTCTGGGTGAGTTGTAGCTTTTCTGTCTGCCAAATAAAGGAATCCGAGTGGTGAGGCTGGAGTCTAACCGAGTTCTGAGGAACTGCGTGGCAGAAGACTCAGGAGACATTCAGTAGAGGTGACTGAGGCCAGAAACACAGCTGCTTCTTCCTGGGGTATGACCCTCTCCCACCCTCTGCCCAGGATCCTAGAGTGTGCACATCGCAGGGGTTCTGAGCTCCCTGCTGACACATGGACGTTTCCTGCAGCTTTGCTCCTCTTTGCACAACCCAAGGGGCAGTGATCCCCATTGAACTTCAGCAGCGGTTCCCTTTGCAGCCACTCACTGGGCAGTTAGAAAAGAAGTGCAACCCAAGTAACGAATGCACTGTGGCTCTTTGTGCAGGTATGGCCCAGAAAATCAGTTTGACTGGGGCCAAGCCAGGTGGGCATGATGGCATAGTGTGTTGGGCGCATGCTGCTTTCGCCAGTCTCTCCAGCAGACCTGACTCATGTCATGACGTGGATATGTCATTCTGGAACTTGGCCAATGGGATGAATTTTGCCCTCCAGAAAGCAAATGCCAGAGGACTATGATAAGCCTGGGACTGTTGAATCAGTGGCTAAGCCCCTGACAACACCATGCTGATCCAGTTCTTTTGTTCTTCGGCAGACAACCATGGTGATGACTTAAGTGGAGCTATGCTATGTAGGTTCAGAATCACCACAGCTAACACCACAGAAAGTTCTGAGACACTGGAGGTTGGTGTTGCCCAACCTCAGGCATAATCTGCCTTGCTGGAGTCCTCTGTTAAAACAGGTCACAGAGCTAACAAAAAAAGATTCTGAGAGACAAGGTGACAACACCTATTCAGAGGCAGTGGAGAAAAAGCTGAAGAGCCTGGATATAAAATACATGTGGCCAAAAAGTAAACACCCATAGGAAAGTGAGAGAAAGTGAACCAGGGATTTATGGGATTTTGGATAATCAGCCCCACCTGTTTCAGAAGCAGTCCGCTTTCTTTCATGAGAAAGATCAGCCTGGGTAAGAGACAGCGAATTGGTCACTGACTTTCATGTCCCAGTTGATGGATGCAACTGCATTCTCTGAGCAACACACACGAAGATACTGGTTCCGCTATTTGTGAGCTCTACAGCTGCTCTGCATAAGCATGAACTCACTCTCACAGTGAAAGACAGCAGAAGCTTTAGATTTGAAGGGTAAAATCCAGGCCCCACTGACATTAGTGGCAAAATGCCCATGAACTTGAATGGGATCAGCACTGCACATACAGCATGCTGGAATTCAGGCTGCAAAGTTCTGGGGTAGCCTTTGGGAGCACAAATATGGGTCAGCACCCATGCACACACTGAGACTCCCGGTTTCCCAGTACTGGGGGTAATGGATGGGTACAGCGAATGAACCCTTTGGAAGTCAGATTCTGATCTACTTACTCACACAAAGAGGCACTGATGGGACTACTTTTCACACAAGACAGCAATCCCCTGGAGTAAAGATACCAGAATCCGCCCTGTGACTTCAGGGCAGGTGTGCACTAGTGGAGAAAGCTGACATCAGATAAGCAAATCCAGCTATGCGAATAGTGAAGCTGGATTAGGACAAGTTTCTCCCCCTGTCCCCACCGTGGGAGATCAACAGGAGAAACTCTCCCATTATCCTCCCTTAATCTGTGCGACTGCAATGAGTACTGGGATCAACGGGGTTTCCTTCCGTGTTCAACTTAGCAGGTTCTAGCAGACCCTAGACCAGCTAATCTGAACCCTGGAAGATTGTGTCAACCCAGCACCAAGTGTAGCCAAGACCTCAGTGAACTCCCACAGACCCAGACAACAGGGAATGTCATGGGCCCAGGGGCCACCTGTGCAGCATTCGTTGCAGAATCACAACCTTAGCGTGAACTTCTAGGCGCAGGGGCTGCTTTGCCCCCATGTTGTAAAGCACAGAAAACACTGATTAGCACCAACAAAGAATAATCAATGTGCCACGCCAGTAGAGAGTCACAGGTATCTGCTGCCAATTGTGTCTCTCTGTATACCACCCCTCTGCGCGTCTAGCAGGCCCCTCTGCTATGAGGGTGCCTGGGTGGAGACAACTGAAGAACAGGTCCTAGCCACACGTTGTCCCATTATAGTGTATTCCATTTTATAATTACACGTTGCATTTTGAATATGGTGTGCTCAGAGAAACACGTCATGTGTCAGATAGTCATGCAACAGGAGGAGGACAGGAAGTCCCATGCTGAATCAGACCCATGCTCTGTCTAGCGACGTGGCCTGCGTCAAGCCCGCAGTAGAGCATGCTGCTGCTGAGAGAGCTGCAAGTTATACTGCAGAAGGTAATCATGGGACATAGTGTCTGTAAGGAAATTCATTTCTGAATATTTCTTAGGTGCTCAAATGTATTTAAAGCCGTTCTAAACAATTTTCGAGATGGCAGACGGTTATACAATGGAAGCTACAGCTATTTAGGCACATCTGCTGAATGAACGAGAGGCAGAAAGGCAAGACTTGTGTATTGGGCACCATGGATGGTTTGAATAGGAGAGGCAGAGAATAGGTAGATGGTATATTAGACTGGTGCGGAGGTAGTCTACTCTGCATTGGACAGGGAAGACAGAAGGAAATAGTGATGGAAGCATCAGACACCAATAGGAGCCGAGTCCATGGCTGTTGATGACAACAATGAATTATTTCACTTCAAAAAGAGATAATCATCCCTTGCTACCTGACTAAATGTTACTCCCCACCACCGATGAAATGCACTGCCCTACTTTTAAAGTAAATCATCTCACACATTCCTGCAGGACAGCAAGAGACTTCTCCATATCCCTCCTTGGTCTGAAGCTATTGATCTTACTGCGATACCACCACATACTGCTGAATCAGTATCATAGAGCTGTCATAAGTGAGTACACACAGACTGAGTAATATAAGCACAGAAAAGATCTAAGAACTCCGCAAGCAATACGAGTATGGCTTTTTCATAGACAAGCTGCTTTCTGAAGCCCAGGCCAAAAACACACTGGGCTTTGTGGGACTTGGTAAGACAAGGGGGCAAATTCTCTAAATCAAGCTATGAAAAGGAGTCAGTGTGTGCTATGGGGACAGCCTCAGCACCCTCGAATTGCTGCAAGTCCATCGTTTCCTCCCATTCCTCGACCACCCCTCTGCCTGAATCAGCGTGCAGAGAGAGTTCCACCAAAACCAGCTATGCAGCGGAACTAGGCAGAGAGGTAACATTGCGAGAGAACTGATGGTGACAGTTCTCCAACACAAATGCATATTGTACTGTTTAGGAGAACTTAATGGCCCTGGGATAAAACAGTAAGCATAAATCTAGGCAAGGAACGGAGGGTAGGAGCCAATCTACTCTGGTGTAATTCTATTTAAATATATGGGATTAATTTTACCCTATGAGCGCCCTAGGCACACTGTAACTCTCTTCATGGAGGCTGTACTGCATAAACAAATAAAATATATTCATGCCTATGGTTATCTGACCATGCACAGAGACACAGCCTACATCACTGACTCACCCTTCAAAGGCGGTCTCTCCGGGTCCGAATCAAGATGGATAGGTGGAGCGATGTAGGAAACCTGCCCGTGGTGTGCCTGCCCTGTGGACAAATCAAGGCTTTTAGTGTCTGCTCTTTCACATTCAGATCTGTAAGGGTTTCAGTTCGACACCAACATCACAGAACACATTTCAAACATGACTAATGACAGGTGCAAACGTGTTCTACTTCATACTGTATGTTTCTTGCACATAAAACTTAGAATCATAGAATACTAGGACTGGAAGGGACCTTGAGAGGCCATCGAGTCCAGCCCCCTGCCCTCATGGCAGGTCCAAGAACTGTCTAGACCAACGCTGACAGACATTTATCTAACCTGTTCTTAAATATCTCCAGAGATGGAGATTCCGCAACCTCCCTAGGCAATTTATTCTAGTGTTTGACCACACTGAGAGTTAAGAACTTTTTCCTAATGTCCAACCTAAACCTCCCTTGCTGCAGTTTAAGCCCATTGCTTCTTGTTCTATCCTCAGGGGCCAAGAACAAAACCGCTATCATGTCCCCCCATACTTGTCTTTTTCCCAAACTAAACAAGCCCAATTCTTTCAGCCTTTCTTCACAGGTCGTTTTCTCTAGACATTTGATCATTCTTGTTGCTCTTTTCTGGACCCTTTCCAATGTCTCCATGGTGTTTCTTGAAATGTGGCACCCAGAACTGGACAGAATACTCCAACTGAGGCCTAACCAGTGCAGAGTAGAGCAGAAGAATGATTTCTCGTGTCCTGTTCACAACACATCTGTTAATGTATCCCAGAATCATGTTTGCCTTTTTTGCAACAGCATCACATTGTTGACTCATATTTAACTTACAGTCCACTATAATCCTTAGATCCCTTTCTGCCATACACCTTCCTAGATAGTCACCTCCCATTCTGTGTCTGTGAAACTGATTCTTACTTTCTAAGTGGAGCACTTTGCATTTGTCTTTATTAAACTTCCTGTTTACTTTAGACCATTTCTCCAATTTGTCCAGATCATTTTGAATGTTGACCCTATCGTCCAAAGCAGCTGCAACCCCTCCAAGCTTACTATCATCTGCAAACTTAATAAGCCTACTTTCTATGCCAATATCTAAATCATTGATGAAGATATTGAACAGCACTGGTCCCAAAACAGACCCCTGTGAAACCCCACTTAATGACAAAGATGAACCTTTCAACTTTGCAGTACATATATCACAATGTTTTTGCTTCTTGCAAAAAATATATTATTGTATGTTCAAATTTACCCACATCACTGACTTCCACACTTAGGATACGGCTCCACAAGCTTGTTTATCACCATGTTTCTCCTGGGATCCAACAGGAACTGTTACAGACAAGATTAGTTGCAATTTCACAATGAATTTTGCACTGCATTCTCTTAGAATCCCTCCTATTCAGCTTCGTTTGCAGATTATCTGTATTTAAAACTTGGGTGGGTGGAGAATATGCATTTTTTAACCTGACTCAAAATGGAAAATGGGCCATTCCAGGTTATAAAGCAATACTGACATGAGTCGCTTACAAAAGTTGATAGTGAAAGCATGGTGCAAACTTCAACGAATAGTGGCTTGGTATTTGGTCTACTTTAGATGCAAAGTTTGGGGTGCTGAAATTACAGTCACTTTCACTTGAAAGCTGTTTAACAGTCTACCTTGCAATGCAGTTCTTTAGTTGTAAAGACTTCCTTCTTCTCCAATGGACCACTAAGTAACTGCTTCTATTGTGCAACTTTTATTACATTAAAAATGAGTTATAATTCATTTATTTATTGTAACAATTTTCTGGACTGTTAATCTCTTTTTCTAAACAAGGAAAGTTAATGGTACAGAGATTATGATAACAGCTAGAATAACCTTCCCATTTCAAGTAATATTCATGCTGTAATAAAAACAGTTGATTCCTCTTATGAGGCACATTCCAAATAATTAATATGGCTCCCTGTTGACATCTGCTGTTGTTGCTCTAAGCAGTTTTCAAACTACCCTCATAGAGAGTGGAGAACTGATACAGTCTTCAGGGGTCTTCATAATGACATCTAAGAATACGGGGCAGGCACCATGCTGGTATAAGCAGTATAGTGAAGACATCTCTTCAGGGGTGTAAAACATTAAATGGAATGGAATGGACTATATTTACTGCTTTGCACTGAGACTGACTCAGATAATTTGCATTATTAGCTGCTGCAATAATTCTGTTATTCAGGTTTAAAATCCATGGATGCATCATAAACTCTGTGTTTGCTTTCAAGTGCTTTATCATAGGAAATCTGCATCATGCAAATTCATGTTTTATAACACATTAAAGGGCCTTTCACTTCTCAGTTGCATGTTTATATCTCATTCAATGTGAACAGCAAATAGAAGTCACCATCTGATAACTGTTCAGTCATGCAATAGAAATTAATTTGTTGGTGTCCCTCCAGTTTGCAGTAGATCCATTGTAATATCAAAGCTTTAATGGCCTAGAGGTATGGCTCCAACTTATGGTGCCAGAATCAAACCTTGGGGAAGTACTAGCAGAGGCCGTAAAAGGGAAAGGAGCTTTAAAAAGGAACCAGCAGCTGGGATTTGAGGCTACACAAATTCAGGCTAGAAATAAGACCATTTAAAAAAATAACACCCTGGGGGTAATTAATTACTGGAACAACTTATGAAGGATTGCAATGGATTCCCCATCACTATGCATTTTTAAATCAAGACTGGATATGGTCTAGTTCAGATAAGAATCAGGTCAAGGAAGTCATATGGTCTGTGTTATATACATCATCAAACTAGGCAACCTTAATGGTTATTTCTGGCCCCACTGCGTAAACAGGAGTCTGACCTGGCTGTACCTCAGCTGCCACACAACAATGCTCTTGGTCTAGATTAACATCCAGAGGTTTGTTTGTCACTCTGTGCTGGTTGCTTCCATTTCTGAATCACGGACCCAAAATTGCAGCAGACAACTCAAAGGTCTGCTGCATTCATGGATGGGATCCCACTCCTGGAGACCAGCGTGCAACACCACAGCTGATCTCGACACATCTTTGCTACAGCAGCTCACACATTCCCGAACAAGAGCACCTCTGACCATTTGCCATGCACAGATGACCAGTATCACCACAGACTTGACACATACTCCCCTATGGAGTGAAAGCATTAAGGGGAAAGAGAATCTAAAAACTATAAACAATCAGAAGCCTAATTTTGCAACTGTCTCTTTGTCTACTTGATTGCAGGTTCAGTTTGAACAGGATGGATTCTTTCTGGCGTGTGTCCAGAGTTGCCATGGACTGGCTTTGTCTGGTTTCCCCTCCCGCACTGTGCCTGAGGGGCACCATTCCAGAAAATAACCCATATGGTGAAAGAGCCTCCAACACCCGGAGGCTGCTTTACAATGCCTGCCAATTTTACAGAGCCTGGCTATCTCTCTGGTTATGGAGCCTGGATCTCAAGCTGTGACATCGACATGTGAGAAGATGACTTCAAGCCTAAACTCCTGGAGTCAAGTGACGACGAGAGAACATTTGTTTTCACTTTAAGGTACATTTCTAGTCCTTATTGTTGAAGAAAAATGCTTAGAAGTTTAAATGCTAAAAATCTCAAAAATTGAAAGAAATATCAAAAAAAAACCACTACGTTTCATATCCTCTTCCTTGCCTGTAAATCTCATGAGTTTTAAAGCCAGTCTCATGAGTTTTGAGCTGGCTTATGATTTTGGCCCGCCTAGGATTGACAGGGTTCTTAGACAGTACTGCTAAGTACGTATTCTTGTTTGCTAATATACTGCTAATACTTCTGAAGTTGATGGAACTATTGGAGTGAGTTTGTTGTGTCACATGTGATAACCCAGAATGGAGCACACTGTGGCTATGTCTACACTAGAGGGTTTTGTCAACAAAACCTGGGGAGCATCCAGATTACCAAGGACATTTTGTGGACAGTAAGTCACCAGAACGCAGCACTTTTGCCAACAGCTGTACCCCACTCTCCAAGAGGAGGGGCCACTGATGCATCCTACCACAATGTCACCCTCTGTAGAATGGATAACCTCATGGAGCAGTGGGTGCAGGATGACAGGAAATGGCAGCCTTGGGCCTGGGACTGGCTTGTGTCCCGCTCTGATGATGGCCCAGCTGCCGGTGGCTGCCAGCCCTGCTGCCCTGCACCTGCCAGTCGTTCTGGACCTCCTGTAGTGGCTGAGGGCCATGCCTGACCCCCCACCCCTGCTCCCGAGGCCCAGAATCCACCACATTTCTACCACCTCCCGCCTGCTCCCAGCCCCAACGGAAGCCCCTGAACCTGCTGCGGGAGGGGATCCCGAGGCCAACACCATTTGGGGTTCTGCTCCACCTCGGGTTCTTGGCTCCCCATCCCCCTATGTTTTGAGGCCCCCACCGACCCTGTCCCCCCCATCCAAGTTCTGATGACCCCCACTGTACAGAGTTTACTGCACTGCACTATTTGTAAATGTATATATTTTTTATTACACAGTTTTTTTTGCACTGGCTTTTCTTTGTTTCAGTGAAACAGTTATTTCAGAGCCACACCCACATCCCCCTTTCTTGGGTTGGGGGGAGAAGGGAGGGGTTGCAGTGGGGACAGAGTAGGGCTGGGGGCCTAAGGACCCCTGCTGTGGGGGCCCGGGGAGGGTTACTGGGGGCCATGGTCGAAGCTCTCCTTCAGGGCCTCCCAGATCCACATCCCATCCTGACAGGCCTGGTGTATCAGAGCTGTGCCCAGCTGTTCATACTCATGGCCAGCATCTGCCTCCAGCCCTGAGAGAAAGGCCTCTCCCATCCCCTCCATTATGTTGTGCAGGGCACAAAATGTGGCCACAAATTTGGGAACATTTTGCTCCCCCACATCCAAGCAGGTGAGCAGGCACCTGAAGCGTGTCTTGAGGAGGCTGAAGGTGCACTCATCTGCATCCTGGCCCAGTTAAAGTGGGCACTGAAGAGTTCCCAGCAGGGGGCCAGATGGCTGGTGTAAGGCTTTGTGAGCCAGGCCACAAGGCGTAGTCTGCGTCTCCCTTGATGCATAGGGGGAGCCAGCTTATGGCGAGAGATGAATGCCCCTGCCTTTATCCACTGGCACAGGCTGGAGTTGCAGAACACACAGGTGTCATGTGCCCAGCCCGATCACCCAATGTAAAAGTCTGTGAAATGGCCACAGTGGTCAACCAGGGCCTGCAGCATAATCAACAATATCCCTTTCAGTTTATATACTTGGCTGCACTATGCTCTGGGGCCCAGATCACGATGTGGGTCCCACTGATAGTCCCAATGCAGTTTGGGAACCCCAGGGCAGCAAATATGGCTACGGCTGCATCTACATCTCACATACAGATGACCTCCATAGCAGGATGCTGTTGATGGCTGTCATGACCTGCAGAGGGAGGGGACCAACCACACACATCAGGGACTGGGGGAAGGAGTCTCTGGGCCCAGCGGAGGGAGTCCCTGGCACCTTCTTGCCTCCCCCCTCCAAGCTTGCTGGGATTCCCCCGTGAGGCCACCCCCTCAGCAGCAGGGCTATGCAAGGGTGGGATGACAAGGTCCCCCAGCGGATGGGGCTGTCACCACACCCTAACCTCAGCCCTCAAACCTCCAACCCTATTTCTCAAGAATCCCCTTTAGGACACCTCCCTGGGACTACAGCTCAAGAGTACCTTACCTTCACGAGGAGGGCCCTGCCACTGGATTTGCCCACACCAAACTGGTTTCCCACTGAGCGGCAGTTGTTGGGGGTGACAAGCTTCCACAGGGTGACTGCAACCCACTTCTCCATGGGGATGGTGGGCTACAGCCGGGTGTCCTGTCTCTGGAGAGTGGGGGTGAGCCAGACACAGAAATTCAGGAATGTTGCCTTCTGAATGCAGAAGTTCTGGAGCCACTGCTGGTCATCCCACTGCCCCATGACCAGCCAGCCCCAGATGGAACTGGTGCAGTGCCTCCAGATCTACCTGTGCACCTGGGTGGGCAGGTGCAGGTGTGACCATGCAGCAGCAGTGGCTAGGTCTTCACAGGTGGTGTCAGGCTCGCCCTCCGTGAAGAGGACGACTGACATCAGCAGGTGCTGAAGCACTTCTGTGTGGGTCCAGCGCAAGCCTGGGGACTGCTCTGGCACCATGACTCACTGGAAAGAGCTGTGTCTCTCAGAAGACAATGAAAGACTGCTCTAGCAGCTGTGCTGTCCCTTGTGGAGGTAGGCGTGCCTCAGCGTGGGCAGGAACGGGTGTCTGGGGGGTTCCTTTCAGGGTGTGCCTTGCTGGAGCTCCAGGAGGAAATGCTGGATTGCAACCTTGACTGCTGTGGTTCTGGGTGGCCATTTTGGTGAGAGCACAGCCGGGCAGTGTGGGTGCTCTCTGTGGACAGAGGGGATTGAATGAGTGATCCGCTCTGCAGTCTGGATGCAGTCTGCAAAAGTTTTGCTGGACTATATCTTCCAACAAAGTCTTCTGTCAATAAATCGCTCTAATCTAGACATAGCCTGTGGGAATCATCATATCACTTGTGGCTAAGGCAAAACACTGTTTGAGAAGTAAGGCAGACTCATTCCAAAGTATTTAGAGAATTTCAAAAAAATAGCTAAAAAAAGGTCTTCATTACTGAAGGAATACAGAAGTCAAGATTGCTCTTTTGCTGATGAAATGTTGGGCATGCCTTGAATTTTAACAGTTTGCATGGCCCTCTTCAAAACCCATTATCTCTAACTCTCTGGTGCTTCTGAAGCTGCCTCTGGTAAAAGTGTAAGCAGATATCAAAAGTGATCATCACAGAAACCAAATGATAAACTTGCCAATTTCACATCTGATCTCCTCATTCAGATTTATTTTCTCCCTCGCCTCCCTTTCGTCTCATTTGTCATTGTTCTCCTCCATCACATTAGCAATGTCTGAAGGGGCATCAAAGTGGCGGCATGCTTCACTTGCTCAGGAAATGAAGTTAGTGATTGTGGATCAAAGGTCAGCGATAGGTCCCCCCCTACTGAAGGCAACAGGAAAAGGGGGACAGATTAAAACAAGGGATATACACCGAGCAGCAGCCTTCTGTTGTTTAAGGCTAGTGTTAAAAGTGATGGCCATTGATAGAAGCTGGGAGAATGTAACTCATTAAGCCTGATTGTGCTTTATGATGTTAGTGAATACTGAGAGTGACTGAGTGGAAGGCTTCAGAGCCACGATGAATTGCAGACGGTCGGGTGTGCAAGCAGGGGGTGTGCATGCATGCTGCAGAGGACAACACCTGCAGTGCCTTTTGTTTGTTTGTTTGTTTGTTTGTTTGTTTTTTGTTTTTGTTTTTCCAGGCCTGACACATGAAAAATAAACTCTGGCTGTGTAGTGAATTTAAAGACGACACTGTAGAAAAACATCACATGGGCGGAAAGACATCCATTTGTCAATGTCGAAACAGGCCTCTCCAGACTCCACTCCACTGATTGGTTCATAAGGTATAAAACCAACTGACAATTGTAGGGACCAGTCACAGAAATTACTGATACAACTAACATTAATTTATTTAGTCGATCGCATTAAGGACAAGCTGTCTTAAAAAAAGTCTGACAATGCTTATTGCCCACTGTTAGGCATTACAACTGACAGTGTAGCCAACTCTCAGGATTCTATGACAGGGCTTGAAACATTTAGCATCTTTTTTGAAAGCCTCAGCTTCTGGAGTCATAGGCAGAGGACAGAAACTCAAGATTTTTTTTTTTTTTGGTAAGATTTAATTCTATTCCTTGTTCTGTTACATGTTGGCTTACATATTAGGTGAACACTACACCCAACTTTTTCAACATCCTGTCAGATGGCAAACTCTTGTTCAGTAGAATATAGGTCTCTTTTTGGCATCATATTTTATCTTCTGACCAACTACCCATGATATTTACATGATTTTCTGGGATACGCCAGCTTGCGTTTCTAAGAGTGGAATTTCATTTTGTTTCATGCTCATATTGTTTAACCACTATGAATTCCTTTGTATTACCTCACTCCTCAGTGATGTTTCCAACGTCTCCCAATTTAGCATCATTTGTGAATCTAATTAAGACTGTTTGCCACCTCTCTCAAATCATTAATAAGAAGTTAAATAGCACTGAATCTAACACTGGCCCCTAAGGCTTTGCTTTCTGCCCATGTGACTAGTTTTTAATCTATGTGACGTGCTCCTGGACAAACTAATTTGAATCAATTGTGAAAAAGATTTCCTGAGACACTACATATTAAATGCTTTATTAAAATCTGTTGTTGCATTATATTTATCAAATCTCCTTCATCTTCTGATTTAATGCTCCTGTGTTAAACAGAAATCATGTTTGTTGGGTACATTTTTTTTTTTTCAAATAAACCAAGTTTGGGTTTTGGTCACTGTTTTGGAATCATTTTGATGTTAACCAAAATTTATGTTAATATCCATCTGCTACTTAACCAGCCATTTCATTTTGCTTTGCAGGATAGTCATTGCTAGAATCATTAGTTTTTCTGCTGGAAATTCATACTGTATTTTTTTAAACCAGTCCTTGGGAAACCACTCAGATCCCCAGGGGTCCTCAAGAAAAACATTATCATTAATAAGCTGGCAAGTTCATTGCCAAATACCCCTAATGCACTATATGATGAATTTCATGCAGGTCTGTTGATCTGCCTATTTTCAGATTATTCCAAATACCCCTTTTACTTGTTTTTTATCATTCTTTTTAAAACACTCCCATCGCTTTCTCACTGGCCAAACCTCTTTTCTTTAGTTTTCCTTTTTACAGCTAGCCTTCACCTAACAGTTAATTAAGTCATTTTATAGTTTGCACTGATTTTGTCCGCCTCCTCTTTGTGCACCTATCTATTAGTGCAGCTCTTAACTAGTTTTTTTTTTTTTTCTTGTTCCCTTAACTCTTTTGGTTATCATGAACTCTCAGTTTTTCTCCCCTGAAGCCTATTTTTCCTCCTACAAGTCTTAAATGACACCAAAAGAGGAATAGCATCTATGTAAAGAATAGTAAAATAATTCTGTTCTGCTCATTTCTCTCTTGCATTTGCTATTTTACCTCCTTTTTGTTGGGAATAACAGCATGTTTAAAATGCACACTAGTATAGCTGGAAAGGTATCATATTAGCAACAAAAGCCACTTTGAGGCTACAGAGCTCATGTACATTACGTAGATGCCAGACACAGGTTTGCAGGGAAAATGATGCCATCTGCAGCACTGTTCCAGGACAGTCCAACAAGCAGACCTGAGTAGCAATGTTTGTATGTGTTACAAACCCTTCCCCTCTTCAGATGTCTAGTAATGCTGACCTTACTCGAATCAGGATTACAGAAGATGGTTGCCTCAAAGGAACAAGAATGCAGACAACCCACAAGCCATGTTGTCAGTCTTACAGGCAGGGGTGAAAGTAATTTAAAAATCTTTCCAGTCTGGAGGCCAGGCTGCAGGAGGGACAAGACCCCACTAGAAGGGGCGGGGAGACGGGCCTTGGCTTCTGCATCTCACTCTGTCTGAAACTGTGGGGACAGCCATGTTGGGACCGGATCTGTGGGGTGCAGCCTCACCTGTGCTCATGAAACAGACCCAACAGGTTTGACAAGTCAGGTTCTTGCTGTAAGGATTCCCTGTAAGCTGTGTATTTATTCCGAAAATCAAGAGAGATTCAAATGCCACCCAGCTCGGGGATTTTTCCTACTAGTGGTGCACATTTTCACATGCGTCAGTGCATTCACAATTATTGTGCACATGAATGGAAAAAAATCTGCATATGAATGTAGACGATAAGAGGGAAAAATCAGTCCCCACTGATTTTAGTGAGAACTGCAGATCTCCAAATGTGCTTACGTGTTTTAGAAGCACAAGTCCCGTTGAAAGTTGCCAGGATCTCACTCACCTATATATAGTTTGTATTGATAGTTTTTTAAATGTCATGACAACATCACATGCAATGTCTCCTATTAGAAAACACTTGCCCCGTTATTTTAGAAAATCTGAAATCAAATAAAATCTGAGGTGAAAATTGTCCCTTGGGTGTGGTGGAACTGGATTATTTTGGTGCTGTCCTCCTGACCTGGCTCTCAGCACCACAGAATATGCTGCAGTTTGTGGAACAAAGCTGTCTCTTTCCATCAGCCTTTCCCCTGAGTGCTGAGCCAGCGAGCTGACCTGCAGGGCTTTATGTTTTCCGAGTTCTGCTCCTTGAGCTTTCCCAGCATGCTAAAGGAAACATGACACATTAAATTACCCTTTCCCTCCCAGATGGGCTTGCCATGAGGAGGAACATCACTCCCTCATTGCTGTAGCTAGGGAAAACAAAGGAAAAAAAGTGGCATATGCAGAAGAGATGAGGGGATGGTGAAATTTGGAGAGCAACAAAAGCATTCTGAACTCAGGAGGAGATGAGAACTTGTGACAGAATGGCAGAGAGCAAGCTCTGCAGAGACAAAGAAAATGAAGTTTACCTCACTCTGAGGTCTTGTCACTTGGCAGGGCCATGGGTGGACAGGTCTGGTGACAGAAGCGAGGGTCCAACCTACTGGTGACTGGCTGGGTTCAGGTGGGCAGGGTCAATGAGAAAGGGGAGGGTGTATACCAGAGAGACAGAAGACAAAGGCGGGAGGGGTGGTGTTGTATACTGGAGTCATAAGCCACAGGCAGAGCTGGTGATCAAAACCAGAAGTCTGGAGGGGAGCAGAGTTGGAGCAGGGGCTGGAAACCCGAATGTGGAGCAGGCTAGAGCAGGGATGGAAAAAAGCAGGTGCATCTACGCTGTCCCTGACAGGTGTTTGTCTAACTTGCTCTTAAATATCTCCAATAGTAGAGATTCAAAAACCTCACCAGGCAATTTATTTCAGTGTTTAACCACCCTGGCAGAAAATTTTTACCTAATGTCCAACCTAAACCTACCTTGCTGCAATTTAAACCCATTTTTTATCCTAACTGCGGAAGTTAAGGAGAACAATTTTCCACCCTCTGCCTTGCAAAAAATCCTTTTAGATACTTGCAAACTGCTCTTATGTCTCCTCTCCATCTTCTTTTCTCCAAACTAAACAGACCCAATTCTTTCAGTTTTCCCTCAGAGGTCATGTTTGCTAGACCTTTAATCATGTTTTGTGGTTCTTCTCTGGACTTTCTCCAATTTGCCACATCTTTCCTGAAATATATTCCACCAACATTTTTCTCTTCTTAATAAAATTCCATTTCTCCAAGTTACACCTCTATGCATCAGCCTAAATAACTTCTCTGTGTTTGGTGCTTACCACCCCTTAGAAGTATGCCTATGTAGTCACAGAGGCACCTTAACCATATGTAATTCTTTCATCTCTCCTTTGGGAAACAAACAAACAAACCAACCAATCACTCTCTGAGGTCCCCTAACCATTTCTGTTGCTCTCACTGGCATTCATGGTTTCTCTGCACACAGCAACGACTGTGGATTTTGTTAATGCATTCTTTACTTCCTCTCCAACATTAATAAAGAAGATATTAAATAAAATCAGAGCTAGCAAGTCTCTCTGCTAACACCAATGTGCACCTCCCTCTTAATCAATCCTTTGTGTATGTTCCATTTTCATTCTTGCCAGAATTCCTCTCCAAGCTAGATGGAATTAACTTAGAGAGTAAGGACATGCCTACAGTAAAACATTACATCAACCCAGGTGTGCTAAGGGAGTCTCAGGTGCAGGTGTTCCTAGGCCAATGGCAGACTGTCCTCTGTCATTGTTGTTACTCCACCTCTGCAAGAGGTGGTAGCTATGTCAATACAAGAGACCCCGTGAACGATACAACGCTGTGAACACTGGGGGTTAGACAGGGTAAATATGTCACCATGAGGGGGGATTTTTTACACCCCCAAGCAACATCCACTGACATAGACATGGCCTTTGTTTCGACAACACCAAGTTAAACACTTTACAAAAAGCAGCATATCCCCTCATTTCTCCTCGCGCCCTCACACATCAACTCCTGTTTGCAGCCATTGCTGGCAAAGGCCCTTCATTACTTAGGACATAATTGTCCATGCAGATGGAATGAGGGGCAGGGCATGGGAGTAAAAGCTCAGGAGATCATTTTGGACCACTTGAAGCTAGAAATTGCAATGGTGAACCACTCAGAAGGGGTTCTTAGAAAGAGAGGCTGAGACGCTGCACAGGGGGGTTCTCGGAGAGACAGATCACATGTGGAGAGGTAGGATTGTGAGCCATTTGCACAGAAATGGCAACCAGAGTGCTGCAGTTTCAAACACCGAGATATGGTCCAAGAATTCGTCACTCTCTTCTCAACTCAATGGCCTGTAGCCAGTGTCCACTGCAATTTCACTTTGATAATCCTTTCCTTACCCCTTAATACATAGGCTTTACTTACAAATTGTACTCTCATTGTGTACGTTTGTGATGCATAGCACAGAGATATATGTAAAGGGGGTGCGCCTTGGTGCGCAGCTCTGGCTGAGCTGTGGCAAAAGCCAGGGAGGGGCTATTGAAAGAGCTGGCAGGCACCCGGGTTGCAGCAGGACAGAATCAGTGAGAAATTTAAAGTTACTTTCACCCCAAGAACAGTGCACCTCTGCAGCCCTCCCTTCCTTTACTGTCTCTTGAAGAAGACTGAAGCCATCTGCAGTGGCATTCTACTTGGGATAATTATTTTTTCCAGTGGACCACAATTGCACTCCTTCATGTAACACATGCAATGCTCTGTTCCTGTACCCAGGCTCCTGGCATTTGTGGACATGCACATTAGCATGTGAACAGTAAAAGGGGCTCAGCAAGGCAAAGCTGTCACACAACAAATCAAGAGACTCACAAGTCACATAATTTTTCTAAATGCCTATCTGCTAAAATGCACGTAAGCAGTCACCCTGCAAAACCATGGCCAACATCTCTGCAGTCCAACGTTTCCCTCTGAGGAGTTGACCTGGTGGGGACGCATTGTGGATACACTTTCCACGACGGTGCGCTGCTCATCAGGATTATTGTTGAGATGATGCAAATGGGACTGCCACAAGATGAGAATTCAAAGAAGGCTTTTTAATTATGGATATTTCTATGAACTAGTCTCCTTAAGAAAATGCAAGAAGAAATGTGTAATTTCTTTTCTAATTGGGTCACCACACCCTTACTTCTTTTAATCAATTCTTTTGATCTTCTCCAGAGTTTTAAAGCAGGCAATACAGCATGCCTAACAGTATTTTCTGTTAATGGGCTGAACTTTACTGTGGTACTGAATCCCAGCATAAAGGGAAATATACTTAAGCATAAAGAAAGCAGTTAAGAGCATGAAAATCTGAGCACTTCATTTATGCAGGGCAAAAATCACATGGGACCAAGGGCTGGGAATGGGCACTTTCTCCATGAACTAAATGAGTGGTGTTTTAAGCCACCTTATCTTTTTAAAGACTCTGTAAAATTTGCCTTAGCATGAAGGATGTGGCTGCCTATAGAGAAATGTTGACAACTCCCCTCTGAGTGCTAAAATGCTGTCAGCTGAAAAAAATGCACTGTTTGAGCAAACTGATCTAACTCTGACAGACGTGCACACCACTTCCATGTTTTCTCTCTCAAACACCTTCTACGCAACCAGGATTCTAGGCCTTTTTTTGGTGGGGTGAGGAGGAGCAGACAAGGAAATCACTAACTAAGGTCGGAGATGCTGTTTATCATCATAACATTTTCTAGCTGAACAGTTTTTCAAGACAGAGAGCAAAGTCTAAAAGATCCAGGTTATTTCCTGGTCACTGTCCCACCCGTGGCATGTGGCATGAACAAAAACAGATTAATCAAACAATTAAACAATAAATAAAGATTATACTTAGAGTATGTTTATCAAGCAGGGGGAGTCGCTATTTGTGGAGAGATGTTAAAAATATCTTTGCTTTCTCTTTTACTTGGGATACCAATAATAATGTTCATTAACTGGATCAAAGAAAACTCTGCTGGACTCATCTCAAAGGTTGAAAATCAGTTTCTCCCCCACCACAAAGAAAATAAAATTAAAGCCCTGGGAAGGGCAGCTCTTAATTATGAGAACTATAATCTACCCTATCAATGAAAGATTTTAACTGTGAAGCCAATAATGCATAAAGGAATTATGATCAGGACAACTGTAGACTTTCTGTGTCAATGACAATCTTTAATATAACTATCAAAACAAAACGCAGTCAAGTAGCACTTTAAAGACTAGCAAAATAGTTTATTAGGTGAGCTTTCGTGGGACAGATCCATAACTTCAGACCATAGCCAGACCAGAACAGGCTCAATATTTAAGGCACAGAGAACCAAAAAACAGTAAGCAAGGAGGACAAATCAGAAAAAGATAAAGTGAGCAAATTAGAGAGTGGAGGGGTGGCGGGGGGAAGGTCAAGAATTAGATTGAGCCAAGTATGCAGAGGAGCCCCTATAGTGACTCAAAGTTCCCATCACGATTTAAACCATGTGTTAATCTGCCGAATTTGAATATAAAAGCCAGCTCGGCTGCTTCCCTTTCTAGAATACGACTGTTTGCAGTTCACATGCTGGAAGTACCATAAAGGCTACTGCAAAAGGTTAGATATATCCATATAACAGCCACTGAGATGGCTTCTGTAGTGCTCCTTATACCAACCAACAATGTGCAATGCTAACTCTTCCCCAACCCCAATAAGGCGTGCAGGTGCCAAACGTCCTGAGCACAACTTCCAAAGACACTCCAGCATTGCTGAACTGTTTCAGTGCTTTTTTCACCTGTGGTTTGCAGTGCCTCTTTAAAACCATCTCTATTGTTTTCATTTGTCATTTGCCAAACACTGGAGAGTTCTCCAGAGTTTCTTCTAACTGAATGGGAGCTGCCTTGTTTGTGGCACCTGACAAAATCACTGTCAAAGCTCTGGGACTCGTATTTTTCTTTTCTGCCCTTCATTACAGGCTGCAAAGCCAGCAGGGGGAGCCCACACTCTCCTGGCCAGCATGGCCAACATTTTTAAGAACAAGATTCAGCACTGCTTAGCGGTGGATTTAAAACCTCTAAAGAACTTTAATACCCAGCGGGTAGCAATTGGGATTTTGGTGGAGTTGTGGGCTTCAGACACATCACAGGGTTCTCTCTCAGTACTTCACTCATCAGTGTGTAATATGGGAGGTTTTATCATCTGCTCCTTTTTGCTGAAGCTCTCCACTGGTTTGTTGACATGTGGCAAGAGACTGGGAAGCAGAAAATGGGCCTGATCCTGGTCTTGACCACACCTGTTCAGAAGTAATGAATCCAAAGGACTTACGCGTCTGTAACTGAGGGCAGAATTCAGCACTTTATACTAAACTTCACGCCATACAGGACTTAGTCTATATTCAAAATATCTAAGACCTTTGTAGATGGCCTGAAGAAGACCTCAATTGCTACTCCAAAGCTTGTTTCTTCAATCAACAGATCTTGGTCCATTAAAAGATATGACCTTCCCCCACCTTGTCTTTCTCATATCCTGGGGCCAACTTGGGTACAACAACAATGCAAAGAATTTTCATGCAATTTCCTAATACAGGAGGTTCTGATTTTGGGACCCAAATTGCTTGCAGTATGTAGATTTATAAATAGAAATTCACCAGGATATTACTATAAACTCTTTGGGGCAGGGATTGTCCTTGTTGTAGTGTGCCTCACACACCGAGTCTCTAATTTCGGCCTCCAGGGGCTATCATAAGAGACGTAATCATGAATAATAATATGCGTTGATTTCCTATGCATTCTATCACTCCTGTTGCTGTTTGTAACCTCCATGAGTGCCGATGCTAGTACAACACTGCTGTCCTGTACAGCCAACAGCAAACATCAGAGTTGAAAAACTCCTGACCCTTATGATCCAGAAGGCTACATCCAGGCTAAGACTCACTGCATTGTTCAGTTTGTAGAGGTGGCTCTAGTTCCAAAAAAGATGATCCCAAACATGGAGAATGATGAAGTTAAGGCCATGTGATCTACAGAGTATGCTTCAAATGAGGGGGCATCTCAGCCCTGGTCCTACCAAGAAATAAGATGTCAAAATAAAATTATTACAGAGTGAGATCTAGTTCTGAATATTTCCCTTTGTAGTATTTGTAGTAGATTTAACATTCAAATTAGCCTGAGTTATGTGAACTCAACCGATCAACTTAGCATAGATGTAGCCAATGAGAAGTAGCAGAAACGGAAAAGTGTGCTCCAAATAGCAGCACTATGGCAAGTGTCGCATTTGGCCCTGGAGTCAATATTTCATGACATATTTGTATCTCAAAATAGCAATTATAGTGCACCCATAGCCCAAAAGAAGCACAGACCATTGCAAGAGCCTTCCAGTGGAGGAAGCTTCCTACAGAATGATTAGTGACCTGCTTAGTCCTACTGTTGCTTTCCCACCTCTCCTGTAAGTCCAGAGCTAATGGGCTTCTGTGACACGTGGGGACAGATGGGCACCATCCCCAGATTTTCTTCAACAGTACTGAGCACTACAACTCTGCATTTTGATAGCTAAACCTCAGCTTCCCTCAGGTTTTCAAGGCAGTAGAATTTTGTTTAGATGAAGTTGGTCAGGGTGACTATCTCTGCTGGAGGGTTTTTCATACGGAGGGGACCCAGAAGAACATGTTATTTTGTGTTCAGGAGCCTACATTAAAATGATTAATGCACAATGCACTTACTGTGGAGGAATTCTTTCAGCTGCATAAGCAGCTTAAGGAAAAAAAAACAGAGGTAAGAGATAAGAAACCATTCATGTGGAAGTAATTAGTTGTGAACACACTGTGGCAATAAGTGGTGTTCTTTAGAATAACACACAGTTAGGATCTGCAGAAAATATGCCTCACTAAGAATGGTCATTAGTCCTTGGGCAAACATGACAAAGCACACCGCAAGCAGCAAGCCAAAGGTCTCTCTCATTTATTCACCACTACCCCTGATGCCTGAAAGTGCCTCTTATGAAGCAAGGTTACACTATTCTCTGAGGCAGTCAATTTCTTCCAGGTGCATTCAAGAGACCCTTAGCTGAGGATGTCTTTGTTCACAAACCACGCATTATTTGTTTCCTTTCAAACACATCTTAATTGGAAATCAATTTTGCTTTTTAAATTGCCATATTTGAGCAACTACTAAATTACTACCATCAGGTAAATCCAAGGTATACAAGAAAGGAAAATCAAATCACTGAGGAGGTTCTGGGGTTTGGCTTTCATCTGGGGATGAAGGAAAAGCTTTTTATCTTTGAGACTGCAGCTAACGCCTTGGCTTAGTCATCGTATCTACAAAAAGCCAAAATGGAAACAACCGGATAGGTTTTTGGGAATGAGTGGCATGTTCTGCTCAGGGTAAGGGAGAGGTTTCAATGAGCACAAAACTCTGATGAGGCAAGAGGCCAGAAAAAAGGGAACACATGTCTTGACTATGGGCTGGGTGGACAGGGCAGTGATCGGTTCAGCATGGAGTCAGTTTATCACATCAAGTACAGATGTGATAAATTGACCACCAATCTCTCTCCCACCAGCTCTAGTACTCCACCTCAAGAAGCAGCACAAGAGGAGTGAAGCACAAGCACACGGGATTGAAAAAACCACTGTAAGTGGACCAAAGAACCTTGAATTCAGCTGCATCATTCATGTAGCTGTAGTTATGTAATGGAGTTGCCTTTCCCTCAGCAGCATAGACCAGCCCAGAGAGGGGGCAGTGTGAAAGGTTACAGACAACCTGAGCTGGGATTAAATGGCTCAGTCTCTGAGTCTGTGGAACTGACATTCTTTAATAAACTTGATAGCTATAACTGTGAGCATTCCACCCTATGTCCCTGTGACCAAGTAAAATGATTACATATTTAATGGAATAAACTTTGGAACTGTAAAACCACCCCAAAATGTATGTTTAAATGCAGAAGTTCACGGAAGCCTTGAATGACAGTATGCCTTGAATGAGAGCCAGACCACAGTAAGCTTTTGTGTTGTGAATGCCAAGTATTTAAAAATCATTGAGACCTCCAAAATCATGAAACTGACTTAAAATCATGAAAATTTAAAAAGAATACTAATAAATGTTGGCTTCTTTTTATCTGCTGACTGGCTTTCAGTGCTTTGGGAGTCATAATGTCCAAGTTTTCTCTGGAATCATGAGATTTAGAAACTTAAAAACAGAAACAAAGCAAAAACAAAACCAAAAACCCCTACAAAAACAAATCTAAGGATCTCACATAACCACAGTAGTCCAGTAACTGAGGTTTTAAGAAACTTGCAAAATACCAGAAAGACTTACAACAGAATCCTGGCATCTGGCAACTATGAAGTTTTACTTTAAAAATACAGAATTCAAAACTGTTCTCATATTTTTCTAAGGGCCATGAACACCTGGTGGCGGGCAGGGGGAGTAAATATATGAAAAAAGCCAAGCAGCCTGTCCAGTGCCCAATCCTGCAACCCTCTGACCCACATGAGACTCTAGTTCAAGAAAGGGCTCCAGAATCACTCCAGTATATCATTTATGTCACACATACAGGATATGGGGTCAGGAAGAGTCTTTGGAAAGGGAGTATTGTCTGCAGCCTCAAGTGTGGGACAGATGGGGCAGTTGCTGAGTGAACCATTTATGATGATTTACTGCAATCAGTGTTCCCTGTTAGTTGAGCACTTGGGTAGCCATTCAGGAAAGGTTAAAGTGCCACCCACCTGATTAGCCGAGCACAAACAGCCTTCCACAGCTGGCAGCATGGTGGTGCACATCCATACATGCCTTGGTGCATTTAACAAATTTATTTCACACTTGGATGGAAAAATGAGATGGAACACTGCCTGCCACCTTCCTTTTAAAGGACACCTCGTGACTGAATGTTCTCTAAGTCTCACTGTGAGCCAATCAAAGTACCTGCCAAAGGAGTGCCGTGCTCCCATTTGTGAGTCACATACTGAACAGGTGACACAAAGAGGGTACACATTTGCAACATGGTCCTTCAACAAATTCACAGACTGCAAGGCACGAAGGAACCACTGTGGTCATCTGGGCCAACCTACTGTGCAACACAGGCCAGAGACCGGCCCCAAAATAATTCCAAGGGCATATCTCTTAGAAAATACATCCCATGTAGACTCACTCATTGCCAGTGAGAGAGAATACACCACAATCCTTGGCAAATTGCCACAGGGCTTAAGTATCCTCACCTGCAAAAAGGTATGCCTCCCTTCTAACCTCGATTTGTCTAGTTTCAACTTCCTACTATTGCACTGTGCTAGACCTCCCTCTGCTCGGCTGAAGAATCTGTTATCCAACCTTTGTTCCCCATTTGGGTATTTATAGACTGTGGTCAAGTCACTGCTGAACGGTTCCTTTGTTAAGGTAAAGAGACTGAGCTCTTTCTCTCCATCACTGAGAGGCAGCTGTGGGAAACCTGCAGCCCTGGCCACTGGTTTGCCTAGATACATCTTTCAGGGCTTGCCCCCATCCACTCCCCGCAGTGGGGAGCCCACTGTGCCCCCACGTGGCTAGGGTGTTAATACCGGCACCCTGCTGAGGTGGGGAGAGCCCTAGGCCTCACGAACCAGATCCTGGAAAGCTGGAGCCAGATCGAGCCGGCAGGCTCTGCCTGGCCGTTTGTGTGCGGGGGGGAGGGAATGGCTCTACACATCGCCATTCCCCCTGCTCACAGCAGTGGGGTGGAGACACCAGTGCAGGGAACTGATTGCCTGGAGCCTTTCCCCTGCTGCTCCCACACTGCACATCCCCACCTCCACCCACCTCCCACGGGTCCTCATTTTGCTGCCCCGGTGGGGGCGGGGGGAATCCACAAACTCAAGTCACTCCAGGTCCTCAGAAGAGTAAATCGGGCTCGGGGGAAGCCCTGAAACTTGCCAGGACAGAGCTGCCCGTCCTTCAGCTATACAGTCGTTCTTGGATGAATTACTTTACACTCAACTGCATCAAAACACAAATGATTTCCTCGCAGCCAGGTGACCCATAGCATCTGTCCTCTTCATTACTGACTACTCCCACAAACTGTGTCATCTACAAACTTCAGTGGTGGTTTCTTTGAGGTCATTGTAAAATATGTTAATGAAGGTAGCTGAGAACCAGTCCCTGCAGGATCCCGCTTGAAGAAGACCCACCCGACGACAACTCCCCATTTACAATTACATTTTCAGATCCATCCCTGAGCCAGTTTTAATCTATTACGTGTGTGCTGTGTTAATTTTACACCTTCCTGGTTCTTTAATCAAAATGTCACGTGGTACCAAGTCAAATGCCCCACAGAAGTGTTTAACATCAACACGATTGCCTATCAGGGGATCATGCCATCTCTTAATGTTAGCTTGGCAAGATCTATTTCCCATACACTAAGATTGCATTGCCTTAATGCCATTACTCTCCTTTAGCTCCCCATAACAGCTGCTCTCATCTAAGATTAACATCAGAGCCACAAGCCTATGATCTCCTTGGTCATCCTGCTGACACTTTTAAAAAACTGGCACAACATGAGCTTTCTTCCAGCCTTCTGCAACTTCTCCAGTGCACCAAAGCTTACTGAAAATCAGCAGTGACGGCCCAGTGAATTACTTTGCCAACTCCTTTAAAATTCTTTGGGGCAAGTTACATGGGTCTTTCGGTTTAATAACATCAAACTTCAGTAGCTTCTATTTAACATCTTTCAGACGTGTACTGATGATATGGAAAGAGCGTTATCACCGTAGGCTGAAACTGTGTCTGTTGTTTATCCCTGTCCAGTACAGAAGCCTTTATGAAACACTTCTGCATTTTTTGCATTATTCAACCGTTCTCCCATTTCTATTTAGCAATGGGCCAACACCATAACTCCTTAGTTTTCTTAGCTCCATTAGTTATGCACTTCCCCTTACGTTTCCTATGTTTGCAGGGGCTTTATCCTTCAACCAGCTGTGCCAGTGAGTGGAGGAGAGGCAGCGCCTTGCAGGCTCCAGCACTAAACCAGATCTAAGTCCCTTACAGAAGAGGTGGACCAGCCAGGAGGATGGTTAGGAATATTGTGCAATTCAGCTTACAGAAAGCAGCAGAAAGGCTGTTCAGTGACTCAGCAGGCCAGTAGTTAAACCCAAAGGAAGCAAAACAGAAAGAATGAAAGAGCAACTGCCAGAGTTACTCTAATTTGTCGTCAAAGGAAACCTCTGAGGAGAGACCTGAAGATAGACCCTGTCCAGCACAGACAATAGAAACATGTATATATAACGTAATGTCAGGAAATAGTATTAATATATTTTCAAATGGATGCTATATTACAAATAGGATAAAACCCAAACCTTTCATAATTCATAAGCTATGTAGAATATAATGAAATTGCACTATTATTTAGCAAAATCAGTTTTGCTATTACAGTATATGTATCTACCCATACATACTGGAAGTCATTAATACCTGAGTTATTAATGGAACACACTGCAGCCATATTAATGTTTTGACAGTCTGAGTTACGCAGCAAGGGAGATTACAGACGACACAAATAAATATCAAGGAGACCTTAAAACATGTGGGTAATACCAGACTCTGATTGAACTGACAATTAGATAAGTGACAAACAAGCTGCCTTCACTCTGAGGAAAGACAATGTAGCCCAGTCTGAAAGACAAAGGGCCAGGTACTCTGCTGGGGCAAACTGATGCAACTTCACTGACTTCTGCTGAGCTGGACCCATTTACACTAGCTGAGGATCTGCCCTTATCATGCCAGCCTGGGACAAGAACAGCTATATAAATGGTAATGAACTGTATTCAGCGGGGAAGAAACCACTGTGTATGGAACGCAGAAACTGATACTTTACAGCGATTTCTCACACAATACTGAAGCTTACAACACAGTGACTGACGGTAACAATTCACTTCTGTGTTACCATTGACCCAGAACCTTGAAAGTTGGTGCTCTAGTTTATTATGGGGGGACTGGGGGCATGGGATGGAAATCCAAATGTGAACTTGTCATCTTTCTATTCAAGGTCAGCAAAGCTCAGCAGACTTTTATTATTTTAAATGAGGTTTAATTTAAATGCTTTTTTGAGCTAAAACAATAAAATTGTTTCAATTTGTTCATTATGAATCACTGGTTACAGCAGGGAAAAGAAATTAGACAATGCTGTCAGAGTCACCACAAAGTTAACATATTGAAACATTTATTTAAACAATACATTAATTGCTTCCAGGATGGGCCCCTACTGAATATGAGCTCTCTGACACAAAGAAACCACGGGACAGATAATGCAGTGGTTTGAGCACTGACCTGCTAAACCCAGAGTTGTGCGTTCAATCTGTGAGGGGGTCATTCAGGGGCGTGGGGCAAAGATATTAATAAAAATAAAAAAAAGTCAGGGATGGTGCTAGGTCCTGCTGTGGGGGCAGGGGACTTGACTCAATGACCTCTGAAGGTCCCTTCCAGTTCTATGAGGAAGGTATAGCTCCATAGGTTTTCTCTTCTTAACTTTTAAATAGGACATCAGACGTCAATAGTCCTATTTATCAAATTCTGGCCAAGAACATTTTTGTACACTGCTGGTATGTATGTCTATCTGAAGGGTTGGCAGCTGTCAAGTAGCACAGGTTGAACGTCTCTAGTCTGGCACTCTCGTCCAGCAACATGCGCAATCTGATATGAGTTTAGTTCGGCAGAGGACCACTTATCACGGGTATGGCCAAGTCTACCCTGATCTCATCAAGTTTGTTTACAGCCACCAGTCCTGGCTCTCAGTGTTCTGTGCTGCTATTTTAGCTCTAATTTACCCTTAATGTCCTCTTACAGCCCAGTGAGCAGTGGAAGTATTGGTAATGCTCCTAGACAATATTGACCTCCTGTGGTCCAGCAAATTTTCTCATCCAGTACTGGTGAGGTCCTGAGGGGGCCAGACTAGAGAGGTTCAACATTTAATTGTATAGGCACATTTTGGTGTCAGTAGTTACCTTTTTGATTCTCTGGCCCTTATCTCCCAGTTGCAGACCAGGGGTCTGGAATTCAATTAAAGACACAATTGACAAAGTAGTAACATGGACAGAAAAGAACAGTAGATACACTCACTTGGAGGTGGAGTGAAACAAGAAAAACATCATGCCTCTATCAGGATACAAAATGTGAGACAATGTGGACAGCTCACATCTGAACACTAAAGTGACAGCAGCAGACCAGAGAGGACCCAGGAGCTGAGGTTTTGATCCCACCTAAGGGCCCTCTGTTTTCACTTCATGCAGAGACTCACTTTCTAATGGAAACAGCATTGCAGAGCACCTGTCAGGGTCCTTCGTGTGGTGCAAGGAGTGTTCTACCCTGGTTAGGCCCTTCCAGATCTGGGACTCAGAGAAACATGTCAGAAGGATGGAGACATAACAACGGTAAGGCCTAGTGGGATGATTACTAGGATACTTTATTAGACTGGATTTTACACTAATTCCCTTTTATCTGCTTTGATCGCCTCTCAATCTTGTAATCAAAATTCCAGTATTATAAGTGGAGCTGGCCATGCTGCCTGTTATTAAGGTTTCTTGGCAGTTCCCATTATAAAACCTTTTTGCATTTGCTTATTACTTTGCCAAAATTTGACCATTTAGGCTAAAATTTTCCAGGCTGGATGTCTGCCTGAGGCTCAATTTGTCAGGGAAGTTTCAGCCACAACAGCCTGGCCATTCCAGGGCACAAGGTGAGGGGAAAGCACATTGTTTTGACAGGTTAAAATAATTCTTACAATTGTTTAATTGAGACACCCCAGACTCTTCACACTTTGCAGCCAGGATGTGAAATTTGGCAGGAGGAGGGGCCTTTGTCTCAGCAAAGTGACATTTTCTGTTCCTGTGAAAACCTATCCACATTTGGTAATGCTGTAAGATTTGACAAAAATCTCAGCTCGCACATGCCCTGAAAGCAGCAAGTTTGGACCAACTGGTAAAGCTGAGTGATCACACCATCAGGGTTCCTGCGGTTGATGCATCGGCCGAGGCTGTAGTCCTAACTAGCTTCTCAACTCACCAGCTTTCAGCAGGCATTGGGTGCAAGCTGCTGTCCAGGAACTCACAGGCCTGGCAGCAAAATGTAGCACATCACAGCAGCATCCTGAATGCATACTGCCAGCATACCTACTGCAGCTCAACTAACAACTCCCTGGACTGCCGCCCTGCAGCATTTGGGCTGTTCCTTGGAGCTCTTTCCTGGGTCACAATCTGCTTCGCTTATGATTTATGTTTAGCTCCACTGGCCACCAGTATCTCATGCTTCCTTCCCCAGCATTTGACACACTCCACTGCAGAGTCTCTGATTAAGTGTGTTTGCTCCCCTTGCTGGTTAATTGCTAGTGTGGTGCAGCCAGCCATCAGAAAACCTGGCAAAGGCTGCAGCTACTGTTAGATGCCAATCTTGCCATATGAGCCTAAAGTGGCAGGCCTGCCTCATATGTAGCAAAGTTTAATATTAGCCTGTAAATAAAGTCTGGCCTATCACGGTCAGCTAACTCTGCCTCCAGTATGGCCAGAGTGAAACACATAAGATCTGTTCCCACGGCGGAGCTGATGGGTTTGTTTTTACATTAATAACACGGCCGCATCATCTCTGGGCACACACACAACACCTGATGTATCAAGCAGGGATTCCCTCCTGTCAGGCCTCTCAGGATCGTGGGGTCGGGGTGGTGTGAGGGGAGCGAACATGAAGACCCATTAGTTCATCCCACATGACTACTTCCTCCTTGCCAGCAGTTAAAGCTAGAGAAGAGTGAGGGGTCTTACACTGTGACTTAATGCTCTGCACACTCAGTCAGGAAAGCACACGGCATAGGGCAGGGGTGGGCACGATCCAGCCCAACACACTGCCAGATCTGGCCCTTGGCCCGCCTCAGGCACAGAGCAGCAAGCTACTGCTTTAAGCATCTGCCTGCTCCATGTAGTTCTCTGCTCCAGATATCATGGGAAGGTTCACGTGCTACTACTGTCCCCTTGCAAAAACTCGCAGCTCTCATTGGCTGGGATGGATCTGGAAAGGCCTAATCAGGGTAGAACACTCCTTGCACCACACTAACAACCCCGACAGGTGCTGTGCCGCACTCTTTCCATTAGGGTAAAGGAAGTCCACCAGTGAAACTATAAAACCTCAGGTTTGTGACAGAAGGCACAAAATGGCTCTCTAGCCTGGTTGGGGGAGGAAAGGGACTGGAGGAGTAGGAAACAACTCTCTACTTGGGCTAAGCCTACCCTGATTTTAGGAGAAAAATCCATGCCTCATCTACAGCAAGACAACCACTGTGTTCCTCTTTGGCACCAAACAGTCCAGCAAATGGGTGTAAATTGGAGCTGTTTGGAAAAAGGAATTTCCGGGCCATGGGAAATTCTGACATTGAAATATTTCTTTTCATTGAGAATTGTAATGAAAAAGTCAAACTTACTCACAGTGTGGAAGTCCTAAACAAAATGAAAGAAGAAGAAGAAGACGACCTGGAGCAAGGGGAAAAATGTATCTGTGTCCCACAATATCACCAGAAGATGCCAGGAAACATTAAAAAAAGAGCACCAAGCCTACCTCAAAGTGAATGGAGAGGTGGCAGGGAATAGCAGGAATGAATAGTGTTTGTATCTAACATAATAAACACATTGTGCACGAATTCTGAATAGAAAAACAAAACATGGGCATCTGTAAGGCTGCCAGGCAGGTACGGATCTGAATAGCAATATATTAAATCGGACCACCCTGGGAACTGACCTAGTTTGCAAAACCCATTTTTGCCCAATGTATATTTACATATTAATTCCCACAGGTTATAAGTTCATGGCAATTCTTCCAACTTTATGAATTGCAGTGTGGTCTTATGCTCCCTGTCTGATTTAGGCTCTTGAAAGATGAGTTATCAATGGCAAATTGGTCCGCTATTAAACTTTTTAGAGATGCAATTATATCCCTTTCCTAGCAAGCAATCCTCTTGAAAGCTTTCTAGAGGGCAGTTGAAGACAAGGTTGAGGGGTGATTTGATCACAGTCCATTAGGGTTGGCCCAATTTGTGCATGTATGTAATTTTTATGGATGATATCAGTGGCTATTTGAAAGCTTTTCACAATGGAGGAAAATACACACATTTAAAAAAATATGGGGACAAAGCCAAACACATACCTAATAAGAGCAGACGATGAGATTCCAAGGTAAGTTTAAGTAACTGATAAAACACAATTTGACAATATTACATGTCAAAATGCACAAAGTAAATATCCTTATATCAAATTCGGATGAATTTTCAAGCAGCATTTTTCTCATTTATCCTGTCTGTAAATTTCAGTTATCACTGATGAATACTTACTTGGTTATATTTTTATTTTATTTTATATTTGTGTGTGTTTAAATTGATGTTTACTGATATTAAATAGTAAAAAATAGAACATCTCTAAGTATCTATGTGGGGAACAGAGAGATTTTCAATTGAGAAGACAAATGGATAACCCAGTCAAGTGGCTAGAATCTGAAACTACTCAAATTCAAACTGCAGATAAGCTACCAATATTTAACAATGAATGAATGAATGAATGAATGAATGATTTCTTCACAAAAGATTTAATTCAGGGAAGTCCTATGGCCTGTGATGTATTGATTAGGTAATCTGAATGGTCCCTTCTGACTTTACAAACTAAAAACCTTTTCATAATAACATTAATTTAGCTAACACCATTTATGAGATAACATTTTTATGAAAGAAGGAAACCAATCCACAGCAATAAACATTTGAGTCAAATGTTAGAAGTGTTCTTGAACATTCCTATGAAATCACAGAGGGACATAAAGCAGCTGTCCTGAGCACAGGTACTTTCCTGAATTGGGGATGGTAATTTCAAGAGCACTATTCAGATATTTAAAGAGCATGTGCATGAGGACTTTACTGGACTGGGACCTGAGATCCTGATCCACTGTAGAATGAAAAGTGTTCAATAGTTTTCAGTGGGCACTGAGATCCTCCTGGATAAAGAGCCAGCATGCAAAGTGATGACTAAAGAGGGAAGAAAAACAAATAAAGAGATTTCCTAAGTGCTTTGAAGGAGTTTTTAATATTTTCTTCCTACTAGCTCCATTTTTCATTCTTTAAAATTGATCTCAAGCTCTTCTGCTGTTGTTTAATAAGCAAGTGTTTGTCTAATGACTATTTTTTGTACTCTTGTCTGTAATTCAGGAAACTTGAGCACAGCTGAGATAAATGTTTACATACTACAAAGCTCAAATGAAAGAAAAATCAATGCTAAGTTAAATTGCCCATCTTAAATTTCAATTGAAGAGCCACCAGAAATACTCAATAATTGAAATTCAATTAATTTTTAACTATTAAGATGGAAGGACAGAAATCCTTTAGAACACCAAAAGGGCAGCTATGAAATGTTTGCTAGTTTACTTACATAGATCATCACTGCTATGAGTTTCATTCACGTTTTCATTAGACTTGCATAGACGCTAATGGACACACACACACACACACACACACACACACACACACACACACACACACACACACACACACACACACACACACACACACACACACACACACACACAGAGAGAGAGAGAGAAAGAGTTTTCAAGCGATTAATTGGTAAAAGTGCTTATCAAGGTTAACCAATTTAATTCTCATTCTGCAAAGATTCTTTGGGAAAAAATAATTAAAAAAATAATTACATTCTTTCCCCTTACAATGAAAAACTGTTGCCTCCTTTGATGACTGACCTCGAAATGGGCAACCACTCATTTTTATTGTGAAGAATACAACAACAGAATACATGTACCCTGCACACAGGAGGTAAAATATATGTTCTCTACGCAGAGGAAGTGTATTTGGCGATTTATGGGGAGAGGTGGTACATCCATTACCTTATGCGGGTCATGTGCGTGGGACTCTGTTACATGTAGAAACACGTATTGTAAAGTGATCTTCTATCTAAAAGCTCTGAGGAGGACTGAGGGCTCCTTTCAACAAGCCACAACACAGCAGCTATACATGGCATGTCTTAATGATTAATTAAGTCTCCGGAGACCTGCGTCATATATGTTAAGAGCCCCTGTAAAACCTGATTCCTCCAGTCCATCACTTCTTTTGATACAGAATGCACATGAGAAACACTATTATCGGTTTATTTGCTTTTCTAGAAATAGTCTGAGACTCAAGCTGTGGGGTGAAGACACTGAAAAGCAGGAACTGTTCAGTGTGGGAAAGGGCTAGAAGGCCTAGATGGGAAAATGCCCCTCCAGCCCCACCCAGCCAGCACGCTACTGGACCTTGAACTGTGCACAGGATGACCTCTTACTCTGGAGGCATGAATGCCTTCTCTTCTTGCCACCATGTGAGGTCAGGAGAACCCTCCACAGAGGAGCCAGACAGACACCAGGCAGGATAAGCAGTAGAAGCCGGCCCCCTGTACATTCAGAAACCTTTCTCTGCGCTGTGCCAACTACCTGTTTGTTCCAACCTGCCCCTCTTCCACGATGTTCTTGGTGCTTCTTTACCTCACACCCCTCGACAAACTCTTCTCCTCATCCTGTGTCCCTCACCCTCACCTTCCAGTTACTTTATCCCCTTAAAAATGTGGAAGTAGCATGTATTTGCTGCCATCCCATCAGCCATTTGTCTGGTGCATTCTACTTCTTTCTCCACATTGCCTCTCTTTGGTCTATTTATACTGTAATATATCTATAGCAGGGTCCCCTGCATTCGTACAGCACCTAGTACAAGGAGACTCCATTCTGGGTTGGTCTGTAGGCTCTGCCATAATGAACAATTTAAAATATTTCAAGAGAATGGAAGGCACTGATACTTTGTCTAATTTATCTTGTCACTTTGTGATGTGCTTCCTACATTTCTGATTATTAATTGCTAAGGTCATTTTATTATATACCAGCCTATTTAATGTTATATTGTGTCCAACTGTAATCTTATTTTCATCCTTTTTACAAAGCTATGATAAATTCTGTACAAAGAATGTCCTGTGTGGCATCCTTTGGAACTGCATCCTCTGCTGAACATTACTGTCCTGGTAAAACATGTCTCAGTAATGTTCTATGTAAAGTTACATGAGTCTACTGCATGATATTACTAAATTAAGGAAAATGGGCACAGAGAAAGGGGTAGCCAATACCTCCGCAAGGTGTCAGTGAAGTCCAGTGGGCTTTCACAGAATTAAACCACTATTCTTTGGCAGAAAAATGGGTGTAAATAACATTGGCAATGAAATAGCTGGGAGCTGCATTGTAAACAGATGGGGTGTCACCTGAACCACAGCTCGAGATGACCATCAAGGAGGGAGGAAGGTGTAAGACTAGAGAACACAGATTAGCTCTCTCCTCCTCTCCTCTATGCTCACAGGAGCAATGCTGCATGAAGAAAAACTCACCTGGAGAGGCCCTGTCCAGGAGGGCTCATAGCCAGTAACTGATGACAGCAACCCCTCATTAGCATGCTGCTCTGTCAGAGGGCTATAAAGCACGTGGCAGGAAGCAGATTAGCACTTTCCAGGCTTGTTCTCAGACACAGCCATGAGAACCACCAGGTTGTCTTCCTCTGCACCTTGGAACGGAAGAGCTCTAGACCAGAGGGCTGGGCTAGGCGCAGGGCAGTAGCACAGGGGCAATGACAGCCTGATGCTAGGCTGGTGTTTGTGCTCAAGACTGGAAAGGACTGTTTTGATCACTGCATGTTCTACTTCCTGTCAAACAAGAGCAGGGTGAAAGCACTTTGGGAAGAACAAGTTTGAAAACCTGGGGTAGTTGTGACAACAAGCTACAGAACAATTGCCTAACGATATAGGCAAGCCAGAGAGTCTGTCTACACTGCAGTGGATGCCCAAGGATACAATGGCTTGAGTAAGATAACCTGTGTTAGGAGGTCCTGGGCCTGAGCATCTACACTGTATTTAAACCCTACCCTAGGATGTTACTAACCTGTGCTGAAACCTAGGACTCTGGCCTCCAACCTGCAGGTGCACCTTGAGTCAAAGTGACCCCTGCCCTGAAACATGTGCACTCCAGCCCAGGGAGCAGGGTGCACTGTGGGAAACCTTTACTGCCTTCTCTGCATGTTACCAGGAAGCAGCTTGCTGTGCAAAAGGCTTTATCTTCTCTCTCCCCACTGCACGCCCTGGAGGCTCTCTGACTGTGTGCACGTAGTTGACTGACCAGAACAGGATGAGTTAACAGCGAGTTGAGTGCTGCCGATCGCCAGGGTGGGAGGGGGCTTCCCTTTTCCATAGAGCAGACTGCTGATTGTTGGGCTACAGAGGACTAAGGAGGATTTTCTAAGTACATTCCGTAGACTTCCAGCCAGCCAAAGGAGGGCAGGGGTAGGGGGAAGGGAGCAGCTGCCCTGATGCCTGGCATTTCAAAGGAGTCCGGAGCTCCAGCGGCCACAGTGGCTGCTTTGGCAGTGGCTGCAGCTTTGGGCCCCTTCTGAAGTGCCACTGCAGCACTGTTCCCCATGGCTGGGAGGGAGGCAGCACTCTGAGTCCAGCGGTACTGACAGTACAGAGCCAGGCCCCACATCCCATTTTGCCCTGAGGCCCACAATGGCTGTCAACCCCCCATCCATAGACTTGACTGATCTCATATTGATTTCTCTACTTTCTTACCTACTCGTACAAGAGACTGGACCTCATATGACCAGGGGAGTGGAACAATTCTCTTCTGTGTCGTGTGAGCCAGCTGGAGAATTACGCGTCAGTACATTGTCTGGAAGGAAATGCTGCTTGTGAGTGGTTATGTCCTGCTTGCCGTCAGTGATGGCAATGTGTGCTGGACCCGGCGAGGAGGACAGCTGACCCGTACAAACACTGTGGCAGACAAAGAGAGAGGGATTGTTCACTGTGGGGGCTCTGCTGGATGGCTCACGGTGTGGGTGCTAGAGACAGAACGTCATTCTCTGACAACATGCGCTGTCTATATTCCCTGCTCAGGGTCTTGGAGCCAGCTGGGGTAAGACAAGACTAGCCAGAGATCTGACTGGACCCAGGCACCTAGCTGATGTGCTGGTTCTTCACTTTCTTTTTTACAAAACATCTTTTAAATGAGCGGGTCTGAATTCCTGCTTCTCGGGTGAGTCAGAAATGAAATGCCTCCAATGAACCAGCTTGTGGGCACGGAGCATTCTTCGCATTTGTCTGGTGCTCATTGTGTTTGTTCTGGAGATGAATAGTTCTGAATGAATATTTTTAGCACTACTTATTAAAATTCATCTCTTAAAATCTTGCTCTGCATTGTTAATTATCATCTCCATTACCACTGGCATTCTGAAGCACTGTACCATGGATTTCCAAGCTCTGAAAAATAGCAAACAATCAAGAAGTTTTAACATCTGGTGCAGCTAGTTGTGGGTTAAATGGCTCAGTGGATAAGTGAGCACTTCGGGCTGAGTCAGCAGGCAGCTCTGTGTCCCGTGAATGAAACACAAGGACTGTAAATAATTGTCTTGGGACAGCACTCTCCTTTTGGGTAAAGGAGGACACAAATCAGGCCTCCTGAATACCATTCTTGGCTCTGTCAGTGACCTGCAGTCTGAGCTTAGGCAGCTCAATATCTTTGCACCTCATTCACCACATCTGTAAAATGGGATGAGTATTATTTTATGCACTTAGCAGGGCTGTTGCAGAACTGCATTCACTTCTGCAAAAGACTCAAATTTCCAGTAAAAAGATAACTCTCCAAGACACCAGCTGTCACAAGATGCAGGGCAGCTTTGCAGACGAAACATTCCCAAAGCTCTGTGTTGGGTGCCCCCGGTGCCGCTGTCCTTGGTACTCAAGAAAAAGGGAGCAAGTTAAACACCATCTTCATGCCTGCACCTACAGAGAGTTTTAACCAAGTAATTCTGCAAGAGCCACAGGACTGAGTATCTGTCAGCAACAGTTAGTCTCTTGAACTTCTTGATTCCCAAATTGTGGTACCTTTAGCTATGTTTTCCTCAGATCTGGAGACTGACGGAGATTCTTCTACTCCTCATCCAGCCTTGCTGGGGCACTGGCATCTGAAGGAGGTTTTATTTCTGAGAGTGTCTTTTTCTCTAGAACAGAGAATTCTCACTTTCTGCTTTCAAAAGCCAAGTGGCACCAGTCTCCACTCATCACCCTGTGAGCACAATGGACTTGGACCTAAGTTCCAAGACCGACCAGGATAGCATTTAGAATAAGATTAGGGCTTCATGTCATATTGCCAAGAGGTCACTTAGATTCCACTTACACCAACCATGCCAGAGAGTTGGTCCCATATTGTTTGTTCTAGTGGGCACCTCTGCCCTGGTCAGTCTAAATAATGACTCTCAAGTGACAGACAAAGAGGAAGATGCAAAGAGGTGTGTAAAGGCTCTAACGGCCATCGAATCTGTCCTTTCAACTTCTGCCTCTCCGAGTGGCCATGACTGCTCGTTCCTCCTCCTCTTCTGACACCTTAAAAACCCTTCTGGACAGGTGAGAACACCTATCAAAGGAACTTAACATACTAAACAAAGAGCCCATAAGTCAACAGTGGGCAACCTGTGGCCCACAGGCAACATGCGGATCACTAGGTATCCACCTGTGACCCATGGACTCTCTGTCTGCCCCCTTCCCAACATGCCTCTCACACTGGGGCAGCGGAACCCCACACGTCCTACTCTTCCACTCACTCCCATCACTTTCAGAGCACCACAAATCAGCTGTTGGCAGCATTCCAGCCCTAGGAGGGATGGAGAGGTGCACGAAGTGGGGGGAAGATGGTCTGCAATGACAGGTCTGCAAGTGACAGGAGGAATTCCGAGGGGCTGTGGGCTACTGCATCCTGCTGAGGTGAAGGAGGGGCTCTCATGCAACCCACTGACTCTTCTTGGCTTCTCACTGCTGTCATAAGCCATTTGACGGGGAAGATCATCCTCCTGTCCACAAGACAACCTAATCTGCACCTTCCTAGTCCTCTTTTTTGGCACTGCAGGTACACAAAAACAAAGCCTGTGATGTGAAACAGCACTGTTAAAACACTGGAACACACCTTCCATGGACATTGGATGGTTGGTCTGTTAGCTGTGCACTTATACAACATAAAAGTGAAACACTTACAGGATGAAACCCTGATGTATTTGCTCAGCTTTTATTCAGCACTTACTCAGACAAACCTTCCATAGTCACTGGACATTTTCCCTGAGTACTTCAGGACTGGGTCCATCTTGGATTTCTGTTGACTATAGACCAAATTTAATTTAATCATAAGATAATCTCAAATATTAGAAAAGAAAAACATGATGCTACATGCTACCAAATATCCATACAAATTCAAATCAACTGCAATAGCTATCTTGTTTTTTCATTTTGTGGTGACTGGTGTATTTGCGTGTAAGGGAGGAAACAGATGACAGAGACTTAGTTAAAAGAGTTGTGTGCATTAGACCAACCCAGCGATGGTTCATGAAAACAGAATTTCTTCACTATAACTACATTTTTTCCCTTGATTAAAGTACTCTGAACAGAAATGAAACGAAGGAAAATTTCACTATACTCGGGGGGGGGGGGGGTTCAATTTAAACAAACTTGCGCTGTATAAGCAAACTGGATATTTCAGGATGGGGGGGATCACTTCTCTTCTGAAGTCTCACAAAGCTATCAGCTCTTTGTGGCTCAGAGGGGAGACAAAAAGAGAAGAAGCAGAAGATCTGAAAACTACAGAAGTTACACAGAGGCCTTGACACAGGGTGGACAAGTCACATGCATTCATGCCTGTTGGTGTTGGCCTAGCAGGCTGCCATTCATGCTTGCCTTGAATAGGTGGAATAAATTATCAGACAATGGACTGACTGGGCATTAGGTAGCTAGACAAGGCTAAAGAAAAGCTTTTCTTCTGCGTGTGCTCTGGAAGGACACTGAGAACAGATTGAGGAGTGATGTTATCACTTGCTCCTGACTGAGCAGCTACAGTAAATTTAGCAAACAAATGAACAACGAACAGTGAGGCTGACTGACACCACGGGCCCGAGGGCAAGATGGAGGTGCCTGGCCGCACACCCCAGAAGGGGCAGGCCCAAAGGCAGAAGTGGCATGGTCTAGGGCAGTCAGCCCTTAGTGCCACCTAGATCATGGTGCACCCCCGCCCCACCACCACCACCACGCTGCAGACCAGCTCTGCCATAACAGTTCAAAGAGGCCCAAAACACAGGCTGCCACTGCTGGCGAACTGTAGACAGAGCTCTGGGCACCATTGAAACACTGGGGCCCTATGCAGCTGCCTTCCTCCCCCACCCCCTACGGCAGGCCCGCCAATGAACCTTTGAAGTAACAATGTTTCCCCTAATCAGACCCAGCATGTGAGAACTGTTCTTAGTTTATACTAACATACAGCATAAGGTTCGGGAAATAAATTTAAAAGGGCAAAGATCACAGATATGCTAGGAGAGGAGCAACCCTCTCTTACCCTTTCACTCCCTAGGACATTATCAAAGTCTGTTCCCAGGATCTTGCCCAAACAACACCTGATGATGGGTGGTTTCAAAGCACTATCTAGCTTACGATAATTCAGCTGACCATCTAATTATGCGAGTCTACTCCAGCCATTCAAAACATGCATGGAATGGCTCCTTAATTTGCCAGGGCCAATCAGAGTGCATGCAGGGGGTGTGCCCACTCTGTGCAAGATCCATATACCTCTTGGTCCAGCAAGTAGCTCATATCTTTGTGAGAGTGCAAGGCTGTTCAACTTCATAAGAAAAGAGCCAGAGAAGGTAAGTGATGTCATGGAGGAAAAAAGCCAGAGTGTGGTTTTCAGGGGAAAGATAACACAAAGTCTAGCTAGATGGAGCATGCAAAAACTCAAGATGGAAAGTGACTAATAGCCATAGGGGAAAAAAGACCTATTTGGCTTCTGCTACACTTGCACTTTTCTATCCAAATAATGTGTTGCACCCAGTTCTGGGGGGCGGGGCGGGGCGGTACAGAAAGGATGTGGACTCATTGGAGCAGGTCCACAGGAGGACAAGAAAAATAATTAGGGGGCTGGAGCACATGACCTATGAGGAGAGGCTGAGGGATTTGGGCTTATTTAGTTTGCAGAAGAGAAGAGTGAGGGGTGATTTGATAGCAGCCCTCACCCTCCTGAAGGGGGGCTCTAAAGAAGATGGAGAGAGGCTGTTCTCAGTAGTGACTGGTACAAGTGCTGAAGTACTCAACCAAAGGTCATGCACAGCTCGACCTGCTGCTTACAAACAGGGAGGAACTAATAGGGAAGGTGGAGGTGGGTGACAACCTGGGAAGCAGTGATCATGAGATGGTAGACTTCAGGGTCCTGACCAAAGGAAGGAAACAGAGCAGAAAATTACACACCTTGGACTTCAGAAAAGCAGACTTTGACTCCTTCAGGAACCTGATGGGCAGAATCCCCTGGGATGCTACCATGAAGGGAAAAGGAGTCCAGGAAAACCGGCAGTATTTTAAGGAAGCCCTATTGAAGGCGCAGGAAAAAACCGTCCCGATGCGTAGCAAGAGAAGTAAGTATGGTAGGAGACCAGACTGCCTTACTGGGGAAATCCTTGGAAAAGTTAGGCACAAAAAGGGAGCTTACAAAAAGTGGAAACTTAGATAGATGTCTAGGGAGGGGTATAAACGTATAGCTCGAGATTGCAGGGCAGTTATCAGGAAGGCAAAAGCACAACTGGAATTGCAACTTGCGAGGAATGTGAAGGATAACAAGAAAAGTTTCTACACGCATGTTAGCAAGAAGAAGGTGATCAGAGAGGGTGTGGGGCCCCTACTGGATGAGGGAGGTAACCCAGTGACAGATGATGTAGGGAAAGGTGAAGTATTCAATGCTTTCTTTGCCTCTGTCTTCATGGTCAAGGACAGCTCCCAGACTAATGCAATAAGTGATGCACTGTGGGATGAAGGTGGACAGCCTTTGGTGGAGAAAGAACAAGTTAGGAGATATCTAAAAAAGCTAAACATAAATAAATCCATGGGCTTGGACCTAATTCATCCCAGGGTTCTGAGGGAGTTGGCGTATGTTGTTGACAAGACCTTGGCCTTTATCTTTGAAAAGTCGTGGAGATCAGAAGAGATCCCAGACGACTGGAAAAAGGCAAATGTAGTGCCCATCTTTAAAAAAGGGAAGAAGAATGATCCAGAGAACTATAGGCTGGTCAGTCTTACATCAGTCCCTGGAAAAATCATGGAGGGGCTCCTCAAGGAAGTCGTTTTGAGGCACTTGGAGGAGGGGAAAGTCATCAGGAATAGTCAGCATGGATTCATGAAGGGCAAGTCATGCCTGACCAATCTGATTAGTTTCTACAATGAGATAACTGTCTCTGTGGATAGGGGAAAATTAATGGATGTGATTTATCGTGACTTTAGCTAAGCTTTTGATACGGTCTCTCACAATAGTCTTTCAGCAAGTTAAAGGAATGTGGATTGGATAAATGGACAGTAAGATGGATAGAAAGCTGGCTAGAAGGTCGGGCCCAGGTGGTATTGATCAACAGCTGGATGTCAGGATGGCGTTCAGTTTCTAGTGGAGCGTCCCATAGTTCGGTTCTGGGTCCTGTTCTGTTCAACATATTTATCAATGACCTGGATGATGGGTTGGATTGTACCGTCAGCAAGTTTGCAGATGATACTAAGCTAGGAGGAGAGGTAGATACGCTGGATGGTAGGGATAGACTCCAGAGTGACTTAGACAAATTGGAAGACTGGGCCACAAGAAATCTGATGGGGTTCAATAAGGACAAGTGCAGAGTCCTGCACTTGGGATGGAAGAATCCAAAGCATTGTTACAGGCTGGGGTCCAACTGGCTTAGTAGTAGTTCTGCAGAAAACGACCTGAGAGATGTAGTGGACGAGAAGCTGGACATGAGTCAACAGTGTGCTGTTGTAGCCAAGAAGGCTAATGGCATATTAGGTTGCATCAAGAGGAGTGTTGCCAGGAGATCCAGAGAAGTGATTATTTCTCTTTATTCGCCTTTGGTGAGGACACATCTGGAGTACTGTGTCCAGTTCTGGGACAATTATAGGAAGGATGTGGACACACTGGAGAGGGTCCAGCGGAAGGCAACCAAAATAATTAGGGGGCTGGAGCATATGACTTACGAAGAAAGGTTGAGGGAATTGGGTCTGTTTAGTCTTCAGAAGAAAAGACTGAGGTGGGATTTGATAACAACATTCAACTTACTGAAGGGAGGTTGCAAAGAGGCTGGAGAGAGGCTGTTCACAGTGGTCACAGATGGCAGAACATGGAGCCATGATCTCAAGTTGGGGTTGGGAATGTCCAGATTAAACGTTAGGAAAAACTTTTTCACAAGGAGGGTGGTGAAGCATTGGAATGGTGTACCTAGGGAAGTAGTGGAGTCTCTATCCCTGGAGGTGTTTAAGTCTTGGCTTGACAAAGCCCTGGCTAGGCTGGTCTGATGGGGTTTGGTCCTGCCTTGGGCAGGGGGCTGGACTTGATGGCTTCTTAGGTCTCTTCCAGCTCTATTGTTCTATGATTCCATGACTGACAGTAGAACAAGAAGCAATGGTGTGAAGTTAAAGAGGGAGGGGTGTAAGTTGGATATTAGGAAAAGCTATTTCACCAGGAGGGTGGTGACACACTGGAATGTGTTACCGAGAGAGGTGGTGGAGTTTCCACACCTAGAGGTTTTTAAGTTCCGGATTGACAAAGTCCTGGCTGGAATGATTTAGTTGGGGTTGATCCTGCTTTGGGCAGGGGGCTGCACTAGATGACCTCCTGAGGTCCCTTTCAACACTTGGATTCTATGATTCTAATGCTAATAACTGCCAAATATGTACTTGTTTACAGCGGTGAGATTTTATTACAAGTAATAGACCTCATTGACTCTTCATCTAACTTTGATCATTCATGAGGGGGCATTCTTGAAGCAATGGAATTATAGCCCCATGGGGAAAGTGACAGGCTCTTACAGGTGACAATGACAGTGCTGTTATAGTCAGGTACCAGAATCCAACCTGTCGGAAAACACTTCCCCGTAAGCCTAGTGAGGCGGAGAGGCAGGGCTGGGAAGGTTCCAACAGCACATTTATGGCTCAAACTCCAGGAAGAAATTTCAGGTACTGAAATATGTCCCCTGCACATACCTCACCTTGAAGCCCGAATGAAAAATAACTCAGCCCTTCCCTCCCACTGCTTAGCAACGCTCTGGAACATGATTATTTATTCAATTCACTGAGGCACACACTCTCTGTGACCCCTGTCTGAATTGGCTCAGGGCTTCAGGTAGCTTAAAAACACCGGTACAGCATCACTTCTACTCTGGTTTACACACACAATCAAATTATGTTGAGTGACAAAGGTTTAATGTGTTCTTGTTAGATAAATGACTAATTACCTCTCCAAAACAAAAAAGCAGACTTGTAGCATGTTAAAGACTAACAAAATGATTTATTAGGTGATGAGCATTTGTTGCTCTGTTTTTACGACAGCTTTTTTGTTTTGTGAAGATACAGACTAACACGGCTCCCTCTCAGTGACTAATTACCTCTAGTGAGACAAGCAGATTGTGGAACTCTTTTTTCCTGGACCATTGTCCGTTAGTAAAAGAAACTCACTTTTGACCTACACAGCTCTTCCGCTGGCCGGTGCAGAAAGTAGGACAAAGAACTAAACATCACATACAGCCCTGTGATGCTAGAGTCTCCGGTCAGAAGAGACCATTAGAACATGTAATCTGGTTACCTGCACAGCACAGGCCACACATTTCATACTGATAATCCCATACTCAACTTCGTAACTTGTGTTTGACTAAAGCATGACGGCCCGAAAGTTATCAAGTATCTATCCAGAGACACCACCAGACTTAGAATCCCCCATCCCTCTGGGGAGTTTGTTCCAGGGATTAGTCACCCTTCCTGTTAAAAATATATGACATATTTCTAATCTGAATTTGCTCAGGTCTAACTTCCAGCTCTTGGTTCTCATTATGTCTGGTTTTGCGAGATTAAAGAACCCTTTTATAACATTTTCCCCGCATTGTATCTAAAGCTGGTGAAACACAGTAAGTATGGTAAAAATGTCTATAATTGCACAAAGGAAAGATGGTATTATAACAGGGCAAAGCTATGAGTCAGTGTGTAACCTTACATTTGGCACTCCCTGGCTTCAATTTGCTTAACACTGCATCTTTAGCATTTCCTTAATGTAGGAGTTGGGAGGGAGGGAACTTAAATGAAATTAAATAGAGCTTTTCAAAGACTGTGCTATTCTTCCTTAACAAGACACAATGTGACTGTTAGTTCAAGGCATCATAGTTGGAATACACTTTGAAAATATTCCGGCAAAGAAGGACAAAAAGAAAAGCAAAACCATGCTGCTTGATTTGGCTTCTTTGAGCCTTACACTGGTTTGAAGGTTACCTTCTGCAGGAGTCTTTGGTTACTCTATATTTTTGCAGTGTTTTGAACAAAAAATAGACAGTTGCTACTTTGAAAGGGAAATTTCAGAGGACAGAAACAGGGTATATAATTAAATAGTAATTATAGAAATAACTCTATACTGATAAGAAATAAAACCCATTAATTTTTAGGACATTTAACATATGCTGAACATTACTGAACAAATTCCCTGCCCTATGTTTCAGAGACGTAGCCATGTTAGTCTGTAGCATCGAGAACAACAACAAGTCTTGTGGCACCTTATAGACTAACAGATATTTTGGAGCATAAGCTTTCATGGGCAAAGACCCGCTTCATCAGATGCATGACTGGGGGGGGGGGTGGTTTCAGAGGGTCATTTAAAGATTAGGGTCCCAGTCAAGGGGGAGGGCCAGAGCTGACAAGATCTATTCATGCTGAATAGATGCTGAATATACCTTGTCAGCTCTGGCCCTCCCCCTTGACTGGGACCCCACCCTTTAAATACCCCTCTGAAACCACCCCCCACTCATGCATCTGATGAAGTGGGTCTTTGCCCACGAAAGCTTATGCTCCAAAATATCTGTTAGTCTATAAGGTGCCACAAGACTTTTTGTTGTTCTCTACCCTATTACAAGAAAATTCCCCTTGACAAAGTTTACATATTCCCGTTCCCTGATGAGTTGGGGTGACACAATCAACCGTTCACATTCTCGTTTCAATCCTGTTGGTGCTGAGAATACAATTCCAATGCAGTGCTCCTATGCAGACAGTCCATTCGAACACTCTCTGCATCAGGTGACACAAGGTTTGAGTCATTGCTGAGGTGGGGGTTTTACTTAGATTCCTATGATTGAGTTAGGTACAGCAAGATGGACTGAGGAGATCAAACTACAATGACATGACCACTTCAGGATGCCAAGGAACTCACTGTAAAATGGCTTCTACCAGTAAAGAACTGAATCAAGTCACGGATATGTGACTTGCCCATGTGACTTTAAACTTCATCTTGCTGCTGTAATATTGCACAGTAAGAATAAAGGGTTTCCTTCCACATGGCAAAGATATAATAAAGGCCCTGGAAACAACTCCCAATTGTGTCTTCAAGACTGCTTCTTACCTCTGGAGGAACTCTGTCTAAAACTGAAGCTGTAACAAAGGGCTGGATGACCCATTTAAGCTGCGGATGTACTCCAGAGACTTGACTTACATCAGTGGTTTATTTCATTAATGTTACAAGCCTGAACCAAGAACTTTGTAGCTACTGTACAGATTTGATTCCTTTAACTGATTTAAATTTTCACCCTTTCATTCCTGCTTTTTACGAGTAAACCTGTAGACTTTAGATATGCAAAGACTGGCAGCAGCAAGGCTTCTGAAGGTCCGAGGTATGTATATTGATATGGCAATGTGGCTGGTCCCTTGGGATCAGAAGAACCTTTAATTGGGGATACTGCATTTCATAGCCATTCATGTACATAAGGAGTGCTGCTATGAGTGATACAGGGCAACCGGAATGTTCAGGGAATTGCTTGTACGACTTCTTGTTAGCCAATGTGGCAGGACAGAAGTTCTCTTTGTGACTGGACCAGTACACCTTCCAGTGAAGGAGCCCAAGTTTGCTGTGAGCTAGACACTCTCAGTAGTGTCCCACCAGAGCACCCTGCGTTACATCTCCACAGCTGAAGTTGTGGTTACAGCCCATTTATAAAGACGACGTTGAGCCCCTTTGGCAACAATACAATATGAGTAAATAAACACATGTATGGATGTTTTTAGGGTTAAATGTAATTGAAAAACAGAATATTGTCTGAACATTCACACTAAACGGGGTAAGTACTTTTGAAGATGAAAAGTTTGGCTTCTTTAAGACATCACTTGGAAAAAAAAAGTCTAATATTTCTAGATCTGGCCTACAAAAGTCAGATTGAGCCACAAATATTGAAATATAGGTAGGTTTTGGCACAGTCTCACACAAGGGCCAGTTTCCAAGGAAGAGTAAAATGTTTAAGGAATGTACTCAACTTCCCTATTAGTCAGGATTCTTTCTCCTCAAAGCCAGCAGGAGAAAACAAACACACACACACACACACACACACACACACACACACACACACACACACACACACACACACACACACACACACACACACACACACACACACACACAGAGAGGGAAATAATATTTTTGCTTTTTGGCTATTTCTCTGCCTAGCTTCTTATAAGCCAGCCATGACAACTATTACTTCAAGAAATCAAATGCACATAAAAAGATAGTTCTTTCTTTCTCTCTCTCCTCTATAGGTATCAAGAGAGAGAGAGGGAGGGAGGGAGAGAGAGGTGGGTTTGCCTCTGAAAAAGCCAGAGCACAGCCACCTTGCCCAGACACCTGGACCACTCTCCCCAGAGCCCACAGATCCTGACAGAGAGAGAGAGAAACATGCTGACACCAGGCCCTGGGCTTGTGTGGCATTTCCTGCATGTCACGGTCTCTTTCCCTTCATAAGTACTGGGAACTGCAACTGCCAGGACCCCTCTAACTCCCTCACCCTCTGCCCAGCAACATCTTCCACATGTCAGTGGACTCTGCTAGGTCCTAGCGGTGTCCGGTAACGCTGCAGCCCATTTCTGTGAGGGGGAAGGAAATTCTGTGCACACATTAATTTCTGCAAAATTCTGCAAGGTGCAGAATTTCCCCAGGAGCACCTAGTGTAAGCAAAAGCTGGGCTTCCTGTAGCCAGTAGTGAAACAATGTATGTAAACCAGCAGCCTGCACTGCAAGCAGCGAAGAAGAGCTGGAGAGGAGAACTAGGGATGCGTGGAGAAGAAAAGTAACTTGGGAAAATAAAAAATACAGACTCATCTCCAATGAACAACCAGAAGCCACCAGAAAATGTCCCTCATCCACCATAAGGAGACGTATGGCACCAGGGTTCTGATTAGATCTTGAAATGCATCCTGGATTAAACTTCAGAGACAGAAAACGCGTCTGATCGCACCAGGATCTTGAAACTGTAGAGATTCATATCCTGTACACAAGCATGATTTAAGATTGCACAGGTCTCTTGATGCATTTCCCTGGCAAGGATGTACAGTACTGAAGCTGAACAATGCAGGAAGCAGCTTTCAGCTACCTATTAACACGTGACTATTTTGAAGTGTTCAACATTCTCTGCCCACCATTCCACATTACTCAGCTGTCAAAGTAAAGGGCTCAGATTTATGATGTGAAAATTACATTTTAACGAGGTGTCACATGTGTTTAAAGTTCTTATTCATCACTACACCACTACATCTTTTAACCGAGATGCAAATGAACTTAATTAGCATATTTTAAGGACAGAAGGTTCACCTTATCTACATTGTAAAATGGCTTAAAAAGACAAAGCAGCAGCAGAAGAATTTGCTGAATTGAATGGTTGCCACCACATGTCAAGAAAGCACACTCTAATATTAAACAGAAGCCTGGGGAGATAAAAGTTATCATGTGCTCTGCGTGGTTTTAAATGTCAAAAGGTAGGTACAGTAGCTCTGTACTACTCTTCATCGTATGCCTGGTAAAACACAGTGCTAAACCATATATGAAGGTTTCCAACATACACAGAGGATTAATATAAAAGCTACATCTTACAATGAATTCATTACCTATGGGCATAACTATTTATTAATTTCACAGTTTCGTCAGGCATACAGCACTGTAATGGTTGCGCTCCTGGACATAGTTTAGAACTACAAAATAAAACAGCCTCCAAAACAGGAAGCATGTATTTCTAATCCCACTAACGCGAGTGAATCAGCTGTCCTGAACAGATGAGAATCAGAGTGGAGGGTTTCCAGCTTGGAAATTGACTGTCAAGGAAACTCCATCACTCAGTCATTCAAAAAGGCTGAGTGAAAATGTGACTCTTGCATCATGTTCTAAAAATAGATATGCTTGGATTCTGACAATGTTTCCAAAAGGAGTTAATTCTATATGCCAGACAATCTTTTTGTGAGAGGTTTCACCCTAAGGAGGGCAACTAGCTGGGGTTATGAGTAGTCTCTAAGGTAATTAGGAGCTAGATCTTTTAGAGTTTTCAGACAGCAATCAGCACCAGAGAAAAGCTTTGCAATCAGCATGGATTAGGAAGCATTAGCTGTAACATGCTCTGCTTGCCCCTTCCCTACCTAAAATGCAAGGCAGCCCCATTCAGTGATAGCTAAAGTTGCTCAAGGGACTTCAGAGTTAGTCTTCCTACAGTACATCATGGAAGCATGTGTGATGGACCCCGCTCCCCTACGTTTTATGAAAAATGGGTTATGAATATAAACATGCATAACTCAGGAATGCTTTGTATGAAATGTGTCTGTCATTTTCAACAGTATAATCTGCTGGATCTGTGAATCCTATTTTTGGGCATATACCATGTTTGTAGCTGAAGTTATAAGTAATGTCTACATATTTGTGTTCCAAATGTTCGTCTCTGGGAAGACCTCAACAGGAGGCACGGCTACCCCATTGTGAGGGTATGGCTTGTGAGGGGACAGCAGTACTGAGCCAACAAAGGGTCTTTAATGGGTGTCAAGGTACCACACCTGAAGGACTTTGCTATCTGCCTTCAACCGAGTGAGTGGACAGAGGGTGATTGCCTAAAAGGGACAGGTGATTACACTCATGTGACACTCTCCATCTTGAAATATAAAGGTATAAAGAGGGCCATGGTGGGTGTTTCTCCATCTTTGGTCTTCAGCCTTCCTTGGAAGTTGCCAGACATACCTTAAGAAAGACGGAACTTTACTGGAGACCCAGGTCAGGATAAAACCATTTCTGATCTTAAGATTTCACCTGGTATAGAAACAGCTGTTTAGGATAAGAATTCAAAAGAACAGAATCAGCTATACCTTTTCTCTTTTGTTTGATTTGGTAACTCAATTTGACCTGTCTGTTTTCTTTTTAATTCTTTTTACAAAAGCTTAAATCCTACTAATTTGCATAACAGAAACACTTGTTTATAGTCAAGCCCAGCGTAAATTGTTATTACCTGAGAAAGACGAACACTGTATATTGATAAATGGTGCTTACCTCATGAGCCCTCCCTTTGCAAATGTTTTGCACAGGGAGATGGTTTTATTGGGGTTTTGATCCCTTCTGGGGGTTGATTTCCTGGGTGCTGTGCCCTAAAACTGCATCCTCCAAGACCTGTGCCTTCGCTGTGGAAGGCCAGAGGATCTGTATCAGCAGGACAGGGTGGTGGGATGATCAACACACTAGGGAACATCCTGAAGGGTCTCCTATGACTGCAACCCATCACAGCATGAATGATGTCTGACAAAGGTATGGACCATTGCCACAAGTAAAGGAAGCAAACGCCCATCAGCTTTGGGCATTTCCTTGCTAGGGTTGCTAACCCTCCAGGATTGGCTTTGAGTCTCCAGAAGTTCCAGATTGCTCTTTAATTAAAGATTATGTCATGTACTGTACTGAAATCTCCAGGATACATCCAACAAGAACTGGTAATCCTACTCCATCCACCTCTGTCACTTGCAGCACTAGGAGCAGATGAGCCCAGTAAGAGCTTGAGAAGCCAAAGCATTTCAACACCCAGTGAGTAATGTCCTTGAACTGAAGGTGCACTCACAGCAGATGGCATTTACTGCACCTTCCTGCAACTGCCAGCCAAAGTCACCTCAGCTGTATCCAGTGTGGGCTTAGGAATGAGGTTTCTTTGCAGAGTTAACAAGTGCTGTCCCTACCCCAACTTCCACATGCTATGGTGCAATAATATGTCAGCTGGAGTAGAATGGGACTTCAAACTCAAGCCCTCTGGCCCAGCAGGGATCTCAATGACAACCTGAGTTAACACAAATCAGCAACTGCAAGTCCAGCCACTCAGTGGAGCTCAAAGAGGGGTTACTGACACAAGCTGGGCTGCCGGAAGAGTAGTGAGATAGCTCGAATTAACTGCACAGCCTAAACCAACTGGCTTTCAGCTCTGCCAAAGAGGAGGACAGCTGAATGTGTGTCCCAGCCTTTCAGTCTAAAAGTAACACGGAGAAACCAAGTTGTTGCTTATCTGTTCAGAGCTTTGCTCATTCTAAAAGTCACTGAACTGGTCTTCCTGCCAGTCAGTATGTAGGAGCCTCAAATATATATTTAAAAGCCTTGTGGGAGTCACGGTACTCTCCATGTTCAAGGCTATGTCCAGATTATATGCATGCAGACAAGAGCCAGAGGATGTGAAATTATTTGATCTCGTTCACCCCGAGTTAATAATAACTGCCGAGGCCAGATTTACATTATAGTGTTGTGTTTGCCTAGAAAACAGACACTGTACATCTCTGGAGAAATGGATTCATTCAGGAGGTGTCTGGCTTGACTGTAGGTGTTCTATATTGATACCATGTACTGCATAAAGCCACAGGTAACTCACTCCCTGCAATGATACAACGCTTGACACCCAACACTCCTTCTTGCAAGGATATATGGGAGAATCCACTTTCCCCTCTTTTACCAATGGCAGAAATCCACCTGTGCCAAGAAGGACTGCATTAGATTAGACCCTGAACTCGCATGTATGTGTCTCAGCATGAATGACACCGACAATACAAAGGAAAAAAAAAATTTTTCCAGCAGGTGAACGCATTTTTATACAGAGATTTCTTTGGAAAAATCATTCTGCTCCCAATGGCACTAGTGAAATCCAGAATAACTCTGCTAAAGCCAGCAAGATCGCTCTGGGTTTCCATTGCTATAGCAGAGGGGAATCTGAGGCACAGAATCACAGAATACTAGAACTGGAAGGGAGCTCAAGAGCTCATCCTGCCCTCTTGGCAGGACCAAGTTCCATTTTGATCATTCCTGTTAGATATTTATCCAACCTATTATTAAATATCTCCAATGATGGAGATTCTACAAACACCCTAGGCAATTTATTCCAGTAATTAACCACCTGCCAGTTAGGAAATTTTTACTTATGTCCAAACTAAACTTTCCTTGAGGCCCACTGCTTCTTGTCCTATTTTCAGAGGCGAAGGAGAATAATTTTTCCCTCTCCTGAATGTAAACCCCTCTTCTCTTAGGTACTTTAAAGTTAACATCATGTCTCCTCTCAGCCTTCCATTTTCCAAACTAAACTCAGTGCTCTTAATTATCTCTCACAGGTCATATTGTCTAGATCTTTAATCATTTCAGTTGCTCTTCTCGGGACCCTTTCCGATTTCTCCACATCCTTCCTGAAATGTGGTGCCCAGACCTGGACACGATACTCCACTTGAGACCTGATCAGCACAGAGTAGAGTAGAAGAATTACTTCTCATGTCTTGCTCACATCACTCCTGATAATTTACCCCTGTAAGTCCTTTAATGCTGAAAACCAACATTAATTATTTTTAATCCAAGCTTCTTTTGTTATGCGAAGGGCTGCGGCTTCACAGCTTGATTCTAGCTGAGCAGCATTTACTTACACCTACAGTGTTCAACACCGCCCTTCCAATAGGACAGTGAAAGACAAGGGTGGGCTTCTTCAGATGACTTATGCAAGCAGGATCACTGGAGGGGGAGTGATTAGCACTAACACCTCGGGTTTCACATCGGGTGCAGAACTCAGAGGTTTGGCCTGAGCTTGATTCTGATGCAGACTGTTACACACAGCACAAGAGAGCACACACACTGACTTTTTACTTGAACTTTTTGGAGCATTTGTTACGGAGACTGCTGATAGAAGTGCAGAGCTGTTCCCTATGTTATTTTCACCCAACCACATAGCAGAGTAAGAAAGAAGGGAACAATTCACCCACAGGTAAACTGTACAGACTGAGGGGCACGAGGGACTAACCATTTCCTTCTATCCAACATCATCTCCTGAAGATATGGCTTAACAATCAACTTCATCAGTTTTGCGGACACTAAGGAGACCTTCCTTCCAAAGACTCCTTTAGAGCAATTCAATCCAGTTCCCAATAAAGTAACAAATGCAGGAAACTCCTGCAAACAAAGCATTTAATTAGCAGGTTTTGAGAGAAATCAATATTCGGTTTCACTCTGTAAAAAGCACTGAACCAGCTGTCTCCATCTCAATTGAATTTCACTTGACTTTGTTGCAGATCTAAGATTTCAGCGTTCCCCCTTGTCTATGCCTTTAAACCACTACAGAGACCAAGCCAGTAAATTCTCATGGTCCTTTGCCACTGATCCCCTGCAAGGAGCAAAGGTCTATTGTTTCTCTTCAGCAGTTGCATCATTTTTACAGCAGTATTCACCACTCAGAGTACAAAGGTTTAAGTCATTCTCCAATGTGTGCAAAAGCTACACCTGGAGATGCACCTTTCAACTAAAGTCCACATACAAATATTAATGGCGGAAGGGGGCGTGATCAAATTAATAGCTGTATTCTTCCAGATTGTGTCTAGTCACTTTTCTTACTACAGTCAGCTTTTGTTTGCCAAAGGTCTAGTGTTTAAACGTCTTTCCTAATGCATTTGAAACAATAAAGTTGATCTCCACACCAAAGTTACAGTCTTTGCTTTGTTTTCCAATTCAACCCGTATTGTTTACATATTTTGTGACTCAAATTGCTCTACTCTAAGAAAGAGCTACTGAACTGCTTCATGCTTGAACTAAAGACAACAGCTGATTGTAAAGACACTGCACAAGTCATAAATTTTAAAGCAGGGAAATAATATGATAGCCATGATTTTTTCTTAGAAAAAGATCACTGCTCACAAAAATGTTACAGCTGCTATCGCCGTCTGATTCCTGTGGTGTTGTGGCATTCCCTATTAATGGTGACACTTTGGAGCCTGATCCAATACCCAAAGACATCAAGCCAGAAACTCCCATTGACTTCAACATGCAGTATACTGGGCCTTAATACATGGGAAAAGGAACAAAGCCCAGACTTGGTCTATCGATTCTCTCCCCCACATCCATGAACACATTCAAATGAATTGCATATTGTGTCATTCTAGCAACTGTCAGCTCACCCGCTCACTCTGAAACGAGTAACTCTGTTGCACTGGGAAGCACAGTAATGGTCCCAGTAGTGAGGCTGTATGAGAAATCCAAAACCAAATTTACTCTTTTTTTAAATGCTTATTAATACCTATCTGTCTTTGTGAAGGGCCTTCATCCAATCCTGATGCTCTATTTGAGAATGAACATTTTGTTGGGCCAGTGACCTCACAAGCCCCATTCAACCATGGGGACAAGTGACATCACTGGGTGCTGTGTTCTGAGATATTTTCTGTAAAGTGGGAAGCAGCAGATCTTCCACGGAGCACACAGCTTGAGAAAGTCAAGGAAAATGGCTACCCGCACGCCCTGATGAGGGGCAGGAAGTGGGGGGCGAGAGTCAATGGATATGTAACATTTCTCAGGTTTATGATTCTGAAAGGAAATTCAAACAAGGTTAAATTCCAGGCTTTTGGAACAACTCAAATGCAGATTGTTGGGGGGACGAAGGGGAACTAAAGCTGGCAATAGTCAGTCCCCTGTCATCTACAAAATTATCTGAGGTGAATCTGAGACAATTTTTGCCACATTCGAATATCATATATCGATTCCTCATCAAAATGACTGTTTTCTACATGCAGTTTCCATTTTCACCCAACATTTATTCTCTCTCTCTTTTCCTTCATTCATTCCCAACTTTTCTAAAATAAGGGGAACTTCAAATCCAGACCAAACTGCATGACTACCCCTTAACCTCTACAAAATGGCAACCCTAAGCACATCATCCAAATAGCCCCAAACACTGCTCAGCTCTCAATTTTAATTTTTGAGCTCAGAGAGGAAAGAACAAAACATTTCTCTTGTTGACAATCCTGCAATCAGATCATTTTTCACTGAAGGTGAGATTTATTTTTTGTAACAGATTCAATTACTGTCCCCAGTGACCATCTGAAAAAGGGACAGCAGAAACTGTTGTAGTATACGGCAAAGATTTCTCAAGCAAAGGATAAAATACACTATAATGAAGAATGCAATTGATTTTTGCTCCTCTTGGATGACCAATAAAACACATATTGTTGTTTCTCTTCACCACTCCAAAAGTATGTGCTAGTCATTAACTTGTGGAGTGAAGCAATACTTTTGATTTCTTCTCCACATCTGAAATCTCTCTGAGATCAATACCCTCAGATTCTCCCTGTTCTTCTTTCCCACATTGCAAACTTTTGTCTCGTTTCTCCTTTTCCTTTTCTTCCCTGAATTTTGCTGTACAGATGGAACTTATTTTCACTTCTGTTCATTCCCAGATATTCAAAGTCACAATTCCCCTTAAAATCCCTTTATCTAAATTTGTTTTTGTGCTCACTAACCACAGCCTGAACCTGGAGAACAGGACGACTGAAGCTAAAAAAGACGTGGAACAATTTTTTTCAGGGCTTGTCTACACAAACTTCTTAAGTTTAAAGCAAGCTGGGGTGTAAATGTATTCCACATTAGCCTTACTTGTGCTAGGGCATGTTTCACACTGTTCTACAGTTGGGTTCCTATTGTGTATTCTCCCAGTCCTCTCAGCTGTGGGGCAACAGCATAGAGAAGCCCCAGGTATCCGCTTGAAGCTCACTGACACACAGTAAAAGTTTTGTAGTGCCTTATAGTCTACACAGGTTTGACATGGGAACAAACCAGAGCCTTAGGGAACTTTTACATCATGCTCTCACAATCCATAGAAACAGGGTGCGTGCCTCAGCCTGATGATGTCAGGTGGACACACATGACAGCTTTTGCCCAGCTGATGTCTTCAGGCACACATGCCTTTAGTGTCTTCTTTGTCATCTTATTTAACTAATTGGTAAAGTTTCAGGAGAAAAAAATATATCATGTTAATAACTAAATGCTTTACTTCCTAAGTCGCATGAATTCTGCCTTTTCTGTTCCCTGGTCAGCATTCAGAAAGATATAATCACAGAATCATCGATAAACTTAACTTAAACCATAATTGCATTCAGCTTGTATAGGAGTAAACATTTTAAAACCTAGAAGAAAATAATTGAGGCACCTGTTGGATTCAGTGAATTAGAGCCAACTTTATTAACAAGCAGTAACTCTGCATTTACAGTTCTGTAAATAATAGCATTTGATCCAAGTTAATGAAAAACTGACCAAATATAATTACTATAAAGTGTGTGTTGCAAATCCACTGGAAGTTGCATTTCTTTTGTAGTCCAGTCTTAGTGATGGAAAACAAGTTCCTTCCATTAAGCTTTAAATGATACGACCAGCTCAAACTAATTTTTAATCAAACACAAATGACAGAAAGCAATGAGACAGACCAGTTTGGATCATGCTACCTACACTGAAATCATGAATATGCAGGACAACAAACAAAATATATATGTGCTTGCATGCACACTTGAGAACATATCTAGGGTCACAGTCTCAGCGCATGTAACACTATATAATTTCACTGACATCACTACAGCTATACTGATTTAACTCAGCTGATGATCCATTCCATGGTATTTATAATGAGAGCAACAACCAAGCTACGTTTCACAGAAGTAATGTTCTGGTATGAACATGAAAGCTAAGGCGATTCAATGGATAAAATAAATTTAATGAAAGAGGCACCTTTTGATGAGGTGGATTAAGCCCTGAGGCCCCCTACAGGAGGCCAGAGACCTTGCAACATCCCTTCCCAGTGAGAGGAGTAGATATCAGGTCCTCCATGCAGGATAGAGTGTCTGTCTCTGCTGTAGCCAATCAAGGCCTAGGATGCCGATATAAAAGAAACTGCTGAGCTAGACCATGGTAGTTCCTCTCAAGAGCTCAACCTAGGCAGATCTCTATGCTGTGTGGGAGGCCAACAGCAATACAGCCAGCACCAAATGTGAGCTGAACTTATACCTGAGCAAGGTCCAGGCCCAGTGGCCAAAGACTGTCCACAATCCTAACCTAAGAGCTGACAACACTGTGGACGGGATTAGTCAGACCCCAGCCCCAGAGCTTTACAGATGGTCAGGCAAAGACCTTACATGGCTCTCCTTTGCCATTGAGGGGTGCTCAAAAGTGGATCACCCCATTCATTGGTGGTACTGATGAGCTGAACAAGAACTTGAACATGTGGAGCTTAGTTTGACCTCATCAGTGAAAATTCACTATTATTTCAATTTCTTTTCAAAATGAGCTACAGAGAAAATATTCTTTAAACACAGAAGTATCTATTTGAAGCAACTAAGCATTAAGGGTGACCAGAACTGGGCTTTAAGTCATGCACACACACACATGCAATCAAAGAGAAATATATTTGCACTTTACAGCCTGTCTGCAAACACAAAACAAAAACAAACACACAAACAAAAAAACAGCCTCAGGTTATAGATAATGGGAGGCCAAAAACAAAACTTAGCATAAAACCTTACCTGATCTGCTGTCTAGTGGGCCAAAATCCAAGGAATACTTCACCACGTGATAGTTGTTCCATACATAAAGGAGGTTGTCCCGGGGGTTATAATCCACAGCAGCGATGTACTGGTACGAGTTTGGAAAGGGAATATCCACTAGACTATCCTTGCTTTGGTCAGTGTTGTAAATATAGTCTATCTTATTTCCTGTGGCTTCATTGTCGTCATCTTCATACACCGACTTCACCACATATAAAATCCCACAGATCATGAAAGCATTGGAAGCCGACCTTTTGTCATAGGCTGTATCCCACGTCCCTTCAATCCTTAAGGTGTAAGGGTTTAACTGGCTAATGACAATTTTGCCATTGTTCTGTTCTGTTGCATAGATTACCCAGAGCCCATTCTCATCCACTGCGAGGTCTATATCAGATTTGCCTCCCCACCTGTAAGGAGAGGTGTCGTGGTAATTGGCATTAGCAATAATAGCCTCCCCACTTTTTATTCTTGTCCTCAAGTCAAACTTGACTATGTTCCTGGTTCGCTCCTTGTTAAAGAACAAAGCCCCATCATAAATGACAAATCCTGTGCCGTCTACCCGATGAGGAAGCTTATATGTGGTAGTTGGTCTCCCAGCTATGAAATCATCCTTGGAGGAATACTCCGTCAGGGTGTCAGTTCTGTATGGAGTCCAGGGCATGTAGTAAATCTTGTCGGAAGCCTGTAGAGGATCCTTGCACCAAGCCCCAGACTGATGGTCTGACTCAAACAAGTGTTCACTCTGGTAGACACCTTTTAGGAGGCCAGGACAAAGAAAAACTGTTGGAGGGGGAGAGAGTTAAACACACAAGAAAAGAAAGTTAGTAAGAGTGCCAATGAGTTAGCATCAACTTCTCATCATTTGCAGTTCTGCAGCAGAGTACAATCAGCCCACAACAAATGTAATCTATTTGCGGATTCCTGTCACTGCGGGCAGTACTTACTTGGACTATTCGCCTTGGTAAACTTTGCAATGAATATGTATTCCCAAAAGGTTTATAGGTTTGTATTTTCAGATTATATTCTATACTACATCTATACCTAGTGGGTGAAGAGATCAATATCTGGGGAATTGCTCCACATGCTTTGTTTGACCAGTCTGCTGAAGTTTGCCCTAGAAATGGAAATACATAAAAAAAAAAAAAACAAACCCCAAAACCCAGCCTTAAAGCCCAAGTGGACTTAAATATTTAAAAGCTACCACAGCAAAGCAGAGGCAAATCCCTCCTCAACTGAAAAGAACACTGAAAGCAAATAGGAAGACAAAAATATCCTGCTATGGGCCATAACTAGCAAGAAGACTTTTGAAGCTGCTACACAACACACACACAACATGCAGGCCACACAATTAAAAATGAGCAATGGATGAATACTGAGAGGAGAAAGAAAAGACAGGAAGCAAGGAAGGAAGGAAGAAAGGAAAAGAATAAAGTTCACTGGAGAGGAACCCAAGGTCTAGATTTGAATCAGTTAAAGATGTCCTGTTAAACACAGTAGTATTCAAACTTAAAACATCCCATCTACGGTTACATGACAGGAGCATACAGGGACGGCTTGGCTAGCTGTGCTTTGCTGCTCAGACTTCAGCATGGAAACAGGACAGGGACCATCTGGCTCAGTTTGATTTAGAGCGCAATGCTGCACGGATGGTGTTTGGGAGCAGGCCCGGCCCATGTGCCTGGCCAGTGTAAGACTTAAAAAAACATACAACTCTTATCTTGGACTGATAAAGTGGAGGAGAATGATGGGTTAGAGTGGCACTCCCAGTGTCAGCCATGACAAGTGGTAAAATTATTGCAGCATGTGGCACTAACTAAAGTGTAGTCCAGTTGAGATTCTCCCTTCAATGCCCAGTTCAGGTCTCATGCACTTGAAATATGCAGGTGTATTAAGGGAAAGGTATACTGAAAATATACATGCGTCGGCATGCCAGGAGCGATACAGGACATCACGGTATCAAAAACAAATTGAAGAAAACAAAATAAATGCCAAGTGTATGCTGAGGCCTTAATCCTGCAGCAGATCCAGGTTATTGGACCATGTGCTCATTTGTGCACATTGAGCTAGAAGTATGACAAAGTTTAGAAACCAGATTGAGGGGCTGACCCAATGTACAGTGAGATCAACTGACTTCAGTGTGAGCAGGAAGCTCAGCACACACAATAACTCCTCACTGCACATTGGGGGTATGTTCCTGAAAAATTCTCCTTTTAGCAAAATGATGTCGAGTGAATTCAATTTCCCCATAAGAATTAATGTAAATGGCAGCAGAGAGAGGTTCCAGGGAAACCTTTGAAGGGTGGTTGGGATGGTGGAGTCAGAGAGTGGGATATTTCCCAGGGAGTGTCTTGCTACTAAGTGACGAACCAGCACTGGGCTAAGCCCGCCGGGGTTAACGCCTTATTAATATAGCCTCACACTCTTGGCAGCATGGAGTGAGGGAGTGGGGAGGAAACAAAATAGACACATCGCAGTTGCTGCAAACACTTCCCACAGAAGTGGGGTATGGAGTGGGGGGTCATCGGGAGGGAGGAGAGGAAGACATCCTGACCTCAGCACCTTTCTTCCCCGTCACGCACCCCTGCACAGCAAGCAGAAGGCTCCGAGGAGCAGCTCCAAGGCAGAGGGCAGCGTGGGGAGGGGTGGCTGAACAGCAGCTGCCCAGCTGTGTACCCATCTAGGAACTTAAGGGAACTGATGGCGGGGGGGGGGGGGGGGGGCGCTGGACCATCCTGGTTCCAAAACCCCCTAAGGGGCAGCCTGCTCCTCCAGGAAATTCTGCAAGGAAGGGACAGAACAGGCAGCCAAATGACATTATGAGGGATAATTGCAGAATGTTAAATGAGCATGTGATCTAACAGATGAATCATTAACTGGGACAATGGTAAGTGAGGAGTTACTGTATTACAATTGAACCAATGGGAACGTGTGTTATTGCCGTATGAAGATGACCTGAAACACAACAGCTCACCAGGCAGAAATGTGCCATTAGGCATTTCTGTTTACAGAGGGCTGGTGTCCAGGCCACCTGAAATATCACTTCTTACTTAGAAGTTAACCAATAATTTTTAACAGTTCAGAAGTTGATTAAACCTCCTGAAAAAAAGAGAGCCTGGGAAAACCCCATGAATTCAAATGATATGATACATTTTGGGCCACATTCTTAACTAGTGTAAACTGACAGAGCTCCATTGGAGCCAATGTAGCTGTGACACTCTTTTACAATAGTTAACATACCAGTCACTGGAACTAAAGGGTCTTTAAAAATCAGTTGGATCTGGCAGAAGGAAACTACTTTACTCTTTACAGTAGAAGACTAAGAAAGAAAACTATACCAGAAAATCTTTTTTAGCAAAAAATATATCTGCATGTGAAGTTGAGCAGCAGAGAAACTAAATAAACTTTAACAAAAAAAAGTGAGAATTAATGACAAAGGTATTTCAGCTAAAACGTTAAACTGTTAAATAACTTAGCCTATAAATAAATAATATATATTTTTATATATATATATATATATAATTTGAAAGGTATTTAATTACCTTTTTGTTCCACTTCTATTGTAGAGAGAGAAGTAAAGAGAGAAAGGAGAAAAGAGAATAGATTAATGGTGCTGTATTGGCCAGGTGCTTTTCTATACCTCTTCCAAATGAAAGTAAGTATTACTAATTTACTTACGTTATTGCTTTGTTTTGTGAATGAGATATATAAATATATACATATGTAAAACATGTCTTCCTCTCACATACACTGGATAAAATACAGGAACATGACTTAGCTGTACTATAATCTTAAAAGCCATCAGGGCCTGATTCAAAGTCTATTGACTTCAATCAGAGATCATTCCATTACCCCTGGATCATGTCTTGAATATAAAATACCATTCTTATCCATTGAAATCATATTGCACAAGATTTCTACATAGAATAAATTCCACCAAATAGGGAATGTCTTGATACCTATGGCCCAAATGCTGGACAATCAAATGAACCTGCACAGCTTTTTTCTAGGAGAGTATTTCCACTGGCTCTCAGTGGACTACTCATGTGAGCGAAGTCACACAGGACATAACCAGTCCCACTGTCAGCACTTTACCGTCATGGTCTTCCCTCCTTAACAGCAAAACAATGGGAAGAATTTAAATACACCACTATTTGTAAATCAGAATGCAGATATTGCTGGCTATTAATAATGTTGTTATTTTAACATTAATGCACTACCAAAACCCCATAACCTGTAACATACATGTAGTCCGTTCACCAGGCACTACACTGCTGTCCATGAGGGTGCATCTTTTTCAGCAGCCCTGACCAGTGTTCCCTGTAAGATGAGCACTTGGGTGGCTTCCCAGGATCAGTTCAGATGCCTCCCAAACGATCAGCAAAGCGCTCACAGCCTGCCGTGTGTGTGGCTACTGGCGGTGCATACGCACACATGCCTCAGTGTGCACAGCAAAATTAATTCCCCAAAGGGATGGAAAACGAAGAGGAAACATTGCCCCGATCTCCTCCTGCGAGACCAAAACTCCTGAGTGCCTGTGCACATTGCTGAAAGGCTTCCGTAGCAGTTTCAATAACCTACAGCCTATCCAAAGCAGCATTTAGGGCCTGATCCAAAGCTCACTGAAGTCAGTGCAAAGACTCACATCCACTTTGGATCAGGCCCTTGCAGAGGAGACATAGACTCTTCACCAGAAGCCTTGAATAGAGGCTCAGCAGACAGGGACGCCACACATGTTGCCTTCCACTGCACTGCTGCATCTGACAGCACCACTCCTAAGTGTGAGAGCCAGCCTTGCACGGAATCAGCACGCAGAGGGCCACCTCCCTCTCCGCAACAGCGCCTGACAGGTAGGGGCCTGCTCTCACACTGTGATCGTCACCAGGTAAATGGGATGCTCCTACAGTAGATGAGGCACTGATCTATCTTCTGTCTGTCATGCTTGTGCCACGAGCTTGCATTGTACTGGATCACTTGAGCTATGTCTACACGTGAAGCCTACATCGAAGTAGCTTATTTTGATGTAGCGACATCGAAATAGGCTATTTCGATGAATAACATCTACACGTCCTCCAGGGCTGGCAACGTCGACGTTCAACATCGACGTTGCGCAGCACCACATCGAAGTAGGCGCTGTGGGGGAGTGTCTACACGCCAAAGCGGCCCACATCGAAATAAGGGTGCCAGGCACAGCTGCAGACAGGGTCACAGGGCAGACTCAACAGCAAGCCGCTCCCTTAAAGGGCCCCTCCCAGACACAGTTGCACTAAACAGCACAAGATACACAGAACCGACAACTGGTTGCAGACCCTGGGCATGCAGCATGGATCCCCAGCTGCCGCAGCAGCAGCCAGAAGCCCTGGGCTAAGGGCTGCTGCACACAGTGACCATAGAGCCCCGCAGGGGCTGGAGAGAGTGTCTCTCAACCCCTCAGCTGATGGCCACCATGGCGGACCCTGCTATTTCGATGTTGCGGGACGCAGATTGTCTACACGTGCCCTACTTCGACGTTCAACTTCGAAGTAGGGCGCTATTCCCATCCCCTCATGGGGTTAGCGGCTTCGACATCTCGCCGCCTAACGTCGATGTTAACATCGAAATAGCGCCCAACACATGTAGCCGTGACGGCCGCTATTTCGAAGTTAGTGCCGCTACTTCGAAGTAGGCAGCACGTGTAGACACGGCTTTGGTGTGCAGTCGGAATGAACCAAGTCACTGGTGCGTGGTAAAGTAGGCTTTGATTGTGTAACTTATATAATGCTGCTAGCATGGCTGGATCTGTTGAAAACCACTCCTTTGGAGGAAGGAAAGCACATTGAAAACTAAAAACACTCCTGAAAAGGAACCCACACTGTCCATGGCCCCACCAGAGAAAATAAGAGACATACTAAGTCAGACGCAGAAGTATTAAAGTTTAAGAAAGAATGTGTGATCCATCCAAAGCAACAGCAACAAAGCAAACAACACATCTTAAAACTGATGGCAACAGGAGAGGCAACAGGGATGGTTTGCAAGTATTTGCTTTAACTGAGAGCTAGGACTAATTATGTAGGATGTAGGAAACAGTCCAGTCAAGAGAAAACATAGCACATGGTTCAGTGTTAAAAAACCAAAAAGTTACAGGGGGGTAGCCATGTAATCTGCTTCAGCAAAATCAAGGAGTCCTGTGGCACCTTAAGGATCAACCATTTTCTTTGGGCATAAGCTTTCCTGGGCTGGAACTCGTGATTCATCTAATGTAGCTGGCTCCAGCCCATGAGAGCTTATACCCACAGAAAATGGTTAGTCTTTAAGGAGCCACAGGACTCCTCATTGTTTTCATTAAAGGTCAGCGGTACACAGAGCAGCACTGAAAGCCTCAGAGGCATCTGAAATTAATAGCTCCACCTCCTACTTAGAATCAGGAGATACCTATGGTCTGTGCATGAGAAGAGCTGACAAATGATGTTAATGACTCTTTGTTGACACAGTAAAAGCCTGGTTATCTGGCACCTAGCTAGCTGGCACGTCTGGTTAACTGGCTTGCCGAGGGGCTTGTTGCCTTGCCAGGGTTGTCTGTCGTTGCTACTGCAGGGCCAGCTGCCCACTGTCAGGCCAGGAGGGCAGAACAGGGGGCTGGCTGCTGGTCCCAGCTCGAATAATGTGATTTCTGTATCCACAGGCAAAGATACATGGAGTCTTAATCTTGGATATCCACATTCATGATCAGAAGTAGACTGACGATCTAAATAAAGGTTGGACTGCTCTAATCCGGCACATGCTTACCTCACAACATCCATAATCCAGCATGGTTTTTGTTAGCTGGATAACCACTTATCATGAGTGTGGTCAAGTTTCCTGTGGTCCCATAAAGTTTGTTTACAGTCACCAGTCCTGGCTCTGTGCTGTTACTTAGCTGTAATTTAACCCTAAATTTCTTCTAAGAGCCCAGTAAGCAGTAGAAGTGTTGGTAATGCTGAAAGCCAATTCTGACCTCCTGCGGTCATACAAATTCTCCTGCTTGGCACCAACTGGTTCCAGGGTTGCTGGACTAGAGACGTTCAACCACTAGTGTTACTATTTGTGACACTGTATCCCCTGTTCTTTATGAAAAATGCTTCTGATATGAACTTGCCACAACTGAAATATGTTTTAGTAAGAATTCATGCAAAGCAGCATTGGAACAATGGTGATTTACTGAATAAATGAAATGCATACATCGCTACTGTAACTGAAGTTCAGAATATTAACCCGTGTATCAGTGTTTCACTATGTTGCTTTGGACTTTTCCCACTGCTGAAACTTCAAGGACTACAATGGGAAAAGCCACACACAGCTGATTGTTCATCAGTGAGGACATTGGGCTGTAAATAGGCTGAGGCTTACTATAGCAGGCTCTACACTGACACTAACTCATGCTACTGATTGTCTTGGAGGCCACGGAAATTTAACCTGATGATTACCAGTCACAGAACGGTAGGTGTGTCAGTCTGTAACTTTAAAAACAACAAGCACCTAAAAGACCAACACATTTAATGGGTTACGAGCTTCCACGCAAACAGACAAGACCTCTTGTGTACCACACTTAGTTTGAAATGAGTGTACTGGCATGAAAAGATACGAAACCCAATATGTATCTCCACCCTCAATATCATCTTCAGTAAAATCTTTCCAATATACAAAAAAAAACTTGTCAGCTAGCTGTCTCTTTGGGCAAATGAAGTGCAGCTAAGCCATTTAATAAGAGCCAGGAGTAATCTCAGTAACTTAGTTTTTGTATTATGGTTTTCAAACAACACCCATGCATCAGTGAATGAAAGTACCACTTAAGCACCTTGTATCACAATGGCTTCCTTTAACATGTTTCCAAAATTATCACCTCCTAATGAATTCCACTGTGGAGTAGGCAGACGGAAAATGTCAATCCATAAATGCTTTCACCAGCTACACTCAAAATTCAGCTCTTAAACATGGTGACTGACAATGGGGTAGAAACACAAGGGTTTTTCATGAGTGTTTTGTATTAGCTTTCTGCTTATCTGCTTGATCTGTAAAAACCTTCCATATTATTAACGTGCTCCTTCACGTATAAACAGTGATCTTAATCTGCTCTTTAGAACATAACACTTCAAAAAAAGGTTATTAATGTCAGAAATAAACTCAGTGTAACAGTTGATCAGGAACCAGAACGACCACCGCTGAACACTTATCTGCTCTCCACTAGAGACTCTTTAGGACAACATGTCCGCAGTAAGAACTGTTACATTGGAATCACAGAGATGGATGAGATGTCAGGAGGTCATCAAGTCCAACCCCTTGCTCAAAGCAGAGCCAGCCCTAACTATATCATCCCAGGCAGGGCTTTGGCAAGTCAGGACTTAACAACCTCTCGAGATGGAGATTCCAGCACTTGTCTTTGTAAGATATTCCAGTGCTTCACCACCTTCTGAGTGAAAGGGATTTTTTTTCCTAGTATCCAGCCTAGACCTCCCTCACTGCAACTTGAGACCTTTGCTCCTCCTCATTCTGCTCACATTCCCCTCACAAGTTACCTACGATGCCCTTTTTGTTTGTTTTTGTTTTTAAATTATGACTGTGTCTTCACTAGAAAGGTTGTAGCAGTGCTGTTGTAGCATTTTAGCATAGACACTTACTACTGCAACAGTTAGGCTATGTTTAGACTATGGTTGCGATTTTGGGATACAAATGTACCCCAAAATAGCTACTCCCCACACTCGAATAGCTATTTCAACAGGGGTATTCCAGTTCCGCTACCCCTAGTCACGACAGGGGTAGCAGAAACCTCAAAATAGGCACTTATTCTGAACTTTGGTGCCATTTCAACAGCACCAAGTTTGAAATAAGGTAATTCAAAATAATGCACACAAAATGCATTGCATAAATCCTTTCGAGTTAGGAACACAGTCTAAACACAGCCTAAGGAAGTTTTTCACGAGAGTTTATCCATCTCCCAATGGACAGTGATCAAACTGAGGGAGCAATTATTTCGTTGATCTAACACTGTCTGCCCTGGGTTTTGGTCGGCTTAACTACATGTCATAGTGGTGTGGATTTTTCAAACCTGTGACCAACTTACCTGAGTTAGCTTTACTGTTAAGTGTAGGCCTGACCTTAATGATATACTCTGAGAAAGGAGTCATATTTTTAGCACGTTTTACAGCACCCAGCATAATGAGGTGTTTGAATAGCACCTCTTAGTTAATACCACAATACAAATAAATAATTACTTTTTTCCTGTGGTGTTCTATTATTCCATTCAGGATCAATTTGGATTCCTAAATATGTACTTAATTTCCAGTCTGTAGGCATTAGGACGTTTTAAAATGGGCCTTTATATTTGATTAAGGGGGGAAAAAACAGTTAGATTGAATTCTGAAGTCCTATATCAAAATCCACAAGAACACTAAGACAACAACAGAACCAAACCAGGCCCAGGCCTGCTGGTGCTGAAGATCCACTGTCCACTTTGATGGTTGTACAATCCTGCTCACATGGCCATGCTAGAGCTAAGCAAATACTGATTTTTCCATTCAGAGGCCATTCCAAAATATACAAATAATGTGGGGGGTGAGGGAGATTGATCTGTGTGGAACCAAATCTGATACTCTTACAGGTGAGTGCTCTAATCAGTTAGCCCAACTTCTGAGGCCTTCCCCCCCTTTCTTTGTTTGTTTTTTTGGGGGGAAGTGCAGCCTGGGACCCGCTGTCACCACTTCTCCAGCCATTTTGTGAACAACTGAAACCTCGTATGTCAAATTCATGGACCGTTTCAGAACAACTATGAATGCATTTTTCGGTCAATAAGGTACTCCTCTGAAAAATTCTGCTCATCTCTAATGGCACCAGGCAAGTTATACAAACACTCTATTTTAAGATTTCCCCATACTCCATTTTTCCAGTAATACATCTTGTGGATTTTAAAAATAATTGATACCTCTCACCCTAGTTATTTTGAGCAACTCTCCTGATGATAATTTCATTAAATTTGTATTGAATTCTGCTGAGATGAATAGTTACATGCAATTTATCCAAGAGGTAAATATTTTTCCTCAGTCATGATATATCACTAAAAGGAACAATAAATGCCAATATCTAACTTTCTGGAAAACAAATCAAAACAAGTAGCGTTATATACTTAGTACATATCTACTAGTAGTACTTGGAAATATTTTCCAATGGGCATGAATCTCTAAACTGAAGCAGAACAACAAGAAGTCCTGTGGCACCTTATTAGACTAACAGATATTTTGGAGCATAAGCTTTTGTGGGCAAACTCCCACGTCATCAGATGCATGAAGTGGGTCTTTGCCCATGAAAGCTTATGCTCCAAAATATCTGTTAGTCCACAAGGTGCCACAGGACTTCTTGTTGTTCTCAAGGATACGGACTAACGCAGCTACTTGTCCGATACTTAAACTGAAGCAAGTACCTCCCACCTTTAATGTAATTTACTGAACAACAGATGAAGTCTAAAAACCTATTCATCATGCTAAGCCACTGGGGGGGGGGGGATTTGCATATGCTGTCTGATTGGCTCATCAAAGGTGAATATATTTTACTGGAAAAAAAACCTGCATCATTTCCATATATGATCTGATTGTATAAAATAGCCCGTGATGCTAATTAACTCATGCTAAGACAAATAGCTGAAACTTCTTAGTCTATCGTGACTATAGTCAACTAGTCATGAGATTGTGATTTTCTTTTTATATGTGACTATTATAAATAAGCAGCAAGATGAATAAGTGTAAGACGGTTTGAAGCAGACTGTTCAATGATGCGTGAAACTGAATTATGCATACAATTTATCCTGCGAAATTTTACCAGCTACTGAATTGTAATTGGTCCCCACATGGCAGCTGAAGAGTAGGGATACTATAAAATTCCACCACAATTCAACATTATTCCTTCATATAAAGGAGGAGGATAAGTTAACACTTAAAAATGTTAACATATAAAGTGGTGAAAAGTAGTGGCATCAGAAATAGCCCTGTATATGAGAATAACTTTACAGAACTCCTTGCACTAAGAACTCTCATAGATGTGCTTCAGTCTCTCTCCTATGCATTCAGTGTGGCCCATCATGAAATTCTGACCATAATCAATCACTTTGTGGAACAAATATTTTCATCCTAATAACCATATATCCAGAATAAATCATACTCTAGAAATGCCCAGGGTATATGGCATTAAGAACTTAGCTGGCAAAATGGCATAATCCCAAGGAATGCACACAGCTAGAAATTATTTGCATATTTGCTGGTATCCTCCTTACTGGCTCAATGGAAATTGCGTATTGTTCGAGTTCAAAAATTTGTCATCGTGCAGTCATGAGGTGAATTTGGAGACAAAATGGATTTACACAGCCCTCAGGAAATACCTCATCCAAAAGAATGAGGGGCAGGAATCTGCAAAATCACAAGATATGTGTCGTTGCTTTGGGAAAGAGCTAAAAGAGCATTTCATATGTTTTGATAACATTCAGTCCTATCAAGGAGGATGACCAGTTTGTCACATTGCCAGCTAAGAGATGAGCTGTAGAAGAGTGGATTGCACAGGTCGAAAAAGAAGCTAATAATGATTGATCAGGCAAGTCTGTGCTGAGTGAAGTATAAGTGAAATCTGATTCTCCTCAGAGAAAATATTTTTGAAAAGCTCTCAGCTCTGCAATAATGTAAGCGTTGACTGGTTTCTCATGTCTTTGAGAGTTAAAGTATCTACTGTGTGTCTTGTTTGATCACATGGCATAGGGCTGACATCAGCACCTATGACTGAATTTCCATTTAACAATGTTCAGCAGGTCTGATAAAGCTTTAAAAAGGCCTGAAAAGAGTTTTATATACCGTGAAGGGCCCCTCTTGATAGAACCTACAATTGCCGTAACATGATATTGTACCTTTTTGGTTTTCTTTTTTAAATGATCCACCTAACAAAAAGTCTGTAGGAAAGGCCTCTTTTTTTCTCTTTCTCTGCTTCCCTCTAACTATTTGGGGACCCAACCTAATACATACTGAGAAGCTGGATGTGCGGGATTTTGATCATGACTCATTCTGGGGATGAAGTGAAATGCTGCGGATGGCATAATTCAACAATTTACCCTTTAAGAGATTTTTTTTTGGGGGTGGGGGGAGATTTAATAATCTAACAGATTTTAATGTTATATGTTATTTCTAAAAAGGCCATAAAAAGTGACTCTTACCAGTACAGCTACATTCAAAGCAAATGTGCCTTCACTCTCTGTGTTGTAGCTAATGTGGCATTTTCTCCTGGTCATCAACAGAGTAAAACATCCCTTACCAGAGAGGAAGTGAGGGAGCCTGTGAACATGGAGCAAACCCATTTTGCTATGAGGTAATTCAATAAATCTGGACAGTTTAATGACAGTCACTTTCATGTCAAAGCAGAACATATTTGTCTTGCAAAATTTACATGGGGACTAGAATTAAAGCTCCCCTTCCATTTTTGATTGTGTCCAGTCTCGCAGCTGCCTCTAATACGAAAGGAAGAGAGAGGTGTACACGTTCCTAAGACCATATTGTCAGAGGAGCAAATTGGCATAGCTCCATTGTCTCCAGTGGGACTACAGTGACTTACCCTAGCTGAGGATTTGGCCTGCGGAATTCAATAGAGACTGACACTGAGTTACCAGCAAGGGAGAACGGGGTCCTGCATTTCTTACACACGCTAACCCATGTCTTAACTAAGATGAACAGAGGCACTGGGGAGAATGAAGGGGTAGTTTTTGTTTCATCTCATCTGTACCACTACAACTCAGTATGTCTGGCACCGAAGTTAGTGACTTTGATGACATTTCCACAGCCTTGGTTTCACCTGGGTTTTGTCTGTTTTTAAATTACCTTTCTAAACCAGCAGAGTGTGTGACTGTATCTCCCCAGTCAAACCAACTGTATAATTGCATTGAGAAAAGCTGGTGTTTTTGACAGCAGTCAAACAAAAACCTGGCGAGAAGAATGGGAGAAAATTGCATTGCTGGTGGTAGGAGGAGATTGGGGAGAGCTAAGCGGAGGTAAGTTTGTGCTGTGTTTTTGGAGAAAACGACAATTTTGCCCAGTCTGAAGTGAAAATGAACTGTCGGAGTTTGCAAAATTCACAATTTTGTGGCCATTGGACACCAATTGGCTCAGCAGGCAATTGTCACAGTTGATGCTCATGGCTAATCCAACCTGCTCATTCCCCACACGCATCTCTGTGGTAGAAAGTGATTTACAGAGAATAACAAAATAGCAACTAATATACCCAAATACAGGGAGAATCCCAGAAAAATCAAGGTGAGATGGACCTGAGAGGACCATCAAGTACAGCCCCTGCACCGAGGCAAAACCAAGTACATCTAGACCAATCCAGAGGGGGGTTGTTTAGCCTGTTCCAGTACAAACCCAGTGGGGAGGTAGCTACACTTTCCTTCTTATCCCATCCATAAGAATCCCACGTGAAGGGGAATAACCCTGCTCCCCAATCATGTGTATTAGCAGGCCTGTTTGCAGGAGTGAGGATTACTTATGCAAGTGAAGCGATTGTGTCCAAGATCTAAGTATTTAACTACGTTATCTATATTCAGTCTGCTGTACAGCCAATTAACCACACACACCCATATCACTTGCATTAACTATCTACCATATTTTCTAATGGAAAATGCATCCCTTACAATATAAGGCAGTGCCAAAAATACAGTCTCTCAGCCTCATTCTTTTCCATATTTTAATCTTATTTTGCATTTGTTAACAAAATTTGCATTCCATTATTATAAGCTCCTGAAGTCCTGATTGCCACTCTGTGGCACCAGGCTTGCACTGGTGTAACTCTGCTGGCATCAGTGGAGTTGAGCTAACCAATGCAATGGTGCAGACAACCAGATCCAACACAATTGCTTTGGTGCCTGAGCCAACTGCCCTTTTCACATAGTCATATGCTGCAACTCTGGTACACATCCAAATCACCCCTGGAGAAGTAATGGTTCAACAGAAAGGCGGAAGAGAGCTCTAAAGGGGAAAGGTTACAGTAAAACCCTGAGTTACATGCAAGTTGTGTTCCTCACAACCCCCATGTAAGTCAAATTTCATGTAAGTCGGGAGAGGGAGGCCCCTCCTTCCTCCTCCAAGTCCTTGGGAGCCTGGAGCCAGGTGCAGCAGCACCTGGTCTCTTTTCAGGCTCACAGCTCTCTGGGGCTGAGAGGCTTCCCCGTCCTACTCACCCTTTCTTCCAGCCGCAGCATTCCCCTGGGGGAACCCAGGGGAAAGCCATGCCCCTCCTGGGCTCAAGCCATGCCCTCATAGGCTCCAGCCACCCACTTCCCCCAGCTGGGAGAAGCAGGCGGCTGGAGCCCAGGATTTCAAAGTTTGCATTAATATGATTAACGCATAGTTGAAATGGTGTAAAGCACGGGTTTGCCGTATACAGAAAGGCAACATACTGACGTCTTCGGCAGCAGCAAAAGGAACGACTACAGATGGTTCATCATGGCTGGCAATTCCTGTGTCTAACTCCAGAATGGAGGAAGGGGAGAAATAAAACAAGAGAAGTGGTTCCACTCAGACCCCTGTGTCTTCATGAACTGCTGGGAGTGCAGCTGATGGAGGGCAGCAGGTTATAGAAAAGGGATCTTTTCGTCTGAGTCCACATCAATTGTGCGATGTTACTGGCCCACACATGGCTGTGGATGCCCCATCACGTGCTTAGGAGTGCAGCCTCGCCTGTCAACAATTTCTATCATGCACTCTGCTCCTTTTCCAGCCCATTCTCCCACCAGTGAGCACACACTGTGGGTGTGAATCTCCACTGCCAAGCCAGAACTACATCCAGATCAGAAGGGAGCTGCTTTATACCCACTCTACATGCAGGCAGATCTTAGACAAACAGTTAATGGGCACAAAACAGACATAAAAATACTCCTGATCCACAAACCCGTCAGCCAGTATTTTAATGGAGTGGGCCAAGCTGTTAATGACTTTAGAATCTGCGTCTTACTGAAGAGAAATTTTCACACCACTTTCAAAAGAGATGCTGCTGAACTCTCTTTTATATTCAAATTCGACACATTAACACGTGGTTTGAACTGGAATGCAAATTTTCTGGGTCATTATAGGGACTCTTTTACATACTTGGCTTCAACTGATTCTTGACTCCCCCACTCCCGCACCCCTCTACTCTCTGATTTGCTCACCTTGATATTTTTTTTTCCTGATTTGGTTCTCTATGCCTTAAATATTGCATCTGTTCTGGTACGGCTATGGTCTGAAGAAGTGGGTCTGTCCCACGAAAGCTCACCTAATAAATTATTTTGTTAGTCTTTAAAGTGCTAGTTTACTGCCTTTTTGTTTTGATAGTATATAGACTAGCACAGCTTTCTCTCTGATATTATTGCACACTTTCTCTTATAATACTATGGATCACTTTGCATTTCCAATGCAGTGAACAAACACTGCCTAAATAATCCGTCAAAAATCATTCAGAGATGGGTACCACACCCATTTTATAGCCGAGGAAATGGAAACACACCAGTGACTTGACCACAGTTCTAGCCAGAGGCAATTGTGTAGTTGGGATTAAAACTCTGGAGTAACGCTAGATCCAGTATGGGTTTTTCACTTTACTGGCCCTTTGCTTAACGAATTAATCTTTCAGGCATTCTGAGAAAAGCAAAGGGCTCACAGAACTTCCAGGAAACAGGTGGGGGAGGAGGGGGTATTTTGGCATTCCACAGAGTCAGGAGCTCCCCAGAAAGACTGAATTCCCCCAGCTGCCTGATGTGGAAACGTTCTCTGAATGTAGGTCTCCTATATTACAAGACAGTGTCCCAAATGCTGACCTTTGGGCTAGTCTGACATGGGGCATTCTCAAGCTCACCCCTTGAAGCTGCCTTGCTCTTTATAAAAATACAGACCTGTTGGAGCAGGAATTTGAGGGTGGACCTCCTGTGCCACACCCTAAGGCTGTCGATCAGGGTTCAGCAACCTTTCCAAGGCAGAGTACTGACATTTCACCTCTTCATATAGTTCGAGAGACACTGAAACATTTTATAAAGTCACTAACAGTCCTACTTCCAACAGCTGCATTAATACATTAAGATGTAGAGCTCTACCGTTTAGCTGTGGCTGGTGGCAGTGGAGAGAGCCCTGGCACGCAAATGTGGGGCTGGCATGTGCTGTGGGCAACAAGTGGAGGTGGAGGAAATGGGCAGCCCTGTGGAAGCAGGACCTCCAAACAACTCGCTGGAATTAACCACCCTTCCAAAAGACGGCAGGACTGGAAAGCAAGAGGGCTCAGCCCCCGCTCATTCCAGACAGTGGGCAGGGGCAGAGGGCAAGGGAGACAGGCAGGTCAATTGCTGTCCCTGCGGGGAGCAGAGAGTATCAGTCCCCATCCCTGGGGGAGTCAGGGGCAGACGGCAGAGGTGGGGGACAGAAGGGCCCAGTCCCTGTCCCCTAGGGCAAGCACAAAACAAAGCTGCCCACCAATTAGTCCAAGTAGATCAGTAGAGAGAGGACCTGCCTTCCATGCTCTGTACAGGCTGCCAATCTGATCCACTTCCCGGGGCAAGTCACCAATCACTAGCTAAAAACCCGGAGAATGTTTAGCCTCAGGTCTCCCTCCACATCCCATTGTCCCAGGAGTCATATTATCAGGCAACAGGGTTGCCTGCTGTCCCCCTCCTCTGAGTCAGCTTTGCTATGGACATCACTCACACGGATGCTCCCTCTCCTCCATCCACTGCTTCTGCAGACAGCCCCAGCCCTGTTCACATGAAATTTCTCTTTGGTCAGACTTCTGGAGAGCAGGAGCTTACTGAAATCTTCTTGTTAAGTAGACTCCTGCCCGCTCCGGTCAAGCAGACTCCTGTCACCAGCATGCTCCTCCTTACGGTGTGGGTCTGGTTCCCCTGGGAGCATTCACAGTATATAGCATCTAACGGGAAAATGGATGGGCAGATCCTCAACTAGGGGTCACACCAGGTGCAGAGGCCCAGCCTGTATCTTCTTTCTTAATCATGCAAAGGAAAGACGGCCACTGCTGTGAGGATACCTTACAAAGACATGGAACCATCATCATCACAAGGTAAGAAAAGGCACAGTGATAACACGAGCTCGAGAACATGGGACCGTTCTAATGGTGTTCTTCAGTAGGAAAGCTCACTTCTCCCAAAATAAATTAGGCATTCGAACACACCAGGAAAACGATCCTGTGAGGCACATCGACATGAGCAGAATACAAGGAGTTAAGCCCTTCATAGTGTCCTTAATTGTGCCCTGTTAAATTTGCAATGGATAGTGTGGCACCTACCACTGCCCTCCCAGGGGCCTCCGAACGGTTTTACAGATTGAAACGTGTGTGGGGACACATACAAACAGTGTCAGCTCAGGAACCCACCGAGCCTTTCACTCTGAATTCCCTAACACTGGGGAGCGTTTGCCACCTCTGCCTCAACAAGACCTCTGCAGATTCAGACTTGTCTGTGGCAATGTTCAACAGTGAACAAATCTTACCATCTTAATTCAGTTTTACTCACACAACCTTGTGCTAATGTCAGAGCTGTTTTGTTTGAGTAAGGCTGAATGAAAAGGACCTCAAAAATGAGCCTGCTGGACTGTTTAAGATTACTGCCTATTCATTCCATCACATACAAGTTTTAACCCCCACCCGCCTTGTTGGTGATGCAGGAGGGGATCAACAGGCTGGGAAAGAAAGAATTCTGTCTGGGAAGGGATTAAGCTAGGTCTGTTGACTCACCACAGTCCCTGACCCATTACCCTACTCATAAGTGAGGGAGTCAGGATGGGTTCAGTGGGAAGAGAGGGTCAAAGCTGACCAGTCTTGGAAGCGAATGTTCATGGTGTCTCATCGCTTTCTCCGTCGGTACAGACACACACCAAAAGGAGGGTGAGTTTGGGATTTACCAGCAGCAGAGATCACATGGACAAAATATGTTGAAAAAGGCTCCTGCTTTCACAGCCAGTACAGGAAAGTGCAGTTGCCACACACACTGTTATCAAGGTAGGGATCTGAGTGTGGAGAATGCTGACCTTGTTGACTGTAATCAGAATTTCTGCGCAGCCCTCTAACCTTTAGCCATGTAATGATGGCATTACAGGAGGGAAAACGAGGATGGAAATGTTAGCTGACAGTACAATAAGACTCCTTTTGGTCCAGGAGGCTGCACAGTAGCAGAACGTTTGCAATCATGACCTTCGGCAATTACAGCCTCACTTTGCTGTTAAAATGTTTCAGCCAGCAATGATTTCACAGCTCCATGAAGCATTCCTGATTAGATTTTCAACACAGTTTCACAGCCTGTCTCCTGCACAACAGAATTTCCATACCAAGAGAGTGAAAACAGCCAGTCAGCACTTTTCAGTACGTGTTCTCCAGGGCAACAGAATGAAACTGTCAAACTCCAGACTATGGTAGTGAGGTGCTGAAAATACCAATGGACAGCCTGAAAATCAAGGTGCCAAGGCGCCTTTATAAATGACATGCAATGTTTTCAGTCAGTATAGTGTAGAACCATCTTCTTTAGCCCCACTCACTCACAGACTCAGGGACGGCCTATGCTATGCAGTTAGGTCAATGTAAGAAAATTTTCTCCCCACCTTACTATATCAGTGTCCACAGACAATTCTTCCACTCACCGACGTAAGGGCCCTGCTACACAGACGTAACATCACCTCCAGAAGAGCCGTAAAGCCGTGAGGGAAACTTAGGGTCTGTGGAGATGCTGTGCCCTTGCATTGGCTATCTTTTCATTTTCACGGCTCCTGCTCTGAAATGGATAAAAAAGCTGGGCAGCTGAATGCCCCCAACTTCCCTGGAGAACTGGTGGCTGGCACCCACTCTCAGCTGGAAGCCAGGATGAGGCCCTGCCATGATCCAGGTAGGCTTATTAATTTCATGGCAGTGCTCCTGGTGAGGACATGTATCACTGATCCAGGGAGGGAAGTAGGGACATGCACCACCAGCATAACTACTGCGTTAGCTGAAAGTCAATCTAATACAGGTTGATTTAGGTCTATGGTGTAGATATACTCATAGGAACTGTAAACCCCAATCTGAATTCCCTGCATTAACATCATATGTTGTAAGCTGATTTTAGAATTAAAGCTGGTGCACAGATAATTCATTCAATTTGTGCCTAAACAATTTGATTTATTGTGGGAAAAAAATCCAGCATTTCTCACTTTATGGGACCTGAACTTTTCCGATTAAAGACTTGGATATTTTTTAAATTTTTATTATTTTATTTTATTTTGAGAAAAGAAATTGTGATGCAACTATTTTGAAGCCCAACAGCACCCAAGATAGCATATGTCAACCTTCCCAGCAATTAACTTGCTGCCAATGGAGGAGATGGAGCTTTTTGAACCAGAAATACACGTACATGTAGATGCAAAACAGCCCTCTGTGGGCCAGAGCAAAAGCTTCACTGGGGTAGCAGAGAGAGGCTGGAAAGCCAGTGGAGCTGACCCTTTGCAAATCCTCCATGTATGGCCCAGGGAAGACACAGCAGAGTGGAAGTGGGCTTTCTACCATCTCTCCACCTTTTACAGCACAGTGTCCCTGTGGCCAGCCTCTGCTAGTCTCATGTGCCATTTAGCAGAAAGCTCCCACTAATGGGTAGGACGACACTAGGCCTAGCAAGCAAATCCTCCGAGCTCTGGGCTGCCTATCTTGCGACTCAGTGCTGATCTAGGCTGTATTTAGGGTATAAAAGGTGTGTAGATGTGAGGGTTGGTTCACCCCTCTGATTACAGGCACCATCACCTCCATGATTATATAGTCTGCTATCATCTGCCCTAGCAGGGGCTCATGGGCTGCTCTGAACCTTGACTGTGTCTTCATACTACCCACAGGGGAACCTCAAAAGATGTGCCGAGCAAGGCCATGCAGTTAGACCCCTGCCAAATCAGCCTACCCACCTTCTAGGCTGCATCAGCTCTAAGCCCCTGACAGACTAATCCACTGGCGCCACAGTACTGCTCCAGGCAACTGTTCCACAGCCTGAGGCCTGCCACCAAATGCTGGAGAAACCCTGGGAATGAACACAGCCCAGTAGTTCTACAGTAACATTCCTGTATTGGAGCAACAGTCAGAAACGCTGATCCCGTTCGTTCAGAGAGATGTGCCAGCACCAGCAGCTTCCTCCTGTCACCAGTGGTTACTGCCAGCTGTTGTAAAACACAAAACCGCATCCCAATGGTGAAAAATCAAGATTAACCAGGGAACAACAGCAAACGGAGTCCTCTGGTTTATTGATTTCTGTGGCTCTCACTAATGCTACAATTCCCAAAAAAATTGTTATAAGAAGCTGGGAATCTGCCTACAAGCTTACAGGATTATGATAAAAGATAAATGACCCATAGTCAGTGACTGTATTTATTCTTGTTGTTGTTGTTATTGTCAATCTGCTTAAAGACAATTAAATCCTTACATCAACACGGCTGGTTCAACACCTTCTCAAATAAAAAGAAACGGCTTTTGTAAATGTCACTCTTCTCACAGAGTGTCTGTCCACCATTAGCACTTTGGGTCAAGCAGAAAAGGAATCCAAGAATTTTAAATAATGCAGGTGCTTTACTTCATGAAAGATGATTACATTAGCTATGAAATTACTTGTAACACTCTCCTGCCAAGCTCACTGTTTTTCTCACTTATGTTTGCAATTAGCCAGCTCCCTGAGCAGCCAGTAGCAAAACAGACAGTACAAGATGTCCACGGCAAAGCGTCCTTTGTGTCAGAGGAGGATGCAATCAATCACCCCTTATAGCTCAAATCTTACTGAAACACAAGAGGCTTCAACAAATGCCTTGTTTTACCCTGGCAGCCTGTTGCACAATGTTCTAAACTGTTTTATTCAGTCTTACACTGGGGGGCAGTCGGAATGGAATCTACCTGCCTACACATCTTCTTCAAATACTTTATCCTAACGCAGAAGAAAGCAATAGCCAGTAGGATCAGCAAACCCTTCGTTAAATGTTCCAGCTGTATATAGCTATGTGAAGGTAATTTGTTTTGCACGACATCTGTGGAAGTTATGGGAGTGGACTCTTAGATATTGGACCTGATTCTAAACCCACTGAATGGGGCCTTCCCACCAAACTTTGCATTGATTTTGGAACAGGATCTTTGTACAGCCAGAATAGCAACTGACCTTGCTGGACGTTCTCCCCATGTAAGGGAGTGGAGGCTCGCGCTGTTTAGGACTTACCTGATTTGGAATGGAAAGTCCTTGGTTTGAACTAAGACAGAGTGAATGGCTTAGGTGTTTAAGCACTGGTGTGAGATCCTTGTCCCCACTCCACCCTTTGTGTGCCCTGTAAAAGGTCTGGAAAGATGTAAAGAGGCCCCAGAAACTCCTTCTGCAGCTGGGTGAGAACTGGCCATGTGTGGACACTGCAGCAGACAGGTGTAAGGCTGCCCTCTGGGGATCACCTCACAAGCTCTAGCATAGAGCCAAGTTTACGTCCAGATACAAAAACACCTGAACAAACAAGCCTATGAGCAACAAGCAGTCCTGTGGCATCTTAGAGCCTAATACATTTATTAGGTCACAAGCTTTCACAGGCAAATCCCATGGTAAGAACCACGGCCACCACTCTGATACCTATGACTAGGGATGTGTATTTCCTACACATACCATCTACCTCTCAGGAATACTACTACTGTTTCAAATCTCTGAGCCATTTCAGAGAACTGCCCTTTAAATCACCGTGCTACAGAACTGTGTCTTTATATGTTCCCTCTAACCTGCAAAATTATTAGCCCAAGGCCCAGGGTGGGAAAAGTCCAGACCAGATTTAAGGTCAATATATTATCAGCCTTCAGAATTAGAAGCAGAAGTTTTACAGTCATATGGCACCTTCTTCAGTCAGGGTGTGTCTAAGTGCTGGCAGTTGATCTTCCCAGGTTTGACTTAGTGCTCCTAGTGGAGATGTGTTAAATCGGTCCATCATGGCACTGCCTTCCTCTCCGGTACTCCTGGCTTTCACCAGGAATAAGAGAAGTCAACAGGAAAGTCAAGCTCCTGCCGTGTAGACGGCAGGAAAAATTGATTTTAGATGAGTTGTTCCCAGCTATGCAATTCCCATGGCTGCATTTGTGTGTCTAAAATGAATTTTATGTCCTACCCTAGACCTTGCTTTGTTGTCCTAAATGGTCACATACTTTCCTGTGTATGCGTCTATAGATGCCATTTTGCAACGTCTTCATTTCAGTAGCAGATGAAATCTGGCTTGTATACTTACATCACAGGGAAATGGTGTTAGAGTTAATCAATGTGTGTGAAAGAAATTTAGGATCCGCAAATAGAACGTGCTACAGAAATAACAGTATTAGTATTTATTTTCAACAGGGCTAAACTCTCAGCCCACTCACTGTGAAAATGGCAGCCAAAGAAAGTTTTATTCTAAAACATGAATTTTTATGTTATGCCTTCAATTTAAATTATCTGGTAAATATCACACTTTGGAACTTCAATGCTTATTTTTGTATTGATTGAAAACAATCACTAACATTTCATTTGAAAGAACACCTTCTCCAGGCTCAGAGAAGGAACTAATTGATTTCTTTGTTTTCTGAAATAATGTGGCACTGAATCCTTAATACAATACATGGAATTTCCATCTTGCTCATTACCAGAATGAGTTTTTACAATACCGGACTGGACAGAACACTCTGCTAAGGAGCTTGCACAATGTGGCTAAGACTGATGATTGCAATGCAAACATCATTTTAAAGATGAAGTACCATTTTAGGTTTCTGTGTCTATTTTGCTGGGTTTCATAAGGGCATCAGGCATTATTCTTCACTCACCCCCACCGGTGTCCATCAGGAGTAACACAAACAAACTTCAGGAAGTCACATCAGGATAGAATTGGGCTCCTCTTTGCTTCACACGATTTTTCCTTATGGAAAATGGAATCATCTGACACAGACCGATATATTGTTAGTCTCATATGAAACATAACAGAGAGGAAGCCGTGCTAGTCTATACACTATCAAAACAAAAAGCAGTCAAGCAGCACTTTAAAGAGTTGCAAAATAGTTTATTAGGTGAGCTTTCGTGGGACAGACCCACTTCTTCAGACCATAGCCAGACCAGAACAGACTCAATATTTAAGGCACAGAGAACCAAAAACAGTAAGCAAGGAGGACAAATCAGAAAAAGATAATCAAGATGAGCAAATCAGAGAGTGGAGGGGTAGGCGGGGGAAGATCAAGACTCGACTCAATCTACTTCTTGATCTTCCCCCCCACCCCTCCACTCTCTGATTTGCTCACCTTGATTATCTTTTTCTGATTTGTCCTCCTTGCTTACTGTTTTTGGTTCTCTGTGCCTTAAATATTGAGTCTGTTCTGGTCTGGCTATGGTCTGAAGAAGTGGGTCTGTCCCACGAAAGCTCACCTAACAAACTATTTTGCAAGTCTTTAAAGTGCTATTTGACTGCTTTTTGTTTTCATATGAAACATGTTTCTCTTTACCATTGGAACCACTGCATAGACACAATTCAGGTGGAGAAGGTTTGAAACTGAACTTTGAGACCACTCTGTAAATACAGAGTGCAAATTCCTTTCATTTTAAGGATCTCCCACTGACCATACAGATGGCAAAAAATCAGATCTCCTTTTTGTCTTGTAAACTTGATAAACACATAACTAGCTCATGTGACTGCTGCGCATTGTCTTCAGTCACTTATAAAAGATGTAATTTAATCTCTAGTTGTGAAAGAGCTGACACTACCACTCACTCCATTCTTGTTCAATATTGGAAAATTTAATTGGATACCTATTTTGCTTCAGGCAAACACCAGTGAAAACCAGATAAAATTTAACCTCCTTGACCCTATTGACTGTCCAAACTAAAACAGAATATCAATACCCCAGCAGCCATGCAAGCCTCAAACCATGTTACCTCTGTATCTTGGACACTGCTAAGCTTTTCAGGATTGTTTGCATGGAGAGTGGTAAGAAGCAACATGTACAACTTCTGGTCTGACTGATAAACTGTAGATCTAGCATCCTACAAGTGGAAGAGCTGGCAGAATGTTGTTTTTTCTTCCCCTGAAGGGCTTTGATATTTATGGGGAAAGGTGGACTGAACAATGCCTTTCTGAGTTAAGCTTTTCAAGGGATTTAAGCTGTCATCGGCAGGATTTTTGTCAGGACGGGGAGCAGCTGAAGCACAAAGGAACATAAGGACAGAAGGTCCAGGAGAGAGATGAGGTCTTAATGAACCCTCCCTTCCTGCATCTGGGCAAGGGGAGAGAAGTGGAAAGTCTGGCCTTAGTGTAGATCTCTTACATGGATTACTCCAGGTCTGTAATAGAAACCATAACATAACTAAAACTGAACCTCCTTTCGAGGGGCAATGGGTGTTACCAAAGAAACCCACCACAGTAGCATTTCACATCCAAAAGGGGACATGCACAAAAATGAGGAAGCTAGTTCAATGGAAATTAATAGGAACAGTCAACATGTGAAATGCTGCCAGCTGCAAGGAAGCTATTTAAAAAAAATATACAGGCTCAAGCTATATGTATACTATAAATAAGTTAAATAGTAAGAGAACAAAAAAGTGCCCATATACGGTTGAATAAAAGAGGGGGCTACAGGCAAAAGGGCTTCCCCCCCAATCAGAAGAGAAGCCTAATGAGCAGAACAGAATGGAACATAAACTCTGACAAGACAACTGTAAAAGTATACTTAGGCAGGGCAAATAATTTGAGTAGCAACTACCTAATAACACAAAAGCCAACTGTATTAGATTAAGAGCATCGGAAGCAGGGAGCCTGCCAAAAAATAGGTGGGGCCCCGGACTATATGAAGGCAAGCACATTGCAAAGAAGCTCAATAAATTCTTGGCACCGGGCTTCCCTACAGAGGACGTGAGGGAGGTTCCCACACCTGAGTCATTCTCTTAGATGACACATCTGAGGAACCATCCCAGACTGAAGTGTCAAGAGAGGAGATTTGGGAACAAATAGATACTTTAAACAGTAATGAGTCACTGGGATCAGATGGGTTCCAAACAAGGTTCCCTTTATTTTTCCATCTACATGCAGAACAAATGTTATGTTCACCAAGGCATATGTGTACATGTACCACCAATACATAGCTCTAATTTACCCACAGATGTCTTCTAAGCAGCAGCCATGGAAGTGTTGGCTATGCTGCTAGACAATAGTGACTTTTAATGGTCTGGCAAATTCTCTGATTTGGCACCAATCAGGTCCCAAGTGTGCCAGACTAGAGATGTTCAACCTATATTACACCACGTCATTGTTCATGTACAGTAGCTATTGAAGCCTACTTCATAAATAAAGCAATACTAGGAACATGTTTAGAAGAACAGACTATCTGAGGAACATCATCAACTATGTATATGTCAGTCACTGGGTAAAGCACTGAATGAACTTGTCCATTCACCACAAGACGCATGTTTAAGCTTGCATAACTCTGCATATTAAAGCCTCTTACTAAAACCATGCATCTGATTCATTCTAGGAAGACCAACAGCAGCCCGAGCACAAACAGGTGCCAACCCAAGTGAGCTCAGTAAGACTTGCATTCTCTTACATCAGTGTGTATGTCTGTCCAGTATATCCTGAACAGGAACATTCCACGATCTCTTTCTTAAGGCTATTAAAACAGGACGTTGTCCAACAGGAGGTAAGCAGGTTCCCTTCCCATACATGGTAGCTGAAGCTGCTCAGCAACATGTGTTTCTCATTTAACACTTATCACTCATTCTTAAAAACAGTAATGCACACCATCTGTCACACCACAACCATTCATAATGGACGAGATTTGGGCTGAGTTTGACTGTGAAAAGCCATTTAACATCAGTAACAGCGTGGGGCTGATGAAGTGTTGTAAGCAACTCCAAGGAGGCTTTTCATTCCATACATTATATCATGACAACTGTCTGTCTTCCCTTGTGCGCACACTGTGTCGTGAGACAGGTTTGTGGACTCAGACAGCGCATGCAACTTCGGTCCATATCATCTCCAATAAAACTGATATTGTTTGCCCCCTGGTCCTACTAGACATTTGCAGCCATGTGTGGAATGGATGACTGGAGGTCAAGAAAGATGCCCACATGCAGAAATATGCCAGGACAGTAGGGTTGTCATCTTCAGTCTCAGTATAAAAGAACACCTGGAAATGGTCACAGTTTTTCTGAGCCAGCTTCCAACACTTCACTAATTCCATCAAGTGTTAATTGTGCCACGTGAGGGAAGGGGAAGAGAGAGCAGCCAATCCAAAGTAGGGGGCAGAGGGAACCACTCTGTACTGAAAGGGAATTTCTGCCTCCACTCTCACCACTGAGCCACAAATTCCTGAATTTAACTCCAAGGATGAGTTCCCGATCCCATTCATGGCAAATCTCCCACAGACTTCAATTGGCACAGAATGTTAACCCTACTAAGGCTTTGATCCGCAGCCCTCAAATGGCAATGGAAAGGTCAGGACCAGTCCTCGAGTCATAAGGGTAACGCAACCTTAAATGGAAACTTATCTTCAAGAAGTCTGAGAGCCTTTTCCGTTTTAAGACAGCATACAAATTATACATAATATGTACAAAATGCACCAAGATGTACTATGAAAACAAAAAAAACCAGTCCACTAGCACTTTAAAGTCTAACAAAATAATATATTAGGTGATGAGCTTCCATGGGACAGACCCACTTCTTCAGATCAATGCTGAAGTGGGTCTGTCCCACGAAAGCTCACCACCTAATAAATTATTTTGATAGTCTTTAAAGTGCTACTGGACTGCTTTTTTGTTTTGATAGTACATAGACTAGCACAGCTTTCTCTCTGTTACTGTTCACTAAGATGTACGGTAATAGATTCCATTTGAAACCATAGATAAGCTGTACTAAATGGAAAAACTATATACAGATTAGGATAAACCCAGGAACCTGAAAGGTATTCAGTCGCTGACTGTGTACAATACAGCACTCCCTCAGTTACAAATATCCGACTTAGGAACATCTGCACATACAAAGCACAGCTCACCTGCTGCCTCTGGGGATCAGGCAAGAGGCACAAGTGCTGACTGCAGAACGCTGGAGGAGCAGGGGACAGCTGCACGGCCGGTGTCTGGAGAGACATGGCACTTTGAAGGGGAAACCACCACTTCTTTCAAGCTGACAGCTGCACGGCCACTCCTTGCACCTCTGGAGTCCTCCGGCCTCAGATTTGCAATTGTCCTGCTCTCTCCCTCCTGGAGAGCAGGGGCTAGACACAGCTGGATCAGGCACTGAGTGCATGCAGGGGTAAGGGGGAGAGTGTTCGGGAAGCAGCCAGGGGATGCCCAGATGTCCCCTTCAGAAACTCCACCTACCTCCTCAACCTCCTCTAATTAAACCTGCCTTTCCTGAGTACATGGGCCTGAGTGATTTCCTGATTTGGGGCCTTACATAGCAGACGACGTGGGTTAATGCTCTCCAGTTCACTTTCTCACACTAAGGGACAGAACAACAGACTACATGCATCTGACGAAGAGGGTCTTTGTTCATAGATAAGGTGCCACAGGACTTTTTGTTGTTTTTGAAGATATGGACTAACACAGCTCCCCCTCTGATGCTAAGGGACAGGTTTTCAGTAGAACTCATGCCTCATTTGTACACCAGATTTTCCAAAAACTGCTCAGCACCCCACACTTCCGGTTGTTCTCAGTATTAGCTATTGCTTTTTGCAGAGACTGATGCTGCAGGTGCTTTGTATCAGAGGGGTGGCTGTGCTAGTCTGTATCCACAAAAGCAATGAGAAGTCCTGTGGCATCTTATAGGTTAACCGATTTTTTGAAGCTCAAGATTTCTTGGGCAAAGACCCACTTCGTCAGATGTAGTTACTGTATTAGGTGCCACAAGACTTCTCGATGATTTTGCAGAAGCTTTGGAGCTCATGCAGATCTTGGTGAGGGCTACACTTATCTCAGTGGAGTGCAAAGTTATATCTACTCAAAGAAGAACAGATCTTTACTTCTGGCCAAATTTTATTACAGGAACAAACAAAAAAAAAACATTTTGCCCTGCTGCAACATTGGAGAGTGCTCTTGCTGGTAACATTCAACCCAGCATGGTGTGATCACACCATGATTCTCACAAACCTTAAAGTTGTAATACAGAAGTATATCCAGCATATGTAAAACGTACCCTGGCAGGGCTGCCTTCTCTGTTCAACCATGCCTTAGTGATTTTAGCTTGGAAATGCACCTGACCCAAAACCCTGGCCACCTTTGGACTGTGAGGATGTGCAGAGCAAAGGTCAGGTCTAAGATGGATCAATCTCTCATTATCAATCAGTGGGACAATTATTAGGACTAGTGATAATCTGATAAGTGACTCTGCTAAAATATTAGAGAGAGAGAGAGAGTTGGGTTTCTACTCCTCCTCTATGACTCTTCCATAACAGATCGGTTCACCTGACAAGCATTTATTTTTTGTGTGTGCTAGGACATGTCCAACAAGCTGTGTTCTGACTGCCCTGTATCCCCCACCACTGCACAAGAGAGGCCCTCCAATCAGAGACCAGCTGCTGGGCTCATGGAGCTTTCAGCTCTCTCCCCCACATCTTTCCTGGCACTGACAATGGGTAGACTAGAAGGCAGCTAGGTGTGGGGATTATGCTTCGTGCACACTTCCTAATAATGGCTGCAATGAGAGAATGCTGTCATGTTATTCCGGCAAAGCAGCATATGCAGCTCATCTGTGACGGCGTTGCCATTCCAGCGGTCAGTCAATGGGGCACTTGAGAGCAACATGAGTAGAGGAAGGATGGTTCAGTGTCTAAAGGCATTAGCCTAGAATTTAGGAGACTGTGTTCAAATCCCTTCCCGATGAGAGACTTCCTGTAGGACTTTGAGCAAACCAGGGAGCCTCGCTTTGCCTCAGTTTCTCATCTGTTAAAGGGGAACTACAGCACCTTCTACCTAACCTGCACGGTTGTGAGCTGCTCAAACACTATAACAATGGAAAACAAGCAACTACCACAGCAGAGAACACAGGTGTGCCTTCTCCGTGACTATCACCATCACTTCATGATCCTTGCTTGGCCAATGCTGAGTACAGGAGGATACACATCACAAACTAATCAAAACAGAGTTGCTTCAGTGGACCTTTGTTCGGCACACAATGAAAATTACTTGGGGAGCTGATAGCAACCCTAATATTTAAGGTACATAATATCAACCCACATCAACAGATCTTTCTAACCTTTCTTGTTTGAGAAACTCTAACTCCATTGCTTTCAGCAGGTCTTTGAATGGGAGCATTGAAATTATGCTGACTCAACTGCTAAAATGACTCAGTTCCTTTAAACTGGGCCTTCAAGTTTAACGCCAAACTGAGGAATGAAACATACCCTTCTTCATTTGTGAATGTGCTTCCCAGAGTGTTTTGCAATATTTTGGTTTACATTTCAGTCTCCTAACTTTCTTGATTCATCTAAAATATTTATTTATCCTGAATGTCACCATCAGTTTTGATTTCATTCATGCAAACTATGAGCCCCTATGCTGGTATCTAAACCCACAGGCAAAGACACTGCTGATCTGCAAAACCCACACAGCATTAGATGACATCATTTACAGGCACATTTCTGTTGTTTTTTTTATAAATGTGCCCTCCCTCCACCAATAGTGCAGTGAACAGTGACTGGCAGAGTAAGTCACACACCCTTTCTTTCTGACTAAGGAAGATAAAGAACTTCCAAATGAAGTTAGGAATTCCAATGAATGAAACACTCATTCTTGCTTTGGTTTGATTTTGTTTGTTGGTTTGGCCACAATGCCTCTGAACTTGTGTGCCTTGGAGGAAAAGCAGTTTGTCACCAGGATACAAAGTAAGAATTCTTTTCTCAGAATCAGAAATAATCATAATGGGTGGTTAGTATTTTTCCTTTATGGTCCCCAGCCCACACATGGAAAATCAATCATTCAACTAAGCAGAACACAGGAAGCTTTGGTTTAGCAGGGGTGCTTTCACTACCAAACTGGAGAGCACACAGCCATGTGTAACTACTCACCCCCAAGCGCATTTGGGGCTGTGGTGAGAGAAGGAAGAGATGATCTGCCCGTGGAGCTGAAGAAATCCCACAAGCCTTTCAACACACTGAAATGCATTTGTGTTGAAAACCTTGTTTTTAGCAGCTGCCAGTGGTTAAGAACTGCCCAAAGGAAACCCCAATAAAGACAGGCAATAGAGGTAAAAATACAGGAATCAAAAGTTGTATATCACTCAAAAATAATTAAGAACAGTATTCTTGGGAGAAGTGGTCTCATGAAATTGTTTTCAGGTTGCAATTCGCTCTCATCATCTCCCCCCCACCCTCAGCAATCTTAAACCAATAAAAATATCAGTTTGCTTCCTAGTGCTGGGATTCTCTTAAAACCATCATTATTCAATTACTTGTCTATTCACTGGCCCTAAGGTCCAGCGCAGCAGATATTGTGAGCTTTCATTTAATGTGCTTAAATGCACTTCTGTCCACTTGAGATACGGTAAAACTTTATTGAATTCTGTTCCCACATCACACTTAACATCCTTCACTTGTATTGATATGTAAGCCAACCCACTCTTCTGGCAGCAGTAAGAAGAGTATTTCTAGCAAAGAAATTACTCTTTTTCCCCATTAATACCACAAAAGGGAAATATGAATTAAACATCTATTTTTTTAAATGTGTCTTTAAGGAATGGATGAATGGTGGTTAAGTATTACTTCCCTTCAACTTGTCAGCCTTGAAAAATACAGGAAACTATTCTAAATATCAAAGAGTTGGTCACCTGTTGAAACTGACTAGCCCTGTTTAGAAAGGAGTGAGAGAAGTCAGAACAACTTAGCTGTCTTCAGAAGCCATTTTCTTACAGCAAATAATTCCCAGAGTGAGGGAGGCGGACAAAAGGCAGGACTAAGGACAGATAATACAGCAGCCATCTTCTAAAGAGAATCAGAGACTCACAGAATCCTAGGGTTGGAAGAGACCTCACAAGGTCCTAGAGTCCAACCCCTGAAAGGAACATTGCTTGGTAAAGTCATAAGTAGAGTCCTGCAAATTTGCAAATATCCACAACTTACTTTTGCAAACACAGATGCAAATTTTGCAACTAGAGCACAGAAAAGCCGCAGCTATCCATGGGAACCTGTACCCAGGGATGTGAATGCGGATATCCAGGGATCATTTTTGCAGATGAGGATACAAAATTTGTATCCATGCGGGGCTCTAGTCATAAGGGGTTACATTTTTCATATATGAACACAGAGGCTTTTGGTGGACAGCGCATTGCTGCCAGCAAGCCAAAAAAATGCAACCCATCTGAGGGGAGGGGGAAACAACAGAGTTTACAACAGTCTTTATTTTTCCTTTGCAGGAGAGGAGACTAACAGTTGTAATGAACATCAATGTCCGCGGTCAGCTGCATCTCCGCACTACAGACAATTTCCCCAAGCTGCTCTGCTGGAAAATATGCTCCACTTTCCTTTGTTGTTCAGTGACTGTTCCCATTCATGTTATGGCAAAGGACAAGGCCAATGATTTGAAACCTTATAGCATAAACCAACAGCTCAGCCACAGCAGGCTGAGATCACTTTCTAATGGAACAGGTGATGAATCATAGATGACTTAATTACAAATGCTGATGCACTTCTGCAGGAGGACACCACATGGCAAAGCTTAGCTCCAGTGGGTAACAGGGCATGATGTTTGCAGCACTGATAAATGTCTGAGTCCAAGCAGCCCCTCTACATCACAGCGAATTTGCAATGGAGGCAGGAAGTTGTCGACATGGCTCAGCAAAGAGCCAGGAAGGAATTCAGGTTTAGTCAGTGGTGCTGTTCAAGCTGTTTCAAACTTGTAAGGCACTCAAAAAGACATCCTAAGCCTCACCAACTACACTCAAGCCAAAATGGGAATAGAAAGGCAGGTCCTGAGGGAAGAAACTGGAGAGCAGCCATGGGCAGAGATAACTTCTGTGGTTTACTGGCCAAGAAATCCCTGCAAGTTGAGTGCTTAGGAGGCTGTCCAGGAGAGATCCAGGTGCTGCCCAGCTGATCAGCAGAGCAGCCACAGCTAGCAGCCGGTGTTTCTATTGGTGGTGCACACTCCCACATGCCTTGGTTCACATGACAAAATTTATTCTGCCTATGGATGGGAAAAATGGAGCGAGCATGGGCCAGGAGATGGCAATCTTTACAAAACACGGCATGCTGGGGCTACTATGGTCTGAATTATCAGTGCAAGGAAGAGAGAGGCTCCGTTCAGCCATTCACTTATCACTGGCACCAGCCAATAAGTGCTGCAATCTGCACATGCTCGTTGTGCCCTAGCATGGCTGCAAACTGACCTCGCTGTTTCTCCTTGGTGGAGTTCCTCCCCTGAGGACCAAACAGCTGCACTTACATGGGAGAGCACTGGAGGTCTGACGACCAGCCTGCTTGTCTGCTCAGAGGAGAAATGGCTCTCTGGGACACAGCACACCAGCAAAGGAGTCTTCTAGCAAATGGTGCGACAGCTTCCGTTCTAGCAAGAGAGCCATGTGCTGGACAACCATACTTGGTTATCCCTATTTCAAGGGAGAAACACACTGCGAAACTCCAGTTGACTTCCCCAGGCACAGTGCAAATCAGTGGGTTAAGCATAAGTCCTGGGTGAGATTCTGGCCCTGTAAAAGCCAAAGAGAGATTTGTTTTTGATATCACCAGGGTAGGATTTCACCTGGGACCATAATGTTGCTCCTGATACACTGTGTGAACCACTTTCCCTTTGAAAACCACAGGCTGGTTAGGTTTGTTTATTCTTTTTTCCATTCACAGGTTGATTATTCCCTGACTCACGCAGTGGGGGCACTGTGGGGTAAACTAAACAGCACGTGACAATTACTACAGCAATGCAATGCAGTGCAGTGCCAATGCCAAGCACTGGCAAGAATAGAACCAAGAAATTCTGTCTGCTAATTCTATTTCTGTCCAACCTGTGCTTAGTTCCCTAGACCCTGCCGTCTTTGGAGGGGCCAGAGCACAGGGACACCCCCCTACCGCCCGCACAATGCGCCAGCTCCTTCCCTGATCTACGGTGGTACAGCTCTCCGTAATTAATGGAGTACCAGCTGAGGAGCTGGCCCAAAACGCAAAGCACAAATGCTGCAATTTTGCAAATCAAAACCAAGAACAGCTGTTAGAATTCACCAGACTTATGGCCCCCCACCTCCAGCAGTACACAAAGATTACTACAGTAAGTGTTAAAAAAACCCACAGCCAACAACACCCTAACCTGATTTTAAAGGCATCATTTTTCACATTTGGATCATTAAAAACATTCAATCCCTACTGTGCATTTGGTACTGAGCAGCCTACCACAGGAGTTATTTTACATCTTGCGCACAAGACCGATTAGCACCTCAGGGCATAATATTCACATATTACTTTTCTAAGAATGCTCTGCTATTCTTCTTTGTTTTCTCTGCAACAAAGGCTAATGGTAATGGCTAGTTCTTTACCCGAATGATCCCAGGAGGAAATAATACACGCCATGTAAATTGGAAATCTTAAGAAATACGACTTATGGTAACCAGGCGCTTACCCTCCCACCCCCACACTTTTATTTTTTTTAATAAGTAATAAAATAAAACACTGCCTTGCTAGTAGGTCACCTGCACGCTAGTGATTTTGTAAATGCTCTATGGGTCACATTCAAACTACAGTGATGTCCATCTTTTCATTGCCTTCAATGGGTTTTGAATCAGCTCCCCAATGTAAAACTGGAGTTGCTGCATCTAGAAGTGTCATGGCTTTTGTTTTAAATACTCAGGCTATGTCTACACTACGCGATAAATTCAAATTTATTAAATTTGATTTTGTAATGCTGGGTTTTATAAATTTCATTGAGTATCCTCATGTCCCCTTTAAGTCGCTTCAGGGCTGCCACACTAAATCACCAAAGATTGACTGTTGCAGTAATGGATTGTGGGAACCTATTCCACAGTTCCCTCAGCCCCGTTGGCTTCTCAGACTTCATGGCAGCTCTGCTGAAGTGCCCTCATTTTCAGCCGGCATGGCAGAGCACCCCAAGTGTACCCATTAGCAATCACGTCCCACAAAATGATCTCATAAATGGTCACATTTCTCTTGCATATTCACAGTCTGATCATGACTGATTCTTCTCCCCACACAGAAATGAAATCTTGGATCTCATTGTGAGTCCATTCTGGAGCTTCTTTGTGACACTGAGAACCGAAATCCAGAGGAGAACTCTGAGAGCTCATGGATGCGATGGATGGCTGAGGTGTGCTATCCCTGCTGGTCAGAAAGAAAGTGAATTTGAATTTGTGATACTATTCAAATTCATGGGCTTCCTGTTACCTACTTTCTGATGCTTTCCAGGTGCTCAGAGCTGAAAGTGTCCAGAACGGACAACTGTGAGGAATTGTTGGACACACGTGGGACTCCTCTGGAGGCAACAAAACCAGTTTAAATCAAAGCTATTTTCACACTACCATTAATCCAACTGCTTAAATTTGTGCTTCACATTAATCCCACTAGGGTTGTCAAAGCAAGAATATTGGCGACTGTGTCCCCTAGTATCGACCTAATGGTATTTGCTGTGTGAACAGTCATTATTTAAAATCGAGCTGAGTGCCTTAAAATTGAATTTATGCTATAGTGCAGACTTAGCCTCAGACACCAACAGAATCCTAATATTCAGCCCTGCATTGCCCCATCAGCTCAGAGAGGCTCATGGTTACTTGGCAGAGAAGTTGCTTTTGTTCCAGGAGGAGGACCATGAGGTTTTTTGTTTCAGTTGCATCCCTCACTTTTTAGTTCCCAGCCATTTCGTGACGGCCATTCCACCTTACAACTCTTTTAGGCAGCTTCTGGGTGACAGATGCATCCACTCGGAGGGACTATAACACAAGTGAAGAAGCTCATAACTTCCCCTGAGGAGATCAGGCTTGTCACTTCTATGAGAGTGGCCTTCTCCTGTGCCTTCAAATCCAAGCACGAACCAATTTGTTTACGATCTCAGCTTTCTTCTTCCACAGACCAAGCGCTGGACTTCAGAAGGAGGAACATTTTTTGCCTGGCTCTCACTACTCGATTCCACACATATTAAACTAATAAGGTTTGGCCTTGTTTGTTCCCGGAGGGGCACAGTTTGAGAGCTTTAAGAAATCCAGTGTAAGAAACATTTCAGATTTGCGTGGCTTGAGTCTTTACTATTCCTAACCACATATCTATACTTTTTTTGTGATACAGTTTTTAACTGCTAAATTGTAACTGAGTTCTAATGCTATAGAAAACCAAATTCTCACACATCTTTACTTTTTGGTAATGCTAATTTTACTCTATTAAAATGTAATACTAGAACCAGAGAAGAATATCTAAACTTAGGGAGAAAAAACCCAACAGCTAAGGCTTCCAGGGCCTGCATGTAGCTTCTTTTCATCATTTCAGAAACTCACAATTTAATAATGCCTACCATTAACATTATGTACTAATCAATTAACTTTCTATTTTCTTTTCCCCAAAAAGAGTCATAAAATGGGGTTTTCTAAGGTAATGGTAAAATGGCAGTTATTAAAATAACATAGATCAGTCTAAAAAACTTTGATACACAAATCACAATTACAACTGTATCATGAGCAGTACTCCTCCCATGCTCCCACAAATTAATAGTAGTGTTTCATTTAAGAGGAGCATACATCCCTGTGAGTCAGATTTTCAAACCCATACCAACTGAACCTGGCAGGGGGTAGACAGTTTTGCTAATTTGGTTACTGAGTGGTGGCTCCCCCACCCCTGTGTGAGTTCAAGGCCCAAACTTCAGGTCAAGTGAGCTCTCTATCGCTGGACAATGAAAATATGTTAACAGATACATACTGTACGGGACGCATTCGTACTGCACTTCCAGGTATTTGTAGGTTCCCGGGCAAGGGTCTGGAAACACATCTGGGCCCGCTACCACTGCACACTGCGTGCGATTGCTGCATCTGAAAGGCAAAGATCATGATGGTCAATATGTGGAAAGAAAGGCACAGATGGAGTCAATGTTGGGTACAACTGCCTCAAGCACGCAAGTTACTTAGGCATGTAAACTGCATTTTCAAAAGCATTTTCCCTTCCTCTGCCTCAGCGACTTTCAGTGGCAAGTAGGAGTCCAGGCCCTTCACACCATGCTTTGAAAATGGCACGTGGGCTCTTTGCTCACTCCAGTGCCTTTATACCCATTATTTATCATTTGAGTTGCAGCTAAGCTATGGAGAGCAAATAGTTTGGAGTTGGCTGGGATTTCTTTTTAAGCTTCAACTCCCTTGTTATGTTTTATTTATCGGCATGACGGTTATAGAAGGGAACATCTGAAGGGAGTCCTTTCAGCGTGCCACGTATATCCACAACACATGTAAACTGTGCAGCTGAAATACCTACTGAGATTCTGATCCTACAACTGGCCATAAGCAATCAGGCTCTCATACCCACAGGAGCTCCCAGGGGAATCAACGAGACATGGATAACAATGTAAACCTTGACCGATTAATTCATGTAGGTCCTCATCCTGCAGACACTTTAACACATCTTTTCACGATTGCACCATCAGGGCCTTAAAGGAGGCTAAATGGTGGCTGATATGTCAATATGAAGATACTCATTCAAAAGCCAAGAGAGTGAATTCTGCAACCTGCACCCAGGTAACTTCTTACTAAAGCAAGGATGTACTTACTAAAGCAAGGAGTTTCAAGGGTGACTAGCATGATTAAACTGGTCCAGTGTTTGCAGCTAGATTCTCCAAAGTCAGTAAGATAATAATCAATCTTTAAAAACTAAATAAACCAAATTCTGCATCAACTCTGCCAGTGGCTTGATTATAAATTTTCTCCATTTACTGGGAAATGCTTTCATGTAGTTTAAACACACAGTTGGGTGGCTTTTCTTTGTCTGTTTGCTTTAAAAAAAGATTTACAAAATATAATGTAAATGTTCTCATGTTGTTTTTGTTTCAATGAAAACAGAGGCTGGACTTAAAAAAACAATAAAAACCACTGTGAATATTGAAAATCCAAACTGAACTCTACCAGTGTTCAAGACAAAGTGCAAGGAGTAAATCAACATACATCAGATTAAGGGTGAGGTGTAACTAACTATAATTTTTAAACAAAAAGAAGAATACTATTTTCCTATCAACATTGTCCCTTTAAATAGTGTTGCACAGAATAATGATGCATACTTCAAAAAGGTGACTGGAAACAGTGAGCAACAGGAAAAAAACAATCATAACACTAACTGTCTAAGGAACAGATCTGTTCTCCTTTAATGACTAAACAATGATATTTTATACCTGAATGCACACAGTGGTGTCGACAGCTGCCACAGGCCCTGGCGAAAAGTGGAAGAGGGAGCTTGGCTCTAGGCCCTGAAAGGGGTGGAGCCAAAACTGGAAGGGGTGGAGCAAATAATGGAAGGGCAGGGCCAAGAACAGTCAGCCCCTCCACTCCCTCACAGCAGTGCACAGCTGAAACAGTGATTCTATGTACCTTTCAAATACTGGGGCTAGGGGGCAACTGCTCCCCTCCCTCCACCCATCACCAGGCCTGAATGTACAGTACACTTACACTTCTCACACAGAACTGCACTGCGAGTAACTCCTCAGACATTACTTATTTCCAGAAAAGTAAGCTTGTGCTCCCTGGAGAGCAGATTCTACAGACACAGCAAGGTAAGAGCCACTGTACTCAGGCAAATAGTCTCCTTGAAAATTCCAATGTTTCCTTGGGACAAAAAATGACAGCATACAATACTCCTTATTCTCATCCTTTTCTGTGCTGGATACTGAATTCCTCAGGGATAAATCAGTGCACAGTATCATATACACTAGAACTGGATGGGACCTTGGGAGGTCATCGAGTCCGGTCTCTGCCCACATGGCAGAACCAGGCATCACAGACCATCACCAGTAGGTGTCTATCTAACCTGCTCTAATATCTCCCATGATGGAGAGTCCATAACCTCCCCAGGTAATTCATTGCAATGTTTAACCACCCTGACAGTTAGGAAGTTTTTTTTAATGTCCTACCTAAACCTCCCTTGCTGCAGTTTAAGCTCATTGCTGCTTGTCCTGTTCTCAGAGACCAAGAAGAACAATTTTTCTCCCTCCTCCTCTTTTAGGCACTTAGTCACTCTAAGTCTTCTCTTTTCTAAACTAAACAAGCCCTGTTCTTTCAGTCTTCTCTCAGAGCTCATGTTCTCTAGACCTTTCATCATTCTTGTTGCTCTTCTCTGGACCTTCTCCAATTTCTCGAAATGCAGTGCACAGAACTGGGCACAGTACTCCAGCTGAGACCTAATGAGCGCAGAGTATAGTGGAAGAATGACTTGTCATGTCTTGCTCACATTCCTGAATTATATTTGCTTTTTTTTTGCAAAAGCATCACACTGTTGACTCCTCTTTAGCTTGTGGTCCACTGTGACCCCTAAATCCCCTTCCGCAGTACTTCTTCCTAGACAATCACTTCCCATTCTCTATGTATGAAGCTGATTGTTCCTTCCAAACTGGAGTACTTTGCATTTGTCCTCATTAAGCTTCATCCTATTTATCTCAGGCCATTTCTCCAGTTTGTTCAGATCATTTTGAATTATGATCCCATCCTCCAAAGGAATTTCTGCCCCTCCCAGTTTACTCAATACACATACTCTCTATGCCAGTATTGCTGCTGCCATTCAGTAAAATGTTTATTCCTCTGACCCGACAAGGGACCTCTGACCCCACCTTTGCTCTGGCAGAAGCACCTGCATCCACAGTACAACTCATTTAGCTCTGGAGTGGAACTATTTTGTTTACCTGAGGCTACAGCTTGTCAGCCTTAATGAGGATTTTAGTTTAGCCCATAAATTAAAACAGATTCATTAGCAAGTGCCGTAAGCGCAATATTTTTTTTTCAATTCTACAGAAAGATTAATAAAACCTGATATCCTCCTCATCAGGCAATTTAGCAGGTCAACAGATATTCCATAGGGCTGAAATGTTCTGACATTTCCCTATTGAGATTTATGCCAGCCGACGGTTGTCACAGACAAGAGACTACTTTTATCAGATAAATTGAAGAATAACAGTATTAACTTGAGGGCTAATTTTGTTGTCCTCACCCTTGCTACTGTGAGACAGGTGGCTTGGCAGGGCTCTACCAATAGTTACGACAGTGCACGCAGGCAGGCTTCCAAGCAGCGTCTTTGAACATAATCCAAAATTTCACCTCCAAAAAAAAAAAAAAATCTTTTATTGAGCTCAATGTGCCTTTCAAAGCCCAATAGTGTTGAGCTAATCAACATCATCTATGGTATTCTTCAAAATGAAAACTCAGACTCAAAAATCATAAGGTTGGCTTGAAAATCATGAAATTCAAATAAATAATAAAAAATTATTTGCTTTCTGTTTTCTATAGCTTTGTAGGAGGTACTTGCCTTGTAATTCCAAGCTTTTCACTGCAACCATGCCAGCTAGGAGTTGGCTTTCAGTTTGTTTTCGAAGCAACAGCTCTGATTTTCATGTTAGCAAATGGACAACAGTACTGATGTTTTAAAAAAGAAAACAACCAACCAACAACATAAACAACAACAATCATAGAATACTAAGACTGGAAGGGACCTCGAGAGTCCAGCCCCCTGCCCCCATGGCAGGACCAAGTCCTGTCTAAACCATCCCTGATAGACATCTGTCTAACCTGTTCTTAAATACCTCCAGCGATGGAGATTCCATAACCTCCCTTGGAAATTTATTCCACTGTTGACCACCCTGACAGTTAGGAACTTTTTCCTAATGTCCAACCTAAACCTCCGTTGCTGCAGTTTAAGTCCATTGCCTCTTGTTCTATCCTCAGAGGCCAAAAAGAACAAGTTTTCTCCCTCCTCCTTATGACACCCTTGTAAATACCTGAAAACTGCTGTCATGTTGCCCCTCAATCTTCTCTTTTCCAAACAAAACAAGCCCAATTCTTCCAGCCTTTCTTCACGGGTCATGTTCTCTAGACCTTTAATCATTCTTGTCGCTCTTTTCTGGACCTTCTCTAATTTCTTCACATCTTTCTTGAACTGCCGTGCCCAGAACTGGACACAATACTCCAGCTGAGGCCTAACCAGTGCAGAGTAGAGCGGAAGAATGACTTCTCGTGTCTTGTTCACAACACACCTGTTAATGCAGCCCAGAATCATGTTTGCTTTTTTTTTTTTTTTTTTTTTTTGAAACAGCAGCACACTGTTGACTCACATTTCGGTGGTGGTCCACTATAACCCCTAGATCCTTTTCTGCTGTAGTCATTCCTAGACAGTCTCTCCTCATTCTGTCTGTGTGAAACTGACTGTTCCTTCCCAAGTAGAGCACTTTGCATTTGTCCTTATGAAACTTCATCCTGTTTACCTCAGACCATTTCTCCAATATATCCAGATCATTTTGAATTATGACCCTATCCTCCAAAGCAGTTGCAACCCCTCCCAGCTTGGTATCATCTGCAAACATAATAAGCTTTATACTTTATAAGCGTTATAATTTTCCAGCAGGATTGAGAACCATTAAGAACTACTGTCTGAGTACGGTTATCCAGCCAGTTATGTACCCACCTTACAGAAGCCTCATCTAAACTGTATTTGCCTATTTTTCTGATAAGAATATCACGTGAGACCATATCGAATGCTTTACTGAAGTCTAGACATACCACATCTACCGCTTCTCCCCTATCCACAAGGCTCGTTATCCTATCAAAGAAAGCTATCAGATTGGTTTGACATGATTTGTTCTTACAAATCCATGCTGGCTGTTCCCTATCACCTTACCACCTGCCAAGTGCTTGCAGATGATTTCTTTAATTACTTGCTCCATTATCTTTCCTGGCACAGAAGTTAAGCTGACTGACCTGTAGTTTCCTGGGTTATTGTTTTTCCCCTTTTTATGGATGGGCACTACATTTGCTCTTTTCCAGTCTTCTGGAATCTCTCCTGTCTGCCATGATTTTCCAAAGATGATAGATAAAGGCTCAGATACCTCCTCTATCAGCTCCTTGAGTATTCTAGGATGCATTTCATCAGGCCCTGGTGACTTACAGACATCTAATTTTTCTAAGTGATTTTTAACTTGTTCTTTTTTTATTTCAACTTCTAACCCTACCCCTTTCCCACTAGCATTCACTATGTTGGGCATTCTTTCATCAGACGTAGTGAAGACCAAAACAAAGAAGTCATTAAGCATCTCTGCCATTTCCAAGTTCCCTATTACTGTTTCTCCCTCCTCAATGAGCAATGGCCCTACCCTGTCCCTGGTCTTCCTCTTGTTTCTGATATATTTATAAAAAGCCTTCTTGTTTCCCTTTATGCCTGTAGCTAGTTTGAGCTCATTTTGTGCCTTAGCCTTTCTAATCTTTCTCCTGCATTCTTGTGTTGTTGGCCTATATTCATCCTTTGTAATTTGTCCTAGTTTCCATTTTTATATGATTCCTTTTTTATTTTGAGATCATGCAAGATCTCCTGGTTAAGCCAAGGCGGTCTTTTGCCATATTTTCTATCTTTCCTATGCAGAGCAACAGCTTGCTTTTGGGCCCTTAATAATGTCCCTTTGAAAAACTGCCAACTCTCCTCAGCCGTTTTTCCCCTCCACTTTGCTTCCCATGGGACCTTACCTACCAGCTCTCTGAGTTTACCAAAATCTGCCCTCCTGAAATCCATTATCTCTATTTTGCTGTTTTCCCTTCCTCCCTTCCATAGAATTGTGAACTCTGTGATTTCATGATCACTCTCGCCCAAGCTGCCTTCCACTTTCAAGTTCTCTACCAATTCCTCCCTATTTGTTAAGATCAAATCTAGAACAGCTTCGCCCCTGGTAGTTTTTTCAACCTTTTGGAATAAAAAATTGTCTCCAATGCAATCCAAGAACTTACTGGATAGTCTGTGCCCTGCTGTATTAGTTTCCCCAACATATATCTGGATAGTTGAAGTCCCCTATCACCATCAAATCTGGGGCCCTACTTGACTTTTTTAGTTGTTTAAAAATGCACCACAAATGTTCACCATAAGCTGTGCGTTTGCATGGCCACCCAGAAGAGATTTAAATGCAGTCCAGCTGATTAGCAGAGTGCCCACAGCCGACCGCAGTAAGCAGCAGGTGTTTCTACCAGTGGTGCATAGCTGCCCATGCCCTGGTGCACAGAACAAAATTTAATCTGAGCATTGATGGGAAAAAGAGAGAACATTACACACCACCACTGCCGCACACACCAAGAATTGTGGGAATCACCATAAAATCACAACAATTGGCAATCCTGGGCACAGCAACTTTCCAAGCACACATTCTCAGCATAGGGTCTGAATTGCAGTGTGAAACTTTCACTCCTTTCCAGCAATAATCAGCTCATCGCCTGTAGCCAGACAAAATCTCCCCACTACAGACCAGCTTTTGCCTCCCCTCTAAGGTGCCTCAGAGCACACAGGGCACTGAACAGCAGTTAAACAGCACAGTCTTTGATGCCTTCCTAAAGGGGCCCAGATGTGCTGGCTCATCGTGACCCTGAGGAACTGAAAACACAGATAGAGGGCTAGCAGGTTAACCGTTAACAAAGGGCCTCAGAGAACTGCCCTTGGCTGGTACTGATAAAGTGATGCACCCACACAGCCATCCCAGGAGAGAAATCCCCACCCAAGTAAAAGAATGTCCTGTACTTCAAAATTCTTTATCTCCTTTCTTACAAGTGCAAATTAAGTAAGAATTGCCCTTGTAAGAACTGGCGTCACAAAGACAGACCAGTACGATCTGGCACCAAAGATAAGAAAGAGAATACGTGACCCAGGAGGTATAAAGATGGGCCCAGCAGCACACTGACTCTGAGTGCATTCCCACCAACTACCTGCTGGTCGGGTCAGGTGATTGCCTCCTGAGGTCCGCAACTGGGGACACCCAACCTCGTATTCTTCTTTCCATGGAACTGAGTGACCGATCCTGGCTTGGCTATGCTGGTATCAAGAGATGCAATGAGGGTAAGATGTACCCACATTAAGGTCTCCTTTTGGTGTACACAGTTAAAAAATTAGAGCTCTATAGATAGATGTCGTTGTATGGGATTGTAATGTAACCTATTAACAGCTGTACTCTGCTAGCATATAAGAAGTAGACAATAGCCTTTTGTAACCGCATGCTTAAAACTGTAGCTTAATAAACTTGTAACTAGTTCAGATCTAAGCCTGACTGATGTTACTCTCTGTCACAGCAACACAGCCGGCACAATCAAAAGAACTTTAACCGTTTGGTTACCACAGCCTGGCCATAGGTGAGAGTGCTAAGAGCCTAGCGTAGAGTCGTGCCGCCTCCACGGGGCAGACTCCTGGGGCACCCGTCAGCCAATCCTGGCTGCCCACTGCAGCGGGACAGTGTGTCCTAGCAGTTGAAGTGTCGGGTGTGGAAAGGATCTTACTGCTACCTCTGGGGCACCGGTCAACCAATCTTGGTTGCCCGCTGCGACGGAGCTCCCTGCTCTAGCAGTAAAAGACTCGGGTGTTTAGGACCCTGGGGCATCCATCAGTCTGGCCCAGACTGCCCACTGCGACGGAGCCCTGCGCTCTAGCAGTTAAAGACTCGGATGGTAACAAGGGCATAGTTGGTACCTCACTGCACATTACCCGGCCACCGGCTAACATTGCCAAAGTGTCAAGGCGGCTTGGGAGCACTGGGTCACACACCAGAGTACAAAAGTAAGAACACCGTGCTGAGTCAGACTAAAGGTCCATCTAACCTGGCACCCCGTGGAAAGGGCTGCCCACTTCAGGGGAACACAAGAGCAAACAGGGCCAGCCTGTTGCTTGCCTGCGGGTAGCTGGCGCTTCCTACAGCCAGTGCACTCAGGGAACTGATCTCTGGCAGGCACAGAAAAGGCTGCTTTGCACCGAAGTGGTATGACCATGGGCACCGTCACATCCACCTCAGTGATTCAGCTGCTTCTTGGCCAGGAGAGGCTCTTGTGTAGCTGAGACAGCTCCCTGCGGCTCTCCTGTGGAGCAGGCTGCCCTGCACACACACACCCAGCACCCCAGGGCATACAAGGGGGCTCACCGACAGCAGCCCTCTGGCTGTGTCCCAACGTTCCTACACCAAGGCATGGATCACATAGCTGGAACCCCGTCTTTTGCATACCTGGGATGTGCTTCAGCCTTTGTACCGACCATCCGGGGCAGAGAGAGAGCCTTTCCCTCCCAGTGCAGGCAGGACTGTCTTGCATAGCGCCGCACCAGTTGGCTGCGGGGAACCTGCGGCACACCATCATTCACTCTGGAGGAGGCATTGTCTCCTTCTAAGGCTCACCATGTCCAGCAGATCCCATATTGGATATGCCCCTCCATGGCTGCACTAAGGCTGCCGCATTCGGGTCTAACAGCGTGCAGTTGCCAGCACAGATACACCCAAGCTAGTCAGTGTGTGACAGGCTCCCCCAGAATAGGACTGTCACTCCAGCCACACCCAGCAGAGCTGGGCTGGGAAAGCGATCTACCAGAAGGCCCCCAAGCCTCCCGCCCAGGAAAAGGGTGCAGTGCATCTGCCGTTCTTCCCACCCCAAAAACACCACACCTGATTGGCACATCCATCTTACTCTCTGCTCCCCTTCCCCTCCCACTACTCTGCCCAAATCTCAGTTCCCCCAGCAATCCTGGCCCCAGATGGCCATTCTGCTCTGCTCTGTGCACAGCCTGGCGCCTCCCACCCTGCATGCCCGCACAGGAAGGGGCTGAGGCATGCTTGTAGCCAGATGCAGCCACCTGCTTGTGCAGGGTGAAGAACTGATTTGGCCCTTCGATGCAGGGGGCTGCAGCGGCCACCTTCTTCCTTGTCTAAGAGCTGATCAGTGTCCAGCTTCACACTCCCCGTCCCTAGCCAGCCCACAGGTACACAGCCAGCTGTTTCTACATGTCATGAGCTATGTCATCTCTATGCTCAGACACACTGCAGGCATGTCAGACTGCGTCTCAGGCCCAGAGGCACCATGGGGCTCTGGAGCATTTCTATAACGAGGTGCAGCTCTGCAGAAAAGCTTCCTTGGCATAGGAGAAGAAGAGGTCTCATGCCCAGTTTCCAATGCCTCCAGCAAAGCAGTTAACACCGGCTGTGAAGTTCCAGAAGCCATGAAGCTTGCTGTCCACCCCAGCATCTCCCAATCAACGCACCACGAATACTCTGTACTCCCCTGGGCAGAACTCTGCTAGCCACTGTAGATGCTACTGGGGGCTAAAATTAGCAACACAAGACTCCAGCTGCAGAACAGACTGGATGTGTCTGCTGGGGCTGGGGAGCATCTGTCACACACGTGCTAATGAGGTTATTTAATAGTTACCAAAATTGCCACTCCACATCCTGCTGGAGCCTAACATGCAGGGCTAGGAGCCCTCAGTCTGCCAATGGCCAGGACCTGGGTCTGCTGTGTCCCAAGCAGCTCGTTTCCAGGGGTGTTGGGGGGCTACTGACCTCTGCTGCTCAGCGCTGTCCCATATACTCTCTCTCTCCGTCTCTGGTCTGCACTACACAGATGGCAGCGTCACAGCCGTGTCGCTAAAGGGCAGGCAGCGCAAACACCCTTTGTCAGTGCTTCTTCCAACACCCCCCGCACCCTCTCAGAGCAGCGTCCCCTCGCTGGCAGGAGAGGGCTGCGGCTCACAAAGCACTGGTTACACTTGAGCTTGCCGGGGCAAAGCTTTTGTCCCTGGGAGAGGGGCCGGGTAACTGTGAATGACAAAAGCTTTCTCGTTCCTTTGTCACTGTGGACAAAGCCTTACTTCCCAGCCCTGAATCCTGCCCTCCACCACCCCATGACCCCCAGGTACTTCCATGATGCTTATAAGGCTCCACTATGGTACCACGATCGCTTTGTAATCTCTGCTCCCCTCCCCAGGTGTCCCTCACCTCTGAGGTAGGCAAATGCCACGGTCCCCATTGTACAGAGCACTCAGGGACCTCATGGCAAAAAAGCGAACAGAAGTCACGTCCCTAGTGCTGTAACCCCTGGGCCATCCTTCCTCTCCTCGTGTTTCCTGGCACTCACCTCCCTGTTCTCTGCCTTGCGAAATTCTCTTCCTCTCCCCCGTCTCTCGTCCATTCCCCTGTCCTTCCTTCCCTCCCTACCCCAGCTCCCCGCCCTTGCTGTAAGTATCTCTGGCTCCACTGCATTGCTAGTGGCGTGAGCTGGAAAACACTTTGCCAGTGTCTGACCCCACAGGCTTCCACATGATGAATTCCAGATTATTTCTTTAGAGAGTGAGAGAAACACTAAATGTCACCAGAGATGAAGTAAAAACCTACAGTAGTCCCCACCCCAAGTTACTTAATAAAACTTCTTTTGAAAAGGTTATGGTTCTCTTTCTACAACCTACAACTCCCCCTTCTGCCCTACTTTGGCTCCACCAGAATGATTGATTTCTGCTTTTTTCCATCATGTGTGCATGGTATTCTACAAGTTCAAGCAGGACCCTGAAAGAGAAAACTATGGACGGCCTTGCTTTTCAGCACTGTATGTCTGCTCCTTGGACCTGCTCCCTGGCTTCGGCTATGTCCTGAACACAATGCCCTGGCATCACAGCCATTGGCTCCACGGTTTTGCCAATCTCTCATCTCAAGGACAAGTAGCAAAGGACCCTCTCCAATAAAGACTAACCAAAAAGATGATGGATATCGCAAATAGCCACACTTCAGTTCTTAATATTTAAATGCATCATGCAGCTTTGCTGAGCTGTTAGGGATAACAAGCCAGCAGAACTCATTTCCAGACAGGGTGGCTCTTCCTGAGTAAATAACCTCTCCTGACTCCACCAAAGAAACATTTGCACCCTGGGGGATCTTTGATTTTTTTTCTTCTAACACTGTGCAAGCCAAGAACGAGAGGAGAAGGGGATCACAGCGGATTTGTAAGACTGGATAGATGATTTCACCAGTGTAGATAAACAACACCCATTTTGTTAGCTGCTAAGTCAAAGAATTTTACAGAGTTTGAAGACTTGTGAGCATCAAAGGAGTACTTACAGTGCTTTTAGCTTTCTTTACTTCCATTTGCTAGGGGATTTGACAGGAAGCTGGAATCTTTTATAAAGTCCTCTTTTTGCCAGACGATCATATTTCTACCTGCAGGCATTCTGCGCCCACTTTAACTCTCTCATAGGAAAGGTGGCGTCTCACTCAGCAGAGAGAATTCCAGTCTCACCCCTTCACTGGGAACTTAATCACTGCTGTGATTTAGGGCTTGTCCACACATGGAGCTATTCCTGATGAACTATCCCTGAGTAACTCCATGTGTGACACACTTATCCTGGAATAAAAGTGCCCCCACATGGAGTCACTCAGAGATAGTTCATTAGAATAATGCCCTTTGTACTCTGGGCCAAAGGGCAGGGAAGTTCCAGACACAACTGCTTTTGCATTTTGCAAGAAACCAGCATCCTCAAAGCACTTTTGAAAATCAGGCCTTCAGTTAACCACCCAAAAGAGGAATCACCCATAATAAATGCATACTTAAAAAACTCCAAACACCACCCCCCGCCCGGTCCTCCCAAAAAACAGAGACCCCTCCCTCCAAGTTTTAGGAAATCACATTCTTCAGTACCACTTGATTCAACCTACTCTCGCCACCTTCAGTCTCTTGCTGCAAACATTAATGCTCTTTAATACATGAACAAATATTATCACCAAAAAGTCGTGTTTGTCTAACAACCCTGACAAACTACACTATATACCGTATATCTACCTCTGGAGTGTATTTTAGTGGAACAATTTCTTGTTCCACGTCAAAGTATTTCTGGGCTATTAACATGAAGCACTGCATATACATTTAGGGTTTGCTAGCCTCTTAAGCAGTGGGACTGAAGGAAGCATATGAGTTCAGTCAGATTCAGATGTAGCTGCAGGGCTCAACTCAGTTTGCATCCTCAATTCAGCCTTTAAAAAGCATGATCTCTCCCTGCTGTATCTCCATGGCTTTTCTTCACATGATGTTTTAAGTAACAAAGTTGTCTTTCAGTGGGGATGGAGCAGAAGCACTTAACTCATAAACAGATGTTTGTTCTTCCTCTGACACCTTTAACATTTTCCAGTACTGACTCTGCAGGCATATTTAAAAACAACAAGTGTGTTCTGCACGGTCCTATTTATTTTAAGGCTTTGCAGAAACACATAGCACTAGGAGTGTTGGTTAAGCATTAGTGTGAGTTTAACCAAGTTTGGGGTAATGTATGTGTTACTACAGAAATTCAAAGACAGCATAAAACAAAAAATCAATCCTAAAGCACAGCCTTTCAGAATTAATCTTAAACTCAAAGCAGCAGAGCGCACTGGTTGCCGGTTCAGGTGAGCCAGTCACAAACCCTGCAGAAAAGGTACAGAAGGAGGCAAAAGGGCCCTGAAATGTATGCAGGAGCAGAGGGGCTGACTGGGTTCTGGGAGCCAAAGGCCTCTCCCTGACTAAGGGGAGGAGCTACTGAGTCAAAATACATATGAGGGCAACAGAGAAAACCAAACCAAACGAGGACAGGTGCAAGGGTCAAAGAGTCCATAATAGGGAACCTGAAGGGGACACTTAGCGGAGAACTCCGGACTGTCCCCACTGGTCTCAAAGGTGTCAAGGGAGCCTATGGACACTGCTCAGACGCCTGCTGCCCGAACAGTGGACAGAGAGAGGAACGGAAAGAGCCCCTCAGCCAACACCCGCCCCATGGTGTTTGAGACAGGCACTTTGGCCATTGCTAAGAGGAGGTTGCTGAGGACGTGTGTCAATGTTGTGGGGCTGTGGATGAGGTGTGTCTTTACAAGCGGGGAGACAGGGCAAGTGCAGCCAAAACCACAAACACAGGCTTCCATGGGAGCAGAAAAGGGGCTGCATCCTGGCATGCTCAAGGCAGGCACGTGTCAGGGTCTCCTTCGCACTGCAGCAGGAAAATGCATTGCGGGTAGGGCTGAGCTGCACTGCGTACATGGCCATGTTCACAGCTCCATGAAGGAACTGCAGGTGATATCCCTGGCAGGTGATGGGACTGACATAGAATTAAGGCCGACCTACTGGGATTCCTCACTCTCAACTGGTGGCAACGGGCCTCTTTGTTGGGGGTGGGACATGAGGGTGAGGGAATAGAGAATGAAACGGGAGCATCCCCAGATGCACCCTGGGCACAGTTCGAAAATGAACCGGCTGCAGGGTGCACAGCCACTGGACGTGTGTGAAGGGGATGGGTGGGGAGGAGCATAGGGGGCAGCAGCCAGATGAAAAGGCCCAGAAGGCCAGCGGTGAGGGGTGGACAGGGAACACCCTCTTGCTGGAATTGTTCAAGGCTGCCCTCATCTCCTGGCATCCGAGGGCTGCCAGGCATCCAGTTTTCAACCGGACCGCCCAGTCATAAAGGGTTCCTGGTGACTCCAGTCAGCCTGAGGGGTGTAACATCCTAGTTAACTGATTACGTGAGGGTAGCTGTGGGGAGCAGTCCAGTCTGACTGGGTTTTGAAACCAGATTAGCGTAACTTTTGCTCATTGTGAAACCCTGGGTGCTCATTTACAGCCTGAAAGTTGGTAACAGTTCAGAGGTTTTACCAGCAAGTCTCTAGCAAGTACCGTGGAGTATACCAATCTCAGAAGTTTCTAATTTAGCTTACATATTGTGGAAATTTTCCTGGGGGGGGAGGATAAAGAAGGTTGCATGTCCCTACTACCTCTTCCTGCCAGATTTCAAGTTCTTATGTCTTATGCCAAGCAAAAGATCCTCAGAGGAATTGTTAGTTTTTGTTTGCTTTTTTTTTTAAGCAAACAAAATACGGAGAATTTCAGCCCAAACATTTAAAATGTGGAGAACTTATGCGTGACTGAAAACAGAGGTTTCTGCTAGAAAGTGTTTGGTGTCTCTAATTATAGGTGGCAGTACCAGCTACACTTGTAATTTTGGCGCTTTCACATTTACAGATATTTGTAAAAGTAGACCGCGTTACTGTCTGTGTGTGCTTCCCAAAAGAGCAGGCCTGCATTCATTACTGCAAGTCAAAGGAAACAGAAGCATGAAACATTCTTACCCTCCTCAATTGAAATTCAAAAATGCAGTTTACACAAACTTCATATTTCTGCAAAGGCACCGCAGGCTCCACATGAACAAACACACAACTATAATGGAGACATCATTACTCAAGCCTGTTTCTCAGGGCCTGTTACACTTTTCTAATGGCTTTACAGTAAGAGACAGACTTAATTCATTACCTTTAATGGCATCACTGCAAAATATCCTTTTCCCTCTTCAAAACACACAATCTCCTCCCCGGATGGCTGCCTTAACAAAGAATCTGTCACAGTAACTAAGTCAGCTATGAGTGCAGCCTTTCCCTGTCAATATAGGACATTTCCAAATCAACCCTTTAGGAAGGATCGAGGGAGAAATAACACCCCAGAGACAGGAAGCAAGCAAACAGCTCAGTCATAATAGGGGTCTAAACAGAGTTAAAATGATGGCTAGCGAACTGGGACGGGGGTACACAAGGAGAAAAGCCTTTCACTCACCACATTTGCTTTCAGTAACGTGCACAACAGCAAATGTCTGTTTGCTTCTAGCTTTCAGAAACAAAGACTATCCAAGCAGAAACCTGTGATTCCAAAGAAGGAAAGGGAAGGGGGTGATGACAGGGAGATGGAATTCCCAAACATGTTCTTCATTACGAAGGATCCCTTTCTATTGCTTTTCCTGAGCATGGAATAGCTGACTTTCTAACCTCTCTGGAGGTATAACAATCTGTGTGCAATGCTTGTGCAATAGAATCTCACCACCCACGGTATGATATTTTATTTTATTGACAAGTTTTCATCTTCTAACTGGATGCTTAGAGCTTCTGGATGGGTCTCTTCTTACAGGATCAAAGAGAACAAACTGCAGCCTATCCAGGGCTCTCTGTAGAAATACATCCAAAATAGAAACCCCAGTCCTACTGAAATAATCTCAACTATGCGTTATTTTGCTTACTCTCAAGTCTTGTTGGGTTTTACTCATGAAAATTTTTCTTTGGTCTGCCTCCACCCCCTCAGTTTGTTACAAGTGACTTTAAAAAATAACTAAGAGAGAGACAGAGAGAGGCAGACACCACGCCAGCCCAAGCCACAAGCGATCCAGACTCTGTAACAGAATACTTCTAGAGGAGCCTTTCCCTAGGAACCAAACTAAACGTGGCGTCTCTACACACGGTGTTGTTCCTGATGAATTCCATGTGTGAATACTCCTATTCTGGAATATGAGCGCATGAATCCTTTTTAGCTTTGCACATTTTCAAAGCTGATTTCAACTCCATGCACACAGAAAAACAAATAAATTTTACAAGGGACAGCTTGCACCTCTCAAATCCAGTACTCTCTCGTCTGGCAACATCCGCATTGCGGCGCGACCACTGATGTTGCCAGACGAGAGAGCAGTACCCAGTGCAGAAGCCCCTGCGTGGCCAGGAGACCGAGCCCCTCCTGTCCTGTGGCAATGGGGGCCGGGAGGCTGCCACAGGGCTGGGAGCTGGAGACCCCAAAGTGCTCCATCGCAGCACAGGGCTGAAAGCCAGAGCACCCACTTCCCCCACAGCAGGCCAGTGGCTGGCTGAAGCCTCATGGCGTCCCCCAGGAGACTAGACCGGTGCCAAAGTCCCAAGGGAGGGAGGCTGGGGCTGAAGCAGCTCCTGAGCGCAGGGGCTGTCTGGGTGCAGAAGCTCTTCACCTCCCCATAACCAGCAAATCGACAGGCCCTGAGCATGCCGGCTAAGGCGGGGTGCAGTCTGTATTGCATCCACCCCTCCTACACAGTAAAACATGCTAACAGCATTTGTCTCTTGGGCCGTTCCCCCACCCACTGTCTTCCTGTTCCGTTCTCCCTGCCCGCTTTCCTCTGCCACATACCCACCCTCATGTACACACACCCTTCATTGCAGACTCATTCTCCCTGTTTGGTCCCACACCCCTTTCACAACCAAACCAACCAGGCTCCCACCCACTACATCCTGGTCACAATTCTCTCCCAGCCCCACCCACACATGCAGTCCCCCAATGGCCTCATTACACACCCTTCCTTCCACTAAGTCCTCACCCACACCTAAGCTCATCCTTCCTATGCGCTCTGCCCTTGTGGGGTTGCTCAGGAGAACATGAGCTGCTGGGGCGCAGAGGCCATGTCACTCCACACAGTCCCGTCTCTGGGCTCCAAGAGGAGACACTGCTGTCGCACCCATCTGGTAGAGTCCATGGCCAGACAGCATGCCTGCCCTCTTTGCCAGTGAGTGGTCAGAGACAGAGACTGGGTCAGGTTCTCCAGGACATAATCACAGAGGGGCTCACCAAGTCAGAGGCATGAACATGCCTGACAATTGCAAAGGGGGAGCGGAGAATCTCTCACCCCCAGCAGCCAGCCAAATTCCCAGCAGGACAGACAAACTCTGATCCATTCCCTCTCGTCTCTTCCCCCACCCCACCTGCTGGAGCTCCACAGACCATGGCCTGCTGTGATTCCAGGGCTCCCCAGCTGGGAGACAGCCCGCCCCAAGAGCAGTCCTAGGCACTTGGGGGAACAAGAAATTCATTTCCATGAACTTGTCATCACCAGCCATAAACCACTCCAAAGCTGCTGCTCCTGTCCAAGCTAGTCCCCTCCCCTCCACCTTTCTGCAGACCAGAACCACCATTTTTCGGGACATCAGCTACGTTGTAGGGCAGTACAGGGCTGTGATCTCCCATATCCCCCATCCTCCTGACCCCCCACAGTGAAGAACTGAGCAGGAATTTGGCCCAACGAAAGTCTATTTTTAAATACTGCAAGCAACAGGGCTCTTTCCCAGAAACAGAGCACCTTTTATGATAGACTGTCACTGACCTGCAACAGCACCACTGAGTTCACCCTTTTTTTCGTTCTTTAAGGGCAGCACTCTAGCGTCTCACATATCTAGGTATCAAGCTAATAAGTTCTCTCCCTACCACACTGTCAGCTGCAATAGCACCCAGATATTACACACATTCACAGTACAGTACAATGGGAGATCCCAGATAACAAGCCTTTCAGAGCACTGATATCCCTACAAAGATTCCTTTTTACTTTCATCCGTGACCCCATCACTCTCATAACTTCCTGGGTCTCTGCTGACTGGGCAGCAAAGACTGGGGCTCATGCGGAGCTCTGGGTCACTGATAGAGAGGTACAATAGCATGTGTATTACCTCTCCCTCCGCAAAGCCTGAGATAATGAGCGAGCATGTCATTCACAGCTGGACAGACCCGGTTGACAGCTGCAGACTGAGGAGCCAAGAACCAAAAAATTCTGCTAGTTGATTCACCTTATTGACGTCAGAGACAGCCAAAGCGCTTCCCAGCAAGAGCTGACCTTGTCTAGAGGGGGCAACTCACATTGCCTAAGAATCCATGAATCTATGCACAAGTACACAAGCTGGGAGGAGCGGCAGCATGGTGAAGGTGTCCATGAGAACTCCGCACCTCATTCAGTGGCTCTTTTTCATGGCAACACAAACCTTTTCTCTAGCGTCTTCTCATTCCTGGGTTTCCATCCACTTCTTCAGTGAGTTTGTGTGGATGGAAAGGGCGAGCTGTGTTACAGGCTGCCCTGAAGGAGGGATTAATAACAGCGGCACTTTTCCCTTTCTGTCACTCTCAAGGGAAGGCTACTGTGATTTTTTTTAACTCTCCTCAGTCATCACTGGAATTCAATTATACTGTCATTTCATTAAAAGTAACAGTGAACATGGTAATTTGAATGTATTGCTCATAAAAAGGTGATTTCTGTCAGTTACAACATTAACAAAAGAGAAAAGACTGACAACTCCTTCCACTGCATTTCTGTGGCTTAATGTGTCACTTTGGGGCTTAAGGTTTACAAAATAGCCTAGCCACCATTAATTACTAGCAACTCTGTTGTCATCTGTTACCACACCGTAGTTGGTAATCGGTAATGTGTGTCCACCTTCCAACGGTCAAAGACTGGAAAAGGACAGAGAAAAATTAAAGGGCATTTTGGGACTGAAGGCATAGTATCTACTTGTTCTGTGATAATTTGTCTGAGAGGATTTTACGTGCTAACCCTCCACCTTTAAATCATCAAGTTAAAGTAGGTGTTAGGCTGCACCCATTGGCACTGACTGCCAGCTCAAACTCGATACAATAACTGAACGAGTTGATGGAGTGAAAACAAACAGCCCATAGTGCAGCAAGCCAAAGCGAGGCAACCCCCTCAGATATTTAGGTGTGAAGAGAACACATCTGGGTGACAGAGAGGTTGTTTAAAGAGCAGCCTGTGTCTATGTGCACGTGACCTTCCATCTCAGTTCAGTCAAGCCAAACAATTTAGATAAGTAAAAGTTGGATCACTGTTTCCCAAAGAAGAGTTGTACATGCACCCTTGGGGGCTACATCGAGGTCCTCCAGGGAGTACGTCGACTCATCCAGATGTTTACCTAGTTTTATAACACACTACATAAAAACACTAGTAAACTCAGTACAATCTAATAGTTCATTCAGATAATGACTTGTTTCCACTGCTCCATATGCCTTATGCTGAAATGCAAATATAATATTTCCATTACAAGTCATTTATTTGATAATAAGATGGTAGAAAATCTGCAAGTTTTCAGTAGTAGTCTTCTGTGATATTTTTGCATTCATTTGTAGTAAGTAATTTTTAAGTGAGGTGTAAATTGAGGTTATGCAGCACAAATCTGACTCCTGAAAAGAGTATAGTAATATGGAAAGACTGACTGGCACTTGTTTCAAGACCTCAGATTACCTTAGGATGATGTTTCTCAACCTGTTGTACGCATACCCTTAAGGGTGTGTGAGAGAAGTCTGGGCTTGCTTATATTTTGTGAAGGGGTAGGTACTTTATAAAAACAGTTGAGGAACACTGGGTTAGATTTTCTTTAAACTGAGCAGAGTGTTCTGAAACGAGCACTGTTTACAATGTGAACATCTACTTTGGTGCTCGTAAGCGAAATCTTCTGTGTGACAACTTGGAAAAGGGAGAGACTGCCCAGCAGCAGCAAAGTAGCTCTATTCTGCAGCACTCAATACAATGCTGACAGGAGCCAGGCCTCATACATGACTACCAACTGTGAACATCCACCAATGAGCCCTCGCTTGGTGTGCCTGACCAGTGTATCACACTGGGATACCTCTCTCTTCACCCTGCCTCTTCGCCCTTCGGTGAGGGCAGGGTTTTCCAAACAGCGTAACTACACATAAGCTGAATCTACACAGCCCCTCCCTTTCGAAAGGGGTGTGCAAATGAGTAAGACTGGAAATGCAAATGAGGCACAGATTTAAATATCTTGCACCTCATGTGCATATTCCCACATGATCTGGCTTCCAGAAATGCCATTTCCGGAAGCCAAAGCAGCCAAGTGGAAGGGGTTCCTTTGAAAGGAAACCCCCCTTTTGAAAGTACTTTTCTTCCTATTTTGTTAATTTCTGATCTTGCTCATTTGCATGCCCCTTCCGAAAAGGAGGGGCCGTGTAGATGCAGCTATAGAGAACGTGAAGAGTAAAATCATATATCCATATACAAGCCAGTGCTAATGCCCAGGTTTTCAGAGAAAAGATCACATCACCCACAGGAGGGGCCTGGAGTTTCAGTAGGGTTCAGCTCCTACTTAGGCACCAAAACAAAGTAGCTTTTCAAGAGGATTCAGCACACACTTAGTTCCCATCCCAGAGCTCCCAAGCAGTGAGGCATGTATTGTGTGTTACAATGGATCTTTGTTTTTTGTTTTGTTTTTTTAAACCCTCTTCATTTTATTTTGGTACATAAAAAGAAGCTGCTCTTCTGCCATTCCAACCTGATGTGTTCCTGAAAAGAAAACCTGTCACTGGATCAGAACTGAATCTCACCCATCCTCAGCCTTAGTCAGATGCACCTGGGACAGGAATATTTCTGTGGTGAATAGTAGAAACACTGAGGCTTACTAACAGGGGTCCTACAGAACTGTGGAAGAGCAAGGGTGCATGATCTGTTAATCACACGACATCACAAATCACCATCTTCCATCTCAGTCCTGTGATTCTGGTTAAATATATTTCAAACAATTGTCTTAGTACAATGGGTCCAATAAAGGAGAGACAGAAATTGTAATATCCATTTTGGAAGCTTTGAAAAATGACTTTTCCAAATGCTATCATCAAACATTTTGGAGACCAATTTCTCACCCACCAACCCCCGCTGGAAGGAAGAACTGTGTACCGCCATTTGTGGGAACTCACACATGTCCTCCACTGCTGTCGAACTCCTTCCTCTGCCCGTAACGGTTTGCAGCACTCTGGATCTGAAGTACATCATTGCGACACAACAAAAACTTAAGCCGTGTAATTCTGGGGAGAAATTCCATGCTTGAGAAGAAGGAGGAACTATTTTTTTAAAAGAATGATGCATGCTTGGCAGCTACAGTGTGTTCTGACTTTCTGGAGCTATCCTGGAGCCAAGTCATTAAAGCTTGTCTCTGGCTTTCACATTTCATGAAAGAGAGTGAGAGGAAGAAACTGGGAGAATTCTTGTGTTATATTAAGAGATAAACCCATCTTTCTACCAAGCATGCAGCCCTGGGAAACTTTAAAGTGCTACAGGACTGCTTGTTTACTGCCATGACAGCATCAGCTTCCTGAGGGAAAGGGGGAATTGTACTGTGAAGGATCCATTTAGCACCAGCAGTGTTTGCAACAATTTACCAGCTTCCTAATTCTCAGAAGGCATGGGGAGCAAGAGAAGAGAAAGGGAAACACATTCTCCTGTCTTTGGAGTTATTCTACCACAAAAACCAAACATAGTACTGACAAAGTTTGATATGTACCAGGTCCTACAATCCAAGTGATTCCACAAGCAACTGACCAATCAAAGACCCCTGGACATCTGCACTCTCAATGCCTCACTGTTCAGAACTTAAGTTCAAATTTAAACTGCTCCTGGAATACTGTGTCCTGTTTTGGTGCCCACAATTCAAGGAAGATGTGGATAAATTAGAGAAGGTTGAGTGAAGGGCCACAAGAATGATTAAACTATTAGAAAACCTCCCTCCAAGTGACAGACTGACGGAGCTCAAGCTCTTTAGCCTAAGGCGAATTTTAAGAGGAGACTTGATTATTAGGCTCTAAGAGTTTACATGGGACTCAAGTGTTTTCCAATGTGGTTTTTGATCTAAGGGTTGAACTCGAAGTGACACAAATTCAGAAGGGAAATTAGATGTACACTTTTCATGGTGAGATCACCTTACTATGGTCCAAGGTGGACTTTCCAACACAGACAATTTTAAAATCAAGATTAGATATTTTTACCCCTAAGAGGGCTGCTCTGGGGGCTGGGTCTCTACTCTGTGACACAGAAAGGGTCACACTTGATGATTACACTGCTCTATGGAAAAGATGCCTTAGAGATTTCTTTAAGAATCCAGAATTTTCATCTAACACTTGAGCTTCATTTAAACAACAGCCAGCACTATGAAACTATTACTTAGGTGTCACTGACCTATATCTGGAGGATCTTAGTTAAGTTTCTGTTGCTCCATAGAAGCAAAGCATAAAATTAAACTAAATTTCTGCTTTGGAACAAAGACCCTCACTCCTATGTCCATGCAGAATTTGAGTGCTTTTGTCTGTTTAAATCTTGCAGTGGATATTCCCCAAAAATATAAGTGTATATATTATATATTACTCTCCCCCTCTTGACATGGAGTCCTTCAAATTGTACTAGACTGAGAGGAACTTGCCAGTAATCTTCTGAAGTTGGACACCATCGTATGCACTACCTTGCGAACTCCTGAATCACACTGGTGAGAAGCCATTTATTCACCCAGATGATGCAGGGAAGTCAATCCCTATCTGTGTGAGGCAGGGTTAACAATCTGGTCTCATGTAAATAATAATGGAGCATCTGGGGATGGACAGCTTGATATCCACTGCCCCTTGAGCCAGTGCAATGACTCCCAAGGTCTGTAACAGGAGATGGATCAGACTGGTAAGACAGGTATTAGATGAGTAACTGCAGCTTCAGAGAGTGTACTGCGGAGGGTGCTGATGCTATCTGGAGACCAGCCCAGAAGAGGGGTTCACTCTGTCTGTCTTGTTCATGTGTTTTTGCACCCGGAACCATCCACTATTTTGGCCTATACTTCGTTTGTCCATAGGCACCACCCTCTCTGCAATGGCATACAAAGTCCCAGCCTCTCTTCTGCATCTTCCCACCTGTGCTCCCTCCATTCACGCATCCCATCTGTCTCTGTGCTCTCTGCAATGGATCAGAAAAGCACTGCTTCCTTTCCATCCCCTTGGTCAAATACCTTGCCCAGACCCCGGGACTCCACCACCCACCAAGCCGTAACTCCCTGTTCTTGGCCCTCCATTACACTTCAGTGGGATGAAGGAGCTGGCTCAGGGAAGCCAGCTGGCCCTTAGCCTTTCACAAACAATAAAACTAAGCACTTCAAGTGCTCAAAACAGCTGCAAACACTCCCCAGAGCCAATGGTTTAGATGCAATGTTAGGGGTATTGCATTAAATATACACACAACCAAGCTGTAAATGTTTCCGCGATGACTAGGGGGTTTCCACCCCTAAGACGCAAGCCCAAGATGGCAGTCACACATAGCGCATGATGAGCCACTGCTCTGCAGCATTTCCACACTGAGAACACCATTGGGAAATGGCGCCACGATGCGGAGAATGCCACATTTCCTTGTGGTGTGGAGTCGAGGGCTTTGTTTTTTGCTCCAGTGAAATACTGCAACTCAGATGACATCACAGCCCTCGGAGGACACCACTATCTTTGCTAGCTCTCACTCTTTGCTTTTTTACCATATCCAATTCTATGTGTGCATGTTTACCTTTATATTTATCAGTCCCTTGCGCTCTCAGGCAGATGGAGGCTGAGGTGCAGAGGTGTGAGACAGTCTCCTGGGGTGAGGATGAGGCTGACTATTTCCTTCTCTAGCATTCCCTGATGTCTAATTATAGAGGCGCACTTGCGTCAGATTGCGGGATACCACTCTCTTGCCAGCACAGCCAGAGGCACTACAGAAACAATTAAAACTAAACAGGCGAAGCTTAAGCATGGGGAACAAGAAATGAGGTCCAGGAAGATTCAGAGAAGCCCCCACTGGCCTTCTCATGCTTGTTTATTCCTGTCTATATTGGGTTTCATTGGGGTTTTTAGTTTCTGGGTTTTTTGCATGAGAGCAGCTACTCCAATGGAAATGTACTTGTGTAAACTCCCAGCACATACGGGAGGAACCCAAGTTAAACTGGTTTCAAGGGGTAGATTTCCCACCCCCAATTTGACTTAACATCTTTTCCTGTTCTGTGGACTGATCCAAGATACCTGAGGCAGCCCAAACTACCCATGTCCAATCTGATTAATTGTTTATAGGTTTTTCTCTATCAAGTATTCAGTACAGTAGCAGATAACCAGCTCACTTACACCAAAGACTGGTGTGATGAGCTGTATTAAACCTTGTAATGGGGGAAGTTAATAAATAAATGAATAAGTAAATTAGACTGCACCAAAGAAAACAGATTCTAGCATTTGCTTCTGCTTCCCAATGGAAAATCCACAGGGCCAGGAACTTTGTGGGGCCACTCAGCTCAAAAATGAAAGAGAAGTTACTCACTTATGTAGTAACAATGGTTCTTCGAGATGTGTTCCTGTGGGTGCTCCACAGTAGGTGTCGGGCTTGGCCCAGCACCGCAGATTGGAGATTTCCAACCTGTATCTCATCAGATTACACATGCATAGAAACGTGCTGGCCCTTCACACACTTATGGTCACATGCGCGATCCGGTCCATGCCAGTTCCTCGAAACGACCGCCACGGGTGCCTCTGAAAAACATAAAGCAGAACTCTGAAGCAGGAAGGAACAGGTGGGTAGTGGAGCACCCACAGGGACACATCTTGAAGAACCATCGTTACTACACAAGTGAGTAACTTCTCTTTCTTCTTCGAGTGGTCCCTGGGGGTGCTCCACAGTAGGTGACTACCTAGCAGTGACCCAAAAACATGGAGGTGGGTAACAAATTATGTATGGCTTGCTCCTGAGAGGACTACCATCGGTAGGTGTGCATCCTCCTCCAGTAGCCAATGAAGCGCGTAGTGCTTGGCGAACGTGTCAGAGGACGACCACATTGCTGCTCTGCAAATGTCTTTCAAGGGGACTCCTCTGAAGAAGGCTGTCGAAGCCGCCATTGCTCTAATGGAGTGAGCCTTGGGTGGAATTGGTAAAGGGGTCTTACGTAATGAGTAGCACATCTTTATGCAGGATGTGATACTATTTGAAATTGTTTGTGAGGATAATACTTCTCCTTTTGATCTGCGTGCAAGTGACACCAGCAGTCTATCCATCTTTCAGAAGGGTTTGGTTTTGCCTATATAGAAGGCTAGTGCCCTTCTCACATCAAGTGCATGAAGCCGTACCCTCCTATTTGAGGTGTGTGGCTTAGGATAGAAGGATGGTAGAATTATCGGCTCATTAATATGAAACTCCAAGGAGATCTTTCGGAGGAATGCGGGATGTAAATGTAGTATTATCGCATCTTTGGAGAAAGTTGTATAGGGTGGGGTCACCATTACTGCAGTCAGCTCGCTTAGTCTAGGGGCAGATGTGACAGCAAGAAGAAATGTCATTTTTAAGGTAAGCAGGCAAAGTGAAATGATGGCTAGGGGTTCGAAGGGTGGCCTAGACAGCGTGTCCAGAACCGGATCTAAGCTCCATGAGGGCATGATTGACTTGCGGGGAGGGTATAAATTCGTGAGGCCCTTCAGGAACCATGCCGTAATAGGATGAGCAAAGACAGTTGACCTGTGTGTGTGTGCCGCAAGGCCGATATAGCTGCCAGGTGGACCTTTACTGAAGGCAGGGAGAGCTGCCCTTCTTTTAGATCCAGTAGATAATCCAACATTATGGGAGCTGGGACCTCTAGGGGGTTCAATTGCTTGGATAAGCACCAGGAAATAAAGCATTCCCACTTGTACACGTAAGACTTCCGGGTGGAGGCCCATCAGCTGCATTCTAGGACCTCTTTAACCCTTTCCGAGCATTAAGTCTCTAAGGCGCCGAGCCAAGGCTTAGCTATGCCTTGAGGCGTACCGTTTGAGGTTGAGGGTGCCTCAGGGCTCCCTGGTTCTGTGTGAGGAAGTCTGGAACAATCAGGAGGAGGAGTGTTTGGCAGCACAACATACGTTGTAGCAGAGGAAACCAGTGTTGACGGTCCCATGCTGGGGCTATAAATATCAAGCGTGCCCTCTCCGTCCTTGCCTTTTCCAGGACCTTGTGGATGACTACTGGAGGAGGGAATGCATAAAGTAAAGGGCCCTTCCACGACAGAAGGAAAGCATCCCCCAATGAGCCCAGACCGATGCCTGCTGTGGAACAAAATTGAGGGAATTTCTTGTTGTTGGAGGCCACAAACAGGTCTATTTGAGGAAACTCCCATGCATGGAAGATACATCAAATCAGATTGGGACGGATCTCCCATTCGTGATCGAGAGCAAAGTGCCTGCTCAGGCGGTTGGCCTGCACGTTGCTGGTGCTTGGTAAATATGAGGCTCTCAGGATTATGTCGTTTGCAATGCACCAGTTCCACAGGCGGACAGCCTCCGCACACAATGCGCAAGATCTGGCTCCGCCCTGTCGATTGATATACTACATCATGGAAATGTTGTCAGTACTGACACCGACTACTTTGTGTCATAAGTATTGTAAAAAGTGCTTCCATGCATTGAACACTGCCCTTAGTTCCAGCATATTTACATGTATTGCCTTCTCTCTGTGGGACCATCGCCCTTGCACTGATCTGTTTCCCATATGTGCTCCCCACCCTATGTGAGAAGCATCTGTTGTAAGAAAAACTGTGGTTTGTGGTTGGTGAAAGGGGACCCCGATAGCAGATTCTTGGGGTTCGCCCACCATCTCAGTGACTTTTGCACCTCTGCTGTGGGTGACACCTTCTTGTGAGTGGTACATTTCGTTGGTACATACACGGTCACCAGCCAGTGCTGGAGGCAATGGAAGTGCAGCCTGGCATTCTGTACCACAGATGTGGCAGCAGCCATGTGTTCCAGAAGCTGCAGGCAAGTTAATACTTGTACTGTGGGGCTGTCTACCAGCACCTGAATCAGAGACTGGATAGCATGAAAAAGTACAGTAGGTAGGTACACTCTCACAGTGATGGAATCGAGGTGCACTCCTCTGAACTCTATGTCCTGCATAGGTTCCGTTGTTGACTTCTAGAAGTTGATCATGAGGTCCAAGGAGTGGAACGTCTTTAAAGTAATGTCTATCATGCGTAAGATATCTACTCGTGAGGCGTCTTTTAAGAGGCATTTGTCCAGGTATGGGAAGATGAAGACATCTTGATGATGCAGGTAAGCCGACACTACTGAGAGTGTCTTTGTAAAGACTCTGGGTGCTGAAGACTGGCCGAAGGGCAGAACTTTGTACTGGAAATGTTCTTTGCCCACGGTGAAACAGAGAAAATGCCTGTGTGCAGGATGAATGGTTATGCGGAAGTACGCATCTTGTAAGTCGAGGGCTAAAAACCAATCCCCATCATCCAGTGCTATGACTATAGAAGTAATAGTAACCATCTTGAAACGCTGCTTGCGGAGGTAATGATTGAGAGTCCGTAAGTCTAGTATTGGTCTCCAGCCCCCTGTCTTCTTTTCCATTAGGAAGTAACGTGAATAGAAACCCTTCCCTTGGAACTTATCCAGGACTCTCTCCACTGCTCCTATGGAGATGAGGTGATGAACCTCTTGTTTTAACAAGGTCTTCTGAGAGGGGTCCCTGAGGAGGGACTGCGTAGGGGGTTTTGTTGGTGGAAGTGTGCAGAATGGGATGGTGTATCCCACAGCAATAATTTCCAGTCCCCATTTGCCTGTGGTGATAATTTCCCACTGCTGGTAGAATGGTCTGAGGAGGTGGTGAAATAGGGGATGAGGTGACTGTTGGCACTGAGTGATGGGTGTGGTGTCGCAGTCCTCAACGTACTAGTCAAACTTGCTGCCTGGTTACCTGTGGTGCAGGGTTACGGCCTTGCTGGGTACGTCACCTAGACAGTCTTTGATGTTGTTGGTGCCGCACATCATTACCCCGCTGGTAGTGTGAGGCTGAGGTTGGAAGGTGTAGCATCGCTGGTACGGGTAATACCTCTTCCTCCTGTAAGGAGGACTGTACATACCCAGCCATCTTAACGTGGTTCTTGACTCCTTGCTGGAGTGGAGGACCACATCCATGGTTTCAGCAAACAGTTTTAATCTATCAAAAGGAAGGTCCTCAATTTTTGTTTGTAATTCTTTAGGGACGCTGGATGTCTGCAGCCAGGATACTCGTCACATCACCACTGCAGTGGCAGTGGAATGTGCTGCTGTGTCCGCCACGTACAGTGCGATTTGGACTCCTGTACATGAGGCTGCATAGCCTTCCTGGACTATAGCCTTTAGGATTGGCTTCTTATCGTCTGGGAGATAATTATACAAAACTGATATCACTCATCAAAATTATGGTTAGAGAGGTGTGCAACATAGTTAGCCATATGTAGCAGTAGGGTGGAGGATGAATATACCTTCCGCTCAAATAACTCTAGTCTCTTTGCATCCTTATCTCACACTGTAGATTTGTATTGTGGTGCCTTTGACCTCTGCTGGAAGGATTCCACGACAAGGTAATTTGGTTGGGGGTGGTTAAATAAAAACTCCATCCCTTTTGATGGCACAAAGTACTTTTTGTCCGCCCTCTTATTGGTTGGCGGAATAGAAGCTGGAGTTTTCCGGATGTTTGTAGCAGTCTATGTGATGGGATGGCTATCTTTGATGACGTAGGAGGTCTCAGATGTCTGAGGTCATCCAGAGGGGATATCTCTCTTGGGACAACCACACCTCATCCGGAGAAGACAAAGAGGCATTCATCTGATATGCCTCTGTCTGTTCCTCAGATACTTCCTGTGTTAGCTCCCCTAAGTGTTCCAATAGGGGATTGACAACCGGTTCTGGATCCTCTCTTGGAGGGAACAGATGATGCTTCCTTGGAGGAGGAGATGAGGATTGTCTACATGAGGGGCATGGATGCGGGGATCTATCCCTGGACCTTGAGTAACATCGGTGACTGTGATAGTCCTCCCGACAGTATGGGTGTAAGCAGTGGCAGGGACATGAGCCTGGTGATGAGGATATAGAACATGAGTGTTGCCTGTATCTATGATGGTGGAAGGGATGAGACCATCTGGATGATCAAGATGGGGGTGGGGATACCCTGTAGGGGTATCCTTGTAGCTGATGAGATTGTCGACTGTCAAGTGAAGGGTGCCTGAACCAGGGAGAAGGGGGCCGCAGAAATGGAGAAAGTGGCCTAAGAAAAGGTGATGGTGGTGTCAAGGGTCTTTCCAGTATGTATGATGCTGGAGGAGAACTCGGAGACAGAGGGGATAGTATAATGAAGAGGTCCGGGGAGGGGCTTCAGTGCCACGTCTTAGAACATGCTTTCCCCGGTGCCGATATGGATGGTGCCATGCCCGGTGCCGAAGGGTTCAACGTGGGTATTGGTGCCGCCGGTTCCACACTTGGTGTCGTGGCCTGTGGTTCCACACAACCAGAGGTCTTTGGCACTGCAAGTCTCTGTTCCACGGCTTCCAGTGCCAATGCTCTCAGTGCCGGGGTTATTTGTCTCGGTGCCATAGTCTCTGGCACCTGTCGCTTTGACACCTGTGGAATCTTCAGAGCCACGTCTTTGGAAGTCTGAGAACCAGGCAATGTCTTTTGTTCCCTGGGCCTAGTATCTCCTTTAGATATTGATGCGTCCCGGCTCTGTGTCTCACTTGTCCTGCTCATGGATAGTACAGGCAAGGATTAAGTAGGAGACCTTTTCTTTCTCTTATGACCCACGGAGGTCAGAGAAGTTGCCTTCCACTTTTGAGTCGCTGATGGGCCTTACGAGGGAGTCAGCTCAGTTGTTCCAGGCTGAAGAACCTTACCAAATAAAATCATCTTCAGCCTCATTTCTCTGTTCTTCCTCACTCGAGCAGTGAGTTTAGAGCAATGAGGACACTTCTGAGGCCACATGGGCCTCGCCCAGACGGTGAATACATGTGCTGTGGCTGTCAGAGGCCTGCATAGCCTCACGGCATGATTTGCACTTCTTGAAGCCTGCTGGAGACAGTTTTTTTTCTCTTGAATAACTTGAGGAGGGTACTTAAAAAGGTACTAAGAACAACAAAACAGTCTGTAGATAAGTGTTAACAGGGCTATGCTAAAGATGAGAAAACTCTAGTGGCAGAACTCTCCCCCCTGCTCTCTTCTTCTTCTTCTTTTTTTTTTAAAGTAAAAACTATATACAGTAAAAGATTTTAAGGAACAGTTCTTAAAATCTAACAACCAGTAAAACAAAGAACAGGTTTTATCTTTTCAGACGTTGGAGCTGAAGCAAAGTCCATCTGCAGCCACTGGCGGTTGAGAGGAACTGGCGCAGACTGGATCGCGCATGTGACCAAAAGTGCGCGAAGGGCCAGCGTGTTTCTATACATGTGCGATCCGACAAGATACATCTTGGAAATCTCCCATCTGTGGCACCGGGGAGAGCCCAACACCTACTGTGGAGCACTCACAGGGACCCCTCGAAGAAGAACATTAAGTTCACCTAGAATATCCCAATGCCCAAAGCAAAGTGCAGGCTAACAAGCCTTGCTTGATCAAAGCCACAGCACTTAGCACCTAACAGGACTGAGCCCTGTGTCTTCACAAATCCCCCAGCAAGGAAGATTATTATCTCCATGTTAACCAACCATGATCCAAGAGACAGAGCAAACGATGCCCTTGTTATCAAATGGGGGCCCCTCATAGTGCTCAGAAGGGGACACTGTGACCCTCTACTCACAGTTCTTGCCTGACACAGGGTCTATATTTTCGGGGTACTCAGAGCCTGCTTTCTAGATGCACTGAGCACATACAACTCCAGTTAAAGTTCATGGAAGGTTTGTCTCACACAGATACCCAGAAAGCAAACCACTTAAAATAGGGGCTGCTTACCAAAATTTGGGCTTTGCCTAAGGCTACAATGAATGGACCAAGGAGAGTGATTCTGTCAGTCTGTCATCTGTGAGAGTCAGACACCAAATCTCTGGCAAACTAGTCCAATGCATGAACCACATAAGCATGTTGCAGTGTGGTGTTATTCCTGGATACATATGCTTGTAAGCCATTCTGGTGGAAATATTTATGCAGGTGCTGTTTTCCTTGACTACTCACACAAGCAACACTAATTCATTTCCTTCAAAGACTTCTACACCTAAATCTTAATTTCCCATGAAACTGCAGAAAGCAAACAAAAAGTCAGTACTGTTCTAGGGAAAAAACAGGCAATGTTTCAAATGATTTTCTTTTGGATTATTCGCCTGAGTCTGCATCATCACATTCAGGTTTACGTGACTTCAAATATTGTATTTGCTATTATTAAAAATAAATATGGGTAGGAAAAATAATAAGGTAGCCCATGCCCCCATACCCAGAAAACACAAAAATAAAATAAAAACATCCTGCACATAATGCACTGAAGATAACATACCATTCAGACTTGGTGGACAAGAATGAGTAACTCTACGGCCCAAGGGCAGTAAAAAGCAAAGAGAAACAATAAAAGCATTGTGTTCTCTCTATTAGTGCAAACAGCACTTGTACCATAAGTCAAAGGGGATATTCAGACACACAGCGCTCCCAATTAACTCCTGTCCATTTTTTAGCAATTCCCTGGAAGTTCAATGTTTTTCAATTGCTGGGAAGATGAAACGGATTTGCATGCAGTAAATGCTCCTTCAAGCATTGCTCATGTTCCCACATACTCGATAATTTTTAAGCAGTTGGGTATACAATCAGAGACTTTCATTATACTGACTTGGTCAGTATGCACGTACGGATGCTGCTTAGAAACAATGTAGCGTGAACCGAGACAGAGGAAAAAGGCTAAAATACTGGCCAATTAAAATAATCCTTATAACACACATGGACGTATGTCTCTCTAATTCCCTTATACAGGTTGGGAAAGTGAATGTACTGCTCCTAACTAAAGGCTGACCCCCCACCAGGGCAGTTATAGAAAATTTAGATCTAGAAGTTATGGCTAAAACTCAGTAGTGAGGTCCTCAACCTGGGCAAATATTGTGTCACCTTTCTCAAAGGACAGCTCAAGCCTTAATCCAACCTCATTAAGTAAATAAATAATGCTGTTTATCTGTGGCACACACCATTTGTCAATCCTGATATTTCATTGCTCATGCAGTAAAAATCATTCTGAATGTTATTCAGACGGCTCTGAAGGTATGCTCTGTGCTATTTTCATGACATCATTTTGGCCTTCAGAGAGGTTCCTGTGCTAATGGAGGGCTCAGAGTTCTGGCTGCTCTGGGACGAATGATAGAAATGAGGGGCAGGGCTGGAATGGGAGCCAAGGGAGGAAACTTGACTGGGTCAGCCGCAACATTGGCTGGAGCTGTGAGCGTGCATGTCAGAGCTGCAGCATCATCACCCACAGGGAAGGTGCACGCACCCCATCTTGCACAGCTCTGCTTGCCTGTGAAATGGAAGGTGGACACGTACTTCTGTTCTCCTGCAGGCCTTTGAGGGGGTCATTGCCAGAACCAGCTCTAGATTAACACAGTGCTCATGTTTCCCATTTGAGCCATGGCCGGTCATTCTCAGGGGCACAACAATGCATGTTAACTGTCCCCACCTCAGGCATCCAGGCACAGCCACTTACGGTGAATCCTCCAGGATATGCGAGCATTGCAAAAAGGCTGGAATAGAAGCTCTTTGCTCAGTAATGTCGATCATTACAACTGCTGCCCGTAGCGTCCTTCGTGCCCATGCCTCTCAAAACACGCTCCCGAAATCAGAGAATTACAGCGTTGCACATAAAGTACGTGGCCCATTCAGCTAACAGACAACACTCTTCGGGGGTACAAAAGGCAGCGAGTGTAACTGCATGTGGCAGGCAAGTTTTCGGATCAGCTATGAACAGTGAAGGAAGTGGAAGCAGAGGCAAGATGATATTGTCCATGCAGAGGGTCCAGTGCTCTAGTAGCCAGGGATGAAAAAGAGGCAGAGCTTAGCCCCTGTCAGGGAGGCAGGGGACAGGAAGAGATGACTTCTCGAGGTTCCTTCCAGTTCTAGGATATGTGTGTATATCAGAAGGAGCAGGCAGGACAGGAAGCAGAAATAAGAACTTTCACGTGTCTTGGAGAGCAGAGTTCTTTTCAGAAACAGGAAGCCAACGGACAGAAGCCTACCCACATAGACTGCAGCCCAGACGGACAGGCCGGAACTGGCTCCTGTCAACAGTTAAGTATCGGAGGGGTAGCCGTGTCAGTCTGGATCTGTAACAGCAACGAAGGGTCCTGTGGCACCTTATAGACTAACAGAAAAGTTTTGAGCCTCACCCTTGCTGACTGAGCTAACCTTGTTATCCCCACCCTTGCTCTGGCTTATTTATACGTGGCCCTGCAGACTTCCGAGACCAGCATCTGATGAAGTGAGTCTGTGCTCACGAAAGCTCATGCTCAAAACTTTTCTGTTAGTCTATAAGGTGCCACAGGACCCTTCGTTGCTGTCAACAGTTGGGCGCTAATGGAGACATCAGGGTGGGCAAAAAATGAATCCCTTTACTTATTGTCACCTAGCAGATTGGACACCGGGTTGCAACTTGGGAGACTTGGATTCTACCCCCAGCTCAGCCAAGAACATTGGGCGAGTCACATCATCTCCCTGGGCCTGTTTTCCCAGCTGTGAAATGGGGAAGATAATTCTGACCTTTAATGTTGCCGGTCACCTAGGATTTTTAACAGAATACCTATGATAAAAGGGACCCTGGCAGCTCCAGCCGGCATTGCTGAGTGTGCCATTAAAAGTCTGCTCAATAATGCAGTGAGCTAAGGTTGGCCCAGGAGAGATTCAGAAGATGAGCAGATTGCCCACAGATACCTACAGCCAGCGGCATGTGTTTCTTCTGGTGGTGCGCATACGCACACATCTTGGTGCATAAAATTTATTCTGCACATGGATGGAAGAAAATAGAGGGCATCACACCCTCAGCCTGGTGAAAATGAGTAAGGAAGGAAGTGACGATGGAGTGAGTGTGGCCTCAGAGCAGGCGGTGAACCTGTGGCACGGCCTTAGGGAAGGGGGGTGTCAGGGGACTGGAATGGATCTCAGATGTCCGTGATCAGAAAGTTGGCAATTCATCTGATCTCCTTTGAGATCTATGGCAAAAAGTGCTTATCACTATTACTATCACAGTGAAGGTCCAATTTTGACACTCTTAGGCTACGTCTACACGTGAAGCCAACATTGAAATAGCTTATTTCGATGTAGCAACATCGAAATAGGCTATTTCGATGAATAACGTCTACACGTCCTCCAGGGCTGGCAACGTCGATGTTCAACTTCGAAGTTGCGTGGCACCACATCGAAATAGGCGCTGCAAGGGTACGTCTACACGCCAAAGTAGCACACATCGAAATAAGGGTGCCAGGCACAGCTGCAGACAGGGTCACAGGGTGGACTCAACAGCAAGCCGCTCCCTTAAAGGGCCCCTCCCAGACACAGTTGCACTAAACAACACAAGATACACAGAGCCGACAACTGGTTGCAGACCCTGTGCCTGCAGCATGGATCCCCAGCTGCCACAGCAGCAGCCAGAAGCCCTGGGCTAAGGGCTGCTGCCCACGGTGACCATAGAGCCCCGCAGGGGCTGGAGAGAGAGCATCTCTCAACCCCCCAGCTGATGGCCGCCATGGAGGACCCGGCAATTTCGACGTTGCGGGACGCGGATCGTCTACATGGTCCCTACTTCGACGTTGAACGTCGAAGTAGGGCGCTATTCCGATCCCCTCATGAGGTTAGCGACTTCGACGTCTCGCCGCCTAACATCGAAGTTAAATTCGAAATAGCGCCCGACGCGTGTAGCCGCGACGGGCGCTATTTCGAAGTTCGTGCCACTTCTTCGAAGTAGCGTGCACGTGTAGACACAGCTTTACTCATACAGACTATCTCCGTACTCCATAAATATCCCCAGATTCCATCACAACTTTGTTAAAAGTAAGGAAGGACAGCACAATATGGCCTTTCTCAATGTTCAACTTGCATATGTAAGTCAAGATGACCTGATTTGTGCCCAGGTACTGCACACAATGGGGCTGACCCAATATATAAAAGGCACCTAGAAAAATAACCCCAGAAGGACTATCATTATATCTCTCACCACTCCTGTTTGTCATTGTTGTGGTGAAGAGGAATGTCTGATTCCCAATACCTGGCCATCAAGTCTTTAGAAATAGGGGATTAATCAAGAACTATGTAAACAGACATCAGGATCATGTTTATTGCCTGAGCAATAAAGGGTTGGAATTGACAAGTGGAGAGGGTTTTTGGAGACACAGATGCTACAATCATTTCAATATAATTTGGATTTCCAAATCAGTAATTACTCCATCACATATTTATAATTTTGTAGACGCTACTTGAAATTGTGATGTCTTTTTCTATGCATAGCAATGAGCGAAACCAAGGGCTGTTAATATAAAGCCTGTAATGTAATGTTTGCTTTCATATGTAAATAGGTTACAGAAACGTTTTAGGCATTTCTCACTAAAACGCTCTGTTCTAATCGGAATGGCTCTATTCCTCAGCTACAAAATCACATTCTGAGTAGGCACTGTTTACTGGGTGTCAGCAGACATGCCAAGGCGATCCACTGAATTGGTAGATGGATTTAAATCTCTACATTCACAGGATACCAAAGACACTGGCACTTCAGAAATGCTTAAGGATCGTCTATCCATAACCTCAGATAAATATGAGTCGGGCTAACTAGACTACTCCTTGTTTGCAGGCACCTACATGCAACCACTTGTCAGGGTCCCCTCCTGGGAAGTGTCTGTTATGCAAAGGCAGAGTACTGGAATCTTAGTCTTCATCTGCACATTGATTTAATCAAACTGTGTGTGTTAAGTTGGTTCAAACCCCTGTGGAGGTACGCTTGCATTGGTTAAGAGTGGCTCATATAAATTCTGATCTGGTTGCAGTATCTAATCAACTTAAGATAAACCAAAAGAAGCCACTCTTAAACCAAAATTAGAGCATCCACACTAATTTGTGCTGATTAAACTAAATGGGTTGAAAACCATGCCTGTAGTTAACTTAGTAAGACTGGCCCTAACATGGAGAACAAACAAACAAACAAACAAATAAATACATTTTGGCCTCCCCCACTACACATCCCTGGCATAGCTATCAGGATCAAGCCCCAGCTGATATCCTTTGCCTCCAACTCATGCCATCACCACTTCCATGCAACCGGTCTCATTCACACATGGAACACCTCTCAGCGCCTCCAGCCACCACTGTTCAGCTGGACGGGCCAAAGTTATTTAACTGAGACACCGGCCCTTCCATATATGTGGAACATCTACTGCCCCAGAGAACTGGAGACCAAGGTCTTTGCTGGTGTGCTCTCCACACAGAGGAAGGCAAGGATGTGTCATAGATTCTAACTATGTCATTAGTCAACCTCGGGGCTCCCACAGAATGGGGAGCAAATCATCACGCAAGATGGGTTTCTGGGTGCCTCCATTTACCCAGTAGCATCTTTTTTCCCTTTTGGGGATTCCTGCCAGCACCTCCTCCTGATGGGGCAGTTCTTCCCTCCCCAATGTAGCACCCCAGCCTTGGGTTTGCATTTGCCCCAGGGGGTCTCATGATGTCCCCAGGATGCTCACTATGCTTCCTCGTTGGATTTGCAGCACAAATCAGTGAGTTCATGCACCAGGCACATGGCACAAGTTGTGACAATTAAACAACTCTCCCATCGCCCCTGACTATGACCCTGATGTCCCAGAACAGAGAGAATTCCAGCCCTCCAGCTTCTCAAAATCCAAGCCCTCAGCTGCACTGCACAGATGGAGTTAAAACCCAACCCGTTCCACCCCTAAAGCAGTGACTAGGACAGCCCGCAGTGACCCGGCTAAGGGAGGAGGATGGGTCCTAAGGACCCACCGTTCTGCCACAACTCAATGTACCTGGAAAAACTAGAATCAACTGAAGTGGTGCAACACCTATAGCAAGAATGCACACATCCTGCTGTTGTTCCGCCAATGCAGCTCAAACCAAGCTGCACGTCCAACCACTAGAGCATGCCCATGTAGCAGTCACACTCCCACAGCAGGCCCACGCCAACCAACTCAGGCACACGGGGCTGCTTAATTCCAGCCTAGATGTCTGGGCTCATGCGAGAGTCAGGGCTCTGGGACCCAAGAGAGGGGCGGGCCCAAGAGTGCTGGCTCTAGCTTAGCCCCAGCATATGCACTGCAAACATACAGCCCTGAAGCCTGAGCCCTAGTCTGCTGACAGGGGTGTTTAACTGCAAGACAGACAGACTTTAGGTATACGATTGATGTTTCCTCCTAGCTGTTCAGTTCTGTACCTGTGCAGAGTCTGCCAACAAAGCTGCGTGCTCGCTGTAACTTTGTGCTTATGACTTCACTCCTCCCTGCACTTTTTATTTTTCCTCTCTCCACTGCTCCCATATCTCTCTTTTGTCTATATTCAGAATGGCAGGTGGGTCCTTGAACTCCAACCTCTACGTACAGCGCCACAAAGCATCACACCTTTGGTTCTCAGGCCTCTTCTCAAGCTAATTATACTGATCTCTTACCTATTATTCTGAACAAGGAGATAAAATATCATCAGCCATGCAACATTGAGGAATGAGTCCGTTCTTCAGCAATGCTGGAAAACAAACACCCAAACAGTGTCTACACCAACCCAATTTCACTACTGTGATTTAAGCAGCCAGCTAAACGGAGGTACAAGGACTTGAAGAGGCAATTTCTGGTGGAAAATGGGAGCCTTCTGCCAGCATCATTTTCCCACACAGATGATCATTAAGAGTAAACTTCTTCAGGGTCAGATTGTGACTCCCCAATCCTACCAATGAACAGTATTCATGGGAGTAATATAATTAGAATCACTGGGACCACAACAGAGATCTGAGGAAGGGGTTCCTAATCCAGCTCTCAGTGTGTTCCCAGGAAAGGAAATACAGAGTACGATTCACCTCAGGGTCATTAGTTCTACACTGGTGTAACTGATCTGATCTCAAGTGATTTACCTCACTGGTCGAGTGGAGTGATGTTGAGCAGGGCAGACTGATTTAAATCAGGAGATTTAAATGACTGATTTAAAGTGCAATTTAAACCACCTATAGAGTCATCAATTTAAATCAAGTTACCAAAAAAGCTAAGACTGACTGTGCTTAGAGTGCAGTTAATTTTGAAGTAAGCCCCACTGAACTTACTGGCACTTCTGGTTTTTCATTTTATTTTATTTTATTTTAATTTTATTTTAAAGAAAGCAAGTAAAGAATGGAGCTCCTTGGAAAAGCTGAATTATGTGGATATAAAATAGGAACAGACTTATGGCATTCCCATTATGGTAGAGAGCCATGATGTCCCAAAATAAGGGTAATGTATTTTGTATTATAAAATAAGAGAAATACAATCAGTGGCAACCCTAGTTCTCTTACTGCAGCTTTCTCTATTGTATACCTGACTGATAGATTTTAAACCTAGTTAAGCAATTAAACAAGCCATAAGAATAAGCTCAGCTATTTTTTCTAGCAATAGAAAACACAGCAAACAGTTTGGGAATTTACTTGTCAAATCACACGTAGACTAAAAGGCATGGAGAGAGGCTTGAATAGTGATGTATTGCAAAGTGAATTATTTAAATTGCTAACCAATTGATCCACTCACCATATCCACACCTTCATCTATATAATTTTCTCCCATTAAGCAGTTTTCGATATGATATTTCATTCTTACAACTAAACCCCACATCATCATCTTGCTCTGCTTACACTGGTCACATTATCCCCATTTTTTCCCCCCTTAAGCCCAGGGAACAAATTTCTTCAAAACGTTCCCTGATAGTGTGTCTCACACCCAGAAATCACAGCAGTGTGCTGGAACACAGGACACAGTGTGTGTGTGCTGAATAATGTCTTCCCTTTTTCTTTCACATCTACTCCATTTTTCCCTTCTATGTTGCCTCCATCCTTTCCTATGTATTGTCTCCCTTTAAGACAATCTCTTAACTAACTCATCTGCCATGCTTGGCCAAGGTCCACCACCACATAAGTACAGAACAAAAACAATACTACCCAGCTTGTGTCTAGCTTGACACGTTAATTATTAGACATTGAAAACCCAGAAAGTTCAGGAAGCAAGAGCTGGTAGTTGAGCTGGATAGATTAGAGCCATTAATTCATTTTTATGAGACTGTAAGTGTAGGTGTGGCATGTTTCTGATGAGATTAAATTTTAACCATTATTTTTAAATAAGAATTTAGTATTTTATTGATTATTTTAAAAACCAAAAATCTGTAAATTGAAAATTAAAAAAAAATAGATGTTGCGGTGAATGAGGCAAAAGGCATACCCTATTTGAGATGGAGAGTGAAATGATTCCCATTGCTAAGAATGAGGGTTTTCATGAAAGGGTCATTCTGGAGTGTGATAAATTGTCAGCCCTTTCACTTGATGAGGTAAGTGTAAAGCCCGACTTATGTTTAAAGAAACACAGGGGGAGGTGGTTAGGAATGAAAACAATTTTGACTGTCTGCCTGGAACTTGTTACATCAACTAAAATAACGGACATGAACTCATAGCAAAAACGAAAGCTTTTTGTTTGGGGAAACTTCCACTATAAGTTTGAAGGGGAAAAAAATAATGGGGCACATGGTACATTTGTTCAGCTGTGCTTATGACCTGACATCACTATTTTTAATTAAACATACACACACCTTGCCAGATTTTGCATTACGTAAACATTCCTCAGAATGAAGATGGTGACGGTTATTCTCACTATCTTTGGGTTATGGCTCTACAAATACAGAGACCCAAAGAGCCACTGCTATAAATGTAGGGGGATATAGGGAAAAATCTTTATCATTGTAGAGCAACTGCAGCCTCCCACGGCAGCCATGTGGGGGAGCAATCCAGCAGGGGCAACGCTCACACTAGTTGCGTACAAGAAACTAATTCCAAGCACCTAGCATTGTACAAGCCAGGGCAAGGCACCAGTGAACCTTTCCATTAACGGGGAAAAAATGAACCAAAGAAAACCTCAGTCCCACAGAAGTGAGGCATCTTTCCACACTTACTTCCTCTCTAACTCGTATGTCTTCATTTATTCTGACTATTTCATCTTTTAAGCACTTATTTCCCATTAGCTACACATGTTCTCCTGTTACCCCAAACAAGTTTAATATGGGAGGACAGTGTGGCCTCAAGTGAACTTACAACTGGTGGCAAGTCTGACACCTTGGCCGTGTCTACACTAGCCCCAAACTTCAAAATGGCCACGCAAATGGCCATTTCGAAGTTTACTAATGAAGCACTGAAATACATATTCAGCGCCTCATTAGCATGCGGGCGGCCGCTGCACTTCAAAATTGATGCGCCTCGCCGCCGCGCGGCTTGTCCAGACAGGGCTCCTTTTCAAAAGGACCCCACCTACTTCGAAGTCCCCTTATTCCCATCAGCTCATGGGAAATGGCCATTTGCGTGGCCATTTCGAAGCTTGGGGCTAGTGTAGACATAGCCCTTCAGTGGTGATACACCAGAAGGGGAAAATCCAAGTATCTGATAGTTAAGACATCGGGGATGGAGTCTGCAAGACCTGGGGCCAGAAGGGATATTGGGGTCACCCTGCGAGGAGTAACTAGATAGGTGGAAGCCCAGGTGAGACTGTTATGTTCATAGGCTGGCTACTGGTGTCAGAGCAATGAGCCAGTGGCATTAAGATACCCAAAGTTAAAAACCAAGCAGTAACAAAAACCCATACTGTTCTGGATGATCCACAAAATTTCATGGTGACTGAAGACTGAGTTAGTTCAGTCACACCAATGTAACTCAATTAACCCCAATGGAATTACACAGGCCAAAGCCCAGGTCTCTCCAGCTATTTATTATAAATCCTTTATCATTCTAGTTGCTCTTTCTTATAGACATTCTCCTTGGAAGTCAAATCCTGCTAATAGTAATGCAAACAGAAGCATAGACCTTAATACAAATCTCCAGTGCCATGGCTGTGAAAGGGATCATTCTGACATGGAAAACTGTGCCCGTAAGTCCTAGACCCATTGCTGTTTCTCCACTTCAAATGCCAATTGACTACTTTAGCAAACAAGAAACTTCATATTTCCCTCTCCTCCTCCTTCAATTATACCTGCTACATTTTAAATGAGAAAAATACTGCTACAAAGGAGATGTAGCTCAGCCCTGACTCACTGCAATTATCCAGCAGTTAACTAGCTCAATGACAGCTTTGAGTGGGAGAGGAATCAGCAGACAGCACTAAACAGAAAATGGTAGCTAATTTTGTACTGCACTTTAGTGGAGTGCAAGGAGCGTTCTGTATGCCAATAAATATTTGTAATTAAAGAAGTTTAATCGCAGTGCAGTTCTGAAAACCAAATGCTAAGATAAGCAAAAGGTGAGAATTACTAAACAACTTAAATGACTTGTTCCGCTGTCATCTGCCACTGGATACATTGTATCTGTTTGAGACTGTTTCATCTTCTGTATTTACTGGGTCAGACCCTCAGATGATGTAGATCAGTAAACCTCCAATGATTTCCAACAGTTGACACCAGCTGGGAATTGATCCATCCTCTGCTGGCCTGGCCTACCTTCAAAACCAACCCCAGGCTCCTTGTTTGGGTGGATGTTGACATGAAGCTGTACATGCATCTGTTTCCCAGCAATAGAGCTTTGTAGTTTAATACACATATTTGGAAGTGCTAGTTAGAGTTGTCCAACTGTCATAAAATGTTGATTTATGGAAACTGAAACTTTCTGCAGTTGTATTAATTTGTGTTTACATCTATCTATATTATTATCAGTATGTTTTCATTTTTTTCTTGATGAAATGTCTGTTTGAAATATATTTGATTTCATATTATAATTTATAAGATAGAGTATACAGGTTGAGAACAACAAGAAGGCGTGTGGCACCTTAAAGACTAACAAATATTTTGGAGCATAAGCTTTCGTGGGCAAAGACCCGCTTCATCTGACAAAGTGGGTCTTTGCCCACGAAAGCTTATGCTCCAAAATATCTGTTAGTCTATAAGGTGCCACAAGACTTCTTCTTGTTCTCGAAGCTACAGACTAACACGGCTACCTCTCTGATACTATACAGGTTGAAACTCTCTATTCTGGCACACTCTCATCTGGCAACATCTGTGGTCCAGAATGGTTTTAGTTAGCAGGATGACCACTTATCATGGGTGTGGCCAAGTTTGCCTCGGTCCCATACAGTTTGTTTACAGACTTCATTCCTGGCTCTCCATGTTCTCTGCTGTTATGTAATAGCTCTAATTCACACTTAAATGTCTTCAAAAGGGTTGGTAATGCTGCTAGACAATATTGACCTCTCATGGTCCAACACATTCTCTTGCTTGGCACAGTCAGGTCCCAAAGGTGTCAGACTACAGAGCTTCAACCTGTATTAGAATATGTCTTTTTAAAATCAACACACTTTTGTTCAAAAAATTCAATTTTTCAGCAACTTCCAAATTCTTTAGCTATCTTTTCATTCAGAATGAAAACAAAATGTGAAAACTGCAGAACATGCCATAAAATGGAAATCCCAGCTCCTGCACACATTTAACAACCTCCAGCCCCATCTTTTGCCTCAATGCCCTAATCATTCCCATTATTATTATTATTATTATTATTATTATTAATAATAAGCTCCAGCGTTTCTACATTCCTTGGCATTTCCCAGTGCATTCTCCTCCCTTTGGCTCCCCCTCCCTTGGTCTTACAGACACACTTGCTCCCCCTCCCCATTTGGCCAGTACCAGGATTTCACAGAACAAGCAGTTCTGTAGCACTGTAAAGACTAATGAAATACTTTTTTAGGTGACGAGCTTTTGTGGGACAGACCTGCACCACGAAAGCTCATCGCCTAACAACTTATTTGTTTAGTCTTTCAGGTGCTCGAGGACTGCTGGCTTATTTTGTGAAGAATCAGAGTTACAGGGTACCTCTGTAAGTATTTCACAGGGAGAGGGGTGTAGCCAGACAGAATCCCCCTGCTCGACTCCATCTTGCCCCTTTTAAGTGCCTCTGAGCACAAAGCACAAAGAAACAGCACAGGCTTAGAATGTTTGAAAGCACAGATGTGCTTACCTCAAGCCCAGTCTTTTGATGCTTCAAAACACAGATGAGCTGTGTCAGCAGGACCCTGGACTGACGAATACAGAAAAGGGGGCTAACGGTCCAGCCGATGACCACAGGGCCTCAAACTGCCCTTGGCTGGTACTGATAATTGATATGCCTACACATCGTCCCAGAAGAGGAATCTCACGCCCATACGAACATAATGTCCTGTCTTAATGATTTTGTTATCTCTATCTTACAAGTGCAAATTAAATTGCAACTGCCTTATAAGAACTGGCATCACAAGGATGAACCAGCACAATTGGTACCTTTAGATAAGGAAGAATGTGCATGACCCAAGGGGTATAAAGAAGGGCCCTTCAGACCACTCTAACTGAGCTCCAATTACCTACACCTGCTGGTCGGGAAAGGTCTTTGCCTCCTGAGGACTCAGGGGACGCCCTCCTCGCATTGTTCTTCCTGAGGGATTCAGTGAACGACGTTGGCTATGCCGGAGTTGAAGAACTCAGGGGTGAGAATTATACCTGCAATGTACTTTTGTGCACATTTAATAGTAAGAGCTCTTTAGGCTGAGGCGTCTGGTCCTCAAATGGATAACTTTTCACTTGTAATCTAATTGACATGTCATATGTATCATCCTACTAGTAGTTAAAAAGATAGAGCAATAACCTTGTAACCATTAAGATTCTTGTTTCTGCTTTTAATAAATAGTAACCATTTCAGCTTCCAGCCTGACTCCTTCCAGCTACTGTAACTCGGCCGAACACAAAACAAAGAACCCTAGCCGTTTGGCTATATCAGCCTGGTCAGTGGTAAGGTGCAGTAAAAGTTGAGCGCTGAGTCGTGTCGCCTCCACGGGACAGACTCCTCTGGCACCCGTCAACCTCCCTGGCTGTCCACTGCGAAGGGACAGTCTGTCCTAACAGTTAAAGACTCAGATGTGATAAGGCACACAGACCACTCATTACCCGGCCATCGGCTAACAAGGGGAGAGTCGGAGAAATGCATACATCAGAGAACAAATGAGGTAAATGGACGACCTGGAGAGAACACTGGGCTAATGAGGTGGTAGGGGGTTATAAAACGGAAGCTACAAGTATTTGGGCATATTTGCAGAATGAACAACATATGAAAAATCAAGACCCTGGTGTTCAGCATAATGCAGAGTTCGAACAGGAGAGGCAGACCCCACAAGGAATGGATAGATGATGTAGTAGATTGGTGTGGAGCTAGTCTACAGAAACTAAGCCACTCCACACTGGACAGGGAAAGATGGAAGGAAATAGTGAGAGAGGCAATGGGTGCTGAGCCCATGGTCATTGATGACGATGATGAGGGGCCTCCCTGAGAGGGTGGCAAGTGCCACTGTGACCCAAGTGTAGGGAAACATATAACAGCCTATCTGCTTTGGGGATCTGCTGTAACAATTCACACTGTGCTCTGATAATCTGACACACACTTTACCAAGGGATCAGTGAGAAGAGCCTTTTACAAATGACTTTTCTTTCCAAGACCTGCAGAAGCATTGCTAGGCACCCACTTGCAGAGCTGTGGTCCCATTCGTCAGTACCACATCATGGGAGTCTGACCAAACCCATGGCCCATTCTGACTCATTTCACGGCCAGAGGGTTTTTTTAAGAGGCCTTTTTCACATTTTCAGATGTTTGCATCTGACTTTTTATGGCTGTGGGGTTCCACCTCCAAAGCACAGTCCGGGAGAAGGGAGGTCACAAAGCTGATGTACACGGTTTCCGAGATAACCACCGTCCCTTCTGCACTCTTAAGGTAGCAGCCACAGTGTGTTGAGCAGCCAGGGCCATGCATGGAAGTGGGGCTGACCTCGTTTGCTCTGGACGGCAGCCATGCAGGGGCAGAGAAAACATTGCCAGGTTGGGGAACGACAGACTGGCAGCTGGTGCCTTTTCTGCCCCTACAAGAGCTGGATTTCACAGGGAGGTCTGATTTCATGACCCACAATTCATTTTTTCACAGGGGCAGTTTGGTAGGGCCCTACTCATCACCATGCACTAATACAGATCAATGGCAGGTGTGTGTGTGTTCAGAATTCCCAGCTCTGAGGATAGCTTCGGAGTGGGCAGCAGCAGCGTTCTCTTTCACCCTGCAAAGGAGAGAGGAGGGCCTGCCAGCTCTGCCCAAGGGACAGTGTGGTAAAGGCCAGTCAGTGGCAGAGAGTCTGGGAAGGAGTAGAAGGTTTTCCTGAAAAGGAGCATGAGTGGCAGGGGCAAGAACTGTGGGGAGAGGGAGGAAATCCCTCGGTGATGCTGATGGGGCTGCTCACAGTGTGGGCTTTCCTGCAGCAGCCACAGAGGCAAGGAAGGGTTAGCGGTAGTCTTAGAAAGCATCCACTGCTCACCGATAGTCACTTTTACATCACTCACCCAGCACATAGAAATCTTTAATTACAAGTTTTCCGCAGCAGTGATACCTTTCTTCCTGCTACCTATCCTATAGCCATTACAGGAAAGAAGAACCTTGCTAAGACCTTAAGGGAAACTGGTTAAATTAACTAAATTATGCAACATATTTTCACAAACATCCAAGAGCAGCAGTTTTGCAGCCCTTCTACATCACGTGGCATCAGTGTCAGTGCAATATAGGGATCCCAAAATCAAATTAAAAATCACAACAACATTTAATATATTACTCACAATACAACTTACATGTCCATGTGCTGAGAATCTTCAGCATCAGATAAATTGAGACATACATTTTCTTCATCTTATTCAGTTCAAAATATATTCTACTATATGTGTTTATTTGAATTGGGCAAAGGCTATACAGTGCATTAGGCTTTTATTGTTGCAGAAGTGAAAGAGGATTTAATCAGTCATGAATAAAGCTTAAAGAAACAGAAAGCTTCCTAATGCAAATGCAGCTGTGACTGATAAGGGGGACAATGGGCAGAAATCCTTGACTTGATTAACTTAGTGACCTAGAAAGAGGGATGTGTCTCATTCCAGCAGTGCAGAACAGAGAAACACTCATTAAGTGTTCTATTCATCTGAAAGGATCTGTGGGTCTCACTTCCGCACCCAAAGAAGCTATTCAACAGAAACTTGAACATACTATGGAAGCCTTTCTTTCCGTTTCTGGCAGCAGAAAGTCAAACAGAGGTGCAGACTTCATATAAATAAGGGTCCCTCTCTCTCCCTCTCACCCCTTGTGATGGCTTTTCAGAAGATTCAGCTGGACTTAAACCACATACAGTAAGAAAGATTATTTCAATAGAACTTAATTCTCTTTGATGTTTTATAGGCAGTATAAGAACTTCACTATTTTATATCTGAGGACACGCGCTATAAATGCATGCCTGTGGACACATACATGTTTTACACACATCTACTTATACACCCAATTTCTTCTAATCCTTTGATTCCAGCTTAATGAACAGCATGGCCACATATGAACTCTGCAAATATTAATTTTTGCCTAGTGCCCTTCATACAATGCCCTCTTTTACACCATGGTTTAAGGATCATTCATATGGGAAAGAAAGCTTTAAGCAGAGGTGAAATTTATAAATGGAACCGGGGCATGTCTCGAAGCAGGATGGTCAAGCTGTGACAATCTGAACTTGAGTGAGTTTCAAAACGCCCAGCTAAGACATGTGAGAAAACCCTTGACTGTAATAAGTATTAGATAAATGGAAAAAATTCCTGAAGACTATTCTGCATTTAGGCTCGCTCTGTCCAACTGAGGGAAGCCTCATTCTACTTCAAGACAGGAAAGAAAAAATTAAAAAAAAAAAATAGACAGAGGGATTCTAAAAGTAGGAGAAAGGGTATGGAAATCAAAAGTGGGTGAGCAAAATAGTCAGAGAGTAGGAGCATTACTTGTGACAGGGAGGGCACAGGAGGCCAGCAAATCCAAACAGCAGTCAGACCCAGGGAGGTAATAAAGCTGGAAGGCTGTGGATTATTTTAGCAATAGCCTTGAATTTTGGTATTAGGAGTTCTCCTTATGGGTGTAGATGTTCAACTACCAGGTTAACTTGGGGCTCAAAAGAGATGGAAGCCACCCTCAAAATGCTTGCTAGGTCATGTCTGTCAGCAACAGGTGGCACGAAGCTCAGGAATTGCCAGCATAATGAAATTTTGCTGCTATATGGGAAAAAAAATTAATACAAGTCTCCTCCAGCTCCAGCTGCCTTTGCTGGGTGCTTAGAAATGACACTAGACCCAGAGGTGACCAGTGCCAGGATTCCAGAGGAGGCACCAGCCAAGCACTCCTGCCTTACTCCGCACATGCTCCACCTCCTCCCCTGGGCTCGGGGCATTCCCCTCCCCCAGGATGGCCTAGAAGTAGCACTTGCAGGTTGCGCTGCTCTGGGGAAGGGGCGGGACAACCCCTGTACTCATTGGGAGCTGCGCAGGGCTCACAGTGAGGGAGGTACTGTGGGAAGTACATGTGCCCCCTGTACACCCCCTGCGCATCATTTATGCCTTGACCACCCCAGAACAAGGGGGACTATTACAAGGCAGTGAGCACTGAGAGAGCTGGATGGAGACGGCCACAGAGATAATGAGTGTCTCTGACTGACTCACACCACCTGAGTGGGAAGCCTCAGCCCCAAACAATGAAGGGGAAGTGACAGGTAGCCTTAGGCTACACTGCAGCTTCCCTCCAAAGCTGGCCAAGGAGAGGTGCTGACCAGGGGTGCATGTGCTAAGACGGCCCCTTTCGCAAGCAAGTAAACACAGGCTTGGATCGAGCACTAATTCGGTTGTCTCCTTACAGTGTTTTTCACATGATTTGCAGAGACTGTAAACTTGCTAAAGATCTAAAGAGAGGTCAAGATGGCTGTTATCAGCTGCTATATGGGAATTAAATAAAGTGCATACTAACTATTTTTTTTATTCTTCCAGTTGAAATACTTTCATTTCCTATGAAGCATTTATGGTTCATAAAGCCAAACTAGTTTGATCCCCAGCAAGGGAAATAAATTCCCATGGAAAACACCACATTGCCAAGCTCCACCCTGGAAATTACCATTCCTGGCTCAGTCCATGTAGGAGAAGATCCCCAGGGAAAGCAGCACAACTCTTTCAGCTGCAGAAATACAAGCTGCCAAAACAGCATCAAGAGATACCTGCCGGAGGGAGATAATACTACCCCAGCATCAGCCCAGCTGACGACTGTGAGGAGACAAGACTACTATTGTTAAATCCTGCAAAGGAGGGCAAGGGGTCGAATTCATAGCACAAGTTCCCTTGTTTATTTTTCACACTTCAACGTTTATAATGAGTATATACACCAGCTTTCATTAGCCATACGTGCATACACAATACAAATCTGCATCAAGCCATTACTAGTGAAAAAGATGAAAAGAAACATTAGAGATAGAACACACAGTAAAATTGCTCTGAGGAAATCACTTTAAGCTCCCACTCGGGCTGGAGAACACAACTCAGTGAGACGAAGGAACGCTAACAATATTTGTTTGTACAGCACTTAAGAGCACTGTTCAAACACTGCCTAACAAACCTTTATGACCTACCTGTGCAATTAGATAACATGATTACCCCAAAATCACAGAACCTGCAGCAACTGAGGATGAGAACTCCAGATCCCCATACTCCCAGATCTGTGCACTTTCCTCTGAATGACCGTGGGGACCAATAAATATGGCACTTGAGCACAAGGGGCTCTATCTGAAATCAGTCAAAAAGGGAGAGTAAATGTGACAGGGTAAAATGTGTGCAGGAGGAAGGGTTAGTGGGCAGCATTTTTTTCCGAACAGTGAAACGGCTTCACCTCAGTCCCTCGGCCAAAGGACAGGAGTGTGCCAACTTCCTCACTGCAGAAAGAGAGTTGAAAGTTGTAGCAGAAATGGGAAACAAGTCACAAGAGCTTATCTCACCAATGCAATCCCCATTTCTCTCCCATGTTTTCAGCAAGGATGAAAATGTTGGAAACGATGAAATGTTAGGTGTCTGAGCTTGTGTTCTACCTCATCAAAGCTGGATTTTTTCCATAAATGCTTTGATGGCACTGTGGTGCACTACAATGTTCGCAGCATTGTTTCCCTGAATCTTCAAATTGAGGCTGTTTGAAGATTCAAACATGGCCACCAGGTACACCAGTGAAAGTGGAAAAGTTTGGTTCATAAACACATGATATAACTCTTTTTTCTGTTGCTTGAGGAAAATTTGCACTTCATCTTTCAGTACGAAGAATCTCAAAAGCATGTTCCCTTTGGAAAGCCATCATACCTCCATGTGAAACACACAAGTTTTATAATCCTCACTCCCCACGGCAGCCATGTGCGGACATCCACTTCCCCCCCGCCATGACATGGGAAGGCAGCAGATGGAAGGAAGTTGCCAGCGGACAACAGACACAGCTTTGCAGGAAACACACTGGCTGTTTGGCGAGGGGAAGCAGTGCACACATTCATGAGACGCTGGCTCTGGCATGCAGTTGAGGGACTTCCTTTGCCCCCCACCAAAGGAAAGTGACACTATCTCCATTTTTTCAGGAATCAATGCCAGCATAGGCTCTTTCTTGGGGTGGTAGGTCGATGAGGGGGCTAGGTCACCTGGCGACCCCTGGAATTTCTTCAAGACCCCCAGTTTGGGAACCTATGAACTATAGAGATTGTGACATAAGGAGATAAAGAGATTGATGGCACTTGCCAGAACTAGCAAGCAGTACTGTAAAACCTTAGGGACCAACACATTTATGAGGTCATGAGCTTCTGTGGGTGAAACCCACTTTCTCAGATGCATTTGGAGAGGGAAAAAAACACTTGACAAGAGTCTACTGAAGATTCAAAGCTTGCCAGACACCTTGATTGGCTTTGCTCAATGTGCATATGCACCGTCAAAGAGGGACAAACAGGTACAATCTGCTGGCACACAAATAAAGAAAGTATTATCCATGATCTCTCTCAACATGTTCCCTACAAACACCTCGGTATCAGAGAAGTGACAGTTACAGCACAAGGAAGTCAAAGAAGAAATAAGGAAACAATAGTAGAGACAAATAGCAAATCCTCTGAGGACAAAACTCACCTCAAAGAATTATGGAGGTGATATATTGTTAGTGTCATCAAGTGAAATCAGTAAGGGAAGGGAAAAAAATGATATCCAAAACAAGAAAACTCCTAATGACGCACAGAGCAGTGAATATCTATACATCCAATGATGCGAGGGAGGAAAGAGTCAACTATCTGTGAAGGAAACAATTTGCACTGAAAAAATAAAACATCAAAATGTATGAGTCACCCAGAGGAAAAGATCATCAGGTTGCACTAATAAGTAATCTGCTGGGATGCACGTTCAGGCAAGAACACATAAAAGAAAGAAGAAAACAAATCACCAAAGACTCAAATGATTTACACAGAGTACACAGACGGTGTGGGAGACAGAATGAAGTCATTAGTACTCAAAGATTAAGAAGTTTATGGTACGCTGAAGGATATCAAGGAAGAGACAGGGAGCCCTGTGCGGAGGGCACAGGAGAAGCCTTTACAAATAAAACTGACCAACAGAGCTGCTCCCTGAAATGCAGAATGGGTTGTGAAGAGGAAGAGAATGGTGCAAATGCTGAGTGCCTGCAGGACTCTGGTTGGTTAAGAACATAGGAGCAGACACAATGAGGTCACCAAGTGTCTGCACTGGAGCCTCTACCACAAGTACAACTGTAAAAGCACCATGCAATATTACACCCATCAAAATGAAAGCGCTCTGAAAACAATTGAGGCTAAGATGGTACAGGATCTTGCAACTGTCACAGGTTAAACTGTGCAGGCAAACAGGTGAAACACAGGTGTTGTATAAAGGACAATAAACAAGCCCACACCAGTTGATATTGCCAGAGTAGCAGGCAGAAACATCAAAAAGTAACAAGAGAAGAAGGCATAGAATGAAGAACTCTGCCAGAAAGTGTAATGACAATGGAAAACTAAAAAAAAGGAAACCTCAGCCATTGTTGGAACACTTGGAATGAGCCCTACTGGTCTGAACTAGCAGCTCAAGAGCATCATTGTGGTCTCTAGCATACAGCACTCTTAGATACCAGATGAATCAGAGGCACCAGAGGGAGTTAAAAAATGAGTGCATTTGAGCATCTAGGAAACCTCCCAAGGGATTAACACAACTCTCGATTACTTAAACCTGTAGAGTTGTTTCATGGTAAGGATTTATTGGTGGCTCTTGGGGACAAATTTTAAACAGCATCATTCCTCTTTCTAAGGCTGAAACATCTTCCATGTTAAAATATGGATAAAATATGGAGGCATACCAATAACTAGTTCTGACACAGCGTTGGATTTTTTTTTTAATCAGTAGATTTGAAAGTGCTTTTCAAAGGAGGGCAGTATAATTATCCCCATTTTACAGATGGCAAAACTGTGGCAGAGAGCCCTGAAGTCAAGGTCAATCAGCAAAATTATTGGCAAAGGTGGTGTTTGAGAGCATATCTGCACTGCCTGCCCTAAATATTAATTGCACTCATATTCCCAATACATTTTTTCTTCAGAATAACTAGGCTTTCAGCATTCAATTTTAATTTACTAATAATTTTGAAAATATAAATGTTTATTTTAATCTTTTTTCAATCTTTATTGATTTACATTTTCTCAGATTCAGACTATGTCTACACGAGCCCCAAACTTCAAAATGGCCACGCAAATGGCCATTTCGAAGTTTACTAATGAAGCGCTGAAATGAATATTCAGCGCTTCGTTAGCATGCGGGCAGCCGCGGCACTTCGAAATTGACGCGCCTCGCCGCCGCGCGTCTCGTCCAGACGGGGCTCCTTTGCGAAAGGACCCCGCCTACTTCGAAGTCCCCTTATTCCCCCATAAGGGGACTTCGAAGTAGGCGGGGTCCTTTCGAAGAGGAGCCCCGTCTGGACGAGACGCGCGGCGGCGAGGCGCGTCAATTTCGAAGTGCCGCGGCTGCCCGCATGCTAACGAAGCGCTGAATATGCATTTCAGCGCTTCATTAGTAAACTTCAAAATGGCCATTTGCGTGGCCATTTCGAAGTTTGGGGCTCGTGTAGACACGGCCTCAGAGAATTAAGAGGGGAGATTAGACAATAGAAAGCATTGGAATCTGTTGCCCACAGAGGTGGTGAAAGCTTCATCCCCAGAGGTTTTTAAATCCCAGCTTGACGAGGTCCTGGCTGGGATGACTTAGTTGATCCTGCTTCAAGCAGGGGACTGGACTAGACAACCTCCTGAGGTCCCTTCCTTCCAGCCCTAAGATTCTATGAATCTGTAGCAAAAGACAAATATTTGATGACAATAAACATGGAGATTCAAAATGTTAAAGTTTTATCACCATTAAAACCAAACTGTCAACATCATGTTAAAATATTCCAAATAAATAACCTTATACCACTCTCAAAGTCTAAGGCACCATTTTTCTCACCTTGACTAACTGTAAATTTAAATTACTACAAATTGATTTTTTTCCCCTTTTGGTTGGTGTATGTATGGTGAAAATGTCTACCAATATTTAGTGATGAAAATACAACCTTTCCAAGCCCAAGAACAATCTATATAAGTCATAACATATGTAACCATCTGTACATATAAACAATACTAAACAGTGCTACACTATCCTCCAAGTTAAATATATTGTATCTGGTATTATGATCACGAGGCAGTAAATTACCCTGCAGTTATACAACTAGTTTTGTCACAGGGCACTACAAGCAGTCTTCTGGCAGCAAGGGCATAGTCTGACTGCAGCATTTAGTACAAAGACTAAGAATTTCAGCTGATCATGGATTTTTGGGGGACTTCTCTGGCCAGTGATATTCACCAAATGGTCCCTTTTGACTTTAGAATTGATGGATAACCAAAACAAACTAATTTACACATGAAGGAGGATTAGAATAGAGGCAGGATCAAGGCTGGCAATGCCCATATTCTAGAGTGGTTGGACCACATGGATGTTTTCTCACGAAGTCCCATGTGGGCATTTTTCTTTGAAAGAGCTTTTTTTTTTTTTTTTTTTTTGAGACCCTCTCTAATGTCTAAATTCAACTAAGGTGAAGTCAGAGACAAAGAGGACTCCAGGGGAGTAGAGTAGGACTTTTATGTACAATAGGAGGAGGACTTTCTTTGCATGATTAGGTGGTAGGAAGATCTAAGGTGCCCAGAGGCTCAGAAGCAGACAGAGCTTTGTGAATACACTGGCAGATGTACAATTAGGTGTTTGTTGCAGAGAGGCAGAATCTAAGCTATGGCAGTAATGCGCTAGAGAGAGGGCATGTGGTGGATGAGGTATGAAGAGGGGACAGTGACAGAGCCTTGGAGGACGGGAGAGGCAAAAGGAAGATGTAAAGCTTCCAAAAGAAATGAAAAAGGAGCTGTCAGAAAAGCAGGAGTCCAAGCAGAGAGAGAGAAAATAAGACACTCACATCACCCCGGAGGCTCTCAGGGTTCAGAGGATGATCGATAGTATTGAAAGCCACAGTGAAGAAAAGGAAGATGTGTAAACAGAAGCAACTGTGATCAGAGGGAACAACTAGCTGACTGGCCCACCAGAGACTAACAATAGCACTGCTGTGACAGGGTCAGGAGCCAGAAAAAACCAGTAGGTTTCACAGGAATGGGTGGGCCAGAAGGGCAAGGCAAGACAAGACCATAATTTCCTGAATATGGGCTAGGGAAATGAAAGCTGGTGAGCGAGGGGCTAAATTCAGGGTATGAGGTGGCATTGAGAGCAATCTGGAGCCAATTCGAGACATAAAGGAGTGTCTGAAAACAGCAGTGGCCAGGAGCACCAGTAGTGAGCCAGGAAGTGTCCAAAAAGGATGGGAAGTTGAGTCAAATGAGATGGGAGGGAATCAGCTATCAATGAAGTGAACAAATTTCCATTTTTATAAAAGTCAGTATTTATTAATACAGCTCTCAAAGGGAATGCCATAGACCTGCCTGTACTAGGCTAGCAACAAAAACAGCTAAACCGTTGCTACCCATTTCTTTTATTTTTGTTTGTTTGTTTTTTAAAGAAAAATAAAGTGCCTTGGTCTCCTGCTGCAACAGGGACCATGTATCATGATTAAGTTCAGCCTGGGCTGAGTCACAGAAATTTTACAGCCAGGAAGGAGGGATCTGTATTCTTTCAGACGAATAAGGCCATGATGAAATGATGCTGGTTGAATTGCTTGATTATAAGGCATGGAGGCAAAAACCACAGGCATAATGGTTGTTTTTACAGAAATTGCTGAAGTTATAACTCCAAAGTCAGAAATGGGGACAGACTGCGATTAGGACAAACTCCAAGATTCATTTTCTGCAACTGAAAAATAAAGCTCGTGAGGGACTAAACAGCTAGCTCCAATTAAGAAGGCTCAAATGCCACGGTTACCCACTACTTAACTTCAGGAAAAATATTCCAGCATTTTAACATCACCGTCACTACCTGGCCTTCCAGCTCCAATAGCCAATGTTCCCTCTAAACGTTTCCATCCATGTGTGCGTTTTTTAACATCTATGTATGGAATATTTTTTTCTACATGCACCAAGGCATGTGCAAATGTGCCCCACCACTGGCAACACAAAGCCAACCTGTATGGGCACTCTGCTAGTCAGCTCAGTGTAATCCGAGTTAATTCGACCGGCTGCACAAGCACACAGCTCATGGGAAACAACCACCATAGCTAATCATTTTCAGAAGTTATGATAAAAGATTGTACTAATGACATTAATAAAATCCCTTACAGACTCCAAGTCCATACAGGAAGACAAACTCTTTCCCAGGTGGATTTTAATTTCCATTTAAGCCTTTCCTCTACTGCTAAGTGCACATGGCATGTGAACTCATGGCCTGATGTCACCAGTATGGTGAAAGATGTTGTTCTGAGAACAGTAACTCTATATGAAACAAGGTAATTTGGGCTCCAGTCTTCCACTGGGAACCATACATTCACAATGCCCAATAAGATTGGCTTGCATAGTTGTGATTTCAGTGTCAGAGCATGTAGTGCTTTCAAGTTCACCTCCTAACCCTTTACTGCGACCAATCCTGTTTGATTGATGTTGTGGATGCTTGATGCCTTACTTATTTTGAAAGAACTGTAGCTCTGTGTGTGTCTGATACAATAACCTGACTATCACAACAAGGACCAATTCTCATATGGAGTCATTCAACTATGTTCCTTTTTTGTTTCCCCACCCCTACCGTCAGAGCAGTTCCAATGAAAGAGCACACATCTAAGAGTGAATGACGGTGCCTTCTGAGCAGGTAAAGAAAGGCAGAAAAAGTAATACAGCCTGTAGACTCTCTCAGCCATTCTTAAACAACCCAGCCTTCTCTGCCACTGCCTTCCCTGTATTATCTTAAATAAACAAGCTTCTTTGCTGTTCAGGCCTCTTTAAGGGATTAAGAAACAACTCTCTCATTGTGTGTGTGACTGTCACACAGTATGAGACTATGATCTCTCCACGTAAACCTATAAAATCTTCTTTTTAAAAATAAAGGGCAAGAGGGGAAGAGAGGGAGGTTGCTACTGAAAAAAATCAGGCAAAAGGGAAGAAAGGCAATTTCAGTTACTCAAAATAAAGTAAAATAGTAACTTGCCATTTACAGAAGGGCAGACAGAAGTTTGTCTCCCTCCTCGGTTCATATCATCAAAAGCACCTAAGTGGCTTGGTCTATATTCCAATGAAAGTCTTGGGAATTATATGGATAAACCACTAAAGGTCTGTCCCTCACTGGATAATTAACTCGGATCATTGGAACTCAGCTCATGTTAAGACTAACCCAGGTATGAACAGCAATACTGAAAAGCCCTAAACCCATGACTGTGTCCTCACCACCTCTGCAGTTGCTGTTGTGAGTCCGAGAGTGTATTCCACGGTTCTTTGTTCCAAGGCTCTCGAGTTCTTTCCCTTTCAGGTGTCTAACTGTCTGGAAGATTATCAGCAGTTGGCTGTTTTAGCCCATGGCCTCATTGCAAAATGGGTGGGTCCTATGCCAAATTAAAGATGAGACTTGGTTCTAACCTCTACTCCAAGCCATATCAGCTACTCTGGCCTTAAAACACTTCCATTCCTGGGTCAGAGATGTGTGTGTATGGGTGGTAGGGAAATGTGGTCTAAAATCAAGAGAAAAATCTGTAACTTGTACAACATAAACAGACAGGTAAGCGCTTTTTTGGGAAATGTGACCCCTTATCTATAGTAGAAAACTCCACCAGCATAATTAAAGCAAATTTAAAAAAGATCTAGTGAAACCAGTGCAAGCTTCTAGATGCCATGTTGCAACATAGGCTTAATTTTTACTTACAGCAGTTTGCTTTACCATTGTACATTTTTTAGAATAGAAAAGACCAAATGGTTTGTAAAGCACATACTGACATAGAATCCAAATGCTCACTCAGCCCTTAGAATTCCTTAGGAATAGAAAACATATTTTGTTAAAAATTACTTAAGCACCAGATTCTTCTGCCCATGGGGAAGTCCTTTTCCATTCCAACTGCTCTAGAAAAGAAATCTGGTCTTTTATTCTGGCATAAACCGTGGCAAAACAGTTCCAGTTACATTCATTCACTTACTCTTACCCTGTTGGTATCCACACAGAAACAAATTACAATTTGTCTCCACTAGCCATTCTGAACCCATTGTGGAAAATCAGCTTTGACTCCCCTCTTAAATATCTGCTTAGTCTAAATGAATCCACTGAAATTAACACCAATTTGAAGGGACAAAGAAATACAAACCCTGAAAAAACAAATCCTGGGATTTCTATACTTCATTAATTTTCCCATTTCTTCTAAGGAGTTATGCTTCATCTGTTGCAACAGCATTATTGAACGTTTATTGACAACTTGCTTTATTTTTTTCTTTCATCTTCATTCCCAAGTCAATATGTGATGTGTAATCCTGACTTTGTTAACAATGCCTCTTGACTTCAACAGTTTCAGAATTTCAGCCATAACCATCATCTGTAGACTTGGAACTTCTCCACATGCAGTTTTGGTTTTGCTATAGCAGTCCAAAAATCATACCTCCACCTCATACCAAAATGGTAGCAAAAATGTGCTCACCAGGTCTTAGAGAGAAAAGCAGTAAAAGTTAAAAGAAGTAGGGTTTAAGCACTTTTTTCCATCAGAATTCATTATTTTAAAGAAAAAACAGCATCACACAGGGCAGAACAAATAAAAAATGAGTTTAGTTGTACTTGTCACTTTTCAAACTGTGCACAGCTACAACAAGGATAAATCAAGAAACGTTCAGATTAAAGGACAACAGCAATTAGTGCAAAGCTCAGATGTGAGATTCTTCATTTGGTGATAAAATGTATTTTCTGTAAAAACATTCCAATTCAAAATGCCCTTAAGTGTGCATTTATTAGGGAAACTTTAAATCAATGCATTGCTAAAACAATCTCCTGGAACTGCAAGAACTGATTGCAAAGCATTTAATGCAACTCTGTCACAATCAAGAGCTATTGTATTGTACAATTCTACATAATTTTGAGAACGCCAACAAATCTCAGAGACTTCAAACACGAGTGTGCTCTGAAATTGCCCATACTTCACACACCAACACCCTGGAAAGTTAATACTCTTCTCATCTTGCTCTTCTTCATTCAGCTGTTCAAATGGAAGAACCAGGTGGCATTCACCCAAAGACTGGCTGAGAGTCTTTCAAAGGTTTATCATAGCAATTGATGGGAAACCTAGTATGTTTAGACAGCATTTGGAATATGATCTATTTGAAATTAGTCTCCGCAGAATAGCAGGCCAAAACACTGATACAATTAGAACATGCATCCAACACAAGCAGTCCCACTTTTGGCAGCTTGAACCATGCTTGTTTGGACGTGATCAAATCAATCGCATCCAAACGAGGAGAACCTATATTTACTCCAGGAGCTAGACAGAGGTGCACAGCTCAGTAATCTGCAACAGAACAGTGCATCATTACCTGTACAAGTATAGAAGGCAAGTAATAGATGTCACTGTTCCCAATTAATCACAGAATTTTGCAGTCAGGATCAAGTTAACTCCCTGCCTCTACATAAAGTCAAAAAGAACCTAAAACTGCACTAATAATGGCACAACTTGCTATATTGTTTTCAGCTGAAATAATCCCAGGTTGACACGTGTCGGTAGACTGGGGAAGACTTGATTTTTGTCAGTCAGTGAGTGTCAGTAAATGTCGGTTTTCATCACGCACCTAAATATCAAAAAACAGATATTTCCATCAATAATAATCAACCTTTACTGAGAATCAACAAAAGAAAAAAGGCTGCTTGAGAACTCAGTGGGTGATGTGAGAACAATCGTTGTGTATATTTTGACTTGTGTTGTTGACAGTTTTTATTTTAATGGTGTGAAAGCTTCAACATTATGACTCTGAACCCCCTGCCAGGAGAATCATCCACAATTTTTCATTGTTCTGAAAAGTTAAATAAACAGCGAAAAACATGCTTACAAATAAATATTGTTACTATTCATTGAAATATTTAAAATAAAATCAAATTCTCACAAGTTTACCTATTGCAATAACTTTGTTCATCATTTAGGTGCATCTGATGCTGGGAAGGAATGTGGCGGGAGCTAAACAGTGCATAGTAACAGTATGTAACAGATTAGGGTACTGCTTCCACCTGAAACTATAGGATGAATTTAAATAGATAATATATGACTGCCTAATTGGAAGTGGGCCAGAGCACCAAGTTCAATACCCTAATTGACAATACATACTCTGTAGTGACCCCCAAGAAAATGACAAAGGATTGGCTGAGTCATACCACCAGTTTAACTTACCTTCCTAGCTAGTCAAGAATGATGAGCTGATTTAGCTGGAGGGATAGGATAGGCTCACAACCATCATGACATTGAGTTATCCGTGAGCTTTCACGCTAAAGATTATACTTGTAACCTAGAAACACCTGTGACACAAGACTTCAATACTCCAAGCTTACCAAAATAAACTCACATAATCTGGTTGTTTAAACAGCTGTGTACTTGGGAACTGCTTTGCATACAGCTTAGTACATTTTAAAAGAACACTGATGCGATCATAGCTCTCATGTATTACACTGAACATATTCTATTTTGTTTTGTTGTGTCAACCTCCCTGGGGATAAAAAATGGTTCATTACTCTAACTTTCCCAGAAGGCAATATATACCTATCAGGGGATAAATCCCCAGGGATCAGATGGAAGAAAAGTCTGTTCCTTTAAATGAATGCTTGAAGAAAACAATGTTCAATACATTCTGACCCACTTTGGCATTTTTTATGCCACCTTTCTCAAGCATTGTGTAATAGAAATCAGTGGGTGAGCTGTTTGATCACACTGGATACAGTTGCAAGACAAAAGAGAGCAGAAGATGGAACACAGCAGTAGTATTGTATTTGGTGAGATTATTATACCATGACTGGAGGACAAAGGATGATTAATTACCCAACGCAAAACCTCAATGTATTCTCCAAGCCCATACCTTAATGTAATATCTATACAAAAGCAAAACACATGGCTGCATTCAAAACCATTTCTTAACACTTGCCTCTGAAAGAGGTTTCATTGAAAACCTAGATTATAGCTAAGGCTCTTGAGTTTTGCACAATTCTCATGGCTAGTACAACATTAAAAAGCACTAAAGCTATGTGAAATTATTAGCTGGATACTGATGTATTTGTTATAATAGCTATTTTCACAGTGTAGCATCAGTAGGGTTTTTGTTTGTTTGGCTGGTTGTTTTTTGTTTTATTAACAACAGTGCTTTAATATGGAGTGAAACAAATATATAATTACTGAATAAGAGGCTTTTTTGTTTCTGGATTGTTATTTTACAGTCCATTGAGAACAGACAATCAGATAAAAAAGTCCAAATTTAAAAGTTATCTAACAAACAGTGCTGAGAAAGAAACAGAGAATTATATTTAGCTTATATCTGCTGTTAAAGGTCAAACCTCTCTAGCCTGGCACCCTTGGGACCCAAGTAGTGCCAAACCAAAGAATTTGCCAGACCATGGGAGGTTAATATTTTCTAGTGGCATTACTGACACATCCTCAACCTGCTGGGCTCTAAGAAGATTTTGGGGGCAAATAACAGCTAAATAGCAGCACAGAACACTGAGAGAGAGGACCGGTGGCTGGAAACAAACTTCATGCAACCAGAGGAAACTTGGCTACACCCCTGATAAGTGGTCATCCAGCTGACCGAAATCATGCCGGACCATGGCTGCTGCTGGGGAAGAGAGTGCCAGACTACAAAAGTACAACCCGTCCTGACTATGTCATAATATCACCCATCTCAAGCATTCTAATATTATGAGCTAGACCACCAGCCATTTATTTTAATACTACACTTGAGACTGGTTTTATTTACCTTTTGATTTTTTGACTTGCTAGGGAACTCATTTTCAAGTATGGTTCTCCAAAAAGAGCAATAAAACTTTGCTTTCAATGCAAGCCGAGAGTCTTGCTTATAAAAGCTGTCACACCTGCATCAGAAAACCAGTGTTGCTGTTTCTAAAAAATGGAGTCTAGGATGCAGTGGCTTCTATGTCAAAGCTCCCACTGATTTCAGTGTGGCTAAGATTTCACCCTGAAAGCTTCAGAGAAGCAAACTACAGCCCAGAGTCAGCAAACAAGTATGGCTGGAACTACCTTCTATGTGTCCGTGGGCTCGGGGTGCACCAGCTGAAGTGAATAATGCTTCTCTTGCTGCTCTGTTGATTGAACTAGTGGAATCACCCCAGCACGGGTATAAAACAAGCCATTGGCAGGTATGTATGTAAGCAAGATGCCCGTATGCTCTGCAAGTCAGGCCTGTAATTTATTGCTAGTAGTTGGGATAATTATGGCTGCAAATGATCACAAATTTAAATTACACATATGCTTGGGTTCTAAATCAAACTATTTGGAAATACAGGGAGAGTCAACAGTTCACTAATTCAACTGGGCATTATTTAAAGTAAAAACACTGATATAAACATGCACTCAATGCAGTAAGGCTACCCATGGAAACTTCACAGGCAAAGGAAGACCCAGAGGCAGGGCTGGACACAGAAGAGGAGGGGAATGAGGGGAGAGAGAAATGTTAATTCTGCAATATATTGTTCAGGTTGAACCTCTCTAGTCTGGCACCCTCAGGACCTGATTGGTGCTGAGCGAGAGAATTTGCTGGGCCACAGGAGGTCAATACTCACTAATACATGACCAACACTTCCACTGCTTACTGGACTCCTAGAAGACATGTATGGATAAATTAGAGCTAAACAACAGCGCAGAGCACTGAGAGTCAGGACCGGAGGCTGTAAACAAACTTTATGGGACCATCGGAAATTTAGTCACACCCATGGTAAGTGGTCACCCGGCAAAGTGAAAGCATGCTGGATTATGCATGTTGCCAGATGAGCACATGCTGTTCTAGAGACGTTCAACTGGTAAGTCCCTAAACCGTTGAAAGTAACCAAGTAGGTATGAGGTTTTTTGCTTTGATAAAGAGTGAGATGAGATTGAGTGTATAACACCAGGTAAATCAGTCATTGTGTCCTCCGGCTTTCTCAACCCCAGGGGAGTTCTGGGCCTAACCTGATCTGGAGTTCATCAGCACTGATTAACAGTGTTGCCCACCACTGTGCTGTGACCAGTCCACACCTCTCTCCCCTGAAAGGGTTGAGGTGTCAGTGAGAGCAGCTGGGTGCACAGTATCTTTCAGACCCAGGGAAATGCAGGCAGCAGCACAGACGTGGGCATTTCCTGCAACGCGGGGCAACCAGTTTGCTGGTTGCCTGCACTGCTATGGCTTCCTGGCTCCAGTATCCCAGAGAGCTGGTTCAAAGCTATCTCAGGAACGTCTGCTTGAGATGCGGCTACTCCCTGAGAAATCCTTAAGATGGGGTTTTCGAAGGTGTTTAACACCGTCTGAACTCTGCACCCACTCACGTTAGCACAAGCAGGGCTAGACCACCAAGAACTTCGCAAAATCCCAGCCTTGGAGCTATCAAGTTAGGCTGCCATTTTTGAAAGCCTTGTTCTTCAAGCCTAAACATCTTCCATTGTTTGTACCCATGCAATAAACTCAGCAACTTTAAGTCACAAGGGACCATCCTGATCACCTACTCCAACCTCCTGCATGTGGCAGGCTACAGAACCTCACCCAACAAGTCCTGTAACCAACCCATAAACTCTGGTGGATTTTTGATATAAACAGGATTTACAAAGAACCAACCATTTACACTTGTTGCAACCTGAAAATAACCCATGACTCCTTGCTACAGGGGGAAGCAAAACAAACAAACAAACAAGGACTCTGCCCATGAGACTTGGGAGTGGGGATTTCTTCCCAACCCCAGATATGGTGATCAGTTTGTCCCTGAGCCTGTGGGTGAGATACCACCACCCAGACACCTAGGAATCAATTCTCTGTAACAACTCAGACCCCCCGCCCCCTCACCCCCCCCCCTTCCAGTGTCCAGCCACAGGAGATATTCGCTGTTGCAATTATAGATCAGCTGCATGTTGTTATAAGCAGTCTCATCACACCACTGCCTCCATAAACTTAGCAAGCTCAACCTTGAAGCCAGCTGGGGTTTTTCCCCCACTACTCCCCTCTGGAGACTCTTCCAGAATTTTACATTTTTGATGGTTAGAATCTTTGCCTAACTTCAAGTGTAAACTTCTTGATGGCCATTTTATATCCATCTGTATCTACAGTGGGGCTTAACGTAAATAACTCCTCTTCCTCCCTGGTATCTAACCCTCAGAGGTATTTACGGAGGGCACACACATCCTCCTCAGCCTTTGTGTGGTTAGGCTAAAGAAGCCAAGCTCTGGGTCTCCTCTCATAAGGTTGGTTTTGCTTTCCTCAGATAATCCTCAGTGAACTTCTCTGCACCTGTTCCAGTCTGGATTTGTCTTTCTTAAATACAATGGACCAGAATTGCTCACATATTCCAAATCAAGCCTTACCACTGCTGTGTATAATGGTACTAACACTTCCCTCTTCCTACAGGAAATACCTCTCCTGAATAGCTCAGTGGTTTGAGCATCAGCTTTGTAAACTCAGGGTTGTGAGCTCAACCCTTGAGGGCAAATATACTTAAAAAAAAATCTGTCAGGGATGGTGCCTGGTCCTGCCATGGGGGCAGGGGTCTAGACTTGATGACCCCTTGAAGTCTCTTCCAACTGCCTGAAGTAGGATATGCATATGCATCTGTAGCCAACCAGGCTTGGGTTCCCCAGAAACGAGGCTGCACCCAGAAGGTGAGTGCTATATTTGGTTTATTGAAAGCACGTGACACCCGCGACAGGAGCCCCGGAGATGCCGCAGTCACCAGTGGGGGAAAACCCGACACATCGGAGCTTCGCTCAGGGAGAGGCTCTGAAACAGGCCTCCTAACACTAGCTGATAAAGTTCAACTCATTAACATAAGATTGCCTAAAATTGCCTATGCATTTCTTATCACTATATCTTGTGGCCTACTGCCAGAGTAGCCTTGAAGTCTTTGCAAGCAAGCCTTGTTTGTAGTTGTTGCCTTGGCAGGGTTAGTTGTTTTGCAGCTTTTCACCTTGCACAGACTGGTCTGTTTAGATTCTCCTGAGGATTCACAGAGGGGTCGGACTGCACTCTCGACCGTTACAATGTCTTCTCGCGCCCTACAGCATCCTAGGATTTCATTAGCTTTTGCACAGCCAGAAGACATTAGTGGTTCATAGTCATCCTTTCATGAATCAATACACCCAGGTCTCTCCCCTCCCTCAACAGTCCAACTGATACATCCACAGCTTATAACAAAAATTCCTGTTGAGAGTCCTACAATATTAAATTTTATCTTATTGTTATTGCTCCATTATTAATTCTTCTTCCTTCCTGTACTGGCAACACCTCCTAACTTTGAGTCACCTGCAAATTTGATTCGCGCATCCCCAGTGTTTGTGCTAAGGTCATTCATAACAATATTAAATAAGATCGGTCCCAAAACCAACCCCTAAAAAAATACTCTATTGCTTATGGAAAGGAGCCCAGCAGTTCACCTCTTAGTACAATGGACTATATCCTCCCTTTTACCCACTTCCTTATTCACCTTTCAATGTCCGTATTAATCCGCATCTTCTCCAATTTAACCAGTAAGTTTCCATATAAAACAGTGTAATATGTCTTACTGCAGTGTTTCTGAAACTTTTTGAGATCAAGGAAACCAAACAATAATATTTTTATGCAGAACACTTATGAAAATATTCTTCAAAACAATTCAAACCAAAACAAAAACAAAAAAATCAAAACAAAACAAACAAACAAAAAACAGCAAAAATGAAATTAAGTAATTTAATCAGGTATCATATCAGTGAAGAAGTAACAATGTATCTGGTATAAACAACGGAAACTCTAGACCATCAGTGTATGATATCAAAAAAGGGTCAGACGCTTGTGGCACACCTGCGAGTTGCTCACAGAATACCAATGTTCCGCAGAACACAGGTTAAGAAACACTGCCTTAGTAAAATCTGGGTAGATTAGACTGACTACATTTTCCTTCATTTTAAAAAAACACAAACGCACATGCACAACAGCTCTGTTTTCAGAGAAGAAAATCATGTTGCTCTTGTATGAGCCAATTTTTGTAAAACACATTGGCTGTGTCTACACTTGGCCAAAATTTCAAAAGGGCCATGCTAATGGCCAAATCGAAGAATACTACTGAGGCGCTGAAATGAATAGTCAGAACCTCATTAGCATGCTGCCAGCTGTGGCACTTCAAAAGTTCCGCGTTTCAATTGCGCGCAGCTCATCTAACTTGGGCCCTTTTCGAAAGCACCCCGCAAACTTTGAAATCCCCTGATTCCTATCAGCTTTATTCTCCGATGTGGCCATTAGCATGGCCCTTTCGAAATTCTGGCCAAGTGTAGACACAGACATTGTGTTTTACTTCATTACTGTTCACCTCTATCTCCCCTTAACTACTTTCCCTTTCATTTTTTTTTCTCCAAGACATTGTACACATCTGAGGTCAAACTAACATGCCCATAATTTCCCAGAACATTTTTTCTTTCAACAGTAACTATATTAGCAATTCTCCAAACATAGGGTACGAACCCCAAGTTTACAGATTTATTAACAAACTCCTGTTGTTTGGTACTGGGTATAGAATTTTATGTAGTGGCTTTTATATTATGGTCTACTTACCTGAATGCCTTGGCAGTACGTCCATTCTTTCCTATCACAGTGATGGCCTACTCTGAACAGTGAGTTGGCTGCAAGTACAGCCTTCCCTCACCTCAGTGGAAGAAGCAAGGGGGTGCAGGGCTCTGGTGCCCTAGTATGCAAGAGGCACATGGGGAAGGAGGGCAACTAGGGAGTCCCTGTGCCATGCTGGGGCTCTTCTAGAGAACGCTCACCTCTGGACCATAACCTAACGTCAGAAGATAAGTCATGCAAGTCTGTTGATTCATACGCTGCATATTCTAATCAACCCTACTGCATAGGGTAAAGCTACGTATGATGCTCTCTATTATGGACTTACCCTTGTAATATTTTGCGTGTTAAAAGAACTGCCCTACTGTTGCTTACTAAGCAATCTAGGGAAGGAATCAACAAATAAACCAAACTGTCATGCAAATAAAATGAATATGATGATTTCCAAATGAAAACAAAATGCTTCTTACAAGCTGTATTAAGATACTTTACCAAAAATTTAACTGTGGTTATATTTAGTATTTTAACATGCATCCACAGTGCCAAAATTCCTTAGAATTGGTATTCAAATGTTATGTTCTGTGCTCAAAATTGTAACTGGGTTGTTGTTTTTTGAAAAAAGTTTTAGGGCAAGTTTGTTTCCATCACTGGAAAACACTCATACTTTATTGAAAGGGTTAGTGATTTTATACTGTACATCCGGTGCCAAATATCTGTCAATTTACACTCCAATTTGAATCTAAAGAGTTGTGGGTTTTTCAGTTTTTTTTCTCCCCTGCTGCTATCACAATGTTGGAGATCAAAAAGCTGTTCCTGTTTGCCATGCTCCTGCCACAGTTGAGCAAATCACAGATATGTTAAGGAGAATTTACAGTTTTCACCCGAACACACTCCCAAGCAAACAAGACAATCTCTGAGAACAGCACAAAGGCAGGGAAGTCATCGGGATGCAGTTAGAAAAGTGGGCTAATGAATGATGGTAATTTGTCTCTTCCTGTATGTCGCCCACAATAAATTATCCCCAAACAAGCTCTCAAAGTAATCCTAAAAGCCCATGGAGAAAGTGGCGTGGTCCCCACCTTTTCTGGAGGTGGCAGGTTTGGTTTAGGAAAGTTGGCAAGGAGATTTGTATGGCTTTAGCAGGTCTTCACGGATTTTAACCTATTCTCACCCATACCAGTAAAAATAGGGCTTATGGAATGCTCAAAAGAAAATAAAGAGGAACGAGGTGGTAAAGACCATGTCAAGCCTTTCTAGCTCACCTCTTTCCTCTTTTCAGGGCAAGCTAATCTTATTTTGGCACTGACATAAAGAAACACCAACTCAAATCCTCTCTGTGTTGGCTGCATGCCTGAGCCACAATGTCTGCAAACTTTCAGGAAGGGGTTCCATGGAGATGCATTCACCACTGGCAGCTGATAGGGACAGTAGGTGGGTCTTTGATCAGAAAACCTACCCGGCAGCTCGGTTACATTACTTGAATTATAGAAAATGGCACACACAAAACACAGGCATGGGCAAGGAAATATAATGAAAGCAAAGAAGAATTTTTGCACAGCAGTTTAATTGCTCTCTCTCTCACACACACACGCACACAAATGCACGCACAGAGCTGCAGTCAAAATAATTAGCTCTGATCTCCTGAAGACAGACAGACAGTAAAATGAATAAAGGGCTGTGTGAAAGGATTAAACCAAATCAGCACCACTCCACCAGCACTGGGGCTGGGTGAGTGCCTGAAGCCAAGATTATCTGGCAGAGTTCCACAGAAACAAAGAACATTAGAGAGAAAGTATAAAGGGGGGGAAATGGGGCTGTGAGTGCCAGAAGACAACCAGGGTGAAAACATTACCTAAATACAGTACTCAAAAAGCTCCAAATCCTGATTAACTAATTAAAAATCCAACAGAAACTACATGTTTTCAGACTAGGACACCAGCCATAGTAAGTGGACCTGATTGACAATTTAACTTTATTTTTTTTTCTATTTAACTTGACTAGAATTATCATTTCAGAATGATTGCATTACTTCATTTTTGATGGTCAAAACAATGAAAGTTGAACAAATATTCTAAATAACCCTCCACAAACAAAAAAGCTCTAAGATCACATCTGGCATATGTGAATACGCAATTTATTATTGCACATATTATGAATCAAGCACAGTAGAAGCTCATAGTTATAAACACCAGAGTTACAGACTGACCAGTCAACCACACACATACTATGGAACAGGACATACATAGGCAGCAGCACTTTAATCATCATCATCATCATCATCATCATTCAGTGCTGTGTGAACTGTGAAGTATCCAAAAAAAATGTCTAAAAGATGTGATGAGCTTTTGCTCAGACGTACAAGCAATTCAGAGTTATGAAAATATCTGTACCCAAGATACCTGTATATAAAACTCAGAGATTCTAGTGCAGTTTGACTGAATGTGTGTGTGTGTGTGTATGCATGAGACAGACAAGAAAAGGTATATAAGTAAAGGCATATAAATAAATAAATAAATAAATAAAATGAAAGGTATATAAACAAAGGCCTCTGCAGTAGAATAGAAGCAAAAACAGTGGAATACAGAATGATTAAAAATAAAAGTATTCTCGCACTAAGAGTGCACATTTATACATATTTTTATATCTCCAAATTAATTCCATACGGCAGGGTTATGAAGACAAACTTTTTTCATGGAGAGAATCTTGGTCCATTACAACAGCTAAAACCAACAGACAGATTAAGAAATATAAGTAAAAGGCGCTAACCCACTCCACTGATTTAAATCATAGCAGCAGGGTTCTTTTTCTTCCGCTTTCCTTCTTTTCTAATGCTGCTGAACAGGTGGTAGCCAGAGAAGTATAAAATGAGGAAGAGAAGGGAAGCAGATTACTGCATGTATCAAAAACATTAATTTGCTTCCTTTAGTAAAAGTACACCAGGGGCTGATATTTATCTCAGTAACTCCTTTAAGATAGCAGAGAAGGTGAGAACAGAAACAGATGAATATTCATGACTGATACACTGCCACATTAGAAAAACATTGATGGACAGACGTGGAATACAATGTGGAAACAATGTGAAACTGCAAGAAATCCCAAGAAAATGGGTGTAAGACTACTTAAAAGGACTTATACTCAGCTAATGTAAATCAGTGGGGCTATGACCATTTATACTAGGTAAGGATCTATCTAAAATGTCCTTGGGCCTGCTCTTACTTGCAGTGTAGCCAAAAACAAAATTCTCTGTTCAACAAGAGCAGAAACAGGGGTATTTAGGTTTTGCTAAGAGAGAGTTAAAATGAGTACTGACCCTATCAGTGCAATAAAAATAGTTACCAACAGATCATTCCATAATGGGACCTGTTGCCCAAATCCCTATAATTGGAGGCGAGAAGCCTAAGTATCTTTGTCAGAGCTGGATGCCTACATAGTTTTGAGGATCAGGGACTGCCTTCCAATCCATAAGCAACATGCTGAAATACACACACAAGAACGAAACTCTTTGAATTCTGTCTTCCTCATGCATGAGAGCATATTTTAGTTCATGCTGATGCTACCCTTGAAAAGCTCATTTTGACACTTCAGATTTCTCCTTTCTTTTACTTCCACACATGCACAATCTGCGGCATGCAAACTACACAAGTTCCAGGCTGCTTCTCCACCAGTCTAGGACACGTCAGAGCTGTCTGTAGGCCTTTGGGCATTAAACAGTAACCCAGAGGGAATGGTGATTGTACCAACAGCTTTGCAAGCAACCAGGGGAGTTCTCTTTAACCTCAAATGGAGGGCTGTCACCGATGCAGTCCCACATTAACACGACTCCTGAGCTGCTGTGAAACTCCCCCTCTTCCACTAACTCCCCATTTCTATTAGCTTTTCTTCAAAGAATTAGTAGTTCTGGATCCATATAAAATGACACAGAATATCCTTCTCAAGAACTGAAGTGATTTCCTGGCCTTTGATTGCCTAAAGTGTGCTTGACAAATTGAATGGGAGGGGAAGGAGGGGGTAAGAAAGAACAAGAGATGTTAACAATGAAGCTGTTATGTCAGGAGGATTCAGCTCATCAATTTTCTTCCAGCATGATTCAAATACTGTTAACAACGTGGAAGTAGCTCCATGGTAAGACACACAGTCACATCCTGGAAATTTAATGCTGCCTTGTCACTGGATTTACAGCATCTAATTGGCCAAATGGAAAGGTAGAGGGCTCTTATCAACTGGAAAGTGGAAGGAGTAACAAGAGAGATTGGGCAGAAATAATGAATGCAGAGTGAAGTCATCAGAGTGCTTGTGAAACAGCTCTGCTGTCTTGGGCCCTGCCTGACTGGAGGGGCTCAGGGAGAATTAAAGTACACCTTACCACGTGGGAGAAGTCTCCTTTTGAGCTGTAAAGGTGCTAAGACATAAGGCATCTCTCCTCTCACATAGCCAGGGCACACTGAGGCTGACTGAAGTACAACTCAACTCAGATGCTTAATTCCAACAGATATTCACCTTTACCTGAACCCCGCATGCCTTCCTCAGCTCCTCCTCTTCCAAATGAGCCTCAATTCCCCACACCTCACACCCCTCGGAGAGGCAGCCATTCCTGTTGCTGCTTTTTTAGCTTAATCGTTTGAGCTGGTGGAAGGCATAGATCCGAATAAACTTAATCTTGATCATGCCCAGCTGCCTCAGCGCTGGGCCTACTATGGGATCATGGCCCACCTGCTGCTGCCTATATTCAATTAGCTCCTGCAGTGTGTCAGACCCTAAACTCCCTGATTCAATACCTTGAAACATAACAAAGATAAATGCAAGGTACTATGGTGAGGTAGAAAGAATTCCATGCACTGCTACAAAACTGCAGGATAACAGACTAGGGCTACGTCTACACGTGAAGCCTACATTGAAATAGCTTATTTCAAAGTAGCGACATCGAAATAGGCTATTTCGATGAATAACGTCTACACGTCCTCCAGGGCTGGCAACGTCGATGTTCAACTTTGATGTTGCGCGGCACCACATCGAAATAGGCGCTGCAAGGGAACGTCTACACGCCAAAGTAGCACACATCGAAATAAGGGTGCCAGGCACAGCTGCAGACAGGGTCACAGGGCAGACTCAACAGCAAGCCGCTCCCTTAAAGGGCCCCTCCCAGACACAGTTGCACTAAACAACACAAAATACACAGAGCTGACAACTGGTTGCAGACCCTGTGCCTGCAGCATGGATCTCCAGCTGCCGCAGCAGCAGCCAGAAGCCCTGGGCTAAGGGCTGCTGCCCACGGTGACCACAGAGCCCCGCAGAGGCTGGAGAGAGAGCGTCTCTCAACCCCTCAGCTGATGGTCGCCATGGCGGACCCCGCTATTTCGAAGTTGCGGGACGCGCAACGACTACACGGTCCCTACTTCGACGTTGAACGTCGAAGTAGGGCGCTATTCCTATCCCCTCATGGGGTTAGCAACTTCGACGTCTCGCCGCCTAATGTCGAAGTTAACTTCGAAATAGTGCCCGGCGCGTGTAGCCGTGACGGGCGCTATTTCGAAGTTAGTGCCGCTACTTCGAAGTAGCGTGCACGTGTAGACACGGCTTAGGTATAGAAGAGATCTGGAGGGTGAATACAACATAGCTATAAAGAGTAGGAGGAAGGAGATTCATTTCAGGATGCTTTCGCAGGAACACTGGAAGACAGCATGCACCCACTCCTATTTATTCAGCGCTGGTGAGACCTCCGCCGAAGCCCTGTCTCCAGTTCTCGGTACCACACTGTAAGAAAAGATGTCAACAAATGGGTGAGGGCCCAAAGGAGAGCAACAAAAGTAAGAGCAGGTTTAGAAGAAGACCTCATCTATGAGGAATGGCTCAAAGAATTGGGTATGCTTTGTCTAGAGAAGGCTGAAAGGGGACAGAACAGTTCTCAAATATGTAAAAATTGGTTGCAAAGATGTCAGTGATCAGGGGTTCTGCAAGTCCATAGAGGGAAAAACAAGAAGTCATCAGCTTAGTTTGCAGTTAGAGAGATGTAAGTTAGATGCTAGGTAAGGATTTTTCCAACCAAAAGGCAGCCAAGCACAGGAGGAGCTTACGGGAAGAGCCTGTGCAGCCCCCTCCAAGTGAAGCCCAGTAAATGCTTGAGTGTGATTGCTAGGCAGCCACACAGGCATCCATCCCCTCGCTACTGTAAGAGGACCTCTGAAATGCTACAGCCCTCAGACTTCAGTGTAGTGGAGTCTCTGTCACCAGCTGCCCCACTGAGTAGAATTCCAGGCACTTGCAGTCAGCCCTAGGAACTGGCTGAGGGAGGGAGCAGTGATCCTCCACCTCACAACCGTACCTGCCTGTGACATGTAGGAAGTGATGTTCAGAACCCAGCCAATAGTGCCCTTTCCTGAAGGCAGCAGTCGGTAGAGGGAGCGTGGCACTGAGAAGCGCAGACTGGCCGCACAGACGGGGAGACCACTGTTCAGCTCATCCCAGGACACACGTTCAGCAGGGACCAACTTCACCAGCCCTGACTCAGCACAAGCACTAGGTCTGCCCAGAAACACCCGGAGCCCAGCAGGCTGCTCAGCAAGGCAGAATGAAGTGAGCAGGGGCTCACTGTAGGGGCATCCAGGTGTGGTTCCAGAAGGTTCTGCGTGGGACAATGCGGATGCGAGTGGCTCAGTGGCGGATCTGAATGCACAGGTGCCTGTTGTGGGGACAGAAAAAGAGGGTCTGCCGGGCGTCCAGGCTGTTGTGCAGCTGGAGGGGGAACGCTGAGGGAGAGAGCTCAGCCAAGGGTGGGGGTCTGGGTGGGTGGGGCTCCAAGTACAGCTGGTTGGCTTCAGTGGTGTGAGGATCTAGGTGGCTCCTTCGGCTGCTCCAGAGGCAGGGGGAGTGGGGTTCAACCCAGTGGCTCTGAGAGCAGGAGGTGAGGCTCAACAAGACACCCTGGCTATGGGAGGGGACTGGATGTACCGGGCTGGGGTGGCTGGAGGATCCTGCACAGCTGAGGAACAATGAGTGCTGGAAGCAAAGCGGGAGAGGGGATTAGCAGAGCTTTCTGCAGCCGGAGGAGAAATCTGAGGTTGGTCTAACAAAGTCCCAAATATTCTTCAGGGAAAGAGGAAGTCCCACCATCCTCAGCCCAGTCCCACCATCCTTAGCTGGGACTAGCAGCTAAACCCAGGCCAAGGTACACCAGCAGGTTCTTCCCTTGCCATGCCCCCTGCCACAGAATGATGGACCTCCCTGCTGGCTGCCCTGGGCACCCAAAACATACTTCTACAAATGGCTGCAGGACTGCTCTTGAGGCCTCCATTTGGCTTCCCCAGCAGAAAGTCACTTTTTTTTCCCCTGCAGGGAGCAAAAGAAATCGTGGGGAATACAAATTCTGCACACAACAAGGGGCACCTAATTTCCCAAGGAGTAAAACCAGCCTATGAGGATTTGTGACTTGGTCTGATATGGTAAACTGTATGTTTCTGTGAGTCTGTGAAATCAAATAGAGCTACCAGGTGCTCACCATTTTTGAAAATCTTAGCTGCTACCCTCAGCTCAACCATCAGTGGCTTTCTTTAACTAAAAGTGCTCTTTGTTCCTTCATGCTAATGCAACCTGAGTCTTCCTTTATAGACACCTCAGCTATACTGCTCAAGCCCTCAAGCTAAAGAAAAGAGTTTTCCCATACATTCATCAGGGTTGGCCCCACAAAGATGTATGTAATTAATATAGTCTGGGATAGCCCCATGCAAGATTAGCCTTCTTTTAACATACTCCCTCTCTGTCACTCTGTGCAAAAGGGAGGAATCTTAAAATTGATTTATAAATGTAGCAAACATTACCAATACACTTTTTTACAATGTGTGTGCGTGTGTGCATGCATGCGTGCAACAATTTACTATTTAATTTTTTCCTATCATGGCATTTTCATTCCTTTTTATTTCTCTGCAGAAAATAAAAAAAATATATTGTAATAAGATTGCATCAGACAATCCACGAAGAACAAAAATAACATTAATTTACCCCCCGAATCATAGAATCATAGAAGAGTAGGACTGGAAGGGACCTCGAGAGGCCATTGAGTCCAGCCCCCTGCCCTCATGGCAGGACCAAGCATTTTCTAGACCATCCCTGAAAGCCATCTATCAAACCTCTTCTTAAATAGCTCCAGTGATGGAGATTCTACCACCTGCCTTGGCAATTCGTTCCAGTGTTTGATCACCCTGACAGTTAGGAACTTTTTCCTAATGTCCAACCTGAACCTCCCCTGCTGCAATTTAAGTCCATTGCCTCTTGTTCTATCCTCAGAGGCAAGGAAGAACAAGTTCCCTCCCTCTGCCTTATGACACCCTTTTAGATACCTGACAACTGCTATCATGTCCCCCCTCAATTTTCTCTTTTCCAAACTAAGCAAGCCCAATTCTTTCAGCCTTTCTTCATAGGTCATGTTTTCTAGACCTTTGATCATTCTCGTTGCTCTCCTCTGGACCCTCTCCAATTTCTCCACATCCTTCCTGAACTGCGGTGCCCAGAACTGGACACAATACTTCAGCTGAGGCCTAAACAGTGCAGAGTAGAGCGGGAGAATGACTTCTCATGTCTTGTTCATGACACACCTGTTAATGCATCCTAGAATCATGTTTGCCTTTTTCACAACAGCATCGCACTGTTGACTCATATTTAGCTTGTGGTCCACTATAACCACCAGATCCCTTTCTGCTGTACTCATTCCTAGGCAGTCCTTTCCCATTTTGTATGTGTGACACTGATTGTTTCTTCCTAAGTGGAGCACTTTGAATTTGTCCTTATTAAACTTCATCCTGTTTACCTCAGCCCATTTCTCCAGTTTACCCAGATCCTTTTGAATTATGACCCTATCCTCCAAAGAAGTTGCAACCCCTCCCAGCTTGGTATCATCTGCAAACTTAATAAGTGTATTTTCTATGTAAATATCTAAATCGTTAATGAAGATATTGAACAGAACCAGTCCTAAAACAGACCCCTGCAGAACCCCACTAGTTATACTTTTCCAGCCAGATTGAAAACCATTAATAACTACTCTCTGGGTACGGTTATCCAGCCAGTTGTTCACCCACCTTATAGTAGTCCCATCTAAGTTGTATTTGCATAATTTATTGATAAGTATATTATGTGAGACCGTGTCAAATGCTTTACTGAAGTCTAGGTATACCACATCCACCGCTTCTCCCTTATCCACAAGACTCGTTATTCTATCAAAGAAAGCTATTAGATTGGTTTGACATGATCTGTTTTTAACAAAGCCATGCTGGCTGTTCCCTAGCACCTTACCACCTTCCAAATGCTTGCAGATGATTTCTTTAATTACGTGCTCCATTATCTTTCCTGGCACAGAAGTTAAGCTGACTGGCCTGTAGTTTCCCGGGTTATTCTTGTTCCCCTTTTTATAAATGGGTACTATATTTGCCCTTTTCCAGTCTTCTGGAATCTCTCCCGTCTCCCACGATTTTCCAAAAATGTTTGCTAAAGGCTCAGATACCTCTTCTATCAGCTCCTTGAGGATTCTAGGATGCATTTCATCAGGCCCTGGTGATTTGCAGACATCTAATTTCTGTAAGTAAATTTTAATTTGTTCTTTTCTTATTTCAACTTCTAAGCCTACCCCTTTTTCACTAGCATTCTCTATGTCAGGCATTCCTTCAGATTTCTCAGTGAAGACCGAAACAAAGAAATCATTAAACATTTCTGCCATTTCCAAATTCCCTGTTACGGTTCCTCCCTCCTCACTGACCAATGGCCCTACCCTCTCCTTAGTCTTCCTCTTGTTACCAATGTATTTGTAAAAAGCCTTCTTGTTTCCCTTTATGCTTGTAGCTAGTTTGAGCTCATTTTGTGCCTTAGCCTTTCTAATCTTGCTCCTGCACGCTCGTGTTGTTTGCTTATATTCATCCTTTGTAATTTGTCCTAGTTTCCATTTCTTATACGATTCCTTTTTTATTTTGAGATCATGCAAGATCTCCTGGTTAAGCCAAGGCGGTCTTTTGCCATGTTTTCTGTCTTTCCTACACAGTGGGATAGCTTGCTTTTGGGCCCTTAATAATGTCCCTTTGAAAAACTGCCAACTCTCCTCAGCCGTTTTTCCCCTCAGTTTAGCTTCCCATGGGACCTTACCTACCAGCTGTCTGAGTTTACCAAAATCTGCCTTCCTGAAATCCATTATCTCTATTGTACTGTTTTCCCTTCTACCCTTCCTTAGAATTGTGAACTCTATGATTTCATGATCACTTTCACCCAAGCACCCTTCCACTTTCAAATTCTCAATAATTTCCTCCCTATTTGTTAAAATTAAATCTAGAACAGCTTCCCCTCTGGTAGCTTTTTCAACCCTTTGGAATAAAAGGTTGTCTGCAATGCAATCCAAGAATTTATTGGACAGTCTGTCCCCTGCTGTATTAGTTTCCCAACATATACCTGGATAGTTGAAGTCCCCCATCACCACCAAATTCTGGGCCCTGGATGATTTTGTTAGCTGTTTAAAGAAAGCCTCATCCACCTCTTCCACCTGGCTGGGGGCCTGTAGTAGACTCCTAGTAGGACCTCATCCTTGTTTTTTACTCCTCTGAGTCTAACCCAGAGACTTTCAACCCGTCCATCTCCTTCGTCCATCTCCACCTCTGTCCAAGTGAGTACATTTTTAATATACAAGGCAACACCTCCTCCCTTCTTTCCCTGTCTGTCCTTCCTAAGCAGGCTGTACCCTTCAATACCAACATTCCAATCATGAGTATTATCCCACCAGGTTTCTGTGATGCCAACGATATCATAGTTGTATTCATTTATTAGTACTTCCAATTCTTCTTGCTTATTTCCCATACTTCTTGCATTTGTATATAGGCATCTCAGACATTGATTTGGTCTTGCCTCCCAGTTTTGCCCTGGCCCTCTTTTTACTCTCCCAGTGTAGCCCATACTCCCTCCCATTTCAAATTCATCTCCCATGTATTCATGCTGTCCACTTACCTGCAGGCTTTGCTCCCCTGCCCCTGTCGAACCTAGTTTAAAGCCCTCCTCACTAGGTTAGCCAGCCTGTGTCTGAATATGGTCTTCCCCCTCCTCGAAAGGTGAACGCCATCTCTGCCTAGCAGTCTTTCCCGGAAAAGGATCCCGTGGTCAAAGAAACCAAAGCCTTCCTGGCGACACCATCTACGCAACCAAATGACCAACCCTCCCCCTTTTTACTTTCTTTATCAATTTCCATTAAAGACTTTAATATACTTCATTTTTCCTGGCCTTTCTGGTCAACACACCACTGCAGGTTTACCTTTACCGTTAGGCTCTAACACAAAGCTATTCCCATTTAAGAAGTTAATGTGTACTCTGAGATATGAAAGCTTGTAACAAAGATTTCAACTGTAAGCTCTTCAGGGTGTTTCTCTGGTGCCTCATGTACCAGGGCCTCACTTGATTTAAGTCCTACAGAAATATAAATGCTAGCTAACAACATGCATCTTTCAGGATCTTTGAATCAGAATCTACACAATGTTACTCAGCACCTTCACATTCTGTTCTTTAATTATGTGTTACAACAGAGACAGATAGGAAGCAAAGGAGGAATACTAGCCATTCTTCCAATCTGGATTGGATTGCTGGAATTTCTAAAAGTCTTACTGAACGAAGGAGGCACCCACATCTGTTTCGTGTGTCCCTTCACCATTTATCAGCACCCAGCTGTTACAATTACCCACACCAGTGCAGTCATTTATTTTTTAAAACGTGCTTGAAGTAATACACATAACTCTGGAAATATCATCTCCCATTTGTAAGAAATAAATTATTAAATCGCTTTAAGTAGTCTAATCTTCTGATTCCTGTGGAAGCCTTAAGTTTTGCAACTAGATTTCAAGAAGCGTTGTTTGTCAATTCGATACGGTTACAGTCATAAATCAACCTCCTTTTTCACTTGCAGAACTAATGAATTTACCACATGATGAAAAGAACCATTTTTTAAAGCTAAGTTTTCATTTTAAAACTGCCTCTTGTACGGTTTCCAAGCACGTTTATCTTCCTTGTTTCTTTCTTCCCTTTATGGTCTCATGAGATCAGCCATATAAGATACTAGAAATCAATGGCCAGATTCTGCAAATGCTTATATGCAAAAGTAACTATTTTCACACAGACAGTCCCTTTGCATTCAGTTAGGATAACAATGTCCACAGATTTGCAGGCTCAGATGCAGGCGTGGACTACCCTGTACATGTACAATGCAGAGATATTTTGTCCCAGTGTCTGAGGGAAAAAAAATCATAACTGCTAGTGGCACAGCTGCACTGACGAAACCCCCCGTGGTGACATAGCTATGCTGACAGAAGACTTCTAGTAACTTAATTCATGTATTTAGTAAAATGGTGCCCTAGACTCGCAGAAAAACTTCTGTTGGCATACACAGCATTCTACACTATGCATCTGTCTGACACAGTTACACTGGAGTATGCTTTGTAGCACACATATAGGCTCCATGCTCGCTGTGCTCCAAAAACTGGTTAACATCTTGAGAAGAGTTGACCAGGCTAAGGACTGAGTAACTTGCAGCTGGTGCAAGTAACCCTCTGCCTTGAAATCTACAGGTGAATTTGGCTGGTACCAGAAACTGCCTACCTGGAGCTTCAGTGAAGTATGACCGTTCATTTGCCACCCCATAATGCATTCGATGCAGCATGTGCAAGTATTTAGATTTAGTAGTCTTTGTATTGTAGCAGCACATGGAGACACATAGGAGGGAGAGTCCCTGTTTTGAGGAGTTAACATTGAAAAAATGGAGAAGTGGATGATGAGGAGGCAGAACAAAAGGGCTAGTGAGTGAGACTGTACTGAGTAGAAAATAAGAGCTAAGAAGGGAACACTGCAAGGGGTGTCACTTTCTGGGGTTCAGTCCAGACCAGTGATGGGTTGTGTCAGCGCCTTACCTGTATCCCTGGATGCACTACACGCTCTGCTGCTGGGCTCACAGAAGCTGTGTCTACACGTGCACGCTACTTCGAAGTAGCGGCACTAACTTCGAAATAGCGCCCGTCACGGCTACACGTGTTGGGTGCTATTTCGATGTTAACATCGACGTTAGGCAGCGAGAAGACGTCGAAGCCGCTAACCCCATGAGGGGATGGGAATAGCGCCCTACTTCGACGTTCAACGTCGAAGTAGGGACCGTGTAGTCGTTGCGCGTCCCGCAACATCGAAATAGCGGGGTCCGCCATGGCGGCCATCAGCTGAGGGGTTGAGAGACGCTCTCTCTCCAGCCCCTGCGGGGCTCTATGGTCACCGTGGGCAGCAGCCCTTAGCCCAGGGCTTCTGGCTGCTGCTGCTGCAGCTGGGGATTCATGCTGCATGCACAGGGTCTGCAACCAGTTGTCGGCTCTGTGTATCTTGTGCTGTTTAGTGCAAGTGTGTCTGGGAGGGGCCCTTTAAGGGAGCGGCTTGCTGTTGAGTCTGCCCTGTGACCCTGTCTGCAGCTGTGCCTGGCATCCCTATTTCGATGTGTGCTACTGTGGCGTGTAGACGTTCCCTCGCAGCGCCTATTTCAATGTGGTGCTGCGCAACGTTGATGTTGAACTTCGACGTTGCCAGCCCTGGAGGACGTGTAGACGTTATTCATCGAAATAGCCTATTTCGATGTCTCCACATCGAAATACGCTACTTCGAAGTAGGCTTCACGTGTAGACGTAGCCAGACAGTGCACAAACAAGCACCCAGCAGCTATGGCTCAGAGCTCTGACCCAGCAGCCTGTTTTTATAGCCCAGCCACATTCTGGTATCCCCAAGCCTTGCTGTCACCTGGTAATATGACCCCAAACCTCAGTCCTGATTTTTTTCAAAACCTGTGTGCTCTGCAATGTGCAGTCCTTTCCAGGACCAGTCAGCAGCATGATATGGTTTGCCTAAATTTACAATGAGACAAACAGCATAACTCATCACTTTCACTAGAGTTAACACACACTTCAATGCACACATGACACAGGGTTGGTTTGAATTAAAAGTAAACCAATTTTGTCAAGAAGATATGGAATTTTACGCAAATTCAAGTACAAAGGAGAGATTTAGAAATGGTTACAAAAAATTAACCATGCAAAATACTTTCTAGAGACTAGATTAAATGGAACTTCAGGTTTTGTTAAGGTGAGATTATTATGAAACTTCTTTCCAGAAAGATGATAGACCACTGCCTTTGTCAGGATCTTCTTATACAAACTCCAAAGTGCTCAATTCCTTTGTCATTGTAAGAGAACGATGCCCTGGGATTCACTGTCTCTCTCTTTCATATTTCAGTGAACATTTGAAATGAATTCTGCTGAATGTTACTCCTCATGGTACATTTCAGGTTAGGAGGAAGGTGCTGTGGAATCTGTTGATGAAGGAAGTTTCTTCCCCTGCAGCTGTTTGATAAACCACAAACTCATCCATTCCAGAAGTCTCGCTCCCTGGCTCTGATGCAGAGTAGCTATCTTTACCCCTTGCTTGCTTGATTTTTTTAACCTTTTATGTAAATATATCGGAAATACCCTCAAAGTATCAGGGCTACTTTTCTTTGTCTAAGGCAGGAAAAATTTAAGAATACAATTTTCAGTAAGTTGGTAATTTTGCATTTGTCATACATAGATGCAACACACCATTACACAGATAATCAACATGCCATTGGCTGTCCACTGTTTTCTTCACATGGCATCTAGACATAGCCTATGACATAGAAGAGCTGGGATATACTGGACTACCTAGGCCAGCCAAAACTATATCAGTAAATCCCTCGGTCTCCAACATTAAGATGCTGTTCAAGGTCACAGGGGGCTGAATGAGACCAATGGGTCCCCTGTGACGAAGACACACACTAATGAATGGCAGCCAGTCTAGCCAGCACCAAAGAGGAAAATGCACAAAGTGGAAGAAGCTGGGAACTACTGATCCGAGGAAGGGAGATGGCCACAAGGAAGCAGAAAAGTCATCTAACTTATTTTTTTGCAATCACAATAAACATCTAGATTCTGGGATGTCTGTTTCCAACCAACTGGATCTACAAAGCTTCCGCAGTTGACTCGTTACAGCTTATATCACATCTTCCCCTGCCTCCAGTTTTTTGATTCTCTCTTATCTTTGCCTGAAAGCAGCATATCCCAAGGTGTGCTCCATGGCCCTGTACTGGTCCTTGGAAAAAAAATACCGGTCCTTAGAAAATATACAAATTATCGCATAAAATCCTATTAATTTGGTACATTATGTATTTTCCCACATAATTAAGGTAATAACAATAAGTCAGGCACTTAAGTATTTTACATCAAGATTTATATTACCATGTACTACTAGTAGTAGGCATCCTTCGATCATGGAGCACTGAGAGGGGCATTATATGGGACACCTCTGCAGGCTAATATATTTGCTTTTAAGACATGGCACTTCCACACTTGCATTTAATCAAACTTCTTCATTCGAGCTTGCCACTATACCCATCAGGTAACTGCGATTTTGCAATCTTGAGATTAGTGCACCCTGAATTGAGCTAATGGTATTTTACAGTGAAGTCAGTCAGGTGGTAAAATCGAGCTAACGGAATTAAATTCAAATTTATCTCATAGTGTAGATGCAGCCTTAGAATTACACAGACAATATTCTCGGTTTCACTGCTTGCGGTGAAATGTGGTGGTTGCCTGGAATTGTTCTTTAAAAAATGGACTTAGTGGTTAATACCGACTTCAAGGCTGAGCTCCTCTGAAAAACAGGGTGGATGAAACATGGAGAGGAAATATAAAATGGTTGAAGCAAAATCTGAAGCATTCATCACTACTTAACATCAAGTGGGCATTAAGAGAAAACCACATGAGACGCAGCAGAGGGATTTTGGCTGATAAAATAAAATGGCTATATTCTCATCTGGGATACGGTGGGTAAGCTGTACTGGTTCCAGTGGCCATGGAGATATGGCCATTCGCGAATTAACAAAATATCCCACATCTTCAGCTGGGTTACTCGCACTCCCTTTCACTGTCTGTGTGTGTGCACATATACACACACAAACACATTAACCGAGACTATTTAATTTTTGTGACTCTGTTTCAAATCACATTTTCTGGAGTGGGCTGAAAATGTTTTAGCTCCATCTACACCAGCTGTTCATAACCAGTCTGAAGATCAATTCAGGATGACCTATTGCTGCCAATGACCATCATCACAAAAAAGGGATTGGTGGTTTTAGTCAAAAGTAATAACTCACACTCCAGCACTTTAAACACACACACACACACACACTTACTTCTCAGTGATAAACACAGGAATTTAGCTTCACTGATTTTTTTCCCTCTACAACCTTCAACAATATTTGTGAGCATAAAATAAGTGATGGTGATCAAATTTCTATGGCAGTGCTGCCTTTTTCTTGATTAATTACATGAATGAAATTATGCATTAAAACTCGGTGAAGATGTTTCTCTCCAGAAAGAACAAAAATGTCCTATGTATTCAGAATTTAAATAAGGCCCTGATTGCATATATATGTGTTATCAATATGTTACACATTTAAAAAATCTCACAGTACTTGCCAAATCCCAGGGTTTTCCCCTGGGGTGAAGGGATTAAGATTTAACCTCAGGGCAAGAGAGATTACACAATCAGGATTTCCCATACTGATAACTGAGGAAATGAAATTCATGGTGAAGATATTTAGACACTCAAATGCAAAGAAACACTGAAAGAACTAACATGATTAAAACCATGACTTAATTCTTTAACGGAGAAGAGCCCCCGAACAGACTTGGCAGAACTTTTCATAAACTCACGTACTTATTCATTCATTTTAGTGGTCATGCTCTACTTTGTAAATTGTTCCTGATAATTCACGCAGACAAGCAAAGAGGATTCTGTCCCCACATATGGTTTTCTTAGAGTCACAAAAATTAAATAATAGCGGTCAATTTACTTGTGTATATATGTGCACACACACAGATAGTGAATGGGAGTGTGAGTAAACCAGCTGAAGATGTGGGATATTTTTAATCTCTTAATTATATTTATTCGTCCTTAGTATACTAATTCAGCAATTATTTGTTTGTATTCCCAACGACTGGCATGGTTTCTGGCATGCCCTATTTTCTGCTTCATTCTTGCTGCTATTTCTTCTTCCAATGGTTATTAATTTCACACACACAGATTACCTGTGAGTGAAGACTGCTTCAAACTATAGTAAAAATCATTCATTAAAACGCTTGAGTTAAACTCAACAGATTCAGCCTAGATCTCATGCAGGCTGTTCTATAATGTTGTATTTAAGATCCAAATACGATTACAGGTAACATGGTCAAAAAATTCTAAGTGACTTAGGAGCCAAAGTACCACGTGATTTAGGGCAGTTAGGGGCTTGAATCTCATTGAAAGTCAGCAATTCCTGCAACTGTTAAAAATGAGACTCAGCCCCTAAGTCACATGGGTGATGTTGAAAGAAAGTTACTCCTGAAGTTGAATAACAAATGTTACAAGGGAATTTTCCCCATTTTGGACATACACGTCTCATGGAACTGGGAAGGACCTTAGGAGGTTATTGAGTTTAGTCTGATGCCCTTTTGGCAGGACCAAGCACCATCATTCCCCCACCTACAATCTATTTGTCTCAGATCCCTAAATTGTCTCATCAAGGATTGAACTCACCACCCTGGGTTTTTGCAGGCCAATACGCAAACCCCTGAGCTATCCCCACCCCCATTTTTCTTTAGCACCATTCCAAATATCCAGGAACTCACTAGAATACAGGAGGAATTTGAATTTAAACAACACTTGCAATGCCTGCTGGCTAATGACCACATTGGAGGAGCATTGCACACCAACCATAATGTTTTTTAAAAGGATTGGACAGGAAGCCGCTTCACAAATCTCTAACAAAGAGGCTTCCCTCCACATCCAGGCACTTTTCACTTACATTAAAACAACATTATTTTGAAGTATTAACTCCTCTAACTCTGTCTCAATCAACTGGTGCAACTTATGGTGGTGACAAGTCTTGGGAAGGACGTAGCTGTGCGAATCTATCTATAAAAAACCCCAAGGAGTCCTGTGGCACCCTCAGGCCTAAGAGATTTATTTGGGCAGAAGCTTTCATACAGATAATATATATATATATATATATATATATATATATATATATATATTAATTCTGATGTACAAGGAATAGGATGTTGAATATTCCAAAACATATAACAGTTTGATATAAATGAGGTGGTTTCTTCCAGATTACTGTGTTATAGTTTTGACAAACTCATCTCTAAAAGACACACTGAAGAACATCAAGAAGGATGACAGCCTTGAAATAACTCTCAAAGCAGCAGGTATTGAAAAGACTGGGGCTGAGTACTTTGCAAAGGAAATTAATAGGTGCAGATATGAAATCACAGAACTGGAAAGAATCTCAAGAGGTCATTAAGTCCAACCTCCTGCACTTGTGGCAGGACCAAGCACAATCTAGACCATTCCTGACAGGTGCTTTTCTATCCTGCTCTTAAAAATCTCCAGCAAGGGATATTCCACACCCTGCCTAGGCAATTTGTTCCAGTATTAACCACCCTGCAAGTTATGAAGTTGTTCCTAATGTCCAACCTAAAGCTCCCTTGCTGCAATTTAAGTACATTGCTTACTGTCCTTTCATCAGAGGTTAAGGAGAATAATTGTTCACTCTCCTCCTTATTAAATCCTTTCAATATTTAAAAGCTATTAACATGTCGCCTCTCAATCTCCTCTTTTCCAGACTGCACAAGCACATTGCTTTCAATCTTCCCTCATATGCCATGTTTTCTAGACCTTGAGACATCTCATGCCTCTCTGGACCTTGTCCAGTTTGTCCACCTTTTTTCCCTGAAATGTGGGACCCAGCACTGGACTCAGTATTTCAGCTGAGGCCTAATGAGTTATAGCAAAAGAATAACTCCTTGCATCTTGCTTGCAACACTCCTGTTAATACACCCCAGAATTATGTGGTTGTGGGGTTTTTTTGTTTTATTTTATTTTTAGCAGCATTCGCTCTCCCTGTTTCATAACAAAAAAACACAGGACAGGCAATGAAAATAAAGGTGAGAAAGTCAAGCCTGACAACAGGAAACACATTTTCATATGGCCACCCCCATTGGCAGCCCTGCCCTTATGTTAGCTCTGCAGTAGTATATATTTTATATTAGCATACATTACCTCTGACATTGTCTACGCAATAAACTTTTTTCTTTCTTGTCACTGGGTCTACACTGAGTAAAACTCTGTAATATACTATGTAATACAAATTGCACTACCCAGTAGCAGGCTAAATACCACAAGCATAATTCAGTCCTACTGTTCTACTGATGCTCATAAACTACTTGCTGTCTCCCAGTTTATGATGTCAGCAGGACTCCAAAACTGAATTAAGCCTTCCAGTATATATAACTAACACCAATGTATTATACTATGTGTAATGCACAGAGCATAATTCTGCCCATAAATCCCGTAACCTGCCTCCCCCCAGCTCAGATTCTGGCAGGCACCTCTTCTGCACAACTCTCTTTCCAAGTCCAATGAATAAAATACTCCTCCCAAATTAGAACAAGTGTAAACCTTTGCCTGGGTCACTGACTTAATGCAAAATCTTTTTTCATACCTTCCTCTGCCTCCCTGCTTTCACAAAAGACTAAAATAAGCATTCGTTAGTGTCTATGACAAAATGCATTCCTTAATTTCAAAATCACATTGAAGTGAGGGGCTAGTAAGATTGCATGTGCCATTTATTTTAGTTTTGGGCACTGATAAGAAAATTATTTGAAGTTCTAGACCCACAGTTACCCTCTTGCATTTTCTCTTCTTCGACTCTGTTGACACATGGCATGCAGATATTATTGCAAAAATGGTAAAGTTGAAAAAAAAAACCCACATTTAAAACTAGCCAAGTGATTGCAAACACATAAAGCAAGGAATGGCTGTTGAGCTGCTAGTGTGCACAGGCACGTACATACTTATGATACTTGGAGACCTATTTCTGGGTGTTTATTATATGGACTTCTACATTCTCTCTCTCTCTCTCTCTCTCACTCTGCTTTTCTTTTTCACAGTCTCCCATGCATTTACATCCAGTTGGAATTTCACAAAAAGATATACAGCAAAACCCCAACGATTCAACAAATGATGACGTCATAAAAATCCTCTGAATGAAAACTCCGAAATACCCTGCAGAATGCACTACCATATTGTGTGCAAACTCTTTTGTTACCTCCGGAGAAAACCAACTGAACTCTTATGTACAACAGAATATACACTGAAGCCAAACCACAAACATTCTAGCTGACAATAGTAATCACCTGTCCCACCCCATATGTGTTACCTTTCACAGATCTGCAGAAGAGCACTGTGCACCTCAAAAGCTTGTTCCTGTCACCCACAGAAGCTGGCACAATAAAAGATGTACCCTCACCCAGTGTCCTCCTCTTACCTCATGACAGTTTAATAATTAATTTCAAGACAGACAATGAAGTAGAGAGGTCACATCGCACGCACGGTTACCTCCTAAAGTATAGGATACCTCCTAAACAACTCCTGACAGGTGTTTGTCTAACCTACACCTGGGGATTCCACAACCATCCTGAGAAGCCTGTTCCAATGGTTAACTGTCCTAAGACAGATTTTTTTTCCTCAAAACCAACCTAATTCTCCCTAAGTGCAGATGAAACCCACTATGTCTTGTCCTACCTCCAGTGGACACGGCACATAGCTGATCACATTCTTCTTTATAACCACCCTTAACACATTTGAAGACTTATCAGGTCCCCTCTCAGTCTTCTTGTCTCAAGAAGAAGTATGTCCAATTTCTTTAACCTTCCTTCATAGGTCAGGAAATCTTTTATTATTTTTGTTCCTCTCATTTCGGTTGTCTTCAATTTGTTCGCATCTTTCTCAATGTCTGAACTGGACAGCACAGCTCAGCTGAGGCCTCGACAGTGCTTTGCAAACTGGGACCGCTACTGCCTCTGTCATACGTACACTGCTTTTAACAATTCCATCACTCCGCTGACTCACGTTAAATTTGTCATCCACTATTACCCCCAGATCCTTCACAGCAGAACTACTACCTACCCAAACGACAAGCAGTCCTGTGCCACTTTAGAGATGGAGAAATTAATTAGGACATGAACTTTCATGGGTAAAAACTGAAGAAGTGGGTTCTGCACATGAGAGCTCATAACCTGATAAATGTGTTAGTCCCTTTATGCTCTATCTTTTGCAAAATGTAGCAGATGCATTGGATAATACAGCAGGTATTTCGAAAATTGTGGAGAGAAGGAGGAGGAAGAAAGGGTGGCTGGACTGCAACCATCATATTGAATAACACCTTACCCACCAATCCCAAGGGTATTACCCAAGGGATGGGGGACTTGTCGGCATAGGGAAAGGTAGCCCAGGGCTTGGCTGCATGGGGAGAGCCAGGAAAATTAATATGAATTAACAAAAGGTGTGAATTTAAAGTGGATTAATTAAATCACACTAAATCCCTGTGCAGATGCTATTATTCAAAATTAAAGTGCCCTTTTTTTCTACGCTTAATTCAATTTGAAAGTTAATTAAACTAAGCCCAGCTAAGGCTACTTTAATTCTGAATGAGAATTGTCACACAAAGGTTTATTGTGGTTTAACTAATCCACATCAAATTCATACTATTTGTTAATTTGGGTTAATCTCCCTGGATGTCCTCATGTGGACAAAATGCCCCCTCTGGCCCTTACTGAACTAGCACTCTGTGCACCTGTTAGTTACACGGATTGCACTGGGGCATTTTGTGTGACAAATGTTGGTCAAAAATCCTTTAAAGCATAAAACAAAGTGTGTAGTGATCTGCACCTTATTTCTGTCCCTTCCACACACTCCCTGCTGACCCCCGGTGTGACTTAGAGCATATCGCTTAACTAAAAGTTTTCAAATGGGCATCCCAAAGCAGAGGCATTCCAAATCAGTAGCTACTTCTGCATAAGTTCCCCCACCTAAAATAAAATAACAATTATTTTCTTTTCCATAAGGGAAGCTAAGTTCATTATCATTTTCATAGGTTCCAGGGCAGGGTCCATTATACTGTCTAGTCTGACCTACTTTACAACATAAGGTGCAAAACTCCCCCGAAGTAATTCACATTACAGCAGATCTTTTCATAAGTGGTCATCAACTGAGACTCCACCATGACCTTAGGTAGTGTCACACCAAGAGCTAGAGAAGTATTTTGAAATTGTCAGACACAGTGTGCCACAAAGCACAAACTGTCATCACCACCACATTGTTTTTTAGACTGATTCCCCCCCCGCCCCCCCAGGAAACCCACAAAAACCATCCAGTCTTCAGGAGGCGGTAAATGTCAGCCACGCCTTTCTGGCAGCAGCAGAGATCTTCCTCACCATCTACCCACGCGGTAAGGCTGCGTTGTCCAGTGTGCTCCCCATTCGCTACTTGTGGCGAACGTGAGGTGCCTCTCCAGTCACTCCATACATGAGCCCCACCATGTGGCAGCAGGAGTGGAGGTGTCTCCTCAGGTCCCGGAGCAACTCCAGCAGCAGGGCTCCAGCACTGGGGGCACTCCAGAGAGCAGCCTGGATGGGGGGATATGCTGTGCCTGGGGGTTGCCTAGTAAGGGTGCTTGCAGTGTCTGAGGGGGGTGTCTGGCAGGGGGCCACACCTGGCTGGAGGGGTAGGGTTGTGGCAATCCACGACATTTGTTTTGGACACGACTGCTACGCTGTAACGAGCGTCCTCAAGTCTTTCAAGCAACAAGATGAGCTGCGGACACGCCACATCTCAAAGAATTAGACCCTATGCTAGAGCCAAGTGTTATGCCTTGGAAGTCAATGGGAGCTGACAAGACAGACACTCCCATTGGTGTTGATTAATCTCTTTCTCCAGGCCTGACTCGCTGTCAATAGGGGAACTATCAGCATTATAAATAGGAGGAGAAATGATAGCACCAGCCCCCACAACAAGTCAAAAAAAAATAGAAATAATCCAGTTCGGACAGCCCCACAACTCTGTGTGCTCAGTTTGTAATCCCTTTTCTGCCCTAAATACTCCCTTGAGGGCACCTCAAAAAGATGTGGTGGAACAGACAATGGGTGGCTGGCATCATCAAGAGGCAAGGTGGTTTCTGTACTACCCAGTGCAGCAGGCAGCTCCAGCAGACGCTGTGCCTGCATAGAACAGAATGCTCATGATGTTCCCATGGGAGTCGTGTGCCTTCACACCACCCACAATGCAGGAAACATTTTGAATGACAGCATGATGCAGTGGAGAAGTCCCACAGCAGCTTCAGGGCAAGCCAGTCCCTTTTGCAAGCAGGGTGCTTTGCAATGGAGAGCGCACCCACACCATGGCTCTCAATACATTGGGCCACCAGGAGGCATAAGCAGTTTTGCTTTCACTCTAAAAACAGCTGTTCAAGCCTACCAACACTTCCCTTGAGCCTTTGCTCCACTTATTGGTTAGGCCTGGTAATCAGCCACCCCAGACCCCAACAGTACATGGTAGTTACAATCCAGAACTTTACCAGTGACCCTGATATTTTGAGAAAAAAAGGACAATGTTGAATATAACTTTCAAGTTAAAAAAAAAAGTCAATATTTCACTGTACTTGCTTAACTTTACTGCTCTCCCTTCCCCTCCTTCTGACTAAAGGACACAAGATTGAAGCCCATAGGCTACCATGACTGTAGAGTTGATTTGTTTCAAATTCAGCCTCAAAACATGGGGATGAAACACCCCTCACTCGATGTTTCTCTCCAAACGCTCGTAATGAGTATTTCCTTGGCATTCCCTTCTTTCCACTGACTCTGGTCCAGTAATATGCTTCTCTAGTCTCTGGTTCAGCAGCCTCTCTCTCTTCAGCAAATCACTTAGGAAGATGCTTAATATTAAGCATGTACTTAAGTGTTTTGCTCAACAAGGACAGGCTTAGTACGTGCTTAGTTGCTTTACTGAATTGGTTCCCGAAGCATGCGTGTGACTTCAAGTATCCAAATAGCCTCATTGAGTTCAATGGGGCTACATGCAGCCTTAAAATTAAGCACATACTTGAATGCATTGCTGGATCTGGGCTCTTCTAGGGACAAAGAACCAAAAGTGAAGCTCAAGAAAAACAAATCAAAGGAGTTGTCTAACTTTTTTTTTTTAACATAAAATTATTGGCAATGTTAACACCATAAGGTCAAAGCCTTTTTTAAATAAAAATGTGGCACAGCTTCTTCACATTCTGCCTCACTCTCCCTAGACATGTGGATGGAGGATATGTTAATCGTGTGGCACAGTTGCTCAAGGAAGAAAAGAGTAATCTCCCATGGTACAGTGCACTCCATTTACAATGGACACAGGCTTGATTCAATCATTTGTTATCGTCCTCCAAAAGTTATTTCTCCAAAGCAAACATTCTGTGAAATACAACTCTCTCTGATTATGCCAGACAATCTTCAATCCAAAATGGACTTTCTGAGCTTTTATGGGCATCTGCTGCTTTAACACTGGAAAGAAGAGCTGGCAAGGGTAGAAAGGGAACCGGGAGGCCATAGAGATTTAATTTCCTATAAAAGAGCTTCCAACAAGCTGTTTAAACTTTCCTTAGCTAGACCAATACACCGACAAGTTTTGAGATTTTCAGTGAAACACTTACTATAAGCACTGCTGGTGATTCAACTACCTAGGACTTTTCCACAAACATACCCACAGATTTATGGTTTTCCTTTCTAAAACAACCTCATGTTTCCAGCTACAAAATTAATTTAAATAAACAGAGAAGAAAGGAATAGGCTCGCTTGGATGCTTTTTGAGTAATTTTTAGTATCTACCATAAATCTGATCACTCACAACCCATTTTATACACTGTTGTGTTTCAGTGAGTGTACCTATGTACTTCACTGGGCTCTGGCCAGAACTCATGCACATTAATGGGTATTTAGTGGGGTTCCCTGTACAGTGAGTCCTTTGTGTACATTGTGGTCGTGTTCTTGATGGGGTGATGAATACCAAAATGATGTATACAGGGGGAATGGAGGAAGAAGGGGATACAGAAATGAGCGCATGAGAAATGGACTTCTGTTATATAATAAACGCCTCACTATTCAGGCATTTTGTACACAAAATCAAGACACAGAAAGAGACAGTTACCTATCAGTAACCACATATATTAGATGTCCTGTGTCTCCTTTTATTCCAGCATACTATGGAACTGAAGCATTCCACAGCCTATAACCGTGACACTGCACCTGCATGCACAAACTCTAAATACTGATATAATCTCATGCAAACATACAGCAAGGCATATATACATAGATTACATCAAACATCCTCCAAGCAAAGAATGTTAAATGCCATACCTTTGAGTCATAATCTTATAGGCATCTGGCAGATAACAGCGGATATTCTCCATCTGAGCAGGATCAGAGTCACAGATTTTATCATCAGTCCTACCATAGTTGGCACTTTCAATCATGATGACATCTGTTCCCGGGCAGCGAAGTTCTATTGGATAGCTCTCACAGGAGAGTTCCCGTCGGACCACGGCCATAGGAACTGGGGCACGACTGAAAGCTAGAGAGGGGATAAAAAAAAATGAATCTATCTTTAGCATGGACAACAGGATTAAAAGCAGGAACATGGTTTGTTTATTTTTTTTTTTTGTACCATATACTAAGAGCCTTTCTAAAGGGCTTGGTAGTAAGCAACACACACTCAACCACTCTTGCTGTGTGGACACAGTCTGACCAGACCTAGGGGCTATTCCTGACCCTACCACTGACCTGCTGGGTGAATACGGACAAATCACTTCATTTTTCTGTACCTCAGTTTCCCACCAGTAAAACGGAGGTGATGACACTGACCTGTTTTGTAAGGCTGGTGATTGGAAAAGGACTACAAAGAAGCAGGTAGCATGTGATTTCCTCTGGGAGGAGGTGGGACCGGGGCAGCGAGAGCGCCATGCCAGCCTCACCACAGCTCTCACCAATGGTTGGACCGTGGTGCATCTCCCTCCCCCAGACCTCCGAATTGCCTGCAGTGGACTGCAGAGAACTCCGGCAGGGTCTTGGTCTCCGGGCAACACCACTGCCATAGCAGAGGTAGCTGGGAACCCTGGACCCTTTAGAATTAACAGGTCCCCGGGGCAACTGAGCCCTCCCGCCCGCTCCTCATTAGCAGGGCTGCATGTGGATATTTTCTTTTCAAGCAGTCTGCACAGCTTATGAGAACCTTCAGCATAAAATTGCATGAGTGTTGTATTCTCTAGGGAAAGCTTCACAGTTACCAAGTTCCACATTTCTTAGTGCTCTTGATCAAGTGAGCCTTTTGATCCTTTTGGAGGAGTCTTTGACCACCACAGCAGTGTGTACTCTGCTGCACTTACACTCACTCCTTGTGATGACACCTGGGTTTGCCAATGTCCTCGGGTAACATTTCCCTAATAACCTCCACAATTTTACAAGGGGTGTCAATGGAAACAGTTTGGTCAGTGCTGAGTGCTTTCAAAATCCCACCCACACAGCACTCAGAATCAGCCCCTCAGTTGTGTGTGCATACACCTGAATTTTGTTAGGCCCTGCAAATGCTCCTAGAACTAGAAGTATTTTGGCTGTATATGGGTTTCCTAGGAATGTATGGGAATGCAATTTATAGTATATTTCACCTTTGATCCTGGTACACTGGGATACATCTGCTGACAAAGTCTTTATTTCAAGTCACATTGAATTTCCTCTGCATTCTTGAACTCAAGTTTCTCCCATATGATCAGCAAAAGCCATGAACTCTGGCTTTATGAAATGAAGAAGAGTTCCCCGATCCAGGGAGGGAAAAGCATATTTTTGGCATGTCCTTGCTCCTGTGCCTCAACAACCTACTGGCAAGTCACAGTCCAGTGTATTATTTCTGCATTGTGTTCAGGCACTGCACAGAGCCTTGTTATTAATTTGTACTTTGGCTCCAGTAAATATATCAGCATTTAGTTGTTGGTAGGGATTACCCTAAGAGCAGAGGTCTGTTGTTGTATTACCGCAGTGGACTAATCCGTGTTGAACTCCAGAAAGCCGGCTATGTTCGCCTTCTGTAATTCCCACATTTAGTGTTACTTCATGTGGCAGCTCATAAAATAAATGTATCCCAGTTTTACACAGGGAATTTTCTTTCTCAGACGTCAGAATTCTCTTGCTCCCTTGCTTTCTCTGTTGCTATGGTTGCCAACCCTCCAGGATTGTCCCAGACTCACCAGGAAATAAAAATTAATCATTAAATAAAGACTCTCTCATGCAATGAAACCTTCAGGTACATAGCTGACCAAAACTGACAACTCTCTTCACCAGAGTTCAACTGTTTTTGAAATTCTGTTGTGGCTAAAATGCCTGCTGTTACAACTGAAACACAAGCAAATAGGCACAAACCCATGAAGTTCTATATTGAAACATTGCTGCAGCTTGTGCATCAAGATTCAACCATAGAGGGTGTCGGGGAGGAAAAATGTTTGTTCCAATGCGAACAGTGCCTTTGAACCCAAGTGAATTTCACACCACACATGAAAAAGAACTTGAAACTCTGCTTTAAAGTACATTAGGAAGGGTTTGCACATGTCTAACTGCAAAGGTACAAGGTCTGGAAGTTCACCCCGCTTTGTGGAATGCTGAGCTAGTGGGGCTGAAGAAATATGTTTGTTTGCACATATTTTCTTTGGTCTTGTCACTTTCAACAGCAGGCAGCTTTTGGGGAAGAGCTGGGCAAGTTCTCACTGAAGCAGTTTCTATTCCCAGTACTGACTTTTTGAGCAGACTGGCAGCTTTGAGCACAAAAATGGAGCTGACTCCATCCCTGCCTACTGCCAAGTCATCAGAGAACTCTAAGTAGTTGCCAGAGATAGTGGTAAGATGAAGAGCCCAACCCATGTCTGCTGTTTGTGGAGCTTTGTTTGTTGGCTGGTTCCTCTGGCAATCTGGATTTTCCCTTTGGGCAGACAGTAGCCATCTGTGTTTTACACACAACAAAAAGGAAGCTCACAATGAAGAGGGACTTCTCTGTAACTGTTTGCCCAACACTGCATTTTTTTGGCACATGCATAGACCTCAGAAACTTGAGGGACATGGTCTAAATACCTTTTACATCCCATAGCCACCTCATCATATGAGCTCTTCCAAAGTAGCTTTCTGCTTTTGATTTCTACACTTGATCTGAGGTGTTGTGTTGTTTTCTTGGCATTGAAAATAAAGCTGCTAGAGAATACTAAATTTAAACCAACAGAAATTAACCATTCAAAAGTCTGACACATTTGCTGCGCAGCACACTTGAGTGTATACTGTTGAACCTCACCCATAGTTTAAGTAACAGTGGAGTAGATGCCTTCCTAGTCCGGCTCCAGTCTTTCTGCCACTCAGCCTTAGGTGTTTCCAGCAGTCATTGTGGGAAGGGGTAGCCAGGGAGAATTGACAACTGACATGACCTCACTCTCCCTGCCCCCCCCCCTGCATAAGTTTTGTTAGTAATTAGCATCTCAATGCTAGAGCTGTCACATTATTCCTCCTGTGTTTAACTTCTGTCACCTCGCTTTTTGGCTAGCGCACGGTAAGAACAGCTGCATGGTATTTTACTCGTAACTGTTGAAGGGAAACGTGGTAACAGCCATGCTTTTGAAACCACATCCAGGAGAACCTAGGATGGAACCTCATGCTGCCGAAATTACACAGGGCAAATCAGTAATGGAGGGTGAGGTAGTACCAGATAATGACAGGATGTATCAAGGCCATTCAGAATTCCCTCTTTTCTTAATTTCTAGAGTGGGAAAATTAAAGAAGTCATGAAGATTTTTCACTTTCCTCATCACCCCCTTCACTTTTGACCTCAAAACATAATGGCCTCTTGTCTCACCTGCAGGGTATCAGATTGTAGTTATTACTCTTAATGAATTCTCAGTTGCTACAGACTTGAGCTTCGTTACAGATAGAAGCAGGGTGGTAGCAGATGGACTTTTCAAAGAAATGGTGGGCTCACAGTTTCTAATTGGAATCCATGTGCAATTTCTCTTGAAAAGCATTTTCAGAGTGTGTATTAAGCGCACACTTTGAGACAGGGATGCACAAAAATGCACATGCAAAGAATCAATTATTTTCAGTAGTTCTACACAGGTAAAAACATGGGAACTGCCCAGTTAAGTTTCCTCCTGCTCCCAAATGCAAAAACAGTGCATCCTCTCTGACCCTTACAAATTCAGAGATATGTTTTTTTGGTGTTTGCAATTTTTCAGAAAAAAAAAAAAAGAAACCCTATTTAGGAAGCCAATTTAAGTGTGTGCTTAACTATAAGTCACTGAAGTGCTTGGGCCTTAAGTACACACAAAGTTAAACATAGACTTAAGTGCTTTATTAATTTGAGGCCTTGTTTTGAATACTTGCCTCTTTCTATTTAAAGGAAATTATTATGAATGCCCTCATCAGCAGTACATGTAAACAGACCTCCAAATGCTTCTTTCCCCGCTCTGGCCTTTGTCATCAAGAAGAATATTACTGGAAACTGAAAGTTCATTTAAAAACTATTACCAGTAAGGCTTATTTAACTGAAAAGGGTTCTCCCCTTTCCAAATCCACTTTAATTATTCACACACATTAATACTGGTCCATCAAACTCCTTTCCCCTGAAAGGCTTGTTATTTCAAAGTGGGTGAAAAAACTAACTTGACTGGAATATGAGGATAGAACTCTCTCTCCCTCCCCACTACATAGGCTGAAAATATATAAAACGGTTGTGCAGCCATTTTGGATAATATTGATATTGCAGGATCAGGGAGAAACAACCTACAAAGAACAGGGAAGAGATATAGATCTACCCTTGAGAGGGGCTGATAGCAGCTGGCTTCTGCCACACCTGACATCAATATCATTATCAGCATCCTTTGCTGCATGGAATGTCTGTCTAAAGGCCATGATTCACCATGGCATTAGGCTAATTTAACACTGATATGGTTCCAGTGATGGAGCTATGTTGGCATAAAACCAGAAGAACACAGTAGTAAATCAGACTCTCAACATTCATCTTTAACTCTAGTAGCTTGTGAGACAGTGGCTGACAGACACATGGAGGCATTCAAGTGAGAGTCAGTAGCAAGAAGGTGATTGGAATGATGTATTTTTAACATCTGCTGTCTCTTTGAGCCACCAGGTCTAGAAATGAAGGTTGTATCCCAACTGGAAGCCGTGGAAAGAGGGGAGGTTGGATTGTCTTGTGGGGGAGGCACTTGATGTCAACATTACCATTGTTGCCCCTCGCCCCCACAAAAAGAGAAACTGCCTTTGAAATCGTAAGACCAGAAAATCAAAAGGGCTTTATTTGCTATCTGAATTTATCTGCTCTTTGTATCACTCAGGTGAAATTTTTAGGCTTTTAAGAGTTAGATTTTTAAAAAAAAAATTAAATTACGAATCATAATCTGTCAGGCAGGGATCGGAGCCGGCCCACACAGTTTCACGGGGCACCCACCTGGATTAAATGTATACCAGTGTAAAGTGAGCAACCCCAACAAAATCAATGGAGCTTTTCTGGCACAGAAATGGTATAAGTGTGAGGAGAATAGTATCCTTTAGTGATCTACATTACAGTCAATCTGTGACAGGAAATAATACAATGCAACAGAGCCGAGTCAGATTCTTTCCTCTCAAAGGTATAAAAAACTCTTTAAGGGAGATGAGAATCAGATCAACAGGGTGCATCTAGAGTTTACGGAAGCATGAAATGACCCAAAAAATGTATTCCTACAATGTCTCCAAAGTTAAAGTTTAACCTGGATTTGTGGTCCCCTGGGAGGCACCTGAGGGGAAATGTTAAAGTTCCTATATAAATATTTGTATTATTAAAAAAATGGTGAATGATAAGACAAGGATTGTTATGCACTCTTTATGGATTTGTTTACGATTACATTACACTAATTTTAAACCACCATTGCCCAGAAAGGGGAGCTGTAGGAACTGCGAACAATTATCCAGAGACAAATAAAAAGAATAATCTAGTCATACCTACCAGACACTTGTTGTAGCTCCAAAACCTTTAAAGGTCCCTGGAGCAAAAAGCTAAGGGTCCAATCACAGGAATCAGGAGAACAAGACTTAGTCAGTACTTCATATTACTGCAAATTATCCAGATGATGAAAGCAAGCCATATTCAATTAGTCATGTGGCTGAACCGTAGATCATTAAACTAGCATTTTTTCAGTGCCTTAGACAGCACAGTTTTCTGTTAGTCTATAAGATGCCACAGGACCCTTCGTTGCTGCTTAGACAGCACAGTTTCTCTGAGTCTCTGCCATAAATACCAAGAGAGAATCTGTTTATTCCACTATATGTAACTGTTTGAAGCTTTAATAAAGAAACATGAAACTGGCTGAAATTTGCCTGGCTTGGAATAGAAAATACGTAAAACTCAAAGGCTGTATACTCCCAACAGCCCCATGGATCTGGTGTGTCCAGCAGAAGACCCTTAAAGGCACCTGATTTTCTGAATCAGATCAACCAACCCCTCCACTTCTATTCTCTGTGCAGGCAGGTCATGCTTTACTGTGCATGGGGCTGTGGAAATTCTCTCTTAACCTATTGTCAAACTCTCAGAAGCAGATAAGTTAACAGTATTTGTAAAATACTGACTGGACAATGGAACCTAACATATCCCATGTCAAGCCACTACTTGTAGTCCTTTGAACTGGCTTAGGCTGTTCACCCAGGCCAAAGGTGAATTCCTGGCTGAACCAAAGTCAATGACTTCAGTGGAATCAGCGTTTCATCCCACACCCCTAACTATGAAGAACAGCAGCAGCAACAAAAAATGTGTATGAACCTGACCAATGACAAAACTGCTCCACTTCCATCAATGGGAATGCCCTTTGCTTTAAAAAAAAAAAAGTGCGGGAGAGGGGTTAAAGTCTGGGACTAAACTGAAAACGTCACCCACTTTGGTAGAGAATGGTAAAACCTTTGAGGGGAAGCTGCACAATGCTTTACTTATCAGGAATCCACTGGGTGTCCTGCCCCCTCCCCTTTTTGTGTTGCAATGCATATTTCTTGCCTACATAGCTCATTCTATGATGAAATCCTTTCCCTTGTTCAAAGTTCAGTAACCTGGACCAGCATAGATAACACTAGGTATACAGTCAAACCAATTGTTAGATGAGGCACGGCAGCTGTAAGCATGGGAAGATAATTTTCACTGGCAGACTTCAGAAGAGAGACTCTTCACAAACAGGTGTTCCCACCAGAGTTGGGTGATCAGGTCCATAAATGGTAAAGATGTTTGTGAACTCCATATATTCACATGGATCCAACTAGTGTAATATCATCACTGGCTCAGCTTCAGTGACTGGTTGGACAACATCAGGATGGAATTTGTATAATGACATTGCATCATAATGCAGCCTCAAAAACACACAGAAGTATGAGCTCTTGTTATTTATTTTCAATCTCCGAGGCACAGATTGTACTGGGCATGTGTGACACTTTCTCACTGCTACATCATTAAGGTTGGCTGTCATGTCCAAAAAGGGGGAAAAGCCATAGGATCTTCATCACAACAGAAACCACCATCCACCCAAAAGTCATAATTTGAGATTATAACAAACAAGAAACACCACAATAGGAAATAGTTACACTCTTTTTCTGTGACAAAAGTGGTGGGTAATAGTTTAAAAGATTATACAAAGAACAAGAACAAATGTCAGGTGTGTGCACAGGGAGGGAAGAAATCATGGAAGTGTCTCTCTCAACACAAGACTAACTGGGTACGAAGACCGTACTATGCTAAACTCTTCCATGTCCGTCAACCTTCGGACCGGGAGGCTGATGGATATTGAAATATTACAGATATCTGAGAGGATCCCTTCGCCGTTACCAACCAGCACTCCAGGGCCAGGCCTGGCCAGAACAAGGCTCCCAAAGGCTCACCCAGTTTTGCTTCCTTTCCCAGGCCACTGGGGCCACTGCTGGGCAGAGAGACAGGCGGGGCTGCACCAAACCCACCTGCTGTTGGCTGTGGGTGCAGAGCAATGCAGGCCATCTCCCCGCCACGTCCCTTCAGTTTGCACGCCGTCGCCAGGCGACAGCGGAACCTTCCGGAATGTGGCAGCATCTCTCAGTGAGATTGAAGCCCCTGCCGCAGCCCACCCAGCACAGCGCCTCCTGCAGGGTCCTGTGAGAACCACACTCACCACACCAAAGCTGGCTGCAGAGGGGGGCTTCACCTTCGACCCTGACACTTGGTCCAGTGCAAAAAGGCTTGGGGGCCTCTGCTCCCCCTCAGCCTAGCACAGCGAAGCCCACCCAGGAACCTGCCTTAGGGGCCTCACGCCATGGACTGGGTCTGCACTACAGCAGCACTCCCCTCCTGAAAGCTCTCAGCAGCCTGGCCCCCAGAGCAGCGCCTCCACCAGCACAGCACACCCTATGTTCCCAGCAGCTCAGGCTGGGGAAGAGCGGGGCTGGCTCGCCATGCTGCAGCCACCCATCTTGCCACCCTCTCGCAGGGGTTCAGCAGCCACCAGCAGCTCAGGCCTCAGGCTGTGCCGCCATCGGGGGCCAGGGAGGCTGGCACACAGCAGGACAGGACAGCTCCCCCGGCTGAGGAAAACTGGGAGTAGCACCTGGTGGTAGTGCCGGTTATCTGAGAGTATCAGTAAATTACGTACTGGTCAAAAGAGAGTTTAATGTATTTGATAAAAACCCCTCCTATTTTAATAATGTATTTGTAATAAGGTAGCACCTTGGTACCCCAACCATGGACCAGGGCCCCAATGCACGATGTTTTGTTTACCCTCAACAAGCAGAGACCCTGAGCCGAAGACCTAACAGGGTAAGTACAAGTCAATAAAGAGTCAAGGGGAGAGGATATGGCAGCAAGGAGATGGTGAAGGCCAGTGTGATAAACTGGGGGATCTATTGGTAGTACTTGTGAACTGTGGATGACGTATGGAGCTATGGAAGGAAATGACTGTTACTGCCTATATGTCTGAGGATCCATCTTGAGCTAGCCAGTCAGTCTGCCAGGGCAGGGACAATGGTGAGTGATTGGCACTCAGAGATCATCTATTCTAAGTAAAACGTTTTGGGGCAATAGGTTTGCTCTGCCTGACAGAAGACACTTCCTCCTCTGGTCTCGAAGGACAGCAGTTAAGAGTAATGGGAAGCTACCAAAAGGCAGAACAAAAGGAACAGGTGACCTCAAGCACCTATAAAACAGGCTCAGGGAGGTAAAGAGATGATTTGTACCAGATTAAGATGAGGGAGGCTACTGCAGGGGCAAGGGAGGCCAGGGGACGGAGGACAGTGTCTGCGTGAACACAATCAGTGTTCAAATAGCTGGATGGTGGTTCCAACATGGAAAGAGTGGTGACGTGCGGTGTTCCCTGTAAGCTGTGTGCTTGTGCGGCCACACTGGAGAGATTCCAATACCGCTCAGCTGATTAACAGGGTGCTCCTAGCAAGGTATGTATGTCTATTGGTGGTACACATTCACACGTCTTGACGCAGATAAATTTATTCCATGCATAGATGGAAAAGACAAGAACGAAGGTTGTTGCTATGCCTCCTGCTTGAATAGGAGCCCTGAGATTGTAGGAGTGGCTGGACTCCATTAAGACTTCAGGAGATTGAAACATACCAAGAATCCAGAGACTGGATTCCTCTTCCCGCAGTCCTGAAGAGGGGCCAAGGAGGGGCACCACTCAGGTCTGCAATACGGACAGAAACAATAACAGCATGTCAGCGACGTTGCCAAGGTTGAGATTTCGCAAGCACCACAGCACAGGCAACATTCAAGGAGAGATTGAAAGGAGGACAATGAGATGGCTTTTCACATGGCTTTTGCTCACAAATATTGTGGTTGCAACAAACAGCCGGACTTAGACAGGGGTCTGAACAGCAGTTAAGCCCGTGCTTAACTGAGTCCTATTTACATCAACTGCACTGCTCATGTGCTCAAAGCTAGGCACATGCAAAGTGTTTTGCTAGATCAGGGCCTTAAACAGCATTAAATTCATATCCAGCTTAGTAGTCAAATCACAAGCCAGAGACACTTTGGATTGAATTCCCAATGTAAAACTTGAGATTTTTCTTTTTAGGTCCCAGTTCAGCAAGGTATCCAAGCGCATCTCTTACTTTAAGGACAGCCGTGGTTCCCCCCACCCCGCCCCCTTCCACTATAGCCAGGAGGTTGATAGGTCCTTGTGATGTAGAAGTGTTCCAGTCTCATGCGTTAATATCTGAAAACACAGCCAGACAGAGTCACGTGGATGCCCATCCTATCCACCACGGAAGGTTTTATGCTCCTGAGTTCAGTGAAAAAGTGTCTGATGTTGTGACTCACTTGGAGCTGGAAGGAGAGAATAGGAAGAAGTTGCAACATGATCAATTCTTAATGATGGATTCTTGAGTCAGAGTTTTCTTTCCTACGATGGCCTGAAATATCTAAGGTGGAACACATAAAATGTCTCAGAGCTGAAACAACACAAAGGTGATGTCTCTAGGGAGCATTTTAGAAGCCTCTCCATGCAGTAAAAGTTTCTATCCAGGTGGTGAGCTTCCATGGGACAGACCCACTTCTTCAGACCATGAATTACCCACCAGGAGAAATAAAAAAAACAAATTAGCAGGGCCATACAAATACCCTGAGACCAGCTACTCCAAGATAGGCCCAAAAAAGCCAAGAACAGAACACCACTGGTCATTATCTACAGCCCGCAACTCAAACCACTGCAACACATTATTAAAGACCTACAACCTATCCTTAATCAGGATGCCACACTCCAGTAGGCCCTAGTTGACATGCCTGTTCTCTCCTACAGACAACCTCCCAACCTTATGACGATTCTCACCAACAGCCACGGACTATACCCCAGGAGTACCAGTCCTGGAACCTTTCCTTGCAACAAAGCTCGCTGCCAGCTTTGTCCACATACCTTTTCTGGAGATACCATCACTGGACCTAACCAGGTTATTCACAGAAACACAGGCACATTCTCATGTTCCTCAACTATCATCATATATGTCATCATGTGTCAACAATGCCCAGATGCTTTGTATATTGGACAGACTTCAAACTCTCTCAGACAAAGAATTAATGGGCACAAAACAGACATAAGAACACTCCTGATTCACAAACCGGTCAGTCAACATTTTAATGGAGTGGGCCATTCTGTTAATGACTTAAAAGTTTGCATTTTAATGAAGAGGAATTTTCACAACACTCTGCAAAGATAGGCTTCTGAACTTTCTTTTATATTCAAATTCGACACATTAATATGTGTTTTGAACCAAGATGCGAATTTTCTGGGTCATTATAGGGGCTCTTTTGCATACCTGGCTTAATCTAATTCTTGACTCCCCCCTGCCCCTGCCACTTCTGCCCCTCTACTCTTTGATTTGTTCACCTTGATAACTTTTTTCTGATTTGTCAACCTTGATTACTTTTTTGGTTCTCTGTGCCTTAAATATTGAGTCTGGTCTGGTACGGCTATGGTCTGAAGAAGTGGGTCTGTACCATGAAAGCTCACCACCTAATAAATTATTTTGCTAGTCTTTAAAGTGCTACTTGACTGCTTTTTTTGTTTTGATACTGTATAGACTAGCACAGCTTTCTCTCTGTTACTTTCTATCCAGGCTTTATGTATTCTTCCAGAGTTGGGAAAGTAGCACAGGGGCCATTTTTTTTTAAATCTATGTGGATCTAACACAGACAACTAGAGGGAGAGGGAAGACATTGTTAAGCACAAAGAAAGGGAGAATTTGGGAGTCAGAATTTTGTTTTAGTAATGAGCAATGCTCTGCATCGTGCAAAATACATTTTTTTTTTAATTTGTTGTGTGGGCTATGGAAAGAATTGCTTTGGCATGTGACCTGTTTTCTCACCCATTGTTCTTAGGCTTATTACGTAGGCTACATCTACATTAGCATTCCTCTTTCAAAAGAGGCATACAAATGAAGGAAATAAAAACGTGAACGAGGCACAGATTTACATAACTGGAACCTCACTTGCGTATTATTCTTTTGAAAGAGCTTCTTCAGAAAGAAAAAGCAGTGTAGACACAGTTCTTTAGAAAGTAATCCCCACCTTCGAAAGAACCCTTCGTCCTAAAAAAAAAAAGAAAAAGGAAGAAAGGTTCTTTCAAAGATGGGGTTTACTTTCGAAAGAACTGCATTTACACCGCTTTTCTTCTTTTGAAAGAATATGCAAATGAGATACCAGACATGTAAATCTGTGCCTCGTTTGCATTTTTATATCCTTCATTTGCATGCCTTTCTCGAAAGAGGAATGCCACTGTAGATGTAGCTGCACTGTTCTTCATCTTTGAAGATGTACTGAATTCTAAGCAACAGGCATCACTATGGAGTAGAGATGACTGAAAGGAAGTCCAGATTATACAGAGCTATGTATCAGTAGGCCTGCTCTCTAATATGGTTATCCAATGCACTACAATAATGCATAATCTGGTAGCTAACCGTTAAATTGTTTTAGGTTACTTAGCCTTTTATCTGAGCCTCGTGCAATACAAAATAAAAGAGAAATTATTTAGAAACTGCCAGATCTGTACTCTATTCCCTTTCCTGTCCTTTTCTTACCTATCTTTTCATTCCCCTGGGACAGTATCACTAGAAGGAGTGCAACACCAGGCTCATGCACCTGAACATGGAGTGCAGTGAAAGTTACCTAGCGCCTGGATGCTGTAAGCACTTGCTTATTTCTATGATTAATCAGTACGGATAGGATTCGGCTGCAATGCGAGTATATTGGTGGTTTTACAGCAGGCTCATGTTCAGTTATGTTTTGGCATTTAGAGAGTTGTTTATGTTTGCATTTCAGCTCACCTGTAAGTTAAAAATAAATGTGTTTAAAATGTAGATTGTGTACACAGTCTCACAGACACACATTGCTTGAAAGACATATTTCATCTTTAATTAGCATGAATCCATATACAAGGTATACTACCTAAAATAAATTCATATTGTGAATCCTCAACACATGCCTGGTTTGGTTGTTTTTACTATTAATATGTTACTGACACACGCAGTACACTATCACCCCTGGCAACAGGATTTGCTGGAGTTCTTAGATTCAATATGTGGCTATAGTCAAAATATGAACAAAGGTTCTTGCTACCCCATTCATTAACCAGTGTGCATCCCATCCACTGTTAGCATTCATTACCAGCGTGTGCCATATCGACTTCTGTCATTGGAAGAGATAAGCTTTCTCACTGCCATACCTGAAGAGCTCTGTGGGCTTCGCCACACTAAGTGGAAGATCAACACTGGCACGGTTGATTGTGTGGGCCTTGGTTTGGCAGGCCTGGTAAGAACATGCTAAGTCAAAGTCTGAGGGTACCCCAATCAACCTAGGTACTCCTCACCGTTGAGATGAGTAAGGGCAGTCACATCGATCTGCTGTGGGCTGTGCCAGAAATTCGACTTAAGGCATGTCGATTCCAGCTATGCAATTCTAGTAGCTGGAATCACATATCTTCAGTCGAATTTCTTCCGTAGTGTAGCTGCCCTACATAGCTCAAAAGCTTGTTTCTCACACCAAGCACAAGCTGTTCCAGTCAAAGATATAATTTCACCCACTGGGTCTCTCTAATAGCCTGGAACCAACATGGCTACAACACTGCAAACATTTGAATGGACACAACTGTCTTATAGTGGCATTTATAACTCATTATTAACGTAAAGTTAAACTGCCAGGTCTGACTACTGCTCTTTCACTCTTCTCTAATGCCAAAGTGATCCAGATCACGAGAGTCACAATTAATAAGAGCACTCCAAGACTAACCTTGCCAGTCTCTCGTCGGGTGTGTTTTCTCTGAAATCAACAGGTACACTTTGGCTCTTTAGCTTGGAATCAATGAAAAGGGCTTTGTAGCCTTTATTACCCTGCAGGTAAGGGAGCTGTGATTGATTCCTGCAGTTGCCAGTAAGAAAGAGAACCAGACAACTTGCTGTTAATAATGCTAAATATGGAGAAGATGATCAGATTCCTTTGACATAAAAGACAAGCCACTGAAAAGAACCCAGAACATACTACAGCAGTGAATGAAGACTTCAGAAGTAGAGTAAATCTTTTAACAGATGCATGTGTAGCACTCAAAGGCACTGAGACCTCATCTGGGGTGAGTAAAGTCTCTGCTCTACAGCCTCAGCTGAGGGCCAGCTGGCCTTTAGCCCATGTGGGAGAGTGCAGGGTTTTAGACCCTATGCTCACAGGTTCTATCGCTAGGGCCAGCAACCTGGGTGTCAGTGTTACACATGGATCATAATATTCTTATGCAATCATCTCTGCAACGTTTACTTAGTTCAACACCTAATGTAAGAATTCATGGCTCAGGGTTCCAGTTACTCTGGATAAATAATACTATGTAGATAAAACATAGATTTAGGCAGTAAAAACTAGAACTCGTCTGTGTCTTGCTAAGGTGTCTTCCCACCTTGGACAAGTTCTGCGTCATGCCAAAAGTTGAGCACAGCAATGGTGATAGCCCAAACATTTCGCACCTAGAGCAGTTGAACATGATTATTCTGCAGCAAGTTCTAAAACCAATTACTCTGGTGTAAATCCACAGTGGTGGGTGATTTGATTTCTAACAGTGTAAGACAGATAATAAGAACTCTGAGCTGGGCCTGTGGAGCTATGATGTACCTCTTGTGTAGTCATATGGATAAGAGACAATCAGTGCAAAACACTAGAATGTTTTACACCCACTTTTTAGAGGCTGCACAAGGCGCATGTCAATGTATTATCAAGCTGTTTCCCTGCTGTCTGTAAGGCACCATGTATTCCTGTGATGTCCCATCATTATAGCTGGAAAATGACCCTATGCAAACATTAAATGATGGCAAAAACAGCATGAGGTGCTTATATCCCTTTGCCTGCTAAAGGAGTAGGGTTTGCAACTTTCCAACCACACAAAACTGAATACCCTTGCTCTGCCCTGCCCCCACTTCACCCCTTCTCCGAGGCCCTCCACCACTCACGTCCCCTCACCCTCTCTCACTTTCACCAAGCTGGGATGCCAGACAGGCGCAGGGTTGGATGCAGAAAGAGGTTCTTGCCTAGGGAAAAGGGCTAGGATGCAGAAGGGGTTTGGGCTGTGGGCTCCAGCCAGCAGTGTGGAAGTAGCTGGTACGCCTAGCCCCTGGGCAGAGGTATAGCCACCGCGTGTGGATTCTCCAAAGCCCCCCTGTGCCTAGAAGCGAGATCTATTAGCCACTTCCAGGAGCCAGGCAGGAACCTGCCTTAGTGCTGTGACACCACTGACCAGACTTTCAGTGATCCGGTCAGCGGAACCACCACGGTCCCTTTCAACCAGGCATCTTGGTCAACAAAAGGAACCCTGGCAACCCTACCAAGGAGTTAGATGAGGGTAAGATTTAACATTAAGTGTAAATAACTGACCTAAAATGAAAGAAAATATTTCAAACATGATCACTTTTTTCCACCTTAATCCCTGAATTATGTGACTGTAGGGCAGAGTGGGATCTCAAATGATCGTCTAGTCCAGCCCACTACTCTGTGTGTATCTACTCATGAGTTTCCAGCCTGCTCTGAGGCAAGATGAAGCTGACCTAGACCATGGAGGGCGAACACAGACAGTTCTGTGAGGGCTGTAGGATGGAAGGGGAAGGGAGAAACCAGGTGTATGGGAACATGTTCCATACCATGCTTTGTGTATTATGGAAACAGCAGAGGTGTTGGGGCATACTGTGGGAAGAGGAGAATTACTATGTATTCCTTTCTTCTTGCCTTCCTCGTATCTACACTGAGAATGGGATTACCACATCTACTTCACAGGAGTGTTGAGAGTCTGAATAAAATAGTTATGTGGCCCCTTCAGTTCCCTGGAAGGAAGACAACATTCACTAGAAGAACAAGTATCAGAGGGATAGTCGTGTTAGTCTGTATCTGCAAAAACAATGGGAAGTCCTGTTGCACCTTATGGACTGACAGATTATTTTGGAGCATAAGCTTTCATAGGCAGAGATTCCTTTTGTCAGATGAATGTAGTGGAGATTCCAGAGGCAGGTTGAAGTACACAGGCTCATGAACGAAGGGACCAGTCAAGAGGAAGGCCAGAGTTGATGAGGTCAATTCAGTCAGGGAGGGTGTGCCCTATGTCCAGCAGCTGATGTGTTGGTGTGAACACCATGAGACCACATCAACCACCTCATCAAGGGCTCATTCACCTGCATATCTACTAATGTAATATATGCCCTCATGTGCCACCAATGCCCCTCTGCCATATACATTGGCCAAACTGGATAGTCTCTAAGGAGAGAATAAATGGATGCAAATCAGATATCAGGAATGGTAACATCCAAAATCCAGACTCCGAAGAGAGACTGCAGAGCTGCAGTTGATTTGAAAGTTTGACACTGAAGACTGTGGAAGTTCTGAGGTGGATTTCCAGGGTGGCAGCATTCTAACAGAGCATCTTGACTCCAAAGGCTGCAAACTAGTTAGCTGCCCAGACAGTTGATCCATGGAGTATTAAAACTAGCAATGGTTGCATGATGGAGCCATACCAAAGCCTGTGGAATCAGCTCAATTCCCAGGCATATTTACACTTAGTCAGATCAATGATTATTTAAAAAAAAAAAATTACTCCCTCCAAAGTGCTTCTACGACAGCATTGCACAATTTATTTGATCAAGTGTAGGATACCAACAACTGAAAATGAAACTACTGCCCCTCACATTAAATCCACATCAGAACTTGTCCCTACAGTCCAAGAAGCCCCAGCACTAATTTACTTGGGCTCAACATGAACGATATTTGCACCGTGGAGAACAGTCAAACTGCCTTCTATTTTGTTGTATAAATAGCGAAAGAGCAAGACGATGAAAAAACCAATAAGATGACTGGAAATGTACTGACATTTGTAACACCCTGCACACATTTGCATAGTGGGTTCCCCTGACTTTTTTTATAGTAATAAAAAACAAATCATGTTCATAAGGAGCATTTCCAATTACCAGTGATGTAAAACATACATCCTTGTACCTCAAACAAATTTGACACGGACCTTCTTCTTCCAGATTGTTTACAGCAGTCTCTTAAGAAAGACTCAGGTTAAGTGACTAATACTGCTGGTTAGAACTTTCCTTTCTGGATTTGAAGGAGTAGGCACCTTCCACACTGAAAGCTTAGCTAGATGGGAAGACCAGCTGGGCCCTGAAGGCAAAGAATACTCTCAGTATGGCTACACTACTGGGAAGAGCCCCACAGTCAGGGCTGATCTTCCAGAGTTCAATTTTGCATGCCTGGTAAAGACACATGAAATTAAACTATCTGTGGGTGGCAGGTGACCCCTGTATTCCTCGATATCACAAGGAGTAAGGGAGATTGATGGGAGAAACTCTCCCATTGACCTCCCTATGTGTGGGCGGCCAGGTTAGTCACTTGCACATAAGTCAGTTCTAGCTATGCAACTACCATAGCTAGAATTGCATATGTGCAACTGATTTAACTGATCAAGCCTCAGGCCAGTGACTAACAGCTCTGTATCAGAGAACTATCCATGTTTACTTTGTATTGATCAAGTTACAACTTCATTAGAAATGTCTCCATCTGCAGGAAACCAACCCCACCGCTTGCTGTGTTTAACATATTATCCTTACAACATCCCCATAAGGCAAGACACAGCTGTTATCCCCATTGTACAAACAAGGCCCTGAGGCACAGAAATGCTAAATGACTTGCCCAAGGTCACGCACAAGAAGTCCCTGGAAGAACAAGAAATTTAACCAGTATCTCCTAATTCCAAGCTGTCACTCTCACCATTTGGCCCACCTTGAGAGAGACAGCATGGCCTCCTGGAAAGAGCACTAGACTCAGGGATCCTGGATTCTACTTCCAGCTCAGCCCCAGTTTGTGTGTGACTGTGGGTAAATCACCTCAACTTCCTGTAAAAAGTGGATGATGGAACCAAATGTCTTTGTAAAACATTTTGACATTTACTGATGGAAAGCACGAGGGCAGCTGTATTGGAAAAGGATTATTACAATATCCACCTCTCCTAAAAGTTAAGAAAATAGGAATTTGTGACTATCAACGAGCTATTTAAAACATGAGTTTCAGCTCACACCGGCCATTTTTACTCCGATTAACATGATACTTGATGTCAGAAAGCAAATAAGCCATGGCCAGGTTCATGCATTAGTATTTCAGTTTCAGGTCTGATAACCACATACTAACTTTATACAACCAATGATGCATATGAAAGTGCCTGCTCAGCAAAACGGTAATTTGTGAAGGGTAACTAACTGTGGCCTGTTGTGAAGTGTACCCAGACCAACACAATACCCTTTCAGTTAAATTCTTGCTCAGTACAGAAACCTGATTTGCTAGCTCTCTTGGATGTGGTTGATGTATATTTTGTCACTCTCATTTTATTGGTGTTTTTTTTTCCTTTCTTTTAGGAAACAGTGTAAATCAATCAGATAATAAAGATTCACAGGTGCAACACAATGTAAATTAATTACAGGTTGAACCTCTCTGATCCAAAGCTCTCTTGTTCTGCAACCTCCATACTCAAGTATATGATTTTAGTTAGCCAGACAACCACTTATCCTGGATGTAGGTATAGGTTAGATATTAGGAAAAACTTCTTCACCAGGCGGGTGGTGAAGCATTGGAATGCGTTTCCTAGAGAGGTGATGGATTCTCCATCCCTTGAGGTTTTTAAGTCTCGGCTGGACAAGGTCCTGGCTGGGATGACTTAGTAGGGGTTGATCCTGCTTGAGGCAGGGGGCTGGACTGGATGGCCTCCTGAGGTCCCTTCCAGCCCTATGATTCTGTGGATGTGGCTGAGTTTCCTGTGGTCCCATAAAGTCTGTTTCCAGCCACCAGTCCTGGCTCTCAGTATTCCTTGCTGTTATTTAGCTGTAAGTTACACCTAAATGTTTTCTAAGAACCCCGTAAGCAGTGGAAGTGTTGGTAATGTGCTGGGGAATATTAACCACCTTTAGTCCTGCAAATTCTCTCGTTCAACAATGATCAAGTCCTGGGGGTGACAGATTAGAGAAGTTCAAACTGTATAAGAAGCCACACTATCTAATATCGGAGGGGTAGCCATGTTAGTCTGGATCTGTAACAGCAACGAAGGGTCCTGTGGCACCTTATAGACTAACAGAAAAGTTTTGAGCATGAGCTTTCGTGAGCACAGACTCACTTCACACTTCACCAGATGCATCTGATGAAGTGAGTCTGTGCTCACGAAAGCTCATGCTCAAAACTTTGCTGTTAGTCTATAAGGTGCCACAGGACCCTTTGTTGCTGCTCACGCTATCTAAATTAGTCCTGAAATACCCCATTCAAACCCTATGATTCTAAGACCATTTCCTGCTCTTAACTACTTTTCCAGTAAAGCAATTTTGTAGGTATAGCCGAGAGGCCCCACTCAGTTCCTTTACTATCTAGACTGGCTACATTCTGCCTTTAAACTTCTGTGACACATAAGAATAAGAAACAAGAACAATGAATGCTTTATAGCCTCTTTGTATTAAATACATACGACGTAAAACAAAACAAACCCTACCACATGCTTCAGTTGTTAGTAAGAGGGATATCATGAAGGAAATACAAACAAAAGGCTGTTCCAAATGCCTATACCAACCCTCAGTCTTAGGGGTGCCTGGGTAGGACAAAAGAGCACCCCAGATTTCTAAATCACCAAGAGCAGCAAGGCAGCCCGAAGACATCTCAGGCACCAAGTGAAGCAGGACAGAAGTCTGGAGACATCTACAGCTACAGGGACAGTCGGGCTGCACAGCAGTAAGGACATCAGTAAAGCTTTCCCAAGAGCTAATTAGGATTGGTACTTTCACATCACATCTCACCACCAGCTGCCATGGAATGTCGTCACCATGCTATGGGTGTGAAGGGCCAAGACCCAAATTCCCACTGATACCCCTAACATTCTGAAACCAAGTGTCTTTCTCCCACATGACAGCATGAGAAGGGAAGGGGTTTACACTTCTGGCAGAGTCCTGTGGTAATTTCTTTTGTACTTTACAATTTTTTTTAAATGCACAAAACCTGATCATCTACATTCTTCCCTCAACTGATAACTCACTTGAGAGGTGCAAGTCAATTATACAGCTGCAACACAGGGTAGATGATAGCTCTGTATTATGAGCAAGTTTGCAACTGTTTAGAAGCTTAGTCAGTTACAAACTGCTCCCAGGAGCAGCTAGAAGTCTAACAGCCATCATGCTAATTGGGATCTGACTGAACAGTTGGATTTACAATGGCTACATTAACAGTTTACTGCTGTTTTAACACACAAAAGTGCTACACTGCATAGGCAGAAGTAACAATGACTGCGTGAAGAATACCTTTTTCCTGTGACCCTTGGGGTTAATGCCGTCATAGGAACTATTTCTGAAGAGCGGTACCGTGTGGGAGTGAATGAACAAAATCAATGATAATGAGCAGCTCATGAAGGTCACAGCTGTTGAGGAGCTAATTGTAATTGGAAAACCTGAGTCCCAGGTTATTAATGATCCTGATCTCTCTCTCTCTCTCTCTCTCTCTCTCTCTCTCTCTCTCTCACACACACACACACACACACACACACACACAGTAATAATCACTTTCAACATATCTTGAAAGCACAGTTAGTGTCATGCACACTACTAATATCATAACCAAGTTGCTTTTGCAATGGATGCCTGGCTTAACATCTCCACTGGTGCCCTCCATATTAATTCCCTCTAACTCTGAAAACCTACCATGAAGAGAGGCCAACAGCTGTCCCAAGCACCTGAGTTTCGGTGTGCTGAAACTCTGAGGTAAGGGGCTCTCCTATTCGCAATAGGGAGAAAGGACGAAGGCAGCAGTCCACTCAGGGGAGTGACACCACCCTTTGTGCTAAGCTCCGATTCATGTACTGGAAAGACCCACCTTGGTTTGCAATGGTGTGAGACCAAAGTTCAGACGAATTGCATCAGTTGTCAGTAGAGTACAACAGCAGGAAATAAAGTTAAAAAAAATACTCATGTTTCCTAATAGCAACAGGCCAAGCAAGTAAGGCTATTAAACAGATTTTATACTTCATTCATCAGTTACCTTACATGCAGAATTACTGGAGGAGATATTTGACTTTGTGGATAAAACACTAAGCTGGAATTCAAGAGAGGGCTGGGTTCAGTTCCCAGTTCACCTCCATGGTGACAATATACTCGTCACTCTCCACCCCATGCCTCAGCTTCCCCACCTGTAAAACAGAGACAATGATAACTATTGCCTTTGTTTTCTGCTTTGAGATCTCCTGAAGAAAAGCACTACAAGAGAGGTAGGTATTATCAACATCTGCTTGTGTCCCCTTGCTCATGTCAAATTTCACAGTAGCTAAAGAAATGGCTGTGCGCAGCTGGTGTGTAGCTTTCCAAGGTGGGCGTGCTGACACCCGAAACATCACCATTCTTGTTCTATGACTCGCAGATACAACATCTGTGTTTACATTGATGTTCCTCGCAGCTAATATCAACTGCCCATACATTTCAACATACTTCTCGCTGTGATCCCTCAGTGCACCAAAAAATGTTAGCATCACAAACTGAGCTCACATGCCTACTCAATTAATGCAGCTGTCATTTATCTCAAGGCTTTTGACATTAATGTGGGACTGCAGCATCCTGCTGGTCTCTTATTGCCAACAGGATCAGATCACTTCAAGCAGGGACATGGGGAGAAGTGATTAATGAATTGTTTCCTGACCTCAAATCTCCCTTTCCAAAATGACAGAATTTTGTCAAAACCACAACAAAGGACGAAGTTTCCTCAGGAACAGCTATAAACTCTCAAACCTACAAGCGCAAATTTTCCTCACAGATCTATGTTTCTATTTTAATTTCCCTGCTGCTATCCTTGATATCAGTAGGGCCGTGGCATTCAACATGTTAGCCACTAACCATGCGTAGCTATTTGGCTGGTTGAGTGTGGCTAGTTGGCTTGAAGAATAAATATATTGTCAGAATAATGTGGCTAGTTTGCTCTAGCGGTAGCAACTATAATAGCTACTGCTTCGAACTGGTTGGACACCACGGCTATACAGTCACAAATGTATATGGCACCTTAAGAAGCAAGAGGACTCAGTCCCTTCCATGGAAACCTTTATAGAAGACACTGACCAAAACAGAGAGCAACTGCCAGGCATGAGAGGGTAGATCACACCCTCAGGGCAAGATCAGAAGCATGAGGAGCTGCAGAAGGAAAGGGTTTTAAGGAGGAGCCACCTCTGAGTGAAGAAGGCAGCTTGGAAAAAGTTGTGAAAGCAGGAATGGGAGAAAAAACATAGGGGATACCAAGGAGAAAGGACTGAAAAATAAAGCCAAGGGAAAGAGCACAGCTACATATGTTTGCAGTTGTGTTGTTGCCTTGCTGGTCCCAAAATGTGAGAGACATAGCAACTTTTATTGGACTTACTATATTGGACCAGTTTTTCCAGACTAAAGAAGAGCTCTGCTTAACTCCAAAGCTTGCCTCTCCCACCAGGCTTGAACGTGATGCGGAAAGAGATGGGAAGGTCAGCAGAGGAGGCACTTGCTGTAATCAGGGGGGTCTGCATTGTAACCACTGGACTGTAGAAAATAGGGGCACAGAGAGAAGGCTGGAATAGTCAAGGTAAAATGTTGCTCAAGGCATGAACAAAGATTTAGAGCTCCCAAAAAAAAACAACACTGTGAATGCACTTATCCAAACCACTAGCCATTTTTGGAGTGCCCGCTTTATTTTCAACTCCCGGCACAACGAATTTATGACTGCTGAGAAGATTAATCACTTGTTGCAGGGTCATCAAATCATAGATTTGGGTTGGAAGAGATCTCAAGAGGTCATCTAGTCCAACCCCCCGTTCAAATCGGGACCAACCCAAACTAAATCATCAGCACTGCACACTTAAAAGACAATTACAACATTTCACCGGACTATGCAATTTAAACCTGCTGTTCTTCCTGTCTGGTTATTAATTCCACATCCTCTCCCTAAAGCCCCTCTTTCTTTTTAATTTCAAATTATTTACTAAATCAATTAACAGAAATGACACTAGCAGTTGTATTTTTCTTTTAAAAATGAAAGCTAAGTAAAATGTTAATATTGCTCATCCCTTCCATGGCTTCATTAAAAAGTAAATTTTAAAATTCACCTTTAGTAGTTATTATAATTTTTTTTATTAACTCAGTGGAACTCATTTCACCATTCCTTTTATTATGAGAACAAAATATAAAGAAAACTTTCTTTTCCTAAACTAGAGACTTCCTTCAATAAGGAAGCATCACTACTAAATTATCTATTGGTCATGTTCAGTAACAGTGAAACAAAAATTAAAACTGCATATGGAAATAATTAGCCTCCCTCAAGAAGGAAAAAATAGTGATATGTCACCTGAAATTTGCCTTCATACTGCACTCATATACAGTCCAGAAACACTCAAGAAAATTATTATGGAAATAAAACATATTTTAGGCTTATTTTTAACTTAACTTTATGTATCCTATATGGCTCCCACTACCTGAATACTACCAGCAAGTGAGCCTCTTGCATTTTTTTACATATACCCTTGTGAGACAGGCAGTGCTTTTACTTAATCATAGGATTGTAGGACTAGAAGAGTTATCAAGAAGCCATCAAGTCCAGTCCCCTGCACTCATGGAAGGACCAAGCACCATTTCCGTCATCCCTGGTAGATATTTATCCAACATGTTCTTAAATATCTCCAATGAGGGAGATTCCACAACCTCCCCAGGCAATTTATTCCAGTGCTTAACCACCCTGACAGTTAGGATTTTTTTTCCCAAATGTCCAACCTAAATCTCCCTTGCTGAAATTTAAGCCCACTCTTTCTTGTCCTATCCTCAGAGCTGAAGGCCAATACTTTTTCTCTTGCCTCCTTGTAACAAATATGTAGGTACCTGCAGGCTGTTATGTCTTCTCCTCACATAAGTAAACAAACGCAGTTCTTTTAATCTTCCCGCATAGGTCATGAATCTTTGCATCTTTCTTCATCTTCTTCTTCTCCTCCTCCTCTGGACCTTCCACAACTGGTCCACACCTTTCCTGAAATGCGGTACCCAGAAGTGGACACAGTACTCCAGTTGAGGCCGCATCAGAGCAGAGAAGAGTGGAAAAATTACTTATGTCTTGCAACACTCCTGTTAATACATCCCAGAATGTTTGCTCTTTTTGCACTACCCCCATTTAGACAAACAGTTTTGTTTCAGAAAGACTAAGCACCTAAAATTCAAGTCAACTTAGCTTCATCACTTCGGGCTGTAGAAAAAAAAATCATGCCCTGTGTGAAGCCTTCCTAGTCACTTCACCCCCACTCTCAATAGTTCTCAGAGATAAGAAATGGGCCAGATGTGCAGCTGGTCCTGGTCACTGTTTACAGCTGTTCCATGTGCACTTCTGCATGTGAGTTTACAGAACATTTCAGTCTAGACAACTGAGTCAATCAGACACAACAGGCGAACAGCAGAGTTGAGTTCAGCTGGCAGTGGAAAGCTCAGCAGAATAAGTAAGATTTTCCTTGAAGATAGTGAGTAGATCAGGCAAGTGCGACTACACTCTAGATATATTAGTGAGAGATTATTATTTTCTTTCAAATGTAAAATAGATTGCACACAAAATTCATTTCAAGGGCACTAATTTCAAAACAAGCAAAATTAAACATTCAGTTTTGCTTGATATCTATTTTTGTACTTCCTTGAATCCTTTTAAAATATTGGATTAAACCCTTCTCCTTTTCAAGGGAGAGAGAGATGAAAAAAGGGCAGTTGATGTCTCTCTGAAAAGATTTTATCACTACCATTTTACAACCTGTCCAATATTCTTATACAGTCACATAAAATGATAGCACCTGATATTTCATAGTGACACTCCAAGCTTGAAACCAGTCCATCAACAATGCTCCCTCGCTACACATCTACTTTTTGAAATCTCTGGGAGTTGTACCATGTCAACAAGGGCAGACCAGGATTGCCGGACCTAGACTGTCAGCTTTCACCAGTGAAAGACTCAAATCCTATGAGCTTCCCACAGAGGGTGCATGAATCTCAAGTTCCTGCCCAGGGAACTATGTGTGTCATGTCTGAGCATGGGAGGGGCTGGGGCTTGGAAGACCAGCTGCTCTTCATATCATTCTTTCCAATCTCCATGGCGGTGTTCTGCTTCAAGCAGTGTTAAACACCACTGAGCCCCCAAGACAGCTGCTGCTGAGGAGCCATAGGCAACATAGCCCTTGCTACCAGCACAGTTGCACAAAGAGGCATCCATCCATCCATTGATCCATCCACCCACCTAATCTGCTAACTCAGGTCAGTGATGATGGGATGCTCCTTGGATGGCTTTGAATGGTAGGTTCTGGGGATTCTTGAAGGATTCACAAAGCTCATCATATTAAATGGCCTAGTGTCCTCAGAACTACACGCACAATTCTCCACTGGAGAAAGCTCAACACCTTTTGCTCTCATTGCACAGCACACCTTCAACCTGTCTTTGTTAATAAAGAGCAATGTGTGGCAACACCAAATTAATCACTACACCACACACACAAACCTCCACACCCCTCCCTGCCCCCAGGAGAAGATGAGACAAATAGACAATGCATGAGAGATACTAGCCATATCATTTAATGCACTGCCAGAAGGGACTCAGCTACCATGCTGAGGGATGGGAGATACTAGAATAGATTAAAACAGTCTTTTATGGGCACCTTCCAGAGCAGTCTCCATGAGATGGGGTGACTTGGTCACTACCTCAGAGCACACATCAGACTGAAGGAACAAGTCCTGGTGACAAATGAGCTGCAAGAAGCAAATTTATGAGCCTAGGCTGCTCTCCCAAGTGACAGGACAGATGGGCAGGATGAAGCAGAAACACGACATGATCGCTCCACACCCTCTCCACACACTCACCACAAAGAGCATTTTGCTGACACCAATGGTTCTCCACCAGGGATACACATACCCTAGGGGTAAGCAGATGTCTTCCAGGGAGTACATCAGTTTATCTATTTTTCTACCTGGTCTAAAAGCACGGTACATAAAAATCTCTAGCAAAGTCAGTAATCTAAAATCTCTTACTGCCAATGACTTCTTTGTAAATACAACAAAATGGAAGTATAGTATGTATGTCCCAACTGATTCATTTTTAAGTAACAATGAGAAAGGCAGCAGATTTTCAGTAAGTGTGTGCTGTGACACCTTCATATTTTTAGATCTGATTTTATTAAAAGGTAGTTTTTAAATGAGGGGAAACTTGGTTGCAGAAAACCAAACACCATTGTCCCACTCTGTCCCCAAGACCCACCCCTTCTCTGAGCCACGCCCCCATTTACTACACACACACACAGGTCCCCCCCCGCATGCTCCCCTCGGCCTTGCTCACATGCGCATCTTCATCAGGCCAGGGAAGTGGGGTTGGAGTGTGGGAAGAAGAGAGGACTCCAGGGGAGGGAGGGGAAGGTTCTGGGCTGGGGCACAGGGCCTGGGGGTTTGGGTTACAGAAAAAGGATCTGGGAAGGGGGCAGGGACCAAGGCATTTGGAGTGCACAACACATCAGACTCCTGCAAGGGGCACAACAGTGTAGAGATGTTCAGTGCCACTCATTTACACAACTCATGGTCTTTCTTGGGCCTCATTAGTTATCTCTCGAATACCCTAGTGACAAACAAGACTGAGGTGTGACTTGGATTGTAAATTTTAAACTGAGGCTGCTTACACACGCCAGACTGAATGACCCCCAAGCCAGCAGGACAGCGCTAAGACGCAGCTTCTGTTTACTCACCTCACCCCACAGCATCACTGGAGACGTTTGACAGCTCCAGCCCTGTCCCGTTTCACAGAATGTGTTTCCCCCTTTGCACTGTTAGCTGCTTGGTTATCAGAGAGTTTTGGGCTACCAGTCTGGGCCATTTCTATTAGCCTTTTCAGCACAATTTCTGCCTCCCTTTCCTAGAGGACACTCTCTCCCCACTCCACAACCCCTGCCCCACCACACACACCATGTACAGATGACACAACCAGAGAGGGCGTGACAGTTTAGACGAAAGAGTAATCCTAGAAGCCAATGAGCCTGGAAAGTCCACAGCACAGCAGCGCACAGACTGATATATTCTGAATATAAACCACATTGTGTGGTTTGTCCAAATTGCTCACAAACACAGAATATCAAATCAAACCCAACTTACACACCATTAACACAACAGCAGGACACAGCCTGTAATCTGGAGTGATGCTATGTGCTGCAGAAAAGCCAGAGGGCCCACACAGCATTTTAAAGGGCATATTGCACTGTACTGCAACAAGACAACCAGCATTCAAGTGATTGAAGGCCCTGTCTTGCAGGCTCCTGTGAGGCGCTCTGGGGCGGAACATGCACGTAGGACGAGGTAGGAAATCTCTGCAAGCTTTACTCCCTTTGCACAGCTTCCTCTTGAATCATTCTGTCAAGAACCAGTCCTAAAACACACAAATCCCTGGAGTATGCAGCTTGCTTGGATTATTAAAATGCCCTGGCTCTGGTTTCGCCCACCGTTCCACCTTCTAACAAACTGACTCCAATGCCTCATGACCCCCTGTGAAAAATGGGCACTGTCCCACAGAGAGAGTGAGTTATAGGAAAGTAATACAGCAAGTAGTACATTTTTGCCTTGAGCTTTATGGGACCAGTGGGGAGGAACATGCACCCTTCCTTATTCACCTGGCTACTAACCCACACAGACTCGGAACAAGAGCTGTGCAAAGCAATGATTCTTCAAATCACAGGTAGCTCTGCAGGGGACAAAACAAAAACAAAAGTGACTCTGGAAAACCAATTAGTTGACTCAAAACCAGAACTTTTTTTTTTAAATGTTCAGCAAATTGAAAAATCCAAACAGGTTTCATTTCAGAAGGAACACCTTTGGTTTACACTGGGTGCTCCCCATCCCATACAACTGAAGGAAATTGCTTAAAAATAAAACATCTCAATTTGCAAGCATACGGTGTTTTGTTTGCTTTTTGAAAAGAACATTTGAGGAAAACCCACATAAATTTGAAAAATGTTTCAGGGTCACTGACTGTGCATTAAAGAAGAGTTTAGCTCTAAAAATCCATCCAGTTTTACTCCTAGCTCACCGGAGAGCTGAGTACATTTTCCAAGGAAGTGGGCACAGTGAAATGGAAAAGGGGGTAAGAGCCACATATAGTATGTTCCCTTGAGGTACAGACCACCTTCGCTGGTACCAGCATCTCAGCTCAGCAGAAGACATCCTGCAAGATGGAGCCCTCCTGAGTCTGCAAAGCAAATGATAGAGCTTGTCAACCTGCACTGTGACCACACTAACACCTCTGTACCACTGGCAGAAGCACTGTATTGTCCACACACGGAAACACCATACAGCAAAAAGCAACAAAAGCAAGAATATGTTTCAAAACAGCCCTAGCAAAAGCACGAATGTGTATGATGTGGGAGAAGCAATAGAAAGCAGTGATACCATTCTTTATTTCAGGCGATATAACCCTGATCATTTAACACTATTTGATTTATTTTAAAAAATCACTTTAGCACATTCATCTTATGGGATCCACATGTTTTAATCATCAGATTTAATTAGGCTAAGAAGTAGCAAATAAATCAGGGCACTTTTTTGAGGCACTCTCAAAAGACACAAATAAAGGTTTCATTTTTTATTTGACTAAACTGTGCATTATGCTAAAGTGTTAATGAGAGCAAACAAGAGTAACTGAAATCAGTCTCCTGCTAATTTTCTTAATTTGTAGTGTAATATTTTTTCTAATTAGTGTTAGATTTCTATAGACAGCTATGTCGACAAACAGAAATTCACAACTTTTCCTTTGCGTTTTTGGTCCCTCCATTCATCACTGATGTACTCCAAACAGGGGTGAGTTTGTGTGTGCCCCTTCCTTCTGAAGTCAGATGCAATCAGGCATGTTAACACGTCTCATTTCAATACATCTTCATGTGTTTGACAGTGATATAATTTTGGATTCTGAGCCAAAAATGCATTGGAACAGCATCACAACAGGCAGTCTAGTGTAATGCATATTGAACAAATTTGAGTAAAGATAAGAATTCAAAGAAGAAACAAATCATTAGAGGTTCACACCTCTACTTTCTCACAGAGCTTCCCAGCTGAGTTTTTACTTAAAAGCCAGTAGCTGCTAACTCATACATACTTCACCCCCACTAAACGGAGTAACAATGGTTGGGGCAATGTGATGTAACGGAAGAATATACACACCTGAGATCTTGCACACTGCAGATGAGAAAATCCATTTGAGGTCTCGCTACTCCCTGTTAGTTCAGACCATAAAGCCACTACCAGCAACAGGCAGAGAACGGGGCTGACATAAGAACTGCAAGACGACAAGCTGTGTTTCAATCTCTGAAAACGTGAAGCATTCAAAAGGTTGCAACATGATGTCCGGCCTTTATTGTTTCCATTCTACACTGTCACAATGCACCCACTGGGCTCCTGCAGACTTGGGAGGAGACAAAATGCTACATTGTCAACAGTGGGTTACCCTCCAACTCCAGTTTCCTCTCCATTTCCTCTGCCTGCAATACACCACGTCAGTGTTATCAGGTGCCCAAGGAAAGCGATGTGGAGATATGTGTTTGCACTGTGCGTGCCTATGCTGTGCACACGGCACCTGATCACTATGTGCTACTGACTTCCACTCTCATTAACACAAGCCGTTAAAAAATGTTAGAAACTGCAGCTGAAGGAGTTCTCACACACAGACCCACTGCCTGTGCTGAGACACACATTCCTTCCAGAGGCTGCCCACACAACCTGCCATCTTCTCTGGGGGGATGAAAGGCAGCAGCTTCCCGTGCATTGTTCTTCTTTATGCACTCTAGGATTCATGCTGCTGTGGGCGCACCTTTTCCTTGGCTAACAGAGAATCCCGACCCATTCACAGGAGCCCACTGCATCACAAACCACCTAACACACCACTGCCCCACAATGTTGGCAGGGGTTGATGATCCCAAAACATAAAAGATATGCACCAAGTCAGCTAATTTCAGTTCAGTTTTATGGATTTTAAATCCCTGGAATCATTCCCAGTATTTATTAATAACGTTAATTTTATTTCTGATTTGCTGATGGGCCTCATTGCAACTTCTTCTCTTTCCCTCAACTGCTCAGATGGAGAAGCATTTTTTGTTAAAGCCTCAGCAGCTGCTTCCCACCCCACCCCAGCAGTCTGTGGTTATTGATCTTACATATACCTGTCATTGACTCTTTCGTTCATGTTTGAATCATACACCCTGGCACTACAAAGGCACACGCTTAATGCCTCCAGGTTATTACTGGAATATAAATATAAATAAATAGAAACCACAGTGAAATCCTCGCCCTGCTGAAGTCCATGGCAAAATTCCCATTGACTTCACTAATATCATGATGTTGCCGCAAGGTTTTTGCTTGTTTGTTTTGCTGTTCCCACAATTAAATTAAGAAAAGGATATTATACTGCCCATGTACTTATGAACCACACCCACAATGCAGGTTCCCTGCAGCCAGGGGTCTTCAGAAAGAAGTGACAGGACAAGCTCACCCCTATAACTACACTATCTGTGCAAAACACACAGCACTAAATCTTAGTGCACTGTTCTAAAGACTGAACTGCATGGTGTGTTCTGTTATCTGACCTCTCTGTCGTCTAGTTGCCCTCACTGTCATTGCCCTTGCCTAAAATCTCCACAACATATGTCTGAGTGCCCACACCTATACCAGAAACTGGAGAGCTGAGCCTGAGTTTCAAGGTTTATCATAATCTTCAAAGCTCTTTACCCGGCAATGAAGAAACACATACGTACTACTTTGCCATCACCAATGAGGTTGTCTGTTCCAAAGCTAGTTGTTATCCCAGACCATTTTAGGGTCACCAGCCATGTGCAAGGATACTAGAGAAGTAGGGAGGGAGCCTAATTTAATTAAAAATAATTTAAAAATATAACTGGGGGAAGGACAGTGAATGGTAAGAGGCCCCCATGACTACTAACAAAGTACCTAGAGCTTAGAGCTGTGCTGTCTTAAGTGATGTACAAAGACACACAGCTCCTGCCCCAAAGAATTTACAGTGTAAGTGTAATGACAGATTTCCATCATATTCTACTGGATTGCATTCCTAACATAAAACACAACACATTATACTGCAAGATTAATATAGCAAACTTAGTCTCTCTGTTGGAACCTGGATTTTTACATTCTGTGATTTCTGATGACTTATTCCACAAAGTCAATGCTGCTTTAATGCTGAGGTTATTAATTTTACATAGTATAAACAGATATCATACTTAGACTAGCTTTACTGTACTAGGCAAATCCAGACAACATATGCATCAGCATTGATCTGTTCTACTTATGTGCAGTCTTAATGGGACTCAAGATGATCTGCTAGGAGCACAAAAGTAGCCTCATTCAATACTATTATATGTTTATTGAATACATGGTTTTGTTGAGTTTTGCCAATTGCTCAGTGCAAACCCTCATGCAAGTTCCTGAAAGGTAAAAAGGATTCCCTGCTGGGCTGGGCGGGGGGACACCTTTGTACAAAGCAAATACACTGTGACATAGAGACAGCAGACAATCAAACCCATGTGAGGAATTAATTTCTAATATACACCAGAAATTAGGTATTGGTTTAATGTTAATTCACTATGCTACAAACTCCTGCCAAATGCAAGCAAGCACTGTTCCGTTCAGGAACTTAAAATAGCCTTTGCAGGCTAAAACCAATAACAAGTATCTGTCAAATTTGCAAACCACTGATGAAAAGCATTTGAAAAGTTAAATCTGAAACCCTGACTAAAGGAACACTGTGCTTTAATTTAAACCCATTATAATGCAGGGTTATTATTACCTCCTCTACTCAAAGAGCAATGTAAGCGCTGGTTTGATATTTCGTATGAACAAAGAGGTGTCACATTAAGGAAACTGGTGTCAAGTCCAGAAAACTGGTGAAAAGGAAGCTGTGTCTCTAATTGCGCCCTACAGCTTTTCATTCCATTGGCAGCATTATGCATCCTCGCCGACATCAGATTATTTGCATTACAGCCATTCCTGCCTCTGCATAAATACTCTACAACATCCTTACACTGGTGGTGAGCTATGACAACATAGAGTGCTGGCGCTCTTCACGCAACTGCTCTGCAAGCCAACAGGAAGTGAGGTCAACACCAGCGCATGAGAATGCTATGGTGTGCTAAGACCAGCACCTGTAGGCATCCAAGACAAAGTAAGCATTGACACTGTAAACCAAGAAGCTTCTTTAACTGCCTTTGCATCTCAATGGTTTTCTCTGCTAATAAAACCTTTTGTTGCCACGTATCCAGTTCTTCCTGGGAGAATCCCAGCTCTGACAGGGCATTACAAGCAGTTCCAGCCAGTACGGAAATATCCTCAAGGCCCACGGCACACAGGTACTCAACTACCTAAGGCAGTGACTTCATCACACAAGACAAAGTCTACAGGTTGACAGCCCTGATGAGATCTCCTACACAGCGTATCTAATTCCCTAGCCTGCCAGAAGTCATTGTTTCCCGCTAGCGTGCTGCTAATTGTTCCACCACCCTGCCCTACTTCTCCAGATCCTGGTATCCCACAGAAAAGGTGCTGAGTTGCGGTTACTGCCTCTCCACTTGCACAGAGCAATGCACACATGGAATCACTTCAGCCCTGGGAAGACAGAGTGCAGCACCCAGGAAACCAACCCTAAATGTACCAGTCCCCCTCAACTTCCCCTTGCAAAAAAGAAACAAAAAACAAAAAACAAAAAACAAAAAAAAAACCAACCAAACAAAAAAACCTTCCTTACCTGGTATAAAACTTTTACACAAGGAAGGCTCATAAAGTCAGTCCCCTGTATCAACGCAAAAGAGATGTGCACAGTGGTTGCTCCCTCCCATCAGGTAATAGTTAGTTACACTGGGCTTCATGATGAACTAAAGTGTTTCTATGAAGTACAAGAAGTTGGGCATACATGGTTGAAAGGGGAAAAAAAGACAGATCAAAGTAAGTCACCGAATTAAAATGAAAAAAAAAAATGCTTAACTAGTTCTGATCCATTAAGGAACTTGTTACATGCAAATTTTCACCCTAAACAGCTGTTCTTATTTCAGATTATAGCTTCAAATCAGGGTTGATCTTTTACTCTGACTTGGGTCCACAACTTCTCCCACAGCTTCTTTTTTGTATTCTCTCAGGATGGGACAGGAAGTTTCAAAGGTTTCAAAGTCTGATTGCTTCACACTGTTTAAACACACTTTCTCCCAGGACAGGATTTTTCTTTCACATCCCCTATACCCATAGAAAATCATCAACTGCATGAAAAAACTCACTCAGATACAGGCTGCTTCATCTTCCTCTGCAAGTGCAAACAGGTGCCTCCCACACACACACTTTGTCCCCCTTCTTCTTTTCCCCCTCCCTGCTAAACACATTTAGAAGTATAAAGAGATTCACACTTCATATTTCTAACCTCACGTACAGGAATGATACATGGCATAAAAATAGGATACATAGATCCAAAAGACTGTTATATAAAATTGATATATTATGTGACTTGGTTTACATAAACCATCTTTGGGTTATACATATTTGTGAGCCAATTTTAAAAAAAGCATGGATGGGGCACTGCAACAGTCAAAAGTGTCGTCAGCCAGTAAGAGTTACAGTGGGATAGGGAGAATCGTATGTTTTGTTTTCTTCTGTCCTTTCTGCAGGATATTACATTTTATATCCCTTCCACCGCAGCATATGAGATCATTAAATTGTATTAGCACTAAAGGTGCTGATCACAGGCATGAGTGTGAGCTTTTTTGCCCCCCACCATTTTTTTTTTTTTGCAGCAGCAGCAGCGGGGAGGCTCCTCCAAATTTAGATTTGAATTTTGGGTTTGGAGAAAGACCAACATTAGAAAAAAGCCCACTCCGATGGCAGAATACATGAGAAACCATGAACATTTGTCCCATTTCGGGCTGAACCCATGCAAAATATAACAAATGACTGAGTTGAAAATAGTTTAAAACTACAGTTGCATACGGATGCTTACTGCCAAACTTCAATAAGCTTTTGCTGAAGTTCAGGGTTTGTAGGACTAGTCAAAACATGGGATTTTTGCCAAACAGCTTTTTTTTTCCCAGCAGAAATTGGAGTACTGAAAATTTCAGCCACAATTAACTTTTGATTTGAAAATACTCTCAGCATTTATCAGGGACACTGTGGGTCACATGCCCCATGGCTCCGTTTTTCTCTAGTTTAGCTTTGGGGCTTTCACTTGTTAATGAAAAGAATCAGATTTCCATAGAAAACATATAATTTGCTACGATGCTTTTGCACAGCTCTAACTAGTTTCTGATTTTTTTTCAGATTACCTGACTGGTTACCATTATTTTAAATTAATATCATCGTGTGTAAATAGTGTTGTGGAGGCATAAGTACTCTTAATCAGTGACTATATACATATGAATAAAACAACAGCGGAAGTAGAAGCAGCTCCACAGCGAAAGCCACATCAAATTATGCGGATTAAGGGGAACGTAAATCACGGAATTTCCAACTGGAGTGGCACATGGAGGTAGAGGTAGGAATGGAGAAAGAAGGCCAAACATTGTACACTCCAAGCATTTTACTGGAGAAGGAAGCTAGTTGTCGTGGATGCATGCACCCCCTCTTCCCTCCCCTTCAGTTCTGTGTCTAATTTGTCAGTTTTTATTTCAATTTTTTGACACTCTGTATTACATAATATTTCCTGTACAGAACTGACAGTTTTATCTCCAGATCTGAAGAAGCGGGTCTGCCACACAAAAGCTCATCATCTAATAAATTATTTTGTTAGTCTGAATAAGCTTTTGATAATTGTAACCAAACATGCAGAAAGTATCTTCAAATGTGTAACTTGCACAGCAATTTTTCTTACATACGTACTTGTTTTAATAGCTCATTTTATCAGTAATTATTTGACATCACTATAACATTAGCAGATGGTGTGATTATTTGCCATTCTACCCCTCCTCCTATCTCCATACTCCAACTTCTATCACCAGCTCTGATTCAAAGGGCATCAGATTTTCCCACAAAGTTTGCAACCTGCTAGGAAGTTCTTACCTTTGATGCATCCACTTATGATGTACACAGGATTAATTGACATAATCTGGAGTTTTTCCCACAGGTGTCCTATCTCTGGTACGTGAGACCATTCCACATGTGGGAGCCAGGAGTAGGACTTCATCTCAGTTGCCAGCTCCACAAAGGGTCCCCTGGGTGACCACAATCAAGTCACTTTTACTTTTGATCTGGCTCTCATTTCCCCCACTATACAATAGGGAAAGATCACTTCTCTGCCTCAAGTGGGCATTGTGAGGGTACACATGCAAGTAGATTGAAAGATTCTCAGATTCTAAGACAAGAAGGGCACATAGATGGCTAGAAAGAATGCGATGACCCCTTCCACTGAGTGGCCCTATGAACTTGGTTCACTCAATCTGTGCTTATTCAGCTGAACAAGACAGGCCAAACGGAGGTGAAAGCAATCCACCTCACAAGGTGCCAGTTGCTTTATTTGCCGTCAGAGTGCTCTCCTTGCATTGTTTTGGCTGTTAATGGCACACCCTCCCAAGAGCACCTCTTGGCCAACTCAATTCCTAATTGATCCAAATCCTATTGAATTCCAATGGAAGTTGGGTGCCCAGCTCCCTTGTGTTCTTCTGAATACTCCAGCCTTAAGACAAGGGAAAACTGGAGTACCTCAAGGTCACCATTTCACACCTGGCATCCACAGTAAGGATTAAAGCTGTTGTGTCCAATACATGTTCCGTGCACCACATGTGGCGAACAGGACACCGGGGTGTGCTGAACAGTGTCTCCAAGGAGTGGTACTAGGTGGGACAGGCACATGGCAGCAGTAGTGGGGGTGGCCCCTCCTGCGGCCTGGCGCAGCTGTGACTTTGACCCCAGGCATAAGCCGCCGGCAGTTTGTGCCGAGGTGTGTGTGCCTGGCCTGTCCCAAGGGGGGCGGGGGGAGCTGTGGCAATCATTACATTTCTTTTGGACACCACTGGATTAAAGAGTTAAGACTCCTGTCAGAACAGTTGCTCACCAATTAGCATTTATCAGCTCACAAAGTCAGTGTCCCTATATGTCGGCTCAGCATACTCTCTGCTGCGTTCAGAAACAAGCAGCTAGAGTGTATTTATTATTATGGCTGCCTGATATTATAATATATGACTTCCAAGCACTTCTGTCAGCAGGGCTTGCAGGCTGTAAGGTGTCTACTGATTATATGAATTCATTATGTATTTGGCTTGTGACCAACAGGCCAATTTAGTTTTTCAATCAAATGAAGTAAAACATCCAAACATGATTAATTTTGAGTCCCAAGAACCCCTCAGAATAACAGCTAATAGTAAGATTTGTAATTAAACGTGCCCGTAAGTGCTCAGACGGCAATGACAGGACAGATTTCAATTCATGCCAGTGAAATGGGAGTCTTAAAAATAGAATCCCTCCATTATTCACTTTTTAGATGACTCACCTGTGCAAAAGTTTAGATTTCTGCCTGTCTTTTAATATTCAGTGACCTGGATTTGGAGGGAAGATTAGCTTCAGCTATTAAGAGAGAGAATTTTCACGTGAAACATGCTGCCAATTAAATACTTTTATGTGGGCAAATAAGTCGGCAAAACATTATTTCATTGATAAGCAGGTTTTGGCCATGAATCCATCTATTTTAACAGCCAACCTCTGTCTTGCAAAGCAAAACTGCATCCCAGCTGGGAAATAACAGGACTTCTTCCCACGTAAGATTTTGTCAGTTGTAATGCTTAAATCCTCTCTCCTCCCAGAGGGGCCGCACATTGCAAAGAAAAGAGATGATACATCGAGTGATATATGCAGTATGTGATTACCATCAGCCTCCTACTCTTTATAATGAGACACTAGTTTTATTTGCCTTCAGAGATTCTGCCATTCAGCCAGGTTCACAGTAGCCTGCAATTTACCAACCTGTGAGATACCTGAGCAAGGGCGGGCAATTAGAGGCCCCCAGGTCAGATGCGACTCGCCAGGAATACAAGACCCCTGTTCAACAAGAAGTCTTGTGGCACCTTATAGACTAACAGATATTTTGGAGCATAAGGTTTCCTGGGCAAAGACCCGCTTCATCAGATGCATGAGTGGGGGGGGGTGTTTCAGAGGGGTATTAAAGAGTGGGGTCCCAGTAAGAGGGAGGGCCAGAGCTGACAAGGTCTATTCAGCAAGGTGGAAATGGCCCAGTATCAACAGCAAATACCCCTTTGAACCGCCCCCCCACTCATGCATCTGATGAAGCAGGTCTTTGCCCACGAAAGCTTATGTTCCAAAATATCTGTTAGTCTATAAAGTGCCACAAGACTTCTTGTTGTTCTCGAAGCTCCAGACTAACGTGACTACCTCTCTGATATTCAGGACTCCTGATGTTTCTCTCACCTGTGTCCCTCCAAGTACAGTCACTTACAGCTCCTGTTGGCCATGGTTCACCATTGCTGGCCAATGGGAGATGCAGGAAGTGCCATGGGCTGGGCTACAACTTCACACTTCTTCCATTGGCTGAGAACACTGAACCACAGCCAACAGGAGTTGTGAGTGGCCATATCCGCATCCACCCCGCAGCCCACTTCTTTCCTACCTCTGTACCAGAGCCATTTCCCTGTCCTGCACTACACTAGCAAGTCAAAAGCCCTACTTATGAACCATCACATAGCCTTTTGCTGAGCGTCTCACACAAGAGGGATGTTCCAGGGCGTATCTTTGATCCATGCTCATTACTAACCACGCCCTTTACAAATTCCTGTTTAACAATAACAACATTAATTAAGACTGTCGCCTGTTTTAAAGCCGCAATAAAAGAAGAGCAATCCTCATCTAATTGGAGTAGCATCTCTAGTTGCCATTTCCTCCTACAGTAGGTGAGCAGCAAAGCCCCATCCAGAGGCAAATAAATTATCCTCACCAACTGATGGCTGAATTCCCCCTTCCCTCCACCCACCCCCCATGATGTGATGGGGTCCAGAAAAAAAAAAAAAAGATCAAAGGCAAGATGCCCTTGTTTCTGAGAGTTTCCCCAACTGAGCAACAGCTGGGCACCCACTGCTTTGTTTGCTCCCCGAGCACAAGGACTATGGACAGTTGGTGCCACCAGCAGCACTGAACTCTCCACATGAACAGGGAAGAGGAGGAGGACAGAGCTCTCCAGGCCCAGACGAGAGAGGGCACTTCACCCTACTAGGAAATACCACCTTATCAGAGATGAGGGGTAGCAGCCCAGGCTGCTGTCAGTTAGATGAGCCCACTGGCCTCCAGGTCAGTGGGACACACAAGTGGCCAGAGCCATCAGCCCCATCCCATGGTTTACCGCAGCATGTTCCCCTAAGTTATAGCCTTTTCCAATGGAAGCTCTGCTATGGAGGCTACTGCCTCCCACTGAAGAGTAGCTTTAGCATATGCCGTAGTAACAGCAATGCTGCCACAAACTATTAGACACAACCACTGCTCAGGCAGTTAAGGCTCAGTTCTGCTACAGAAAACAAAGCACATCAATGAGGCTGACATAGAGCACAGCATCCCAGGTGGGCCTGATGGGATTCCAAGAGGACCTGTAAGGCAAAATGTCCTCAAGGTTCACCAGCTTGCACATAGGAATGCAGCCTACTCCTCTGTCCCCTGGCTACACAGGTCTTCAAGCCCCTTGGGAACACCCTGCACACCCAGAGAGGCAGGAAACACACCATGTCTGCATTTCCTGTATGCACAGACTGGACTTAAGTGAGCCCTATGCTGGCTGCACTGGGTGGAAGGAAGTGCCTCATCTCATCCCAAACAGCTGGGCAAGGGCCGGGCCAGGCACTAGTGGATCACCTTCCCTGAGGGACACACTTCAGCACTAAGAGCATGACAAGACAGAGGCATAAATAGCTAACAAATCCAGCGAGGAATTCATTAGAAAGGAGAGAGAGACCAGGATTCAACAGAAACACCTCTTTTATAGAGTTGAACATCCGCACTGATTGTCCATTCTCTGTCTCCCTGTGGTATCTGGGAACGTAATGGAAGAGCAGGGTCCCACTGTGCCAGATGCCACTACCGACCAGAAGCAAAGAAACCAGTTCTGCCCTCCAGCAGCTCACCATCTGTTGGCAGAGTGTATTAGACGGCAAATGTACAATGGCCCCTTCTTCATGTTATTCACAAAGGCCATGGGAAAAGGTGGTGGTGACAGGAAGACTTAGGTCATGTCAGATACAGGATAGGAGATTTTAAGGCATTTTCCCACCATTTGATACAATATTTTGTGCCAATGATTTGAGTCTGTTTCTATAGCACATGCGAAAAGAGCTGCGGCAGATCAAACTTGCCACCAGCAGCCTCACCCTGGTGCCAGTTGGCTCCTGAGAGCAGATCCTCTATTATCCAAACTTGGCTAAGCCTGGTAACAAGGGAGCCATCTGTGATGGTGATTTTTGTTGTGGGAATGTCTGTCTGCTTTATGAACCAGATGGAGATTGAAAATGGCTCAAGATTCTGGCCCTGAGCTCAGATCTCCAGATCACATCAAGCTCACATGATAAGCAAATAAAATAAATGACCCTACAGAATGACTGCTGGAAAGCCTATGTCACATGAGTTGCTGAGCCCAATGAAGTTTGGCAGGCAAGTGTCCACACCACAGAACTCATTTAATGGTGACAGTGAATACATGCATCGAAAATATCTACCGAGAGCTCAGGACTCAGTCAGATTCCTGTCTCTCTCTCCAGTTGTTCTCTTGGTGGAAGTGCATTGGACTTTCCTATTCTGCAATCTGGGGTATTTTATACCTTATTAAGGAAAAAAAGATACAACAAACGTTTTAGAGTTACAAACAAATATGATGGGGAGTAAATTATGGTATAGTAATTCACACTTAGATGTACAATGGCCATTTGGTCTTTATCCTTTGTACCTAAATGCTTTAGGAGTGAGTTACTACACTGTAACTCATATACTGATCTATTATATAGTAATTACCACTAAGAACTCAGAGTCTATGCATTTAGTTGATTGCCAAGGCTCAGACACCAGGCTTGCCATGAAACAGTTACAAGCTGGTCAAGTATCATAGGTAATGGCATACAGATTACTCGCTCAGCATCCTAGTTCTCTTTTATAACAGTGAGGGCAAGTAGCCTAATACAATCAGTATTGGATGATGCTTTGGTCCAGAACAAAGCCCCATGTGCACTGGATATCTGTAACATACATATTTGAAAAGCAAAGGAAGTGACGATCCCCTGATATGTTTATTTGCATGCCCAAAGCCAGAATGCTTTGCCAACTCATAGGTACTATCTAGTTGTCTGGATGTGAGAGCTCTGGGAACATCCTAAAAATGTGCATGCGCCTGCCTTGCCCTGTGGATTGCAAGTGAAAGGTGATTTTGCTTGCTTTTAGCTTCCTTGATGTATTTGTGTGTGGGAACACCGAGCGGGCAGGTTTCCAGAACACTAAAGGAGGAGGATTTAAAAACCCCACAATTCCCCCCATTTACTCTGTTTGAAATTCACCCCTGCACCGAGAGGGCCCTGCATACTGGCCTTTGCACCACTTAATGGCTTAAGTGAAAATTAAGTGGCGCATGGGACCTTTGCAGGGTTGAATTTCACCCTTCACTGGCTTACCAATCAGACTGCCATCAGCTGGAGAATTTAATACTCCTGAATTTAGTACTGTGCCGCTAATAAAAACACTGCGGTGCACATCTGCGGTCAGCCCTTTTACCAGGAAAAGCTTTTGTTTCATCACCTCTTCTTCTACAAAAAGGGTGACTCCGCTGCAGTAATACCAGTTGCTTAGCCTAGCACATATTATAAATATTTCAAGGATGATTAATCTTTTAAAACAATGAAGTTAGGCAGAAGCCTCGATGTCAACTTAGCTATTTCACAACCAATAAAACACATCTCAAATTTCATTTGTGCTACAGAAAGAGTAGCATAGGAAAAGGCAATTACCCACCATTCACAAGCTAACTTAACGTGCAGAAGTATAAAAGAAACACTGTATGTACTTTAAAAGGTGACAGTGCTTCCACTCTCTTTCAGAAGCAGGAAGGCAAATGTTCAGCTCACATTCAGCAGCTCTCCATCACCAAGGACCAGCCTCCTAGCGTCATATATTGCCCCAAGAAAGATAAAGTCGATTGCTTGAACTGAATCGTTATCATCAGGCAACTTCCAATGCTGCTGAGTAAGGTGCATTTTGAAGGCTCTCACAAGAAACCCACCAAACCTGACCCTGCACCCTGGCCCCTAAAGCAGCAAGAAATCAGCTTGGCATTTGAATGTCATCTCTTTACGAAGAAGAGACCACCGCCACAGCTGTCCACCAAACATGGCAGTAAAATGGTCCAACACCTTAGAAAGGTCAGGAACAGAAGAGGGTGGAGGCTCTCTCCTCACAGCTGTAGCAATGCATAACTGGGCAAGACTGCAAATTGCTTCTCCGTCAGGCAAGCAATAGTTACTGGACTTCAGCCCTAGGTTAAACTAGTTCTCATAAACAAAGAGTGAGGCTCGCCTGTGTCCTAAATATATAGAGGTCACTTTAAAACTGCAACCAAGGCTGCGGAAGTTTGCATCACATTTTCAGAGCCATTAAGATGTTCAAAGTAAAAGATACTTATTTGGTTACAGATCTCCTGGCTTGATGATTAGGGATGCAGAAGTCTGAAGTTTGATTTTATACAACACCCTGAAAAGCTTTATTTGTAAACATGCCTTTTGCAACATGTTTGTGTTTAAATAAGATGCCAGGACAGACTAGGGGTTTGCCTCCTATCACTGTGCCAGAGTGCTTTCCATCTTGGACTGGCATTAGAGCAAATGGACTTCATGGAGTATTTTTGTCTGTGGACCTATGTTTAGACGGAAGAAAATCCACCTGGAGGTCAGGATGCTCATGGTGCAGCAACCATGACAATATCACCAAGGAACTGCAGCCACTGAGGGTTCTTTCCTGTATTATTTCTGCTGAGCACAAGCGTGAAGGGATCCCACTACTCTGCTGGCCCTTCTTGGGGATTGTTTCATTTCACACATCAATGAAATCATGAGTCCTCTGACCCCTATGCCTCACATCACAACCCAGGACATGCAATATGCTCCCAGAAAGGAAATACCAGGCATGTCTCCTAATACATCTGTGTCTCTTAACCTTGCAGTTATCGGAGGTGGAGAAACAGTCACAAAACAGACCTCTGGCAGCACTGGTGAGGCTTAGATTTAAACAAAACAACAACAGTAACAATAATGCCATGATCCTTCCATTGTCCTGTTCCCAACATAAAAGAACAAACTGTTATTTACAAGGTGCAGAAGGAAGAAGGGTCAGAGAACCCTAAGAAGGAGATAAAAAAAGGCAAATACAACCCCCACAAGTTAATAGACATCCCTGCAATTATCATGAACACTGGATACTTTCAGAATTTGTAGCAACAAAACCCAAAATGTTAAATCTTGATACTGTCTTAGAAAACAAGCTCCCCAGGAAGCCTTCTGAAAACATTGCAGGGATCTCTTAGGTGACAAGAAGGAGAGGCTCTGAACCAAACGGATTTCATATTTAACACGGGGCTAAACCCTGGTTGCTGCACGCACACACAAAAACCCTCCAGAATGAACCTCAGTCTGACCAAGCAGATCTTTACCCACCAAAGCTTATGCTACAAAGTATCTGTTCATCCACAAGGTGCCACAGGACTTCTCATTTTGTTTGTGGACACAGACTAACACAGCCACCCCCTGACACTCCAACCTGCTTCTGCTCCCCTCCCCCATAACCCCCACCCCCTAGCAGAAAGGGCAGCAGGTACTGAACTTCAAAGATTGTGAGACCCACAGGGACCAACAGCTCATTTACTGCAACCTCCCGCGAAAGTCAGATTTTAGTGGGTGCATCCTTCTTTTCTCTTCCTTACGCTAAATGGCTGGTCAGAAAGTACCCCTATGGAGCCCCCCCACACCCCAGCTGAACCTCCATGAACGATTCTGGTGGCCTGATTGCCACCTGATCAGCAGGAGAGTTTGAACTGGAGTCCCTCCACTTGAGCCAAAAAGCTACATGTTCTCGCGGGGGCCGTAAGAGACTCCTGACCATTCAGGATCAGGCACATGGGAGGACAGGTAGCACCCACTGATCAGCGGTTACACAGAATCATAGCTAACACTGAGGGGTCCCTTGTGGGGTCCCTGACACTTGCAGTGCTTTCCACTCTGTTTGCACAGGAGCAAATGACTCTGCAAGGAGCAGCCCTGTGGGAAAAGTCAGGCCCCGGTTCTTGCATCCTCAGATTCTCCTCATTTGTGGGCCACTTGCTGCCTGGTATTCTTCTGGCATTTTCACTCAGCAGAACTTGCAAGCGAATTCTCAGAGGACGTTGGCTAAAAGCAAAACTGCCAGAAGGGCGTTCAAATTGTTAACTGCTTTAACGATCAACATTGTTTAAATACAAAGGGTTACAAAACAACACTTACCATCTCTGTCCCACTGGGAGGAACCAAAAGCTCCTTCCAGAATAGCCTGTTTTGCCCAACCTCCACTGGTTGATACCCTTTAATTATGTTTTTTTTGTTTGTCTGTTTGTTTGTTTTTAATCAGTGAAGAATGTTGTTTAAACCCAAGAGAGCAAGCTCTAGGGCACAGAGGGGTTAAAAGTGAGGCCAGAAGACTTCATGTGCTATACACTTTTTGCTGTTATCTTCCTTCCCCACTAGAAGCTTAACTCTAAAGCCTGCCCAGAGAGGATGTGGAATTCTAGCCAAGATTTCCAAAACCAGAAGCCTGAAGCTACACCTAAGTCAAGTACATGAATTCTCAAGGGTGCCCCCAAAGACCTGACACTGAGGCCAGAACTTCAAGAGAGCTCAAATGCTCCTGAGGGCCCCAAATGGGGCTCTCAGATTTTCAAAAAGTACTGGAAGTTTCCTCCAGCTGCTCAGCAACCTAGAAATCAGGCCAGCTGTTTTAAGAGCTTAGGGTTGGGTTCCTGTCGTAAAAAACTTTGCCTGTAAACACTATCCTTAGTTGTAGGCATCCTTCAGTCTGCATAGACTGTGGATCGCACCCTTTAAAGTTTCAGTTGAGGACTTCATTTACAGCGTCTATTGTGAGTATGAAGACCCACACGAGAGTGACAGTCCTTGCTGCATCTCTTGCAGATGTGGTGGGTGTCTGGCAAGTCCTTATTGTGCTTTCTGTGCGCTCGCTTCTCCTCTGCTAGCTGTCTGATCCTCATCTCGCCCTTCTGAAGGCCCTTGTGTAACCCCCGCCTCCATCTGCCGCGGTCGTCTGCTAGTTCTTCCCAGTTGTCCAGCTCGATGTCTACCTCTCTGAGGTCTCTCTTGCAGACATCTTTGTAACGCAACTGGGGGCGTCCGGGAGGTCTTTTGCCAGAGGCTAGCTCACCATACAGCATGTCTTTTGGAATCCTTCCTTCGTTCATCCTGTGGACGTGGCCAAGCCAGCGGAGTCGACACTGCCCAAGGAGGGTGTGCACAGCTGGGATTCCAGCTTGCTCGAGGACGGCGGTGTTGGTCACTCTGTCCTTCCATGATATTCCAAGGATGCGGCTGAGGCAGCGCAAGTGGAAGACGTTCAGCCTCTTTTTCTGGTGGGCATAGAGGGTCCAAGTCTCGCTGCCATAAAGGAGGGTGCTGAGGATGCAGGCTCTGTAGACTTGCGTTTTGGTGTGAGTGTACAGCTTGTTGTTATTCCACACTCTCTTGCTGAGTCTGGACAGAGTTGTGGCTGCTTTTCCGATCCTCCTATTTCGCTCAGTGTCCAACGACATGGTGTCAGTGATGGTGGACCCGAGGTAAACAAACTCGTGGACGACCTCTAACGTAGAGTTGTCAATGCTGATTGATGGGGATTCAGCAACATCCTGACCGAGTACATTCGTCTTCTTTAGGCTGATGGTAAGCCCAAAGTCCTTGCACGCTTTGGAGAACTGATCCAGCAGTTTTTGAAGCTGGTCTTCTGTGTGAGACACTACAGCAGCATCGTCTGTGAACAGCATGTCTCTGATGAGGACTTCTCGCACCTTAGACTTAGCTTTCAGCCTTGCAAGGTTAAACAGTTTCCCATCAGATCTTGTGTGCAGCAAGATGCCCTCTGTTGAAGATCCAAAGGCATGCTTCAGGAGCAGTGCGAAGAAGATCCCGAACAATGTCGGAGCAAGCACGCATCCTTGTTTGACACCGCTCCCGATTCTGAAAGCATCCGATAATGCGCCGTCATATTGGATGGTTCCTCTCATGTTTTCGTGGAACAACTGGATCATCTTGAGTAGCCGTGGAGGACAGCCTATCTTGTGCCGCGGACACACTCCTGGAACCCCTGCATGAGCTACTGTGCCTGTGCTGGAAAGAGGGTGAGGTTCCACAGGATATGCGTGACGCTAACATTGTAACATTGTATAAGAACAAAGGAGACAGAAGCGACTGCAACAACTACCGTGGAATCTCCCTCTTAAGCGTCACTGGTAAACTGTTCGCTCGCGTCATCCTTGGCAGACTCCAGAAGATTGCTGAGAGGGTGTACCCCAAATCGCGGTGCGGATTCCGCGCAGAGAGGTCTACCATTGACATGGTCTTCTCTCTAAGGCAGATGCAGGAGAAGTGCAGGGAGCAGAGAAAGCCACTCTACATAGCCTTCATCGACTTGACCAAGGCTTTTGACTTGGTCAGCAGGCATGGTCTGTTCAAACTGCTCCACAAGATAGGCTGTCCTATCCTTAGTAAGAAGGATGGAATTTCACTTTTTCTTAATCAGTGACAACAGATAAGTATAACTTGTTTAAGATCATATAAATTTTGATAGCCAGCACAGCACACTAATATGTGTGCTAATAGGATCAGTGAGGATAGCAACATCCCACCCTCTCCAGCTGTGGTTAAGGTGGGTTATGCTGTACCACATATCTCATGGGTTTCAATTCACCTAGAACGAAATTCAACCACCTTGCATAGGGCCAGTATAAGGCGTGCCTAACCTGTGTGTGGGGCTGGAAGACAAGGGAGACGGTCTGGAATCACACTAGACACGGTGTTATAGACATCTCCAAAGCCATCTCACAGGCATCACGTGGGTCAGTCCATCAACAGATTTTTTTTAACAATTATTTACTGCAGATCTACTGTGCAACAACATAGGCTGGGCTTTTCTAAGAGGTGTAAAGGAGTTTGATGCTCTGCAAATTCATTGATACCTGTGGGTATCCACAGCCACAGATGTGGGGCATCGAAGTCGTTGATACCCGTGGGTACCCACAGCCGCAGATGTGGATGCAGACATCCGCGGCTCATTTTTGCAGATACACATGTTGTGCCTAGAGCTGTGGTGTCCAATACACTCCCCGTTCTCCACGTGTGGCAAACAGGACACCGCTGTGTGGCAAAGTGCAGCGCGTCAGAGCCACACACGTGGAGCACCATGTGCCCACTCTGCGCACACGCCCCACAGGTTGGTGGAGAAGTGCGTGGCAGCAGCAGAGGAGGCAGCTCCTGCAGCTCTTTCCCCAGAGCAGCTCCTGCGGTTCTAGATGCAAGCCATGTGGCTCCTTCAGCCCCAGTGCAGCTGCGCCATCCTGTGGCTCCAGCGCAGCTCCTGCAGCCCAGTGCAGCCCTGGTGACTGCAGCCCAGCATGGCCCCAAGGCTTGGCATGGCGCCCACGGCCCCAGAGGCCACATCCCAGAGAAGTGTGGCTCCTGTGACCCCAGAGGCCCCAGCTCCAGTGGTGGCGGCTCTGGTGAGTCAGTGGAAGATACAGTTACAGCAGGGATGGGGTGAGGTGGACCGGGGGTGCCGTGCTCTGGGGGCGGGGGAGGACACTGTTAGTGCGGAGGGGGGCTGTGGCAAGTATGGAAGCATGACGGGCACAAGAATTACTGTTGGAGACCACTGATCTGGAGCCCTTTGCACCCAGGGATACCCTCTTTCCTAGACATCATTATGGACACCCGCAGCTCATTTGGCAGATAGAAATTTTGTGTTCATGCAGAGCTCTGGAATTTGTTTTCTTTACTGCCTTAAGGGGGAAAAAAAAAAAAACCAAACCCTTAGTTCTAGAAAATAACACCACCTTCACACAGATTATGCAGGCAAAGCCCCCGAGAACTCCACCAACTCCCTCCACGTCTATCTTACCATGCGCTGCTGGTGCTAAGAGCATTGTGAAGAGCAGAAGCTGTGATGACCACATGACTGTGGAATATAACTTGAAGGTACCACGGCAATTAGCGCTCCCAAATAAACGAAGTAAGTGTCCTCCTGTCCCCTCGTCCAGCGCTCCTCCACTAGGTCTTCAAATACATCCAAAAGGGACGGGTGAAAGCCAACCAAAAGTAACAATCAAACTTAAAAAAAAAAATCCCACAACCGATATCCAGAATTGAGACCTACAGACAAAAGAGAAAAGCGAGGTCAGTAACAAAAATACATGATGGCAAAAAAGGCATACAGCAATGGGAACAGCCAACGTAATGAAAACAGGGGCTCCTTAACACAGTGGTTCTTGGATGTACCGACATTTCCAAAGACTTAGACTGAGAAGTGACGGAAAAGACTTCAACTACATACAGAGACAATAATTTCCAAAGGAGTCCACACCTCCATTTGAGATACCGAAAGTGTCTGCAAATGACAAGGGATGGGAAACACACCCCTCAGAGGCCTTTGTTAGCTGTTTGGAGGGATCCCAATGTACTTCTGTGGAACACTTACATCCCTCTTACTCTTTCAAAACAGGGCTTCAATGGAGGGAGGTGGTGGCCAGACCTCTTGTCAGCTGCCCCATCCCCAGAGTAGCCCTAGAAGGCACTGTGAATCAGCCAGCTCCTGGAGGCACCATGTCCTCTCTGCTCTTGCTGTTACTCCAGGTAGGTAGAAACTTCCTGCTGGCCCACAGCAGCAAATCGGAACTGGCCCAAGGCTACCTCAGCTTGGCAATAGGGGTAAGAAGCCCTCACTAGGAACAAGGGGACCTCTGACTTCCCCTTACTCTCCTGTGCTGACACTCCAGCCCAGCTGCCACCCATGCACGTCAGCCCGAGCTGCATGCCCCATTGGAGCAGCTCTGCACAGGGTCCCAGCTGTACCCCTGCACATACAACACAGGCCTCCTTTGGGCTTGCAAATGCTTCTTTGTGGGGGGTCTATTTCTCCTTGTGAAAGAAGTCAAAGGGACAGCCCTGGCCACCGGCATTCTCTGTACAGTCATGCCCCATACAGGCAGGGCCAGCACAAGCTTCTGCTGGCATTCCCACACAGCGCCGCGAGGCCTCGCTTTTGCAACTGCCCCCAGCGGGACCTCTCCAGTGTAACCTGCATCCTGCGCCTGGCCTGTGTCAGCCTGGGCGAAGGGGCTGTTTTCTTGCTGTGGCCACACACCCCAGAAAGTGAGTCAGTACAACGGTGCTGGGCTTGTGTCACATACATTAGAAGCTGCCTTGGGATCTTCCACTCAGGTCTCCAGGACAAACATCAGCTGGGATCGGCACTGGGTCCCTGACTCCAAACCTGGCCAGGATTTGACCCAGTGGCTATGACATAGAAGGCTCCAAAACCCCTGTCACAACACCATCCAGCCCCTCCCTCAACCAGTATTAGTTCAGCCCCACAACTCTTCACAGGGGGACCTAATCAAATGGTTTTCTCTGCCCTACATTCTTACAGGGAAGTGTAGGTAAATGGGAATCAGCATGTTTGCATGGAAACAGACCCTTTAATTAAAGGAAGGAGCCCAACCAGTCATCATGTTTTGTCCTCGAAGAGGAAGACTGAAGGATACAGCAAACCAGTTGAACCTTGAAGGAAACAACAACTGCAGAGGAAATTACACCATTATTTTAAGCTTAACTTGCTTGTTGATTTTAGTGGCAATTTCTGCTTAAAAGCGTTTTGTAAAATCTGAAGAACTGTACCACATATTTGCAGCTTTGCTTTGAAGCCCCAAGGCTTTGTAGCCAGCTGGGCTGGCAGCCACTGTGGGCCCTGGGCCAAGGGCAGGAAGGGAGGGGCCTGGGACAGTCAGCCCTCAGCACTGCTCAAACCATAGCACTGGACTCCTCCGCCCTCCCTCACAGCAGTGCTGGTGCAGCACTTCAAAGGGGCCTGGAGCACCAGCCGCCACCATGGCCAAAGAAATGCCGAGCCCCCCTGGACAACTACCCCCTTTGTCCCCCATCTTTGCCTCCCCCCCGCCCCACTGTCGGCGGGCCTGTTTGTAGCCGTCACTGCACTGGCTCAAATAAAAATCTCTCCAAAATCTGTAATCAGAGCAGACTATCCTTCTCTGAACAATGTTTGCTGGTTCGGTTCCTACAGAAAGCCCGGTGTGAGCCAGAAAGCATATGAAAAAGCTCATTGCATCTCACTGTTATCTGGGTATATTTCTGAACCTTGGACATAACAATGCCCCCTTTGTTTTGCCCTTCAGTCCTTGCTAAATCAAACACCACATTGTTCTGATCCTTACTCTGCATAGCCAAGTATCAGTGCTTCCAACAAAAAAATATTGTCTTGTATCAGGGTTTAGTCTGAGCTACCCTCACCCCCCACCCGCCCGCTGTCTTTTACTCACTCAGCTGAATGGTGTCATTTGTTTTTCAAAGCTTTCACTCACATTTGCAGCTGGATGACTGGGAGACCAAGGTAGTCAAGAGACTCATTAAGGTTACTTGGCTAGTGATGATCTCTGTTCAGATCAGAGCTCAGCATCATGCAAGTGTTCAGGGCTTTGCTTTTCTAGCCACTAGTCATCACGTGCATTTACAGTATTCTGAGCCTGATTTCAAAAATGGAACAAAACAACTGAATATTTTAAATAACATATGCTAAACGCAAGGTAGATTGGTAAGTTAAAAAAGCAGTTGTTACTGGTCAAGCCTTTGGGGCGACAGGAGGGCTTAGAGGGACACACACAGAAAATAATTACAGGACGCAAAGAGTTTGGAAAAATAAAATAAACTCTATCTTTTGGGTTCTCTGGGGGTGATATTTGGCAAAAGACCAGGAGGGCAGCTATGAACTTGCCAGCTTAGAACATGAGCCATTTATTGAGGGCAAGCAGGGGACCTACCTCCAATGTAAATTCTAAGTTACATCTGACGTATGGGAAAATGGATTTGAACCCTTTAGCAAAGGCACACTGCATTAATTTACAAGGAGTCTCTGCTGAACACTGACCTTTCTGGCTGCAGTGATGCCATCAACACCACATCCTGATGTCCTGTCAAGCACTGTGCTAAAGTGATTTACACACGAGGAGCTACTAAAGCACAACTCACCAAAACAGAAATGACAGGAAAGCAGAAAGCCAAAGGAAACTACGGCATTAGGAACTAGAATTGTACTGCACAATACTTATCAAGATGATTGCTCTTTAAAAGGGCATTATGGATATACTGATGGATACAACACCTAACAAGTCTACTCTTCAGTGCTTTATGTCAGCCAGAACACAAAGGAGTCCCTGTGTTAGTTTAATGAGGTTAGTCTAAGGGAAGAATAAAGAATAAGGAAATTGACAAGATCTAGTCAATGCCTAGATGTGCTGAATTCAAAGTGAAACTACAGCAACACAAATAAAACACGTTCAAACTAAACTGAGTTACCGCATGTGTCAATGCCTTGGACCGTGGATGATGATTTATGCTGGCGTAGACTGAGTGTGCAACACCAGCACTCTGTTTTGGCATTGTTGCACAACCAGACAGGCATTCCCAGTGCACATGGGGGTAAAAGAACACACAAAGTACAAGAATGGAGCCCACTATCAATCAACAAAATTGATGAGAAAAATGAATTAAATAACCAATTTCAGGCAGATGTGATTGTTACTCCTGTAAGTGTGCATGCTATAATTTAATAACTATGGAAAAAACATGCTTTACAGCTTTGGAAGGACATAACAGTAATTTGATTTGTTAAGTTTTTTTCTTTAATTCTTCACTAGCACTAAAGTTAGCCAGACAGACACTCCCTTGTCTTATAGTTTTAAACAAACAAAGCATCACAGCTTTGTATTCTTTACTAGAAAAACAGTCCAGCATCTCTTATGTCTTTCATAAAAGTTACTTATTCAGTGAGAAATAAGCTGAATGTTTCATGTAGATATTGATTAAATTCACTGTTTGCAAGAGAAAATGCCTGAAAGTAATTAACCCTTTGATGCTTGTGATTAAGGGAAAATCTAGAGCCAGGGTGAATGGAAGTTTCCAGTCTCAACACCTGTCATTTAACAAGAACTGTTTCAGGAATATTTTTCATAATTTCACTCATCGTAGGGGAGAGATGGGATGGGTAACACCAACAAACAGAAAATAAACCTCTGGAGGAAAAAAAAACCTGAAACTAACTACAATATTAAAGTAGAGTAAAAAGACCAGATCAAGTTAATGTTCAAAAAACATGTTACCAGTCTTAGATTGTTAAAAACAGAAAGAGCAGAAAATATTGACATAAGATTGTTATTTTCCCCTTCTTTTTACATGTTTTGTTCCTTTCTTACAGCTCCAACAATGAAAAGAAAGTTTCTCTTCACTGCCCCAGCCCCTCCCCAGCAATCAGTGTCAAATCATTTTCAGTTTCACGCTTCCCTACACTAACACTACACTGCAATATACAGTTTGTACATGCTACAGGGAGACAGTTATTTCTTTAAAACTCTTTCCACTGACATTATTAACAAGCATTTCTGAGGTTTTGTAAAAGCAGACTTGTCTGAAAACTTCAATTTGGTGGTGAGTTTGATCAAGTTTCACTCCAAACCACACGCAAGAAAATTCAGTCTTCACCTTGTCTCTGTTTTCCAACAGAAAAAAAAAAAATCAGAATTTGAAATATTATCACCTGCTCAACTAGACAGATCCTCTTTTCTAATGTGGATCCCAGTGCCAGTCCCTCAGGCCTGTAAGCACAAGAGTTCATAGAATCACAGAATCACAGACTCCTAGGGCTGGAAGGGACCTCAGGAGGTCATCTAGTCCAGCCCCCTGCTTAAAGCAGGATCAGCCCCCACTAAGTCATCCCAGCCAAGACCTTGTCCAGCTGGGACTTGAAAACCTCAAGGGATGGAGAATCCACCACCTCTCTAGGTAACACATTCCAATGCTTCACACCCTCCTGGTGAAGTAGTTTTTCCTAATATCTAATCTACACCTCTCCCTCTTCAACTTCAGACCATTACTCCTTGTTCTGCCATCTGACACCACTGAGAACAGTTTCTCACCCTCCTCTTTAGAGCTCCCCTTCAGGAAGCTGAAGGCTGCTATTAAATCACCTCTAAGTCTTCTCTTCTGTAAACTAAACAAGCTCAAATCCCTCAGCCTATCCTCATAGGTCTTGTGTTCCAGACCCTTAATCATTTTTGTTGCCCTCTGCTGAACCTGCTCCAGCACATCCACATCCTTTTTATACTGGGGGACCCAAAACTGGATACAATACTGAAGATGTGGCCTCACTAGTGCACAATAGAGGAGAATAGCTACTTCTCTAGATCTGCTCAAAATGCTCCTCCTAATGCACCCCAGTATGCCGTTAGCCTTCTTGGCTACAAGGGCACACTGTTTACTCATATCCAGCCTTTCATCCACCATAACCCCTAGGTCCCTTTCCATTGTACTGCTGCTGAGCCAGTCGGTCCCCAGCCTGTAACAATGCTTGGGATTCTTCCTTCCACCCCAGGTGCAAGACTCTACACTTCTTGTTGAACCGCATCAGATTTCTTTTGGTCCAGTCCTCCAATTTATCCAGGTCACTCTGGATTCTCTCTCTACCCTCCAACGTATCTACCTCTCCCCCTAGTTTTGTGTCATCCACAAACTTGCTGAGGGTGCAATCCAGTTGACCGCTTACCCCTTTCATTATGCGCACACCAACCTACAGGAGAGTTGGGACTGCTCCAAACTTTGTATGCTGCAGGAACACAGTTTAAAACAGCTGTGGGTTTCCCTAATGTCCTCTCACTTCAACAGCTGAACGTCAACGTGATCACTGATACTTTTGCTGGCCTGAGGAAGTGTCCACATGGGGTGTTACTGCATGACAAGCTATCAGCAACCCCCAGCATGTGAGCCAATTTTCACTGGCATGCGAGGCAGGACCTAGCACCACCCCTCCTCCCTCATGCTGCCAGGAGCGTGCTGAAAGCCATGTTGCCTAAACGGGAAAGTGCTGTATCTTAATTTATTAATGAAGCTGTTGAAGTAGGACCATTAGTGACTTTACAAAGTATCACAGAAGTTGACCCATACCTGGAGGCCAAAACGTCAAATGTTGGCACTCTGCCTTGGAAAGGTTGCTGACCCCAAGTGAGGGGGATGTACATTTACATCCTGGCTTACAGCACACTAAAGCCACATGCAGACGAGCTCCAATTATCCATTACGCATTCACACCTACATCTCTAAATAGGAAGGAGTAAATGTTGGCTGGAGTAGCCCAAGACATCCTCCAATGAATTACCAATCATTGCAAACGTTTGGGAGCCATTCATCTATTACACGGTCTGTTAAGTTAAATACATTACATCCATCCCATTGCTCCTCCTCTACATATTATGCAGCTTCTCTTGATGTGTATTTGAAAGGTATATAGTAATCAAAAATGGTGACAATGTCTAATAAATACCAATTTTTCACAGATTCGAAAATACCACTACAAAGCCATTAACATTCCCCTGCAGTAAGTAGCTCAAACTGCTCCAAACTGTAGTTGAATCCACTATATTTGCATTAACCACCTGTTTAACTTACAATTTAAAATGACAATGACTCCTTTAGATTTAGAAATTGGCTTACAGCAAAGCAATGCACAAGGTCACGCTCAAATGTTAAGAGTTAATTCATTTCAGATTTAGTAAGCCCTTGACAAGCAAACACAAATGCAGCCCAGCCAACTCTACAGGTTTTTCTGCACAGAGGCTATATGTAGCCTTTTGGCTCTTTCTTAAGGTCAAAAGGGGAATTTAAGCAATCCAGTTTGTTTATTCCTTCAATCCAGGTTCACGGCTTGGAGATGGGTAGTTTCATATAACATCAGAAATTGGTCTGTGTTTTGGTTCTAAGTCTATGTTTAATTCCCAGCTTGGGCAGACACATGTGCATGAGCTCTGCCCACAAGAATCAGCCGTGTAGCTCACCAGCTTGGTCTAGCTGCCCAAGTATGCAACCAAAAGTTTGGATGGGATTGTACCAGCTGCTGTGGCCACTGCTGGGTGCCAGGCTACACAGAGTTAACACTTTGTAGGAGGTACTGTTGGGGAAAAGGGGGAGAGGCACAAGGTGGAAATGATTTTGACTTTCCCAGGCACGATCCTAAGATACAATATCCAGGTTTTCTACCAAAACAAACAGGCAGTCCAGTAGCACTTTAAAGACTAACAGAATAATTTATTAGGTGGTGAGCTTTCATGGGACAGACCCACTTCTTCAGACCACAGCCATACCAGAGCAGACTCAACATTTAAGGCGCAGAAAACCAAAATTTTTATCAAGGTTGACAAATCAGAAAAAGTGTAATCAAGGTGAACAACTCAGAAGAGCAGAGGGGCAGTGGTGGCGGGGGGGGGGGGGGGGGGGCGCAGGAGTCAAGAGTCAGATAAAGCAAAGTATGTAAGAGAGTCCTTATAAAGGGCCAGGTAATTGCCATCCCAGTTCAAACCATGTGTTAATGTGCTGAATTTGAATGTGAAAGAGAGTTCTGCACTCTCTCTCTCTGCCTGCCTTCTCTGGACTGCCTTTTTGTTTTGATAGACTATAGATTAACATGGCTCTCTCTCTTTTTCTATTTAGGTTTTCTAGAAATAACCATATGAAATGCATTAGCAGTGGCTGGACATTCTCTATTTTCTTTTGATATTTTGGAGGTTCAACTAATAGCTAAACTAGATACGGTACTGCCAGTTACCTTTCACTCCACATCTTCTTGCAACTTTACTTCAAGCAAACTAGGAACAATATGGTGAGGAATTTTTTTCAAAATACTGACAGGATCTGTATATAATATAGGGCACCAAGGGAAGAATCCAGCCTTTCCATAAACATGTACAACTGTCCAGTCTCATTTCTGCGTAATATGGAATGGTGTTCTAAACTAGTTTATGTATCAGATTATAGATATGATCTCTTTGGAGATTTATCTCTGAGTCAAACATATCACATTTCTACAATCCATCTAGTTGTAGTTTCTCTACCATTACACCAAAGCTTCCAAATCTCATGATTGTACCGAAAATCTCACAATACTGGATATTTCACTGGAATTCTGAGATTCTTAACCTCCTTTAAAAAAAAAAAAAAAAGTTCTAGATTTCATGCTTACAAGGAAAAGCCAGAAAATGTGACCCAAATGTAACCTAGAGTGAGCCCAAGAAACAGAAGGCAAATAATATGCAATCCAAAATGTATGTTTGTTTTTCAATCTCATGACTTTTAGGGCTATCAACTAGTTACAGTTAATTCAAGAGAGTAACTCAAAATAAATGAATGCAATTAAAAATAATATAGATTAATATATGTTTTTAATCACACAGGTAAATAAAAATAATAAAATACCAATTTAAATTTATTATAAATATTTTGGAAGTTTCTTCTACATGTTTGATACATCTTGTTCTCAATGACGACACAGAATAGTGTACCATGCTCATTTTATATTACTTAATTGTCCTAGTCCCCTCTTATTTTATGCCATTGTAAAAAAGATAAACAAAATAAACATTTTCAATTCACGCCATATAAGTACTGCAGTGCAATCTCTATTATGAAAGTGCAACTTACAAATGTAGACAATCTTTCCTCTTTTACATAAGTACACTCAAAAACAAAACATATGAAAACTTTGGAGCCTAAGAGTCTACTCAGTCTTACTTCTTGTTCAGTCAGTCACTAAGACAAATAAGTTTCCTTATGTTTATGGGAGAAAATGCTTCACCCCCTACTTAGTTACAATATAACCTGAAAGTGAGAAAAGGTGTTTGCATGGCACTGGACTAGCCTGTACATTTGCATATTTATATGTTGAATATGCTAAACTTTTTATTTGTCCCTTTGTGCTTTGACTTGTACACTGCACTATTTTTTGTTTATCTTTTTCACAGTGCTATTATTTGTAGTAAGAACAATAACATAACAAGTATCCTACACCATAGAGTAGAACAATATCCAGGAATAGGTATAATGTATTTCAACTGCTTTTCTATTATTGGTTAATAGTGCAATTCAAACTGTGATTAATTACAATATGCTTTTATCATTTGACAGACCCACTTTTAAGCCAACCTCATGAATCCTTCGGGTCTGGCAATTGAAGTACCTGGGGGGTGGCAATGCTGCTTATTGGCATGTGAATGTAAAGCATCCCTTACAATTATTTTGTGAAATACTAACTATACTTGCTGTAATTATGCACGCACACGCACACATCCACAGAAAGATTTGCTCAGACAGTGCCATTCAGACCTCCATTTGCTAGCATGTCAATCTCTCCCCTCTCCCAGGTCCAGTTCGTACATCCTGTCATGTCGGAGTTATAATTGTAATATCACAAAGTCTGCATTTTGCCTTGCCTTCAGTTCAGAAAGAGACTCCACAGGCATAAGTATGCTAAGGAAAATTATGGGGAACAAATGGAAGATCAAATCACTGCCTTCAAGTTTGACAGGTTGAAAAATGTCTACAACTAAATACCTTCAGACTTGCTGATTAAAAAGGATGGCATAAGATTGTGCCCCTCACCTCATCTGCCCAGGGCTGCCAGCCAGGTGCCATGAGGGAGGCCTGTGGCACAACTCTTTTCAGAGCTATTTCTTGCCCAAAGAACAGAAGGACAAAGGAGGCCTGAATGAAACTTCTGTGATTGACCTTTTCCAGGCATAATATGAGAGAGACGGCAAAGGAATGGGGGCTCTTACTGAACCAGCACCCTGCCCCACATGACACGCGTGGCCAGACACACACGCTCTTAGTATAATAAGGTTAAATAAACCAAAATAGAACAAATGAATAGCTGAGGGTGGCAGGCAATCTGAACCTCCCTCAGTGTGTCCTTCAGCCACTGCAGTCTAGCTAATCATCGGACTCCGGGGTCAAGGGCTCTAGCCCTCAGACAGACAGTAACAGGTGCGTGGCAATCATTTAAATATAATGGCACTCACCCTAGCTCAAACATTATCTTTAATTCTGCATTTCCTCACCCTCAGGCGTGGCCTCAGTTCAGACTTGTCTAATTATTCTATTCCTCCACTCAATCCCTTCATTCATTCGTTATTTGTTTCTCTGTCATAGGACCTGACTGAACTGTTACACTGGCCTCTTACATACAAAAAGACGCCTGTCACATCAGTGCATTTTTGAGCTCTGATCATAGACATTATTTCCTTCTCAGATGGGCGACAAGAAACTCAGACATTGCTTTCTTCAAACCAAGAGAATGTAAATGTCTCTGTTCTTTATGTTGCTGCTTTGTAATGAAGATATAGTTTAACCAAGATGAATTGATTTTGCTTTAAAAATACTGACTGAGTAATGATAAAACAATTTTAAACTAGTGAAAAGGGGTGTGTTTGTGAGTGCACTACTATCTGTATATAAACTTTTTGGCCAAAGAGGAGTGAACCAGATTCCATGTGAGTAACATATTTTAAGGAGAAAGTTTCAAAGAAAAAGGTAAGTTTGATTGTCTTTCCAATCTGTTGTGATGTAATAAATGCCTATTAATGTTTAGTAGCAAATTGGGTTTTAATGATCATTGCTATTTTTGGCTGGAAGGTGACATGTAGTTTAAATCTGAAACAGATTTATGTTTTACAGCAGGATGATTTTCTTGCAAACTCTCCTTGAGTTAACCTCTTCACACCCCACAAGACATTTAATATAACTTTACTTCTAATAGACTGCAAGCCAAGAGGACCATATTTGCTATCAGTGATGTTTTCAGCAAGAAATAAAATCAATGAGGTCTACGCTGAAGATAAGTATAAGTGATTACTTAAGTGTAACTGGCTTGAAAATCATTAGGAGGGTTATATTATTCAACCAAATGATACAAATTAAGAAGTAGTATTGATGGGAATCAAACAAGAAGCATTCCTGACCTTGCCTGGCTGAGGAAATCTTATCAGCTCTTTTATAAACATTCTCGAAAACCAGAGATTTATAAACAAGATTTAGACATCTGCATTCCCTTCTTAACACATGCAGCCCAGGCGAACGTGCATATGAGAAGGATGACTCCTTGACACATGGTCCCCAAAGTCAGTGGACCAGCCCAAGAGAAGGGCAGGTGTGGGAGGGAAGGGAAGTAGTGAGAAAAACAAACAAAGGTGTTTTGCTGCAACCTGATTGGGAGGAGCAGCTGAGTAAAGCCACATTCCTACAACATTACCAAAAGAGAAGGGCAGTAAGGCAGAAAGAAATTGCTGGGTTGGGGAAAAAAATGGAGACAGATAACTATTAAATCTAAATGTTAGATGTGATATTTCCACAAAACTAAATAAGCAGGAGTAATAAATGGGTCAAAGATGGCTACTACACATGCAGCCCCCTAAAGCAAAAGCTAGTGTGGTACCAACAAAAAGGCTATTGTCCACACCACACACATTATGACACTATGTTCCTCATGGTATAATTGAAATGATGCATTGTTCCTGTTCTCCTGGAAAAAGCAACTATCCACCTACCGTGTTTTTTATCTCTTCCCCCATGTAGATATGTTTGCATCCCAACACCGCCTAGAGGGCCCAGCCCAGCCCAAGGCTCCATGGTACTAGGTGCTGTCTGTGTCCACAACAAGAGAGAACAACGGTACCCAAAAGCTGACAAAAGATGGACAAATGGTGGGGGAGAGAGCCTGTGCCCCAGTTCTGCAGAACATGAAAAGAGGCTCCCAGAGATTAAGTCTCTGATTTTCAAACTTGGGAATCTAACTTGAGCCTTGGAAGTCACACACTCAAGTGCTCTGCTTTTTAGCTCCCAGTGGCTCAGCCCTATGGGAAACCAACCCATGTCTTTCACGACTGCAGTATGAGCTGAAAAGTCCAACTTCAGCCACTTTCGGCCTTCAGCGACTTCCTCAGACCTGCACAGGAACAGTCTGCACAAGTCTGGGTAAAAACTGAGTCCAGAACTAAATCCCTACTTGCACACACCATCACCGCTCTTCTCCTAGGGACGGATCTGTTCCCTTCACAGTTCTGGAAAGAAACCATGGCTGTAGTCAAAGAGACAGAGTGGGCAGGGTTCTTTCACCCTGGATCCCCATTACAAGCAGCGCAGTCCTTACAGCACACCAGTGGCACAGTAAACACCTGAAGCTTTGTTTGCACTGTGCTTCATCAGTGTTTCTTCCCCCCAGCATAAGGCTGTTCTCACCAGGCTTCTCCTGCTAGCAAGGCATAGGACTTACGGAAGCTGAGATATCACTTATCTGAGCTCTGCGGCTTCTCCAGTCCATCCTTCCGGGCTTCCTCCCATGCTATCTGCTTCTCTTTCTAGTGTTTCTAGCTTGTAATTAGACTATTACCTCATCAATGTACCTCCTGAGAGCGCCCCTCCAAAGGACAGTGGTTCCTCAGCCTCAGCTCCTCATACTGTGTTGCTCAGACCCAACAGCTATAACCAGCAATCGAGCTTCAGATTATTATTCCTCCAAAATTACCATGCCAGGGCTGATTTAGGCATTTGGAATAGGTGCCATACGAAGAAAAATTTTAAAAAACTGGGACTTTTCAACTTAAAATAGACTAAGTGGGGGAGGAATAAAATCATGGCTCTTGTGGGAAAAGCGAATAAGGAAAAGTTGTTTATTGTGTCCCCATAACATATGAAGTAGGGTCAACCAAAGGAAATAAATGGGTAGCACGTTTAAAACTAACAAAAGGAAGTTTTTCTTTATGTTAATGAATAATCGGCCTGTGGAACTCCTCGCCAGAGGGTGCTGTGAAGACCAAGACTTTAACAGGGTTCAAGAAAGAACTAGATAAATTCATGGGGGTTAGGTCCATCCGTGATGGGTAGGAATGGCGTCCCTAGCCACTGTCAGAGGCTGTAAATGGGTGACATATGAGGAATCACTAGATGATTCCCTGTCCTGTTCAATCCCTTTGGATCATCAGTCATTGGCCACTTTCAGAAGACAGGATACTAGGCTACATCGACCTTTGGTGGCAGGATGGATTCCTCAGTCTTTACTACACCACCTTCCTATTACCTTCAGTAGATCAGAGATCACAAGAAAATTTGTCTCAATGTGCAACCGCCTTTTTGAGCAACTTGTCTGAAGGACCAAGTCGGTGTCAGTTTCTTAGTTATTCTACAAGAATAATCCAGGAAAAGCCGATTGGTCACATGGTCTGATTGCAGCTAGTTCACCTTCTCTGCCATCATACCTTGCAAGTCTCGGGTACCTTTTATTTGGAAGAATGACAAAGCAGTTGACAGTCATAGGAACCACTCCCCCACAATTAAATAGCGGCCATTTGCTGGGTATAACAAGACAGACATTATGTAAAAGAACTATTACACTTTATAAAAAAAAAAAAAACTTAGCAAACAAAGTCCTGCTTTTACTACTCAAACTACAAGAGAGGAATCAGATACACAGAACTCATTAACCAACTGGAATTTACCCAGAAACCCTAGATTAAATCCCCTATGCTTGCAAAACATGAAATGGATTTTTAACAAACACAAGTTAGGGCTTTACAGTGAATGATTAACCCTCTAAAATCTGATTTTTAAAGCATCTTTTCCTTTAAAGAAAAAAAAACAACTAACCATTTTAAGCAAGTGTCCATTTCAAAGGGTACTATAACATTTCTAAACAATAAAATGTTCGGGTGGATGAAAGAATAAAATATAATTAATTCCTTGAGTGCCTTCTTGGAGACATTAATTGCTAGGACAATCAGGACAAGCATGCTTTTAACAAAGAGAACTGGTCTTGGGTGGTTGACTAAGGAATGTGACGTTCTTTCCCTATTTTTCATGCCTCACAGCCAGAATATGGGTATTAAGCAGCCAAGAGAAAATACACCTATTTTGAAATTAGCCAATCTAAGATGTGCTTGCTTGGATAAATCTCACATTAAACACATTCCTTAATGGCCCATTATAGAGTATCAGTCACTAAGAGATCCAGGGGGAATTGAACGCTGTTCCTACCAGGGGAGGTTATCTGAGGTGCCAAGCAGATGATGCAATATTTCTGCGCTAATATTGTAAAGAGAGAGACTTGGCAGAAGGCAAAACAAGTAAATTTTTCTTCCATACTTTTTACCTATGTAACTTCAGTATGAATTTTGAATAGTTCTGCTGACTGCTCATATGAAGAGAGCTGGACTGCCTGGACCCATGGGCCCCAAGATCATATTTTATTCTTCTGCTTCATGTTTTTTTTAAAGCAAGGTTGCAATTTTTTAAACCAAACTTTTCCAGTGTTGAATATCCAAAAATGTATATGTTAATAAAACCGTTACTCATTTTACTACGCTATACTCCTCACCCTTTACAAGTATTCTGGATAATGTGGTTCTCCAAAAACTAATTGTGTGCTTGCATTTGAGCACTGTGAGTTGTTCCACTGAAGTCAGTGGAATGAGTCAAATTTAGATTTTCAAAAGGAGCCCGTGGAAATTAGCCATCCATCTCCCTCTGAAATTCACAGTGCATGCGATTAAGCAGGTATGCAAGTCCTTACCCCTGATGTTACCCCCATTAGGATTTGCAACTGCAGTTCACAAAAGTGAAGGAAAATTTCAATCTTCTTTTAACTTTTTTTTCATAAAACAACATGACAATATTAACATAAACAAATACAGATATAAAAAGTCAAATTTCAAAACAGCAGACAGACATCTAATGCACAGATATTCAGGCTCTGGTAATAACACAAACTATTAGGATGAAATGAAGTGCACAGACAGATTAGCTCTTTAGAAGTTGTTCAGATATGTTGCCTTCAACTAATAGGACTTTTTTTCCCCCCAGATCTTCTGTCTCAATACATAAGTAACTCTACTAAACCATGTGGACTATTAGGAGGAAAACCAAGCTTCTGCTTTTATTTATAAGGCAGTAGCGTTGTCAACCAGAAGTAAAATGCCCCACTGGTCTGGAAAAGGAGGATTACTTTCCGATACTACGTTTGATTGTAGGTAAGTAGATCAGCATCAGTGTCACTCGTGCAGAAAGGCAATGTGTCTGCTGTGTGGAAGTGTCTGCTGATGTGTTTTGTAAGATAGTTCTGTAGCCAGTCTAGTAAAGAATAAAATTGCAAGGCACGTAGAAGAGCACGAATTGTTGGGCAAAAGTCAGCATGGTTTCTGCAGAGGGAAGTCGTGTCTAACTAATCTATTAGAATTCTTTGAAGGGGTTAATAAACATGCGGACAAGGGGCACCCAGTGGACATAATATACCTAGATTTCCAGAAAGCCTTTGACACGGTCCCACACCAAAGGCTTTTATGTAAATTAGGTGGTCATGGGATAGGAGGAAAGATCCTTTCATGGATCGGGAATTGGTTAAAAGACAGAAAACAAAGGGTGGGAATAAATGGTAAATTTTCACAATGGAGGAGGGTAACTAGTGGTGTTCCCCAGGGGTCAGTCCTGGGACCGATCCTGTTCAACTTGTTCATCAATGATCTAGAAAATGAGGTAAGCAGTGAGGTGGCAAAGTTTGCAGATGACACCAAGTTGTTCAGGACAGTCAAAACCAAAAGGGATTGTGAAGAACTACAAAAAGATCTCAGCAAACTGAGTGATTGGGCAGCAAAATGGCAAATGAAATTTAATGTGGGTAAGTGTAAGGTAATGCATGTTGGAAAAAATAACCCAAATTACACGTACTACATGATGGGGTCAAATTTAGCTACAACAGATCAGGAAAGGGATCTTGGAGTTATAGTGGATAGTTCTCTGAAGACATCCACGCAGTGTGCAGCGGCAGTTAGTAAGGCAAATAGGATGTTAGGAATTATTAAAAAAGGGATCGATAATAAGACAAAAGATATCATACTTCCCCTATATAAAACTATGGTACGCCCACATCTTGAGTACTGTGTGCAGATGTGGTCTCCTCACCTCAAAAAAGATATATTGGCATTAGAAAAGGTTCAGAAAAGGGCGACTAAGATGATTAGGGGCTTGGAACGGGTCCCATATGGGGAGAGGCTAGAGAGACTGGGACTTTTCAGTTTGGAAAAGAGGCGATTGAGGGGCGATATGATAGAGGTATATAAAATCATGAATGGTGTGGAGAAAGTGAATATAGAAAAATTATTTACCTTTTCCCATAATACAAGAACTAGGGGACACCAAATGAAATTGATGGGTAGTAGGTTCAAAACTAATAAAAGGAAATTTTTCTTCACACAGAGCACAGTCAACCTGTGGAACTCCTTGCCCGAGGAGGCTGTGAAGGCCAGGACTCTATTAGGGTTTAAAAAAGAGCTCGATAAATTTTTGCAGGTTAGGTCCATAAATGGCTATTAGCCAGGGATAAAGTATGGTGCCCTAGCCTTCAGAACAAGGGCAGGAGATGGATGGCAGGAGATAAATCACTTGATCATTGTCTTCTGTTCTCCTTCTCTGGGGCACCTGGCATTGGCCACCGTCGGCAGATGGGATGCTGGGCTGGATGGACCTTTGGTCTGACCCAGTATGGCCATTCTTATGTTCTTATGTTCTTAAATTTTATTCCACATACAGAACAGCTTTGCAAGATCCATGGGCGTGGGGAATCCCTTTCTATGGAGCCCAACCCAATATGCTCCTTTTGTTTTCCCCAGTGACCCTACAGGTGAGAATCTCAAAAGCATTCAGTACTGGCCGACCTCTGTTGCCGCTGATGTCAATGGCAAAACTCCACTGATCGATGAGTGGGGATAGGACAACAGTCAGTTTCTTTCACGAGCTAACCCTGACTATAGTGGGCATGAAGCTAAATTTCTGACTTTATGATCAAATCCTCCAAAGGAACAGTTATAAAAGTAACATTTTACCCAATAATCTGAGAAGTCATTCAGGACACACAATAAAAAGTAAGTGCTGTAAATGCCTGGAGCTTCTAGTTTTACAAAACAAAATGAAAAGGATTCGAATGTTTGTTAAAGCAATCCCTCCTCTCTCTGAACTCTTCCCCTCAGAACAGAACAGAGAATCACCTAGAGCGCTGGGCCTCCAACGTAACTGCAGCTGGCAAATTGTGCAGACAGCTAGGTTGTGTCACTGTTTCACACGTGGCTCCAGCCAGGAAGTGAGCAAATGAGAACACGGATAGACTGTGAGGGGAAAGCTACTGGATGGACCAGAGCCAACTGACAGCTAAAAATCTCACATCGGAGGCCTTTCACCCAACGCTTGCCTTACACATACAGCCCTCTCTCTCTCCAGCACAAGGGCACATGAAGAGAGCCCACACATGATAAACGAATTGAAGTAGTAGTGGTGTTTGGTTCAGGTAAAGGATATGGGACACCACTAGCCAATCTAAGTTTGCCAACAACAAAAGAAGGTGCCTAACATTCCTATCAGAAAGGTAGCAGTGTTAGTCTGTCTCTTCAAGAACAACAAGAAGTCCTGTGGCACCTTATAGGTTAACAGATATTTTAAGAGCTTTCTTGGGCAAGGACCCGCTTCGTTTTGTTTTGTTGTTGTTCAATCTCTCCCCCAGTCCAGGTGTCCACTACTGCCTTCCATACTTGGTGCCCCCTCTCCCCCAGCCATTATTTCTATTGAGCACACAGGATAACTGTAATTTCAGTTTGGTTATTCGGATCCACGGTTCTACTGTGCACGAATCAGGATGGCAAAAACCCAGCCAAAGACTGACTCCTAATTTGACACAACTAGCAGCAAGCTTTTATTCCTTGGACTCCAGGGCTGTGCTCAGCCTGTAGCTTGGATGACAAGTGCTTAGAAAATTGTAGTGATGTAGAGCCAATGTGCTGCATCTCAGCAGATCTTTGTCCAGGGCGGGGGACGGCAGCCCCAAGCTGGATTGTGGGGCCAGGATAGGAGAAAGCACATAGGGTCATCAATGTGTTGCCCGTATTTGAAGAAGGACTCCCACGGGCATTGCCTCCTGAGTCAACGATAAAATAAACAAACAAATAAATAAAACCCTCTGCCAGGAATGCACCCAAGCCATGAAGCAGAGGAGTGAAGGCTGGAGATAAATACAAATGCTTGCAGAGACTTGGACAGCTCTGCTTGACAAGCAGTTTTATACCAAGGGTGACTATTCATTTTTTTATCCACGAGAAGCTTTTCCCCATGCACCAGAACCTTTAGCTTTCTTCTCTCTTGTTATTTTTCCTTTTTCTCCTCAAAACGCATCTTCATTAGAATCAATCGGATCCATTCAAAAGGCAAAGCATTAGGTACTCCAAAGTACTTGTGGGAGGCAGAGGGATAAAATCAAGCCATCTGTGGCACTGCGCATGTTGGAGCAAAGGCACAAGAATCTCCCCATCTTTCCCGTCAGAGGCATGGCTAGGTATATCCTCTCCTGTCCACATGGTCTTGATGTTTACCGAGCCAGCTTCTCAATCCCCCCTGAGACTGCCCGCAAAATATCAGTCATTAGTCTCTTCCCTCCCAAGGGCAGGCTCCAAACCGTGCTGTGTATAAACCAAGCCAAGCCGGCCAAAGCAGGACAGGAGGAGCAGCTGAAATCACACCTCTGCAGCTAAGGGAGCAACCAGCTTTGTCTCCGCACTCAAGGCACGAGTTAGGTTTGGAGTGTGTGCTAGGGACTCACATTGCTGACCACCCCAGGGCGCTTGGGCTGGGCAAGGGCACAGGGTAATGCCATGAGCATGAGTCAGTTATCCTGGGAGGGAGGAGGAGGGGGAAGAAACAAGCCATCAGCCTTGACTAAACACAGTGACTTTGGGCCCTTGTGAGAGCAATGCTCATCACCCCGCTGGCTTCTTCCCAGGAGGTAACTAGGATCTAAGAGGAGACACAGAGGAACAGAGACATACACGTCACCCCTCTATGGCTGCCCACACCTACTCTCCTCACACAGTGCTACTGTCAGTGTCCTCCTGGGGAACATACAGAGACAGGCTCCATCTGCCGGGCTGTCCACCTGGCTCTAGGCCTCCCTTCAGAAGTGTCTTTCCTGGAGCTGAACTCCATGCCAGGAGGGAAGTGGGGAACATTCTGCTCTCTGCCACCAGCACCCTGCTTACTACAGACTCACGAAGCAATGCCCACACAGTGCTGTGTCACTATGGACCTTACATTCCATTCCCAAACTCAGCACCCCAAACCTAACACCCACTGCCCAGGGCCACCATTCCAACCCACATCACTGTTTCTTCCCATGATCCCAGCCCCATAAACCTTTGCACGCCAGGAAGGACTGGGGTCAGGGCAAGGAGCAGGAGATGGTTTTATGGGAGGAAGTGGAGAAAAGTTGAGGAACCTGAGGACAGAACCTCTAACACACTCTCCTGCCCAGAACCATTTTCACACTTAGTAAGTGACTGGGATTTGTCACGTGAAAGCACAACAAACTCAGTCACAAGGCCATTTTGCCATCAATGAAACAGCCACTTCTTGCTACCACATGACGTCACTCTTGCCCGTCTACTCAGAGGCAGAAAACTCACTTAGTGCAAACAGCTAAGAATGGGCCAAGGACCCTATTCTCGCCATCCCAACTAACTTCTGAGCTAATTGGGTAAAAGAGAAGAAAGAGGCAGACTGGTGTCCCATTAATGCCACTATCAAGCAGCACACAATTAAAGCACTTTTCTGTGTCAGGCTCCCTGCGTTACAAGGCTCTCTCGGCACATTATCCTCCACCAGCACTGGAACACACCCACTTGTGCTCCATTTTCAAGTAGGGTAGGGAGGCAATGGAAGTGTTCATGCACTGATCTTTCTGCATCTTCCCACATCATGTTCCAAGTGATGAAGGCTGTCTGAGCACTGAGAATATAACCTCCGTGCTGTCCACATGAGCATTCTACCCCCAAAACCTTGTGTCAGGAGTAACTGCTATTAAAGCTGTTATTACTGGTTTGATCTTTAAAAATGACTCCTAAATAACTAATGATCAGGAAGACTGGTGTGTCTTGCTCCCCAGCATACTTGACTACTGTTACTCATAAACGACCTAGCACCCTTACTTTTTTATCAGCTTCCCAGTCAGCAGCACAACTTTCTCCAATTTCAGAGGAAATATCACCCAGACTAGTTCACCCCATCGAATGAAGCCACTGTCACATGGATAGTTTCAGGGAATAACCATAACACACTAGAAGATTGTACTGAAATCAAGACTTCCTTACCACCAATTATATTTACTGTATGTCTCCAATGTGTGATTTAAATTGTAGTTTATAAAAAAATGAAGCAGCCACCCTTAAAGAGATTTTACTGTCCTTCTAACTAAGATATTAAACACAGTTGAGGGACAAATAGGGAACATCAAATACCCTGATCATGTTCCCTAGTTATCAAAAGCAAAATTGCAGTCTTTAAGGATGACCAGTGTAGCAAGAGCTCATCTGTACAAATCCAACAATTCCGTACACAGGGCTTGACAATTCCAAAGGGAATCCGTCTGAAAAATCACTGCCGATTGCAGACATATGAATTCTATCTCCTTGATATAAGGGAGGTCTGTGTTATAGTGATAGAGACAAGCAAAATCAATACTGTTCAGCACCAATAGTAACAAACGTGTAACCAAGGGAACTGTGATGTAAACGTCTACTCATTCTATAGCAGTTTTAACATATTCTTACGTCTAGAATGCACAATATTTCCACCTTATTTTCTCCAGCTTCTGAAAGAGTTTTCCCGTCTTATAAAACAAGACTGAAGTAGAGATGATCACCACTAATAGAAACTACTTTTAACAACACTGAAATCATGCATCACTCCGAAATTGCACAAAACCTCACCCAAACATTTCTGCTTGTCATACGTGTCAAAATATTGCACACTAAGAATAAATGAGGTTTTAATTGATTCTTCTACAGCATTATCAAGATGAAAACTTAATTATGACAACCTGAGATAACGGAATGAGGTGATGTTCACAATGTACCGGTATGTCCTGACTTTGATTGGCAGATAATTGTTCTGGAGAACAACATGGAAGTGCACACAAAACAAAATAGCAAAATGTGCCTTAAAAGACATTTAAATGACAGCATCCATACATTACACAGATACTAGTAATTAAGGTCTGATTTATTGAACTCTGCGAGATTTTTCTCCTGTTTACTAATGTAACCTTTGTATACCCAGCCAACAGAAAAATGCAACTCTGGCTTATCTCAGAGCAAGCTTTTAACTGCAAATGCCAAATAATTTAGTCCCCTAAGCTACTGGTGATAACCCTTATCTGCAAACTACCATACACATTCAGAACATATTAGATAGCTGGGACTGTAAATAATGGATAGGTTACTACATGAACCTGACAGGTCAGATTGTGATATATTTTAGGATCACACAAGAAGATGCCAATGAGCATTCACTGACCACCAAAGACCCCAGTAAGAACAAGTACACAAACAGAATCTCTCCAGTCCAGTACCCTCAGGACCTGACTGATGCTGAACCACAGAATCTTCTGAAACATGGGAGATCAATATTGTCCAGGATATCACCCACACTTCCACTGCTTACTGGGGTAAATTACAGCTAAATAACAGCACAGAACATAGACCCAGGACTGGTGGCTTTAAATGAACTTTATGGAATTGCAGAAAACTTGGCCACACCCTTGGTAAGTCATTGTCCAGCTAACTAAAAATCACACTGGACCACAGATGTTGCTAGACTGGAAAGCAATGGATTAGAGAGGTTCATCCTATAACATCCAGCCATTTTGCTCTTCTCATCTCCAGTGCAGTCAGCCATTCTTAAAAGTATTCTAGCCTCTGTACCACCATCTCCCGCACATCTCTGATGGATGTCTGTTTTGAAACCAAGGTTATGGCAAGAAAAGAGGTACTCTAGAAGCACATCGCTAAAATAATAAAGATCAGCTGCATAGTGACCAAGGTCAGAAAAGATTCACCAAAAAACCTTAGCACAGAATTGCAGAACCTGTTGGCTGATGTAAGCAGATTCTGTTACTTCCCAGCTACAAACATGAGTTCTAACACAAAGGACTAGAATGTGAAAGACGATTTGTAATTGTGTCCTGATTACATGGGGTAATACTTCAATTCTCCATGGACTTGGGCAGCAACTCGCAGCACTGCACCCCAGGTGCAGAATCCCACCATTAGGAGTTGGCTGGGTTTCACACTCAGATGGCCAAAAAGTTATTTTCTTTTCCTGAAGTCTTTTTCAGCTATTCAAGTATTGGCACTTTTTTTTTTTCAGATTGCTCAAAATTTTCCATTTCTTTTTTTTATTTAAAAATTTTGTTTAGTTAAAAAAAGTCACCATCAGCTGGAATCTGAATAAGATGTTTGTTTAATTTTTCCTTCTCCAACTTCTCCTTCCTCCTCTTCCTTTTCTAGAAATAAACAAATGAAATAAATAAATAAAAGCATGGTGGATTGGGATGGGACCAACGTGTTGTTTTCAGTAGTAACAGGGAGGCAGCCACGTTGTCAACAAAACAAAGCAGCAGAAATGTAGCACTTTAAAGACTAACAAATAAATCATTTTGTTTTGAGTACAGTGTGACCGGGTGCTGGGTCTTGGCAGCCGATCCAGCACTCTGATTACAGCAGCTTTCATAAACTGCTCTAGAAGGAGGCCTAATTCAGAAGAGCTGCCACTAGTTAGAATCACAGAACACCAGAACTGGAAGGGACCACAAGAGGTTATCAAGTACAATTCCCTGCCCTCTTGGCAGGACCAAACACCACCTAGATCATCCCTGACAGGTGTCTGTCTAACCTGCTCTTTCTCATAGTGGTAGAAGCAGACCTCCCAGCCTTGGGAGGTACCAAGACTTCTCTGATTCACCCACAGGGGGTGATTCCTTATCTAGTTAATAGATTGGGATGGGCTGAGATGAACCAAGAGACTAATTAAGCTATTACGCAGAAGGTAGAAAAGACCCATGAAAGAAGTACCAACAGAAAGCAGATCTTCCCTGGTGCTGGCCCAGAAGAGCCAATGGGTAGGTTACTGCAATCAAAAAGCTGGTGCTGTCCTAAAGTCTGTGGGGAACACATTGTGAAATGAACCACACAAAGTGCTTATCAGAAGAACAGCGTCAAGTTGCTTGGAACTTGAGAATCACAGGGCCATGATATGTCACAATACATTATGAAGAAAAGAAAGCCCTGGGATTTGGCCACTTTGGAGTGACACAAGGTCTGACGCTGGGCCTGTCTCCTCTCTTATCACATTGGCTTTAGACAAAACAAGAAGCAGTCAAGTAGCACTTTAAAGACTAGCAAAATAATTTATTAGGTGAGCTTTCGTGGGACAGACCCAAAGTGCGTCTGTCCCACGAAAGCTCATCTAATAACTTATTTTGCTAGTCTTTAAAGTGCTACTTGACTGTTTTTTGTTTCGATAGTATAAAAGACTAGCATGGCTCCCTCTCTGTGGCTTTAGACAAGTGCAACTGCATGGGAATCAATGGAGTTGCTCCAGTTTTACACCAGTGTGAGGGAGAGAAGAATCAGGGCTTCTGTGTTCTTGTATATGCGGTCAGAAGAAGTATTGAACATGCCTCAAAAATGATCACATCACACCTGCGCCTTTAGTCACAGGAAGGGCTGTGTTAGCACAACAACTAAAATAATGGTATGCAGAAGCCTTTTCACTCCAGGTTCAACATTTTAGGGGTGCCTGAGACTTGAATTCTGGAAGGATCCAAAGACACCTGCAGCTTCAGGGGAGTCTGTAATTTGGCAAGTATTTTTCACCCAGTAAAGATATAAGTTGTGGGTTGTATGAGTGTTCGTGAACACTGTGCAGACATCATTCATCATTAAAAAAAAGACACGAGTGTAACACTTGCTAACATTCTCTCTCACCGCCCCCCGCCCCAAATTCTAATATGAAAGATATCTTTTACAGGAACTGGTTTACCATTAACACTGTTCTATATGTGTACCAGGGAAGATGTAGAGCCACCGGGACTAAATGAGACTTACAGAAAAGAAGCTATAAATCTTTGTCAACCTCTTCGAAATGAACATTTAATACAACTCACTTGGAATACTTGACTTCTCTCTCAGTTGAGTACCAATTACAGTACTTCTGTGATATATTTTATTCACTGTTGTTAATGGTCCCCCAATCTATTTTATCCCCTTTCTTCACTAATGATCTGTACTTAAAATCCCATGATTCAAATAAATTTCTTCATATCCAGAATGCAGCTATCTTCTGGCCCACAACCCATAATAAATGCTGCAGTCATCTTCAATTGCTTATGAAGGAACAACAGACTTTCCTTGTTGTACAATAACTTTGGTCAGAATTTGCAACTGCAGCACAGCCAAAGGACATTAACTTCATGTTGTTTTCAGTTTTCTAGAACGCTTTAACTTCTCTTGCAGGACGCAAACATTTTCTTTCCTTATTGTAAGAATTGTTTTAAAAAAACCAAACTCTTTGTTAAAGCAACAAATGTTGCATTGCATGACTGGTTAGTTAAGTTTCAATGGGCATTTGACTGGTAGTTTGTTAATTTAATAAGTAATTTTATTTTCTCGGAAGGGGAATGATAGAAACAAAGAACATCACTGCTTCTAGAAAACAGAAGGGAGAGTGAACTCTATTTATCCCACAGTCTCCAAAATGAGTCAATAATTAATGACTGCCAAAGCATGAGTGAGTTATAGATGCCTCTTCTAATAAGTAACATGCACTGCTGCAGCACATGGGTTAATATAAACTTATGGAACAAACAATGCATTTGAAACAATATTAAAAGAGGTGATAAAAGTATTTGAAATACTGACTGGTGTAGAGATGGGAGAAGTGGCATGGTCTCTCATTAGAAGAAAAGATCAAGGGACAGGCCATGATTTTTAAATAGACTTTGTTCAAAACTCCTAAAAAGAATTATTTTTCTCAGACAAATCACAGTTGAACTGTGGAACTCATTGTCACAAGACTTCCACAGGGCCAAGCACAGCACAGTATTTGAAAATGGAAATAAAAAATTAGTATTTAGATACATTAGCCATTTACAGCAGCAAGTAAGAGGTTGAGAGGAAATATTCCCCGGGGGGCAGGTTACCAGGACACTCTCCAGGCTTTTTTTCTGACATGGGGGTGCTGATAGAGGGAGGACTTTAGACCAAATGGGCCAGAATGGGATAACTACAGCGCAAAACATAATGAGAAAGCCTTGCATATTTGTATCACTCTGACACACTGATAACATGGCCAACTACACCCTGGTGTTCTGATTAAAAGTCACGTTTCTAGATTTTTGTTCTTTACTAAAAATGTGTCTCTCCCTAGCCCGCTCTACTTTGTACACTGTTTCAGTGTTGCTGTGACTAGTTCTGTGCAGTATTTTGGAGTATCCTGCTTTTACAGGTAGGACAGGTGGCAGGATCAGTGTATCGCAACACGTCAGTCTTTGGACCCTGGCTGTTTAAACTAAGACATACTGGGAAAAGATATGGCTGGATATCTGCAGTACGAAGTCCACATTCTGTCTGTTACCTGTATCCCCAGCTGATTCCAACCATCTGGCTTTTTCACTGAGGGGTAAATTTCCTTACAAATTTGAGCTCACTGATTGTTCCATCTCCTGCAAAAACGTGAACTCTGCTCCAATTCTGGATACCTTCTGGGCTCTTGCCTGTGGTGACTTTTGGGAAGATGAAGTGTTCCATCGCTCTAAGCACAAAGAGGCCAATCTCAAGGTTTTATCATAGCGATGATTAGGCAGAGCATGGACCCTTCAAACAAAGTTATACATTTCCTGAGGGATTTCCTCTTTGCTTTCAGCATACAAACTATAAGCCATATGGAGAGTTGGCAGAGGAGTGAGGACAGATGTCTGGAGACATTATAGTTACTCTGCTAACGGCTTGTGGGTTTGTTCATCAAGATTTGATTATCCTTTGTTCCATTCAGTGTTTATTTTTACTTTCTTTGCAGCTTTTAGAGTGGGAGGGACACAGCTAATAACTCTTTATTCTACATGTCTCAAAATGGGCAAGCTGGAAATAGCTAAGATTAGACATGACATACAGGGAGAAGAGAGGGCAGAGAGGATGCCAGGATGGTGAAAGAGAAGATGTAATGTATGCAGCAGGAATTTGAAGTTGCTCCATTTGGCTGGGAATCTAGAACAAGGACAGGACTGGACAAAATTTAATGACAAGAGGATAAAAATGAAACTACCTCTGTTTTCAAATGTTTATGGGCTGGCCTTGGTTTAGAAGGTAAAAACAGCCATACTGGGTCAGACCAAAGATCCATCTTGACCAATATCCTGTCTTCCAACAGTGGCCAACACTAGATGTCCAAGACGAATGAACAGAACAGGTAAGAGTTCCCTCACCTGTCACCCATGCCAAGTTTCTGACAGACAGAGGCTTAGAACACCATTTCTCCCTATCCTGGCTACTGACCATGGACGGACCTAACCTTCACAGATGTCTCTAGTTCTTTTTTGAACCCTGTTAAAGTTGTGACCTTCACAGCATCTTCTGGCAAGGAGTTCCACAGGCTGACTGTGTGTTGTGTTAAGAAATACTTCCTATTGTTGGTTTTAAACGGCCACAAAGAGGAAGAGCTCATCACAAGGTATCCTTTTTCCATGGGGTTTCATAGAGACATCTTTTTCATTTGTTTCTCTTTCAATAATGTAGATTGTTTCCCACCCCCACCCTAGGATTCTGGTGACAAACGTTATGTGCCTAGAGCATGGGAGACACAAACGGTGGTGTGGGTAGTGGGCATCCTCCAAAGATGTGGAGCTTCAGCCTCAGAATTGTACCTGGGGCCGGAAAGCAAGTCCAAGTGAGAATGCAGTTTTCAGCTGGTCTTACTGCCCAGAAAGCCTGTCCTTAAATGGCACTGGCCTCATCCTGCTCCACTAAACACAGGTGGAATATGTGAGGTCAGGGAGAACCTATAAAATATATTTTTTTCAATGGTCCACAGATATTCCTGGCCAGGTTTGAACAACTATGACATATCAGAAGCTAGCCCAGTGAGAGATGGGGCAAGAGGTGACACTGCTGAGGACATCTGCAGCAGAAAGAGAGCATCAGCTCATCATCCCACTGGGAACGCACCTATCAACAACTTCTACTCACTCACATTTGGATAGTAAGAGATCTCTCTGTAGGCCAGGTAGCCGGTACGGAAAGGATGTATTCCACTGATCTCTCTTCATAGGACATAGTCTATCCATTCAGGAGGAGTGTTCGTGTGTTTCTAAGTCAGAGAAGGCAGAGCCTTTACTCTGCAGAGGTTAGCATCAGCAAATGTAAGTACTAAGGCAAGTGCCACCTGTAAAGTGTAGTTAGGGCTAGGAGGATGATAGACCATGTATGACTCAGAATAGAATGTGGGTTGCCTGCCTATGCCATCTGATTGATCTGGCATCTAATAAAAGGGCTGGCCTGTGTTCCACCAACACACACACACATCTCCATCTCTTTTGCAATATCATGGCTGTGCTGGAAATACACAGCAGACCCTACATTGTAAGCTAACTGTCCAATGCCATTCTCACCCAGGCCAAGCATGCAAACCTAATGTCAGCACAGAACCACTGCTGCTTCCCACCACAACGTAAAACTCAGCAGTAGAGGTGGAAGGAAGGTACAGTAGGTGAGCAAATACTCCTCTCTCATTTCTCTGCAACTAACGTGAAGTTATAAGGGATGAAGACTGGCAAGACTGTATTTATATAGCAGGAGGTAAACTTCCTTTGAACATGCAAGCCCATAGCTATAAATAGTGTAACGAACATCTGCTGAAATGTGTGCTACCTTTGTAAAATGCTTGCACCTTTCTGACTGCACACCTGCCAAGCTAGTAAACAAGCACAGGCACACACCCAAGGTCTTGACACAAGAGTGTTTTAAAATAGTTGCTTCTCAGAGGCTAAGAGACATTAACAGCAAAACAGATGAGTTGATAATTAGCTGCTCACCAGAGCTTTATATCCACAAGGAAATAGATCTGTGGGTTTTAAATCCTCTGACAGCAGATGATGATGAAACTCATGACCCATGGGTGGACTGACCAACAGTAAACAGTTCTGTTGAGCTATAACTTATTTAATAAGTTATAGTACTTCTAAGGGAACATCGCAAAGCCAATCACATAGTTCATTAATATGCACTGAAGCATACCTCTCCTGTCTTAATTAACACAATAATTTAAAGCCACAGACAAAGGCATGAGTTTAATAACTAGCATCCCTGATTATTTTTCAGACTTTCTATTTTACTAGATATCTGAGTCCATCATTTCTTTGTTTTAATTTCTCCGAACGGAATGGAAACTGAACAGAAGTCAGAAACACGTAAAGTTTGGAAGAATTAAGAATCCAGTTCCCGGGTTCAGCATTTTGCACCCGATGTGGATCTGGAGTGGTGCAAAAGATGGCTTTACGCCAGCTTTGCTCCCCTCCACTCCTTGGTCTCTCAGCCATGTCTGACCATGTAGCAGAGCAACCTGAAAGCTTCTATCAGTGTCCTCAACCTTCAGGGTATAAAAAATTACTCATCTGGCCTCAAAAATCTTTCAGTTTTAAGAATAATAATACACTGTGGGACACTGGGATTTTAATGTGCGTGTATTTACATTTTAAGTAGCGATTCTCCTGTGATCACTTGATTCCAGAGACTGGGGCTTTAAGGAAAACAACAAATATCAACAGATTTGAGATAAAGTTACAAGAGAAGGAAACTTCTCAGTCTATTTGTGCCTGTTGCAATACAGAGATATACCTATCTTATAGAACTGGAAGGGAGCTTCAGAGCTCATTGAGTCCAGTCCCCTGCACTCACAGCAGGACCTATCACCATCCCTGACAATTTTTTTTTTAATCTATTTGCCCCAGATCCCTAAATGGGCTCCTCAACAACTGAACTTACAACTCTGGGTTTAGCAGGCCAGTACTCAAACGACTGAGCTCTCTCTCTCTGCAAGGCATCTGTCCATCAAAGCTGGAAGCTTGCCCCCAGCTATAGCACAGACTTATCCACATTGACTAACAAGTTACCCTAACAGAAGAAGCATGAAACAACGATGTAACATCAACAATACTAGCACTGCCAGGTATAGCGCAGTTATAATTTCCAACTCTCCTAGGAGGGTCTGCCCCTGCAGTCAAAGGCAAGTCCCGTGCCCTAGTTCCAGCCAAGCGAACGGCAGAACTCTCACTGATTCCAAGGCACGTTGGCTTCAGCCCTAATTAATTAAAAAGAAAGATCTTAAAGCTGAAGTAATGGGATGCATTACCAACTGCTGTACAGGATGACTAAAATTTTAATTACACCCAAGTAACATAAAAGAGGCTGAGCTGTTTAAATCACAGACCAAAACTATCAAAATGCAATCAATATATGCGGAAGTAATCCCTCGACATGTAAATTCAAACATTAATTTTGGTGTATTCCCTCTAAAGTGCTTTTAATCCTAAAACTAAATTTTAATAAGAATGGACTGATTTTCAGCGCTTTGGAACTCCTTGATGCCTCTGGCGTTCTAAATATTGGTCTCCCCATTATCCTTTTCTTATTTAAAAGAGAAAAACATTTTTTTTTAAATTTAAAAATAGTTTCCGACACATATATTCAATTCAGAAGAAGCAACTGCCTCCTAGGTCTGATTCTGCTAATTAAATGCAAACACCTTAAAAATATAAATGAAAATGCTGGGTAATCCGATTTTGTAGGCCTGACCTTAGGGCAAGGCGATTGGCTTGAGTCCAATGCCTTCAAGGCCCCACACCCCAAATTGCCCTGGTCCCCTCCAGCCAGGACCTGCTGGGCCAGTTACTGGAATTCAGAAGAGCATCAACTCAGAACTAGACATATCTACTATAAAAGAAAAAAAAAATCACTTATTTCCAGGCAGTAGCTCTCCACATATTTTGTTGGAAACGGTTCTACCTAGATGTGCCCTTTCACCAGTTACCAGACAGTCTTTAAATAAAGGCACTGCTACATCCTGACACCTTGTGATGAGCTTCATGGCACTTGCCTGCACGGTACCAGTGTCACACACCACACACTGGACTTGTGGTCAGCACACACCAATCTCATTGGTGGGTTTTCTGCCAACGGAATCTTCATTCAGTATCTCAGAACCCTGCTCTAGAATTTGGAGGGGCTTTCCCAAGACACTGCCTGAAGAGCCCACGTTGCACTGTCGACTACTTGCTTCTGGTACACACACGGTCTTTTTCTCCCTCTAGGTTCATTCTGATTGAGATGCAGAACTTGAAAGCGCCCAAGTGGTGAAGAGACAAAAGTAGGAAACAAACTACATTTAACACAGTGGTGAAGATTTCAAAATTCTCTAGTCTGGCCAGTCAGGCCCCAACAGCGCTAGACCAGAGAGTTTCAACCTGTACTCACTTAAAATGATTGTTTTGTAGTTAATAAACTTCTTGCATTGGTTTATCTAGACCAGTGTGTTTAGACTGAAGTGTCTGGGAAACTTCATTTGGGGTAACAGGATGTGGGCACATCATTTCCTATTCATAATATCAGCTTGTATTGTCCAGGAGAGAGCTGGGCACAAGAAATACAGTGCTGGGGGAAAGCCTGAGAGGGAAATTTTGCTGGTGGTGATCTTCAGTGTAATCCAGGTGTGGTTGATTGTAGTACTCTGGAAGTCATTTACATTCTGCAGAGGGTGCGTGAGCAGACCAGGAGTGGCTGCTCTCAACAAAGCAGGGTAAGAGGCATCCTAGGTTGGAGATTCGAGGAGACAGCTGGTCATCAGGCCAGACTGCACCCTGGACAATGCCACACTGAGGTTTCTCACATCTCTCAAGTGAGGACCATAAACTCAGGCAGTCCTGAGGCAGGTGCGGCCAAGGAAAATAGGGATGGAAGATACTCTAGAAAGTCATCTAGTCCACACACACACACAATGCTGAGACAGGATTAGGGTTTGGTTTTGTTTTCTTTTGAAGAAAACTGCTACACTGACTCAGTGTCCTTACTCCGACAAACAAGCCTGGAAACACGTGGAAGCCTCAATGCACATTGCCACCAAAAGGTCAAATAGTCATCTTTGGCTGCTTGACAATGCTGCTAGTATCTTTTTAGTTCATAGGAATCCAAATATTTTCCCCATGCGCATTAAGGTTGCCTTTAGGAGCCACAATTGAATTGTGTACACACAAAACAAAATAAGAAAGGCAGAGTCCTGATGAACTTACAATCTAAGAGACAACATGGGAAACAGCAAAGAGGCAGGGAAAGCTCGAGGTAACAATAAGACCATACTCCTCAGCGTGGTAAGAACACAGATACAGACACCCTGCATTCTCCACCTGCTTACTTGGACACAACCACAATGCTTAGTATAAGTTTGTGTTCTTGTGACAACGAGCCTGCTCATTTCTGGCTCTGAAGGGGGAAAAATAAAGAGCAAGGACTAGACCAGAGTAAACCATTCCTCCTACTGACCAATGCCAGCACCACATCACTTTCAAGGTACAGCACAATGCTAAATTGACCCCATTGTGCAATTTGCCGACTGGATGGGAAGGGTCGGCTCTCTTGAGCCTTCCCTCTGAAGTTTTGGCAGAAGAGCTGTGAGAGTGACTGGTTCAAACAAAGGGATCCTTCACAATTATCAGGGAGCCTTTACATTAAATACCATGTTTCATACTGTTATCGCCCAAGCCTCGGGAAAGAGTGAAGCTGATGTCATACCCAGGGTTTGTTTCTCCTTCTGCGCAGAGATAGACTGTGCTGATGACTCCTTTCACTAAGATACATTTGTTGAGAGAGAGAATATGAAAAAATGCTTTGAAACTATTTTTTTTCTTTTTTTAAGGACAAAGGTTGAATACAGCACACAGGAAAATGAGCCCAGACCCTGCCCTTCCACCCGCACACAATGAAAGGTGCCCATCACTGAGTTCCCCGAAAATCTAGAGGGCTGCTTGAAGGAGACAGAGCTTCTTAAGGCAACTAAGGGTTGCAGAATCTGGCACAAAATGCTCCAGCAGCAATAACAGGAGTTCATCTCTGTGGCACACATATTGTCGTACTGTAGATTGTTCTGAGGGAGATTAAAATAACGGATAAAACAGCAGATAATTTATTGTTCTGAAAAGGACTCTGGTCCATATAGCGCAAAATGCTTCAGTAAGTGTTTAATTTCAAAACTGTGCTTAAGTCACATCAACTTAAAGTTAAGTGTTTTGCTGAACTAGGGCCCTGCCATTCTACCTACTAACCAGCAACTGACCTTCAGGCTTTCCTCCTCGGGATGCTGACTTTGGGGTCTAGCTGTCTCTGTGCTGAGCCTTAATATGACTTCACTCACTAAAATGCCACCATATGCCTTAAGTGGAGTCTGGCTGACTCCTGTTCTTTGTCCTGTGGCTGGGAGAGTTGTTGACTATCCAGTGGTTCTGAGGTGCTTGGCTGCTGAAACATTCTTCTGAAATCTCTTATAGCAGCAGTTCTCAAAGGCTAGCAACCCAAGTGGATTTATTTTCTTCCACAGACACCCCCTGAGGGGGACTCAATCCTGAGGAGCGCCAGGTCCCACCCCACCACTTCCTGCCCCCTCCCACTTCCAGAACTATACCCACTATGATAACTGCAGAAGTAGTTATTACTCACATGTAAAGCCAATGGACCCTGGTCATCAGCACGTGGGATTGAACCTGTAACCTTCTGGGCTAAAGCCACACGCTCCACCGCATGAGCTAAAAGCCAACAGCCTCCTAGCTAGCAGAGCAGACTTCTCATTCTCCTGTCAGTGGGCTCAGTGCCTCGGGGTTACACACATGAAGCATTTAAGCTGGTGGCTTCAGAGGGACCAGCTGACAAAATACCTCGGGGGAGCTGAAGGGACCCTTCTCTCAGACAGCGTAAGCTACAACACACTTACTTAGTTCCTTTGTAATTCATTCTCATGTGAAACAATTTGCAAAGTAAATTGCAAAACTGTGTCCAAAGTATCAGCAAAGAGCCTCCAAGGTTGAGACACATCTGCAAGACTTCTGTTACACCCTGTTCTCACTGGGGAGTAAATGCAGAAAGGCAGCAGGAGACAGGGCACTGTGAAACAAGCCTAGCTAATGGTGGGTAGAGATAAGGAAGGAGCCTGCCTAAACATGCACAAGGACATTTCTTCTGGGGAGGCACACAGGCACCACAGGCCAGAGCACGAGAGCAGCTGTAGCTGAACACAAGGGTGTGTGGTGTGTGCCTTGGACACTGATCATGGCCACTCCACACTGTCAAACTATATTTCACTAGCGAATACATGGCACATAACGGACTGACAGGAGCCAAACGGAACCCCTTAAGCCTGACAGAAACGACACACGCTGTGCTCTCAGCTGAAGCTTGTGGCCAGCCAGAGGGACACCATCCAGTACAGCCTCTCTGATAGCAGCTGTATCCCCAGTGCCCTGTGATGAGTCAAGTAACACAACCACAGAACACAATCACTAAACAGCAGGGGACAGGGAACTAAGAGGGAGGGGGCAAGGAGGTAAGAGATAGGAGATTGAGCAGCACAGGAATGCTGCCCCAGATGTGAGGAGACTGGGTGGAAGGAGACAAGGGAGGTGTACATCAAGGGGAGTGAAGGAAGCAGAGATAAAGCCTGCAAGGTACCTACCAAGGGGTAGCACATGCCCCAAGCACAGTGTTTGGAACAAGGAATCATAGAATCCTAGGGCCGGAAGGGACCTCAGGAGGTCATCTAGCCCAGCTCCCCGCCTCAAGCAGGATCAACCCCCACTAAGGCATCCCAGCCAGGACTATGTCAAGCCGTTCAAGGAAGGTGATGCTGCCTTTTACAGAGCAGTAAATGTTAGAGTGAACAAGCGCTATTCAAAGCACGTGAACCTCTTGGTCCAGCACCCTTGGGATCAGTGTTGTCTAGCAGCATTACCAGCACTTCCACTGCTTACTGGGCTCTTAGACAACATTTAGGGGTGAATTAGAGTTAAATAATTAGAGCACAGAACACTGAGAGCCAGGACTGGTGGCTGTAAACAAACTTCATGGGACCCTGGGAAACTTGGTCACACCCATGAGATGTGAACATGCAGCTAACTAAAACCATGCCGGGTTCCAGATGTTGCCAGACTACAGAAGTTCAAACGGCAGTGCCATTTTCCAACTCCTACCAAGGAACTCAGACATATTCAGCAGCAGAATTCCCACCCATGTCAGCAAATATATCTTTGCTCTCACCTGCAATTCTGCACCTCCTACATCCCTCCCCCGCCCCAGCCACCACGTTTGAGAAGCTGCATCCATTTCCATGTTGGCAGCTTCGCAGACTCAGCCAGGCAGCAAAGATTAATTGGATAATCTTAATTTTCATGATGTAAAAAAATACCCACCCTGATTATCAGAAGATAATTAAAGTATACTTATTACTCATCCCTCCGCCCCCCATCCATCACACCACCTCCGTCTCTCTGGCGAGCCAGACTGAAGTCACCAGTGGGAGTTGCTGTTCTTTGCATTAGCTAAGTCTGAAGAGAGCTGTCCAGACTGAGAACTGAGACCTGGGCTCACAATGAAGTTCAGAATGGCAAGGCTTCCCCAGCTAAGTGCAGGGATGCTCACATCTGTCTGGTAAGCTCACCTTTCCAAGACAGCATGACGGGCCACCATGTTCCACTGTCATTCCTGCGTGCCGCCACGGGCCCACATGGGACTCCACAGGGAGGCATGACCTTGCCCCCTTCCCCCACTCATTGCACCAGCCCTGAGAGCAAACCCGGACTTGAGCCATGCAACAGCAGGCATGGGCACAGGGCTTGGAAGGTACTTGTGTCCCAGAGTTAAGTGCTGGCCTTAGGGCTCCACAGCCCCATGCTGCCTTCAACTGTCGGGCAATGCCCACAAGGCATAACCCAGCCTTAAATGAGATGGGAAAGTGACCAGTGGGGCCTGTGACCCAGGCAGCAGTGGCAGTGACTGGCCTCAGGACCCCAGCAGCATCCAGCCTGTTCGGCACCATCTGCAGGGACTGTGCATTGCAACCTAAGCAGACTAGGACAACCTCTACTTCTGCTGCCAGCTGCCCGCTCCTGTTGTCCTGAAAGGGTCAATTGACGATGAGGAAGCTCTGAGGTGCTACTAAGAAATCCAAATGCATAGAAAAATCAGCAGATATTAACAAATTGGGAAGTAACAATTAAGGCCTCTATTCCATACCCAAGTCTGGGTGAGCAAGAAAGCAAGGGCATGCAGGAAGCACGTCAAGCAATTCTTTGGAAACGGGCAAGATCCTCTGGAGAGACAGTCCTTTGTTGCCCTTTTCTGGCTGTGGAGTCTAAACTGAACTCTCATAAAGGGTGACAGGCACAGTGGTGTGAATGGGAATCCCCTGCTTGGCCTTTCTTTCAGGACAACACTGTGTGATAAAAATGCTCCATAGTAAGCGACTGCAGGAACTCTTCTTTGGCTTGGACACCGCACGGAGGGGAAACTGTATGTGCGGTAGGCAGGCTGATGGTACAGGTACAAGGAACGGCTGTTGCTGGGCCTGTCAGGCACATCCCTCTGGTGGCTGGGCTTTGCTGGCAGAGGTTTCTCCTGCGGTGAACATGCAGTGGAAAGCTGCAGCTGCTTGCAGCCATCTCCAGCCTTTCCATGACATCACTGTAGAAAGGGGAAGCAGGAGGTCTGGCTGGTTCGATCTGATCGTGAGGCTCTCTTGAAAAATGCTGGTTCTCAAATCCTTCTTTGGGGAAACGTTCAGCTCTGAAATGAGCGTGAAACACTGCAACTCTGCACCCAGCCCGCTGTTCCCTAGAAGCCACTGAGAGGATTATCTGGGACAGAGCTGATGTGGGTTCCAGCTTTGCAGGGGAGATCTGGTTTTAGTATCTTTTGGATATAGCTGGCACTCAGCACTTTCAAAGGCATTCCACATACACTCCTATTTGCATTCTCTGCTCCAGGAAGGAAGGGCACATTTTTCAGTACAAACACTGGCTGCAGCTGGTTGATGCCCCATGTTGTTTTTAAATTCTGCAGTTGTTCAACTTCATTTCATTTATTTAAGATAGAAAAAAAAAAAGGATGGCTCATTAGATGTGCTCTTCGCAGACTGCTTTAAATATAGACTAGCCTACGGAGTCATCTGTCTGCCTCTTATAGCTGTAACTTGAGTTTTGCGTTGCTTTAGCAGCCAGTAGCAAATCTAAAAGCAAGCAATACCATACAGTAAATTATGAATCTCTTGGAGAACATGGAGCCCTGAGTGTCCCTGCAAAAGGCTTGGTTATGGGGCAGCAGGAAAACAACAGAAAGCTGAACAGGCTGCCAGGGGCTTTGCTTGGAAATCAGCAGAGTACTGCCACCCATAACACTTACATCCCTCTCTGCACCTTGTGACACAGTGTGTCACACTTTCAGGGCTTCGTTAATGCCTCCTGAGGCCTCAGCCCTGTTTCCAAGCATGGCTGAGGGCTCTTTCTGTTTAGAATAGCTCTGCTGCTGAGTGAAACAGAGTGACAATGCAGAAAGTTGTGTCTTGATCTGTGTGGGTGGTAAGTGAGGACTGTGATCTGCACGGAGCGGCTGAGTGTCTTTGGAGTTACTGTCTATGCTGGCTGTGCTGGCTCTGGGGGTGGTTTTGAGGACCTCTGCCAGCTGGGCCAAGAAAGTCACCATGGCTACATCTACACGTGCCCCAAACTTCGAAATGGCCATGCAAATGGCCATTTCGAAGTTTACTAATGAAGCGCCGAAATGCATATTCAGCGCTTCATTAGCATGCGGGCGGCAGCGGCGCTTCGAAATTGATGCGCCTTGCCGCCGCATGGCGCGTCCAGACGGGGCTCCTTTTCGAAAGGGCCCCGCCTACTTCGAAGTCCCCTTATTCCCATGAGCTCATGGGACTTCGAAGAAGGTGGCGTCCTTTCGAAAAGGAGTCCCGTCTGGACGCGCCGCGCAGCGGCAAGACACGTCAATTTCGAAGCGCCGCTGCCGCCCGCATGCTAATGAAGCGCTGAATATGCATTTCAGCGCTTCATTAGTAAACTTCGAAATGGCCATTTGCATGGCCATTTCGAAGTTTGGGGCACGTGTAGACACAGCCCATATGTGCAGTCACCCTCAGGCAAGCCAGGATTTTGTGAACAAAAAGCACCCACAGTCCCAGTTGTATCTGCCGCCACAGCATGTGCTGATTCAACAGGCATTCTAGGCTTCCGAGGGCCAGTCCAGGAGGCCTACAGTACACCAGCATCCACAGGCGTTTGTGGCACTGGTAGACATGTTTGCTTTGAAGCCACGGTGCATGGGGGCTGAGGATACCAACAGCCCAGACTGGAGGCAAGATGCCCCGCAGCACAAAGGCAGGGATCATACCCCCAAGCAGCCCCAAGAGAAGCAAGGTCACCAGGGACCATGGATACACTTTTTCCCCCAAGGGCCCTGTGTGCACTCCTCCTAGGGCCGGCCTTCTGCAGCTGGCTGTGGTGTAAGATGCCAAGGTTCCCAGACACAGGCTGTGAGGAGCTGGCATCAAAAGGTACCCACCCTTCTTTTCAGCTCCATGAGCTCAGGCAGTTGGATCATCATTGGGGGATGCGGCAGCACAGAGAAAGCGCCCCCCTTGTCCCCTCTCTCCTAACCTCAGGGCAACGGGGCAGCAGCCACTACCACTTCCCTTCTGCGCCTTTTCAGTCCAGGGGCCAGGAGAAACAAGGCTGTGACTTTGGTTTGTCAGGGTGGTGGTTGTTGTCATCATCCATGTAATTTCTAGATTCAGTTTGGTCCCTGTCCATCCCACTGACCTATTGACACACATCTCTTAGCACTGGAAGGGACCCGGGGAGGTCATCAAGTCCAGTCCCCTGCCCTCCTGGCAGGACCAAGCACCATCCCGAACGGCCCGCATGGTGCTCTGGTTTTCATTCACATTGAAGAAGCCCCCTCTGCATGCAGAACGCAAGCCCTCCCTTTGTTTCAATGATTCTGCTCCATATGCGAATGCCACCCGAACCCCTTCTCAGGCCTGCAAGTCCAAATGGTGTAAGGACCTGGGAGGAAGGTTTCTTGCAGGAGGAGGAGAATATGCAAGAAAAAGCAATATTTGCAATTGAGTGCATGTCTCCTGTGAGCCTGGTGTAACCCCAGAGGCACTGAGACCATGCACTAGGGTGAGTGAAGTCTCTGCTCTACAGACTTGGTGGCCAGCCAGCTGGCTGTTAGCTCAGGGGATAGAGCACAGGGCTTTAGCCCCTATGATCACAGGTTCAATCCCTCCTGCAGATGACCCAGGTGTGTCAGCCTTACACTAGGCAGGAGTGAAAGAGAGGTGGTGGACAAGAAAGGATTCACTGCAGAAGCAGCCCCATAAAAACCACAAGTGTTGTCCTTAGAGAATTTGTATCAAAGATGCTAACTACTGATTCCAGCCCCTTCCCTTGCAGAGGTTTCAACCACCAGCTCAGCATCAATGTGTTTTGACATCAGACAGACGTTCTACCTGCCATCGCGTGCGCTGCCATTAGTTTAGATCAGTTTTATAGCCAGTCCTCCAATCAATAAATACAGAAACGTGACTGGAGAAAGGTATTAGCATTCGTAATCCTGAGATTACATAATTCCCTTGGGACAATCAGTTATTAATGGCTGGTATATTTATTAGGGTCTATAGCAGACCTGCAAACCTGAGCCATCACAAGGCAGCAGGGAGAGATAGCGAAAAAGCTATTTGATTAGCGTGCTCTTCCCAGGAAGTGCTGACAGGGCATCGATTTGGCTCCCCTTTCTGGAAGTGGATCTGCTAATGAGTGTGCCAATTAACAGCTGAACTAAGGACCTTGAAAGGAAAGCTGTCAAGAACGTGAACTCTCTTGCCTGCTGGAAATGGATCTGGAGCTTTTGATAGGATTTGTTTGTAATGCGTCTTTCCAATCTCACCTCTGACCTCTTCCCTTTCCACACTTTGTTCTGTTCACCCAGGATATACAAGTGCTGGTAAAATACCTATGTTCGGAATTCCAGCATGCAGATGCTTACAATAAATGTGTTCCAGAGAATAATAAAACATGCACTAGTCTTCCTCCAGTACAGAGAACTCAGCTAATTACTTCCCCATGCCAAATATTTTCACACACAAGGAGAATATACAGGGTTAGAAATAACTCAGTTAAATAGGTCTTTCGAACGCTTCTATTGAACTGTAATAGGATTTGGGCACCTAACTGCACTGGCCTCTTTTGAAAATCCCATCTTTATAGCCATTTATTTTTCCAACAGCCAACAACCATTTTCGTAATGACACACAGGAAAGAAAATGTGAGAAAAGGAAAGACAAAGGGAGAAGTAAACACATTCTCTCGCAAAGTAAAGCATGCTGTAAGTCACGCCCTGGTTTGAAATTGGTCACACAGTGTGTCTGAGCAGCAGAGTAGTGCGACTCGCACCAATGTGGGAGTGTAGTGGTGGGACATGAGACACGGAGGCTGCCTCATCTGACTTCCTCCTACCTGATGTTCCTATTGCCTGTTCCCTGTAAGCTGAGCACTTGGGTGGCCACCCAGGAGAGATTCAGGTGCCGCACAGCTGATTACCAGAGCGAACACAGCTACGCACAGTGGGCAGGATATATTTCCATTGGTGGTGCACAAATTTATTCTGCCCATGCACAAAAATAAATCAGAGAGAACACTACTAATCTCCATTTTTTGCACTTTAACATATAAAGTCACACTCACTTTGCACACCACCATTTCCATCACCAAAGAATGTGACTCGCCAGGAACCACGCCTGCTCACTGTGTGGAGAAGCCAATTTCTACCATGACATTTAAGTCCAGGAAATCTCATGGGATGTAGCTGAACTCAGAGCTCGACCCTGGTCTAGATTTTGTCAATCATGTTTAAGTCCCACTTTATCCTACCATGAAATGGAGTAACCCTGTGCAAAACATCTTTAGCCCAAAGTTCTCTTAGCGAAGTAGAGTAATGCTGTCTTTTCTCTGAAAGCACACTTTTGCTGCTAAAACTAAACATGAGAATGCTGTTGCCTAATGAAAGCTTGCTTTAATAACATTATTCATGAGTTTGCTTTGAAGAGTGGCCAGGCTTTTAAAATTAAATATTAGCAGTCTGTTACCTTATCAAACTAGCCCAAATATGACACGTTCATATTTTAATTTTTTTTCTTTCTACTTTCAGTCCTGCTCTTAATTGACTTGCTTCGTTTTTTGTTTTTGTTTTGGCTTTGGCTTTTTTTCTTGTTATTTTTTTAAACCAGTAAACTCAGAGGTCTAAGTAAAGAAGAGGATTTCACACTTTAATGGTTTAGGAGTTCACACTTTGTCTGGATGATTGATGGATCAAATGTGTGCTGGAGAATGCTGCAATGTTTCTTCCATCATCACTGTTCCTCATGGGATATGACAACTGGGCTGCATCAAACTCATTCTTGGCTGCCAGCAACAGCAGTCAACTTATTACCAAATTTAAATGCATTTACTTTTCTTTGGGGATGTTATTAAATGTCTGTTGTTGTGTGAATACTCACAAAGGCATAAATGAAAACTTATCACTTTGATATTGGTGACCATGTAAGTCCAAATGTACTACCATAACTCCTAAGTTTCGTGTTTTGTATTGGTAGCTCAGAGTACCTGAAATGCATATAACTGAGTGAAAGGTAATATTCAGAAGTTAACCGTAAAGAAGTGAGAAGGTTTAGCAAAAGTCAAGGACTGCATCAGACAGGCATTAAATGTAGATTGGGAGCATTTATTAAAGAAACGGTTATGATTGTCAAGTGTTTCCCAACTATGTTCTATTTATGTTCCCTGCTAACTAACCAGGCAAGAGAGAGAACTTTACTGGTTTAGAGATGAGCATTAACAGTGAGGGCTTTTGAAGTTGCATGCACATTCTCCAAAGTGCTAGAAATCGCCATACACATTTTCATACTTTTATCAAATTTTATAAAATTATTAGTACATAGATTGTATTTCTACCTGCCACTGCTGCCAATGGGATATGAAAGTCAGGCAGGGATTCCACCCCCGGCTCCCTGTGCTGACGTAAGAAGTAATAAAGGTTTTATATATGAAACTATATTGCTCCTATTAGAACAGCAGAGCCAAAGGCAGGAGCACGGATTTACATCAGTCAGTAAGGCAAGCAGGCACGAGACCATTTACACATGGAGAACAATCTGTGAATAAGAAGGCACCAGGCTGGTGCTCAGCACACCACTGGCAACCGGTTCCTCAGTAAAGCTCAGCTGCCATTTCAGCACCTCACACAATAACTTTTCAAAACAAAAATCAGTCAAGTAGCACTTTAAAGACTAGCAAAATAGTTTATTAGGTGAGCTTTCGTGGGACAGACCCACTTCTTCAGACCATAGCCAGACCAGAACAGACTCAATATTTAAGGCACAGAGAACCAAAAACAATAAGCAAGGAGGACAAATCAGAAAAAAATAATCAAGGTGAGCAAATCAGAGTGGAGGGGTGGGGGGGAAGACCAAGAATTAGACTGAGTTAAGTATGCAGACGAGCCCCTATAGTGACTCAGTCTAATTCTTGATCTTCCCCCCCACCCCTCCACTCTCTGATTTGCTCACCTTGATTATCTTTTTCTGATTTGTCCTCCTTGCTTAGTGTTTTTGGTTCTCTGTGCCTTAAATATTGAGTCTGTTCTGGTCTGGCTATGGTCTGAAGAAGTGGGTCTGTCCCACGAAAGCTCACCTAACAAACTATTTTGCTAGTCTTTAAAGTGCTACTTGACTGCTTTTTGTTTTGATAGTGTATAAACTAGCACGGCTTCCTCTCTGTTACTAATAACTTGTCAAAAATGGTTCATGAGCCAAGCTGAATATGTGGCTATGTCACTCGCCTGTCTCAATGGAGGCTGTTGGGTTCTGTCAGAGGTGACTAGTGTGGGGATACCTGGGAGGGGGCACCAGCCATGTACCTCATACCATGCCTTCCCTGTCCCTGCCCTGCCCCTATTCTGCCGCTTCCGGTGGGTGCAGGAGCTGGCTTCCCTCTCCTCCAGGGCGGTGTGGTCTGACAGCAGCATGAGCTAGGGAGGCAGGACTGCTCCCACAATCCCCGCAAACAGCACAGCACTGTGAGTGATGTGGCAGGGTGTGACACCGGGGGATGCGTGTTCACCCCACATGCCTCCCTTCTGTGTCATGTATGCGAACAATCCAGGCTTGAGGAACATGCTGCCATCACAGAACACAGCCGTGTTTCTTAGTTTGTTCCTCATGGGAAAGAGAGAAAAGAAGTTTGATCAGATGTATTTTTTCAAATAAGACTCTGCCTGCAGCTGGGGCTATGGGAAATGTTTGCAGACGGCTGGATGCTTATGGTCTTGCGGGGTTTTTCTAGTCTCTGATTTGTAGGATCCCACCTTGTAATTAACAGGTTTACATTAACAGGTCAGGAATGCTTCTAGGACTGGGACTCTGTCAAAAAACTAACTAAAAGCTATCCTGAGTAGGAGTCCAAGGCAGCCCATGAATCACAAAAGGGAAACACCTGTTAGCATCACCGTAAGTCAAAAGAAGGGAAGGGAATGCCAGCAGTAGTCGTATGTTAAGCTATTGCCATATCTGAGAACAGGAACAATAAATAGGTTCAAGATTTCACTCCAGATCTGTTCAAGGGAAAGAAGATAAATCCCACTACACTGCTATGGAGAAGCAGCTTCATGACAGGTGCCTCCCATGATAAAAGAGAAGAGTATGAGGAACCCTTTACTGACTGGCTACCCTCCTGCCAGCCTGTGGGAGCCATATTTCCTCCTCTACTTGTCGGCCGGCATTCCTCGCATGTCTTTTTCCCTTTTTCACATCCTGGCGCTGAATACTGATGAGACAATACTAGATCCACCCTCAGGCACTTACATTCAGACAATTAACAAAACATCCTAGAAGCACTTAACAGACCTCACTTTCCCAGCTGGGAGACAACTGTCTCAGAAGCCAGGTGAGGAACTGAATTATTGCCAAAAGGCTGTTCTAAAAAACTCTCAAAGCATTTGTTTGGAGACAGGGTGGTTGCTAATCTCTGACCAAGTTGGGAGAGGATAACCAGCCAACAATATAAGCAGAGCAACTGTTAGCATTCCAAGCAGTACTGACTGTGCCATTAGAGGATAGGTAGGGTTTTTTCTGGTGACATCCTTATTACAAATCACTCATCTTTTAGTAACAGGCAGACAACCATGTTAGTTTGTATTCTATCAAAACAAAAAAGCAGTCGTGTAGCAATTTGAAGACTAACAAAATAATGTATTAGGCAATGAGCTCTCGTGGGGCAGACCCACTTCTTCAGATCTATAGCCACACAGAACAGACTCAAAATATACAGCACAGAGGTCCAAAAATTGTTATCAAGTTTGGCAAATCAGATAGAAGAGCAGAGGGCAGGGGGTGAGGGGTGGGGAAGTAAGCCTTAGTGTCGAATTTGAATATGAATGTTAGCTCTGAACATTCTCTCTGTAGATGGTCATTAAAGTCTCTTTTCTGCAAAACACAAACTCTCAGGTCTTTAACAGAATGGCCCATTCCATTGAAGTGCTGGCTGACAGGTTTGTGTATTTGGAGATTTTTGATGTCTGCTCCAACTCCATTCCTTCTTTGGGGAAGAGTGTTTGCAGTTTGCATATTGGGTATTCATATTCAAATTTGAAACATTAACAGATGGTTTGAACAGGGACAGCAACTACCTGACCCATGATAAGTATCAGAGAGGTAGCTGTGTTAGTCTATCTTCGAGAACAACAAGAAGTCCTGTGGCACCTTACACACTAACATATTTTGGAGCATAAACTTTCATGGGCAAAGACCCACTTTGTCAAATGCACGTTTCATCTCATGCATATGATGAAGCAGGTCTTTGCCCATGAAAGTTTATGCTCCAAAATATCTGACCCATGATAAGGACTCTTTCACATACTTTGATGTTTGACCTAACACTTATTTCCCCACTCCTTACCCCCCGCTCTCTGCTCTTCTATCTGATTTGCCAACCTTGATAACAATTTTTGGACCTCTGTGTTTTGTATCAGAGAGGAGCCGTGTTTGTAGCTTCGAGAACAACAAGAAGTCTTGTGGCACCTTACAGACTAACAGATATTTTGGAGCATAAGCTTTCATGGGCAAAGATCTGCTTCATCAGATGCACGAGTGGGGAAGTGGTTTCAGAGGGGTATTTAAAGAGTGGGACCCCAGTAAGAGGGAGGGCCAGAGCTGACCAGCTCTATTCAGCAAGGTGGAAATGTGGTTTATGACTCTAAGCCTGGAACCAGCCCCCGCAACAGTCCTCGCTACCAACTCTGCTCACATATCTACACCAGTGACATCATCACAGGACCTAACACCAACTATAACATCAGGGGCTCCTTTACCTGAACATCTACTAATATAATATATGCCATCATGTGCCCGCAATGCCCCACTGCAATTTACATTGGCCAAACTGGACAGTCTCTCCGTAAAAGAATAAATGGACATAAACCAGACATCAGGAACGGTGATGTACAGAAGCCTGTGGGTGAACACGTCAATCTCCCTGGACACTCAGTGGCAGATTGAAGGGTGACAGTCCTGAAACAAAAAAATTTCAAAAATCAAATGGAGAGAGAAATCTCTGAGCTGCAATTTGCAAATTTGACTCCATTAACCATGGATTAAACAGAGACTGGGAGTGGCTCACAGCTTACAAAGGTAGTTTCTCTGCTCTGGGTGCTATCATCTCCCCATTAGACTCTGACAAAGGCTCACATCCCCCTGTCTGATCTGACTTGTTTTTTCCTCTTTTGATAAGTATTGTTGATACTGGGCCATTTCCACCTTGCTGAATAGACCTTGTCAGCTCTGGTCCTCCCTCTTACTGGGACCCCACTCTTTAAATACTCCTCTGAAACCACCACCCCACTCATGCATCTGACGAAGTGGGTCTTTGCCCATGAAAGCTTATGCTCCAAAATATCTGTTAGTCTGTAAGGTGCCACAAGACTTCTTGTTCTTCCCTGTGCTTTGTATATTAAGTCTGTTGTGGTAAGGCTATGAAGAAGTGGGTCTGTCCCATGAAAGATCATAACCTAATAACTTATTCTGTTGGCCTTTAAAGTGCTACATGACTGCTCATCTGTTTTTAGGTATCAAAGCCTCCTTAAGAAGCTTTCCGTCTTGCCTAGCAGGCTGCTAGCCTCAGCTCAGTGACCTCCAAACCAACAAGCTCTGCACATGGCCCTCTGAATAAACAAACAAGGTCAGCACAAAGGACCTTCCAGGCAACCAGCAAGCACCTCCCACCCCTACATAAACACACACACTACACACAACCATTTACCCCACCAAGCCCGTGTCTACATTAGCCCAAACTTCGAAATGGCCACACAAATGGCCATTTCGAAGTTTACTAATGAAGCGCTGAAATGCATATTCAGCACTTCATTAGCATGCAGGTGGCCGCGGCACTTCGAAATTGACATGGCTTGCTGCTGCGCGGCTTGTCCAGATGGGGCTCCTTTTCGAAAGGACCCCGCCTACTTCGAAGTCCCCTTATTCCCATCAGCTCACAGGAATAAGGGGACTTCGAAGTAGGCGGGGTCCTTTCAAAAAGGAGCCCCATCTGGACGAGCCGCGTGGCTGCGAGGCTCATCAATTTCAAAGTGCCGCGGCCGCCCGCATGCTAACGAAGTGCTGAATATGCATTTCAGTGCTTCATTAGTAAACTTCGAAATGGCCATTTGTGTGGCCATTTCGAAGTTTGGGGCTAGTGTAGATGTAGCCCAAGTGTCATGTAATCATCCCTCCTTTACCTGGAGAAGTCCCTCACCAAACTCCCATGAGCTGCTCCTTTTTTGCTAGCTCCAAACGTGTCAAACAATTAACGAAGTATCCACATTTCTTTCTCTTTACCTTAGTGCTCTACAGCCTTCCAATTATTAATGCCCTGTCTTGTCACCCTGATCTCTGAAGAAGGCAAGTTCTCACCCTTTATGCAGCCAGGAATTAAACCCAAGTCTCAAGTACATTACCAACTTGATTGTTCATCATTGTGTCCTGATTTCTGTCACGCGTTAACTACTCCCATTGCCCTGATGTTCCTTCTAACTTTGTAAATACCACCCCTGCTTGAAGGAAGACTGTAAGTCAAAGATAAACGATGTTACCTCCACTACCTTAGCATTCCTAACTTCAATTCTATGCCTCTAATAATCCACACATACGCTACACTTCAGGCACATGAGTTGTCCCACTGACGATTTCTTTGTCTACTTACAACAAACACTTTTAACTAAATTAACTGAGAACTGCCACGCAGCAATGGCTGGTATGTGGACAGCCAATGATGTCTGCAGGGTGTTCTGATGCAGGGCATGGTGTTCATTCAGCCTGCAAAGCCTTTACCTACCACGCTAAGTAGCAACAATGTCCAGTTCCTCACAGGAGTTCTGCATTAATGTAGCTATGAAAATCAGGAGACATTCTTAAAGATGTGAGGCCACAATTGCAGAAAACCCCAGCCTTCCAATTCAGAGGGTTAAATTTCGGCTCCCTGCAGGCAAATGAGTTTTAGGGGGCTGAGGCCCAGATGCTCAAATTCCAACTGCCATCAGTGTGACCTAGGCACTTAAATACTTCTGAGGCTCTGACTACCTTTGGGTGCCTCTTAGTGAAGCCAGGGTAAGCACAGTCTTTCAGAGTGATACACCCATTCAAACTTGACTGCAGTAATATCCTATCTCCTGATTTCCCCAAAGTTGTTAACCGTAAGAGCTTCTCTGTGCTCGAGTACGTCAGCAGGCAATTTATCCTGCCGGTCATTCCTACCACTTCCTAGTCCTTATCGCTGTTCTACCAGTGGCACTGATTAATGACTCTGAGTTGGAGCCATTGTGCAATGGTCACGGGTCCATGGGGAGCTGGCTGCTGGCAAAGAAAAAGTCTCTTCTCTATTTCAGTAAGTTTGAAATAAAAGTTTTCTGGTTGGCCTCTTGGACTAGGCAGAATGATGTTAACTCTGTGTATAATCAGCTGGGAAGTGAATACAGAGAATCAGGCTGCTTCCTTAGTCTACTTTCCACTGTCTTGCACAAATTACAGCAAAAATCAAACCTGCAGCAAGCATCATGTTGTAATTTATGACTTATTCCCATTAACTATTCAGCATCATAAACCAAGTTCACCATGCTCTGCTACCCTGTGCCACTACATCACAGCTTTCAAACAATAGCATCCCAGCAGCATTGCCTCCCCCATATAAATCTCTCCCCCAAAGTAAATTTAAACCGAAAAAACATTTATTCTGTGTTGTGTGTTAGCTGAGCAATGTTCTAAAAAGAGAGCGTATGGGAAATTAAACAAGCGAGAAGTCAGGCAGGAGCTGTAGGAATTGCGGGTCCAATCCCTGCTTGGTACAACTCAGTTTAGCTCCATTAAATGAAAAGGAGCTACTCCCATTTACACCAGCTGGGCATCTGGCCCTAGGAATTTAAAAACCCTGAGCTCAGGATACGGAGCACAGGTTGTGTTCTAGGTAGACGCACAAGGAACAAAAAGAACTTTTATGAGTCCCTCCTTCTACATCTCTTCTCTTTCCCCAGCCCAGCGATGCCACCCCATATGTGCACTCCCATGCAGAGAGCTTCTATACTACAGGTCTGAGCAGCACACCTGGAGCACCAATCAGTGCGTGCTCCTCATGAGCTGGAAGTGCACCAGCTCTGGTACTCAGGACCCTCCCTGACTGGAGGTGATCAGGAACAAGGGGTAAGATCAGCCCCTAACAGCTTGCCAGGCAAAGGAATTGTTTGCCACTCTGAACAACGTCTCTGCACCTCACAGGCACACAGGTAGGTCTCTGCTAGGCTAGCGAGGCACGCAGAGACATTTCAGCAGGGATAGCATCTAGAAAAATAAAAACCACCTCTTACTAGCAGATGCCACTTATTCATCCAACCAGAGCCTGACTAAGCCATGCCTGTGCTTCTCCACACAGGCCACGCTGTCACCAAACTTTTACAGATGTAACACTTTCATTCAGCACTACCTCAGCTAAGAAAATATTCTCTGGTGTTTCATTTACACCAAATAGGGCCCATACGCATGAGATGTTCAGGCTTTGTTAAGAAAACCAAACACCCACTTATAAGGGGTTTTTTTTTTTTTCAAGACAATATGCTGGTGTCAGTTTCCAAGGTGAGTTCTTGAAAATAGCAGAAAAATCAAAACGCCTCTTAAGAATAAAGATTATGGGCCCAAATGTGATTCCAGACTTCTCTAGCCTACGCTGACTAACCCTAATGAAAATCTCAGAGAAAGGATTTACTTAGAGTCAAGATTTGTTCTTAATGAATATGCGCTGTTTCAGTCTTGTTAGAGCAGTGGGATTATGAAATAAAACTTCTGAAGGTGAGGAAACTCTTACTCTACTCTGTTGCCATAGCTTCAGCCAACCTTTGTCAGCAGACGGAGCTTTGGCGTACTCAAGAACTCTACTTCAGTAATGGCCCATATTCAGTGAACCACATACATATGTTCAGCAGTAGAAATGGGGCCTACTTATTTACACAATGCCCCACCTCACAAATTATGAATCCATTCCTACTCGCTATCCCAACATCCCTGGTGGTCAAGAAACCCCAGTGTATTACGCCAAATTATCCATCTTCTGTCTTGCAACCATGCCATGTGTTATTCTCCTATGCTCAGCGAACTGACCGTTCTCTCCTCTAGCCAGACTGGAAATTTTCACCCACCAAGCAAAAGGCACGAATACACCTTTATCCAATTAACTTAAAACATACAACTGCAATTTAGGTCACGTATTTACTGCGGAAAAGAATGGCAAGTCAATGTGCCTCTGCTATATATTGCATTTTCACTTGCACTCAATGTTCTAAACATTTTCTGTTTGCAGGTAGAAACTGGCTGGTCTCAAGTGGAAAAGACAAGTGCACTTACAGACAAAAAACCCACAGCAATGCAGAGTGTGGAAGAGTTACAAACCTCGATAAGTTTCCCCATGGACCTGTTAAACTTTGTGAAATCCTGAAAGGATGGTGTCAGGACTGTTAAAAATCTCAGTGGAGTCCTTGAAATTACTGGGTACTAGGAGACGTTAGCTCGCTAGTTTACCAGAAGATCTGTCAACTCTGTAAACCCTGTCAGGAGTGAATCCCTACAGATCATAATGGTCATCTGCTGGCGGGTGAAGTTTTTAAAATCTCTGGACCGGAAAGGAAAGATTCAGACTTTACGAGTACTTCTGGTGGGCCTGACGGGCTTTTAAATTTCATGAGCCCTGAAATGAATGACTAACTTGCGAAGATTACATAACCTATCATTTTGCCAGAGGAGTTTGTCAGCTCAATAAAAAGGAAGGGCTCAGGGAGTATGTTAATTTGGACTAGCGGCGATGCCTGCAGAGATTATAAGGTGCATAGATGCAGTCGGGCCATCATGGTCTCTGAAGTCCTTGCCTTGCAAATGCTGCAAGGGGTTTGCAGTAATCAGACCAGAATTTAAAGCTTGAAGACCTTCGCAGCAGCAGCAGCAGCAGGAAAAACTCATTAAGTCTAATCTCTGTAGGCAACGTCTGTGGACCTTGCAAGCTCCTTAGAACTATATGCTTGAGTTTCTGGCTTCATGATTAGCAGCTAGTCCTGACTTCAATGCAGGGACTGGACCTACTGAGGTTCCTTCCAGTCCTACACTTCAAAGATTCTGTGTCAGCTCTATAAATTTCTTATGCATTGCCCTATAAACCAGATAAAGAACAAACTGCACTCAAACACATCAACACCCAAACACTGTCATGGCTAGATTTAAAAAAAAGTCAGCTTCCTTTGTTCTTCATAGGAGCTACTGAGTTCTTGCAAAAATCTGCCCCTAATTTTCTAAAAAGAGTGGGGACAAATGAATGAGGATTTATGGTGAGCTTCTTGACCAAGGCATCTCAGAAGCAGAATGCTCAAGTAAAGATTAAAATACTTTTCAAACAACACGCCTGCTAGTTAACTTTCGTATCTCGTGTGTCAGATTAATACAGGTGTCTCACCTTTTCCCTGAAAACTTTCTCCTCTTTGGGAAAAAAAAAAACATGGCATAGCTTTAACATGCAATTCCTGACATGCTCCTCCCTAAGTATTGGTCCTACACAACTTACAAGTAGCCAACCATTCGCACAATTCATGGTGTGTCTGGAGCTTCTCCCACAGATTGAAAAATATTCAGTGTCCACCATGGAATGAGCCTTAGACCGACCAAATTCAGTTTTTCCACCTTGCCTTTAGACAAGAGGGTCTATTGCCTAGACGCGCGTCGGGCAGTATGTTTAAAACACACTGGTGCAGGTTTACATTGAGATATTTTTGAGATATGCGGGGAGTGAGGATGGACGTTAGATAGCTAGACAGTCCGTTTATTTAGATACCTATATATGGATTTAACAGCTAGCTAGGACCCTATTTTTAAATGTCTTAGCAGTAAGCTTCCCCCATTTTTTTTTATTTCTTTTTATTACAAACACTGTATAACAGGTCTTGAAATGAAGGATGTAATGCAAGCGTTCTTTTAGCCTCTACAAATAGAGTGTATTTTATGGATTTGACATCTCGCTGACAGCCATAGTAAAGAATGCCAGTAAAGACACATTCTAACTCACATTCTTTTACAAAGTTTTAGGCACTGTTCTTCGGACAAGGAAAAATCTCGAACTAACCGTTCTGTTTTACCTATTTATATTTTACCTATTGAAAGCTTTGATTTTTTTTCTTGTCGCCTTCCTATAAAGCCATGAACTAAGGGTGCACGTTTGGCTTTAGCTTTGATGTTCTTAGCACTAGTTAATGTTTGCGACTTCCTTCTTTTTCCCTTGTAACCCCCTTGATTGCCACACCCTCATAGCATATTTTACATGATGTTTATTAAACTGGCAGGACACCAAAGCACTATTGTTACATTTCATGTGTTGGGGTTAAATCAGTAACTGCAATCCGACATCATGGCATTCCATTGCACCATGATCCACCTTTACGACACAAGAGTTCTTCAGCCGGGCAAACACACAGCCCCAGCTCTCCCCTAACGTTTATGCACATTTTGGAGAGCTGCTCTGTTTACTGTGCACATTCCGTTTCTTGAGGAAAAAAAAATAAGTAACTTTGGCCTGATTTCACAAAAGATTCACACCTACGTCCCTGTTTTAGGCACCTGAGTCTCAGTTCTGGGACCTCGGTTTTGTCCCACAGTCCCACTGAACCCCTGCAGGCACCTCAGCTTACTCAGCACCCAAGATTTCAGGTAAAAACTTCCTACGTACTTATGTTTCTACTTCCATCTAGGCTTATCTCCAGCCCCAGAGCAACTCACTAATCAGAAGAAGGTAGGGGTTTATCCACCTACGTTCCATGAGAGGAGCTAGTCAGACAGATACACTCAGTGGCCACCCACTGAATTAGGCCATATTCAGAATCCAGCCAGAAAACAAGGAGGTGGTTGTTGTGCTCATCTTTCAACACTTTCATAAGAGGGGGAGACGCACTGTTCATATCTTCCTACCCTGCTAGCAGAGAGGAGGAATTAAACCTGTTTCTCTTGCAACACAGACAAGCATTTCAGTCCTGGAGGTGTGATGGGTGATTCCAGACTGCAGTTGCTCACTGGGAAGAGGGAGCAGGCTTTGGGAACTGGCAAGCCCAAGAAGAAAAGATGAGCTAGTGGTAGGAAGCAGCCCCTAGATAGAGCAAAGAGGCTAGATAGTGACAGCCCAGGCTGCGGAGGTGAGGGTCTATAGGCTGGTACATGGAGAAGGTAGGTAGGTTCGGGTTCTCCTACTACCCATGGGGCAAGTGACACACAGGCAATGAGTGGAGAGACAGCTTAGCCCTCACTGAGGAGCTAAACCCCCAGAAGAGGGAAGACAGACGGGACTTGGCCAGAGCTCTGAGTCTCATGGGGGACGCAGCAGTTCCAGAGGTTGTAGAGGAACTGCAGGAGCAAAGCAGAGAGAGTGACAGTGTGCAAACTGTGGGCAGGAGGGTGTTGGCCTGAAGCTAATGACCAGAGCACGAGGGAGAGGCACAAGTCCAGTGGCAAGAGATACGCCCCATGAGAAGATGGGCTGGCAGGCTCATGGATGAGGAGGTTTTGTTCTAAGTAGCAGACAGGAGGGTAAGGGAGGTAACAAAACCATGGCTGCATCTATGTTACGACATAAATTGAACTTTATGAATATCAATTTTGTAATTCTAGAATTAACAAGTTCAAATTTGACCATACTTATCTCCCCACGTGCTCCTCACAAAGTTGAGTTGTTGCCACACTCAACTGGCAAACACAGACTGTTGCAGTAGTGCACTATGGGAACCCATCCAAGTTCCCTCATCCCCATAGCATTCTTGGTATGCTGGCTTGTCACTGACATTATCTTCCCACATTGCATTTTCCTCATTCTCCTCCCATGCTAAGCAAACGTCCTTTTTTCCTACTGAAAGGAAGGGAAAGTAGGGCCTCCACACAAACAGCAAAAAAGTTTACAGAAATGTCTTCCTTCTCCAGCTGAATTCTCAACTGGCCATCCACTGAGTGTCCCCCCCTCCCATGATTGCATACGATCACTGAAAATAATACAGGGACTGTGACTGTACTCTCAAAGTTTGAAGAAAGAGGACAGAAACATCGAGGAAAAAATATTTTTGACAGTTTTTGAAAATAATTCAAGGACCCCAAAAAGGCTGGGAAAATGAAAAGATAGAAAAGTTTTTCAGAAAAGACTGTTGCTGAAAGGAGAGTCTTTGGCTTTCCGGTGCAACGACTGTGTTCTCAACTGGCCTTCCACTCAGCGTCCTCCAACCCATCATTGTGTGTGATCCCTGAAAATATTACAGCGGCCCGGCCTGTATTCTCAAAGTTAGAAGAAAAAGGATAGAAAAGTCTACGAAAAAATTCCCTTCACTACACAGAAATTGCCAACTTGGGTGATGGCAGTGAAATATTCATTGACCTTATAATGCAAACAGGAGTCTCAAATAGCCCTCTTCCCACCCTCCGCTGGCCGTGTTCCTGAGGTGCTCAAAGCTTGAAGATATAGCAGATGTTAGCAAAAAGATTTTCTAACCGAAATATAAAACTAGCAGGTGTCTGCAATCGACAGCAAGCTCCCGAAAATATTTTTGGTGGGCAGTGGGGGGTGCTGTGGTCTGCGGCTGCAGAGCCTCTTGGAATGTTGAAGTAGCTGAAGCAGTCCCCCCCGACTGTCTTAGCCACCGGGAGAGACACCCGCCCGCCCCCCGCCGCCCCGCCCCAGTGGCTGCAAGCCTCTGAGTATCCTAGCCACCAGGAGAGACCGCCGCCACCACAGCTGCAAGACCCAGTGGTCCCATGCTAGGGTGTGGGGAGGTTCAGTGGGGTTCCAGTTGAGGTGGTCCTACCCGAGTATCTTAGTCTCTGGGGGAGACTTTTCCCCCAGCAGCTGCAAGCCCCCAAGTATCTTAGCCACTTGTGGAGAGGTCTTCCCACAGCAGCTGCAAGGCCCCATGGTCCAATGCCATGGGCAAGGGGAGGGGGTTCTAGTTGCGGGGGAGGGAAGATGAAGTGGTCATCCCTGAGTATCTCAGCTGCCGGGGAAGATTTCCCCCCAGTAGTTGCAAGCCGAGTATCATAGCCACAAGGGGAAACTTCCCCCTGGTGGCTGCAACCCCCAAATATCTTTCCTGCCTTTAGAACCCTAAATGCATGAAAGCTAGAACATGGTACTGCCTGGAAGCATGGTCATCCCATGTCTGCAGAGCAACATGTAACTTCTTTGCATCAAGGTACAAAAGGAGAAATTGTAGGAGGGGCAAATTTGTACTCACCAATGGGCAGCACCCTGGTACATCGAGTGGGGAGCTTGTCACAGGCATTCCTCTAACCAGGTGAAGCAAGGTACTAGTTCTGTGGTTTGTGGACAATGAACCCGACTGCCCACCTCTGTCACCAAACTGAGCTTGCTGGTGTTCTTTGGGAATAACACTGAGGTCACCCGACCAGGAAATCTGCATCCTCTGTTAGCATCGCCAACATCCAAGCCCCCAAAACAGCAGCAAGGTGCAGCCTCAGCTGGACTGCAACAGCATCAACATGCCACAGCACTGACGGATGGGCCCAGAGTCTCCCAATCTCCCAGGCTGGCACATCAGCCCCACAGCTAGCCATATGCCCATGCCCCTGCTCTCTGCCCCAATGGCTCTTCTACTGTAGATAAATATTTAAACTGTCCTTATTCCTCCCCTGCAGGAAGAGCTGTACAGGAACCTAATGTCAGGAGAGGACTCACAGCCGAGATCCACACACACAGGGAGGCAGGTGGCTCTGTGAAAGGTGCGGGGCTTAGCACCAATGCTCTAGTTGGCATCTGACATTGGCTAGCTTAGCTGGGAAGCCACCTAAAATGCTTGCTTTTGTTAACCGTATTTTAAGTACATCTTTTGCCCAATTCATTGCATAAGGAGCTGAGGTGCTGAATGCAGGAGCTGTGAATTATAGTGATTTTCTGTCAGAGAGGTAACCGAGTTAGTCTGTATCTTCAAAAGCCACAAGAAGTCCTGTGGTACCTTATAGACTAACAGATATTTTGGAGCATAAGCTTTCAAAGGCAAAGACCCGCTTCACCAGATGATTGGCGCTGAGAGTGTTACAAAACCCAAGTCCCTCTGTGCAGTCAGGCCTTAGTAACTATCTGGGCACATTCCAGGGCAATGGCTGGGAGAGGGTGAATTAGAACATTCATCAAACGTCTGTTCCCATGGCGTTTGAAACTTTTATTCAAAAATTAAACCCAGTGCACTTGCCAGGGAAGATCCAAATGTGAACCTTGCCAAGTTGAGTGATAGGGCCGGTCAGAGAAAAAGGGCTTTTGTTTGGGGAAGAGAGGAACACAGGACTTTTCAGAAGATGAAATAATTCAGCTAGACACCTGTGTCCAATAGCCAGCAGGAGGGATCTCTGATTTTAGCATCAACTTCTTTATAAGTGTGGTAAAATGGTGATGTCTCAGGCTACGGCAGTCAGAGGAATTTTTAGTAAAAGTCATGGACAGTTCAAGAGCAATAAACAAAAATTCATGGCCTGTATCCTGTCCATGGCTTTGTTTTGTACTATAAACACCCCTGACTAAATCTTAGGTGCTCTGGAGGCTCCTAGGTGATGCACGTGCCCCGTGGTGGTGGCAGAGGGGGAACAAGAGGGGAAGAATGTCTGATAGATGCCGATGTTGCTGTTAGGGGGACCTCCAGTGAGCCACCACTGCCACTTGGCAGGCAGGGCCCCACTGTCACAGATGCTCAAGGGGTCCTCTGTTTCCCAGAGGACAGGATGGCTCAGGCCCGTGCCACTGCTGCTTCAACTGTCCTGGGACTGGCTGCAATGCCCTCTGCAGAAGTCACAGAGGTCCCAGAAAGCCACGGAAATTGGCGACTTCCATGACCTCCATGGAAGACTCCTAGCCTTGGAGAGAATCCATACAAAATTATGAGGATTAAAATCCACACATTGTTCAAATCTACAAGGCTTACTGTACACACAACTACCTGTACTACCTATCAGATCTGCCTCTCAATCTTGCATATCTGGGGGCAGTTTCAGGGTTAGGACCTAAATATTTATCACTCATATATTTATCACACATATTTATCACTTATCTATCACACTGCACCCTCCCAAACTGGGTAACCATTATCAGCCCCATTTCACAGATGGGAAGATAACACAAAAAGGGCATACTCTTTGGGACAACATCCATATTCCCCCCACAATACAGATCACTGACTCTGCCCAGTGAACACTTCAGACCAGCAGCCTGAGATCCTACGAGTAGGGTGGTCAGAGCCCAAATCCTGCTAAGGCAGGGGTCAGCAATCAAAAGAACAAGAGCAGCTCCCCCACTTTTATTTTTCAAATTTGCTAAAAACTCAGTTAAGAGCTGCAATGCATGTGAGCATGAGATGGTGCTTAAAAAATAACATCAAACCAGACCTTTTGTAACCCCTCTTTTAAGAACAGCGCACACACAATTTGTGATGTCATACATGTTTACTGCAGGACGTTCACAAACTTTTTACATATTCTTTTTCTTCACACTTTAAAAGTCTGTGTTTGTACTATCATCTTCCTGATTCATACCCACACATACTTTAATGATACCAATTTTACTTCACGTTTAGTTTCAGTTTTCTTCCTTAAAATGCAAGCTGCCCTGCACAGCAGGAATGCCACAAGCTTCCTTTTCCTTTTCGATATCAAGACTTTATTACCAATATAATCAACACACAGACACATCATATCCCACATGCACTGCACATACTGAAGGGGGAATTACCCAATGTTTCAATATCACACATCATTTGCTATTTAGATACAAGTTGTTCATTGCTGAGCTTTTAGATGTTCAGCATTTAACAAAAATAATCAGGAGGATTTTTTTTTTTTTTTAAACGTGGCAATTACAGTGTCAGGAGCCACAAAATATTCCTTAAAGAGCCACATGGGGCTCTAGAGTCGCAGGTTGCACACACCTGTGCTAAGGGACTCAGGTCCAAGCCCAGTCATTTTGCTGCTGTTATACAGCTCAAGCTGCAGATCTGAATCAGAGCATCTGCACAGTACAGAATGGGTACATTCTGTGGGACTCAGGCCCAGGAATTGTAGACCCAAGTTAACCATGTATTGTGGGTGCCCAGGCATGGGTCTGGAAAAATGCTAAGTCCAGAAGCCCAAGTCCCAAAGGCCAGGGGGCAAAGCTGTGCAGCTGTATTCTAAATGACTTGCCAATGGTCAGGCAGGTAACTCAATCTAAAATAAAGCAGTCACTCTATCCTGCCCTCTTTGCAATTTATCAGTCTAAAAGTAAATACAGAAAACTCTCACGTATCCAGCATTCTATTATCAGGAACTCTCAAATAACCGACATTTGAACCATAAGTAAATTTCATTTATATTCTCCATAAGTACACTATAGTGAAAAAATACAAAAAAATACAGCAAATACGGTACAAGTTTTCAGAGTACAATACTACTGTTGTTGGTAAATCAAGTACTCTGCATACATTTTTGTTTGTTTCTTTACATCCAATCTTGTTTTTCTTTAGTGTTCTGCACTGCTAGGTATACCACTCTATTATCCAGAACATATGAATACCCAGCAACCTCTGAGATATGGAAGAGTTTACCTTACCCACACAACCAGTTCATTTTGTATACTGAATATGTGCTTAGTTTGCTCTTATATACAAAGGCGTGAAGAAGAAGATACTTCCTTAACTTCCATGTGTGTTCAACGTGTGCTCCTAACTGAATCAGGCGCATTACACTATTTGCAATTATTCTGTTAGATTCTGGAACAGTCACCCCACAGAAAGGATGGAAATATAATTGCGAGTCTGTTAGAAATGAACTTAACCCAACAGTAAACATTTACATTGTACCAGAGAAAATGTAGAGGGTGACTAGATAACCTAAAGAATTTCTTCCATCTTTAATGCTTTGTATCCGTTCAGCTGTGTATCCAGCTTTGTCTGCCTACAGCTAAACAGTCAATTGCAAAATGCTCCCCTCTGTCATTTAAAATTCATTTGTGGGAACTCTCTCTTGTTCAAGCTCAACCAGCATCATCTGAATTGAAGAAATAACGGTATTTCCCATCAGAGCCCACATTCCGCCTAGCCCTGGGCTTAATCAGCGCAGATGCACTCATTTCTTGAAAGGCAGCCGTTAAACTAGTTACAGATTTCTTTCCATTGTGTGTCATATGAGGAGGACTGGAAAAAATGAGAATTCCAGGAGGAACATAATTCAGATTATTTTACGACGAGCTGATGGATCTTGATCTTTAACTGAAAAATGACCAGAAAGTAAAATGTTATCAGTGTGGAGAGCCAAAAACCTACCACAACAAGGGACTTGCGGTGGTTCTGATATAGAAAGGAAAATTGAAAAGGTATCCAAAACATTAGCCCTTATTTTCTTTTGACTATAACTGAGGACCAAACTGCCTGAGCCAAGAAGTGTATCTCGATGGCAGTAGTAGCAGAAATGTTCTCTCCCTGCAGAAATGCTTTGACTAACAAGCAGAATACAGGAAAGTAAAATTAAATAAGGTTGTTGTTAGACACACTAAAACACTAAGAGCAAAAATGCTACCCCAACCTCTGACTTGCAAAGAAGAGATCCCATCAACACTCAGTTCGTAATTGTTTTTACCATGCATTCTGACTCCGTCCCTGCTCCAAAGACCTTACACTCAAAAGGCAGATCTAGTCTGTCCCACCATTTGGACTACAATGGTGGGAATAGCAGTGCACCTTAAAGCACCTTGCTGTAATCCCCCAAGGCGGACACAGCAAGCACTAACTTCAAGTCCTTAGTTCATGCTAATAGGAGCGGATGTGTACTGAGCCTTTCCCTCCGCCTGCACCAACTGACCTTCTTCCAAAGGTAAAGATGCAGGTGGAGGAAAATGCTCTCCTAATTTCCTTCCTCCCTCCACCCCATCTAGTTTCAATCTCAGTATACCAGGTATGATGTAAACCATTGAGATTTATCCTTGCAAAGTCCACAGAGACAGAATCCCCTTCCCTCCAGCACAGAGGCTCAAAATGCTAACGTTAGCTTTGTTTGCATATTCTGTGTTTTCCAGTAACCCCCCACAGCAAGACATTTGATCCACTAGCAGCACGAACTTCACTTGAATTTCCTGCTCACTTAGCTACATTTCCCAGCTCCTCCTGGCCCGTTTGCAGAACTTAACACTGGAGAGCAAAACAACTGACAAAGTCAAACACTGAAACTGGAAATACCCTGATTGGCCCACCAGCCTGTGCAAACGGAGCACAGGCAGATGTCCAAACTGATGGCATAGAACGAAAAAAGGTGTCAGTAGAGTCTATCTTTGAAGACTAACACTGACAAATTAAGCTGCAAACAGCACATCACAGTTAATGCTCAGCTAAAGTATTATGTCTTGTGTTACACACACACACAAGTAGCTCTAAGCATTTTATATTGAAAACTGTTGGGCAAGTGTTCATCAGAATGGACAACAGTACCAGGAGAACCTCATGTAAAGGACATGGCGGCATGAGTGTATGTTAAGCATTCAACTTGTGTGTACCAAGCTTGGCAATGACATGGCTGCTGAACAAATACAGTATAAGGACAGGTGTGGTCACTGGCTTAGAGGTGCCATACCCTAGGAGTTGTACCCCATGTGCATTCAGAAGCGCAGCCCCACCCCAGCTCTCCCCTCCATTTCTTTCAGCACGGGCAATGGAAAGACTGTCACTTCATGGCACCTCTGTTCCACCAGCTTCAAGCTCCTGGTGCTGGAGGAGGCAGTGAGGAAGGGCAAGCTGGTGACAGAAGGAAGAGGAGTCAGGCAAGTTGCACACGACTCTTCCCTCTCTGCACAAAAGCAACAGAAGGCAACGTAAGTCACTACTCACAAAGGGCCAGAATCTCTGCTGCACGGCAGCTTGTTTATGCCTGTGCAGAGTGAGTGCAAAGTGGGTACAGGTTGCACCTCTCTGGTGCAGCACCCTCGGGACCTGACCAGTGCCAAAGCAGAGAATTTGCCGGATGACAGGAAGTCAATATTGTCTAGCACATTACCAATGCTCCCACCATTCACTGGGCTCTTAGATGGCATTTAGGGCTAAATTACAGCTAAATAACAGCACAGAACACTGAGAACCAGGACTGGTGGCTGTAAACAAAGGTTATGGGACCATGGGAAACCTGGCCACGCCCATGATAAGTGGTCACCTGGCTACCTAAAATTATGCTGGACAATGGATGCTGCCAGACTAGAGAAGGCCAGATTAGAGAGGTTCAACCTGTATTAAGCAGTGTGCCCTGTAAACTGGGTGCTTGTCAGACACTCAGGAGAGTTTCAAACACCACTCAGCTCATCAGCAGAATGCCCGCAGCTAGGGATATTTTCTCCCTTTCTCCTGGTGGTGCACATTGCACATGCCATTCTGCACATAAATTTATTCCACACCTGGATGGAAAAAAAACTACCCATGGATAGAGAAGATTGGAGGGGACACTGGTTCCCTTTCTGATTTGTTCGCAGTTTACATTGAGACCTATTTTGCACAAGTGCAGAGAACTGCTAGTTAAAGCAGAAAAATCAGGCTCAGGATGTGCCCAATTTATAAGGGTTCCCACTCCAGGAAAGTGTCTCTTCTCTGTAGACAGGGCAGATCAGGTGTCTGCACATTAGCTTTTAAGGGTTGCTCCAATCCCTACCATATTTGTACTTGTGACAACACATGCTGCTACCAGACTACACTGGGATCACAATTCTGGCTAGACAGTGTGTTATAAACACGCTTCTTTCCCTGCAGAAGATGGAAACGCCAGGGTTTAGCACTGCAGTTGTCTTCCACACCTATTCAACATGCCATGTTGAGACACAAATAAGTTATCATGAGCTATCTAGGAGGTGTGCACATTGTTTGCTGAACGCGAGACAGAATAGTATTAAAAGTGACAGTAAATCCTTTCTCCATTGCATGACTTTGAAATTACTGCCTTCATTGTCTGTCTGAGGCCCAGAAACCAAAGAGGTGCAAAAAAACTCTTTTCCCTGCTTCTTGTCTCTGTCTTTCAGCAAAAATATTCCTAGAAATATAAACAAGGTTCTAATCTTTATCCATTGCAAGAGCGTGTAATGAATTCGGCAGGCAGACTAAGCAGGGGGGAAGTACTCATACAATGCTGTCTAGTCTCCATAACATGGATGGCTCTCCCTTAATGGCTTCTCTCACTGAATACTGGAAGCCATTACCGTAGCAGATGGAAGCACTCACTTGTTTCTCTACTGCAACATGCAGTCTCCGGAATTATCTCAGCCAGACGCATGATCAAGACTTCAGAAAAGCCAAAAGGGGAGACTGCCCTCAGGAAAATCCTCCCTGAATGTCTCCCTGACCCCAGTGAACAGGCAGAAACCACTGAGAGTTTAGTCAGTGCTGCATGAATATTTATCATCTCTGCACTTCGCAATTAAAGCATGTGTGGCCAATGTGCGCTCATCATTGCACATCTTCAATTCTAATTGAACAGCTGACCTCTAACACCATGGCAAGCAGCATCGGGTACAGAGATTACAGAAGGGGAGCTGCAACAGCTTAAGCAGAGACCCATTTAGTGTTTATCATCTGATTTTTCTAAGTGTTTTGACGTCCTCCTGCTGCACCAGACTGCCTTGAAAATTGCTTTTCATCATTCAGCTCAGGAGCCCTGTTTATGCACCAAATCTGCAGTCCTTTGAGTAAGGGGTTCCTCAGGTCCTAGAGTCCCCAAAGAGATCTTGAGACAGCCAAACGTTACCGACTATACACAGACTTTTGTTTGCATCTTGGGCACAGTCCGTAGTTTTGGTCCTCCTCAATCTTATTTGGGATTGATCCCAGCTACTGCCCAGCCCACACTGCCGCTTTCAGAAGTTGCGTGTATGCATGTATTCGACTCTTAAAGGAAAGGGTACCTGTGCAACCAAGAGGAGAATTGAATCTATTGTTTCATATTCATTATTTTTGTCTTATTAGTTGATGAAAGAACTCCTCTTAACCCGAGACCCCACATTTGGCAGTTACTTGATATTTACAAAAAAAGAATAATAGAAAAACCTGTCCAGCCATTTTTGGAACGAGTATGATGCTCCTGAATAGGTCTTAATGTACTCCTGACTTCCGTAGAGTAGGACGAAAGTTGAGCAGGGGCCCTAGTGCTTTCAGGACTATAGTTTTAAAGACAAATACTAATCAGAAACAGCCCACTTGGGAAAAAAATCAGAAAAGGGAAGCAAGCTTGGAGAAATCCATTAACTTTTTTAAAATGCATATTAAGTTCCTCCTTGTGTACACTGCATGAGACTTCTGGAGGCGGGCTTGTCATACCAGAATTGTGGCACGAGCCATACCTAAGGGGTGAGGCTAATTGTATGATTTGCCCACCTAAGAACTTACAAACCCAAGCCTAGTTTGGGCATTGTCAGAAAGATGTTAGTCTCTTATGGCTTTGAGTTGCCTCACGTCTGTATGTAGGTTACAGGTTCAGATGCTTTAAACAAATGTTTCTCATTTTCTTTATAAGTATCTCCATTATCTGTAATACCAGCTCTCCTGTGCAGTGGTCTGTTACTCTGCCTTGTAAATCCCCACACACTTACAAAAGTGGACTACACAAAGCTGTGAGTGGCCTACAGCTCCTCCTGTAAATTGGGAGAATGATACTAGAGACATATGATGGTGCAATTACTCAACTAAAAACACCATGATGCAAAAAAGGACCGTTTCGTATTCCATGGACTTCACAGTGATGTTTTTAACAGCTAGCACAGAAAAATGTAAGAAGTGGCATTGAAACAAGGGTTATTAAAAAACTTAATAAATAAACCAGAGTCTGATTCTTCACTCCAGTAAACTAGGGTCACTCTGCTACTTCAATGGAATTACATGGCGGAAAATCAATGTAACAGAAAAGAACCAACAGGCCCACATGCTGCTTTTTTTTCCCCCCGCCATTAACATTTTCCCCAAAAAACTGCCCTTCAACATTACAGCCCCAATTCAGAAAAAATATGCCATATCAAGCAAGCATTTAAGGTAGACATCATGGAGCTTTATTTTGTTTAAAAAAAAAAACAACAGTTTTTTGTTGGACAATGCCAATTCATCCAAACCAAAGCTTTGGAAAAGGCAAATATTGAACTAAACTCATGCCATGAAGACTTCTGTAGTCCAAGGTTGAATTTTGGAGGGAACAGTCTGTCTCAGATTAGGGCACTCACCCACTATGGAGAATATTTATGTTCACATCTGTATTCTAAATCAGGCAGAGCAGAGATTTGAACTCATGCTTCCCACATACCCAGTAAGTGAGCTGCTCACCGGATTTTTGGCTAGCCTGCAGCACATGTATTCCCTCTATCATTTCTTTATTAAAAGCTTCAAGAGGTCTTGTGTTCATCCCAGTGAAAAAAGGGACCTTTTAAAAAAAATCTCAAAACTCTTTTCCTCCCAGCTCCAGTTGAAGCACGGGCTTAACTTTAAGCATCTGTTTCAACTTCTGAAACCAAAAGGGATTTACAAGCATTTATTTAAAAAGGTGCTGAAGTGCTTTCTTGAAAGAGTGCCTAGAACAGGCCACTGTCTCACAACATACTCAAGTGAAGCGCCTTCAAAGATAACTTTACGTTATAAACATTTGCCTCACTCAGCTGACATCTGCTGGGCCAAGCAATCAAGAGCTGGACAGCTATCCAGCACCTTTCTGTAACATAAGAATTTAATGCCTTGTCATATACAGGTCAGGCCCTTTCCTTCATTCATTTTACACAATATTACCTAGAGATAATCTGCAGCGATTTGCTTGTGATGAAGTGACTGACACGTGTTGACAATGGATATTGCATAGCAACACAAATAAATAAAAATGACTCACTACATAAGAATGCAACATTTAAACCATCTAGGGAGGTGTCTCTCCTCATCTCTCAGCAGCACAATCAGACAGACAGACATGCTATAGGGTCTCACCTCCTATCCACGTGGGAGTTCTATTTTCATATGAACAGATGAAGAGACACCTTACTTTAATACTGTCTCTCTAGAGAATGGGCTCTCAAGAAACACGTTATAGGCATTCTTTATTTTCCTGTGCCAAACACATTGCCACAACTATCGTGCAGAAAAAGTCAGACATAAGCTTAAGTACTAACTGACACATTTTCCATTTTATTTCTTCACATGGGCCTGCTCACAGGTGTAAATAATATAGGAATATAAATCTTTGCCGAATCCGGGCCTTAAAAATCTCCAGGCTGCCTCAGTTAATAATCCTTTTCTTTTCCCACCCTTTGCTGGTCTTCTCTGTATAGAGTATATATTTTTCAAGACACAGATTGCAGCCTAATCATAAGTCCATGGGAACAGCTGTACTAGAGCAAATCAATGGCTACCTTGCTCCATATCCCCTCTCGCACAGTGATCAGTATCAGAGTTTCAGGGCAATAGAACTACAGCACAGGGCAGCTCTGGAGAGACCCGCTCCTGTGTGCCTGCCTCTCTGTGTCATGAAAAGTCAGAAGTTTAAGGTGGCTCTGAGCATGGCTATTCATCCCCAACAATCTTGACTAACAACTATCATAGACTCATAAAAGATTAGAACTGGACCAAACCTCAACACCATTTAGTCCAACCCCCTGCTTGAAGCAGGACCAACTTCACCTAAATCACTGGGCCTTATGTTTTGATTTGAATCCTGTTTTCTTTTTGTTGTTCCTATTTGCACCTCTTTCAGTTCCACGATGTACTTCTCTGCAATGGGACAACCAGAACGGGATGCAATATTCAAGATCTGACGTACCTTTGCAGTACCCCAAGGCCCCCACACCTCATCTGGGGTGAGTGAAGTCTCTACTCTACAGCCTTGGACTTCAGACCCTATGCTTGCAGGTTCTATCCCTAGGGCCGGCAACCCAGGTCTGTCAGCGTTACAACTGGTGCATTGACTGGGAAGAACTGCTAGAAGGTCTCAAAATCTTGGGATGAGTTCCCTCAGCCCAGGGAAGCATGTAGTACCCAGAGGCACTGAGCCCTCATCTGGGGTGAGTGAAGTCTCTGCTCTACAGCCTCAGCTGAGGGACAGCTGGCCTTTAGCTCATGTGGTAGAGTGCAGGGCTTTATACCCTATGCTTGCGGGTTCTATCCCTGGTGCCAGCAACCCGGGTCTGTCAGTGTTACGCTTTGATGACATGATATTCTCTCTCATACTTGCTACTCATTTCCTAATAGCTCCAAAATCTCCATTAGCCTTTTTGACACTGCTGCACGTTGAGCAGTTTTCAGAGAACGATTCACGAGTCCAAGATCTCCTGGAGTGGTGACAGCTAATTTGGCCTCCATTAGTGTATTTGAGGGGGCTGAGATTGTGTTCCAATATTCCTTACTTTGCAGTTATGAACACTGAATTGCCTCTGCCATTTTGTTGACCAGTTACCCAGTTTTGAGAGATCCCCCTGCAACTTTCTGCAGCCAGCTTTGGACTGTCTTGAATAATTTATTTGGTACTTCACATTTTGCTTCTTTTGCCAGATGATCCATCACTGTACAGTCTTATTCTTTCACAGGCTCTCTCAAGAGGCCTCTAAGTTTTACTACCCTATTGCTGATTGTACTGACCTTATGGATGGCAATGTGTGAGGTCTGAACTCCACTACCCACATAACCCCACTGTTCTACCCCATCCTGGCTCTCCTTAGGCTCTGATGTAAGGCGAGTTGGAGACACTCCAAGGAAACGGAAGGGTAGTAGCTAATGGATTTGAGATACCCTGAGCAGGCAAGACAGCCACCCTTGGGCAAAGTGTGTGTAGGGGTGCCTCTGTAGTCCCAGAGGGGGCAGGACCAAGGGCATAAGGGGTTGGCCCATAGCAGCCAGCCCTCAGCGCAGCCTGGAGCACACCATCTCCACGCCCCTGTGACATCCAGGGCGCTGCAGTATCCTGTGCAGGGCTCTGGCAGTGATTTACAGGGTCTGGGTCTCCATCCAATGCCCCAGGGCCCTTTGCTCCTCCTCCTCCTCCTCCCCCCACTCCTCCTCCTGGCAGGCCTGACGGCAGGTCTATTCTTTGTGGGGAATTTTGAAAAAACCTGTTTTAAATTTCCCGTGAAAATCTTACTGTATTTCACTGAAAAATATCTAAACTAAAACTCACATGCTTTTCAGTCAAAAAACGTTTGTTTTGCAGGTGTTTTTGTTTGGCCCTTTTTTGGCGAGGGAGGTGGAGGGGGCGCGTTGTTGGCAGCCGGGAGACCAGAATGCAGCAGCAGAGCCAGAAGCGCAGCAGTGAGCTGGGTGGGAGTCGGGCAGGCAATGGCAGGGGACCTCCCCCGCATAGCAAATTCCCTTTGCTCAGGCCCCAAGGGTGTCAGACCAGGGAGGTCCAAACTGTACTTAAAAACAGGGATTAATGACTTCCCACTTTCACACATACGTAGAGCCTCCCCATCACTCCTCAGCCAAATACATTCCCTATGAGCGAGAATGAGGGCCACCACCTGCAGAGGTATGAGCTAGAAAGGGTTGCTGATTGTAACGTTCTCCCCCAGTGACACAGTTTCAGTCTGTTTATAATTGTACAGATTAAACCACAGCAGATTTACAGCTACAGAGCAAAATATTCTTGTCCTTTGCTGCTACGTTAGAGAGCATAAACTATTCAGAATGATATTCTGGACAACAAAGCTTCACAACAACGCAGGACCTGTTTTCTTCTTCTGAACCACTGTAACTCAATTGTGTTATGTGCCACATTTAATCTACACACAGGAGGTCTACATTTGTTTCTAATTACAGGAGGAAAGTAACGAGACGTCAAAAAACAGCTTCCTTAGGCCAAAGACTTCAAAGGTGAGTCTGGTGGCCTGTCCTGTTCTTTCTGCTTGAATCAGCCTTTTTTTTTTTTTTTTAAAAAAAAGAGTAACTGTCCATTTTAAACAATTATTGCTAGCCATTTGAAACCATGCTGCATGTGAATCTAGGATAGAAAGCTTATGCCATCAACTGATTTTGACTGCCAGCTCCACGTCAGAAAACAACCAAATCCAGATGCTTCATTAAAACAATGAATAAAAACTGCAAACTAGCGTATCATTGTTTCAACTTATATGAAATGCTCATGCTGTTTAATGCTGCGGTTTGGTTAAATGAGAATTATGGACGGCATTCACTCACTGTTGTTGAAGTCTCAGACATTTCCTTTGATTGTCAGGGCCGTAAATTGTATTTCCTGGAGAAATATCAAGGCTGGGTATAGATTACATTGCAGATGACTTTTATATGGCTACACAGAACATGTTTTTTCTTTACCTTAGCTGTTATGATCCACTCCCCACACCATGCACACTGTGCAGGCTCCTGTATACTCTTCAGTATAAACAAGAAATAAAAGAGCTATCTTTGACGACAAAAGTGTCTAATTTCCTTCATTCCCCAGATCTAAATTTTCCTGCCAAACACATTTCTTGGTGTGCAGAAAGTTGCATGTCCATAGAACCACAAGCCTAGTTTCCAGCGTGTTCTCAGTCTTTTTGAGCTCAACATCACTATTGTAATGGACTCAGGCTCTGAGGTGCAAAAGGCACACAGCCAGGGAATGCACTTAGAACAATGCCTCTTTGTGTGGCCAGGCACATGAAAATAACTGGTGATGAAAATCATTCTAAGTAGGATTTTTGCATTGTTCTGTCATGCAAATGTTATTGATGCTGCACAAATATGAGTGGGATTCTGAAAAGCACTTAGTGTTGGCCTGCCTCTAACTCTATTGAAGTCAATGGCAGTTTCTGTATTACCAGAGTCAGGCCAATTGTGAGTGCATTTCAAAAATCCCACTGACAATATTCGGGCTCTTTGTTATTTCACCTTCACTCGCGTGTTCCTGGCACAGCATCTGCTCTCACTTAGAGTATTAACACATGAAGCAAATCCAAACTGTACTAAAGGATTTTGCCTTTGCCCAAAATAATTCTAAACCCAAAGTGCTGTGTCATTACGAAAGAGATAATGTGTTAATTGCAACTGGCAACAGATCTATAGAGAACATACACACATATTTCAACGGGATTCCCACCTTTAATTTAGCTACTAGGAATATCACAGCCACGTCTCATTGCGTAATTCCCTCTTTTGATGTCTTTCTGCTGGCATCATGTGTCCCTTTGCCAGTGTGTGACGTTTGGCTTTTGGAGTCATCACAGATGACCGTGTCAGGTAGGAAAAGGAAAATGGGAGATACTAACGAGAAATGTGCGGATCACAAATATTACTGTGATCCAGGCACATCCCTGGGACAGAGTACAAAAAAATCAGATATCTGCCTGCACATGTGCAAGAGAAACCCTTCCCACATCAGTGCAGCTCAGCATGAACATACTGAGACAGTTAAAATTAACACAGACTGACTCATTTTGTGCGAGACACTAGGCGGGGGAAGGAATATCTTTTTATTGAAGAAACATCTGTTGAGGAGCGAGACAAGCTTGCAAGCTTCAGTGAGCACCTCTTTAGGTCTGAAGATACTACCTTGTCCCTCTGATACCCTGGGACCAACACAGCCTGAACACGCGCACACAAATGAGCAGCAGGTCCGACCTCCAAACCGAAAGGTCTGTCTGCTTAAACATGCACCAGCTTTACTTTTTTTGTCTTCTTTCAGTGCACACTGAGTCAGCAGATAGAGGCAAATGTACTTGGGCAGTGTTTAAAATGACACCTTGTACAAATGGAACTACCTAAACCCTGTGTGAGAGAATTAATGAGCTTCTCTTGTAAATCACGCCTAATTTGCAATGAAATTTGTCCTTGTGCCAAAAGGCACTTCCACTGCATAATAATGAAGAAAGGGGGCTGGAGACGTGAAGCTACTGGCAGACTCCTGCTTCTTGCCTCTGCTTCTCTTTGCTTCTCATGAGATGTCTCAAGCATCTGATGAAGCGGGTGTTTGCCCCCGAAAGCTATCTGTTAGTCTATAAGGTGTCACAGGACTTCTTGTTGCTTCTCTTTAGGTAGTCAAAGCGGCACAAACCATTGCAAAGAGCAACAGGATTGTTTGTTGCACAAAATGTCACCTTCACCTGCAGTTTCTTATTCCGCACCCAGCCTTGGAGAAGTTACTGGGGACATCAGGGATCATTAATTTTAAATATGAGCAACATGTTAAATATGAGCACCACAAACGAGAACTGAGACTTGCAATATGCATGCCTGCACAAAGGGGCATAGCGATACCTGTATCACAGCTAGCAGGAAAAGGGGACAAGAGCTCACACGCAACTGTCCTTCCCCTCCTACGCAGGACTTGTTTGTCCATCCTCTCTCCCACCCCTACACCCAGTCCACACAGATGGGCAGGTATGGAGGATGCAGAAATCTATCCACGATATACAGCTGGGGCAAATTACCTGCCCTCAAGGAGCCAGCAGCCATTTTGCAACTAAGAGGAGGTCTACATTAGAGCTGAAAGTTGATCCTAGATATGCTATTTCAGCTACATCAGTTGTGTAGCTGGAATTGACTTGTCCAGGATTGACTTATCTGGCTGTCCCAAGGGAGGCTGACAGGGGAAATGCTCCCGTTGAACTCCCCGACACCTCGCGAAAATGAGCAGTACAAGAGTTGACTGTCAGGCCCTGATAGGTCAGTTTCGCATGTACCCACTAGGCATGCGAAATTGGACCCCAGAAAACTGCCCCTGAGCAGGTTGATCTCCCGGCAAGTACAGACATACCCTCAGTCACACCAAAGTCCCTGCAGGACTACACAGCTGCTTTACTCCTTGTTCAGGGCTTGGGGTCACCAGTAGATTCATGCCAGTCACACAAATGATCTCACGGGCACAGCACTACCGAGCTTTGAGTAACGATGGTTACAATGCTGTGGGACTCACCCCACCTATCCCAGAGCCAAGCATGTCAACCTTTCAAGCCTCTCTCCTTCCCTTAAGGAAAGTTGCTGAGTATTTGAGAAGCTCTATGCTTGCAGACCACAGTGCAAGCTCAGCAGCAGTAACTGGGGGGCGGGGGGAGGTGGGTATGAAAATAATTGGGTTCTTTTCCTTCTGTTTTTTTTTAAATAAATTTACTTTCTAATCACATATTTATACGAGTTCCCCTATTTCTCTCTCTCTGTTACTATAATTTCATCTTATTTGCTGTCTGACAGTTCAAAAAACATTCATCTAAATTACCTTCTACTCAGTACAGTCCAAACAACAGGGAAGAGTTCATTAATAAAAATTGTAAAGACACCGGAAAAGAAGCTAATATGACAAAGCCTAGAATCATTGCTCCATTGCACTAGATTACGCCACATGTATGACTCTCATTCACACAGTGCGAAAGGGGAAGGTTCTCGTATCTACAATTGCTTTGGGAGGCAGCAAGTCTAGCAACTGGAACACGGAATTGGTAATGGGAACTCTCATTCTCAGCTCTTCCATTGTGTCACTAATCTCTCCTTGACTCACTGGTGCTGCATGTAAGAAAAGGGGCACAGACAGAGACTGGCTGGCTTGTGGGGGAAAAGTGCTACGTAGTTCAGTATGATTACTGGAAAGTTGTAAGAACCAGCTGGCCTACAGAGAGGATACCACGTCTCAGAAAACTCATCGCTACCCAGAGGTTTTCCTTGGCTAAAGAGTCTGTGAGCTAACCCAACGTACTCATTCCTTTCTTTGACAGCTAGCCTCTGGCAAAAGACCTCCCGGACACCCCCAGTTGCGCTACAGAGATGTCTGCAAGAGAGACCTCGGAGAGGTAGACATCGAGCTGGACAACTGGGAAAAACTAGCAGACGACCGCGGCAGATGGAGGCAGGGGTTACACAAGGGTCTTCAGAAGGGTGAGATGAGGATCAGACAGCTAGCAGAGGGGAAGCAAGTGCACAGAAAGCACAATAAGGACTTGCCAGACACCCACCACATCTGCAAGAGATGCAGCAAGGACTGTCACTTTCGTGTGGGTCTTCATAGTCACAGTAGACGCTGTAAATGAAGTCCTCAGTTGAAACTATAAAGGGTGCGATCCATAGTCTATGCAGACTGAAGGATGCCTACTACTACTAGTGTCTAGAGTATCCAACCATGCCTACAGACCCATGTTGCTGGGCACTAAGCAGACACATAAGTAGCATAACTAGACACACAGAGCATGGTAAGAGAAAGAAGCATCCCAGGTCAGCGACAGAGCTGTGAATGGAAACCAACTCCTCCTGATTTCTAGTATCTCGTCTCCACCCCATCCATCAATAGGCACGGCTGCTGCTGCTGCTTCTTTCTACATGTGTGGTCTGCTACAGGATTTACTACTCTGCTTCCATAATGGTTATAACAGGCAAAAATTCAGCTCCTCGCTGATGTCGTTATGGAGGTGGCAGCACATGATTTGCTTTGGAAACAGAACCTCTGAGCCTCCAATACAGAAATGCAATGGGTGAGCTGATATAAATTACCATTTAAAGCCAAAGCTAGGAAACGGACTCTGGTGGCTAGATCAAATAAATAAATCCTTGGACCACGCTTTTAAAACGTGAACCTTTACAATGGCTAGCACCCTAAATGGTGTAAACAGCATCCTCACAGCAGGAAAAAAAACTGGTCTAAGTCAATTGTACACCTTGCTGTTCAAAAGTTTTTACCCACTCATAAATCAGGAAGGCTCTAGCCTTGCAACAAGCTCACATCACTGTGCGACCTACAATACAAAAACCCTCCATGGAAGAGGTGAAATCCGACCACCAAAGCCAACAGCAAAACTTCCATCAACTTCAGTGGAGCCACGATTTCTCCCCATGTCTGTGTTTATGTAGTTTAGTATCCAGTCATTTTCCTGATTTGAGACTTAATCATCTGCTCCTGCAATGGTGCACTAACCATGGGATATGTCTTAACTTTCTGATGCTTTTGGTCAAACACTGCAGAATTCAAAAATACAAACAAAAAAGTACAAATGTAGCAGGAAAAATACCATCAAAGTCCTCAGAAGTTGACCCCAACTAAATTTAAGTAACATTTTAATTTGAAAGTGAATGTAAAGAAAGAAACTGTTGAAGTTCTGGAAATGTTTCCATTATCTGTTTTTCCATATTCACCATTCTTTGTGTTCTGTCTGGAGCCCTGCCACTGGTGAAGGTCACAAGATCTTAGTTTAAATGAGACCTCAACCCAGATACAGCTAAATGAGCTAAACGACCTGGGATTAGATTATTGTGTTGTCACATACATTAGTTTACAGAGGCAGAATTACCCAGACCTCAACGGAATTACTCCATATTTAAACCAGAGAGAGAGAGAGAAAAGAGTCAGGGTCCATTATTATCAAAGAAAACAGAGGGGAGCTTTTAGCTGATCATGTCCCCACACTGCTCTGTGGACTGAAAATAAGATCTTTGGTGGACATTATGTTAAACATAACACATTTGGTCTAACTGTTTCAAAGGGACTCATTCTGCCACTGTAATTCAGTTCCAGTAGTACCATAACCTGAATAATCCCACTGTAATCAGCAAGTCCATTTGGGTAGTAAAGAGACTAGTAATTTAAGCAAAGGGGACAGACCTGTCCTGGTTTTGTACAGCTCTTAAGTTTAGACAGTGGATGGCGTTATGTGTCCTGGAGAAAGCTAGAGGCCTTTAGGTAAGTGTAGAGGTCTGTAGGCTTTTGGTAGAAGGCAGTGCTTATGTGACTATCACTTGTTTTGCACTGTAATGTCCAACAAGTGGATCTCGTGTGGAGTGGTCCAGGCTGAGATTGATGGTGGAGTGGAAATTGTAGAAATCCTGGTAGAATTCATCAAGGGACTCCGTCTCGTGGTTCTGATGTAACATTCCCATCTCTGTGCCCGTAGCATCTTTCTTTCACCATTACTTAGGCTGAAAGTTTAATCTGAAGTTTAATTGATACTGTGTGACATCCTCACAATGTCAAACATCCAGTAAACCTAAATTAAACCTCAGTGGATTCCAAGGAATGACTGCACTGTGCATATATGGAATGGGCCAGCTTCTGCTCTGTTATAGAGCAGGAATCCCAATGAACTCCACTGACTCTTGCAGACAGCCTAAGTAATGGTGTGGCCTCTCAGGTCATTAGCATCAGTAAGGCTGACACCCACGTACACTTCTCAAATGTATTACAAAGACTGTATTAAGTCAATGGGAATTATCACTGAACAGTGATCCTGGAAATTCGTTTGCCACGGAAAATACTGAATTTATATTTTTTTTATAGAGAATCTTTAGTTTCTACATTTTGTGAATTGCTGAAGCCCAATCCCTACTGCCCAAGGCTAAAACTCTGTGGATTAACCACATTTTTGATGATCTAATCTGGCCCCAGTCTCACTTAGGCAACCTGGATAAACAAGTTTCCACTGTACAGTATGGCATAAGGTTTCATGAGTCGCAACTTACTTTGTGGGATGCATGAAATGAAAGAAAGACGCTAGGGGCAGAGATGGGAATGTTACATCAGAACTATGAGGCGGAGTCTCGGTGAATTCTACCAGGATTTCTACAATTCCCACTCCACCATCAATCTCAGCCGGGACCACTCCACACAAGAGATCCACTTCTTGGACATTACAGTGCAAAACAAGTGATAGTTACATAAGCACTGCCTTATACCGAAAGCCTACTGACCTCTACACTTACCTAAAGGCCTCCAGCTTTCATCCAGGACACATCATGCAATCCACTGTCTACCCGCAAGCCGTAAAACACAACTGCATTTGCACCAGTACCTCAGGCAGACACATACACCTACTGGATCTCTAACAAGCATTCTTAAAACTTCAGTACCCTCCAGGGGAAGTGAAGAAACAGACTGACACAGCCAAGCAGGTATGCAGAAGTCAACTCCTTCCGGACAGAGCCAAATCTAGTCATAGCAGCCATAAGATTGAGTAAATCTGGAATGACTTTTGTCCCCACTGAAGTCAAAGGTTTTGCTGTTGACTTAAAAGCAAGAGCAAGTTTGAAGGTGATGGATAAGATCTGGAAAAGCAAAGTGACTAGCTTAGGAGCAAAGCTGAGTGTCATGAAAACGTGTGCATTCGGCAGCACGTTGTACGGATGTGAGACGGGTGATAACGAAAGATTCGAAAAGAAGAATATTGGCATGCAAAAGGAGATGTTATAGAAATATTCTGAGAATAGGATGGATGAAGAAGGTCTCCAGTGAGGAATTAAATAGAAAGATACAGCCAAAAGAGATCCTGCTGCAGAAGGTTATAAAATGGAAACTACAATTATTTGGGCATATATGCAGAATGAATGACGAATGAAAAATCAAGACCCTGGTGTTCGGCATAATGGACGGTTTGAATAGGAGAGGCAGACCCCACAGAGAAAGGGTAGATGACATAAACTACAAAAACTAAGCCATTCCACACTGGAAAAGAATAGCGAGAGAGGCATCAGACCCCAACGGGCACTGAGCCCATGGTTAATCATGATGATGATTGCACTTCTGATGTTTTAGGGTTCAGTTCATAGAAGAATACTACGCAATGGTCAAAGGAGAATTTTATTCAGAGGTAAATAGGCCAGTTAGGGTTATGACATCCCTAGGATAATCTGGACTACTATAACTAACGCACACGGTTTTTCATTCCATGGAACATGCCAGTAACATTAGGAGTTTAGCCACACAGGTTTATTTCTGCAGTCTTATACTGGGTCTCCTGATCAACACAGCTCCCATTTCAATTTGCAATAGAAAACTGAAGCTCCTCCTGTGCTCCGAACAGCTGCTTTTGTACAGTGAGTTGAGGAGATGAAACAAAGCACCAATACAGGCCCAATGAGGAGCTTTACTAGAAATAGGCTTGCAATAAGCCTGCTTCCCTCCTCCGATTAGCCTCTTCTTGTCCTAACTTCTGGAGAAGGAGGAAGTCTCTCCTCTTTCCACCCTCCCCTGACTGCTAGAAGGGATTTCCCATTATGTTTTCATTTTCTCATCTCTTAGGTTGGCTGATGCAAAGGATGGAGTATCCCTCCTCCCTGCCTGCCCCTTCCATCTCTCACTGTGTATTAGCCGGTTATGAGGAAACAACGCTCTCCCCTTACAAACTTGAAGTGGCTGTTGAGAGGCACGGAGTGTGCCCCAGCAATTCCCACTCGCACAGTGAACGCATTCGTACAGGAAACATTCCACGCGCTCCCACAGGACGGTCAGATCCACAGACTCTGCAAAAGCCACATGTGGGATGAGGATCACTGACCGGTTTAAACTAAGGCTGGAGCCTCTTCCTAGAGAAGTCAGTGGGCACAAGAGTGTGTCCCTGGCTGCCTGCATTCAGGATTACCTTACATCTGTCTGCCACCTGCGCTCGCGCTTTTGGTTCAATGCTACACCCAAGCGACGGTGCCAATCCAACAAAGCATGTGTATCCTTTTAATATGTGAGAAGACCCATTGACTTTAATGGTACAACTCCCCAACAGTGCCTAGACTTTAAGGTAGCGATGGGCAACCTGAGCTAGTGAGTGGGCTGCAAGACTGTCGTAGCCAAGACAGTCCCTTGGGATAAGGTAGTTTTGCTATTCGTGTTTGTGCACCTAGAATTTGCAGGAAGTGCCACCTGCACCATAGCAGCACTTTGAATGCAGAGAGAGCACACAGCTCTCACAGTCAATGTTGTGGGCAAGCAGCGCACATCTTACTTCATGTGCTCTTGCTTGAAGTGCATGTTACTTTACTAACACCAGTAGGGGAAAAAAACCTACACCAATGGAAAGCAGTGGAACTGTGAACAGCAGTAAACAAAATGTCTTGTGGGCCACACAAAGAACCCTGATGGGCCAGAGGTTGCCCACCATTGCTTTAAAGTCAGAAGAACTACCAGCTTTTTGAAATCTCACCTGCTGAGCATGACAAATCAACGGCACTACAGACTAAATTCAACAACCAGAATTAGACCAGAGCACTCGAGCTCTACAGAGACTAGACTATTATGGGCCACAGGCAAAGAGCCATTAAGTACCTACTTAAGCCCTTGGCAAGAATGCCATATAAAACTCTACCCTTAGATGTATCGGTGCAACTGTAGTAACATCAGTGGGGCTGAATCTGTGTCACTGTGGCAGAACTGGGCTCATTCACTCCTGGCCCTCCATAGTGAGACATATTCTCTCTAATTTGTCTGGCAGACATTTATGAAATTATAACTATTTTATCTGGCCTGCTTATATTCTCAAAGCCATTTCCATTGATTTCAATATAACGATTTCTGATTTAGATCATCCAACATCGTAGGAGAATCAAGTACTTGACATACAAAGTAAAACTGACATGCGTATTTTAATGTACCAGTGAGCCACACACAACAAACTAGGCTGAAATATTCAAAATGGAAAATTAGATCCGTTCAGCCATGTTTAGGCTCCAAAGTATCCTGGCTTTCCAGATCACACAAGCAGCTCCCACGGCATTCAAAGGGAGCCCAATCAGACCAGTTCTAAGCACTCTCAAAAACGCCCACCTGCTGTCCTTAGAATCACTGAATCATGCAGGGCTGAATGGTCTCTCATCAGTTCCCATCAGGAGCTGGGCTATTTGTACACTTTTTGGTGCTGTTACAAAGAAAACACAGACTGGATGTATAATGTGATTACAATCCACTAATCTGTGTGGTCCATTTTGTATTCATCTGAAATAGCCATTAAAAAAACCATATAGAAATAATGACCCTCTATCTATATTTCTTTGTTGGCCAGGCAATCACTAGTTAAAGCATTAAGCACCCCGGCTTCTCATTAGCCTACCTCAGTGGTCATTAATTGGTCATTACTGGCACAGATGCAGGCCACTAATGCTTACCTGTAACTCAATGTACCAATGCACCACTACACTTGGCTGTCTCATGGGCACACTTACATAGGAATTCATGATAAACTTATTCTCATGAAATATATTCATAGATACTCTATACATAAAAAGACCAAATAAAGGAAGACTATGTGGATGAGGTGCCGTACCGATATTGCTACTAGTGAAATTTCTCTGAGCAGTTCAGAACTACAAATGTTTACATACTTATTTATTCCACAGAACCAATTAGGAATTCTTAAGACGACTTTCCACTAGCAAAATTCTGCATTGGGTCACTCGCTTTATATTTGGGCCTGATTTCCATATGTCATCTTCCCTCTTGTTGGTTATGCCCCAAGGAAGCTGAAAAGAATGGGAGAAATTAATCAGAAAGAACCATGATTCACCACATGTTGAAGACACTAAGTACTGTCTCATCCAGGACCTAGATGGAATACCGTGGCCTGAGGCAAGAATTCAGATTAGCCAATATGAATTGTTCCTTTCAGCCTTAAACAAAAAGACCTAGAAAATCAGGAACACAACAGTCACCCAAAAATATCATTACCTGTCAGCTCAGGCTGAACAGACATTCCATCAGTCCTTCCAGAAAAAGCCTTAAAAGAAGTTTAAGAAAACAAAAACAAATACAGACTCCAACTGCTAAGGTGCTATTTCTAAATCTACCTAAGACAGTTAAGCACCTATTGAGTTTCATAGGGTGTTGGCCATCTAAATCCTTAGCAGGCTGTCGAAAAACTCCCTCTTAAAGAACAAAATTAGTTACCACTTGAAAACAAAAGCAACAAAGATAAAAAAATATGAACCATGATGCCTGCATGTTCCAAGGGACATTCAAAACCGCAGAAAACATGAGGAATGTCTGAAAGGTAAGGTTGCAGTGTGAGATTGAGATTCACAGGGGCAGCTCTAGACACATGCACCACCGAGATATAAGCCTTCCTCACCATTCACACTGCTCAGAACGTACGCCAGCGTCTCACCATCTCGCATATCGGCTGATGCCACATCCTCTCTCTGGCCTTGACAAATGTCATTTGCCCCACGCTCATCCATGCAAAATACTATTGCTAACACCCCTTTCCTAGTGTGTTTTTGTCCACATCACCTCTCACTGTAGCTCTTCACTGCCCCGCCTTCTCCCTCAGGCATGGTGCCAATGCAACAAAAACGAACTTGTCTTTATTTTAAGGCTCTTCACAGGTTATCCCCATGCTACCCATCTCTTATGTGCTACAGAGAGGCTCCTCCACCACCATTTCTGCCCTACCACCAATGCTAGCTTCCTCACTTATGTATAATTTTTTTCCAAAAAGCACTTCCAGGCCCCCAACTGGTGCTCCACCTATTAAAGGACCTCCTGCGGGCATCCATCTCAGAACTCTCCTGATAGTCTCTACTTCACATTCTCCTTTGCTGTGATGCCTACGTAACTCTCAACAACATTTCAGCACACTGAGGAGCAGCGTTTCAGAGGTTTTAAGGCACCTAAAGACAATGATGGGTACCTAGCAGGAGTTTCCAATTCCTAGCAGGATTTTCACTTAACTCCATCAAAACCAATCTCCAGTTAGACACCCTCCAGTCACAGGAGTGAGGAAGTGACTGTGGGATTAGGCTGAGGGCTCATCGGCTTCTCAACCAATGCTGATCACCTGCCTCTGACAGTTGAGATGGGATTCTCATCCCTCATGGGACTTGTGATTTTAGTATATATGAACTAGACTCCCTGGTCAAACCACATCTCCGCAGTCATTAGGCAGAAGATTTCCACCATGCGAGGCACTGATCAGGAGTGTACGGGGGGGATGCGAGGGAGGGAAGCATACACCGATCGGTGAGAAACATGGGGCTCAGGAGCACCGTGGCAAGGGACAGCAGCACTGAGGGGCAGTGAACGGCATGATGATGGGTGTCAGATGCACAGGATCTCCTGGAGGCAGCAGTTTATGGACAGACAGCTGGCAGGGCAGTTAGCATGGGGCTAGCCGAGGGCTGCTAGCTGGGGACAGGTGGTTGGCTGAGGTGGGAGGGGCAGCAAAGAGTGGCATGATGTGGGATAGGCTGGGTTTGGGGTAGGGGGTGTGAGTGGTAGTAGAGAACATGGGTGTTTTTGGCAGCCATGTGGAGCAATTGGTAGAGCACCAATGTGGGTTAAGAGCAGGTTTCTCTGTGCCGCGGAAACCACTGACTGAATCTGAGGTCTATTAACTTAAAGGTTAGACTGAATGGGACTTAGGTGTCTAACTCCATCAGGCTCCTTTGAAAACCTCACATGAAAGGTACAACTCCATAATGGTTACCACTTATGCAATACAGCATATGCATTTTCATTAATTTCCAAACATTTGACTAAACTTGTCTGTTCAGCAGCAGACTTTTGGCATGGCCAATCTTTCCCTCACAAAGAGGACAAATGAAAGTGAAGTGCTCGGCAAGGGCAAACATCAACTCAACCCCATGATGAGTCTGTTGATGAATACTACCTTATCTAAAAGTTATTCTCAAGCTGCAGTCTCTGGACCATCCCAGGTCCATGGAGAGAAGACAGTTGATGCTACACCCTATTACAGCACAGTCTAGAGAATGAAAAGCCTCCTACTTACTATATAGATGTCTGAGAGATAATTTTCTGAAGTACGGCCTGTGACCATCAGGTCAAACTGTTTTATCTCTTTAAAGCTAAAATGATAAGTACTAACAACACCACCCCCCCTACCACACTAGTCTATATTAAGGCTCTTGGCTTATAAAGATTCAAGGGAAATCCCTTCTAATTCTTTCACACCTTTGCCAAGTCATTCAACTCTAAGCTCCACCAATTAGCACAGCCAAACATTAATCTTTACGGAAGTTGGTTAAATCAAGCACACTATTGATTACAGCAGAATGAATTGACCTACTGAAAAATGTTGCTGAGGAGCAGACATGGAAACAGACAAGTAGTTACTGTTTCCACTGGGGATAACTGTGGCGCTCTAACAAGAACCTCATCCTTGCATGCCACTTCAATGTAAACTTGAAATGAATTGGCAAAAGCAAATGATTCCCCCATCTTTATTTTGTTTGAAAAGATTAATGCCAAAGCATGCAGTGGTTAATTTCACTAGCATCCCCAAATCCTGAAAAAGCAGATTCAACAATCATAGAAGATTAGAGTTGAAAGACCACCTCAGGAAGCCATCTAGCCCAATCCTCTGTTTGAAGGAGGGGCAACCCCAACAAAATCATTCCAACTAGTACCTTGTCAACCCTGCCCTTAAAAACCTCTCAGGATGGAGAATCCACGATCTTTCTAGGTAACCCATTCCAGTGCTTCTACCCCCTCCTGGTGAAATAGTTTTTCCTAACTTCTGACCTAGACCTCCTCACAGTAACTTGAGACCAATGTTCCTTGTTCTGCCATCTGTCATCACTGATTACAGCCTAGCTCCATCCAAACAGCATTGGGATGGACGTGCCTGTTGTGTTAGACTGTTTTTTAAAACAGGAACACGGCTCAAAAACAGTGTCCTTAAAGGTTCAGGTGTCAAGTCCTCAACCCCACAAAAGCAGTGAGCAAGGGCCAGAGATTTGGCTGAGTTCTGCTTTTGATCCCTCTGCGAAGTGTCCTCTCTGTGTGCCCTTCATGGGAGCAGGATATGGCCCACTGGAACACAGCTTCAGTTTGCACAACACAAGCACAGCCACAGCACATCTTTCAGAAATCCATCAAACCTGTCGTCCATGATCTCCACTGGCTTTCCATAGAAGACCGACAGAAGTTCTTGGGCCATATCTTCAGAGCACTCAATGGACTGGCACTAGGTCCCCCAAAAAGTGCCTCGAGATCTTTGTTGAAGACTGTGGTCAATAACTCTGTTCCTCCACCACAGTGAAACTCCAAAGCTATTTCTGCATATGCCACACTAATAAATGGCCCAAAATATGCTAATGAGGTGCATATGTAAATTCCATGTCTCATTAGCATAAGGTCACATGATTTGGAGTCCGGAAGACGCTCCTTTGAACTCCAACATGGCATGCAGAAGCGTGCCCCCCCCCCGAAGCCGGGGGGCCTTCTGGAAGGAGAACTTCCTTCCGGAAGCTTCTACACACCGTTTTGGAGTCCAGAAGAGCGTCTTCCAGACTCTAAATCATGTGACCTTATGCATGACCTTAGGCATGTGTAGAAACAGCCTAAATGAAAAGTGAACCTCATCTGTGCAAAATACTCAACAGCGCTACTTCTCCACATGAGAAGAGGATAAGGGAACAAAACAGGTGGGCAGACATGAGTCACATTATTTAATGCACTATTGAGAAGAGCCAAATACTACGCTGTGGTGATGAGCACTGTGTAAGACTAGAAGTCAAGGAGAAGCAGTTACACAAAACCACAGCACCTCTGACCCTACCTGATTAAGTAAGCATAATTCTGTATGTTGATGTTCACTTTAAACTGCCCATTTTCAGATATTTATACCTTGTGTGTGTACACAATGTACCCACATAATAAAAAAACATTATAATACATACATACAAAGAAACCAGAATGCTGTTGCAGAAATATTCACTAAATTTCCTGACATGTCTGCTGTTAAACCTCTGCTTTAGTAATGAATGTGTTTTGCATTATTATTGATTTTTGAAGCCAGAAAGGAGAAATTCAAAGAAAACACAAAATAACATATTACAACAAGCACTGAACAGCATATTAAACCAGAGGCGGGGGAAGGGTGAGGGGGACACATTCCTGCAAACATTTAGTGAGCTAAGAATCAAGTTTTTCGTGGGACTGTCCGATCCTCACAAACCACTACCTGGAATTTCTCCTCATTCATCAAGAAAAAGAAATTCACAGTGGAGACCAAGTATGATAAATTTTGCTCCCGAAATTAACTGTTTGTGAAAGTTCTAAATCCCTGACAACAGGGACTAGGAATGAGAAGTTCCATATGAATCACAACAGCTAATGCACAAGTGCATTCTGGAAAGAAATATAACCTGCAATGCCTCACATGATTACTGCAGAATACAAGACGGTCACCGATAAAGTAAGTATCAAAGGATTATCATTGTTGTTATTTCCAGCAGGAAATTGAATCAGCAACTTTGGAATCCAAAAGCAACATGGCTCTCTACTGAGCTGAAGGGCAATCTGTTCTACCAACAATAAGCCTGTTTCAGACCTGTAAGTATCAGTCTGGTGTCCAAAGAGAGACATTTGTCCCACAGACTACTCTTCCTTTGGATATCTCTAGCTTAAGTATGGACATCATCATGCCTTATTGGTTTAAGCCAAATGAGGCTAGGTGCAATATTTTTAAAAAATACAGATTTTGCTCCTTTAATTGCAGCTTTCCATGTCTTCATGACTTATTTAACTTAGGAAGCACTCAAACATCTACTCTGTTGCTGTGATCCCTGCAGAACATCCTATTAGCTTTAAAATTTCATAAGGCACTCTGTGCTTGACGCGTTAACATGGGTTATAACGTAGGGGGAGGCAGTACAACGTACTGAGCTCAGACCAACCCAACCCCCAAGCCCTAAGCTCTTTGGAAACCACAGTGCCAAGGTTTACGTTTAAAAGGAAGAACATATCAGAATACTGACTTCATTGCAATGAGTGCCATTATTTTCCTATTCCTCAGTAATATCAGGCTCAGTAGCAAACTTTGCAACTTTGCTGGATTCCAGTGTAATAAGATCAACGCTTCTCTTAGGCTATGTCTACACTAGGAATTAACTTTGAAGTTAACTTTGAATTTAGTCACTACTTTGAAGTAGCCAGAAATGAGTTTACACGCATTTTCTCTTACTTTGAAGTTAAGGGAGCCCAACTTCACAGTCCTTACTCCATTCCTGGGAACGAAGTAGTGCCCTACTTCAAAATTTAACTTGGAAGTAGGATGTGTGTAGACACTCAACTTTGAAGTTGCTTACTTCAAAGTTGTACTTCGAAGTATGCAACTTTGAAGTTATTTTTTTATAGTAAAGACACAGCCTTATAGTGTGAAAACCATATTCGCTGTAGGCACAACTGGCTGCAAAATACCAAACCATGAATACACCCATCAACCCTCTTCCCAAAATAGCTTTACAATTTGAATTATACGTGTGACATATCAGAGCACATCACTCCTAAGGACTGGTATCAGAAGTTTAGGAAAAGAAACTAGGGCCTGAACCAAAACCCACTGCAGTCAAGGAAATGGCTATGGATCTGCTCCTTATGCTGCATGTTCAATAAGCAACCTGCAATCTACTGGAAAATGGTCCTTTTGTCCTCTCCTGGCCAACCCTCATTCAGAATGACACACAAGCCAAAGATGTGACTTTAAACAGATGATGACTTCATGTTATCCTGATGCATTTTTTTTTAATTGGGAATTAAATCATTTATTCTCCACTTGCTCTTAACACAATATACTTGAAAGACCAGAATGGAGCTGACCCATGATGCATGTAGACCTGTATCCCACCTGTAACAGGGACCACTCAAGTTTGCTTGGGCCCCATCTCAAGCCTGACCTGAACCCGGTCCAACCACAACCCACCCAAACTCAACCCAAGCACACTGAGTTGTTCTCAAGCCTCACCTGAATCCAACAATTGGTGTTGGGTCCCTCTGGTTTGGGTTGCAAGAATCTTGTGCAGATAGAGGTGTCAGTGTCTGGTTGTAGACTACAATCTCTTTCATGGGCCTGTGGGGGCTGCTATGGGGGAGGCTGGGGCTCCTAACAGCTGTGTGTCCAGGACAGAGAGGAAGCTGAGTTCAAGAGCGAGACACAGCCACTGCCCCAGCCCTCAGACACCCATCTGATGGAACAAGCCCAGCCTCGCGCCCTGGCTAGCTCTGCACTCAGTTCCATTCCAGGCCACTGCAACTGCTTTCTGCACAGGAGGCCAGAGTGTGGGGGGGTGAGGGTACTGAGAACATGATTAGGATCCCAGGCCTGACCTGCCACACAGGGGTTCCCATGGGCCTCTCAGAGAGACACTGGCATATAAAACAGGCCACCAAGTCCTGCTAAGTCTTCCCTTCAGTCAAACCACACACAGTGCTGATGTGTGGGTCACAGGAATCTCTTAGAACAGAACAATCTTTTGGCAATGAATTCCACAAGCTAAGGCTCTGTCCACATGTACCATACAGTGCACAGCAGCTGAACCACCGTGATGTCTCCAGTGTAACTGCTCTGCATCAACAGGAGAGAGCTCTGCCAGCAGCATAAGTAAACCATCCTCAACACTCCATGAAAGGACATGCAACCACTCCTGACTGACAAAAGTGCAAGTGTACCCACAGCCTAACTGTATGCTGGGAGAATATTTATGACGTATGTACAAAAGGTAAGTTTCTTCATGGAGATGATGCACCAGAAAACTCAATACAAAAGACAGCAGGGGTGAGAGGGGTTGAGAGTCTCTTGAGTTGTAGTTCTCATATTAACATCAATAAAATAACAGGAGATGTACAGCAACTTCCAGGCTCCCTCCGGCAGAAGAAGTAGGGCACCTGAGTCTGAGAAGCCATCAAGAGACTGTACAACTTCTACAATGCAAGAGTTCTAATGGAACCTAGTGGTTGGTGGGGGGTTAGTTTGGTCTGGGAGGGGGCATAGGTGATGAGAGGGGAGCCATTCCCAGACCTCTGCCATATCAGGGCCATGTTTTCGAGAACAGGCACTGCATGGATACCAAATCAAAGCAGGAACTAGAGCAGCATGACAGCATGCTGAAGGCAGAAGGTTTGGTTTCAAGTGGAAATACGCAGAAGCAAGCTAACGTTTGGGTTGCATGGTGAATGCCTGGAACTGGCCCTTACGTTTTCTGCTGCAAAAAAAGAAAAAGCAGAATACACAGGCAGACTGATATTTTCACAGCCTCTTGCAGGTTTAGGCTGTCCAATCCCATTAGATTTAATGGCGCCATAACACCTTAAGCAGTTTTAAAAAGGTCACCTGTAATGCACAGAACCACAAACAGGCCAAGACAAGCCCACCTCAAATATTGGGACATCAATTATTAGAGGACAGAGAGAAATTTAAAACTACTTTTCACATCACTAAACATCTGTTCAAAAACACTTCATATAGCCATTGTCCTCCCATCGTATTTATCAAAGTATGAGTAACAACAGGACTTTACTTTCATACCACACTGAACAGAAGTCATCACATCAACAACCATGGGCTCAGCACCAGTTGGTGTCTGATGCCTCTGTCACTATTTCTTTCCCTGTCCAGTGCAGAATGGCTTAGTTTCTGTAGACTAGCTCAGCACCAATCTACTACATCACCTACCCATTCTCTGCAGGGTCTGCCTCTCCTTTCGAACCATCCATTATGCTGAATACCAGGGTCTTGATGTTTTGTACATCATTCATACTGCAAATATGCCTGAATAGCTGTAACTTTCATTGTATAACCTTCTGCAACAGGTTCTCTTTCTGCTGTATCTTCCTACATAATTCCTCATTGGTGACCTTCTCCATATATCCTATTCTCAGGATCTTTCTATAACTCCTCCTCTTGAATGCTAATATTCTTCTCTTCGAATCTTTCATTATCACCCATGTCTCACATCCATACAACATGCTGCTGAATACACACATTTTCAAGACATTCAGCTTTGTTCGTAAGTTGATCATTTGCTTTTCCACATCTTAGCCATCGCCTTCAAACTCACTCTTGCTTTCGCTATTCTAGTTGCTATTTCCTTCTTACAGCTTAGATCATATGTTATGTTGTTCTCCAGATAGGCAAACTTCTCTACATTCTCTAGCTCAATCCTATCTACACTGATCTTCCTTCCTATTTCCTTATGTCCATGTACCATTGTTTTCATCGATGTTCATAATCAGTCTGCATCACTTTTCTTCCTCGTTTAGCACCTGCACCATTTTTGCTAGCTTCTCCTCATCTTCCTCAATGATAACTAGATCATCCATGAACCTCAAGTTCTTAATTCTTTTCCCACGCACAGATATACTTTCCACTTTTTCCTTGATTTTGTCCATTGCTGTCTCTAGATGAGTGATGAAAATACCCAGCAATATCAGATCTCCTTGTCTCATACCTCTACTCGCTCTAGGCCAACTTCCCAACTTCCCACACATTGTCACCACTGCCTCTCTGCATTGTCACTGATATCCTTCAACAACCATATCAGACTGCTATCCACTCCATACAACTCTAACACCGCTCAACTCACTTTCTGATCTATCCTGTCAAAATCCTTCTGAAAAATCGAAGCAGCAGTGTGGATGCTCTTATTATTTCATTGAGCTTTCTCCACTATCAATCTTAGTGCCAATATCTGCTATATGGTAATTCTATCTTTCCTGTACCACTCTTGCTCATCCGCTAGATCTTCTTGTATCTGTGATCTTCTCTCCATCAGTACCAGCAGCAGCACTTGGCCTAGATGACTCATTAGGGCAAACCTTCTGTAGTTCTTGCACTCCAATATACTTCCTTTCTTGTGTATTGTCACTAGCACAGATCTTATCCATTTCTTAAGTGCCTTCCCTTCTTTCTATGCTATATTTTGTAGTCAGTGAATTTCCCGAATCATACTTTCTCCAACGTATTTGATCATCTCTGCTTTAATCTTATTTCCAGCACTCTTGTTGTTCTTTAGTTGTTTCACTGCTCTTTCCACTTCCTCCTTCAAAATATATGTCTCACTCTCAATGCTTGGCAGAGATCTCTCTTTCAGTTCTTCAGTCAGTCTCACTGAGACACTCAGGTCCAACTGTGCATTGTATAGATCAGAGCAATATCTCGTCCATCACTGCACAATCTTCTCCTTGTTCATATTTCTGCCTTGCCACGTCCCTTCTTTTCTTAAGCTGTGTCTTACACTTTCTCTTGAGTTTCATCTGATGTTTGCAACCACTTGACTGTGATCCGAGTTTATACCTGCCCCTTGGAAAGTTCGGCACTGCTGTACTGATGTTACCCATCTTTTTCTTATCAAATGATTCCTATCATGTTGTTGAACTTCCCGTCATTTGATTGCCATGTCCACTTCCTACAGTCCGTTTGTTGGAATCTCATGTTGCAGATCACTATCTCATGTTCTAGTAGTTTCCTGCATCGTTCATTTCTTTCTCTGTATCCAAACCTTCCAATGACACTCTTCCAACCTTTGTTATCTGTTTTGACCTTCACGTTCCAATCTCCTGCAATGATCAACACATCTGTCTTCAGGACCTCCTTCAGCCTCCTTGTCAAGTCTTTATAGAATAGCTCAATCTCTTCCTCCAGACTGTCTGACTTCTTTTGCTAAGAATGAATCTGATTCCTGCCTCATGCTTCATTTTGTTCCTTGACCAAATGACTTTGCAACAGCACATATCTCCCGATGCCATCCAACGCATCTCCACCAGTCCAAGCATATCACATCGGTATCTCTCCATCTGCTTCTGAAGCAGCTCTAATTTTCCAGTCGCCCACACTGTTCGGACATTCCATGTTCCAATCGATAAGTGTTTATTGTAATTTTCTTTCAGTAGCCAACATACCGACCCAACCCTGATCACTCGATTGGTGTCGTGGACCTTGTTTATCCAGGCAACGTCTGAGCTGGCATCTTTTATCATTTAGTCATACTGGTATCAGACTTCATTCGTATTGCTGTTTCAGGGTCCGTGCATCATCACTCATCTGACCAACCCTCCTCCTGTATCCAAGCTTGAGACTGGCATGGAACCCTGCAGAGGCTTCATGGTGGAGTTTGAACAGAAGTGCTATCTACTTAAAGCTGGAACCAATGTGTGCACGGCAACTGCATATTTGATTCATTCTTCTGAAAGAACATGAGTGCCATGGAAATTTCCCACCAGACAGTCCAGAACAATGCTTTTATTTTATGAATGCAAATTGAATCAGAGCTGCATTTGCAAAGTCCATTTTGTTAGGAAAATCCCAAAGTGATGTTATAGGCATTTTGTTTCATTCCTTTCTACATTACCAAAAATTATCTCAAATCTGTGTGATTTGATATAGATCATATAAGGCTTAGTGGCAAACTTAGCAACTTTTTCTGGATCAATGAAAAGTTTGGCTCATTTTCAAGATCACTCGGTGAACAGTGAATGTGAAGAAAATACAGACTATTAAAAACTGTGCTGCAGAGGGCTATTCTTAAAGCACTGATATTACAAACTTAAACAGTAGCACAATTTAATAAAAGCCAGTGGGATTCAGAGTAACAATAAAGCTTGCCATGAAAAGACTGAAAGAAGCCACTCTGTATGTATCCATTATTCCTGGATTCTCTGTTACAGGGGGGAAAAAAAATGTGAGATCCAGAATGTCAGCATTTTCATTCCTGCGGGGTTCTTCTGGACTTGAAATGTGAAAGCAAAAGATTATTTTCAGGATAATTAAATATTTTCAGAGTGACAAATACGTAGAATATGGTTAGAAGGAAACAACTACCAAAAACTCTTTCATATCCAACAGCCCCCAGACGAGTAGGTTCCTGGATATTCAAATAGTTTGCATAATAAAGACGTACACCTAGCAATGCATAACACTGAGAAAACAAGATTAGTTATTAAGAAACAAACAAAAATGCATACAGAGTACTTTATTTACCAACAACAGTAGTATTGTATACTGTAAATTTATACTGTATTTATTCGTATTTACTTTCACTACACTGTACTAATAGAAAGTGTAACTAAAATGGACTTATGGTTAAAATGCTGGTTCTTTGAGAGTTCCAGGTGAAAGAATACCTGATATGAAAGAGTCTACTGTAATAAGTGGCAAATAGCCCTTTGCCAGGATGTTTATATTGAGACTTCCAACAAATATTTACCTGACCTAATCCCACTCTGGAGAGTGACCTGGAGGAGAGGGAGAGACCTGCCATCTCTCCCCTCCCTAACTGAATCAAAAGTCTGATAATCTAGAGCCATTCCGTGCCATACACCTCTAAACTTGTAAATGTTGTCAATCTCAACTCCTTCCTCAAGTCTTCAGGGTACATGCATTAGACCAGTGAACTCTGGGATATCTCTGTGGCCCCAACTCTCAGAGGACCAAGGAGAAGCAGGGCTGATGTGTGACTATAGATGGAGGCCAACAGAATGGCTTTGGAAGAGGTAAATCTACATTCCTGGCCCCCTAAAAACACACCCGTTCTATGTAAATCTGAGTGACGGGAATGGCTCAAGCCAGGATCGGCAACCAAAAGAGCAAGAAGAGCCATTCTTTTTCAAATTTGGTATAAAACTCAATTCAGTACTTCAAGAGCCGCAATTCATGTGAATATGAGACGGTCCTTAATAAATAACATCAAACCATATTTTTTATAACCCCTATATTAGGAACAGGGCGCACATCTCTCACAATGCACTACACATATTAAAGGGAGAGTTATCCAACGTTTCAAGATCACACATTGTTTGTTACTTAGCTATGAATTATTCATTGCTGGGCTTGTTGACATTCCCTGAAATGAAATTATCAGGAGAGGTTTGTGGGTTTCTTTGTTTGCCCCCCGCCCATTTTTTTTTTTTTTTTTTTTTTTTTATACTTTGCATTTACCGTATCGGGAACCACAAAGAAGGCTCCAGAGCCTCAAGTTGCAGATCTCTGAGCTCAGAGGTCAGCCCTAGTTAGTGTGAGTGAGGCCAGTCAATTTCCTGACATGCAAACCTGGAGATAACTGTTCTCCCTCCTGACACACACTAGGTGAGTGGGTTTAACGGGATGTCTCTCCTCCTTCCGCTTCCCCTACCCACACCCACCCCCATTTTATGCAGCTCAGATGAAATGGCTGTGGTGCAGCACTGACAGCTCTGCACCTAGGTCACCAGTGGATATGCCACCAGCAGCAGAGCTGCACAGGGTTCAGTATTTCTCAGTTAAATAACTTGCGCGATAGAATGCAGGTACTCACACACAAATTCTCTTCTGGTTCCCCCACCACCCTCACATTCTAATATTGTCTGTGCACAAGCACTTCTGGCAAAACAGCTCAATAAAGAATAATTTTATTGTAACACTGGCTTCTTCAAAAACCACTTTTATTCGTGCATATACGGTGACCTTTCACAGCTCTCCCAGACAATACCGGGCCCTAGCTTTTACAGCCTCTCTGCCAACATCATATCCACGCAGATGCTTCAGTCCAATTCTTTCCAGCGCTAGACGTCCTGGACTTTAAGTCAGCCAGCTTCTTGGAAAATGTAAAAAAATGTATCTCATGTTGCATTTTCACACACGGATAAGGTTAAAAGCTTTTGAGGCAGATGGGAACAAAAAACTCAATAAGCAACTTAATAAAGCTTATCAGAGTTACGTGCACAAGTCTCTGGGCTATGGAATAAGAATACAGTCCCCAAACACTCAACCCAGGTCTACCGCAATAATTGAAGCTAGTGATGTTGATTCATTTAATCTTTGTCCCCCACCACTCTTCTAAAAATTAGCTTCTTGTATACCATCATTCCCTTGTGGAATGATGTTCTTTATGCATCTGCCCAGCCATCTCAACAACCAGTCTAGTGTTGCACATAGTTATATCATAAATCTGCCATCACTGGCAGACTCCTTCCAAACTCCATTCAGAATCATTGAGTCAAATCACGGTTTTTTGAATTAATTATTATTTATAAAGAAATTCAGTGGCATTTGACAAGCAAAAATGTACTTGGGTCTATAAATTTGTTAAAGCATCTTCACTCAGCATGCTTTAAATTGTCTAAAGTATTATAGAAAACATGCCTCAATTTTCCTCTTCTAAACAAGAGCAGAGTTGCTGTTGTTATTTTTATTATTTACTTTTACTACTGCTACTACCACCACCATAAAGACAAAAAATCTCTACTCTAGAAGTCTCCATAGGCCTATGATTCCCTGGGTCTGCCCCAGCCAATATACAGATGAAATCACTTCAACTCTACAAGTCATGACTTCTAATGGAAAACTAACCTGCAAGTATCTATTTTGCTGCTATGACGGTGTGGTAAATAAATTCTAGTGGCCAGTAAAACAATCACAAAGGAAATTACCATTAAAAATGACTCTTCATTTCCAAACATATCTTCCTAATTGAAATGACTGTTTCCCTATACATATCCCAGAAGTGTAGTTTGCAATAAATGAAAAGTCTTTGAAAGCACAATTCTCATCATAATAATTGCAATAACTTCTTGCCATCACCTTCTGGCTACTCACTGGAAACTGTTGTCTTTCAATGTACACCACACTCCTTAATGTTGACAATGTTATTGTTTCTCTCGCTCTCCACTCCATCATAAGGAATTTAAATGCAGAGTAAAAGAAAGACAAGGCAGATGAGGGAATACTTTTTACTGAACCAAATAGTGCTAGTGAGCGAGACAAGCTTGCAAAATGAAGCAACACATTGGTTCAATAACAAAACAAAAAGCAGTCCAGTAGCACTTTAAAGACTAGCCAAATGGTTTATTAGGTGATGAGCTTTCGTGGGACAGACCCACTTCTTCAGACCATAGCCAGACCAGAACAGACTCAATATTTTATTGAGTTCAATATTGGTTCAATAAGAGATACCTCCTTGCCTGCCTTGTCTCTCTAATATTCTGGTAACAACACGGGTACAACACCACTGAAGACAAGAAAACATGTAAAATGCTCAACCGAACATATGTACAGCCTCCAAAGAGAAGGCTAAATTTCCAGTGTAGAGGAGGCGCACCTGGCCCCATGCCTACTATTTAAGTCCTACAGTGTAAGACCAATCCAGTCCATCACCCAACCCAAGGATTCCACCAGGGCAGTGAAAGAGAGAACCACCCTTTCCCCAAGGCCATACACTGGCAACGAAGCTGCTTTAAAGAGACTATTCCTGCTGGTGCCCTAAGCAGAGAAGAACAAGAGCATATACCCCAGGAAGTGTGTTTGGCATGTAGCATTAACACATTTTTAAACAACTGTCAGCATTTAGCTCAGACAAAGGCAGTGGTGTTACAATCCCATTTGCTAGTTGTGGACAACCCTGGAGTAATCATCGCAGCCCTAGCCAGGCTGATGGAGGGTGCATGTCTCAAAGGGACAAGTGCAGAGAATCTAGATGAATTCAGATTCCCTCCTCCAGTTCTATTCTACTCTCCCTCCCACTTTGACCCCTGCTCTGTCTTCAGCCATGCATTGGGTCTTACAGCTTTTTGCATCTGGATTATATGCCTCAGTGACAACAGGGCTAAATTTTCTGCTGCTTCAGCATCTCTACTGACTTCATTTACACCAATAGGGGCTTGGTTATGACTTTGCCAGCACAACCCCACAACCCACCTAGTTATACAATGAAAGGCAAGCAAGAGGGTTTACCAAGAACACAGAAATAAATACTCAGAGTAAAAGAAAAAAGAAAATGACTCAATTGAGACTTGAATGAAGGCAACTGCCACACGCCAAGTGCTGGCTGAACTACCAGCTATAAATACTGGAATTCTTGTGTGTCACAAGAACACTTCTGAACATAACGAATAGTACCAATATTTATATTAGACATTTCCCCCTCTGTTGCTTTGTGTTTGTGTGTATGACTTTTATCTATTATTCTGACGCGCTGCCTACAACATTGTGGATCATATAAGAATAAAGGGCGTTGTTCCAAGGGACCTCAGCTCCCACATTTTCAGAGGACCCACGCCCCCCACCCCTCCCCGAGCTCCCGTTGAGAATAGGAACTGCTGGCTCTCCAGTTCCACAAACTGCTTAAACACATCCTCAGCGGGAACCGCTGTGCTATGAGCTTCCTGAAATCTGGCCAATTCACTTAGGTGCCTAAACAGGTGCTAAGTACTTCTGAAAAGTCTCTCCCTAGGTTGACAGACTAAAGCTGCCCAAATTTCTTCTCTTAGAAATGACAATCACTATAAAAGTCTGAAGCTGCCATTTTAAATCCTGCCCAAGCAGAGTCTATTTGAAACATTTATAACAAGCCTTATGCAATATTATTTATTCTTTAGTATAAACACTTACAAAGTTAATTACACGCTCTGTCAGAGCTAGCTAATATATGTGCAGTCTTAACTATAAAATGCTGTTCTGCTCCCTCCACTAACCTCTCCCACTCTTTGAAATTACCTTCAGGTGTTTATTAGGGAACATTAGTGCCTGTGAAATCTGTCAATAGATAGAGGTAAATTGTATCAATCAGTCCAGTCCATAGACTTCACTCTTACATCATCAACTGGTGGCCACAAATTTAATTCTTAAATGATGGAACCCTTTTCTGGAATTTTTCCTGAGGCAAATTCTTGTAGCTTTCGCAATTTGGTGGGAAAAAAAACTTCTACAATTATTATGTCACAAGCTGGAATCCTCCAACTAAACTGGTTTTACAAAGATGCCCTGAATGCTTGGGTTTATGCACCTGCAGGGGTGCATCATTCAATTAGAAGTCACAGGTGACTATGGAAAATAAGCCTCCATCTGCGTGCACAGAGACCCCTCTAACAGGACTGCCTCTGGCAACTTGTCTGCAACTTCCCCTAGATTTAACTGGGAACGTTTATGGGAAACTGATCAGCCGTCAAGCACTAAAGCTATACACAACACAGCACCAACAAAGGACATCAGAGAACTAACTACTGTAGTTATGTTTAAACCCAAAGAGAGAGAGAAACAGGCAAGAATATGGTTGAAATTTATCATCTGCCCTTTCTTGTACTGTTGCTATTATTGGTCCAATGTAGAACATGATCAGTATATACTGGAAATTCTGCCGGAGGAAATGAAGACAATGCATTTAGCATTAGGTGTTTCTCCTGTTCCATTAACTGCAGCATGGTTACCAATTAGTTGTGAAAATTATGAAAGCAATTTGTAACTTTATGCATCTGATGGCATTTATACTGCAGGGAACTGGCAATCAACAGCACATAATGCAGCCTCTAATGTTGGGGTGGGATTTATTTAATAAATCAGAAGTGAATTACAGCTGTACTTTCCAAGATGTACTGCACCAGAATCCTGCCCAGTCTGTCCTATTAATTTGCACATTTTAAACTGACAAACTAACACACAAAATAAACTAAACTGATCACAAACCTCGGGAGAGCTATAAGCCAAAAAAGAATGAGGCTTCTTGGCAAGCTGTTAAGAAAGACTGGGACACAGTCTCCATGCAAGTCTCGCACATCATTAACACCCCACAATAAAGACATGGCAATGCACCAGCTTTGTGCAATACAGCTCATCATGCCCTGCTCCCCATTCCAACAGCTGCTTGTCATTTGTGGCTCATCCAGGACGTTACCTGACAGATTGGTACAGGTGGCACCTCCTTGGTCCTGCATGGCTGGGACCTCCTGGATCCTGAATAAGAGAAATTGCTGGACCAGGGGAAGTCTGCTGCCAGGAGGCCCTGCACTCCCAGGGGCTACTGTGGTCCTAGCCTGGGCTTTCCAAGGGCTGCCACGGGGCTCCAGACCCAGATCCTTGTACCTGGAGCTGCCCTGTCTCCAGCTCCTGCCCCACACTGCCTAGGGGCAGACAGGGGAATCCAGGTCTGCTCCAGCCCTGACCCAGCCCACTTCAGCTGGGATGCCAGACTCCAGCCCTTGGATGCTCGTCCAGCTCTAGCCCTGGGACACTCTTCTCCTGGAACCTCCGTGCCTGACATGAGAGTTCTGGATTTGAGAGGTGCAACCTGTGTCACTGTCAACAGCTCAAAGGGGTTAACTGACTCTTCCCGAATCAACTTCCAGAATAACAGGCAGAAAAGGGCGGCATGCAACTCTCCTGTAACCTGGGTGGTCACTGTTTATATTACACGCTATAAAATCCCCTCTAGCCCTCCAGAGAGAATTCACCTCTGATTTTGCACTCATTATTTAAGTGACAGATTGCTTTATATGAGCGCAGGTCTGGCAGGTCAATTTAAATAGTAATTAGGTGGCATTTTCACTAAGAGGTTTGGGGAAATTTATTAATAAAGTTTTTTTAATCAGTAATAAACCTGTAATAAACATTTCTCAGGAAGATCATCAGGTTAGGAAAACTACAGCCAGGTAAACAGTGTAAAATTATCATTCATGAACACAGCTTTGAAATTTTAAACAAATTCACTTCAGCCATCTCCAGGCTCCTTTTTTGCATTTGCTTTTGATGTACATCTACAAGTCTCTTTTACTAGCAAAAACCTTAATGGGAAAGGAAATTCAAAGTCACACATGCAAATATCAGAGGAACCAGTTTCAGAGATTTGTACCAGATGTGCTTGTGTATGTACCTGCATAGTGAGAGAAACAACCCTGTGCCACTGACCTGAGCAACTGCTATGAGCCTCAACAGCGAATGCTGAACACCTGCAGGGAATTGCCCATGATCGGTCATCCATAAGGTTAGATCAAAGTTGCTGAAGAACAAGTGCTCAAGCAGGAAGTTGGGTAAATGCACAGACTCAGGAAAGGCAAACACTTCAGGCAGGTCTACACTACGGGAGAAGGTCAAACTAAGGTATGCAGTTTAAGCTTTGTTAATTAGGTAGCTCAAGTCAACGTACCTTAATTTGGGCTATGTGGCGTCTCCACTAAGGAAGGGCAATGGGAGCCAATGCTCCCGTTGACTTCCCTTACCGCTCCCTGTTAGAAGTACCATAGTCAACAGTGGCACCCTGCAAGTTCAATTTAGTGCATTCCCACTAGACATGCTCAGTCAAACTCCAGCAGATCAACTTCAGCACTGTCCATCTTCCCTATAGTGCAGCTGTGCCCTTAGAAGGCTTTGCCAAGACAGCTACATTGGCAAAGACCCCCTAGTGCTGACACAGCCAAACTGCACATTGTCTACACAGCCAATTCTGCTCCTAGGAGTAAAACACAGCACACCAGCAAAGGTGCTACATCGCCAACTGGAACTTTTGTCAGTGCTGTTTTAGTGGTAAATCATATCTCACAACACAACTACCAAGACAAGACTGGCAGTGTAGAGCTGCTTAAAAATTATTCATTATGATCTGTTCATCAGCTCTAATTAAAGTCAAATGTGATCCCAGCTGGAGCCCCTCTGCAGAGGACTAGCGGGAATCCCACCATAAATCATATGACATTTGTATATAATAATGACTTTTGAACTGTGACTGGAATGACACTGTTACATAGCATGAATACAGATGTGTTAATCAGAAATAATACATTCATCACTGAAAGAGCAATGGTTACTTTTTGGCTGTAATGACAGTTCTGCCTTATCATAATCCTGATTTCCAAAACCCTTTCCTCTGGATCCGATACTAAATCTGTACAGTAAAGTCCCCACATTCATGAACTTAATGTTTACAAATTCAATTATTTGAAGGCGGCATGCTGCCACTTCCCCGGGGCCCCAGGGCCAGAAGCACCGGTGGCCATGGCTTTCCCGGGCCCAGACGCACCGGTGGCCGCCACTTTCCCAGGGCCCTGGGGCCAGAAGTGCCGGTGGCTGCCACTTTCCCGGGGCCAGAAATGCCAGTGGCTGCCGCTTCCCTGGAGGCAGGGAGGGAGCGCCAGCGGCCTCCACTCACCCAGGGCTCTGCGTGGGGAGCGCCGGCAGCTGCTGCTTCCCCAGAGCCCCATTGGCAAAAATCAACATTCACGAGGGTTCTAAACACAGAACCCTCATGAATGTTGAGACCTACTTTATTCCTCTCTTCACTTTAAACGAACATCAAGGGCATATCTATGCTACAGAGTTATGCCAAAGTACCTTAGTCCAGAGTTATCATTCGGAAATAACCTATATCAAAATAATGCATCCACACCACAGGGATGTCCCAGAATAAGCAAAAAACTTATTTCAAAATAGCATGTCCACACACAATAGAGCCTATTTCAGATTAGACCCCCTGGAAATACTCTGGGGCTACATCAACACAGCAAGGTTATTCCAGAATAAATTTTTCTGGAAAAGTTTATTTTGAAATAGCCCCTATTCCCTATTATGCAACCCTAATTCTAAAATATCTGTTTCAGATTGGGCACTATTCCTTGTAGAGCAAGGCTTACAAAACTCAAAATAAGCTGTCTGCTATTTCAAAATACCAGTTTTGCTGCGTAGATGCTCGCAACAATATTTCAGAATAGCGGCCGTTATGCCAAAATAACTTTGCCGTGTAGATACATCCAAACATTTTTCAAGGATAGAACTACCTTGGTTGTGTGCCTTAAGTTTTTGACACTAAGTACTTTTGCATTTCTAATGGAAGAACTTTTTGTAAAGTTCCAATTAATCTTGCATGGCCACAAACATCATCTACAGAAGAATTCAGCTGCCATTTAGGCCCATAAGAAAGAGCCCAGATTTTCAAAAATGTCTGCTCACCAAGTAGCCCATGTTAAAATAAATGGGAACTTCAGCGTGCTGATCTCTGGAAATACCTGTCCCTCAATCTCCAATAACTCAACAGTCAGTCACAGAGCAGAAACTAAATTGCACATTATATTTTGTTAAGACAGAATAGTAATTATAGCAAGAGACTGACAGAACTGGCTCTGCTTAGGTGCCACTGGGGCTTTCATTATAACAGACTGTTCACATGTCCAGAAACTTATGAAAAATTCCTTTTGTGATCTGAAAGTTTCCCTGGTTGGTCTGAGCCCACACATGACCTGTTCTGGAAAATGTGACCAAAAACTGCTCAGGAGTTTCTTAGTTTTAGGCAAATGAAAAATACATTTTTCCTTTCAGAGGGAAAATCTTAAGATGTTTTAGCTCATATGTAACTTAAAACTCGCTGAAATTTAAACATTAATATTTTCATGTTGGACAATCCTCCCAGAGATCCATGCAATATTGGCTAAAATAAAGGCTTTAGAATCATTTTAAACATTATCTCAACCATAAAATAAAAACCACAGAAGGGGAAAGAAATTTCTGAGAGATTACAGTTCTCAAAGCAAAGCGAAATTACAAACATACTGGGTTGTGGGGTTCCCCCCACCCTTCTTTTTAAAGATGTACTTTAAATGCATGGCTTGAAATACCTGAGAAAGGAAAATGGCAGCAATGACATATTTGAACTTTCACATTTCTCTTAAAGTACGCGTGCATGCGCAAAGCAACCTTCGCTCTTTAGTTTTGCAACACTAAATGTGTACACCTCAAAGACGGATCTTGCCCTTACCTTACATATCCACCTGAAAGTGTGGGTAAATGCAGTAGAAACAGCTTTACTTTGGACTGAGCCAGCCTAGCAGAGCAAGTCAGCTCAGAGTGTGATGGTTTATTTTGTGAGTGTACTGGGGGATTCGCTATGGTGCACTGCTGCTCCAAAAAGGGACCTCTCTGACTCACCTCTAGCATATACAATGCTACAGCATATGCACAGTGAGTTCCGGCTGGCCAGACCTACACACAACAGCAGCACTGTTTGGAGACACATGAGCTCAGTACCAGCAAGTGCGCTGGCTGATGCTCCGTGGACGATTACACCTACCATGCTGCACCTACTGAAGTAGCTGAGAATTCTGCCCTTGGTTTAATGGATGAAAGATTTAGCATCACATCCCGATGCTGTTTCCCACCCACCTCTAGCAAACGTGCATAGCAGAGGGTTCACCTTTGCCCATAATTTGAAATCTAGACCAGTGGTGTCCAATAGGATTTTTCCGATCGCCACCTCCAACCCCGCAACACAGAGCCAGGCACCAACTCCCTGCCAGCAAAGCCAGACACCAGCCCCCACAACTGCCGGCGACTCACCAGAGCCACCGCAGCCAGAGATGCACACCACACCCTTCCCCTCCAGCTGCTGGGCCCTGCACCAGCACAAACTGGTGGGACAACTGTATGGAGAGGAGGGCACTCCATTCGCCACGCTGCATGTCCCATTCGCCACATGTAGCAAAGAGGGAGAGCTTTTCACACCACAGTTCCAGACAACAGTTTAGGGTCTAAAAACAGAATTAACATAACGTTTTAAAGCTCCTATATTGCCAACAATTTATTTAAATGTGTTCTGTTACTTTGTGCTGTATTACAACACACACATACATATACACACACCCGCAAAGGCGGACATGTAAAATGTATTTTGGAACAAAAATAACCTATTACATTATTTATCCTATCAGGTGCACACAATGATCTCTTATTTAAAAAAAATCAATTGCTTTAAAGCACACATTATCTCATCGTGAAACTTTGAGAAAAGGTGTGCAATGGACAGGACATATAATGCTTAAGGTACATCATACCATGTAACCAACAGAGCCTCATTTTGCATTTTGATTTGTTAGTGGTTTACCTTAGTCTATTCAAATGCCATCTTGTATTATTAAGGTATTATTATTAGTGTCATGTTCTGAGTTGGAGCCTTAAAGCTTCAACCATCCCACGAAGTATCCCTTGTCCTTTGGGTTCAATTCCTCTGAACATCAGTTGGTCTAAAGAAGTGGGTTTGTCCCACGAAAGCTCACCTAATAAATTATTTTCTTCATCTTTAAAGTGCTACTTGACTGCTTTTTTGTTCTGAACATCAGAGCTCCTGTACAAAAATAAAAAGCACACACTATTCCTAAAAAGGCGTACAGGTAGTCAAGACTTCACCACTGTAGTTCCTTGTTACTCCTAACAGATGTTCCCAGGACATAAGGGGATGGAGGCAAAGAAAACAACTTAGTCAAGGTATTAAAACTAGACTGATATAGTAGTGGAAGGGAGAGGATAAATGGACAAGCTGGAGCACAAATGCTTGGGATTTAGACAATTTAGATTCACTTAAAATAGGGGGCATCTGGAAGATTTTGCACAGCTGCTAGCATTAATCAGAGGTGGATAGTCAGGGAAGAGCAGATCTAACTTGGCCTTGCCCTCGCCCTCATCAACTACCTGGCAAGTATGAAAGTAACAACATTCAGTTGAATTCCAGCATCACACTTCATGACGTACAGACACATATTTGCAGACCTACATATAAAGAGCTACATTACAGTTGGAAAATTGTTCACTCTTACAAAGTAACATATATGGTGTTGGTTATCTGAATTTTTTTCATTTGGATAAAAGCTGAACAAGCACAAACAAAACCTTTACCAGCACAAACTGAAGAATAAATTCCTCAATTTAAAATAACTGCTTCTGTAAATGCATACAAAGATTCCTGAGGAACAATCTGGAAGTTGCAAGAGTTCTGGATATTTCCTCTAACAAAGCGCAGTTGCTAGTGTTCAATTATTGAGCAAGCCCCATACTTGATCATACTCGGTAACAAGTGATCACCACCACCACCAAGTCCCATGCTTACCAAACTAGTAAGAGCTTCATGTTTCTTTTCAAGGAGAAGGAACATTCTCAAACACCTTACATTTACAGGCACATTGTAAACATGTCCGAAGCAGAAGAGTAGTAAGGAGATGTGGGTGAGACCTGTCAACCAATACAAAATATGTCCTGAAGGAGAAAAAAAGTCATCCAGATAAATTATTCAAATCAGCTCTGACGTTCATTCAAAGTACCATTCTGCCCCCTCCTTTCCTGGCAACTCTGCACGGAAAAAGCTAGTTAAATATTATACAGGGGAAAGGAAAGGCAAAATGGTTCTCAGGCAAACTACATTTGACCATTCCTCCCTGAAAGTGACAAACACCACACTAATTATTGTCTTGTCTTCAGTTAGAACTTAAAAACACATCAAGTTCTGACTAGCCAGAGGAGGGGTGTTTGCGCAGGGAACTTCTAGAAACTGCAGAATTTGGCTTCAGTGTGTTTGGCTTTTGATGTCAAAGAAGGATTTGTTCTAAAATTCCTTTGCCCATCTGTATGGTTTAAGCATTGCTGCTAATGTGGATATCAAACAGCTGTCATCTCCATTCTGACGTGCTGATTTCGAAGCCACTTGGTACCAAATTTAATATGAATAAGATCATATGCTTATGGAACAGCAGCCTTGTCCAAGATAACTTTGATCACGTATGATAAAACTGGACTTCTCTCACCACAAAATGAAAAAAAAAGAAATGAGCTAATTAAAAATGAATTAACACCCCATCCTCCCCCCAGGATTTTTATGTAGCATATAGGAACAACATTCTTAGGACAATTATAGCTTGTTACATCCTGAAGCTGGCACTCCTTAATGTTCTGAAGCACTTATTTTGTCAGCAGGAAGCTATCGCCCTGGCAATCCAGGAGAATCCTGTCAGTTTCAGGCCACATGTGGCCATGAGCCCTGATACAGCCAAGTCTCCTGTGCTGTATGCTGGGAAATACTAGTTCTAAATTTGAGCAGCAATTGATACACATCTATTTTTGGAACAGGGTTCTGCAAATTAGCTCCTTGGTCCTGCCATTACACACATGCATCACTTTACTGACATGTCACTACTCACCTGAGTACAGTAAAGCATTTGCACAGGTGTTTGCAGAATTAGGCCCATACTGCTTATAGTAAATGGCCCACTCAGAGCCAGCCACCCAGCCCTCAAAGGCAGCCACAGAACATTGATAACCTCCTCGAAGGCAGCATTCCAATGAAGAGTTCAGGACGCCTGTAATCGCCAATATCCAAGTATTTTGCACCCAAAGGTGCTGCTTTTGTACACAAAACGTTTGCAAATGGCCCTGAAGGCTTTCATCTGATTCCAAGGTGTGGCCTTCTGCCAACAGTCAGCTCCTGCTGAGTAGAGCAGCAACAGCTTGCTTGTATTTTCAGTACAGCAAACTCTTTCATATCCATCATTCTATCATCCAGAACTCTCAACTAACTGGCATTTAAAACATAAGTAAACTTCAGTTACGTTTTCCATCAGTACAGGATAGTGAAAGCAAATACAAATAAATACAGCAAATACAGTATAAGATTACAGTGTACAATACAACTGTTTGTAAACAAAGCACTCTGAATACATTTCCATTTGTTTCTTAGTATCGATCTTGTTTTTTCTTCAGTGTTGTGCATTGCTAGGTATACCTCTCTACTCTCCAGAACATTTGAATATCTGGCAACTTCCCAGTCCTGGGACTGCCTGTTATGGCAGAGTTTACTCTAGTAAGAAGGGGATCTTTTCACAAAAGCTCATTATCTAATAAATAAATGTGTTAGTCTTTAAGGTGCTACCGGACCATTTGTTGTTTGTGAAGGGAGAAGGCAATCCAGAGGAAGCTGAGTCTTCCCTGGCTACACTCACACTTCCATAGTTTATTCATCTATTTAGGCTTTTCTTCTTTTTGGTGGACCCATTTCGGATCTCTTGGATAGGACTCTCTTGGAATGGTCAGGAAGGATGACTTCACCCCATGTAGGAGGTTTTGGCTCAGACTTTTGAGACTGCCTTTGCAGAAAGCTCTTATTCACTTTTTGATCTCAGGCTGTATCAGGCTGCATGACTCCCTGCATCCTATTCAGCGTAAAGCCACGGTGAGTTAAGCCAGTGACAAGACTCCAAACAGCATCAATGGGGTCCAAGATTTACACACTCGGGGGACCATGACTGCATTATAGCCACCAGAGGGAGATTTTCACAAGTTACTTTCAATAGAACTCACGCTTCTAAACCCTTTACTTGCATTTCAAAAGTCACTTCTTATCACTTGTTTGTTCTGTTCTCACAGCCATGACCTGCAACAGTGGAAATCTGAAATTGGGACCCTTGACAGTGTTCCCACTAAACTATTCCGTCCTTGCTTGGAATGAATTTTGTCCTGTGCACCAAGGCATGGGTGGATGTGCACCACCAGTAGAAACACAGGCTGCTGTCTGTGAGCAACTCTGCAAATCAGCTGAGCAGCATTTGACTCTCTCCTCACCCAAGTGCTCTGCTTACAGGGAACACTGATCACAGGGCAAATTTTTCAAAAATGACCAAAAGCCAGGGAGACTCAAAGGTATTGAGGCACCTAACTCCCTAAATCCTTCAAAGGTCTGAGTCTAATCCCCACTCAGTGCTAATGAGGTCATCTTCTCCTAAGTCACTTAGGGACTTCTGATTTTTTGATTTTTTTTTAATCAAGCAATCTGATTTCTAAAATTGCTGAGTGCCCAACAGTTCATAAAGAAGGCAATCAGCATTCCTGGGTGCCTAGCACTTTTATATACCAAGCTTCTTATTTTAGACTTTGGGTTTTTTTTTAAATCTTGGCTACAAACACGGGACAGCGTTAAAATGACTAATTGTTTCAGAAATCTATCAGAAAATAGAGCCATTGATTCAAAAGCCCATTAGCTAATGCTAGAGAAGAATATGAATCTAGCAATTATATTAAAAAGGCTTCATGTCCAAAAGGAAAACAGTTTATGGTGAAAACATTAAAATTCTCTTGGACCAGGAAATTCAGACAAAAAAAAAAAGGAAGTCTGCCCTGAATTAACCCTCCTTCAACCCAGATACCAATGTGTGTATATATAGTGCAAATCAGCCATCCCTATCTCGAGACTCTTTAATATCGGAAGGAAAAGAGAACAGGTCAAGAAAGCATCAGACACACCTGGGAGGAAAAAGCAAACAACAAAATCTGTTAAAAGAAATCAATGTCACAAGCACAGCTGAAGCTATCTGTACACAAGGGAGCGTCAAAGGCTGTTTGCTTGTTGTTACAGAAGTTCACTGGTTAGCCACATTTTCCAAAGATAAGCCAAGGTTCAGCAGACTATTTACAAAAGTCAAGCTGAGGGTCAGGAAAGATCATGGCAAAATAAAAGTCATCTGATGCAGACAAAACAATGGTTTTAAAAGAATAAAAATCAATATTACAGAATTTTTTTTAAATAAAAATATCTTTCAATGGTTTAGTATTTTCCCTTTGATCTATGTGGAGTTATGTAAAAAGAAATAAAACTAGTTCTGTGAGCTTTTAAACATCTTACTGTTTGGGTCACAATGGTTCTTTTATGGAAAAAATGGACAAAGATTCATTTTCATAAGTGGACTCAGCAACAAACCTTTTAGAAGTCTCTTATCCACATTCCACTTTGAAACCTCCAGGTTATAACACTTACACTGAAGAATTCATTGCATAATTGGATGTAGCTCTAACCAATCTATATTAGCTTGCTGAAAATCTTAACATAACTGGTGCTTCACCTATAAGTTACAGGTTGGCAGAACAAGCAAACTTAGGGCAAAGTGCACACGGGATGACAGACTATCCCATTCCCAAAGTTTTCTGAATACAGACACGGTAAGAGAATTTTAAAATGCATAAGAAGCTTTCCCTGAGAAAAGAGAAAACACACAAATTCTACACACAGTCAAATCTCACCTCAAAACAACAGAGAAGAAAATTATGCATTAGTATATATGTACCTGCCCATGTGGCAGGTTATCAAGACAATCCACAACCAGAAGCTGGAAATAGATGAGGTGGTTTGTTTGGTATGGTTTGGCTTGGCTTTTTTGTCTGTTTTAAAATTTTTTACACTTTCATACCATTTGGGCCTCTTCTCTGGTCCTCATAATAGGTGATCAGCAGACAAAGGGTTTTTCCTCAGGTGCCAGCTCCCAAAGTAAGGGCTGGCTGGGACAAGCTCCTTCCCCTCCTTGCAGGTATTTCCGAGGAATCCCACTTACCTTTCTCTAGCACGTTGTTACAAAGAGACTTGTGAAGGTTGTCACACTTCAAAGTTCACCTGACTCATGGCTCCTAGGAAAGTTATACACAACCCTACAAGAACACACATTTGAATTTATAACACAGTGCTCTCCTAAGCCACTCAATCTTAACTCTTTTAAGGTTTCCTCGGCACAGTGCAGAAGACTGCCACTTCTAGCAACAGGTGTGTTCAAAGATTCATTTGTAATACTAGCAAAGAAGGGTCCTGTGGCACCTTAGAGACAAACAGAAAAGTTTTGAGCATGAGCTTTCATGAGCACAGACTCAATTCATCACATGCTCTGTGCTCACATCAGAGTCTGTGCTCATGAAAGCTCGTGCTCAAAACTTTTCTGTTTGTCTCTAAGGTGCCACAGGACCCTTCGTTGCTGTTACAGATCCAGACTAACACGGCTACCCCTCCGATATTTGTAATACTGTATTTCTTTCCATCACTGCAGGGTATTGCTTTACTTGGGTCATGCTAGAATCACTTGGGGGTGGACTTTCAAAGGGATTTAGTGCCACACAACAGGGTCCTGATTCTCCAAATTCTCAGTACCTAACAACTCCCATTGAGAACATCCTCCAGAACAATGGAAGTCACTGGATGCCGACACACTTCAAAAAATCTGCCCTAAGTCTTCAGACTCCAAACCACCTCCTTAAGAGGGATACAAGTACCAGGAGAAGCCAGTAGTGGCTCTGGGGCATCGCTCCTCCTGTCCTCGGTCTCAGTAAGGTTAGCAATAGCACTTGGCAGAAAACAGGAATGAAGAGAGGAGTGTTCCTGCCAGAAATTGCTAAGAAAACACTAACACTGGTACCAAAAATATTGCATAGAAAATGCCAATATATCTACTCGCCTTCCCCCTTCAGAAAGAAAAAGCCCAAAGTTTCCAGGCAGAAAATTTAACTGGACTATTGTATTTTGGGAATGCGTCACCTAAATAAAAACATTACATTTAAAAAAAAGTATCTAAACGCCGCTTTGGAGCAGTTTGACGCAAATTGGAGTACAGCGATGCGGTGCCATGTCTTGTGAGGCTCCTAGTTTTGATACTTCAGAACCCTGTTTTCCTTTATGTGCAGGCTGCCTACTTGTATTACCTCTCCTTTTTGCACCATGCCCCCACACCCCTCGCTGGCCCTTCAGGGGTGCAGCACTGGAGTTACACAGCTCCCATGTTTCACGGGAAATGGAGTTCAGCCAGGAAACCCAGCCCTGGAAGTACCTGAACTACACGCTCTTTGGGCAGGTAGCAGCTCAGGAGGTTGTGGATTAATTTCCAACTGACCCAAAATGCAAAGTGTTGACATTTCAGAACTGCACGGTTTTGATGTTGAGGTGTTCCTACTCTGAATAAAAAGTTGTGGGGTTTTTTGGGTTTTTTTTTTCCAGAAAGGAGATCCTTTTCCTAAAAATAGTTTACTTTCTCAGCACAAAATTTCCCAATTTCACATCCGCAGGAAAAACTGCTGACTGGACCTAGCCAGGAACCTGCTTGTGGGGTGAGAGCAGGTTGGGCAACAAATGCACTTTCCCGGCCGGAAATTCTCAGCTCCTGACACTGGATTAACTCTTGCCTGAAGTCTGTCTGCTCAAGGAAGCTTGCGAAAGAGGAACAAAAGGCTCCAGTGGGTGGACAGGTTTATTGTGGTCAGACTACAAAGTGACTCCAAAAACAACTCATGAGCTAAGGCAGAGGAACAAGTTTACTCAGCGAAAAAATGAGTATGATTTGTACGACTGGAGCACATATGGGCCTTCCTCATCACCCCCTGCTCCCTAGGGGGGCACATCACGTGGACACAACGAAAAAGACCGTCCATTCCTCAAGGGGCTTAAAAGAAGCTCTGAAAACCAGCCAACAACAGTCACAAAGAGCGTCTCATTCACTCAAATGGGGTGCAGAGAAATAGCTGCTGCAATATCTTCTTTTCCAAAGGAGTTACCAATCACATCTGTGGGCCAAGCAGAGGGACAGCACGTTAGCAGCTTCCTCACAATCCCCTAAAGATGCTCCTAGCTCCTTTCCTTCCATTGACCAGTCAGCTATTCACTCCACAGTCTGGTACAGACTGCTGGTGAGCATGTAAGCTTGGACCTGAATCCACCCAGCTCTCCAGCCGCAACGGAGAGCGCACTGTGTGCCAAGCTAGGCTGCTCTGCACTGCAGTCACCCCCCGCTGAAGGAAGGAGGAGAACAGAAGGGCCAGCAGATGATACAGAGGAGCAGAAGCCAGTCCCAGAAAGGAACAAAGAGGAGTGAAATGCAAGGCAAAAATAAACTGCAAGATGTGCAGTGCTTTTAATCTATGGTTTCATGGTGGCTCCACTACCTAGAGCGATAAGCCCTCCCGCCATCCCAAACACAACAGATGGCTGCCCCATTTCTTTAACGCACTACGGGAAAGCACTCAGACCCAAAGCTGACGAGGCGGTTACATAAACCACTACAGGACAGAACAAACAGAAACCTTGCGTAGGAAGGAAAGATGAAGGGAGCAACAGGCTGGGCTGCCTCTCACCCCGCGTACACATCACCTGCATATCCATTGGGAGAAGTTGGCAAGTATGTGCTAATCTTTTAGCGAGTTGATTCTGAGTGTCTGTACAGGGCCTCAAAGGGTGCTGGATCATGCACCAGAAAAATAAAAACATTCTCTCTCATCTTCTTAGCATGATAGCATCAAGTTCCTTTCCTGCCAGCCACCTTGCAGCTTGCCCTCCCAAACAAACTCCTGGGGGGCAGCTCTTAGAAAGGATATTTCCCAGCCTATCAAGAATCAGATCTGGAGTGTGGCATACGTCTGACTCCTGCTAAGCTCCCTTAAGAGTCTTCAAAATAATTCAGTGTATTTTATAGGGTCGAATGGGACCTCCTGCCACAAGCCACTTCCGCTCTGTTGCTTAAGCAGACAGAGATACCACTGGGACTGAAGAATGAGCACTGTTGCAACTAAAATGATGGTGTGTGTCTGCAGAGATAAAAGTGGGAGAGGGGATTCAATGTTTATTGAGCTTCTTGGCACACTCAGTGGTACAGAGCATGTTGAATGAGCCAGCCAAAGGCCCAGCATGTCAATAGGAAGTTAGGATTTCATCTGGCCACACTTTGAACTGGAACAGATCACGTACTAAAAGGGACTCGCTTCCACCTGGCATGGGGGCTCCCTTTCAAAACACACAACTCGTATTGTACCCAACATGCGCTTTAGAAATAGGTACGACTGAAAGCATCTTTGTACTTGGATTACAAGACACAACAGGCTAATGAAGGAACAAAGCAGCAAGATGCTCTCATACCCATGGCAAAGAATGACATGTCATATGCTACAAAAAGGCACCATTGTTCTGAATGACATGGTAGACTTCAGGTGGAAGGAACAACAAAGGCACTGTCATATCACAAGAACAAAAGCAAGGCATGTGGGGGCTATTCACTGTGAAAAAATCCACCACCTTTCCCTTTTCTGCTGACATGTATCTGCAGCTTATCACAGCTTTCTCAGGAACCAGTGCAGGCTGCATCTTGATTTTGCAGCACCTATTAATGCCATGCACATATTTTGGAATCTTATGTACTGTCCGTATTTCATTGGCAATCAAAGATAACGAACAAGTAACAGGTTCACTTTTTTTTTTGTTTTGTTCTTCACTCCATTTCAGATGCTTAGTTACAGTGTGTGAAAATGTATGGGATAATTCTTGCAGGAGCGCTAATTGCAATCCAGTCTGTTTTATTTGTGCTTTCTGTTACGACAACCAGTTACAAAGCACAACTTTGCCTTCACGTACCTACATAAAGTCCCCTACAATCCTCTGATGCTAAGTCTCTTCCCTTTTGGAGGCGCCTGTCAGAGCCAAACTCCTTGTCTCTAAGGAGAGGCAGACATTTTCTCTCCCCCCCTCCCGCCCCAGCAATCGGAAAAATATTCAGTGTTTCCACAGAAAAGCATTTCTTATCCGTATCACACAGGTAACAGAAGGATCTGCTCTAGTAACAACCTTAAACTTGGCAGGGTTTTGACAGGTTTTATAAAGTGATCCAGTATTGCCAGGTGCACTCCTGATAGAAGAGAATTTAAAATGTATGTGACAGTCTATTTCTTCTCGGAGTGTGAAGATCTGTCCGTCAGGGGTCAGCCAGCATTTGACGAGGTCAGGGAGAGCAAGGGATTCCTGGCTCTGCAAGCCTTCCCATGTCAGCCGGCTGTAAATCTGGTCCAGGGAAGTGGAGAAGACAAATCCAGTCAAGGAAAGAGAGCCTAGGAATATATCAGAGTGGTAGCTGGGTTTGTCTCTATCTTCAAATACAGCAAGTCCTGTGGCACCTTACAGACTTACTGATACATTGGAGCATAAGCTTTCATGGGCAAAGCCCCGCTTCGTCCCACAAAAGCTTATACTCCAAAATATCTGTTAAGTCTATAAGGTGCCACAGGACTTTTGTTCAGCTAGGAGTATACTTCCTTACAGGGGTTGATTTCACCACTCACCCAAGCCCACTGGGCCAGTGCTGTTTGACTTTGAAGAGCTGAAAGCACAAAAGCAAGTTATGGAGGAGAAGCTAGATGAGAAAGATGACACAGACACTGCCCGCCCAGTCAGGGCTGCGGAGGACCATAAAAAAGAAAGAGCTACAGACCGCCAGTTGACGCCCAGAGTGAGAAGGAATAAGAACTGTGCTGGGCTAGCTGAAGCAGCAGTAGGAACACTGATGGACTAGTCACTGGCAGGGACCGGGGGACAAACAGGAGCTGCTGGCAGGGCCCAGCAGACCAAGCAGAAGTTCTTGGCTGGCTGGTGGGACCGAGTGAAAGACTCCAATCCTACAGTAAGTGTGAAGCACTTGTGAAGGGGCTGGGGATGCTGGGAAGTGGCCCGGTGAGCTATAGCAACACAGAGACTAGGCTGGGGGTGGGTGGGGCAGCAGCATGTGACTGATATTGATATGGTCCCCTGAGCTGAGACTCAAGAGTACTGAGGGGGTCTGGTTCTCGCCCCTAGCCATTAGGCAAGCTGCATAAGCCTGGCAGAAGAGGAAGTTCACTTAGACACAGGAAAAGGACTGACAACCTGGATGAGGATCAGTCTTTAGTGCTTTGATGCTTGAAGAGAGGGATGGCATGGGTTAGTGGCCCAGCTGGAACCAGAAAGTTCCAGAGCAGGTGAAGACATTATCTCCAGGGAAAAAGCCCTGGCGATAGGGCCCCACACCAAGACAGAGGCTGTTTCAAGAATGAGCCGAGGGATGGCTAGAGAGATACCAAGGGAGGGGCAGTGAGATAAGCCCCACTGGACTCTTTATCCTGGAAGGGGCTTGCTTCAAAGGTAGATTGTGTCTGAGAATTAGTCAGAGGTCACTCAGATCATACACAAGCAATTTTTTCGGTTAAAGATCAGTTCTGTTGCCTCCAATCTTAATTGTAATATACAACCTTATACACTAATATATTTTATGACTGCTGATTTGTGCATCATGTTTCGCAATTAGCAGCCTAAGGACATAAGAGTGACATAATGTAGCAATTACAGCAGATAAGCTCACCTATTAAAGAACAATGTGTGCAGTGTTTTTGCTTTTTCTTTTTAACATTAGTCCCTCACACACTTTTTTAAGTAATTCATGGTTACTTAAAGTTTTATAATTCTAGAAATACTGCATAGCGTGAACCAGATGCTAATCTTTATTTAAAAAAAAAATGTTCTTGAGACCAACACAGAGATAACATCAGTGATTAATGACCCAAATTTTCCATTCTGTAATTTTTGAAAGATCGTTAAGGAAAACTCTCCAGTGAAATGTACTTTTAAAACATCACTTGAGGTCTCACTTTCTCTGATTTTCCTCTTTTTAGTGTTTCTACAATAACTTACAAAAAACATGTATTCTTAAAAAATAAACGTGAAGAAAGCTGATCGTTTATAAGAATTAAACCACCCAACTTTATCAGCAAAGCAAAAATGATGAGTTTTCTGAACCTTGACAATTTTGGTACTTATTACAAAAGGAGTAAACAGAAATCTGCACAGAACTCAAGTTAAGAATCTACCATTTATCATTTATTCCTGCATGATAATAGCTCAAAATCTGCAAGATGGAAACCCTCTGTTCCATAGCTGTGATTCCACAGTTTTTTTTTGTGGAATCAAAAAGCACATGAAGAGCAGCCCCTAACAAAATAATTCTAAATATTTTGACACTTTGGTTGATTCCAAGTGCAATACAGCATGAATAGTAATATCAATGCACTCCACATGAATATCAAGACCCCAGTTTTCACAGGAATTCAAGTGCTTAATTCTGACTGGGAGATAGGCCCCTGAATAGCTTTCAAGGACCTGGCCTTTCAGCTTTACATTTTGACATATACACCACCAATCCCTTCAGCTGGTCTATTGTCATATTTCCCCTTCACTTGCATGGCAGTTCTGCCAGAATATGAAACATAGGATTTGGCTAATGGCCGATAAATTTACACTCAGGAATTTGACACTCATGGTTGCGTTACTCTCACTTGAGACCCCTCTTCATAATTTCTGTTAAATGTTAACTAAATGAAGCACGTGCCATAAATTTGTACTGAAACAAATGTACGAAGCCTTTGGAAATGTAGCTAGCGGTGATCTACCTGTTTCAACAATAGTATAATCAATACTTGATGAACATGCCTGATTCTTTGCTTGGTATACATTGAGGCTATGTCTATACTATGAGATAATATTAATTTTAAGTCAATTAGCCTGATTTTTCAAAGTGCCTGTCCTCATGGTAAATTCCATTAGCTCAATTTATGGTGCACTAAAATTGACATATCATCAAAATCCTAATATCGTAGTAATCTGACGCATGTAGCATTCAGTTTGAATTTAAAATTCCAAATGAAGGGTAGTGAGAATGTGCCATGTCTTTGAATCGAATTCATCAGCCTCCAGAGATGTCCCTTATGTGCCCCACAACACTCCACAATTCTCCGCTCCAGCCTCTTCCATCTCCTCTATGTGGAGGATTTAGGGAACAGGAAGACCATTTCAGTTCAGCACCTGGAAACCCATCACTGTACGGTCATGAGAGGCTGAAAAATGTTCTTTTTCTTTGCCAGTAGCATGGCTGCGGGGCCTGTGGTTCTGTGTTTACCCCTGTTAAGTGTTGTTTTTTCCTGTGCTGCCTGGCGCCAGCCACTGGCCCCCCACGCTACGTGGCAGCTTGGCTGGTGTGAGGATCTTGCTTGTCTGATAGAACAAGAAACTTATTTTCAGATGTTTACATCTTCTCCCCCCACCCCACATCTTCTCTCTTCCCTCCCGCAGAGGCGCCATGCATTCTAGAACTGTCCCTCTCACCCGCATCAGGTGGCAGCTAGTCTATGGGTGGGGGTCATGCTTGGACAAGAAACTTCTTTTCAGCCACTTACATTTTGTTCTGGTCCTCACATTCCCTCCCCTTCCTCCCCCAGGGGGCACCACACAGTCTGGAACTTTCCCGCACCAACAGCATCATGTGCCTTCACCCCAAATCAACAAAAGGACGTTCTGCACAAGGCAGAAGGCAACTTGTGTGCAGTGAGGGTCCTGTAGCCGGCCAGGGGAAGTTTCCCTTGTCAGTCACAATTTTTGGGCAACAGAAGAAAATGCTTTGTTACTAGCATGGCTGTCCTCTGAGAGGAAAAATATGGATGGGCTTTAGCCAAAGGCCAAGGGGCTGGCTGTAGCTGGGGGTCTTTTAATCGCCCTGAGCCGAAATTGCTTCAGTTATTCATTGCAGTTTCAGTGTAGCACCCATGTCTGCTTAAACATCTTCTTCTAAGGATCTCCTTTTCCAGAAGGCCTAAATCCAGATTCAGGTCCAAACCTAGATCCAAGCACAGGCACGCTGATAATAGCAGCAGGTGGTGGGTCTCCCTTGGCAGTCATGATTTTCAGGGCTGGCTGTAGCCAGGGGCTTTTAGCAGCCCTGACCCATAACTGTTTCAATGAGTCATTGCAGTTTTCAGTGTAGCACCTGTGTCTACATAAAAATATTCTTCTTCTGAAAGTTTTCTTTGCCAGAAGGTCTAAATCCGAATCCAAGCCTGTGAAGATCCAGTGCTTTTGCATCCCGTTTTCAAAAACGGGTCAGCTGGGACAGGTTTACTACTCCTCCCCTTCCCTCAATTATAAAAAGCACTTCTCTCCTGAAAGAAGGCCAAACCCCCGTATGGAAAGAGGGATGTTTGTTTACTACAGCACGGGAAACAGGGGAATGAAATGTGGGAAGATGTCATCAGATACTCACATCTACTTGCGGGGCATTTTTTTTTTCCCCATGCTGCACCAGTGAAAATAGCCAGAATGCTACAGGGCTCAGGGAACTGTGGAATAGGTTATAATACACTGCTGCAGCACTCAATTTAAGCTATTTGTGTGGCAGCAATAAGTCAATTTTGTGGGGAGCATGTGGAAAGGTGAGGATGCTCAAAATCAAATGGATAAAACCCAGGATTCATAAATCAATTTTAATAAATTTGATTTTAGCTCACAGTGTAGATGCAGACTGACTGTGAAAACGTAGTATAGTTAAAGACTGCACTTTAAAATAAGGCAAAAAGGAGCATTTTTTTCTATTGCATGAGGTTCAGATTATTCTATCAGGGATTACTTCTCTTGGAATTTTGTCTCTTCATAAATCATCTTTTCCATTTTCATTTAGGAAAGTTTACATACAGCTTCCTAGAATGTCACTAAAGTGTGAGGAAACTATTTACATTTCTGCCATATGTCTACTGCTATCCTGCAGCTGTCTATATAATTTACAATTAGATGCTAAATTTCTGCTTGCGTAATCATTTGCATACTGCACTAATTGCATGTTTTTAACACCACTTAAGTAGATTAAATAATTTTAAAAAATTAGACCTGGGATTTTCTCCCCCTCCTCCAGTTAATCAGGTTTGTGCACATACTTCTGATTTTAAGATTTCACCATGGGAGAGGTAAAGAAATGAGTTCTTGTACCGCGTCTGAATGGATTCCTGCATCTCTCTCCCCGCCCCCAAACTTTTTTCAGTTGGATTGGGCTCATCCTTGTTACATGCTTACACCCCTGAACGTTCTCCTATCTTCGTCCTCCCTGCCCGGGGACCTAACCTTGGTCACAGCAGGTCAGGTGAATGATCGATCTCACCCAGTAGTACTCCTGGTCTTCCACCAGGAGCTGGTGACGGACACAACTGTTGGCCCTGTTCATTCCTGAACTGGAGTTCCTTAGGGAATAAGGGATTCAAAAAGAAAAGGCAGGCCAAAGACAGGATCGTGTCTCTCTCTCTCTCACACACCACTGCCTCTTCTGCACGGCCCAGCTGTGAAGGCTCTCCAAAGTGTTTGTGCAGCAATCATGCTCACGCTGCCTACCGCAAGGTCTGGCATGACGGCCCCGATCCAGCAAAACATCTAGGCACCTGCTGAACTGAGCCATCCTGCTGACTTTAGTGGGGCCTCTGAAATACTTAAAGCAAAGCATGCGCTTAAGAGCTCTGCTGTTTCACGGGCTGCGAGTTGCTGCTTCCTGAAGCTCCTCTCTTCTAGTGGATGATCACAGCTCCTTCCTACACAAGACAGAAGTGACCAAAATCTGTGGCAGCTCAAACTTGAGATGAAACTGAGCCAAAATGTAGACACCCGGGGTGTTGCTCCTCCAGTAATTCATTCTACAACGTATTATGCAAATTACTTATTTAAATAAAGTGATTTTTTACAGGCCAGGAGCAGAATTTCGACGTTTAGCCAAGATAATATTTTACTGTCAAATAAGCTAATCTGCATTAAACTCACAAACAAAGCTCTCAGAGTCATTTGCATTGCCAGAAGGCCATCACCTTTTGCACCGCAAACTACGGCAAAGCAACACACAAACACAAGATAATAAAAGACAGCATCACTACTGGGGCAAGGAACGAGGGGAGGCTTTTCAGATTCCAACAATCAGCTTGAGCCTAGATTTACTGCACAGCTATCGGGATTTGCTGGGAATGCACGAGGACTAGACAACAAAAATCAATCACCATTAACCAGCAGTCTGAAATGAGGTTCCCTTCCACAAGCATTTTGGTGCTTCCAACCTTCAACACTCTAGGCAGCTTTTGGCTTGGGATACCGAGCACAGCACATTTCAAGGCAGCAACAGCACAGCAACTCCACCGTTGCAAATTCACACTGACCAACTTCAAGTCTACATGCTAACACGAGTGTGGATGGCAGAGCTCAGGGCCTCACACCTGTGGGCTCAGGTGGCTAGCCCACACTCCAGCCCACACAGCAGAAGTCTACACAGATGTTTTAGCAGGCTTGCTCAAACCCTATTAGCACTAGTCTGCAATGCAAACACACCCTGAGAGGACTGGGGGTGAACAGCAAATCCCAAGGCAGCTCCTGACTTAATTCAGCAGTAACCCTAAAGAAGAAAGAATGACAGTAAGGAAAGATGAGATGTTCATTAGCCCAGCTCCGTGCAGTACTCAGCAGGTAATTACTGCCTAGAGAAAATTACGTCTGTCACTCAGATCCATCTCTACTGACCCAGTGATTTCTAATCCTTCAGTTGGTTGTGAAGCATAGGTGGGAAACAAGAGTATCTGGGGGAGCCTGTTCCAATTGTCTCCAGTTCAGTTCTTCCCAAGATGAGCCAAACACTGCACTGGGAAGAGGAAATTGTCTCATAGGCTCCCTTAGAAGGAAGATGCCTGGGCCCTGGAACAGAGCTAGCAGAAAAACCCAGGCTGAGTATCTAACTGCTTTCAGAGCTCCAGGGTCAGGCTGTCTGGGAGGAGCAGAGACTCACAGGGGCCTCCTAGAGACACTGTTGTTTTTCCACAGATTCTGTGGCTTGGGGCAGCCATGCCTTCCACCATTTCTGAACAGTGAGGGATCACAAATACCAAACACACCAACAAAGCACTGTGCCGAGGAATGTGAGAATGTGCCGAGTTTCAGATCTTTTACATGAGAACAGCTGGGTGAGGGTGGAGCAGCCTTTAATGATGAGTAGGGTCTCCACAATAAGCTCACGATTATCACGAAGGGGATGGATTTTTTCAGATCAGCTTGGTTCTCCACTCAGGCGAAGAAACCATGAGGTAGGTGCTTCCCAGAATGCCTGTGCATAGCGGGGGAGGGTGGTCTGGCGGAGATGTTCTCTGAGCCCCAGTGACCACAAATTATACGGAAACCCCCTGAAGACTAAATTTCTAGTTCCTGTTCTTGATCCCCTGGTGTGAATCCTCATGCCAGTTGCATAATATTTAACATGACTCTTATTCACATCCAAAATTGTTTAGCAAGGTCCCTGTGCATTTAGAAACATGCAGCTAAGTCAGAGTCCAACAAACCCTCTCTCCCAGATCCACTCGATCTCAGCCCAGTACATTTATTTTTTCACTCTTTTCTTTTCACTCTTTAGATTTTTTTACTCCTTAATATAAAGGTATCTGATTCCAGCCTCAAAGAGAACCAAACATCAGCCTTTTGAAAACCTACCAAGGCCACTGGCTCGAGGCTAGAAAGAAACATTCTGGCCCTTAGAAATGTGAGGAAGTTTTATAAAGAGTGGGAAATTAAAAGCAGGGGGAAAGCGCTCTTGGGGTTTGTTTTATGGACAGAACGATATAAACCATGTTATGGAAACTCCTACAAAACGTCATTATTGTGCACTTCAAAAATAAAATTCAGAAAACAGCCATTTAAAATCTGTACACAAAACATTTCACTGCACTGTACTAGTGCCAAGATGTGTCAAGCTGGGCGCCTCTCTGAATACATCGACAAATATGTTGTGGTAAACGTATGTGGGTGTTTTTTAAGATGGTCCGATGATACAAACTAGTATTCAGCCCCATACATGCAGGGAGTCTCATTAGCTCTCATGGGACTATTCCTCTGAATACAGCCTGCAGAGTTAGGCCCAAATCCATTCAACAGGCTCTGGACTCAACTCTGGGCTGTGCTGAACATCTTCTCTTCCCCATTCAGGCCAATTCAGACGTCCTGTGGTGTCTCATATTAACATAGCTGTTGAGCTGCTGTTTCTTTCTGCCCCATCAGAGTAATCCCCACAGAGCATATAGGAGGTGGGCAGGAGGGAATATGTTGAGATTAAATTTTATAAAGCCACCCAAAGAGAGTTGTCAAGCCAACGTAGTCATTAGGATTCAACGCGCTGCAGACTGCCAGCCAGAGGCACCTCCTTCCAGCCCCTCTACTCTCTGAAATGAAGCTCTCCCATGTCGTTCAACTCACATCTGTCTCCCAGATCTAGGATTTGCAACCGCAAAGAGTGGCTGAGGAGACGGGAATGCTGCAGCAGGGCACTCCAGTAGCAGCTGGCTTTGTGTTTGGACATGCCAGTCAGATGAGACCCCAACCGGCTTCACTTCATGGGCTTACAAATGCTTCTCAGCATGGTGACACCCTAACCAAGTACATCAGCAGAGTTAATGGCCATGTCTATGCAGGAACACGGGTGTTCTTACAGAGCATGTCCTGTGTGACCCTTGCATCCCAGCCATGTGACAGGAGGTGTGGCCAGTGGTAAGTTGAGCACTTGAGTCCTACGCCAATGACCATTTTTAAAGTAGTTACCCACAGTGGAACAGCTTGAACAGGAGAGATGAGGGAGTCACCCTCCCCTACCCCCTGAATATCTCCTGGCCTGGGGCTAGGAGACTGATGCTAGACATGACACATCCCAGTTCAAACCCCTACTTCCCCTCAGGCAAACATTTAGGAGTCAAAAAAAAGAAAAAAGAAAACGTAGGCACCCAGGGGCTGGGAGCAGCTTCTTCTGGGCTTTGTGAACCTGGTGGGGTCTGAGTCTGGGATTTCAAAGTGCCTATGATGGCAGTGTTGCAACCCTAAGCCATGGTCTTTGGGGTGCCAGCACAACAGGGACTCCAGGTTGCCTGATTCTGCTGAAGCAACTGGCATGGTGGCAGAGCTGCTCACATCCTGTTCCTCGCAAACAACCACCACTCACGTGATGAATGCCCAACCAAAGGCTGTGCTAGCAAGAAAATGTTTCCCTTGCAATCTCACAGGCTCACCCCCCTTTCTTGATCTGAAAGACAATTATCCTAACTCCTCACTGGTGTGCTCCCTAGCAGGGTTAATTAGCTCATGTTTGCAAGCAGGCTGGCGATGAAAAGTACTTGTGTGAGTGCTAAATGCTGGGGCCGATTGTCAGCTGTGTAAAACTGGCATAGTTCCACTTGTAGCAGAAGACATGGCCCATTATTAGTTCCCCTTACTATCAAGAGTAAGCATCAATATTTAACATTCAAGTAATAATTTCATACTTCCTTATATGTGCCCCTGTATCCTTGGGATATGCTGCACAGCCAGGACAGTATTCGCTGCCAAAGAATGCCTTAAAACTCACCTCTGTGGGGATGCCTTCAAATCTCTCTGCAACACTCAGGCAGCTGGTAGGATGTGATCACTGCATGGTACACTCACCCTCATCATCTCCTTGCTGGTGCTTTGTTCTCCCAAATATGTTTATTTTTGTCTCTCATCTCATGCTTGGATGCAAGATGTTTGGGGACACTTCTGCTCATGATATGTATGTGTATCAACGAGCGTGCGAATGCATACCACAGAAAGACTGACTGCTGTCTTCTGGCAGAGTCTGCATGAGGCCACAGCTAGAATGCTCTGAAGTCAAATACCAAGACTGCATCCCAGGTTGAGTATTATGAAGACACTTGTCAATTCTGAGTACATACTAGACCTACTTGGTTGGTGTGTGGGTATGTAAAATATAAGAAGATAAAGCAATTGAAGAGATTTAACTTGTGCACTCTGATGTGCACTTACAAGAGAGACTGGGCTTTTGCAGATTATTTTTTAAAGAATAAACAATGTTTATGTTGGATTTTTTTTAAACCTTAAAACTGCAAACACGTGGCTTAAAAGCAAATGTCCTTGGCAAATCAGTCTATCGCTTGACAAAACTACAGCAGTTATGAGGAGGGACAAAGTGACTCCTGAAATATTAGAGAAGCTAGCAGACTTGCCTTCCTCAGGGGGCTCGCAATAACACAGCTGCTCCTGGCAGGAGAAGAGACACAAACCGCTCACGCACATCTCAAACCAGGAAACCGGGGCTTACAGAAGGAGAAGCACCTTCATCCTTTGAACATTTGCCAAAGGGAGGTTCTTCAGCAGCATAAAGTGCCTTCCAATTAGATTTTTTTTCCCCTCTTGGATAAGCGTGGCGTGCACAGAGAGAAGGCGAATCGGTGAGCAGCAGGCTGTGTTTGTGCATGCTTATGCTGAAGGGAAGCAAGTTATCATGCTAAACTGCAAACACCCTGTCAATTCCCAGTGCATTTATTCCTTTGTAACAAGGGGAATGGTTTTCTAATGAACTGTTTCTACACAGCAGGCCTGATCGAGTCGCACTGTTAGCAGAGTAAAGGCAAGAGTCAATGCATCAAAGTCAATGGGGCTATGCCAAGTTAAAGCCCAGGTAATAGAGATCAAGATCAGGCCCATTGGGTAAGCATTAAAGAACCATTTCTTACCCTCACATAATTATAGATCTTCAAATTGTTGCAGAGGTTGGACCTCACTGGTCCAGCACCCTCAGAACTTCAGTGGTCCTGAGCCAGGGAGTTTGCCAGAGCAGGAGAGCCTTAATCTCCCCTGCTGGTCACGAGCTTCTGATCCCGCACTCTCCTCTGGGCCATCAACCCACATCCAGGCACCAGACTACAAACCATATCCATCAAAGACTTAAAAGCTATACTTAGCGTTATGTGCTGTGCACAGAGTCCCTGCAGCCAACTGCACTGCTTGCAAAACGGAAAGAGGAGCAGGTGTTCAAGTCACTGCAGGAGTGGAGCCGAAACATGAATCTAGGTGCCTAACTATAGGCCCTTGTTTTATAAAATCCTGGACAACAGGTTTTTTCCACATATACTGGCCAATGAATTGGCATCCTGGTCACTGACTAAGCGCACTTAGCAGCTCTTATCATGTACACAGAGCCACAGGAGAATCAGCTGACGTCAAGACAATCTATAGTGATGAGCCCCTGTGCAACGTTAGAATAATGGCCAGAAGCTTACAAAAAGCCATGATGACTATTTCCGTCTCAGGGCTTCCCCCCCACCCCCTTCATTCATGGGCTGTAGTTTATTCCACTGCAATTTGCTCTTTAAAAACTTTTAAAACATCCCCAACCTCGATCGATAATTGGTCTATCTAAATGATTGACAGCGTATGTGAAGGAACAGCCAGTTAGTCCTGACTGCTGGAGTAATGAATAGAGAATCTGACATGCTAAATTCCTTCGCCTCCAATTGGAATAATAAATTATACACTTTCATATCATAATACTAAATGCCTCTTAAAAATAGAATTATTCCGTTGGGGTATATTTATAGTAAAAAATACATACCCAGAGCTATTAAATTTAAAATGTCTTTATATTAATATAATCAGATTGACTCTTTTCTCTGACATTTTTAGGAGTCTAGAAGTGCAGCCTTTTAAAGTGGAGGCTATATTTTCAGAAGGGTCCCTTAATTCTGCCTTATCTTTAGTTGGCACCCAAAATTACAGGGCTGCATGGTACCTGCTTGGCGTGGGCACTGTGGCATGAAAGGCTACAGTAAATTCATATTTACATAGTTCTCTTCAAACTTGGCGACATTAATGCAAAGTGGTCACCAAATGAAATTACTAGGCAGCTAGTTGAAACCAAACAGAAGGAAGCATTTCTTCTCGCAGTGTACCGTCAGCCTGTGGAACTCCTGGCCGGAGGGTGTTGTGAAAAGCAGGACTTTAACAAGCTTCAGAAAAGATCTAGATACGTTCATAGAGGATTGGTCCATCAATGGCTATTAGCCAAAAAAGGCAGTGACGGTGTCCCTAGCCTCGGTTTGTCAGAAGCTGGGAATGGGTGACGGGAGGAATCACTTAATGATTCCCACTTCTGTTCACCCCCTCTGGGGCACCTGGCATTGGCTGCCGTCTGAAAACAGGATACTGGGCTAAATGGACCTTTGGTCTGACCCTGTGCTCTTATGAACCTTTTAGTTCACGCCTTTAGCATCCACAAAGGGGACTTACACTGTAGCACCTTGGCAGGCACTGGTATTCACTCCTCCTCAGTCCAAACTGCAGGGGCAACACACATGCCCCTTTCATCAGTTCCATCTTTTCACTGACTTGGATGGGAGCAGGCTCGGGCCCTGGCACTTCTACATAGCACTAAACCCTTCACAGATCACCCTCCGAGCACACAAGTTCTGTGAAACAAACCACCTGGTCCATTCCGTTTGGTTCACAGAGCACCCACTGAAATATAAATGTAGATGCAGGGGAATGACTAAGCCAAACAGATTACTTTCAAACCCTCCAATATAGCTTGCACGGAGGCACACGCTGTTTGGGGGTTTTTTTTTCGTTTTTGGTTTTTTCCCCCTGATTTAGACTTTAATAAAATAGCTACACTCAGAGACCTTGGGATTCATCTGTGAAAGAGGTTCCCCACCGCCTCCACAAACAGGACTCAGGAGGTATAAAGCACCCCCTTATTCTATTGCACAGACTACCAGCACCACAGGGGGACAATTAAGATTTAACATCTGCCTGGTGGTAGAAAACAGACCAATAGCATGGGGGCTGAACTACGATATCAAAGTGGACCAGCCAAAGGACACGGAAAAATTCACTTCCCTCCACCATTTCACCCCAGAATAAGACACGGAACCAGCAACCAGATGGGATCACAATGCAACCAACCAGTGCCCTTACTTGTGGCACTGCACCCTGGATCCCCTGGGGAGGGGAGACAGAAATGGGAAAATAGGAAAATGTTACATTCCCCCTCACCTGATCTTCCCACCAAGGCGACTCAGTCAGCTATGTTGTGTCCTACCGAAGATCATACACCAGGTAAAAAATTAAACCTCAAGCCATCCACACTGAGAAGTCAACACTCCCCGCCCCACACCGCCCTTTTATTTCAATAAGTCCTTGCTTCACAGATTTGTGTCTTGATCTGATGTGATATCTTCTCCTTTCAAGAACAGGCTTCCCACTTGGGAGGCAAAGGTTTAAGGAAAAGCTTACAGGAGGTAGGATTTCTGTCACCTCAGCAGAAGCCTTCTTACACCCAAATAAATGCACCTTACTGGTTTTTAGGGTCATCCTTCTAAAACTGCAATTACCCACCATGGGAGATATGCATGTGTATTGTCCGTGTTAGGCACTGTAGAAACAAAAAAACAGTCCCTGCTCTAAAGTAGACAAGACAGACACAAAGGTAAGAAGGGAAACAGTCACCAAGAGGCACGTGACTTGATCAGGTTCACATGGTACATAGTCAGGAATGAACCTGGGGTCCCCTAAATCCCAGGCCAGTGCACTGACAGCTAAAACAGACTGGCACCAATAAGTCAAGGGTGGGATGTCAAGAGCCAAATATGGGTTAGTAATATGGCTCCCAGCCCAGAGCCCTGCACTCTCGACCATCTTTTCCAGTCCTATTACATCCCATGCATTAGGTGGATTAGAGCAGTGTTTCCAAACAACTGATCCGTGGACTGGCACCGGGTCCTGAGATCTCCCTGACACTGTTTAGGAAGGCAGAAAACCAGTCTTTGGTATCCTACTGTGCGAGAAACAGCAAATAGACAGCCACAACGACGCTTTCTTGCAATGGCAAGGAGCTGATAAAATTGTAGCCGAAACTTCATCCAGAGCTGGGTCTTTTAAGTCAGTTTTCCATCATTCAACGTACCTATAAGCTGTTACCAAACAGATTGGACAGAGTATTCAATTTATACCCTGCATTCCCTAAGTGGAAAGCAAACGATATTATTCTGGTAACTGTTTAATGTTTGCCATCAGACATTCAAGCTTATAAAATGCTTATTTGCCCAGTAAGCCCAAAACACACTATTCATTTCAATGGATGCCACAAAAAAAATGCTGCAAAGAAATCTGGGCTCTAGCATACAGAAGGAATAAAACGGGCTAATAAATACTGGCAAAATGCATCTACACACAGGAAATAGCATTTTCTTAACACTTTAAGTTAACATGCGTCATTTTGTTGGTTATCTACGCACTTTCAAAGCACCTTATCGTTTCCACACCACAAACTTTACACACTACAGGATGGCAAATTAATATCAGTTTTCAGGACCATCAAAATGACCCTCCCTAATTGAGTGCCTTGGTCTCAAGAAGGAGAGATATCTTTGCAAACTCTTTGTTCTTCCTCTCCTGGATGCATGTAAGAGTCCTGGATGCAGGGAATTCCCTAACCCTAGCAACCTCTTTGAAACCTATCGATTTACTATCTAGAAGCATATTAATTATTGATCCCATTTACTGGGCATTACATTCAGCCCAGCTCTGAAACCTCTGCATTTCCATCAAGCATAAGGAAGGAGGGTATGCTCATTGTGGTCCTCGTGGAATCTTCCATTCATGCAGACATGCGGTACAATTGACTAACTACAGAGTGCTGTCAAATGACCATGGTCAACAAACTGAGGACGTGTGGGGAAGCAGTTCCAGTTATCTTCAGTGTCACCTGTGACAACAGCACATGGACAACACAATCTTTAAAATAATGAGTTATGAGAAGGATGTGCCAAGGTCTATACTTCCAGAAGGGGCCAGTGCTTTTGGATGCCCCTCATTGTTGGCTGCCCAACTGGAAATACCTTAGAAGGAGCCTGATTTTTCAAAGTGCTAAGCACCCACCTTTTACAAATCTGGTCTTTTTATGGTGTCTCAAGCTGGATACCTTCCACTCAAAAAAAAGGCACCCAGAATCACTAAGCACCTTAGAAAAGGTAGACTCAAGACTGGAGCTTGCTAAAGCATTTAACTAGCTTTAAAGCACACTGAGTCCTGTTGATTTGCAATGGAACCTGAACTCCTAAGCAACTCAGACATTTTTTCAAAGGAAATCCTAAATTTTAGACCCCCTATTCCAGTAAAAACTCCTATTTCCATTTACAGCTGTAAGGAATGTGTCAGCAAGAGCTCAACATTGCTGAAGGAATTTGAGGAATGTGTCCTTTAGAGATCATTTGCATGAAAATGCAAAGGTGTGCATATGTAATGACTTACAATCAAAGCCTGATGGGTAGCAAGTGAAGCAATGGGGTTTTGTCTATTGTAAACAACATGTTGTTGTAAAGTCACAATTTATGCTATCACCCAGAGTAAGAATTGTGGGGTCTCATCAATGCTTGAAGTGTTGTGGAGGTATCGGATGGTCATCATTGCTGAGTAAGATATGGATCATACAGGGCTCCCCTCATCTGAGCATTGTGAGGCAACTGATAGGAGGAGTTACTGGTTCAACCTCCTGGCTGGGAGTCTTAGGTCAAACTATACCTTGTCCAGTAACAGAGAGTAAGCCGTGCTAGTCTATACACTATCAAAACAAAAAGCAGTCAAGTAGCACTTTAAAGACTAGCAAAATAGTTTGTTAGGTGAGCTTTTGTGGGACAGACCCACTTCTTCAGACCATAGCCAGACCAGAACAGACTCAATATTTAAGACACAGAGAACCAAAAACAGTAAGCAAGGAGGACAAATCAGAAAAAGATAACAAGGTGAGCAAGGAGGACCATAAGCCTACTTTGAGTAGTCCTGCCCCTGACTGTTCACAGATAGAACTAAAAGGTGTTTGTGGGAGTCAGTATTCTTTTTGTGTGAAAACCCACCCTGGTGGATCCTGAGCTTGAGAGCTGAAATCACTGATAGCTGAAAACACAGGGTGGCAGCGATGTTGGAGTACCTCTCCAGACATGAGCCTGGGCAATTTTTTGGAACCCTGGGCTGCCCAGACACCAGTGTTCCCCTCTCGGCTTTACTGATATAGTCCAAAGGAGAGGATAACCTCTACGTCTGGTACCAGCTCAGCTGCAGGAGTTGCCGGGTCAATGCCAGAAGTTGGCACAGAACCGCCTTAGGACTCCCCTCCAGATTTTCTGTCAGGGTTTACTCCCTTAGCCTTGCTCCTTCCCAGGATAACCCACAAGGCAGTGGGGCATGGAGAATGTGGGTAACGATCCCACTACCTCTTGGCAGCCTATACGTTACAGGTTGTCCACAAGTTCATTTACCTCGGGTCCACCATCACTTACACCCTGTCATTGGAGTCTGAGCTAAATAGGAGGATTCGAAAAGCAGCCACAACTCCGTCCAGACTCAGCAAGAGAGTGTGGAATAACATCAAGTTGTACACCCACACCAAAATGCAAGTCTACAGAGCCTGCATCCTCAGCACCCTCCTTTACGGCAGCGAGTCTTGGACCCTGTACGCCCGCCAGGAAAAGAGACTGAACGTCTTCCACTTGCGCTGCCTCAGGCGCATCCTTGGAATATGATGGAAGGAGAGAGTGTCCAACACCGCCGTCCTTGAGCAAGCTGGAATCCCAACCATGCACACCCTCCTCAGGCAGCGTCGACTCCACTGGCTTGGCCACATCCATAGGATGAATGATGGAAGGATCCCAAAAGACATCCTGTATGGCGAGCTAGCCTCTGGCAAAAGACCTCCTAGATGCCCCCAGTTGCGCTACAAAGATGTTTGCAAGAGGGACCTCAGGGAGGCAGACATCGTGCCGAACAGCTGGGAGGAGCTGGCAGACGATCGCAGCAGATGGAGGCACGAACTACACAAGGGCCTTCAGAAGGGTGAGAAGATGAGGATCAGACAGCTAGCATAGGAGAAGCGAGCCCACAGAAAGCACAGTAAGGACCTGCCAGACACCCATTACACATGCAACAGATGTAGCAAGGATTGTCACTCTCATGTGGGCCTTCATAGTCACAGTCGACACTGCAAATGATGATCCCAAATGGAACTACGAAGGGCGTGATCCATAGTCTACGCAGACTGAAGGATACTACAGGGTGGCTGCAGAAGCTGCTGAAATTACATGCTTTTGCCTCAAGCCAAACCCACAAAGTGGCGGACAGGCGGCTGGGAAGGAAGAGTCAGTGGAACGTGGCAGAGAGGCAGCCAGCAGGAGGTGGCCAGCAGGAAGCCACAGATAGGTGGATGGCTAGCAACTCCATGGTGATGTACCTGTGGACTCTGGGTTCTGGACTGCATTGTAAGAGTGCGACGGGGTGTACCAACCCTGCACTGAGCGGGGGGTGAGGGCAATGCCTATTGGACAGAAAAGGTCCCACCCCCAAGGCCCTGCTGGGCATGCTCCAGCTGTAGACCAGGTATAAAGGGTGGGGAAGCCTGGCAGTTGGGGCTGGCCAGCAAGGGGGAAGGAGCTCCCATGGAAGCCCAGGAGCCACCGCTGCCTGAGGAGCTGCCACGGCAACTGCCCGAGCAGCGGCAACACCAACAGCAGCAACCACAACCACAACCACAACCACAGCCACCCAAGGAGCAGCAGTGACAGTGGTGGCAGCCCCCACCGGAGGAGCAGTCCACAGCAGGAGCTGCTGGAGGAAGCACAGCCAGGGCGGAGAGGGAGGACCACACCAGGAACAGGGTGGGAAGTAGCCCAAGGTGGGGGAACCAGGAAGGTTACCAGTGAGCTCAGCATGTTGCAGTGAGGATCCCCGCTGAGCTGGTGGCTGGGGTCCCACACCCACCACCAACAGGGCCTGGGCCGGAGCTTGGTGGAGCGGGCAGGCCCAAGCTCCCCTACGCCTACCTCCCTGTGAGCCTAAGGCAGGGAGGCTCTTGATCGCTGAGGCCTGCAAGGCTGTAAGGCCTGATTGGGCTGTGAGGCTCTGTATACCAGGACTAGGCAACTGGGGTCTGACCAAGCTATGAGACCCCAGGTACTGTGACTAGGCCACAGGGGTCTGATTGGGCTGTGAGGCCCTGAGGACTGGGACTAGGCCACTGAGGCCGGATTGGGCTGTGGAGCCCTGAGGGTGACTCAGGAGCGCTCAGGAGTGAGGTGGGGCAGGAGACCCCGCTACAGAGAGGTACACGCTGTAAGTGGGGGGAGTGCAGATAAAGTGCTCTAAGCAAGAGATTTGGTTCAGTTGACTCTGGGGACAGTGCCTTGCTTAATGGGAGTTACCTCTCCTTTGTCAGGCATATTGTCGAGTTAGTCTGTATCTCCAACAGCAAGAAGTCCTGTGGCACCTTACAGACTAACAGATATTTTGAAGCGTAAGCTTTTGTGGGCAAAGACCCACTTCGGCAGATGCACGAGTGGCATTTTAAATTTACAGTTAGGCTACCGTTATGAAACAAGCTGTGTCAGTCTCAACTTCTATGCTTGCAAGAGGGAAAGAACTGCTTTAATAGGTACCCAGCAGATAGGGTGAAATTGTCTTAAGTTACTGAGTAGGGGCTTGAGTCGGTTGGTTGCATTATTGACCGAAACCCCTAGGAACTGAACTCAGCCCTTCTGGTGGTCATCTGCCATTAACAGAAGGATTATACACCAAATTATATAAACCTCTGCCCACCTACCTGGGCAAAACTCAAATGCACTCTTTACCAAGGACTTTGGCAGCGTGAGATTAAGACACCTAACATTTTGGATCATCCTTCAAGGACTGAAGATTAAATCCAGTAAGAGTTGTGATGGGGGGAAATTAGAAAATTTAATCCATAGTGCTTGTTGTTGGGATAATTTTACAAGTCAGAAGTCTCATAGATTTACACTTAGAGACTGTGAAGGAGCACACAGCCATACAGTCTACACAAAGACTTAATACACTTTAGAGTTTTATTGGGATGGAGCATTTAACTGATCTATTACCTATGTGTAACAACCAATCTTAACAAAATCTGTCAAATTACAATCCTTAGAAAGCATGCCAGCCAAACAACTTCAAGAGGCAATTTGAGAAGATACTCCCCAGGAATCAAAATTTTGTAAACAAGCATTTCAGCTAATTGCATTCTTGTTCTCGGTACACTGATGACACCATTTAGCCAGAGCATTTGTTGGCAGAGTTTAGTTCCTTTCTTTTAATGAACACTCAAACCTGTGTTAGGCTCAACTGGTATCTGGTCATACCCAACATGCAGTGCTAATAGAAAAAGGATGTCTAGTAGCATTTGAAGTGTTTCAATTGCAACTAAGTTGATTAAGACAAAACTATTTTACCTGCTTTGCTCAGGTGAACTGAGAGACTGGTTTGAAAGAGTTTCTAGGGGAAAAACTGACTCTTAAACAGTCATGAGGTTCAGAGAATTAAATTTCCACTACCAAGTACAACTAACATGGCCAAACCTGCAGCTGGAAGTGGTCATTTTGCCAGCAAGTTGTATCATTAGTAATAGTAATACAATACTGTGGTTCTCACGAACCATGACATTTTTTTTTAAAAGTAATACATCTCCCCCACAACAGCAGGCTTAGGCTATGTCTACACTACCTGGAAGATTGACCCAGTTAGGGTTGATCTTCCAGGGTTCTATTCTGCACATCTTGTAGGGACATGTGAAATGGACCTATCAGGGGTTGACAGTAGATCCTTGCACCCCTCGCTTTCCCATTAACCTTGAGGTCAGCCAGGTAAAATCAATTTCAGATAAGTCAATTCTAGCTCTGAAATTGCTGTAGCTAGAATTGTGTATCTGAAATCAACTTATTTCCCTAGTACAGACCTGGCCTTAGACAGGACAATGCCAGTTGTAATTCAGAATGGAATCTCACTCCCATTGCAGTCGGTGTCAAAACTTCACTTCTGGGGGACAGACCCCTCATTTGCAGCTCCACCGCACTACTCAGGAGGACCTCCCATTGTACAAAAATCTTTACACCAAGAATGTGTGAGTTTCTAAAAGTCATGTTCCAGCTCAGCCAGAAGTTAGCATCAGGCTGGAGGCTGGACCCCCTAGTAGAATTCACTGGCCTGTCCAAAGCTAGAAATCAGACTAGGTGATCATAATTCTTCCTTAACATTTAAGGAAAGCATCTCGGTTTTCAAACTTTTACCCTCCTGAGCTGAATCACATTGGGTGACATTCAGCTTAAAGCAACGACAGTGACTAGGGAAATGCAGAAATGACCAATGGGAAAACTGTTCGACTGACTAACAGTCATCTGAATGCATTCATTGGGTCTGTTCCAGTCATGGTACTTTCCAGAGAACTATCTGTGCCATCCCTGTACCATGCATGTCAGGACCATCATAGGAACAAGAGAGGCTGCTACTTTCTACAAGACATTGATCTTCATCTGTTCTCACGAAAAAAAAACACATTCAAACATGTTTTAGAGTACATTTTTTCTCAAACTGTGTTTCATGGAACATTGGTGTTCCATGAACTCCCCCCAGCTATGCTGCGAGCGTTTGGAAAAACACACGGATGGTCTGGATCTTCTGTTATCAAAGCCAGATACAATCTTACTTCTTCATTTCTAGGGTACCTGATTAAACTACTTGATTTTGGTTTTGCTGTACATGTTGCAGTTTGGGTATTTTGGTCTGACAATCTCTCTTGAAGAACATTTTCACAGGTGTTCTGCATAAAAAATATTATTTGGTGTTCTGTATTCTCAAAATATTTAAGAAACCTTCTTTTAGAGTAATATTGTTCCATTGCTTTCCAATGATTAGGACATGGCCCACCTCGCTGAAGAGTTAGTTATTTCTTCCAGAGGTTCCTGCCATGCAGTCAGTTTTGAATGGAAACTGAAATGCTGGTCAAGGCAATATGCAGCAGTCACACCATTCACATTTCCCTCACTGCACTGGCAGCTATCATTCCAGATGCAACAGTTCTCTACCTGCTGATTTTCAAAGGCCGGTGTTTATGCACGTAGATTCTGAAGGGCATATATTTGCAGGATGGCTGACACCACTGACAGCAAGCACATCTTTAGGAATGGAATGAGCAGGCAAGACTGCCTGAATAATTGATGTGCTTTTACTCTGCCCAATGGCCCAGTTATTACATTGTTCGCTCTCTTCGACTGCCAGCGGTTTCTAAATTAATTAGAAATCTTAATGTCATAGCCAGCCAGTTAAAAAAGGCACAGACTACAAAACAAGTGGGGAGTAGCATTAATGCCCTTGAGCCTTGGAAACTCTCACTTTGGCCTGGTCTTGCAGAGAATAAAACATAGCCCAGTTTCTAGAATACATTATCTCCAAGTCATCCTGGTTTCTGACACTCACAGCAGAAATCACACTGTCAAGGACCCTTAAGCCAACTCTCTGAAGCCCCAGGACTCCTGTTTTATATGGGTGGGGATCAGTGTTCCTGCTAAATTTTTTCCTTGAATGGGCAAAATAAATTTTGTGCACCACCAATAGAAACCCATGCTGGCGGCTGTGGGCGCTTTGCTAATCAGCTGGGTGGCATGTGAATCTCTCCTGCACGGCCACTCAAATGCTCTCACCAGGGAGAGACCACTGATGGGGATTCAGCCCATGTGCTCCACCATCTCAGCTGGAGAACACGTTACTTTGGAAGTACTCGTGCTGCAGCTGAGATTTGCTCAACATTAACAGAGAACAGTGTAAATATGCAAAATGTTTTTCAGCCAGAGATACCGTCACCTAGCGCCATATTGTACCAAACGAACAAACCTATCAAACCCACTAGTTACTGCATGCACAGCTGACCGACACCTACAGTTCATCCAGCTAAATCATTTCCAGGAACCCTTCCCACAGCTAAAATGAACTGCTCACTACTTACTTCCTGATGTCAAAGAGACTGCGAGAGGCCAATAAATGGGCCACATTCATCAAATAGACAAATATGATTATAAATACCAATTACTACTTGTTTGCACCACGCACAGCCTTATTTTTTATTGTACTGCTCTGGCTTAAATTTTAAATCAGCAGCATCTGTAGCATTTCAGAAAAGCAATGGGAATAATTCAGATGTTTGAAGCTCTACAGTCACAGACCATTAAGGCCCACAAGATTCTTCCACAAGTCCTTGGAAAGCATTTAACCAGGCTGTGTTTTGGGGGCATTTTCAGTTTTGTTTTGTTTTCTAATCTAAAAACAGCAATCGACTTTAAATTTTGATTTACAACAACTGTAAGCCTTCCAAAAGCATAGCAAACAACAATGAATGGTTTCACTGAAATTACTAATATTTCACTTTCCTATCAAAGAGCACCATGTAATCTCTCTTTTTGCCAACACACAGCATGTTGTTGTAAACTATGGGATATCTAGAATATAATTCTACCAAGGCCATTAATTCCTTTTGATTGCTCCCTTTTTAAATTGCAGGAACTTACATGACTTTAAAAAAAAACAGATTTGAATCTCCCTTTTTGACATGCATAATGCAGCCTGTACTCAGCACAATGAGTGTTCAAATCCTAATAGACAACTATCCCCAATTACCATTTACAGATAACTTGCCTGAGAATGACCACTGCAGGTGGCGAGAAAAAGAACAAGCTTGACTGGATGACAGGGAGATCTCAAAGACAGAAGTTCTCATGGAGTTTTAAACAGAATTATAATTCCTAATGTAATTACTTACTAAAAGAATTTCACCCATCATCACTAGCAAGGCTACAGAGATCTGTACGTACAGAATTTACAGAGGGTGATATTTCTGTAAAAAGGACAATATAGTTATATTCAAACACCTTTTGGAGACTAAATGATTAGTCTACATTTTCTCTGCATGTTTTCTTGTCCCATATATATTTGGTATTAAACCAGCAAATATGGTCTAGCAGTAAAAGCCAGACACAAGACATGGAGCAGCCATGCTTCAGAGACTCAAACTTTTGATGATTGTGATGGTCACATCTGGCTCTATTCTGCCCTCCTGCACATAGCAGGCCATAGAACCTCACTCACCTATTCCCGCAACAAAGCCCTGACCTTTGGCTGAGTTGAAGAACTCAAATCATGGTTTAAAGACTTCAAATTATAGAGAAGCCACCATCTACACTAGTTTAACCTGTGAGTAACCTGAGCCCCCTGCTGCAAAAGACGGTAGAACCTCCCTAGGGTCACTGACAATCTGAGCTGGGGAAAACTCCTTCCCAACCCAAATATGGCCATCAGATTGACCTTGAGAGCACACCCCATCAGGCAGCCCCTGGGGAAGAATTCTCTGCAGTAACTCAGAGCCCTCCACATATGGTGCCCTATCACCAGCTATGGGGCATTCTGGCTGCTATAAGTTGCTGATAGGCCATTCTAGGATGTCTCTTCACACCACTTCCTCCACAAATTTATTCAGCTCAGTCCTGAAGCCAGTTAGGCAGTTTGCCCCCACTGCTCCCTCTGGAAGGCTGTTCCAAACCATCAGCTAATTCCAGGCCTACGCCTGCTCATGGCCCGTTTGTATCCATTTACACTTGTGTTCACATTAGTCACTATCCAAAATAATCCTCATCTCCCTCCCTGGTACTTACCTGGGGTGCCAACTTTCCAGTAGCACAAAACTGAACACTCTGCCCTGCCCCTTCCCTGTCTGTTTTCTGATGCCCCACCCCCTCACTCCTGTCCCTCCTCCTCCTCTGTTGCTTGCTCTCACCCACATTCTCTGGGCTGGGGCGCGGGAGGAGATATGGGCTCCGCGTGGGGTCCGAAATGGCGGGGCAAGGGTGGGCTCTAGTCTGGAGCAGGGGTTTGGAATGCAGCGGGGAGGAGAGGCACATGGTGGCTCGCGCTGTGGAGAAGGACTAGGGGTGAGGGGTTTAGGCAGCAGGAGCGGGCTCTGGGCAGGGGCAGAGGGTTCAGATGTGGGGAGTTGTGGGCTGCAGACTCAGGGAAGAAGTTGGGGTACTGGAAGGCAGGGGCTGGGGCAGGAGTTAGGGTGGAGGAAGGGGCAGAGATGCCGGGTCCAAAGCAGTACTTGCCATGGATCCCAGGAAACATCTGCCAGGTTCCTGCAACATCTAAGCACATGGGTGGCCAAGGAGACTTCATGTGCTGCCCTCATGTCCGTCACCTCCCCTCACGCAGCTCCCATTGGTTACTGTTCCTGGGAAGGGGACGAGTTTCTCACAGTGAGGCCTGCAGGCCCCATGGAGTACCATCAGGGGTCCACAAACCCCAGTCTGAGTAACAATGATCTACTCCATTTCCCTTCTCTAAAAAGCATTATTCTTAAAGGAAGATGATGTTTCTCTACCAAAATCTACATTTTGACAAACCTTGTTGTATTTAGCCCTACGACTGTTTACCTCTCTACCGGGCTCTAGGAATTTGTTCCCTTGCTCGAGATGCAGACTTCAGGAATCTTCAGGAACTCTGACAAAGTTATGCCATGGCTCCTGCTCCTGCAGATCTTTGAGTTCTTCAGGACAACCCATTCCCCTAATTCCATGGTGTTTTTTTAAGCTTACCCTTTTCAAATCAAGGACCCCTGTTTCAGATTTGTCAGTCTTTCCTTTTAGATACAACTGAATTAGCTCCTGACCACATGAATCAAGGTTGTCTAGGGAGGGATGAAATCTACCTGAAGATCAACAAGGTCTCCACTTCCTTAAACATCTCCCCCAGCCTAACAATCTCCTCTGGTGCGTTCAAGCAGGAATCTAGCATTTGTTGCTATGGGAAGGGCGATAATGGGATCCCCTCCTGCTATATTAGGATCCCCTTCTCGCTCAGGTCCACATGTGTATCTTAGCTCCCACCAGATAACACAGCTTTCTGTTCTCTACATCCACTCTGACAACAGTCCAGTCCATTCTTCTCAGTAGGAAGTGCCCAGACTTGTGGACTTAACTCTTCCTAGGGATGGTGTGACACTCTCGCCTTCCTTCTCCTGTTTTCACACAGAATCACAGGGCTGGAAGGGACCTCAGGAGGTCATCTAGTCCAGCCCCCTGCTTCAAACAGGATCAACCCCTACTAAGTCATCCCAGCCAGGACTTTGTCCAGCTGGGACTTAAAAACCTCAAGAGATGGAGAATCCACCACCTCTCTAGGCTACGCATTACAATGCTTCACCACGCGCCTGGTGAAGCAGTTTTTCCTAATATCGAACCTACAACTTTCCCTCTTCAATTTCTGACCATTACTCCTTGTTTTGCCATCTGACACCACTGAGAACAGTTTCTCACCCTCCTCTTTAGAGCTCCCCTTCAGGAAGCTGAAGGCTGCTATTAAATCACCTCTAAGTCTTCTCTTCTGTAAACTAAACAAGCCCACATCCCTCAGCCTATCCTCATAGGTCTTGTGTTCCAGATCCTTCATCATTTTTGTTGCCCTTTGCTGAACCTGCTCCAGCACATCCACATCCTTTTTAAACTGGGGGGCCCAAAACTGGACACAATATTCCAGATGTGGCCTCACCAGTGCCGAATAAAGAGGAATAATTACTTCTCTAGATCTGCTCGAAATGCTCCTCCTAATGCACCCTAGTATGCCATTAGCCTTCTTGGCTACAAGGGCACAGTGTTTACTCATATCCAGCCTTTCATCCACCATCGCCCCTAGGCCCCTTTCCATCGTACTGCTGCTGAGCCAGTCAGTCCCCAGCCTGTAACAATGCTTGGGAATGTTTTCTCCAGCTCCAAGTCCTCTGCTCTTTTAGTTCCTTCCTTGCAATCTTCTGAGAGTAATCCGCGACCCTCCTGGGTCACGACGCTCTGGCTGTCTCATGTCACACAGGAACAGCCACTCTTCTCTTATGCCTTGTGCTGCCACCATCTGTGACTGCCAGCTGGGCCCCTTCTTCATTTTCTAACTCAGCAAACCTGATTCCTTAGCTCTGCTTCTCCTTCACTAGCTGGTCTTATCCTCTGCCCGGTTTTTCCAGTCAGCCACATGCTTCCACTGGACACTCTCCCCACCCAGCGGTTTCCCTCTCAGTTCTCCAGTCCATAGTTTCCAACTCCGAACCTCGTATTGGCTCTTCCAGTAGCTCCATGGGCCAGTACTTCATGCAAACAAACAAAGGCCTTTTGGAGTCCCTGCTCCAGAATAATGTACATCACACAGCCTCCACATCTGGTTATCTTCCCAGTTTCTTCCATTCCTTGGGTCACAACGCAGCTGCCACTCTATGAATCTTAGCCTTCCTGCACAAGTGCCTATCAAGGGCAAAACCAACACATACAAAACTGCAACACCGCACTCTCTTCCCCCAACTCCTCTCAAGAGCACCCCTGAAATGCTCCTGATTTCAGCTCTGTCTGCTTGCTGGTGGCTTCATAGCTCCCTCCCCCTCTTGCCCCCAAGCAAGGAACCCCACCCCCATCCAGGTTCTGCAGCGATAAAACACTGTTTCTCTCACTGCACGTCACCTGCCATGGTGAAAGAGGGGCTAAATCTATTGTCAGATGCGTACACAACACAAGAGATCCTTGTAATTCTGTCACTATTTATCTGTTTTCTTTTTGCTGTCTGTTTGTTCCTCAGTGCCGCAGTACAGGGTGCTAATTATAAAGGACACAGCAACATAGCTGGAGAGAATTTAAGCCATCACTCCATTGCATTTCTGAAACAAGAGCGGTGAAATCATGTCTCATTATTATCCTGTACACGTTTCTGCAGGCTCTCTCCTAAGCTTCACACAACTCTCCCTCCTTAGATTTGCTGGGTTTTGCTTACATGTCCTGGTGGGTTAGTTCTTATTAAAATTGCTTATTTATATTAACAACATCCCACATGTACAATCTATGTATTTCCTTTCATTTTAAAAAGTGTGGCATTTCTGATTTTGCCCCACTCTGAAACCGTACCTTGATGATTAAGTTTAACAGCCTAAGTAAAAGACTGGGTCCAGCATGGAATAAATCCACTGGGATCACCAGAATACACTAATGCAGTTCCCAACATTTCACTAGTGCAAACCCCCAACCACCCCCCCAATCCATTCACGGCCCCATCAAAGCTACATCTATTTTTCTATGATCATTTTTATTTATCTTATGTTTTCATGCATCCCTTGTGATACCCTTCTTGACCCATAGGGGTCCACAGACCCCTGATTGGGAACCACTGTACTAACGCACCATCCCCCTCATACATATATGCTGTCTGAATGGTCCATGCATCCTGGCAAAAAATGCATATTTCATCTCTTCAGGACCCAGTCCTTCCCCTGCATCCCTGCGCAGAGGGAACTCAGCACCCTTGGATCCAGACCATGGAGGCACAAGAGGGAGGTGTTCACTTCCCACTCAAGACAAGCCACTGGGCACAACCTGGGCTCACCACAGCTTTTACAGTAGGCAAGGCAGCCAGTCAGGTGAGGAAACCCTCCCCAGCCTTGCAGTGCAGCTTGGCAAAGAACCTAAAGCCGGCGGCTGTAGTGGTATGCATGGTTTCCCCTTCTGATTTTTGCAGTCCCCTCCGACAGGAGGTGCCCCAAGCAGCACAGGTCGTGCAAGCACAATAACCACCATTTTGTTTCATGCTAGAGATGAAAGCAGGGCCTTCCACAGCCTCTGTCATTGGGCTACATAAGTATAGTAAAACAGCTCCACCAGTGGAGCAAAGCAAACACATGCAGATGGTTGTGCTGGCCTTTTTCACCTACATATATGCTGCATCTCTTCACAGCACGAGCCTGCATTTCTGCATTTCACCTACATCTGGTTTTGTTGCTTTTATTCCCATACTGTTCTTACGGAAAGGAGCGCTGTAATGAAATAAGGCCATGCCTATGAAACAAAGTTCTCTAATGCCATAAACAATGACAGTATGTCTACAGATTGGCACAGTGTGACACCATGAATAGTTAGCTATAGCAGTGGCTCAGAGATTTTACAACATCTGACAAACAAGGTTAGACTCTCTGATCTAATAATTACCTTATCTTGTTCTTCGGCTGCTAAAAATCCATACGCTATTTTTTTCAAAGTACAGAATTCAACATTTCTAGAAAGAAAAAAAGAGAGGAAAAAATTAGGTTCATTTACACTTGCCTCTGTGGCATTATTACAAAGCCATGATGATGTTTTTCTGATACAAGTCCTCAACATGCACCAATGAACACAGCATTTTGGGAGGCAGAGATCTAGTTTATTGAGGACTATATGAATTTTTAATGTGAATCTTTACATAGCGCGTCTTCTTACAGGAAAGCATCAAGGCTGGATATTAAAGAGACAACTGACACCTCTCAATGCCAATTAGAAAGAAAAGACCAGAAAAGAACATCAGGAAAGAAGAGGCGATGTTCTTCCGTTACCCATCGGAAACCCTGCATTTCTATAATTCCAAGGAGCAAGCTGCCTTCCATTTCGTATCTACTGTTCCACTCAAGAAGGGCAGCAGCCTCATTTTCCTTCCAAATTTATTTGCACATAAAGTTCACTTCTGCAATGACATATCATTTCTGAATGCCCTATTAATATGTCAAAAAGCAATTAAAAGCCATTAAGTGCGAAGCAGGTGAAATCCAGTGCTAAACAAGTCCGATCACTACCAAGGACTCACCTCAAGGCAGCAGTTCAGTAGCTCTTTTATAATATGGACTATATCCCTGGAAAGAGATTTCTCTGGAATCTGCATGTGCTTATGAAAAATTGCCTGCAACATGCTCTCTGGTCTGCAAACTCAAGGTGCTCCAAGTGAAGGTGGAATAAGTTTTCCTGTGGTCCTGAGCCAAAACAAGTGGAGGGTCCCCTTGCAACCTCCTTCCCCACCTTTGGTCACAGCCCATCCACTTGCATCTCCATCCATGGCCCATTCCCTAGGGCCTGCCCCAGTTTCATACCGAGTCTCCCCATCATGTCCCCCACTGCAGCCCCAAAATCAGAGAAGCTCCTTCCTCTCCACCACTCCCCCAGGCCATGATGTGGAATGAGAGTCTCCCAGCGGAGAGGCCAGAGCCATTTAACCAGTTAATGAATTAAACAGGATTTTACATCCCTATTTAGAAGTTTCCCCCTAACTGAACGTGGGGAATCTTTATTAGGTCCAGATGCTTACTTTACTAATTAACCACCTACCCATCAATGGGTTCTTCATAAGACAGTCACAGGCAGAGTGAGTCTTAACGCCCCATCAAGGGCAGCTGCCATGTGATGTTAACCTCCAGCTGCCATTTTGGGGAAGTCGTTCATTGTCTAACACTGTAGTCAGCAACCTTTCTGAGGCGGAGTGATGAGATTTGACCTTTTGGCATCTAGTGCAAGTGCCAGTGATACTTTTTAAAGTCACTAGTAGTCCTACTTACTACAGCTTCATGAATCAGTAAATGAAGGTGCAGGTGCAGATGGTGGTCAAAGGCATTAGCTGGTCTTTGTTAAGCCACAGGCGGCCTGGCTTTGAGCAAGCCCCTGGCTGCATAGGAGAGAAAGGGCAGGACTGAGCTCCCACCTCGCATGCCGATGAAAACTGTCTCGCATGCCACCCCTCGCACCCATGCCGAGGGTTGCTGATCCCTGGTCTACACGACTCGGAACAATGACAGCAAACCTTTACAACGGTCTGTTCCTGCCATCTTTATTCAGCAAAACAGCCAACAGGAGACTTTTAGCTGTGGAAGAACTGTGAGCTCAATTCACAGCACGGTAGCTGTCCTTTTCCCTGCCCATGAAAGAAGCAGAGACTTAGCTGCTTTGCAGGCTTTAAACTTGATTCAAAGTGGACAATTTGTAGAAGGAAATACAGTTTTATGAGAATCGGAGTGGTAGCCAAGTTAGTTTGTATGCACAAAAACTACAAATAGTCCTATGGCACCTTAGAGATTGCATCTCATGAAGTGGGTCTTTGCCCACGAAAGCTTATGCTCTAAAAACTCTGTTAATCTATAAAGTGCCACAGGACTTCTTGGATTATATGAGAGAAGACCAGATTATACACCACCACCTTAAAAGGAGCATCTTTATAGCTTATCTCTAGAAAAACTGCAATTTGGTTGGACTATAGCCGTTGTATAACAGCCACTACTTTATGCTTCAGAAAAACCCATCAGAGAATAACTTTGGCACGCAGCACTATACAGCAGAAACAATGGCTTGCCATAATAGTCTCAAGAAGTTCATCTTAGTTAGCTTCCCAATTATCTTGCAACAATTTTTCAAATAAAATTCATACAACCAGCTCCTAATTTCATTTACAGCACTCTAGACTTCACACTTCCCTGTCTCTGAAATTGCACAGGTAGCACAATACACAGTGGTTTATGGTTCTGTTGTGTCCATTTCCTACCCCACGCATATTTCCCCCGAGCTGCACACACCTCCTTTTATAAGACTAGAGACTACAGAATATTCTCCTCCACCCGTTCTAAATGAGTAACTCTAAGCTGCCCTTTGCACAGGATTCACATGCTGATTTCACAGGTGGTTTGTGGGTTCTTTCTGCGATTTTAATCGCATAAGAAACCTATACATGGAAGCATGTGCTGAGCAGACGTTGCAAAGTATTTGGCGGTGCAAGGGAACTGCTTTCATTCGGAGTCTGGGCAACTACTAACCAATGTCATTTATGACATGCAAAGTTCAGATCCAGCTACTGATACTGCACCTAGCTCTCCAGCGCTGCCAGACAAGGGAAACATAACGGGCACATCTGACGAAGTGGGTATTTGCCCACGAAAGCTTGTGCTCACACATTACTGTTAGTCTGTAAGGTGCCACAGGACCCCTTGCTGCTTTTGCAGATCCAGACTAACACGGCTACCCCTCTGATAATGGGCACAATTACACTAAGGGCCAAATTTACAAGAGTGCTCAGCTCCCACATGTGAGGCTCGACTTAGCTCAGCGCCCATTTAGATGGGACTGGGGCAATTCCCTGTACAAAGCTGATGCAGGGCCATGGCTCAACTGGGACAAACACTAGCTGGGTCAAGTGCTAAGACAGGATGCTGTGCTGGCATCAGCAAGTCTACTTTTCACACCTCTTAGGCATGCAAACAAACAAAGTGCAATGCTCTGCTGAAGAAATGAGGACTGTCCATCTCTCCACCCGGACACCACTCCGTCTGCTCTTTTCTTTTCACTTCGCTTCCAAAGGAAGGGGTTCACACTCGCTGAGTACAGTAGAAACACATCCATCTCATTAGCTCTTTCTGCCACTGCCATTTTCAAGGAAGAGACTGATTGCTTGCACACTCCTCCTTGCCCTCATGTTTACAAGTTTTAAGAAATGGTCCAACTCAAGATGCACAAATATCAATGGGCCACTTTATCACAAGATCCTAAAATGTTAATAGGATTCTGTACTGCAAATCCACAGTCACATTTGCAAGTCAGAAACGCAAGTCCCTCACATGTAAGTGTTTAGACACTTAAAATATTAATATGTGACCAGTGACATTACAGAACGTTAGATTTCTAACTACCTTTCTCCTGCAAATCTAAAACACCTATGTTAAAATAAGCTTGATTTATTTTCCACGGGTTACTAACAACACCCTTCAAACACAGCATAGCTGAAATTTGATTAAAACTATCTTCTATACTATTAATTTAAAAAGCAGAGAGAACTTGGTGTTTCACAAAGAAAGAACAGATAAAAGTAAAAGGGGGCCAAATAAATAAAGCTTTCAGCATTAGCAAATAACTTCAGCACACAAAATATTAAAGGCTAAAATTCACTTTGGGCAAGAATTAGGGGCATTTTTGACCCTGGTGCATATTAAGGATTTATTTGATCTACCATTTCAAAAATGATAGAGCCTACCAATATGGCTGTGTACCATATCCTCTGTTACATGGTGTATTACAGAAACACCAGTCCTCCTCTCCCTGAAATAATGGCAAACATTCATTAAGTTCACAGGCCCATAGAGGACAGAGGAGGATTCAGTCTAACAAGATAAATGCAGAATGGACCTAAGAGATTAGTGACTAGAAGCACAGGAGTTTGCTAGCTCTCATTTTAACACTACCGTGGTAAAGAATGGAACAGCTCATTTCCCTAAACCAAGTGATCCGAGATAAGTTTCCCGATCAACTTCCTCTTCAGTAATTTTTGTGCTCCCGCTCTTCGCTATAATGCCTAATGATTAACGTACTGTGAGCTTAAACCTACTCACCAGTGTTCCCTGTAAGCTAGGTGGTTTCAAACACTGCCCAGCTAATTGGCAGAGAGCCTATGGTGAGGTTTCCTTTTTTTTTTTTTTGTGTCTACTGGTGGTACACGTGCCTCAGTGCACATAAAAATTTATTCTGCATATAGATGGAAAAAATCTGCCCTCAGACGGAGATGGTTAGCGGGAACACTGCTCTAGACACTTAACCCTTTGGACCCACCACACACCAAATTTTGTTCTGCTGGAGTTAGCAATATACAATTTGTACAGGTTAGGACAAATTACTCATTTCTTAAAAGATCAAATTTCAGGGCAGAATTTCTACCTACAGTCCACATAGCAGTTTTATTTCCCATAGCAAGACACTCTGTTGTAGGGTGTAAAGCACACAAAGCTAATCAGAGCAAAAGACAAGCCATCCGGGTAAGCAGCTTGGACTCCAAAGTAAAATCCTGCTCCCTGAAAATTACATGCAGTGCATGCTGACTACAGTGGCGGTACCTCTGTTTCCAGATCTGAGGAACTCGGTGTGCCCCATGAAAGCTCCTCAGCTAATAAATCATTGTGTTGGCCTCCAAAGGGCTACATGACAGCTTTTTTGTTTTGTGACAATGGGAGCAGGATTTCACCTCAGAGTGACGCCTTCTGAAGCCCATGGGAACTACTCCCACATCTAGGAGAGCAGAATGTGACCAACAAGTTGGAACCACACAAGATTTACAGCTAAGTGAAGTTATTTCTAAGCAATATATTTCAACAGCTCTCCATCTTCTTCAAGCACTGGGTATTATGTTGGCAAAACACTCCAAACTCTTCTGCTTTGTGTAAATTCCTGGCAACCTATTTAGGAGATAAAACTGATTAATCCTAATTAAAATGAAAATCAGGAAAATGATACAGTCTGTTGCATCTACTTGATGACTCAAAAGCCTCTCTCATTTCAGTGTTAATTGTCTCGTTATACACATGTGCATTACTCTAATACACACAGAATAATGGCTTTGTATTTTTCTTCTCTTACAATATTAAGGGCCAGATGTTGGAAAGTGCTCAGCATTCATCTAGGCACCTAAACAAGGGTGCAGAGCACTTTCTAATGTCTGGCATGAAGGGCTTCTTGGGTGTGTTCAAACCACTATCCCAGAGACGGCTGCTCTGGGCGCTATGCTTTACCTAAGTGCACTAGCTTTAAAGGGTTGTGCTCTTCACATTAGGCAGAGAGTGTGTCCCTGGGCTGTTCCTCCCAGGCACCACTTTGTGCCACCTAGCTACTTTCTGCAAAGGCTGGTCTCTTACAGGCTGCCTCCACTTTGAAGTTCAGCAAAGAAAGGGACCGACCAAAACCCCACAGGCTGAAGAGCAGGTGACCATCTCCAAGAGAGCCCTGCCCCAATGACTCACAGAGATATAGGGAAGCCTGAGCGCACAGAGCCAGCAGTGAGACAATACGAACACAGCAGTGACCTGCAGTCTTATTTTCCTCACCCCAGGAAACAAAAGCCATGAACCACCACGCGAATCATCAGCAACTCCCCTTCCCTTTCCCATTCGCCTGGAAAATACAAGCCTTGCAAAGGCAACCAGCTGCTGCAGAGAGGCAGGAGGGAGAAGAAAACCACAGGTGGGTGAGAGAAGGCGGCAGAGCAGGGCATGTCTCTCGACCAGCAGCGGAGGTGCAAGGCAGGTTGACTTCTAGGTGCAACAATGTCTGGTTTCAGAGGTGAGGTAAATGGGGAACAGCTTACAGATCAGGGCAGGACAGGGACGACAACAAAGTTCAAAGAGGTGCATACCCAGTCTAGCTATGACTTCGAGGGTGTGTCTTCACCACAGGGAAGATCAAACCTGCCACAGTCGAGCTTCCCAAGTTCTCTTGAAAGAACCTAGCGGGGAGGTGCAATGTACTTCCATCGACCGCAGTACTCCTGCCCCCACTAAGAGCAAGGGAAGCCAACAAGAACACAGGCTCCCTTCAACCTCTCTTAGTGGAGACAGCGTGGAAGTCCAAATTAAGATACGTGGACTCTAGCTATGTAATAAACGTAGCTGGAATTGTGTATCTTAATTCGACCTCCCACCGTAGTGTAGACCTGCCTTGAGTGCAACCCTGCTTCCTGGTCAGTAATCCAAACAACCCAACCTTATCCCAAGCCTAGAAGAGACAGCACAAGAATCAAAGGGACAAGGTGATGGGCATTTTAAACTGATTTTGCAAAACCTCATTAGTAAAGACTGGAGACAGTAAAAACAGTCCTTATTCCTCACGATGCTATTGGAAGGGCAACACACAAGAAGCGAAATTCAACCAAGACTTCATCAACACCCTGGCTCTACATTAGAGCATAAGAACGGCCATTAACGGGTCAGACCAAAGGTCCATCTAGCCCAGCATCCTGTCTGCCAACAATGTCCAGTGCCAGGTGCCCCAGAGGGGGTGGACCGAAGACAATGATCAAATGACTTGACTCCTGCCATCCATCTCCAGCCACTGACAAACTGAGTCCAGGGACACCATTCCTACCTCCAGCTAATAGCCTTTTATGGACCTAACATACACGAATTTATCTAGCTCTTCTTTCAATTTTCTTATTGTCCTAGCCTTCACAGTCTCCTCTGGCAAGGAGTTCCACAGGTTAACTGTGCGCTGTGTGAAAAAGAACTTTCTTTCATTAGCTTTAAACCTGTTACCCATTAATTTCACTTGGTGTCCTCTAGTTCTTATATTATGGAAACAAGTAAGTAACTTTTCTTTACTCACCTTCTCAACACTGCTCATGATTTTATATACCTCTATTATAACCCCCTCAGTTTCCTCTTTTCTAACCTGAAAAGTCCCATTCTCTTTACCCTCTCCTCACATGGGACCTGTTCCAAACCCCTAATAATTTTAGTTGCCTCTTTCTGAACCTTTTCTAATGCTAAAACATCTTTTTTGAGTTGAGGAGATCACATCTGTAGGGAGTAGTCAAGATGTGGGCATACCATAGTTTCATAAAGGAGCAGTAAAATATTCTGTCTTATTTTCTATCCCTTTTTTTAATAATCCCTAGCATCCTATTTGGTTTTCTGACTGCTGCTGGACATTGCATGGATATTTTCAGAGAACTATCCAAGAAAACCCCACGATTGCTTTCCTGATGAGTTGTACCGAAATTAGCCCCCATCATATTGTATGTATACTTGGGGTTATTTTTTCCAAATGTGCATTACTTTACACTTATCCACATTAAATTTCAGTAGCCATTTTGTTGTTCACTCACTCAGTTTGCTGCGATCTTTTTCAAGTCTTCACAGTTTGCTTTCGTCTGGACTATTTTGAACAGTTTAGTATCATCCGCAAAATTTACCACCCCAGCACTTACCCCTTTCTCTAGATCATGCTGTACATTCCACATGAACTAAAGGACACACACAATTTCTTATCAATGCAAAAGAAAGCCTTGTTACAAGAATGGGGTTCAGAGTATCAAGGGCCAGGCCTACAGTAGACATTAAAGTCAAATGTAGATTCACAATTCTGGCTGGGTGACTTATTTACAATCAACTTACCTGGTTGCCCTCACAGAGGGAGATTGATAGGAGGAGGCTGATGGGAGAAACTCTGCCGTCAACCTCCCTTACTCCTCACACTATTGAAGAGATCCCTATCAGGTGTGCAAAATTGAACCTTGGAAAATTCACCCTGACTGAGCCAACCTTCTGCATAATGTAGGCATACCTAACGTGTCACTGTGTGAACACATGGCAAGGGAAGTAACATTCCAGCATAGGCACAATGACAGAAATGCAAAGCACAGACCCCAGACTAAGTACATAAATGAAAACAGGGTGGGATGACAAATACCTGTCAAGGTACTCCAAGGGCACCTACACTGGGTAAGAGACAGAGTTGTCTCTGGACAGTCTCCTTCTCTGCTATCTGCTATATTAAAAAGAAATCCGAAAGCAAACTGCATCGAGTCAGAATATTCAGAATACATGGCTGCTTAAAGGAAACGTTTGAACTATGTTAAGTGGTGAAGACAAGCTGGAGGCAAGCCAGATTCTGCTATGTTATTTGCGTAGACACCATTTATTATGGTTACATTTTATTATACAGTAGTAAAAAATTACAAGGCAACATCCGGTGTTATTTCCCACTGGGATAAATGATACAGATGGACTATTAAGTCTCAACACCAGAACCAGCATGCCAGACGACATTCCATTTTTGCCTTTACAATGTGTCAATAGCCTGACATTTATGCCTGTTGATGGTAAAGCTATTTATATTATAGACATTTAAAAGGGTCATAAAACTGAGTAGCATGATAAAAATCTAGAACCCACACAACTCGTACAAAAAAAACTGTGAACCTACCACACACCACCCTACTGGGCACCTTTCCTCCAAGCTAAAATTACCACTTCTGTTTCTTCATGCCTGCCTACTACTTTTCTTAAATGCCAATGTCCTCAGACTGATATGTTACTACAAACGCTGTGCTGCACTTGTCCTTCACGAAGTCGTGTGCTTTTCACACACACCAGACAGCTTTATGATTTAGATCTCAAGCGTTTCCTACATCTCTGAGCCCCACGGAATATTAGCAAAAAATGAACCGTGCAAATGAGCTGTCTTTAATTGATGGGTCTAATTTAACCTTGGTTAGCAATGACCAGAAATTGTACTTGGACAGCTGTTCAGTTTCAGGAGTGAGTGAGATCACCAACTTCAATTGCAAATGAAGATTTTTTTTCTGGGACAGGTCCTTAAAAATACTGGGTCACCTCACTGCTGTTGATTTTGACAGGAATTAGTTGCCAAAGTACCTTTGAAGGGATGGGCCTAAGTGCCTAATTCCCATTGGCCCCTTTGAAAATCCCAACTTCATTATGAGGGAATTCAAATCACAACCTGGTGTTAACTAACATCCCTTGAAGAGAGAGCACCAAGGTCAAAGACAGCAGAAGTGAGGCGTGGGAATTTTCAGAGGGCTGCTACCCAGTTTTATCGACCAAAGAATCCACTCCTTGGGACTGCCACCCCAGCACCCTTCCCAGACACCTGGACAGGCATGCTGGGGGCACCAAGATGTACGGGACCTGGGAGGCGCACCTGCTCTAGTTCACATTTCCTAGGTGGGATTAGGAAAAGTTATGACACGCGAACTCAAGGGGGTCGTGTAGAGGTCATGTCTCAAAATAACTGAGCTCAAGGAGTCTCTTACACTCCATGTTCCTTGTAAGCTGGGTGTTTGTGCGACCACTCAGGAAGGATTCAAATGCTACCCATCCCAGCTAGGGTGGTGTTTCTATTGGTGGTGCACAGCCGCACGTTGTTCAGTGCACATAAACGATTATTCCATGCATGGATGAAAACGACTGGAGGAACACTGCTGCCAGCGCTCCTCACCAAACCAGCTCAAGCGACATCATGCAAGAAAAGCTGGTTTGTTCAGAATGCCTCATCTTCAGGCTAATGTCCCAGCGGCAGAGGGCCAAAACGTACCTCCTTTCTTGCCACGTGACTCTGTTACAACCCTGTTTAAGAGTCTGACTCACTGATGTCAATAGCAATCTTTCCATCAACTTCAACAGGCATTAGATCAGGACTATAAGTGCTGAGGTTCACTTGGAGGAGTGCTGCCACAGCCTGTTTCATCACAATGGCGCCCGCAGAGAAAAACCAGGAAGTGACGAACTCATGGTGCTGACAGCCACCATGGGCCCAGGAGCAAGGTGAGAGGGGGCCCAGTTTCATGCTCTGGATGGAGCAGGGGCACGGTGGAAGGGGCAAGGCATAGGGGATTGAGCCCTCAGTGCTACCTTGACCACAGCACTTCGCCCCGCCACACACACACACACACACACACACACACACACACACACACACAGAGCCACTTACAGCAATTCAATGGGGCCTGGAGCTCCAGCCACCACTGCTACTATTTTGAAACAGCGCCCCCTTTCCTGCCAGTTCCCCCCACCCCAATCAGTGGGTCTGTGACTAATTACATATAGTCAGTGATTCGCCAATGGAGAAAAGATTGTGCTACATAGAAACCTCATCTCCTTATTCATATTTAGTCTGGGTGTCTCCATGGTACACACCCCAAGATAGGCCTGTCATATATTTTTATTATTAATGCGACATCAAGTTCCTTAACAGAAATTTATGCCTCCCGGGCAGACATCTGAAAATGTAGTTTATCGTTAAAAACGAGCATCAAATGCGAGTGAAATGTAAAATGATCTTGCCCTTTTATTCTGCGTGTTCTAGCAGTCACAATTCTTCCTTCTCAAGAGTGGACATCTCTTGCTGCAGTTCTCTGGCATTAGCAATCTCTGCAAGCACTGAGACAGGGATGCATAAATATCCTCTGGAAAGGTGGATTTTTCTCTTGCAACAGACTGATTTAATCACACATACTAAGCAGATGTGCCCAAGTCTGACTGGCAGCTGACAAAAGCTATTTCATCTCAAACCAACATAGTCTGACCTGGATCCACTAACAGGTTCATATTTTAGTATGCATCATGACCATCATATTTTACTTTTTCCAGAGGATATCCCAAATCTTCACAATGTACTTCAGGAATCACACAATCCTGACAGGGTGGAGGCTCACCAAGACAAGAGGACAAGTAGGATCACTGGCAGCTCATTCATTAGAAATTCTGCCCTACAACACGAATTAAGTGTCTGGGGATTTTCAATAATTTTGAAGCATTACTTGGAATTTAAACTCTAAGGAAAACAGAATAATTTTATAATTGTTTTTGTGAACACACCTTGAAAATCATAACCCAGAAAAATGCTGTATTTTTAAACAGCCTGAAGACAAAGCCTAGGAAAGATACCCAATTCTTCAGACCAGTCTGTTCTGGTCTGCATATGCTCTGAAGAAGTGGGTCTGTCCCACGAAAGCTCACTTAATAAACTATTTTGCTAGTCTTTAAAGTGCTACTTGACTGCTTTTTGTTTTAAGAGAGAATTGGAATTTAAAGCAGTTAGCTCAATATTACAATGTCACTGTCTTCACTGTAAATACCATTAGCTCAATATAGGGAGCACTAATATTGGTAACGTAACATCGTCGAAAGCGGCTGGGTGTAGTTTCAAGTTCGAACGAAGGTTAGAGTGAAAGTGCCATGTCTTTGAGTCGAATTCAGTAGCCTCCAGAGGTATCCTGTATGTATCCCACAATGCCCCACAGTGCTCCACTCTGCAACGTCCATCTCCGCTGCTCTCCAAGGCTACGTCTACACGTGAAGCCAACATCGAAATAGCTTATTTCGATGTAGCAACATCGAAATAGACTATTTCGATGAATAACGTCTACACGTCCTCCAGGGCTGGCAACGTCGATGTTCAACTTCGACGTTGTGCGGCACCACATCGAAATAGGCGCTGCGAGGGTACGTCTACACGCCAAAGTAGCACACATCGAAATAAGGGTGCCAGGTACAGCTGCAGACAAGGTCACAGGGTGGACTCAACAGCAAGCCGCTCCCTTAAAGGGCCCCTTCCAGACACAGTTGCACTAAACAACACAAGATACACAGAGCCGACAACTGGTTGCAGACCCTGTGCCTGCAGCATGGATCCCCAGCTGCCGCAGCAGCAGCCAGAAGCCCTGGGCTAAGGGCTGCTGCCCACGGTGACCATAGAGCCCCGCAGGGGCTGGGGAGAGAGCATCTCTCAACCCCCCAGCTGATGGCCGCCATGGAGGACCCGCCAATTTCGACGTTGCGGGATGCGGATCGTCTACACGGTCCCTACTTCGACGATGAACGTCGAAGTAGGGCGCTATTCCGATCCCCTCATGAGGTTAGCGACTTCAACGTCTCGCCGCCTAACGTCGAAGTTAACTTCGAAATAGTGCTTGACGCGTGTAGCCATGACGGGTGCTATTTCGAAGTTAGTGCCGCTACTTCGAAGTAGCGTGCACGTGTAGACACAGCTCAAGTGTGCAGGAATTTGGTAACAGGAAGCCCATGAATTTGAATTCGGCACCAGGAAGCCTTTGGCTGTGAGGTCATGCTTGTATGAGAGGCTGAGGAACTTCTTTCTTTCTCAGCTACCCATTACAAATAGCCCCAACACAGAGTACATGGTTCTGTCTCTATCTCCGCTAGCTGAGCACATGGTTTTTACTTCTGCACTGGTGCCACCCCTGCCCTGCCGCTCCACATGGCGGCTTGACTGTGGGTGGGGGTCAGGGTTGTACAAGAGGCGAAGAAACTTCTTCTGTGCAGTTCACATTTGCGCAGGGCCCTCTCTTCCCCACAGGTACCATGAAGTCAGGGTCTTTCCCACACCCAACCGCATCACCCCGACCCACTAAAAGGACGTGATGCTGTTCAGCGAGGACCATGCTGCCAGGCAGCACCATGTCCTGGCTTACATGTGGTGAGGGATCCAATGGTGGGAAAGATTTTGGGGGGCTTTCTGGTACCTGGGGAAAGTCTCCCCCAGTAGCTAAGATTTTCAAGGGCTTGCTGCCACCCACGGGGGCTACTTCAGCTGGTCCTCAAGCTACCGACCCCCCAATCCCAAAAATATTGGGGGGCTTGCTGCCACCAGGGGGACCATCTCAACTGGTCCTTGAGCCATGGACCCTCCACCTAAAAAAGATTTGCAGGGACCACGTCAACTGGCCTTTCATCCTCCAATCCACCCAACCCCTGCATGGGATGAAGGGGACCTAACAGTCATTTGGTGCTGGCCCCCCACTGGAGCACCACTACTTGCTGAAATTTGGTGAGTACCATCCCCCATGTTGGACAACTCTGTGTAGTGTAGTGGGAATCCCAACATCTTTTTCCTAACCTTTTCTATCTTGTTTCTTCAAGCTTTGGCCCCCTTAACACAGGGAAGAGTGGGTGGAGGGCCAGTTGTGAAGACACAGATCCCTGGGTGATCCCAGGGTACAGAAGCTGTTGGCAGACTGGGAAGCCAAGAACCCTGCCTCACAAAATCTTTTTTCAAAACTCTTCCTGTCCTCTTTCTTTAACCTGTGCATCGCTCCTGTATTATTTTTAGAAATCATATGTAATCAGGGGAAGGGGTACAGCGGCTGGGGGAGAGAGGGGTCACTTGAGAAGACTCAGATACTTGCTTTTTGCAAAACATTTGAGAATTCAGTTACAGCTACAGTTATAAAAAGCAATTCAGGTACAGAAGCAAGAGATTTCAAGTTAATTTGGCAATCTTTGTTGATGCCCGACTTTTCCCTCCTTCTTCCTGGAAAAATGGCCATTGGCTTCCCATGAGAGAGGAATAAGGGTGATGCAATGTGAGAAGATGACATCACATTCCCACAATTACTTGCAAGGCATGTTTTCTCATGCTGCACCAGTGAAAATACCCAGAATGCTACAGGGATGAGGGAACTGTGGGACATGTTCCCACAATGCACTGCTGCTACAGCCAATGTGTGGCAGTAAATAGTCAACTTTATGCGGAGCTTGTGGGGAGATAAGGATACTCAATTTTGAATTTATAAAATACAGCGTTACAAAATCGATTTTAATACAAATTTATCTTGTAATGTAGACGTAGCCTGATAGCCTTGGAGGCCAGAAATCTCCTGCTTCTTCCACGGTGGGAGACCCACACTGGAAGAATTCAGAGGAAACCGTGTGAAAGAACATTCAGAATGACCATCCCTCCAGGCTCCCCTAGGCTTTTGTGGGAGCAGGGAAATCCACAAACTTTTACAGCTGTGCAAAAACAAAAAAATGAAAGCAATTTAGAAGTCACTGTAGTTGTAAAAATTCAAACAGAGGAACTTATTGGAAATACTTTCCAAGTGGGAGCATACATCACACACAGGAGTAGTGAGCAATCATTTTATTCTGACCTGCAACATGTAAAAGGACATGAAAACACATTATATGCACATCAAGACTTCAGTGTGTGCAGGTGTCAGGAAAGTCATTTAAATCATCCCGCCTACGATCTTGATGTGATGTCATCTGATGCCTTCTATTGTCTTCAACTTCCCCCCCCCCCCCCGGTTAAGACTGTGATGTTTGTTACTGGTTTATTTCAATGTTGTATGATGAACCGCAGTATCATAAAGATAAACTGTATTCAGTTTGCACATCTGACCTCCTCACTTGAACTCAGCCTGCTAAGCCATCTCAGCTGGCACTATGTCTAACACACCAGTAACTTTGAAACAGCTGCAGCTTTTTGATATGTCGAAAATATTCTCTTCACCCCCACAAGTGATAGTGGAGAATACAAACAAAATTCCAAGAATACAGCTCCAAACTAGGGAGAACTCAGAAGATCTGAAAGTTCTAACTGCTGGATTCCAAAACACACCGCTTTACCATCTCAGAGCTAGGTCACATATCTTCCATCTCCTCATACCACCTTTTTCATGCTGCAGCCCTTTTGCTTCAAGACAGGTTATATGTTAAAACTGCAAACTGGCTGACTTAGAGAAAAATTACTGCAGTAATAGCCCCTACTACTGGCAGCTCTACAATGAAGCGGCTCTAGCTGTAGCATGGCCTTCGAAAAAACAAAGAAGGGAAATAGCCTAGACAGGGCTACAATAAGGTGGCTGTATAACTGGTTGGATAACCTTTCCCAGAATGTAGTTATCAATGGTTAGCGTACTGCTGGAAGGGCATAACACATAGGGTACCGCAGGGATCAGTTTTTGGAACCACAACTCCTATTAAAGCTGACAGCGACTACTAGTGCTCAACACTCCTGGAAATTAGGCTATTTGTGTTTCTACAATACTTAGCACAGTGAGGTCTCAGTTATGGACAAGGTCTCCTACACACTGCAACAGTACAAATATACCTTAACCTAATATATTAGTATTATTATTTTGAGCCTTAATATGGATTTGGACATCTAAGGGTCACAGTTTTGGCTTTGAACTATATCATCCTACTGAAGCGTGGAATCCCATATGGCCCATCTTTTGTGATTGGTATAAGCCAGTAACAAAAGAGACAACTCATCAGCATGTTATTAATACAGAAAGCTTATGACTCTGAGTGTTGCCTTTTAAATTTCTTTGCTTGGTTTTATCCTAAGTCTGACTTGCAGTTACTCAGCATAAACAAAGCCTCTTGCAACTCTTTACCATACTTTTTCACAGAAAGGACAAGAATAAGTGTTATAATAACTTGCTTAAACATCTATGACAGAAGAGTTCTGTGGTAGGGAGCTGCTGTTTTCATTAGACTGACCTGACCAAATAACAAAAATGCTGAATTCCTTTTCTCCTTGCATTTCAAATAGGATCAGTTCCCATCTCAAACCAGTGGCTACTTTGCATCTGTCATCTAATTGACAGGCACATTTACCACTTAAGGCAATTCAGAAGAGAATCGAAATACTTGCTTAACTTTAAGCATTTGCTCATATCTTCCTGAATTTCTTTGGACATAAGCCTATGCTTAGGTGTCATCCTGAATAGGGGCTCAAAACACAGCGTGATGTCCCCTCTAGTGAAGTTCTGTAGCACACATTTAAGCATGTGAATGGTCTCACTGGTTCAGTAAAATGGCATACTTAAATTTAAGCATGCATTGTGCTAAAACAGGGGCCTAAATGTATTTTTCCCCAACACAATCCTGGTTACATTAGGTGCACAAACATAACTGGGTTAACCAATTACATTTGCATTTGTTACAAATCTTTTAATCTAATATTTATTTCATTATGAAACATCATTACTAGCCTGGCAGATAGTAAGAATACAAAATCAGCAAGTAAAAATGTATGCTCTTACACGCTAGCTTTACATAATGACTTAGCTCTTCATCTCCTTCTAAAATGTATAAGCTAAATTATACACTTATTTACATTCAATAAAAACCCTAAATGGGAAGGTTGGAACAGCTGTTTCTTATAACCAACACCTACAGTATGTTTAAAACCACTGGATTTCTGTGCACTTTGCAATCTTTAATGCAGTTGTCCTGACAATATCTGTAACTCCTGTTAGCAGAGGGGAACTGAGGCACAGAAGGGCTAAGTGATTTGTCTAAGGTCATGCAGGAAATATGTAACAGAGCAGGAAATCAAACCAACATCTTCCAAACCCCAGACTGGTGCCTCAACTACTGAATGAGCCTCTCTCTCTCTCTTGCTCTCTCTCAATACCAGAGCGGTTTCTGTTTTAGAGTTGAATTGACTAACCCAGTAATCACACTTTCCCCTCTGGTAACCAAAAATATATTTCACTAAGTCAAGTTTCACTATCAGAGACATCAGAACTAGAGTGAAGTAGAGAGTATGCCCTTTAGCCTTGCATAACAAATGCAACGGTACACACTAGAGATAAGGCTAGTAACAGAGAGGAAGCCGTGCTAGTCTATACACTATCAAAACAAAAAGCAGTCAAGTAGCACTTTAAAGACTAGCAAAATAGTTTATTAGGTGAGCTTTCGTGGGACAGACCCACTTCTGCAGGCCACAGCCAGACCAGAACAGACTCAATATTTAAGACACAGAGAACCAAAAACAATAAGCAAGGAGGACAAATCAGAAAAAGATAATCAAGGTGAGCAAATCAGAGTGGAGGGGTGGGGGGGAAGATCAAGAATTAGGTTGAGTAAAGTATGCAGACGAGCCCCTATAGTGACTCAGAAAGTTCACATCCGGATTTAAACCATGTGTTAATGTTCCGAATTTGAATATAAATGTCAATTCGTCCGCTTCTCTTTCTACAAAGGAGCGATAATTTCTTTTCAGTAACAAACACACCTTGAGGTCATTGACAGAATGGCCCATTCCATTAAAATGTTGACTAACTGGTTTGTGGATCTGGAGTGTTTTAATGTCTGTTTTGTGCCCGCTGACCCTTTGTCTAAGGGAGTTAGAAGTCTGTCCAATATACAAAGCATCTGGGCATTGTTGGCACATGATGGCATATATGATGTTAGTAGAGGAGCATGAGAAAGTGCCCGTGATTCTGTGAGTAACCTGGTTAGGTCCAGTGATGGTATTTCCAGAGAAGATATGTGGACCAAGCTGGCAGCGGGCTTTGTTGCAGGGAAAGGTTCCAGGACTGGCGTTCCTGGAGTATAGACTGTGGCTGTTAGTAAGGATCCTCATGAGGTTGGGAGGTTGTCTGTAGGAGAGAACAACAACAACAACAACAGACAACCTCCCAACCTCATGAGGGTCCTTACTAACAGCCACAGTCTATACCCCAGAAACGCCAGTCCTGGAACCTTTCCCTGCAACAAAGCCCGCTGCCAGCTTGGTCCACATATCTTCTCTGGAAATACCATCACTGGACCTAACCAGGTTACTCACACAATCACGGGCACTTTCTCATGCTTTTTTTTTTTTTTTTTTATAGATAAGACTGTATTACTACACCCATTATAAATCCACTCTTCCTACAGCTTCTAAGTTTTAGAAAATCAAATTAATTTGGGGCTGATATTTTCCGTATATGAACACCTCTCAGGGTTGTTGGTTTTACTGCTGTAATTCTGAGAAAGTTAGGAAAACGGAATCAGGCTTGTTTAAAAAAAAAAGTTCACTTTCCCCATAAATTCCTAAATGAAATTTCATACAAGCAAATCTCAGATGTTGCAATGCTGTTATTCAACCTTGGTGTTTTTTTTTTTTTGTTTTTTTTTTTTAAGATTTCTGTAAGAAATAAAGAACAAGACAAGTTTGATTTAAGAGATGATTTTCAGTCTGCGTATTTTCAAAGTTGCTCTTACATGGGACAAGCAACTCACACCCAACGTCTTTAACGGATTATGGGTTACCCTGTAGCAGATAAACTGTCATCTCTAGGCTATAAACCAGGGGTTGACAATAATTTTTACAGAGGTGCCACTCCAGAAAAGTTGGTACTGGTCATGGGCTTTCTCTGCCCCACCCCCACTCCTTAGCAGAAGGAGCCAGGCCTTGGGCAGAAAGCATGAGGCTGGGGGCTCCCGACAGAGACAAAGAGTGTGTGAGTGTGAAGGAGAAACACTTTGTGAGAGACAGGCTTTGTGACACAGATTGAGAGTGTGCTGTAGTGTCTGACAGTGATTGTGTCTGTTTGGCACAGACTGCATGTGTGTGACAGTGACTCAGAGTGTATGCACTGGCAGCTGTGGGATAAGTTTCTGTGAGAAGTCACCTCTGTCTCTGTAAGGGAAATCCGTCTTGCTCTGTTGTCTCCCCAGCTCCCTCCTTACCATCCCTGCTCCCTTGTGCCTCTCTCTCCCCGATCCCTACTCTGCAGAGATGGGGTACATGGGTGTACCCTGATTTCAGCAGTGCCCTCTCCCCTTCACCCACCTCTGCACAGCTAGGTGGAGAATCCCAGGAGCAGCTCAGCTGCAGAAAGGACAAGTTGAGGGAGGCAGCTGAACATATGCTGTTGGCTGTAAAAATTCCTAAGCCAGAGAGAAATGTTTGGCAGGCTGGATCTGGCCCACAGAGCTGATTTTGCCCACCCTAGCTATAAACAGTCTTTTCCTTTTAGCTATGGAATTGTCCTATTAGCTACAGGCATAAAGGCCTGACACAATTTCAGGTTTCAGTCACCGCGTAGGTAAACGAATGGAAAGACGCTCACTTACTTGAAGCATTTTAGAAAAGGAAAAGGGAAAAAAGGGAAAAAAAAAGCAGAAGGAAAATGACCCTGATGCTGAAAAACATGAAATGATGAGGCAGAACTAGAGAAGTTTCAGGTCTCGTGAAGGGAGATCTAACGTGACATGAGAATGGACGGCTGTTGGCCACGGACAGGGCTTGCTACCTCGGGATGAGTCACACAGACTGGTACAGCGCTCTGAATATGTAAAGCTGACATTCACTGCTGATGATATATTTATAATTAAACCTTTTAAGGGTGGGAGGCGGGTAAAAATCAAAGATACAGCTGCCTGCCAAGTTCTAAGCACTGTTCAACTGTAGCAAGGAGCCAGCAGCAGCTTAGTCAATGACAGAACGAACGTCTCCTCCAGGCAGCTGAAAGAAGCTCACGACCCTTAAGGCGGGTGACACACAAGGGTTCTAAAGAGGCAACACTGTACCTGGGCGGCAGAAAGGACAAAGGGACTACAAGTGCAGCCCATGGGTACTCTAAATGGGACACCACCTGGCAATGGCATATTATTTATTATTTGTACTGTAGCTGCAGCCTCCCCGCAGCACAAACCAGGACCCTGCCGTAGCAGGCCCTGTACAGACAGAATAAAAGACATTCCCCTGCCCTGCATTGCTTCCAGCCTAAGTATACCGCTTTACAACAATTGTGGAGGTAACCTCACAGTGAGCTCCTCTGCCTAAACGTGCAATCTACCTGTATCTGGGGCCCACAGGGTAATTGTTTCTGGGACCAGGTTTGGGGCTGCCAGTTCCTACAATGCAAAAATCTCCAGAGATGCGCTACAATCTAACGTTTCTCCCCCACAATTTAATCTACAAAGTAAATCACACGGCACAGGTCTCATCTCACCTGGGGTAAGAGTCCCAGCACTTTACAGGTCACAGAAAGGGAATATAAAGAAAAAAGAAAAGAACTGCTGAACTCTGTGATATGCACACAAAACTGTGCCCCATGGTGCGCAGTTCCTGTGTTCTTGAGTGGCCCTCAAGAAGCAGACACTGCTCCATAGGATTGTGGGCCACAGAAGTGGAACTATTGGAAAGACAAGGGAAGAAGTTTGTTTCATAGGTCTGACCCAAAATAAAAAAACAAAACCTCTGGCTGTTGATTAGAAACAGAGAGGGAGCCATGCTAGTCTATACACTATCAAAACAAAAAGCAGTCAAGTAGCACTTTAAAGACTAGCGAAATAATTTATTAGGTGAGCTTTCGTGGGACAGACCCAATTCTTCAGACCATAGCCAGACCAGAACAGACTCAAATTGAGTCTGTCCCACGAAAGCTCACCTAATAAATTATTTCGCTAGTCTTTAAAGTGCTACTTGAATGCTTTTTGTTCTGGCTGTTGATGCTGAGGAACAGCAAATGGCTCCGCTGTCCCTCTTCTTCTTATGACTCAAAGATGTAGTTTAGCCCAAATGTCTCAGCTTGGCATAGCATGGAGAAATCTTGACTCCAGAGTTATTCTCACCAAGTCCTTCTCCAGTCACCTAGAAACAACATTCAAACCTTGCCACATTGGCTGAAAAAACATCCAACGATGGAAAAGGAAGAATATGATGGCAAAGCTGCATTAGTCATTTAACAGACTTCTGGGTGGCAGTGTGTTTTCATCAGGTATTTTGCATTATCCACAACATTTATAATGCAGAGAAAGCCTTTCATCTGCTTTTGTGTAAAATTAGACACACAAATGAAATAGAACCTAAAAATGGAATCTATTTTCATGTGTGTTATATACCAACAACTCAAATTTTCAGTCGTTACTGTTAAGGAGATCATATGCAAATTAGAAAAGCAATCACACAAGTTGATTCACAGGTCTGGAATAAGTAGAAATTAGGACGGTAGCATCACTCTGCATCAGTTTTCCCTGTAACCTGAGCACTTGGGTGGCCACCCGGGAGATTCAAATACCACCCAGCTGTTTAGCAGAGTGTCCACAGCCAACAGTATGGGTTTCCATTGGTGGCGCATATCTGCACATGCCTTTATTAATGCAATAAAATTTATTCTACAGATGGATGGAAGAAATTAGAGGGAACACTGGTCTGCATTATAACAAATCTTAATCCCCCTAAAAACTTTCTATCCTGGATTCCATAGTCTGTGCATAGCCACCAGCTGAAGCAATTAACCATAAAAACAGAACTGGCCAGCAAGCTTATGAACATCTTGCCCTTACTGCAATGAATGGTACAATGCCAACTTATTTCAGAGAGAGCAGGATGGAGGCTTTATTCCCAGTCGTAAATTGCTATCAGCCTTTACAGAGCAAGGCTACGTCTACACGTGCACCCAACTTCGAAATAGCTTATTTCGATGTTGAGACATCGAAATAGGCTATTTCGATGAATAACGTCTACACGTCCTCCAGGGCTGGCAACGTCGATGTTCAACTTCGACGTTGCTCAGCCCAACATCGAAATAGGCACAGTGAGGGAACGTCTACACGCCAAAGTAGCACACATCGAAATAAGGGAGCCAGGCACAGCTGCAGACAGGGTCACGGGGCGGACTCAACAGCAAGTCGCTCCCTTAAAGGGCCCCTCCCAGACACACTTTCATTAAACAGTGCAAGATACACAGAGCCAACTAGTTGCAGACCCTGTATATGCAGCACGGACCCCCAGCTGCAGCAGCAGCAGCCAGAAGCCCTGGGCTAAGGGCTGCTGCCCACGGTGACCACAGAGCCCCGCAAGGGCTGGAGAGAGAGTATCTCTCAACCCCCCAGCTGATGGCCGCCATGGAGGACCCCGCTATTTCGATGTTGCGGGACGCGGATCGTCTACACGTCCCTACTTCGATGTTGAACGTCGAAGTAGGGCGCTATTCCCATCCGCTCATGGGGTTAGCGACTTCGACGTCTCGCCGCCTAACGTCGATTTCAACTTCGAAATAGCGCCCAACACGTGTAGACGTGACGGGCGCTATTTCGAAGTTACTGCCGCTACTTCGAAGTAGCGTGCACGTGTAGACGCAGCCCAAGAGAGCTATGGAAACACCATTTTACCTGAAACATCTTTAAAGCCATGTAACATGTCAAGTTTTCCAGTATTGTCTCTCATTGGTATTGTACAATATCCCTAAACTTTGACAAACTGGAGTCAAGTAAATAAGAGTCTATAGTAACAGGGGGGCTGTGAGCAAGACATGAGAAGCAATTCTTCCACTCTATTCTACAGTGATTAAGCCTCATCTGGAGTGCTGTGTCCACTTCTGAGCACTACATTTCAGGAAAGATGGACAAATTAGAGAAGGTCCAAGAAGAGTAACAAAAATGATTAAAGGTCTAGAAAACATGACCAATGAGGAAAGATTGAAAGGATTGGTTTGCTTAGTTTAGAAAAGAGAAGACTGTGAGGGTACATGATAACAGCTTTCAAGTAGCTAAAAGTTGTTACAAGAAGGAAGTAGAAAAATAATTCTCATTAGCTTCTGATGATAGGACAAAAAGCAATAAGCTTAAATTGCAGCAAGGGAGGTTTAGGTTGGACATTCAGAACAACTTCTTAACTGTTGAGTAGGTAAGCATGGGAACAAAATGTCCTAGAGAGGTTGTAGAATCGCTATCTCCAACACCTGTCATGGATAATCTAGATGGTGGCTGGTCCTGCCATGAGTGCAGGAGACTGAACGTGATGCCTCTCAAGGTCCCTTCCAGTTTTATGATGCTAGCTCCATGTTTACAGCAAGTGGCATTGCTAAGGAATCAAAAAAAGTTGTATTAAGCTAAATTATGGCTCTGCACATTCTTAACAGTGGTTAGATCAATGTCTACTTATATACATGAAAAACATGGCATGGTTAAAGTTACTCTCAGCAGCAAAATGGAGCATTCACTTCATTAGAAGTTTTAAAATTAGACTGCATTGACATAGAAGCTCAGTCCACAATGTCCCAAAGTTTCCTGTTTGAACACATTACACTAGTGCTGGAATCAACATCAAATGCATTTCATCTCTACTATTAAAATATATGCTAATGAGATACAAGCCAAACTCTGATCTCAGTTGCACCGGCATAAGTTTGTGCAAGAGCCATTCTGACTGTACATTGGTTCCTGGAAGCCCATTTTCATTAGACAATCTCAGTACTCCCCACAATCTACTAGAAAAAGTCTACCGCTTCTCTGCCCATGGTCAACAATGACGAACCCCTCACATGCATTCCCAGAGCCCACCTCCTCTTCCATCACCACTGAGATAATATTCCTCATCTGGAACTGGTAGACAGGAAACGGCAAATAAATTAAGCTGCAGTAATCAACAAAAAAAATGTAATATAAATGAAATTGCATTGAAGGCAAATTTTTGCTGAGCCATATCAGAGAAATAAATTATACAGAAATGTAACCACTACCTATTAAGAGAAAGATTTATATGATAGCTCCAGCTTTCACAGTTTGTGAAACAATGTCCAATAAAATGGCACGGCAATGATTTAATATAGTATTTAAATCCACTGTTACATATATTTTATATTTCAGATGTTTCTTCTCTGCTTGGCCACACACCGTCTTTGCCTGACATATACATTCTCTTTTGCATACTTAATAAGTTCATCAACTTCCAGTTAAATTTAAGACATCTCTTCTCTGTAGATTTGCTCCTAAATATACCAGATGACTCATACTCTCCATTTGAATATACACTTGGAATTGAAAAGGTGAAAATATTAAAAGCTGATATTCAGTGCTGCACTGTCTGGGAGTGGGGGTAGGGGGAGCCACAGGTGGCTTAAAGTCACATTTACTCTCTCACAGTTCCTAGCTACCCCAGAGTTAGAAAGGCTCCCATACAACTTAGTTACAACAACCTGGTCTAGGTTTGCTGTCAATAATAGGACAGCCTAAAATACCCCTAGCTCTGACCAAGCCTGACACCTTTCCTCCTGCTCCCTGGCAAAGTTAAATGCTCTACATGGCTCTTGTAACCTGATAGATGTCTCCCCCTAGAATTTTTAGAGGAACAAATATTGCTTATATATCTTTCCAGCACAGTATGCCCATAAAGGCTCTGGTGTTACAGCCCTGGATCAGATGAGTAGGCTATACTAATTGAAAGCAACTGGGACACCTGCAAGGGCACTGGAACTATTTTTATAGTGGAGATGCTAAGAGCCATTGAACCAAGCTTGCAAACACTGTAAAGTAGACCCCTGACTTGCATGGAGATTGGGCTCTTGTGCAACCCCATGGAAGTAAAATTTCGCGTTACTTGGGAAGCTAGGAAACCGCCCAGCACAGCAGCTCTGGTCAGTTTCCTGCTTCCTGTGCCTGGTGGGCAGCCCACAGCCTGGCTCTCAGCTGCCTGCCACTCACAGGAGACAGGATATTGACCAACGCTGCAGCACTGGTCAGTTTCCCGGCTCCCGCGTGATGGGCAGCCCAGAGCCAGGCACCAGCTCCCCAACACCCTGAGTCACATTCAGCCAAGATATGCGCACTCTAGTTGCATGTATCTCTGAATCCTACTGTACAGAATTGAAACATCATCAAACCAGACAGTGCTGCAACACCCTAGTCCTGCTCCCCTTGTTCCAGCACCTCTGGTTATCTGTTGTTAAAGATCACGACTGGTCAAAAAAGGCTAATTGTGTTTTGTTGGGAAACATTTTTTCATTTCCCCTGAAGTCTTCCGCTATCTTTTAAAATTGAAAACCCAGAAAAATTGTGACCAAAATGTTCTTTTTCTCTGTGTGAAGACTTTTTCTGTCCAAAGGGAAATGTTTCAACAAAAAATATTTCCAGCAGCTCTACTAAAGAGGAATATAAAATGTTTCATTTCTGAAGTGCTCTTCAACTTCAAATGCCTAAACTAATGAACTACATGTGGTGTTACAGGCATGGGAACTGTGTGGTTCCCTACTCCTGGAACTCTTTATATAGCATTTATTTTCTACATCATCATCCTCATCAGGCCAGATGTTTCTACCGGGTTTCTGACCTCAGCAGTCCAGCCAGATACCTAACCAACATCTGAGGTCTGGAAGGATGAGATTATTTTAGGGTGGAGAGAGCCACATACACTGTGAAAAATTCTTCTTCAGATCATTTCTACTCTCATGCAAATTTCCAAGACTGAGTCACCTAACAGGCAGGATGGGGAGAGTGCAATTCACAAAAAAAAGTTTTAACCAACTGAATGAAAAAGGAGAAAAAGGAAAAGGAGGGAAAGTCTTTGCAGACACTACTTTTTGGATTCATTTTAATACCATTTTCCTTAACATCAAAGAACATCTACTATTCATTCTCAATGATTTCCAGAATTCAGCTCTATCTTTCCATGTAGCACATTGGCAAGGAAATAATCTTGATTCTCCCATGCATCTTTGACTATACCAGTGGAGAGATGTCCAGCTGTACATGGAAAAAGGAACTTGAGCACACTCTGCCATCTAACAACCATCAAGCTTCTCACAGTGGCTCTAATACAGTGAATGTTCCTTGAATCAGCACATGGACTGGAGACTGTTCAGCCCCTGGAAGAATTTACATTAACATTGAGCAATGCCGTGGACAATTCAAAATGAGCACATACTGTTTATTATTAACAACACACTAGCTGTAGATGTTTTATTCTTATCTACCTAGATTTGTGTGGCCTGCACCACCATGGTGTCTGACAGTAGCATTTGCACTGTGGTAGCATCAAGAACCCCTAGTTGTGAACCAACGTCTCATTCTGCTAAGTGCTGCACAAGCACAAAACAACCCTGCCTCAAAGGACGTACAATTCAAGTCCAAAGCCACAGACTGCAGACAGACAAGGTGTCCAGGGCCACCAGACAATCTTGGGCAGTGGGATAGACTGCAGTGTCAGCACACCAACCACGTTATTTTGTGGGCATGACAGCAAAAGAGAGTTTTAAGGAGAGCAATACAGTGTGTATGGGAAAATGCTCTGACACATGAGAGACAGCATGGGGGAAAGTGTAAGGATGTCAGTTTGAAAATCTAATGAGTTAAAGTGATGAGCTACAGGAAAGTGGCTTATGAGTGCAGAAAGACTGTCTTACATCACATGGGATTATGGCACCCGTTCTAGCCTGTGGGGCACAATACCTGTTTCACCACAATTTAGCAAGGGGATGAAGAACGCTGATCTCACCATTAGGACTCCCTTCAAATTTCTACAATGCAAACAAGAACCCCACACTGAGTCAGACCAAAGGTACATCCAAGCCAGTATCCTGTCTTCTGACAGCTCAATGCCAGGGGCCCCAGAGGGAATGAACAGGTAATCCATCACCTGCTCTCCATCCCAGCTTCTTGCATTCAGAGATGGGGGACACAAAACCACTGGGCTACAGCCCTGCCCATCCTGTCCAAAGAGCAAGTGATGGAGCTAACCTCCATGAATGTATTTAATTATTTTCTGGCCCCTGCTTTAGTTTTGGCCTTCACAACATCCCACAGCAATGAGTTCCACAGGCTGATTCTGCATTATGTGAAAAAATACCATAATTCTTAACCTGCCACAGCCCAAACAAAGGACCCACACATTGCAAAACTATTCATACAGGAAACTTAAAATATACAGTCGAGTATAAAGTCACATGGCCCCACCCAGACCATCTAATCTGACCTCTTGTATATCACAGGCACAAACACCATCCAGCCACCAATGCATCAAGCCAACCAGCATTAGACCAAAGTATTACAGCCCCAGACAAACTGAACTATTGATGTGATGTCTTTCCCTTAGCCTGAATAACTTCCTCAACCAACTGTTTGTGTATTCTTTTAAACCATTTTTTTTAAGAGTAAGGTGATATGACATCCAATGGAACATAATTAATTTGACTTTCCTCCACAAATGGTACCCTTGATAGGTACACCCAAAACAGATGGATATATCTCTTCGGTCTGATTTTTAAAGCTTTCTTTGGCTGCCCAAATCCCACACATTTCTAATAGAAGTCAGGTGTTCAGATCCTTCAGGAGGCTTTGAACACCAAGTATGAGTGAGGTGGCCATATTAGTCTGTATCCTCAAAAGCAACAAGACATCCTGTTGCACCTTATACACTAACAGATTTTTTGAAGAATAAACTTTTGTGGACAAAGGAGACACCGACAAAGTTGGTCCCTGCCTACAAAAACTTATGCACCAATAAATCTGTTTAGTCTACAAGGTTCCACAAGACTTCTTGTTTTTGAAAACCTATTGAGTAATTTTCCAGAATTTTCTTTTTTTCCCCCTATGTCAGATTTTTGCTGCTGAAAGGTGATGCAAGACTGAAGCCTTGTTCAGAGCCTGTTATTAAGTGACTCCTCCTCTTGCACACTCATACTGTTTATTTTGTTTTATGGTGGAACTTGACTCTTACCAGGCAGAAGTTCCCAGCTAGACAGACTTTGACCCATACTTCCCACAAAGAGAGGTCTCCTCTCTCTGACCTTATTGAACAGACTGACTTTGTTCACATCTTGGCACCTGCTGCAATGAGTTTGACAAACAACTCTTTCTAGAACTGGAACCCAAACAGCCCGAACACCCCATTTGAGAAACAAGTATTCTTACATTCCTCCCCTTGCTGAATTCTGTTGCCATCTGACCACATACAGCTGAGCTTCCTCTTTTGGAGAAGGAGCCAACTGCTAGAAAATCTTCATGGCATGCACCTGAAGTCCACGGGCAACAAGAATTCCATGAATGGTCCCAAAATGTGCCCTATAACTCATCTTGCAGTACTACAGCCAATGTAGATGGCCAGCTTGGCCAGCTAATTACAAGCAAGCCAATAACAACCACAGACATCTTCAAATCAGGCATTGCCTAAATTTGGAGTGCTCAAATTCTCCACTTAGTGTATTTGTAACATCAACATTCATTGCATGTGCATTGGTTACAGGGGTGGGTATATGCTTGTGCCACCTGAAATAAAAGTCGCCTGTTGTTGGAAGGGAAGCCAGTTAGGAAACAAAACTGAGTTTTCAGAGCTGAAGCTAGCTCACCATTCTCGACTAAAAGAAAAAGAATTCAAGTTTCTTTAGCTAGCCCATACTGTAACAGTCAGAACAAGATGTTGCTTGCTCAGGAAAGCCTAGGTAAGGTTAGACTACCTTAGCAGTGCAGTCATCTTGATGTTTCTGGAAATACCCAAATCCAGAAGAGAAGTCAGTTTTATCACAAGGGCAGGAAACTGTGGTGCATATTGCTGTCAGACCATACCAACCTTCAGGCAGCCAGTCGTGTCGGGTCCCTGAAGCTGTGTATGATCCGTTCGCAAGATAAGGTGCTCCTATAAAGGTCATTTCGCATTTTCACCATCGCTACTTTGAAGAACACGGCACAAAAATTCCTCACACTTAAGTCATTATATCATTTAGAAAACAGAAAATTAGCACACCCGCCCCCGCAGCATCCTCTGCAACTCTACTCTGTCTCATATTGCATGTAGGATAAAAATGGTTTTCAAATGTGTTTTGAGTTAGGATCATTTTTTTAAATGCTGCTTAAAATGCTTTAAATGTATAGTATGGTAAGTGAGTGGTACGTTGCAGTCTAAATGGTCACATAGGCAAAAGTTGTGTCTTTACGGTCCCTATCCTCCTCCGTTTACATTATTTCCTATGAGGGAAAATTCCTCATTATACGTTGTCTTGCTTTAAACCTCAACTTTACAGTCCCTATCCCCAACATATATCGAGGGTTCCTGTACCACAAAGGGCCAGAACATCCCCTCTGGTTCCAGGAGTGAAGATGGAACAGGAAGGATCTGGGAAAGCTTCAGAAAACAAGAGTACTAAATCCGCAGTCATTCCACACCTCCCCCTAGAGCAGTGGCTCTTAACCTTTACTGCAGCCTGCACCCCTTTGGTTCTCAAAATATGTTCTCGCACCCCTCATCAAAAATCAAACATGGAGATGTGGGGTGGGGGTGACACACTTTTGAATGCATATTAAATATATGTAAAAGCGTTTTATGTGATTACTCACCACAAAAAGCAGTACAGCAGGCATACAAAAACACACAAGTACAAAGTAGCTGTACTTACGTGCCTGTGCTTAATTTGTGTTTTTGATGATTTACAATCTAAAACAGTCCGGCATGTCTCACACCCCAGGTTCAGAACCACTGCCCTAGAGCCTCGGGCGAGCTCTCATCTAGGGCAGGTAAGGTTTTTCTCAGGTTGGTCATCAGTTCTGTAATTCCCATTTGCAAAGAGAACCCCATTATTTTCACTGGAGAAGGAACAAAGGCCCCCCCTTACTGCACATGCTCCATTGCTAAATCCCCTCTGAAGCGGCAGGGAAAGGAAAATGCAGGTCGCACAGAATTCATCCACCACAGCAGAGAGGAGGAAGGAGGCACTCGGATCATCTGCACCGCACTGTGTCTGTGGGGATATTGGCATTGCCCGGTACTCCCAACTTCCCACACCAGTGCATCAAAGCGCTCCATCCGGGCTCCAAGATGACGCACTACCCACAGACAAGCCCCTGCCCTGCCCATTAGCTAGTAGCTGTCCAGGGAGCTATTTTTGTCACCTCTCTCAACCCCTGTGGTGAGCCAAACACGAAGTACACAGCACTGCAAATGTGGTGACCTATCAAGCCACAGCCACGCCTCCTGCCATGGCCATGACTCCAGCACAGCCACGCCTCCTGTGGCGGGGGGAGCCCTTAGGAATGCTCTGAGTTCTGGTAGCCCCACAGGGTCTGTAAGGAAAACTGACTTACTGCCCGAAAGGGAACAAAAAGAAGACAGCCAAGAGAAAGGGCAGGACACCATCTGCCATGCTTATCTGGTCCCATGAGTGACGTACCTGAGCACCTCCCAGTCTCTTACATGGTTAGCACCACAGCACTGCGGCAAGGTAAGGCAATGCTGTCACCCCATCAGAGAGAGGGAGACCAACAGTGCACAAATGACTTGTCCAACATGGTCCGAGACAGAGCACAGAACGGAACCTGCGTCTCTGGAGCTCTAACCATTGGACCCTCCTTCCTCTCGCATGGCTGCAGGAAATTTCCTGCTGTCTCTAATAGGGAGATTTGCCTGATTTTGGGCTGTGAACTTTGCCTGAGTGACTCTACTAGCTAGCTTACTCATCAGCCAATGCATCACATGGCCAGGAGAAATGTGGGGGTCACAACTGAGCCCCTGTGTATCCACAGCACAGTACCAACAAGGAACTACTCAAGGAACCAAGTAAATGTATTGAGATAAGAAACCTTTTAAAGCTGAATCTGTCCCAAACATGCCACAAGGAAAAGGGCCAGACTACTTAGCCATCCTTAGCAAGGGGGGCACCAAAAGGAAAAGGGGAATATCTCTCCCTCCCAAAAATACAGTTGGAAGTATCACCCTTGGTATTTATTTTCCACTCCTATTTTCTCACTTTTTTTTCCTGTGCCACCTGCGAATAACGGAGGACCTCATGTGCCATCCTCATGAATGACAGCTGAGTGAGTGCACAGTATGCAGCTGTCAGGAAAGTGATCAGATCACTTGACAAAGAGCAAATAGCACCACAGAGGTGAACATCAGAACATAAGAACGGCCATACTGGGTCAGACCAAAGGTCCATCTAGCCCAGTATCTTGTCTGCCGACAGTAGCCAATGCCAGGTGCCCCAGAGGAGGTGAACCGAAGACAATCATCAAGCGATTTGTCTCCTGCCATCCATCTCCCATCTTCGACAAAAGGCTAGGCACCATACCTTACCCCTTGCTAATAGCCATCTATGGATCTAACCTCCAAATATTTATCAAGCTCTTTTTTAAACTCTGTTAGAGTCCGGCCTTCACAGCCTCCTCTGGTAAGGAGTTCCACAGGTTGACTGTGCGCTGTGTGAAGAAAAACTTTTATTACTTTTGAACCTGCTACCCATTAATTTCATTTGGTGTTCTCTAGCTCTTATATTGTGGGAACAAGTAAATAACTCTTCTGTATTCACTTTTTCCACACCATTCATGATTTTATATACCTCTATCATATCGCCCCTCAGTCTCCTCTTTTCTAGACTGAAAAGTCCCAGTCTCTCTAGCCTCTCCTCATATGGGACTCATTCCAAACCCTTAATCATTTTAGTTGCCCTTTTCTGAACCTTTTCTAATGCCAATATATCATTTTTGAGGTGAAGAGACCACATCTGCACGCAGGACTTAAGATGTGGGCGTACCATAGTTTATATAAAGGGAAGTAACATATTGTCTTATTTTCTATCCCTTTTTTAATTATTCCTAACATCCTATTTGCTTTACTGACTGCCGCTGCACACTGCGTGGATGTTTTCAGAGAACTATCCACTATAATTCCAAGATCCCTTTCCTGATCTGTTGTAGCTAAATTTGCCCCCATCATATTGTATGTATAATTGGGGTTATTTTTCCCACTGTGCATTACCTTACACTTACCCACATTAAATTTCATTTGCCATTTTGCTGCCCAGTCACTCAGTTTGCTGAGATCTTTTTGAAGTTCTTCACAGTCTGCTTTGGTTTTGACTATCCTGAACAGTTTGGTGTCATCTGCAAACTTTGCCACCTCACTGCTTACCCCTTTCTCTAAACCATTGACGAATAAGTTGAACAAGATTGGTCCCAGGACTGACCCTTGGGGAACGCCACTAGTTACCCCCTTCCATTGTGAAAATTTACCATTTATTCCTACCCTTTGTTTCCGGTCTTTTAACCAGTTCCCAATCCATGAAAGGATCTTTTCACCTATCCCATGACCACCTAATTTACATAAGAGCCTTTGGTGAGGGACCGTGTCAAAGGCTTTCTGGAAATCTAAGCATACTATGTCTACTGGATCCCCCCTGTCCGCATGCTTGGTAACCCCTTCAAAGAGCTCTAATAGATTAGTAAGACACGACTGCCCTTTACAGAAACTATGTTGACTTTTGCTCAACAAATCATGTTCTTCTACGTGTCTGACAATTTTGTTCTTTACTATTGTTTCTACTAATTTGCCCGGTACTGACATTAGACTTACTGGTCCGCAATTGCCAGGGTCTCCTCTAGAGCCCTTTTTAAATATTGGCGTTATATTAGCTGTCTTCCAATCACTGGGTACCGAAGCTGATTTAAAGGATAAGTTACAAACAACTGTTAATAGTTCCGCAATTTCACATTTGAGTTCTTTCAGAACCCTTGGGTGAATACCATCCGGTCCCAGAGACTTGTGACTGTTTAGCTTAACAATTAGTTCCAAAACCTCCTCTAATGACACTTCAGTCTGGGACAGTCCCTCAGATTTGTCACCTATAAAGGACAGCTCAGATTTGGGAACCTCTCTAACATCCTCAGCCGTGAAGACTGAAGCAAATATCATTTAGTTTTTCCGCAATGGCATTATCTTCCTTGATTGCTCCTTTTATGTCTATCGTCCAGGGGCCCCACTGCTTTTTTAGCAGGCTTCCTGCTTCTAATGTACTTAAAAAACATTTTACTATTGTTTTTTGAATTTATGGCTAACTGTTCCTCAAAGTCTTTTTTGGCTTTCCTTATTACATTTTTTCATGTAATTTGGCAGTGTTTATGCTCCTTTCTACTTTGATCACTAGGATTTGACTTCCATTTTTTAAAAGATGCCTTTTTATCTCTCACTGCCTCTTTTACATGGTTGTTAAGCCATGGTGGCTCTTTTTTAGGTCTCTTACTGTGTTTTTTTAATTTGGGGTATACATTTATGCTGGGCCTCTAATATAGTATCTTTGAAAAGTTTCCACGCAGCTTTCAGGGATTTTACTCTAGTTATCCTGCCTTTTAATTTCTGTTTAAATAACCTCCTCATTTTTGTGTAATTCCCCTTTTTGAAATTAAATACCAGAGTGTTGGACTGTTGTGGTGTTCTTCCCAACACAGGAATATTAAATGTTGTTATGTTATGGTCACTTTTTCCAAGCGGTCCTGTAATAGTTACCTCTTGGACCAGATCCTGTGTTCCACTCAGTACTAAATCAAGAATTGCCTCTCCCCTTGTGGGTTCTTGTACCAGCTGCTCCAAGAAGCAGTCATTAAAGGCATCAAGAAATTTTCTCTCTGAATCCCTTCCTGAGGAGACATGTACCCAGACAACAGGGGGATAACTAAAATCCCCCGTTATTAGTGAGTTTTTGATTTTGATAGCCTCTCTAATCTTCCTTAGCATTTCAGCATCACTATCACTGTCCTGGTCAGGTGGTCGATAATATATCCCTAGCGCTATATTCCCATCAGAGGAAGGAATTGTTATCCATAGTGATTCTATGGAACATTTTGATTCATTTAGGATTTTTATTTCATTTGATTCTGTATTATCTTTCACATACGGCACCACTCCACCACCCGCTCGACTCATTCTGTCCTTCTGATATATTTTATATCCCGGTATGATAGTGTCCCACTGATTGTCCTTATTCCACCAGGTTTCCGTGATGCCTATTATGTCAATCTCCTCCTTTGATATAAGGTACTCTAATTCACCCAACTTATTAGACAGACTTCTAGCATTTGTGTAAAAGCGCTTTAAAAAACTACCACGATTCATATGCCTGCCCTTCCCTGATGTATTGGATTCTTTTACATGTGATTTTTTTTCTCATCTGATCTGGCCCATACTTTATCATCTCCCTTCTTCTCTTTGGCCGTGTCTACACTAGCCCCAAACTTCGAAATGGCCATGCAAATGGCCATTTCAAAGTTTACTAATGAAGCGCTGAAAGGCATATTCACCACTTCATTAGCATGCGGGCAGCCGCAGCGCTTCGAAGTCGATGCAGCTTGCCGCCACGCGGCTCATCCTGATGGGGCTCCTTTTCGAAAGGACCCCGCCTACTTCGAAGTCCCCTTATTTCTATGAGCTCATGGGAATAAGGGGACTTTGAAGTAGGCGGGGTCCTTTCGAAAAGGAGCCCTGTCGGGACGAGCCGCACAGTGGCAAGACGCGTCAATTTCGAAGTGCCGCAGCCGCCCGCATGCTAATGAAGCGCTGAATATGCATTTCAGCGCTTCATTAGTAAACTTCGAAATGGTCATTTGCATGGCCATTTTGAAGTTTGGGGCTAGCGTAGACGTAGCCTTTCTGACTGAATTCTAGAGAATCTCTATCAATGGAGTCTCGCCTAAGATAAGTCTCCGTCCGATCCATGTGCTTCTCCGCACCAATCGGCTTTCCCCCATCTCTTAGTTTAAATACAGCTCTATGACCTTTTTAATGTTTAATGCCAGCAGCATGGATCCATCTTGATTTAGGTGGAACCCATCCTTCCTGCATACACTCCCCCTACCCCAAAACTGTCCCCAGTTTCTAACAAGTCTAAACCCTTTTTCCCTACACCATCGTCTCATCCATGCACTGAGACTCCGAAGTTCTGCCTGCCGACCTGGCCCTGCGCATGGAACTGTAAGCATTTCTGACAATGCCACCATAGAGGTCCTGGATTTCAGTCTCCTTCCTAGCAACCTAAATTTGGCCTCCAGGACATCTCTCCTACCTTTCCCCCCTATGTCATTGGTACATACATGTACCACGACCACCGGCTCCTCCCCACTACTGCATATAAGTCTGTCAAGATGCCTCGAAAGATCCGCGACCTTCGCACCAGGCAGGCAAGTCACCATATGGTTCTCCTGGTCATTGCAAACCCAACTATCTATATTTCTAATGATCAAATCACTCACTACTAACACCTGGCTCATTTGCCTGGCTCATTTGCAAGAATGCAAGAAATGAGCCAAGTAGTACAGTGCACCTTAGCTCCGTGAGATGATCACAAGTTATGGAACTTATAAATATTTTATTTAAATTTTGTAGTGGCTGCATATATAAATACCTCACCTGGCATCCAATTTGCTTAAGACCTGGATACATAATTTATGCTTAAAGGGACATGCATGACTTGAAATCTATTCTAATTAAAAACAAATAAAAATTGAGTGAAAGAGAGTTTCATGTACTACACCAGCCAGGTTTGTCATTTTACTACCATTTGTACTTGTCTTCCCTGTTCCTGTGTGCAGAAAAAAACCCACAAACACAATGGTGGAAGCCATCTACCTAAACACATGGAACAAACTGACTCTTTGTCAAGTGCTGCAAAACGGTGAAGAGAAGACACTGGGAAAAAAATTAAGCATTTTTCTTCTGGGTCAGCCACTTTAGGCATTCCTTGTGAAAGCAGGTTAAAAGAAGTTAGGCAGGTGAGTGATTGCAAAGTTGCTGACAATGTTGTGTGTGAACCACACAGAACTTCTTTCCACCAACTGTTTTTGGAAGGCTGTGGGGACGGGTGTCAGCACAGCAAGGAGGGACACCATGTATAATCAGCACTCTGTTGAAATTGTGGCATTTCCTCTATATTATTTACAAAAGTGTAGACACCTAAAGGCTTCCACCAGATTAATTTGCCAACTCAATGTATTTAAGGCCAAAACATGAAACTTTTTTGAATTGGTACCTCCGTACTATGACAGCTTGACAACGTCTTGTACTGCCTAAGGCAAGGATCTGCTTAGCATGCTATGAAAAGAAACTCCAATGCATTGCTTCATAGCTAACCAACTATTTCGCAGGGTAGAGTCTTCTACCCTCATCTTAATAAAAAGAACACCAGATAAGACTTGAGATTAGCGTGGTCCAACTTATCCTAGCATAGGGGGAAAGTCCAGAGAGAAACGAAACAATAAAAGTAATGATGACAGATACTTGTACTGCCAGTTTTGGCACTTAACAGATTTTATTCCATTTTGTCAGACACTGAAAACAAGCCACCTCAGCATTAAGACCTTAATTCAATGAGGCACAACAACAGATAATTAAATGTAGGCAACTATTTAATTATTTTGCTGAATCAGTATCTGAACAGCAATATTATACATGAGCTCTGAGTGGGACATGGATTAGAATGCCAAAGTGAGTCAGAACGGTAGCAAAACTCTCAGCAACATTTGGGCAGGATCCTGGGACTAAGTTAGCCACTCTGCCATAAAGTGCCTTGGGATCTGGATATGAGAGTACCTTTATACAAGATATGGGCTCATACACGGATGCACCCAGACAATACTCAGGGAACTTGGAGTTAAAGTTGCTCAAGAAGGAGACATTCAAACCCATAGGGCGTGTCGTGCTAAATCTCTTGAACCCTTGTGAGAATTTCCACTCAATATTTAGCAAATCACCAGTCAAAACTAAGCTGACGTGTGGCTCCATGTAATTTACTTCTCTTACCACTTCAGCGTCAATCCAAAACACTCACAGATGCCTCAGTTTGCCCAAGCAACTTCTATGACATTCTAGGGTCTACTCAGCCACATGCACACCTGCATGGCCTGACATTCACACATGCACAGCCCTAACGCAGATGGATTATGATACTGTGGTTTGCACATGAGTACTGCCTCACAGCTACAACTGTGCATATGAAGCTGTATTCAAAGTCCACAGAGGTCAATGAGGAGACATCCACTGACTTGAGTGGACTTTGAGTCAGGCTTTTGCATGTGGATTGCAAGGAACAGGATGAGGTTCTGGAACCTCTGTAGTAAAAGTTCCACTACTTAGGCACCCCTGGCTAGTTTATCCTTCTCTTCCTGTTACTTGTTGATAACATGGGAATGGGCATGCTAAGAAGGGACAGGGATCAAGATAAAACTGAAATCAAAGTAGCTAGAGGCGCCAAGCTTGGAAGGAGTCTTGTGAGCCAGGTAACCTCCTGTGGGTTGCTAGAAAGGAGCCCTCAAAGGGACATTGGACTAACGGGTCTCTTTGTAAGCAAGCAACCCATCCCACAGAGGATGCAAATGGGGACATGGATAGAGAAGAGAGAGGCTAAAGCAAGCCTGGTTAGGATGATAACGAGGAGCCCAGGAGGCAAATGTGATGACAAGGTCATCGAAGGTAAACACTTGGGAAGGAGACCTGGGCATCACTGTGTACTTCTGAGTAGAGACCCTTGATCTACAGGCAGGTGAGGTGATCAGAAAGCAACTCAACTCTGTCTTGGGCACATACCTGTGCCCCTCACTGCAGGAGCTGAGCAATAACACCACTATTTTAATGTATTCTCCTTCCAACATCTTTTTAAGGCAGGGAAGTGCTCTTGCCCCATTGCACAAAGGGGAAGCAAAGAGACTTAGGCCCAGATCAACAGAGCTATTTAGGCTCCTAATGTCCACTGATTTCAGGTAATGTCCACTGACTTCACATGATGTGATTTGAAATCAGTGAGCTTTAGAAGCCTGAACAGCTTTAGGCATCTGGCCAAAGCAACTGGCTGCAGCTTTGATAGGAAGTCCATAGCAAAACAGAGAACTCCTGATTTTTAGGGTCCCCAGCCAGTAACCTAACCAGTGCACTGTCCTTCATCACTTACAGTAAGATACATAAGGAATAGGACAGAGAATGAGACAAGCAATTTTGTAATCCCTGCATGTCAATAGAATTCTGGTCACCATGCTTCAGAGCAAATACAGTTGGGGGCGGGGGTCTGGAAATGATAAGATGATGGGAGAGATGATCAAATATGGCAGAGAAAGCATGATTCAGGAAATACACCGACTATGTAATATAGCATGGAAAGAAGAGAACGCGTCTAAGGAATGGACAAGATCTGTACTAGTGACAATACCCAAGAAAGGAAGTACATTGGAGTGCAAGAACTTCAGAACACTTGCCATAACAAGTCATCCAGTTAAGGTGCTGATGATGATATTGACTGAGAGATTAAGATCGCAGATAAAAGAACATATAGCAGACGAGCAAGCAGGGTTCAGGAAAGACAGAAGTACCATACAGCAGATATTGGCACCAAGACTGATAGTGGAGAAAGTTTGACAAAAGAACAAAAATGTATACGCTTGCTTCGTTGATTTTCAAAAGGCATTTGACAGTATAGATCAGAAAGTGACTTGGGCGGTGTTGGAGTCATACAGAGTGGATAGCAGACTGATACGGTTGTTGAAAGATACCAATGATAATGCAGAGGCAGCAGTGAGAACACGTGGGGAGTTGGGAAGTTGGTTTAACACAGGTAGATCCAATATCACCAAGTATCTTCATTGCACATCTGGAGAGAGCAATGGACAAGATCAATGAAGAGATAGAAGGGATATCTGTGCACAGGAAAAGAATTAACAACTTGAGGTTCGCAGACGATATAATTATCATTGAGGAAGATGAAGAGAAGCTAACGAAAATGGTGAGGGTGTTAAACGAAGAAGGGAAGCGGTACGGACTGATTATGAACATCGATACAACAAAAACAATGGTATTTGGAGATAAGGAAATAGGAAGGAGGATCAGTGCGGATGGTATTGAACTAGAAAATGTAGAGAAAACTTCACATATCTGGGGAGCAACACAACGTATGATCTAGACTGTAAGAAGGAAACAGCGACTAGAATAGCGAAAGCAAGAGCAAGTTTGAAGGCAATGGATAAGATCTGGAAAAGCACAGTGATTAGCTTATGAACAAAGCTGGGCATCTTGAAAGGTATGCATTCAGCAGCATGTTGTATGGACGTGCAACATGGGTGATAACGCAAGATTTGAAAAAGAAGAATATTGGCATTCGAAAGGAGCTGTTACAGAAAGATTCTGAGAATAGGATGGATGTAGAAGCTCACCAATGAGGAATTATATAGGAAGATACAGCCGAAAGAGAACCTGCCACAGAAGGTTATAAAACGGAAGTTACAGCTATTTGGACATATTTGCAGAATGAACGACAAATGAAAAAATCAAGACCCTGGTATTCGGCATAATGGATGGTTCGAATAGGAGAGGCAGACCCCACAGAGAATGGATAGATGATGTAGTAGATTGGTGCGGAGCTAGTCTACGGAAACGAAGCCACTCTGCACTGGACAGGGAAAGATGGAAGGAAATAGTGAGAGAGGCATCAGACACCAATGGATGCTGAGCCCACGGTTAATGATGATGATACTTCTGGGGCAAGAGAATCCAAACTATTGGGACAGTGTAGCACTGACTAACTAGAAATAACAGGGTACTCAACACAGGGACACCAAATAATTCATAGCACTCAGAAAGTAAAAGTAAAATGGTACCCAGATGGGTGTGTGCGTGCGCGCTCTCTCTCTCTCTCTCTCTCTCTCTCTCTCTCTCTCTCTCTCTCACACACACACACACACACACACACACACACACAGAGAGCCCAGCACAGAACTAATTCACAGAACTCAACACTAGCACACACTTAGGTTTCTGAAAATACTTAGACGTAGTATGGATAATGAGTGCATCCAGAAGTGCATTAAATAGGGTGGTAAGCCAGACTTAAAAAGGATAGAAACTTCCACGTTTTAGGGCATATGCCGGCCACTTCACTGTTCCCACTAATCAGGGAGGTAGTCTAAAAAAGAGACATTGCTGATGGATCTGGGGATTTCTTTTGATTTTTCTGCACAGAATGAAGTCCAGTTCTAAAGGGAAAAGTTGTCTACATGTTTTGTCTGGGTAAGAAGGAGAAGTTTGGAGGTGGTAGGGATTGTTACAAGGACGGAAAATGAATCAGACTCTCGGGAAACATTTTTAAAAATTGGTATTTCAAGGTTTTCTGTGCAAAAGCTAGTAAATTGCCTAACAACCAAGCACTGCAGAAAATCCAATTGTGCCCTGAAGAGTTATTTGGCTAAATTTGGAGGCTAAATTCAATCACAAAAGCATGAAATAGAAAGACATCCATTTGCTGCCTTCTTCATCAGTCAAGCTGCTGCTCCTAAGTCATCTCTGCTTCTGTCTCTTACATAAGTTGCAATTGCTCCCTGCAGCCAAAAGTGGCAGGGACATGCCAGTCCAAAATATACACCCTTCCACATTTTGGCATGTCAATTTACAGATAAAGTGTAGAACATAAAATCATTGTTGAATGATACCTTTTCCCTGAGTAACCATACTAGGAAAAAAAATGAATAAAACAAAACAAAGTAGAACCATTTTAAAAATTCATGCCATCAGTCTTCATTACCGGAATAACGGAAATCAGTAGTGACAAAGTTCTGCCTAATTCCAGAAGAAAGAGGAGTGGAAATATCATCTCAGAAAATATACATGTTGTTGTGTATCAAAAACACCATTTTTTTTCAGATTTTTCTCTATTAGCCTAAAAGCACATGAATCAAGCAAGCTCCCTAGATCTAACAGTTGCATTCACCCTGCCCAAGATACGTAATGTGTCTTTTCAAACTGTTCTGTCAAACACCACAAGCAAATTAACCTCTTAGGAAATGAGGTCTCTAATCTATTTCTGAGAGGTTCAAAGAATTAAATAGGTTTCAAACATGGAAACAAAAAGGACCTACATGAACATTGCTCAGTTTTGTAGCATGCCATGGATTTACAACAGCACAAATACAGGACAATCCATTTCAGACGTAAGCAAGAGTCATGAGCAGTGTCATAACAAAAAGCAGTCAAGTAGCACTTTAAAAACTAGCAAAATAGTTTATTAGGTGAGCTTTCGTGGGACGGACCCACTTCTTCAGACCATAGCCAGACCAGAACAGACTCAATATTGAGTCTGTTCTGGTCTGGCTATGGTCTGAAGAAGTGGGTCCGTCCCACGAAAGTTCACCTGATAAACTATTTTGCTAGTCTTTAAAGTGCTACTTGACTGCTTTTTGTTTCGATAGTGTATAGACTAGCACAGCTTCCTCTCTGTTACTATTCAACAAGCAGTGTCATGTAGGCCAGAAAAAGTTATAAATGAAAATTGCATGCAGACCTAAGACAAGAATCCCTTTTCTATTCATGCAGGAAGGGAGAACTTTATCCAAAAGCTGAAATTAAGTGGTTTTTCATGCACTAAAATTGCAGCTCACCTTCATCAAAGTAGTTACACCAGGACCATGACTACTATAAAAAATGGGTCTAACGTCAGTTGGCTAATATATTTTATAACTTTGAATGTGGTTCTGTAAGTTCACTTTTGTAAGTACAAAACCAAGTCAGAAAACAAAAATAAAGCTCTTCTCCAGGAAGGTTAAATACACATCTTAAAACAAGTACTCAAGGTTTTGATTCAATAACTCAAGCAATGACATGATCAACCCTACAAAGATTTCAACAGCAATTCCTGATTTTGGCAGAGCACCTTGAACTCCTCAAGTGCATTTTCATGTGAAGTTTATTCTCTTCAGCCTCAAAATAACAATGCTGCATCACACTAATTAAATGAAAATATAAAAACCTGCAACAGGTGCTGAGACTATACAGATTAGAGTAGCCAGAACTGGTACTAAAAGGCAACTGTGAAAGGCTGGTTGTCTGGACAATCTATGTATCACCTATTAATTGCTGCACTGACTTATGATTGCCAGAGACCAATTTGTTAATGGTATGGTAACTTCTTAGGCACAAAGATGTTACAGTGGCTTTGTGAGACATGTTCTCCTCCCATTTATTGTTTGTATTATGGTGGCAGAAGGAACCTTAATCAAGATTAGGACTCCACTGTGCTAAGTACTTTATATACAGTCAGTAAAAGATCATCTTTGAACAGAAGGGTGTACAATCTAGATTGTATAGGGGAGTATTATACCCCCATTTCACAGATGATAAAATGGGAAAATGAGTTTATGGCCTACCTTTTCAAACAAGACTAGAGATTTTTGGATGTTTGTCCAGCGAGACACAATTTGAAGTGGTCTGATTTTTGAAAGGTGACAAAAATCCACCGTCTCAAAAACCAGACCCTTGGGAGATGCTTGAATTTGGGCACCCAGTGTCAATAGTCATCTCTGAAAATCCAATCTGACTTGCCTGAAGTTACACTCAAAAGCTGTTCCAGTGCCAGGACATGAACACAGATCTCCTGTATCCCAGGTTATCAAGTTAATCATCAAGACCACCCTTCCAATATGAAACCTAAATGAGAGATATTAAACCAACAGTTTGCCTATACCAGGATATTTTAGCTACCTTTCTAGAAAGAAACATCGTTTATTTGTACTACCTGGAATTGGTTGGTGATGAAAATACCAATGTAGTGTTTACCTCTATGCCAACAGGGCAGTATTTAAAGGCAACGTAAGGATGCAAAGCGTTCCAGCTGCTAACAAGCCATACCACGGAACTCCCTAGGAAGGCTTGCATGAGTAAGGAGAACAAAATTCCTAGTCTCTCACTTCTTACTAGCTAACATATTGTGAGGGGCATGTGTTTTCACACTCACTTGGGATTTTTCACCTCGGAAAAGAGGAGACAAAGGGAGCCGAAATGATAAGGGGGTCTTTAAAATCATGAGAGGTCTGAAGGAAGTGAATAAGGAAAAGTTATTTACAGTAAAAGCATGGTTATCTGGCACCCAAATAACCAGCACATTGGGTTAACCAGCATGCTGTGGGGCTGGGACACGTCGGGCCAGTTACCTGACTGTGGGAGTGCCAGCTGCCCGGCTGGGGTTGGGAGGCAGAGCAGGACCGGCTGCCTGCTTGAATATCTGTCACATTTTTCTGTCCCACAAAAGCTCACCTAATAAACCATTTTGCTAGTCTTTAAAGTGCTACTTGACTGCTTTTTATTTTACTATCCGGTATCCCTGGTTCCCCATGGATGACCCGTAAAGTTTGTACTGTGCTTGTTCCCATAACATAAGATGTAGGGGTCACCAAATGAAATTAATAGGTAGTATGTTTAAAACAAACAGAACCAAGTTTTTCTTCACGCAGGTGAACCTGTGAAACACCTGGCCAGAGGGTGTTGTGAAGAACAGGTCTTTATCAGGGTTCAAAAACAAACTAGATAAATTCATGGATGACAGGTTTACAAATACTTATTAGCTAGGAGGTACTGGAATTGTGTCCCTGGTCTCTGTTTGTTAGAGGCTGGATATGGATGACAGGAGAAGAATCACTCGATGATTACTTGTTGGGTTCACTCCCTCTGGTGTATCTGGCATTACCCACTGTCAGCAGACAGGATACTCCTTGTAGATGGGACTTTGCTCCAACCCACTATGGTCACTCATGTTCTTACCTAACGCACCCCCCTTTTTGGATCCATTTAACACCTAAGAACACATGAAACTTTAGTTATCTCAGAGTGCTAGGATGTGATTATCCCTTACATTTTCCCTGGAAGTTTCCACAAAAGTTAGCCGCAGTTGTTCCTAGCATAACTCACTTCAAATGTGATACTCAAATGGCATTTTTATAGCCATGTGTCAAGTCTGCCGTGCAATATTTTAGGGTGTTTTGTTCAGCCAAATGGATTTTTTAACCAAGGCTGCAAAACTACAACTAGTTTCTTAGGGTCATGGTGAAGGAAATAAATCTTGTCATTTTACATCTTTGTCAATCATAATATTTATCACACTGATGGAGGGTTCACCACTCAATGGTGCGCACTTGCAAGTCTATGGAGTATACATATGCCAGCACCCAATCCTCAAACTTTTCACAAGGCTATAAATTCTATGCCCTCGACAAAACAGCTCACAGAACTCTTGCTGTTGCCTCACTCACCAGGATCACCTCTCTGCTCAAACAGCATCTGAACTGCAGAGCAAGGGGTGTAGCCAGAGAAGGAGAAAATATTTAATATCGGAAAATCAGGCAATGCCAGGCCAGATTCACAGCTGGTGTTAATCAGTGGAGTAGCTTCCCTGATGTCAAGAGCTCTGTGCCAAATTACACCAGCTGAGCATCAGACCCATGGTCAACAGATTCCATTTGAGAACTAATAGGCAGGGAGGTCTGCTCTGAGAAAAACCCATCACAATGGAGTTAGCTGTGACCACGCAAGCATTCCCCGATGTGCAGAGCCTCACAAATCCCTGGACATCTGTTTTACCTCCACAGATGGCAAGGAAGATATTTGTGGCTCATTTTTACTGACAAGGGTGTGGATACAAGTTTTGTATCCATGCAGAGCTCTACAAGTCTCCTCTTTAGGGGGTGTAATTTTGTCCTTCCAGAAAAGGAGCAAGGGGCTTTCATTCACAGCCCATGGCTCCAGGGGAAGCAAAACAGGAGGATTCACAGGGATGTTTCCATGGCTCTGCTGTAGCTGCAGGGCCCCTCCAACTCCCTGCAGAATTGTTCCATTGTGATTGCAAGGGCTGCCTACCCAGCCATTGCCCTGCCATTGCCCCACAGTTTGGACAGCGCCCCGCAGGGAAGTAAGCTCAGCCCCTGGCTAGGCCGGAGGTCTGCAACCTGCCGCTCTTTAAGGACATCTTTTTGGTTCCTGACACTATATTGGCAAAGTAAAATAATACCTCATGATTATTTTTGATAAATGGTGAATGCCTAAAAGCTCAACAATGAACAAATCATATCTCAATAGCAAAAGATGTGATCTCCAAATGTTGGATAACTCTCCCTTTAATACGTGCAATGCATTATGAGATGAGATACTGTATGTATATGTTTTGATCATCTTGCTAATAAAGTCTTATTCACATACACTGTGGCTCTTGATTTATTGAGTTTTTTAACGAATTTGAAAAAAAATGGCTCTTCTTGCTATTTTGGTTGTCGACGCCTAGTGTAGGCTGATCAATGTTCTCCACAGGGCCTGTCACAGGGGGGAGGTCTGATTTATGCCCTTCTCTTCTTCTACTGTCTGCCCTCCAGATTGCAGGCCCCAGGATCCTTTGGGGTCTGAGAACAAGGAGGATCATGGCTGACCTCCTCCCCTGTGCTCCCCAGAGGACATCCTGTTCTCACAACCATGGTTTGGGCTGTCAGGCTAATTGGCCAGAGGCCACGGACAGTGCTCATTGTCATAGTTGTGAATGAGGAGTCCATGAGTGAGCCAAGAGGCAGGTCCCAGTTGTCCTCTCCTGCACAAACACCTCCTGAACTACCACTTGAGCTTAAATAGGGCACCTGGACCAATCGGGTGCTGCCAGGGAAGGTGCTGGTGGAACCTGCGTGATAATGCGTGGGGTAGACTCTCACAGCAGCGAGGTGATAGCATCAGATGCCCTGACCCCCTGCAGACATTGGCTCTATAGTCTTGGTAGAAGCATCCATTGGCAATTCCAGCCTGAACGAAAGAGGTATCTAAGAGTGACATGCTCAATGAGGACAGGAAAAGGCTATTTAACTGCTCAAACCAAACGTTCCATTCCTAGACATGGTGGCTGGACTTCTGCTCCCACCACTCAGAGGAAGAGGACACAGAACTCAATAACAGGGCTGTTGTGATTTCCTGGCCCTGCTTCCTGACCCTGTGGTTGTACTCCTCCTGGAAGTAGTACCATGGGGTTACCCCTGTGCTGTGGTGCACCATTCCCCAGCCCAGAATGTGCCAAAAGCCTCTTCCATACAAACGGTTCCAGCAGATTAATTATGTGCTTCTAAACTAATTTCATTCAACTGCTGCAGACTGCTGATTGGTCCTTCTTAAAATGATTTCAGCCAGGCTTAACAGAATTTCATTTGAGTCGTTAACATACAGATGGGAGCACAAGTGGTTGACCCAGTTTCATACCAGTACAAAAGAGAGGCCAGGCTGGATTAACCAATTTGGTTTTGAAAGTGTCAGAGGCGTGGCTGTGTTCGTCTGTATCTGCAAAAACAATGAGAAGTTCTGTGGCACCTTATTGACCAACAGAATTTTTGGAGCATGAGCTTCCATGGGCAAAGACATGACAAAGTGGGTCTGTGCCCACAAAAGCTTATGCTCAAAAATTTCTGTTAGTCTATAAGGTGCCACAAGACTTCTCTCTTCTGTTTGTTTGTTTGCTTTGTTTTAAAAGTGACTTTAGAGTAAACAGTACAAATTCTACAACTAAAAATGGCCAGGAACCTATGGCATAACCCCAAACAGGTAAACTCCTCTACATCATCTGAAATGGACTTTCCTAAAAAACAAAATGCACATAAAGAAATCCTCCAGCATGTGACACAGCTCACTTGTGTCAGAACAGCGTTACTCAAGTGCTTGTAGCATAGGTGTGAGCTAAGCTCGTACCGGCTCCTGCTCTACCCTGGTTGTGGGGAGGGGGGAAGAAAAAAAAACAAAACAAAAACCAGTCAAGTGCCAGTACTCCCTTTTGGCTCAAGTGAGCCTTTTCCGTAAGTGCAGATAACTCCTGGTGGCCAGCGTCCAAAGTGCCTGATAGGCCTTTCAACCAGGTCAGCCTTAGCAGAGACAATCAGCGTGCCTCCCCAACGAGTTTCGTTCACAGAGCGGAGTTGATTACTGAGCAGGTCGAATGATTGCGCAGTATTGACCAGAGATCAATTTTCAGCTTGAGGTGCTGTGGAGAACATCGAGTACCCAGCAGAGCTGTGGTGGGAGCGGGAGTCAATCGCCTACCCAACCATGGCAAACAACAGCCTGCACTGAGAGAGGCCACGTTCTATTTTAATAATCCCAGAACATGGTTTTCAAAGGTGAGTTCAATAATGAAACTCTCCCCTCCCTTTTAAGCACATACTAAGTCATCATTTTCTGCTGTCTCATCCAAGCTACGAAACCGAAGTTAGATTTCTCTCCTCTCACTATGTCTCTAAGGGAAAGAGCTTTGTATTAAAGAGGGTGATGGCACGAATTGCTGATTCTAGGCTCCCATCTTTCAGGGCTAAAAATTCTCTGATTAAAGTAATTATTATAGCTCCTTATGCATATGATTCTTCCCCTTCTCTCCACCTCTGCCAGGATTTCACAGCTGCTGACTCTCACGACACAATATGAGCCCACAAAGGAGATACTAGTGATGGCATGTTTTTTGTAGGCCTGGCACACGTCACTGTTGGTTTCTTTACTTCAAGCTATTCTGGGTCTTTGGAGGAAACTGTTTATTATCTCATATATATTTGAGAGACCCTCTGTGTCTGTTCCTTCAAGAACACCTCCTGAACAGTGAGAGCTAGGACCACCAGGCTTGGTATACAGCTTCCTCTCATCATAACTTAGAGCAACGTCAGTCAGTGTTTGGTTGCTCAAGGAAAATGGGACATGCCAGGAAAGGGGTTGCTTCCCATCAAACCACACAAAACAGAACAGAACCACCAGGCAGGTGAAAGGAGCTGGTGAGGGGCACACTCCCTGCCTCTCAATTGCAGAACTGTGCCAGCCCCGAGCCTCCCACCTCCACCTGTGCCTTTTACAGAGGGCCAGGGTGGACGCTGAAGCTCCCTGCCCTGTGTCCCCAGTTTGTAGAGGAACAATGCACTGCATGGGGAGCAGGTGTTCACGCACTGATGCTCATGGCCCTCTTCAGATGTCTTACGTTCGGCTGAGCTCTATGTGGGAGTTAAATGCCCCAGTTTGGAAACTGGGCAGAGATTCGGATTAACCCGCAGAGAGCCCTGAGTGCCCCTTACAGCAAGAGAGGCCCAAAGTACTTTGTCAAGTGCCCTGCATAGTTCAACACAGGCACAGGACCCTGTTCTTATCAGGGCAGCTTCTACAGAGCACAGTGAGGAAAGCCAGAGGAGAGCAACAGAGCAGCTCTCCCCCCTCATACTGAGCCAGAGCTGCCACACAACCGATGGGTCTACCAGCTGTAGAACACTACCCTGGAGACCTATCTAACGGCTGTCTTCTCTGTCTCCCGAATAAATGTTTTCCAGTCTCTCTAACCATGACGGTGCTGGTTTATTATCTCTGAGAGTCTAAAAACTATAGATGTAATTTTAGCATGGAGTGTGGGGATTTAGCCAAGAGGTTCCCATTAAGGCCAGTAAGAGTTGCCTAGATCAATCACAACACACGCTGTGCTGAAAATGTAGGCCCATGAGACTAAGTGAATCCTCTAAAAGCACGGAAACAGGGTAAAAGTAATTCCCATTCTTATCTCACTCCCAAAACGGATTAGGTATTACCCTATAATGTCCTGGCCGCCCTTCTTGTTTACAGATTCCCTAGGTACCTGCACAGAATGGAGTACTACTTTCCATTGCTGGTGCTATGCGCCAGGAGAGCTTGGATTAAGCCATCACCCCACACCAAGACAGGTGGGGTCAGGGCTAGCGTGTTGATTCGGTGTGAAATCTGCTACTCAGTGGATTTAAACAACTAAAGTAAATGCTTTGCTGCAAGCTGAGCCTAAAAACTGGCACTTGAGCTTGCCATTAGGATGCTATTTTTATTTCGAACTCAGTTCCGATGAAGTTAGCTTCCAATGAACTCTAGGAAGACATACCTCTTTCTATAGTGAGGTGGAAAAATATTCCTAGTTTGTTCCAGTGACTGCAGTATGCAAAGAAAGACAGACTGCCACTTGCCTCCACATCTCCTGCTCTAACTTTTATTCCACAGTAACAAATACAAGAATCAAGATGATCACAAAACGTATTAGATATATTCAAGTCAATGGACGTTTTGTCATAGTCTTCACTGGGGCAGGATTTCTGCTACTGTATTTGCATACAAACTACAGCCATTGTAGCCGTGGACCCCAGAAAATTAAAATAAGCCAACTGACCTTGCACAACCCTGGCAGCAAAGCACCGGAACTACTGTATGTCAAAATGAAAGTTACCCAAGTGTGTAATTTTCCTTTGCTGTCATTTCTCAAGTCTCCATCTACACACATTCGCAAACGCTGAAGCAAGATAACAACCAGACTTGGTACTGTAAGGTGAAAATTCATCAGAGTCTAGAACCTGGGGTGGTGCGTGCAGTGAGACCCAGCTGATCGAAATTACTGCTAGGCGGTAGGCATGTAACGTTTCCGTGTGCTGACTGAAAAAAAAAGTCCTTCATTAGAAAGTGCTGGCTCCACACAGAACCGTTGCATGCACACCTTCAACAGGATCAGAGGCTTCCTGCTTATTGTTGTGCTAACACATGCAGGTGGGAAAGGTACACCAAATGCAGCAAGTAACTTCTGAGTGGCGTAGAAGTGGGAATCATTTTAATTTTAAAAATAGCCCAAGGCTTGCAAAGCAAAGAATCCTGGTTAGCACAGAAGGGATTTCATTCCTTTCGTTGGGTTTCAACAGCCGCTCCTCCTTTCTCACCTGCCAGCAGCACTCTTCCTCTCGAGCTCCTCCATTCATCATGCTGAACAATACAGCTCCGTATTTTCCCTGTGGCCACCACAGTATTGTAGTATGCTGTAACTTAGGAGTCTTGTAACTTCTAACGAACATCTGGCTGTGTAATCCCCACAACCAAAGGGCAACAAATGCAGACATACACTTAGAAAGTAGGTAGGGATAAGATTTTTCAAACAAGACTAGTGATATTGGTGTACAACTCCAGATGCTTTACAGGGACTTGACTGTCAGGAAACAGAGCAGTCACTCTTTGAAACTCAGGTCTCTTTAAAAAGTGTTTCAATTTGGGCTCCAATTAAACTGGCAGCCAAAATCACTTGCCCCTCAGAAGTCTTGGCCAGGCCTTCTACCCTTACTGAGCTGTCTCTTAGCTTGGCTTTACAGAACTTGTCATCCTGAGCTTGTTTTGCAGAACCGAGAAATAAAATTCAAGGGTGAGAATTCTTATTTTTGCAATGTCATTGCTCACTGACTAGACCTGCTCCACAGTCCCACTGACTGCATATTCTAATGAAAAGGGTCAGGAGAGAAGGAGTGACTTAGAGAGACTTACCTGTGGCACCTTCTTGCTTTGGTAGAATGAAAGGCTCCACCAGACAGTCACAGAGGTTTACTCTCTTCATTGGGCACTTCTACTTATGAGAAAGACCTCAGTAATGTAGCATATACACCAGTCTAGCAGATTCATGAACAGCTTTGAGGTTCCAACCACATCACTACATTTTTTGTGACAAAATGATACAAAGCAGCTGGCTCCGGTCAAGTATCTAAATCCATATTTCAAAACCTAAGTAATTTGACTTGATTTTCAGCCTGCCGAGCACCTTTGGAAATCAGGTCAAATTAGTTAAGTGCTTAAATGAAGATGCAGGTACCCACATTTGAAAATGACGGCCTAAAATTTTACCAATCAAAAGCTGTCAATATTTTTCTACAAAAAAGATTTCTCTTTCTGCAATGAGAGTGCTTATTTTAAATAACTTGTTTTGATTACTAACATATGTCCTCACTTACATTTTATTTCATGGTGAAATTTAGATGCCGTTATGATTTCAAGTTTTAAAACACCATAACCGCCGATTTGAGTGGATAAACAGACTAAGCAAAGTTAAGAGTCCCAATGGGAAATCTTAAAAGATGAATTTATTCATATGCAAACATTTGCATGTCATTCAGCTCAGAAAAAACCACAGTAGTAAGGAGACCACAGGAAAAAAAAAACAGCCAGCTTCATGAACAAAAGCTGTTACTACCAAAGCCCAAAGATGGTAAGAAAATCTATGAAGAATAGCTATGTTTTGAAATGTTATCCTGTGCAGAATTTCATTCTCTTTCATAGATATCAGTAATACATTTTTTCCTCCTAAGAGGAAGTCTAGTTTAAATTATTAAAATCTCATTGTGTTATAACTAACTTCTTTGTGGTTTAAACAAATAGTTAAAAGTCATTTCAGATATTTAAATGCAAATAGCTTGTGTCTTCTCTTTCATACAATAAACAGCACAAGTAAAACAAGGGCTTTCTTACCTGGATACAGAGTTACAAATATAAGTGTTCTATGACAGGCCTCCATGCAAGAATTTCAGGGGTGGGGGAGAATTTTTTGTAAGTGTGGACCACAATTTTTTTTAAATATAAAAGCCATGTCTACACTATCCCCAAACTTCGAAATGGCCATGCAAATGGCCATTTTGAAGTTTACCAATGAAGTGCTGAAATACATATTCAGCGCCTCGTTAGCATGCGGGCGGCCGCGGCACTTCGAAATTGATGCAGCTCTTCCCGACGGGGCTCCTTTTCGAAAGGACCCCACCTCCTTCGAAGTCCCCTTATTCCCATCTGCTCAAAATAGTTGTGCAATGAGCGTGCATAAGAAAGATGAATGAAAAATGTGAACGAAAACAGTGAGTGGTAAAATGATTTTTATACTGAAAACTCTTACAGCAATAAAATGTTTTATAGATATTACATTATAGCAGCAAGATCCCAGATGGTAAGTAAAAAACAATATTCCAAAATATTCATTCCTCACCCCACCCTCTGCTTTCCTGTTACTAGCAGCCAAGGTTATGCTGGGAAAATCAGTCCCTTCCTTGCTAGGCAGGGAGATGACCAAGGAACTACAGTTCCCAGGGTGCCTTGGTTCCTCCATCATGCCCCACAGACTCCCCCTGCACAGCAGGGACGAAGGGAGAGGAACAGCACATGAGGGGATGCATCTGTGCCCTTCACAATCACCCTGCATATGGACCTGTATGAGAACAGTGCTGCATCAACTATTTGCAACATGAAAAATAAGACAAGAAAATAATTATCTATGTAATTTGCTTACTTATAAGGGAATTAACGCTTGAGAATCAGACACACAAGACTTAACATATTTGCAATAGCACCCCCGTTGGCCTAACTCTGTGCCATTAGAGCCAGCAGCAGAACTCCTATCACTGGATGGGATCCCGGCTCCACTGAACTCAATGGAAGTTTTGCCATTGACTTCAGTGGCAATTTCAGCCATACTCTTCAATAGGAGCTGAGTTAGACCAACAGCACGTGCTTCAGAAAACCCCAACCTGTGGCTGGCAATATTCAAAAGTCAAAAACCAAAAGAGTTGTGCCTCTCTGTCACTTTACTTCCCTGCGGCCCAGCCCATTTCTGTCATGGTGCACTTCTAACAAATAGCCATATCCTGGCTTCACCACACCACAGGCCTTCAGCCCCAAAGCACCACTGAAAACCCAGAGCAAAACAAAACTCTTTGTTAGTATCTGCACAGTGCCTGGATGATTGCTAATGTCCACTTCCAGCACTCAGTACAGTCAGGTAATATTTAATGCAGCAAACCCAGATTAGCCAAAGTGTTGCCAACAGAATCTGCAGTTTAAAAGGAAGTGGGTTAAATCCCTAGGTTGCAAGAGCAAAGTTAAACTCTTCGTTGCTGCGAAACCTAGCGCCCCCCCACCCCCCAAAAAAACAACTAAAATCTAAAAATCCTTTAAAGAATAAAGAAAATAGCTAAAAGATACATTTTTTTATTTCTATTATGTGTTTCTGCTACCACTTTTACATGTGGGGCCAGGCAGCTCAAGGACTTCAGAGTTGCAACTTATGATAGGGAGATGAGCAATGTTTTGTGGAAGGAAGAGCCTCTACAGAAGGGACAGAGTTCACTGTAACCAGAGTGGAAGCAGAATGCTGGCAGAGAACAGTGACACAGCTGGGGGGGATAAAACAAAGGAACAGGAACACCAACAGATTTGAGGAGCACTCCCTTAAGATGAGGACATAGGCTGGAGGTATAAGCAACCGGTTGAACTGAGGCTTGCATTCCACAAACAAATCAGGGTGTCAGACCCCCCCAAAAAAAAGGCCCATAAAAAGAGGCAACCAGCCAAAAATAAAGGTCACAAATAATCATATACAAATTGCAAGAAACGTAAAAACACAAGCAGTTGAACTAGAAGGCCAGGAAGCATAAGAAAGCTCAGCCGACAGGTACTTCTGAAAGATGATGGAATCACAAAAGAATAGCAAGCCAAAATACACAGCTAGGAATTTTACGGGATGGACAGAACAGGTTGTGAGAGTGACACAGGAACACTACCTCTTAAAAGGATTCTGCAGGCTCTAGTGACACAGATTTACCAAGTGGAGAGGACCACACGAACTGTATGAATATAAAATCCGTGTCATCAGAGAAGATAGAACTAGGACTGGCTGGAAAATGGAAAATAGAATGCCTCTGACAAAATCAAAGCTGCTATGTTTACACAAAGTTTGGCACAGACAAGCAATGTGCCATGCTATTTACAGACCTCAGTTTTTTAATCAAATGTCACTGAAGCTTTTAGCTTACCAAAACTCTGTGTTATTATTAACTGAACAATTTCAATACAATTTAAAAAAATCAGTTTGTGCCTAATGAAAAAATATCTATAACGCTAATTTAAAAAATAAAACAAACTTATGACTTCAAAACGAGGCCATTTTTAAATGAAAAACACCCTTTACCTCTGGCAAAATTTCTACGAGCTCTAAAAATAACCTTGTAAATAAGGAAGATGTTGAGTGTACACTGTGAAGAAACCAAGAGACTATGAAAAACAGTGACAATGGGTGACTTAAAATATATTTAGCTATTGGGATCGAATGCCACACAGACATAATTCAGAGATATAATTTACTGATACTTAAACTTCTGCTTTTAAACAACTACCTCCAGAATACATACAATGAGAGGCTATTGTCAGCTTAACTCAAAGTAACAGACATTTCTTAATAGTGTCCACATTACCTTTACCCTCAGTACCTTCAAGGGAGGGAAACTGCCAAAAAACAGTTATACTAAAGTTTTAAAGGCTGCTTCTCCTGCCCCGCAGCGATGAAGAGGTCAGAACGATTGTGATGGGACAGCCTAGGCTCCATAGCCCTCTGCTGGAGGCTCATGGCCTTGCCACACCCATCCTAGGAATCACAGAGGAGTTCTCCAAGGGAGGCTAGAAAGTCAGCTGCAGAAAGCAGTCAATCAGGGGACAGGAAGGCCATATGAGAAGGGCTGCAGCACAGAGCAAGGGCTCATTGTGGTTGAGGTGCTCCCCAGGGGAGGACCTATTAAGAGCTGAAGCAGGACCTTGGAGAGCTCCTGTAGAGAGGTAGTGAGATAATTTAATGTTATGGATAAGTTTGGTGGACTGATGTTCGAGCCCTAACTAGAGGGCAAGGACTTTGCCTCCAGGAGGTGAAGCCCTGGGGGCACCACTCCCTTCTCAAGTGGGGAAGGGACTGTGGTGAGACTTCAGTGAGGGCACCATGATACGTCCCTGTTAAAGGTATAACCTGGAAGAGGATTGTTGCTGTTCTCCTGCATGACTTGGCCGGAGGGCTGAATAGTCTAAGACACCTTGGGCAAGTGCATCAGCTCAAGCCTGTGCAGATGACCAACTCCGGACGCTCATGAGAGCTGAAAGCCGCCTTGTTAGTGGACCCTGTTCCAATAAGGAAACTGAAGTCCACACACCCAGCATGGAAGTTCACTAAGTGTTCCACAATTGAGACTCCCAGAAGTTCTGAACAATCAAAAACTTATGTATCAGTTAAATTATCTGAGGCAAACATATCTAGCAAATGGAAATGCAGCTCAAATGAAGACAACAAAGAAGGGCCATAATCTAGGGCAAAGAAAATGTGAGGTAAAAATTAGGAAAGGGAAGTATGAACCTGCAGAACCAACAGCTGGAGATATAAAAATACATGGCACAACAGAGTACAGCCAAAGCAGGGAATTGGAGTGAGCTGGGGAACAGATTCTTGAAGGAGCAGTTAGAGAGAATAAGGACACTGCAGAGAACAGTCATTGGGAATATGGTGTTCAGTTCTGCTAACACTGTCTGAAAAAATGTTACAGCAGAAGTAGAAGGGGTCCAGAAACAGACCAAAAATGCTCGGAAAAAAATCAAGAGAAGGAGGAATGATTGAAGGAGTGTTGAACTGAAGAAAGAAGGGAACAGGAACATACAATGTGCTAAATATGGGAGAGGAGCTCAGCCAGGGGTGACGTGACTGTCGGGTACCACAATCCTGGCATGGTTTGCAGTGCATACACTTTCACTTTGTTCACAGAATAAATTACGTTTTAGGCTGCTTTAAGAGTCACTGAAAATGCGTAACATTCAAGACAAGGGGACGACCAATTGAAATATGCCTCTTTGCTTTGCTACATCCACCATTCCACATAAATATGTACCAAAATAGTTTGTTAAACGAATTACAATTGACAACAGATGCAACGTCCCTTTGATGCTGTACAAGCAAAGCATACCTAGCACAGCCTTCCACTTCAATGAATTGTGACTGAGGCCTGGGGCTCTGCTTTCTCAGACTAGGCCACAAGCCCCAGGATCCAGTGACACGGGAGCTGCAGGCAGGCATCCCTGCTCCTCACCATCTGACTTGACTCATCCACCAGATTGTCGCGGGGGGCTTGCTTTCTATGCCTGCAGGAGCAACGTTCTGAGGTTTGATACACAAGCAGCTTCGCCAGCGCTTCCCAATCTAACAGCAGCTGCTCTGCAGTGTAAAATGTGGAGTACAGTAATCTAGAAAAGTGCGCTAGAAGGGCCATGGCTCCCATTGCAAAATCTCCGATTCCACAGGGGGTGAGCAAACCCCCCATTTACAAAACACACTTCCCTCCTTCCAAACCTAGCACTGCAAAGGATTCCATCTTAAGAGGAGGCAAATGAACAAAACCCAGTAAACGCTGCGTGTACAGAAATGCTCCTGGAGCATTTAACATCGCCCATTAAAGCACCCTCAGGTGACAGTGTAGTGTTAGGTCACAATCAGAGCTGTGATGGTGCTTATATTTCCTGCGGCTTGACCTGCATTACTGAGTGTGGGTGGCACTAATCACTCTATCAGCAGTAGCTACAACAAAAAGTAAACGGACCAGGCTGTTTCACAAAGGGCCAGAAGTATTCCCTGGGGAGTTACTCCACTATATGCTTAAAATAAAATATACATCTATGCACATTACCACCTCCCAGCAAGAAACAAGGAAACAACCAGTTATTTAAATGACGACACTCTTCTAACTAAGGAAACAACCTTACCCCTAGTTTTCTACAAAACAAAGTAAGAGGGATCCTGCACAAATACTCTACAATTAACAGCAGCTGCTCCACAAACAACACTGCATCTCTCATTTACCTGGAGTGGTTTTTCACATCTGTGCACAGCACTCACAGCTGCTACCTTAGTCAGGAAAAGATGCTCCCACCCTTGAAAAACACGATACACATTACTAGCAGCTCCTATGCAAAATTCAGCCATATGTACAGCAGTTTCCAATTTACTGTAATGTAGCCAATTGCCAGTGCTTCATTCATTAGAGCACAGTACCCAAAACAGATTTTAATACTTTAATACCCTTTTAAAAATATATTTAATGCACTCCCATGGCCTATTCAGTGCAATAACAGCAGATATGCTCATTGGTTGCCCTACTCACAGTACATTTAAAAAGGACCAAGCAGGGTTTCTAATAATTTAGCATACATGTTTTAAAGCCATTCATAAAACTAGGCAACCCCCCGTTACTCCATGGAAAAACCTACTACAGCTCAGCGCCATGTGCCTGTTCTGATGCTTCTGATACAAACACATCTGATGCCTACAAATCTTCACATCATCTGCCAATAGAACCGCCAGAGAATTAAATCCTCATCACCTACCACTGCAACACCTGCCCTCAAAATGTGTGATGGAGACTCAAGCTAATGGAGGAAAAAAGCAGGGGAAGCTTTGTGCTTTATAAGACTCAGATGTCACCAAGAATCCCCTAATCGTGATTTCACAATATGATGTTTCTGATGTCGGTAAATTACACCAATAAAAAGGTCAGTTTACAGCAGAGCCACCGGGGTAGAGATAAGTATCTGTCTCAAACCAGAGGTATCGTTACATACAGAGACAGGAGAGCAAGAAGGACAATACCTGTTCTTGGGTCAATTAACTGAACATCCTTCGGGTATAATATCTGACCAAATCCTACGGGTGACACTTCTGTTGAAATCAAGGCTGAGCCAAGACAGCAGGATCTGGCCCACAGTCACAAAGAGAATATCAGTGCCATCACTCAAAATGATGGCTATCAGGCCATCCCAGGAGGAGTAAATTAGTAGTACACCATCCCAGGGTGATTTCAGCCTTAAATTGACACCTCAGCACAAACCAACATTCTCAGAGGAGAGCTTCCAATGTCCTCCTCTCCCACTCACCAGTGAGGGGAATGTATTGAGGTTTATACAAATTCCATGTCTGACCAACTACTTATACAGCCTACGAGCCCTTGACATAACTCAAGAACAAACACTCCAGTAAAACTAAAACGCAGCAATACCACTCAATACAGAGCTCATCATCAGTTCCTCTCACATACAGACCTCTCATTATTTTTCTGCCTGGGAAGAAAGATGCACCTTGTACCAGGCCCCACAGGGCTACTCTTACCCATATGCAAAATTCAAAACTGCATAGCACACCTGAAAATCTGGGGAACCATTGGTTCTTAACGTTGATTCTCCCACCCTCTGCCTTCCCGTTTTGTGGCTCTGCTTCTTCTGGACCAGATCTAGTTAACTTACAAGCGACAAAGCTGGCCAGACCTATTAACAGAACACTGAACCTGTGACAAAGCCATTCAAGAGGCAATGAAGCCAGGTAACAGGCATCTGCCAAACCCAGGTAAACACTGTCCATTTCTGAATTTACTGTGTTAGTCAACAGGACCTTAGTTTAAAATTTGCTTTAAAATATTTCATTAGTGTGTTGCTGAAGATGATGAAATCACAGCTCTAAAAAAATCCCCTCTCTCAGGGGACGGGCTGTCCTTCGGGCAGGGCCTGGGGCAACCCCCTCTCCCCAGTGCTTTCAGGTGTGGGGCCCCAAGTAACCACCATCCTGCCACATGCCCTGCCCCCGCCAGGAATTACCTGGGGCAGGTGGCCAGGCAGAAGCTTCAGGACATGCCCTCCTTCCCAGCCTCCCTCCCTCCCCCCACCACACCCAGCACATGGTGCTCAGCTGCGGCCTCCTGGCCAGCCAAGCCTTGCTTCTCCACAGGATGCTGGGAGCAGAAGCCCTGGCTGAGCACTGCATGGTGAGTAAGGAGGGGGCAATCTGCTATGGTTTCTGACCGGTTACCTGCCACAGGTAATCCTGACCCTCCTGTCCACAGAACACTAATGGATGGGCTGGCTCTGTGCAGAGGCTGCCATCAGGCGCACGGCACCAGTTTAACAGGACTGCATAGGGTCCCGCTACTCTGAAGGATGCCTGATCTCCTGAAGCTTTCCAGGTGAAGGGAGAAACACATGAAGAGTGTGCCCGGACTCATGGAAGGGTGGGACTCCCAGCAAAGCTCGATGCGGGAGATAATTAGTGCAGGCCCAGGCCATGCCACTTGGCAGGCACGTAACACTCCATTCACCTCTGCTCATGGCTAGGCCGGCATGAGATTGATGAGCCTGCTACATGGTGGTTAACGAGCTGGGTCTTTAACTCATGCACCAAAATCCCAAAGTCCTGAGTTCAATCCCTGCAGCTGATTGAGTCAGTGTTTCACTGGGGAGATGCTTCACTAACAGCTTGTGGAAAGGAGCAAAGACTACCCTAATCTGACATTTTTCCCCTTTCCATTTTCTTCACCCCACACCTCAGACACGCTCAGAAATGATTTGCCACCACCTCTGCCCCTTTAAAGTCTTGAGGAATACAACTACTCACGATTAAAAAATTACAACGGGTCACCACATACACATGATGCTAGAGAAAACTCATTGTACCTCATGCCTTAGAAGAGTATTTTTTTTCAAATGGAGAATACTCACTTCATCCCCAGGTACCTAGCCTTGCTGTGCTGTCACCAATCAGGGTATCTAATGATCATGAGCCATACACTCAACATAGTTCCCATTCTGCTTCCATCCTTTCCATTGTCAGTTACATTGTCCTTGCATGTCAAAGTGAAGTGCATACTGACCTCTACAAATGTGTACTTCATACAGATGAGGAACACAGAAAACATACACTTTGCACCCTTCTCAGAAACACACTGTGTGCAGACACACCATTAGTTTGGTCTGAAGTACAGGTCCTGAGTATTTACTGCATTCTGGCCCCGAGCCAGCATCATGCTTAGACATATGTGCAATTTTAAGCACAGCAGATGTCCTGTTGAAGCCATACACATAAGTTACGAGATCAGGGCCTTAGCTTGCCAAAAGAAAACTATTATTTTTGTTGCCATTGGCTCTCTGCTCAGCGTAAGGGCCCTGATGGGCAACTTGCTACATAACCAGAAAAGAAAGATAGGGCACACCGTAAAAACCATTTACCATCTGACACGGAGGCACCTGAACGCCCACACAAAACAACACAATCTAAGAGCACATCACTACTTCCATGTGCTGTCACAGAAAATGCATTCTTGCTTTCAGATGCAAGCTACAAAAAAGGAAGTTGACGTGTTGGATAGTAGAAAACTCACCACAGCAGCCACTGGGTGAAGAAGCTGTGATTACTGTGTAATGATGGCGGTGTGGCTGGAAAGCCCAAAGGTTACCCTGCATTTTAGAAGGTAGCAGTCTGGTCTGCAAGGAGCAGGACCAGCTGTAGCAGACTGTGGTTATGTTATATAATGTTTCAATAAAATAATTTCATTATTATATATAGGTTCTTTGTCCCTTAACCAAATGAATAACCCAGCCAAAAATGCAATACCCACACTAACTTTACTGGGGGTGCTAAAGGGACCAAGAGTGGGTTGGATTAAAAAGTGCCATATGAATGGCATGCTCAGGTTTAAACAGAAGAGTCTAATCAGAATTGTTGAAGACTGGCTTGCTCCTGCATTGAAACACAGCATTCAAAATGGTAACAGCTTCTCGGGGTGAACAAATGCAAAAACACCCTCTGGAGATATCAAGCAGAAATCAGAGACCTTTTAAAATTACTTTGATTACTTTCATACAGCACTGCCAACAGTACGCAATTGTCTATTACAGGCCGTCTGGGTCACGTTTGCTACAGCACAGACATCACTGGCACGCACCAAATGATACAATTCCCACCTGCACATCTCCTATAAACATCCACATCCCTTCCTTTGAACGGACAGATGCAAACTCATACACCCATTACTGATTTCCCATCACATGCTGAAATCTCTTTTCCTACTTACAAATCTGAGTTACTCACACGCGCACACACACTTTCCTAAGGAGGTAAAGTGTTCCGCAGAAGATGGCAACAGCGCGCATAGCTTGGCTGATGCCTCCAAATCCATCTGTGACTGAAAAGCAAATTGCAGCTTTACCTTGTTCATTTGCATCAGGGTTTAAATCTCTGTTTTATTTAGATCAACAAAGCAATGGCACAGGCCTGGTGTAACACTGGCTCTCACTTAAGACTTTTGGAGAGAGAGACATCTGGATCAATCTAGTTGGGATTAGAACTTAGACGCAACTTCTGTTTCACATCTATATACATCTGTACAAGAGGCCGCTACAAACTATTTGCTGAGAATCTGGAAAGAATAATCCTGCCTCTCTTTGAAAATTACATTCCTCATGGTGACGGGGGAGGAGAGAAGCATCACAGCAACATTATGATGTTGTTTTTGTTAGCTCTGCACTCCTTCCCACGCCTAAGAAGAAAAATTGAAAAAAAACAAAACCATACAAAGCCCAATCAGTGACTTTTTACCCATTTACAATCCTTGGGTATGAACTAATCATCATCTTACTACTCAATGGGCTTGTCTACACTAGCTCCTCACTTTGAAGGGAGCATGGTAAGTAAGGTGTCGGGAGATTATTAATGAAGTGCTGCGCTGCATATGCAGCGCTTCATTAAGCTAATTCTCCCCCACGGCAACTTTGAAGTGCTAAACTTCGAAGTGTCAGCTTGCATGTAGCTGTGGCTAACCCGCCCGTACTTCCAAGTGCCTGGGCAACTTCGAAGTCCCTTTACTCCTCAAAATTTTGAGCACTTCATTAATAATCTCCCGACACCGTACTTACCGTGCTCCCTTTGAAGTAGGGAGCTAGTATAGACAAGCCCAATGGGATGCATAAATACATACCTCAAACAGACACTAACAGAAAAGTCAAGGTGCAGTGGGGTTCTGCCTAGTGTAAGACTGACAGCAAACTAAAAATGCCTAAGAACTGTCATGAAGTTGTGCCAGGGTAAAATTATGCCTTTTAAAACACACCTAGAAATTGGGTAGGACTCCAGCTCCTGCAGACAAGAGGGTGTTTTGCTTGAGTCAGAACTGCAGAATGAGTCTTAGAAGTTGTTTTGGAAAGTAAAGCCTTTACAAGCTTTTGCATGGCTGCAGCATGCTTCAGACAAAATCAGTTAATTTCCTGAAATGTACAGATTTTACCTTACTGTACACATGAAACCGAGCAAAGAGGTGGCATATTGCAAACATATAACTGACTTCTAGGCAAAGATCTGTGAAAAAAGCAAAATACAGCAACGTGGCTCTGTGTTTGTAAGGGCCTTAATTAATAAATTATTTTTGTACGCAAAAGTAGTTTTCCTGATACTTATTATTTGCCTGAATGAACCAAAGTGAGACTCCCTGGGCAGCTGCTGACATAATGACTGATTGTGTGGTGGAGCTGAGAATGTGAATGATGATGAATTTTGAAAGGCTCTGGAATTTGTGAATAACAAAAGTTGCTACAGTTCCAAAACTCTCACCATTTGTTCCCGCCAACAAAGGAAGCCTCAAAGGCCTTTGTTTAACAAAATGATTCAAAAACAGGATCAGAGAGGAATTAAGGGTTCTCTCTACTGGCATAAAACAGTGACCAAATTGTGTCCCTAAGCAGAAAGAACTCTCAATATAGTCTAGTTAGCATATTGTAAGCAGAATTCTGATTCTGTTGCTTTTATTCCAGTTCCAATTTTGCTACAGGATTTCCCATGTAATTCTCAAGGTCCAGGCTTCAATCTCAAACAAAACTCAGCCCTGGTGTACAAGTGGGCACAAGTCTCAATGACTATAAGGGGAGTGGTGCCGGCTTACTTATAAGGGGAAATTTGTCCCTTCATGAAATACATATAAGGAAGCAAACATGTAAACATCAACTCATAGGTAAGGGCATTGGTTTGCCCTGATTCTTCTGAAACATAATTACAATGTCGTTATTCTTCTCCTCAATTGTGATTTAACATTCAACTGGATTTTAAAACACATTGTTATTACCTTCATGCGTGGCTTTTATTGCAGTAGCACCTAGCAGCCCCAGTTGTGGACCACAGCCCATTGTGCTGAACACTGTACAGACACACAGGAACACACATACAAAGAACATACGGCCCCTGCCCTGAAGAGCTTGCCTTTCACCCTGAGAAGTAAATAGAGCATCCTTTCACTGAGCTTGCTGCAGGAGTACGTATAAACTTTGCAAAAGATGGTAACCTGCTGAAGACTCACTCTGCACCGACAGCTGCAAGCCAAATGAATAAGTGTGCAGGGGTGCAGGAGATAGGAAAGACTTCTTGTGAAGGCTGGTAAGTGGGAGAAATTAAATCCTGGCCAAAAACAATTCTGATGCCAAAACAAAATTGGGCATCATAAATACATCAGGACAAGTGAATTAAAAGCAGGCTGGAGAGGAACTCGAGCCCCAGTAAGAGCAGTTTTTTCACCATATCAGACTCATAGTGTATCTCTATGCCACCAAAACAAGCACTCATAACTGACCCCTGTGGGTCTTGTACTGCAGGGCCAGAAAATTCCTGTGTAAATGCTTGTGCTACAGCTTGAATCTAAATATCTACCCTTCAATTTAGAGCCCTGCTGGGTCTGCAAGCACAGGCGAGCTGCAGGGTCCCTCACCCCAGTGTAGAACAAACCACAGACTGAAGGCACAACCACCTAGTCCCCGGGTGGGCACAATACTTGATGCAAGGACACTGCAAGAATTTACTAAGTGGTCAGGCAGGGCAGCACTCTCCCGCGGTATTAACGGGGGCAGCACAGGGCCTGGGAAGGAGGTTGGGTGCAGAAGGGAGCTGGAGGTGAGGGACTGGGGTGTAGAAGGGGGTGTGGGATCTGAAAGGGAGTTTGGGGGAAGGGGCAGAGGACCAGTCTGGGAGGAATATGGGTGCAGGAGAGGATTCTGAGACCCAGGGCCGAGGTGCAGGAGGTGGTGCAGACATTTGGATTGTGACTGGGGGGGGAGTAGGGGATTGGGGGCCAGGGCCTGTGAAGTGGTACAGGTGCAGGAGGGGGGAAAGAGGGCAGAAGAGAAGGAGGGGCTGGGAGTGCTTACCTGGGCTGCTCCCAGCTAGCCATACAGCAGTCTCCTCAGCCCCACTTGCTGCCTGCCCCAGTCCCACTGTAGGGGTCATGTACTTCGCTGAAGGCTGTGAGCACGAGGGGAGGGTGAGAGGGTATTTTCTGCACTGCCTGGCCTGCAAACAGGCAGCTCCCACTGGCCAGAAACCAGCCAATGGGAGCTGCAAGATTGTGCTGGGGGCGGGGCGGGGCAGAGCAGGGCAGGGCAGGGCAGGGCAGGGCAGGGCAGAGCGTCTCTCCAGTCCCCAGGCTTGCAGTACTCAGAGAAGCACACAGTCCTTGCACCCAGCCTCCCTTCACTCGGCTTGTGCCCACCCTGACTACTGCATTCGGCGTGCAATAGGCATACCCCCTCCCAGTCACATGAGCCACCTCCCTGGACTGCAGCAAGAAAGGCAAGAACTGAATTCAGAATCTCCAAACCCAAATGGTCACGAACTGTATGTCTGGCCCTCCCCATAATCATTAACCTTCGGCTTAGAGATCAGGAGGACTTTTTTTCGTTTGGGGAGGGGACATTAAACAAACACTGGATGCTTTTTATTTCCTGGCGTTTGAGCCCTATGGAACATTCACTTCATGGTTTTGAAGTGTTTCTCTGCCAATAGAAGGACAAGAAGCTTTGGTTGCTTCCACACTCTACCTCTCCTGTCGGACGTGGCCTGGTAACGAGGCAATTTGAAGCAGGTTAATGAGGCACTAATGTGCATATGCAATGCCTCATTAGCATAACAACCACCACACAAATTTCAAAGTGCAGACTTCATTGCAGATTGACAGTACAGATGGGGGCAGCTTTGAAATAAGCTCCCCACTTTGACATTCTTTTACTCCAATCTAGTTCTGTGGGAGTAAGGGGAACGTCAGAGTGGGGCGCTTATGTCGAAGCTGCCCCCATCTACACTGTCAATCTGCAATTTTAAGTCTGAACTCTGAAATTTGTGTGGCCACAACTTTGCTAATGAGGCACTGAATATGCATGTTAGCACCTCATTAGCTTGCTTCAAACTGCCTCAATACCATGCCACCTCCGAAGGGTGAGTGAGAATGCAGAAGCAGCCTTTGGTATTTTTTAGTTTGTTTTCTTAAATTAAAGTTGATATTCAAGTTGCCAAACCACGATTCCAGCAACTGGAGCTTTTAAGACCAAAAAAAAAAAGAAGACGACTAAAACATGATGCTTGGCCCCACTGAGAGTCTGCCCAAAGGATGAGTGGTGTGGAAGCTGGGTATCAAACTGCCATGCACAGCACCAAGCAAAAAGCCTGCAAAACAACAGAGGTCTGGACAGAGTTGCAATATCTTTGAAATGCGGCTTGAGACCTGTTTTGAATTCCACTGTGTAGTACGACTGTTTGAACACTCACTTTTCCAACCTCAGCAATAATCAGTACCAGGGCTGAGACTGATATTAAATTATGGAAACACGACAGCCATAGTTCACCAACCCTAAGGTTTCCGAGTAAAGCCTTCTGTTACTTATATTTGCTCAGCACTTTGTATTTTGACATGCAATAATCTTAGTTAACTGTTGGGCGGGGGGGAAACCCTCTTAATTCCAGGCCAAGACCTATTATCCCCACCGTCAACCTCATTTTATCCTGTAGTCAACAGCAATGGTAATTTATGTTTCCAAATATAAGGCATGGCAGTGTCTGCAGTCTAGCTGTTGATTTCCATTTCTCATGTGTACTGAATCTACAGATATGCTGAAAGGCACATGGAGTTTGGAGACTTTCCTTTTGTTCCTCTCTTCTGACATTCCATCAGCCTGAAAGACCTGTTCTTCAGCAAAGGGGACATTCCACCTTCTGGTTCATTTCCTGTGCCTCTGAGCTCATAGCGATCTGGTTCTGATTTTTCATCATTGCTTTCAAACACAATGCTACGCTGTGTTACTGGCTCACATGCGGCCTCCCACAGCAGAACAAGAGCTAAAACACTTGCATTAAATTCAAACCTATTTATTTTAACTGAGGCAGCATGAAACTTGTTACACTTGATTATATTTGGGGTGTATAACTGAGTAATACACACACACACACACACACACACACACACACACACACACACACAGAGAATAAGTCTTTAGTTTCCGGGAATAAAAGTTGTTCGACACATACATCCAGTATTTAGGCTCAGGCTGCCCTTGAGTGTTCCTTCTATTTTTTCCCCCCATCTGTGTGGAATACATTTTGTTATGTGCACCAAGGCATGTGCAGATGTGAACCACCCATAGAAACACATGCTGCTGGTTGGGAGGGTGCGGATGCTCTGCTCATCAGCTAGGCAGCACCTCAGTCCCTCCCAGGCAGCCACCCAAGCACTCAGCTTACAGGGAAACCTGCTCCCCTCTCAGAAGTCGGGATAACAGTGCTGAAGTCAGGAATTCATTCAGGGATGTTCTGACGCCTGTGTTGTGTAGGAGACCCAGCTAGAGATCACAATGGTCCCTTCTGCCCTTATACTATGGCCCTGGGCCATCACAACTCTTCTACACTCGTGTGACAGGAAAATCAGACACCCTGCAGTTACACAGCACTTCCCAGTATTAACTCATCTTCCCAATGGCACCATGAGCTGGGGAAGGAAAGAAACGCTCCTTGCACAGACAGGGAATGACGACTCGAAAGCTGCAGCTACACTGGAATAAATGACCCGCAGCATGACCGTGGCTGACCAGCTCTAGACCAGCTGACTCAGGCTCACAGGGCTAAACACAGCAGTGTAGACGCTCAGGATCAGGCTGGAGCCTTGTCTCTGACCCCCCCACCCTTCCCCTCCAGGAGTCCCAGCGCCCTGCTGGAGCTTGAATGCCTACACTGCAACTAAGCAGCCCCTTAGCCCGCAAGACCGAGTCAGCTGACACAATTTAGCCACACGCAGCATAGATGTAAATGCAGGAAGACAGTGAGGCGACTAAAGCAAAAAAATCGTGTCCCTGAAAAATCTGGATTTTTGCTCCCTGCTTTGCTACACACTTGCCACACGACTGTGGACAAATCACCACACTTCTCCATGCCCTCACGGTCCACTTATATGCGGGATTTTTGCACTGGTGTAGCTTAGCCACAAGGGTAAGTTCCGCCCACCACTACAGGCCCTGCTTTGTACGGACGCACCGCATCCAGCGCTCTCTGTGAACCGTGCACTTGGGCAGCTGCCCAGGAGAGATCCAGGTGCTGCCCAGCACATGAGCAGGAGCGAATGGAGCCACTGGGTTCATGAAAAGGGGTGGGGGGCCAGACCTCTAACTGGTTACCCAGGTCCACTGGCTGCATTTATCCCGTGACTCTGAGAACAGAATACGGCCCTATGTTTCTTCTACTGCCTCTGATCTCAGGGTCATCAATGTGCAGCCCCACACAACAGACCCAGCCAGCCTGTCCCCATGCCCTCTTAATGACCTTTAATCAGCACCAAGACACAATGGAACAGAACTGCTGATTCAGAGCAATTCCTGTCTACCATGTCAGTCCGTATTTACTCCTATTAAGCTGTAACAGCTGCTTTCTGCTCAGCCTATCCATTCATATACAAAAGTTAGCAATTCGCTTTGTCAGGGCTCCCTTGGAAGGAGTATACATGTGTGCATATATATATATATATATATATTTGAGCAAGGCTCAGTTTAATCTGCATACTACGCTGCACAAACAGTGCCCTCCGGGAGCAGTCACTGGTGGAAACAGAGATGTCGGTCATGAAGGAACAGCAGCTCAGCTTTATTATTTCTAAAACACCCAGAGACAATATTTTACCTTCTGTGCTAACAGCTGATGAAAGTTTGTGCTGCAAACTAGAGCTCTGCACAGACTTTTCAGGGGCAATAAAAAAGGAGAGGGAAGTCAATTTTTTTCTCTCCCCCCACCCGCTAAGATGTTACAGCTGAAATGAAAGCCAGCCACAGAATCCCTCCCATGCCTACACTACCTGCTCCTTGCAAAATCTCATGCCCATTGTGGCGTTACATTTTTGCCCACAATATAGTGGGGTTTTGCCCACAAAACCTTATGCCCAAATAAATCTGCTAGTCTGGAATTTGTTCTTTTCTCCAGGCACACTCCTACTTTACCACTGTCTCTCCCCCACCCTCCTCTACCTTCTGGCATCCCCACGCCGCCAGTGCCATCTCGATGTTCAAAGTCAGAAGCACTTTTTGAGGAGGAGAGTGTGAAGGAACTATTCCAGCAACTGACCTTCTGCCCCTGGAGGTTCAGCAGGCTGTGACAGGGTGGGAAGAGGAGCTGGAGAAAGGTGTAGTCTGACAGACCACTGGGTGAACCTAGCAGCAGCTGGTGGGAGAGTTTCACAGGAGAAAGAAAAGCCCATTTCCATTTTTCTCTACACATGCACTAATGTCTCATGGAGGTCCGCACCTATCCAGTTGATAACAGAAGGAACCAGCTGGACATCCATCACAGCAAATAGCCCCCAAGCCTGGTAAAAACCTCTCTGTGGCTTTTTTTAGCTCTTTAACTTCCAAACTTTCTCACCCAACCTGCTCAAGGTTATGGACCCAGATCCAACTCTCTCCACTCACACAAACTCCAGTTTGATGTCCAAGTGAGGACAGGCATGATCAAGTTCTGTGACCCTCTCAAGTTCCAAACGTTAGCCTTAGCTAGTGAGAAGGCAGGGTGCAAGTATGAGGCAGTGGTTAGGACAGCAGCTTCTGACTCAAGAGACTGGCTTCAGGTCCCTGCACTGCTTAGGGAAATTACTTCTGCCTCAATTTTCCCATCTACGCAACGGGGATAACAACTCTGGTCTACGTCACAGTGTGCTGAAAGGCGACACATCTCGTACTGTGAGGTGCCCACTTACTATGGTGATGGGGGCCAGGTAAGTTGTACCTGCATCTGGGTTCCAGCAGTTAGTTCCAATAAGTACAGCATAACTTGTATGATATAGCGTAATATCTACACAGGATTTTAGATCATACCGCCACCTGACAGGAAGTGACTTGAAGAGGAAGCAGGAAGAAGAGGTCTGAAAGATGATGAAACACGACAGCAAGTGAAGCGAACCTGCTAGGTCATGAGGGAGTACGTGTTTCCACCTCAACTGCCGTCAGGCCCACTGTGGGATCCAATTTATCACGGACTCAGCAGAGGCCTCCATGATGTCCAGTGAGGTGGAAAAGGCCACCACACCCAGAAGGCAAAGGAGAGTGGATGCTGGGAAAGAGCCAGGAGGCATTATGTGGCCAGCAGCAGGGACAGGAGACAGGCCAGGGGCAGAGAGCCAGGAGGCAGCTGTGGCAGCAGGATCCTCACTGGAAAAAGAAAGGAGGAGCAAAAAACCACAGAGGGTGGGTGGAATAAGACAAGAGGCTGAACCTTGGGAGGTGGTAACTTGGTCTTCTCTAGCATAGGAAAAGATCCCAGGCACAGGGTCAGAGGAGCCACCGGGACAAAGCTGGCTATGCATCACCCTACTGGCGTGCTCTAGAAATGAGGACAGGTACAACTCCAACGTTTCATTGTTAGCGCCTCTGAAGCCACTTTCCCAAGGATATTGCACCCTATTCCTGCCTGCCAACTCCACCTATGAGTCCCCTTCTCCAAGACACAAGGGCACCAGCTCCTGGGGAGCCTTCCCCTGAGAAATCCTACAGAACCTAAAGGCAACAATGTCCTCAGCTTGGTGCTGCTGGCTTTCCGGGAGGGGCACGTGGGATAGAGCTCACAGGGATGTGGACACCTAATTCTTACTAACATCAGTGGGGACTGGATATGCAAACCTCTAGGAGCCACAGTCCATCATCTCAAACCTCTTGTTTCTCTTTATGTGCCTCTGCTTTCCCATGGAATGGGAGGGGAGATGGAAAAGCTTTCACCCCAAGAACTTACCAGGAGACTGTCGTTTATGCAGAGTACAGTGTTTCGCTCACCTTGTGCTAAGACCATGGCACATACACAAGTGCAGGATAAAAACGAGTCTTTCTGGGAGGCGGCACCACACCTTTATTTCTGAGAATCCAAAACCCTAACACACAAAAAGCAAAAGCAGAAATGCACCAGCCAGGCTGGTCCTCAGGCAGAGGGTGCAACTCACCCCAATGTACAGCGACTCAAATGGTGGTGCAAGATTACTAGTTTTCGTTCTCTGTGCCTTAACTATTGAGTCTGTTCTGGTATGGCTATGGTCTGAGGAAGTGGGTCTGTCCCACAAAAGCTCATCACCTAAAAAATTATTTTGTTAGTCTTTAAAGTGCTACTTAACTGCTTTTTTGTTTTGATAGCGACAGTGTGTAACTTCAGCAAACCACCTACACACACAGGCCACTGTATATCCTGTTAACTGGCAGCTCTCCCCATAGGACAGACTGGTGCTTACAGCAACGGCTGCATTTTAAGTTCTGCCATCTCTAGCACCACAGCTCCCTAAAAGGCACCTCAACGTTTAAGGCAGCGTGATCCTCCGAGGCAGAGCACTGTTCCCAAAGGCTCTGATTTAATCTCCAAACTCACTTCATAAAGATTTAAGTTCAGGTGCTAGCAGCCTCGCAGGTGAAGCAGAACGTAGTTTCAACTCCTTATGACTAGGTCCTCTTTAAACCAGTATTTGATTAAGTAGGAAAGAGGTTCCTTACAGGCAGAGGTCCCTTTAATTTTTTCCATCCCTGGGCAGAATAAAGTTTGTTATGTGCACCAAGCCACATAAGGATGTACACCACCAGTAGAGAGAGAGACTGCCAGCTATGGCTGGTCTGCTAATCTGCTGGATGGCACCTGAATGACTCCTGGGCGGCCACCCAAGCACTCAGCTTACAGGGAACCCTGCCTATGGGTAGAGTGTCATCTTTTCTCATGGCTTGATCACAATTTTATTAGATCAGTTACAGAACACACTTCAAGGTTCATACAGGCTCTGAGAAATGCCAACATACATTCAAGACTAAAAAAATCCCCAAAAGTAGAACTGCCCTAAATTAACTAGCATGTCTTTAAGTGGGCTGCTTTCCTTCTCCTGACAGGACTTTTGTGCTAGTGGTGTATACTACAGGTAGGTTCACCAGACAGGTATGCTGCACTAAAATGACAATGGCAACCTGGAGAAATAGGATGTTTCACATTTAATAAGGTCATTAAGTGTATTTATACCACAAAAGACAATGGCACAAGATGAGACATGGCTGCAACCTTACCTATGCATTATTGAAAACTTCTCCTCTCTCTAGACCAGTGAGAGAGAAGCACACAGCATGTTTATTACTAGCAACTGGAACAAGACAAGTAAATTCTGGAAACAGCTAATTTGGCCTTTTGTATTGATATTGAGTAAGAAATCTGCATTATCCTTTTGCTAGCAGTTGAAAAGGGATGAGGCACTTAAATTCTCTTGAGAAAAAGGAATAAAAGATTTCAACAGAAGCTTCTCAGATCTGGCAGGGGAGAAATTAAATTCCATTGGCACTTTAGTAGTAGACATACCAAATCCCTGTAAATGGTGGGTGTATGGTACAAAGTTCTTTTTCAGAAGAGCGAACAGCTAACCATGAGCTAATGAGAAACTGCAGTTCTGGGCATGTGACTGAGCTGGTTCTAAACTCAACGCGGCACACGCCTCACTCACTGCCCCTCACACCAAAGGTGCCAGTCTGGGCCCTCTTCTTGAGCAGGCTAGGGTCCCATGAGTTCAGGAATCAGCTCCTGCCATGGAGCACACCCCAAGCACCATTATGACACTCAGCTTGCAATGCTCTATCAAACAGCGCTCTCAAAACAGAACACATTGGAGAGGAAGCTCAGATCTCACTTCCTGCAGAGCATTCTGATAGACGCACCCGGTCCCCAACAACTGCATCAGAGTGACAGCCAGTGCACAAGGAGTCCATCTGTAAGTGACTAGGGGAAGACAGCGCCACCTTTCAACTACCACATTTGGAATTGTTGGGAGACCATCAGTTCACAGCTGTTTGAGTTACACACTAGGGAAAAGTGCACAAGTTCTGCCCAAAACGTTTCACTTACAACTCAAAGCCACAGCTAGAAGCTACAAGACAAGTTTGCACAGAGGTCACAAGCCTCAGTTTAGAAAAATCAAGCCAAAGAAAGTAGTTTAAAACTTGGGAGCCTTTAATGTAGTAATGTAGGAGGCAGCCAGTTCCTCTGTCCAGTTTTCTGAAACACAATTCATTTGTTAAGGATGGCTCAGCTAAGGACACGTTTGCTGAATTAAAAGCCTTATAGTTTCACAACTACCAAGCCACTGTTTCTCAGCTTTGGTTTACCTTCACAGAGCTTATTCAGACTATAAAAAAGCCATATTTGAGATGTAATGATTCAGTCCTTTACGGTTACAAATGTTTAAAGCCAGCACATTGAAATGTGTTTCACTTGAATTTGCAGAGCTATTCAAAACTCTAGCAGCCTGGAACAGCATGAGGCTCTGAAAAGCTGTAGGTGTGAATCAGTGAACAGTAACGACAGCCGCAGTTAAGTTGTCCTGAGGGGAAGAAGAGTCCAGATCTGCAAATGGATTCTGGCCTTGCAGTGCTGAGAGCTGAGGTAAAGACCTACCTCCTACTACAGTGCATGGGGAGAAACAGGTGCCTGTGAACGGAATCCACAAAAGTCCAGATGGACAGTCACCGAAGGCAGCCAACAGCAGATGCTAGTAAGAGGAGTTTGTACTAAGCCCCACTCCATTTGGAAATTAGGCTTCTTGATCCAGGCTGGAGGGAGGTGCCTACCTCAGCTTGCAATCCACAGCTGGGACCCACTCTTTAGGAGCAAAGTGTTCATACCACTTTTATCCAGACTGGGGTAGGGGGACAGACACCTGACTCCACACAAAACAGCCAATGGAGGCGAGAGGAGGTTGCCCACTTTATAACCTTTAACCCAGCTGTTAGGGAACTTGTCCGGGAAGTGAGACCCCCAGATTAAATCCCCGCATAACCACCACCACCACACACATGACGAGAAGAAGGGAGCTGACCAGGTGTTTCCCACTATTCATAAAAGTATGTTCGTTCCTCTGCGCATTCCTGATTAGGGATGTGCGTAAGCAGACACTTAAATGTTTTGCTGTCCGGCTGAGGATACTTTTTTGTCCCTAGCTAAGGCTTCAGCAGACAGGAAGAATTTAGATCTTGAGTGTGAAGTACAGGTATTTGGCAATAGTGATTCGAGCACTGTCCAGTGAGATTCCATCTGACTTTTCAAACGATTTGCCTGAGTGTCATTTACTTGTCCTCGTGAACTGACAAGAAATGGACCCTTCATTTCACCAGCCCTACTTCATTCTCCACATGGGCATGATCAGATATTTGCCCAAACTGCCTTTTCAATTCCATTTTCCCCTTGTATCTGCACTCGGCTCAGCTCCCCTCACTGCTATGGTGGTACAGTAAATCTTTGCTTAGGTCTACTGTTATCTGAAACTTGTGTACAACGCATCACGAAGCTTGAGTCTGAGTGATCTACGAAAGAGTGATTACTGGGTAAACATTTCTTATTAATCTGAACCATAAAACACAGTGTAATGTTGCCATGTTTGGCACCGAGACTAACCCTCTCAATGGTCAGATAACTCAATGGTTTGTATAATTATTTGTCATCACGAATTATTACAGCACTTTGATTCATATTTAGTCAGCAGCCAAAAGTGACCACATTGGTTGTGTTTTATTAACATACACTGTTGCTGGACTTCTCAAAGTAACTGATAAGTTACTTTGTTAAATGCTTTCATTCTTTAGTGACTAGTATCAGAGAGGAGCCGTGTTAGTCTGTAGCTTCGAGAACAACAACAAATCCCGTGGCACCTTATAGACTCACAGATATTTTGAAGCGTGAGCTTTGGCGGGCAAAGACCCGCTTCAGCAGATGCATGAGTGGGGAAGGGGGCAGTTTTTAGAGGAGGGTTTAAAGAGGGAGTCTCAGTCAAGGGGATGGCCAGAGTTGACAAGGTCTGTTCAGTCACAGAGGATGTGGCCCATTATCAGCAGTTCATTTGGAGTTGTGAACATCAAGAGAGGAGAAATCAAGTCAGTTGAGTCAGGGTGGATGTGGTCCATTATCAGTAGTCAGCTGAAATCCCCCCACTCGTGCATCTGATGAAGCGGGTCTTTGCCCATGAAAGCTTATGCTCCAAATTATCTGTTAGTCTATAAGGTGCCACAGGTCTTCTTGTTCATTCTTTCGGCCCTTCTCCAAGAGGGCTGCTCTTCCACCGGTGAGGGTTAGAACTCTCTAAAACCAGGCCCCTTTCAACTACCTCAACCCACCCATGCATCTCTTTTTACACATTTTGGCCAAATCAATAAATATTTAGTTATAGACATACCTATGGGAATTATCACCACAGCATTTGACATTTGTTCTCTTCATATTCCCTTCTGGGCAGAAATCACACAGAAAGAATACATCAGGCTTTTAAGTGCATTACAAACAATGCAAAGCACTGAAGTAGAAGCTGAAACCCATCCCAAACTGGAAGAGGTGACGCTTGCTATCTGTGGTACTTCCCTGGCCCCATTGCTGCTTTAGCAGAGTCTCTTGCAAAACAGATAAATGATATTTACCCCCTATGGAGCTGGGACAGTGTCCTTACAGATCATGAACCATAGTGCAGAGTGACAAAATGACCTACCCCAAGAAGACTGTGGCAGAGAAGTAGCACTTCCTTCCACTATAGTACTACTGGTAGGTTATGGCCATACTAGCTGCTCCTTTCGGAAGGGCTATGGTAAAGTGGCACTTCAGGATATGCTAAGGAAGCGCTGCCATAAATATTCTGTGTCTCATTAGCACAATGTTGGCCACATGCGCTTCAAAACTGCCAGTTTTGAAATGCAGCTGCCCGTGTAGCCGCGGGGCCTTTTGAAACGGCCCCTTGGTTTCAAAAGCCCCTTCATCCCAAAACCAAATGGAGGGGCTAGTGTGGCCACAGCCATAGATACTGACATTTCAGAATTAGCTAGCAGAATTGTAATTATACTGGAGAATATCGATACAAAATTATACAACACAGCCTACAACACAGATAGCTTAGCAGAGTAAAACAGAAATTAAGCAGCCCAGAGCAGACAAGGGAGACAGTGGACTGTTGTTTGTCTTGCAATTCTGCTGACAACTTTGCTGTACATGAAAAATCCCCTCAGCTAAGCTGTTTGCCTCTAACACATCAGCTAAAAGATCTCCACACAATTCTTACTGCCCAGACAACTGACAGGGGAGAGATCCCGCTGCAGGTAGAATCTGACTCAAACAGCCACCAACACCGGACAAGGTCAGCAAACGTAACTGGGGCTAAGTAACTGTACAGATTACTGAAAAATGTTCTTGTCAAATGTCCCCCTGAGGACTTACAGCCCTAGAAAGGAAATCAAAGGGAAAAAGTATGCCAATCCGAAGGTCTAGGGGGATCAACAGAGTACTTACAGCTCCTTCTCTCTTCCCCACACCTGTTAATGACCTAGTTAGCTTCTCAGGAAGCATTCTGGTGACATGCGGCTCAGCTAATAGCACTCAGGTCCTTCAAAAGCTTCCACTTGAGACATCTGGACTTAGTTGTCTGTCCTAATTAAATCCTACATCTTCTGGGGCAAGTCATTTTCCTCTCTTCTGTTTTATACCCAGGTCAGAAGAAAGAGCTCTTGCAAGACTATGTTTTAGTAAAATGGATTTTTTTGTTGTTGTTGTTGTTGCTCATGAAAGCTACTGAGTAATAGCATTGCCTACAGACAAGCAAAGTCCACATCTGCTTGTCTCTCCAGAGAAGACACACCTCTATCAGACAGGACGTTTTCTTTGTTCTCTGCCACCTATTTCATTCCAATAGCCACCACCCACACAGAATTCTAGGGCTGGAAGGTGACCTCAGGAGGTCATCTAATCCAGCCCCCTTCTTCAAGCAGGATCAACCCCCAACAGCAGGTCCACAGCTTGTTGAGAGGGGAAGGGGAAGGGGAAGGAAGGGATGAGCTTTCCAGTGGAACACAAGGAGCCAAAGGGAGCTTTTAAGTGTCCATCACTACCACTACTTCATGTAGCTGCTTTGAAGACCTCACCACACTGCTCCGTTGGTGGAAAGCAATAATGAACTGGCTTCTTGGTAGGACATCCACATTGCAGAAAAGGGTTTAGCACAGAGTGGTAACTATGAAAGCACTGTGACCATTTCATACCGTAATTGCACGCAAGTGGCAAAAGCCTGGCCTTGCTGATGTCAGCTGAAGTCTTCACATTAACATCAGCGAGGGCAGGATTTTACACAAGGCATTTAAAGAGCTTTGTGTGCATGTTTAGCAAAACAACTAACCTCATATTTGTAGGCCAGTTAAAAGCAAGTTACAGACTTTCACGTTGACAGTCTGATTTTTAAGTGGAATTTCACATAAATAGAAAAGAGCCAGCAAAGATAGATTTTTAAGTCATAATGTTTGGGAAAATTGAATTGTGGCGTGTTGCTCTAAAGGATGAGAGTCCATGACACATTTATAGCTCACTAACTCAAAGCTCTGCATTTACGCAAGCCAATCATCTCACACGGTATTATATGAGATCCCTGTTTTGGACACTTGTCTACCTGAATCAAACACACCAGGCACTGAAAAGCATTCGCTTCAGTCCTGCAAAGAGAAGAATGATACATGAACATGCCAGCCAGGGTAACAAAAAATGGAGTGAGCGCTGAAGATTCATTACTGCCGAGCATTACAGCTCCTGTCTGAGTAGATATCTGCCCTGTCTTCAAAACTTGTGATGTAATTTAGCATTCCACAATACAGCTTACACTGCTGTTCACGTCAGTGGCATTTTGCTGCTCTGATATACACTCATAATGTCACTCATGTCTTCTCTGCAATCACACTGAAGAAAAGAGAGAGAGAGAGTTTGGAAGAGAAACCAGAAGTGCAATGAAAATTGCTCATTGGATGTTTACGTAAAACCTCTGCATAGCTAATAAGAGAAAATGACACTATCTATAATGAAAGAAGTACCAGCAGAAGGGCACAAAACCCAACCTCTAAACAGGAACCAGAGTGTTAGGACCAAACAGCCACTATTCACAGCCTGTGGACTGGAATAACAGCAACACACTACTTATTCAGGGAAATGAACATGCAGCGGGGCCTGCCCAGCAGGATCCCTCTATCTTTTTCCCATCTACAGGCAGAATAAGTTTTCTTATATGAAATAGGGCAGGTGTACCACATGCTGCCAGCTGTGGGTGCTCTGCTAATCAGCTGGGTGGCACTTGCATCTCTGCTGGGCAGCCACCCAAGTGCTCAGCTTACTGGGAACACTGCTCACCAGTGAGTTGCACGATCACCCGTATGCTACCCTCCTTAGTGATCATGCAGAGCAGGTAGAAACCCTCTGCAATGCTAGCTGGAACTGCTGCGGTACCTTCCATATACACTACTCTACAGCAGCAGCAATGAAGACACCTGGAGTTCCTTTCACTCGTAGTCCACAGACTCCCAAGCCACTTTGCTTCATCATTCTTTCACCATAAATAAAGCCCCAGGCAGACACGAAATTCGTATCTGCATCCATGCATGCAAAAACGAGCTGTCGATGCCCAGTCCCACACGTGTAGATTTGTGGGTTCAGTAAAAATTTAAAGAAAGTATTTGTTTACTTCTGTAAGTTTCTCTTGGAAGAAGCCAGTTATAGGAACAACAGAGATCTAGGTATTTCTGTAGGCAGAGTTGGTGAATGGGAAATGGGGTTATATAATCTGTTCCATGGGGTCCTGTTCTGCTACGTTCAGCCTAACTATTGCCATGAAAGTGTCCTGCAGAAGCATGATTCAAATGAAATGATTTTGCAGATGCAGGATTAAATCTGAGGGATAAGGGACTAAGGGCAGCCCAAAACTTTCTGACCAACAGCAGTACACATGAAAAATCTTTTTACCATAAATTAAGGGCATAGCCAAGTGCCTTAATTACCCTAATAACCAGAGCTTTCTCTCCGGTGGAACGCAGCAGAAATGTGTTCCACTGCACCTTTTTTCCTGGCGCCATTTTTCAAAGGGGCCCTTTCCATTGCTCCGCCTCTGGCTCCCTGCCCGCAGGGGAAAGAGCAGGACTTGATTTAACTGGTTTAACGGCCAGTCGGACCAATAAACCAATTAAACAGACTCCTGCTCTTTCGGTGCGCAGGTCAGGGAGCTGCTCTGTGGCTGTACGTGGGGGGAGCCGCGCAGCCAGGGAAGCAGCAGGAGTAGGCAGAGCTCCTTTTGAAATGGAAGTCCTGGGTTTGGAGGCGTGGGGGGGGCAAGTTGGGAAGGGTTAAACCTGGCGGTGGGTTGGGGCTGTGGGAAGGGGCGGGGTGGGTTAGGTGGGTTGAGCTGAGACGGGGCCATGTGGCCATACAGGGATTAAGCCATGGGGGCAGGTGGAGCTGGAGCCACATGGCTGGTTGAGCGCGGACGGGGCTGTGGGGGGGGGTGCTTTGGGGCTGTGGGAGGGATTGACCTGAGGGACCCATAAGGGATGCTTTGGGGCTGTAGTGTGGGGCGGGGAATGAAGTTTGGGGGATGGTTTGAGGCTTGAGTTCCAGCACCTTTTGCTGTAGGAAAAAAGCACTGCCAATAACTAATGAACGTCTGCAATTTAGTGTGCAATGCTGGGTTTACTCATAGCGCACAAAGCTGCGTGTTTGCACTTCCTGACGTTTGGCATTTAAAAACAAAGGCTGGATCTCGCTGGTCTGCCTATCAGCAGAGAAATAGTATAAAATATTGTTATTTAAATGTTTGCCACTCTTATGATTACCTCCCTCTGGTGCTAGGGTTCAGAAAGGCATATAACCTCTCTTTAGCACTAATCATGGGCTATTTGTCTTGCTGAACCTGGGCTGAGATTACTGGCATGGAAAAGTGAAATCAGAAAGTTGAGAACTGTTCCCTCCTTGCACACTTACCGATAAGGCTTTATTGGGCTGCATGCCCAAAAGCTGCTGACATCACCAGAGTCAGATCTTCCAAACAGCTCCACTGCCATTTCCCCGTAAGGAGAAAAGAGAAACCCCTGGGAACTAAGTGCGTCTGCAAATCTGACCCTGATTGGTTTTGACAATGACCCTTTTACAAAGCATGCCTCTCACTTTATTGTACGTATGTGATGCATAGAAGCAGGAGGGGTGACAGCCACTGTAGGCCTGGAAACAAGGTTGGGAGGGGAGGCTCCATGCCCTGGAAAGGGAGGAGCCTTAGGCTGCAGGGCTGGAGCCAAGGGCAGTCAGCCCTTCGCACCACATGGAGCCTTCACAAACAATGCAGGGCAGTGGAGTGATTTTCTCAGGGTTTCAGAGGTACGTGCAGCTCCTGGACAGTGCTACTATGGCAGTAGGGAGTTCCTTTGAGACACCAGGCTCCAATGCAATTGCTCACTCCTTAACCCTGCTGTCGGCAGGCATCACTCGAAGTTGAGTTCCCTCCTCTCTGGACGGCCCCCGTTTCATTCCATCACAGCGCTGCATACTTGAGAACCAGCCAAACTGTACAGGTTAACCAAACAAATCTCAAATTTAATTCCTAGCTCAACAAAAGCCAGAGCTGCTTTCCCTCCCCACAGGGATTGCCACAGACCGTGGCCTGGCTGTGCAGCTCTGGCATTAGCCATGGCCCATTGTAATGCAGGATGCGCCTTTGAGGCCAGCCAGTGAGTCATGAAAGCCTCAAAGAAGCTCACTGTGGCTGGCAGCAAGTTCATGGGTTTCCCTCAGTATTTCCCTGGGTACGGCTCAATCCCAGACCTGTTTGTCTGCACATTTATTTTGCAAAGCCGATAAGAATTGGTTTCCCGGCTTGCTGAAGGAGTGATAATGTGATACATATTAACGGGAAAAATGCTTCTCTTTTCCTAAATCACCACAACTAAAACGGAGACATGACGTTAGGGAAAAATAGCCTCTTGCCCCCAGCTAATGCTCATACCCAAGCCACTAGGCAGCATCCACTCTCTGAATGATAAATACTGGGCAGATAAGGTGAAGAACAATCTTTGGGCACAGAGAGGTCTGTCTGGTTTCAGTCAATGAAATAAGCTCACAACCTTGTGGGGTAGATTACTATGAAAGACACAGAGCCCTACATCCCAATGGCTTTCAGTGGGACTGGCACTCCTAAAAGCCTTGGATAACATTTTTCACAAGCACTGTAGCCTAAATTCCACTGACCCTCACAGAGCCTTCAGGCTTGCCTACACTGGACGTTAGTCCACACAACAGGAGTGGAAATTCTAACATGCACAGGCTGTTGTACAGTGACTAGCCCACGTGGGTCTTCTGGCATTCACTAACCGCTCCCTTGAGTATATGAATGTAGCCCTTTTCAAACAGTGTTATGTTAGGTGCATGGGGACCGGCTGGTCTGTAACATGCTAGTGACCACTAAAATGGACATCTCTATTGTGGACTAATGCACAATGCAGAGACTCCTAAAGCCCAGGGACTTGAATGCTTTTGTGGAACTAACTCCCACTGACATCCATGGAATATGAGTGCCTAAATTCCTTCAAAGTGCCAGGTCTAACTCACTTTTCAAAGTGCATACCTAGCTGCCTAACTCACTGCCGTGGTTTTAAAAATGTCCCTCTCCTCATGTAAGTATTGATCGTTTTCCCTCCTATGACTGAGTAGAGGCAGGAATATTCTTCCATGTCTCTACAGACAATTTCCTTTGGGTGACTGATTCTCGTAACGCCACTGAAAACAACAGGATGACAAAAATTATATCAGGATTGTCATAATAATGAAAGCAGCTCATCATGACCGTGTGTCAAATATCTAATTTTATTACTTTCCATCACATTTTTTGCCTACACATTCTTGGCGGTTTCTCACTCACAGACAAGATATCTCATTAAGAAAGAGAGCAGATGCAGAAAGAATCATGTTGAAACACCCTGCTTCATTATCATGAATGAAAGAATGTATATACTCACTTGTTAAAGAAGTTTTGAACCTCCAGATTACATTACGATGAAAAAAAGACAGAGATGGGTATTATTAGTAGTAGGCATCCTTCAGTCTGCACAGACTATGGATCGCGCCCTTTAAAGTTTCAATGGAGGACTTCATTTACAGCGTCTGTTGTGACTATAAAGACCCACACGAGAGTGACAGTCCTTGCTGCATCTCTTGCAGATGTAGTGGGTGTCTGGCAAATCCTTGTTGTGCTTTCTGTGCGCTCGCTTCTCCTCTGCTAGCTGTCTGATCTTCAACTCGCCCTTCTGAAGGCCCTTGTGTAACCCCTGCCTCCATCTGCTGCGGTCGTCTGCTAGATATTCCCAGTTGTCCAGCTCGATGTCTACCTCTCTGAAGTCTCTCTTGCAGACATCTTTGTAACGCAACTGGGGGCGTCCAGGAGGTCTTTTGCCAGAGGCTAGCTCACCATACAGGATGTCTTTTGGAATCCTTCCATTGTTCATCCTGTGGACGTTGCCAAGCCATGCTCAAAGTGTCTGTAAGCCCTTAGTAACTTGTGTAACACAATATACACTTTGGTATCAGGGTTCTGAGCACTGTGGAAATTAACATGTAGAGCTGGGTATATTTTTTTCAGTGAACAATAAGTTCACCAAAGAAGTGCACTTCAGATCATTCAAATTACTAGTGAATTCACATCCAATTTGGCAAATCATTTCAGTTGAAATATTCAGTAAGAAATGACCTAAAGAAACCATCTTGACTGGTTTTGAGCTTTGTTTTTCATTTCAACTATTTTGAAAGCTGCATTCTTTTGAAACAGAATGTTTTGGCTTTCTGTTTCAACATGGTACTTTCCCCCCAGAAGTTAGTTTAAAAATAAAAATAGTGAAAGAGACCCCAAAATAAACAAAAAGATAAAACAAAACAAGTCCAACTATGCAAAAAAGTCTTATAATGGATTGAAGAAGCGTTTTCAACACACACTTTTTGGGGGGGGGGGAGGGCGGGGGTGGTTAGTAGGGGAAGAAGATGCAGGCCATGTTTTCTATTCATCCTTGATATACAAAATAGTTATTCAATCAGCTCTGTTACCATCCACGCACACAACTGAATTTCGTTAGGTTAACTATGTTATTTTCTTTGGAAACCCTGGCTTATGACTGTTTACATTAATAAGTTAATAGTTCAGCAGCAAACAAATTAAACAATAAAGTCTTTTAATTCCCCAAAACCCAATTCAGTGGCTGTTGTTGCAGAGACTCAAAATTGATCCCTGAGGAATAAACACTCTGTGCTGTATAATGGCATTCCAAAATGCTACAATTACAAATATTTTCCCTGTTTTAAATTCTGAGTGGGATATGCTCTTTTGGATGCATCACTGCTCTTTCCAACACCGAACTTGTAAAAATTGTTCGCCCCTCACTAGTAATAGCCCAGATATCGCACATATGGAAATGCACACTCTCAGTCAGACAGGCTGTTATTTCTCATTACAAATATGTATCTGAAACAAAAACGTTTTCAGGGCATTACATTGTTCAGTGTAGTTCTCCATAACAGTTCAGAGGTCTCCAGAGCTCAAGAGCTTGTCAGAAAATAAAAAATATGTATTTGTGAAATTTTTCAAAATGGACCTTCCCCCTGATTTGGGCGGGGGGGTTCATAGTTTTAATGGCATTATTCACAATTGCTTCAACATTTTATCAATTTTCTTTTTATGCACTGAAAGCAATGTTTTCAGTACCTGAAAATTCTTAATGTTCTCATACAAAAATTGACAAAAGTAAAATAGGCACAATATAAAACTAATTTTATATGGAAATGTCAGCACTTTGTATCAAAAATTTTCGATTATGTGAAAGAGGCAAACACCTTCTTCCCAACAATGTCTACAGATTGAACCTCTCTCATCAGCACTCTTTCCTCTGGCAACATCAGTAGTCCAGCACGATTTTAGCTAGCCACATGACCACTTATGGGTGCAGACAAGTCTCCCCAGGGTCCCACAGAGTTTGTTTACAGCCACCAGTCCTGGCTCTGTTCTGTGCTGTTATTTATCTGTAATTTACCCCTAAATGTTTTTTAAGAGCCCAGAAAGCAGTGGAAGTGTTGGCAATGCTGTTAAAAAACACTGACCTCCCATGGTCTGGCAATTGGACAGGTCCTGAGGGTGCTAGACTAGCGAGGTTCAACCTGTATTAGAAATACAGACTAAACACTTTTCTTGTGTTTATTAGGGTTTTTTTCCCCCATGTTGAATAATCATTAGTTTGTAGAATAAAACATGCAATGCAGAGTTGAAAATTACAGCTTCTAAAGCACAGCAGGAAGTAATACGGTTGTCACAGAGCAAAATAATTTCACCCAGAGCCCAAAAATCTAATTCACTCTGAAAACCAGCTTTGCTTGCAGTCACAGCATCTCAGTGTATTTAAGGCCACATCTATACTACAGAGCAAGGGTGGTCAATAAGCAGCAAGCAGGCCAGATGCGGTTCAACAGGGTTAACATCTGGGGGGGACACCAGGGCCTAAACCTGGCGAACCGTGTGCAGCTCATGGGCCACTAGTGGCCCCCCTTGCTATAGCGGTTACAGGCTCTCAGCTCTCTCAGAGCAACTATGCAGTGGTAATGCTACAGTGTAGAAGCTTCTTACATCTCCGGAAGGGTTTCCAAGCCTTCAGGACTGTCCTGGAGTCTCCAGGAAAATTCAAGATCAATCTTTAATTAAAGATTACGTCATACGATAAAACTTCCATGAAAGCATCCAAACAAAATTGACAACCCTAGGTTTCTTCCCCATCAATTCAGCTCTGCAAGAGGTAATTAACAAAGATGATAGAAAACATTCTTCCATCAATCTTGCATCATCTACCTTGAGGATATGGTTGACTAACATGCAAAATTCTTCACAGCCATGAGCAATGCAATTGGGCTGTTCCAATATTAGGTGTAGACCAGGCCTTAGTAGAATAATGTACAATTATCCAAGTTCTGCAAGCATCGAACAGAATAATCACTTTTGGTAGGTTTAGAAGAGAGACAGAGATTGAGCATCTTTTGCCATGTTAAAATGAAGAGAGAGAGAGAGATTTTCTCTTGTAAAATATTTACCATTCATCCCCTGTTGCCTAAGATCAAATATCATTGCTTTACTAACATTTTCCACTTCCCACTCACGTTTTACTTTTAGATGAGGAGCTGCTATTCTTTGTAGTTTCACTGACCTTCTTTGAAGGGTAGACTTTTTTAATCTCTCTTCTGCTTTAACCATTTCCTCAATGGAACGACACAGTAAACCCCCAACAGCTGTTTAAGATCTTTAAGGTTTTCTGCATAGCTTGTGCTAAAGTACCTTTCAAGGCTATAACATATTAACATATTTCTTAGTCATGCTCTCGCCATTTCTTCTTACTGATACAATTTAAGGTGCCTCCTGCATCTTCTCCCAAATTAAGAGCTCACAAATACCAGCCTATGCAAAGAACATTTCCAATCCTTCACTCATTGATGATCAATGCAAAAACAATGCACATAACTATCTGTCAGAAGCCTGTTTTCCTTATAAAGGAGAATGTATTGGATAGAACTATTGCAGTAACCTCACCTCTATTTTACATAAATTACAGCTGGCTTGCAAAAAAGCAATGCTTATCTACCCTTAGGATAAGCAACACATGAACCGCTGGATTGATAAGTATGCATGGCACAGCAGCCTGATGGGTAACAAGTTACATTCTCACATGCAACATTTAGGTGTGAGAAAAATAGCATGCCTTATTCTAAATGTAGAACTAGACACAGTGCAGAAAGCATTCCACTAACCCTCCAAGGGACGGAGTAGACTCCGGTGGTTGTCTTAGCCTCTAAACCAGCAGGGGGACAGCAAAGCAGAGGGACAGGCCACCTCAGGGAGGCATGAAATTTCATAAGGGGGACGGCAGCACAATTGGTTGCTTGGTCTCCGGCTCATCCATTTCATTGAAAATGTTGAATATGTTACTGTTTTTATGTCTGTGTAGTCACATTCACATATTGATTAATAATATTTTTACATTCTATGCGCTTATTTTCTTGCACATGCTGAAAAGGTTTTGTTTGTTCGTCGATTTGTTTTTTTTCATATGAATGTAACCGAAATTACAGTCGTTTTGGATTGTGGGTTAGGGGTGGGTGGTTGCTTCTAACTGCAGGGACAAATAGTAAGGACTGACATAAAAAGTTTGCTCACCCTGTGCCTAAACTATATCCACTGAAGGGTGATTTGCTGTATCACAGCTACTGATGCCTAGGGAATGTGGAAGTTGGGGTTGGTGAGCAAAATTCTGACCTTGAACACTCCTGAACCACTGGGGATAGAGTGTGTGCAACTGAAAAAAGAATGTGACCCAGTAGGATGGTTGACGTGTGGCTGTATCTGCCCACACCTGCCTGGTCTTCCTACCCAAAGTCAAGGTACCGGGCATGAAGAATGAAGCCTCGTGCATGGCCAGTGTTCCCTCTATGCTGAGCACTTACGCGACTGCCCAGGAGAGAGTCAAATGCTGCCCAGCTGAGTCGTAGAGCACCCACAGCCATCCACCCAGCAGAATGCCCACAGTGGGCAGTGTGTGTTTCTATTGTGGGCACACATCCGCACATGCCTTGGTGCACAAAATTTATTCCACCCATGGTTGGACAAGATTAGAGGGAGCATCTAACCCTCTCACAGTAATTTAGTCAGGGCAGATTACCAAGCATTCTCATTGCTAAGTTAACTGAATGGTCAGAGCCACTAGGGCTGGGCTGAACACCAAAAACATACTGAGTGATTTCTTCACATTTGGATTACAATGCAGTCACTTTGACAAGCCCATGAGGTAGATCATCTCATTTCGAGAAAGTCTTAGGAGTGAGCTGGAGCAGAAATATACCATTCAGCACTCTCTGTCAACAAAATGATTGCACAATTACTCCACAGCAGACTTTCACTCCTGCAAATCCAGTTATTTTGAGTAATTTTGTTCTTTTTAAAAAGAGATGAACTACTCAACACTGAACAAACATAACAAGGTTGATAAGTGATCAGGACAATTTTCCCTCCTTGTAAAATAATATTCACACACAATGGTTTTTGATACTCATCAATTTGAGAGGCACTCTTTACGCACAGCACACCCACCAGCCGGGAGCAAAGGCTTTATTTGCTGCCATGCCAAATGCATCTTCCAGCCTCGGCACACTGACTTCCTCAGATTTAAAACACTAAACCACCACGGTGCAGCAGCTCAGGAGTTCAAGAGAGGAAAAGTAAAAGGGAAAAACATAACTAGCTCTGTCAGGAGGCCTGAATATTAAGAACCTCCTCATACAGACCTTGGGAAAACAGCGCCATTTCTCAGCTGCCAACATGCAGTCACAGAAAGCAGAAGGCTCATTGGGGTAGGGGCCATTTTTTGGTCTCTATTTATACAGAGCCTTGCACACTGGAGGTTAGGTCCGTGACTGGGACTGCTAGGGGATTCCCAAATACAATCAATCCATAATGGCAGAAAGAATGCAGCCTGAGGGAGAGAAAATTTTAAATGGCAAGCAAACCCAAATGAGCAAAAGTTACTAAACAGCACATGAAGGAAGCAAAGGCTGACAACAGCATCAGTACATATCAACAAAGGACTGGAAGGGACCTCCAAAGGTCATCCAGTCCAGTCTTCTGCATGCCTAAGTATTATCTAGACACCTGGTGTCCAAGATGCTAGCCACATGGGCTATTTGGCTGAGAGAGTGCAGCTAGTTGGCTTGAATAAAAAATATATTTTCAGAATAATGGGGCTGCTTCACTATAGCCATAGCCACTGGAATGATCTGGTTGGACAGCACAGAGCCAGCCCAGGCCTGACAGGTGCCTGTCTAAACTGCTCTTAAAAATTTTCAGTGACAGAGAATCCACAACCTCCCTAAACAATTTATTCCAGTGTTTAACCACCCTGGCAGTTCAGAAGTTTTTCTAATATCCAGGTGAAACCTGTCTCCCTTGCTGCAATGTAAGCCCACTGCTTCTTGTCTTATTCTCAGAGATTAAGGACAACTGTTTTCCTTCCTTTTTGTAGCCACCTTGTATGCACCTGAAAACTGTTATGTCCTGCTCAGACTTCTATTCATTTTCATGGCTCTTCTCTGGACTTTTTCCAGTTTGTCCACACCTGGCAGTAACGTGTCACATATCTCATCCAAAACCCACAGCTGTACTAGTCTGGGCTCTAGCTGTGCCAGGGGTCACACTGATCCCTGGAGAGCCTTATTATAATTCACAGGGTCCCATCAACTGCAGGTTCCCCCCACATAGAAACAGTTGCCTGAGGTCCCTCTTTAAGATTTCCACACACTACAAATAAGACATCTAATTTCCTGTCAGTGCTGCTCAGTAACATTTAATCACCTGTCTGCCATCACAGCCTTCTGCTGGACCTTGGCAGGATGGTGCGATTGTGGATAAAATGAGGAGTGTGAGGCTTTGATTCTAACAAAAAGCAGAACTGATATTCATTGTTGGCTCTGCTCCAGCTCATAAAAAGGCCCTGACAGTGATTCTAAGAAGGGCTTTGGGGATGGCTCACCTTCATCATGCATGGACACCCCCAAATATGGAACGAGACAAGCCACTTTGAGACACAGATGTTTGGAAATGTGCAGATTTCTGCCCAGCGCCCAAACTGGGGTTTAGAAAGAGCTTCAAGGACCATCTTGCAAAACAGCAAGTCAGCACGGTGCAGTTAAAAAACCACAAACAGCGCGGGGAGTGATCCTATTGGTACTAGTACACAAATACACAATAACAATTACGGCAGCAGGCAGAACCCTCACTCCCCATTGCATCCCTTCACATTACAAAGCCGTATACCAAGAGAACCTCTCACCCTGCAGGGACTTACAGGCAGGAACGCCAAACAGGAGTGCTGCATTCAGTGGGGTTGGTCCCGTGCCCCAGGAGCATTCAATCTAGTTCTAGGACAAGATGCAACAACTGGGTTTAACCCACATAAAGGGGAATGGCACAGCTACAGAGTGGAGATCATGGGAGGCTAACGAACAAGTCATAAGTTCCGCAGTTAAGGGGCTTGGCAAAGCTTGGCTCAAGTCCTTGTTCCACCACAGATTTCCTCCCTGACTTCTGGTGAGTCCGCTGGTCTCTCTGCCTCAGGGCAATCAGTAAAGGGGCCTGTGGGGATAAACTGGTGGTGCTCTTAAGCTGTGGGCAGGACCCTAGCCCAACTTCTCCTAGTTTTAACCTCTTTCCCTCGTTTTTGAAAAATGACCCCTGCTTTGTCAGGGGTATGGATCTGTTCTGCCCTCTGTTGTTGACTTTTGCCCAATTCTAATTATTTTTAAATCTTTGCCTTGTGTGCAGAAGTGACTGCTGGTGGGTTGGTTGGTTTCTTTTTTAAATAATCCCATAACATTGCTTCATTCCACATTTTAAATAAAGAACTAAATTATTTATCAAAGTATCCCTTTTATAGCTTGCAACTTCAAAAAATACAATCCAAACAACAATCCTAATACTCTGTGACCTCCATCAGTTGCCTTTGCTCCCTTTGGCTATGTCTACACGTGCACGCTACATCAAAATAGCTTATTTTGATGTAGCAACATCGAAATAAGCTATTTCGATGAATAGCGTCTACACGTCTTCCGGGGCTGGCAACATCAACGTTCAACGTCGACGTTGGGCAGCACCACATTGAAATAGGCGCTGCGAGGGAACGTCTACACGCCAAAGTAGCACACATCGAAATAAGGGTGCCAGGAACAGCTGCAGACAGGCTCACAGGGCGGACTCAACAGCAAGCCGCTCCTTTAAAGGGCCCCTCCCAGACACACTTGCACTAAACAGCACAAGATCCACAGAGCCAACAACTAGCTGCAGACCCTGTGCATGCAGCACGGATCCCCAGCTGCAGCAGCAGCAGCCAGAAGCCCTGGGCTAAGGGCTGCTGCACACGGTGACCATAGAGCCCTGCAGGGGCTGGAGAGAGTGTGTCTCTCAACCCCTCAGCTGATGGCCACCATGGAGGACCCCGCTATTTCGAAGTTGCGGGACGCGGATCGTCTACACGGTCCCTACTTCGACGTTGAACGTCGAAGTAGGGCGCTATTCCCATCCCCTCATGGGGTTAGCGACTTCGACGTCTCACCGCCTAACGTCGAGGTTAACTTCGAAATAGCGCCCGACGCGTGTAGCCGTGACGGGCGCTATTTCGAAGTTGGCGCCGCTACTCCGAAGTCGCGTGCACGTGTAGACGCGGCTTTTGTGGCCCAGTTGCAGCCATTTTTCTCCCCACAAAATCAAGTTCCCTTTCAACAAATCATCTGCAGTTAGACCCTGAGGATGAGCCCCAAGTACCTGCTGCTGCTCAGCTCCTTTGCCTTCCAGAAAGGTCTGGGACTTTTCCAGGGGACGGGAAGGGATTCAGCTCCACGCAGTTGCGGGCAGGATAACTAGACCATGCTTCTGCTACAATGTCTTTTCAGCTGCTGTCTGCTCAAGCATTGCTGAAGCCTAGCACAGACTACTCCTTGAGCACGGAGATCATTGCTCAGCTGTTTGGTTGGGAAACGGTGGGACGTTGAGTCCCTCAGCCTTGCTGACAGCTAATGCAGGATCATCAAGCCCAGGTGCACCAGAATCATAATCAAGGCCCCCTAAAATGAGACTGGTTGAAAAATCACAGATGTTTTGGAGTCTTCCTATTGGCCTTTTACCCACCAAGCTATGTTAATTGGCATGAAAGTCATCTATTGCCACAAGCAGCCTGCTAGCCCATACAAGCCTAACAATCAACATCTCCTGGAAATTCCTTCTCAGGAATCTCCGGCACATCAGCTAGAACTTCACTCAGGACTGGCCTAATGTGAAACATAACCTGAATTAATTGGGAACCAAATAATTAGGCAAAATGAGCTTGTAAAACTATCAAAGGACCTCTGATAGCTGAAGCGTACAAGATGTTAAAATAAAGGCAATATTTGCATAACCTGTCAGCGGTGATACAAATAACTGAACATTTTTCTTATTAACGCTGAATTAATCTTTAAACCTAATAATATTGGGTTAGCCTCGGACCCAGGGAGGAGAAAGGTGGTCTTTAGCATGTATGTGATGGTAAGAAAGACAAATCAAGCCAAACTTCTGGATACAGCTTTTCTAATGGTCAGCCCGCCTGCAGGGTGGGGGGAAGGAATAGTGCTTGAGAAAATTAAAAAAGTACTATAAGATTTAAAGAACACACACCCACACCCCCACAAAATATAAATGTAATTAAAGTTAAACTCAAACTATATATTAAGGAAGAGTTTGGCAAAACACAGTAAACATATTCCAATTAAAGATAATCACCTGCCTGAACAGATACTATACTGTCAGGCAAGAGGGTATTTTATAGAACACTGACGAACAGCAGCCCAATATAAAAACATGCAAGACAGACACCCCTCTCTAAAATCAGGGTTATAGTTACCCACTGCTATTCTTGGACAACCAGAAACATAGTTGGGATGGAAGAACACAGCACTAGGGAGTTTTGCTGGCACCTAGATCTTTTTTCAATAAAAAGCCCAGACAGGCTTACGGAGCAGGCAGCCTTTGGCCCAAAACACCCAAACCGCAAGCACAGGGGCAGGGCTCATTGTCAAAGTTCCACATTAGAGCCCCACACCCAACGCCCAGACCTATGGTATTACACATACACACTAAAGTATCAACAAGGATCCATTTTTCCAAGAGAAAAAAAATAATTGCCAGCAGAAAGTTACTCTCTGCATATGACAGGACACAGCTGATTTCTCTGCTCTAGATACACGCCTAATGCAGTGGAAATCAGACTGGTTCTGTAAATGCCACATCTTGATCAATGACCAACCCCAGCGGGACAGGTGGCAGGATAGCTCAGATGGCAGCAACTGTTCCTCTGGCCCCCATGTTGATTGCAGGGCCTCCCGCTGAGGCCTGACCTTGCTGCCGATCCCGACTCTGCAGCATGCCACGGGAAAGTGTAAGCCAATGCGTCCGCTCTGCCGACAAGTTACGCCAAGGTGACTTTGCTCTGGGAGTTAAAGCGCCTGTGACGATAGCAGGAACATTTGCTAGAGAATACTGACAATTTTCTACCTGATGCGGAAAGCAGGGGGTAAGTTATACCCAATTCCAAGCCTGCACCTGGGTGCTCATAAGACTACAGGGGGGAAGAAATAATCTTAATTGTGTCTGACCGAAGGAGGATTCTTGGCTTCATTTTTGTGGCTTTTATTTCATGCACACGCAGGGATTATTGTTTTATACGAAATCAGATGAGGGCAGGGGGGAGAAAGGCAGCCCTGCAGTCCCAGCTGTAACCTGGGAAACGCAAGCCTGACTTCCACCACGTTATCTTTTAAGTCAAAGTCTTTACAGGAACTGACAGTACTGCAGCTTCTGCAGCCCAGCAGCAGGCAACACAATCTGGAGCACCAATGTACAAAGCAGTTTGCACCTCACTCGGGCTAAAATAATGGAAGCATTTATGCCACTACAGGCTGGAAAATGGATATACTGGGTGCATGGGGGGGGGGGATCATGCTTCCAGGGCAGTGACTCAGCACACTGGGCAGGCCAAAGGGCTATCTGTGCATTACCCTTATCACAGGGAGGAAATGGCCTAGCCTTGCAGATGAGGTAACCATCACTACGCAAGAAAAGCACTGATGGGGCTGACGGCCGCAGCTCGTTGCATGCGTGCTCTGCACAGCTCTACTGCACACTTTTGTTGGCCGCCTTGCTTTGACAAGTTACACATGATTGCCTGAGCTACCCAGATGCATCTGGGAACTGGGGTTTTGGATTTCCCCAGAACAGAATCATAGCAACAGGTAGCCAATTCCAGCCTCGAGTCTGTGGACAGAGAGGAATGGAGTGGAAAATGGACCGAGCAGGCCCATATTTTGCAGAACTACATTGTAAAGGTTTACTCTCCCTCTGCCTGAGCAGCTTCTTCAGATCAATTTCAAGTGATTCAGAAGTGATTAAATAGCTCTTTCTATTTTGCTGACCCATACAGATTTTTGCCTATGAAAATGATAGCTTGGGAATGAAACAAAAGGTTGATGGATTTTCAAAAGGTGAGCTAGGCAACCACTTATTTTTACTTAAGTTTCATAAATTAGATTTCCCCAGCACGGTTAAGATCCATTCCCAAATTTCCTACTTTAACAGAACATTTACCAAGCGGTGGGCTGAAAATTCCCTGGTATAGAATTAAGACCAGAGAAATGCTGCAGTGAGCAGTTGCAGGAATACGATACAGTGACATCCAATAGCTAGCATACAGATAATGGCATTTGTATATACATCATCTTAATTCCTCCATGCACTCACCCCATCTACCCATGGCCATTTGTAGCTATAGACTTCACAGCACTAGATTTATAAGAGCGCTGTTTATAAACCACTTCACACACACTGCATATTTGTAATCAGCTATGCAGGACATGTATTTTGCCATTGTGGGGGCGGGGGAGACTATAAAATGAAGCTAAACATTTCTGCAACTGACCTGCATATTTTGTGGCCTGTTAAAAAGGCTGGTCCCAAATTAGTTGGGAAGTGGAGTAGGAAGTCATTTACAAGTGTTCTATTGTAATAATTGCCCATCCTCCAAAGCCAAGCCCTGCTCTGCCTAATAACCTTGCTTCGGGAAAAAAAAGACACAAATGACCATAGCGGGTGAAATCCTGTCTCCACTAAAGTCCATGGTAACATTCCACATGACTCCAGGAAAACCAGAATTTCACCCAAAGTCTGTCAAGAGAAACAGAACATGCTTGTAAAGTGTAAACAGCTATGTTGGTGATGCAAGATCCTGAATGCAGTCAGCTGCACTCTGCATATCAATCTATATAAAAAACCTCACCATTGCAAGTTTACTGAAAAGTTACCTTGCAAAGGTCCTTCATATACAATGCTATTAATTATACTGAAAAGAATGAATCTCTCAAGCATTAGTACTCATTGGAGTCAGCTGGGTTGACTTTATTTCATATGGAGTACTACCTCCTTATTGAAAAATAATAATAATACGAAAGCCAAGCTGAAATGTCAGCGATCATCTCACACCTAATCCATGGCTTCGCAGAACAGAATATTTAAAAAAAAAAATCCTGCAAAAAACTTACTTGTCTACGCTTTTCATGCAGGCTTGGCAGGAAGAGTAAAGTCTAATGAAAAATGACTGAATTCATCATCATTTTCTCCAGAAGTTTTTATCCTGAATTGCTGTTGTTTAAACATGGGGCCAAATCCACCCAAAGCAACCAAAATGAGGCTCATTATCTTGCAGGGCTTTATAAAGCCTGCCCCTAAGCAACCAGAGGAGTAGGCAACAGGAGCCGCTAACAGGGGAGTTGTGTGAGAGAATCCTCCAGGTGAAGGAGGGGCAATTACATGACCCTTGTGGTAAGTTTGTTGTCTGTAGTGTGTGTGTTTATGTTGCAGTGTGCTTGCTGCCTGCCTGAAAGGCGCAGTGTGGTCTGTTTGTTTGGAGGCCTGTCTGCTGACCATGTGCTGAGCCTAGCAGCCTGCTCAGCAAGGCGGACACAGTGACCTCTTAATGATGGGGTGTGGCTACTCAGGCAGGGCAGGGCTTTATAAAGCCTGCTCCTAAGTGACCAGAGGAGGTAGCGAACAGGAGCAGCTAAGAAGTGAGTTTTGCGAGGGAGTCCTCCATATAGACTGGGTATGTGTCACTTCAGGACGAGAAGATGAGATAAAGTTTCTTGACACCTTAAATGACTGCAGCTAGTCCTGGAACCCACAAGAGGAGAGGCAGTTCTTAATTTAGTCCTAAGCAGAGCAAGGGATCTGGTCCAAGACGTGAATGTATCTGGACTTCTGGGCAATAGTGACCATAATGTAATTAAATTCAACATTCCTGTGGCTGGGAAAATACTACAGCAGCCCAAGATGGTAGTATTCAATTTCAGAAAGGGGGATTACACAAAAATGAGGAAGTTAGTTAAACAAAAATAAAAAGTTACAGTACCAAAAGTGAAATCACTACCAGCTGCATGGAAACATTTTAAAGACACCATAATAGAGGCTCAACTTAAATGTATACCCCAATTTAGGAAACTTAGTAAGAGAACAAAAACAGTGCCATCGTGCTTAAACAATAAAGTAAAAGAGGCGGTGTGACACAAAAGGGCATCCTTTAAAAAATGGAAATCAAACCCTAATGAGGAAAATAGAAAGGAACATAAACTCTGCCATGGGAAGTATAAAAGTATAATTAGGAAGGACAAAAAAGAATTAGAAGAACAGTTAGCCAAAGAGCCAAAAAGTAATAGCAATTTTTTTTTAAGCACATCAGAAGCAGGAAGCCTGCTAAACAACCAGTGGGGCCACTGGATGACCGAAATGCTAAAGGACCAGTCAAGGATGAAAAGGCCATTGCAGAGAAACTAAATGATTTCTTGGCATCAGTCTTCACAGCTGAGGATGTGATGGAGATTCCCAAACCTGAGCAATTCTTTTCAGGTAACAAATCTGATGAACTGTCTCAAACGGAGGTGTCATTAGAAGAGGTTTTGGAACAAACTGATAAACTAAACAGTAATAAGTCACCAGGACCAGATGGCATTCACCCAAGCGTTCCGAAGGAACTCCAATGTGAAACTGCAGAACAACTAACTGTAGTTTGTAACCTGTCACTTAAATCAGCTTCTGTTCCAGATGACTGGAGGATAGCTAATGGGATGACAATCTTTAAAAAGGTCTCCAAGAGTTGATCTTGGCAACTACAGTCCAATGTGTCTGACTTCAGTACTGGGCACGCTGGTTGAAACTCTAGTAAAGAGCAGAATTGTCAGACACGTTGATGAACATAATATGTTGGGGAAGAGTCAACATGGGTTTTGTAAAGGGAAGTCATGCCTCACCAATCTATTAGAATTTTTGAAAGGGTCAACAAGCATGTGGACAAGGGGGATCCTGTGGAGACATTGTACTTAGATTTTCAGAAAGCCTTTGACAAGGTTCCTCACCAAAGGCTCTTCAGCAAAGTTAACTGTCATGGGACAAGAGGGAGGTCCTTTATTGGATTGGTAATGGGTTAAAAGATCGGAAACAAAGAGTAGGAATAAACGGACAGTTTTTAGAATGGAGAGAGGTAAATAGTGGTGTCCCTCAGGGGTCTGTACTGGGACCAGTCCTATTCAACATATTGATAAATGATCTAGAAAAAGGAACTAACAGTGAGGTGGCAAAATTTGCAGATGATACAAAACTATTCAAAATAGTTAAGTCCCAAGCAGACTGTGAAGAGCTACAGGAGGATCTTAATACATTGGGTGACTGGGCAACAAAATGGCAGATGAAATTGAATGTTGATAAATGCAAAGTAATGCACATTGGAAAATATAATCCCAACTATACATATAAAATGATGGGGTATGACTTAGCTGTTACCACTCAAGAAAGAGATCTTGGAGTCATTGTGACTAGTTCTCTGAAAACATCCAAGCAATGTGAAGCAGCAGTCAAAAAAGCTAACAAAATCTTGGTAATTATTAAGAAAGGAACAGATAAGACAGAAAATGCCATATTACCTCTCCATAAATCCATGGTACATCCACATCTGGAATACTGTGTGCAATGTTATTTACTCCTCCTCACAACACAAGAGCTAGGGGGTCACCAAATGAAATTAATAGGCAGCAGGTTTAAAATAAACAATAGGAAATATTTTTTCACATAATGCACAGTTAACCTGTGGAAACTCCTTGCCAGATGATATTGTGAAGACCAAGACTATAGCAGAGTTCAAGAAAGAACTAGATAAATACATGGGGGATAGGTACATCAACGGCTGTTAGCTACGTAGTAAAAGTTTGTAGGGCTTCTCAGAGAGCTTCTCTTTCACTTTATCAGTAGGCAGCTTTGATCCTAGCAGGAAGCTTAGGGAACAACGGTAGTACAATAAATAATACAGGTTGAACTACTCTCGTCCAGCACCCTGAGGATATGGCCAGTGCTGAACAAGAGAATCTGCTGAACCACCAGAGGTCAATATTGTCTAGCACATTTCATAAGAACGGCCAGACTGGGTCAGACCAAAGGTTCATCTAGCCCAGTAGCCCGTCTGCCAGAAGTGGCCAGTGCCAGGTGCCCCAGAGGGTGTAGACCAAAGACAATGATCAAGCGATTTGTCTCCTGCCATCCATCTCCAGCCTCTGACAATCAGAGGCCAGGGAAACCATTCCTACCTGTGGCTAATAGCCTTTTATGGACCTAACCTCCATGAATTTATCTAGCTCCTTCTTAAATTCTGTTATCATCCTAGCCTTCACAGTCTCTTCTGGCAAGGAGTTCCACAGGTTAACTATGCACTGAGTAAAGAAGAACTTTCTTTTATTAGTTTTAAACCTGCTACCCATTTCCAACACTTCCACTGCTTATTGGGCTGTTAGAAGACATTGAGGGGTAAATTACAGATAAATAACAGCACAGAACACAGAGCCAGGAAAGGTGGCTACCCACATGATAAGCGGACTGCCCATCAAGAAAGTTCCAGATCAGAGGTTCAACCAGTAGTACCTGTAGGTGAGAGATATGCTTGTGGCATAGCAGTGCATGGAAGGGTTGTTCAGACAATAACTACAATGAGCACAATTCACAATATGATCTTTACGGATTAGCATTACCTTTGATAAAGTGAAGCTCTGCTGGCTGTCAGAGAGGACGGACAAAGCTGTGCTTTAATTGTTACTGTGCTCGTAACTCGTGCCACAGGCTCCTGGCATTGGGACAGGTGTCTCTCTCATACTTATATAAATCCAAACAATACAACAGATCCCACATTATAGCATTTTACAATTTGCACAGAAACTTCAGGCACCTTGGGCTGACTCAGTAACCCAGTAGTTCCAACGCCCATGGCAAGTAGGTATAAAGAGCTGCCCAAGAGGAATGTCAGTGCTTCTCACTCTTGTGAGCTCCTTTGAAAGATTCAGGAGACAAGACCCTGTCCAAAAGCCTCAGCCTACAGGCCATGGTTTTAAAAAAAAAGCTTTACACAGAACTCGGCGTCACTTATAACGACACAATTGCAACGACACCATAATATGTTTTTGGGGACTTACTCAAAGCTTATGAAAGTCAAGGAAAAGTTTCCTGCTGACTTTAATGGGGTTGTAACCAAGCCCTCTAAGCCTACTTTGGTTTGGTTTGGTTGTTCTCGGGGGCAGAGTTTTGTAAAATAAGAGTTTAGCTGGATGTGAGCACAAGATCCAACAGAACAGTCTCAGAGACAATTTTGAGGTGCCAAAGTGGAGTGTGAAAGATGAAAGATTTCACAGTTTACCTTTGGAGCCCAGGCTACGCATCACTTCTTTCAGTGATATGCCGGTTAGCTCCCTACTTATCCATTTACCAAACATAACAATAGGGCTGAAGAGTCAGTCGCAAAGAAACAAACAGGTCATTAAATAAGATGCTAAACAAAACTGGCCCCAGTACTGACCCTGGGGGGGTGCCCTAGATAGAGGCTGCCAACCAAAGATCAAGCCGTTGAGTTGGGTGGCCACAGAGGGAAGGGAATGAGAAACCACCAGCCGATTCACGCAGTTGCATCCCGGGAGAAAATGACCTTTACTGAGAGCGCTCCTGGAGATGGACCAATACAACCCCATTCAGCCCTTAACTAGAACTGACACGGCTCCAGCCGGGCACAAGCATAGCATGCTGCCCAAAGCAGAACACAGAGCTGTAGTCACTTGCAACGGACAGTACAGACTTCTGCAGCAGGATTTCAACACTCCTAGTCTCCTGCAGATAAGGGACCATAATCCATCTCATGGGTTCAAGGGAGAGGAAAAACAGCGCTCTTGTTTGATGGGAAAAAAAATAAAAATCCGGTGGGTTTTCTGGGCTGTAGCAGTTCCTCTAATATCCAGTCGACCAGAATTCCTGGCTTTCTCCCAAACAGTTCTTTTAAAAGGTTACCAGCTTAACTGGAGGAAATCGAGTCTGCAGCCATTAACAATTCTCCAGGGTGGGACTTGTCCTTATACAGGATAAATTCAGAGTTAGCAACCAGCTTATGCAGCAGTAATCTTCCACATGCACCATCTTTTCTCTGCCTCCACAGAGTTACGCACTCTCAGGAAGGTCCTCAATTCCCACGTGCCTCTCCCCATCCCCCCCGCCAAAATATCACATAGCCTTTTATCTCCTGCTTAACAGTTTGGTATCGTAAGATGAAAACCCCACAATTCAACAGGACCAAATCTGCTCTGATCTGGGTAGAAGGAAACACACACCCGCCTGTTCTCAGGTACAGTTGCTAACTTGGCATGTGCCACTCCTCTCCCAGGAATGCGCTGGGATTCAGCTGCTGCCCTTTCACAGGCAGGCCCTTGCCCTCACCTTTTGTACTGCAGAACCTGAATGGCCATTGTCAGCATATCCACAGCTGGAACAGACGCTGCACCACATCCATACTCTCCCCACGTTCAACGGTAGCCTTTTTTGGAGGCACGCAGCATACCAGACTCTGCCTGGTGTCCTTATCTCAGGAATACACTCGCCATGGCCCGGTCAGTGAGTACAAAAGCATTCATGCCTCATATGAGCACACACTTCAGGTCTGTGTGAAGCAAGGTCAGGCATTTATTATTCATCACCGTTGCAGGCGTCTTTAGGGCATTCACCACCATGGCACAAGGCGGCTTTTTACATGGCTTGAGGCTGAACCTGTACATTCTCCCCACTCAAATGGAGCAGGTATGCTGCTCACCACATCTCTCTCAGGTCCTTAAACACATGTGGAAGTCTTTCCCTACTGCAGAGTAAGCTGCTGCTGATGCAAGCTGCTGGATTTTTACACATCAGCCGTGGGGCACAAAATCTCAGCAAGTGGTTCAGAAAATGGGGAAGCCAAGGAGCCACTAAGGCATCATGTTATAAGGGCCTGGGCCATCTCATGGAGCAAGGGAGACAACCCTCCAACCCAGTAATGTTGCAAGAACCCCTGGAAAATCCCAGTGCATACCTCTAGGGTGTCTGCAAAGAGAGGGGGCCCCTTGCATCAGCTTTCTCCTCGTGCAGCACAACAGTTTGTTCAAAGCAGTGTTCTTACCAAGTGTGTGCTGCACAAGCCTCTTCTGAGGGTAGCATGACTGGAGTAGGTTGTTACGTACGTTACCGCTGACAGCTTCAGCATTCCCACCTGTGGAAAACTCCGCTGGGCCCTCCGGTGGGGAGTGATACTGTGTAGAACAGCCAAGCCCAGATACATCTACCATCCTCCATCCCAAAATGGTAGCAACTGGTGATGGGGCTTCCTGGGAGGGCACTACACATGTCCATGCCCTTCTCCTTCCCCTGCTCCTCCTGCTTCCCTAGGGCCACACCTCGCAGGCCTGGGGTGGGACCGCCCCAGCAGTTACCAGAAGCAGCATGGAATGGATTCTGAGTGGGGAGAGGTGTCTGCAGGGGGGAGGGAAGAATATGTGACTCCTCTCTCCCCCCATGGACCACCAACACATCGCCCCAGTCGCAGGCCAGTTAGTTAAGGGAGACATTATTGCCATGCACACCTAAGCCTTCTCAGCTTTCACCTTGCTGTCCCTTAAAGAAGAAACCTACCAAAGAGATGGATTCTCTGCCCTCTGCCCACCCCAAGCACACGCTACTGACGTAGAAGGGTCTCCTGAACGTAAGTGGGTGATGTCACTGAACCACCTTTCCCCACTCCCCCACTGAAAGGGCAGCTCTGAGAACAGTGGTCTGTACACAGGTCATAGCACTTGCCTTGAAAAGCAGAGAAGGCCAGCAGTCTCTTAACATGCAAAAGGTGTGCAGTCTTAGAAACCCCGTCAATGGGGAGGTTCTTTCAGCTGAGGCACTGTCCTGTCCTGGCCCAATGGTGAGCGTCAGAAACTCTCCCACAGGGGATGCTGACCCTGACAGATAGGCTGCTGAGTGGCACTCGCTACAGTCACTGACTTTGAAATCTTTCCTGCTTTCATGTATAACAAGCCCTAACTAACTAAGCGCAATAAAAGAAATCCCATTTTATAGCATTTTACACCTTTGGGCGGATGAGGCCCAATTCTCAGTTACCCAGCAGAGTACAGAGTCAAAACCAGACCTTTCCTAGCACAGAAGACACGGCAGGAGCTGATGGCAGTAGTAACCTCATCGTGAAGCAAAGAGATTCATGAGAACCTAGGCCAACTTTTCACAAAGGTAGTTAATTTGCCTTTACAGCAAAGCAGGCCTCAGCTCTTTACAAGGATGTGTTCCACAAGAAGAGAGGTGTTTTCCACCCAGCTTTGATGGCCAAGGGATTTGGTAGAGATGTCACCCTCTTGGTGAAGCATGTTTCTAAGCCACATTGTTGGGTAAATTGGGGGGGATGGGACAGCTCTAGTGCGGGGAGAAGGGGCAGAAGAATCACAGTATCAGCGCTACACAGCAGCTCTTCCAGCTGTGCTCTGATCTTGGTCATCTAGCCTCTGATCTCTCTCTCCCACCTAGCGGATGCTCCAGTAAACTCTCGTACCCGGCATTCTATCATCCCGGACTCTCACATAACCGACGCTTTAACCATAAGTAAATTTTAGTTACATTTTTCATAATTACACTATAATGAAAGTAAATGCGAATAATACAGCAAATACAGTAACAGTTTACAGTGTACGATACAACTGCTGCTGGTAAATAAGTGCTCTGCATACATTTTTGTTTGTTTCTTAATATTTAAATTAGTTTTTGTTTAGTGTTGTGCATTGCTAGGTATACCTCTATCTTATCCAGAGTATCTGAATATTCAGCAACCTTCCGGTCCTGGGGCTGCTGGGTATGAAAGAGTTTAGTGTATTTAGCTGCAGTCAGAGAAAAGGACATCACCATGCTGAAAGAGAAAGGAGAGCTTGAAAAGGGTCACCGCAGTATGCCTGCAGCTTGCTTTGTCCACATGGAGTTTTGCTCTGTCGGCAGGAGGTGGTTTTAACTTTCCAGAGAGCGATTTTCTTTTTTAATATGTGGTAGACATCCCTGAAAAAAAAAATCCATTAGTCTTTCAGGTGCTACAGGACTCCCCTTTGTCTACTACAGGGCAAAGGTTCCAATGCACAAGATACTGACTGGCTCAGACTAAAACTCAATGGCCTTCATCCAACAGGTACTCAAGGTGCAACTTTCAAACATAACCACTTGGCTCAACGTGCTCACGAACAGTCATGCCCTGGGCACAAACAAGAAGGGAGGTCTGTCCACCTTTATACTTACTGAAAATTATTGCCCCAATTTCCAAACTTGGCTGCACAAACATAGACATCTAAACCATGTGTTGAAACTGCCTAAATGTGCACACACAAAGCCTTGGCTACATGGCTAGTCTCGCTGGTTTAGCTAACAGTGTGATTTCAAACCAATTTCATGAACAAAAACAAACTCTCTGGAGATGCTTGCTTTGGTTTCAGGATAGCTTATTTGAGTTATGATTCAATCGCGCAGGAAGAGGTTTAAGCTAAACCAAAACCACCCGCTGTTTACCCAAAATAAAAAAAGCGTCCGCATGGGGCGTGACAGCAGTTTAGCTAAACTGTTCTAAAAACCATTTCAGTGCAACTTTCTCATGAAGAGAAGGCCAGGCGCTAACAGCCAGCTCTCCAAACGGAGCGTCTCATTACAGGCAAAAGCTTCGAGCTGAAGTCGACCTCCAAATTACCTGCTTTTCGCTAACAGACCACAGGAAGCAGAAATAAAAATGAAGGAAGGACAGCTGATGGGCATGGCCACTGGGACTGAAAATAGCAAGGACAGCCCAGGGAGGCTGTTACTAAACCTGGTGTGTCTTTCCCTTGATTTTGTTTGTAGGGTGTCAACTGTGTTTGGTGGGTGAGGAGAGCTGAATGCTTTGCACCAGAGCTGACAAAGCTTTGAAAATTAGGCAAACACAATGAAATGAAGGAATGTGGCTGCTGAATGGGAAAATGGAAGGTCTAAGTGCCCTTTCATGAAGAGCTGCTGAAAGGACTACAAAAGGGTAAATGGTATCCCTTCATGATGCCTCCTCGGCACCAGGACTGGATCAGGCACAAGAAGTGCCAGCATTTCCTTCCGCTGGTTCCAAACCATATACACCCAGAAGCCTCCCCACCAGAGAACAATGCACAAACACACACACCATGTGACTGAAGAGCTTCCATATGCACAGAGTGCCTTCCAGATCTGGAGTGAGGCAGCCTTGTTCGGCTTCCCTTGTTCACCTTCTGCAGGACAGTGTGTTGTGACCCTCTCCAACTAAGAGCCCAAAAAGACAGCTGGGAAGGCACCAGAGTAAAACAATTCTAAGCTGCCCAAAGGCAGGAATAAGGGCTCTTGGAAAGGACCACCACCAGGGACACAACGTGCTTCTTTCCCCCTCCACCCTGCCCCCCCCTTTTTTTTTTACGTGATTTCCTTAAGCATCACACAAGACTCACGTGAGGAATGAACTGCCTGCTCGACTCTGCTATGGAGACTGTGTCTGGCAGGGACTCGAGCGCTTCTTAGGATAGAAACACAGGACTTGCCGGACTGGATCATGCCCAAGATCCATTTAGTCCTGTGTCCCATCTCTGACAATAGCCGGTACCAGCTGCTTTAGAGGAAGGTGCAAAGATCTTGGTGAACAAGTATGGGATAACCATGCTGTCAGTTAGGGCTAGGTTCTCTGACCAGGGTCCCTCTAATTTTTAACATCCATGGGCAGAATAAATTTTGTTACATGCACCAATGAAGGTGACGATGTGCACCACCAGCAGAAAAATGCTGCCAGCTGTGGGCACCCTGCTAATCAGCTGGGCAACACCTGAATCTTCCCTGGGTGGCCACCCTACAGCTCAGTTCACTGGGAATGCTACCTGTGACCCCAATTATCTGCACACGGGAAGACAACACATTGGCAGACATGAAAAGGATAGTGAAAACCCTTTTTCCTTCCCTGTGCATGGCAGGCACTCTGTGGGAGAACACAGCTGCAGTGGAAGTAGTGGTGACCAGTGAGAGATGACTGGGCCTAGTGAGAGATCTACCCTCTGTGCACCTCCAGCTAAACACATTCTGATTCCCTGAGCTACTCAGCAGGATCTCAAGCACTAGGGTGCAGCACAGATCTGATGGAGCCTGGCACACTGCTAACAGCTTGTTCACTGATGGCACAATGCTGTGCGATATGGACCCAAGCCAAACACGGAAGTGATTACAAAACGCTGGCTTGCATGTCTTTTAATGAGACTCAGTTTTCTACCACTGTAACAGGCCACACTATGGCTAGACTGCATGTGAAAACTCCAGGAGAACTCTTAGAAACAGACTGTCCTGTAATCTTGCTTATGCCGCAAACCTGAGTAATTGTCAAGGTCCAGCAGACATGATCAAATCAACCCAGCCTTTTAAAATTTCAACCTAATAATGAAAATACAAGTCTTTTGAAAACTTTGAACAATGTGACAGCAAGTAACTCAAGCTCCAGGAAACTTGGCCAACATCTGGCTCTGAAGCGGATGTGTTAGATAATCTGTAACTTTGCAGTGAATTAACTTTGTAGGACTCTACAAAGCACCTATTTCTCCAGGGTTCACACTCAAACAAGCCCAGTTTCTTCACGCTATGAGCAAGGAAAATGGCATCACAAATCAGCATATTAAACATTTACAGCCCATTCCTGAAACAACATACCGAGTCATTCACAGGATAGCATAGACTTCAACATCTGATTTTTGAAGTGGATTGTGGGTAAAACCTTGTAATGAGGGAGAGGGTAAGAGATTTTTTTCCCAGGAATTTACTTTGGAAATACCTGACTCTGCAATTTAGAGTATTGCCATTGCAAAATGATTGGGCCCCATCCTTAGAAGGTATAAAATAGCATAGCTCCATTAAGAGGTCAAACACTCAGCTCGTGTAAAGGTTCCTAACTCAAGGAAGCTGTACGAATATATTTCAGTAGAATGGACTCGAGATCTTCAGCAGGAGTATTCTATGAGCTTCAGGACTCTGTTCTCTGTTAGGAATGTGTCTGAACAGCATCCACAGCAGCAGGGAACCCACAGCAGTCTTTCCTTCCATTTGATGAGGCCCTTTTAACTGGGAGTTTCTGGAAATCAATGAGAATTTCTTCTAGTACATCGCCAATTCTGCATCATGTACTTATGCTACTGTATTTGATAAGGCTTCTTGACATAGTACAGGTTGAACCTCTTGTCTGCCACCCTCACGACGTGGCTGGTGCTGGAGGAGGGAGTTTGCCAGACCATCGGAGGTCAATATTGTCTAGAAGCATTACCAACACTTCCACTGCTTACTGGGCTCTTGAGACATGTAGGGGTAAAGCACAGCACAGAACACAGAGCCAGGACTGGTGGCTGTAAACAGACTTCATGGGACTGTGGGAAACTTGGTCACACCCTGATAAATGGTCATCCGGCTAACTAAAATTGTGCCACATTATGGATGTTGCTGGATGAGGGAATGCTGGGTTAGAGAGGTTCAACCTGTATGATCCTTTGCTCCTTAAATAAAATAACCTCCTTAGATCAGACATCAAAAACCTCCTGACTTGTCTTCTATAAAATAACACATGTTGTGCTCTCTTAAACCAATCAGATAGTCACACATTCTCTCATTTAAAAGAAGCTGATATCTCCAACCCTGATCCTCAGCTGATGTACATCAGTACAGTCCCACCAACTTCAGTAGTGCTGCATCCGTTTACACCACCACCACCACCTCAAAGTGTTTTCTACCTGCAACTGTTGAACTTTAAAACAGAGCAGTAGGATTGCTAAGGACCAAGGAACAGAACATATGAATTTGTGATGATAGCTCTAGGTTTACAGAGACCCAATGGGAACCATAACTTCTGTTTCAAAAGAGTGTCATCAGAAATGTAATTAACACCTGGGCTCAGATTTGCACTTGCTGTCTTGGAAGCAGGTGATGGTCTGTGTACACTTACCTCCTCCAAACCCATTTTCAATCCCTGCTAACTTTACAGCATGTTTATTTTTCAGGATGAAATTCTCTGGCTGGCTCTCTTCCCAAAGGTCACTTTTTAGAAGTGTTTCAGCAAATACTGGCTGGCACTAGAAAGTGTATGGAAAGGAGGAGGACTTACTTCTTCCATGATCTCAAATGTACTTGAGACTTTTTTTTCCCCCAAGATAGGCTTGTGTGGCAAAGGATAGAAGGGAAGAGATGAAATCTGACAGGGACGTATCCCTCATTGAGAAGTGTCTTGAGTTCACCAGTGAAAAATGTTTTTTATTCAACCCAGTTATGGCAGGAAAATAATCCACATTTTGTGCATGCCTTGTATGATTTCTCAGCAATACTCTGAAAGCAGGTAGATTTCAGGCAATTACAGGCATGACTAACAGGCATACACTTGACTTTGCCTTGGAATTACTGAGTCAATCAGGAGCGGTTCTGATTAAAGGAATTTCTTTCTCCAGCAACATACAAAGGACAGAGAGCTATACAGAACCCCCAAGCTGATCCCAGGAATCTGTAAGTTTGAGAAAATTAGACCCTGTGGCTTCTTGCCCAGCCACCTCTTTGGCGACACTGTGACCAAAGTCTCATGAACTTTGGATGCCAACATGTAGGTTAGCAGGACTCAGTACTGTCTCCTATGGAAGTGAACAGTAATTTTGCCTGAATAAGGACGCAGAACAAGGTCCTTTATAAGTTGCCACACAGGGAGTAAACAAGCAACAGCCTCTACACCAGTCTTACAAATGGCCAGTGCCCTGGGCAGTATTCCCTGTGAGATGAACGCTTGGGCGACCATCAGGGAGAGAATCAAATGCTGCATGGCTGATTAGCAGAGCCTCCTGCAGCCTGCAATATGTGTTTCTACTGGTGGTGCACATCAAAGTTATTTCACACATGGATGGAAAACCTTAGTGGGAACATTGGCTATTAGCCATTTTCCACAGAGGAAAATATTATCATACAATGGAAGTGATGTCAGTGAAGAACAGGTCGACAACCCTTCACATTCAAATGCTTTCCATGCACTGGAAATCACTCTGCAAGGGTTTGAAGGACAAGGAGACAGTGGCTCGACATTCCACACTGGAAATGATGCGCCACACAGTCTGTGTTTCTGAGCTGCTCTATTTTATGAGCTTTTTGACTTTATCAACTGCTCCATCTCCAATGATTTTGTGAAATATGGCTTCTACCGTAAGCATGTAATATCCAGTGCTCAACGGAGACTGTGTTTTCAAAAGGACTGACCTACCCTCCCTTTCCGCACCAACGAATTTTACTCCACTTTTTTTCAATTTGCAATGGAATTAGGGGTGCAAGTCTAGCACACCTATCTAAGTCTGTGCACAGCTCCCACAGAATAAGATTATGCAACCTGTATTCACATTGGTCAGCACTGAAACAAGCTATGCTGTAGCTCACCAAGATTGTCCACGGTTAGGCATACATGTACTGTAATCTGCAGGTGCAAAATGAGTCTTTGGAAAATGTGCCACCATCCGGAAAATGTACCACCATCCCCAAAATCCCCATTCCAATCCCATTTATCTGACTATTACAGTTGCTGTACAAACAATACAATTCTGCCTGGCTCGTGGGGGAGGAAAGAAACAAAACAAAAACAAACATACACAAACAAACAAAAACATAAAAGGTCTACCAAGAGAAAGGTGTTTTGTGATGGAATCAGAACGGCTACAGCTGACTGATTATGCGTACCATTCAGGACAGGCTGGATCCAACCAGCCAAGGAACTCCCCCTATTATTTACACAGGGACAGATAAAGGAAAGTGACCTCAACCAACTCTCTTCCTATAGCAAATTTAGGCCCTATTCATTCCCTGTTTTTTAAGACACGGTCCTCTTTAGCTGGAATTACAAAATAAATTCCAGCATGCAGAACATTTCAAGGAGGAATAATTTTTACCACTGGCTCTGGCTTTATTTGTTCCTCACTTTGAAATTGATTAGACGTGCTGCTGAAAGAAAAATTGGCTGGTGTCTCTAAGAATATAAAAGCATTTTAGAAAAACGCCAAGAATCTCATTTTAAATTCATTAAGGATTTTGTCCACATGCTTTTGGTTATTAACTGTTTCAACACCACCTATTGCATATAATACGGAACTAATCTTGGAACGCAGCTTCACTAGGAAGAAGTAAAACTTTGTAGACCAAGTCAAAGATTTAAAAGCTAGCTTTGTGTATTTAACACAGCTCATTTATCCTGTGTACAATGGCTCAGCAAAATGCCAGCTGCATAAAACAGATCTGCTAAAACAGGGACTGAAAAAGAAGCAGCACATTTTATATTGCTTTTTGGTAAAAGATGCCAAAGTCAAGGGTGAGATTTTTCAAAAGCACTCAGCATTCTCTCCTTCTGCTGGTGACATCCATGGGAGCTAAGTTAGTACATGCTGAATTCTTTCAAAAGTCCAACCTTAGCTCTACCACTTTGATGAAAGCATTAGATAAACCATCTAATTGAAAACAATCTTAGTTACATGGAACTTAGCAAATGAAGCAGCATTTCGCCAGTAACACCAGAACAGAGAGAGGCCCTTGCTTTGAAATTTATGCATCTTGGCGGTGTCTACACTAGCCAAAAACTTCGAAATGGCCATGCAAATGGCCATTTCAAAGTTTACTAACGAAGCGCTGAAATACATATTCAGCACCTCATTAGCATGTGGGCAGCCGCGGTACTTCAAAATTGATATGGCTCGCCCAGACGGGGCTCCTTTTCGAAAGGACCCCGCCTACTTCGAAGTCCCCTTATTCCCATCTGCTCATAGGAATAAGGGGACTTCGAAGTAGCTGGGGTCCTTTCGAAAAGGCGCCCCATCTGGACGAGCCGCACGGCGGCGAGCCACATCAATTTTGAAGTGCTGCGGCCGCCCGCATGCTAATGAGGCGCTGAATATGTATTTCAGCGCTTCATTAGTAAACTTCGAAATGGCCATTTGCATGGCCATTTCGAAGTTTTTGGCTAGTGTAGATGTAGCCCTATAGAAAAGTGACCTTATGGGCAAAAACAGCACCCTTTCAAGTAGGAGGGCAAGACTAGAAAAGCAGCAGAAATGCTGCAACTTCACGAAGGCACGGGGAACAGCGTTCCCTTTAATTCTTGCCATCCACAGGCAGAATAAAGTTTGTTATGAACACCAAGGCATGTGCAGAGGTGCACCACCAACAGATCTACAGGCTGCCCACTGAGGGTGGCCATGGGTACTCTGCTCATCAGCTGGACGGCACCTGACTCTCTTCTGGGCAGCCACCCAAGCACTCAGCTTACGGGGAACCCTGGCAGGAGGACAACAGGCACAAGAAAGACACAGAATATGTACCCCACTCACGTAGCAGAAAACAGGCTCCCAGCAATGAGGGGAGGGCGTGATTCTGTTCACCTAGCCCGTACATCCATCCACGGGGCCAATCTTGCATCCCTGGGCCAAGTGCAGCACACCCAGGTCTGGCCCCATGCAGACTGAGCTGGAGGGAGCTCTCCAGGTTTTAGGCAGCTTAGCTTTACAGGCGCCCAGTTACCACCACCTTTTCTTGTTTGCAAATGTCCCCTGCCCCCAAGCCCACAGCGGAGACTAACGAGTTAGATGTCTTCACGTCACCCTCTTAGTCCTCCAAGGCATCTGGGATACACAGAAAGCTACTGAAACAACCATTTTGCCTTTGAATGGTTTCACGTACAATGAGAGCCCCAGTAGTGAAGCTTTTTTGGCCCTGGCCTCTCCCTCTGTGTGGTCATGAGCAAGCAGAGTGGTACCATCTTGTCACTCCTCAGGATCTCTTTTAGGGTGGTTATGGGGTCCTGGCAAATGAACAAACCTATAGCCAGAGCTCCTCGCCAGACACAGGGAGGGGGGTCTCCAACAGGGTCTTTTGGGGAGTGGGGTAAAATTGGGTGGAAGTGCTTTAACCTCCCTCCCCCCCCAAATGGATTATTCCCGCGGGGAGTGGAGGACCTATAAAAATAAGCCATCGTTCCACAGCACACACTTCCTTGTCTGGGGTCAGGAAGAGAGAACAAATAGCACCTGTGAGATTAGTTACATTCCTTAAAGCACTGCTGGAGGGTGCTGGAATACTACAGACAGGAGGACAGAGTAAGAGACAATATAGGATAGACAAAGACCGTCCCCAAATGAAATGTTCTCCTCCACAGCTTCCCATAGTTTAAATGACCTTTGGAATTGTCTGGGAAAGTTAGTACATCCGTATAAGACTATCCTGTTGTATTACAAATTAGGATTTTAAAAGGACAACGCTGTTTAACAATTCACAAAGCACCATGCAAGCTTTTTTATTTGTATGCTGACTACATATGTTGTACTTAAATGTCACTGCAGATAACTTGCTAATTACACTTGGAAATACCCAAGTAATTACCAGAGACTCTTCCCTTTGGTTCACATTTACATGACAAAATATCATGCCTGCAACTAGCAATTGGTTCAAACCAAATCTGGCCGAATGTAATTAAGTGGTCAGTCGTTAACATGCAACAACAAGTAGTCACCTGGAACAGGGACAACATAAAAGAGAATGCTATCAAAGGTTACAAGCTTACTACAGTCAGGACAACAGCACAAAAACAAGTCCCTCCTCGAGGTTTTATCAAATGTTCAGGCAGATAATTTCTTTTCTGCTCTCGAATGCAAAAAATCATATTGCCAGGGCTGATATCCATCAGCATATTCTGAACTGAATATCTCAACTGCTTTAAGTGAATTTAAATCGATAACTCCTCTACTGTGGTTAGTTTTATTGAATTGCACATTGAAATAATATCATTTCAATTATGTTATGACCACAGTATGAAACTTTACTCTAGGTTTTATTTGTTCAGCCGGGAGGTAAGATGTGCTAGTTTTTCATTTGATAAATCAGATCTATGACAGCTTTTAATGTTATTTTACTGAGTGATCTCTTAGGGTTTGCACTACCAGAAAGCGTGATGTACTCTTTCTTTGAGAGGTCAACAACTTGAAAGGATTTGGTCTTTGAAACCTTGTATTTTTTGCATTCAGACACAACCAGACAGGCAAGTCAAGCTGTGCTCTAAAAAGGGTCTTCCTGGAGAAATTAAACCAAACCCTAAAAAGATAAATTCTCTTTCCCTTCTACATCAGGCAATTTATACCACTTTTAACTTGGCGCATCTTGAAATTCATCAGTTCTCATTAGGCCAGCAGACTAAGACACTGCTCCTTTTAAACATCTCAGGGATGTATACATACGTAGAAGTGACTAAGATGGTAAACGTTCGTCTCAGAAGGTAAAAATGCCATGAGCAGTTCTATATTTATGCAACAGATAGGAGAATTTTCCTAAACAGTTTTGGGCAAACTGTATTCTAACATAGCCCTGAGGCAGTAATAACTTGCACACTGGGAATTTTTATGCATATTCTGCATTACTGGCTGTGCTAGTCATAAAAAATGCATGCCCCCTGCACACAGCACTGATCTATAAAGGGCTCCAGGAGTGCAGGCTTTTAAAATGCAGTTCAAACACCCCATTTCATGCCAGAAAGGTAACGTCTACTGACCTTTGCTTTTCCATCCCACAAGGCCAGTGGTGTGTTATAACAGTGGGGCAGTGCCAGAAAGGTCAGGATGTAGAGAGGAGTGAACTGAAAGCTGGGCTGAACAAGGAGGAACTGAAGTCTTTGGAACAGTCTTGTTGACAGGCCCAACCCAAGGCACACTGATGTCAAGGGGAAGGAAGAATCCCATTAACTTTGATGGGCTTTGGACCAGGCACTAAAATGAAAGTGGAAACACAAGTGGTTATTAAAAAACACCTTTGAATTCTGCATGGGCCAAGTCAGTAAATATCAATGGCCCCCATCCAAGAACAGAGGCATGTGATTCTCCATGCACAACAGGATGGTGCACACATTTGAAGTGAAGCATGTGCTCATGTGTTCTGACATGTGCTGTTCTGCAGGCCAGCGACCTGCAGCAGAGAGCTGTGAAGCTTTACTTACAACCTCCAAATCAGAGAGAAATTTGGGAACAGAAACTCCCCATCTTTGGAATGCTAGGGGCTTGATCTCACTTCCAGATCACGTCAGCAGCTCAGCAAAAGGGCTGGGGTGTATTGCTTATCTGAATCCACAGGCCAGCTTCCTTGCAAATAAGCAGCAACATCAAACTCACAAGAAAGCATTTGTAAACCAGGTCCAAACTGTCCTCTTCTAGTGGCTCAATCTAAAAAGACTTGCTGGGTTCATACCATGGAGTGTGCCCTCCAACAGGGATGAGCAGGAGGCAAAACTGACAAGGAATGAATTCCTCAAGGGGCCTAGTTCAGAACTAACACTAATCCTGAGCTCTTGAATAGTGTCTGCATCAGTAGGTCTCAAAATACTTTACTGAAGCGGTCAATAGCATTACTGGCATTTCACAAGAAGAGAAACTGAGGCACAGAGCAGGGCTGTGACTTGCCCCAGGTCACTCATCAAACCAGTGACAGACCTGAGACTAGAACTCAGGTCTACCTAATATAAAGATGCACACAGAGCATCAAAATCTTATTTCACCACCATTCCCCTTACTATTTTAAATTTAGATGCTTTGAAGTGGATCAAACTTATTAGACAAATGTTCACTGAAATCACCACTGGCTTCAATTGCATCAACCTCATTACATGGATAAAATGCTCTTTGATATACTTTCTCCCCTTCCACACCTGCACACACACTATCTCAATGACAAGCAGCTCTTACTTGCAGCTCTGTGCATTTGCCACCAATTTGGAAGTAAGCTGGTTTATCACTGCCATTGCAGGGGGCCTGCTATCCACTTGCATTCAGATTTCATGACGTTCTATTCTAGAATCCCTTTATATCCTGCAGAGGATCTCAGAATGGGAAGTGCTTAGTCCAATTCCAAACATCTCACTTTTCTCACTTGTTTTGAGTGGAACCAGCTGGCATCATAAGCAGAGACAATACGCAGTAAAGGGGAGATAACCTCTACCTTACAGAGCTGTTGTGAGCATAAATACCTTACAAATTGCCAAGTGCTTTAGTAGCTATTAATGAAAAATACTGTACAAGTATTATTCTTCTCCATTACCCGCAATTGGTGATCAAGTGTTATGCATTGAGCTTGCAGGTGGGCACACTTTATTACAATGGGTTTTTGAGTAGTGGGGTGCGGGAATACTGTACTCTATTGGAACCCAGATGCCAGTACACAATGAATTGTTTTGGACACATAAGTTAGATACCAGCCATACCAGGAATGTTCACTGCAAAAAATCTCAGCCGAGGTGTGTGCAGTGTGAGAGATGCTTTTGACAAAAAGGACTTCAGCTGACTACAACAGCCTTCACATTGAGAAACATCAAGCTAGCTGTATGTACACATCCTAGAAAATCTAGCTCAGAAACTACTGCCAGTTGGATGCCTTAAATCATGGGTGTCCAACCTTTTGGCTTGCCTGGGCCACATTGAGTGAAGAGGAATTGTCTTGGGCCGCATATAAAATATATGCCTTGCATGTTGAATAGTAACAAAGAGGAAGCCACGCTAGTCTATACACTATCAAAACAAAAAGCAGTCAAGTAGCACTTTAAAGACTAGCAAAATGGTTTATTAGGTGAGCTTTCGTGGGACAGACCCACCTGGCTATGGTCTGAAGAAGTGGGTCTGTCCCACAAAAGCTCACCTAATAAATCATTTTGCTAGTCTTTAAAGTGCTACTTCACTGCTTTTTGTTTATAAAATATATAATATGGTTAATGTATATAAATCACATGATAATGTTAAAAGTTTACGATCTTGTGGGGCCGCATTACTAGCCGTCCAGGGCCGCATGCAGCCCGTGGGCCGCGGGTTGGACATGCCTGACTTAAATTGAAGGGTGTCAGGGTGTGGAAATTAGCAATATTAATTTCCAAGAGGCCCATTAGAGTGATTATTTAGCATGCATAACACATACCAATCATTTGTATGTAATTCTTCTGTTGGAAGATAATCCACTAGAATTCACATGTTGCCCCCCACAACACATGTGTACTGCACTTTTCTCCCAAAACGTACCAAGGGAGGGCTGGTAAGAGCCAAGTTAGAGCACCATCTGCAATTTTATCCTACTTGCTGTCAAGTTTTTCCTGGGTCTTTTGCTATGTGTGCAAATGCTAATTACAACTCAATACTAATGCTATCATGTGCTCATTAGTAGATCTCATCTTCCACTGAGTGAGTCCACTTTCCAAATGAAAACATTAATCAGGTTGCAAAATTCAAAAACCAAGCTGAATCTTCCAAGAAAGGGGAAAAAATGGCCATTGGTTCCATTAATATCAAAGCACAAAACTGAGAGTGCCCAAGGACAAGCGTCGGCATTTTTATGGTTTTTTGCAAATACATGATCACTTCAGTTAAACAAAACATTTTCCACAGCAGATTACTTTGCCCATTCTCACCAATCCACATTAAACAGGAGAAGAAAAAGTTGTTTCTTTAGCCTTCCTCTACCTTTGGAATCACAAAACTATTGACATGTAAAAAACTAATCCTAAAACATGCCAGGCTATGACAAATGCAGGTCCCAGACCTGCAAAAGCTTATGCAACATGTTTAATATTAAGCCCTTGAGTAATCCCGTGTCAGTCCAGGGGCCAATTCACATGCTAAAAGGAATGCCCATCCGTAAGTGACTCCAGGATTTGGATCCTGGTTGGCAATTGTAACAACTCAGTTCCCATTCTATCACCCAGCTGCTTGCAGTAAACGGGGTCTCAGAAGCTTGGTGTGTTTGGCCAGGTGCACTGCAGAGAGGAGAGAGAGCTGGGGCAGAATGTGACGAATGATTAAAAGCAACAACCACTGACTAGGAAAATCTGTCAGACAAATGGCAGCTCCAGGGGAGGGCTTCCAGAGTATGACCAGAGAGAGACCGATCCTCTCACAGACACCTCCACAACTGTGTAACATCCTGGTACCAAATTACCACATGTAAAGAGGATGAACATTTTCAGCAGTCAGTATTAGGAAGGGCATACATAAGTGACCATACTGGGTCAGACCAAAGGTCCACCTAACACAGGGTCCTGTCTTCCAATGGTGGCCAATGCCAGATGCCCCAGAGAGAGTGAACAGAATAGGTAATCAAGGGACAATAAAGCCTTTCTAAAGTCCTGGTCTTTACATCCTCCTCTGGCAAGAAGTTCCACAGGCTGATTGTGTGCTGCGTAATGAAAAACTTCCTTGTGTTCGTTTTGAACCTGCAACCTATTAATTTCACATGGTCACCCCTAGTTCTTACACTATGGGAACAAATAAGTAACTTTTCCTTCTTACTTTCTCCAGACCTGTCATGACTTTCTAGACCACTATCATACCACGTGTGCGTAGCAGTGGAGTTGCCTCTTTTGGGAAAAACAATAAGCCTACTTTCTCTTTCTACTCTTCATTCAGCTCCCCTCCCATCCCCAAGTCCTTCCTCCTCCACAACCATCTCCTCCCCTCCTCCTGGCTCTAGCCTTGCCCTGCCCGTGATTCCCTGCTGCGGGGCTCTCTCACCTCACGCCTGCCCCAGACTTGCTGCCAAGCTACATGGTATCTCTTCCGCCCTGGCCACGCTGCTCCTGCTGGTGGCTCTAATGCCCCTCCTGCCCCTTCTGGCATGAGGAAAACAACACAAGGACTACATGAAGATTGGAAACCACTTGCAGGGACATGCTTCAGCTGTGAGGCAACAGACCTCCCCTGGCAAGTCACATCTCCTCCAGCCCCTTGCACAAGGCTGCAAACCCCAGAGGCAGAGGGACTAATCCCCTCTGCTGTCATCACCTCAAGCTCAGCAAAGAACGTATGGAAACCCCATGTACATAGAGCAACTTTGTGCTAGGCACCAGAGCAGCATTCGTGCCCAGTCCTGGAGAACAACCGACAATGCCTGAACCTGTGTTTTGTTTCGAAGGCAAGTTTAAATAATAGGTGCATGCATGCTTAAATGCTTTGCTGAATCAGGCCCCCAATTTAGTTTCTTTCAAACAACCAGAAGATCACACAATACTCCATGACCAATGAAAAAAACAAACCCTACAGCCTTTATAATTCCTGCTTTCAAACCTCACCAACATTGGCTGACTGTAACAATTACAGTTTATTAAACTTAGATTTTCTTTTAAACACAAAAGACTGATTACATGAAGACAATAACTAAACGTCATTCACTAAACGTCAATACATGCTGATTTTATTACTTACGCAGGTTGTAAACATCAGGAATGGAGCTAAAACGATATTCTTTCAAATTATGCTAACAGCATAAATACCTTCAGATCATATATACTAAACATTTCAATTGGGGAAAAAATGCCATTCTTAGAGAAAAACTATCAGGGAAAAAAACCCCTTAGGAAGAGATCAGTTTTCCCTTAGCAGTGCATTATGCAGAGGAAATATTAAACTGGAAAGTTGCTTGACAAATGTTATCCTTATGGGCAACATTCCCTCAAATCTTGTCCAGCCATGTGCAGATTTTTTCCATCCATGTGCAGAATAAATGTTATTTGCACCAAGGCATGTGCCAACATGCACCACCAAAAGAAACAAAACCTAGCTGTGGGTTCTCTGTTACTCAGCTGGGTGGCATCTGCATCTCTCCTAAGCAACCATGCCAATGGACAGCTTATGCTGCTTATGGGCATTATCTGAGATACATACCTTCTCTCAAATAAATATCTAAAATGGATACAAAAGAAACAACACAAAAGCATACCTCTTTTGCTTTCCAGAAGACTGAAAAATTTATTATCGATGCAAAGGTATTTAACTCAGCCTGAAGAAGATACTACATATTGCAAAGGACCCTTTAGGAAGGATAGCAGTTAAACAACTTAAACAGGTTGTCATCTAAATGGACTGGTTCCCATGCTTCACCATTGTTTGCCCCACAACCTAAAGGATTGTCCTTGGATATTCATTGCCTCAAGAAATGTCTTAGTATCTTGGACACACAAAAGTTGAAGTTAAACAAGGCTGCAATGCCATAAAGACTTCTGGTAACTGAGATAGGACTGAACGGGACTTGCCACTCCAGCTCTGTGAAGAACGTCAAATAGCGAGGAAATGGATGGTAGCTGAGAGCTTGATGGCAGAAGGCCACGTCCCAGCCGCCCATCCTACCTCTTCATACCACAGGGAAAGAGTCTGCCTGCTTGCCATGAGAGAGGTGAAAAGAACTGAAACAAATAGCCCTTGAATAGGCCTCTTCAACATTTAAGAGCAGTCTAGTGGGAGCGAAACATGGAAACGACAATCCCTGAGCACATGCATTATGGCTTTTATCATTCAGATGGGCAACCCCCACTCCATACACACAGGTAAAACTTCCCAGCTTGATTAACTGCTACTGCTTCCAAGTAACAGCAAGTGACCTTCTGCTATCTTGGGAATTTTTTCCAGAGGCTCGGCATGTACTAGTAGCAGCCATAATTGTCTTTTACACAGACAGCTAAAAATTACTCTTGATTTGACTCTCCTGTTTTCACACACCACTTAAATGTAAGGAGCAGCAGCAGTGTGGCATTAATGAACTGAAAGCAATCGACATTTATTAAGCATTTGGTTTAAAAAAATATTAATGTGTCTCTTTTAACTTCCCGGTGCCCAGAAGCTTGCAAATAAGTTTGTACTCTGCAACTTCTGTCCTTTCACACGTGTACATCAAGCATTCCCTTCCCCCAATTTTTCTAATGGAGTTTGAAATTAACATAAAAAAAGTTTGAAAATCAACCTCACAGAAATCAGCACCATTTTACGAACAGTTTGTGCTAACAGCTGCTGCAAAACCAGAGGGAACACAAGCCTATATTTAAATTTCTCACAAAGAGAGTAGCAAATACGCAAAAATGAAGAGAGAGGTTGAGAAAGCAGAAAGAATATGGTCCCCACGTTAAGTTTTAAAACAGATCAGTTTTTGGCCAACACTACTCAGCTTAACGTAAAAACTGGGTGTGAAGGGGCTGCTCCAAATTCAACCAACTTTTTTTTTTTTTTAAGATGCAACTCTTAAAGCTCTATTACCATGGAACCTGATATACCTTCAGGAACCAACTGGAAATAATTTTCTATATTGCAACTAGGATTAGTTAACATTGTTATTTTTCTTTCAAAAACTGAAAAATAAACATCTTTCTGTAGCAGACAGATATAATAAAGATGAATGCTTAAATTTAAACGTGTTTAAATTCCATGCAACCTGACCAGATGCTTATGAGCTGTCCTGAAAAGGGATGGAAAGTAAACTCATGCATAAGCGCCTTCCTAAATATGGGCCACTATGATGCATTTTTATGCAAATGTAAGTAAAATTTATTCAAACTGCATGCACTTTTTTCTATGGGTTTTTGTTTAATCTGAACAGACAAATCTGTGCAGAGCACTGTGTGTGGCCACAAGGGTCTGGGGTTAATGCCAACTTTGTTGTAATAACCACAACATTTTAAACCAAACCAAAACACCTCCATGTGAGCAGATCACATTTAACTCATGCTGATAAGAACCATACACAGTGTCACTAAAGCCAATGCACAAACAATTGCAATGAAAAATATACATTGCAGCATAATATTATGGGGAAAAGGGCAAAATATTGTCTGTTCCAGGGATTTTATTTTGAAACACAGTGGGCAGAATGAGGATACCAAACACCTACTTAGTAATAACAGAATGTTGCAACTCATCTGCACTATGTATTTTCAGCAGCTGAGGGAATGCACTAATTTACACTTAATTTGTTCTGATAGTTCATTTAAAAGTGAAGGTTGCACCTACCCGGCTTGGCACGGTTGGGACCTGACAGGTCCCAAACAACAGAATTTGCCAGACCAGGGAAGGTCCAGGGCTTCTGCCCCAGCTTCCTGCTTCCCCTGGACTCATCTCCCTAGGCTGACACAGGGCTCCAGCTCTTGGCCCCATGTTCCTGGGCCTGCCCTGGAGCTCCAGCCTGATGGGTCTCTGGCTCCAGCCCTAGCCATGCTTCTGGCCTCAGTTCCTATACTGTGGTTGCCAGCTGGCCTCAGCCCCAGGATTCTCTGGTCCCACAGCATCCGTGGTCCTGCCAGACAAGTGCGTACCAAATTTAAGAGGCTCAGCCTGCACACGTCAAGTAACAAACTAAAACTTCATCTCCAATTAAGTCACAACTCAGTGACCTTTTGAGTGAAAAATTATCTGGAACAAAAGGAGTTTCAACCACTGCTCCCTAACTGCCTGATGTGCTTTATTTAACTGCTTCTGTTTGGTTTCCTTTCAGCCAGACAAAACGATGCACATAAAGTTATATTTACAGAAAAAAAAACACTTTTGCAAGTCACACTGAAGCAAAATCCCCACACAACAGTATCACACAAACTGTACTGTCAGTTTACATACGATTTTCTTATCTTGGCAAAGCCTGATGAAATGCAGTTTTTCCAACAGCAGAAGGTGATTTACAATTTTTTCTGCTTCACATACCATAGTTTAGAATACTGAGGTCACTACTCTGAATTGAAAGCCCCAGCTACCAGAGCATCCACAAATACTGGCATGGCATTAAGCAAAGCACCTTTGAAGTAACAGGATCTCATAAGTCAAACAAAAGGAGCAGAGGGTGTTCCTGGGTTTGCTTATTCTGCTGCAGCAAGTATTTTTATGTTAGTCCAAATAAATTCTCCCATATTAGCACACTCCTGTACCTAATGCAAGAGACATGGATCTGTAAAAATGTCATCACCAGCTTAAAAAATAAAAAACCCCTCGTCAGAGGGAAAATCAGCCTTAAATCATTTAGAACCCAGGATGGTACACATTTAGCACATCACATGCGCAGGACTGATGGGCTTCTGGCGTGAGCAGGATATATGAAGGACTCTAAGAGACTGTACCTACAGTCTTCCTTCATGTTACTTCTCAGAACTCCAGATTTCTTCATGACTTTCAAAATTGCTCTGCACAAAGTTAGGGGGAAAATGTTCCCTTGTCTTTTCTGAGCATGATAAAGCTGGGCTGAAGAAACATAAGCCGTCACCCTGGCAGAAGCAGGGCAAGCTGTACTGATCTAGGCCTCTCTCGAGTGCTAGGCACAGAGCCCAACTAACAGGGCAGGGGGCTGATTTTTCCAAGGGATAGCAAGCTGCAGTTCCCGCTGTAATAAGGGTGGAGCTGGGAGCCCTCATAAAACTAGCCCATGGGACTCTCTCCATTGATCCCAGGGGCATGGAGAAAGGCCCAACCCTCACGTACCTATTCTGTCATCCACAGTAGACATTACGGAGGGGAATATGTTCTGCTGCTTTTGGAAGCAGCACTAAAGGGCCATGTAGACCCTGAGCAACCACTGCAGGCCCACCGCCTTCATCTTCACCAGGGAGGCTGCTGGCAGATGGCAGCTGGTTCAAAGAAGAGCCAGGAGACTGATTAACAGATCTGAAGACCTACATCAGAGTAACAAATCCAACATGCTCAATTACTTTAGCTCCACAATGAGAAGGTTAAAGGGTGGCTCGGTCACAAGTCTATTAGTACTTATCCAGGCAACAAACATTGGACCACAGGCTCTACAATCTTGCAGAGAAAGGTCTAACCCAACCCAAAGGCTGGACACTGAAGCTACTTTCGGACTGGATAGAAGTTGTACATTTTAACAGCTACTGTAATTAACCATTCTAACAACTGACAAACAAACATGATGCCAACTCCATCCATGGGCCCAGACCTAATTCATCTGAGGGTTCTGATGGAGTTGGCATATGTCGTTTACGAGCCCTTGGCTGTTATCTTTGAAAAGTCGTGGAGATCAGGAGAGATCCCGGATGATTGGAAAAAGGCAAATGTAGTGTCCATCTTTAAAAAAAGGGAAGAAGGATGATCCAGGGAACTATAGGCCAGTCAGTCTCACATCAGTCCCTGGAAAAATCATGAAGGGGCTCCTCAAGGAGGTCATTTTGAGGCACTTGGAGGAGGGGAAAGTGATCAGGAATAGTCAGCAAGTCATGCCTGACCAATCTGATTAGTTTTTACTATGAGATAACTGGCTCTGTGGATACGGGAAAAATCAAGGGATGTGATTTATCTTGACTTTAGCAAAGCTTTTGATATGGTATCCCGCAATATTCTTGTCAGCAAGTTAAAGGAATATGGATTGGATAAATGGATGGTAAGATGGATAGAAAGCTGGCTTGAGGGTCAGGCCCAATGGGTAGTGATCGACAGCTCGATGTCGGGATGGTGGTCGGTTTCTAGTGGAGTACCCCAAGGTTCGGTTCTGTGTCCTGTTCTGTTCAACATATTTATCAATGACCTGGATGAGGGGTTGGATTGTACCCTCAGCAAGTTTGTGGATGACACTATGCTAGGAGGAGAGGTAGATACGCTGTAGGGTAGGGATAGGGTCCAGAGTGACTTAGACAAATTGGAAGACTGGGCTGCAAGAAATCTGATGAGGTTCAATAAGGACAAGTGCAGAATCCTGCTCTTGGGCTGGAAGAATCCCAAGCATCGTTACAGGCTGGGGTCCGACTGGCTCGGTAGCAGTTCTGCAGAAATGGACCTACCTGGGAGTTGTAGTGGACGTGAAGCTGAACATGAGTCAACAGTGTGTCATTGTAGCCAAGAAGGCTAATGGCATATTAGGTTGCATCAAGAGGGGCGTTGCCAGTAGATCCAGAGAAGTGATTATTCCTCCTTATTCGGCTTTGGTGAGACCGCATCTGGAGTACTGTGTCCAGTTCTGGGCCCCCAGTTATAGGAAGGATGTGGATACACTGGAGACGGTCCAGCGGAGGGCGACCAAAATAATTAGAGGGCTGGAGCACATGACCTATGAAGAAAGGTTGAGGGAATTGGGACTGTTTAGTCTGCAGAAGAAAAGACTGAGGGGGACTTGATAACAGCCTTCAACTTACTGAAGGGAGGCTGCAAAGAGGCTGGAGAGAGGCTGTTCACAGTGGTCACGGATGGCAGAACACGGAACAATGGTCTCAAGTTGCGGTTGGGAAGGTCGAGGTTGAACATTAGGAAAACCTTTTTCACTCAGAGGGGGGTGAAGCATTGGAATGGTCTACCCATACAAGTAGTGGAGTCTCCATCCCTGAAGGTGTTTATGTCTCGCCTTGACAGAGCCCTGGCTGGACTGATCAGATGGGTTTGATCCTGCCTAGCGCAGGGGGCTGGATTTGATGGTTTTTTTAGGTCTCTTCCAGCTTTATTGTTCTATGATTCTAGGATCACTGACAATTTCTACATCCAGGCGGGATGTTTTCCTAAGACACATGCTCTAGAAGATATTTTGTGTACATCCTCTGGCCTGTGTTACAAAGGAAGTCAGACTAGATTAGCAGTTCTCAAAGCGTGGGTCACCACCCAGTACTAATGGGATTGCCAGGGCTGGTTTTAATTTTCTGGGACCTAGAGCCAACACTGAAACTGGAGCACCACAACCTGGGGCCATAGCCCTTGGTCTTCAGTTTTGGTCTCCCCTCCGCTATCATGGGGCAGTGGAGCTCGGATGTCGACCCCTTATTCCCCAGTCTGAGGGCTGGGCAAGCACAGGATTCAGTACCCGCCCTGCTGGGGATCTATGGTCATTTTTGTTGTCGGAAGGGGATCACAGTGCAATTAAGTCTGAGACCTCCTGGACTGCCTTCTAGCATGACAAACTATGGCTCCTTCCTGCAGACTGACTGACTGACAAGGAATCACTGCTGTTTAGCGGCCTCTGTTCTCCTCTCTTTGTCCGCCCAACCAGGATACACAGTTCTGCCCTTATTTTGCAGCTTTTATTGAGAAAAAAGAGGGTAAGAAAGCGTCCAGCCTGCACATCTCCATTCTGTGTAGGCACAGTCCAAGCCCAAAGGGAACCTGACCTCAGCTAGAATGGCCATTACACAAACAACAGTAACTCCCACAGAAATCGGTGCATATATGAACATGGATCTATCCTCCACAATGCATTAAACTAAACCTTTGCATTTTTAACGTCACTTTAGAATTGCTTTTCATTATATTTTCAGTCTCAATGACCAGCAGTACAGTATCTCTGTGTGGCGAGAGAGTAGCAAATACATAACAGAATGTCACAGACTATGCATTCATGTAGCAAACAGACAAATTGGTTTATAAGTGGCTAAAAACAGAGGGGAAATTACCATTCATTCAGCTTCTACTGTGCTTTTATTTGTTTCTGCAAATTCAAGGTACATGCCTTGTGCCAAGGCAATATCGGCCACCTGCCCTTGGGAGTAACGGAGAGCTTTCTCCAATGGTCCAGGGCCTTTACAAACCATACATCATTTCAGTATATTTGAATAAACTTTCAGCCATTGGCTAGACTGACACTGTAGCATTAGGTACAAGTTTGTCATGCAGATTAAATTTAAAATTGGAAATGAATTTCTAGGCCCGAGAGATAGGTTTTATGTTTCTTCTCCTATTAAAAGAAAATCCTATCACAGAAAACGTGGTAGTACAATAGAAATACCTACTTAAGTAAATACCTGTGGCATAAATATACAAGGCAGAAATACACATCTCGTGCATCAAAATTCCGCATTGCCACATAAGCCTTTTCAAAGCAATGTGTGCTAACCACATCTGTGTTCTGTAGAGGAGCAGCCTCATCCCATGGCTCTTTGTGATCCTTTCCATGATACTTCTAGGCTCCAGGGCAGAGCATAACCGGCACTGTCGTTGGTACTTGTGACATGCTCTAGTTTGGCAGGGTGTAGTGGAAACAGAAGATGCAGGTAGATGCCTGGGTTAGGTCTCTTATTGGTACAGTAAACCCTTAATTTAACAGACCCCAGTTTAGTAAACTTTGGGAACAATGGACATCCACCAGCTCCCCCGCCCGTGCCCCCGCCATTGTTCCCAAAGTCTGCTGGGGTTTGTAAAATCTTAAACCCACCAGCCCACCTACCTCCCAAAAAAGTATGTAAGGCAATTTCCCAGAGCTGCTGGAGCTGCCTCAGCTGGAGGGGCCACCACGGCTGATGGGCTCCTGGCGTGAGCAACATATACAAAGGACTCTAAGGGACCGTAACTACAGTCTTCTGCCTCCGCCACAGCCTGGATCACGGCTGGACCTGCCACATATTCTTCCCACTGGGGCTGGGGCACATGCATGGGCATAAGGCACTTGCGTACGAACCCCATCCCTGGTGGGAGGAGCGTGTGGCTGCTCCAGAGGGGTGGCAGCTCCTCCCGGCCGTGGCCGCAGTGGGGCTCCAAGCCACAGTGGCTCCTGCTGCCATGGCATTGTCGTCTCCAGCCGCAGCAGTGTCAGGGCCCCTGCTGCTGCAGAGGGGCTCCAAGCTGCAGCCACAGTGGAGTCTCCAGCTGTGGTGGGACTCCTGCTGCCAAGGCTGGGCTCTGAGCTATGGCAGTGGCATTGACGGCATCTCAGCCTCAGCAACTCCAGCGTCAGCTCCAGCGATGGTGGCTCTGGTGAGTCACTAGCATTTTTTTTTGGGGGGGGGGGGAGAAGGGAGGACACTGGGGCTACAGGAGCCTGGTGGGGGTGGGGGGCGCTTAATACCATTTCTGTAGCATAGAAAATTGTGTTTCTTATTTACCGCAAACCCTCCGATTTAATGGACTTTCTGCATTAAGGGACAACCTCCCCACATTAGTCCATTAAGTTGAGGGTTTAGTGTACTCCAATTCCTCAGCCTGCATACCAGGCACAGGACACAGACCCTGGCTTCCTGGACAACTTCCCAAGTCGCTTGATAATCTCAAGCGGAGAACTTTCTTCAGCAACATAAGAGTTAAGCAAACTACCAAATTTACGTCGTCACTGCAGCCAACAAAAAACAATCATTGGATGCCCAGGAAGCTCAGAGCCAAGATAAAGGCAAAAGAAGCACAAGCTTTTGTAAATATGGAAGTACGTGAATAAGGCATCCAAATAATGTCACTCTGCCGTGCATTAACACCATCCTCCCCACTTCCCTTCCCTACCAACTTCCTCTTGTCCAATGTGGAAGAGATTGTTTTTTGGACCCAAGAAATCTTAGGTCTTTCAGAAATCTGCAGCCATTGTCCCATTGTGCACAATATCCGACTGGGGAAGCCACTTAATGTATCTGCTTTTTAGGTGGAGAACAGAATTGGGATTAAATAACAGGTTTCACACACAAAACTTCCAAAAAGCCAGTGCAACTCACGAAAGAACGAAAGATTCTTCTCAAGGTGGGCTGATTTAAATCAAAGCCATTTAAACTGGCAAGAAGAGAACCTTGATTTAAATACTCAATTAACTGTGTTTTGCATTTGTACTTTTTACCTGCTTCCCTAAAGAAAGCTTGATTCTCATTAATTGGCAGCCCTTCAAACATGTTGATTTGCAACTAAATATGTGCTTTACACTAAATTTGGTGTTTCTTTGTGATAACCACAATGACAAACCATAGCTATACATATTTATGTAAACAATTATATAGCTTAATGTTTATTCAGATTCTTTAATTTTACATTTTTATTACGTTAGAAAATGGCAGAGAATGTGCTTGCTTGTTATTTACAAGTAGATTAATGTTTTACTTCTGATGCGTGTCAAGCTCTATTTGGATGGAAATTAAAATTAAATTAAAATGCACACAAACAGTTTTAATTTAATAAAACTACCTTAGAATTTGCTGGACACACAAGTTCATCAATCCATGTTTTTCCTTTAAACCCAACTGATTTACTGAACAGTTCGTGTGGTGTGATTAATTAACTGAAGTGGTTGTTGCTGGTCACCATGTCTTCAACATTTTAGAACCTTTTCATACGCAGCATTTATCCAAGGAGTGATAGACGAAACAAGCTTTCCTGCTTTTTCAACTCCCACTTTGTTTATTAACTTTTAATAAACTATTTGTTGAACTGAACATATCTGAAATAAAGAAAAATATCCTCTCTCTACCCACAGAAGAGGATACTGCTGTCAAAAGCTCTCACGTCAACAAGCTCTGCTTTCCAAGTTCTTAGCTAGTGATTTCCACCAGTTTAGCCGTGATTTTCTTTAAAATTTGACAGCAAACATACACTGCTTATTTTTATCTTCTGTATTTCATTTGTTTCATTATTTTATAGTAAGTTTAGACAATGTAGGTTTTCAATTTCAAATCTAATTTTAATGTTTAGGGTTTATTTTTTTAAATATAAACCTATATTTAATTTCAAATTCAAATAACATGCTTTAATTTTAAAATATCTGATAAAACCCAATATATCACGACAGGGATTTGGGATGTGTTATCTCTCAGTCCCCGCTTCCCCCCACCCCAGTTTTCTTCATATAGTCATAGATTTCTAATACCACAGGGGACAATTATAATAATCTAATTTCAATTCAAGCAAAAGACACAGAATTTCACCCATTGATTCTTGCTTCAAACATAACTAGCACGTTTGTTTTAAAATTGTTGGTTTGAAGATTCCAACAGCTGGAGTATTTATCACTTCCCTTGCTAATCGGTTCCAATTAATAATTGGCCTATTAAAAAACCTATGCCGTATTTCCAGTTTTTGACCGTTGCTGACTGCAGTCTGCTGCAAATATCTCAGGTTCACATCTGAATACTGTCCCTTTGTTAGAGGTTAGAGTACACATTCTGAAAAATGAAAGCATACAAAACTAGCATTCCACAGACTCTTATAAGATTCCTGAATCACCACTGAATTATTTCTCAAGTACACCATAGTCATCTAAAAACTGAATGCACTAGATCAACTTTATTTGAAGTTTCTAGGCCAAGCCAGTTTTGAGACAAGATACTGTGCGCGGGGGGGAATAGAGTTTTCTAAACATGATTAAGACTTAAGAAAGTAAGTCTAAACTCCATATCATAAGTGATTCACCATCCAAATCACTGCAAAATTTTACCAAATAACAGTCTTTGCTGCCTATAGACCAAATATGGTAAGTATGAAGTGGAATGGACCTTTCTGAGGATTTTAGAGAAGTAGACATGAGCAAGTTTATAAGGGAAAGCAGGTTTCACTTTAGCTGGAGAAAGGAAACTCTCTTTCCATAATACAAGAGCTAAAAGCACCAAACAAACAGCCCTAGCAATAGGAAAGAGAACGGGATCCATTTCCTAACAGCAACTTCTTCCAAAACGTCAATGAAACCGAGATGTATATTCAGGTGAATAGGTTAAAAAAAACAGGGCCCCCTCTTTCAATCTTTGCCTTAACCATAAAATGGAGAGGCATTAGGAAGTTCACTGATCTTTTTGCATCACTCCATGCTGATGTCTTGTTTCTACTATGCAACATCACCACGTACTTCTCAGCAGCACAACACAAACACTGCAATGGGACATTAAGACATCATGATGTGATTAATTTGGAGCTCCCAGAACCTCCATCAGGGGATGAAGTCCCTCTCCAGTGCCTGAAGGGTAACTGCAGAAAGCACTGGTCTGCGTTACACAAAGTGGCAATTCTCCTACCTCTTATTCCTTGTGGCCCTACTGATGAAAGATTTCCTCTGCCTTAATGCATATTATTCCACCCTATTGCAATAGTGTAAGTCTTTTTATAGCACTTCTCCACACTTTGGATCCCCAAAGCACTGGTGTAAGGAGTTAGGAATGGCAGTGCAGAGCTGGTAAGAAAGTAGAACCAGCCACTGCAAGCCTGGAGGTAGGTTTGACTATTCCAAGGGCACTGTCTGCTTTATGGAAAGGAGAACCCTGGCCAGGACACACAGCTCTATGGACCAACACCATCCTCTCCATTCACTAACAGGACACTAGTGAGGAGGTTACACTGTTTGACACAAGAGCAGCTCTACCTAAAACACCTACCCTGAGAACACACACATCCGTAACTGCTCCCATTCTACCAAGGCACACTATGAGAAACATCCAGAACTAGGACCATAAATACCAAGGTGACCGATACATTTGAAATAGATGATCAACCAGAGACGAGAAAGCCTCTCCTGCCAGCCATCAACAGGCACCCAAAGTCTACTGAGGACGTATTTAATACATGACAACAGGTGCTTAATTTGCACCCTAGGCAGCCATGCTAACTTAAGCAGCAATAATGCAATGTCACCTACACGCACATAAATCAAGCAGCACCCTCACGAAACAGTAGAGCCAAATAGCAACGCTGCACAAGCTTAATAAATTGCTTAGTTTGTTCTCACGGTATGGCAAGTTCCCCCCACCTTTTATGTTCTGAGCAGGTACTACTGGCATGGAGCCCTGGACTCAGGGGGCTACCAAAATACCAGAAATAAATACTACTCAGTTTCGCACTTGTCCTGCTCAGTGGCCTCTGTGTAGCACCGACACCCCACCCACTCCTCTTACAGACGGAGTGCTTCACCGAAAGTCAACAGCTCTGAGATCTGGTGCACAATATGGCCGGGGGAGGAGGCAGAGGTTAGCGTGGCACAAGGAAATGGGCCCTGCCAAGAACTTCCTCACCGCAGCTTTCCAAGAAGCAGGGAGGAACACACACCAAGACCTGCAGCATTACCCCAACCAAACCGCAGCACAACAGCCTAGGCAGAGAGGAAGTATCTCTTAGCTAGGCAGGTGGTGGGTCATTTAACCAGAGCTCCTCAGAGGTTTTCAGACTACTAATTTCCATTGATTGCAGAGGATATAAGGACCCTAATTACCTTCGAGAATCTGGGCCTTAGGGCTTCGTACATCAATACCAAACCATCACTCTCTGCCCAGAACCCCATAAGCAAATCACAAAGAAAAAGACGAGCCTGCTGCTGTCTTCTGCCTTGATTTCATTGCAGCACTTACACCTTGCGCTGGAGCCAGCAGGTGAACCAAACCTTTCGGAAGGAACCGTCAGAATGCTCAGCCTCGGACTTCCAGCCTGAAAGCAAAGGAGAGGCCCAACATCCAGCCCACAGACCTTTCGTAAACAGCCTTTTCCCTGTTCAGCTGTTTGGGGTCGTCTTGCTTTTCCCAAGAGAACACTGGTCTGCCATTTCTCTATCGTTAGCACATCATTAGCAGGCAGACCTCCTGCACACACAGTGCAGCCAAAGCTGCAGGCACTACTCCCCTACCACCTTGTCACTGGAACTCACTGATACAGCAGGGACTCTGCAAGGCCTGCCGGTGACTGCCCATAAATGCGGGTCTGATTCTGCTGGTAGCAACGCAGTCTGTGAGCAGCCTCGCTGCAATCCACAAGGCTTCTAGTCAGGTACTACTCGGCCTCAGTCAGGGTAGCAGAACCTGGCCCTGTTGCTCAGCAGGAATATAGTCCCTGATACGGCCCTTTCCAGGTCCCGAATGCAGGAACACTGTACAGCAGCAGCCCTCCGTGAAATCAAAGGAGCCACGTATGGAAAAGGCACAGCTCACAGTAAGGGTATCGACTTCCCCCATCGTTATTTTAATTGCATGAATGTGGTGTCAGCGCAAGGTGCTCTGAAGCCCCACTCCGCACAGACCAGAAGGCATCTCAGTTCCACCATAACCACAGCTAGCCGTCTTCTTAAGTCCAGGCTCCTTTGTGCGCTTCCCTCACCCTGCCAAAATGGAGCAGCAGCCCCCACCCGTCCGTTCCCTTCCCCCCGCAAGGAAGCGGAGCCCAGGGATCCACCCGTCAGCTAGCCTGAGGGAGACAGAGCAACAGCACCCGGACAAGCGATCCTCCCGCCTCAGACAGCGACAGCACTGGAGCAAGAGAAGGGGCAGCCGGAGTCTCCAGCTGCCAGCGAGGACTCGCACGTCGCCCAATCATCACACTGCTGCCCTCACGCTCTTTAATTAAAATCTAACTCCCCTTTAACATCACTGCGTGCCAGCTGAAAGTTACTCTTTTAGTTTTTTAAAGCCTCTCTTTACGCTTTTCTACAACAGACCTTTTAACTCTGCCAGCCTTTTAGTAGCTACAATGTTAAGTATTAATACTTCTCTTTTAATGTTGCTGTTCTTGAGTGTCTCACCTAAGGAGGAAGAGGGAAGATGTGCATTTTATTTCACATGATCATTAAAATTTCAGATACACATTACCAGGAATTTTATAGAGGCTCAGCTTTGCAATTTTCCTATAGGGCCACTATTGGAGAACCTAATTAAGCCATGTATTTGTCGAGAAAATTAAATGGCAAATAGAGTTTAATATAGCCAAGCTTCCAACTTCATTTTGTCTATTCACTTCTTATTTCAACAGCACAGAAGGGAACCAGACCATAAACTTCTCCTGAAAAGCTGCCAAAATGGTTGTAAGGTAAAAATACATCCATGGGTAGAGCTATGTGTGGGCACAAAATTGATACATGCATCTACAAAAAAATGATCCCCGGCTAACTGCACACACAGCTGCAAATGTGGATACCACAGATACCTGTAAATTTGCAGGGTTCTAGGTACAAAACTTGTATTCACATCCACATCTATGTGTACCGCAATCAGCCACGGACAGACAGCAGATTTGACGGGCTCTGTCCCTAAGCAGGATCTCTCCTTCGGCTGGCAAATGGCCAGAAGATTCTGTTCTCTTGCCCCTTACACAGGTGTTCCAACCCTCTGCCTCCAGAGGAAAACCTGCTCCTATGATATCGAGGCTGTGTCTACACTAGCCCAAAACTAACAAAATGGCCATGCAAACGGCCATTTCGAAGTTTACTAATGAAGCGCTGAAATACATATTCAGCGCCTCATTAGAATGCCGGCAGCCACGGCACTTTGAAATTGACGCGGCTCACCGCTGCACGGCTTGTCCAGACGGGGCTCCTTTTCGAAAGGACCCCGGCAACTTCAAAATACCCTTATTTGGGAAATTCCCCGAATAAGGGGATTTCAAAGTTGCCAGGGTCCTTTCGAAAAGGAGCCCCATCCGGACGAGCCGTGTCAATTTCGAAGTGCAGCGGTTGCCGGCATTCTAATGAGGCGCTGAATATGTATTTCAGCGCTTCATTAGTAAACTTCGAAATGGCCGTTTGCATGGTAAATTTTCACAATGGAGGAGGGTAACTAGTGGTGTTCCCCAGGGGTCAGTCCTGGGACCGATCCTGTTCAACTTGTTCATCAATGATCTAGAAAATGAGGTAAGCAGTGAGGTGGCCAAGTTTGCAGATGACACCAAGTTGTTCAGGACAGTCAAAACCAAAAGGGATTGTGAAGAACTACAAAAAGATCTCAGCAAACTGAGTGATTGGGCAGCAAAATGGCAAATGAAATTTAATGTGGGTAAGTGTAAGGTAATGCATGTTGGAAAAAATAACCCAAATTACACGTACTACATGATGGGGTCAAATTTAGCTACGACAGATCAAGAAAGGGATCTTGGAGTTATAGTGGATAGTTCTCTGAAGACATCCACGCAGTGTGCAGTGGCAGTTAGTAAGGCAAATAGGATGTTAGGAATTATTAAAAAAGGGATCGATAATAAGACAAAAGATATCATACTTCCCCTATATAAAACTATGGTACGCCCACATCTTGAGTACTGCGTGCAGATGTGGTCTCCTCACCTCAAAAAAGATATATTGGCATTAGAAAAGGTTCAGAAAAGGGCGACTAAGATGATTAGGGGCTTGGAACGGGTCCCATATGGGGAGAGGCTAGAGAGACTGGGACTTTTCAGTTAGGAAAAGAGGCGATTGAGGGGCGATATGATAGAGGTATATAAGATCATGAATGGTGTGGAGAAAGTGAATATAGAAAAATTATTTACCTTTTCCCATAATACAAGAACTAGGGGACACCAAATGAAATTGATGGGTAGTAGGTTCAAAACTAATAAAAGGAAATTTTTCTTCACACAGCTCACAGTCAACCTGTGGAACTCCTTGCCCGAGGAGGCTGTGAAGGCCAGGACTCTATTAGGGTTTAAAAAAGAGCTTGATAAATTTTTGCAGGTTAGGTCCATAAATGGCTATTAGCCAGGGATAAAGTATGGTGCCCTAGCCTTCTGAACAAGGGCAGGAGATGGATGGCAGGAGATAAATCACTTGATCATTGTCTTCTGTTCTCCTTCTCTGGGGCACCTGGCATTGGCCACCGTCGGCAGATGGGATGCTGGGCTCGATGGACCTTTGGTCTGACCCAGTATGGCCATTCTTATGTTCTTATGTAATTCCTGTATTTTACATTAAACCTACTGAGTTCTCCAAGAAAATAATTCACCTGCACTGGGACTAGTTATACTGAGCAAAGGTGACTTCCTTTGTGATTAAAAGGAACAACGGTCTAGATCCACAACAGGACACACTTGTTGTGATGCTCACACAATATGTAACTTTTAGCAAGTGACAGGAATACTGGCACCCCAGGCAGGAATTTCTGTGGGGACATGGTTTTTTTTGTAAATGTGGACTGCAATTTTTTTAAGCATAAAGAAGCCCAAAAGAGTCATGCAATGAGTGTGCATGAGAGAGGTTAATGAAAAATTTGAGTGGAAATGGCGAGTGGTAAAATGATTTTGTTACAACATACTAAAATTTATACAATAAAAAAGATTAATAGAAATCACCTTCTGGGATCTTGTTGTAATATCATAATATTCCTTTATTCTCCTCCCTTTTCTGTTGCTAGCAGCCAAGAGCATGCAAGGAAATGTATTCCTTTCCCTGCTCCCAGGCCAGCTCCCTAGGCAGGGAGCTAGCCTAGGAACTACAGCTCCCAGGACAACTCTGGTTCCTCCATCATGCCCTGCAGGCTCCCGCTGGACAGCACAGCAGAGAGGAAGGGAGAGAAATCAGACATGGAAAATGCATCTGCATTCTTCACACTGCTCCTGCATTCAGGCCTGCAAAGCCTCAGGTAGACACCTAGGCTCTCAATCCAATGAATGGGAAGAACTAGAATGCAACACCCAAACCTCCAATGCTACGCAGGGAGCCAACTAAACTTGCCAATGGGAGAGGCTGACAGAAGAGGTGTATGCTAAGCCCAGCCCCGCTTCAGAAACAGGTGCCTCAATCAAGACTTTAGGGAAGTGCCGGTCTCTGCCTGGGAACCGCTACTAGAAACAGCTCCGCTGGAGTCAGACCATTCAGGCACCGAAGCTACTCCTTGTGAAAATGAGTTATGTGCCCACCTCACTTCACACACAATGGCTGGAGGGACAGCCCACCTTTAGCTCAGTCTTTAGAACTGCCAATGCTCCTACCTTGCCAAAGAGGAGAAAGCATTTTCACAGGATCTCCGAACAGGGTTCCCTCTAATTTGTTTCTGTCCATGGGCAGAATACATTCTTTCTGTGCACCACAGCACCTGGGCACATGCACCACCAATAGAAGCACACGCCACCATCTCCAGGCTCTCTGCTTATCAGCTGGATGGCACCTGAAAGCTTCCTGGGCAGCTGCCAAAGCACTCATCTGAAAGGGGACGCTGTCTCCCGCATCTCTCAGGCGAGCGCTCTAGCCGCTGGACTATGGGGGCCACCTCAGCCTCTCCTGTTGGAGCTCTTCCATTTTGGATTAAATAGCTAAAGAGAAAAAGTAAGAAAGAGAAAGCCGTGCTAGTCTGTATACTATCAAAACAAAAAAGTAGCACTTCTAAGAATAACAAAAGAATTTATTAGGTGAGCTTTCGTGGGACAGACCCACTTCTGGGTCTGTCCCACGAAAGCTCACCTAATAAATTATTTTGTTAGTCTTCAAAGTGCTACTGGACTGCTTTCTTGTTTTTAAAGAGAAAAAGAACAGCTGTATTACCTGGAGGTAACAGCAACCTGCGGGAGATGCAGAGGCTTCCTGCTCCCAGCCCCATTTCATTACGGATATGAAGTGGAATAGCGTCCAGTGACTTCAGGTGCATACTGGGAGAAGTGGCAACTGAGCAGTGACACCTGGGTACCCTCATGGGCCTGGGCCACAAAACTTAATACAGCTTCACAGAAGAGAGACTAACTAAGGAGAGAAAATAGAAAGCCTTGAAAGGCCACACGTTGCCCTGCCATTAAGGCAAGACACTCACATCCTTGACTGACTCATACAAGTGGCTTTGGTTTTATCTCTAGCAGGAAAAAGCCACTTAATCACCACTCTGCCCTGAACTAAAAGTACAGGCAGCCGCTGCTCCATACAGGGGGAAAATAGGACAGACCGGAGGGCAGTTTTACAGCAGAGGTGCTCCAAGGCTTCCTTCACTCAAGAGCCAATTTCCTTTGAGGGGGGAAGCCATTTTTACAGCGAACATGTAAGTGGCTCTAAAAAAATCACATTTCTCACCTTCAGAGCTCAGCAGTGTGGGTGTTCATATCTCAGCTATGTAAAAATACATCCAGGTGTTTTGTATTCATTCCACACACAAGGAAAAGTAAGGAACATAATCACGTATTGGCAGCTGGAAATCCTACGCACACCACACAAACAATAAAATCATGTCCCTGGGAACCCAGCAGTTACACAGAACATTTCGAGGAAGTTAAGAGCAATGGTGAGTAAAAATACTTATGTTGGATACATCAGAGAGCATGCCTGGACCCCTTTATAGGAATGAGTATGTTTATCATACTCACATCAGATTGAGAGTGCCACACTAATGTGATTTTGTAAGAAAGAACCGCTATCGTATATTGGAATCTATGAGGTCCTGCAGAAGTTGAAAATACATCTGACCAGATCCACCATAACACGTAAATACAAAGGGCCCGATTTTGTCATCTGTACTCGTACTCTGCTCCACACGTGGCTCTGATGGATCTACTCCAAGTATTATGTACCGTGAGCAATGGTGGTAGAATCTGGCCCCAGGCTGAAAAATGTCAATTAAGAAAAAACATTTATTATATTCGAGGAGGTGTGCACAGTGCTGCATAGGTTTCAAGAGACACTGAAATACAGCCCATAAGGTGAAGCACATGTAACACTGCTGGGTCAGATCCAAAGAGGCACATAACTACTTTTTTAAGGGTTTACATTTCTGCTACAAAACATACTAAGTCTGATTTTTCTGTGTATACAGCCTATTGCTTGTGCACTTGCGTTATCTGTTCACTTGCTCACTCTCTCTCTCTCTCTCTCATCACTCTCTCTAGGCAGGGGGAAAAAAAAACATTCCACAGCTATCTCACTGTCATCTATTATTCAAGAAAGGTCTCATTGAATAAATGTCTGTTCAGAGGCTCTAAACAAATTTCATTTCTGAACACACTGTCTGCAGCCCAGCGGGCTATTTCAGCAAGATAAGATCACACATTTAATCAAACGCTTCAAAAAAGAAATACACACCAAGTTTGCTTAATAACGTCAAATAATAAAGGTGCAGTGTTGACTGCATACTAATTTTTAGTGTTCTTTCTTTTTTGAGGGTCGACTCAATAGCCAAGGGTCAAGCGTACATGGGATTTCTACTAATTAGGGTTTCTGGTAAGGGCTGACTACTCTCCGGACCTGCTCACTTGAGCCACTTACCCATAGTTTTGCCCAAAACTATGGTGGCCCCCTTTATTTTAAACCAAACAGCTGCACATATTCTTCTCAAATGTGACAGACATAAAAGCATAAAACGATGGGATTCTAGTCCATGCCTGAGACACTTAGGCAGTGTGATTTTCTTCATTTCTGTTAACAAAATTACCAGTAAATCAATAATACATTGGGTGCAGACTGATGAGAGAATTAATATCCTTAGCAGTTAATAAGGAACCACGCCCACCAATGTCTGCACAGATGTTATAACACAAAGGTAAGTTACAAAAAAAGAGCTTTCGTTTCTTGATTGCCCGTTCCTTACTGGCAAAAGCTCCCGGTGTGGGGTAAGCTCGAGTTTGGCTAAATAAAGCACTGTGACCAATCCTCCCTGCAAGCAGAGCACTGGGGCAGCTGCCCAGCAGAGATGCAGGTGCCACCCAGCTGATCAGCAGAGCGCCCACAGCTGGCAGCATGTTTCTATCGGTAATGCCATGTCTGCACTTGCTTTGGTGTACATAACAAAATTTATCCACACATGGATGGAAACAATTAGAGGGACCCTGCCTGTGACCACAAGACACAATGTGAATTTGCCATGGTGTTGACTACAGCAAGAGCGCTAGGAACAGCTTAAATCAGCCCCAGCAATCTGACGCTCTGTACCACCCGGGCCAGATTTCCATTCTAGGATGTCATGGAGACAAAGAAGTCTGCATGTTGCAAAGACCAAGTCTATGATCTAATTGTCCACGTTCCTATCCACACTACAGGAGAGAGACACCGGCCTGCTTTGCCGCCAAACTCCACGGATTTGGGGGCAAACTTGGCAGTCCTCACCCCCCCATCACCATGCCGCTCTAACCATGAGTGGGATGCTCCACACAGATCAGGTTGCTCAGGAGGAGTGAGGCACTTCCAAGTGCCCGCAGTTACATGCCTGCCAGCACTTCGAAGTTTGACACTTTGAAGTTGCTGCAGGGAGAATTAGCCTAATGAAGTGCTGCATATTCACTGCAGCACTTCATTAGTAATCTCCCATCACCCTGATTACCGTGCCCCCTTTGAAGCTGGGGGCAAGTGTAGAGCCAACCAAGGTGAGTAAATACTTCAAAGCCAGCCCCAACACAGCTAACTAACCACTGGCTCTGTCAATCAGAGGGGGGACAAGGAGAGCACCTTGGCCTCAAGCTCAAAGAGGACCTCAAATTTAGATATTTGTTCATTTTTGGCATTTGATAAGTTTCACAACTTCTTTTAATGTGCATCCCTCAATAACTGGTCCATTTTTACACACAAAGGCTGGAACAGCATTTGTTAAAATAAAAAACATTCAAATTATGTATCACTCGTTAATGCTGCTTTATTTTTTATTTTTATTATGTCCAGGAGCCTTGAAAGCTGAAGCTGTCCTGGGCCTCTCCAGACTTCACTATTGGCATAGTTCCCAGTACTCTATCATAATGGGAAAATACAGAGGCAGCTAACTGAATAAATGTAGCCAATGGCAAGGGGTGAAATTATATGGCAGACATTTTTTGTACAACTAGTGTTAGATTTAAGTCTCATTAAAAAAGGGGGGGGGGGCAGCCATCCTCCCTGAACTAATTGACAGGAATTTGCATCATTTTGAAATGACCAAGTGTCAGCCTACGTCACAAACGCTGGTGAAAATGCTGCAAAAGCAAAGGAGTTCAACACAAGCCTTGAAACCCTCTTCAGTTCTTCCCAGCAGTGAAATCTATTCACAAAGATGGTTATGAGGCCTTTCCTCCCAACCCCCACTCCCCCCCAACCCCACCTTTTAGAATAGCTTTGAGGAAAGAAAGGTGGGGGAAAAAAAAAAAAAAAAGGAGCCATTGAAAAATCTCCTTACGGGGTCAGCTGTCAATGGAATGCATTTTAGTATTCAGGATACCCACCCATGCAGAACATCAAAAACTGGGCTCGGCTCCCTACTCTATTCTCACAGGCTTAGGCTAATGCTCAGTTTCTGAAGCTGGACTGAATACCAACGCACACTGCCTCTGCAGGACTTGTAAACAGCAACACAAGCAGATCAAACAGACCGGGGGTGTCGTTTCTGCTTAATGTTTCCCTTTTCTTGTGGCGCACCCTAACACAACAAATCTGGTACATTAAAAAAGGTCAACTGCTCCCAGGCTCCATGTGCTGTGTCCTTCAGTGTACACTACAGCCTTCTCCGCCTTCCAAAGGGAATAGGAACCCACGCCTACGTGGACAGAAATATTTTACCTCCAGCTTTTAGAAATAGGTTATAGTCACTTCTGCACAAAAGGAGCCATTCGCTTATTTCTAGGGTTGTATAAGCTTAAATCTGTACTCCTCTAGCACCATTCTGATTGAAATCATCTTGGGAATCTGAGCTTCAAGGTCCCAGCTTATTCTAAAACACCAGAAGCAAACTTTTGGGGGCAGGAGTGACATCCACTGAAGGAATTCCTTAAATCATTGGGTTTGGGGTTTTGTCCATTTCTGGTTAACTCTCGTAGTACCAAGTTTAAAAAGCTGGAGCCAAGCTTGAAAACGAAACATGGTGGATACACAAAACATCCTGGTACTGGCAAACTGATGCATTAATATCCATTTTAATGGTCTTTTTCCAAACTTTTTCCGTAAGATTAATGGCTCATTGCAACGTATCCCTCAATCAAAGTCAATTGTGAAATTTACATTCACAGTGAGAGTACAGTTCAAACCCCCTCCAACCAACACCAACTGAACCCCCCCCCCCACTGACAACAATGGAAGACAGCTTGGGTCCAATCACTTCAGAGTGGAACCAGGCTTGCCAGGTATGTAAGCAAGGGGCCAATACAGACTTCATCTAAATCAGAGGCTTACTGATTCTTCAGAAAAATCAGACCACTTTTATTTAGGCACCTAAATTTAGTTGTTTTTAGTGCTTAACTTCAGGCAGCCATGTCTGAGCCTTTTGACCAAAGATTTTCTTTACATCATACCTACATTTTTAGCACATAAGAGAAGGACTGAATGAAAAAACAGTCAAACATTTTCTCTCTGCCGAATTCCAAAAATGCCCACGAAGTATTAGAAGCATGTTAAAACACACAGCAAGACTGCACATGATGACAGCTTCTCAATTAACAGCCTATGTTGTCCCTTTCAATAACTAGAATGAAAAATAATGTTATCTTGTGTCTAAGAGAAATCACTGGGTTAGCCCAACATCCCTATCCCTCCCGTGTTGCACAGACGATCCCCTTCAAAAGTTCAAATAGTAGATTTAGGTCTGTAACCAGCTGCTTGTCCTTTAAATGTGGTGAGTGGGGGGAGATGACGGGTGAAAGGTTCATTAGGGAGAAGGCTGGCACCATTTTAAAAACTTACTCCAGTATCTGTTAATCTATAAGGAGCCACAGGCTTCTTGCTATTTACCACAGTAAACTCTTCCATATCCGGCAGCCCTGGGACCGAGAGGCTGCTTGATATTCAAATATTCTGAATAATAGAGTGGTATCTCTAGCAATGCATAACACTAAAGAAAAACAAGATTAGATATTAAGAAAAACAAAAATGTATGTAGAGTGCTTTATTTACCAACAGTAGTATTGTACACTGTAAATGTATACTGTATTTATTTGTATTTACTTTCACCACACTGTATTTATGAAAACACAACTAAAATTTACTTATGGTTAAAATGCCGGTTATTTGAGAATTCCAGATGACAAAATGTCAGATATGAAAGTTTACTGTATACAATGCAGTTATGCATCTATTATTAGAACATAAGGAGATTGACAAATTGCTCTGAGATTCATCTCCTTTAGGTCAGTCTTCAGAACAGAAGTGGGTCACTAGATTCAAACACTTCAACTCCTTCTGAGGGACCTAGTTAAGTTATAAGAGAGCCACTTATATGCACATGCTTTAAGACATCGCTATATGGGCTCATCTGCATACTTGGCTCAATCTAATTCTTGACCTTCCCCCCCACCTCTCCACTCTCTGATTTGCTCACCTTGATTATCTTTTTCTGATTTGTGCTCCTTGCTTACTGTTTTTGGTTCTCTGTGCCTTAAATATTGAGTCTGTTCTGGTCTGGCTATGGTCTGAAGAAGTGGGTCTGTCCCACGAAAGCTCACCTAATAAACTGTTTTGCTAGTCTTTAAAGTGCTACTTGCCTGCTTTTTGTTTTGATGCTTTAAGACAGTAATCCTCCCAAAATCTTTATGCTCATCCCAGTGAATTCAGCATGAATCCACATGGTCGTACAAATCACAGCCATGGAGAATCTTCTGTAGAATCAGGCTCTTTGGTCTTGATGCTTGACTTATGTTTCAGAAATATTCTGTTCAGACATAATGGGTCAGCTGGTGTAATCAGTATATGTCAATTTATACAGTTGAGGATCTGGTTTAATCTGCTCAAAGCAAATAGAGTGTGAGAAATTAAACCAAGGCCCCAATCTTACATCCACTGACGGCAAAGTTTTTCTGGAATTAGTTTTGAAGTATTCAGTTTATAATTACTAGAATTCCTGCTGCTTAATCACTGAAATGTCGATGGCAGTATTTACCAAATAAAAGGTATAATTTCATAAATTGATGATGTTATGCTATAGCTTACCAGATGCTATGTAAACTTAATGACAAGTAGGCATTTAAATTATACGCATAATTTAATATTATCAGAATGTGACAGCTTCTAAATACTGCTTTATTCTCCTCCAAGCAAGATTCCTCTCATGACCCATGAAACACAAGCTATCGTGATTTTCATTCCCATGTTCACACTAGTCTAAAAATAAACTGTAGTTTTAAAATACACAGAGCAGATTACAAATTCTCAGTTATTTACACTGGTTCATTAAGACTAAAATACTGTTTCTTACAAAGATATTACATCCCAACTCCTAGGGCAGTGATGTTGAAAATGTATAGGAGTACACCTGATACAGTACTCAAGCTAAGTCTCTTTTGAGTGCCATTTCAGTTTTGATCAATAGCTATTCCTTTCTCCACCTTGACTGTTCATTCTATTTGGTTCCAAAAAACCAGAAATTGAAGACCTGATCTGTCTCAGATTTCCTAGCTGAATGTGTTTCCATTCCATGCAATATATTCTACAGACTACCCTGTCAGATATCCGGCACTTCTCTATTGAAGTGCTGGACTGCAGATGATGTGGTCGAAGTCAAAATATTTTCCAACAGCTCAAGTTTTCAACAAAATGAACTGTTGGCTTATATGTTCAAATATATATTCACGCACATTTAATATCTATTACACATGCTCCCACCTTCTGACCTCTTTAAGGTCCAACCCAACTGTTGCTGAAGTCAATAATATTCCCTGAGAAAGGTATGCAAATTGTTTGACGTATAAATGAAAAAACATGGCAATGAAATTGTGATTAACTGGTGGCAGAACTGCAATATTGTACTGTATTCATTTATACCATACCATGATCCACAACAAAGACGTTTACAAATATGTTTTGTTTCAGTCTATATACACCAACTCATCCCAGTCTCTGCTAGAGGAAATGAACAGAGGTTTTGATCAGTTAGGATAAATCCCATTGAACGGTGCTGTTGTACAATCAAAAAAGCACTCCGAAAAAAAAAGTGTACTCCTTATTGATTGCCCGGCATTACCTACCCTAAACAAGCCTGTGGTGCACTGATTAGCCAACACATCTGTCCTGCCATTGAAACTGGAAGCTGGCATCATGCTTCAAGTTCCTCATACATCACTGAACAAAGGAACTCACAACTGGCCTAGAACAGCCACCCATTTATCAAATATCTTTTTGGCCTCACATCACCATTGGCTCCATACTGCCAGAAGTTCTTAATTACATACTCTAACCTTCTTCAAAGGAAATTTTTGCCACGGGTGACCGTAGGGAAGCAAACGCACATCTACACACTCAAGTATAGGCTAGAATGAAATTGTTTCTTGGTGACATTTATAAGGAATGTAGCGAGAAACCAGTATTCACTGTGGACAACCACACTGAAAACCAAGGTTGTCCCCACACAAACCAGCATGAAAGCACTGTGGCTGGCATACAGGAATCTGACAAAGGACAAGTGTTTTCAGATGGCTATCTTGTGCATTACTCCAACTCCACCTAACTCAGGGCTACAGTAAGGCAATGGCATAGTTTTAGGATGTGAAAAATCACCCCAAAGGTTTGAGCAAGAATCAGTTTCTCTACAGATAGCTAGCTAGCCAAGACTTCAAAGGTGGGCACCTAAGGTCAGGCTCCTACAGCAGGTGGCTTGATTTTCTGAAGCGCTCAACATGCAGAAGCACTGAGAGTCTTCAGAAATCAGCCATTACTGTACTTTGGTCAGCCCTTGCGAAAATTAGAAAACTTGCATAGGTGTCTATGTAAGGAGGTTGGAGATGCTACAGCCTGAAAATCTTGTCCAAAAACTGTTGTGAAAACTTTCCATTAGAGGCTGGCACGGGCATACTTAAGAATGACCCATTCTCCGTTCCAGTGTCCTATAAATACCCCATATGAGGTAAATGGCTGCAAACGGCACTGTAATGTGGTTGTTCACATTATAAATACTTCACTTTTGGTACCTTGGAACGAGTACAGGCCTTTGCATTATGCTTGCTATCACAACTGGGCAGCTGTAGGACACAAAGGACATCAGTAGAGACCAGCAAGAAATTCAGGGAATTGGAGTGAGGTCATTTGCATTCCTACAAATGAAGCAAGTGTCTCTTAATCCCACTACAACAAAGCAGTGCAACTGATGACAACAGCACAAGAGCCTCTGTGCAGCTCTGGGCCATCCAACCGCCTCTGAACTCCCCCAATAATCCACTAAGATTATGAAGCCCAGCACCCAGCATGACCTAGGCATGTCTGAGATTAACTTGTTAGGCATTATTTCCACAGATCGGGGCATACCAAGGGAATGAGTTTTCTAGCCACAAATCACCCTAGATCCTAGCGGAGACACTCTCACATCTACTGTGCAGCTTCATTTTCAAGAGAGATACAGAGCCAACACTCATGGAAAGCTTACGTGAACAGGTTGCAGGCCAGGTAACATTTTCAGGCAAGAAGCTGTGGTAGGTTACATACAAGGCTCCAATCCTAGAGAGCATTCCCATTCCAATGAACACAATGTTCTACATCTCACACTTGGTTCTATTGGTACTGTTCATGCTTCCAACAGGAAAAATACTTAAGGCTTCAAAAATACCCTCGGTTGGACACAGTGACCAAGCACATAGCTCAGGCATGCTTTCAGTGCTACAGAATCATCAGATACTAATCTAATTTGTCCAGCCTTAATTCTTGTCTCTTGTTTTGTAGGTGGGCCACTCCCATAAATCCTAAAAGAATTAGAAAATAATGGGAACATGTCTATCTCGATGCTCTTCAGCCTTCTCAGATCACCAGAAATTACATGTAATAAAGCAGCAGTGCTAGCTAAGGAGGTCCACGCCATGCTTTTATTAACAAATTCACAAAAAGGAGATGCAACGAAAGCACACACACATGTAATGTGTTGTTGTTGTTGCTGTTGTTGAAGTAACAGGCTTGAACAAGTACAAGTATTTTTAAAGATCTTTCAGCTGAAGTTCCATGTGAAGAATAGTTTGTTTTCTCTCACAAGGCTTTGGAACCTCTTGAGGAACAGAGCTTCATAATTTACTATGATGTAACACATGCAAAATGTACCATTGTCCAAAGAGTAGATTTAATGGGTGGTCTTACCTCTTCACAAAAAACCTACTCTCATTTTACATGCCCCTAATGAAGCAATCACTTCTGTTGTCATCTGCAGACAACACAACCCACTGTATCTCAGGGAAGCAAGATGATGTGTGTGGTATAACTTAATTAACAAGAGCAGCTGGGAAATAAAGCTCCAACACTTCCTTCAACATCACCTTTGGCTAAGCTCTAGAACAGAGATGGACACAACGCTGATGACATCACAACCTGTGGAATGTATGAATACTAGTAAACACATGCTGCCAGGAAACAAAGGACACACCAATCAGACCAAATCTTCCAACCTACAGCCCTGGAGACACAGGGGATGAATTTTCTAGATTGAGGAACAAATCGTTCCATGTTCCCTCAACAACCAAGTCCTGCCTTGTGGAGCAAAAGAGATGAACCCAGACTTTGCAACCTTACGCTTACAAAACAGTATTAAATCGCTTATATTTCCCTATTTGTTCTCTGGATAACCTGCACTGCAATTAAAGACACTTACATGTTTCCTCTCTACCATACATCCCAAAAGATAAGCTACCTATTCCGCAATCCGAAGGAGGCACGAGTCTGCCTAAGAACCTCAGAACAGCGGAAATGGGTGTACATGGGTATTCATTTTGTTGCTGTTTAGGTGTGGTGCAGTAAGAGGAGGCAGTGCCCTTACGGTTTGTGCTCTCGGCTGAATAAGGAAAGAAGGCTGGTAGCAAACACCAAAACAGCAGCAGTTTGATCACAACAAAGGGACGGGATCAACACTGGTCACAGGATGACTCCTGAAAGCTGAGGTTAGTTTCCCTGCCTTCGGAAGAACAAGCCATAAGACAGCACTAACCTTAAGTTTGTAAGCACCGCCGGCGGGATGCGTCTCCTCTCGCTCTCAGAGGAGGACAAATTGCTTTTCTAGCCCTCTAACCTGGGCACCTTCCGCAGCCCAGAAAACTCGGGAGGAGAATTTTCCCACAAGGAACAGGCGGCAGAAGCATCTGCGCAGCCCGCACGGATGCTGCGCCGGCACCACACGCCCGCTCGGCGCTCGGGCCAGGCAGCCCGGTACCCTTCCCAAGCCTGTCCTCCTGCTCCTCCTCCCCGCGGCGGGGCTCTGCAGCCCTGGCGCCAATGCCCTGCAAGAAGGCAGGCAGCGGGCTCCGAGCGAGCCGCAGGAGGCATCTCCCCCGGCCGCCTCCAGCCAGCGCCGCGCCACGCCGCCCCGGCAGCCCCGGCCGGCCGGGGTCCCTCCTACTTCCCAAGGAGCCCCGGGCAGTGAACGCGACCGACCTGCCTGGCCCGGGCGGCGGCGGCGACCCTCCCTCCGTCCCTGCTTGCCGGGCGGCGGGGCCGATCACAGCGAGCCCCCCGGCGAGCAGCCCCGGCGGGGACCGGACCCTGCGCCCGGCTCCAGCGTTGCCAGTGGCGACGTGAAGCTGGCGGCCGAGCTCCGGAGCGCCGAGCCGCAATCCCGGGGCGCCGGGCCGGGCCGAGCGGGGGCAGGGCCGGGCCGGGAAGGGAAGGGGCGCACCCGGCTCCCGCGGCAGGCACAGGGCGGCGCGGCCGGGAGGAGGACAAGGAGGAGGCGGCGGCGGCGGCGGGGCCCCGCAGCGCCCGGTCCCGGTCCCGGTCCCCGGCGGCGGGCGGGCGCGGAGCAGCTCTTACCTTCCGTCCCCGCCGCGCCGGGCTCCGCGCCCTGCAGCCAGGCAGCCATGGGAGCGGGCGGGCCGGCACTGCACGGCGCAGCCCCGCCGCGGGGGGAGAGGCGCCAGTCGCTGCTGCGCGGCGGGCTCGGCTGGGCGCGGGCTCGCTGCGCTCCCGGCTCAGGGCGCGGGCCGGCGGCCGCCCAGCTGCGGCACAGCCATGCCCCGGCCGACGCTGCTGCTGCTGCTGCTGCTGCAGGCGGAGCGGCTCCCGGCGCCCCCGCTCAGCTCCGCTGCGCTGCGCCCGGGCGCGGCTTAGCGAGGCGGGCAGCGGCGGCCGGCGGGCGGCAGCCTCCCCCTGGCCATGGCCGCGGCCGCTGCTTCCAGCCCGCGCCGCTGCCGGTGCCGGTGCCGCTGCTGCTGCTGCTGCGGGCTGCGCGGACGCGGGCTCGGGCTCCACCTACCGCGCGGCTCGCGCACTGAGCGGGAGGAGGCGGCGGGCGGGGGGAGGCGCGGGGCCGAGCCCCCTGTCCTGCCCCGCTCCGCTCGCCGGGGGCCCTGGCCTCGGGCCGCCAGCAGATGAGTTTGTCAGGCCTCTGCAAGCCGGCGCTGCGGGCGTCCCTGCAGCGCCGTGCACCGCCGGGGGGGAGGCATTGCGCTCAGGCAGCTCGCGCGGTACTGGTGCTCGCTCCTTCAGCCAGGGGAAGGGGCCCCGCGCGCACACAGCACAGCGCCCCCTATGGGCTCCCCGCGCGCACACAGCACAGCGCCCACCCATGCCCCCCCCCCCCACACGATATCACAGCGCCTCCCACACACAGCACAGCGCCCCCTATGGGCTCCCCTCGCGTACACAACACAGCGCCCCCCACACACAGCACAGCGCCCCCTATGGGCTCCCCTCGCGTACACAACACAGCGCCCCCCACACACAGCACAGCGCCCCCTATGGGCTCCCCGCGCGCACACAGCACAGCGCCCCCTAGGGGCTCCCCGCGCCCCACACAGCACAGTGCCCTCATGGGCTCCTCGAGCCCCACACAGCACGGTGCCCTCTATGGGCTCCCTGCGCGCACAGCACAGCGCCCCCCCATGGGCTCCCCCCGCGCACATGGCACAGCGCCCCCTATGGGCTCCCCCCACACGATATCACAGTGCCCCCCACACAGCACAGTGCCCCTTATGGGCTCCCCGCGCGTACACAGCACATCGCCCACCCATGGGCCCCCCCCCCACACGATATCACAGCGCCCCCCGCACACAGCACAGCGCCCCCTATGGGCTCCCCTCGCGTACACAACACAGCGCCCCCCGCACACAGCACAGCGCCCCCTATGGGCTCCCCTCGCGTACACAACACAGCGCCCCCCACACACAGCACAGCGCCCCCTATGGCCTCCCCGCGCGCACATAGCACAGCGCCCCCTAGGGGCTCCCCGCGCCCCACACAGCACAGTGCCCTCATGGGCTCCTCGAGCCCCACACAGCACGGTGCCCTCTATGGGCTCCCTGCGCGCACAGCACAGCGCCCCCCCATGGGCTCCCCCCGCGCACATGGCACAGCGCCCCCTATGGGCTCCCCCCACACGATATCACAGTGCCCCCCACACAGCACAGTGCCCCTTATGGGCTCCCCGCGCGTACACAGCACATCGCCCCCCACACACAGCACAGCGCCACCTATGGGCTCCCCCCCACGCGGCCCCCCCCACAGGATAGCACAGCGCCCCATGTGCCCCCACACACGATACCACAGCGCCGCCAAGGACTCCCCCACACCATAGTGCAGCACCTCCATGGCCCCCACATACAGCACGCCCATGGCCCCACACACCCACGATAGCACAGCGCCCCCATGGGCTCCCCCACACACTATAGCACAGCAGCCCCATAGGGCCCCACCACATGATAGCACAGTGCCCCCATGGGCTCCCCTGCACATGATAGCACAGTGGCCCTCTGCCCCTCCACAAGATAGCACAGCCCCCCATACCCCCCCACACCATAGCACAGCGCCCCCATTGGATCCCCCACGATAGCACAGCGCCGCCATGAGCTCCCCCCCACATGATAGCACAGCACCCCAATGGGCTTCTCCAGGATAGCACGGCGTCCCCATTGGCCACCCACAATAGCACAGCACCCCCATGGGCTCCCCTCACACGATAGCACAGCACCCCCATGGGCCCCCACACACGATAGCACAGCCGCCCATGGGCTCCCCCCCACGTGATAGCACAGTGCCCCCATGGGCTCCCCCCTACACGATAGCACAGCCCCCATGCCCCCCCACACCATGGCACAATGCCCCCATTGGCTCTCCCATGATAGCACAGCACCCCCATGGGCTCCCCCCACACAATAGCACAGCCCCCCATTCCCCCCCACATGACAGCACAGTGTCCCCGTTGGCCTCCACACATGACAGCACAGTGCCCTCATGGCTCCCCCACACACAATAGCATAGCACCCCCATGGGTCCCCACCACAATAGCACAGTGCCATCATGGCCGCACACACACAATAGCACAGCGCCCCCATGGCCCCCCCATGACAGCACAGTACCCCCATCCCCCCCACACACACAATAGCACAGCGCCACTATGGTCCCCCCCATGATAGCACAGCACCCCCATGGGCTCCCCACACACACAATAGCACAGCGCCCTCATGCCCTCCCCACACAATAACACAGTGCTCTCCCCTTCCAGGAGCAGCTGGTTCCCACTCTTCCTCCCTTGGTCCCTGCTCTAGAACAGCACCTCCACGCCCCCAGCTTCCCTCAGGCCCACTTCCCATCTGCCCCTCACCCTTCCCATCCCCTTCTCTTACCCCGCCTGCCTGTCTCTGGGGTCCAAAACCCCTGGTCCTCCTTGCTCCTCTTCCAGGGCCTTGCCTGGAGGGCCACTGGCCTCTCCTCTCCTCTCTTCGTTCAACTGTCCAGCTTCTAATTCACCTCCACCTCCGCTCCTCTGGGACACCTCCACCTTCATGTTCCCCTCCCCACTCTCTCTGGGGACTTCCCTGCCCATCCTTCCAGCTCCTCTCATAGGAGGCTGATTACTCCTAACCCTGTGGGAGCCAGTCTGAGACCTTCCCACCTAAGCTGCGTCTACACGTGCACGCTACTTCGAAGTAGCGGCAGTAACTTCGAAATAGCACCCGTCACGTCTACACGTGTTGGGCGCTATTTCGAAGTTGAAATCGACGTTAGGCGGCGAGACGTCGAAGTCGCTAACCCCATGAGGGGATGGGAATAGCGCCCTACTTCGACGTTCAACATCGAAGTAGGGACGTGTAGACGATCCGCGTCCCGCAACATCGAAATAGCGGGGTCCTCCATGGCGGCCATCAGCTGGGGGGTTGAGAGATACTCTCTCTCCAGCCCTTGCGGGGCTCTGTGGTCACCGTGGGCAGCAGCCCTTAGCCCAGGGCTTCTGGCTGCTGCTGCTGCAGCTGGGGGTCCGTGCTGCATATAGAGGGTCTGCAACTAGTTGTTGGCTCTGTGTATCTTGCACTGTTTAATGAAAGTGTGTCTGGGAGGGGCCCTTTAAGGGAGCGACTTGCTGTTGAGTCCGCCCCGTGACCCTGTCTGCAGCTGTGCCTGGCTCCCTTATTTCGATGTGTGCTACTTTGGCGTGTAGACGTTCCCTCGCTGTGCCTATTTCGATGTTGGGCTGAGCAACGTCGAAGTTGAACATCGACGTTGCCAGCCCTGGAGGACGTGTAGACGTTATTCATCGAAATAGCCTATTTTGATGTCACAACATCGAAATAAGCTATTTCGAAGTTGGGTGCACGTGTAGACGTAGCCCTAGTGAGATGTTCAGCCAGGCTCAAGAGCAAACTCCACTCTAATTGGCTGCCTTCCACACTGCCCCACCTCCTAAAGGAAAAGCAGCCAATCAGGACTGCTGCAGATGTCAGACAAAGTTCTCCCAACTCAAAAAACCCTGGCTCCTGAGGGGAAAGTGGGAGAAGAAGCAGAGAGAGCTCAGCAACACATGCAGTGAGTCAGTCAGTTCTCAATTCCCCTCACCTCCCCGTGCAAAAGTACTTACAGTGAACAGCTTCCAAAGGATCACACACACCTGGCTGACTGGGCAACAAAATGGCAGGTGAAATTCAACGTTGATCAATTCCCAGTGATGCGTATCAGGGAGCATAACCCCAGCAACACAACCAGAATTGATGGGTCTTGTTACCACTCAGGAAGGAGACCTTGGAGTCATTCTCCAGAGTTCTCTGACAACACCTGCTCAATAATGCAGCAGCAATCAGAAAAGCTAACTGAAGGTTACAAACCGTGAGGAAAGGGATAGCAAACAAGACAGAAAGCACCATAATGTCACTATATACATCCACAGCTTGTCCATCTTGGTAGTTCTGGTCATCCCACCTCAATCAAGATACATTACAGGTAGGAGAGGGACCATGTTCCCCAAAGGGAAAGCGAGATCTCTCCAAGGTTAGCCCAAGTGGATCATAGCTGTTTGCCAGAGGCTTTGCTTTCCCCCACACACAGCAGACGCTGCTCACCAGAGCCCTGTCTGCCTCCAGCCAAGCCCTGCCTTCCCGTCGGCATGGGGCAGGCTGTGCCGCTAGCCCCCACCTTCATGTCCGTCTCTGCTTTACTTCTTGATAAAAGTGGACAGATGTTCTGTGTGCTCTGGCCAATGGATCGAGTTGGGACAAGCAGAACAGAGAGGAACTTTCCTGGCCAAACTGGCAGATTCATCCTATATAGAGAAGGGCAACAAGAAGGATTTGGGGTATGGAACAGCTCCTATGCGAGGAAAGAGTACAACAGGACTTAAGTCTTTTCCACTTGGAAAAGAACTGGCCGAGATAGAGATCGATACAATCAGGCATGGTGCACAGGAAGGAAGGAAGGAAGGAAGTGCTGTTTACTCCCTCTTGCAACAAACGAGTGGTAACTCAATGAAATTAATAAGCAAGCAGAAGGAAGTATGTCTTCACACCCCACACAATCAGTGGATCTTGCTGCCAGGGGATGTTATGAAGATCAAAACTACAATGGGGTTTGCAAAAGCATTAAATGCATTCTTGGAAGATAGGGCCATCAATGACTATTAGCCAGGATGGGTAGGGATGCAACTCCATACTCTGCGTGTCCCTAGACCTCTGACTTCCAGAAGCTGGCATTAGAGGACAAGGGAGGCATCACATGATGATTTGGTTCACTCCTTCTAGAGCACCTGGCATTGGTCACTGTCAGAAGACAAGACGTTGGGCTAGAAGGACCTTTGTTCCGACCCAGAGTGACCATTCTTATGTTCCTGGAGCAGCAGAACTGGGTAGGGAGAGGAGAGCATGGAACATCTGAAGGTACTGCTGGAGGGGTGGAGGGTAGTACAGACACAGTGGCAGCACTGAGCGGGGGTTGGGCAGCAGGGCTGTGGGGTGGATGGATGTAGGGAAGGGAGGGAGACATAACTAATGAGATGCTGGGGGAGGCACTGGGAATTCCAGACCATCAAACAGCCAGTAGTGGGGGCCAGCACCGCTCCATGCATGTCCAGGGACCACTGACACACCTGCACAAACATGGTGGGGTGGACAGGGACAGTTCAAAAGCCAAGTCAGACCCAAAAGCACAGCAGACTGATTTGGGCTTTTTAAACAAACCTCCTGCCTGAGGGGCCAGTCTTGTGACCTTGGGGGTCTGACCTCTGGGCTTGAACTTTGGGGGTCAGCAAAGCTGTAAAGATGTGGGATGGCGTCAGGACACTCAGCAATAAGCTGTCGTGAAACCATTCCTGCTGCTCACAGGGTTTTACAAGCTTTGTAACCCAGGAGCTGTTTGCAGTATGCAACAACAGTAACTTTGCAGATGTGACAAATTCATAAATAATATAGCATAGCTTTGTACGCCCGTAAATGATGCACTTTCTGCTAACTCCCTGCGTAACTCACTTCCATACAGCTAGAGTTGGATACACAAAACCCCAGTAACACTCCCAGCTTTCTGTCTCTTTCTATTGCATCTTTGTCCTGATTCCTTGCCTTGGCTGCCTTCCCACAGCTACGCACTCAATGCCCTTCTTTGCTGGAGTTACCTACCTCTACCTTATCTCTTGGAACCATCACCCAGGCTTCTCAGCAGCTTCCAAACTGGCCTCTAACTTCTCCCTCAGTGCCCACCTACCTCCCTGACAATCACTGCCTAACCCTATTTCCCAGCCTTTCCCCCTTCTCTATTTCTCCTCATCCTCCAATCTATGTCCTTCTTCCACCCCACCCCATCCCTATAGTCTGCCTTCTGTCTCCTCCAACATCTGCCTTGAGGGAGCTCCCCTGGCGGGCCTTGCAGGAGTGAAAGCAGCTACAACAGCACACTGCCAGTACAGGTGAGATGAGTACCTGGTTCAGGAGGTTGTCTGTTGAACACCTCCCTACAAAGAAGCCTCCGCTGCTCTCTGTTCCTCATTCTGCTATTCCTGCCCCACCCCCACAACAACTTGGGAGAATGACAAACCCACAACTGTCTCCTCTCCAGCTTGTAAGGTTGGAGACTGCACCCCCTGCCCTGCTAGTGATTATAACTATGCAACTGTAAGAAATAGTTATTGTTATTTTATACTTGGTTGTATTGGAGATGCGTCCAAAAAGCCTCTGGGCTGGAAAGTGCTTGCTGAAATTATTAATATTTTTCTGGAGGGGTTTTTGTTTGTTTTGTGTGAATGATGGAAAATTGAAAGGTTTTTCTGTAGAAAAAGGCAAAAAACAATATGAAAGGCAAACTTTTCACTCTGGGAGGAGGCAAGTGCTTTGGGATCTTTTTAAAACGTAGTGAACTGGATTCTCCAAAGCACCCAGGGCTACCCTGGGCCATCTTTCCTCAGCTGAGATCCCCAGTGAGTCCACCAGCTGCAGAGCAAACCTCCCTTAGTCAGCCGACTTCCCTCTAGAGACCCACATCAGAATTTTAGGTAAGTAGCACCTGCTCGGCCTGTTGATGTATGAATGTGCTGCAGTGATGACTGCATTAGGGTTGCAAACTATTGCTTTAAAAGGGGGGTTTCCTGGTCCTGCTTGCAGGGTAGAGGACTTGGTGGGGAAGCATGAGAGCTACAGGAGTCTGTCCATGGGCAGTTTAGAGAAAGGGGTGGTGAGCTGTGTTATAGGGAGCAACCTGTTTACTGGTTCATGCTCTGAATCCTAAGACATTAAGTCATGTTAGAGTGCAACCTTCCAGCAAGAGCATTTTATATTTTTATCTAACCTTTCCTTGTGTGTGCAATGAACATAACAACTATATAACAATATATATAACTGTATAACTATAACAACAAACTATATAAAATTATATCCCAGGCATCAGACACTTCTGCACAGTCCTTGTATTCCCAATATTTTTATGGGACAATAGGTTACATCCTGCTGCCTAACTTGGTCTCTGATTCAGAGAAGCACTTATGCATATGCTTAACTTTAAGCGTAAGCTTATGTATTATCCTGAGTGCAGATGTTTTGCTGTATTTAGGGCTCACTGCAGTTGGACTGCTTTGATAGCTCAGGGTCCTCAAGTGATTGTTAGTGTGCAGGAAAGAGGAGGGAACACATAAGAAAGAAAAGGCAATGCTTTGCTTTCTTGGTAATACTGTTTGTGTTTATATTCCAGGCCCTGCCAGAGGAACACTGAAGCATGGGAGCCAAGGAATGAGAGAGATTGCAGGACAGAAGCAAAACTAGATTTTAAGAGTTATAAAAGATCTATCCTGATAGCACAGTTTTATGCAAGTGGAAACTCTGCAATATTAAAGGAGACCACCCGCTAATATGACACTGCCAAGATAATGAAAAGTATCCAGGCTAATGGTTCAAAAGGTCCTATGAATGTTTGTATTGAGAGAGGGGAAAGAATAAATAAGAATTAAAAGACCATTGAGTTTTAAGCCTGCCCATTTGGCTTCCCAAAAATACATGATTATAAGTGGAAGAGTTTTCCAGATATATTTATTTTTTAAACTCAATTATTTCCTTGTCAAGTAATTGCTCCCTTCCCGTGGAGCCGTCAGAGCTCCTGGTTCTGAGACCTCTGATTGCCTCACTGTTTATGCTTCACAGTAGATGCTTTGGGGGATAAAATGGCACTAAATAGGCTGAAATTGCTTTTGCCATGTGACTTGGAGTGCCATTGGAATGCCGGGGAGGGGAAGACACAAATCAATATTTAGTTCGCAAGCTGAAAATACAGAAGAGGATTGGCAAAAAGTGTAACTTTTTTAGCCTTGTGCGTAACAAAGAATTTAAAAAGAAGAAAGAATTCTTAGGGGGTAACGGGTCGGGGGGATAAAAACTTCAAAAAGTCATCAGCTTTGGTTACATTACAAGCATTTGTCAGTCAGGGTGAATGCAGCAGAACTGTAAGAATTAGGCATGGAAGACTCATTCTTGGAATCCGGTGCAAGATTATTCCCTATAGAATATTTTTCCAGTGCTATTTCTGGTATTCTGAAACATGCCTGGGTGGAGGCTGCTACCAATATCCTGGAATCATGACTCCTCAGCCTAACATCACATGGTCAGGAAGGTTTTCTTGCTGTTGAACCTATATTTACCTTTTCTTAATTTCACCTCCTTGCTTCTGGTGATGCTCACCCCCCAGCACATGCTTGGCTTTACATCTGGGCATAAATTCCACTGAAATCCCAGTCTTCGGTGTTTTGCTGAACACTCTTAGATTTCAGAACATGCTTGAAACTAAGCATGCACTAAAATGTTCTGAGGAACAGGGACTCTGCCCCCAGGTATTAACCTCAAAGCAAGCTGGAATCCCAATCATGCACACCCTCCTCAGGCAGCGTCAACTCCGCTGGCTTGGCCACGTCCACAGGATGAATGATGGAAGGATTCCAAAAGACATCCTGTATGGTGAGCTAGCCTCTGGCAAAAGACCTCCTGGACGCCCCCAGTTGCACTACAAAGATGTCTGCAAGAGAGACCTCAGAGAGGTAGACATCGAACTGGACAACTGGGAAGAACTAGCAGATGACCGCAGCAGATGGAGGCAGGGGATATACAAGGGCCTTCAGAAGGGCGAGATGAGGATCAGACAGCTAGCAGAGGAGAAGCGAGCGCACAGAAAGCACACTAAGGACTTGTCAGACACCCGCCACATCTGCAAGAGGTGCAGCAAGGACTGTCACTCTCATGTGGGTCTTCATAGTCACAGTAGACACTGTAAATGAAGTCCTCAATTGAAACTATAAAGGGTGAGATCCATAGTCTATGCAGACTGAAGGATGCCTACTCTTTCTTTTAACTATTTGAAAGGCTTACCCTTCTTCCATGGAACTAGTGCTTCCACAAGTTTTACACCCTTCAGTCTTTCAAGCTTTTCCCTTCCTAGTTATTTCTGTTTCTCTTCTCTGGACTCATTCCCATTTGCCAATGTCTTATGGAGGTGGGTCATGAGCAATCCGCAAATGAAGGCAATATCCCAGCTGTGGCTGTACTTTAGCCGTATAAGGAGATACTTTCCTTGGGATGCTCCCAAACTGCACTGTCATGTTTTAAAAATAGCCTGCCACCAGACCACTGCTATAATCTCAAGACTATTCCCATTCTTTTACCACACTCATTGTCCTAGCATCTACCCAGGTGCCTGAACCTTGAGCCTACAGATTAAAACCTCAGTACTTCACTGACCAAATGGTACAAGCATGTCAGTCCAAGTGCTCTTTGTGCATCTTTGCTTGCCAGAATTCTCTTTCCCACGGCAAACCAGGCTTTCCCATTATGTTCACCAAATGCATCATTTGAATCTGATTTTGCTGTTTTCTGCCCATGTTTCTAATTTCTGTAAGGTTATTTTTCTTTCCATGTGAGCGTTCAAAACACCCACCCGTTTTAGTACTCCCTGCAAATATCACTAACATTCTTTTTACTCATTCCTTCAAGATCTTTTATGAAGAGCTTAAATAAGATGCACATAGCTATAGTATCTGTCAATTAGGGATCCTTAGATATCAGTCCTGCCACTTGGAGAGTACCCTGGTCCTGATCCAGGTGACTTTTCATAACCAAGTCAATCTGAGATAATTGAAAGAGTCAGGTTTCACATCCACAAGAACCTACCGCATGCTTTACTAAAATCCAAATCTAGTAAGCACATCACACTTCCTTCATCCGCTAATTTTGTAATTGTGTCAGACAAAGCAATCAAACTTGTCTGGCACTGTTGGTTTTCTGTCTGTCTAACTTTAACACACCTCACTATAGCATCTGAGTGTCTGTACAAACACAGGCTGGTTTTTTTTTGCTTATGATTTCATTCCCTCTAGGTAGCTGTAGAACTTTAATCATTTTTCATTCATTTACTATGGATTGAAATTAGATTTAGTAGATTGTAAGTGCCTGGACAGCTGTGCTTTTCTTTTCTGAAGATTGGTACCACATTTACTTTCTGCCACTCATTGAAACCTCCTGATATTCTTGTGATGTTTTAGACATATTTGTCACTGTAAGTTTCAACAACCAATTTGTCTAACGCTGACACACATCATCTGGATCAGCTGATTTGTATAGGTTTATATTTGCCAAGTATGTAAGTACATTTGTATAGGTTTACATTGCCAACTACATTTGCCTACTCTTCATGAATAGTTGTCTTTCACAAAGTTTTCATTACTTCATAATTGTTCAGAACACCTTGCCTATATTTTCTTTATAAAATACTACACTTATAAATTGCCAATACTGTTCAACAATTTTAGAAATACGTAATATATATTTCCTCTTGGATCCTGCAAAACTTGATCCAGACCTACCTCCTGGGTCTCATTTCATATCATATCCCTCCATATCAGCTTCATTAACCCAAGGCCTGATCCAAAGCATATTAAAAGACTCTTGCAGATTTTCGGAATCTGATCCAAAGCCCATTAACAATTTCATCTTTCGCATCATCTTGGTTTTTTTCTCCTTCTCTTGTTTCTGGCCCTGATTGTGCACAGCACTTAAGTACACACATACCTTTCACTAAGAGGTTTGGGGTAGATAGTTGAGCATGGTGCAAACAATCAGTACTCCCTCTAAATTTTTCCATTCATATGCAGAATGAATTTTGTTATGTGCACAGAGGCATATACAGATGTGCACCATCAGCAGAAAAAATGCTGACAGTCTGGGTGCTATCGAGGCTTTGTTAATCAACTGGGTGGCTTTGGCATCTCTCCTGGGCAGCTGCCAATGTGCTCATCTCATACGAGAACATTGAATGCAATCATTGGTTACATAAAAAAGGACATCTCAAGTTGGAGCAGAAAGATTATTTTTTCCTGTGGGTTTGGCACCAATATGCCTACTGCTGGATCTTGAGTCCAGATGTGGTGCCCGCAATCCAAAAATGATGTTGATAATTTGGAGAGGATTCAGCAAAGAGCCATGAGACTGGATGATGAAAAACATGAATATTAGTGATATACTCCAGAAGCTCTGTCTGTCTAGCTTAATGAAGGGAAGTTTAAAGGGTGGTTTGTTTACAGCTAAGTAGCTACCTGGGGAGCGAATCTTTAATGGGCTCGTCAATCTAACAGACACAGAGGGAAAAGGTGGAATTCGCATTTAGCCAAATCCAGACTGAAAACATTTTTAATGGTGGACTAGCTTAGCAAGGCTTATGCCCGATTCTCCATCCCTTTTCCTAAAAGAGCAGCTCTAGGGAATATTTTGGAGATGCTCTCTGCTGTGTGCTACATCGTTAGTAGTCAGATCACAATGATCTCCTTTGTCCCTGAAGTCCATAAATCTATGAATAAATCCATCCTTATTTAATAGAGCGCTCAGCATAGTCTTAGCTTTACGTGCAACCCTAGGTCCTATTATCTTATGTCTTAAACACATGGTTAAAAATTAAGGGTTTTGCTGAACCCAGGCCCATATGCCTTCTTACCTGCTTCCTGCATGCATTGAGCCATCACCTGGCTGAGATTCTGTCCTGTGCCCGTAAGCTGCCCTTGCACTCCTTCTGGTCCAGGTCTGCCCCAGCCATAATTTGCATTACAGCAGCTGCAACATGACCTGAAATCTCAACAGCACAGCAGGCTGAAGCTTCACTCCTGACATGTCCCTTCCAGCATCCGTGCTCATCTCTAGCACACATCACATGCCAGGACTTCGGTGGGAGTCTCCCTTAGTGCCTGCACAGGGGCAATTTTCCTGTAACCTTTTCACACCTAGATCTCGTCTGTGTCACTTTACTAACTATACACAGGCCAGAAGGAAAGGTAAGGGAAACTGCCCTCTTCCTATTTAAATTTTTCCTTAAAGACTATTTTTCTCCAGGACAGCCACAGAACTCACCCAAACAGACACATGCTCTCATTCTCTCTCTCTCTCTCTTTCTATCTCTCTCTTTCTCTCTCTCCACCCACCCAGTTTACTGGGGATGAACAATAAATTTGGAATCAACCATCTGCTCTGGTGCTTCTAGGTCATCCTGTCTAATCTTGGTCCCTTCCGGTGGTATTTTTCAAAAGGACTCCCCATTGCTCCTATTCAGCATAGGGGTAGATTTACAATGGACTTCAATGGGAGCAGAATTAGGTCAACATTTAGTTCACCTGCTTGGGGAGTGTTATGGGCAGAGACAGAGGAACAGACAAGGATATGAGTGCCAGGATAGGGAAAGCAACAACTGCATTCAAGACTTTGTCCCATATGAATGTCTCAAATAATATCTGTGAAGAAGAAACTGTGGCTCATCAACACAAATGTGAAGTGTGCTCTTGTGTGGATGTGAGACCTGGAATACCTAAAAGTTTTCAAATCACAAGCTACAGATATTCATAAAAGGATACCTGAGATACATCCTTCACATCAAATGGCAAGACTTGGTCACAAATGAGGAACAGAGCAGGACAAGAACTACTTGACTGTCAAACCAAGAGAAGGAAGTGGGGATGGCTAGGCCATACTCTCAGAAAACCATCATCCAGCACAGTCCATCAAACTCTCAGATAGAACCTGCAAGGAACATGCAAAAGAGGAAGACCTTGGACAACATGGAGAAGATCTACTGAGACTGAAGGACAACTACTGGGGTACTCCAGCTTGACTTTTCTCTCAAGAAAGCGTGAAGTGGAGGAGATTTATAGATGACTTTTGCCCTCCTTGGAGTACAAGAGTTTAAGTAGTTAGCACTTTTGAAGCCTTTTATGTGTGTGTCCTCTACAGAGGCACACTTGTGACAAGCACTTAAGGAATGAAAGAAAAGCCAGCTAATACACAGTAACCTTTAATGTTTCAAAAATTACAGTGAATTTTCACCTGCCCTGTAATGATGAGCAATAACTACAAAATTGTGATTCAGGAACGCTAATATTTGTTCTCACAGTTCAGGTTAAACTATTTTTTAGAAGACATGTTACATTTTTTTATTTTTTTCCTTATCACAGCATCACTCCAGGCCAGACGTACAGCAATTTGAGCACCTACTCTGTGCGCTCCTTACAGTCACATACTTAGATAACTCTGAATTTCATGGGTTTAATAGGCTCTGATCTTCATAAGTGTGTTATGAGAACAACAAGAAGTCTTGTGGCACCTTATAGACTAACAGATATCTTGGAGCATAAGCTTTCGTGGGCAAAGACCCTCTTCATCAGATGCATGAGTGGGGGGTGTTTCAGAGGGATATTTAAAGAATGGGGTCCCAGAAAAAGGGAGGGCCAGAGCTGACAAGGTCTGCTCAGCAAGGTGGAAATGGACCATTATCAACAGTAGGTATCAAAAGAAATAAAAAACAAGTCAGATCAGACAGGGGGATATGAGCCTTTGTCAGAGTCTAATGGGGAGATTTTAACACCCAGAGCAGAGAAGCTGCCTTTGGAATCTGTGAGCCACTCCCAGTCTCTGTTTAATCCTTGGTTAATGGAGTCAAATTTGTAAATAATCATTTGATTTCTGAAATTTCTTTGTTTCAGGACTGCCACCCTTAAATCTGCTACTGAGCGTCCAGGGAGATTGAAGTGTTCCCCCAAAGGCTTCTGTACATTATTGTTCCTGATGTCTGATTTATGTCAATTTATTCTTTTACATAGAGACTATCCAGTTTGGCCAATGTAAATTGCAGTGGGGCATTGCTGGCACATGATAGCATATATTATATTAGTAGATATGCAGGTTAAAGGAGCCCCTGATGGTATGGTTGATGTTAGGTCCTGTGATGATGTCACTGGTGTAGATATTTGAGCAGAGTTGGCAGCGAGGACTGTTGCAGGGGCTGTGATATGCATCAGTGATCTGCAACCCATCCTGAACAATGATCTTTCACTCTCACAGACCTTGCCTACAGACAGCCTGCCAACCTTAAACAAATCCTCACCACCCACAACAAATCACAAACCACTGGTTCTAGGCCTGGAACCAGCCTTAGAGTCAGCTCTTTGTAAATAAACTGGACAGCACCAATGAATACACCTGATTTGACATCGTCAGTTCTGCTTCCTAACAGGAATGGTGCTGGGAGGGCCTGAATATTGACCAGCTGCTTAGGTCAGAAGGGGCAGCTACGGAAATATGGATGAAGAGTCTGGAGCTGGAAGCCCTTAATGAATATATTAGGGGCTGCCTCAGGTTCCCCATGCTCATAAAATCAAAATATATGCCTTGGTCTTCAAGCTGCTAAAAATATCGTACACAAAGGCTGAAGGAGAAACCCAAAAAGGAAGCTATAGTGCGCTATTTTTGAGAATTGGAATATATAGCTTGTAAAACCTTTTTTTCTTTTGATTTTTAAAGGGTAGATACAGACAGAACATGAGCCAGGTAAACTGCTTTGCATTGCTAGAGCAGCACGAAGCCAACCAATTGCACTGGCCCTTCATTTTGCAACTGACTTATTTGTTGAATGGGTTTATGTTAGTGACTTTGGCTGTTATATGCAGTGGGGGACAGGGAGAACCCAATCTCTACTTCCATTGCCACTCTAGTTAATGTTCATCCCAGAGAAGAACAGCCACTTCTGTGGGTGTAGGGGCCTTTATATATTATGATAAACTCCAAAATATGAGCTGAAGGAAGGGGTGAAATCTCCTGGGCACACATTGCAGAATTAATACACAGGATGCATTATGCTGATGTCCAGACACATATTCCAGTTCAGATTGCATGCTAGGCTTGCATAAAAGCTGACTGAAGAAATATTGCATTAGTCTTTAGGGAATGTGGACACATTGCTTTTGTAGGATCCTTAGCTAGCACAATGCTAACATCAGCTGTAAGCATGTATCTTACCTATCTCCCTGCAAGCAACAGTAAGACCAGAAAAATAGAGAGGGAAGTAGTCTTGCAATTACACCATGAGGAGGTTTTAAGCCATTTGTGAAATAAGAGTCACAAATTATCAAGGGAAAGAAGTCGACGTTATAAACTGTCCTCTCTCAGGACTTTAACCATGGTGATATGAGATTAGTATGCTCAGTATTAGCAGTGAAATTCTAAACTTAATAGGAAATTAACTTCCTTTCTGAAGGTCACACAGTAATGTTAAAGCAATTCTGCTCTTTTTAAGGGGTAAATGCCATAGCTGTGGGTGAATTGGGGTAGACAGACAGATGCAAGAAAGAAACCAATAACACCAGTCTGCATGACCTTCTGCTTTTGCCCTCTTTTTCGAGATTGTACACATTCACCTAGAGTAAAGAACATGCTGCCAGACATACAGGTTTCCAAATTATAAAACTGAGTAGACTTGTTTGTGCCAGATGAAGAGACTCCATTCAAAGAAACACAAATAAAGGGAGATCTCAGCCAGATAAGTGGGGTATGCAATTTAATGTGAAGAAACATAAATCAAATAAGACTAGGTCAAAACATAGCCAAAGGGATAATGCTGAAAATCAGGGCTTAAAACAGTGAGTTGTTGTATACATAGATGTTGTCTATTTTCTGAATCCTTTGTGGGATCTTTCTTCCTCTAGGGGTTTCATTTAATAAATCCATGATATTATTTTAAAAAAAAAACAGGTTAGCTTTGGTCTTCCTTGTGTCCCACATAGACCACCCTTTCTCAAGGGACTATTGTATCCCTTTCTGTAAAATGGACCTGCACACTCTTATCTCACAGTCATTTTGTAAATCTTTTCAAGCCCCCTCCGAAAGGTTCTTGGGAAAAGGCTCTGGGATGGATGGGAGATGTAATCTTCAAATAGTCAGTACTGTATCTAGCAGCGAAGAGGAATGTGAACCAAACCCTGAGATGTATCAGAGGAAGAGAACAAATCAGAAGAGAGTATAGAAAATATACAAAGGACTCTGGAAGTCACCACATCAGATGGGTAGTGGAAAATGCAGGCTACCATACTACAAGGCTATTGACAAGTTTAGAGATGTGCAAGGACAGCAGCTGGAATGTGGGTTAGTCTTCAATGTTTATAAAGAGTGCCACTGGTTAACAGCTTAGATTTGTATCTTTAAAAAAAAAAAGAGGGAAGTGGGGGAATTAAGAGGAGATCTGGAACATACAATGGGAACACAATTCTCTGAGGGGAAGAAAAATAAGCAGGATGTAGCTGAAATGTTACATAAAGAAAAACAAAATGACATGAATGACATGCAAGGTTTTGCCAACCAGTACAAAGAAAGGGTTGTGTACTAACCTTGTAGAGCACTAGCTCACCCCAGGCTGCCAGCCAAATGTGCAACTGGTGTTGGTTTGTAACTGAGAAAGAGTTTCAGAAGGCCCCAATGGGATTTTTGGCGCATAAATCCCATTGAAAGCCAATGGAAGGAGCCCTCCTAAATCCTTTTGGCACTTTGGAAAATCTCCATTTGTCTTTATTCCTCTGCCTATAGCTTCTCTGTATCTGAAGTGAACTAACTGGCACTTAACAATGTGTGGCAGTATGACCAATAGTAACATACTTTTGTGTGTTTTGGGCATGTGCCTGAGCTTGCACTCCTTTGCTAACCAGTAGTCTGGTGTGGACAGGGATTCACCAATGGTTGAATTTAAAAAAAATCGGTCACACTCAAACTGCTGCTACTTAGTGTCCTCTTCTGAGGGATGGGATAATTACCTCAGATTTATATGCCAGGAATGTTTCAGATTAAGTCAGATTTCTCTGTGTGTAACATGTACCACGAGCCGTATTGGAGTATACACTAACCACTGGGAAAAATCTGGATGAGGCCAGAAAAGTGTATTTCGCCTATCAGCATATGAATTTCCCCCCATGTGATAGATAGAGGAACATTCTGCAGATGCAGGACAGCTGTGAATATCCCATAAGCAATCACAGACCAACTAGTGGCATCTGTCAGCAAGGTGGTGGCATGGCTATCAATAAAAATAGCTACATCGACTTTTCTCCATGATGTCAAGGAGAATAAAAAGTGCCTTGAAATAGGTCTTGCTGGGGAAGGTGGGATTTGATAGCATCAGAAGGCACTTCATGTATGAGAAGGGAAACTTCTGGTGCAAACCAAGCGCCTTATACTTGGACAACCAACCTGTAAAGCTTATTTGATAGAGATGCTCATGTGAACTGATGTCAATGTCAAATGTACCTCAGAGGGCTAAAGCTTTCCCCACAGGCTGTGCATACATAATAGGTAGTGGGGTCTGATTGTTGTAACTGGCCCAGGGCTGCCAAAGTGAGGGAGGAAGTGGAGGGAGCTAAGGTGTGCAAAATGGAACATAAGAATGCTGGCCAGAATAAGCCTGCATCTATGTGAGATCTTAAAGAGGGGAAGAGTAAATGTGAGACGTATATAAGAGACTATGTGGAAAAGTTGTGACGTTAACATGCTTGTGGAGGGTTACAAAAATCTACAGTTCAGGGAGGTCATCTTCCTGAGACAGTATTGGAGTCATTCTTGAGGAAACCATGCAGAGGTATGCAACGGAGCTTACCAGAAGCCTGGATCAATCGAGGAGTATTAAACTCTTGGTAAGAGGTAACTATCTGCAGAGAAAGGGGGCATGCCTCACAGCTAGGAAAGGACAAAAGGCTAAAAGGGAGGGTTTTTTTCATGGGTTGTTGTGCCATAATTGGAAACAAAATAATACCCAGGAGGATATAATTATCAGGGCAGATCTAAATGCACACACTGGACCTGCAAAGACAATTTGGAACAGTCCATTGAGTGCTCAGCCTTGGGACTAAAAATTTGGGGGAGTAAAGGGTCCCACAGACATGTCTGCCATTGGTGGTCGGAGGAGAGGAAGCCTCTGCACAAGCTGCACCAGTGGAGCACACAAAGCCCAAATTAACTGCTTTTAAACAAGAAGTGATAACAAATAACCTGTTGCAAGGTAATACCCAGTAAGTATATGGGGAGGATGTCTACACTACATAGTCAGGCAGGTATTAGCAATGAGCCCTTTGAGAGTTTATTTTTTGTTTCCATTAATGAATAAGTGATGTCATTGCCCGCTATTGACTTCAGCAAAAAACTTCTCTGAGACATTTCACCCTTATTTCCGTACTTCACCCAGATAAGATTTACCACTTCATTTCTCCCCACTGCCTTTCCCCTCTCTCTCTCCCCCTCCTGCTTGCTGACCAACAACTTTTTCTTTCTGCTTGGATTCACAGAGGCCCTAATTTTTGAGAGAACATTTGCATGTGGGCATGGAAGGTCCATGTTGACTCTTTCAAAGATAATTCCCTTGTCTTAAAATCATCTCCAGTCATCCCTGTTCTCTATAGATTTCTCTTTATCCCCTTAGTTAGTCTTTGACCCAGATGTCATCCTTACATCATTCCTGCTGCCTATGACTCATGACTTACAGGGACTTTCTTTTCACACCTATTTCTTTAACCAAACTTAAGCTACCTTTAAATCTCTAATGTTAGATCTATTCTGTACCTGCTATGATAAGTGGGAAAATATGAAAGAAGCCCTCTTAGAATATGCTTTAGCTGATAACTTCATCATGTGTGCAGAAGATTGTGAGATCCTGCAAACCAGTTCTGAATAGTGTCAACAAAGTTTTGGGTGGATACAGTGGGGCTGACAATCACTGTGGGCCCCAGGGCAACGCTGGAAGGAGGGGGCTGGCTCTGTGCTCCAGGATAGGAGCAGGGCTAAGGGCAGAAAAGGGGGGACCTAGGACATTCAGTCCTTAGTGCTACCTGGACTGGGGCACTAGCGCCCCCATGACTCATAGCCCCTTGGAGCAGCACTTCTGTGGCACTTCAAAGGGGCCCAGAGTTCCAGACACCACTGCTGTCAAAGTTGCAGTGCAGGGAGCAGGAACTCTGGGCCCTTTTGAAATGCTGGTCTCCAGGGTAACTGCCCCCTTTGTCTCCTGTTTCCTCTCCCTTGCCCCTACCCCCTGCCAGTGGCCCTGAGTAGGTGGGACTTAGAGGGAACATTGGTAAGCCTGAAGCTTTGTTAACTGAGGGAAGAGGGACCACTATAAAAGGTATTACAGGCAGAAAACTTAGAATAAGGAAACAATTTCAGTTTCTAATGAGAACAACAAGAAGTGTTGTGGCACCTTATAGACTAACATATCTTGGAGCATAAGCTTTCGTAGGCAAAGACCTGCTTCATCAGATGCATGAGTGGGGGGGTGGTTTCAGAGGGGTATTTGAAGAGTGGGGTCCCAGTAAAAGGGAGTGCCAGAGCTGACAAGGTACATTGAGCAAGGTTATCAATAGTACTTATCAAAAGAGGAAAAAAACAAGTCAGATCAGACAGGGGGATGTGAGCCTTTGTCAGAGTCTAATGGGGAGATCTTAACACCCAGGGCAGAGAAGCTGCCTTTGTAAGATGCAAGCCACTCCTAGTCTCTGTTTAATCCATGGTTAATGCAGTCAAATTTGCAAATAAATTGCAGCTCAGAGATTTCTCTCTCCATCTGATTTTTGAAATTTCTTTGTTTCAGGACTGCCACCCTTAAATCTGCCACTGAGTGTCCAGGGAGATTGAAGTGTTCACCCACAGGCTTCTGTACATCACCGTTCCTGATATCTGATTTATGTCCATTTATTCTTTTACGAACAGACTGTCCAGTTTGGCCAATGTAAATTGGAGTGGGGGCATTGCTGGCACATGATGGCATATATTGCATTAGTAGATATACAGGTAAAGGAGCCCCTGATGGTAAGGTTGATGTTAGGTCCTGTGATGATGTCACTGGTGTAGATATGTGAGCAGAGTTGGCAGTAAGGACCGTTGCAGGGGCTGGTTCCAAGCCTAGAGCCACTGGTTTGTGATTTGTAGTGGCTGGTGAGAATTTGTTTAAGGTTGGCAGGCTGTCTGTAGGTGAGGACAGATCTGCCTCCCAAGGTCTGTGAGAGTGAAAGATCATTGTCCAGGATGGGTTGCAGATCACTGATGATGTGCTGGGGAGGCCTAAGGTGGGGGCTTTATGTGATGGTCAGTGGTATTCTCTTGTTTTCCTTGTGAGGCCTGTCTTGTAGCTGGTGGCTTCTGGGTACCCGTCTGGCTCTATCAGTGTGTTTCCTCACTTCCTTAGGTGGGCATTGTAGTTTGAGGAAATCTTGGTAAAGGTCTTGTAGATGTTTGTCTTGTCTGATGGATCAGAGCAAATACGGTTGTACCTTAGTGCCTGGCTGTAAACAATGGATCGTGTAGTGTGCCCTGGATAGAAGCTGGAGGCGTGTAGATGAGCACAGTGGTCCGTGGGTTTTCGGTATAGGATGGTATTTATGTGACAGTTGCTTATCTGCACAGTAGTGTTCAGGAAGTGAATCCCTTGTGTGGACTGGTCCAGGCTAAGGTTGATGGTAGGGTGGAAACTGTTGAAATCACAGTGGAAATCTTCAAGAGCCTCCTTCCTATCTTCATCCATGGGTCCAGATGATGAACATGTCATCAATGTAGCGCAGGTAGAGGAGGGGCGCTAGGGGACAAGAACTGAGAAAGCGTTGTTCCAGGTCAGCCATAAAAATGTTGGCATGCTGTGGGGCCATACGGGTGCCCATAGCAGGGCCACTGATTTGAAGGTATAATTTGTACCCAAATCTGAAATAGTTGTGGGTAAGGACAAAGTCACAAAGCTCCACCACCATTTGTGCCTCGGTCTCATCAGGGATAATGTTCCTAACAGCTTGGAGTCCATCTTCATGTGGGAAATTGGTGTAATGGGCCTTTACATCCATGGTGGCCAGGATGGTGTTTTCAGGAAGGTCACCAATGGATTGTAGTTTCCTGAGGAGGTTGGTGGTATCTCAAAGAAAGCTGGGGGTGCTGGTAGCATAGGGTCTAAGTGGAGAGCTCTACTTACTTCCTTATCAACTGACTATACAAGTAGGGCAATGGACAGAGAAGTAGGAACAAGCATTTGAAATATTTGTAGTGGTTTTGGTCTCCAGTTTGATATACCTTGAAGGGGACAAATTTTCAAAGGGTGTATGTAGTCAGCATTTTCTGAACAAGCCCCTTTAAGCTATCTCAAATTTACCCCCTGAATTGAGATTGTACTAGCAGTAGCATGTATAAATATATAAGAATGACCCCACTGGGCCAAACCAAAGGGCCAGGTTGCTCAGTGTCCTGTTTTCTGACCATGGCTAATTCCTGGTGCCCCAGAGGGAATGAACAGAACAGGTAACCAACCTGTTAGGACACCAAGTGATCCATCCTCTGTAACCCATTCCCAGCTTCTGGCACAGACTTGTGACTCAGTAATGGTCTCATTCTCTTAGGCACTCATGGTTGGTTTCTGCATTTTTCCAGGAGGATGGAAGTTTTCTTGTTAAGTGATTTTAAAGACCTCTTACTACGAGAGGTTTGCTGTCTTTCTACAGACTGATATGCATGCGGCAGATGCTGCATCTAGGGTCAATGGATAAACACCTGTAGAGTTCTGACTTACCTTGTTTTGACTTGCAGCATACATGACTACCTAGATTATATGGTACTTTTTTAGTCCTAAAGCAAATTGTATTTATCTCCTACACCTGGCATGGGACAAAATATCCAGGCACTTAGGAAGAAAACTCCCAGTCTAATTTGTAGTGAACAGAAGCTCACCTCATAATGTTACCATCCCAATTTCTACCTTTGTTGGTAGTTTAACTGAGGGCTGAATGGGTGTGATTGAACCTGGTCTTTGATTAAGTAACCATGGATACTGAATTGGCTTCTCAGATCTAGAGGTGATCCTGCCAGAATATGGCTGAGGGATGAAGGAGGGTGGGAGTAGGTAAAACTGAGGCTTATGCTGCTGTTGCCCTTCCTGTATCAGTAGTTTAGTTTGGCACTATGAAGTGCTTGAACGTATAAGGCACATAGAATAGTACTTAATATTTATGTGCTTGCTTGGACTGAGCCATCGATTGAAGGATCTCATCTTCTATGATGCCGTTGGTGAACAACTAAACCAATCCTTGTTCGGCAGAGCTGGTTACAGATGTCACACAAAAAAACCCACCAACTGAAGATGCTGTATGTTACTTTTGAATCCTACGACCAGCTGTAAATCATTAGCCCACTGAAGAATCTCTTCAAGAACGCTGCTGTCAAAAGCTGAGGCCTGGTTCAATCATTTGTGAAAACATTCAGTCCAATGGTCAAGGATTTTAGCACTATCTGTGATCAAAGTGAGGCCATCAGTAGAGAGAACTGGTGCACAGTCAGAAATGGGTGGCCCATAGACTACCTTCAGCCTGTCACAGAGTGCTTTAAAATCCTTCTTATGTAATATATACAAATATGTATTAATAATAACCCCAGATAACAATTAATTGCAGTCTTTGGGGCTGGAAATCTGATACCTTTCACAAGAACCACATCCAGTTCGAGCAAACACCCAATGAAGTCGAATGTTTGATCATTTTAAGGAATAACTAACAGTGGGGGAGATACACAGCATGCCCTACCGGCCGGAGAGGGCCCTCAAGTGTGTTGGCCATTAACTTGCAGGTCTGTGCTGATTATGTTCAGGAGGATGTGATGAGAATGACCACAGACTTGAGGCTTGATCCTGGGCAGTGCTGAGTAGAACTGAATGAATAATCGAATATTCAGTTTAAAAAAACTAGATTTGAACCAGAAAGCATTTTTTGTCAAATGCGAATTTAATTGAATGAAACATCAGGTTGATGCAAATGACTCTTTGTTTTTGCAATTAATTTTGAGCTGATCAAAACATTTCAGTCAACAAAAATTATTATATTTTGAATAGTAACAGAGAGGTAGCCATGTTAGTCTGTACTCCAACAAAACAAAGAGTTTTGCATTTCAATTCTGCTGTTCTCAGATGTTTTCATCTCATTTTTATCGTGCGTGTGTGTTTGTAATTGGCCAAATTTAAATTTGAGAGAGTAAAACAGTACAAGGTTAAGCAACAACACATATTAAAAACCTGTATCACATACTCACTTTGGCCCCCAATTCAGAAAATTACTAAGCCCATTGCTATCCTAGTTACTGCTTTATTGAATCAAGGCCTTCACAAGTAGTAAATATTGATGTATCACCTTTGTTATGACTAAATACCGCCTAGAACTAATGTTAGTTAAAGATGTGTTCTCTGTAAGTGCCACTGAAGCTCATATGCAAAACTCAGACAGCTGGCTCAGTGAAAGACTTCTCATATACCTTCCAAGGCCTACGATAGCTGGAAGAATTCCAGATAAACTTGCTGTAACTTCAGTTATTCATCCAACAAGAAAGAAAAATCTCATTCTGTCTCAAGTACAGTAAAACGTGATACTAACAATATGAAAAAGAACAATCTACAGACTCAGTGAATTCTATGGCTAACATTAAAAAGAGAAAGATAAACCAGGATTCATGTGTTGATTTGTGCTACTTAGGTAAAGCTGAAAAGATGTGAATGTTCCTAGTGAAAACTGCCAAAGTCAGATCTGAGCTCTCAGCAGCAAACTGTCTCAGTATGGGGTGTGAAACAAGAAATCTGCTAAGTAAAGGTGAGTGAATCAAGCTCTAGGTTTACTGACTTACAACAAACACGTAAGCTACGTCTACACTAGAGTGCAATTTGGAAAGGCCTCCTTTTGAAAATGATGAATCGAAAGATGCCCTTTTGAAATACAGCCTCCATACACGAGCAGAGGTTGGTGCTTCCGATCTGCCCTTTCAAAAGGGCTACCTGCTCCTCCAAAAGAGAGCGTCTACACTGTGTCCCAAGCGCCCTTTCGAAAGAAAGGGCCAGGAAACACTGCAGACAGGGTCGCATGGCAGACAAGCCCTTCTGGGACTGCAGCCAGTCATCCCTTTAAAGAGCCCCTCCCCAACAGCCTCGCCCTGCATAGCACGAGTCCTGCGGATCTCCCATCAGCCCAGCAGAGGCCAATGTACACAGGGCAACATGGACCAGCAGCAGCAGCTGGAAGTGCTTCTGGCCATCGCCAGCAGTGGCAGCTGCCCTCCATTTCCTGCTGAGGGCTGCCACCCCGGCACAGCCTTGGAACCCCTGGACCCACAACTCCTCTAGTGCCTCCACGGGTTCTCCACCAATTCTGGAGCTACCCCAGTGGCTCTGAGTGGTGGGAACACTTGGCCATGGGGGGGTGGGATGACGACAGGTGGCTCCAGAATTTTCAGATGCGGCACCAGACCTCACTGGAGCTCTGTCAGTGTCTAGCCCCTGTGTTGCGGCATCAGGACACCTGGATGTGGCATGCCCTGCCCGTCAAAAAGAGGCTCGTGATAGCTGTCTGGAAACTGGCCACTCCAGATAGCTACCACTCCATGGGCCACGAGTTTGGTGTGGGCAAGGCCACAGTCAGGGCCATCATCATGGTGATAAGGCAAGCTTGGGGCACACACCCACCAGGGGGAGGGGGATCCCAGGAAAGGGGGCCCATTGGGGACTGGGAGCTGGGAGGGGTCTGGGGGCCGGGAAGGGCCTGGGGGTGGAGGGAGCCTGTTACTCCCCGCACTCCCTCATGGGTGCATGTTTCCTGCATCTCATGCAGGTGGTTTGGACATTGAACACCATGCTCCTGCAAAGGGTGATCTGTGTGGGGGACGTGTACACGGCCATCGCTGGCTTTGCAGCACTTGGGTTCTTGAATTGTTTTGGGCCTCAGAGGGGACCCATATTCCAATCCACACCCTGAAACACAGCGGGGGCCAATATATAAACATGAAGGAGTACCACTCTGAATATTCCTAGTGGACAGCAGGGGCCGTTTCCAGGACATTTATGTGGCCTGGCCTGGCTGCACCCCCAATCCATGGGCGTTTAGAAACTCTGACCTGTGCTGCTGTGTGGAGGCAGGGACTTACATCCCCCAGAGTGAGATCCTGCTGTGCCCCTGTGCATGGTGGTGGATGCTGCCTATCCCCTCCAGGCCTGGCTCATGTGGCCCTATATGGGCCACCCCAACCCCAGCCAGGAGCTCCCCCACTCCTGGCTAATCATGCCCAAAATGTGGTGATTCCCCTGTTTGGGCTGTTGAAGGGCTGGTGGCGCTGTCTCCTGGCATGCTTGGAGGTTGGACTGCACCCTGCCTAATATTGTGGAGAGTAAGGGAGAGGTGCTCATGGAGGGGTGGGCGGCTGAGTCCAGCCCAGGCTACCCACAGATAGCTGCTGCCCCAGCTGCCAGGTCCACTGGGATGGGGTCTGTGTACGGGAGGCCCTGCATGAGTGCATTGCTCGGGGGCCCCAATGATTACTGCCCTGGCCACCCCCAGCAGGTCCCCCGCACACTCCCTGTTGCCACCCTCCCACACCCCCGCATCTGAGCTCACAGCATACAGGGGATGTGGGGAAAATAAAGTCTATTCTGTTGAACGAAACAGTGCAGTTATGAACATAAACATAAAACAGAATCATATAACTACATACATGGGGGGAAGAAGGACAAACTATTTACAATAGGGCAGGGGACATGGGTGGACCTCATGGGCAGGGCTCATTGCAGGGAAGAGGTGGAGGGCCTCAAGCCATGCCGTCCCTGGGATCCATGGCATCCCCTGGTTCAGGGTCCCTGGGGGTTGGGATGGGGTTGGGAGGATGGGGAGGCAGGCCAGGGGTCCACCTCAGCAGGAGGATCGGCTGCGATGGGGGCCCTTTCAAGTGGGCTGGCAGGGGGGCCGCAGCGGGATGAGCAGTGGGAGGGGCAGCAGTGCTACGTAAAGTTTATATTTGTATCTCTCAGTGCTGGAGTATTCTTTTCATGTTCGTTCTGTTCGTTTAATAATTTAGTTAATGAGGGATGGTGACATCTGGGGTAGCAGATTTTTTTTTCTCTTTTGAAAACCAGTAATACGTTCATTTCTCTCCAATCTTTTGAAAGCTCACACATTGTGTGTGAGTTTTTTGAGAAGCAATAAGTGATACAGTGAATAGGGCCAGCTGAAAATTTGTGGTTGATACTTTTGATAGAAAGTTGAGGTTTGGTGAAGTGACAGGTTTCACACAGCGTCTACTTTTCTTTACTTTTTAAAATTTTTCCATCATTCAGTTTCCGTAAAATGCTCAACCAGAAGTGTTTGGGTTTGGGTTGCCAAAAGAAGTTTAACTTTACAGCTACAAAATCCTTTCTCCACCAGCTCTGACATTAACTTCTGAAGCTTAATTGCATTAGTGTCCTAAAATGGGTATCATCTGGACCACATAATTGTATATGTTCACATATTCCAAACACTGCACTTTATTTGCTAGGTTTCTTGATCACCTTGTTATTGTCATGCAATCTTATTGCAGCATTACTCATTCAGTTATGCTGCTACAAAAACCATGTTTACATCAAGCTTCAGTTCCAACTACATTGTGTTCCATCTGTCTAGATTCTCCCTCTAATTTTCACTCTGATCGTGTGTTTTCTACGGTCCTGTGCATAGTTTTGCTATTACAGAGCTGTTATGCGTCATACCCCACCACCATCCCTCCCACAGTCTCATGGCAGTAGATAGTGAAGTCATTTCCTTCAGGGAAGAGGCAGACTAGCAGTTAGGGAACTGTGTGAGCAAGGTGCCTTCAGGGTGCCGTTTAATTCAAATGGTTCAGAGTGGTCACCTGGTCATTACCTGCTGATGGAAGTAGTGGCTGCCTAAGAGATTCTCCACCCCTTCCAGTTCAGCATATTGCTGAATACCCAGTGTGGCATTAAAGGGAGGAAATTCCATTTCGTTATCTTCAGGAACAGGAATAGTTGTGCAAGGGGTCACCACACAGAGTCAATTACTCTGTGTCACTGGATCACAGAGGGAGGGAATAAAGGAAGAAAATAGAGCTGCACAATGTTTTACTAGATCAGCATTGGTTCTCTTTCAAGTAGATGCTGTAGGTGCTCAGACACAACGGCAATGATTTCTTATATTGTTAACACCACAAAGCATTTGTACAGGAATGCAAATAGAAGTCAGTGGCCTATTTGGCTGCTCTAAAAGGGAAATGTTTGCAGAGATGGTGGCAGTGGCTCTACCCGGCCCTATAGCAGACTCTGCTGGCACTCCATTTGAGGTCAGGACGGCTGGCAAACAAACTATTAACGGTAGATTCTTGCTGTGAGCAGAATGGTGGCTGGATCCTGGCCTGTACCCATTGTTCAGGAGCTGCCAGTTCTGGAGGCTGGGCACAAGGGGCAGATAGGCTAAGGAAAAGGAAGGAGCAAGTGGGGGAACGAGGCGCTCCAGAGAGATTTCTCCTTAGCCTATGGCAGAGCTAGGAGGGTTTTGGTAGTATAGTTACACCAGCAAAACCTGCTAGTGGTGATCCAGTTATATTAGCACAGGCATTTAACACCCTTACCACCCCTCAAGCAGAACAAGCTATATTGCTATAACCCAGCAGTGTCCAATAGGAATTCAGAGCTTGCCACACTTGCGGTTGTTGTCTTTCTGTGTTTACCACATTACATTATAGAAGCTTTGTTAAATACTATTAGAAAAAGAAATATCTTCTGGCCTTTGAGCTCACATGACACTGCAGCTGAGGTGATAACCACAGGCACACGTACGGCACCACGACCTGTTGCAGCAAAGAAAGGCTAACTACGGAACGGCTTTGAACCCCGCGTAGCCTGTAACAGCCACCCTCTGGCACATCTGGGGTGGCGCGGCTCCAGCTGTTCCCCACGAGTAGCACGCAGACAGCAGTGCTGCCCCCTGCACTAGAGGGCGTGTTACCAAACCCCATCCTGGCTATGCCCTGCAGTGCCCCCTGTCAGCGTGGGTGGAGTCAGTGCAGGCTGCCCGCTGCATTGTGCCTGGGCTAATTGTCTTGAGCATATGACAAAGTGGAAGAATTAGTATTTCGTGTGAGTTAGGTACACGTACACTCGCCACAACGCTAAGGCCTGTTCACCACATGTAGGGAGTAGCGAATGTATTGGACACCCAGCTGTAACCATTCCGGTGGCATAACTGCATTGGTGTGAGAGGTTTAGTGGCATTACCGTATGTCGGGGGAGGGACGGAAACAAATGACCCATAAGTGACAAAAGCACCAGTGACTCTTAAGTTTACATCATGCCTCCGCCAAGAGTGCCGCTGGTACAGCTGCTTCAGGGTCTGCTTTTGGGTGGGTGCAGTCATGTGCCACCCATTACCTGAGGCTGCCTGCGAGAGTTCCGAGGAGCAGACTCTTCTGGCTTGTCTACACATGACAGCTAATCCGGAATAAAGTAAAGTGGAATGTAAAGCCCACTAATGATTCCGGCCTAACTCCATGTGTTGACACCGATTCCAGAACCAGAGTGCCTGAGTCTGGAATAAGAGGACAGGTCTATACTTACCTGGAAATCAGCACTGTGGGCAACTGATCCCCCAGGGTTGGTCTGGCAGGTCTAGTATAGATTAAATTGAATACTGATTGCTTTATTGTCAACGCTGGTACTTCCCCAGAAAGTGAAGGGTTAGGGAAGTTGATGGGAAAGTTTTTCCTGGCAGGCCCCCACAGTGGAGACCCCTCAGCAAATCAGCCTAGGGTATGATGACTCTAGCTCTGCTATTTCCCAGAGCTGGAGTTGCTTACCTTAGGCTGACATTGCCTCAAAGTGTAGACCTGCCTAGAGTGTCCACCCATTCAGTTAATCAGGAGTAGCTATTCCAGAATAATTTCTTGTGTAGAAAAGCCATAAAGCCCTTCCTCCTGTTGCACCCTTTCCTTACCCCAGGAGCAGCTGCATTTAGTTCAAAGGGATTACTGCCTATGTAAAGTACTAAGGAGCCTGAATAAGGGTAGGAGAATCTGGTCTAAAAATGAAAAAACATCAGAGTGACCCCAAAGCTTCATTTACGGGTGAAGAGTGTTACCATGTTTGAATCCTACCACCTGGTCCAGAGCCTGTCCTCTCTCCCCCTGCACGTGGTGGAACCCCTCCTTCGGCAGGTGATCATGTAGTTGAGGAAATTGAAAGCAAACAAAAGGCTTTGTAGAAAGTCTAGGGAGAATCAAAAGCTGCAAAAGAAAGAAGCCTCTTTGTATTGCTGCATGAATAAGAAATTCCAAGACATTATTTTCTGGTGCTATCTTATTTGCTTAAATACACAGACAAGTTCACCAGAGAGTTGTTTCAATGTGTACCACACATTAGCTGCATTAAAGAATATCAGGCAGGCTGGCCAGGCCCTTGAGTCAGGATGGGAGGTAGCTTTAGCTGGTAATCATTCATGGCTTCCTTACAATCAGGGGCAATAGCCAGAGGAGCCACACTGGAAGAAAAGCGAGAAAAGTATAGAAGGGATTTTGGAACATGTACAAGAATGAGAACCTCTGACCTTTGTGCAGAAGCTCTGTGAACCCTGGAAGGAATGGTGCTGATGAAATCTTGGCTGAGAACTGTTTCCTCCCTGAAAAAACAATGAATGGACCTTCCCAGAAGCAGGCACATTACTAGCTCTGCAGTTCCACTACAAATCACATCTTGCTGATGCTCTATCAGTAGAAAGATCCTGAAGTACCTCTCCCATTTATTTTTGTGCTGTATGGGGTAACATCTCCTTAAGTAGTTTGATAGCCCATAGAGCCATCCTGCCTTCTACTGCAGATGCCACAAGGACCTAACTTTCGGTGCTGCTGCTCTGGAATCTAGCAGAGCTGGACACGAACCAGATTCTTCATTTTGCAAGAAATTTTGCCATTTCAAGGCTGCTTTTTTCATAAATTCCAAGCCAGAATGAAAAGCAGTTGTTCAGGCTTCCCTCCGAATGAAATTCTGAAAAAGAGATGAGCAGAGCCCTGCGTGGACCCAAAAATATGGCTCCACATCTGAGCCGCATCTGCCAGGCTCAAGGCGTCATCGGATCCACAATCTGGATTTTACTTGTAGCCCCACAGCAAACCATTTGGCGGAGAGAGAGGAGGGAGCCCCGATGAGCGAGGAGCAGCTGGGTCATGCTGGGGAGAAGCAGGCAGCATGAAATTAGGGACAGGGGAGAAAGGGCAGCATGGGCTGAGGGGCAGGGGGAAGGGGCAGCATCAGCCCCAGCCACACAGAGCTGGCCCTCCCCACTTGAAACAGAGCTGCTTGCTCACTGCTAAGCTGGAAAGCCCTGCTCCCCTCCCAGGCGTGAGTGGCCTCCCGCACACGTGCTCCCAGTTGCACTAGTGGGCAGCACAGAGCAGCATGTGGGGTGGGCAGCATGTGTCCCTGAGCGGGATCTAGGGCTGGGGCGCTGCAGGTCTGTGCTCACCGGGCAGCGGAGAGGGGGGTGAAGCAGATGTCTGCAGATACACAGGCCACTAAGGGTCAGGTCAAAGTGCTGTGTCCCCGTAAACCCCCCACATATTGTTCTAATTTTAACCTTTTAAGACTTTTTTTTTTTTTTTTTGTAAAAATGAAATGAAATGAAAAGAAAATGTGGAAAATCCCTTTTGAGCATCGCATTCTTAGCATGTCGTGAGCGGACATGCGGCTGTGGTGAGCAGCTCCCTTTGGTGGTTTTCAGAACAAAAGCTGACGGAGATGGGCATGTTTGGGGTTTGATGAAAAAGGCATTGTCTCTCAAAGTCATCTGAGCAAGTTTTCCCAACCAGCTCCCGTCGCCAGGCATTGTATGTTTGCATATCATCGCTGAAAACAGTGATTTGAAACCCAGCTGGTTCCCTGTTGTTTCCTCCTACTCTTAATCTTTAATAGACACAACCCTAGAGCAGTTGCCACCTGTACCCCCACCTGGTGATGGGTGTGCAGGGGGTGGACAAGTGCTGTCTCTCCCTAGCTGGTCAGGGACATGCATCTAGGAGCTGCATGGCTGGGGCATTCCCAGCAAAAACAGGGAGCTCAGATTTCACGGGGAAGAGCTAATTTCACAGTCTGTGACACATTTTTTCATGGCTGTGAGATCGGTGAGGCCCTACATGTAACTAGGTCTGATTTTCCAAAGTGCCCCTCACCCAACAGCCTCCAGTGGGCCACTCGAGTGCAATGAATTGTACAAAGTGCGCATGTGCCAGGGGAACAGACAAGGTTCTGTTGCTCTTCTCCTTTGGTTTTAGCTCTCTTTGAAGAGTGTTACTACTAGTAGCTGAAAACCTTGGAGAGAAACTGGGGTTTTGAGTCACCGCTGCAGAATTTTCAAAAGCATGGAAGTGATTCAGGAGCACAAATCCCAGCGATTTTCCAGCCAAGGCTGCTCCTAACTCCCATACTACTTTGGAAAGCCCATTGTGTCCCTTTAAGGGTTTGCTTGGAGTGCTTGTCATTTCTAAGGAGTACTGAGTAGCACAGAGCAGCTCTGTGAAGAGTGAGTAATATTTATTTTCGTAATTTGGGGATTTAATGAATGCCACTAGATCTGAAAGGAAAGCACATGCTAAGAGAGAGTTGAACAGCCAAAGCCTGATGCATCATGATGGAAGGCACATGGAGGACAGCCCCAAGAAGTTTCAAGGACTCCAATAGTGAGCATCCCAGAACCTAAATTTTTGGCTCAGAAAATCCAGGAACTGCACTTCAAACTTGAAAGCCAAGTTGAGCCGTGGGCTGCCCATACAATGCCTGGGACAAATCGTGCCTAGGACTTTGAGCCACAAAAGCTAGTGGCCTAAGTCGGAAGCCACCTCCACTGAGTAAGGGAGACACTGAGAAATGGATCAGAACACAGGTGCTCATGCCTACTAGCTGGAGCTGGGAGGCCAAGGTCAGGGACCAGAGTCAAAGCCAATAGTCAGGGCTGAGGATAAGAGGTAAATTACCTGGAGTGGGGGAAAGGCAGGTCAAGGCAGGCACAAAGCGGTAGCTGACTCTGCCCCCTCTTCCAAGATGCAGTTAATTGGGAAGGCTGCTGCAGACCAGTTGTGCTGGTTAGGCTGCCTGGAGACTGGCTCAGCTACAGGCCTGGTCCTGGACAAGGCATGTGTCGCTCTGCCCCTCTCTCAGGAATAAGTGTCTAAGTCAGGCTGCCAGGAGGCTCCTGTCTCTGTAACTGGAACCCACTGCCCGGAGTCAGGGGGCTTATGCATATCAGGTATTTCCTGTGGGAATAACTCTGGCCCCTGCACTGGCAGTGCCCTATAGCCTGCTTTGCAGGTAGGCTGGTCTTCCTCCACCTAACCCATCTCTGTCTCTTAGCTCAGGTCCCCAACACCTGACTTGGCTCTGGCTCTGACCCTCAGCTGTACACTTCTCACTTTTGCTCCAACCAGTCAGCCCCCATCCTGTTCTCTCATGTTCCCCTATGCTCTCGTGGGAGCCTTTCCTCCAGGGGCTGATGGCTGAACATCACCCTGCTCATCAGAGGGATGCTTCCTTACCAGCATGTGAGTATTTCTCACCTTTTCCAGACCAATGACCCGCTGGTTGAAGCCCACCAGCCTTTCTGGCCCCCTTTGCAGGCAGCATGGCAGTGTATGAATAGTAAATCTGTGTCACTCGACAGAGGGGGCAAGTGGGTGGGGAATGAGATTCTTTGCTTCACACTGAAATGAAACTTCATGCTTTGCAGCCTTCTGGTTGCCTTTCGTGTCTAGCCCCCTTGCCTCTCCTCCCTGGCTAGTGTCATCAGTAGGCATCCTTCAGTCTGCATAGACTATGGATCGCGCCCTTTAAAGTTTCAATGGAGGACTTCATTTACAGCGTCTATTGTGACTATAAAGACCCACATGAGAGTGACAGTCCTTGCTGCATCTCTTGCAGATGTAGTGGGTGTCTGGCAAGTCCTTATTGTGCTTTCTGTGCGCTCGCTTCTCCTCTGCTAGCTGTCTGATCCTCATCTCGCCCTTCTGAAGGCCCTTGTGTAACCCCTGCCTCCATCTGTTGCGGTTGTCTGCTAGTTCTTCCCAGTTGTCCAGCTCGATGTCTACCTCTCTGAGGTCTCTCTTGCAGACATCTTTGTAATGCAACTGTGGGCGTCCGGGAGGTCTTTTGCCAGAGGCTAGCTCACCATACAGCATGTCTTTTGGAATCCTTCCATCATTCATCCTGTGGACGTGGCCAAGCCAGCAGAGCTGACGCTGCCTGAGGAGGGTGTGCATGGCTGGGATTCCAGCTTGCTCGAGGACGGCGGTGTTGGTCACTCTGTCCTTCCATGATATTCCAAGGATGCGGCTGAGGCAGTGCAAGTGGAAGACGCTCAGCCTCTTTTTCTGGCGGGCGTACAGGGTCCAAGTCTCACTGCCATAAAGGAGGGTGCTGAGGATGCAGGCTCTGTAGACTTGCATTTTGGTGTGAGTGTACAGCTTGTTGTTATTCCACACTCTCTTGCTGAGTCTGGACAGAGTTGTGGTCGCTTTTCCGATCCTCCTATTTAGCTCAGTGTCCAACGACAGGGTGTCAGTGATGGTGGACCCTAGGTAAACGAACTCGTGGACAACCTCTAACGTATAGTTGTCAATACTGATTGATGGGGATTCAGCAACATCCTGACCGAGTACGTTCGTCTTCTTTAGGCTGATGGTAAGCCCAAAGTCCTTGCACGCTTTGGAGAACCGATCCAGCAGTTTTTGAAGCTGGTCTTCTGTGTGAGACACTACAGCAGCATCGTCTGCAAACAGCATGTCTCTGATGAGGACTTCTCGCACCTTAGACTTAGCTTTCAGCCTTGCAAGGTTAAACAGTTTCCCATCGGATCTTGTGTGCAGCAAGATGCCCTCTGTTGAAGATCCAAAGGCATGCTTCAGGAGGAGTGCGAAGAAGATCCCAAACAATGTTGGAGCAAGCACGCATCCTTGTTTGATGCCGCTCCTGATTCTGAAAGCATCCGACAATGCGCTGTCATATTGGATGGTTCCTCTCATGTTTTCGTGGAACGACTGGATCGTCTTCAGTAACCGTGGAGGACAGCCTATCTTGTGGAGCAGTTTGAACAGACCATCCCTGCTGACCAAGTAAAAAGCCTTGGTCAAGTCGATGAAGGCTATGTAGAGTGGCTTTCTCTGCTCCCTGCACTTCTCCTGCAGCTGCCTTAGAGAGAAGACCATATCAACGGTAGACCTCTCTGCGCGGAATCCGCACTGCGATTCGGGGTACACCCTCTCAGCAATCTTCTGGAGTCTGCCAAGGATGACGCGAGCGAACAGTTTACCAGTGATGCTTAGGAGGGAGATTCCACGGTAGTTGTTGCAGTCACTTCTGTCTCCTTTGTTCTTATACAACGTTACAATGTTAGTGTCACGCATATCCTGTGGAACCTCACCCTCTTTCCAGCACAGGCACAGTAGCTCATGCAGGGGTTCCAGGAGTGTGTCCGCGGCACATTTGATTACCTCTGGTGGTATACCATCCTGGCCTGGGGCCTTTCCAGCTGCAATGCTGTCGATGGCTGTCTTCAGTTCATCCACAGTCAGCTCTTGGTCCAGTTTGTCCATTACTGGTAGGAGCTCGACGGCATCGAGGGCTGCGTCAACCACAACGTTCTCGCGTGAGTACAGCTCGGAGTAGTGCTCAACCCAGCGCTCCATCTGTTTGGCTTTGTCAGCAATGACTTCACCAGATTTGGATTTCAGAGGTGCCATCTTGTTCTGGGTGGGTCCTAATACCTTCTTCATACCCTCGTACATTCCTCTGAGATTACCAAAGTCGGCACAGGTCTGAATGCTGCTGCATAACTGGAGCCAGTGGTTGTTGGCACAGTGCCTGGCTGTCTGAGGTACTGTTCTTCTGGCCTCTCTAAGCGCTTGCTGGGTACTCTGGCTCGGTGAGCGTTTGTACTCCAGGAGTGCAGCACGCTTCTTTTCAATGACTGGAATCATCTCATCAGTGTCATCAACCATGTGAGAAACACTCTTCTTCACCATACCACACCACAATTGCCCCCTAAAAGGAAATGCACAAGACCCAGACACCTCACTTCCTTTGCAAGACCTCAGTCAGGGTGCATAACGATGCTAACACTGCTCGCACACCTGTGTTCATACATTAAGTTCATCTGGCTGAAGCCTCTTGGCAAATGAACAGAAGGCTCTTAGATTTTCCAGTAGAACTACTGGCATTCAGGGCATGTGTATGTAATGCATAGGGGGAGCCTTTTTTTTGCTCTGGTCACTTACATTCACAGGTCTAGGTCCTGCTGGCTTCATCATTAACAACCATATCCTTGAAAAGCCAACTGGAGAGGAGAAAGGGAACTTCGCAGACTTGCTCATGGGATTTCACTCCTTGATGGGTCAGAGAAAGCCTTTTGTCTGGTGTCTCAGAATTCTTGACTTGTTAATAATACCTGCAGTTCCCTGAGCACTGGCTTTTTGTTGACGAGCTCTCTTAAATGAGAAGCATGTTTATCAAAGTCACCAGCATAAGATGAGTTTATAACCACCATAACAAACGGGCAGTTAGCTCCTGGAAAAGGCTGTTCTCCGTTCAGCTGGCCACTTGTTTTTAAGGGTTTCCTTTTTCAATGGCTTACATGGACATGGCATCTAGGATTTCAATCTCTCCGAAAGCTCCTAGGATTTTCATTTGCATGGGGTCTACAAGGAAAGGCTACATGGTGACTTATTTCAGTAATTTAACGTAGGAAGGAGACCTGATCACCAAAGCTATACTCTGTTCAACGGACGGTCTGAGAAGGTCTGGGTTTGCTTAGTCCTGACTTCCTGATGGAGGCTGAGTCTACATTATGAGATAAATTCGAATTTAAGGCAGGTCGCTCAATATTACCAGGTGACTGTCTTCACTGAAAATACCATTAGCTCAATTCAGGGAGCACTAATCTTGAGATTACTATATCACAGATACCTGACGGGTATAGCATCAAGCTCGAATTCAGAACTTCGGTTAAAGGCCAGTGTGGAAGAGCCACATCTTAAGATCAAATTTATTAGCCTCCAGAGGTGTCCCGTATGTAACCGACAATGCCCCACAGTGCTCAGCTTTGGCTGCTGCTCTCCAGTTAATTAGGTAACAGGAAGACTGTGAATTTCAAAGCAGGAGCAGCAAGGCTGTGGCTGTGGGCTCATGTTTGTATGAAAGCCTGAGAATGTCTTTCTTTCTTTGCTGTTAGCACTGTGAGTACATCTACCCATTGCAAATAGCCCCAGCATGGAGTTCGTGGTTCTGTCTCTAGACTGGTTATCTTTTTCCATGCTGCCCGGCCCCAGATGCTGCCCTGCCACAGCCTGTGGTGGAGGTCGTGCTTGCATAAGACTCCGAGCAACTTCCATTCAGTGGTTTGCATTGTGCATGAACCCCCTTCCCACAGGCACCACACAGTCTGGGTCTTTCCCACGCTCTGCCAGGCTACCTGGGTAGCCCCCAAAGCAATAAAAGGAGGTGCCTGCTGTTCGGTGCTGACCATGCTGTCAGGCAGCATCATGTCATTTACTGTGTGCACTTAGGTCTCCAAGGGTGAGAAAGAAGTTTGGTGGCTAAGACAGTTGGGGAACTACTTCAACATTCCAAGGGGCTCTGCAGCCGCAGACCACAGCACCCCCCACATCCCACCAAAAATATTTTCGAGAGCTTGTTGTCCATTGCAGACACCTGCTGGTGTTGTATTTCAGTTAAAAGATCTTTTTGCTAACATCTCCTATCTGTCTTCATGCTTTGAGCACCTCAGAAGCATGGATGTGGCGGGGGAGCTAGTTGAGATTCCTGTTTCCATTATAAGTTCAGTGTATGATATTTCACTGCCATAACCCATGTTGGCAATGTCTGTGTAGTGAAGGGGAAAGCCAAAAATTCCTCTAACTTCGAGAATTAAGTCTGGGCCCGTGTATTATTTTCAGGGATTGCATGCAAAGATGGGAAGGGGGACACTCAATGGATGGCCAGCTGAGAACAGTCATTGCACCTGTGTTGGCAATGTCTGTGTAATGAAGGGGAAAGTCAAAAATTCTTTTTTCCTGGACTTTTCTACCCTATTTCTTCTAACTTTGAGAATAAAGTTCAGGTTCCTGTATAATTTTCAGGGATCAGATGCAATCATGGGAAGGGGAACACTCAGTGGATGGCCAGTTGAGAATTAAGCTACAAAAGAGAGACATTTCTGTAAACTCTTTTGCCGTCTGTGTGTATGCCCGACTTTCCCTTCCTTTCAATGGGAAAATGGACGTTTACTTAGTAGGGGAGGAGAATGAGGAAAATGCAATGTGGGAAGATAATGTCAAAGACAAGCGAGCATACCCAGAATGCTATGGGGTGAGGGAACTATGGGATAGGTTCCCACAGTGCACTACTGCAACAGTCAGTGTTTGCCAATTTGAGTGTGGCAGCAGTGACTTTGTGAGGAACGTGTGGGGAGGTGAGGATGGTAACATTCAAACTTACTAATTCCAGAATTACAAAATCAATATTAATAAAGTTGAACATTAATATTAATAAAGTTGAATATAAGGCAGTTAGCTCAATTTCACAATATCACCGTGTTCACTGTAAATACCATTAGGTTGATTTTTAGGCAGTACTAAGGCCAATATTATAACACCGTGAGAAGCGACTCAACGTAGCGTCAAGTTTGAATTAAGGCTAGTGTGGAAATGCCATGTCTATTAATAGACTGTATTAGCCTCCAGAGGTGTCTTGTACGTAACCTATAATGCTCCATGATTGTCCATTCTGGCTGCTTCCATCTCTGCTGCTCTCCAGGTGTGCAGGAATTAGTTAACAGGAAGCCCACAAAGTTGCATTTGGCAACAGGAACCCCATGGCAGAGAGCCTGTGGGATCATGCTTGTAAAAGAGGCTGAGAAGCTTCCTTCTTTCTTTGCTATCACCTCAGTGAGCACATCTACCCATTAAAGATAGCCCCAACAGGGAGTTCATAGTTCTGTACGCTGAGCACTTAGATTTTTTTTTCAGTGCTGGCAGTGGCCCTGCCCCACCTCACCCTGTGGCAGCTAGGCTGTAGGGGTTGTGCTTGTATGAGAGGCCAAGAAACTTCTTTTTTGCAGTTAATATTTGTACAAGGGCAGGTCCTCCCCACATCTACAAGTGCCATGCAGTCAGGGTCTTTCCCACACCCAACCACATCACATGGCTAGCCTGACCCACTGAAAGGACACGCCTGCTGTTTATTGTGGCTCATGCTGACAGGCAGCACCATGTCCTGGCTTGCATGCAGTGAGCGCTCCCAGGGCAGGAAAGATTTTCAGGGGCTGCTGCCACCGGGAGAAGTCTCCCACCACGGCAAAGATTTCAGTGATTTGCTACCCCCACCTGAGCAACACTAAAGGGACCATTCCAACTGGCCCTTCAACAAATGACCCCATGACACCCCCCTAATGTGATGAGGGGGGCTGGCCCCTGCACAGCCAATTGAGGCTGCCCCCTCACCTAAGTAACACTGAAGGGACCATGTCAACTTGTCCTTCAGCCTAAGACCCCACAGCCCTCTAATGCAAAGAAGGAGCTCCGTCCCGCATGTTGGGCACCTCGTTGTAGTGAAGTGTGAAGCCAAAAATCCTGCATGAAAAAATCCTTTCCTCTCCTTCTCTGTCTTCAAGCTTTGCATTGCCCCTGGAATATATTCAGGGATGGTATTTCTGGAATCAAGGGAGAGAGAGAGTGGCTGGAGGGCCAGCTGAGAAGACTCAGGCACCTGCTGCTTTCTGTAAAGTCTTTGAGAATTCAGTTATAAAAGCAAGAGATGTCAGTTAATTTGCTGATCTTTGTTGATGCTCTCTGCCCAGTCTTCATTTCTTTGGGTGAATTCCTTATCAAATGGCTCCCTTAAGATGGGGAAAGGTGGCTGAAGGGCCATTTGAGAAGACACAGACACCTGAGTGATCCCAGAGCACAGAGTCATTCATGCATGTGTAAATGTGGCAAGCTCCATCGCCCCTGTGAGATGTGTCTGTGTAATGAACTAGGAAGCCAGAAACCCCGCCTCACAAAATGTCTTTTTTTTCAAACTTTTGCTACCCTTCTCCTCCTTCAAGCGTTGTATTGTTCCTGTATTATCTTCAGGGATCGTCTTTCTGTAATCAAGAGAACGGGGACAGTGGCTGGAGGGCCAGTTCAGAAGACTCAGACCCCTGCGGCTTTTTGTAAAATCTTTTGATAATTCAGTTATAAAGGCAAGAGATGTCAGTCAATCTGCTGGTCTTTGCTGATGTTTTCTGCCCAGTCTTCATCTCTTTCATCCCATACTGCGGATTCAAGGAGTGGGGAAGTAGCTGAGGGACCAGTTGACATGGCATAGTCACCCGGGTGAGCCCAGAGCACATACAAATTGTGATTCTTTACTTTTCCCCTACTTTTCCTTCTGGAAAAAGAGCCATTTGCTTCTAAGGGGAGGGGAGTGAGGCCAATACAATGCGGGAAGATGACATCACATACCCACAACCACTTGAGGGGCATTTCTTTCCCATAATATACCAGGGAAAATACCCAGAATGCTATGAGGCTTAGGGAACTGTGGGCTAGGTTGCCACAATGCACCGCTACAACAGTCAATGTTTGGGGATAGAGTGTGGCAGAAGCAAGCTGACTTCATGGGGAATATGTGGGGAGGTTAGGATAGTCAAATTCGAATTTATAAAACAACAACATTACAAAATCAATTTTAATAAATTCAAATTTGTCTTCTAGTGTAGACATAGCTTAGAACAAAGAGGCTCTCAAGGTCCCTTTCAGCCCTTTTCTATCTATCTATCTACTTCTCCAGTATGGGCCTTGCTTTCTAGGTGGACTACATCTCCCACAATACACAGCAGTCTCTTCCTGCAGCTGCACTGCCATAAGGCATCATAGGAGCCTGAAAATTTTCAGTATTACGATTTTTCAGCCTGATTTGGGATGAAAACAAAATTTTAAATATTGGCATTTTGTGCAGGGCAGAAATGTCATTTTTCACTCAGGGAGACAAGGTGGGCCAGGTAACAAGTTTTATTGGATCAACTTTTGGTGGTCAGAGAGAGGCTTTTGAGCTTATGTGGAGCTCTTTTTTCTAGTATTTGCTGTTACAGAAAAATAAAAGGAGCCAACAGAGGTTAGAAGCCACTTTGCCAAAGCAGAATAATGGGCAATTTGGGCTATTATGCTCTGGAGTTTACAGAAGGGAGGGCATTCCTCTGAAAGGAGGAAACAAAGAATGGTGGTGAGTGGGAAAAGATAGGGCGGAAAGCTATTTAAAAGAAAAGCTCATTTAAAATATAAAAGTTTTGCTATTTAACACATGAAAGAAAATTACCTTGATGTTACCCCACAGCTTGGAAGAGGAGCTCAGTGTGAACTCAAAAGCTCTTCTCTCATTGACAGAAGTTGCTTTCTCCACTCTCCTTGTTTCTACGATCTCGAGACTGGCATGGCTACAACATTGCATTATTCAATCCATTCCATGTTGGCATGCGGGAAGCAGACCTGAGCCAAGAAGGCATCAAGCGCTCACTTGTAATAGCTTCCCCTCCCTCCCTAGCGAGCCCTCCTCACTATTGGCTATGCTTCCTAAGGGTAGGCACAATCCTACTGTCCACCTGAAGGGGATGGGTTGGGGGCAGTGAACATTGGCGGTAGCAGCTCAGTTTCTGCAGGATACTGGCTAGAATGTCACAGGGAGAAGCAACTCTGCCAATTAACCTGCCCTGAAAAGTGCCTCTCTGTCTGCTTGTCATGTGGTATGTTTCCAATGATGGGGTGAGCCTGTGGCAGATCAGTTACTCTGAGTACACCTAACCATGCTGCTAGCTCGGGCTGTCCTCCACCAGCAAAGGAGATGTGCACCAGCCAAGGGAGACGTGAGCAGCAGCTATGAAGTAATCAAACAGCTTTAAAAAAGAAAAATCAGAGACGCCCATCAGTTCGAATGTGTGTTGCAAGGTAGGAACACCCCATCAGAGGGTGTTGGGTCACAGGTGGTCAAAAACCCAACAGTGACCAACCATTCTGCATCTGTTTAGTTCTTAGGCTAACGATCCTTCCTATAAATGCAGTGGTATGGCTGAGGTCCTACTGGGCAGAGTAAACAGAGTGGCCCTACTAGTCCTCCCTGGGTGGACCCAGGGTACTTCCTTCTCCTGGCTTGTCAATCCCGGACTGAGCTTCCTGGCTGGCTTTTAAACCCATCTCCAACCTGAGCGTGTTCAGCAAGGGCATAGGGTGGGCCCTGATTACCCCATAGTGGTTCCTTACCCCCTTCCTGCCCAGTGAGGGGATTATACACCTGGGCACATGTCCTTACTTAAACTGAGTGGATTCACACCTCTCTGCTCCCACAGTGGTTCAATGAACTCAAAACCCTCCTTCAATAGTTTTGGTAAACAATGAAATATTTATGAGATGCTTATTACACACAAAGAAGAGAAGTGGCTTGAAGTAATTAATGAAAACCCTCAGTTCCTACAGTGGACCATATGGTTCATTTTTAGGCCTGAGGACAGTTCTGTCTTTCTTCACACTTATGTCATTTGATAGTTAATAGTAACAACCCTAGGTGGTTAAAATGGAAATTCACAGTTTTGTGAGATTTTAGTGACAATAGCCACTGTAGCAATTAGCAATAACAAAAAAACCTAATTAATTTCTATCACATTTTATCTTTAAGAGTCCAAAAAGTTTTATGAAGTTTGAACAGGATTCAATTAATAGAATCACGGAACCATGGAAGATAAGGGTTGAGAGAGACCTCAGGAGGTCATCTAGTCCAGCCCCCTGCTCAAAGCAGGATCAACCCCAGCTAAATCATCCCAGCCAGGGCTGCATCAAGCTGGGACATAAAAACCTCTCAAAATAGAGATCTCATCACTTCTCTGGGGAACCTATTCCAGTGCTTCACTGCCCTCCTAGTGAAATAGTTTTCCCTAATATCCAAACTAGACCCCCTTGCCCCCACTACGCCCCGAGACCATTGCTCCTTCTTCTGTCATCTGCCTCCTCTCAGAACGGCTTCTTTTCTGCAGATTAAATACAACCAGTTCCTTCAGCTTCTCCTTACCTATCATGTACTCCATACCCCCCATCATTTTTGTTGCCTTCTGCGGGAGTCTCTCCAATTTTTTTCACATCCTTTCTGTAGGGGGGGCCCCAAAACTGACCATGGACTTGGCCGCACCAATGCCGAAAAGAGGAGAATACAAAGGAATAATCACTTCCCTCAGTCTACTGATGCAGCCCAATATGCTGTTAGCCTTCTTGGCAACAAAGGCACACAGCTGACTCATAGCCAGCTTCTAGTGCACCATAACCACCCCCCAGGCCCTTTTCTGCAGAACTGCCACTTAGCTAGTTGGTCCCCAGCCTGTGACTGGGCTTGGACTCCCTCTGTCCTATGCAAGGATTCTGCATTTGTCCTTACTGAGCCTCATCAGGTTTCCTTTGGTCCATTCACACACTTGTCAGTGCAGCATCATTTGTCTGGGGATATTACAACTGTAACCCTGTACATCTAGATTATAAAGCATGCCAGGAAGTGAATAGAGTAATGTATTCATTTAAAACTGCAGGGAGAATGTATGTCAGCTACAGGCAATTACTTAAAATAGTATCTCTCCAGGGTGCTGGGGATAAAAACCCTACTCTTGCAAAAAGCAGCATGGGATCTCAATGAGGACAAGCTGATTTATGGCCTGAATCCTGCAAACACTGGAGCATGACAATGCTCATCTCCCTGATCTTAGATTCTGACTATGAGGCCAGGGGAGCCCATCATGGTCAATTACTCTGACCTCCTGTCCACTGTAGGCTACAGGACCTTCCCCACCCACTCCTGCGATAGACCCGTTAACTCTGGCTGGGTGGCCAACATCTCAAATCATGTTGTAAAGACATCAAGTTACAGAGAATCCACCGTTTACACCCCTGCCCCATGCTTCCGAGGGAAGTGAAAACTCCCCCTGGTCTCTGCCAACTTGACCTGGGGGGTGTTAATTCCTTCCTGACCTGAAACCTGCTGATCAGTGATATCTTGAGCACGTGGCCATGCACACCCCACCAGGCAGACCCCTGGAGAAGCATTCTCTGGCATAACTCAGAGCCCTCCTCATCAAGTGACCCATCACCAGCTGTTGGAGAGGTTTATTGATAGCAGATAGGCTACATCCCCTTGCAGTCACTCTCCTTATATTACCCTTTACCTCAGCCTGTCAAGCCTGTCTTCAAGCCATCCCGGTTTTTGCCCTCACTGCTCCCCTTGGATGGCTGTGCCAGAACTTCACTCAAGGACCTTGAGAGGTTATCCAGTCCAGTCCAGTCCCTTGTGCCCACAGCAGGCCCTATTCACCAGCCCTGGCAGATTTTTTTTTTAAACCTAACTTGCCCCAGACCCTTGAAATGCCCCCTGAAGGATTGAACACACAGCCCTGGGTTTACAAGGCCAGTGCACTAACCACTGAGAGCTCTCGCTCCCCCACCCCCGGTGTTTATCCCTTGGATGTATTTACAGAGATCATTAGTATCTCTGCTCAGTCTTTGGTGAGTTAGGCTAAATAAGCCAAGCTCTTTGACTTCCCCATTGTAAAGTAGGCTGTCCATTCCTTGGGTCATCCCCAGAGTACTCCTCTGCACTTGTTCCAGTTTGGTTTCATCTTTCGTAAACATGGGAGACCGGAATTGCTTACCTAGCTTTAAGCATGAGTGGCCTCATTCACTCCACCAGGACCGCTCATGCACTGAAAATCAAGTTATTGGGTAAGTGCCTTGCTGCACTGGGGCCATAGTGAGCCTCAGCTCCCAGCAGCTCCCATTTAGGCACCCAAATAAGCCAGGGTGCCATTTTAGGAGGAAGCGGGTGGGGCAGCAGCTGGTGTTCCAGGATGCTGTTTGTTCTGCTTCTCATTCCCCTGACTGTCAGGGAGCATGGGGAGAGTACACAGCCTGCATGCATGGCTCTCACTCTTGGCTGGCAAAAGGAAGGGGCAGAGGAGTGATTCCCAATCTGTGTACTTTCCCCCCCGCTCCCTGATAGTCAGAGGAATGGGAAGAAGAGCAAGTAGCCTCCCAGTACACATGGCTTCTGCCCCTCTTACTCTCCTGAAATGACGCCCGTGCAAATAAGTGTCTGGACTTCTCACAAAAGCTATGCTCCAAAAAATCAGTTAGTCTGCAAGGTGCTACAGGACTTCTCTTTGTTTTCTTGGGGGGGTTTTCCAAAATGCTCAGTGTCTACCTGTCACCACCGCTCTTAAGGGAGCTGACGTGGGCTCTGCCCTTTTGGAAGTTTGGACACCTAGTGGAAGCTGAGCTCGTTAGCAAGTCCAGTCCCAGGGTGGCCTGGATTCTGTCATAGGCTGGTGACCAAACAGAAGTTTAATAAAACGTTAGAGTATTAGTGAAACCAACTGATAAACACACAGGAACTCCAGGGCCAGACTTTGAAGTCTATTAACGAGGCACATTTTTGACCCATGCTTTTATTATTCTATTTATACACAGTGTGATGGCTTGCCAACCTCACACGGGGCCATCATGGGCAACCAATCACTGTGGGCCCAGGAAGCCATGCCCACTTTCCCTTGCTGAGCATACTGTGGGTGGAAGAGCCAGATAAAAGGAGGCCACCCAGCTCAGTGAGAAAGGTCATGTACTGCAGGCTGCTCCACAGGGGCTGTTGAGGCTCCATATGGCAGAGCCCATGACCCCAGACGATGCGATGGGCAGCTTGCTTACTGTGCAGACTGGCGGGGATGCTAAGCTGAGGAGAAGCCTTGTGACTTGTGGTAGGAAGTGATGCAGGGGCTGTAGCAGAAGCTGATGCCTAAACCCTGAGTGGGGGAGTCCCTAGTTTCACAGGCTCCTGGGTCAGAACCTGGCAGAGTGGGATGGGCCAGATTCCCCTGCTACAGACCACTAGGCATGGCTGCTGTGTGCTCTGAGCCCCAGCCCGGGGGCTCAGGGACCGCACAGTGCGTTTGTTCCACCTCACCAGGGCCTACAGACTGACTGCTGTTCTGCTGCTTCCAGACAGCCAGAACCCCAATTTTCACTGTCTGGTGCAGCTCCTGCAGCTCGGTGGCCCCAGCTTCAGAGGCTGGGGGTGCTTGGCTCTCAGGAAGGGGGATGGCCTTCAGTTAGAGTGGGGGAGCTGGGGATGCCTGGCTCTGGGTAGGGGGATGGCCTTCAGTTAGAGTGGGGGAGCTGGGGGTGCCTGGCTCTGGGTAGGGGGATGGCCTTCAGTTAGAGTGGGGGAGCTGGGGATGCCTGGCTCTGGGTAGGGGAGGGCATTTATTTATGTACGGGGGGGAGGGGCTACAGTGAATATGCAACAAGTACAAGTGTGGCTGTCCTTGAATTGCCATTGGACTCCACTGCTCTGTGCATCGTTGCTTACTGCACACCTCCTGGGTCAAGTCCTAGAGAGACCCTATGACAGCTAAGACCGCCACCCAAATGAGATGACTTTTGCTAAGCTCTAAATAAAACAATCCACTGTAATTAATTAGATGAGCAGTATGTGCTTAAGAAGCACATGTATTTATTATGGATTGTTGTTTTTCATTTACCCTACATAATGAATTTATTACAGATGGGCAATTTAGTACATCCTTGTTTTAAAGTTTAATTGGATTCTTTTGTAATTATTCATGCTTAACCCTCAGGTTATCAGGTTTGAAATTCCTTTCTGCAGCATCTTTCATCTTCTTCATTTTACACCTCTGTGTCATTCTCTGTGCTGGGAAATTTTAGAAGTTGCGGTAATAACAATGTTAAAAAGTAACACATCTTTGCACATATTAAGACAACTATTATTAAAACCAGTCAAATGCAAACATATTTTCATAACCAATTTTGAATTGTTGATGTTGTTTCAATGAACAATAGAACCATTTTTCTGTTTTTTCCCCTTACCAATTCAATTTTAAAATCAAATGACTGAAAACATTGTCAAATTTTCATTTACCAAAACCATGTTTTAGTAAACAAAAATATCACTACTTTCTGGATAACTATGTCAAAAACAAAAGCCACAGAAGTAAAAAAATAACTAATTGCATGAATTATTTGAAAACTTCATAATTTTCTTGTGAAATGTAGGTTTTTGTATGTTCTTGAATTTTAAAAATAATGTTTATGGGGAAAATAATATAGGAAGTGGTTATTAAAAAGTTATGTATCAAAACCAAGCATTTCAAAATCAAAAATTACCAGTTTTTGTTTTAAAGAAACCCTAAAAATAGTTCAGATAAAAATTGATAATATCTTCCATTTTTTGTTTAAAATTATCTATTTTTCATTTGAAAATCTTTTTGGTTTAAAAATTTCTGCCTAATAGTAGCTACTGGTATACTGTAGAACTAAAGGCTTCCACTATTAATAATCCGTCCTTTGGCCTGATCATGCAATCATTTCTGATACTGGTGACCATTTACTGGTACAAATAATTGCACTGAAGTCACTATGATGGCTCACAATGTAATGAGTTTTGCATAAATGAGAACTGTCAGCTTCATCCTGCTAGTGGCTGGATGATCAGCAGATCAAGATCTGACCAATCTTCCCTCTAAGTTTTTTCCATCATGTGCAGAATAAATTTTGTTATGGGTGCTGAGACATCTGTGGATGTGCACCACCAATAAAGCACATGCTGTGGGCCCTGAGCTAATCAGCTGGGCAGCACCTCAATTTCTCCTGAGCGGCTGTCCAAGCAATCAGCATAAGGGAACACTGGCCCTGATCCAGAAAAACACATAAGTATGTGCTTAATCTTTAATCACATGAGTAGTGGTAGCATGGTTAAGGTAATCAGAATGTCTCTGCCCATATCTAGGGCCATCTGGATTCTCATGTTGTTGTATCACTAATATTTCAATTCCTGACAGCATTTTTCTTTGATATAAAAAAAAATCCAAAGTCCTTTCACTTGAACATGTGGTGACACTTGTGATGATCCTGATGCCTCTACAGTTTGAACCTTTCTAGTCCAGTACTCTTGGTATCTGATCGGTGCTAAATGAGAGAATTTGTCAGACCACAGAAGATCAATTTTTGTCTAGCAGCATTACCAACACTACCACTGCCTAGTGGGCTCTTAGAAGAAATTTAGGGGTAAATTACAGCTAAATAACAGCACAGAACACCGAGAGGTAGGGCTGGTGGCTGTAAACAAACTTTATGGGACTGTGGGAAACTTGGCCACACCCATGATAAGTGGCCATCCAGGTAATTAAAATCATGCTAGATTACAGATTTTGCCAGCTGAGTGCACTGGACTAGCGAGGATTAACCTGTAGTGACAACACTCCTTGTGCGCACTTGTGCTTCAATATGAATTTTAAATTTTAAGCGATTATTTTTGCATTATCCTCTTTATAACAGGAGTACAACATATGACAAGGTCTAAAAATGTGACCATTTTTTTCAGTGTGTTACTGCTAAACTACTCCTTTCAAACTTTAAATCTGTGCTTTTAAAGGTGAGCCACCTCTGGGCTTTTCTTCATATTTAAGCAAGGGGTAGTGATGCTACTGAAACTTCTAAGAGCTTAGACAATGGCTGTCCTGTTCAGCTTAGTGGGATGAATGACATGAAGTGCCAATAACCACTTTAATGCAGGAGATAGGCTCAGAATTTAAAGGCATGTAAGTCACAGAAACTGCATGCTGAGGCTCCCGTATCAATGTTAAGTCATTCTGGCTGCTCAGATTGTGAACATTGAACTGAATCAGAACAAACCTCTGCACAGTGCAGCCACATTCGCTTTGATGTGGGACATCAGCTGCAGGATTGTCCCTTTGTGGCAGGGACTCTGGGGCAGGGCAGGATCAGTGCGGAAGAAGGGGGCCGTGCCTCTGGAATTGTCCCCTTTCACTTCACCCCAGAGAAACTCCCTTAGGGCTACACCAGATGGATGGGGCTTTGTATGTGCTGATGTTGTCGCTGTTGTCCCACAGTGTGGATGGTGGAGCAAAACGATGGTGTATGCGTGATAACAGATGCATTGGGAGGCACTCATGGCTGGATGGGGCAGCTGTGTGAGGCAGAGGTGGGTGTGCTTTGTTTTCACCGACCTCAGGTTATGCCAGTTTCGTGCAAGTTGTATCACAGGCTTTTTGAAAGGGGTGACTGCAGACCTGGTGCTGCCCGTGCTACGCTCTCAAGCACGAAGGCCATTTGTTACTGCCTCCCGCTGTACAGAAGGGCCTTCTGAGGGAGTGAGAGACCTGGTGCACTGCTGCTGTCTAAGCCACAGCCTGACACACACCAGAATCCCCAGCATGGTAACTACAGAAACACCTATGGTTCCCTAGCAACTGTCTCCTGGGGAGGAGATGCCTGACTCTCCCTCCTACCTCATGCTTAATAGAGTTTCCTAGCAACAGTGGGGAGAGGATCTCTTTGCTCTTTTTCCCAGCAAGCGAGGCTGTTCTCAGCGGCCAGGCTGTCACCATCCCCATGCAACAGCCAGTTGGCTGGAAGGCAGGAGTGCCCACGCTGAGCCCCCACAAGGGCCAGTTTGAGGGGTGACCCTAGGTGCCCCAAGGAACAAGGAGATAAGGCAACAGACTCTAATAGGAGCAGCAGGTGGAGCAGGCCATCAACCCTCCACTGAAGAGAGCAGAGGTCAAGGGTCCTTGTGAGTGCTCAGGGGCGTGTCTCTGCAGTTTCACTTCCACAGCTCTTCAATGCTGTCTTACCCAACAGCTGAACTGGGGTGACTTTCTCCTGCCTGCAGCATGGGGCAGGTTCCAGGTACACCTCCCCGTCCATGCTGCTTGTGGGATGTACCAGCAATGCCCACATGGACCTCAGCTAGGTCTGCAACGGTAACCACCACACGCTTTTGATCTAACTGGTAGGGGCTCACTGTATTCTGCTGTTAATGAAAACTGTGCTGGAAGGCAATTAAAGTGATAATCCTACTCCCTCTCACTGTGCCCACAGCAAGGGCTACCTTGTGCCATTTAGGGCCTGTTAACTAATAGCACTTCTGACCCTGAGAGCCAATTTCAGCTCTTCTGTAACTTCTATGGACTTCAAGTATCAGAGAGGGAGCCGTGTTAGTCTGTATCTTCGAGAACAACAAGAAGTCCAGTGGCACCGTATAGACTCACAGGTATTTTGGAGCATAAGCTTTCGTGGGCAAAGACCTGCTTCATCTTATGGAGTGGGTCTTTGCCCAGGAAAGCTTACACTCCAAAATACCTGCGAGTCTATGAGGTGCTACTGGACTTCTTGTTGTTCCCATGGACTTGAGTGCCCTTACAGTGGGGCTGAATAGGGCTCCTCCTGCATTGTTGGTTTATTCTTTTGTGTTTGCAGCCACTACATGTCAAACTGAGCTCTTTCTTGTCACACCCTGCCACATTTGAACACCGAACTGGGAGGCGTTGCTCACTACAAGGACCTGACAAGGGGCAGGCCTGAAAACAGGCTGTCAGAGGAAGAAGTCCAGGGGAGCATGAATACGGAATCTGATGGAGTAGATGTTGGCCACGGGGTATGTAGATGTTAAACATTATTGTTGCTAGCACCTTGGTTCCTAAATGACCACTAGTGAGGTGGTGTGTAGCCCCTGAGAAGGGAATAAGGACACCTAAAAGCCCTGAACGAAGTGGTATAAAGACCATGGGGCTTGGCCTTTAAAACCAGAGAGAAGGATGGGGCCCAATATTTGTTGGACCCCCATCTCACTCTGGAAGGGGTGGACCTAAAAGTGACCTGGCTAAAAGCCTGATCCACACGAAAGAAGTGACAGGGGACAAACATGTTTTCGTGCCCAGACTTCAAAGGGTTCACCAATGGTGGGTCACCTCATCTACAGCATTTCGGTACTGAAGCAAGCAAGGTGTTTCTCACATGGGGGAACGAACAAATACTTGCAAAAATACCTTTATGATGAGCTCATAAAAGCCCGGGAGGTGAGACCCCATTCAGATGTTTTACTAGTAATTTAAGTATCACTTAAGCAAAGTTCCTTTGAACTATGCAAGGTAGTTCAATTGTGCATTCCCATTAAGATGCTAGATGTTATAAAGAAGAGCCCAGCAGAAGACAAAAGGTTTCAGAGTTGCAAGTTACATGATTAGCTGAATAAACTGAAACGCTTCTCTAGTTGGCTCGCAGTCTCAGATGGGCTATAGAGAAGTGAAATTCTTCTCTACAGCACCCCATAAAAACTCATTTGAATAGCTGCTGCAAGTGTGTTTTTTCCTCTCGTGTGATGTTCATTAAAATAGAAGTTCTTGAGGATAAGAAATGTGAGTTTCTTCTGTGGGTATTTATTCAAAGTTAATTTCACGAGGCCAGGAGCCATCAAGCCCTATAAAAACATGGTAATGCAGCAAACTAAATTCTGCTTGCAGGGTTGAGCTACTCTTCTAACCTATATCCGCAAAGCTCTGCGGGCTAGCAGTGTAAAAAACCACTCTCAACCCCACAACAATGCCACCAAGCCACCCCAAGGAAGTGCAGCTATACTGCCAGAAAAGAGCTTCTGTCATCATAACTAATGTCATTGGGGGAGGTGGTGTTCCTGCAACAGCAGAAGCTCCTTCTTTCTGCATAATGCAGATGTAGCCCCTGGAATAAGAGCGATGCACAGGAGACAGTGAAGTTATTCTGGGCTTACTTTGGTCCATGTATTGTCAACACCTCCATAGCGTGGTACTGATGGCTCTCCTCAAGGCAGGGTAGGTTGACAACTGAGTGAAAACCCATCTCAGTGGACCCTACTGACAAAAATGTTCAACTTGCCATGCAAAGGATCTATCTTGTAAGCAACTAAAAGTCAGTTACAGGAAAACGTTAGTGGAGAAAGTATGAGCCACAGTAATGGGCTCAGGCAAAGCATCATAGGCTCCAGTAGTACACATCCCTGCATCAGGACTTCATGAGGGGTCTGTCCCCTCCTTCTTGGGCCTTTGGATAACTCCCCGGAGTTACTCAGAAGTCACAGCAGGGTAGGCGAATGGAGAACGTGGCCCAAAGATGGCAGCAGTGGCTCTCGGGGGGCTTAGCTGTGTCAGTCTGTAGCTTCAGAAAAAACAAGCAGCTCTAAAGACTTAAAAAATTATTTGTTAGGTAATGAGCTGTGGTGGGTTAGAGCCACTTCTTCAGACTGGAGTGGGCAAGAAGAATCCGGGGTTTGTATAGCAGGGAGGGGAGAAGTGGCCCTGGCATTGCAGCTTAGGTTTAATGAGTGGGTGGGGGAAAGGAGACACCTGGTTATCTTTGACATCACTGCAATCTCTAGGTGAAATCCTGGCCCAGCTGAGTCAATGGAGAGATGCCTGCTTATTTCAGTGGTCTCAGGATCAAGCTCTAAGGCACAAATCCTCTGGTGGCTAATCTAAGTCATACAAGGGTTGAAATGGAGCATCCTCTCGTGTGGAGCAGGCTGGCCCAAAGCAGGTCAGGAGCATGGGCCTTGGTGCCACACCTTCCTGCTGCTCTAGGAAAGGAGACAAGGGCTGCTGCTGTATTCCAGGTAAGAGAGAAGCAGGGCCCTACTGGTGAGGTTGCTTGCTAGCTGTTGTGTCCAAAAGAAGTGAGGCCTGCTTAGAGCAGTAGGCTGCCTCAGAGGACCCAGGACTGAGTGCCTAACTTTGCCACTGACTTTCCTGCATGACCTTGGCCAAGTCACTTGTATCTCAGCTCTGAGGCTGTGCAAAGAGTTTAACAGCACTGCTCTATCTGGCAGGAGAGTGGCACGATAAATACCTTACAGACCATGAGATGCTCCACTACTACAGTAACAAAGGCCTGAGAGGGCTAGATGGGGAACAGCAGGCGAGGAAGAGACAGTTTATCTTCTGTTGCAGGGGAGAGAGAGAAGGAATTTATCCAATATCTGTAATGCAGTATCAGTGCAGATTGGTTAGGTAACCAGGCAGGAAATAGTGGCCATAGAACAAGGACATCTTACTTCTTTCATCTTACAGCCTGCCTTTAAACTCACTGAGCAATGCCTACACGGCTGTCTGTGAGTCAGCAGATGTGAAATGTAAAGGAACTGGGAATGCTGCAGAAAACATATGACATTAAGAGCAACCTATAATAACAGGTGGGATGGAGCAGTGCTGGATAAATATCCACTTACAGAGCAGTTGAATAATTGCCTAGTTGTACTGGAGACTGGTTCAGAGAAATAAGCCGCTAGCACAACACCCGTGGAACACACTAGCTCTGGGTTACTTAACTCTGCCGACTGGCTAATGTGCTGTTGCACAGACTCTGGTGCTAAAGGTAACACTTCTTTGTGACTGGTTCATTTTTGGCATGGGGGTCCATGGAGGAACGGGCCAAAGCCTCTCTGTTCCGTTCTGTGCCACTAATGGGGACAAACCACTCACTCCACGGTTGTGATTCTCCTAAGTGCCTGCAATGGAAGCGAGGCCCATACATTCACTGTTTGGGTACTGCTGGTGCTCACCACTCCTCCCTTCCCCAGCTGAGCACGGGCGTGACTGGGCATGCACGCAGCCCCCTCAGGCCTGACACCACCCGGGGTGGAGCTCTTGTCATGGCAGGATTCCCAAATGAGGCGTTCCCCCTCTAGCCATCCCTTGGCTGACGTGCTCAGAGACCGCCTACTTGCGTGCAGAATGGCCAGTGGCTGAGGACAGGGTGCTTCCTCCTCTAATAAACCTTAGGCCAGTGGTTAGGGGCACTCACTTGAGTTATGGGGTATCCCAGTTAAATTCTCCCCTCCTCCCCCACTGTCTGGCTTGGAGAAGGGACTGAATGTGGGTATCTCCCCTCCCCCGCCCCCCCGACCTCTGCCTGGGGCATCAGGGTGTCCTCCGGCAGGGGCTGCTTCAATTTCTCCAGTTGAACCTGTTCCACTGTATATATGTTGGTGGAAGAAGATTAGTCCCTGGGTCTCCTGCCTCCCAGGGGATGTGCTACCTGCCAGTGTCTCTCTCTCTGATCTAATTCATACGACTGTGGGGGTACAAAGACGACCGCCTTCGACCGGAGAGGTGGACTATCTGCCAGTCACAAGTAAGTGTAACTATTGGCACCAGTGTCTGCGCAACAGCACATTAGTCAGTTGGTGGAGCTAAGTAACCCAGAGCTACTGTACTCTGAGGATGTTGCTGGGGATAGGCACCCGCTGCCAAATAGGGATAAGGGGATTTCAAAGTGTGCAGGGTCCTTTCAAAAAGGACCCTGTGTAGACGAGCCACACGTGATCCAAAGCGGTGCTTTCAAAGTGCCGTGGGCACCATTATGCTAATGAGGTGCTGCATATTCATTGCAGCAGCTCATTAGCATACCCTAAAGTGTCTCATTAGCTTCCCCCTTTTGAAATGGGGGGGCTAGTGTAGACATAGCCATTAATTGTTATCTTTTCTAGCTCATAAAATAAGCTTCCTGCCTAACGTTGTTGCTGCAGAGTTAACTAGTTCCATAAGAACCACAATCCAAATGTTCATGAAGGACCCCTGCTTCTCTACAAGTTTTCTTACTGACTGGATAAAACTTGTGCCTTTCCCCTCTGTTATAGTGAAACACACAGTTGTTTCTATTCACACACTTACAGACAGGGCAACTCCTACCCCCTATCTTAAGTGTCTTCCCTGCCATTAAGTGGCTTCACCAGGCAAACAGGTTAGGAGACAAATACTCCCTCACCCAAACACACCATTCACCCAGATATACTCTCTCCTGGTGGCCAATTTCTACCCCTGATCCACAGAGCAGACTTTCACTGTTCCTTACATATTATCCATGCATGCATCCCACAAATTTATGAATCTTCTTGCAGACACCAGGCATGTTACTTTTATAGGTAAGGATCGTGTTAGACCTGTTTGGTGTAATGAGTTACTCAGGTCTGAGGTGAGAAATGTTTGCAAAGACCTGGGCATTCTTTGCCAAGGCTGTGCTTCAGGCATGTGAAAGTGAAGGCCGACAGGGCTCAACCCTTGCAAATTCCATCCTCTGTGCCTCAATTTAGGCCCCTGTAAAATAGACACAATGATGGGCCCTTTGGAAGTAGTGTTACAAGCCTACATTAATCAATGGACAATTGGAACAATTTATTCAGGGTCTCCAGCAACAGCAATTTTTTCAAGCACGAGCAGCTTTTCTTTCCTGCTCTAGCAATTCTGGGGTGTAAGTTCTCTGGCCTGTATTGTGCAGGAGGTCAGACTAGCTGATCACAGCAGTCCCTTCTGGCCTTGGAGTCTGTGACTGACAGCCAAGTTCTCAGAGACAATCCACTGCATTGCCCAACAGGTTGATTAGCTATAAACTGTGTTAAAACCGGCCTCCTATCTCCTCTTCTCTATGAGGATCCCAGAGCTGGGATCCTGACCCTACTGACGTTACTAGGACTTTTGCCACTGACTCCCCTGGGGTCAGGGCTTCACCCTCTGCTGCATTACCCTTCTTAACTGCTGTGACAAAAATCAGGCCAGGTGGCTGTGCTAGAGGGAGAAAAGGCCCACTCCCCTGTTAACTAGAAGTGGGTTACTGCAGGTGAGTTAGCACCCTCTGAAACAGGGCTACCATGGACAAACTAGGGCCCGCTGGGTCCACTTCAGGGCTGCCTGAGCCCTTTTTAAGCCCTGCCCTGTTGGAAGGAGAGGGACATGCACACAGCTATTGAGCTAAAGGTAGTAAGGAGGGGCAGGGGGTAGCTTGAGGGGCAGAGGCTGACAACTCTCTTTTGGGGGCAAGGCTGCAAGCCAGAGCTCCTGCGAAGGGGAAAGCTGGCTACCTCCACATGGCAGATAGGGGCATTTCACCCAAAGCCCATGTTGCCAGCAGGGAGAAGGCAGAGACTGGCAAAAGAGAGAGTGAGAGAAAGGCTCTTGCCACACTGTGGTCGTGTCTACACTAGCCCCAAACTTCGAAATGGCCACTTCGAAGTTTACTAACGAAGCGCTGAAATGCGTATTCAGCACTTCATTAGCATGCGGGCAGCTGCAGCACTTTGAAATTGATGCGCCTCACTGCCACGTGGCTCGTCCCGACGGGGCTCCTTTTTGAAATGACCCCGCCTCCTTCGAAGTCCCCTTATTCCCATGAGCCGATGGGAATAAGGGGACTTTGAAGTAGGCAGGGTCCTTTCGAAAACCAGCCCGTCAGGACGAGCCGCGCAGTGGCGAGGCGCATCAATTTCGAAGTGCCGCGGCCGCCCACATGCTAATGAAGTGCTGAATATGCATTTCAGCGCTTCGTTAGTAAACTTTGAAATGGCCATTTGCGTGGCCATTTCGAAGTTTGGGGCTAGTGTAGACATAGCCTGTTTGTGGGGAGAATGTAAAAACCAGGGCTCTGGTTATGAGAGACAAGGCAGCACAAGGAATGGTTGGCACCCTCACCCCGTCATATGGATTAACCGATAATGTACTGGGTTGAGAGTTATCTGGGTGGGGGAAGGATGTCTCATTCCTGAGGTAGCACTTGCCCTTGGTAGGCTGGAAACAGGGGGGCAGGACAGGCTCAGACAATAATCCATAACTGCCTCAGCTTCCAGAACTTTTCTTCTTGCACAGTCTTGATCTAATATCACTGTCCTCACACAGTTACTGTAATGGGCTGAGTGTGGTTGGTAGAGCTTGACTGAAGTGGGAAAGAGGGATTCATTAAGCTGATGACACAATGCATCACAAGCCTGGTGCGGATAGCTAATCCGCTGGTAAAGTTACGCCTATGTTCATACCTGGAGGAGGAGAAGGAAGGGGATGTTTTCTGTGATCTGTCTTCCAGCCTTTTTAAAGGCTCACTGTCAAACATGAGATACGGGCTTTAAAATCTATTGTACTCAGCAACCCAGGGCCATGTCATGCCCATCTAGGGAGATGCTTGAGTGTGGGGGTTTCTGCCCTGTTAGGGATGGCTCGTATGTGCAGCCCATTGGTTGAGCAGGCAGCTCGGCTCCTGGAGTTTTCTGGTTTTGTACGGATTCTGCACCTGACTGCTCATGCCAGAGCCCTGGCAGGGCTATTGTGCAGTTGCTGCAAAGTGCTGTGGCCAAGCTCTGGAGTGTGATTATCCCACTGGTTTGCCACTTCCAGGAGAGCATGGCCCCTGTACTCTCACCCCAGCTCAGGAGGAGTGTGCAGAAAAGTGGATGTAGTGTGTGGCAGCAAATCAGGATGACAAGGTGGGGAGACCGTGCTCAGCTTTTAAGCCCTGTCTTCATGTCTCACTGTTTCTGTGCCCTCGCCACTCGGGGAAAGCAGCATGGGAGATGAGCAGAATGGGGCATGGCATTCAGTGCTACCATCTGGCTCAGTGCTAGCACTCAGGGAGGTGAATAGTGCAATCTGCTTACCAACTACATTGCTTGTTCTCCACTTAGGTTATCCTGTTTGCCCAAAAGAAGGGCTTTCAGGCCCAAACAGCCCACTGCAAATTGAAGCTGAATTCCACCATCTGCCAGTTCCATATCTAGAGCCTTCCTCCTCCTTTCTTTCTGGATTGCTGTGTGACTTTGCAATTTCCTTTTGTTCCCAGTTCTGAAAGCACAGGCTTCCTGAACGGATTATCTTTATGAAACGCCTCTGCCAGGGCTTTTCCTACCATTTGTGTTCACAGGTTATTTGGAGACTTCTGGGCTCTGCAGTGATTTAGTGCTGGTCTGGAGCCACTGTTGGGGTATGGGGGCTTTAATGGGTTTTGTGTTGCACTTAAATTTCTGAATTGTATCAATAGCACGAGGCTCCTGTCCCAAGCACGAGAATGTGTCCTAGCACCTGGAGACAGCTGCAGTGCCCACAGAAATTATTCAGAGCCTGTCTGCTGGCTTCAGTGGGCATTAATTTGTTTCACTATGCTGTGTTTACACCACCACAGCTTTCCCTCAGCTGCATTCCTGCTTTCCTATGCTTAGATTTCACACTAAAACTGGCAGCTAATATAATGGCTGTCACACGATGGGTAGAAATATATTTAGTTGGGAGAAAATGCGCACACCGCTGTTACTTTAAAATAGTAGGTCCCCAATTCTTCAATGACTTAGCTATGTGCTGAATTGCACGTGCTGTGAGTAGCTTCATCAGGTGCCACCACATTGCCTCAACGCTGGTGTAAATCACTCTGGATTGAGGGGTTGCATTGTGCTAGACAACAGAACTAGCATTTGCTCTTCTCATTAGCTCAGTCGCTTGTGGTGTTACACTTCTACCAGCCAGGATACATATGAAGAGGAGCCCCATATTTGATGGTTCTTGGGGTAGCCAGGACTGTGAGGTACTCAAGCTCCCTTCTCTTGGCTATGCCAGCACTTGCATTGCCTGCAGGTGAAAAATAGGTGCCCCTCACCTCCCTGACTGCCTCAGAAGCATTCTCCCTGGGATATTGAGCTGCTGACACTAGCTTCTCACAGACCTATGAGCTCTGCTGCGCTCAAAGGAGCTGGACACAGCAGCTCATAAAAATTAACCCATGAGCCACACCCTGCTGAACATCACAGTGCTTAATTAGATTTCTGGAGATGAGAAGAGAGAGAGCCACCATTCAAGTTAGTAACAACATTGGAAAGGAACGGTTACATGTCAAACAAAAACATAACACACTTTATAGGGACTAAGCTTACCAGGTTAGCCTCCTTGCTGACCTGTCTGAAGAAAAGCAGGTCTTGTTTTCCTGAATGTACTCCATTTACTTCATAGATTGGGGCGAGCAAACATTTCACCTTGGGCCCCACTTTTTGTCCCTGCAGTAAGCAGGGCCCCCCAGCCTGTTTAATGTAATCCAAACTGACCAAAATGTTGGTTATGTTCTGTGGCAGGACCGGGGCAGAGGGCTTCCTCAGAGGGAGCCTAAACTAACAGAAGGGCCTACGGAGCACCAGCAGGACAATGACAGGAAGCTGGGTGGGAGATGGCTCAGCCTAACTGGGGCCAGCTAACTCCTTGATGGGGTTAATAAGAGGCCTTTAAAAACCCTTGATGGGGGAAGGGTGTGTGGAGTGTGAGAGCTGAGTGGAGAGAGCTGCAGGAATACCAGAGACCCCCCAGGGAGAGTGAGGTGCTTCAGTGGATTAAGAGTGAGGACCTGTGACTGCTGCAGCCTGGAGAACGTACCAGGGGGAATCATCTGAGGAAGTAGCCGAGGGAGAAGAGCTGCTATGCTGAGGGCTAAGGGAGTCAGCTCCTCCCACTGGCTGCTGTACAGGGTCCCTGGGCTGGAACCCAGCATGAGTGGGGGCTGGGTTCCCCCAGACCAGCCCTGGCCCTAGCAAGCACAATGGGGCCCTTACAGTGGCTCCGTGGACTGAATAGAGGTCAGAGGCCCAGGAATAGAACTGACTCTGTTACAGTTTTCTATGGAAAAAGTACCCTTTCAGCACAGGTAAGAAAATAAGCATGTAGAATGTAAAAACTTAATTAGTATATAAATGTGAATCCACAAACATAAAAACTGTGATACATTTCAACACTTTTAATGAGACTGATGAGCCTGAGACCCAAGCGCCAATCATGCTGTGCCCTCCATGTGAACTTTCACCCTCCTGGTGAGGGGGACCCCCCAACACTTTGCACACCCCTGTTAGATGTGGGACACCTCACAGCAATACTCCAACAGTTGCTTGTCTTGCTGTTCAGAGGCCAGATAACACCTGTGCCTTGTTTTTGCCTGTGTACTTGATCCCTGTTGCTTTGACATCTCTGTTACCATTTGACTTTGTACGTAAATGGGCATCCATTGTATTAGCTTACAGTGCTTAATGTACATCCTGATAGAAACATGTTTCTCACCTCCTGTTGGGACAAGAACTCTGTTTTACTTAAAAATTTCAGTGTGGATGTATTACTTTGCACTTAGTGTCTGTGCATAATACCTCACAGTGATATTAATGGTCAGTACAAATGGTTTTCATCTCAGCCTTTGCATGGTGCTCTTTGAGCTACAGTTCATAGGCCAGGCTCATGAGATCTCAATAACACCTCTGTTGGCATTAGTTGGCAGTTCTTAGGCTACCCCTCTACAGCAGTAGATCTCAAAGCAGCCGACAAAGGCAGGGAACAGTGTTCCCTGTACGCTGAGTACTTGGGAGGTTGCCCAGGAGAGATTCAGATGCTGCCCAGCTGATGGGTAGAGTGCCCACAGCCCCCCCGCCCCAAGTGGGCAGCCTGTGTTTGTAATGGAGGTGCACATCCACACATGCCTTGATGCATGTAAGAAAATTTATTCCACCCCCAGAGGATAAAAATTAGAGGAAACACTGCTAGGGAACTACTATTCCTGTTTTATTGATAATACAGGTAGATACTGATTAGTGACAGAGAGGCGGCTGCATTAGTCTGTACTCTAACAAAACAAACGAGCAGTCCTGGAGCACTTTATAGACTGACAAAATAATTTGTTGGGTGATGAACTTTTGTGGGGCAGACCAACATCTTCAGATTGGTAGATACGATATATAACAAAAGAAATTACACTCGCATGCACACCTGTTTAGAGGTTGAGGTGACATAACAAACTAAGGAAGCAACAAGAAGTCCTGTGGCACATTATAGACTAACAGATATTTTGGAGCATAAGCTTTTGTGGGCAAAGACCCGCTTCATCAGATGCATGAGTCGGGGGGGGTGGTGGTTTCAGAGGGGTTATTTAAAGTGGGGGGTCCCAGTAAAAGGGAGGGCCAGAGTTGAAAAGGTCCCTCTTACTGGGGCCCCACTCTTTAAATACCCCTCTGAAACCACTCCCCCCCCGACTCATGCATCTGACGAAGTGGGTCTTTGCCCACGAAAGTTTATGTGCCAAAATATCTGTTAGTTTATAAGGTGCAACAGGACTTCTTGTTGTTATTGAAGATACAGACTAACACGACTCCTCTCTGATACTTGAAACTATGTAAGCTGCACCCATGTAAATCATCAGAACCAGTGTGTGTGTGTGTGTGTGTGTGTGTGTAGTCTTTTATCTTCTTGATGTACAAGATCATTAGAGTATGGCTACTGGAAAGGACTTTTATTCCACTATGTATTTTGTGTGGGGAAAAGCCTGTGTATATAAAAAGAAAGACACCATGTTCAGATTTAGTCAGAAACCTTCTAATTAAACCTTCTGTGGGAGAAAACAGGGTTTAATTGAAATTGGTATTTTTGGTATGGAAATGTCAATTAAAAATCAAACTCTTTTTTTTTCTAAAAAAACAAAGACTGGTTTAAAAACTCCCTCCAATCGTTAACTGAAATGTTCATTACTGTTTCCCAATTTTAATAGTCTATTAGCCCTGTAAAAACTGTGTACTATTAATAGAAAAGGTGTTTGAATTAGTATTAATAAGTGAAAATAAAAAGCATGGATTTCTTCTCCTGGATTCATTAGATCTGTTTCTCCCCTCCCCTCCTTTGTCTTGCATCTTAAGCCATCATTTAGGCCAAGAATTTCAAAAATGAGAGCCTAAGTTAGTCCATATTTAGCTCCTTAAGTGGCTTGATCTCTAAAAATGCAGAGCATGCAGCAGCTGCCATTGAAGTTAATGGAGTTGCTCAGCAATTACAAAGGCAGGGCCAGATTATTACAGTCTGAAGCCCTAAGCTATGTCAAGTGTAAGAGTCCCCAAACCAGGAAAAAAATGAGTTTATTTTCACAGAAAGGACATGGAATTTATAAGCACAAAAGCTTTATATTTGCATACATACAAAGGTGAAGTTGTAAAAACAGAATAATAATCTGGAACACATCTTGCAATATTCTTGTTTGCATTACAAAATAGTTTCAAGTTAACATGTTTGTCTATGGTCACAGAGAGGTAGCCCTACTAGTCTGGAATGAAAAAGCAGTCATGTAGCACTTTGAAGACTGACAAAATAATTTGTCTATAACTTCTCAATTAGTAGATATGAAAACATATCTACAAAAGCTAAAAAGCAGTTACAATTAAAGAACCCAGTTTACTCCCTGTAAGCAGTGCAACCTGCAGCAGGTTTGTTTGCATGTCATACTCGTTTTCAACAAGAAGTCCTGTGGCACCTTATAGACTAACAGATATTTTGGAGCATGAGCTTTCGTGGGCAAAGACCCGCTTCATCACATGCATCTGACAAAGCGGATTAAAGCCCATTAAAGCATATGCTCCAAAATATGTTAGTCTATAAATTGCCACAGGCCTTCTTGTCGTTTTTGAAGTTACAGACTAACTTGGCTACCTCTCCTGATACGTATTCATTTTAAAACATTTTCTCTCATGATTTTTAGAGTATACAGTTATTGATGATGATCACCAGTGAAAATCTCTGAAGTCTGACATTACAATGCTTAAGGCAGATACAGTGAATAATACAATTTACAAGAAGACTTCTCAGGAATATTTTTTTTCTTTGCTGGTGCTTCTACATTGAGGAATTCCTTGTCTGAATATTCAGTGAGACTTTTACAGGATATAAAATGACAATAGAAGCTATAGGTATGATGGGGTCCTCACTATGCTTTATGAAAATATGCTTACGAATATGTAATATGCAACATGATTCTTGTAAGGTATTATTGGAAAGTTTATACTCTATTCTATTTATAGGCATGTGCTATTGCTGTATCTGACATTAGGGATACTGACTGTTGATTTATTATCAATGTGTTCATGATGGGGAAGACCTTTTATCAGCCCATCAGGAACAACAATGAAGAAGCCAAAGAGCTAATTGCCCATTAGCAAGAGACAGCTGTGTGGGGGTGAGCTGTCTTCCTACTGACTCATGGATTTTGGGGTGCTACAAAGATGTGACCCTGTCACCTGAAGCTGGAATCCATCTTGAATTTTGTACTCTTCCACAGAGGTGTTGGGGAATTGAACAGACTTTCTGCCATTGGGAATTCAGTATCAGGCAAGGGAAGTAAACCGTGATTGCCTGGAGCTGGCTGCATACACAGCATTCCTCCCCGAGACAATGTGTGAAAGCAGGTAGTAGCAAAAGTGCTATAATAACAAAGGTGGAGGAGGATTGCTGGGCCCAGTTCGGAAAAGACATGTCCAGCCTGTGGCTGGGTCAGCCTCACTCCTGGCCCTCAGCACCTTGTTCAGCTCACAGTCCCACACGTGCTCTGGGCTCCACGTGCCCTAGCTGCAGATGGCACTAATGTCCCTTAGGTGAAGGGGGGCTGGGGTAGAAGCCCCGTTGGTTGGGCTGGGTTGAGTAACCAGTCCTCTCCCCTAGTCTCTGGCTGACACTGGTGGTCACCTTGGGGGAGGGGGGCTCAAACACTCCCTGTGGGAATGTCTCGCCTCCCCTGCTGCCTCTGGCAAGGCTGGTGGTGATCTCATTACATGCGCTTTCCTCCTTATCTGTTCTAACTTCCCCTCCCAGCGGGGGGCAGCTTTTTAAGCCGTCCCTGGGCAGCCTGAGGTGGTCCTAACTGGTTTATAGCAGCCCTGCCTCAGTTGCTTCCACATGTCAGCTGCTCCTTGCTGCCCTGAATATCCCTCTGTTCCTTAGCCCGCCTGTTTCTGCTTGTTTAGCGTTGCCTCTTTCCCTGTCTAAGCTGACCCTGTGGCCTGACCCTGTCACAGGCCTCAGAAGGACTTTACCCGCCATAAGAATTAGGGTGAGAAATTATGACTTGTAACAAGTTCTTTGGCCACATCTACACAGCCCCTCCCTTCTGGAAGTGGCCTGGTAATGAGTGAAGGGGAACATTCAAATGAGGCATGGATTTAAATATCTGGCACCTCCTTTGCCAAATCCTGTGACATTTCACTTTTGGAAGAGCCCATTCTGGAAGCTATAGAGCCATGCCAAGGGGGCCCTTCTGGAAGGAACCCCCACCTCCAAAAGTCCCCTTGTTCCTGAAACATTTCTGGGATGAGCCCTGTCAACATGGCTCTGTAGCTTCTGAAAGGGGCTGTTCCGAAAGCAAAATCTCACAGGACTTGGCAAATGAGGTGCCAAGTATTTAAATCTGTGCCTCATTTGAATATTCCCCTTTGCTCATTACCATGCCCTTCCAGAAGTTAGTAACCTACGTTGTTCTGTCTATCTCTTCATGACCACTTTAATACTTAATAAAATCACTTGTTTGTTAATAAACCCAGTGTAAATAATGGTTATAGCAGGTGGGGTGAGGGGACAGCCATGCAGCTCCTTCTTTCAATGATAAAGGGCTATACTTTGTACAGACTAACATGGATTTTTCTGGTGTGCTGGTCCCATTGGGGCTGTGCACATGGGTGATACGGCAAGTCCCTCTGACTGAGCCTTTCCAGAGCTTAGCTGATCACAGGCTCTGTATTACTGCACTCAGCTGTAGGTTGTGACCCCAACTCTGTGTCATTGCTGAAGGACGCAGCAGGGCAGGGTGGTGGAACACCCCAAAGGGCAAGTCCTGGGCTCAGTAGTATTTCAGCATATCAAGTGACTGTCACAGGGGGATCTTTGTGACTGAACCCATGACAGTAATATGTGGATAACCCACAGACCTAAAGCTCAACTATGCAATATATTGATATTAATTTCACTCAGGTAGTGAGCAAATGATCAGACACTTGTATGCAGTTTGTGTTTTTTTTCCAATAAGTCAATTTGTATTCTTATAGAAGGTTATGCTGAATTAACAAATATTGGTACGAAAATTAGCAAAAATTTTTATCGATGCTAGTAAGTAACTTTCCATGATAAATATTGAGACTCATGTTATCTATACAACAAATAATATATAATGCCAAAAACCTCATATGTCTGTAGGTACTCAACAAAACCCTGTTTTACCCAGATTTTCCTGTGGAAAACTAGTGCTGTTTTGTCTGCTCTCATAAGAAAATGAGAGGGTATACAATATTTTATACCACAATAAGGAAAATTATCCCTTTCGTATGAATAAATGAAGAAAGTTTGATTAACTTAGTTAGGGAAAGGCAAATTTTATCCAGACTCTATGTACAAATGTTTATTGCAGTTTAAATTTTGCTATAAAACAATGAATTGTTGGGAATTTTCTTTTGCCATACTGTAAAAATACAGTAAAGATTCCCAAAACTGATAGAGCGAAGTCAACATAAATTTATGTACCTCAGGACCCACTTGACTGAAGTGCATAAGATGACCATTTGCAAATTCAGTCAAGTGAAGTATGGATAGTCTGTGAAGCAGAAAGCAAAGTGCACACAAAAGTACATAATTGTACTTACACAAATGTGACATCACCCTCCATATTATTTATGAAAATATGCTTATGATACGGATATAATATAGCAGATTTCATATGCAAGATGACTCGTGTAAGATATTGTTGGAATGGTTACGATTTACTAAATGTAAATAAACCAATTTGGCTCTATCACATCTGTATCAGAAGTTAAGAATATTGACTGTGTCTGTATTTCAGCTTTGCTACTTTGGGTGATGCCCCATGCTAACACTTTGGGTACAACAAGGGGGGAAAAATCAGACGGGGCTAATGGCCCATCAGTGAGGACAAAGGACTGAAAAACTTGGCCCTCCTGTCGATGGTCCATGTTGTCACTAGAGCCGTGTCTACACGTGCATGCTACTTCGAAGTAGCAGCACTAACTTCGAAATAGCGCCCGTCACGGCTACACGTGTTGGGCGCTATTTCGATGTTAACATCGACGTTAGGCGGCGAGACGTCGAAGTCGCTAACCCCATGAGGGGATGGGAATAGCGCCCTACTTCGACGTTCAACGTCGAAGTAGGGAACGTGTAGTCGTTGCGCGTCCCGCAACATCGAAATTGCAGGGTCCTCCATGGCGGCCATCAGCTGAGGGGTTGAGAGACGTTCTCTCTCCAGCCCCTGCGGGGATCTATGGTCACCGTGTGCAGCAGCCCTTAGCCCAGGACTTCTGGCTGCTGCTGCTGCAGCTGGGGTCTGTGCTGCATGCACAGGGTCTGCAACCAGTTGTTGGCTCTGTGGATCTTGTGCTGTTTAGTGCAAGTGTGTCTGGGAGGGGCCCTTTAAGGGAGCGGCTTGCTGTTGAGTCCGCCCTGTGAGCCTGTCTGCAGCTGTGCCTGGCACCCTTATTTAGATGTGTGCTACTTTGGCGTGTAGACGTTCCCTCGCAGCGCCTATTTCGATGTGGTGCTGCGCAACGTCGATGTTGAACAGCGACGTTGCCAGCCCTGGAGGACGTGTAGACGTTATTCATCGAAATAGCCTATTTCGATGTCTCCACATCGAAATAGGCTACTTCGATGTAGGCTTCACGTGTAGACGTAGCTTAGGACTGCTGAACTTTTCCAGTGGGGTGGGGTGGGGCTCAAAGGATCTCTACCTTATGGATATCCCATGTAAGGCGGGCGAAGGAAACAATCAACACTTTCAGTTGGTTTCTTCTCCCCTCGCCATCCAGAGACTTAAAAATGCTGGCGACAAAAGGACTTGAACTGACTAGGGAGAGGGGAAGAACCGCAGGATCCCAGGTACAATAGTATCTTGGGCCTGTGAAGGACTCTATCTGAAACAATAACTAGGGAAGGGAATTATTATTTGTAACCAATTTTCTTTAGAGACTAAGGAATAGTTTAGGCGCTTTGTTTTATTTTCTTAGTAATCTGTTTTGTTGAGATTGCTACCTATTTCATCACTTCAAATCCACCTCTTTATAGGTAATACAGTTTTTCTTGTTTATAATATAACCCACTTTGCCATTTCTGTCTGAGGGCAGGAGTGAGAAGTTGTGTAAACTTTCCTGCACCTTGGGGGCGGGAGGTGAACTTCATCTAAGTTTGGGTTTGTACTCCAAGGGAGATGGACGTCTGGGTGCACTGGCAACCCTCTTCACCTGACTCTTCCCAGAACTGGTCTTGGTGTGTGTATCACTCTGCGGTTGGGTGCAGCTATGCCTATGTGAGTTCTGGAGAAGACTCATGAGCCTGGCTCAACAAGACAGGGTTAAAGGATGCATGGGCTGGCGGAAAAGAGGGTCTCAGGGTGTCCAAGCCATTTCATACAGGTTGAAAGAAGAAAGGACATACTAACTCTAAAAAAAAAAAAATGAAAAGGAATAGGAACAAAGGTGCTATTTAACTCAGCGTGCTTGACCGTAAACAAAACGTGGTAGCCTTCCAGCTATTGCCAGCCAATGTGGACCCTGTACATGACGTCATTCCTACAACAAATCCCATACAAGTATGAGCTTGGTAGGATTGTTTCACGACGTGGCCATCTCCAACCTCATTTTTTTTTCCAATTTTTTGTCAGCAGTGAGATAATTTATTTAAATAAGTGATGAAGGCACAGTCAGATTTTTACCAGTACGAGCTGGCCAACAAAATGCTGCTTTAGGAGGCTGATAGCAGACTTAGATTAATTATACAAGTGCAAGTATTGTTTTTTTTCCCTCAGCCCTGGCCTCCCACCTGTGAGTAATGAACTATTAGTCACCAGTAAGAGTAAGGTAGGGGTATTTTTGTAGCCAGATGTGTGTGTGTTAGTCATATGTGAATGAAAATGTCTATATTTAGAGATCTTTTCCCCATATTTTCTTTATTTATCAAGCAATTAAAATAAAATTGAAATGCTCTTTTTTGAGGACCCTTTTATTGTGACACCCTAAACTGTAGTCTAAGTAGCTACACTCTTGAGGTCTGATCCAAAGGTTGTTGAAGAAAATGAGTCTTCCCATCTCAAGTTGCGTATTACAGTTTTGGAAATATTTCTTTGTCAATCTCATTTGTCATTGAAAAATTGATTTGAGGTGAAAGTTTTCCTGGGAAATTTTCATTATGGTTGCAATTAGTTTTCGGTCCCTGCTCCCCAAAACAACAACAATCACTTTTTTTTATTTATTTCATTGTGAAAATGAAATTCCATGAAAATGAAAATTTAGTTTGATCAGATTGTCAGCATATTTTTTCAACCTAATAATTACATATCGTTCTGTAAGAGAGACATCTTTGTTTGGGGATGTTTGGAGAGTTATCCAAACTCCTATAGTTTCCTAACTGCAATAATTCTAAAAGAAAAATTGGTGTTAGCATAACTGGAGCCATTCACTGGACTTGTGTCTGGGTGGCCAGCTGTTTTACAAGAGTATGATGATATTTTTGCTTATCCTATTTAAGTTCAAGAACTATCATGCTGAATATACATATATATTTAATGGCTTTTATAACTTCCTTCAAAGTTGTCTCAGCATAGGTCCTAGATTGGTTTACACGACCATGACTAAGCTCTTGAAAGACAAGAGTATATGAATTTTAATCAGAAAGCCATGTTAACTTGGAACATAGGCCTCAGTTGGAATACTGTGTCCAGTTCTGGGCACCACATTTCAAGGAAGATGTGGACAAATTGGAGAGGGCCCACGGAAGGACAAGAAAAACGATTAAAGGTCTAGAAAACATGACCTAACACAGAAGATTGAAAAAATTGGATGTGTTTTAGTTTGGAAAAGAGGGGACATGATAGCGGATTTCATATACCTAAAAGGGTCTTACAGAGAAGAGGGAGAAATGTTATTCCTCTTGTCCTCTGAGGACAGGATAAGAAGCAATGGGCTTAAACTGCAGCAAGGGAGGTTTATGTTGGAAATTAGGGTGGCTAAGCACTGGAAGAAATTGCCTGGGGAGGCTGTGGAATCTCCATCACTGAAGATAAATAAGAGCTGGTTAGATAAACATGTGTCGGGGATCAGCTAGATGGTGCCTGGTCCTGCTGTGAGGGCAGGGGACTGGACTTGATGACCCCTTGAGGTCCCTCCCAGTCCTAGTGGTCTGTGATTCTATGTGCAATGCTTCGCCTACTTTTTTGTTCCACTTTTGACTTTTTGCTTTCTGCTGTAGCACGAAACCAGTGTAAACTAGCAGGTGCTGCCACCACCTTAACAATGAGAGAATTTAGCCGCAGCCACTAATGCCTTTGATCCGCAAGTTTCTTGGCCAATACACAAAGTCAAACAGAATAAGGTTTAGAGTCTTGCTTAGGAGAAAAAGCACATTTGCTTTACCTCTGTTTGCAGCCAAAACAACCAGAATATGTCCTCCTTCCCCTAACGAAGATGGGAAATCAATGCTCAAAGATTAACAGAAGAGGGGACTTCTAAGATTCAGTACAGGCTGAACCTCTCTGGTCTGACACTTTCTTGTCTGGCAACATCTGTGGTTCAGTATGATTTTAGAAAGTTGGATATCCACTTATGTCTGTGGCCAATTTTCTTGAGGGCTATGTCTACACTAGCCCAAATCTTCAAAATGTCCATGCAAATGGCCGTGGCTCACTGCCTTGCAGCTCATCCAGACAGGGCTCCTTTTCCAAAGGACCCTGGGAACTTCGAAATCCTCTTATTCCTATCAGCAGATATTTATCTCAGTGCCTCATTAGTAATCTTCAAAATGGCCATTTCAAAGATTTGGGCTCGTGTAGACAAGGCCGTGTTCTCAAAGGGTGTTTTTTTACAGTCACCCATCCTGGCTTTTGCTGATACTTAGCTGTATTTTACTCCCAAATGTCTTGAGAGCCCAGTAAGCAGTGGAAGTGTTGGTAATGCTGCTAGACAATAGTGACCTCCCCTGCTTTGGCAAATTCTCTCATTTGGCCCAGGTCAGGTCCCAACAGTGCCAGACTAGAGAGGTTCAACCTATATTGGATCACTACAATGGGCAGAGGTGTCACTTCTGACTTTCCAGCTATATTAGCAGTATCTGTAATGTACAGGGGTAGGAAAGGAATAGTTCGTCTCTGCTCATCTGAACTTTATAGATCTCTGCCGTGGGAAGCTGCCTGAAAGGAGTGTTTAGTAGATGTTTGGACTGGTGAGCCCTTTCTGTAAGTGCTTTAGAGAAAACATATGGCCCTACATTTGGGAGTGCTCTAACCACACCTCTGCTGCTAACAACATTTGAAGAACTGCCACGATCTTGTATCAAACCCTGCCCTCATTAACAGCATCCCCTTCCACAGCAGTGTTGTAAAACTCTCATTGAAGGCTTGGTTTTGTCAACAGTGTTTTATTCATTTGTTCTGTTTTTAAAGGAATTTTAGCAAAGCCTCCTGAACACTTTCATTCATGCTGCGGGGAACAAAAGTGAGGGTGTGTAGGTTCAGGCAGACTGCAGCATATGAAGTTTGTTCTGAGTTTCCATTAGGCAAAATGTGTTCAGGAAGCTCAAGGGTTTAAGTTACTGTATCTGATTGGGTCGTTTTGCTGCTCTTTATCAAGGAAGTGGGAAAAGTATAATAGTAGGGAAAGCACATTCATATTCATTGTTAAGCGAAAAAGTTTTCAGAGCAGCCAATTGCTCCTGAGGCCATGTGCTGAGAAGAATAATGGAGCTTATGGTCCAAAATGTGTTCTTAGTGGGAATCGGGAGGAGAGATGGGACAACAAACAAGGAAAGGAATGTGGCTTTGGTTTGTTTGTTCTCCTCTGGTGCACTTAGAAACAGGAATTGTGCAAACTTGCTTTTAGAAAGCTCATAATCCATCCTGTAAAATAGGGCATGCTGGTCTTTTCAAAATAGTGGTTCTTTTAATGTAAATGTAAGCTACTTTTAATGCTTCCTAAGGGTGTTTTGTTTGGATAATGATAGTACTTTAGGTCATTCAGCGGGATCGGACAAACGCAATCTAATCTGCCTAGCATCGCTGTGAGTCAGGCCACTGAGGCAGAGAGAATAGAGGCTGGGCAGTACTTACAGCTCCGTGCTCCATGGCAGGGCAGGTTGCTGCATTGGTGGTATACACTGGAACAGAACCACCACTAGGCCTCCAAAGGTTGTATTTCCACTGTCTGTCTCCATTTCAGCTTTATCCTGCTCTTGGGTGATGCATGGGCCCCCCACCATTTGGGGAGGTGAGCTCCATAGCCCACTTCTTCAGCCTGAGTCCTGCCCCACATGCTTCCTCTTCTGCCTGTGGCCCACCCACGTGCACAGCCCTGAACCGTCTAGTGGTCCTGTGTCCCAGGCCAGCCAGAGAAGCTCTGAGCCCTGCTGCCATTCTGCTCTGGCTCTAGTGGATGTTCAGGGAGTCTTAGTGTCTCCCTGGCCTGAGACTCTGCTTCCTTTGATTTGCTAGGCATGAGCTCAGAGCATCCCTTGCCTGACTCCCTGCCCAGGATGGGGAAATGTTTGTGCATTTATCCCACCTACATATGGACCCACATAAACCAGATATACTTTGTGCCTGGGCTTCTTGCACCAATCCAAAGGAAGAGTCAATACCAGAACTAGGACTAGAACTCAGGACTTCCCATACCCATGTTGAAGGCATAAGCTCAAGAATTCTCAGAACACGGAGTTTTTACAGCAGATCACAGTTCAACAGGGAGACTTTCTCATGGATCACTTCCCTAGCTCCACTTCCTGATTTCAAAGCTGCCTGAAGGACATGGCCATATACTTCCCTGAAAATTAGTGGGAATTGACTTTCCATAGATGGCACAGCAAATCGTGAGGCTAAATCCAAAGTAACAGGTAGCAGAGTGAAGCACTACTCAGCACAAGAAAGGATAAAGAAATCTGACCCATTATCTCATGAAGTTTTTATGAAAATAAACCAAATTGCTTTACAACTGTTAGTGCCTAAACCCATATGACAATATAGGGGTGAACTGTTTCCATAATGAAGCAGATCAGAAACTATCACATGCATAGAAACCACTTAGCCTGCCCATAATCTTTGGCTTCCTGTTTGTGGCCCCTATTCAAAGTGTTTTAGAATCACAGGGTTAGAATGGCCTGCAAGGATCATCTAGTTTATCCTCCTGTCAAGATCCAACAATAATTAACTGCAGAGCACTGCCCTAACGTAGTAAAGCAGTGTAATGCTTGTCTAAGAGGGGGCGAGCAAGGCACAAGGACTAAGTGACTTGCCCATGGCATAGCAGGGACTTAAAACCAGGTCTCCCAAGTGCCAGAAGAATGCTCTAAACTTAATTTGAGACATTCTTCTGCCTCCTGGGTGCTAGCTTACTGAAATTGTTTCACCCAGCATTCAACAACCAGCCCTGCTATGATCCATCCTTTATAAGACAAGGCAGCATGCCCACTAGGCCAAAGATGAATGGGTGTATCTCTGAACCCACAGCTGTAGTTTACAAGTGAGGACAATGGATGGTGTAAATGGGGTGACCTCTACTTCGTAGTCTGAGGATAACACACTGTATTTTTGACTCATAGGTTTTGGGAAGGCTATGGAAACCAAGGCTATGTCTACACTAGCCCCTTCCCTTTGAAAGGGGCATGGTAATGAGTGAGGTTGGAAGATGCTAATAAGGTGTTGCCATGAATATGCAGTGCCTCAGTAGACTAATGACAGCCATGGCAATTCAAAAGTGCCACTTTCAAATGTGCGCTGCCTGTGTAGATGGGGTGGGGCCTTTTGAAAGGACCCCCCCGCCTCAGTCTTTGAAAGCCCCTTAGGAATAAGGGGCTTTTAAAGACTGGGGAGTCCTTTCAAAAGACCCCTCTCTACACAGGTGGTGCATGATTCAAAAGCGGCACTTTGAAATTGCTGCAGCCACCATTGTGCTAATGAGGTGCTGCATATTCATGGTAGTGCCTCATTAGCATGTTCTGATCTCTCTCACTACCATGCCCCTTTCGACAAGGGGCTAGTGTACATGTAGCCGAAAGGTTGTACAGCCAGTAGTCGATGTCCTTCAATATATAATCATAGAAGACGAGAAGGGACCCTCAAGTCCAGTCCCCTGCCCTCATGGCAGAACCAAGCACCATCTAGATCATCCCCAATAGATGATGTCTAACCTGCTTTTAAATATCTCCAGTGATGAAGATTCCACAACCTCCCAAGGCAATTTATTCCAGTGTTTAACCACCCTGACAGTTAAAGTTTTTCCTGAAGTCCAATATAAACCTCCCTTACTACAGTTTAAGCCGTTTGCTTCTGGTCCTATCCTCAGAGGCCAAGAGAACACTTTTTCTCTCTCTTCCTTGTAACCCTCTTTTAGGTACTTGAAAATTGCTATCATGTCGCTTCTATGTCCTTTTTTCCCCTAAACTGAACAAGCCCGGTTCTTTCAGTCTTCCCTTATACCTCATGTTCTTTAGATCATTAATTACTTGTTGTTCTTCACTGGACCTTTTTCCAATTTCTCCACATCTTTCTTGAAATGTGGTGCCCAGAAGTAAACACAATAGTCCAATCGAGGCCTAGGGAGCTGTGAGTAGAACAGAGGAATCACTTCCCATGTCTTGCTCTCAAGACTCCTGTTAATGCATCCCAGAATCAAGGTGTTTTTTGGAACAGCATCACACTTTTGACTCATATTCAGCTTGTGATCCACTATGACCCCTAAATCCCTTTCTGCAATACTCCTTCCTAGACAGTTGCTTCCCATGTTGTATGTATGAAGCTGATTGTTCTTTCCTATGATAGTATAGAAAGTAGTACTCTATTACTGATATTTGTGGCTCTTCAGAATTATATGTCAACGACTGCTCTTCTGCCAGTATTCTTGAACACATTATGGTCATGTGATAGGGTGGATTGGGCCCTGATGTGACCCAACTGGACAACTTGCAGTCTTGTCACATCCTGCCCCAGAGAAGCCATAGAGGAGTCCTCCAAGCAAGCGAGAGAGGTAATGGAGGAAGCAACCAATCAGGGACCAAGAAGGCCTCTAAAGGGAGCTGCAGGACCAGAAACTTTTTGCTTCTTCTGGAGACCTCAAGATGTGAAGACTGGCTGGGAGAGCAGCAGCACCATGGATAGCTCCATGTAGAGAGTTTATTGAAGATTGATAAACTGTGATGGGACTTGGAGATAAAGCCATGCTTTAAGGCAAAGACAAAGAGGCTAGAAGCAGCACTGTCTGCCAGAGTTGGGAAACAGACTCAGTGACACTACAGAGGGCACCCAGGTGAGCCCCTGTTAAGCATGTAGCCCAGAAGGGTTTGTGTACTTCGCAGAAGTGGCATGACTCAGCTGGAGGGCTGAGTTGGTGAAGAGAGGCTTTGGACTGAGTGCAGGCAGAGACACTCAGCCAGAGAAGGGGCACTCATGAGAGGTGTGTGCTGCCCTGTTACAGGTCTCCATAGGCATCATGCACCATCTAGCCCTGCTGCTACATTACTTCTCCTCCTGTCCCCAGTTGCACAGGGCCACATATGATCACCTACTATGAGCAGTAGCTATATAAGGGGTCCAGTTGTCTCTACCAACATAACAATGAAACTTACACAAAGCAAAGTAACTAAAATAAAAAGGAACAAACTGATGAGGGAATTATGGCCTAAGAACCAGAGGGTATGTGAATGGCACCAAAAGTAATACATGGGGCACAAAAGCTTTAATGAGCAGTGTTAAGGTTTCTTTGAAGGAGGGGAGACTTGGATTGGGACAGCTGTCAAAGTGGAGAGTTACATGCTCCAAGGCAGGGGCACCTGGAAATGTCTGTTATGTTGTTTGGGTCTCTTCCACTGATGGCACGCAGATGTATTGATCACACTGATCACTTCCACCACAGGCTTGGACTGTTGCAAGCAGCATTGACATTTTATCAGACTATCCTACAGAGGCTAAGGGAGCTGGTCACGGGGGAGTAAGGCGAGAGCTGCAAGCTCAAGACAAACTTGCAGCCTTGTAGGCAACCACAGATGAAAGCAAAATCCCGGATGAGTCACCAAGAACTGAAGAGCACGAGCTAGAGTCTGTGGGAGGCTCCTGCTAACGTGCTGCCTGTTGATAAAGCAGTCACAACTGCCATCAGTCACTCAGATGGCTTCTGTAGCATCACCTGCTGTGAGCAGCTATCGTCCTATCCTGCCTCTGCGCTATGGATTCATTACAGCGGGTGCCTCTGAAGTGTCAGGCTTATTTTAAGGGGCAGCTTTTCAAAGGCAAATTTGGGATCCCAATTAAAGTCACTGGTTATTTAATGCCTCTGTGTACCTTGGAAGTTCTACCACAAAACACTTGGTGGTATTGGCCCTTTATCTATTGAAAACTACCTCTGTTCTTCCCCTGAGCTCATTCACCACCCTTCTCCCATTCAGATGAGCTGTTCCAATCTTTTTTTTTCTTCTTTTTAATTATTGTGAAGGTTGTGGCACCCTGTGATTATAATTGTCATAAATTGGACATGGATGTCATAAATGTTCTAGGAGAGGGGTGCATACCTCACAAACAAGATAAAACAACTTTCACAAGCATGTTAAATGCATCTCCAAATCACTGTCTCCTTCTAGACGACTTAGTTAGACTCTCTGTCTGAGGTATAGCACTGCTCAGAGAACAGGTTTCATGCTTCTGGAAGTGACTTGGTTGTAGGACATTTAAAGTGATAGTGTGACCTCACTGAGGATGGAAATGTCACAACAGTACTCTCAATCTAAATGTAGGGTAGTCAACTTGTCTCCCCAGCCCAGGAAAGATTAATGCCACACCCAAAGGCATTTCCAGCCCTTCCTTCAAAGCATACTTAATTCTTTCAACACAATAAAAACAGTTCCACATTCATTCTGCTCTCTTTTCTGCAGGGTTTCAGGGGTCTTTACCATTCTTCTTCTCATTCCTCTGTGCCAGGAGCCTATTTCTCTCCAGCAGCTTGCTGGCTTTTATCCTTGCTTGCTCAGTCTTGGCTGGGCAGAGAAGGAAGGGGCAAATTCTTTCCCATAATACTAATGATACGGCAGAGTCTGGAAACAGTCCCCAGCAATGAGTTAACAATAGTTGAAAGTTTGAAGCTTTCATATTTTGATATGTTGAAAAGATTGGTGCTCTCAAGCTTGGGGAGAGAAAACTAGTAGCAGATTTTAATGAGGTGTTTAAGTGTCTGAATATTTGTATTGATTTATCATGAACATAAAGCAGTGAGAAAGGCACACAAATGAGAGACATCAAGCAACATGCAAGGAAAGATAAGAGGAAAGAGAATAAGAGATTATATGGTGAAAATAATCACTAGAACAAAACAAATCATTCTCAACCAAAAACTTAATAGATGCATTTAGTCTCTTTTATAATTGTGGAATATCTACAAGGATGATTTTCTCAAATGTATTCATCATGAGAACTCCTGATGACATCTCTGATGGCTTTTGAGGCTCCACAGATTGATCATGTGCTTCTGCATGTTCCATACCTGCAGTTTTGAATGAAGGTGGGACTGAGCCTGTGAACACACTACCCAATACCTTCCCTTTGACTCCAAATGGACAGCATGCAGGAATGGGCATGTTCAGGATTATCTACTGGCTCCATTGTAATTGGTTAGCTGAATCCCATGGTGCTGTTCCTATTCCCTGCCTGGCACATGCAAGCATTTAAAAAAAAGTGTTGTTTTTCAACCCCCTCCCCACACGTCTCTTTATAACTTCATAGTTGTATTTTCTGTGACTATTCATGCCAGGACTGTTTGTACAGCACGTTGTACAAAGGCCCCTCTTCCATGAGGGAGGATCCTAGGTGCAACTGCAGAGTTGATAGTAATCAACTGCTTGCAGAAGGCAAGTTGGGATGCAGATGTGGTTAAAACACATGTTATTGAAATGCTTGGTGTGAACAGTCATTCCAATCTTTAAAACATTCACTTAGGCCATGTCTAAACTACAGAGTGAAACAACATAAGTTGTGCTGCGAATCATAAACCACTGCAATTACATCACTTGCACGTTTACACAATTGTGTCGGCAAAGTGAATCCACAGTAAGTGCTCTAGCACTGATAGCTACCCACCGTGCACTGCTCTCTACTGCCAGTAGGGAGTCCTGGAGATGGATTGCCTTGTATCCAGGGGGTGGGATCTCCATCCATGATGCAGTTTTCAGCATCTCATAAATGCTAGGTCTTCAGACTGGATTTTGTGGCTATTTTCAATTGTAAACTTGTAAGCTTTTCACTTGCTGTCTCTGCCTGAAAACATGGATCCTGCACTGCTCGCCAGTCTTCTGATAAGCATTATGAGCACAACGCAGCGGATCCTACAGTATTTCATGACCTGCGACTCTGAAGAGTAATCCATGCTGCCTGCGCTGCTGTGTGTCACGGACAAGAACAATTTAACACTGACTTTGGCATTCATGGAGCAGCCCTCGCTAGGCACCAAGGATTGGGATTGGATCACGATGCAGCTAACGAATGATGAGCAAGGGCTGCAGAACTTTCAGATGCACAGTCACTTGCCTGGAACTGTGTGCAGGACTTGCCCCCAGCCATATGAGAACTGCCCGGATGGTGGAAAATCAGGTGGTGATTGCTGTGTGGTGTGTGTACAGATGAAACCTGACTTTTGTGGACAAAAAATTGTCATGTAGACAAGTTCTGGAGACAAGATTCCTCGGGAAATTACGACTATGGTACCCACAGCTCACTTGGGGGCGGGGGGAACTTGTTACTCTTTCCAACTACAGGCTTAGCCCAGCAGAAGAGTCTGTCCTCTCTGGGGAATCTCTTTTTCCACCCCCTTCCGCCCATGATACAGTTCTGCAGTGACCTGGAAGCCTATTTTCATCATCTCCATATGACCAAACAAATGTGTTGAGTCTCTAAGGTGCAAAAGGACTGCTTATTTGAGAGACAAGATGAGTGAGACAATGTCTCTTTTTGGACCAACATCAACAGGTGAATGACAAGTTCATAGCTCTTCCGCAGGTCTGAGTGCTCAGGGTCACACCTCATTGCAAGGTGGAGCAGTTGTTTAACATAAGTAGTTAGCACATTTCAAAGAGATGATGTGACCTGTTCCCATTTCTCCAGTCATAAGGGGGTGAAAGAAGGTGGGGAACAAGGTGGTGGCTGGAATGGACTGGTGAAGTGAACATAAGAACGGCCATACTGGGTCAGACCAAAGGTCCATCTAGCCCAGTATCCTGTCTGCTGACAGTAGCCAATACCAGGTGTCCCACAGGAGGTGAACCAAAGACAATGATCAAGTGATTTGTCTCCTGCCATCCATCTCCCACCTTCAACAAAAGGCTAGTGACCATACCTTACCCCTTGCTAATAGCCATCTATGGACCTAACCTCTAAATATTTATCGGGCTCTTTTTTAAACTCTGTTAATGTCCTGGTCTTCACAGCATCCTCTGGCAAGGAGTTCCACAGGTGTTATTGGACCACTTTATTTATTTAAGTGAATGTTAGACTTTTGAAATAAGCCCTAAAACCCAGAAGGTCTATTCAGCCCATGGCTTCTAGTGTCTAGCAAAGTTATGAATTTAAGCTTTTAGGCTGGTCTTGTGTAGGAGTTGTGCAGGTTTCCTTTCAAGATGAGGACTGAGATCAGATATAGTGATTGTTTCTCCTCTTTCCACTAGAGTGGTGTTCCTTGACCTCTTCACCTTAAATGGACCCTTGAAAAATGTTACTTACATAAACTAAATAACTTGCTCCAGTTTTGTGCTTCACTGATGTTCCTGGTACATTCCCAGACCTGAAGACGAGCTCTGTGTAGCTTGAAAGATTGTCTCTCTGTCACCAACAGAAGCTGATCCAATAAAATATTACCTCCCCCCACATTGTCTCGGTCATATTTTGGGGTCAACACATATATAACAGTACTGCCTGCACCTAGTTCTAACACTGACCTGTAAAAGTTTCCCTTAATTTCAGTGGAAGCTTCACTGGAATAAGAAACACTAAATCTCCACACCTAGTTCAATATAATGTGACAAAGTTACTATATAGAGTACATTGATAGATATGAAAAATAAACATTTCTTTTGCTCCACTGAGAACTATAATATAAAAAGATAGTGGTATATTCCTGTTCTCAGAATATTATATTTTTAGAATGAGATGTTTTTTATGCTGATAAAACAAGTGTCATCTTTTTAGTGTCTGTTTAAATGTGTTAGAACAAGTATTTTGATGCTCTTACACGGAACCACATAGCTAATAGCTTAACCACTCAGCCATGCTATTTCAGAAAGCAGTGCTTTGGTTCCTAAATATGATAGCAGTCTTATGCTATCCTGCTGCTTAAACAGATCCTAATCTTGTCTGACCTGCTGGTTATACATCCCATACCAACTGCTTTCAATGCCCTGTGGTCCTAGAAGAGCTCTGCTGATCTGGGTTAACATATCCAGTTTCAGGATTCGAACCTACTGGGCTTGCACACTAGGGATGGTTGAGTTCTGTGGAAGATATTAGGGTCAATGGGAGTGGATTGCTACTCTCACATGATTAAAGTGCCTCAAAAGCTAAAAACCAGAATAATTTGGCCAGCCCCCCAAAACAGTAGCAAATGTTTTTGTGCTTTTGTTTAGTCAAAAATTTCAAAGAGGAAAAAGGTGACGCTTTTGTTCAGAGCCATATTTCATTGACAACTGTGTCCTTTATAGCAAGGTTAATCTTCTCTACCTCAGTCTTGTTTGAAAAACTGAAAGCACGATGGTATCATTCTTGCCCACCAGCTGTCAGGAGCTGAGTGATACCTGGGCTTGCCTGTTAGCACTGTCGCACCTAGTACTCCACTGTGCATTCATCCCTTATAATCTTGGGCTGTTTACTCAGCCCATTGCTGGTCATGGTGTGCAGGGGATGCTCGCCATAGGCTGCAATGAAAAGCAAGCAACATCTGTGCTGCAGTGGGTAGCTACCCCCATCAGTGAAAGGCTCTGGCGAGGGAGGCAGCAGAGAGGAAAGCTATGGCAGTTCCCTTTTGTGGGGAAAGTTTCTAGCAATAGGACATTCCGTTGCTAAGACCCTCTGGGGATGGGAGAAGCATAGCGGAAACGCATAGAGAGCGGCAGTGGGTACTGTAACAGGGGTGAGACTCACCACCACAGCACCTTCTGCTGGTCATGCTGGGAATTAGCGCTGACTCTTTGCAGGTCACCCTCTCCTGGCCAGTGTCTCACATGTCCTCACTGTCTGCTCTGCATGTCATCTCCACTGCCTGGCTCCAGACCCCTGTCGCTCCCTGGACCACGGTGCCCTTTTCAGGACAATGCCCTCTGGCAGTGCCCACTATTCAGTCTCTTGTCCCCTTCAGGGGGGTATTGACAGTCCTCAGCCTTGTGCATGTCGTCATGGCCAACTGCAGCCCCAGTTTAGCCCCTCACCTCAGGGCTGAGCTGAAGTTTATAAAGGCTGCCCTTTAGGGTCGCTAGGTGCAGTGCAAGAGGGAGGGCCCTGGGCTTACCCTCTGGCAGCAGCCTTGTGCTGCCCTCCTCCTTCATCCTCAGTAACCATGGGCTCAGCACCCATTGGTGTCTGCTGCCTCTCTCGCTATTTCCTTCCATCTTTCCCTGTCCAGTGCGGAATGTCTTACCTTCTGTAGACTAGCTCCGCACCAATCCACTATATCGTCTATCCGCTCTCTGTGGGGTCTGCCTCTCCTATTCGAACCTGCCATTATGCTGAATACCAGGTCTTGATTTTTTTTTCATTCATTCATTTGTTCTGCAAATATGCCCAAATAGTTGTAGCTTCCATTTTATATCCTTCCACAGCAGGTTCTCTTTCTGCTGTATCTTTCTATGTAATTCCTCATCGGTGACCTCCTGCATCCATCCTATTCTCAGAATCTTTCTCTAACAACTCCTTTCAAATGCCAATATTCTTCTCTTCAAATCTTTCTTTCATTATCACCCATGTCTCACATCTGTACAACATGCTGCTGAATACACACGTTTTCAAGGCGCTCACTTTTTTGTTCCTAAGCTAGTCACTTTGCTTTTCCAGATCTTATCCATCACCTTCAAACTTGCTCTTGCTTTTGCTATTCTAGTCTCTGTTTCCTTCTTACAGTCTAGATCATACCTTATGTTGCTCCCCAGATATGTTAACTTCTCCACATTTTCTAGTTCAATACCATTGACACTGATCATCCTTCCTATTTCCTTATCTCCAAATACCATTGTTGTTGTTTTATCGATGTTCATAATCAGCCTGTACCGCTTCCCTTCTTCGTTTAACACCTGCACAGTTTTCGCTAGCTTCTCCTCATCTTCCTCAATGATAACTATATCATCTGCAAACCTCAAGTTGTTAATTCTTTTCCTGTGCACAGATATCCCTTCAACCTCTTCCTTCATCTTGTCCATCACTCTCTCCAGATATGCAATGAAGATACTTGGCGATATTGGATCTCCTTGTTTTAAACCAACTTCCCAACTACCCACATGTTCTCACTGCTGCCTCCATATTTTAACTGATATCCTTCAACAACCATATCAGTCTGCTATCCACTCCGTATGACTCCAACACTGCCCAAGCTAATTTCTGATCTTTACTGTTAAATGCCTTTTGAAAGTTTGGTGAAGCAAGTGTATACCTTCTTGTTCTTTCATCGACCTTTTTCCACTATCAGTCTTAGTGCCAATATCTGCTGTATGGTCCTTCTATCTTTTCTGAGCCCCGCTTGCTCATCTACTATATGTTCTTAGTCAGTATCATCATCAGCATCTTGCCTAGATGACTCGTTAAGGCAATTATTCTGTAGTTCTTGGGTATTATCACTAGCATGGATCTTGTCCATCCCTTATGTGCCTTCCCTTCTTCCCATGCTGTATTACGTAGTCGGTGTATTTCCTGAATCATGCTTTCTCTGCCATATTTTATCATCTTTCCCGTGATCTTATTATTTCCAGAGCTTTTGTTGTTCTTTAGTAGTTTCATGCTTTTTCTACTTCCTCCTTCAAAATATTGGTCTTGCTCTTGATGCTTGGTGGAGATATTTCAGTTCTTCACTCAGTCTGTCTGAGACCCTAAGGTCCAACTGTGCTTTGTATAGATCAGTGCAATATCTTGTCCGTTGCTGCACAATTTTCTCCCTGTTCATGAGCACTTCTTTGTTCTCATCTTTGATTTGCCATCTGCTTCTGTTGCTATTTCCTATTAATATTCCTAATTGTCTTTTTATACACCTCCCAGGTGTTACATTTGCCATAATACCTCTGTATATCTTGCCCTCATCCTTCATTCTCCCTTACCTGCCTCTTGCCTCCTGGGTCCAGTTTCCTATGACGCCTTGCACCTTCTTCACCTTTGCGTCAAGGCCACAGCCTAACGGATATCAGGCCAAACCACCCCCCCCCAACCCCTCCCATCTCTAGGTCCCCTTAACCTGCCCAGCAGTCCTTGGTCCAAGATGCTTCTCCTTCTCCAGGAGCTGGTCCTGTGCCCTCACTGGTCAGGAACCAACTGCTTTTGCTCTGCTGAGTAGCTACTTATATGCAAGGCTGCCCCAGCAAGCTATCTTCTGATTTGCCTCCCTTAGGAACCCCTTCCTAATTGGCTGGATATCTGTGTAGGTAAGCTCCCTTCATCCTGGTTTAACCCATTTCTTGCTAGCATGAGGCAGCTGCCCTACTACATATACGTATTCCAAAATTTCAGGTGTGTCTTTCCCATACCTGCCTAAGCACTTGAATGGAGTGGGCCATTCTGTTAAAGATTGAAAGTCTGTGCTTTTACTGAAAAGGAGCTTTAACAACCATCTACGGAGGGTATGCTCAGAACTATCACCTATATTCAAATTTGACATATTAACACGCGGTTTGAACCAGGTCAGCAATTACCTGGCTCATTATAAGGACTTCTTGTTTTACATACTTGGATGTTTAACTCTTCACATCCCCACCCCACTTTCCTCTCCCAGTGCCCCGCTGTTCTTTTGATTTGCCAACCTTGATAACAGTTTTTGGACCCTGTGGTTTATATTTTGAGTCTTTTCTGGTAAGGCTATAGGTCTGAAAAAGTGAGGTCTGTCCCACAAAAGCTCATCACCCAATAAGTTGTTTTGTTAGTCTTTGAAGTGCTACAGGACTGCTTTTTTTGTTAGAATACAGACTAACACGGCTACCTCTGTCACTTGCCTAAGCAATGTATCACTGCCTATGCTACTTTTAAGAGTGCTGGGAGCCATGCAGTGGTACTCTGCATGCCATCATAAGGTATGTGCAGCGTAGACATACTTTTAATAAGGAAATAGCAACTAATAGACCACAAATACTACTTTGTGTCTTCTGGGACCTTTCTTGGAGGTTTTTCAGCCAGGAGCTGAGCCATCCTGCCTAATTTGTGAGCTCTGGAGAGACCACAGCCAGTTCTTAGCACCAACGCAAATGGCAATGTGATAGAAAGGGATATCCAAATAGATCTTACAGGGGCACAAAAGCCTTTTAGATCAAACGCGGTGACTGAAGTTTGTTTTCGTGCAGAGATTACAGCATTATTTTATTTAATTTTAGTGTTCTCCCAAGAGAAAACATTTGTCAATTATTCAGCAATTCCAGGAGTGCCTCAACTCTCCTGGGGAGAGATGAATTCCATAACACCATTTTTTTCCCCCAAGAAAGGACAATTGACCCCAGTAGCAATTTTTTTTTTGTTTCTTTTCTCTTTTAAGAAACTACAAAGCCTATTAAGATGTATTGTGAATAATTGAGTCTGACAGTTCACAGCTTTAACAAGCAGTGGGAAAAGGGGCAAGGAAAAAAGTCTAGAAGCAAGTGGAAGGACAGACCATACATCATAGTTCAGGCTCTCCTTTGAAAGGTGCAACGCAAAAAACAAGGGCAACAAGCAACATATTAAATGATGCTTTATTAGTGTAAACCACTGTTACAGGCTCCTCAGCTTGTGCCACCATGCACACGGAAGGGTGCTTTTTTAGACAGAAGTGAGCATTATGACTACTTCTGGGACTGTCTAAGAACTGCATCCTTAATTAGCGTATGACAGGGAATGCAAAGCACACCAAGACCTTGTCATCAATCCTCTGCTGTAACCAGCATCGTTTTCCAGACCACGTACTGTATTTGGAGACTGGAGAGACTGGCAGCCAGTGCTTGAACAATATGCCCCAGGTTGGGGAGAACTAGCAGCCACATGGCCTACGTGGTGGGGCCCATGTAGCTAAGTGAGCTATAATCAAACAGCAGGGCAAACACAGGACCTGCCCTGCCAGCAGCTATTGTGTGGATCCAAGTCAAGAAATCCCATCTTACCATTGAGGCTTAAAGCTCCCACAGACTAATAGCACGTTTTATTAATGCACGAATCAATTATTGCTTGCTTTATACATTCGAATTTTCAAATAGTTGTTTTATTTTTGTTCTAATTGCAAATTTGTATTTGTAATTGCAGAATGACAAGGGTGAATACAGGCCTGCCTGAGACATGGGGAATGTAAACATCTCCCTAGTGGGAAAAGGGCACCCAGACACTCTGAGACAATACTTAACAGTTCTATATTTTATAAGCAACATGAAATGAATTGATGGTTTTACTTAAATATTTCAAGCAAATAGGTAAGTTTTTATAGATATAGGAAATAAGGAAGAGAAAAAGAAATATTGTTTTTTAAAATGATAGTTTTTAAAGTAATGGTGAGCCCCTTTCCCAGTTTAGTTAGGATGACCCTGCTGCATTCGAAGAAGTGGTCGGTTTTCCATATCCCACGAGCAGGACAGACACTCAAAGGATGGTCTGAGCCACATGAGTATCTTCCTGTATAGCAGGACATAATGCAGGAAATCTAGCAGCTGAGTACCAGCAATGAGGCTAATTTAAAGCCAGCTGAACACTCCCCAGTAAGTGTATGAATCCAGCATTTCAGCCTTTTGTGGAAATAATTAGAAAATTCAAATATTTTTGAAGTACATGAATTGAATTATATTCTACAGTCACTAATCTTGTTTTGAACAACAGACAGCCTTCTGAAGTATTGCTCCTTGGAGAAAGGGAGAGGGAATTTAAAGTCCATCAGGAGCTTCCCACAGACCACGATCACCAGCTTCTCTTTGGAGGGCCAAAGTCAAATCTCTTTGTTAACGTCATTTGTGATAAAAATTCAACTTCAAGTTTAGGAATCCAGCTTTTGGCTAGAGAGCCATCAAAGTTAATGGGGATTTTTAGAGGGAGGGATAGAGACTATAGGAGGCAAGCATTTGAATGAAGCACCAGGAAGTTAGTCTGTGTGCACATGGCTAGAAAATTCTGTATCATCTCTGTCTTAATAGCCAGTTTAGCTTTAGAAAGACTGAGTCCTTCCAGGTAATTCCCTAGAACACAGCTGCTGGGTCAATATCAATTGAACAGTCTCTTTATGTTTTTTTTTTTTGTTTTTTTAAAAAAGAGAGTGCACATATAGTTCTTGATTTCAAAACTGACATTGAAACAATAGTTTGTAATTTGAATGCTTCCCAGTCATCGGTGAGCACTAGAGAGTCAGTAAAATGTGTTTTTGGGGGAGAGGTGGTTTACGTAAAAGACCTGAGTCTGTGTTCACATTGACTTTGGTCAAAGGGCATGCCAAGAGTTACATCAAACTGGACTCGGTCTCCATGGGAGTCGCTGGTCTTTACGTGCACTTTCTCAGCAAATGATTTGGCATTTGTGGAGCAGATTCTGCTCTCAGACATGAGTTCAATCTGGCTGCAACCAATCATGGTGAAGGTGCCTCAGCAGGAGCAGAACTTGTCCCTGTCTCTCCTTTCAGTCACTTCTGCTTTGCATTCTGTCTTTCTCTCTTTCTAACTTTCCCTTAGTTGTCAACTCTTGCCATTGGTTTTCTGGAGTTAAGGTGTTGGATAAAGTCCTTTCTTTGGGAAGTTCAAGCAGCAGAGTGCAGCGATGGGGTTGTCTGCCATTATGCACAGTAAAATAAAAATCACCTTTTGCTGATGGGAGATATATATATATTTTCCTTCTTCTGTACCTGGTGGCACCAGGAGATATTTGCAGGATCTGACAGTGTCTGAATACTTATCTTTGAGTGCAGCTACTGCCTTGAAAAGTCTTGATATTGTGTCAGCTTTGATTAAGCATGGCCTATGTCTTTTACAAGAGCCATTGTGGCAGCTCTTCTGATCTTCCGGTGTGCTCATTCTGGGTCCCCTCTGAAAAAATGGTAGATCTGACTGTCTCTTCCTTTAGTCACCTTTGGTAAATGGGATGAAACCCCGCTTTCTTCTCCTCTGTTCTTGCAAGCTGTGACAGAAAGAGACACAATGGCAACTTGGTAATGATCAGGTGAATTCTGCTTGGTGTTAACTGATGAAGACCACTTAAGGCATCTGATGGCTAACAAAGCTCTGCCTGTCCTTCATTTGTTTGAAAGGAATTGCTTCTGACATATCTTCCTTCTGTATTCCCATTATAACAGTTTTTTATCCCAGCCAGGAAGGTGAACACTCGAGAAGGCTTCCTGTTCATGCTCCCTGCAGTGCTAATTCACAGCACAAATTTTCTGCTGTCTTGCCCACACCAAATGCGTCACCTCTTCAGAATATCTCATGGTTCATAGCTCTGGGAACTGGATTTCCAAATACATAAGACAAGTTGCCGGTGCAATCGAAAAGCACACTGCTATCACTGTGGCCCATGAAACACCTTCTGCATTACATTCATGGTTTAGTGTGAGAGTGAGCCAAGAAAGAAAGAAGTGTTGTGGAAGGATCTTCTCTGTTCTTGTGATGACTCGATCCTGGGGGCTGGTACAAATGTGTCAAAAAACCCCAGGAATGGCAGGCTCCTTAGTGATCAACTTACGGCCCGGTTTCATGAGTGCTGCGTATTTGGGCTGGAGAGGGTACGTAGCTCAATACAAGGTTCTCTTTGCTGTGCCTTGTACTGGCAGTGGTTCTTATTCCACTGTGCGGCACTGCAAGCTCTTTGGGGGCTTGTCTAACTTCAGTCCCTAAAGCCACTGAGCAGAGCAGTGCTAAGTGAGCAGAAGGGCACGCTGCACTGTGAGAACCAGCAGCACGACTTGCGGTGCACGGGTTCTCCTCGCTCGCTCCAGGAGCCTGAGGAGAGCTTGGAATTGGGAAGCAGCAAAAGGTGAGTGGGGCTACAAGGCCGGGGCAGGGAGGGCAGTCGCTGTGTGGCCGCATTAGAAAAGCGCTGGAACGGGGGGAGGGAGCGTGACTAACACCCAGGCCAGGCCTATACTACCACTTACGTTAGCAACCCTTACCTCACGCAAGGGTGTGAAAAAACATGTCCTGTGCCATACGTGGTGGTGGTGGTGCACACTCTTGCTGGAGGGTGCTTGACCCCTCCCCTCTGCCCTGGGCTCTGCTCCCATTCCACCCTTCCCCCAAGCTCCACCCCTAGCCCTGACACCCCACCCATGCTCCTCCCCCCTTTCTTCTGGAGCTTCCTGAATGCCACAGATTGGCTGCTCACAGTGCTCTGGGAGAGCAGGGGAGGAGTGGGTCTGGTCAGAGGGGCTATGGGTGCATTGGAGGCGGGGAGCAGGGGAAGGGGCAAGCTGAGGGGCCGGAGCTCAGCTGCGAGGGGGTGCTCTGCACTCACTAATTTTTCCCGTGGGTATTCGAGCCCCAGGGAAGTTGGTGCCTAGGTGCTGGGCAAGGTGAGCTTCAAGGGTGCAAGTGGCAATGCTCACAGACCTATGCCAGGGGAGGGTTTGTGGCACCATGTTCCCGCCTCTTGTAGAGGTGGTTTTGTTGTGTTGGTGGGAGCACTCTCTCCCACTGGGAAAGAGCAGCCACCCCAGAGAGCTGAAAGGGGTGCAGCTTGGCCACAGATTTCCATGGCTTAAGCCAGTTTCCATCAGTGTTCTGTCACAGACCTACGGGTGGACTAATTATCAAGCCCCTCAATGCACCGCACCTTTGTTTCCTCGGTTACGTGTGGAATTGTTCCCAGCCCTGTGCACGTGGGTAAGAGAGGGGAGGCTACAAGCACCTGTCCCCTTGGTGCGCTGAGCACCTCTGAGCAGAGTACAAGGAGCAGTTCTACACCACTCAGCAGCACAGGAAGGGAGGCAGCTGGGCGGAGGGGTGCATGCTGCACCCACTGTCTTAGTGCCCATGCTCCCTTTGGTCTTCAGGGCCGGGCGGGCAGCTGCTGGCCCTAGAGCTATGCGGAGTTACTTCCATCAGGAGGTCGCTCCGCGCAGGGTGCTCCTCCTTACAGGAAGTCCAGCGTTGTCGTAAGAGCAGCCAGGGGGGCTGCATGCTTGTGGGGTCCCTGGGCAAGATAGGAAGGGGGGCCTGGCTCTGTGCTGCCAGAAGGGGTGGGGCGGGCGGGGCATCAGGCAGCAAGGGTGGGCCTAGATCAGCCAGCCTCAGCACCACCCAGAGTGCACCGCAAACCTCCCACCCCCAGGCAGGCCTCTCAGCCTAGCCTAGCCTCCTTGGCAGCTCTCCTGCTCCCCCAGGCATCCATGTGCCTTTCCATTATTAGCTTCAAAGGGAGCTGTTCAAGGGTTGGTGATGACTCGTTAGGCCTCCCCTAGCTCTGCATGATCATCTGCTCATTGCAGGAGTCGCTTCACCAATGAACTCCTCTCTAAAGCAACCTCACGAGTTGTATCAGAGAGGTAGACGTGTTAGTCTGTATCTTTGAGAACAACAAGAAGTCCTGTGGCACCTTGTAGGCTAACAGATATTTTGGAGCATAAGCTTTCATGGGCAAAGACCAGCTTTGCCAGATGCATCTGATGAAGCAGGTCTTTGCCCATGAAAGCTTATGGTCCAAAATATCTGTTAGCCTACAAGGTGCCACAGGACTCCTTTGTTGTTCTCATGAGTTGTGTGACCTCAGGGCTCTGAGCGACTGATGGTGCTGAAGTAAATACTTTCCTCCCCTTGGTTGTGTCCCTCTGAAGAAGATGCTCAGAAAATTTCTGCAACAAATGTATTCAGCCTATGTTGTCGCCATATATTTTGTATAGAGGAAAGAAAGCTGAACTAGCATTTTGACTCAGATTTTTATTCAAGGGATGCCATTTAAGTAAAAGGCTGTTTTTCCCAGTTAATGACTTTGTAATATTTTTTTATACTTAGCTACATTAAAATGTGCTATAAAGTAAATAACTGAACAGAATTAATCATTGCTGGCATATGGGAGTTCAGCTTTTGTTATTCCAGCTTCTTGCAGCATCAAATCTAGGCTTATGAAGGCTGACAGCAAATCTGACTGCACAGGCACTTAACCCTTTGTCGGAGAGAGAGAGAGAGAGATGCTGGGTTTTGGGCTACAGAACAGGATGAGGAATAAGGAAATCTGTGTTTTATGCTAAGATCTACCATGCATTTCCCATGTTATCTTGGGCAAATCACTGAACTTGTCTGCACCTCTGGTTCCTCACAGCTGGTTGTGTGTATGAGGCACAGCAGGGGAATCATCCTACTGCCCAGGGCTGTGCCCGTGGCTTGGACAAAGTGTCTGTACCATTGTTCTGGGGTGGGATGAAATGGATGGGTCAGGTGATGTGTTTGGGGTGGTTATCTGACGGCTGTCCTGTAAATATTTGAGGCAGGCAGCTGTGCTCATTGTGAGGGTAGATGGTGGACAGGGAAATGATATCCCTGGTGCGAAGGATGGTGTTTCTGAAGGAGGTTTGTTGAAGTTGAGGTGTTTGTGGAGGAAACTGGTTGTGTCAAAAGACAGGCCTGAGAGCTTAACTTCATAACTTCTGATGGACACTAAAAATAATGCATGGAACAAAGATCCTGGATTTATGGCTGATTACAGCAATCTGTACCCCACTACCCTCCTCTCTTGTCCTATGGCATCTGAGGTGTCACTGGATGCTTCACCTGAAATGTTCCCTTATTTCATATTCTAATTACTTAAGTTAAACCATTGGATTGACCTTGTGTTTGTCTGAGACACTCCAAATGCCTTTCACAGACTGAAAGAAGTGGTTTGTGGAGCTCCACATTTGTCTGTCACCAACAGATGTTGGTCCAGCAAGAGACATTGCTTCCCTCCCTTGGCTCTGTAAAACCAGAGCGGCTGAGAAGGCCATGAATTGATCTGTCTATCTGAAGTCGTTGCCCTTTACAATGTGGTCCCACAATTCAGGCACTGACTAGATTGTTTTTACATTGCACGCTCCCTGGGGCTATGCAGAGTGCCAGCACAAAGGGCACCTAATTTTGACTGGGCTCTGTTGGTATTGATGTAGCGCAAATCATACATTATAAGTCGTCTTATTAAGTGGTATTACCGTAGTACTCATGGACCCCAAAGGCCATTGTGCTATGTGTTAGACAAAGAGAACAAAAAAAGACCCAGTCCCTGGCCCCACCTTTTCTCCCTCCTGTCTGGCCAGGAGATGGTGAACATTTCTTCCGGATGAGAAACTGGCTGCCCTCACCTGGGGTTTTGCAGAAATCTAGCCTGGAGAGGACACTACGATTTAACTGTGGCTATGCCTTACATTCACCCAGGCAATGATGTTGGGGCAGAATGCAGCTGCAGGCTGGCAGTGTGGGGAATCGCTCCTGGAGCCTACGACATAAGTGGTCTGGGATGTGCGTTGGCTGCCTATTAGTTTCTAGGTGGAGATAGTGTCCGTAGGTGCACCAAAGCTGGGTCACTCTTGGCTTAACTGGCAGGCAGGGCCTTGTCCGTGAGGGGCCCTTGACTTTGGAATTATTCCTTAGCTTGGTTCATTATAATCAGCAGCTGCCAACTTGCAGAGCATGATGCAAAACCCCATCTCTTCCCCCATGCTTTGGAGGCATACAGAGATGGAGAGGGCTGTTGCTCAAGGAAATGAGGGTTTTCCTTGTTTATCTGTCTTGCTTTGTTATTTCTGGCAGTGGGAGCTGAAGTGAAATCTCTGGATTCATTTTTAATAAGGGTTGTATTTAAATATCTGTCAAGACTGCCTGTAGGCATGGAGAAGGGCTTCTTATGATTATGTGGCAATAGAAATAAATACATAATAAATAAATATTCCGCATTAACTTGTAGATTTATACTGCACATCACAAAAATAGAAACCAACCAACCAACAAGTGTGATCTGCAGTGAGGCGGAACATCTCGCCAGATTTTCATCTTTCCCTGTGATTTTCCTTGTTTGTCAATTTAAGACACTGTTCCTGAAATGCAGTGGGCCAGAGAGTTAGGAACTGAATTTACCTTGCTGCTTCTGCAATCTGCCTAGCAGTCTGTAATGGCTCCTTTTAGCCCTGTGTCCAAATTGCCTGCATGCTCCTGTGTGTTGCAGGAGTTCTCTGGGAGGCTGCAGGACTGTAATTTAATCTCAGTGCTAACAGATAGCTAATAGAAAGTGATCAGCAAGTTAAAGACCTTCTGCTTAGGTGATAGAATTCCATGAGGTTATTTACACCTATGTGGTATTCAATTCCTTCCTGTGGTAGGGAGAATGCAAACGTGGTCTGTTACGAGTTAAATGCAAAGGGAAGAATGTCGATCTGCCTTGGCAAGGTCACTCACATTTATGATGGCAAAGATTCGCATATTCAAAAGGACTGAAATGTGGTACACACAAATACAATAATACTATTGACTGCATGCAGTCAGTTGGGGGCAGTGACTCTGCCCACCAAGGGGCAGGGCAGGGTTCCCCCCAATCCATGTCAGTAGGTGACCACTCTGCCTCACTACCCACCTGGGTGTAACACACTGGGAATCAGCTGGGTGACTAGTGTCACCGGGCCCCTCTATCACTACAGCCCTCACAGCCTGGCTCTGGGGTCACGGTGGAGCAGTAACCAATTCCAGTGTCTCCCACCTATGCTCAGGCTGAGCACCCAGTCAGTAAGACAGGCCCTAGCTCAGGGCAGGTGGCAATGCTTCAGAGGCTCAGGCCTAGGCTCAGGCTGAGCACAGTCAGTAAGACAGGCCCTAGCTCAGGGCAGGTGACAATGCTTCAGAGGCTCAGGCCTAGGCTCAGGCTGAGCCTTTGAAAAAATGGACATTGAGCCCAAGCCTTGGCTCAGCGGGCAGCAATAAGCAGTCAGGTCTCCTCGCTCTGGCAAAGAGCCAACACGTGCAGCTGTTTGTCATCCATGGATTGGAGTGGCGAGGGGGACCCAGGCCCTCCCTCTCCACTTCATCCCAGCCCACGGTCCTAACCACAGCAGATCGACTGTCACCGGGGATCCTGACCACAGACATGCTGACTCACTCATGAGCACTGTTTCAGCCAGGCCAGGGTCAGCTACTCTGCACCACTTCCTAATTCCTGCTCTGTGCACACCTGACTCAGTAGCATCTCCCCTCAGTCAGGGTTCAGCCATGGTCCCAGCAGTTCTGGTCACTCCTCAGCTTCTGTCAGGTCTGTAGCATTGTGCTACCTCAGGGCAGGCATCTGGCGCCTCCAACAGCTGGGCTCTAACTGACTCCTGAGCCTGACTTCTATACTTCCTGACTTCCCATGGGAAGGGGGAAGCATCTACCCACCAGGGATCAGGGAAGGGGCTGCTCCCCTTCCAGGTCAGTGGGCAGCCACCCTGATTCTCTACACAGCAATTTAAATACTCTAGTACAACTCTAAAATAACCCCAGCTAGCCTGGGGACAAACGCAGACAGCTTGTGAGAAACTCAGTAAGCATGATGGCCAGGCTTGGCAGTGGATGCTGGATGGAGGAGGCAGCTGCTCTGAGGTGGCACAGAACATTCTCTCTGAGGGGTTGGGCTGACGGGTTCCCCTGATCCCCAGATAGGGGTTCAGAATAAGGTTTCCCCCTAGATTGTCTGTGACCTTGGGGGATTTTCACCTTCCTTTCAGTGTGCGGATGCAGGCCCTTGTTAGGAATATTTGAGTGTAGCTCACTTCATCAGTTCCCTGCCCATGCAGGGTACTGGTGCTACTTGGCACCTCCATTTCTCTGTTGGAAGCACACAATAGTCTAGTCTCCTGAAGCCTGTAAAACTTTGCTCTGATTTCAGGTAGTGGGTTTGTTGTGTGGGCACTGGCTGTGAGGCCAGACTAGTTGTGGTAAGTCCCTTCCAACCTCCCTATAACTCATAAGCAGAGTGCTCTAAGGGTCAGTCCTGGTGCTGGGTTGGGGATGTGGAAGTGGTGCCCCTGCCACAGAGATGGCCAGTCCAGCTGGGTTTGGGGTCAGGCTGCTTCTTGTCGCTAGAGTAGGGCAGGGGTTGCAAAGAGGACTGTATCTCTGTTGCAGCCCTTAGCACCTATGCAGTGCAGAATAGGCTATGGCCACGCAGTTTAGAGGGAATTTAGGTCTGCAGGGCCCATGGCTTTTGAAACTGTTAATCCTAATGCATGTATTGCAAAATATTGATCTAGACGACATGAGTATAAAACAATTTCACATAGATGGTTCTTGTTTGGCCAGATATTTGTTCCTTGGAGGATTTGGAATGGTGTTTCCGGACCACTGAGACTTGATGTTTGTCAAAGGAGAGGGTGAAATGGGGGATGAGCTGTTTATTCGCTTCCCTTAGAAGCCAACTGCTGTAATATGCCCCACTAGTGTACACTTAACCGCCAGATTTGTACAGGGTTGACCAAATCCATTAGTCCCGCTGTGGAGTTGACAACTATATAGAAGATACTGGAATGTGGTTGGTGACCTTATTTGTTTCACGAGGCTGGGATACTGGGGGAGGGCCAGTCAGTTCTCTGATGGGAGCCCTTGGCCTCTAGGTTCATGTTGCTGAAACATGAACTCGAGCTCAGGAAAAAAGGCTGAAGACAGGCAGAAGTTTGCCAATGTAGGGAAAGACTTGACTGACATTCATAGGAATAAAGTCACCTCACTGCTGTTAGCAAAAGATTCTCACCTGAAACTATCTGCTCAGGAATTCTGCATTCTTCTTTATATTTCTTTGTCATGATGGGTGACCTCAAGCCAGAAAGGACATGCATAAACTTCTGGGAAGCTTCTCAGCCATGAGCTATCTGTTCATGAACAGAGACTCCCTTCCCTTAGACCCTAGAACTGATGGGTGATTATTAGTTACCTTGAGGAAAAGGTGCCAAGAGTGTTTGTCTGTTGCCTTGGAGAGGCTGGCCATGCAGACCTATGTTTCAGCACTGGTTTTAGAGCACTCTGACCTCATGTCTCTGGCATAACAAGTACACCGTGAAAGAAACAATTTTTGTGTACTCATTTGTTTGTGACTTGTACACCCTGGTCCAGTTCTTTGGCTGGCAGGATGCTGGCTTGCACCGGCTGAGGGTTTGGCCCCATATCTGGCAGTCCTTACATGAGAGGTACTGTGTGTAGTCCCCAGAGCCTATGGAGGCAGTCAGAGTGGTGTCCTCCACTTTCTCCTCCAGATGGCTTTGGACAGACATGGATAAATGACTCTCAATGCTAAAGAGTAATAAACTGAGCCATTGCAACATTTGGTCAGAAAGGTAATTAGCAAATGTCTTTGGAGAGTAACTGAGACACATGCTCCCGAGAATAAAAAGGGGTGGATCACTAGACATGCCAGAAAAGAGAGAAGAAAACGAGCAGATAAACGTTCAACTTCAGATTGCAAGACCTTATATTGCAGCACTGGCTAGGAATGAGCACCTGTTAGAAAAGGGATGGGGAAATCAGGGATCACCTTCACCAAATGGATGCTTAATTTTTTTAAATTCATTTGCAACATATTTCTTCAGTGTAGTACAAAGGAGGCCCAGAGCCTAGCTTGTGCCGAGATGGCGTGGGCCACACCAGTAGTGCTTAGTGGAGATTTGTGGCTTTTAAACTGGTGTTGGAGCAGCTCTGCTCCTTGGCCCAAAATGCCGCTTGTGATCCTGGCAGGAGTTATTGTACTTTTTGCCTCAAGGAAATCTGAAATGCAGCTCCTGACCCGATTAGGCATAGGATGTTCTCCAAGTCCCATCTTCCCCCCATAGCTCAGGTATAACCTGAGAAATCGAGACTGGGCAAGTTTAGAGCAGCTTTGTCGTCTTCACATACGGGGAGGCCCAGTAATGAGACTTGAAAATGAGCTTTGTTCTAGCAACAGGGGCACCACTTGCTTTCTACAGAGTTCCCTAGCTAATAACTTTGCATTAAAAGTTCTCTGCTGTCTCTGTCATGCTACATTCAAAGCTACCAATTTTGACACCATACTGACCAAGGGCTCTTGTTTGTGTCTTCATTAACATACTCCTTTTCACATGCCAATTATTTTCAGCCAATTTGGGGGTTAGTGTTTAAAGGCAATAATGTATAGACTGGGGAACTTAGAAGTCATACACAAGACAAAAACTGCAAATAGCAAATTTGGGTTAGAAAAAAATCCAACAAAATGTGCTCAAGGACTAAAGACGTAACCTACTTCAGTGTTTTAAACATCAGTATTTTCCACAATCCAAAATTCTAACCGGTAACAAGCAATAAATTACTTGAGATGGTAAGTCTATGTCAAGGTAATTCCACATCTCCCTAATTTGTGTCTCGCTATAGACTTGGCTAGGTTACCTTTAAGAGAAGTGTTTGCACACCAACCTAACTGCCTGAGAAGATACACTTTAATACATCTGATGCATTTTTGCTATGCAAATGCCTGCTATTTTCCACAGCAGCAACCCTGAAAACAGTAAAACACAAGCCTGTTTACTGGAATCCCTTTGTATGTGATATTTATGTCTCAAACTTCTAAGTGACAGGTTATTGGGATTGGTATGAATTGATTAAATTATTGATATCAATAAAATTGCATTTTCTTATTCAAATCCACAGCTGGCTTTGAAGTGTGTGGCTGGTGGCACGGGGGAGCTTATTACTTCAGAAAAACATATTTTTACTTCCCAGTTTGACAATCCAGGCACCGGACTCATCAAAGCCACTCTCATCAAACATGTCAGTGTGAGTGATGAGATCAGCACAGCTTTTCTGTCAGTGTTCCTGCACTTGACTCTGACACAAGTCTGGGCAGGAAAGTCCAGCAGCAAGACAGGAACCCCTCTCTGGTTTGATGTGCAACTTGCAATATACTCTGTGAGGCTGGACTCCTGGTCATGCAGGGGATGGCAAGCTTCTTGTGTTCTAAATGCTGGCCATCCTGGTGGCAAGGGAGTGCCTCATTTTAGCAGTCTGGTAATTTGCTCGCTTGCTGTGTTGGCATAGAGCATCACATGCTCATGGTGTGCTCTGTTCAGGTAGCAAAGATGATGCTGAGAGCACCTTATTTCAGGAATCCCTGACACTGCGTGGTGGAACTTGGCCTTACAGATTGTAATCTGATTTCCCAAGCCCAAGGAATGTTGAGTCTTGAAATACTATGTCTTTCCAAGGTCTGTGACAGCATCACAGAGCTGACTGCAACATGTTTATCTGGGCTTCTAATGATCACATTGTTTTAGACCTCTGCAGCATGTTTCACATGAAGAAATACATGTTGCATTCTTTGTGGTCACAACTTAATTCCATCAACAGCTGTGACTGTCACTGAACCCTTCCGCAGTCAGCCAGTAACACTCCTCTCTGGGGGTTATTAGAGAATGACGATCTTGACTGCAGCTTGCAAACCTGCAGCTCTCGGCAAGGTATACAAAGATTTCTGAAGTGCTTGCTTGTTATTACCATCGCAAAGAAACTTCTTCCACTGATTGGGGATTTTCTGGTCCTTTCTGTAGACTTGGAAGTCACCAGGTTCTCTGTGTGACTTCCACATTTTCATGCTCATAGTGATATGTGACAAAGTCACATACTTTCTTACAAGTTTAATAGTGAACTAAAATGATGTCTGCAAGCTCACCAAGCATTGAAGAGACACCATGTAGTGCTTGGATGACAGCCATTCCATCAAAGATTATTGCACTGTTCTCTGGAACATGGCCAATAACGCAGATTCCACCTTTTGGGCTGATGAGGATTGAGCCAAACTGATTTGCTGGTTTTTGCCAGAGTACTGTCAGCAGTAGAAAATGTATGGAAAACAGCTCTCGGAGACTAGGACAAGACTTCCCTGAGGTCAGTTTTCTTACTTTGCCCTAGTGCAAGAAATCCTTGCAAAGAGTTCTTGTTGTTATGCAGAATCACAGATTTCCTACTGGTGACTTCTGCTTTTGCTTTTGGTTTGCTTTGATCACTGAATGTACATTTTCAGGTTCTGGAGTTTGATAGGGAAAAATTTGTTGTGTGGGGCAGAGAGCAGTCACTAGTTAAAAAAGCCCATGAGTCCAATTTTGTCTCTCTCGAGCAGCAAATAAGTCCACCTGTAACCTCACTGGTGGCAACAACACCAGCTTTTAAACATACTAGTCCATCTGGATGAACATGAGAAGGACTGATCATGCATCCAGTAGCTATAATGAGAATTCCCTGCACTGTCTTGGCATCCTGAATTCTTGTGCTGTCCAGATCCTTTTGTATGCATATATCTTGAGCTGGGCCTGCCTTTGCTTCACACTGTCTCTTTGTTACATCTCTCTCATGCTGGGACAAGATCCCACAGAAAACTGCATTGTGTCAATCCAACCAAACCACCTTTTGTTTTTGAAGCTTTTATTGCAGGGTTGTTCAGTATCCTGATTGCATGTGATTGAAGAGAATCCGTATCCACCTTGAGACTGGACTGTCCGCTGCCCTTGGGCTGCATTTTCTGTGATTTTTCTGGAGATGTGTTGGGATGTTTTGGCATTTCTAGCCAGTATGTTGGCAGATAGAGTATTGTTTGCTCAAAGAGCAAGGCTACACAAGTTAAGTTCAAGCTGATCAGCTATATCAACACTTCATTTCAGAATAGTGTAGACAGTAGACATCTTTGTTAGTGATGTCTAGTTGCCTGGAAGATAATGGATTGATAATTTCTTGAGAGTACAGTCACATTGATGAACAGCACTGAAACCCGGACAGTCATGATGTGTATGTGAGTCAGCATTGAGAGCCTTCATAAAAATGCATGCCAGTCCAGTTCTCAGTGCCGATTCCAGATTTGATCTATGCCCATCTGCCTCTAATGGAGCATGCCCATCACAACTCAGGTTTCAAGGACCTTGCCTCTTGTTCTAAGGGTGTTTCTTTAGGCCAAAACTGAGGGTGTGTGTTTCAAGTTACCACATCCCTGTTGGGAATGACATAGTCCCTGACACTGGGGTCATTTCAGTGATATGTCTCTGCAGCGTCCTTCCATGTGAGTGGTGCCTTGCCTGGATAGGGTTTCTTCTCCAAAATCATTAATGTCGCAGCTTAGAACTCTTGGCACCTTCTTTCAAAGCCTAATCAAGTCTTTAACAGATGCTTTAGCCAGCTGTAGTCGAGCAAACCAGTGCCGTGGCTAATTACCAGGATATGTCATGTTACAGTTTAAGTATGGACCTCACTTCAGGTGATCCTGTCAAATGTGTAATTGTCAGTCCACGGCAAAAGGATGTAGGGGTCTATTTTCAACCCTTGGATGAGAGATAAACAACATGTTGGCAAAGTTATATGAATTTTAAGCTTCACGTCATCTAGAAGATCAACAGAGCCAGCGTATGTCAAATGTGAAATGTCCTGGCAAACTTGGCCTCCTCACTTGTTAAACTCATGTTGGTGGCCAGGGACAGCTCCTGGGGATCATTGTAGCACTGTGTGGAGTCCCAGCTGACTGCACACCTAGAGCAGGAGTGCTTACTGTTGATGAGCGATGAGCTGGTAGATCAGCATGAGGTTGAGAATGCATTCAGTTGCATCCATATCTGCTGCTGCCTCTGATCAATAAGGAAATCTATTAATAAGCATACTTGTTGGCAATGTGTCATCATAAGCCATCTCCTTAATGTTTTTGCAATATGGTGCATGAAACGTAAGTGCAGGGAAGTCACTTTTCAGACACTAGGTCACTCCAATACCAAGCCATGCATGAGTTCTAAAAAAACACAGGGCTTTTCATAAGGGCATCAGTTGAAGTTGTAATGTCTGAGTCTTGCTGCTATGTTACACATTTTACTATTTGAGATTTGCAGTGTTTAAATTTCCATTGATCTCCACCATGATTGTAGTTGAAGTGTTATGGAAATCTTTGCCTTTACAGTGAATCAGTTACCTGTAATTTGACTATCAAGAGCTTCATGCTTTTTCACAAGGTCAACTAAAATCTGGATAAGGTTATTCTTGGGAAGCCATCTGCAATGCCTCCTGGTGTACAATCAGACTTCAGGGGTGAAAGTACCACAGAAAATGATTCAGACGTTGTTGTACAGCTGCTGAGCAGAGGTTGGTTTATACTTATGGGCTAAATTTTTCAATAAGGTTGTGTAATCTCTCTAACAAGCTTCACAGTCCTGGACTTCACCTGACACAGTCTTGTCCTGTTATATGATTTGACAATGCTCTGATGCTATTTCAATTCTGCCGTTCTTTTTAACAGTCTTGTGTCTGCAATTTCAGCTTGGATCTGTTGACCTTTCTTGTGTCCATAGTCATAGTGATATACTGCACCCCTTCCTTGCATCTGATTGCATGCAGCAGGAAGGATTTGTCCAGCGGTAGGAACACGGAGGTCAGATCTTGACCCATGTTACAGTAGGTGATGGCATGGAAGTGGTAGATTGTATGTGATCTTGTTTCCTCTGTAATAGTCAGGCTGGAGGATAGTATCTTCTGTGCATTTTAAGGCTAGAATATGCCTACAGTAGGTGGCATGGAAACAGGAGTCACCAAGAATGTCATCAGATTCTGCTGACAGGTGCTATTGATGTGATTCAACAGCGTGCTGTTAATCAACATGCAAGTCCTACTGTGCGTGAGCACATTCACAGTACTGACTCAACCCAATAACGTGTAAATGGTTGAATGGACTCCTTGACTGAAATTAGATGCATATCACAATGCAAACTAGTTCTAAAGTTGAATTTTAGATGATAGCCAAAGGATTTCCTGGTCATCACTGTCTGTCTCTCCTTGTGCATGACCATACTGGTTTTGCAGGAATACAATGCTAACTGACTAAATGTGAATCCTCTCGGCTTTACTACGGTCTCTTTTTCTACGATGACTGTGATTGGCTCAATACTGGTCAGCTTTCCAATACCTGAGCACTGCATGCTGAAAAGTTTATATTAAAAGAAAAAGTCTAGGAGACAATCATGTAGTCACTTTCTGAAAATCTACATTGTAGACCTACATGCCTCCAGCTTCCATCCAGGGCACGCTACACAATCCATTGCCAGGCACTAAGATACAACTGCATTTGCTCCAGTCCCTCAGATTGAGACCAACATCTACAAGACCTTTACCAAGCTTTCCTGAAACTACAATGCCCATCTAAGGAAGTGAGGAAACAGACTGACAGAGCCAGATGGGTACCCAGAAGCCACCTGCTACAAGATAGGCCTCGCAAGGAAAACAAGAGAGCACCACAGGCCATCACATATAACCCACAGCTAAAACCTCTCCAGCACACCATCGGTGATCTACAATCCATCCTGGACAGTGATCCTTTACTCTCCCAGACCTTGGGGGGCAGGCCTGTCCTCACCTACAGCCAGCCTACCAACATTAAACAAATCCTCACCAGCAACTATAGACCACAACACAGTAACTCTAAACCTGAAATGAATCCCTGAAACAAACCTTGGTGCCAACACTGCTCAAAAATCTACACCAGAGATATAATCACAGGACCTAACCACATCAACCACACCACCAGGGGCTCTTTCACCTGCACACCTACTGTTATAATATATGCCATCATGTGCCAGCAATGTCCCACTGCAATGTACATTGGCTGAACTGAACAGTCTCTACATAAAAGAATAAATGGACATAAATCAGACATCAGGAATGGCAACATATACAAACCTGTAGGAGAACATTTCGGTCTCCCTGGATGCTCAGTAACAGATTGAAAAGTAACAGTCCTACAACAAAACAGAACTTCAAAAATAAACTCCAAAGAAAGACCTCAGAGCTGCAATTCAGATGCAAATTTGGCTCCATCAACCAAGGATTGAACAGAGACTGGGAGTGGTTGGCCCATTACAAAAGCAGTTTCTCTGCTCTTGATGTTCACACCTCCACGTTAGCTACTGATAGTGGGCCACATCCTTCCAAACTGAAGTGACTTGATTTCTCCTCTCTTGATGGTCACAACTCCACATGAACTGCTGATTTTGGGCCACATCCTCTGTGACTGAACAGACTTTGTCAACTCTGGCCCTCCCCTTGACTGAGACTCCCTTTTTATACCCTCCTCTGAAATGAAGTGGGTCGTTGTCTACCAAAGCTTATGTTCAAAATTATCTGTTTGTCTACAAGGTGCTATAGGACGACTTATTGTTTTTGAAGATCCAGACTAAGGTTTGTCAACCTTGATTACTATTTTTCGTTCTCTGTGCCTTAAATATTGAGTCTGTTCTGGTATGGCTATGGTCTGAAGAAGTGGGTCTGTCCCATGAAAGCTCATCACCTAATAAATTATATTGTTAGTCTTTAAGGTGCTACTGGACTGCTTTTTGTTTTAATAGTATATAGACTAGCATGGCTATCTCTCTGTTGATTGTTGTTTCCACAAAAATGTGTTGGAGCCATGAACAAGCACTCTTTATTGTTTTTAGACCCTCTCACCTTTTTGTTTCAAATTAAGTTTCTGATCACTTGAGACCCTGAAACCTCCCTGTGAAATGCAAAGACATTGTGCTATTCTTCTACAATGTTGCCACTGAGGAAAATATGCTGTTTCCCATGAAATTGAAGGCTTTTATGAATACTTAGAACAAAATTGATTTAAAATATCATGCATTTTTTCATCCACATACTTTGCCTGGAGTTAAAAAGGAACATATTAATAGTTATACTGAACCATGAATATAGCTGATGATAGATAAATTAGAGGATGGGATACTCTTTTGCCTGAGTAATTGTACCTAAGTAGAGATATGGCTGAGTATTACACATTATCAGTTTGCATGATCAATGAGGAAAAAATTAGTGTATTATACACAGTCAACAGACCAGTCCTTTGGGCTTTATAAACATTTTCATGCATAATTCAAAATTAAATACAATTTTTGATCATTTTAAACATTTTCACCTGTGTAACAAGTACGATCTTGCTCCTGATTATTTCAATACATTTTCTGGATATCTTTCAATCGTTTTGAACTGCCTTGGGCTCAGATAAATTATATCGGAAATTATAGCTCAAGATCTGTCATTTGTTATAGTATCAAAATTGGTTGATACTTTGGATGTGCTGGATGGAAAGCTGAAGAACTTTTAACACAAGATCTCTCAGGTTATTGCCTACATAAAATTGCACAGAAGGCAGACTGCTCTGCAGTGTTCCCTCTATTTTTGGATAGAATCAACCCTGTTAGGCACCCCAAGGCATGTGTGGATGTCCACCACCAAGAGAAACAGATGTTGGTGGCTGTGGGTGCTTTTCTAATCAGCTGGGAGGCACCTGAATCTCTCCTGGGCTGGTGTCCCCCAAGTGCGAAGCTTACAGGAAATGCTGGTTCCTTCCTTGCTAGAATGGAACAACACAGTAATGGGCCTTAAACGTCCTGGGCTCACCCGAAATCCTATCTTCGTCAGAGGGCTTTGGAGAAGCAGAGGGTAAGACAGGCTCTTAAGAGCAGTGAAACTCTGGGCCAGAGTAGATAGTGCGGTTTGACTGCACGGCCATGCATCACTAATAAAACTGGCATGACTGGCTCAGGGTGGATCAGCTTAGCTTGAAGATATTTCTCTGGTCTTACAGAGCCATCAGAGAGTCTAACATTATTCTTTCTCCTTGGGTCATTACTGGCAGAGAGAAGGTCCTACAGGGGTGTACTACTGCCAATGTCTCTAGTAACAATTAAAGCTCTCCTATCCCTGTGAAAATAAGCTGCACTCTGGAATTGGTGAGGAATGTTCAATGTGCTCACTTGTCTTGGAGGAAGATACAGTATTGGCTTTCTCTGCATTGGGCTCCCAAAGCAGAACTCCTCTGTAGAAAATTGATAGCAATGAGAAATGTCACTTTGATGGGTCAACTCTAGCAGGAAATCAGTGCAAAAGCCTTTTGGCTAAAGCCTGGATAAGTAAATTGAGCTTCTAGTTGGTGGTTGCTTTCATTTTGGAGATGTCAATAACTTTGACAGCCTGGGGAACCTTTGGATATGAAGAGTAGGCAAAGACGGGGGCTCACAATTGCATGTGGCGTGCTACCCAGTACTGACACTGGGACAAACTGGGAATAGAGGTATGTCAGCACCTTCCCTACTGGGCTCTCAAACACGCAGATCCGAGCCCTGATTTGTAGGCTGCCCTGAGCAAACCAAAGAGGCTGTGGCTTATGGATGGGCAGGGTTTCTGTGTTCCCTTCAATGCTGCTCCACTAGAATTTCCAAAGGGCTGATCTTGGAGAGGGCACTTCAGATCCTTGTTCATTGTCTTTTGTGACTCTGACGTGACTTTGCTCCAGGTCCCGCAGTCATTGCTGACTCCCAGTTCTTTCAGTGGGTTCTTTTGGGGCATTTGCAGCAGATGGATCAGATTCACTGGTGCTGGACCAGTGAGGGTACAAGTGAAGCTCCGGGAGATGTAGGTAGTTATGTTCATTAGTTCTGCCTTAGGATTCTTGCTGTGGTGGAAACAGCTTTGACTTCTGGTAGAAGTTCATTGGAACTGTTGGCAGCAGCCTTAGAGAAGAGCCAGTCAATTGCAAATCATTCACATCTTGCTGTATACTTTCCAAGAGCACATGCCTGAACAACCCTCTGATTTCAACCTCTTCATCAGATGGGTGAGGCTTAAAAATCCATTTGAGGTTTGGGTTCCTGCCTCATTTAAATGTTTGGTTAGCATGAGGATGCTTTTCTGCATTCTTATAGCATAACTCTCTGCCATGATGAGGATGGTTTGTGAGGAGTCCTGGCATGTGGTCCGGCTGTTTGTTGTGGGTTGTTTTTTTTTTTTTTTTTTTTCCAATCGTAATATACTACTTAAGACTGCGCAGGTAGGTCGAGGAGATTCTTATGGCTTATGATATAGATGACATTATGATAAAAAATCAAAGCCCACACTAATATGTGACTCTATGGACACCGGTGGATATTTGTCCACTAATATGTGTTTTTGAAGCCTCTGTTCCATGCAGTGTTGGATAGAGTGCGTAGATAGTATCTTAGCTAGACAGCTACAGCAGTGAGATGAAATTCCAGTGGAGACCCGCCTGCTAGACTGCACCAGCCCTACTGCTGCCCCTGCTTCTACTTGAGTTTATTATTTAATGTTATGTTTTACAGAGCACTGCAACGCAGGTGGTTGTGTGAAGCTCTGGTCGGGGAGTCAGCATTGCTTTGAATTCGCTTGAGCACTCCGTCTGGAATTGATTGAAACTGCTGTCTCTGCTTAAGCTGCCCCTTCTGTGTTTGCAAATGAGTATGTACTTTATCAAAACTCGACCTGCTTTATATCTTGCTGTTGCTATGCAATGCCAATTTCTAGGTAAAAATACTGTGGCTGGGAAATAGATCAAAATGAAACTGCAAAATTGTAGGGGAAAAATACCTCAGCAGGTTGGGACAACCATACACCTATGGCTGACTGAGAGCTCTGTAGCCATTGCATTGGGATGTAAGAGACTTGGGCTCAACCCCTGGCTGTGCTAAGAGCCTTAGTGAGTCACTGTCTCCCCCCCACCCGCCCCGTCTCTGTCTGTTTAGATTGTTAGCTCTGCAGGGCAGGACAGTCTCTCACTACATTTGTGCAAGGCCCTCAAAAGTGGAGTTCTAATGTCAGCTTGGGCTGTTAGGCAGTGCTGTAATTTAAATAATGAACATAATAACATAGTTGAGGTTTCCATTCGCAATACCAGCTGTGACAGGTATGGTAATTTTTTGCAGTACCCTAGATAAACCTTAATTCAATTTTGTATGTATCTTTGGACTCCACTCTAGTAAATGTAAAGGTTATGCATTATTGTGAGCCTGGATGATCAAAGAACTACTGGGGCAATGTGGAAGACAGAGACCTTTCAGGATGCCATGTGAAGTAGATTTTCTGGGAGGTATATAGTGAGACATGAAGGGAAATTGCCACACCACACCACACCCTCACATATGGCTTTGCAATACCTTAGACTCTTGAAGCTATGCCCTGAGGACAATTGCCTGCTGATCATCTGTTCCCTAGGTCCCAAGGTCTAAGGTACCCCTGGAATAAAAGTGACTTACAGATTTTGGAGTACTTGTTGTAACCAAGAACTGGTATGGACTTGTCACCACACAAGTCCCTTGGTGGAGTTTGAAGGACTGATTGCCTGTCAGGGCCCTTGTTGGAGTTGAGGATGATCTCTGGTAGCTTGCAAGTGTATGGTGTGGCATGTTTTTTTTGTTAATTGCTGCCATGTGTTCTTTGCAATGCTTTTGCCTTAAGAATAGATGTGCTTGCTTAGTGTAATGGTGTTGGCATCCACTACTCATGGGGTGCCAATCCTGGCACCCTTTTTTCTGGTTGATATATCTGCAGCCAGTGGCACAAACTTTTTGCAGGCCACCCCCTTGGGTTGGCAGGGTGCAAGCCTACTTTTGGTATTAGCCCTTTCAATAGGGTGGCACCCACATCTCATCAGAACCCTGTGGCCAAGAGGTCTCTCATTGGGCTTTCAACAACTCAGCTCTCCAGCCAAGCAGCATAGGCTGTCCCCTCCTTCTGGGGTACGCAGTCTTTGTTCTGTCTGCCTCAGCAAGACCAAATTCTTCCTGTTCAGCTCAAGGGCGTTACGTGCATGCAATGACTGCTGTAGTAGCAAGCAGTGATCAAGCCTTACAAATATAAAGCAAAAATGAGCAAGAAACTGGCTGTGAGGTCACAGAGCCTGGCAAGAACAAGGCTAGTGTTACAAGAATACACACGTTCCTAGGAAAGGAGAGGTGCAGGAGACTCTCAAACACAAGGATGCCCCTAGAACAGCCTGTACCAAATATGGTACAAACACCTCCCCCAAAGATAGGGGCAACACACTGGCTCCTCTGGAAGATAAGGTCAGCACGGCAGCGTGATAGAGATGTTCTGACTGAATGAACATGTTCAAGGCAATGGGTGGCAATAACGCACGTCGGGGGGCAGTAACTAACTGTGTCAGAAGGGCAGTACTAACTTGTTTGGATGGGGGTATATGAAGACTCTAAAGGAATGGCTTTGCTTGGCCTAGGGATGAGGGAAAGTCCTGCCCTTGATTGGGATATCCCATTGCTGTGGGCACACATGAGTAAGTGTAGCTGTAACCATTGAGGTGAGGAGTTACTACTGTGCTACATTACCTAACCAAGTGTCTTCATGACAAGCTGAGTCTGTGGTCAATGGGCAGTTTGACCTGAGGTCTGCTGGTCCAGCTCTCTTCACAGAGCTGGGACAGCACACAGAGAATGCCCACATACAGCTAACCTCTAACAACATTGCACAATAGCCATCAGTTCTGTGCAATCCAGTTCTCGCTCCACAGAACCTGCCAGCCCAACTGTTGGGGTGGGGGAGATCTGCAGCTGCTCAGGGGAAGGCCAGAAGGCAAGGCAGGTGCAGGACAGGGTGCACGGGGTGTCAGGAAAGACGACTTTCAGATGTGCTTGCTCAGTCTCGGGGTAGCCTATGGGCATGGCTTAGCCACACCAGGAGCCCTCGACTGGTTCAGGAAGTCAGCTGGCCTGTTCCTAGGCCCAAGAGCAACAGCTGATCTCTGGTGACACCATTCCTGTGTCAGCTGTGCTCTGTTCTGCCACCGGCTTGTTCCCAGTACCTCTTCAGTCCTGCCCCTACACCTGCCGCCACCAGCTGCAGTGCTGCCACCCACCACCAGCGCTAGGCCTGGGCTTTGGGTCCTGTTTCCTGGCCTGACCTCTAGGCCTAGGCCTGGGTTCTGCTCCAACCCTTGACCTTGACTGCCCACACCCTGGTTCACAATGGGGGATGCACACAGGGCAAGATATTCAAATCGTATTTATGTAGCTAAAGAGGCAGTTAAGTGCCAGTGTGAGGTTCAAAACACCTAAGCAGATTCAGTGCCTACCTCCCATTGTAAGGCCTTCACTCCTGACCTATCTGGGTCATAGTTCCTCCAAGTTGCACAAAGAACATGCGAAAAAGTTTATTGCAACTGAATGCTCTGATAGCTTCTCCTCAAACTCTGAGCTGTGGGTTCGCCAACCTCCATTCTTCATGGGGGAATTTTCCTTTAATATATGGTTTTAATCTTAACTGCTTCCCTTTAGGGTTCTTGTCTGACTTCATTTATGCAGCCCATGAGAGGGTGCATCTATCTCCTGATAACTGCTTAACAAGAAATAAAGAGCTTTTTGAATGCCAAATTAGATCATTAATTGAATATTTTTGAGAGCAGATATGTTATGCCCTGCTCATCACTGTCCTGGGAGCTGCTACACTTTACAACTGATAAATAACACATCCTTCTCTTCCTTAACCATTCCCTGCAGAAAGTGGCTTGTAAAATTGCTTCAGTACAAATATTTATCACAGATACAATAAGATTTTATGTACCTTGTAACTGCATTCGTACATGTTTTATGCTCCTGTAGTCTTTGGTTTTGAGTAGATACCATTTCTCCAGTTCCTTCAGTACAGATAATTTCACAATCAGTGAAGATCTGTAAACAATACTTGATTACAATCCCATGAATACTGAGTCCCATTATATCCACTGCAGTTTCATTGAAACATTATTCCTCCTGAACACACATTGTTCATGTTCTCAAATGCCGGCCAGAGAAGGTATAATTACCCTGATTTTATCTGATATGTCAGGTTTACATATTTTTCAGTCCATTAGAGGTTAGCCACCATTAGGCAAGTGTACATACTTAAAATTAAGTACCCTGATATCTCACGTAAAAGTCAACTTTCCATAGCCTCTCTTGCTTATAGACGGAACAGGCTGTTCTTCTGTACCTGTGGAATCAAGGGGTCTGAAAATGAGCCCTTCATCTGCAGCACCTTATGGCAGCAAAGTGCAGATTCCAGAAGCAGGTACTTGTGTTTTGGCGTCCTGCCCTTTTCTGAGTGGAGTTGGAACTCCTGACAAATGTGATATTTGTTACGTGCCTTCCTCTCTCCCAGGTACTTTAATCAGCTGGGGTGTGAGCCCCCCACTGGCATAGACCTGTACTGTAATGTGATCAACAAGTCTTGAAGCCAGGAGAACAGACCATCAGTCTGGTACCAGCCCTGGTACCCTCCTGTACACAGGGCAAGTGTGTACATACAAACCTGCACCTGCACCAGCTGTCACTGTTGGTAGGAAGGACGAAAGGGGGATTGGGAACATGTCCTGTACACTTGCCTGCAGTGGCACAGATCACCAGAGGGTGCTCATACCACCCTGACAGGTAGCGGGAAGGGAATAGCCTCGACTAGGTGCACCTGAGGTGCACACACCCCACTAGTGGCATGGACCACACTCACTGCTTGCTCCAACGTTCTTCCCATTGAAGACAAAAGTAAAACTCCTGCTAACTTCATTAAAGCCCTAGAGTCGAAGTGCGTCTAAGTGGTTCGTAGGCCTTCTTCAGACCCACTGCGCAGCAGTGGCTCTCCTCTACATGTCCTGGATACCCAGCATTACAGCCAAACAGGGCCAGTGTGAGAAGAATCAGCCTCCCTTGCCTTTCTGCACCTTTCTAGGAATTTTCCAGTTCATTCCTATGACCTTTTCAGCAACCGTGAAGTCCGCTTGGCCTCTAATGACTTGGAGAAGAACTTGATTAGATTTTCATCTCTTCATTCAACATGTTCCAACTCCCTTAGCTCAGCTGGTCTATGCTGAAGTGCTGGAAGTCCAACGTGCAACCCTTTCCAGTGAGGGTGACTGGGGAATTAGAGTTGTACCGAACAGGTACAGGATAGGTTATGCAGTAACTGCTTGCTGCAGAGCTTTTGGATCTAGTCCTGGGCACCGGTGGAGAGAAAACACTGGAGAGGATGGATGACATTTTAGGTCCAGTCAAGAAATTTTTCTGTGGTGTGTGTGAGATGATTTTGCTGTAAAGTTGGGAGCCTTCCCCCTTTTAGCTGAATAGCATGACGTGACGTGACACCTTCCCTGAGTTCCACAGGCTTAGGTGTCAATGAGTGAATACATAAACAGAGCTGATGAATAGTAAGAGAGGGAGCCATGCTAGTCTAGATGCTATCAAAACAAAAAAGCAGGCAAGTAGCACTTTAAAGACTAACAAAATAGTTTATTAGGTGAGCTTTCGTGGGACAGACCCACTTCTTCAGACCATGGTCAGACCAGAACAGACTCAATATTTAAGGCACAGAGAACCAAAAACAGTAAGCAAGGAGGACAAATCCAGGGAAAAAAAATGATCAAGGTGAGCAAGTCAGAGAGTATAGGGGTAGAAGGGCGGGGGGGGAAGGTCAAGGTCTTCGCCCCTTCTACCCCTCTACTCTCCGATTTGCTCACCTTGATCATTTTTTTTTCCTGATTTGTCCTCCTTGATTACTGTTTTTGGTTCTCTGTGCCTTAAATATTGAGTCTGTTCTGGTCTGACCATGGTCTGAAGAAGTGGGTCTGTCCCACGAAAGCTCACCTAATAAACTATTTTGTTAGTCTTTAAAGTGCTACTTGCCTGCTTTTTGTTTTAACAGAGCTGTGAATCTGAAGGAGACAAGGGTTAGCTGTTCAGAAAACCCTTTCTGAAAATGGGAACATTAACTATGTTCCCTCTAAGAATTGCTCCACAGTATGCATATTTAGTTGGCTTGTCCCATAGAAATGAAAACAACAGCAGCCTGTTTTTTTTGGCCTCTCTTGCCCAGTGAAAATACATTATAGTAATTCAGACTAGCTTTGTTCTTGCTGAGTCCATACATTATTAAGTATGTGTGACATTCCCTTGGAGAACGATCTGGACTGTTGGACAGTTGTGTCCCCTCCCTTCTCCAACCTGGGGTGCATTTTACACTGCTCTGTGCCTCGTTTTGCTCAGACTCAGACTCCAGCATGTAAAGTCCCCCAACAATACTCCAAAAACACGCAGCAAGCCAGCTTGCTGTCACCCTTGAATTATGTGTGGTGTGACATCAGACAATTCCCAGACCCAGACTGTCCTTCAGCACGTGCATCTTGATCTATCCTGGACAAAGAAGCTCTAGAAAGTCCGTCATTGTATTAACACAAAAAGATATGCCCAGATCTTGTTATTTTAGAAGGAAACACCCCAAAATGTCACTCTGGATTGGATAAAATAATCTGATCAGCTGCACAGAGAGAGGTTGTAAATAATTACCAGTCACGGAGCATAAAAGTCTGAATTGATTATGGGTAAAACACAACTACTTGCTAATGTAACAAGCTTAAGTGAATTCCAATCAAGGAGTCTCCCTAGGGCCCCTGATGGCAGCAGGGACAGTGGGAGAGGGCAAAAGGAGCAGCTGCTCTATCCCCTTATGCTTTGAAAGCACCTGGGGCTCTTGGCGGCGGCTGCTGCTGCTGCTACCTCAGCACTGGCAACAGACAGAGACCCAGGCCCTTCAAATTGCCACTGGGCTCTTCTGTGGCATGTGCCCAGCAGTGCTGAAGGACTGGCCAGGGGAGGCTAGCCTCAGATCCGTCCCTTCTGGGCCCCATCCAGTGTCAGCTCCCATACCCTCCATCCCAGGCCTTCCAGGCCCAGCATAATCCATCCTCAGCCCTGGGTCTCTCTCATCGCATGCTCTGACAGATTGACTGGCTGAATCCTCCTGTCGGGATCCCTGCCCAGCCCAAAGGGCTTCTTTTGTCTCAAGTCAATGGAGATGTCAGGCCAGATAGTTGTGCCTCTGTTCCAGGGCCTGCGCTCAAGGGATGCCCAGGATGTCCCACGCACCACCCAGTGCCCACCCCTCTATCAGTGCTGTGCTGTGTGCAGTGTGGGGCTGTCCCCCACTCACCAGAATCAGCAGGTGGGGGCGTAGTCAGGGCGTGCGTGGGGAGAGGGCAGGCCATGGGCAGAGCAGGGGCACATGACCTGTGGGCCCTCACCACCCTCGAGCGCTTCTCTCCAGTTGCTGTGGCTCTATTCTCACAGCTTATAAGTATTTTCTTCTTTAAAAGTCATCTGCAGCTGAGGTTCAGGAGACAGGCAGTCTGTTTGCACAGGGATTTCCAGCTGCCCTGTTGCCAAGATGTAAATTTCTTGTTCACATCTGTCTTCTTCTCACAGAGTGGCTGCTTAACCTTGGGTCTGGCTCTGTTCAATACTTTCATCAATGATTTAGCTAATGGCATAGAGAGGACACTCAGAGTTTGCAGCTGATACCAAACTGGCCAGGGCAGCATGTGCTTTGGAGCATAGGGTTGTAATTCAAAATGATCTGGACTAACTGGAGAAATGGTCTGAGGCAAATAGAGTGAATTTAAACATGGACAAATGCGAAGTACTCCAATTAGGAAAGAGTAATGAGTTTCAGACATACAGCATGGGAAGAGACTGCGTAGCATGGAGTACTGCAGAAAGGGGTCGGGGTCGGGAGAGGGTCATAGTGGACCACAATCTAAATATGAGTTAACACAATGACACTGTGGCAAAAAAAAAAAAAAAAAAAAAAGCAATCCTCATTCTGGGAGGTAAGACCAAGAGTGTTGCAAGCAAGACAAGAGAAGTACTTCTTCCACTCTTCTCTGGGCTGATAAGGCCTCAACTGGCGTACTCTGTTCAGTTCTGGGCACCGCATTTCAAGAAAGATGTAGACAAATTGGAGAAGGTTCAGAGAAGAGCAATGAAATTGATAAAAATTCTAGAAAACATGACCTATGAGGAAGATAAAGTAGGGTTTGTCTAGTGTGAAAAAAGAACAAGAGAACATAACAGTTTTCAAGCACATAAAAGGATGGAGGGAGAATAATTATTTTCATTTATGCCTGAATGCAACGGGCTTAAATTGCAGCAAGGAAGGTTTAGTTGCATTAGAAAAAAACTTCCTAAATATAAGGGCTGTGTTTACACTAGAAACATCTGTCCACAGAAGTTACTGTCAGAAGAGATGTTCTGACAAAACTTCTGTCAACAGGTCACATCATCTATACATAGAATCGGATTGATCTTTTGATCCACTCTGTCAATAAAAGGGCACCCTGGAGTGTCTACATGGCTTTTTTTTGGGGGGGGGTGTACAGTTTGTCTACAAAACACATTTTGTAGATAAAGCCCCAGGTTTGGCTACAAAACTCTTTAGTGTAGACGTAGCCAGGTTGTTTAAGCAGTGGAGTAAACTGCCTTGAGAGGTTGTGAAATCTCCATCTTTGGAGATCAGGTTCAACAGACTCCTGTCAAGGATGGTCTTGAAAATATTAATGCCTGCCACAAGAGCAGAGGAACGGGTTAGGTGATCTCTTGAGGTCCCTTTCAGTTCTATGCTTCTGTGAGAGTTGATTTGATTTTGTTACCCACTGGCAGAGATATCAATGTGCCCTTTGTCTCAGATGAACTGTTTTTGGTGCCTGCTTCTCTAAACTTGTAACATGTCAGAGTAATGTTAGGTACCAGCAGCTTATAAGTTTACATAGAATGTTGACACACCCATTTACAGTCTTTGTTTAAGCCTGAGCTGGGGGCGTCGAATCAGCAGATGAATTGTAGCTCAGAAATTTCTCTTTGGAGTCTGGTCCTAAAATTTCTCTGCTGTAGGATAGCTATATAGCAGATCTACCAATATAATTTATGCCATCATGTGCCAGCAATGCCCCTCTGCTACATACATCGGACAAACTGGACAGTCTCTATGTAAAAGAATAAACGCACACAAATCAGATATCAGAAATGGCAATATACAAAAACCCATAGGAGAGCACTTCAATCTCCCAGGCTACACACTAGGGCTACGTCTACACGTGCCCCAAACTTCGAAATGGCCATGCAAATGGCCATTTCGAAGTTTACTAATGAAGCGCTGACATGCATATTCAGCGCTTCATTAGCATGCGGGCGGCAGCGGCGCTTCGAAATTGACGAGCCTTGCCGCCGCGCGGCGCGTCCAGACGGGGCTCCTTTTCGAAAGCACGCCACCTACTTCGAAGTCCCCTTATTCCCGTGAGGTCATGGGAATAAGGGGACTTCGAAGAAGGTGGCGTCCTTTCGAAAAGGAGCCCCGTCTGGACGCGCCGCGCGGCGGCAAGGCTCGTCAATTTCGAAGCGCCGCTGCCGCCCGCATGCTAATGAAGCGCTGAATATGCATGTCAGCGCTTCATTAGTAAACTTCGAAATGGCCATTTGCATGGCCATTTCGAAGTTTGGGGCACGTGTAGACACAGCCTAGCAGACTTAAAAGTAGCTATCCTACAGCAAAGAAGTTTCAGGACCAGACTCCAAAGAGAAATTTCTGAGCTACAATTCATCTGCAAATTTGACGCCCTCAGCTCAGGCTTAAACAAAGACTGCGAATGGCTGGCTAATTACAGAAGCAGCTTCCCCTCCCTTGGTGTTCACACCTCCAGATCAACTGCTGGTAGTAAACCTCACCCTTGCTGACTGAGCTAACCTTGTTATCCCCACCCTTGCTCTGGCTTATTTATACCTGGCCCTGCAGATTTCCAAGACCAGCATCTGATGAAGTGAGTCTGTGCTCACAACAGCTCATGCTCAAAACTTTTCTGTTAGTCTATAAGGTGCCACAGGACCCTTCACTGATATTTATGTACAGTGAACTTCCATAGCTGGCAGCCTTGGGACTGGAAGGTTGCTGGATACTCCAATATTCCATATAAAGGAGAGGATCCCTGCGCCATCTGGGGTCTGCACTACGCCTACACACCCCTCCCCAAAGCCCTGGGCATCCCAGGCCCACCGCCTCCACCAGTGCAGCCTGCTCTCTGATGCCAGCAGCTCAGGCCGTCTTTTCTGCCTTGAGAAGGGGTTGGGGGGTGGGCTGGCTGACCATGCTCTGGCTACCCCTTCTGCTGCACTCACTGCTGGCCATTGGGGTTAAACTGCTCTCAGCTGCAGGCCCCAGCCTCTGCTGCCATACGGCAGAGGAAGGGGGCGGGGAGAGGGCTGGCTTCCCATGCTCCAGTCACCTGTTGCCCCTGGAGTTGAAGCTGCTGGGTTCCCTGGTCTGTGCTGCTGAGGTGGGTGGGTGGATGGAGGGGGGCAGGGCGCTGCTGCGTGGGGGGGGCAGACAGGTGCTCCATGCTGCCATGCAGCGGGAGGGGAGGGTGCAGATGGGTGCTCTGGCCACCTGTCTTCACTGCTGTTGAACAGCTCCCAGCAGCACAGCCCCCTGGAAGAGGAAACCCAGGTGCCGGGAACAGCGCTTGGTGTCAGTGCCGGTTATCTGACGGGTGAATGAATACTGGTTAAAAGCATTTACTGTAAATTCTTTCCAACATAACATTTGACGAATCAAGCCTAAATCGATTGCCTTAGAGAAATGCTGACCTTGTCCCTTGCCATATATAATCCCACAGCAATGGTCCCAAACACTGCGCTAACCCTAAAGCAAGGTGTACAGGCTATTACTGCAAAAACTTTTACAAGGGCTGTGGCTGAACATAATGTGTGTTAATCTGGTTAATATTCTGGAAACTCCAGCAGCCAAACAGGCACCGATGAACAGAACTGGCTAGACTCTCTCTTCCGGGGGGAGTTATGAAATTTCAAAACAAAACAAAACCAAAAAGTACCCCCTTGGAACAAGGAGGAGAAAATTGGAAACTTCTCAAAGTATGAAAATTCTGAAAAATTTCCCTTTGGACCCATTGATTTATTTCCAGCTCAGTCATACCAAAAGATTTCAGTTTGACTTTTACATTGTGTGAAAATACTAATGATCAAGTATTAACTTTTAATGTTGTATTAAATTATCCTATCAAAGTGTCAATGAAATGAATCAAAATGACAAAGCCAAAATGAAACATTTTTTTTCATTTATTGAAATGAAACATTTTACTATCAAAACAAAATGAGAACATCCAACTGAATCCCTGGGATTTTCACCCCATATTTTTTTTGTCAGAATTGACATGTTCCTGTGAAATTTTTAGATTTCAATTAAACTTCATTCTCCAGCAGCAAAGGGCTTGGTTGGAAATTTTTCAGCCAGCTGTAATTATCACTTTATATGTAGGTTGCCTCTTACCCTAATCTCTCTTTGAAGCAGAATCTGCCATCGTTGCTTTTGACACACCTTGGAAAGCTCCGTGCTGTTTGGTGTTTTGAAGGCACGGCCTTTTGCCGCCTCCAGCTTAGATATAAAATACATTCCTCCCCTTCTTACCACAGAGCGAAAACCATGGAGTGGATGGTTTTTTTTTTTCTTTGGCCATTGCTCCAGCAGCTCTTCTGAATTTCCTCACAGCTGCTCTCTCAAGGTGGGGAAATTCACCTCCTTTGCTCCTACACACAGCAGATTTTGCACTAGGAAAAGGTTTTGTGCTGGCTGCTCCTCAGGGATTTCTTGCGGTAGAGAATTTGCTCTTTCATTATGCTCAGGCTGCAGACCTGCAGCACCCCCTGCCCCCCAATGCAGGCTTATCCTCTATGCAGGGTTTGAAGTGTGACTTCAAGGAACCATACCCAGCCTTACCATGCCCCCAAGCTCTCTTTGCATCAGTATATTGGTACCCTCGATAGGCTCACCTGGTGGGGAAAGGAGGAGGATGAAGCAATGCAGAAGGCTTTGTGCAAACCCTTGGTCCTGGGGGGGATTTCACCTGTCCCTCAGGCCTATCCCCTCCAGCTCCACAGGAAAACTCCAAGCCGACACCCTGAAGAAGCCTCTCAGGGCTGACTATGTAGCAACTGTCCTGCCCTCTCCCTGCTGAAAGCAGTCAGCAGCAAGAGTAGCTTCTAACTGAGAGGTGCCTGAACATCTCCTGAGATGTCTCCCCCAGCCCTGTGCACCCATGCAAGGCCCTGCTGCTCCAGGCAAAGCCAGGCCTTCTTCAGGAAAACTCAGGGGCCGCCGTCAGCTGCCAAGGTAGGGACTTGAAGCCAAGTACTGTTGCCAAGGAAGGAGGTTTCACAGAGAAAGTTGTAGGGCTCTTGTTCCACCCTATGTGCTCCATGGTTCCATTGTGGCAGGGCTACTGGGCCTTTGCTTCCCTCTAATGCTCTCTTCTCATGAGCAATCAAAACAAAACAGACAAACCAGGTCCCAGTGGCTTTAGCGTACTGCAAGAACCAGCATCGCTTTCTTTTGGCAGTTGTGCGTGGCACAGCAGGAAACGGTTCATGTGCCTTGAGAGGAGAATAAAGAGACAGTAGCTGCGTCTACACGTGCACGCTACTTCGAAGTAGCGGCACTAACTTCGAAATAGCGCCCGTCGCGGCTACATGCGTCGGGCGCTATTTCAAAGTTAACTTCGACGTTAGGCGGCGAGACGTCGAAGTCGCTAACCTCATGAGGGTATCGGAATAGCGCCCTACTTCGACGTTCAACGTCGAAGTAGGGACCGTGTAGACGATCCGCGTCCTGCAACGTCGAAATTGCTGGGTCCTCCATGGCGGCCATCAGCTGGGGGGTTGAGAGATGCTCTCTCTCCAGCCCCTGCGGGGCTCTATGGTCACCGTGGGCAGCAGCCCTTAGCCCAGGGTTTCTGGCTGCTGCTGCGGCAGCTGGGGATCCATGCTGCAGGCACAGGGTCTGCAACCAGTTGTCGGCTCTGTGTATCTTGTGTTGTTTAGTGCAACTGTGTCTGGGAGGGGCCCTTTAAGGGAGCGGCTTGCTGTTGAGTCCACCCTGTGACCCTGTCTGCAGCTGTGCCTGGCACCCTTATTTCGATGTGTGCTACTTTGGCGTGTAGACGTACCCTCGCAGCGCCTATTTCGATGTGGTGCCGCGCAACGTCGAAGTTGAACATCGACGTTGCCAGCCCTGGAGGACGTGTAGACGTTATTCATCGAAATAGCCTATTTCGATGTTGCTACATCGAAATAAGCTATTTCGATGTTGGCTTCACGTGTAGATGTAGCCAGTGGCTGCAAATATCTTCAGGTAGAAAAAGCCCACCTCACCATCCTGTCGAGTTTTACCTGTCTCTCTGTCTTCACAAGGTTTGAGTATGCAAACACCCACCTTTCCCTCTTCCCTCCTGTCCTCTGGGGCAAAACTGGGCAAAGAATGAAGACAAGAATGTTCTACAAGGCCTGTTTTCCCCAGCACATCCCATCTCAGATGTGGATTTGAAACTGAAGAACACTCTGAGGGAATGCGCACTCTCTGATTAGAAATCATATGTGGAAAAAGAATAAACCCCCCTTTGCATGCCTTAATAAGAGATAAAATGATTTGGACTGACAGGGTAGAAGAGTGGGGGGGGGAAGGTCAAGGTCTCCCCCCACTTCTGACTTGCTCACCTTGATCATTTTTTTTCCTGATTTGTCCTCCTTGCTTACTGTTTTTGGTTCTCTGTGCCTTAAATATTGAGTCTGTTCTGGTCTGACCACGGTCTGAAGAAGTGGGTCTGTCCCACGAAAGCTCATCACCTAATAAACTATTTTGTTAGTCTTTAAAGTGCTACTTGCCTGCTTTTTTGTTTTGATAGCATCTAGACTAGCATGGCCCTCTCTTACTATTCAACAGCTCTGTTTATGTATTCACTCATTGACACCTAAGCCTGTGGAACTCAGGGAAGGTGTCACGTCACGTCATGCTATTCAGCTAAAAGGGGGAAGGCTCCCAACTGTACAGCAAAATCATCTCAAACACACAACAGAAAAATTTCTAGACTGGACCTAACCTGTCATCCATCCTCTCCAGTGTTTTCTCTCCACTGGTGCCCAGGACTAGATCCAAAAGCTCTACAGCAAGCAGTTACTGCATAACCTATCCTGTACGACTCTAATTCCCCAGTCACCCTCACTGGAAAGGGTTGCACGTTGGACTTCCAGCACTTCAGTATAGACCAGCTGAGCTAAGGGAGTTGGAACATGTTGAATGGAGAGATGAAAATCTAATCAAGTTGCTCTCCAAGTCATTAGAGGCCAAGCGGACTTCACGGTTGCTGAAAAGGTCATAGGAATGAACTGGAAAATTCCTAGAAAGGTGCAGAAAGGCGAGGGAGGCTGATTCTTCTCACACTGGCCCTGTTTGGCTGTAATGCTGGGTATCCAGGACATGTAGAGGAGAGCCACTGCTGCGCAGTGGGTCTGAAGAAGGCCTACGAACCACTTAGATGCACTTCGACTCTAGGGCTTCAATGAAGTTAGCAGGAGTTTTACTTTTGTCTTCAATGGGAAGAACGTTGGAGCAAGCAGTGAGTGTGGTCCATGCCACTAGTGGGGTGTGTGTGCCTCGGGTGCAGCTACTGGAGAGTATTCCCTTCCCACTACCTGTCAGGGCGGTATGAGCACCCTCTGGTGATCTATGCCACTGCAGGCAAGTGTACAGGACATGTTCCCAATCCCCCTCTCTTCCTTCCTACCAACAGTGACAGCTGTTTTTGCGTCTCATTTGCCGTGAACAATGGAGGTCGTTGGGTCAGTTTGACATTTGTGTCTTGTCACCTTCCTTTTCTGTCTCTTATACAATATGCCAGCCCGAGCGCTCCTAGATGGTGGGGCAGGCCCACACTGCAGCAAGAAGGTGGCTTATCATAGAATCATGGAGTCCTAGGGCTGGAAGGCACCTCCAGAGGTCCTCGAGTCCAGCCCCCAATTATGAATTATGAGATTTTTAAAAGGGATGCGTTCTGGTTTCTTTACCTTGTGGTCTGTTTTTTGAGCCATTCAGGTGCCCTTGAGTCATATTTGCAAGCTTTCCTCTTCAACCACAAGAATTTATTTATACTAGGTTTTATAGATGCATAACATGGAAAAAAACCCTACATTAAAAGAACATAAAGGGGACAGTGAAGCATTCAAAAGTTAGAAAAGTCAGAATGAAAGTTGCCTGGGCAATCTTAACTTTGGCCCTCTTGTGCATGGGCATAATGGAACAGCCTATAATAAAACAATAATATATTTATTTTTTCAACTCCGGCAAGGTTTGAAGCCACTGACAACAATGCTGTAGTGGAATATATTGGTGACCTTACCACTAGGTATTGCTACCAGCTTTACCTATAATATTTTCAAAAAAAATATAATTTGTGGTTCTAAACTACACAGCAGCCTCTTGGGAACTGGATCTTGGGTTGGAGTGTGATGCTTTTGGCTTGCCTTCCCTTGTCCCTGTCTCCACATTGAACAGTTCAGTGGACTTCTACATTTGAGCTGGGAAGTTTGACTCTAAGCTCCTGTAACTGTACTGTGCTAGTTCTTCTTGATCTACTTCCCCACCGCAATAAATAAATTATCCAGGATAGCCTGGGCAGTGTCATTTGTAGTGCTTTAAAATCACACAACCATTTGGTACATCTGTGGGAAGCGGGAGGCCCAGCTCAAATGTGCATCATGCCATAAGTTGCATGTACATTAGCAAGTCCTTCTGGAAAATCGGACTCTCTTCCAAAAGAGCAAGTGGAGTGTTCACACACAAAGTGTGCTTGTTTCACATTCCTTTTGAAAGAACACAGCTCTTCCTCCAGAGACCCTCTTCCTCTCCCAAATGAGGAAGAACACCTTTTTCTGAAACTTTCAGAAAAAGGCAGAACAGATGCTCTGGGGCCCCTTTGTTCAAAAGAGCAGTTTTCCTGGTACCAGATTTTCAATCCTGGGCCTGTTCTTTCGAAAATGCAGGGGCTGCGCGGACACTCCCTTTTGGAAGAGCAGATTTCTCTTTTGAGTATGGATGTGCTTTTTCAAAAGAAGATCTTCCGGAAGATTATCTTTCAGAGGATCAGTGTAGTGTAGACACAGGTATAGAGCCCAAGGCTGGAAAGAACCACTGGGATCATCTGACCCAGCCTTCTCTTGCACAGAAGCCAGAGAACGTCCCCCATCAGAATTCCTGTTTGAACTCGGACGTTGCCTGACCTTTGGACTGTGTATTACCTACATAGATTGCTTATGAATACCCATTTTGAGCATTGATGGTTCTTGTCCCATGATCAGGAACTGTATTTAAATTACACTGTAGGTGGGAACCCTGATGTGCTCAGCCGCAATGTTCATATTATAACAACTCTTCAGTATTTACAAATATGACTTATTGAGACTTTTAGCACAGTCACTAACACCCCAACTTCATGAGATAAATCCAGAGTATATATCTGCACTTCTACAAACTCACACCATCCCCTATCGAACAACCTGAAACAATAGCCCTTGTCTTCCTCATCACCATCATCTTCCCCATAACCACTAGGGACTATCTTTCTGACACCTCCCAAGAACTGCATCTCCTTCTCCTGCTGCCCCAAGGATGGGAAGCTGCTGTTAAGTTCAATGCGTATCGAATAGGCAACGTTTCCTTTATTCCTTATTCATATTTCCTCACCTTACCAAAGGTGAAGTCTTTTTCCTATAGGTGAGTATATTGGTGATCTCAATTTATTGTCATGTATATGAACTCATTATCATGGACTCTTTTATGGTTAAATATCCCATTTGTTATTTCTGCCATACCTGCTTATTTGGGTCTGCTCTTAACTGGTTATTTTGTGGCTTTATTTTTTTTTCCAAGTTGTGAGGCACCTGTTAAGTTTGAGGGTATTCTTGGAAGCCCTTAAAGGTTGCTTTATCTTATCACTATCTAGATAACAGTCACAAATGTATGCACATTGACTTTGTTATCTATGAGAAAGGTCCCAGACATACCTGAGCCCACTCTGTGGCTGGATTTAGTGCAGGGTGGTGGTGTTCAGCAGTCCAGTCTAGACGAGTTTGCTGTCCTTTCTGGCCTTGACCTCTATGACTCTAAACCATCAGGCAACGTCTGGGACTACAGAAGAGATGTGATCCCCACTCTAGAGCCGCAGAACCTCAGCACAGACACCTCTAGCACTGAATCTAAGGTCACAACCAGAGGGAGAATCAGAAACTGGAGTCAGCCTCTGGAGTCTGTGCACACAAGACACGCTATTCCCTTTGCTGCTGTGGGCTCTTGTGCAGAGCTCAGGGAAAGGGTAAAGAGTCTAGCGGAAGTCGAAAGGATCCTAGAGAGACATACTGAGGAGAGGAGTGACTTGACCTTCAGAGCAAGCTGTCAGGGCAAGCAGTGGCTGCACCTTTCATGGGTGAAATGACTGGAAAGAGCAACAAAACAGTTAATCTACCCCTTGCTCATTTTTATGCTTGGCTGGCTGTTACACTGAGCACATCGCCTCACGCTTTGCATTTGTCAGATCCATTGGTACTGTGAGCAGTCCTGGCCAACCCCTTCTGCCCTAGCAAACCAAAGGTGCTCCAGCCTGGGAACCTCTTACTTCATTCCCAGCACAAGCTGTTAAAAATCAGGGGCTTACCAACCACAAATACAGCAAGTGGTTACTCACATTTTTTCCCTCCAAACACAGATTTTTTTTTTTAACAATAGTAGAATTTCAGTTTAACAAACTCCCTGAGCCTGTGAGAACTTTGCTGTAATATCAGATATTGCAAGCTCAGATCTTGGGACCTAAGTGAATAAATTGAAGTCTTGAATACACACAGCCCAGGAGCCCTGCTCTCAGGGGAAAATCCAGTGTCCCAGATGATAAATCACAGGAAAAGATTAAAAATAAATAAGGACACTGCTGTACCTTTGCTTTCATACTTGTTCTTTTATCTTGAGAAGAATGTGAAGAAGAAATTCTTCTGAAAGAATAATGTAAGCAGTCTTTGTACCTTCAACTGCTTCAGTGAGGCATGCATTCCCTCATTTAATTGGAAAATGGGTGTGATAAGCCCAGGAGATATTGCCTTTCTGCAGAGGGGCTTCACTAGGGTTACCCCAGTTTCCCATTGATTCCAGTGTGAGTCCGGAGTAACGCAGGCATGAATCATGCACATTGCTTGCAGTCTGCAGAAGACAGCATGAAAATTCATCTGAAAAGGGTGCCCTAGAGCACGTCTGCATTGTAATCACAGAGTCTGACTGCGGGTCATATACCAATGCTAGCATTAATGGTGCTAGCTCAGGTCCCAGAGCAATGGAGGATAGTAGCACAGACTAGCCTCATGAATATTAACCAGGAATCTGGTTGGCCTTGTAGAGCCTGTTGCAGTAATTGGGTCTACAACTGTATCCTCACTGAGAGCTCCATTTTAAGAGGTGAGCCAAAGTTCATAACACATCCCAATAAGCCATAACTATAAAAGTTAAAGGAAAAAGGTGCAAAAGGGAGACAGATTAAATTAGTCCAACCAACAAAGGCCTATGGAAAATGACTCGGGGACGGTGTTAAGATTATATCGCACAACAAGAAGAGTCATCTGAGGGGTAACTGTGTTAGTCTGTAGCTTCACAAATAACAGGAAGTCCTGTAGCACCTTAGGGTATGTCTGCACTGCACAGTCATTTTGAAATAACTTTCCAACCATCTACACAACACCACCGCTATTTCAAAATAATTTCAAAACAGTGGCTGGCTTATTTTGAAATTGGCAAACCTCATTGCAAAAGGACTTGCACCTATTTTGAAATAGCTGTTTTGAAACAGGGCTGTCTGTAGGGACAAGGTAATGAGTGAGTTGGGAAGATGTTAATGAGGCACTGCCATGAATATGCAGCGCCTCATTAGCATAATGGCAGCCATGCATGATTCAGAAGCACTGCTTTTGAATCACAAGTCACCCACGTAAATGGGGGCCTTTCGAAAGGACCCCCCCCACCCCAGACTTTAAAAGCCCCTTCTTCCTATTAGGCTTTAGCAAGAAGTGGCAATTTTGAACAGCATGTGGCCACCATTATGCTAATGAGGCACGCATGTTCATGACAGTGCATCATTAGCATCTTCCCAACTCGCTATTACCATGCCCCTTCTGAAAGGAGGGGGCTAATGTAGATGTAGCCATAGCAAACAGAGCTTATTTTGAAATAAGCAATAGTGTGTCGAATGGCTCTATTTTGAAATAGGTTATACTGTGTGTGTAGGTGCTGTATTTCAAAATAGCATTTTTTGTGTAGCTTATTTTATTACTGAAATGCATTTTGGAATATCTTATTTTGAAATAAGGCAGCTGTGTAGTCTATTTTGAAATAGCGGTTGCGTTGTTTAGATGCTAGGATAGTTATTTCGAAATAATGGCTGTTATGTTTTAAGTAACTATGGCTATGTCTACACTAGCCAAAAACTTCGAAATGGCTATGCAAATGGCCATTTCAAAGTTTACTAATGAAGCGTTGAAATGCATATTCAGCACCTCATGAGCATGTGGGCGGCCGCGGCACTTCGAAATTGACGCGCCTCGCCGCCGCGCAGATCGTCCTGATGGGGCTCCTTTTCGAAAGGACCCCGCCTACTTTGAAGTCCCCTTATTCCTATGAGCAGATGGGAATAAGGGGACTTCGAAGTAGGCGGGGTCCTTTTGAAGAGGAGCCTGTGTAGACGAGCCATGTGGCGGTGAGCTGCGTCAATTTCGAAGTGCCGCGGCCGCCCGCATGCTCATGAGGCGCTATGTATTTCAGCGCTTCATTAGCAAACTTTGAAATGGCCATTTGCATGGCCATTTTGAAGTTTTTGGCTAGTGTAGACATGGCCTATGCTGTGTAAACCTCCCTTTGCAGAGAGAGAGAATAAGTCTTCTCTGCAGCACTAGCTGAGAGCCAGATGGCTTCTAGTACAAACTGAAGAGGCTTATGCACTAAGCTCTGGAGCCCCCACTTATAACCACAGCCACGTGAACTTGAACCTGGGACCTTTGGAGCATAATATATGGGCATCTACAGTTTGAGCTAAAAACCTCCTCATGCTCAGCTAAGGCTTTAGAGGAGACTTTCTTTCTGTAAGTGTCCCAGTACAGGGGCTAGTGAACCACACCCATTATGTGAGTGGGTTACATTTCATTTTTCTTCAGAAGTGGGTCTTACCCATGAAAGTTCATGACCTGCTACATGTGTTAGCCCCTAAGGTACTACAGGATTGCTTCTTATTAACAAGAGAAGTGTGAGGCTAGAAATTGATAATTCAGAACTGGTGTGTTGGCAATTAGGCTTAATTGGTGAACACAATAATGGCGGGGGGAAAGCTATTCCACCTTTTTTTCCCTTTTGGGCTCCTTCAAGAGAGAACTGTGGAGGAACATATGCAAATAGACAGATGCCAATGTTGACTGCCTGAGAGATGAATCAAGTGGGAGGAACAAGCTTTTCTATCATAGGTGTCCTGGCCAGACTAGTCCTAAGGGTCCCAGATGACATAACCACTTTCACTTCTGCTGGCTCCGGCTAAATCCCAGCCACCACCTCAGACATGCAACTGCCACTCATCCCCATTTGCCCTTTTTCTTCCCCTCCTTCAGCTCTTCTCTTTCTGATCCCTAGCCTTTTGCTTTCCTTCTAGTAAGGGTTTGACTTAGCTGACCAGACTGCACATGTAGCAGCACTGCTGAAAGCCAGGAACCAGAAAGAGACAGCTCAATGGAATGCCCTGAGCAGCCTGAGGATGGTACAAGTTTGCCAGAGCTTGGTGTGGCTAATGAGGCCATGAGCAGTGTCTGTATTTTCCCAGCAATGAAACTGCAAACGAGAGTCAAACCCAGAGAGAGACACTGCATTTCTAGCTGTGCTGTTCTTTTCTCTCCCTTTGCGTGTGTTTGGCTTGGCTTGCATTCAACAAAAGGAAATTGGACTGAAACTAAGACAGCAGTGACAGCTGCTCTGCCCTGTCTCCTGTCCCCCCAAATGGACAGCTAGGAGCATCTCAGAAAGTGTGTCTGGCAAGGTGTTGTTATCCCTTCCAAAGACTCTCCCTAGCTAAGGGAAAGGAACCAAAGACTTTGGTAAAGCATTAGCCATACTCAGTTCTTTACCTCTATGTCAACTATTTTTCTTTCTTTTCAGTATAGAAGCAGATAAGTGTAGGACTGAAAGGAACCTCAAGTCTCCTGCACACATGGCAGGACCAAATCACCCCTGACAGGTGTGTGTCTAACCTGCTCTTAAATAACTCAAATGATGGAGAGTCCACAACCTCCCTGGGTAATTTACTCCATCAATGTGTAAGCATCCTGGCACTTAGTTCTTCCTAATGTCCAACTTAATCCTCCCTTTATGCAAGTTAAGCCCATTGCTCCTTGTCTTATCTTCAGACATTAGCAAGAACAATCCTTGTAAAGACCTTTTATGTATTTAGGTCCCTCTTGGGTCTCAGTTTGTTCAGTCTTCCCTCATAGTTGTATTTTTTTAGACTTTTCATCATTTTTGGTACCTTCTCCAGTTTGTTCACATCTTTTTTGAAATGTGCTGCCCAGAAGTGAATGCAGTACTCCAGCTGAAGCCTCATCAGTGCAGCGTAGAGTGGAAGAATAACATCTCGTGCCTAGTTCACAGCGCTCCTGCTAATACATCCCAAAATAAAGTGAGATTTTTTGCAACACCGTTGCCAAGCATATGGTTAATAAAAGGTTAAAAGGATTTTAACTATGTGTTTGCCATGGCACTTGGAAGGCCAAGGGCTTTGTATACCAATCCTTGAACTTTGTTTAAAACGGTTCAGTGCTGGACAGTGGTATGGTCATGTTAACATCTTTGACTCTTGGGGCCCATATATTCAATCTAAATTAATACACCAGGCCCACAGTGCCTCAGTCACGGAGCTAGCTAGATTAAAGTTAACTAGTTGAGGTGTAATAACTGTCTAGGCATACTCAGTGTGGTACATGTGCTGCTGTCCTTAACAGCAGAGGAGTCTTATGACAACATTTATATACAAAACTCATATCTGGAACAAAATATCTATTAAAATAAAAAAGAGCAGTCTGTTTTGGACAGCTGTCTTCAGACAGCATGGCTAAATAGCTGGAAGAACAGATCTCTTTCAACTGGATTAGATATGGTAATGGGGAACACACCATGTCCTCTCTGACATGATACAGCACATTGTCTTTTAGGACATGCACATATGAAGAATGATATCCAGGAGCTCACTCTTTTGAGGCTACCAAAGAGTCTGAGGAAAGAAGAAGAAGGAAAAGAAAGCCAGATGGCACAGTGGTATGGAAGCTAGTGTGCAGGGTGACCACCCTACTTGTCTCGCTGAACTGGTCCAGATAATACCCGTAAGTAGAAGCACACTGGAGCAGTGAGATTCAAATGCAGCCCAGTTGTCGGGAATGGAAAGTTGTATTTTAAGAAGTAGCCACCTTATCTCCCATGCTTCTAGGTGAGAGGTCCTAGAGGGTGGACTAGATGTGGGATACCCAAAAGCATCCAGTGCAGGCCAAATTCTTGTGCATTAGCAGTTGGGAGGATTTCCGCTGATTTCAGACTGGGCAGCAGATGTGGGCCAATGCTGAGCATCTTCAAGACCCCAACCCTACTGTTCCTGTTGGCCCATGTTGTATTAGGTGAGCTGATTAATGTTCTTGTATGAAGCAGTCAGTGCCTATCACATCCCATTCACTCTTCCATTTTATTTAGTGTTGAACAAGGGTCCAGCTTTGGTACACTCTGCTAAGTACTCTGGCAAACACCATTAAAAACCCTTCCAACCTTCTATTAAAGGTAAAGAAAAAGTCAAACTGTCAAAGTAGCCCTGGTTTGCTTCCAACTCTTCTCTCCAAAATCTCTTTTTTCACAGACGCCAAAATGCAATACTGGGTGGAATTGTGTATCTCCTAATTTTTTGTCCTCCTAATTAGGCTTAATCAGCATTAACTTGGTTAATTAATTTCTGATTTCATGCCTTCTGGTTTTGCTAAACCTCATTACAGCACAGTCTTTGAGTTATATCGGTCAGCCTTTTGGTTTGGACTGATTTGATCCATCTCCCTTTTCGACCTTTTCCCATGAACACTTGTGGCTATGGCTCACTGCAACATCTTATGAACTTCTACTTGTTTTCTACAGGTGAGCTCACAGTTAGAGCAAATCAGTAGGCCCACCCAGGCACCACAAAACTCCCCATGTGGACACTTCAATCCAGAACTGAAATCATTTTATTCCAGAATAATTAGCGCTCTTGCAAAGCAAGGTAGTTATTCTGGAATAAAATCACTTTTGTTCTGGAAGAAAGTGTTCATCCAGGGAGCTATTGTGAAATAGCTATTGCAGAACAGTTTATTCTGTGATTGCAATTCTTGTCAGTTTTCCCATATAGCGAACCCCTAAGAGGGTGATCTGTTGTCACCAGCACAACCAGCAGAAATTGAAATAAACCATAAAACTAATATTTCCTTAACAGTTCAGTTCACAAGACCATGTTGGCAGTTTTCAAATTATCCTGGAGGGTTTTACCGACCCCTCATCGCAGCCTAATGCTTTGAGCATTTTGTCTTGCTTCTGAGGGCTGATTGGTTGCCCTCTTTTGTGATCTAGGACAGGACCAAAATGTACATATCTTGCTAAGGAAAACCCAGCCTTAGAGCCTGGATCAATGGACTCCTGCTCATGGGACTAAAGATAGTGGCAGAGACTTGCTGAAAATTGGCCAGGTGGGTGGGTGTCCGAGCCTGGGTTCCAGAGCAAGAGGGAATGTTTAAATGGCCAGTTTTAGGCCCCTGAGACTCGGTGTGATGGATTTCGTTTTGCTGGGCAGACAGCTCCCATATCTACTGGTTTGTGGACAGGTGGGGCTTATTGGAGATTTCACGGCTGCCTTCGGTGAGTCTGCACGAAGTGATGCCTGTGGGGATTTCACTGGGTGACTGCAGTTGGGTTCATGAGCAGTGAAACTGGTGTGCAGGGCTAAGCTGCAGTCTGTGGAAACTACTGTTGGCCAGCACTGCTTGGGACTGGCCCAAACCCGGTGGGCCGCATCCTCAGCTGCTGTGAGTTGTCGTGGCTCTGTTGGAGACAGCGGCGTTATGTGGATTTGCCCCCACAGAGGATCTGGCCTGGGATGTTTTACAAGCAGGCCTGCTGCTGGGAGATGGTCAAAGCCGGGCACAAGGGCCCGGCATTTCAAACAGGGCTCTGGGTGTCACTGCTGCTACTGTGGCAGTGGTGGCGTGCTGAGCTTTGGGCCCCTGGGAATGGCTCCATGCAGCTGTGAAGCGGGGGTTGGTGCTGCTGTCTGGGCTGCATTAGGGCTGGATAGCTCTAGGCCCTGCCCCTTCCACCCTTGGCCACGCCCTGGCCTTCCTCCCACCTTGCTGCAGGCCCCGCGGTGGCTGTTGGCCCTGCTTTTCACAGCTCCTGTTCTGTTCGTCTCTGTGTCTGCGCATGGCGTTGTGTGGAGAACTGTGGCTGAGCAGACAGAGACAGCTGCTGGGGAACTGACATGTGCTCTTTGAGATGCCACTGCCACCACACCCGGGCAACATTGCAGCTGGAACTGACTCGTACATCATGAAGAACCCAGCCTGTAGTCTGAAAGGCAACTGCGCTGTCCTTAGCATGCCCCAGGCCAGCCACATTGCCAACTCCGCGTGCTGGGGTCTGACGGCAGTGTATACCGATGTGAGACTGCATTACCCACTGGTGACTGTCCCTAGGGAATAGGTGGGCCACTCTTCTCAACAGATGAATGCAGCTTCTTGAGCTCTGCTGTGAGGCTCCTGTTCTTCCACTGCTGAAGATCACAGGTTTCATCCCTCTTGATAACCGTGGTCTTGATGTAGGCATCTGACTCCCATGCATTACACAGTGTAGCTCACACAGGGAGTAGCATGAGCTTCATGCACCAGCCCAGGCTTGGTTTTATTCAAAATAGCATATTACAGCAGAGAGACCTGCTTCTATCAGGATCAAAGATCTCAACAGCTGTCCAAAGTGAGGCAAGGCGTATTTTTGCCCAGCCCTGAAATAACCAGTATGCAACGAGACTCGCTTCGACCATTGCACACCTAATGCAAACACTAATCTTTTCTGTTACAGTACAGCCCCTTCTCTATAACTTAACATTGAATCAGTGGCCTGCTGCTAGTGAGATTCACTAGGCAGTGCTCACCCCAGTAACACTAGGACATCCATCTTGCAAGCAAAGGACACAGGTCCAATCTCATCTCTGCGAGGCCAGTGTGTCGGTCCCTTCGTCCCATCACAATAAATAGCAGTTAAAGAGGACTTTGAGCCAGATAATCTAGGACTTGCCGTGGAAGTTCCTTTGTGCGTCAACCCTCTAAGGATATAATTAAGAATTCAGCAACACAACTGCATGGAATTCACAGTTCCAAAATGTCTACAGCTCTGATTGTGACCTTTTAAAACGCCATTAAGCTCTGTAAATAGCGTACAAAGAAATGTGCATTGTTAACAATTTGCTAATGTCAACTGCAAGAGGACCTGCTCTGCTCCCTAGTGCCTATTCTACCAGTCGTCAGACAGTCACACTTCTTGTCTATTGATTTGCATGTGACAGACCCATCCTGGGATTTTTGTCTTACCCTTTTTGCTCTGTGCTTATTTTAAAAACTCCTTGAATTGGTCCTGATTCCAGTCAAGCTCCAAACAATGCAAAATGTAACCTTTGAAACAGCAGACGAGAAGCAGATTTTAAACATTCCTTAATAAGGCCGGACTTATTTCCAGAATGGGGGAAAAACCGTGGAACAAAAGAGGTTTTCCCAATCTCCCACAGCTCATAGTTGCTGGGGTTAGACAATATGCATGGTGCTGTACATTAGCAGCAATTTACTTTTGTTTCTTTCAAGGGGAGGCAACTTACAAATTTGGAACAAAAGGCTGAAATTCAGAAGCAATGCGTTGAACTGGCTGAATTCTTTGCTGTGGATAAATCACCCCAAAATTTGTTCTTTTCTCTTCTGTCCGTTAGCCTATCTGAAGTCGTACAAAGGCATCCTTTTACTCCTACATGTTTGCCAGACAATTCATGGCCCCACTCTGTGCCGTTGACTAGCCTTACCCTGGAAGAGGCCAAGCTGTCGTATGCACATGCACGTTCCTGGGAGAGTGCTGTGAATGCCGGCGTGGTGTACAGTCAGCTCCGCTTAGCCTTAGCTCTGTGGAAGTAGTGCAGTGAGATGCAGACTCAGGCTTGCAAGCTGCCAGGGGCTCTCTTATGTGTCTCTGGCGGCATTTTGCAGCATGTGCTGTTAAAACCCTGTGTGATGGAAGGTGCAGCACAACAGCAAGTGGACAAACGAATTCACGTGACAGTGGCTCTTTGCTGATGCTAATTCGGCTCTGTAGCCACTGAGGTGTTGGTATCACTGAGATACAACTTCTCCCTGGGCACCAGCCCATCTAGGTACTTTGCTAATTAATCCCAATAGCTATTTGCTATTCATTATTCCTACTCTGTGATTGGTCCCCTAACTCACATGGTAATGCTGCTTCTCCTGGTTTGACTGACTCCGGTTTTTGAAAGAGGTGAATAATGAGTAACACGATGGACAAATAGCACACTTCAGATGATGGATAACGCTCTCCGGTGTCTGATTTCCAGACGAACAATCCTCTGTGCTACATTTGGATTAACGGACATATTCATGAATAAACCAGGTGTCATTCAAATACTCCTAAGCAGCAATATCACCCACAAATAACAGCTGAGCAAATTCACCATGCTTACTCGCAACAAAATGTTTGAGGATTTCTTTTACTATGAAGCAACCTATTATAGTGCCTTATGTGGCGGAGTCAAACAGACTCACTTAGTCTACTTTAGTGTCAGAGAGGTAGCCATGTTAGTCTGTATCCTTGAGAACAACAAGAAATCTTATGGCACCTTATAGACTAACAGTCTACTTTAGATATCCTTAGACTTCCTTACGAGCGTGCAGTGTGCCTTACTTTGAACACGAAGGTTATGTTTACACTGCACCCTTACCTTGACATAAGATATGCAATTTTGAAAAATATGCTATTTGTCTACACAGCACCAAATTTCAAAATACTGGGCTATTTCAAGGCATCCCTTACTCCTTCTGCAATGAGGGTTACAGGGATGCCAAAATAGCAAGGCCGGTATTTTGAAAAACATTTCAGAATACTAGGCACGTCTCCTAGATGCAGGGTTACTATTTTGGCATACCTGGGTATCCTGACATAGCTCTACAGTGTAAACATTGTCTAATGGGCTAGCAGAAAAAAATGCAAGTTCAATTTGGGCGATGCAATTTACTCTCCAAGAAGCAGGAAGTGACTTAGGACTTATGCCTCTGTGCGCCCCACCCCCCTGTTCATAGCTTGCTTGCCAGACTGCTTTTTCCTGGCTTTTCAGTGTGGCAGTTACACCACTCAAGCTTCCCTCGCTCTCGTCTTGACTTCAGTGGCACAGGAGAGGTGTAAGGCAGATAGCTGGTAAGTGGGTGTGGGACACAGTAAGTGAGGGAACCTAAAGCATGGACCACAGTGATTCTATGATTCACTGTTGGGGAAGGGGAGCACTAACCCCTACTCTTCCCATGTTATTAAACAGAAGCGACCTGGCTAGATACTATTTAGATGGGATAAGAGATGTGGGACCAAGGTGGCTGGGCCTTCTGGTATGGAGCAGGGTGAGAACCCCTGGCTTATAGGGAACCTGTACCGGAAACATGGCCATGTAAATGAACTAAAAGGAGGTAGTATTCCTAGGCTGGCTGAACTCCATTCAGAACGTGGATCAGGTGAGCTAGTGGGTATCTAGGGGAGTCCAAGCTCATGAAATTACTAGCAAGGAGTGGAAAGAGTAAGATGGATCAGCTGACATTTCCCCTTGTCTTATGGATAGTCCTCTCTAAGGTAGCCCAAACCCTCAGTGGGGAAAGGGGCATTCTCTAGAGAAGCTGGTGTGATTACAGCAGGTGAAAATACTTTGTCTGAGTTCTATCTCAATTCAGCACAGAGATCTTGTCACATTTACACAGGTCTGGCTTCATCAACTGCTGAAACACAGCTCAGGCCACAGCTAAGAATGAATAGTTCACAAACGGCCCACACTTTCCTCCATTACAGTTACATCACTCATCTCAACTGAAGCACTCCCTGGGTATGATGTCCAACCCCTGGCCTGCACAGAGCTGTCTGTCAGGAAACCAAGGCTGCCTTGCATGTCCTGAACCTACTCTGGTCCAAACCACCCTGCTTTCTCCAGCTCTGCGCTCTCTCAGTCCACACCACAGAATTTTCTGCTGGACCGTCTCCACCACTACGTGTTGATGCATAGCAGATGTTCTGTGGCTTTTGCTGGCGTGCTTGCTCAGCTTTCTGCTTGCTGGTTCCTGCAGGTCTCATGCCAGAAACCAGCCCTGGGCTTGCTATTGTACCCCTTAGTTTTGTAGTATTGCATGAAGAATCAGTTCTTAAAAACCTTATGTGCTAGATCTTCCACTGATGCAAATTGGTGTAGCTCCATTGACTTCAGTGGTGCTATGCTGATTTACATCAGCTAAAGGGATCTACTCCTCTGGTTCCGTATCAGGAGGTGGCTTCCTTTTGCTCTGATAACTTACATGGTACCGTCCGCAATGTATGTGTTTTGATCACAATACACAGGTAGAAAATTAGTCTTGTGAGGTTCCTTCAGTCCTTGAAAAGTCCATTTTAGCATGCAACAGTAACAATCTGCATGCACTAAGCTTGGAAAAATGCAGTGTATTCTGGCAAATAGCTGGGCCTCAGAAGGCCCCGTCTGGTCTGAAACAAACACCTCTTTTCCATTGTAGGAACGCTGTGCAAACAGCTCTCTCTTTCTCCCTCCCCGCCCCTCTCCGCCCCCCCCAACAGCATGCAAAGAACAAGTCACTTCCATTGTGGGAAATGGAAGGAAATGGCCTGTATTAATAAATGGCAAGAGTGCACAATCACCATATTTCAGAGAATGAGAGGATTAAAACCACCAAACTCCCTTCATTGTCTCACTTGACACCTTTCCTGTACTGTGCCTGCAGTGCTGGGGGGGGTGTGAAATTAAGCTTCTGAAAAAAGTTTCACAGGGAAGCTACAGAACTCCAAACAATTAAAACAAACAGTTTGTGCACATCGTCATCTGCCTTCATTAGCACTGAAAGATCATTCTTAAGAAACAATAAACTGTAAATGTACCACCACACGTTCTCGGTACATCTTGCTGAAATACACACACTGAGTCAGAGTTTAAACAGAAGAACATGTAAAATGACAGGAGGAAAAATATTGATTATAAATTTGTGTTATCTTTGTGCTTCTAAGAGCCAATCCTGGATCAGAACTTCATGCCAGCTGCCAGGCAAGCATCCAGTCAGAGACTGCCCTAAAGACCTCCCAATCTGGGTTTATAACAGGTGGCTGAAAGAGAAGTAGGTATTAATAAATGGACCATATTTTGCATCAGAGGCAGTGCTCTTGCTTACCACCTGCCAAGCTGGTCAATGAATGTATTAGACAAGAACACAACAGTGTTATTTAAAAAAAGAAACTTTAGCAGAAAAAAAGGAAATGCCTAGTTCCACCGCTTTGTTTCCTGCTGGGAATAGCAATGGAAGTGATACCATGTAAGAGCTGGTCTCATGAGATTTTTAGCTAAGTTTGATTTTTTTTTGTGGTTGTTGCTGTTTCTTTCAGTCCAAATCAACAAGCTAACAGTGGAGTAGAGTTTAAAAAAATGCTGCTGGGTTTCTTATCAGAATACTTTGGAGAATGCAATTAACCGTCAGGAGTAATATCCTTCTAATTGCATTTATGTGCCCCGTCAGAGTGACACCAAAACAAATTCATCTTTTCAGTTCTTCAAGTGCAATATTAAGTGCTTTGAAATCAATTGGTTTACAGAGAGCATCTGAAGTAATTGTCAAATAGCTTCCAAGAGGTAACCTTATGCAGCCTTTTTTTAAAAACAAAATTAGGGGAAAGATATGGAGATCAATTTTCACCTGGGGGAGCAGTTCAACCTGTGCGCTAACCGTTCGGTCCATGCCTTTCTGCAGTTTCTCCCCCTCCCTCTACACAGCTTGGAAATGATGAAAAATACCTGCTGGTTTCACAAAGCAGAGTCAGAATTCAGTGTTAGAGGGATGATACCTCCCATAGCACCTGCCCCCTCGGAACAGCCTGTATTTGCCAGCCTATTATTTACTTCTGTGTGTACTGTAGTAGCCCCCAGAGGCTCCAGTCATGAAGCAGATTTCCATTGTGCTAGGTGCGGTACAAACTCAGAGCAAAAAGCCAGTCTGCTCTCTGCCAGAGGGTATGGCTGACATGATGCGCTCTGCGGAAATGCCAGGGGAGCTGATCTGAAACAAACACATTTTTATTTGCAAAGTCACCTCCTTCTAGCAGTGCACAAGCCAGATCAGTTCTGCACAGCAGCCAGAGTGCTGCCTTGTGCTATAGGACAGGCATCCTTCAGGATGGTCCAAGTGCCTCTCTCACTCTCACCACAAAGACAGCCAGGCCATGCAGGCATTAGGAGAACCCTGCTGGGCAACACGTTGCAGGGAAATGGGGCCGATACATTTTTATTCTTCCTTCTTAGGACTGCAAGGACCTGATCCAAACTGCACTGAGGTCAACAAAGACTCCCACTGACTCCAGTGGACTTGGAATCAGACTCTAAGGCTCTGCAAGGCTGGCAGGAGGTCACACTAGATTATCGTGATGGTTCCTTCTGACCTTAGAGTCTAGGGCTGTGTTGACGCAGCATGCTGCTGCCTTCAGGGTCAAGCAAATAAAGGCACTCACCAATGCAAACGAGGTGCTTATTTACAAATCATGCACCTCATTTGCATACCCTTGCATGATCACTGTCCTGGCAGAGGCTTCAGTCACCACACAACAAGCCATGTAAATGGGGGTCTGTTGACTGAACCCTCACCTTGCCCCTTGTCCCTGACAAAAATGAGGGATAAGGGGCTGATGACAAGGGGAGTTTTGGTCAACAGACCCCCATCTACATGGCTCGTTTTCTGGCAACTGAAGTCCCTGCTGGGACAGTGATCACGTGACAGTATGCAAATGAGCTGTGTGATTTGTAAATGAGCACCTCATTAGTATTATCAAGGGCCTTCATTTGCATGACCCTGCCGGCAGCAGCACGCTGTGCAGATGTAGTCTATGAGTCTATGGAACCCTTCCACCACAGTCACTAAGGGGTTAACAGATGGGCTAGCTACCTCCTCGGGGACAGCTGCCTGCTGGGCCAGCTCTAGCAGGGATAAGAGGACTGCAGAGCAGTGGTGGGGACACTGCTGGATATGCTGAGACCTTCTGAGGTGAGGGTCCTCAAATGCACGTAGGAAGAAGCACACGGGGAGAGAGGCCTGGGACAGGCACCCCTGGACAGCCTGGGGTGTGAAGCAGGCCAAGAGGCTGGGCAGGTCCCTGGGCTGGAACCCAGAGAAGCAGGCAGGTCCCTATTGTGCTTGGGGACACTGCTCTCTGGACGTCCTGCAGGAAAGGGGGTGGCTGAAAAAGAGATGGAAGGATCACAGAGCCCAGGCTGACCTGACACCGCTGCCCAGTGTGACTGAACGTCTGCTCTGTGGATTGCATGGCTGCCCCAGGAGTCGGGAGGTTTAACAGCGAACTGGCTGGGGTGGGGAGAAGAGGCCAACCATCCCAACTGCTGCAAAAAAGTGTGCTACTCAATGAAGCCCAAGTTTTGTATGGCCGCTGTTGAAACACTCTGTTCATGGGCATCCACTGGCTTCTGATTTACCCATGTGCTTTCACCTGCAGTGATTCCGGCGTTCCGTTCAAACACTCCTTTGCTGTTGTTGCTATGGGCCTGGTAGGCATATATCCTCCCTGTCCAAAGGGAGCACTTTACGAAGTCCCTTCCCCGACACATGGCATCAGCACTTCCCCAGCATTTTCAAACCTGACTGCAATGGATCAGTATCCATCACATTTTCCTGCAGCAAGCTCCCTTGGAAAGAAGCCAAGCAAACCCAACAACACCACAGCAACGAATGCCATCTCCTGGATATCTTTTCCAGGGTCCAAAGCCCAGTCACTCCCCTTTAAGGTTTCTTCACTCTTTCTTGCCAGGTTTTACATACCACAGGTCCCGGTGTGTAACAGAATTTAATTCTTCTGCCCTTTTTTGCTCTGTGGCTGTCATTTCCACATACCAAGCTGCAATGGCAATTGGTAGCATGTTGTAATTGCTCAGGACAGGAATTGACTTTTTGTTGTGGGTTAGTGCAGCACAAACCCAAGGGGGTCTTGCCTGCAAATGGTCAGTATTGCTACTGACTCTTGCAAACAAATGTTTTCAACTTTGCACAGGCTTCAGCAGCCATTTGCAAAAGGCCTCAGGTAATCAGCTGTGCTTCTGAACCGAAGGCTGAGCACGGTCAGGCCGCTCCCCTCCCGCCACCTGTTTAAGTACATTGCATGAGGTTAGTCCATGAGCATGAACATGCATTGCAAAAGCACTTCCTCCTTCCCCCAGGGGCATGTAGTCTGATACAACAGAAATCGTCCTTTCCTTGAAAGCTCTTCTAGGACCTGTTCTTTCATTTATTTTGTTAAGTTGACTCTACTGCATTCAGATGGATTGTACACATGTACAGTGTGATGACAGATAATGGTGTGACGGTGCCATCAGCATAAACAATTTGCGATAACTAGGCAGACTGCACTTGTTGAATACAAACAGGCTCCAGATTGCCCAGCAGCCCAGAAAAGCTCTGGAAGCAGAGACTAAACCAAGCAGTGAGTGTTGGGGATTTGGACTAAGGGACCAATGGGAGTCAGGAAAGCCTGGGGGTGTGTTCCATGGTGTGGGACCAAATCTTGTCCTCTGTTTCCAGCTATAACTTCCCAGCAAAGTCAGGTTTTCCATCAGGGGTTCGCTGGATTCAGTCAGTGGTGTCGTGCTTTGAGCGATCGCTTTTCAGGCACGTGAGGCGTGAGATGTCCGTGGGATTTCCAGGCAGGGAAGGCTCCTGCAGTTGGTGCTCACATCTCACCACTAATCAAGCATTCAGGAGCTGGAGGCAAGAGCTACTCTCACACTTGCCTGGCTCCTGTCGAGGACCATTTTTCCAGGGGTGTGTAGAGCCCTGAAAGGGGTAAACAGGAGGTGATGGCAATGCTCCTGCTCTCAGTTTGTGGAGCAGGACTGGTAGACAAGTGAGACGAAGCGGCCTCTCACAGCAATGCAGCAAAAGGGGTGTCAAAGTTACCTGTATAGTTCTATAGGCAGTGCCCCTTGCTCAGCTCTGCATTGCGCTACATGCCAGACTAATCTTAAACATAAGGCAAGACCATGGCTTTTGCGCTCTCTGCAACAGGCATGAGATGAATAGCACACTGCTCCCCTGCCCCTCCATGGTGGCTGCTCAGAATAGAGAGGGAAGAACCATTCCATTTAACCAGTTTAGTGCTCTGTGAAGAGGTCCACCTCACAAACCCACCTCCACCACATGCTGCAATGGGTGTGCTGGCAGGCAGTCTGAGAGGCAATGGGCTGATGGGCAACAGGGAGTGAAATACCCTTCACCCTAGGGAGGGTTCCCACAGAACAAATGAGGAGCCCTTCTGCAGCACTGGCTGGAAACTTGTGCTGCTTTAATCTGGCTTCAGTCCAGTCTGAACATGGCTGGCCCAGTTACACCTGACAGCTGTGCCACCTGTGGTAAGAGGGAGGCCAGGGTACTTCCTACCCTTACTCTAGGCATTCCTGTAATGGCTTTATCAGCCTCCTCCTGGCATTGGCCAAAATTACCATCCATCCTCCCAGGGCGGCGGGGGGAGCTTAACCCAGAGGTTCTCTGAGACTGTGGGGCCCTTTCCAGTCCCTCATTTGCGTGTGCATCTGGAGAGACTTCCTCAGTGTGGCATCTGGAGCCTTCTTCACTGAGCACTGTTCTGGCTTGTCCCTTTGGGGTCCTCTTTGGATCCCTGGCTTTGAGCTGATGACCTACAGTCCCTCCTCCTTTGGTCATTCTCTGTCCCACAGACTCAGTTAACTCTTGGGGCCATTCCTCATCTGAGGGTTGACCTTCTGTTCTGTGGTGAGCTCTGCCCATCAAGCTCCCAAGTACTACGATGGTGGGGAAGCACAATTTAAAGTGGGTTTCAGGGCAAGGCCCCTAAACTCTGGCAGAAATCTGGTGGGGACAGGTGCCCTCCCTCATTCTCATTGCATCTCTGCTTTTCTGAGCCCTTCCACTATCTGAGGCATGAATAAGGAAGATGCATAATATGGGAAGTGTTCCAGATTTGGGGATTTAATATTTTTAAATTAATCAAAATAAATTCAGCACATGTCTTTACAGGACTAGATGCAAGGGAATACAATTTTATACTTATCAATCAGAATAAAAGAAGGAAAATATTGCAGATAATAGGATGGAATTCTATGAAGGTATCAGTTGAATTATACAGCGAATGTGATATAGGGATACAGACAATAGTGATTTAATTTACTTTGTTCATGTAGATAATTTAAAATGATAGGAAAGATAATGTACACTTTGGTACAAATGCTGCTTTGTACTGTTTTAATCTTCCCTTCCCGAACACTGTAACAATCAGAAAGAGACCATTTGTCTACTAAACTTTGAACCATTTTTTCTATTTATATATTTTGAAAATCTAAAGTTGCCACATGAAATTATATTTCTCAATCAATACAAAAGCTCCTAAATAATTTGAAGGCTATCTCTGTTTTAACACTACTCCACATAATCTTTGCCTGACAGTATCACTTAGCACATGATTCTATTCAGAAAACTGGTGGTCAGAGTCACTGTTGCATGCCATGTTTACCTGACACACTGAGTCCATACCTAGTTGCTACGTTCATTAGTGAAAAGACTTTCCTTTTTCCCATACTTCCATGCATGTTTTCTGGTAATCATGTGGTGTTTCCTTTATATGTGTAACCCCCGGGGCACTGAGACCACATACTAGGGTAAGTAAAGTCTCTGCTCTACAGCCTTGGCTGAGAGCCCTCTGGCCTTTAGCTCATGTGGTAGACCACAGAGTTTTATCCCCTATAATCACAGGTTCAACCCCTCCTGCCAATGACCCAGGTCTGTTGGTGTTATATCTGTTCTGTCATGAGTATGTCTACACAGCACTGAACCATTTGGGGCTGCTCTGTATGGATCCGCTGACTTTGGCCAGTCCTAGCTCATTTATTTCAGTGTAGGCATAAGACCAGCATGGCACCAATGCATCCTGTGTGCTCTCAGAGAGTTTGAGCTGTCTGGCGCTTAGGAATGCTCTTGAAGTGTGGCCCCTCTTCTAGCTGATGGACCAGGGATTGAAGCGGAGAACTTCAGAGCTAAAAGCTGGAGCTGCTGCAGCTTGAGTGAAAGCTCTGTAACCATGACTGGAACAATTCCTGTCCTCCTCGGACTGGCCCAGAGGAGGGCCTGTACCCAGTCACCTTGGGTTACGGATGTCCAGGAAGGTGGAGATTCCAGGTGTGTTTGGCTTTGCAGTGCTAAGAGCAGAAGGACAGTGTGCTTTGTCACTAAAATCAGTGCACAGGACTGGGAGTATGCACTGAGGGCAGCCCCATTGTCCATCAGGGTTGGTCTCACCTCAGAGGTGACTGGTGATGTCACATGTAGCCGGTTTTTGGCTGCCCAACTTGAAGACACCTTAAAATTGGACGCCCAGAACCACTGGTATTCGCTAGGCCTCTGGTTTTACACAGGGTCCCTCTGCACTGCAGTTGCAACCCACCACCGGCCTGTGGCAGCTGGCTCAGGTGCATGGGGCTCTGGCTAGTGGGCTGTTGGACAGACATGTAGACCTCTGGGCTGGAGCCCCTGCTGTAAGTAGGACAGGTCTGCTGACAGCACGGGGCAGCTACCCAGGGATGGCAATTTAAAAGGGCCTGTGGCTCCCAGCTGCCTCTACCACCACCTTGGAAGCAGCCAGAATCCTGTCTCTTTAAATCACCCCTGGGGTCCTGGCAATGCACACCTTGTGGCCCTGGTGGCACTGAAGGGCTGGCTGGGGGAAACAAGCCCCAAGGCCTGCCCCTTCTGCCAGGGCCCTGCGCCTTTCAGTGCCCCCAGAGCCAGCTGCTATAGGGCCTGCTAAGACTCTCATTGGCCCTGGATAGGGCTCTGTGAGATGAGAGAGTCCCAGATAGTGTTTTCTCCAATTTTTTCCATCCATGGGCAGAATAAATTTTGTGAAGTGCACTGAGGCATATGTAGATGTGGACCACCAATAGAAACACATACTGCTCCCCGTGGATGCTCTGCTAATCAGCTGGGCAGCACCTGCGTCTCCCCTGGGTGACCACCCAAGTGCTCAGCTTACTGGAACACGGGTCCCAGGGCTCAGTCTGCTGCCCAAAACAGAATGTCTACACAACAGGGAAACATCCCCTTACCCTGAGCCTGCTAAGCCCAGGTCAGCAGTCATGGGCCAGCCATTGTCTCTCTCAGCATAGAGGAGTGATCTAAGGACAAAGGGAACATGTTAACACCCAGCAGGTGCAGAACCCTGTATGGTGTTCAAGGCAAAAGCTGGTTCTTCTAACCACTTACCTAAACACACCGAATCACAAAACTTCCTAGCTGTGTCTTCAGTGTCTCTCTAAGAACACAGCACCCTGCTTCTGTTGGAAGCGTGGCTGAACAGAAGGACACGTTCTAATCTGATAGCAATTATTCCGGACTACATCTTGCTATTGCAGCTGATTGAAGAAGTGGGTCAAATACAATGAGATGCTTAGAGAACTCCCTCACTCATTTAGAAGCTCTGGAGGCACAAAGGTAACATTTCCATTTCATAGTTTCTTGGTCTGCTTATTCTAGTAAGGTATTTAATGCCTCAGAATAGGTGCCAGGGGAACACTTATCTTTACAGGGTAAACTGGCCTTAGTGGAGGTGGCCTCTGCAAAGCTTTCTGCGGTACCTCAGCCTGTAGGCTTTCAACAATACAGAGATCTTTGCACAGACCCTCTGTACTAGCTTGATTCTTCAGCAAAACATAGAATCAAGTAAGTCTTTCAGGGCTGATTCTTCAAGGTCTCTGTGTCCCTCACTCTCAGGACCTTACAGAGCAGGAATGCAGGGTAAGATTTCAAAAGCACTTGATACTGGCTTGTTTCTGCTCTCACTGACATCAAAGATAAAACTCTCATTGGCGTGAGTGGGAGTAGAGTTAAAAGCTGAGTGCTATTGATTTATTCCATTCACTAAGCACAAAGAAGGTAAATCCACCAATGAGGATAAGAACTACCTCCTCTTCCCCTGGCTGGCTGCAGGTTAATTTATTAAAGGAATTTTTCAGGTTTATTAATCAGCATAGCTACAACTTTGATTGGTTACTTTATGCTACCTGGAAGAGACCATTGTTGGAGTATCTCAAGTTCATTATCAGATGATGAGTCTCTTCACTGAGGACTGTGTGCAGTTTTTGTTCCTTTAAGATATGCTAGGAATGATTTTTTTCTGACAGAGCTATCCAGCCTTTTCATGTTCCCAGAAACCGTTGGCATGTGGTGCTTCACCGTTCTCTCAGCACAAAGGGAATGCAGCCTCCACTGTATTGCCACATACCCATTATTTATGGAGGTTTCGGCTGCAGTCTTCAGTTTGTAACTAGAATTTTTACCGGGACATTCTTTCTTGGAAAGCAAATGGTGATGGGGAGCTCAGTGGTCAACCACTTACGGCGGTGAGCTCTGTTGGATTCAGGAGACTAATTTTAGGTGGGTGACTTTGAAAGCCCTGGCCAAAGGGAGTACCTGTTCTTGAACAGAAAGAGGATCGGGGCTGGATTTCCACAGTGTCCAGCAGGCAGGGGGTAGGGAAGCAGGTTTTTGGAAAGGGTCAGCTCCCATTTAGGCCCCAAAAAGACTGGCTCGATTTGCAAGAGGCTCAGCATCCCTGCAGCCAGGGTGGAGAGCAGTCCCATGGGAAAGTGCGGAAGACAGGTGCTGTCGGATAAAGCGGTAATGGGGGGCTGGGAGAGGCCTAGAATGTCAGGCAGAGGGGAGAAAGGGAAAGCACCAGGGGCTGTGAATGGTGGGGTCGTTGTGTGTGTCTATTGGGAGGCTGAGCAGAGCACTTTTACCTCCTCCTGGTGCCTGGGAAGTGGTGGGCTGTGGAGCTCTTCCTAGCCCCACCCGTAGTGCCAGGCTTGCCACAACATTTGCTAGCAGCTCCAGCCTGAGCCACTCCTGTGACATGGGTGACAACCGAGAGCTTGCGGCCAAGAATATGTCAGGCTGTGGTTTGCCACTCACACTGCAGGGACCTTAGGTAGCCGTGTGTGTGCTGCTCACAGTGCCACGGGCCTTTCAGGATTCAGGCCAACCATTCTGGCCTTGCCTCCCACTGACTGGCCTCTCAGCTTCCTCAGGGAGCTCATACATTCTGCAGCTACACGAAGGTTGCCAGCCAGTGCCTGGGGCAGGGGCTCATTCCTGAGGCAGTATGCCTCAGCCAGGCACTAGGTCAGCTGCGTGGCCAGTACACCCTCCTTTGCAAACATCTCACCCGCAGCAGGACTAGTTCTACTGGAACTCCATGCTACCTCCTGGGCCTCCTCAATGCCTACAAACCACCACCTTTTCCGTGAACACAGTCGTGAATGCTGGCTACAATCACACCCTGAACTTGTTGTCTCTGCTTTGTTCTGTTGGTCCACCAGAGAACTTTCTACAAGTTTGATTGGAAATGTCTTAAAGGACAGAGAATCCACTAAGTCTTTTGCTATCACTTGAAGTCTGCATAGCAAGATTGCAGTTCTTTCTGTCAGTGTTCCCTGTAAGCTGAACACTTGGGTGGCTTTACAAGAGAGATTTAGGTGCTATTCCTCTGATTAGCAGAGCGCCCAGAACCAGCAGCATGTGTTGCTACTGGTGGTGCTCATCCACATACGCCTGGATCCACATAACAAAATTTACTTCACCCCAGATGGAAAAAATTAAAGGGCATGTTGCTTTATAGACAATCTGGTTTTGCTCCCCCAGAAGTCCTGACCAAGTGTAGGAATCACTGGGTGAAATTCAGTCAAGAGCTGGTCAGAACTTCATCAAAATTTTCTGTTGGGGAATACAGCTCCATGAATGACAGGCTGCTATGCAAAATCCTGTCGCTTTCACAAAAGGGTTATGTAGGAGAAAAACCAGGAAAGAAAATGTTCTTGCTGTGTTGATGGGAAATGTTGCTTCCCATCCTGCAAATATTTTGAAGACTGCAACAAATAGTTTCCATCTTGAATTGCGACAAATGGTCAAATTCTAGCAAACCAATAGACAACTGGGGCTGGGAGGGGGGAGGTTGGAGCAACCAAAACACACTGGTTGGATAGTTTTGAATGTTTGGTGTGAATATTGACTCTTCTTTAAAAAACCCTTTTTTTCAGTTGAATTAGCTCAAATTTCAAACCTGTAAAGAGAACGCCATCAGCTCCTAGTCGCTCTTTGGTGAGGAAGGGCTGCCCTGATGTCACTGCCTTATTACTGGAGGGGGGGTTCATGGCTGGGAGTGGAGGAAAGCAGCCCCACCTCCCACTGGGCTGGAAACAGAGGCTGGACTCCTTGAGTGGGTGGGGCTGGAGTCCCACAACTCTCTTCAGCTTGTCCTGCTGGCCTGGCCAGGCAGTAGTCTCCTCTCCCCTCAGTTTGCTGGGGTTTGGGAATAACCTACCATGCACTCTGCTGGGCGTGGGTGAGTAGTGAGACGCTGGAGTGCTGCACGCCAGAATGCCTTCGACTCTTTGTGGGTCAACTGTTGATGGGGTTTTAACTTCTAAGTGCCTAAATCCCTTTGGAAATTTGATTTAGGCTCCCAAATCAGGCTGCCGCAATGGTCTTTTCCTCTGGGGTCTGGAGGGAGGCCCCTCTGCCTCACTAGAGAGGTGCAAGTCTGAGAGCAGCAACACTAGACCTTCGCCCCTCTTGTGTGTATTCCCGTTCCTGAGCTGTGAAGCAGGGCCATGAGCCTGTTCTTCGGCTGCGTTATCTAGTTTCTCAGCCCTTGGGGGGTGGCCTCCACATGTCTGTACTGGGGGTGCCAGACTTGGGCTGGGGAATGAGGTGGTTCTGAAACATGGATTAATTAACCATTAAATAGCCGGGAGCCAGAAGATTTTGGCTTTATTCTTGGATTTGTCATGGAATTCGTTTTTGCCCTTGGGCATATTACTTCAGCTAACATTATCAACGTATTTTCTGACAGCTGTAGATGCCTAATTCCCATGGACTTTCAGTAGGAACAAGGTACCTAATTTCTCTGGGCTTACTCAAAAATCCAGCTCCCACACCCTGCCTCAGTTTCCTCATTGCTAAACAAGGGCACCAATTCCACCCTCAAGGAGATGGGATGCTAATGTCACTGAGACAGTGCAAGGCTGATGCATTCACCTTTGTGGTAATAGAAAAAGTTGAGAAAAGGGCAACAAAAATGCTGAGGGGTATGGAACAGCTGCCATATCAGGAGAGATGAATGAGAGCGGGACCCTTCAGCTTAGAAGACTAAGGGTGTGGGGATATGATAGAGGTCTATCAAATTGTGACTGGCGTGGAGAAAGTAAATGAGGAAAATTTATTTACTTATTCCCATATCACAAGACCTAAAACAAACAAAAGGAAGCCTTTCTTCACACCGCACACAGTCAACCTGTGGAACTCCTCACCAGAGGGTGTTGTGAAGGCCAGGATTTTTACAGGATTCAAAAAAGAACTAGATAAGTACAGGGAGAATTGAGCCATCAGTGGCTAGTAGCCAGGATGGACAGGAATGATGTCCCCAGCCTCTGTTTGTCGAAAACTGTGAATCGGTGATGGGGTGGATCACTTGGTGATTGCCTGTTCTGTTCCCTCTGGGGCATGTGGCACTGTCTGCTATTGGGGGACAGGAAACTGGATGAGGTGGACCTTTGCTCTGACCCAGTGTGGCTGTTCTCATGTTGTTATGTTCTTAGCACGTCTGTAACATTCTCCACCAGAGTACAAGTATTAAATAACTATGGTAGGAGGCCAAGACATGGGTAGATAAAGGGATGCACTCAGAGTAAATTCCTGTTTATTTAAGCTATGTGTTCAGGTACAGGTAATAGGAAAACAGAGAAAAGGTTTGAAAACTTATTTTGGTTATTACTTCTGTTAGTGTCAAACCTTATGAGTTGTGTAACAGAAGGTGTAAGGTATGTGCTGAGGCTTAGCATAGGTGCTTCGTAATGTAAAGTGTTTATGATAAGCTTCAGGTAAACATTCAGAATTGAAAAGCATTTTGTTGCACTAATTAGAAACACACAGGTTTGCAGCTATGTTTAACCCTGTGCAGCAAATTCTCATTAGAGTCAGGAGACTTCAGAATCATTTTAGTGACCAAACTGGTTTAGACATTGGAAGCTTTAAGACTATAGGGTGCAACAGGACTTTAGAGGATAGAGCAGAACAGTGAACATGTTCAGAGCATTTCTGACTTGATACCTGACCCTCTTTCATAGACATTCATTGTCATCCCTGCAAAATAGCACACTGTGTGCTACCATGGAATATTGTACTCTCGCCAATACTTTTTTTGACCTTCACTTCTTTAGACTCTTTTGAGTTTGCAGCTCAGGTCTCTAGTTAGGGATGCCTACAACGCTGCAGAACATGTATCCTAGCTTATTTTCACCTTTGTGCTCAATGCATTTCATGGTTTAGGGATCTGTCAGTGTTGTCTCTTCAAGAACAGAATCAGTCACAGGAACTAAATAACTCAGCTGCTTGCATGAAACCAATAATTTGCTTGGTGAGTAGTGGGTGTGTACCTAGTACAAGAACAAACATAAAGTGAGGCTATCGCATGCTTTTGCTGTGGATGGTTCAGATCCGAACATTGCCTGTAGACATGAGCTCATGTAGGATTTAAAATATTTTATGCAGCAATTAAAGAATTGGAAATTTCAGGCCTAGTTCCCCCGGGGGAGGGAATTTGCTCTTTTGCATTAATGCAATTGTATATCAGGAGATTATTGCGGTTTAGTTTATCTGTTTACTAAGGCTATCTCTACATTACAAGCACAACAAATATACCAGCCACTAGGGCACAGTGGAGATGTTTCTTACACCAATGGACAGGGCTGCTGAAAGTGCTTTCCAGTTAACCTTTGGGAAAACAATTTAATACTGTTTCCAACAGCTGCTGAGAATTTCACCGGAGGGTGTGTTGGCTGTAACCTCCCTTTAAATCACAGCTGGTGAGGTGAGAAAGAGGTGGCAGCAAAACAGCTAAATTCCGGCCCATACCTAGCTCTGAAAATCAGGAGTGGCACCTTCAGTAGGAGACAGCATTGAACTGAGAGCTGGGGGTGATATGCTTTGTCTGCTTCACCTCCCTCTCTCTGGGTTCCAATGCTGTGATTTCTGCTGCAGCCTTTGTGGCTGATCGTAAGCAGAGTTCACTGAAGCAGTTTCTTGTGGAAGAGCCACAAGAGGGCTGAGCGTGGTCAGCTCATCGTGGAGCAAAGGCTGCAGTTTCCTGGCAGATGGTGTTGCAGACACAGTTACAGTGCAAACCTCGGCTTATTTACACTCCGTGCTCACTCATACAGAATGTGCAGTTTTGTTATGCGTTCATACAGTGCCAGAAACAACAGGGGCCCATAGCACTAACGCAAGACAAATAAAGCGTCATGGTAATACTTTGGAGAAGTCACTTAACCTCTCAGCACCTCTCATTCATCCTGTAAAATGGAGGTGATACTTACCCATCCTGACGGGGACACAGCGGTGAAGTGGAGTCAGCCATGGGCATGGAATTAAGATACAGGCTGCTTAAAATTAAGCTTTTATTATACATACTCACAAGGTACAGGCGGTACTTGCTCATCGCTCGTACATTCCTACCTCAGACATTTAAATGAGTCCGGTGGAGGGTGCTTGCAGGGCATCTTACCATACGACCTGTACCTTGTCTCCAGCTCTGCTCAGTCTAACCGATAGAACTAGGCTTGCTTTAACTTGTCGTACCCTTACCTCAGCGAGTGGGGTCACGACCTCAGCCCACAAGGGCTCCGCCTATCCCTTGAGCCCAAGACCATCACCAGATCTCTTATCTCTGGGACTGGTGCATTTTATCCCTCTAACCACACTGGGAACCAGCCACCAGTTGTGATTCGCAGCCCAAGTACCTCATTTAGGAGCTCAACATGTTCCAACCTAACCTACTGGGGCTTGCAGGTGTTGCAAGGAAGGTGAACAGCTCCCTGGTCCTCTGCTGGGTGGCCCGTGGGAGAAAACACTCCTCCTTGACTCCAAACAGCTAACTGGCTAGACCTACAGCCTCTCTCAGGCTGCATTCCCTTCCTCCGTGTGTGTGTGTGTGTGTGTGTGTGTGAGAGAGAGAGAGAGAGAGAGAGAGAGGTGTCCCTGGAATGGAGCCGTGTAGCTGTCAGTGCCAGGCGGTTTGCCCCTCCGTCACAGCACGCTGCTAGAGTCTCACTGGTGCATACGTTCAAGTGCCTTTCAGCAGGGCTGAGTAACACAGTTTGTAAGCCCTGGCCCTGGGCAGGAGGGGGCCGCAGTCAGTAGTGAGGCTTAGTGCCTTGTGGCAATTTGTGATACCAGGAGGAGGATATTGGATGGGGGTGGGGGGTGCTCTGCGACTGTGGGTCTCCTTCCGTTCTTCCCTTGTGTCATGCATCCGGACAGAGTTCCTGTGGGCGGTGCCCACTGGCTCCCTAGACGTCTTGGAGGAGCAGTGGGCACTGTCCAGGGTTCTCTGCTTGGTGTCCCCTTCTGGTTCCCTCACTTTGAACCTGTAGCCTGCACCACCCGGCCCTGTTCTTCAGTAGTTGTGCTCCGCTCCTAGTTGAGTTTGGGTCCATTAGCCCCTCCCACTAGCCCTCCCCCCACAAGTGCTCAGATAGGACCTTGCTACAAACCTAAAGAAGATCCACCTGTCTACTGCTCCCGACTATATCATGGGGAGTAGCAAATGCTGGCCAGTCATCTCCCCCCGGCCCCCAGCCATAGCCAAGGGGTGTCGGAGGCTGCTGGAGGGGGTGGGGGAGAGCTGTTTGATGTCTCTCTTCCCTTGGCCTCTAGCCTCATCCAGTTCCCCACTGAGAAATGTGGGGGCATTTCATAAAATTTTGGAAAGCTACATTAGAAAGACAACACAGCAGTATTAAGTGTCACTGGGGTCGGCACGTAATTCTGCCTGTACCTTGCCAGGTCAGGCACTGGAGAGGCAAAGAAACACACTGTCAGATATCTGGGAGAGGCTCAGCTAGAGTGAGATATTTTCATTTTATTTTATTTTTTTGGAATTAACACAATATAAAGGTGCCTCTCTGAGGCTGTAGACACCCTAATGTTGTTAGTAACACAATGACATCCCAGCCGCTTTAAGTAATCCTGTCAGTAGGAACTCAGCCAGACAGACTCTTACACAAACACTTTTTTACTCTTCGTCACTGCCGAATGCTCGACCTCAACCCTCTCTAAAGATGTACTCAGGGTCTCCCTACAGTGTGGCCATCAACAACTGAAGATTTACAAAGCCTCCAGTCAATCTCCAGACTAGAAGCGGCAGCTTTAGGCATCATCTTCTGTTATCCTCACCCGACACAGAGCCAACCTGTGCTGTAATGTTTGGCTTCTGAAGGATGTGATGTGAGAATCTGTACCACAGGGTGTTCTGGGGGCATTACATCTTGTGGAATTATGTAACTGAGAGGGCGGTGATCCTGAATTAATCTCACTAAGACTAAGTCATATTTTAATACACTGCACATTAACGGAAACAAAATCCTTCTAGCACAGTGACCAGGTTAGGTTACTTAAGCCTTCTACATTCACACCTACCCAGCAGTAAAACCTTTCTGCTGACTTCAGCAGTTGCCTGCTTCCTGCTATTTATGGCTACGTCTACACGTGAAGCCAACATCGAAATAGCTTATTTCGTTGTAGCAACATCGAAATAGGCTATTTCGATGAATAACGTCTACACGTCCTCCAGGGCTGGCAATGTTGATGTTCAACTTCGACGTTGCGCAGCACCACATCGAAATAGGCGCTGCGAGGGAACGTCTACACGCCAAAGTAGCACACATCGAAATAAGGGTGCCAGGCACAGCTGCAGACAGGGTCACAGGGCGGACTCAACAGCAAGCCGCTCCCTTAAAGGGCCCCTCCCAGACACACTTGCACTAAACAACACAAGATACACAGAGCCGACAACTGGTTGCAGACCCTGTGCCTGCAGCATGCATCCCCAGCTGCCGCAGCAGCAGCCAGAAGCCCTGGGCTAAGGGCTGCTGCCCACAGTGACCATAGAGCCCCGCAGGGACTGGAGAGAGAGCATCTCTCAACCCCCCAGCTGATGGCCGCCATGGAGGACCCGGCAATTTCGACGTTGCGGGACGCGGATCGTCTACACGGTCCCTACTTCGACGTTGAACGTCGAAGTAGGGCGCTATTCCCATCCCCTCATGAGGTTAGCGACTTCGACGTCTCGCCGCCTAACGTCGAAGTTAACTTCGAAATAGTGCCCGACGCGTGTAGCCACGACGGGTGCTATTTCGAAGTTAGTGCCGCTACTCCGAAGCAGCCGGCACGTGTAGACACAGCTTATATGTCCAAGGCTGATATTTAAGTGTCCCTGATATTTGCTGCAGAAGGTCCAACACTCACCTCTGGCTCCCCTAGGACTAGGAGGGGTAATATGGTAGTCCAGGTTGCACCTCCAAAAACTGGCATTCTTTGGTCCGCCAACATCCCTGGTCTGGCAGGGATGCTCCTGGGCCAGAGGGCCGGGCATAAGGGCAAGCTAAAATGGCTTCCCGGCAGCCCCACAGGGGACAGTGGTCCAGGGGCCAGAGGTGGCATCCCTGGCAGCCCTGCGAGGGGCAAGGGCAGTGGAGCCAGCATCTCCCAGCAGCCCTGCACGGAGCCAGATCTGGGTCCAGAGAGACAGCATCTTGCAGCTGCCAGGAGCTGAAGTTTTGCGGCTGCCCTGCATGTGGGATGGGGGAGCTGTAGCAGGACAGCAGGGGCAGCCATGGATCAAGGGAGCATTAACCACTCCTGGTCCTGCAAAAATCCCTTGTTTGGGACCACCGAGATCCTTGGGACCAGGGAAGTGGAACCTGTATAGCCGAGGACAGTGTGATCAGACTGGGACAGCAGCATGCAGTAGAACTGTATGGAACCCAGAAAGGCCTTAGTAGCAAGGCAGGAGTTGGTAGAAGTTTTCTAAAGCAGTGGTTCTCAGCCAGGGATATGCAGAAATCTTCCGAGGGTATGTCAACTCATCTGGACGTATGCCTCGTTTTACGATAGGTTCCTTAAAAAGCACTGGCAAAAGCAATAGAAACGATAATTTCATACAATGACTTGTTTGTACCGTTCTACATACTACGCACTGAAATGTAAATACAGTATTTATATTCCAATTGACTTATTTTACAAGCATAGGGTGAAAATGAGAAAGCAGGTGACTTTCCAGTAATAGGGCACTATGTTTTTTATGTTTGATTTTGCAATCAAAATAGTTCTTATGCTAGGTGTACCTTGGGGATATGCAAGACAAATCAGACACCTTAAAGGGATACAGTAGTCTGGAAAGGTTGAGAACCACTGATGTAAACTCCCGGTGTCAACATCTTGCCTTTCTATTATTCTAGCCTGATTTTTTCAGCCAGCATTGTGGAAACACGCAGTGTCAGATTGCTACTAGTCAGTTGGGAAACATTTTGAAGTTGGGAAATCAACCGCAGTGCTCACTGTGGTACAAGTGTGCAGGGTCATTAATTGCCTCTTGCTTCAGGGGACTGTGACTCTGAACAATGTGCTTGACATAATGGATCATTTGGAAGGAAATGGGGTTCTCGAGCTGCAATGGGGAGATAGGTGTGCCATCTATTTTTGCATCAGATGACTTTGCCACAGGGTACATCAATAGGAAGTTGTACTTTCCTAGTGTCATGCAAGTGCTGGTAGATCATGGGGGACACTTTACTGACATCAATGTGGTCTGGTCAGAGAAGGTGCGTGTTGGAGGACAAGTCTGTTCAGAAACCTGCAGGAAGGGACTTTCGTTCCAAACTGGCTGATTACCAATGAGAATGTGGAAATGCCAGTAGTAATCCTGGGCAACCCAGTCTACTTCTTGCTTCCCTGGCTCATACATCTGTACATTGGCTGCTTCAATAGCACCTAGGAGTGCTCCACCTTTGGGCTCACTAGGTTCAGAATGGCATTCAAATGTGCCTTGGGTTGTTTGATAGGTTGGTGGGGGAGGGCAGAGTGGAAGCTCTGACTCCTGAATTTGAACAGCGAGATACAAGCGCTGTAAGAGCTCAGTGTGGAGCTAGTTCTTTGAGAAACATTTTAGTGGTGAGACAGAGTAAAACATGTTGGAGCGGTGCGATCTACCTGGCCAACCTCTCTTGCAGCATGGAAGGACGCTGGTCATTATTGCTGTTCATGTGGGAGTATACCGTTGTCAATGGACCTATCAGTACTGGCTGCAAATGATGTTATGGGTTCTGTGACACAGTGCAATAATAACAAATTGATCACTGTCAGACCTGCTCATCACAAGCCAGTATATGCTGTGAACTAATGGAGATGAATTAGGTGCCAAAATAGAATTTTATTGTTTGACGTAAACCAGGCAAATAATACTAATACTAATACTAATACTAATACTAATACATTTAGAACTTAGTGAACTAAGGGAACAGAATGTATAGAAATGGGTATTCTTTCCCCTCCATTTCAGGTACACGTACTCTGCCCTGGGAAAATCACCAAGGGTGTATGTGCGTCTGTGAGTTTTACATGGTCCCTGAGTGGCGTCATAAGGGTAGAGCACTGATTCCTGATGTGACATGGACAGTTGGGGTGTGTGGAAAGTCTGGGAGGTCCCAGTGTAGATTTCTGCATGAGCTACAAAGGGAGGGGAGCATGGGGGCGATTGAACCTGAGGGTCTAACAGTCTTCAGCATCTCCATGTGCTGTTTGAGAAGCACAAGCATCTGCTGAGGCACACCACTCTCCTTTGCCCGAGCCGTTCTCCTCTCTGCTCTGCCGTCGTCCATGCTGCCAATAAGGGTGATTCTCCAGGCTCTGCGCTCATGGTCCGCTGCAGCGCTGCCTGGCAGGATATCCTACGACCTGTCATCCTGCGTCTTCCTCTTTCTTTTCCTAAGCTGGGTCAGGCATACTGTGGGTGTGGAGGGGAGGCCCTGAAGGTTGCAAAGCTGTTGCAGGTACAACACACCCAAGCTGCGTCTACACGTGCACGCTACTTCGAAGTAGCGGCAGTAACTTCGAAATAGCGCCCGTCACGTCTACACATGTTGGGCACTATTTCGAAGTTGAAATCGACGTTAGGTGGCGAGACGTCGAAGTCGCTAACCCCATGAGGGGATGGGAATAGCGCCCTACTTCGACGTTCAACATCGAAGTAGGGACATGTAGACGATCCGCGTCCCGCAACATCGAAATAGCGGGGTCCTCCATGGCGGCCATCAGCTGGGGGGTTGAGAGATACTCTCTCTCCAGCCCTTGCGGGGCTCTGTGGTCACCGTGGGCAGCAGCCCTTAGCCCAGGGCTTCTGGCTGCTGCTGCTGCAGCTGGGGGTCCGTGCTGCATATACAGGGTCTGCAACTAGTTGTTGGCTCTGTGTATCTTGCACTGTTTAATGAAAGTGTGTCTGGGAGGGGCCCTTTAAGGGAGCGACTTGCTGTTGAGTCCGCCCCGTGACCCTGTCTGCAGCTGTGCCTGGCTCCCTTATTTCGATGTGTGCTACTTTGGCGTGTAGACGTTCCCTCGCTGTGCCTATTTCGATGTTGGGCTGAGCAACGTCGAAGTTGAACATCGACGTTGCCAGCCCTGGAGGACGTGTAGACGTTATTCATCGAAATAGCCTATTTCGATGTCGCAACATCGAAACAAGCTATTTCGAAGTTGGGTGCACGTGTAGACGTAGCCCCATAGGTACCATTTTTGGGTGTATTCATGATGGAAACTGAGCTTAAGATGATGAACTCACTCCCCTTGTTCCTCAAAAGTTGTAAGCATTACAGTTTCACTTCTCTCTGGGGTTGATAAAACACAGCAGTCAGTGTTCCCTTTAAGCTGAGCACCTGGGCAGCTGCCCTGGAGAGATTCAGATATCACCCAGCTGATTAGCAGAGCACCCACAACCAGCACTTGAATGTGCTCGACTAGAAGTGTGTGCTCAGTCCCCAGCAACTTCATGTTAAGTGAAATTTAAGGATGACTTTATAGTTAAGCATGTGCTTAAATGCTTTCCTGAAGCTGGCTTTAGGCACATCACTTCCATGGGCATAAATGCTTAGGTTCACTCATACTCTAGTTCTACTTGAAACCCCTGGGCTGTGTCTACACTAGCAAGTTCTTTTGAAAGATTTTTCGAAAGAAGGGGGCTGTTTTGAAAGAGCCCATGGAGCGTCTACACACACAATGTTCTTTTGAAAGTTAATTGAAAGAATGTGGCGCTCCTTTCAAAATCACTCTTCCTTTCCCCTTTCAGGAAGAGCACCCCCTTTCAAAAGCTTCTTTCGAAAGCAAAGGTGTGTAGACACTCCACAGGGCCCTTCTTTTGGAAGAACAGTCTTATTTTCAATCCCTGGGCCATACTTTTGAAAGACTGCTGGCTGTGTGAACACTCTCTTTTGAAAGAGCAGTTGACAAAATGTGTTTTGTCAACTGAAACTGTTGAAAGAGCAGATCACTCCTCTTTTGGAAGAGATCTTCTGGAAGATCTTTTTTTGAAAGATCTCTGTAGTGTAGACATAGCCCTGGTGTGATACTTGCTAGCATGGAATGAATTACTTAGAACAACAGTCCAAAATGCCAGCTGTCTTTTTAGCGTCTAATGTAGATCACCATTTAAATCCTAATATGGCAATCTGTTGGGGCATATTTTGGCATGCCTTAGGAATACTTTAGGACACATATCACAGACATCCTGCCAACTACTGATACCCCTTGAAATATTCAGCCATACTGTTTTTCAGTCACAGTTTGGCTGTTCTATTTATTTGCTGTTTAATTATCCCCAATGGGCCATGGAAAGCATGATGGTAATTTAACAGACTGAGCTGTCAAAGGTGGCCCCAATGACAAAGGCAGAACTATACAACTTGGAGATGACTTGCTTTTTTATGACTAAATAAAATTTTAAATTAATTTTGTACTCAGAATAATTTGCAAAAGCCTGACAAATTGGAGAACTGATTTGCAATGTACATATAATTTCTAAGAAAAAATCCAGAAGTGTTACAAACACATCCTAATAGCAGCAGATTCCTGACCAGTAAATTAGAGAAAGAACTGGTTTTCTCTTTAAAAGAATGCTACATCATCCACATTTTGGTAGGGTTTTGTGTGTGTGTTGGGGGGGTCAGATTTGTCAAAAACCAGAACTCTTCTGAGTGATCAAAACTGGGAGCTGGTTTTCTGCTAACGACTTTTTCAATGAACATTGAAATTCTGCAAAAACGTTCAAAAATTATTTGAAAACGTTCTTGGGAAATACAATGCATTTTCCAAACAGCTCTGCGGATGATGCAAATAAGTCAAGGAGAAGTTAGGGGAAAAAACCACGTTATCTTAGCTGTGAATAATAAAGTCCAGATCAAATTGCACATCTATGTCTACACTAGAGAGTTTTGTCTACAAAACTAAGGTTTTGTCAACAAAACTCGCAGAGCACGTACGCACAAAATGTGTTTTGTCAACTGAAACTGTTGACAAAAAGCTCTGTAGATGCTGTAGGGTGCCCTTTTGTTGACAGAGGGGTCAAAAGATCAATCCACTTTTACATGTAGATGTGATCTGTCAACAGAATTTTTGTGGCAACATCTCTTCCAACAGTAGCTTCTGTAGACAGATGTTTCTACTGTAGATGTAACCTCCATGTATGTGATTTCCTCTGTTTGTGATTTCCTTCAGTGGAGTAATATTTCTATAGTATCCTTGGAGATCTCAAAGAACTTTTCAGACATTAATGGGTCTAGCTATACTTCTGGGAAGAAGGTAGATCTCACCTTTGTTTCACAGATGACGACACTGAGACACAACAACCTGAAATGAATATGGGAACAGCTCAGCCTCACTTTCACTGCTGAGGGGCTATTCCAAATGTCACAACCTGTACAATTCTGTTATGCACAAAGAGCTAGCTGTTGTGGACAGACTGTACCCCGCCTGCACACAGCACAACTTCTCTTGCAGGGACCTCCCTCTAGAACAGCCAGCATAAGGCAAAGGAAGGCAAGTGTGGTGTGAGCTGCAGGATTTACACTGGAGCTGCTGAAGGGGTTATGTGAGGTTTAAGTCAGCCTCGGAGTGGGAGTAGCTTCAGTGGGCTGGCAGGGGTGAGTTCTGGAGCAAAATGAAGGATGTGGCATTCCAGGTCATTTGAGCTTTATTGAGAAGCATGGGCTAAGGGGTGGGAGGTCATACTCAGGCTTGTAACGGACTGAGCATCACAGCCATAACTATGGACTGACAGCTGCAGCTCCATAGCTAACTAATGTGCAGAGAGAAAAATCCCGTTGCCTCTTGTGCACATTAGCTAGAAACAATACACATGTTCAAGAGAAACAGAAGTGGTGCAATCCTACATAGTGAAACAATCACGTTGCAGTTCCACTGTGATGCTCCCAGCACAGTCTTGTGGCACGTGAACTATTTCACCTATCTCACTCGATTGCATCAGTCAGCACTGTATGATCAAGCTGTTGGATAATTTTCTCAGTTTGACATTGTGACATGGGGTCCCTCCTTTTTCATTGCATGGTGCTTTCCATTTCCTCCTCCTTGCTCTATTTTGGAATTACACTGAAGCACAAGACACTCATTTACTAATCTGTATTGGTACTGCCTCATTTTTGATGTGTGCACCTTACAGCTGCATTCACTCCACATTGGATGAGTGTTTCATTATGCAACATGTAGCCAATTGATGATGGCTGCAGTTCAGAGAACTTTTGTGATTCCTCTCCCACTCCCTCATTTGGCTACAATTTATTTTAATGCATGCCTCATGGCCCTGTCTCCCCTTACACTTTGTGGAGCGTTTTTGTCTTCCTTCTAGTCGCACCTGAGCACCCCCAAAATTAAAGTGGAAGAGTTTTGCCAAGAACAATGTTTGGATACGTGGCTTTGAATTTATTAACTCTTGAGTGCCAAACTGCTTGAGGCAAATTAGATCCTGCCATGTACAGGGTAAACGTTCCCAGATTTCTACCTGAAGAAGTGGGTTTTATGTGCAAAAGCTGAAGACCTAAAAAAATATTGTTAGTCTCTAAGGTACAACAGGATTGCTTGTTACCTATTGACCCTGGTAAGCTAGTATTTCTACTAAGCTATCTTGAGTTATGGTGTATACACTAATTATGTTCCCCAGCATTTCATGGGAAGACCGGAGGCATATATTTGGCACCAATTTTCCTTCTTCACAAATTTACCATCATTTTATGATATTTCTGTATTCACAAAGAGACCAGCTAATGGGAGATGTTGTGATTGCTACCTGGCATCTTTTTTTGGAGCCTGGGGGAGTCTTACAGTAAGCAATAAGGGACAAATACATTCACATTCATAAATCAAAATATGGTAGTTGTATGGCACATGCCTAGAACAGAGAGAAGACGTCATCAATAATCATAATTAATTGTCACTTTGGTTCTAGAATCACTTTGATCCCATAGGTCCCAGAGGATTTTACCCACTGCATAAGAAGTGGCAGGAGTAATTTTAACCTGCCACTGATATGGAATCACCTCTGTGAAGAAAAGTGGCAGCTCTAGAGAACACAGCTCAATGGTTTCAGCAAGTAGGAAATCCCATTGTTCAGTTGGGATTGCTGGGAAGTTTAGGTAGGCACAACAGGTAGGCTGCAGCTGCAGTCCGGCTCTGATTCTAGAGCTAGCATATCAGCTCATGGGAAAAAAATGCTTCATAAGCTTTTTAATGAGGACACAAGTTTGATACCTCATTTGAATAATTAAGAACACTAAAGCATCTCCAAGGAGGCAATCAACATCCTACAACAATAGTGTGACTGAAATGACTCAGTGGCTTGAGCAAGGGCCTTGTAAACTCACGGTTGTGAGTTCAGGCCTAGAAGTAGGCCATTTTGGGGGTCTGTGACAACTAGATTAGCCAAAAAAAAAAAGTCAGGCATGATGCTTGGTCCTGCTGAGAGGGTGGGGGGCTAGACTTCATGATCTTGTGAGGTCCCTTCAAGATCTATGAGATATGAGCTGAAGAACTTTTGTTATCTAAGTCTTTGCATTATTTGTAAAACGACAATGCTCTAAAGTCTGTTAAGTACTCTGAAGATGCTCTTGGTTACCTGAACTGCATGTTATTCATATCCAATCAATAGACTTGACTTATCTGATGACATTGGGGAAAACATCAAGAAGCTGTCGGTTGGAACATCTGTCTGCGGTTATTATAAGCAGACCTAACACTATGATGACCTGAGGGATACGTGCTTTTTGATTGCCCACCATTTGTTGATATGGGAGGCGATTAAAAAGAAGTGAAAAACAGCCATATTGGAATCTGGAGGCCTATCTGAGCAGGTGTAAATTAGCATCACTCTGTTGACCGCAATAGAATGATGACAATTTACACCAGCTGAGCATGTGTCCTGTAACATTTCCTGTGTCCATAAAGGCTTGCCCTTTCCACAACAGCCTCTTCTTTTGGGCCAAAGTCTTGCAAATAACAGTCTTGGCATATGACTCACTACACTAAATTCAGTACACCCACAGGTGTAAATGCAATATGGTTTGCTTGTTGTTGCCATAATGCCATCTTTTCAATACAATAATGCACTCAGTCCTGTCTGGTTCAGTCACATTTTTTGCATTTGACCGACTACACCTACACATGCTAAAACACGTTGAAGGCAGATAACCCGGTTGCTTGCAAACTGGCTTTGAGTTTGCACACAGGACTAATGCCCCATGGCAGGCTCTCTGCAGGTTGCTACTTTAAATCCATGTCCTGTAACTCAACTGTAATTTTTACTTACGAGATTTACCAGAAACCCACTGATTTCAGTATTTCATGTGTTTGTGTCTTATTTATTCATTAGCTTCAGAAACAGCACTTAAAATGATCACATAACAAGAAAAATGGGTTGTTTTTTCACTTACCTCCTCCCCTTTTTTGTACTGTATGGCCACTGGGGTGAGCTGTGCTGTAGTACTGGTGCGCTGGAGACAACAGGTGCATAGAGCTGACGAGTTTATTGTCTTGTTGCTGGCTAGTGGCTGGGCAGTGTTCAAGCAAACAGAGCAATGTTTTAGGGGCTTGCCTTCGTCACGCTGAACTCCTTGTGGGGAGATGGGGTCATGCAGGAGTTCCACAAGCCCTCAAACTTTGCAGGACAAGTGTGAGAGGAGTAGATGAGGGAGGCATGGGGGCCGGGCATGCAGATGCAGTCCTTTGTGCTCCACTCTCTAGAAGCACAAGGCCAACTGTTGGGGGACACAGAGGGGGCACTGGCCCCAGGGCTCTGGCAGTTTAAAAGAGTCTGCTCCTGCCAGCAGTGCAGCAGGACTAAGACAGGTTCCCTCGCTGCCAGCACACCCTCCACACTGCTCCTGGAGGCAGCCAGCACGTTCCTGTAGCCCATGCAAGTGTCTCAGTGCACTACATCCAGCCCAAGCACCGACTCAGCAGCTCCCATTGGCCATGAACTGCTGTGACCCAGTTGAAGTCATGGGAAGTCTTACAGTGAACTCAGAGGGGCAAGGATTTCCCCAATATTGCCTGCTGGTATGGGGCAGTGTCACAGATACGCAGGGGGCTGGAGGCTAGCCATATCCTCTGTTGCATTGACGGCGGCTCCTGTGGAGAATGATAACTCGGCTACTGAGCTAGCATGCATGGACCTCTAGGGCAGCGTCTCACCCACATCCGGCCTGCCACCTCAGGATGGGGCCCTGTGGTTTAGGACTCCCTTGCCCTCTAGCTGGGCCTGTGCAGTTGAGGACTTTTGAACAGTCAAAGCAAACTGAAAATGGGCCTTTTAAAACGCTGCTCTGGGCCGATATCTTTTACAGATGGCAAGAAGGATCTAAAGTATAAATTAAACTTAGGAGGACAAATCTTGTCGGCTGACATGTTAGCGAACAAACTCAACTGAAAAATGCTGAGCTTTTGACAATGATGCAGCTGCCTGAATTGAAATTTCAGCTCCAGTCTGCCCCGTGAACTTGATGTCCTGACATTTCAGGGGCTGGAGATCCTGCTGCTGATGGTTCGGTTTATTCTCTGGTATAAACTATTCTGAGCATTACAGAGCTGAATCCAAACAGCTGATGTTTGGCTCTGGAGTCAAACTGTCTGTCTCCTCTGACTAAGTAGGGCAGGTTAGAGGCAGTACATTAACTGTGTGTGTGTTGCCAAGTGCAGATAACAGCAAACACAGGAATGTAAATTGCTAAATAATTCAGTACATGTAACCAAAGTTTCTGCAAACTTTTTTCCATTTGAACCTTTCTTCATTTTAAAGGGAAATGAAAGTTTTCTCATCTACACCTCAAAGCTCATTGCCAGAATGAAAAAATTTCTGCTAGAAAAACCTTATTTGCACTTTCTCCCTCGTGTCAAGTATCGTTTGGCGATAAGTTGGATTCAATTACTAGCCTTCTCACATCTGACAGCACTTAATTGCTCCAGACGTGATCTGCTAAAAGCAGCATCTGGAATCGATGTCACTTTTTAATTTTGGCACTGGAAAAATCTGACATATGTTAAATACATACTTTTAAGCACAAAGAAATTAGGACAGCTAAGCACTCCCTGTTATGGATTAGATTTTAAAATATATTGCACATGCCTTTTATTTAATAGATGCCATATTTCACCATGTTTCTACGCTTCATGTTCTCTGTGTTTCTGGTGATTGGACTATCTCACGTCTCCAGCCCCAGTGGCTGTACTCACATCATTTTAATTCCAGTTGTGATAGGGAGTGGCACCTTTGCAAACTCCCAGCCTCTTGTGGGTGGGTGGACTGGTTTTACTGCAACATGAGTGAGCTGCTTCTCTAACTCTTTTCCAAGACTGGTTAAAACGTACAGTCTTCTAATGACCTTGTGAAAAGAGTACTCCATCTAGCCTCTTGTATGTTGCTGATGACACTGCATGCTACTACCTTTCCCCATTTTTCAGTGTAGAATTTCACTAAACTAACCCTAACTTACCTTTTATGGTGTTGATCTAGCCAGTTATAAGTACTTATGACAATCTACCCAGTATTACTGATTTCAATTTAAGCAGTATCCAGAGGCTACAATGGAGATCAGAGATGCATTGTGTTAGGCATTGTACAAACGTATAGGGAAGATCTACACTAAGGGAGAGAGCTGACCTCAGATACACAGCTCCAGTTACTAGAATAGCACAGCTAGAGTCAATGTATCCTAGGCTGAGTTTCTCTGCCATCTCCACAATGGGAGTTCAAAGGGAATAACTCTCCCATCGACTTACCTTACTCCTAGCAACTGTGAGAAGTACCTGGGTTGATGTGGAAGCATGTCCCTACTGAATGTACTAAATCAAACTCTGGGAGATCTGCCTCTGGAGAGTCAGTCTTCCTTTAAGTGTAGACATGCCCATAGACAGCCCTTGCCACTAGTGATGTTGGAGTCCTTATCCAAAATGAGTTTCACTGTTTAATAAACTGTGAGGGAAGTCAAAGTAACCAGTATCGTCCAAACAATGTTCACAGTATGTCTGACACGCTTTTTCTTAGTCTTTTCAGTGTGGAGAATGCACTTACTAAAAACACAGAGGACCAAAGCCTTGAAACCAGGAACAGCTCTGGTGTTTTTGCAAGCATTAGAGCTGGCAGAGCTGGGATGCTTCCTGCCCATTGCAGAAGAGTTCACAATTTCCATGCTCAGATTGGTAAATAACACGTTGTATGGTAATAAACGTAATAAATAGACTCCTGTATCAGTATAACTAGACCACCATTTTACGTCAGCTTGCTCTACTAAATCATCGCTTGCTTTGTTTACAAGTTTTAGGATGGGTCTGGGCAGGTTACAGTGGACTGTACTCAAAAAGCACATCACCATGGCACCCAATGCACCAGGGTGTGCTATTAGAAAGCAGTGCCACATGCCATCTTATTTAGACCACCTATGGACAGTGAGAGCTTCCAAGACAGATGGCCATCAGTAAATGGCAATTTCATAGCAGCAGTATGAGCACTACTGGCTTAGCCCTAAAAAACCAAAATGAACATGATAAAAGCGTGGCATCAGCGTGGCACAGTTGGCTCCAGAAAGCAAAGGGGAGCTCGCTCCTGAGATCCTGCCTGTTCCTTGATGTTGGGGCTGGAGTGCTATTATGCCCCAAGGGAAACGGCATGAGAAAGCAGTGGAGGAAGAAGTGACCACCTCCTGTGGTAAAACCAAATTGCCAGCGATGGCACAACACAGTGCCACATCACAGCAAAGTCCTTACAGATGAGCAACATAGCTGGTTTCTGGAACAAAATTCTTCAGCCAGACCCTATGGGGACTGGGATTTCGAATGAGATCTTGAATTCTAGACTGGCATGCTCATAGCTAGAGAAACTCCTCCAGAGCTGTGCGGAGCACTATTTCATATTTGATACGTACAGGAACTTACAGGATGGCAGGACAGGTGGCCTACAAAAAGGTGACCACCAGGCCCTTATATTCTCTTCTGCTATAACTCAGGATCCAGTGGGTTGGTGTAATGGGCAGGTTCTTGTACGGATACAAAATTTGTACCGGCATCTGCATTCACATCGGGAAAAATGTGCTGGGGATATCCACACCCATATCTGCCATTACAGATAGCCGCAGCTATAAAGCAGATACCCGCGGATGTGCAGAGCTCTAGGAATGGGCTATGGAGAGTTCTCACCCCAAGATGCATGGATCATGTGTCACGATAATAAAACTCCTGCAAGCATCGAGCGGTGGCTGCTAACAGTCCCGTCCAGCACTCGGAGGGTCTCTGGGAGACATTGTCATTCCCACTACAGTCTTTTTGCACTAGTGTGGTATGAAGGAGATTTAAAAGCCCTAAGAGTGGCCCAAGGAGGATTACGTTGGTGCAGGCATGATGGAAGTCAGCCGTCAGGCAGCCCACTGAAGACACCTATGGAGCAGGGTGGGGAAGCATGTGGGGACATGGGCCTTCCTAGAGATGACCTGTGCTCCCCTGGATTTGCCGCTTGGTTTCTACTGAGCATGCTCAGTAACATTACTGAAGCTAGCTGCCCTCGCTCTGGTCCTCTTCCCCTCACTGTGCCAGGCTGAGGATGGCTGATCTGGAGCAGTGCTGTGAGCCCTATGGCAGCCTGGGGAAGCTGCTGTAACTTAGGCTGTGTGCATTGCGCAGGGGCTTTTCTAGGACAGGGAAGATGCCAGGGGACTTAAAGTTACAAGACCCTCCCCCCACACTTGGCTGTGAGCCTGTGCTGCACCTCTTAGAGTTCTAGCACAGAACCTCACCCCCTTTTTAACAACCAGCTGAGCCCCAGAATCAGCCACTTCTCACTACCCTGGGCAGTCACGTCTGGTGGGTTTTTTCCCCTTTGATTTGATTTTCTCCCTCTTTGAATTCGACTAGATCACTTAGGGTGTGTCTACACAGCAGAGTTATTTTGCAATAATGGCTGCAGTTCCGAAATAGCTTTGTGTGAGTCCACACAACACAACTGCTATTTCAAGATAACTTTGAAATCGCTGACAGCTTATTTCGAATTTGGTAAACCTTATGGCGCCTATTTCAAAACAGACATTTCTGACTAGGGCCAGAGTAGACAGGGAATAAGGGTCATTTCAAAATAAGCCAGAGTGTGTCCAGTGACTCGATTTCAAAATAGGCTCCAGTGTGTGTGGATGCTCTATTTTGAAATAACTAAGCGTTGTTCCAATGTGCGTTTTGTGTGTGGCAGTGTTATTTGAAAATAAGCTATTTGGAAAACCTTTTCCAGAACAGTTTATTTTGAAATAATTTTGCTGTGTAGGCATAGCCTTAGCTGAGAGGCAGCTGGCTTTTAGCACAAGTTCTAGCGGTTCATGCACTAAGCTCCACAGGTCCCAAGTTCATAGTCCACCTGTTGGCAGTGACACTTTCAAGTCAACACACCTTTAAAAAGGAAATTGCAGTGCAGTGAGTACAACCAAGGGGGTTGCAGGAGCAATGAGAGATTTGCGATAAATACAAGTAGAGCCCTGTAAAATGGGGACAATCCTGTGTAAAGCCCGGTGAGATCTGCAGCTGCAATGTCCTAAAGATGTGCTAGGCAGTGGCATATCTTATAAAACTCAGTGAGAAGAGAGAATCAACCCAGATGCAACATCTGAAATACCTGGACACACTTTTATATCAATCCATACACGCAGCTTTGCCAACACCAACAGCTTTAACAGCTCAGGAGCCACCCCACAGACTTGTGAGATTGTCTCAAAAATGATGACATTTTAATGTACTGTAGTAAGTATGGGCTTCATGTCATTGAAGCTTGTTTGTGATGTTCTTGGTGTGCTTGGACAACATTTTAAAGTTTTTTCTCCACATCTGTGTTTTTACAATTCTCACAAATCACTTGTTGCTTGAAACTGGTTTAAGTAATACCACAAATATTGTAAGACTAGTGCTAAAGTTGGCAACACTGTTATCTTGCTTGAATCCAATCCACAAAACGTGTTCCCTATAGAGCCTTCAAATACAAGTGATATATGTTCTTGTTCTCGTGAAGCAGAAGACCTCATTCCATGATGTTGTCATTCTGGCATCTTTCCACAGGTGCTCAATTCATTTGGGGGTGATAAGGATTAAAAATAATCAAGTCTAAGAACATAACAACAGCTCACTGTGTCAGATTAAAAGCCCTTCTATCCTACTATCCATTCTTCTGACAGTGGCCAATGCCAGGTGCTTCAGAGGGAATGAAAAGAACAGATAATCATCAAAAGACCCATCCCCTCTCATGCATCCCCAGCTTCTGGCAAGCAGAGGCCAGGGATACTAATACCCATTGATGGACCTGTTCTCCATGAATTTATCTAGCTCTTTTTTGAACTCTGTTAAAGTCTTGCCCTTCACAACATCCTCAAGCAGCAAGTTCTGCAGGTTGACTGGGCATAGTGTGAAGAAAACCTGCTGCCTATTAATTTCATATGGCAACCTCTACTTCTTGTGTTATGGGAAGGGGTGAATAACTTTTTGTATTTACTTCTCCACGCCAATCATGATTGTATACAGCTCTTTCACGTCATCCCTAAGCCACCTCTTTTACAAGCCTTTCCAATTAGTTGCAATTGTTTTCCCTTTCCACTACAGGTACAAACATTTGATCACAAAGTACCCTAGTTTAAATAAGAGCTGCTTCCTTCATAGACCTCTTGCCCTGCTCTGAATCCGGGGTGATACAACCATGTTGAATTGGTGAGTGCATTGCTGGTGTTGCCACAGCAGCAATCGGATGTTTCTGACTTCATTGCTGGGATTCAGCAGCAGGTGAAGCTCTGCTGTATGGACTTTAAAAGCCTTTTCAATAACAGCAATCAGTTAGGAGAAAAAAAAGCTGGCCAAATACAATTTTAATGGGGCTATAGGTTCTTTCTTTCCAGGTTTATTTGGGTAGGAAAGTGTGCCTAAATAAAAAAAAAGTTAAATTTGCATTTAATTAATCAAATACCCTGCTGGTTTCCCAATAGGCAGATAACAGAATCAGCTAATTAGTTCTTTCAAAACATCTGCTAACCTTTTTGTGCAGGGCTGTATTTTCCTGGTTACTTCCTTGATTCTGTCTTAAAAACAAGGTGTTAGGTGAGTTTCTCTGCTCTCTTGGCACTTTGCCTGAAATTTTTCACCAGCACCAAGGCTATGTCTACATGGGCAGCCTCTGCCAACAAAACTGGGCTCTTGTTGATAAAACTCGCTGAGCGTCTACACGGTTGAAGCACTCTGTCAAGAGTTTGCTGACAAAACTCAGTTGTTCAGCCGGCAGTGTTACAGTGTTCTCCCTGATCAGGTATAATGACACAGTCGTCAGTGTTTTGTCGACAGACTGCCTGTGCAGACAGTTCTGTAGACAGAAGGGGCTTCCAGTTCCCCTGGCAGCTCTGTTTGCAGAGCTTCTGGCCAGCTGTTTTGTTGACAGAGGGCAGGGCAGTCTGGCTGCTCTCTGTCGACAGAGCAGCTTGCTCTTTTGAGCCACTTTTATGTGTAGAGGTGATCTGTTGACGGAAGTACTGCTGAGGTTCCTTTGCTGACCGTGACCTCTGTTTACAGAGGCTGCCTGTGTAGATGCAGCCCAAAGGTATACTAATGGCTTGATTAGAACTTCTTCCTAAATAGGTCACTGTTGAGTCCTGGAGCTAGCTCTGTTTTTTGGTTGATCGAACTCCTTTCTGTCTGTTCTGGCGTCTTCCTTGTTTTTTTGTTATTTTTCCCGTTCCTCCTTGGCACACACCTAAATCATTCTTGTTTCTTCCATTCTCCCTGGTGAATAAAGAGGGCATCAAGCATTGTGGTTCTATCTGCTTATCAGGACACTATGTTTTCCTCAGAAAGATCACTCCCAGATACAGCTGTGAAGTCCTAGTTTTCCTTTCCTGTGTGTATTGTGGTGTCATTTCTTGTATTCCTGAAGCAACACAAATTTAGTGTCTAATTTACAAGGTTAGTGTGTCTCGGACACTTCTCTTCCCCTCATCATTCCCACGTTTCTCTGAGCATTCCTGTTGGTGACATGCTGCTTCTAGTCAGAAGTTAGTTGTTAATGGTCCTCAGGCCCTGAGCTCCCTGAAATCTATCTCTGAGTGCTGAGTTCTTTCTCCCTTTGGCCTTGGCCTCTCCTGTGCCAACTCATCTCCCTTTAACAGTGGGAATTTTCCTTCAGCGTTTGCTTTTCTGAATGGCAAAATGTGTCTTTCTGTTCCTGAGACTCTTCACCTCTCGAGTACTGACAATTTCTGCCATCGCATGCACACATGAAACCCCATTTGAATTGAAAGGATGCTGTGAGGCTCGATCAAGCACAAACACGCTTAATGAGCCAAATTCGGCTGTCAACTATCGTTGTGCATCCTCATTGAATTCCATGGGCTTTTACAGCTGTAAATGAGCACCATTTGGTCATGACTGAGTGGAGACAATAGACTACAGTTCCCTGTGCTTTTGCCAGGTCCTATGGTCAAGCCAGAAGCACTTTGCAATCTACGGAGTTAAAGGCCCCTGAAAGACCAAAGACCAGTTTGTGGACTCTGCTTACCCATTGACCCAGTGCAATTCTTGCACTCTCTCTCTGTCTATATTGGTGCAAAACTGTTAATTTCAAAGAAAGTCCCTGAAGAAAAAGAGCTGACGTGGGAATACTGGGTAACTGTGCAGAAACGTGGACACCCAACCATAGCATTGTGTTTACATTTTGTGAGGGTCACAGCCCCACCGTATGGTTTATTTCAGTAAGTGTGCAAAACACTTAGTGAGTGTTTAAAAATGGCAGCACCAATCTTTTGCTATGGGTATAAAAGTCGTACAGTAGTTCTTGCACCAACTCTTATCTAGCAACAGGAATGCCTTTTCAATTAGAACAAGCTTAAAGTTTAGCTTCTGGAGGTTCATTTTTGATGTACTCCAGATCCAAGACAAACTGCTGTGTGAACAGCAGTTTCTGCCACAGGGGGATTTGGTCTGAGAACTTATGGGCTAGATTCATCATATGGATGGCAGGTAGATTTTCACAGGTGGGATTTTATTAATGACGTGTTTTTGATTTGTTAGCCATCAAGAGAAGATCAGTTGTGAGGGGTTCTAGCGATGAGGACTGAACTGACAAGCTAATGTCAAAGGAGAGCATATGTGGAAATAAAGGTACAATTCATGGAGCACCAGTTTCATAGGAACATTGAACACTTACAAATGTGGAGTAATTGGCCCATGCTGAAACCATGAGCTCCACTGTTCTTTGGGAAAGCGCAGGTTTGGGTTTGTGTGGCTTGGGGTCATTTTCAGATGTAAGCCTCACAATACCCTGGTGAGATAATTATCCTTCTCTAGTGGTGGGGCAGATACAAGTCTCGGCTGAGGTGAAAGCAGAAGTATGCATGTCAGGAGTTTTGACACCCAGTCCTGCACTCAGACCACTAGACTATGCTGCTTTTTTTCTGTTTGCCATTGAATTATTCTGTCAGGTTTTGAAATTTTCAAATCTTGCTGCTCTAGAATCCTGCTTGTTCTCTGGAAAATGAGAACCTGCAGTTTCCACTCATTAACCCTTTGAACCTGGCTCTCTGGGCTACAGTAATCAAATGCTTATGGGAAAATCTTATGGCATTTAATAAAGGTCTAACCTTCCAGATGATATTCTGAACCAGCTTATAGAATTTTGTTCACTGCAGCAGTACTCTATGGAATGGCTTAAAACCCCCTCTAGGTATTGGAATCTTATTTCTATAAACCTCCAGTCAGAACCTTCTTGAGATTAAATTCTATAGGGCTTCCCCCTATGACTATCCCAGAGATAACCAGACTAACATCTGTCGCTTCTCCATTCAGAAAGACTCCCTTTTTTATTAAGTGAAAGATTCTTGGGAGTTGGTGGGGGACTGAAATAGATAAGTTTCCTGTTGGCCACTCATGTCGTAGTGTGGATGGATACACTTTGTCCGTTCCAGCCCTGCCCTGAGTCACAAGAACACAGAAGACACACTGAGACTACAGGGATGGGACAACATTTACGTGAACAAGTCTGGGACCCACTGACTGCAATGTTTTAGTCTTGGCATCAGAAACGTTTGACTGCAATGCACCCCTGGTTTCTGAGTGAGGAGGTATTTCGCTGTGCAGAAGATGCATTAAAATCAGGAAGGAAGTCTCTACACTAGCAAGTTCTTTTGAAAGATTTTTCAAATGAAGGCGGCTCTTTTGAAAGATTCCACAGAGCGTCTACACACAAGTGTTTTTTTTAAAGTAAATTGAAAGCACGTGGCACTCCTTTCAAAATCACTCCTCCTTTACCATTTCAGGAAGAACACCTTCTTTCTAAAGAAAAAGCAGTCAAGTAGCACTTGAAAGATTAGCAAAATAATTTATTAGGTGAGCTTTCGTGGGACAGACCCTACTTCTTCAGACCATAGTCAGACCAGGACAGACTCAATATTTGAGGCACAGAGAACCAAAAACTGTAAGCAAGGAGGACAAATCAGAAAAAGATAATCAAGATGAGCAAATCAGAGACTGGAGGAGTGGGGGGGCAGGTCAAGGTTCTTTCTAAAGCTTCTTTCAAAAGAAAACATGTAGATGCTCCTCAGGACCTTTCTTTCAAAAGAGCAGTCCTCATAGCATCTGATTTTTCGAAACCTGGACAGTTCTTTTGAAAGATCTGGGGCTGTGTGGATGTGCTCTTTCGAAAAAGCAGATTGCTCTTTTGATGTGCTTTTTTGTGTGTAGACGCATTCTTTCAAAAGACGTTCTTTCGGAACAGATCTTCCAGAAGGGCTTCTTTCGAAAGATCGCTGTAGTGTAGACGTAGCTGAAGTAACACTTCTGGAGAAAGCAAACAAGCAGTCATGTAGCACCTTAAAGAGTAACACAATCATTTATTAGGTGATGAGCTTTCATGGGACAGATGCACTCTTCAGATCTGGAGATATGCCATTTCCAGTACAACACTGACAGTTTTATAATGCAGAGATTAAAAAAAAAAAAAGCTGACACATCAGATGCATAGGACTGAAGGGTGGGGAGGAGGGGAGAGAAATAATAAGTGTCCTGCTTGAGATCACTATGAATATCAGAGAGCGGGCAGCTGTCTTTGTAATGCGTGATGTAATTGCTATCTCCGTTAAGGCCAAGCCTCAATGTATTGAATTTAAGCATAAACTGCAGTTTGCACATTTCCCTTTGTAATCTGCTGTTAAAGACTTTTTCTTGTAAGACACATATTCTCAGGTCTTTAACAGACTGGCCCACTCTATTGAAATGCTCATTGACAGGCTTATGTGTCTTCAGATTCCTAATGTCCGCTTTGTGTCCATTCATTCTTTGGCAAAGTGATTGCCCAGTCTGTCCAATATACATACCAGAGAGGCATTGCTGGCACATGATGATATATACATAAGTGGTTGAGTTACAGTAGAATGAGACCCTAATCCCGTAATTAACATGATTAGATTCAGTGATGGTGTCTCCAGAATAAATAAGTGGCCAAAGTTGGCAACAAGGTTTTTTGCAAGGAAAAGTTCCAGTGAGAATTTTCCTGAGGTTAGGTGGTTGTCTGTATAAGAGAACAGGTTTCTCACTTAGGGCCTCTCAGAGTGTAGCATCATGTTCCAATGTAAGTTGTAGATTGTTGATGATGTGCTGCAGGGGTATGAGCTGGGGGCTGTAGGTAATGACAAGCGATGTTCTGCTATTGACCTTCTTGGGCCTATTTAGAAATAATTGGCTCCTGGGTATTCATCTGGCTCTGTCTATTTGGTTTTTCACTTCTCCCAGTGTGTAATTCAGTTTTATGAATGCCTGGTAGAGCTCTTGAGGGCTTTGGTCTCTGTCAGTAGGGTCAGAGCAGATGCGATTGTATGTAAAGCTTGACTATAAGCGATGGATTGTGTGCTGGATGGAAGCTGGAGGCATATAGGTAAGCATGGCAGTCGGTGGGTTTCCAGTAGAGAGTGGCTTTCTGAAGAGAATGATGTCAAATATTGGGCCTCTGGTTCCCAGCTGTGTCCCTTTAATTCTGGTGTTTGTCGCCCTTCGTTTTCCCTCTAGTTTCTTTGGGAAATCACAGCCACACTATGGTCCCAGTTACATGCAAGCAGCAAACCACAGAAGCTGAACTCGTGAGCCCATTGAAGTCAAAGCGCTTTTTGTGCCACTCACTTCAGTGGAACCAGCTGTTCACTTCCATTTTCTTTAAAGAAAGTTTCCTGCACTTTCTGAACCACAGAACTTGCACGTGATACCCAGGCAGCGGACAGCCTGAAAGCTTTAGTCTTCTGATATTTTGTGTGTTTGGAGCTAGGAGGCAAAAGAGCAATTCTCACCTTGGAGTTTTCTCACACGTAAAAAGTTAGGCTGGGATAGGCTGATTGCATGATCTGAATTTGGGTGGGAGTCCAACTTTGAATAGGTGAGTGTCACGGACTATATTGCTGGCATCGTTGTATTTCCAAGAACACTCAGGAGGATGGTTCCAGAAGCTCCCTCATGGAAAATAACAAGACAGTTTGTCGAGGTTGGGGAGCCAAAAGCAGAATGAGGTCACAGGATCATCTGGGTGCCCTTAAAAAGCTTAGTTAAAAGGGTTTGCTTGTGCAGGGAGAACGCTGGGCTGACTTGATCTCACATCTTGAAGATGAGGTGTCATGAAGTGTAGAAAGATAGGGACAGAAGTAGGATAATGTAATACACCCTCTTTACAAGTTGTTGAGTTGATCACCAACCCATTAGGGTTCTGGGGCATCAGGAAGGGCTCTCATTGGTATATTTAGACTTATAAACAGATCCACACTTTATACTTCTGTCTTCATATACAAGAATGGTCCATGGACCAAAATAGGATATACAGATTTAGGAGATTGCAACCTTAAAACTGATAGGTTACATGAAGTATTTTGTTTCAAGCATCTTCAAGTTCTGCATATTTATATTCATGAGTCAATTTTCATAAAGCATGGGCAGGGGGAACTGTCACAGTACTCTTTCTGCGTCTTAGGTATATCAAAAACTACATAAAAAGGATCAGATTTCGAAGTCTGCCTGAACACTTGCTGGCTGAGGTTTCAGGCTCAGTAACCTTCATAAAATTACCACTTAGGAGCTGACATTCAACATGTCTTCTTTTTTATTACTTTATTCTGACATTTCTTTTGTGCTGCATTTTGTCTTTATCTTTTTTAGTCCTCCACAAAGTTGCACATGTTAATAATTGCATGTAATTTCTTTCAGGAGCTGGTTTCAAAAGGGAAGGGGGAAGGAAATAAAGACTTGTTATTATTCTAATCTACTGCTAACAGCAATAAAATTGCAACAGTGAAGAATGCCTTTGAGTGAAGTCATGTGGCTGAAGCCTTGGGAATGCAAAGTAAGACAGAGAAAATGCAGATCATTAATGTTCAATCAGAACCCTTCTCGGGAGCCCGTGTCACTCTTGCAGTACATAGTTTTGTAGATTTATCGCCAGACTCAGAGTCTACTGAACATGACACTTCTATTACTTCACAAGTTTTCACCTGGCTGTTGGCCAAATGATACAACCTTCGTTCAGCTGTCAGTGGAAAATATTCAATTAGATAAATGTACATCTGAACGAGCGCTGTCCGCCATGCATCGCTCTTTAGAAGGATTGCATCTGAAGTGCATCTCTCTGGAAACAATATTATTAAATTAAAGATGTGCTATTTTTGGCTCATCGAGGAAGGTCATAGGCTACTGTGTATAGTTTTGCTGCTTTGACAAAAATGGTGTCACTAGCTCTTGGGACTTACAGCTGCACAATGGCCCTTTTAACACAAAGATGGCCGGAAGACATGGACCCATGTGGTACATACTCATCAGCATTCATGAATAGTTCCCACCAGTACTCCTCCTGACACAACCCAGTGCTCAGCCGCTTTCCAGGTGCAGTCCACAGAAATGTCCACACAGGAGGTTTTGTGCCCATGACCTGGGCAGGGTAACACAAAGCTGGAGCTAGTAGAGAAATTGGACTGGCTGATTCTCAGATAAATTGAAGTCTGTTGAGATTGTCCTTAGTTTACAGCTTGGGGCACCGGCCATGCAGGGCTAGATTGGACTTGGTGCTTATGGGGGTGTGCTGTTCCAGAGAGGGCACAAGGAGCCACACTCAGTGGCAGTCAATAGTTGTGTAGATAAGGGCGTGAGGAGTCATCTGTCTGTACTTTCCCAGTGGGAGGGACAGCCCCCAGATGGACCCAGAATCCTTCCACGCCTCTGCAGGCCAGGCATGGTGCGCAGGAGAGCAAACTGCCCTTCATAAAGGGGTGTTCTGGGTACACTCCCTCTCCACCCCATAGAGACCTGGGAAGATGGACTGCCTCATGCTTCCTGTGGGGCTGAGCCTTCAGACAGGGGTAGGGGTAGGGGGCTTCAATCTCTTTGCCATAAGTGTTTAGTTCCTTTGGAACACCGACCAGCGCCACTGGAAAGCGCAGTCAGCCTTGCCAATGCTTTATCCCTTTGTAAAATAACTTCTGGATTTTCAGTTTTTCCAGATGTTCTCTGCAAGATGGAGGTCGCAGAAGTTACTTTTAAAAATGAAAGCTGAAATCCTCACACAGTCATATAACTCCTAGAGCTGGGTTGTGAGATCACCACCAAACATCATGGCTACGTCTACACGTGCAGCCAACATCGAAATAGTCTATTTCGATGAATAACATCTACACGTCCTCCAGGGCCGGCAACGTCAATGTTCAACTTCGACGTTGCTCAGCCCAACATCGAAATAGGCGCAGCGAGGGAACTTCTATACGTCAAAGTAGCACACATCGAAATAGGGATGCCAGGCACAGCTGCAGACAGGGTCACAGGGCGGACTCAACAGCAAGCCGCTCCCTTAAAGGGCCCCTCCCAGACACAGTTGCACTAAACAACACAAGATCCACAGAGCTGACAACTGGTTGCAGACCCTGTGCCTGCAGCATAGATCCCCAGCTGCCGCAGAAGCAGCCAGAAGCCCTGGGCTAAGGGCTGCTGCCCACGGTGACCATAGAGCCCCGCAGGGGCTGGAGAGAGAGCATCTCTCAACCCCCCAGCTGATGGCCACCATGAAGGACCCAGCAATTTCGACGTTGCGGGACGCGGATCGTCTACACGGTCCCTACTTCGACGTTGAATGTCGAAGTAGGGTGCTATTCCTATCTCCTCATGAGGTTAGCGACTTCGACGTCTCGCCGCCTAACGTCGAAGTTAACTTCGAAATAGCGCCCGACGCGTGTAGACGCGACAGGCGCTATTTCAAAGTTGGTGCCGCTACTTCGAAGTAGCGTGCACGTGTAGACGCAGCCCATGAGACTCAGACACAATCAAAAAAATTGGCTACAAGGAGCCAGTCACTTTTGGTGCTCAGGAACAGGGCTTGTGGCTACCAGCTGATGTCACTGCTGTGTTTAAAAGGAGGAAAACTCCACATAAAGATTAATGAAATGGTCAGGTATGTCCCGAACAGAATATAAACCGAAATACTCCCCCCCGCCCGCTGCACCTGCTGCTGCCTCCCACTCCCGCCATTGTGGGAATCTGGACTGTGTGTGCATACACATGGCAAAAGAAACTGACTTTGCATACAGGTGTGTTGTGGCCCTATATGGTTTAACCTTCCCATGGGAGCTGGCAGTCACAAACACTTTCTGATCCTTTTCTCCTTCCATGGGCAGCACACCTTGAACTATAAATGATGGGATTTTTGACATTTGCTCTAACAATGCTCTGCTAGAATGTAAGGGGAATCCATCTGTGTTTTTTCTTTGATTACGCTATACAGTGGCAACAGGATATGTTTAAGTTATGTACGTGGCACCCTAACCTTGAAATAAGCTATGCAATTTGTGTTAGTTGCGTAGCTTATTTTGAAATAGGCTATTTCTGCATGTGGTGCTGTGTAAATGGCACCACATGCTGAAATAAAGCGCTATTTTGAGGCATCCCTGTGCTCCTCCTGTGCGTACAGATATGCCAAATAGCGTTCCCATGATCTCAAAAACTGTTTTGAGACAACAGGCGCATTTCTTAGATGTGGGTAGCTATTTCGGGATCCCCTGTAGACGTAGCCTTGGGGTGTGCTCGGCAGGTGCCGTGTGAATGGGGACTGACAGAACACAAATGAAGAAAACCCCTCGAGGCTGGACATGTGAACATCTGGGAAGTGCTGTCCCTGAGCAGGCCAGGGGGAACATGTGGCTCCTGGGGCTCATGCGAATGGAAGGGTGCCAAGGCCTAATGCGGTGCAGCTCAATGGGTGGCTGTGAGCGCAAGCACTGGCTGCAAGGGGCTCAGTCTCTGGAGTGCCAGGACGCAGGGGGAGAAGTGGGAGCGGAAGGAAAGAGCTGCTTGCGGCCCTTCTAATGCTTCTGCTGCCAGGGCTGTTACCTCCAGGCCCCTGCTCCTCAACAGTGAACCCAGCCTTACACGATGGCTCTTGGGCATAAGAGGGGATGAAGTCTCCCTGGATTCCTCAGTAGGGATGGGAGCACCACTACCTCCTTGCCAAAAACTGGCCACTGTACATCTGAGCCGGCAGCGCAGTCTGATGCACCAGGCAGCCGTGCTTCTTACAGGTGGTGCTCTGTCCTCTTCTAGTGATGACCGAGCCACATGTAGCACCGGACAAGTCTGCTACTGCCTTGGCTAGCACAGCTGGGTCTTTGCAGTCAGGCAGCAGGGGCCCATGCTGTTCGATCCAGAGGTCCCAGGCCCAGTCCAGCCCTAGCTGGACCACAGGAGTGGAGGAGGCCCTTAGCGTGTGGTTTGCAGATTGTGCCTCAGTCAGAGCGGGAAGTGTGATGGCCCAAGCTACGGAGCTGTACGCTGCAAGAGAAGAGAGCTGATTTCCAAGAACACCCGGCATCGTAAAGAGAAGAGAGCAGCATGCTGTTGAACACACAAGAGTGGGCACGCACTGCGAGCGAAAGTGGTCCTGCATGGGCTCTGATAAACGGGAAGAAACCGCACTCCGTGGCGCAGAGTTTGGAACTCGTGTTGGCACTTCTGTGAGCTCAGTCACAGCAATCGTCTCAGCAAGCAGTTTGCAAACAGTCGGTGGGAGGCCATCGTGTGCCCCTCTGATGTCACATCCCTTTTCTGGCGGCATCCCAACACATGGGGACTGACTGACGCTCTGTTAGATGTCTTGTAATTTAAGAATTAGAAGAGAAATTAGAACAGTGGGTTGTTGGGGCAGGGAGCACGGCTTGTTGCTAAGCATTGGAGGCCGGACTGACGTTGCCATGGTAACAGTATCCCGGGTCTGCTTGGCTGTTACAGCTGCCCGGGGTGTTCGTTCTTGGAGCTCTGGTGCTATCTGCACTAGCAGAGAGTGGAACCTGCTAATTCAGCAGCCATGAGTGTTACTCAGAAAGAAAGACCACAGCCACGGGTCAGTGACAAAAGCATTCGGCCAGGCTTATTGCGCTCAGAGCACTGTCCAAGTGTCCTGTAGGAGCTATCCCTTGGCAAGGAACAGCTGGCTCAGTCCATAGCCGTCCCCTCAGCTGTGCAAGGATTAAAGCAAGGCACCCCAGCGCTTAGAGACTGGGGCAAACAGCACACATATCACCTGACATATGACATCTGCTTTTTCTCTCCCTAGAGCCTTGCTCCAGATGTCTCCGACAGAACATCCCTATTCATCACTTCAGTCAAATCCTCTTTTTTGGCATTAGGTCAGGGTGTACCTGAGCTAAGCTTTTGGGATACCCGGTATCTCAGGGTTGCCTGTGTTATAGCAACGCTAGTGGTGCTCTTGTCAAATTCACGTACTGAACAGCAAACGTGTAAATGTTTGTTTCAACACCTGGTCTCCTTTGGTTCATGGTGTGGCCTGACTTGCTGATTATGGTTCAAGCCTCAGGCCTTTCTCCAGGACCAGTGTATGAAGCTCTCTCCGCCTCCTAGATGCTGTCTACATTAGAGAGCGCTGTACACAAAAGTGTTTTTTTGTCAACAAAACACATGGAGTGTCTACACACAAAGTGTGTTTTCAAAACAAAAAGCAGTCAAGTAGCACTTTAAAGACTAGCAAAATGGTTTGTTAGGTGAGCTTCTGTGGGACAGACCCGCTTCTTCAGAGCATAGCCAGACCAGAACAGACTGGTCTGAAGAAGCGGGTCTGTCCCACGAAAGCTCACCTAACAAACTATTTCGCTAGTCTTTAAAGTGCTGCTTGACTGCTTTTTGTTTTGATAGTGTATAAACTAGCACAGCTCCCTCTCTGTTACTATTCAAAGTGTGTTTTGTTAACAAAAAAAGCCATATAGATACTCCAGGGCCCTTTTGTTGACAGAGCAGATCAAAAGATTGATGTGATTTTATGTGTAGACGTGATCTGTCAACAGAATTTTTATTGGAACATCTCTTCAGACAGTAACTTCTGCAGACAGATGATTCTAGTGTAGACATAGCCCTAGACTGCTGATGGAGAAGTTGATGTTTTCCAAAGGGCTGAGTAGGAGGCATTTAAACACTCCAGTATGTCTTCATTTTATGCACATTCTGAAAAACAAACAGTTTAATAAGCCATCTACATTTAGAGTCTAAAAATAAGACAATAGAAATGAATATGAATTCAAATGCAAATGAGATTGTAAGAGAGATGAATGCTTTTTACCTTTCGGTTCTTAATATTTGTAACGTGGATAATAAATTGACTAATTATGTTACAGTTTGGATTGCGAGTCTTAAGAAGGTTTATCATTTGACGTTATCATCCTCATTTTTTGCATGCTGTATAACTCTTCAGGGTTCTGAAAATATAAGCAAAGCTTTAAAATGTTCTGCTTTAAAAAAAATCTGTTTTTTTACCCTTCCTCAGCCTTTCAGAATAAAACCGATTTGATTTCTTTCTTTCTTTCTTCTGAAAGAGACAGAAAGAGCAAAGGAGACTTTCTGCACCGGATATTCAGTGATTTGGTCAGAATACATGACACCAAGTAACAAGACAAATAGCATCCAGAACAATTAAACGTCATGTAGGACAATGAAAAGGGAACAAGGTGTCAGATGTTGTGCTCCAGGACAGGAACTGCATAGGAGGATGAACCAGTGAGACATGGCTGTGTTACTAAAGACTCTGATACGTACAAGACCCTAAAATGCATCCTCCATAAATTGTCTCTCCCCGGAGGCTGTTAGCAAAACGAATAGTAACAGTAACGTCTGTAGTCTGCACACTGCCACAAGGTTACATATACCCTAAGGGAGCATCCAAGGGGGTGCAGGTGGTGAGGTTTGTTTACTTTCTGGAACACATTAGCCATTCACAACATACAGTGAGAACTAGAGTGGATTGGACAGGGAAGAGAGTGGGAAAGAAAATCTAACAGAACAAATACTTGTTCCTTGTTATGGGATGTGTCCTGCACAGGGCTGGGAGGGACTCATGTGGGCCGGCCAGCCAATGAGCTCCACCAAGTGCCCCGGAGGAGAAGCCAGGGAGTAGGCCACTGGTTAGAAGTAGGCTCAGCTGGGCAGCAAATAGGGCTGGGGGATGGCACAGTGTAAAGCCCAGATGTGGTGTGCAGGGCTGCAGTTACGCCCATAGCGGTGAGGCTGGCAGTCCCCGGGGGAAGCGAACGAAGAAGGCAGAGGAGCAAGTTGCACAGCTGGCATAGCTATTCCCCTGCATGGCTGGCAGGAGGTGCTGGGAGCTGGGAGTGTACCCCTGGGACATTTGGATCCATGAGCAGAGTTGTGGGAATAACCCTTCATCAGCTCCTGGCAGTTCCAGACCTTGGGATGGGCAGTGACTGGGGGGGAATTGTCTTTCAGAACTTTCTGAAAATCGAAAATTTTAGCAAAATTCCCAAATGCTTTATTTGACCCCAGTGAACATTTTTTTTCATGCACTTTGGAATAGCAGTGCAGGAAGTGAGGGGTTGGATTCATTAACACTGTATGTGTGGTGCTGTTCCTGTACTACTTTTTCCGCTCCCCTGTGAGGTGGGACACCCCTCAGCCGGGCTGTAGAGCAAGGCTTTGTTAGCAAGTCTTTCCCCCCCAGGTGTGCAGCCTAACAACCGGGTGAGGTCTACTTCTTCAGTACCTTCCCCATGCCCTCCTCTCTTCCTAGCATACAATGCTTGGATGGCTAGTGGGCCAGAGAGGGAGGGCATGAGAGTGAATCTTCAGCCTGGTAGATAGGGCATCTCCCTGGAGAGGAGAGAGCTGCTCTGCTGCTGGAAGGTATGTTCAGTCTGTCTTTTCTTATGCAAAGGGAGCAGGGATCTTTCAGTGCTGCCTCAGTGACTGTTGACATTACTACAGTTACAACAGCCACGTTCAGCTGTCTCTTGCCTTGTGCATTTTAAGCTTTAAGGCTCCAGCATCCCTTGGTGACAAAGTGAAGACAGGACTGAACGAGAGGAAAGAGCTCGCAAGGCTAAGCCCAGAGAAGAGGAGCCTAAAAGGCAAGGGTCTCCATTCCTGCCAACAAGATGGCTGAGGAGCTGCGACCTTTAGGGCTATGTGGCTGGCTGGTGGGTGAAGGTGTGTGAGGGACCTGCAGCTTTGGTTCCTTCTCTCTCTCTGCTCGGAGTTCCAAGCACAGGCACAACTTCTTTCCTGGACTGCCTCTTTTCCTGCCACGGTGGCCCACCTGTAGAAGGGAGTGTGGAAATCTTATACTCCCAGTATACTGTGAGCTAGCAAAGGAAACAGTTTTCCACCGAGGCCACTGACCTACAGAATTAAAATCAGTCATGGGCCACACACAGCCTTGCAGGCAGGGGAGGTGGTCGTGGAGGCTTAAGGCTTCGCTTAAGCTCCTGGGTGGGACCAAAACTGAGAGGTTCAGGGTGTGAAAGGGGTCTCCAGGCTGGAGCAGGGGGTGATGTGTGGGAGGCGATGAGGGCTCTGGGGTGGGGCTGGAGATGAGGGTTTGGGATGTAGGAGGAATTCAGACCTGGGGAAGGTGTTTGGGGTGTGGGAAGTTGTTTGAGGTGCAGGCTCTGGCGGGGCTCCTGGTCGGTGGTGCAGCAGGGCTAAGGCAGGCTCCCTATCCACCCTGGCTCTGCACTGCAGCTGGGCTACCCTGTGCTTAGCTGGAGGGTCCGGGCAGCTCTGCACAGTTGCCTGTGCTTTCAGGTGCCATCCCTGCAGCTCCCATTGTCGGCTGTTCCTGGCCAATGGGACTTGTGCACCTGGCTCAGGTGGCAGTGGTAACGTGGAGCTTATAGAATCACAGAATATTGGACCCTGGAAGGGACCTTGAAAGGTCATCAAGTCCAGTCCCCTGCGCTCACAGCAGGACCAAGCACCATCTAGCTCATCCCTGTTAGATATTTAGCTAACTTGTTCTTAAATAGCTCCAATGGTGATATTGTACAACCTCCCTAGGCAATTTATTCCAGTACGTAACTGCCCTGACAGCTAGGAATTTTTTTCTAATGTGCAACTGAAACCTCCTTTGCTGCAATATAATCCCATTGCCTCTTGTCCTATCCTCAGACTCCCAGGAGAACAATTTTTCATCCTCCTCCTTGTAACACCCTTTCAGTTACTTGAAAGCTGCTGTCATGTCCCCTCTCAGCTGTCTCTTTTCCAAACTAAACAAACCCAATTCTTTTAATCTTCTCTCATAGGTCATATTTTCTGGACCTTTAATCATTTTAGTTTCTCTTCTCTGGACCCTTTCCAGTTTCTCCCCGTCTTTCCTAAAATGGGGGGACTAGAACTGGACACAATACCCAAACTGAGGCCTAATCAGCACAGGGTAGAGTGGAATAATTATATCTCGTATCTTGCTCACAACTCTCTGATTGGCCCTCTGTCTAGGGGCTGCAGGGACATGCCAGCGAGTGTTTGTGGCTCTAGCCCACAGAGGGCCACAGAGGCTTCTAACCTGTGTTGTGGAGACTTGTCGTGGGACAGATGAACTGAAGCAGCAGGCTGGATATGGCCCATAGGATGCAGGTTCCCCTCCTCTGCCCTAGAGAGCTGAGTGCTGGTTCTGAGCAGAGGTTGTGGTGAATTCGTGACCACAGCAGGACACCTGGAGATGGGTGTCGAAGGATAGTGCCTGTTGGAGGAGGCTGAGCTCTGGTGAGGTTATTAGCAGGAGCATAGGGGTTTATTATTTTCATGCAATGTCTCCATAGCGCTCTTTCCTTGTGAATGAAGGAGGCTTGCATAGATAGAACCTCATGACTACTTAGAGTGATTGTTCTGAAGACAACACAAACAGTTGTGTTTGGGCAACCTGTTTGTGTTGGGAATAACCATCCAAGCAGTGAAGCTTGGACATTCCCCAGTCAGAAGGGCACGAGACACAGCTCTCCACCCAGGCTAGGTGACGGCTGGGGAATCTGGAAGGCTGAGAGTGGGTGCCCTTGCTGGACTGCTCAGAGAAATACATGTGGAGTGACCCTGAACTGTGACAAGAGTAGATCAGGCAATGAGCTGTGTTTGTAGTTGATTAAATGTTGGAGTGAATCTGCATGAGTGATTTATTGCATATATTTCAATTCCTCAAACTTTATGACTACAGGTTGAACCTCTCTAGTTTGGCACCCTGGGGACCTGACTGGTGCCAAACACGGGAATTTGTTGAACCACAGGAGGTCAATATTGTGTAACACACTACCGCCACTTCCACTGCTCACTGGGCTCTTAGAAGACATTTATTACAGCTAAATAATAGCACAAAACACTGACAGCCAGAATGGATGGCTGTAAACAAACTTTATGGGACCACAGGAAACTTGGCCATACCCATTATAAGTGGTGGATCAGCTAAATGAAATCGTGCTGGACCAGAGATGTTGCCAGACGAGAGAGGGCTAGACTGGAGAGGTTCAACCTGTGTTAAACACAAGATGTGACCTGCAACTACCTCTGGTGTGAACCCACCCAACCTTGCTAGTTAGACCAGCCTTGTGTTTTGATGGCCACATGCAGAAGCTACAGGTAGCACCATGGCCAGATCCAAAGACCTTTGAAATGAAAAAAAACTATCCCACTGATGTCAAAAACTTTGCCTCCTGCCACAGATCTGTGCAGAAAAAGGTATCGTCTGCCAAGAGGCACAGCTTTTCTCTCTGTTCAAGGACTGAACAAATTCTACTATATGGCACTGTGGACACCATGCTGATCTCAGTGGTGCGTGTTTCAACACAACCAAACTGTGTGTGCAATCAGCAAAACACCCTGGGCATTTTTCACAAGAGCAGGAATGTTAAACACGCAGCAAGTGAAATTCCACCTGTGTCTCAAATTGGATAAACTAATCTTCACTTCTTTCACTGTCCCCATTCTTTAGCTTTGCTGTGGATGCTAAACTCTTCCCCATGTGCATCCTGTTTCACTAGTGAGTAGACTACACTTGGGTGCAAATAATAGCATTCACTTCTCCCCTGATGTTGCTGCTTAACACACTTGCTGGGATCCCTTTGGGGATGTGGGGTGGGGTGAGGTGTTTAACTCAAAGGGCATAAGTGTTCCTGGAAGCACACTGGTTCATGTAATACGTAAACTGTTGGGACATGCAGGACAGTGGCTGCACGTGGCCACCAAGAGCTTCTCTTGTGGACCACAATGTCCTGGGATGTGATGTGGGGAGGAGGGCAGTGGATCTTCCTCGAGGTCCTCAGCTTTGGGCTTCAGCCTTGGGGTTCTGGGCAGCAGGGTCCAGTCAATGAGATTCAGGCTCCATCACTGGACTGCAGCCACACAGCAGTGGGTACTACACCTAGGCTCACCCCATCGCTCCTGGCCCCTGCTAGCTCCCTTCCCACTTACTCATCCAGGGCTTAATTTGTCTGGCTTGCCAGGGTGGAGTAAGTCTGCTGTGAGAGTAGATGTTTGTGTGATTTTTCATTCATCTTGTCACTGCTTCTCAGCCAGCTAGTAGGTCTGCTGTGAAAAGTGATATTAACATCCATACAAATACTGGTTTATGAAGCAGCAAATTTGTGAGCTAGAAAGTCAGCTTTTTAAACAACCAGAAAACCCAAAAGAAATAACAAAAAAGACAATGTTCAAAGCTTCTTAATTAATTTCAATGGCATTTTATTCAATGAAGAATAAATAGAGTCCCTTTCTGCTTGATAAACTCTGTTTGATTGTGTATTCTGATCTCCATCTGCTCAATGTAATATTTTTTAAGAAGATGTGCTGTTCAAATTATGTTTGTATCGAGTCTGTTTCTAATTTTTTATTTACAGTCAAAAACCTGACCTGCCAACGCTTTCAGGGACCTGCAGCTTAAGGGGCGTATTTTGAGTTTTCTATTACCTAAAATCTGTGGCAAATATGAAGAGTGAAAGAAGCCTCCTGACAGGGCAACGTGATTTATTTATTAATCAAAGGGATAAATCAGCTTTTCTGTTATGGCCATCCCTGCCTGTTCAAAGGATGACAGTTATTTGAGTCCTCTCCTTACCTCTCTAATCTATGGTGTAGAGCTTCAGAAGTTTCTGCTCCCTTGGTGTTTGGAAGAGGATTTTCACAGATTTTTGGCAGATTGCAAGGTGCTAAGAAGATGTAAAGGCACACTGTTTTCATTTTGGCTCCGGATTGAAGACTTAAGCCCCAATTAATGAAACTCTCCCTGCTCAGGTAAGCACTTAAACCTATGCTTTCAGATGTAAGCACTTGTTTGAACTTAAGCACATAGTTAAGTGCTTTTGTGGCTTGTGATCTTGGGTGCTCTGTAAACAGGAAGAAGATGCCTCTCTTTCCTCCTACCAAACTTCCAACACTGATCTTTTTTTAACTTTACATTAAAAGGTTATATTAAGCACACATTCAGTAAAGTATATTAAGTATACCTTCTTTATGAGGCATACATTCAGCACCTTTGTCTTAATTGTTTGATTCAGATAAAATAAAAGCAGACATTGAAATGCCCCCCTCAGAATGAAAACAGATCTATAGAGACAAAGGATGATTTTTTTTTAAATAAAAGCATTCCAAAGAACGAATGATCTGCACACTCTTAGGAAAAGTCACAGACGATACTTTGCTTTAAGACCGACATAGGCAGTTCAGATAGTAGTCACTAGTCCCCCAGTTTGAAAACATTATGATTTAACGAATGCTTGGTCTACACTAGAACAGGTTTCCCAGTATAGCTCTACTGACAAACTTTCCCACCGTCGACACAATTTATACTGGCAGAGGAATGTTTTTGTCATTGTAGGTTATAACATTCCATGAGTGAAATAGACTATACTGCCAACAGCCCTGGTCTGCCATGACAACTTTATATATGCTGGGGATTCTGACAGTTTAGAAACCACACAAATCAACACTCTAAGTGACTTTGGTAAAAGCTTATGGTGTAAACACAGCCTAAATCATAGATGCCTTTTTGGAAGGTCTGGAGTGATACTTGTCTTGCATAGCAAATTGAGTTTCACCAGCCCTGAGAGTCCTAATCCAGACAGACAGACAGACAGACAGACAGACTCTACGTCCAGATTGAAAAGGCAGTGTTAACAGTTTTGTTTTAGTGTCTTCAGTCCCATCAACATACACGGAAAAACAGATCTCAAAGAATCTAACATCCTGAGACTGACATAGCCACAACTCTGCACATGTAAGTGCAGAACTGAGAGGGATCACTTAAGCCAGTAAATGTGCATCACTGCCTCCCCACATCCTCTGGGTGAGGAGACAGCTGAGAGACCTGCTGAAGCAGAGAACTTTATGGAAAGCCAAGTACAATGCTACAGGCCTGCTTCCAGCTGCGCTGAGTAACCAAAAGAGGCTAACAACCTCCAGCATCCCCAGCGTGTTTGTTCCTGCCACCTGTTGCTCCCCAGAGAAGGGGAAACTGAGGAAGACAATACATCTGCAGGTGCAATAACTTCCATTATTCTCCTCACAGGTCTAGAATAGAGAGAATCCAGGTGGCTCCAGAGCCTCACCTCTTACTTCCTCCTCCTTGTCACATCTAGGTCCATGCAGCCCCCTGTAGCAGAACTGCTATAGGATTGTGGGAAAGCTCAGCTGTGGGTGCAGGCTGCTCTGTGGGGAACATGAGGCTCTTTGCTCCTGGTGAAGTTAAGAATGGAGCTATGAGGAAAATGATTTTTCCCATGCAGTGGCTATTTTTCAACATTCAAGAACTAGGATGAAAAGTTGAAATCTCAAAAATGTTCACAAACCAAAAGAGAAAGGAGAAAAAAGATTTTATTTGGGTTAAAAAAATGTTTTCATTTTGAGAATTTTGAAATGTTTTGACATTGATCTTTGAATGCTGATATTTTGGAATTGATAGTTTGGAAAGAAAAAGTTGATTTGAATTGGAAAAAAATGGAATTTGCATCTTGTAAGCATTAAAATGTTTTGAGAATTTAAAAATATTTTTCAGTTATTTTTTATTTAGGACATCTGTAATCAATCTTTTTTAAGATAATTTTAGTTTTGAAAGCCAGTCTTATGTGATGGAAAATGTTTCCTTGAAAAGTTTCCCACCCACTTCAGCTGAAGAATAATTGGCTTTATGATTTGCAAAGCAGGTTCTACGTTCCGGCAGATATATTGTATAAAAAGACAGTCAAATTAAGATCAATCAAGTTTCCAGTAATTTGAGCAAGGCACTCTGTTTCTCTGAATGATAACCATTGACCTCCTGCAGTGGAGCTCCCTGCTATTCTTTTGCCTGGTTTGCCTCCTGGGATTTGCTCGTGACAGTTTCACAGATGAGAGAGAGAGGAAGGAAATCAAATCATGTTGATATGCAATTTTTTTTTTTTTTGGATAATAAAATATTCTGTAGCTAACTCATTAAAACGTGGACCACCCCATTTCACATGATTGGACCCAGGTTCCCTTCAGAGGCAGGTGTACAGCCTGCTGTTCTGAATCTTTCCAGTTCCTTGCTGATTTCCTTGGGGACATGGCAATGAAAGAAGAAAACTCACCAATTAAAAGAAAAAAAAACCTGTTGACATTATGGACTAACTTTGATTCCATGTCATGTAAGTTTCCTTTGATCCTGTTTGGTCAATTAGAAATAAATGAATCCCAAATCAGGCTAATAACACTGGAGACATGTCAGGCTACCAAAGGAATGGAGAGAGATGGGAATGAACTAAATCCCCTGCTGGGCACCCTGACTCAAGTTCCCGTACGACTGCTCTAGCTGGGGAAGAGTGGCTCGGGGACTCCTCAGTAGGTAGGCAGTGGAGGGAATAGCTTAGTGGTTGGGACTTTTAAACCCAGGGCTGTAAATTGAATCCTTGAGGGAGACTCTCAAAGGTCTGGGGCAGGTTAGGTTAAAAACAAATCTGTCCGGGATGGTGCTTGGCCCTGCTGTGAGCGCAGAGGATTGGACTCGATGGCCTCTTGAGGTCCCTGCCGGTTCTATGACAAGTTCTCTGTGAAAAAGTAAAACTGCCTGTCTCTGAGGAGAGAGAGTAAAACATGGAGTGAAAGCCGAATCCAGTGATGTTCCTGTTTCTTCCCAGAACTACCCCATTGCTCACAAGGAGCTGAGATGAATCACAGAGGGGAAGGGAATACTCTCAATGCCCTGGGGACGTGTCAAACTCATAGGGCTCAATGGAGCCAGGATTTCATCACTTGTTCCTAAACTTGTTTGCAGTTAGTTAAGCCCATTAAATGCACATATGTGTGAGACCCAGTTTTCACTTCATCACTACAGCAGTGCATGGAGCACTGCCACTCTCCCCCTAACCCTGGCTCTGTCAGGGGATCTCACTGGTTCAGGCTGGCAGAGGAATGATTGAAATTTGGAGTCCCCTTTTGAACTGCTGGTGCAGCTCAGCACACGAGAGTTGATTCTGTCAAGTGCCCTGTGCAGAACAAAGGCAAAGCAAGGCTGTAGCTGCTGAGAGGCTCTATAAAACTTTGATGGCTTTAGTTCATGCTGTCTCTCACTGCGGTGAGCAAGTACATTTTTCATTAGTGTATTGTGCAAACCAACGAAACCTGCATTTAAGTGATGCTCTCTCCAGTATATGGTGCTCACAGCAAACACTGAGGTAGGTCCATCAGTGGCTATTAGCCAGGATGGTCATGGACAGTGTCCCTAGCCTCTGCTTGCAAGAAGCTGGAAATGGTCAACAGGGAATCGATCACTCGATGATTACCTGCTCCGTTCGTTCCCTCTGGGGCACTTGGCACCGGCCACTGTCGGAAGACAGGGTGCTGGACTTGATGGGCCTATGGTGTGACCCAGTGTGGCTGTTCTTACGTTCTTGTGTTTTGCTGTTACTGTTCAATAATTATCTATGCAGAATCACAGAATCACAGGGCTGGAAGGGACCTCAGGAGCTCATCTAATCAAGCCCCCTGCTCCAAGCAGGATCAACCCCTACTAAGTCATCCCAGCCAGGACCTTGTCCAGCCGGGACTTAAAGTCCTCAAGGGATGGAGAATCCACCACCTCTCTAGTCAGTGTATTCCAGTGCTTCACCACCCTTTTGGTGAATTCAAGATTTGGTCTCACCAGTGCCAAATAGAGGGGAATAACTACTTCTCTAGATCTGCTCAAAATGCTTCTCCTAATGAACCCTAGTGTGCTGTTAGCCTTCTTGGCTACAAGGGCACACTGTTTACTCATATCCAGCCTTTCATCCGCCATAACCCCTAGGTCCCTTTCCATCATACTGCTGCTGAGCCAGTTGGTTCCCAGCCTGTAACAATGCTTGAGATTCTTCCACCCCAGGTGCAGGACTCTACACTTCTCCTTGTTGAACTGCATCAGATTTCTTTTGTTCCAGTCTTCCAATTTATCCAGGTCACTCTGGATTCTCTCTCTACCCTCCAATGTATCTACCTCTCCCCCTAGTTTTGTGTCATCTGCAAACTTGCTGAGGGTGCAATCCAGTCCCTCATCCAGGTCATTAATAAAGATGTTGAATAACACCGGCCCCAGAACTGAGCCTTACGGCAGTCTGCTTGAAACTGACCACCATCCAGATACTGAGCCATTGACCACTACCCGTTGGGCCTGACCATCAAGCCAGCTTTCTATCCATCTTATAGTCCAAGCATCCAATCCATATTTCCTTAACTTATGGGCAAGAATGTTGTGGGAGACTGTATCAGAAGCTTTGCTGAAGTCAAGGTATATCACATCCATTGACTTCCCCATGTGCACAGAGCTTGTTACCTCATCACAGAAGCTAATCAGACTGATCAGGCAGGACTTGCCCCTGGTGAATCCATGTTGGCTACTTTTGATCACTTTCCCCTTTTCCAAGTGCTCCAAAATGGATTTGGTAACCATTGAAGATCACGTAATAATTTGAGCATGGCATTGAACATCAGACCATCTCGCTGTGTCAGTGCAGTGTCATTGAGCAAACCTCCACTGATACTCAGTGCTCACATCTTTTTGTGAGTGTCTCCAAACACTGTTAGGTCGAGCCGTCCTCCAAGAAGCTTGACTGAACAGATTTGTTGTATGGATGATGAACTATGCGAAAAGCGAAGACTTATTATCTGTTAGGTTTTTGGAAAGAAAATAGTGCTGCTTACATAAAAACTTTTTGAATTATCTGTTCAAAAAACACAAAGACCACTTTGATTTCCAGCCAAGCTAGGTGGACCAACATGTTTTTCAAACTGTTAAATAAAAGTAAATTTCTGGATCCACAGCCAGAATAGACTGGCATTGATATCAGTTTTCTTTTGCTGAAGAGCTGGAACAAAACTATTTGCAATACTAAAAGTGAGAACTTAAGCAACTTTTGTATGTGTTTGTTTGAAAAAGGTATTGATTTGGTAATATGCTTTCTTTCCTTCCCTCTTTGTCTTCATTTTCAGCCTAATTGTTTGGTGCACAGTTGCTGTTTTACTCTAAAGCCCTTCTGAAAGAATGAGTGGAGGCTAAATTGGAGGTCATTAAGTCAGAATTTTCTGGTTTTCTTGGAACTTCTGTCAAGACCTGAAGTGTCCCTATTTTTCATTTCACCAAGGAACCTGCTCCTTTTCTTCAGGTCTCTCAAAAGGTTTGTTCAAGATCTATTGCTGCTGTGAGCAGAATTTGCTCAGTGTTGACCAGGAACTAACAGTCCAGTGGTGCAAGCATTAAGTGTGATAAACAGCATGGAGAGAAAAGCCAATGGCATGCATGTGCTATGAGAACTTTGCCCAGAGTGAATATTAATGCCACTTGCTTAGTTTTTCATGATACAGTCATTCAGATGCTGTGGTACCAGGCCATGCTTGTTTCATAAGTCTGCCAAAAACAGTAGCTGCCTTCCTGATTCTGATGTTCAGTTCTTTGTCCATGGATAGGTTTGCGGTGACAGTAGATCCAAGGTAACAGAATTGTTGAACCACTCCTAATGGGCTGTTATCCAGAATGACATTGGGTCGCTGAGGTATACCTTGAGTGAATTACAACAGTTTCATTCATGCTTACGTCCAGGGAAAACAACTTGCAGGTTCTGGACAGAGAATCCATCAGCGACTGTAGCACGTCTTCATTATGAGTGATGAGAGCTGCATCATCTGTGAAGAGGAGTTCCCTAATGAGGACTTTTTTGATGTTAGTTTTGGCCTCGAGTCTTGCCAGGTTGTAGAGAGAGCCATCTAATCTTGTGTGGAGAAATACGTCGCTGTATGAGTTTTGAAATGTGCAATTTAGTAGAACTGAGAAGAATATGGTAAAGAGGGTAGGGGCAAAAACACACTCTTGTTTGACTCCACTTTTCATTGCAAATGGTTCCAATGTAGATCCATCATACTGCACTGTTGCTTTCACGTTTTCAGGACAGGATGTTATGAGCTTGAGGAGGGTCGGTGGGCAGCCAATAGTGGTTAATACTCTGTATAGTCCTGATCTACTGACTGTGTCAAATGCCTTTGTTAAGTTCACAAATGCTATGAATAACGGCTTTCCTTGTTCTCTGAATTTTTCCTGTAGCTGTCAAAGGGAGAAAATCATGTCCATTGTTGACCTGCCAGCCCTGAGGCCACGTTGTCCATGGCTACCCTAGCCCCCACCTTTCGAAAGGGGTATGCTAATGAGCCACTTTGGCAGATGTTAATGAGGCACTGCCATGAATAGGCAGCACCTCATTAGCATAATGGCGGCTGCTGCATTTTAAAAGTGCCACTTTTGAAATGCACACTGCTCATGTATATAGGGGCCTTTTGAAAGGACCCCTGCACTTTGAAAGCTCCTTCTCCCCATTTGGTTTTAGGAAGAAGTGGTTTTTAAAATCTATGGGGTCCTTCCAAAAGCCCCCTGTCTACATGAGCAGTGTGCGTTTCGAAAGCAGCACTTTTGAAACGTGGCAGCTGCCATTATGCTAATGAGGCACTGAATATTCATGAAAGCACCTCATTAGCATCTACCAAAGTGGCTCATTAGCATACCCCTTTCAAAAGGTGGCAGCCAGTGTAGCCACGACCATTGTATTTCTGGATAGATACAATCTGCGAGTTTTTGCATGTGTTTAACATGGGCAAATGCTTTTCCTGTGATACTCAGTAAAGAAATGCCTCTGTAGTTGTTGCAGTCACCCGTCACCTTTGTTTTTATAGAGAGTGATGATGTTTGCATCCTTCATGTCATGTGGGACATCTGCCCTCCAACATTTTAGAAGTAGGTTGTAGAGGAAGGGGATGAACACAGCCTTGTTTGTCTTCTGGACTTCAGCTGGAATTCCATCGTTTCCTGGCACTTTTCCATTGTGAAGAGAGTCAAGAGCTTGAGAAAGTTCCTCCTGCATAGGCTCTGCATCTAGATCTGACATTTCTGGAAGAGTTGGGATGTGGTTGTCAAGTTCAGGTTGTATTGTACACTCGTGAGAATAAAGACTTGAGTAGTGTTCCACTCATTTGGACATCTGCTGCTTTTTGTCTGTGATCATCTGTCCATTTAAATGCTTCAGTGGGGTGACTTTGGTAATGTTTGGTCCGAGTGCTTTCTTCAACCCATCATACATAGTTGTCAGGTCACCCAAACCAGACACCTTTTGCATATTAGAACACAGATCAGCCCAATACTTGTTTGCACACGGCCTGGATTCTCTCTGAAGAACAGATCTTGCATGTTGAAATTGATCTCTTGTGCTTTGTGATGGATTATTTGTGTAATTCAGTTGTGCCTTTGTTTTTCTTCAAGAAGAGGCCCAAGAATGTCAGTGTTTTCATTGATCCAATCTTTGTTACAGAATTTACATGTTCCAAAGGCAGATTTGGCAAATTCGTATATTGCATCTCTCAGCATGGACCATGTTTCATTCACAGGTTGTTGGTCACGTTTGTGTTCCATTTTGTGAGTGAAATCATCTGCAAAGACAGAGCATTTCATGCATCTTTGGAATTGCGAGTATAGATCTCTGGCTTTCTCCATAGCTTTGTCATATAGAGTTTGTTTGAGATGATTTTCACTCTGCTGCTGATCAAAGGGTGATCAGTGTTGCAATCTGCACTGTGGTATGTGCGTATACATTTGACGGCATTGAGATGTTTCTTGCATACCAGTGCAAGGTCAAGTTGACACCAGTGACCAGATCTGGGGTGGCACCATGAAACCTTCTGACACTCTTTCAAGTTAAAGAAAGTATTAGTGACACAGAATTGATTCTGAGAGCTGAATTCGAGAAGCATTTGACCATTTTCTTTCATTTTCCCAATACCATAATGACCAAGGCAGATGGGCCAGGACCAATAGTCATGTCCAACTCTTGCACTGAAGTCACCAAGGATGTACAGTTGTTCACCAGTTGGAAAGGAGTTGATAACGTTCTGAAAATTATAATGAAAGTAGTCCTTATCTTTGGTGCATGACACCAACTTGGGTGCATAAGCCCTGATGATATTCACATATCCTGACTTGGTGCAGAGCTTCATGGAGAAAATACATACCAATTCAGCTGTGGGCCTATTGATAGATTTCAGCAGATTGGTCCAAACAACAAATCCAACTCTATAGAGCCATTGTTCCTCTGAACTCAAGCCCTTCCAGAGGAAAGTGTAGTTGGTTTCTTTCACAGACCCAGCATCTGCCAGCCCGGGTTCCTGGAAAGCAGCGATGTCGACATTCAGTCTCTGTAGCTGTTGGTCTATGACTGCTGTTTTGCATATTGAGTCCCTGTTTGTAAGGTTATGGGCAGCTTCAAGTCCTGGACACATGGTCTGCACATTCCAGCTACTGATCCGGAGGCAAGTTGACTTATTATTTCATTTATAGTTGGTATGTTGTTTACATCTACTTTTTGATTTTTGGTCTATCCCCAGGCACCCAATGAGAAAGGCAGATGTGGTACATCAGCACCTTATTGACCGTGGGATGCCCAGCTTGAGGTGGGCACTAGCTGACCAGTGGAGCGCGATGACTCCTCCCACCAATGAAATTGATCTGTGGCACCCTCCTCTTTGCCAAATGAGGAGGGCTTATAACCCATAACTGCCACTTCCTGTGTTTGTTCCATGCTATCAGCAAGGATGGAGTGTTGTCTCAATTGGGCTGTTAGTTGTAGAAGCTTCATTTGAGTGTTATGGTAATGTTACACACTAGCTTTTGCTGATGAATGTCTCTGTCTTACATGCTGCTTTGCCTGGGCTGGTGTTTGGAACAAGTATGTTGCTAAAGAAGCACTATACCCCTCTCGGTCACCCCTATTGAATCCAAAGGAAAGACATAAGTCAGTATGTTTGAAACTGAGATGACTGCAAGGAGATGCTGGAAAGTAGGTTGGACGAATCTGCCCTGTTAACTGCCTTAGGGTCTCCATTCTGGATTTTCAGTCTGGGTTTGCTCCCACAGCCTTCGGATCTCCTGAACCTACCCACAACACAGTGGGGAATTTTCTGGCAGAGTTATCTTCCCTGGAGTGATGTAAGGGGAGCTCTAAAAAGGAGGGTGAGAAACTGTTCTCCCACGAAAGCTCACCTAATAAACCATTTTGCTAGTCTTTAAAGTGCTACTTGACTGCTTTTTGTTCTCAGTGGTATCAGGTGGCAAAACAAGGAGCAATGGTCTGGAGTTACAGAGGGAGAGGTGTAGGTTAGATATTAGGAAAAACTACTTCACCAGGAGGGTGTGAAGCATTGGAATGTGTGACCTAGAGAGGTGGAGGATTCTCCATCCCTTGAGGTTTTCAAGTCCCAGCTGGACAAGGTCTTGGCTGGGATGACTTAGTGGGGGTTGATCCTGCTTGAAGCAGGGGGCTGGACTAGATGACCTCCTGAGGTCCCTTCCAGCCCTAGGATTCTGTGATTCTGTAAGGAGTCACATTCCCTTGGATGCCAGTGGCCAAATCATGGGACCCCAGGACTCCAGCCCCTCATCTCATGCAGAAAGAGGGGGAAGTAGACTTATTCAATGGTGGGCTATGCTTGCCATGCCACAACATTGTCATTGGGCAGTTGTGATTTTTAATTGGGACATCGGATGCCAATCAGTGCCCCAACACACCCTGGCGATGTTGCCGTTGCTGGTTTGCAGCTGCATATTTGCATGACAAAGTGCACTTATTTTCCCGCAAACATCTCAAGAGAGGCCCCCTTGTATCTGCCACCTGGAGGTGCACCAGCTAGCATGCAGGTCTGCTCTCCTGCCATGTCTACACTAGCCAAAAACTTCGAAATTACTATGCAAATGACCATTTCAAAGTTTACTAATGAAGCACTGAAATGCATATTCAGCACCTCATTAGCATGCGGGTGGCTGTGGCATTTCGAAATTGACGCAGCTCGTCCCGACGGGGCTCCTTTTCGAAAGGACCCTGGCTACTTCGAAGTCCCCTTATTCCTATGAGCAGACCGGAGTAAGGGGACTTTGAAGTAGCTGGGGTCCTTTTGAAAAGGAGCACCGTCTGGATGAGCTGCGCTGCGGCGAACTGCATCAATTTCAAAGTGCTGCGGGCGCCCGCATGCTAATGAGGTGCTGAATATGTATTTCAGCGCTTCATTAGTAAACTTCGAAGTGGCCATTTGCATGGCCCTTTCGAAGTTTTTGACTAGTGTTGACACGGCCCTGGAGAGCAAAACAGCATCTTTTAAAAAGCAACAAAGGTAGTTTTTTAGAAGCATTCCGGGGCCCAAAGTAAGTGTTACAGAAGCTGTCTGTATTCATTTTGAAACATGGACCCTTAACTCTTTGTGTGCAGGTCAGGTGAGGACCATGAAGTAACGCCACTTGTCTTGCAGGTGAATATGCTGTTGAATAAGCTCTCTCTCAAAGTCATCATTGGCAGATTAGCTGAAGGTAGTCCTTACACCCACAAGTGCAGCAAATGCTCTGAGCTGGCAACTGGCAGGACTTAACAGGTTTCAATTGCTCCTCTAGCTTCTTAAAATAAATAGATCTTAATATAGTAGCTGGAACCAATCAGCTCATCAAAACTGTCTGCCCCAAACTTGCAATAGGTGATTGGAAGGGACAGACAATCCCATTCCCTAAGCCAGGTGTCAAATCAATTCCTTCTTTCAAATGTGAGCAGCAGAATGGGAGGGAGCTTAAGCAGGCATATAGGGACCCTTCATCAGCCATAGGGTGCAAAGCATTTTCTGCATCAAATGACATATTTCCATTCTGTGTCATTAATTCTCTACTCAGATATAACAACATTAGTGTGCTATTCTTGCAATAAACCTCTCTGTGTTAATTAATGTGACACTCAGTATGGGTATCAACAAATGTTGGGAGGAAAGGAGGGAGGAAAAAGGGACATGGCCTTACAAATGTAATATTTATTCCAATGTCTGGAGAAGAAATTAAACCCACAGGAGAGCCAAGTGCTGGAAATTGATCATGAAGATGTTTTTTAACTGGTGCAAATGACATGACCTTTCAACTAAGCAAAATGTCTCTTGTAACATGTGTATGCGATGAATGCTGCTGGTTGCTGATGGACTGCTATGGCTGTCTGTGTCCATTTCTACATGGTCAGCATTTCAAAGATCAATTCCAAATGCAAGAGGAGACAAACTCGGAAAAGAGAGCTTCCTGGGGACTTGGGGTTGCTAACTTTCACATTCTGTAAATAAGCAGCTCTGGGTTCACAGTAAGCCAAAAATCAAGTTAGACCTGTTTGGCTACGTCTACACGTGAAGCCAACATCGAAATAGCTTATTTCGATGTAGCAACATCGAAATAGGCTATTTCGATGAATAACGTCTACACGTCCTCCAGGGCTGGCAACGTCGATGTTCAACTTTGACGTTGCGCGGCACCACATCGAAATAGGCGCTGCGAGGGAACGTCTACACGCCAAAGTAGCACACATCGAAATAAGGGTGCCAGGCACAGCTGCAGACAGGGTCACAGGGCAGACTCAACAGCAAGCCACTCCCTTAAAGGGCCCCTCCCAGACACAGTTGCACTAAACAACAAAAGATACACAGAGCCGACAACTGGTTGCAGACTCTGTGCCTGCAGCATGGATCCCCAGCTGCTGCAGCAGCAGCCAGAAGCCCTGGGCTAAGGGCTGCTGCCCACGGTGACCATAGAGCCCCGCAGGGGCTGGGGAGAGAGCATCTCTCAATCCCTCAGCTGATGGCCGCCATGGCGGACACCGCTATTTCGAAGTTGCGGGATGCGCAACGACTACACGGTCCCTACTTCGACGTTGAACGTCGAAGTAGGGCGCTATTTCCTATCCCCTCATGGGGTTAGCGACTTCGACGTCTCGCTGCCTAACGTCGAAGTTAACTTCGAAATAGCGCCTGGCGCGTGTAGCCGTGACGGGCGCTATTTCGAAGTTAGTGCTGCTACTTCGAAGTAGCGTGCACGTGTAGACATGGCTTTTGAAAGCAAACGTCTCCCTAAAAGAACACCAATACTCTCTGACTACAACCCACCTACCCAGCATGCAGTCTTGGTTCTGGGACTGTGATGGGTCCACTGTGTAACCATTAACTTTCTCCCCCTCGCCTCTGCTTGCCCACCTTTGCTTCTGCATGCACATATCAAAAAAAGAAGCAAGAATCCAAAACAAGCAGCAAGCTGCAAGCCAGAAACCAGACAAGATGCAACTTTCAAACCTAGTTGTGAGGTGAGAGCAAAATGCTGTTGGGATGTTAGCATGGACATGGATTCTGGATTCAGTTATATGGGCTGTGCCCTTCCCATTCCTGCTTGAAATGGAGCTGGTCTACAGAACACAGTTATTTCAAAATAACTAGCCTCGCAAGAGTCTTATTTTGAAATGCGTAAGCCTCATTCCATGAGGAACAGCACTTTTTTCGAAATAGGTGCTGTTAAGGCAGGAATTGTACCTGTTTCAAAATAAGCCATAGGGTGTCCAATGGCTCTATTTTGCAATAAGCTCTATAGCCACATCTATGCTGCCCCCCCCAACTTCCAGAAGGGGCATGTGAATGAAATGTGTTGGACATGCTAATGTGGCACTGATACGAATATTCAGTGCCTCATTTGCATAACGATGGCCATCCAGAGTCTTGAAATTGCTGCTTTTGAATTGCAAATTAGCAGTGTAGACGGGGTTTCTTTGAGAGGAAACCCTGATTTCGAAAGCACCCTTTTTCTCAAAAGAAATCAAGTTATTTCAAAATAAGCTATTTTGGATTAGCTCTTCTAGAATAGTTTATTCTGTAATAAGGCTGCTGTGTAGACATACCCAAGAGAAACCAGCTAGCTGCCCGTGTGAGCAGTTTATTTCAGCTGGAAGTGGCAGTCAGAAGGGCGTCCTAAGAGCTGTTCATTCTCTCCAAGCTGTTCCCAGGGTTCTGTAATTCTAACCACACAAAAGCTAAACAGCCACAGTCTTCTACACCCTAGAAACTCACGTGAAGGATGCAGGTGTTGTGAGGGGTTGGACTAAGCCCCAATGCCCTGCAGGTGGCCAGAGGCCTTGCCACACCCCATCCCAGCGAGAAGAGCTGTAAAGAGGTCTTCTAGGCCAGATAGAGTGTCTGTCTCCATGGCAGCCAATCAGGATTCAGCAGGCTGGTATAAAAGAAGCTGCCGGGCTAGGGCCTGGCATTTCCTCATAGGAGATCAACCCAAGCAGGTCCATATATTGATTGGGAGACCAGCAGCGCTATGGACAGCTCCGAGCGTGAGCTGAGCTTAGATGAGAGTAAGGTCCAGGTTCAGTGGCTGAAGACTGTCCACAAGTTGAACACAAGAGCTGAGAGAACCGTGGACAGAGCTAGTCAGATCCTAGCCCCCGAAGCTTGCTCAATGACCAGCCAAAGACCTTATGCAGAGCCACTTTCCACAGAGGAGTGCTCACAAGCAGGTGGACCCTGTTAAAGGTCTTAAGACAGAAAGCTTCTCAGATCTCCTGTATGTTATCTGTTATCAGCTTTCAGAGCACGATCCAGACTCAGTGTAGTCCATGGGAATCTTTCCACTAATTTCAAGAGAAGTCCCAAAAGCATTTAGAAAGTATCTGTACTGAAATCAAACTGTTATTCTGAGTTATTTTATAGCCATTGACTACAGAGGTTGTGGAATCTCCATCTCTGGAGATATTTAAGAACAGGTTAGACAGATGTCTATCAGGAATGGTCTAGATGGTACTTGGTCCTGCCATGAGGGCAGGGGCTGGACTAGATGACCTCTCAAGGTCCCTTCCAGTCCTGGCATTCTATGATTCTATGTTTCTAGATCAGGGATGAGCAAAGTGGTGGGGGGGTGCCAATTCAGGGGAGCATGAAATTTCATATGGGGGGCACAGCACAATTGGTGGTGAGGCCTCAGGCTCATCCAGCTCATTAAAAATGTTTTTGCGTCTGTGTTTTCACATTTATCTGCTGATGCAGCCAGAAGGAGCCACCACCTTCTCCATTGGAGCTGCCACGTGAACGCCAGATCTGTGGCAGTGGCTCCTCCAGGCCATGTGGTGGCCCCTCCAGCTGTTTGCAGTGAAGTGGCCGTGTGGTGGGGGGCGCCTGCAGCCATGCAGTCAGGTGCCTCCAGCCACGTCCTGCAGCTCACCCCAGACCCTCTTTTATATATACTGGTCGATAAAGTGCTTACATCCTACACACTTATTTTCTTACACATGTCAAAGGGTTTTTTTCATGTGAACATAACTGAAATTTCTGTTGGTTTCGATTACACTGGACGAGTTGCGGGCAGGGGGGTGGAGGGAGGCTGCTAACTGCGGGGATGAAAATGGGTCCTGATGTGAAAAGCTTGCTCACCCTGGGCTACACAATACTTGGTCCTGCCATGTGCGCAGGGGACTGGACTAGAGGATCTTTCAAGGTCCCTTTTAGTCCTATGAACCTGTGAAAGCAAAAAGGGACAAGATATGGGAGAAAAAGAAAAAAAATCTACATGATTAGCTTTGTATTAAAATACAAACTCCATGTAAAAAGCACGAGGGAATTACTTCAAAGCTCTGTTGGAAGAATATTCAGTTTACAAACTCAAGACCTGAGATGTTAGGAAATGCTAGAATTACAACAGCATTTGTACCTCTCTTTGCCCTTCTTCAGGTGTGTGCAGTAGGGGGACCGATTTAATTACACATTCTCCTGCTATGTTTTCCATGGGACCCCAGCCTTCCCTGAACAGACTAGGTGGGGCTCTGGGAAGGAGACAGGTTTGTTTGGTGGCAGAGGCTGTCATCTGGAGGATTGCTACCTTCCCTTTGAAAGGAGCCTTGCCAAGTAAACTTTGGCACATGTGAATTATATTAGAAAATTGCTCCTCCAAATAATGGTTATTCAGCTTTCAGGGGAGGCCTCAGGGAGCTGTTGGGAACTCCAGTGCTTTCCGGAAGCCATATCATTGTCATCACATTTACAAAGAAGCATTTTAGATCTCCCAAAGGAGAGTTTGGTTTGGTTGGCCACTGAATGACAATGACGGTGTGCCACGAACCTCAGCAGCTGTCCTCCCTCACAGGGCGAGAGACATCATGGTAGCTGAGGAGGAAAGTTTCATGTCAACACATGATATAGCAAGCATGCAGAGTGGTTAGATCTTCATGAAATGTTCCAAGAGGTTAGTGTTTTATGCTCACTCTCAAATATCTCAACCCATGCCACACCCAGAGACAGAGAAGCCTAGGGTTGGAAGAGATGTCAGAATGTCATCAAGTCCAACCCCACCCCACAGCTAAGAGCAGGACCATTCCCAACTAAACCTTCCCAGCCAGGGCTTTGTCAAGCTGGGACTTAAAGACTCATAGGAATGGAGATTCCACCACCTCCCGAGGTAACCCATTCCAAAGCTTGTCACTCTCCAACCTGGCTTCTACCCTCTGCATCTCTAGATTCATGCCAATATATGTCCTGTCTGAACCAGAAAACACCACTCATCGGGCTACTTCATGGAAAGGGAAAGGTAATATTGCTTTGAAAAAACACATCTGAACTGTCCTTTCTCAATGTTATTGAGCTGGCCAAGTGGTAGCGTAGTTACGAGAGAACCCAAGGGATAGCAGGAAGATGTATTTGGCTTTGAACAGGGACTGTAACCTTGCAACTAATATCTCTGTAGTTACATTTCCAGCATAAGCCTCTGTTTTCAGGGCTCTGAGCAGTTAGAAAAGCTAGTCCTTTAGTTCACAATGAAATATTTTTAGCTTCTTTCCCCTCAGACCAAAGGACTGTTTTTGGTGTGGGCTGCGTATGTGTGTGGCAGGCAGTGACAGGGTGTTTGTAAGAGGTAAGGCACTCTCAGAACATGAAAAAACTCTCGGAACATGAAAAAAACCAGTGTTGTTTTCTTGCTTTAAGAAAAAAAAAATCAGATTATTTTCCCCCTGCTTGAATCAGTTAAAAATGGTTTCATTTAAAAGTTCAGACTTGGCGTGTTCTGTATATTGCCTTTGATGAGAAATGGCTGCCTGGCCAAGTCTGAAAAAAATTATTTGAGAAATAGACATTCAAGAATAAGTTGGTGAAAATAACATACTTGGAATATAGAGCAAACATTTTTTAATTATTTGAGATGTGCACCAAATTAAACCCAAATAGCCACGTGCAGCAGCACGCTCTGTATCTGCACACGGAAATGTATCTACAACTACAATGGCTACAAATGATCTACAAATGTCTCTGTGATCAGTCAGGTGGCTAACTTGGAAAGTACATTCAGATGTATGTCTGTGAGACTATTCACGTGACTGTGTTCATTAGGCAGGATTGGATAGCAGTTTCTGGGGGCCATGTTCTTTTGAAAATGTGATGTCTTTATTTCCAGACACCCTAGGTCTAACCTGTCTACATAAATTGTAAATTTGTAGGTCACTCCTTAGGGCTTGATCCTCTGCCACATGCACCTGGGAATTGCAGGGGACGAGAGGCTGGATATGAGTCAACACAGTGCCCTTGTAGCCAAGAAGGCTAATGGCATATTGAGGTGCACTAGGAGGAGCATTTCCAGCAGATCTAGAGAAGGCAAACATAGTGCCCATTTTTAAAAGAAGAAAGAAGGACAATCCAGGGAACTATAGACTGGTCAGCCTTATGTCAGTCCCTGGGAAAACAATGGAGGAGATCCCCAAGGAATCCATTATGGAGCATTTGGAAGAGGGGAAAGTGATCAAAAGTAGTCAACATGGTTTCACCAAGGGCAAGTCCTGCCTGACCAATCTGGTTAGCTTCTATGATGAGGTAACTGGTTCTATGGACATGGGGAAGTCAGTGGATGTGATATACCTTGACTTCAGCAAAGATTTTGATACAGTCTCTCAGAATATTCTTGCTTATAAGTTAAAGTAGTATGGATTGGATCCATGGACTACAAGATGGATAGGAAGCTGGCTTGGCAGTTGGGCCCAACAGATAGTGGTTAATGGCTCAATATCTGGGTGGCAGTTGGTGTCAAGTGGAGTGCCCCGAGGCTTGGTTCTGGGGCCGGTGTTTTGCAACATATTTATTGATGACTTGGATGAGGGACAGGATTGTACCTCAGCAAGTTTGCCGATGACACTAAGCCGGGGGAGAGGTAGATACATTGGAGGTTACAGATAGGATCCAGAGTGACCTGGATAAATTAAAAGATTGGGCCAAAAGAAACTGATGAGCTTCAACAAGGAATTTTAGCTCCTACAGTATTACAAATTTGTTATTGCTATTATTGAATTCCAGACAGTGCTTAAATGGTAGCTGAGCTCTTTTGCAAGCTGATCCTCAGTTTTGGTGCTGAGAACTTTCACTAATCTAGCCCAAGGAGTTTATCCTAATAACACACAGAAAGTACAAATAAATCCCACCTTAAATATTTCAAAAATTTTCAGTGCTGGCCTGAGGCACTTTATTGATGGTGCTAGCAAACTCCCAATGGACATCAGGGTAGCTGATATAGGCTAATATTGAGTGGTCCTTATGGTTCCTTGAAAATATGAAATCAAACGGGAATTTTAAATGCAAAAACTCCACTTTCATCAGACATTTCATATTTCACACCTCTCAGCGCAACACAAGCAACTAACTACAGCACGCGTCTCCAGCACTGAGACACACTGTTGTAAGCTGAACCCCTCATTGAAATGCAGTGCTGGCATAGAGGGCAGCAGATGGGTAGACAACAAGGGCAGGCAACACAATAGCAGAGGGAATAGAAATTTTGCACAAGGACAGCAGGACAAATCCCGGCTCTGATCTAACCTCTCATAGGAAGTTTAATATCCATGCAAAGTGCCCAGAGGCAGGTTTTAGGGTCTCTTCTAAGACTCCTGAGCAGCAAGGGACAGTAGTTATTTGATTCTGAAAGGTGGACTGAGGACCAAAAGCCAGGGATTCATGGACTTTAGCTAAGCCACCCCCTCCGAAATGTTCTGTGTGTGTGTATGTGTGTGTGTGTGAGAGAGAGAGAACTCCCAAGATGCTCCCTGCTCTGGGCACCACTGGGATGTTCCCCACCCTTGGCATTTGCTGTATTGTTTTCCCATATTGGACACAGACTCAGGGCCTGGATAATTTTCATTCTGTGGAAAAGCAGTAAGTTGAGGAGTGGCCGATGTTCTCTCCTTGTCAGAGAGCGCACAGTGACTCTGCACTCCGGACCACACCCTTCTCGAGATGCCTCATTGGACTGTGTCCTTCAGCGGCCAAGGAAAAAGGCTTCTTGTGAGTACAGGTGTAACGCACCCAGGAGAATCCTAAGCTCTCTCCGTGCAGCGCAAAGGGGCCGGCTCCATTCCCAGTAGGTAAGGTAAATCATTGCTGGTCACTTATATGTGGCAGGGACAGGGAGCAGACAAGTCTTGTGCAGGTTTATGTGCTAATGATCTGCTCTCAGCATGACTGTTTAAAGAGCTGGCTGGGGCGCAGCTAGCAATGCACTCTCCCAGCCAGGCTCCTGCTGCTGCAGGCTGGCACTGGTGACTGGGCATGCACAGCTTGGTGAGGCCGTAGGCAGGTTTCAGGGGCTGGCTGGGCGCACGCTGTAGGGAGCTGTGGGATGGGAAGCATATGTACCATTCCTGGCATGCGCTGGTGCCAGCGGCCCTAGAAATAAGACAGCAGATCTCTCCCATCACTGCCGATTTCCCAGCAGCAGGGCCCTCACGCAGATGGCCCCCAGCTCCCCTGTGGCAGGGAATTTACCCTGGCCCCAGCCCCCCCATTTCACCCTCTACCCCCCAGCCCTGACTCCATGCTCTGACACCTGCATTCCCCCCCGCTCCCGCAGCCCTCTGCCCTAAGCTGCCCCACACCTGCACTCACTTGAGTGGGAACGAACCCGCATTAATAACAACAAATCAGCACTATTACTTTAATCGCATGTGTTTTACACACACCACACTGTACATTGCAAACCCTCAGCGGTGCTTACTTCCTGTCAGTTGCCATACGTTCACGTCTGGTCCGATGTGATGTAGCAGTGCTGTCCTATCGCAGCCCACCACTTGCTCCTGGGCTGTGCTGGGGGCTGGAGCAGTCCCTCTCATAATTAACACAGCCCTGGGCTGTGTCCTGGGGCTGCTGTCTGTGATGCAATGCTTGGTAGAGCCTTATCCCTTCACAGAAGTCACGAGGGCACTCTTAGGGCTGCGCACCACAGGGCTCATACTCGGGGTATCCTAGCCACCAGAACCAGGGCTTCAAGCCTCTTCAGACTCTCTGGCTCTTTGAGCCAGCGTCAGTGGGCAAGAGCAGGGTCAGGCTCACTCTATTGGCACAAAAGTCCAGACATTAAACTAGTCAGTCAGATCATAGGATGAAGTTTCGGCTGCTTTTCTTCCCTGAAATTCTAACTTCTCGCTTATAATTTTTCCTAGTCTCGACTGCTGTCCTTAAAGACTAACAAATTATTTGGGCACAAGTTTCTGTGGGCTGCAGCCCCCTTTGTCAGATGCATGGGAGTGGGGAATGCATCTGATGAAGTGGGCCCGTTCTAGCCCATGAAAATGTATACCCCAATATATTTATTAGTCCTCAAGGACTAATAGCCACAGGACTCCTTGTTGTTTTGCTGAAGCAGATTACCATAGCTGTCCCTCACTGAGGCAAGAGGCAGGATGGTATAAAGTCTGTCATCTGGTAAAATCTCTCTGGTTGCTGGGTGCAGACAGATTCCCAAGGCAGGAGACACAGGGAGAGACAGATTCATGATGGCAGTTCAGTAATGTTCTACTTTCTATTTTCCTGCAATTTCCGGTGTAGATTTCAGAAATCACCAAGGCCCAGGACAATTAGGAACTCAATTTGCTAGCAAAGTAATTCCAAAAATAAAAAATTAGATAGGTCAGGGTGTCATCCTTGTTCAAGACAACTCTTGTTCATATTCTTTAAGTTAAGCACATGATTAAGTCTTGTTGACTTCACTTAGATGTAATTAAGGGTTTAAAGTTAAATATGTGTTTAAGCTGTAAAATTATTGTGATTTATAAGACAATTAAACATAAAAAATAATAGTGACCTGTAGGTTCTCTACAGCACATTTCATCAGTAGTTCTTAGTGCTTTGCAAAAACTAGGGTAATATCATTATCACCATTGTGCAGACGGGTAAACTGAGGCCCAGAAAGATGACTGCAACCTAGACTCTACATTTCTAGTCCAACCGTGCTTGTACCATTTGTAATGTTATTTCTGTTTCTTTGGTTTTAAATCTGTGCAACTGAATACAATTCTATCTGAAGAACCACAGTGGCTTGTCCAGACTTGGAATTAAACCAGGGCTTGGAATTAAACTGGTAGCTACCTGGGATGTGAGTGCCACCAGGAGATAATAAACAGCTTTAGTTGGTGAGTGATCTTACCACCCAGAATCCCTCCCAGGTCTTGATCAGCTGTTTGGAGGATAAGTCTGAGCTACACTGACCTGTAGTCAGGGCTGGAAAGGTGAAGGAAGGTGTATGATAGCAGATCGAAGTAACCAGGACGTGAGCAGGTCCCTGAGGGCCAAGTGTGTTGTTTAGTAAAGGCATAAAGATGTGCATTTTGGTAAATTCACCAGCACAATGTCTCTTTCTTGCTCTGAATGATTTCTGGACAGCGGGTTGTGTGCCTCGTAAATCACTGTCGCTGCTCGTCTTCCAGACTAAAGCCTGTAATGAATGTAAACAGCGTGCGCTGTATCAGAGGAGTTAGGCCAGCCAGCCCTGTTCTCCAGAAGCGTTACTCTTCGGGGATGCAGTGGGATTTCTTTACAGGCATGTCCATCTATCACAGCGCTTTCGAAAACTCCCTCCCTGGGCTCCAAACAACACAGTGCTGGAGTTATAGCCATGTGTCTTGTTGCCATGGATTTCTAAGGGCAGGTGCCCTGCACCAGCTGGCTCATGATAATAATCAATAGCTGAGAGGGGTGTATGGAACAGGGGCGGGGAGAGGAAGGGGCACAGACCTTGTCCAGGCTTGGCCAATGCAGGGAGGGAAGATAAAGCTTCTGCCTTAGTCCAGGAGTAGAGCGTAGGGAGGGCAGAGGGAGCTCAGACAGTGAGCTCCTCCTGGCCCCAGTTAACTTCTGTGCCCCCCAAAAGGGGGAAAATAAAAATTCCTGCCCATGTCCCTGCTGATCTCACTCTTTACCTCTTTTAAAAGAACCGGCTGAAGGGTCAGCTATTTCTCCAAACAGAGCCAGTGTTCCCCCGCAGCTGGGCACTTGGGCGGCTGCTCAGGAGAGGTGGAAATGCTGCCCAGGTGATTAGCAGAGCGCCCACAGTGAGGTTGGCTGTTTTACTGGTGGAGCATGTGAAAATGTATTCTGCACATGGATGGAAAAGATGAGAAGAAACATTGAACAGAACCCAAATCTTTGCAAAAGTTTGGTGCCAGCTCTGCCCTTCCCTGTGTCCCATGAGAGCCCTGATTTCCATATATTGGGTGGGGTGAAAGCCCGTTTGTTGAATCCAGTGAAATGCTGTAGCAGGTAATAGTTGCTGGGGTGTTTCCAGGATGCATAGTGTAGACTCCAATCTGGGGCATCTCCGAGTGAGGGACCTTGAGAAAACAGCAGTTTTGGAAAGAATGCTGTGGAGAGCCCAGGGGGAGACTGGCAGAGCAAGTAACAGGATCATCATTGCTGAGGGGGCTTCAACAATGTGGACAGAAGAGAAATCACCTGATACAGAAAACAGCAGGCTGACCTGCGAGGAGGAGCGGCTGGTACCTCACACAGCTCCTGAGAAAAAGAAGCCTTCTCCCTCACATGATTTTTATTGCTGTCTTAATGCAGCCGAGGTGGTTTGAACTCTGCTGTGTGGGAAACAGCTGAGCAGAAGCACCACCCCTGAAATGACAGCCATTTTGACAAATGTCAAAGAACCTCTCTGATGAGACAGGCAACCCAGGGAACTCCCCCGGGGCTGGCCTACCCTTGGTGCTGCCTGTCCATTTTGAATTTAAGAACAGCCATATTGGGTCAGACGAAAGGTCCACCTAGCCCAGTATCCTGTCTTCTGCCAGGTGCCCACAAGGGAGTGAAAAGAACAGGAAATCACTGAGTGGTCCATCCTGTCACCCATTCCCAGCTTCTGACAAGTGGAGGCCAGGGACACCATTCCTACCCATCCCGGCTCATTGCCATGGGTGGATCTATCCTCCAGGAACGTTATCTGGCTCTTGTTTGAACCCCCGTTAAAGTCCTCTTCTTGGTGATATCCTCTGGTGAGGCGTTCCACAAGCTGACTGTGCGAAGAAAAACTTCCTTTTGTTGCTTTAGACCTGCTACTTATTCATTTCATTGGGTGGCCCCTTGGTCTTGTGTTATGGGAACAAGCAAATAACTTTTCCTTGATAGCTTTCGCGGAGGAAGGTTCAGGCAGCTGTGTTGTGAGCAGGAGGCAGCTGGGCTTTTCCCTTGACATGACGGGCTTGTATAGTGTTTCACCCACAGCAGGCTGTGGGGCTGGGACGCAGGACTCAAGCAGCAGAGAGGCCAGCTGCGGCACACACACACTGAATGGGGACGCTGCTACCCCTAGGCATCAGTGAGTTGCCAGTGATTTTTGTGCACTCCGCTGTTTGAGCACAGCAAGACTGTGGCCTGGAGTAAGGTGAGGTGGCAAGAGCCCAGATCCCAGCCTGACTCTGCACTCCAGGCAGCTGTGTGCCGGGCTGCTGCTCATCAGCAACAGCCAGAATCCTCGCTTTTCTGAGCTCGGCCTTTCTGCAGAGACTTTACCCTTCGCTTTGGTCTAACTGTAGCAAGAGTGGGGCTGGTACTACAGGGTATGACACCCGCTGTCTGTCTTGGCAGCTGGAACCGCCCCGGCCTTTTCCTCAGGTCAGAGGACCAGTCCTTTTCTTAGAGCACAGCCCAGGGAACAGCCACCAGGGCCAACGGTTTCAGAGAAGGCAAAGGGCAATAAATATAAGGCTGGTGGAAAATGCCAGCCCAGAGCTTGTTTCAGGTTGAGCAGTTCCAGTTTCCCCAGTTTGGACATCAGTGTCAGTCACATTTCAAGCAGTGGGAAATCAATCCATGTTATGAATGATTATTATTTGAATTATGTGAGCACTGACAAATTCTGCTCCTGGGTGGACCAGGACCTCCTTGTGCTAGGTGCTGTACAAACAGGACAGAAAGATCAGCTCTCTCCCATTAATCAGTCCTGGACTGCTTTTGCAAGCACTGTCCTCTGACTAATTGGGAGCTGGCTCACCTGTCCTCAGCCACCTAGAACTGAGGGGATTGTCACAGCAAAGGTATCATTTGATCTCTGTTATCTGGTGTCACGTGACTGGGCTGTGTGAGTTGTCTAATGAAAGCTGGTGATGCTCTGAATCTATGTATGTTAATTATGTGTCTGTACCATGTATGTAGGTAAAGTTATAGATTTTAGCTATGTAGCTGTATTAGAAAATGTTTTAGTGCTAAGCTTCACAACAGGTGCGAACTCAGCCCCAGTCAGGAGATTGAGCTAAACAATAAGGTGGAAACCAGGTGCTCAGATGGTGAATCCACATCCCAGATGCTTGGGACTTGTCAGTGGAGTGCAGCCCGCTGGTCAGGTGACAAAGGAACCATCCCATTGCAGAAATTGGATTCTGTCTCCTGGGATTCATCCAATGGCAGTTTGCCACAACAGCCCACCTGAGTCAGGTGGGGGAAGACCCTCAAGGGACTGTGGGAAGAAGATAGGGCTTGGTCCCTGAACACAAAGGATGATGTAGACTTAGCAGTGTCCATCTTGGATCTTTTGTCTTTTGGTACCTGTTCCTGTCTCCAAGGGTACGTCCAGCATGTGAACCCCACCAGGCCTGATCTACAAGCTCCAGTAGCTAAAACTGTGTGACCTAAAATGAACTTTCAGAGACTTTAAAGAATCGGCAAATAACTCTGCTGGATGCATTAATACCTGTAATGAATGTACGTAAAGTACAGCTGTAACAATTCTCTCTAACCTTGTTCTCTCTTTTTTGTTAATAAATCTTTAGATAATTATGTCTAAAGGATTTGGGCAAGTGTGTTGGCTTTGGGCAAGATCGAAGTATGTATTGACCAGGAACGTTGGGGTCTGGAAGAATATGTGTGGTGATTGGTGAAACAAGCTTAAGAGCCTCTCACCTAAATATGGGGGTTGCTGGTCTGGGCTGGTAGAGCAGCTGAAAAGTCTGTGGGTTTAGCTGTTAAGCTTCTGGCTGGCCAGTGGGGCTGGCAGAAGTCCTGTGGAGGCTGGTTGGATTTGCCTTAGTGAGAAGGAAATCTCAGCCTGGGGCTGTGAGTGGCCTGGATTTTAAGCAAAGTTGCCCTGGACTGATTTCTGTAGCTGTGCCCAGAAGCTCTGTCCCATCACATCTGGCTTCAGAAGATGAAGTATCTCATGCAATGGGGCCAACAGTCACAATGGGGCCAGGGGCAAGATGTGGGGGGCCTGGCTCCATGCCTGCAAAAAGGGGGAACCTTGGGTGGAAGGGGGGGAGCCAAGGGCAGTCAGCCTTTAACACCACCAGGAGCACAGGGCTACCCCCCACCAGCCCCCAGATGCTGCATGGAGGGGCGGAATGACACCCCTGCTGCACCTCAAAGGGGTCCTATGCATTCACCCCCCCGCCCACTCTCAGTCAGTGGGCCTGACCCCTCCCCAACCCCCACACCAGGCTCCTCCACTGAGAATGGCTGCTGGGCAGCAGGGTAACATGTCAGCCCAAGGGACATGTATGTTCTGACACCTCAGGACACTCAGCTGTGCCACAAAGGGTTAATGTCTCTTGTATTGTTGACGCGGCTTCGTGGCTAGTGTGGCTGCAGAGGTTTGACTCCTTGCTGTGAAATCCTGTTTAAACTCTCAGCCTCAGAGCTTTCCTGGGGCATTGAATTCCATGGGCTGATCATACGGTACTGAAGGAAGCGTTCCCTTCAGGGCCTTCTACATTTTCTGCCTGCCAGTTTCATCAAGTTTCCCTTTGTAATTGCTTTATGGGGCTGTGACTGGGACTGCCCAGGAAGGAGGACCTGATCTCTTTTCACTAACCCATTTGTTATTGTGTTGCTCTGTCCCATCCCTTCTTATTCTCCTGCTCTCTAGACTAAATAGCCTTAGTCGTTTTAATTTCTCAGTGTTTTCATCTCTCTTTCTCCCCCCATCCACATGAATCTTTCTGATGTTTGTCGCACTGGAGCTGAGAAGATCTACCCTGAGCACAATATTCAGGCTGAGAGAACATCAATGATTCATAACACACGAGCACCTTTGCAACATTTTCTTTATTATTCCCTGTCCCGTTATAATGAAAATGGAGTATCCAATAATTTTCTTTTTTTAAACTATCCCCAGTCCACCAGACTATTTAGAGTGACTGCTAGATTCTCAGCCTGAAGTATTCTAGCTAATGTAGATCGGAGCAGTGTGTGTGAAATGTGAGACTCATTTCCCCAACTTTGTAGTGCTCTGCATTTGACTTACTTGACTTAAACCCTTGTGTGTGGAGCGTAGGCTGGCTACAAGTCTCCTCCAGTTCACTTTGTCTCGAGATAAAACTGCTAGCTGACTTCAGGAGTACCTCAGCTGTTGTCTTTCGATCTCAGTAGATCTTCAAAATGTTGTCCAAGGTCTTCCTCTTTTGCATTCTCCTTGCAGGTTCCAGTTGAGAACTTGATGGACTACGCTGGATGATGGTTTTCTGAGAGTGCGGCCTGGCCATCTTCGCTTCCTTCTCTTGGTTTGACAGTCAAGTGGCTCTTGTCTTCTGTTTCAAAGCCTCTCATTTGTGACCAGGCCTTGCCATTTGATGGGAAGGATGGACCTCAAGACCTCAAGAGACCTACAATATCTGTAGCTTGTGATTTGAAGATTTTAATTACTCTGCATTTACCTAATTTAAATTACAGCTGCCCCACTGCCACGTTTATTTAGATCTGTTTGGGACAACTTGCCACCTGCATAGCAACTGTCCTGGCTGGTTCTTTTCTGCTAACTCTGTGTAAGCAGAGAATCTCTTCCCTCTGGACACCCAGCCCTACCACACTTCTCCTAGATCCCTGTCCTGTTTCAGACCTGACCCTCAGAGCATCTTCATTCAAAAGGTTCCATATGGATCGGTCTGTGTTGCAATCACAGGGTGATTGTACCTTAGGAAGACAGACCTGAGTGAGTTGTAACCTAGTGTGAGCTCAAACCTGCCTACAAACCTGGCTTATTAATTGCACTGCTTGATATGCTTTGAAGCTTCCTTGGTTGCAGCTTCGCTGCTCCAAGACCCAAGCCAACTTCGGTTTGTCCACAAAGCTGCCATGGTTCCCTGGGATTGCAGCGTAGGCATCCCTAAGGTTCATGGACCTTATGAGTAAGCTTGGGCCCAGACTGGTGTCCATCTGGGCTGTGACATGATGTTATATCAAAACCACGGCACACTGCTGGTTTTGCTTGATTTCTGCAAGAAGCTGTTTGAAACACAGAAACCACAGCTGAGTTTTGCTTTCAGAGTTTGAATTCATTTGAACTTGAATCTTAGAACACAGGTGAATGGGCGCATGTATATCAATGCCAAAGAAGATGTTCACATGAAGCAGGTTCCATGCAGCAGTCTTGCATTGCTGTAAGTTATTGGCACATAATGGAAAAGAATAATTTGCTTTCAGAGGTTTGGAATCTAGCTACAGCTGTTATTGACATTCTACTATGGAATTTAGCAATACTCTATGAAAATAGATTTGACTTTTAGATCCTGGCTTTGTAATCCATTCTGATTAGCACCCAAATATCCTGGCCTAGTGTTGTAATATATTTTTAAATAAAACTCACTGCATGGTACTTGCTGGAAAGTAAAACAAGCAACATCAAGCAAGTCTCAATTTGCTGTACTGGAGGTTTTTCCACTGATGCACAGAAATGCATAATTATCCCTTTGCCAGTTTTTAAAGTGCCAGTCACAAGTAACCTAATATGACAGAGCACTTGTTTTAATTGCCCAAGGCACCAAAACTCATTAATACTGTAGTCGGTGCTAATTAAATAATGTTCTGCGTTGTGTTAGCCGCTTGGAAACTGAAAATGAGGTAAGCTGGCAAGCTTTGTTTCATTTGTGGCTCGCAATTTGGTTTCTTTTAATTTTGTCACCTTTCTGCCATTTTCTGCCATTAACAAGACTTCCAGGTAGCCAAAGGGCCTCTGTCCACATATTCTCTTTAGCAAAGTGCATGTGAGTGAGAGCAATGCAAGGCTGTTACAGATGAGGCTGTTACCAGCTCACAGTACAAGCACTGTGCTTTGGAAGTTGTGTATTTACAATGTACCTGACACACAACTGTAATTCATAGTTCTTATGTATCACTCATCATCAAGAGCTCTCCATGTGCTTTCCAAAGTAGCTCAGCATCATTATCCCAATTTTGCAGATGAGGAAACTGAAGCACAGGAAGGGGAAGTGACTTCCTCAAATTTATCTAGCAGACCAGTGGTAGAGCCATGAATTTAGTCAGTGGTGAAAGTGAGCCAGGGCACCTCAGTGCGGCACGTTGTTAAGAGAGATGCTGAAGGGTGGGAGGGCTCTGGATGTTCCTGTGCCAGTGCTGGGACCCCAGGTGTTCTGGTCCTCATCCCCCACAGCTGGAGCCCAAATCACTCCCCTCCCTGACCCTTGGGCACAACACTGGCCAGCTGGGGTGGGGAGGTGAGGCCTCCTCCGCACCTCATACATCCCAGTCCTCACCACACCAGCCAGCCTGGTCTTTGACACCTCAGTCAGCCCAGTCCTCACCACCCCAGTCAGCCAGGTCTCCACCACCCACTGATGTGCTTTTAATTAGCCAGATGGCCGCTTATCATGGGTGTGACCAAGTTTTGCATGGTCCCCTAAAATCTGTTTCTAGCTACCAGTCCTGGCCCTCAGTGTTCTGCCCTGTTATTTAGCTGTAATTAACCCCCAAATGTCTTCTCAGAGCCCAGCAAGCAGTGAAGTGTTGATTATATTCTAGACAATATTGACATCCCCACGGTTCAGCAAATTCTCTTGTCTGGCACTGGTCAGGTCCTGAGGGTGCTGGACTCAAGAGGTTCAACCTATATCAACAGAGAAAGACTGAAGAAAAGTCACTCTGGGCTAAAAGAATATAAGTAGTTACACCTCTTACCTCAGTAGAGGACTTAGTCGAACAGAAATGCAGTTGTAAATGGAGAAGCAAAGCTGATCTCTACAGTGTTTGGTTTGCAAAGGTTAATGGAGACTGGCTCATCCTATTACCAACTGCTGTCTCAACAAGCCCTTGCAGCCTATGCTGTGTCATATTTAAATGATGCGTTTTTCCAAATGCAACACTCTAAACTGCTTGAATGTACACATAGCACTTACCAAATATTAATGCTGGGTTTGTCTAGCCCATTTATTTGCTGTCTAAGCATAATTATTTTTCTTTTATGTATAAAAATACTTTTGGTCCCATCCTTCAGCATTTCTGATGTGCAAGGCTCTCACTCTTATTAACTATTGCACAGCATTGCTCACCTGTTCATAGAGGTAGATGAATATGCTTTTCCAATGCATATTTTTCCCCTGAATGCTTGCCTTTGATTTGTTTAGTGCCTGGTCAGAAATCGAGTGTGTTCAGGTTGACACTACTGTTGTTGGGTGATTAAGCCACATTTTGCTTTTTCAATTATTTGGCTGTTGGTAGATGCATGCTCTGTCTTTATCGTGAATAGCAGTGGTGACAGAGTAATTCTATGTACAGCTCCTTGTTTTTAAATTTGAGACCTTACTGCTGGCTGCCCTCCTGGGATTGAACTCCCCTGGGCGAGAGGCTGTTGTAAGGCAGTGTTATTTATACCTCTCCGCACCAGCCACGGTGAAAATAGTTCCTGATCTTTATGGGGATATGGTTAGGGTCACCATATCTCTCTATCCCATGTAAGGGACAGGGAGCTAATGAGGGGGAAGGAGTGTCTCCCACCCCAGGGAAGCTGTGGCTGCCAGCACTCTTGGCCTGGAGCGCTGGGGAAGCAGCGACTGTGGGCGTTCCCGGCCCGGAGACCCAGGGAAGTGGCAGCCATGGGTGCTCTCACCCCCACCTCAGCCCCTGAGGGCCTAAATATGGGACAATTTGTCCCTTTTAAATAATTAGTAGGGACACCTCTTTGGCGCCCCAAATACAGGACCATCCCACCCAATACAGGACAGTTGGTCACCCTGGATATGGTTCATGGTTATGAGATGGAATTGTCCCAGCTATGACGTTTGGGGACCCAGGTGTACAACACAACCCCTGCAGACTCTCGGTTGCCTCTGAAAATGGGCCTTTAGGCTACATCAAAAGTTGGAAAGAACACTTGCTGGCTGAAACAGAATGTAAGTCTGTGACTGTGCCTGAGCGAGTTCATCGGGGCCCGGGGGAGGGGGTGCAAAGCCTTTGTGGCTGGAATGCAGCTGAAGAGCCCCTCCAAACCACAGAGCTGAGAGGGGTGCCGTTTGTTTAAGGGGAAGGGTCTTCTGCTCCAGCACACATCCCTGTCTTTCCCACTGAAGCCCCTTAGTACCCATGCCACGGAGGCCTGGCAGGGGTTGGGTCCCTGGAGCTCTGGGGAGATGGTCCATGGCTACACTGTGTTGCTTTGTGGAGGGGATCAATGCTGTGTCAGGCAGAACAAACTCTCCTCCAGCCTCCTTTCACCCTGTCTGCAATTTCATAGGTAGGGGGAGTGGGCTGCTTAGCTGTCTTCCCCTTCTGACCGGCCCCCTCCCCTGGGCACTCCCTGTTGACCTGCTCTGCACTGCAGAGCAGTGGAAGAGCACGTGGGCCTTTGACAAGTCTTTGCAAGGAAAGAGTGTATTTCCCTGCTGCCTTTTCTTTTGTGTCCTGCAGCGTTATTAGATTAAATGATTTGTTTGGTATTTACAGAGCAGACTGGAGTAAATTACCACCTAATGTAATCCATTTTCTTCATTTCAGAAAGATGGTGCTAAACATTCGGGGTAAGTGAATGTTAGATTTAAGCTAAACCCCAACAGTTCCAGCTTAAATTGCTTTTACACACCACAGCCTCTCTGCACTTGCTGGGAGGGAATGAGGTTAAATTTGCAACTGAGAGCATATGCTGCATTGCATTCTACCAGGTCCTGCAGCCTGGGGCATGGGAGAATTTGAACTATAGTACTCTTCTAAAAGCACCATAAAGATGAACCTCCGTGCTCTGTCCTTCCCCTCTTTGGGACCTGCTCTGCTGAGAGCAAAACAACATAGAATTAGCCAGGCACAAGGGTGAGCAATTGGTTATAGCTGAGTCTAGAACATCTAAGAGATGAGCACCACCGAAATCCTCCAGCCCTTAAACCTGTAAGACTTAAAACATGTGTGTCACCCCATCTGATAGCTGGGGGGGAACCAGACAAGCCATACGGCAGGGAGAGGGCTAAATGAAGAGGCAGTACATTTAATTCCCTCCGCCTACAAGCACACACCAAGCTTCTGTTTTAAAAGAACCACAACCCCTCTGGACACTGCATGGCTTCAAGTGGCAAAGGGTGTTTTGGATTGGGTGGACACACAGGCTTAGAGTAAAAACACAGATGTACCTGCTGAAGGCAGACCTGCACCTGGGACCTCCATGCATGAGCCTCATAGCCTGAGCTAACAGCCAGCTGGCTCTCAGCTAAGACTGTAGTGAAAAGTCATTCTTTCTCTCTGTAAGTGCCCTAAGTGCTGCTCCATAGAACCATGAATCACACCCAGTGGGTGAGTGGGTTACACACACAATGCTGGTTTTATTGCTGTGCTCATCTGCCCTTTCAAGCAGCCACAACAGAGCCCTGGTGTGTGTGAATATCCTGCTCTGTGAAGCATTCTGTGTCGGTGCTTGTGATTACAGCAAAAATAACATGCCCGGGTGTGTTGTGGTGGGGCCACACCGTTATGTCAACTGGCCTTTGCAGCCCCTTGGGGAGCTTTGCGGCTTGGAAGGAAACACTGATCTCATATCATCAAGACTCTGGAGCACTGGACGACTGACACTAGGTTAGAGCCAGCCCTTGCTGTGTGAGGCTGACAGGGCTCCTTTCAGTGTGCTTTATTGCTTCAGCAGCTTCCGGACTGCAGTCTCCCTGGCTGGATGGGCCAGGAGCCTGCTAAGGGCCTTTGCTGTCCCTTTGCAAGGAAGGAGAGTGTACTTCCTGTCTGCACTAGCAGCACTTGAGGGGAAAGCGAGACGTGTGTGCACCCTGCATCCTGCTTCCCAAAGCTTTGCTAGCCCCGGGACAGCACAGAATCACATCAGCTCTGCTGGAGGGGGATGGGCTTGGCGTGTGGCCCAGAGAGCCTCTGTCTGGAAGTTCCATGGAGAATACTGTATCGAGAGAGCCTGTCCTGCGCTACGGAGGACGCCCTCCGCATGCACTCCTCTCGCTTCCGTCCAGTCGTTCGCCAGGGTACACGGCACACTGCCCCCTTTGTCCTCCCGAAGGTGAGCACAATGCTCCACTCTGCATGCACTGCTGCAGACTGACAAACACACCTCCCTTTGTTCTTTCCATGGGCCACCCCTGTGGCAAACTAGAGCAGCCCAACTGCTGCTTTGCTCCACGACTGCTGCTATGGCCCAGCAAGCTGGTGTGGCGAAGTTAATGGCTTTCTAGTCATAGCCTGTTCACCAGCCAGTGTGTGACTCCCAAAATGCTACAGCAGCCTGATCTCTGGCTGGAAAAAGAATAGGCACTGGTCCCCCAGGCCTGTGCCTACAGAGGAATTCCCTAAGCTAGACCGGTACCGAGGTGGCCAGTTAGGACAGATTTGTTCTAGTATACATGTGTGCCATTGATAGAATCAGAGAATCCTAGAGCTGGAAGGGACCTCAGGAGGTCATCTAGTGCAGCCCCCTGCCCAAAGCAGAATCAACCCCAACTAAATCATCCCAGCCAGGACTTTGTCAAGCCGGGTCTTTAAAACCTCTAGGGATGGAGCGTCCACCACCTCTCTAGGGAAAGGTCCCTGCATAAGCACAAAATAGCTTCACTGGGCAGGGAATCTGGCCAAAGAAAGAAAGACAGACATTATTCAGAGGCCACAATCAACCATGATACATGTTATCCTCCAAAATTATTTCTTAGAAAGGTTAAAAGTAGCTGATGAGAGGCAGATGACCTGATCTGAGGGACCCTATCGGCTATCTGGAGAAAGGCCGCTGAATGAATGTCATTACACTTGTGTAAAACAGAAGATCCACCCTGAAAGTGTTCGCTTAACCTGAACTCTGCAGCAATGCTAAACACATAATTTTCTGTAATTTTATGTTGAACACTTACAAACAGCACAGCATTCGCCTCCTCATTCAGCCTGCATCTGCCAGCAATTGAGAGAAACTGTTGGCTGTATGTGAGTGGTAAGAATTGAGATTCACTAAATGACCCAATACATCATCATAGTTACACAGCTGGCTTGATCTGACAAAGCAGGTCTTTGACCAGGAAGGCTTACTCTCCAATATAGCTGTTAGTCTATAAGGTGCCATACTCCTTCTCGTTGTTTCTGCAGAAACGGACTAACCCTGCCACCCCTCTGATACTTGATGGATGTAGGTACATGGAGCTTCTCCTCTGGGCACATGAACTTACTGACCATTTAGAGATTGCTCTTACATTGGGTATACAGTGCTCTAAGAACCTGTCATTCCAGAAGGGTTAACTAATGGGGTGAAGAACAGCTGAGTACAACGGAAATAGAAAAAAAAGACAAAGAACTAAAACATAGAAAGAATGAGTTTACCTCTCTCAGAAATTCACTGAACATGAAATTAATTCTGAACACTCAGCAAAAACCACGGGCAGCGCTTTTAACAGAGGATAATAGTCTGTTTGCACTGTAGCAAATGCTACGTGTGCAGACTGAGAGCCCAACAGAATAAGGCAAAATCAGCTGACTGAACTACTGGTGACTTCCAAACTGAATGGCCTTATGACCTTTTTCTCCCCCTTGTTGCTATAGAGTGAGTGGCCTTTCTCATGCAAATGAGTTTTCTTTGTATTCAGCTTTGGCAGTTGTGGTGTCCTGTAGCTGGTAGCTTGCCAAAATGTGTAAAACAATGTAAAAATCTGCCCCCCACCCCACCCCGGGGGCTCCAGAGAGAGCAGCAGTTGTTGGCCTATAATAGAAAGTACTTGTCACTGTCAGGTGTCTTGCACATAGGTTCTTTGAGCAGCAATACGGAGAATGTTGGTGTATTTGCTTAGATTAATATATAAAAACTGAATGTGCTACTTGTAAAAATGGTCAAGTCTAAAGTCTCAGGGGTCTCCAAAAAGTATTAATTTTGGAAGAAGCTTGAATGGCCATTAGAATAAAATACCCTGTAAACTAAGCCCTGTCACCCAAGATACGTGCAGCTTGTCACTCTCATTTAGAAACATGTGGCTACAGATGACAGCAGTATGGGAAAGGTTTCCTTCTGGCAGCCGGCTGAACTTTTTTTGATTTATTATCACAGGCTTGCTTGCCAGTTACCACAGTAAGACAGACCTCAACCGAAAAATGACAAGGTCCTGGAACGCAAAACCTGTTGTGGATAGCTAGTAGTAGGCATCCTTCAGTCTGCATAGACTATGGATCGCGCCCCTTAAAGTTTCAATTGAGGACTTCATTTACAGCGTCTATTGTGACTATGAAGACCCGCACGAGAGTGACAGTCCTTGCTGCATCTCTTGCAGATGTAGTGGGTGTCTGGCAAGTCCTTATTGTGCTTTTTGTGCGCTTGCTTCTCCTTTGCTAGCTGTCTGATCTTCATCTCACCCTTCTGAAGGCCCTTGTGTAACCCCTGCCTCCATCTGCTGCGGTCGTCTGCTAGATCTTCCCAGTTGTCCAGCTCGATGTCTACCTCTCTGAGGTCTCTCGTGCAGACATCTTTGTAGTGCAACTGGGGGCGTCTGGTAGGTCTTTTGCCAGAGGCTAGCTCACCATACAGGATGTCTTTTGGAATCCTTCCATCATTCATCCTGTGGACGTGGCCAAGCCAGCGGAGTTGACGCTGCCTGAGGAGGGTGTGCATGGTTGGGATTCCAGGTTGCTCGAGGACGGCGGTGTTGTTCACTCTGTCCTTCCATGATATTCCAAGGATGTGCCTGAGGCAGTGCAAGTGGAAGGCGTTCAGCCTCTTTTCCTGGCGGGCATACAGGGTCCAAGTCTCGCTGCCATAAAGGAGGGTGCTGAGGATGCAGGCTCTGTAGACTTGCATTTTGGTGTGAGTGTACAGCTTCTTGTTATTCCACACTCTCTTGCTGAGTCTGGACAGAGTTGTGGCTGCTTTTCCGATCCTCCTATTTAGCTCAGTGTCCAACGACAGGGTGTCAGTGATGGTGGATCCGAGGTAAACGAACTCGTGGACGACCTCTAACGTATAGTTGTCAATGCTGATTGATGGGGATTCAGCAACATCCTGACCGAGTACATTTGTCTTCTTTAGGCTGATGGTAAGCCCAAAGTCCTTGCACACTTTGGAGAACTGATCCAGCAGTTTTTGAAGCTGGTCTTCTGTGTGAGACACTACAGCAGCATCATCTGCGAACAGCATGTCTCTGATGAGGACTTCTCGCACCTTAGACTTAGCTTTCAGCCTTGCAAGGTTAAACAGTTTCCCATCGGATCTTGTGTGCAGCAAGATGCCCTCTGTTGAAGATCCAAAGGCATGCTTCAGGAGGAATGCAAAGAAGATCCCAAACAATGTCAGAGCAAGCACGCATCCTTGTTTGATGCCGCTCCTGATTCTGAAAGCATCCGATAATGCGCCGTCATATTGGATGGCTCCTCTCATGTCTTCGTGGAACGACTGGATCATCTTGAATAACCGTGGAGGACAGCCTATCTTGTGGAGCAGTTTGAACAGACCATCCCTGCTGACCAAGTCAAAGGCCTTGGTCAGGTCGATGAAGGCTATGTAGAGTGGCTTTCTCTGCTCCCTGCACTTCTCCTGCAGCTGCCTTAGAGAGAAGACCATGTCAAAGGTAGACCTCTCTGCGCGGAATCCAGAGAGGTCTGTGCAGAGTCCCCGAATCACAGTGTTGTGGATAACAAAACATTTTAATAAATAAACAGGTAAATAAAATTCAATGTGGAGAAGTGTGTGGGGGACTAGTTCAGTTGTAAATTTAAGATTAGCTAGGAAGGAGTTATTGCTTCTGTAGGTACTTACAACAGAAACCTGCATTCTCTTATTCAGTGTGCTGGAATTCTGCCGGTACAAGAAGACAGAATTATCAGGATCTAAAAATAAAAAAAGAAAATCTCCTAATTATTTATATCCGCTTACTTGTGGATCCACTGGACTATGCAGGGTGGCATTTTAAAGACAAGGCTCAAACTTTAAAGTGATGTCCAACATATCAAATAGCTTTAGCAAAAAAGACCAGCATGTTCACTAGCTCTGGAGGAATGCATTTTGCTAAGTTGGGAGCAAGGTGGAGAAAGGAAAAAGAGATAATGTAAAACAAACTATTTAGTGTCTGGAATACAATCAATAGCTACCAGTTGTTTTTACTGGGGCTCCAATTCTGCAAAAACTCCTCAGAGCCCATAAAGCTGCATACAGGCCTCCACCTCTGTAAGATCGGGGCCCAAATTCTCATTGTTGGATGTTAAAATTGAAATTTTTAGTGAGTGCCACTGAAGTGGCTGACCATACCAGCGCACCGGTGATTAGCACTCTCCTTCGTTATCGTTTTTCTAAGTAGAGCATGCATCCGGGTTATCAGCTGCCATCTGACAATCTGTAAGGGTTGAGTCAGGGCCAGACAGGGCTGGTGACAGACTTCCCTGGATCCTGGGTGATGGGGAGAGGGGGCTTGGTTCTGGGCCCCCCCTGAAAGGGTGAGGCCTTGGACAGAAGGGGTGGGGCTAGGGACAGCCAGCCCTCAGAGCTTCGCAGACCACACTATGCCTCCGCCAGCTAGCCCTCAACACGACCTGGACCACACCAGCTGCAATTTAAATGGCCTGGGGTTCTGGCCATGGATGTGGTAGTGGCAGCAGCCCAGGGGCCTGGACCCTTTGAATTTGCTGGGCCCTGTGGCAACTGCCCTCTTTTGCCCTCCCCCCTCCCCATTCAGCCCTGGAGCCAGATCTTCAACTGGTGTAAGCTGGCATAGCTCTGTTGAGGTCAGTGAGTCTATGCCCATGTACCTCTGCTGGGGTTCTAGCCCTTAAAGTGGCTCATGGCCAGCAGAGGGCAAACCTGAATTCCACCACCAGGATTATACTGTTCACTCTGGGAAAGGTGAAAGAAGTGGAAGTGGGAGAACTGGGATTTGGACATGAGTGTGAGTTGCCATCTCCACTACAGATTAAAGTTGTGTGACCTTGGGCAGGTCACTTAATGTCTGTCTCCTTTGTCCATCTGTAAAACAGTGATCATAGTGCTGACTTTCTTTCACCTTTTGCCTGTTCAGGCTGAAAGCTCTTTGTGGGGAGGGACTGCCTCTCTGCGTCTGTGTGTGTCCTGGCACCTGCACTGCTGGGACCTCTGTGGCACTGCAATGTAAGATTCACGATAGTGGAGTGAATGTTGCAAAATTGCATCTGTTGGATGTGTGACTATCCTTCTTCCTGTTTGTGGCATACTCGCGAGCAGGTGGTGGCATCTTTGAAGGTATTGTTACCTGAAAGCATTCAATGAAATATTTGGACAGTATTTTTGAACACATGGTTTATTTGTTCCTTGCTGTTGGGTATGTGCTGCTTAGCTTTGACTGGGCAGGTAAGTCACAAGAGATTAGATGCTGATCCTATAGTGACTCCTGCCTTTCTCGGGAATTAATCCCAATGACAGCCTGCAAGTGTAAGGATATGAAAATCAGCCCTGTTGTGTCACCTCTGTTCCCGAGTGAACGAAGTCACAAGCCCTTCTGATACATGTGCTCCAGTGTGTGGCTCTAACATCTGGTTTCTCGTCTCCTTGTGCATCTGTATTTGAGATTCATGTTGCATGGACAGTCATAACGGTAGAGCTCAATCACAGCTGTGTACGTTTGTGGAAAGTAATCATTAGCGAGCACCGCAAGTGTGATCACAGTGTACTCATTGCAAATTCAGAGGGACAGCTGTGAGAAGGGCTTCACACCTTCTCATCAACTGCGGGGAATGGGCCACATCCACCTTGATTGAACTGACCTCATTAGCTTGCCACATAATAACATAATGCTCCCATCATTTCACGTGTATATATACCTGCCAAACTGAAGTTTCCATTTCATATATCTGAGGATGACTAGTTTTGCACATGAAAGCTTACGTCCAAATGAACTTGTTAGTTTCTAAGATGCCACAAGACTTCTGGTTGTTCATTCAAAATTGTAATGAATATTTGCCAAAACTACTGGGCAGTGTTTACCCAGAATTGTCCATTAAACAACTGAGCTGGGTATCTTAGAATCTGCCTTGCGGAGGCTGGAGGATTCTGCAGTACAACAAAGGCTTTGCCAGTTATGGAAACAAATTAAAGCTAGCCCGATATCTTCTGCTGAGCCAGTTCTGACCTGTGAACTACTCAAACCGGAAACCACAGCACTGTGAATGCGAAATGGAAGACTGAGCAATGTTAGGTACCAGCTGAGCATCCAGGGGTCACTCTGGGATCTGCCACTGACTGTGCTGGGGATGGCACTGGGAGAGTTCTGAATCAGACTGAAATGTCCTCATGGATGCATCTATTATCCTAAACGCTGTAGCCCAGTGCCTGCAAAGAGAAGCTGTGTCTACACGTGCACGCTACTTCGAAGTAGCGGCACTAACTTCGAAATAGCGCCCGTCGCGGCTACACACGTCGGGCGCTATTTCAAAGTTAACTTCGACGTTAGGCGGCGAGACGTCGAAGTCGCTAACCCCATGAGGGGATAGGAATAGCGCCCTACTTCGACGTTCAACGTCGAAGTAGGGACAGTGTAGACTATCCGCGTCCCGCAACGTCGAAATTGCCGGGTCCTCCATGGCGGCCATTAGCTGAGGGGTTGAGAGACGCTCTCTCCAGCCCCTCAGCTCACTGGTGGCCGCGTGGAGCGGCCCCTTAAAGGTCCCCTCCCCCGCCCTGACTCTGCAGGAAGCTGAGGCAACGTGCAGGCTGCAGCCTGCACACGCGGGCAGCCTGCACAGCCCTCAGCCCACCACACAGCGGCGATGGCTGCCCAGCAGCCCCCCCAGCGCCCCCAGGGGACCCCCCCAAGGGGAGCCAGGGCAGCCAGCCCAGCCAGAGGGCCAGGCAGTCTGGCAAGCGGCAGCGGGGCCCCTCCTGGACGGAGGCCGAGCTGCGGGACCTGCTGCGGCTCTGGAGCGAGGAGGAGGTGCTCCAGGTAATGGGGAGCAAGAGGCGGAATGCGGATGCGTTCGCTCGGCTGGCCGAGGGCCTGGCTGCCCGGGGTCACCCTGCCCGCACTCCGGACCATGTCTGGAGTAAAGTCAAGGAGCTGCGGCAGGGTTACGTCTGGGCCCGGGATGCGGCCAGCCGATCTGGGGCCACCCCCGTCACTTGCCCCTTTTACAGGGAGCTCAGGGACATCCTGGGCTCCCGGCACACCTCCTCCCCTCCGGCCACCCTTGACACCTCGGCTGACGAGGCCCAGCAGGCCCTGCAGCCGGAGTCCGCCCCGGAGGCAAGCCCCGCACCCCAGGGGCCCCCCCCGGAGGCCATCCCCGGGACATCGCGGCAGGAGGAGGAGGAGGAGGAGGAGGGGGGCTCCTCCTCTGCAGAATCCAGCCTGCAGATCCTCCTCCTGCCATCCCGGAGCAGCAGCAGGGCCTCCGACCCCCGGGGATCTCCAGACCGGTGGAACGGACCCACAGGTAGGTACCCGTCTCTGGTGGACACCCCTGGGCTTGAGGGGCGGGGGTAACAGAGATGTGTCCAGGGCCCCCCACACGCTCACATGGCCATGGCCCTAAGGACACCAGGGCCATGGCCCTCACAGCACTGCAGCCATCAGCCCCTGCCCCCCCCACCCTGCACGACAGTGCCATGCCCCATCCCCGGGCCAGGGGGGAGCGGAACCTCGAGGGGCCCCCGGGCGGAGGGGGTGGGACACCCCGCAGCAGCAGCATGTGATGGAGTGGGGGGAGTGCCAAAGGGAGACTCAGGCTACATATGAGCCACAAGAGCTGAAGAGCTCCCAGGGCCAAAGGAGGATCCTGGCGCTACAGCTGGCAGGTGACACCTCTGCCCTGAACAAACAGGAGGGAGGAGCCGAGCTGGCTTGGAATTGGGGGGCGAGGGCGGGGGCCACAGGTAGAGGCTAGGGGAAGGGAGAGCTGGTAGGCAGCCAGCCAGAGGAGGGGGAAAGCTGCATCCCAGAGGGGCCCCCCTTGGGGGCTTCTCCCCACGATGGGTTGGAAGGACTGTCTCTCCCGACAGCTGGTGCTGTCACTCCTGGCAGAAACTGGCCATCTGTGGCCTAAGAAACCTCTCCTGCTCTCAGACCCTGCGGGCTGAAGTGAGAGTCGCTCCCACCAGGGGATGGGGTGCAGGGCAGGGGGACCCCTGAACCCCGTCCATCACAGCAGCATCTCCTGGGGACGGGGATGGGGAACCTGCAGCACAGGGCGGGGGGGACAGAGGCCACGGCTCGGGGCCCACACTAACGCCTGTCTCCATTCTTCTTTCCCCCATCCTCTCCTGTGTCCTGCACCTGCACCTGCACCATCCGAAGGACCGGAAGAGAGCGCCGGCGAGGCCTCAGTTGTCCCGGAGAGCCCTCCGGGACCATCGCTCCAGGGCAGCCCCTAGGCCGAGGAACCACCGGCCCCGCGGAGGGCAAGACGGCAGACCCCGCGCTTACTACCGGCGACGGCCACGGACCCCCAGCTGCTGGCCATCCTCCGCCGGCAGCTGGAGGTGTCGGAGCAGCACCTCCAGCTGCAGGAGCGGGCCCTGGCCTGGCGCCAGGAGGCATGGGGGGCCTATATCCAGACATTTAACCGCCTGGTTGAATACGTGGCCCCCCATGCCGCGCCGGCCCAGCCATCGCCCGCCCCGCCCGCTCCTGCAGCCCCACCACCAGCTGCTCTGGCCGTCGCCGGGCCGTCGCCCCACCACCCACCCGCAAGGGCCACAGCGCCGAGGGACCCCTGGAGCCACCTGAGACTCGCCGGCACCGATACCTTCCGGTCCAGCCTGCTCCCACCCAGCCGCGGACCAGACTGCAGGCACGGGGGGGCTCCCGGCCGGGCACGCCCAGTGCTGGGCTCTAGGGGCGAGGGGCCCGGAACGTGGCCCCCCCCTTGTTGTTGTGTATATAGTTGGACTGTTTTTTTTTGGTGCCCCCGTTTGCCCCGTCCCCCCCATGTAAATAGTTCTCCCAGTTCTCCTCCCTGGATTTCTTTTTGGTTGATGGCGCACACTTGTTTGCTTTGTTGTTGTATTGTTTTATTTGTGCACATCTTGCTTTTGTTGAACGTTTGTCCCTACTTTTTGGTTAGTGTTTGACATATTTATTGAAAAAAAACCAAAAGTTTCTGAAAGACAAAAAAAAAGTTTACGTTCAGCCACAAGTTCGTGCTGTCATTTGTCCAGGACAAGTGGGGGGGGGCGGTGGGGTGCTCCATGGTGTGGGCGTTGGGGCAGGAGTGTGGGGGAGGAAGGGGCGGGCAGTAGGGGGCCTGGGCAGAGTTCACCCCGCGGCCTGTTGGTCGAAGTGGGCCCGCAGGGCCTCCCGGACCCGGGTCCCCTCGGGGTCCACCTGCCGACTGGGGGCAGCAGGTGGCTGGACGTGTGCCCTGCCGGCCTCCGCGGCCCAGCCCTGCAGAAAGGTCTCCCCCTTGCTCTCCACGAGGTTGTGCAGGGCGCAGCAGGCACCCACAATCTGGGGGATGTTGTTGGGGCCCGCATCCAGGCGGGTCAGGAGACATCGCCAGCGTTCCTTCAGGCGGCCAAATGAGCGCTCCACCACCTGGCGCGCACGGTTCAGGCGCTCATTGAAGCGCTCCTGGCTAGCGGAGAGATGGCCCGTGTAGGGGTGCATGAGCCACGGCCGGAGGGGGTAGGCCGCATCTGCAATGACGCAGAAGGGCATGGTGGTGTCCCCCAGAGGGATCTCCCGCTGGGGGATGTAGGTCCCCGCCTCCAGCCGGCGGCACAGGCCCGAGTTCCGAAAAACCCGGGCGTCGTGGGTGCTGCCAGGCCAGCCCACGTAAATGTCCTGGAAACGTCCCCGGCTGTCCACCAAGGCCTGCAGGATGACAGAATGGTAGCCCTTCCAATTGAGGTATCGTCCTCCACTGTGATGCGGGGTGCGGATGGGGATGTGAGTCCCATCCAGAGCCCCAAAGCAGTTGGGGAAGCCCAGGGTGGCAAAGGCGGCGACAGTGGCATGTGGGTCCCCCAGTCTCACGAGCCTGTGCAGGAGCATGGCGTTGATGGCACGCACGACCTGCAGAGAAAGCACATGGGACAGCCCCAATGAGGGGTGAGCAGGGTGTGCGTGGCCCTGCCCTGCCCTGCCCTGGCCCCCCTGCTCTGCCCTGCCCTGCCCTGGCCCCCCTGCTCTGCCCTGGCCCCCCTGCCCTGCCCTGGCCCCCCTGCTCTGACCTGGCCCCCCTGCCCTGCCCTGGCCTCCCCCTGTGAGTTCTCTTACCTCCATGAAGACAGCCCCGACGGTGGCCTTTCCGACACCAAACTGCTGCCCCACAGATCGGTAGCTGTCCGGAGTGGCCAGCTTCCAGACAGCGATGCCGACCCATTTCTCCACAGGGAGGGCACGCCGCATGGCGGTGTCCCGGTGCCTGAGTGCGGGGGTGAGCCACTGGCACAGCTCCAGGAATGTCTGCCGGCTCATCCTGAAGTTCCTGAGCCAGTGGTATTCGTCCCACTCCCCAAGCACCAGCCGCTCCCCCCAGTCGGTGCTGGTGGCGTAGCTCCACAGCTGCCGGCGTGTGAGGCGGGGGGTGGAGCGGGATGCTGCAGGGGTAGGGGTTGAGCCCTGCTGCCCTGGGGGCATCTCCTCCCCTCGGGAAAGAAGGTACTCAGCTGCCTCCCACATGGCATGGGCCAGGGCAAGCCCTGCTCCTGCTGGGAGGGCTGGGTGGACCTCTAGCTGCTGCTGCTGCTGCTGGGGGTCCATGACTGCGGCGCCCGGGGTCTGTGTGCCTATGGCTCCTCAGACCGCGTGCTGTGCAGGCTGAGTGTATGTGGGAGGGGCCCTTTAAGGGAGCGGCTAGCTGTTGCCCCGGAAGTGCTAGTCCGCCCGTTGACCCTGTCTGCAGCTGTGCTTGGCATCCCTATTTCGATGTGTGCTACTTGGGCGTGTAGACGTTCCCTCGCTGCGCCTATTTCGATGTTGGGCTGAGCAACGTCGAAGTTGAACATCGACGTTGCCGGCCCTGGAGGACGTGTAGACGTTATTCATTGAAATAGCCTATTTCGATGTCGCAACATCGAAATAAGCTATTTCGATGTTGGCTTCACGTGTAGACGTAGCCAGAGACACATAGGCAGGCACCTTTGCCCAAAGGGAAGCCTTGTTGGACTTCTTGGCTCTGGATACCTGAACCAATGTGCCTGTGCTGCTAGGAAGAGATGTGACTGCTCTTGGGGCTTCCCTTTGCTTCCTCCATCATTTTTCTGTGGGGAAGCCAAGAAATCTGTGGGGGACACGAATTTAGTGCATGCAAGGATTAGGCTGCTGCACTTTAGCTCCTCTGTTTACTGGAAGTGTAACGTGCTGGTCAAAATGTGTGTGCGCACGGTCACTCCTTAGGTCCTGTCCTATGCCCTGCTCCTACAAAGGAGGGATACCTGCATCTGTGCAAGCCCCCCATCTGTCAGTGTCTTTTTGTGAGGCCACAGGGACCCACCCACAGAGAACTCATTGCAGGACTGTGATCTCTGAGATAGCAGTAGCAGGACCCCCGGAAGCTCCAGTGGTGTTTTAGATGGTAAGCCACTCAGGGCAAAGACCATTTTTTTTTCTGTTTTCATAAGGAACGTAGCACAGTCAAATCCTCATCCAGGCCTTGAACTCCTTACTATTACATAATATCAATCATCATACTATCAGCTAGTACTATTTGTCCTGCTTTAAAATTCTACTTCTGCCTCGTATCATCCAGCAGTCTGTTTTTGCTTGCTCTTCTTACATGATTTTAGTGCAATCAATTATTTAAAATAAATTTTATTTATTTATATTGCTCCTTTGATCTAAAGCACTACGTAAGGGAAACAGAAGGACAGTGCAATAAAACAATAAATAATGAAATAAATGATCATTTTACTATTGAGGGAGAGGATAGAAAGTAGTAAAATAAAAAAAAAGACTTTTAAAATAGGATTTAAAATTGCAATCAGAAAAATGAAGCCAGAAAGTTCATGTTGGCTGTAGAAGAGAAAATATGCAGCACAGAAATGGCCACAGATCAAGGAAATAGTGTTAAGAGTGCTCTTGGGGGAATTCTGCACTTAAATATTAAGAATTCTGCACACAATATTTTAAAATTCTGTAAATTTAATTGTAAAAAAAAACCAGAATGTAATTCTACAAGGTTTGATTATTTTGGTAATTTATTTAAACCATAATATAATGGTTGGAAAACAGGAGTAGAGAGCATTGTCAGAAATCGCCTTTATCTAATTATAGTGCAGCTAGGACTGACCCTTTATTTTTAGCTATTCATCAAAAATATATGTACCCAAGTGCTCAATGTTCCATTCATAGGCAACTGAAGAGCAAGTGAGGGCATGGAATCAAACTATGCTGGGTACTGTTCATCTCCAGAGAAGTCAGTAGCAAAGAGCTCTTGCAGCACATTTTGATGGGAAGTTTTTTCAGTCCAAACATTTAGACAAACTCTAACTATTACAGCTCCATAAGCATTTTTAAGGCCATATTGTCCTTTATAGCAATGTAAATGAAGCCCAGAACTTTTACACCTGTGTTATCCTCATGGGGGAATTCACATAAACAATAGGAACACTTTTTTAAGGAGACAGGCCGCTATACTTTTCTCTGCCTGAGGGGATGGAGCCTGCCTCTTACCTACTACTTGAGGGACCCCTTGAAGCCCTGCCCCTTCAGGTTCAGCGTGCCACAATAGTGAGTGAGGGAGACAAGGCGTCTCGCTGTCTCACATGCACGACTGCCCAAAGAGCAGAGGAAGTGCTTTTGTAATGGGCCAACTACTTCCACTGTTGATGGGATCCCTGCTCTTGATGTTCACACCTCCACATTAGCAACTGGCAACGGGCCACATCTCCCCTGTCTGAACTAACTTGATTTCTCTGCTCTTGATGTTCACAACTCCACACTCGCTGCCGATAATGGGCCATTTCCATGCTGACTGAAAAGACCTTGTCAGCTCTGGCCCTCCCCTTTACTGAGACTCCCTCTTTAAACCCTCCTCTGACCCCCCCGCCACCCGCCAGCACTCATGCATCTGACAATGTGGGTCTTTGCCCACAAAAGCTTATGCTCCAAAATATCAGTTAGTCTATAAGGTGACACAGGACTTCTTGTTGTTTTTGAAGATACAGACTAACTCAGCTACCTGTCTGATACCAATGAGGAAAGCAAGATTGAAGAGAAGAATTTCTGTCTAATTTTACAGGTAATTGGCTTTCATCCAAGTGGAAACAAGGATAAGACTAGTAGAAAGCAAATTATTAGAGCTGTCAAATGATTAAAAATCATAATTAATCACACTGTTAAACAAGAAAAGTATATCATTTCATTGAAATGTTTGGGGATATTTTCTACATTTTCAAACATATTGATTCAGTTACAACACAGAATATTATGTGTGCAGTGCTCACTTTATTTTTGTTTACAAATGTTTGCTATGTAAAAAGATAAAATAAATAGTACTTTTGAGTCACCTCATACAAGCACTGTAGCGTAATCTCTTTATCATAAAAGTGCAGCTTACAAATGTAGAATTTTTAGATTAGCTGCACTTGAAAATAAAACAATGTCAATCTTTAGAGTCGATAAGTCCTCATTTGTAAGTCATAACTTGCACTTCTCCTAGAAAGATATTGCACTATGGTACTTGTATGAGATGAATTGAAAAATAGCTCTTTCATCTTTTTACAGTGCAAATATTTGTAATGAAATATGAAATGAGCATCGTATGTCTGTATTTTGTGTTGTAATCGCAATCATTGTACTTGAAAAGGTAGAAAAATATCAAAAATATTACTGACTGTAAATAGGCAATCTACTAATTTAACAGTGTGATTAAAACTGATTAATTGTGATTATTTTTAACTGATTTATGTGTTTTGAGTTAATTGCTTAAGTTAACTGCAATGAATTGAACAGCCTAAAAATTATAGCCAGACAGAGAAAAGAAAGGAATGATAGAATATGCCATATGCTCCAGTAACCCAGAAACATAGATGTACATGGCCCATGTCACTCTCAATTGTATCCTTAAGCCCAAGAAGGAGAGAATGTCAATAGCACCGAATACATTAGGGAGACATCACCCACTGGCTGTTGAAAATTTCCAATGGCAAAATGAATGGTGAGGCAGAAGTCATTTGCAAGGAGGTGAGTTACATTTAGGGAAGATGATAATAAATTATCTATGAAAGTCTGATCAGGCCCTCTTCCCTGCATGGCCTGCAAAGTTATCTTCATTGTTCAAACAATTTTTTTCTGCTCAGTCATTATATGGTATTGATACAATACACATCATTCACTGGTGTCTAAGACAGGAATTCATTACCAACAAATGGAAGTACATTGCCATTTATCAGCAGTTCTGACAAATCACCACAGGAACATTTCCTCAGCATTGTACAGATATTAGGCACAACCAGAGGTTTCTACAGAGCTCTCTGTCTGCTTTCTGGATTACTGACTCCTGCAAAACAGCTTGCTTAACCCATCTTTGATGTGACCAGGCCTCCTGCACTCCTTGCCTTACCACACCTGGGATGTCTGCACGCCTTAATGGGAAGATTTATTGTGGTGGTTTTCTTACTTTCTTACTTCTTACTTTCTTTCTTCTTTAACAGTTTTTCTGCTGTGGTAGAGTGATCACTGTTTCTTTCTCAGCCCCATTTGAATTTCTGGTTAATGCATTCATAGGTATTATAAATCACTACCACCTCATGGGCTCTTCACACTAGAAGACAATGGCCACCTGGCTTCTTCTCTGCGAAGTTGTACCTAGTTTCCATCACAGGTTCCCCATTCAACTTATCCTTAGCAGAACTCTTCTGCATTTTGAAGCACTCGGAAGAGGGGAAAGTAGTCAGAAGTAGTCAACATGGATTCACCAAGGGCAAGTTGTGCCTGACCAATCTGATTAGCTTCTATGATGAGGTAACTGGGTCTGTGGACATAGGGAAGTCAATGGGTGTGTTATACCTTGACTTTAGCAAAGCATTTGATACAGTCATCCTCAGAATTCTTGCCCATAAGTTAAGGAAGCATGGATTGGATACATGGACTGTAAGATGGATAGAAAGCTGGCTAAACAGTTGGGCCCAATGGGTAGTGATCAATTGCTCTATGACTGGTTAGCAATTGGTTTCAAGTGGAGTGCTCCAAGGATTGGTTCTAGGGCCAATATTGATCAACATCTTTATTAATGACCTGGATGAGGGGATGGATTGCATCCTTAGCAAATTTGCAGATGACGCTAAGCTGGTGGGAGAGGAAGACACATTGGCGGGTAGCTATAGGGTCCAGAGCGACCTAGCTAAATTGAAGGATCGGGCCAAAAGTAATCTGATGAGGTTCAACAAGGAGAAGCGCAGAGTCCTGTACTTGGGATGGAAGAATCCCAAGCATTGTTACAGGGTGTGGACTGACTGGCTAAGTATCAGTGCAGCAGAAAGGAACCTGGGGATTACAGTGGATGAGAGGCTAGGCATGAGTCAACAGCGTGCCTTGTAGCCACGAAGGCTAATGGGATATGGAGGTGCATTAGGAGAAGCATTTCCAGCAGATCTAGAGAGTTATTATTCCCTTCTATTCGGCACTGGTGAAGCCACATCTGGAGTACTGCACCCAGTTCTGGGCCCCCAGGATAGAAAGGATGTGGACACAGTGGAGCAGGTTCAGGGGAGGGCAATGAAAATGATTAGGGAGCTGAGGCACATGACCTCTAAGGCAAGGCTGAGGGATGTGGGGTTATTTAGTTTGCAGAAGAGAAGAATGAGGAGTAATTTCATAGCAACCTTCAGCATCCTGATGTGGTGGCTCCAAAGAAGATGGAGAGAGGCTGTTCTCAGTAAGGACAGATGGCAGAACAAGGAGCTATAGTCTGAAGTTACAGAGGGAGAGGTGTAGATTGGAAATTAGGAAAAACTATTTCACCAGGAAGGTGGTGAAGCACTGGAATGTGTTACTGAGAGAGGTGGTAGAATCTCCATCCCTAGAGGTTTTAAGTCCAGGCTTGTCAAAGTCCTGACTGGGATGATTTAGTTGGGGTTGATCCTGCTTTGGGCAGGGGACTGGACTAAATGACCTCCTATGGTCCCTTCCAGCCCCAGGATTCTATGATTTTAACTCAGATGAATGGGCTTGCCACACTACACTTGTTCCACATTTCCCATATCCAGTTCATTTGGGTGTTCTATGAATGAGCTTACCCAGAACATCTATGAGAGCCATGAACAATTGGCTACAAAGCTTCATTTGGAAGGGGATGTCATTTAACAGCTGCACAGTTACTGTTCGAGCTACATTAGAATGTAATTAAATTTAAGCAGCCCTTCTGTTACATTTATTTACTTGCCCCTGCAGCTTCAAAAGTAGCTGCCGCTTCAAATTGATGACATATGATGCACAATGAAAGACTTCAGAGAAGAAAGATGCCATAAGCTTAGTGTGGGACACAGAAAGGGGGCTGAAGAAATGGACTCTGAGGTCAAACATGTGCTATGTGTGACAGAAGTGCTGGGTAGGGCTCTTACTTAGGGCTGGGTTGAGCTTTACACTTAAAGCAGGATTCACTCTTTGTTAAAGGTGGAAAAAATACGTTTTCTCCACAAACTGACCTCTATTACTCTTTGAGCACATGGTGAATTTTCAGAGAATTTACAAGTAAATCCATTCATTATCTTATTAGTTTAAATTAATTGACCTTGAACACATTACACCGAATTTGTGCATTTCCATAATGGAACATTCCAGCTAGGATGCCCAAAAAAACCTTAACTCAGTTCTGTTCGTTACAGTACACTGTATAGTATGGGATACTATTGACGAGCAAAAATGAAGAAAAACCCTTAATACAGTTTTCAAAGGTTAATCTAGGGCCAAAATATTTTAATGCCTCAATTATAATCACATGGTGATTGCATAGTGTCATTGTGGTGCCCTAAATATGCATTCCTAAATCTTAACATATTTGAACTACCTTAGAATGAATTTTAACTTTCCTTGTGTGCCTTATTAGGATAATTACAACATCATTCAACACAATATATTTTACCCTAAATTTCAGACATTGGGTATATAGCCCATGTGGAAAATCAGGCACCTTTATGTCGCTGGTTGGTCATTCAAATTGGAGGCATCAGAAAATCTGTAGTCCTCTTCGAAATACTTGGCTGCATATACACACACACCAGCATGGACCCGCCCACCCACAAAGCTTGGTTAACTAAGTGTCAAGTTTGCCCAGTTTGTGTTGTGCAGAAACTACCGAAGGAACCATACGCTAAAGGCAACATTCATACTAAAGCCGATACCAGTTTAGTTATCACTTGGGTGCTCCACCCGCCAACCAGCACCCTTGCTGATACACCTCTGCCAGGTAAGCAGTGCATCCCCTCAGTGCACACATGAAAGAAATGGAAACCACAATAATGCACAGCACCAACTCTGACCTTCCAAGGTGACGTTCCATAGCAATAACAGTTGTATGCCTACCCTTGCAGTCTTGGCTATGAAACTGCACTTGTGCCCCCAAGTGCAGTGTGAACTCAAAATCATTGCTAAAATAGAGATGCAAATCTCAATTTGCATATGACTTTTTACACTTTGTTGAGAATTCAAATTTCTGCTTCCGACTGAGATTCTGTAGGTTGATGACACCTTAAAGAAGATGGTTAACCTATTTGACATGGTACGTTTTGCTGTTTCACATGCTGTGACACACGCTGCCACTTCATCTTGTATGACAGAGTCTAACAGCAAGAGAAACTGCTAGGTAACATGGAATGTGAGATATACGCACTGAATTTCTTAGTATAACAAAAAGTAAGCCAATGAAAATAATGTGCTATAATGGAAATAGCAAATCTGTAGAACTGGGTTCTGCATTGTAGATGAGAAAAAGAACCATTTCTGATTTCATAGATTCATAAAATTCTAGGGTGGGAAGGGACCTCAGGAGGTCATCTAGTCCAGCCCCCTGCCCAAAGCAGGATCAACCCCCAGCTAAGTCATCCCAGCCAGGACTATGTCAAGCTTGGACTTAAAAACCTCCAGGGATGAAGAGTCCACCACCTCTCTTGGTAATGTATTCCAGTGCTTCACCACCCCCCCTGGTGAAATAGTTTTTCCTAATATCCAACCTACATCTCTCCCTCTGTAACTTCAGACCATTGCTCCTTGTTCTGCCATCTGTCCTTACTGAGAACAGTCTTTCTCCATCCTCTTTAGAGCCCCTGTGTTGAACTCACGTAAAGCGGGGGCTTACTGTATAGTCAAATTGCCTACACCATACACCAGTGTGCTTCAAAATCAATGAGCCCCACGTACATCTCTGTAGATCTCCACTGGATGTGATGTTACCTTCATGCAATCACTGACTGCAGGTCAGAGTGTGAAGGGGAACATCATCAGGAGTTTTCATTCTGCAGATTGCACCACATAGGTCTACTTAATATTGGCTTTGTTGCCACAGGGAACAAAAAACGAGAAATTCAGAAGGTTGGCATTATTCTCAAATATCTGTGGATGCACACAGGAGCTGTCTGCACTCGGACAAAATCTGGGCTGGAGTTGTGACCAGACAGACATGCACTGAATGTGCTCCTTGTGAATTCAATTCAAAGCATAGGAAAGCTGACCATCTGGGAGTTTATACTGTCCCTGCTCTTCAGGACGTGGCATATCAGGGGAAGATGGGACATTGAAAGTGGAGTCATAATCCTTGGTACTCAAAGACCCCCAGCTACCTAATAATAATAATAAACTTTTGGTAGTGAAGCTTTCTGACCTAGTGCATAGTGCTGGTAGGGACTACAGGTTTTATGGGAATCATGTAATCAATCTGCTCAAACACACAGTCTGGGAGCCACCATTCTCCCACAGAACAAAGAAAAGTTCCTTCCATGTTGTGATGGCCCTTTATAATAGTGGTAGGAGTCAACCATTAATCACAGAACCATAGGGTCAGAAGAGACCAAAAGGGTCACCTAGCCTGTGCCCTGCATCAAGATATAGGATTTGCTGTGTCTAAACCATCCCGCTACCCAGCCTCCTTTTAAAAATCTCCAGTGAATAAACTCATTTAAAGAGATATCATTGCTATTTATTGGTGCTATTGAAGTAACACCTAACAGTTTCAATTGGGTTGGTCTCCTCTTGAACTTTTCCCTGTAGCTGAATCTTCTGGTCAGTGAGCACATCTATTGCCCAGCAATGCAGTGAGAAAGACCTAGATTCACAGCTCCAGAGTCTTCATGAGTTACCTGTGAATCATCATTCCTCCTTCTAATGCTTACTTTCATAAATAGCTTTGTTGGAATGTGTTTTCAGCAGGCTGAAGTGCAGCAGGGAATAGATTTTCCCCAACCATTCATTAAGAAGAGTTTCAAATCCCATAATGGGACAATAGAGGCAGTCACGTATTTTGTACAAAATGTATTTTCTTTACTAAGCTTTTGTAGCAATAATGTGTGCCCCATTCTTGGGGTTTTCTTATCTTTGCTTATAATACCCAATCTCTATCCATGGTTGTAAAGGTGGAGAGGTTTCATGGATTATAACAGAATGTGGCTCAGCTAATAGCAAATCAGGGGTAATCTTTGTCACTTCTGCCAGACAGCAGCTTATAACTGGGCAATAAAACCATTTTGGTTAGAAAATAAATGTGCAAAGTTCTTAGGCAACTTTAAAAACAACAAAATCAGATGGACTATTTTTAAAAATATGTAAGTAAAATCAAAACAAAATGTGCCAATTGCAGCTATCACTATAAAAACTGAAAATATAATTTGGCAAGCGAGCAGTCAATCATATTGTCTCTAGTCAGGTTTTTTGGCCAAAGGGCCAATGGCTTAAATATTAAAAATCAGAAGTAACCCCTGAGCAGTCATTAACTGTGATTTTACTGATCCCCTGAATATTTATCCATAAAGACCTATTTTTGTCTTCTTTAGTTTTATAAGCTTAAAAGCTGCTCACAAATTTATATTTACTTGTTGGACAAGAGTGGCTCTGAAGAACAGTTCCACTTTTAATAAAATAACACAGGCGGACTCAAACCTGGCATCACTGGAACTTGGTACAGGAGACACCCAGGTAAGGCTGTAGGGGAGTCTCATTTGTTCTCTGCATAAGTGGTCCAGGTGCCCCTACCCAGGCCAGTGACCCACACCCCTTAGATATGCCGGTGACATACTTCCCTTACAGGAGAAAGAATCTCCAGAGCTTCAGCAAACCAGCTGAAATCCCAGAAAGCTCCCACTTGTAACCAGCCAAAAATGGATTTGAACTTTGGACATCTGGAGCAGCCGCTACAGTTTGAGCTGAAAGCAACTAGCTGTCTGCTAACCCTGTACAGGAGGCTCATTCTTTCTCTGTACAAGTGGTCTAGGTGCCATTCCATGGGACACTGACCCACACCCAGTACGTGTGTGGGTTACCCAAGCATTAGATATTCATATAAATAAGTATGCACATTCTAACAACCGTGTCCATTTCCCTGTACTATTTCATTGTCCTGCTGGTAATGACTTTTCTGCATTAGTTCAAGGCTTCATGGTCCCTTTGTAGCATTATTCTGGGTGGACTGTGACTCAATATGGGTGCGTCTACACTTGCATTCCTCTTTCAAAAGAGGTATGCAAAAGAAGTAAATTGAAAATGCAAATGAGGTATAAATTTGCATATCTGGCACCTCATTTGCATGTTCTAATTTCGAAAAAGCATCTTTCGAAAGAAGAAAGCCAGTGTAGATGCTGCTCTTTCAAAAGTAAACCCCATCTTCGAAAGAATCCTTCTTCCCATTAAATAAAGGGAAGAAGGATTCTTTCAAAGATGGGTTTACTTTTGAAAGAGCAGCATCTACACTGGCTTTCTTCTTTTGAAAGAAGCTCTTTCAAAATCAGAACATGCAAATGAGGTGCCAAATAGGCAAATTTATACTGCATTTGCGTTTTCAATTTGCCTCATTTGCATACCTCTTTCAAAAGAGCAATGCAAGTGTATATGCACCCTATGGCTGGGTCTACACAGAGGGCTTGAAAGATGCTAATGAGGTGCTTCTATGAATATGCAGTGCCTCATTAGCATAATGACAGCCAGAGCGATTCGAAAGTGCTGCTTTCGAATCGCGCACTGCCCGTGGAGACAGGACCTTCCAAAAGGACCCCCCAGTTTTTGAAAGCCCCTTCTTTCTATCGGGTGTCAGGAAGAAGGGGCTTTCGAAAACTGTGGGGTCATTTCAGAAGGTCCCCTTCTCCACTGGTCGGGCACGATTCGAAAGCTGCACTTTCGAATCGCCGCTGCTGCCATTATGCTCATAAGGCGCTGAATATTCATAGCAGTGCCTCATTAGCATCTTTTGAACCCACTCATTAACATGCTCCTTCCGAAAGGAAGGGGCTCGTGTAGACACAGGGTATATGTTTGGAAAAATAAAGATGTAAAAACAGTAAATACTGCTCATTAAGTAAGGAACCCAACAACCTTTCATTCAACAGATCGTAAAATGCTCACACCTACATGTTCCCACTGAAATAATTGGAAATTCTCCTATTGACATCTCTTGTCCCAAAAGATCCATAACTAATGCAATTAAATCGTTTGCTTAATTATAAGTTCTTTGTTGAAAATACAGCCACTGAAGGCCTTTTCCAGAAAATGAAATGTATGGAAAATTTGAAGAGATTGCAGCAAATAATTATTGAGCTAAAAGACACAGATATGATAGACAAAAGCCAACAGTTAAAACCAAAGTAATGTTTTAATGAGCTGTAATTCAAAAAATAAATGAACATTTTTTTAAACTTGTCAGAAACAGTCTTTTGACTTCAGAATAAGTGAGGCAATTTTCAGGTCAAAACAGTCTTTCTAGCTTAACTTACAGGAGGGTGAGAGTAGGAGTTTAAAATAGGGCATTAGCAAGAAAGAAGCTGCTTGCAACCCAAACTGTGATGGACCGCTGCAAACCACACTCACACTCCATACAGGTCACACATGAGCTGGCCCTCTAAGAGTAGACAGGCTCAGTCACACCTGTGCTGGCTCAGTTACTTCCCTGCTTCCTTTCCCATGGTATTGCTCAGCTGGGGATGGGAGGGGTGAGTTAATTAGTGGTTCCAGGGGGGGTGGATGTGAGTGGGATGGAAGCAGGGGTTTTGCTAGGTCTGGTTTTTCAAAATGAAGATGCTGGCAAGGGAAGCTTTGCACACAGCATTGAATGTTGTGCTGGGAAGGAGCCGGTGACTTGTTTCAGTATATGCTGGATACCAAGATGGCTTGGTTGGACTGTTTACTTCCATGCAGTGCCAGACTTCTGAGCCCCTTGCCAGGGCTGAGGATGAGCTGGGGAAGGCAATAGGATGCGGAAATGCTGCAATGCCAGGCCTTTCTGAAAAGAGAAGCTTTTTTCCTTTTTCTTCTGGTTTCCAGTCCCAGACAGGACTGGGACCTGAAATGCTTATCCTTCTGAAAGGTTAGTCTTGTCTCTGTTCTGACCCAGTCTTACAGACTTAGTAATACAGACTCTGATTCAATGGGTGCTTTTTTCCCCCCCATTGTCCTCCTTCGAGTTCAGCTCAAGCCCTGATTGTCTAGGACAATCATCTAAACCTTCAGGCACTTGTTTTTCTGAGCTGCAAACCAGCTCTGAATGTCAGTAGCTTAAATATTATTATGCACTTGTCTGCAATATTAATGTTCAGAAGCAAAATGCCAGAACATGTAAATGAATGATATCAGGAAAGCTAAATTACTTCAGGTTTTTTTTTTTTCCAGTGGTCTTACAAGTTAAGAAAAGAAGCTGCCTTGAATGCTGACCTTCCTGACACACAGCCTCAGTGTTACTGAAAGATAGAAATGTATGTTTATTTTGGAGTCCTCCTTGGGACTATAATTAGCAGGTCTTTTCTAAAATTTACAGTTAGGGTGTGTTTTTTGTAAAATGCTGTTATGTTTATGGGAGGAAAATTAACTGCATGTTGTATTCAGGGATTAACTTGCAATTATATAAACAGATTTTCTTTTCAGATTAGGTATGTTTTTTTTCTTGAGAACTCTTGAGTTGTGTATGCATGAGGCAAAGTAAGGGGGAAATTAAAACAGGTTAAGTTTCACTTCAAAGCTTCATGAATAATACTATGCAAATTAGTATGTAAACACAGCTAAGTATAATAAGGCCCTGAGTCTTAAAAGGCTTTTCTATACAAAGAAATTGACTGGCATACCTATCCAGAAGAATTTTTCAGCTATAGCAGCTCTAATTGAGTTATACCAGAACTCTCTTCCAAAATGAATGTGGCTTTATTGGGGAAGCAGAGTAATTGATTTCTTTTGGAACTGGCTCTTGGGGCAGTTATTCTAGAACAGATACATTTATAATGGACAAGGAACAGAAGAATGGTGATTCTGAAATAGCCATGCTGGGCCAGAACCCATTATGCATAATTCTGTGATACACTGGTGTTGGGTAGCAACGCTTATAAAAGGCAACAACCCCATTTCAGCCTTAGCAACGAAGGGTCCTGTGGCACCTTATAGACTAACAGAAAAGTTTTGAGCATGAGTTTTCATGAGCAAAGACTCACTTCATCAGATGTTGGTCACAGAAATCTGCAGGGCCAGGTATAAATAAGCCAGAGCAAGGGTGGGGATAAGAAGGTTAGCTCAGTCAGCAAGGGTGAGGCTTACTACCAGCAGTTCATCTGGAGGTGTGAACACCAAGGCAGGGGAAGCTGCTTTTGTATTTAGCCAGCCATTCACAGTCTTTGTTTAATCCTGAGCTGAGGGTGTCGAATTTGCAGATGAATTGTAGCTCAGCAATTTCTCTTTGGAGTCTGGTCTTGAATTTTTTTTTTTTTTTGCTGCAGGATAGCTACTTTTAAGTCTGCTACTGTGTGGCCTGGGAGATTGAAGTGCTCTCTTACGGGTTTTTGTATGTTGCCATTTCTGATATCTGATTTGTGTGCGTTTATTCTTTTACGTAGAGACTGTCCAGTTTGTCTGATGTATATAGCAGAGGGGCATTGCTGGCACATGATGGCATAAATTATATTGGTAGATGTGCAGCTGAATGAACCCACGATGGTGTGGCTGATCTGGTTAGGTCCTGTAATGGTGTTGCTGGTGTAGATATGTGGGCAGAGCTTAAGCCTTAGTCTCTCATTCCCGCGTCAGACTGGGGAGCAGGGAAGGGAAGGGAAGGCTAGGAACATGAACCTTTCAGGGAGGCATGTTTTTGTAAAACATGGGAAGTATTACAGACTAGAACCTTAAAATACTTTAGTGATGCCTCCCCCAAATTAGAGATGCTTCAAGAGTAGGAGGAACTTTGTTTATTTCATGCACAACATCCACATCAATTTAGCCTCCTCTCTTTTCACAGCAAGAGCTGTCATAGTATTCAGAAACTAAACTCCCTTGCATATGTTCTCTTTAAGCTTTTACTGTTTCAGTAGGTTTTGTTGTATGTCCTGTGGAGCAGGAAAAGCAGGACATGGCCTGTAAATCTGCCTTCTGGAAACAGGGTTTTCACTTTGTGCTTAGTCTAGTTGATGAGATTGGAAAGAAGGGCATGGCAAGACAAACAAAAGTGCCAACTTCTGGCACTTAGCATGGGTACTTAGAGGTAGTAAAATGAAACAAATTGAATTATTTAGAGGCTTTTCAGCGAACAAACATCAGCCGGGTGGCACAATGAACTGTCCTGTCTGAGCGACTGATCCAAAGCACCCAGAAGAAGAAGTGAGGGATTATCTACACAAAATGCCAAGCAATGAAGAGGCTGTGTATGCTGATGGGAGAGGTTCTTCCATGAGCATAAGTTATCCACCTTGCTGGGAGGCAGTAAAGTGAGGTGACAAGAGAATACTCCTATCCATCCTAGTGTTGTTTGCAGTGGGTCTTAGGATGTCTTTGCTATATGGATTTTATCATCCCTCCATCCCCAAGTGACCTAGTTATACCAATGTAATTTCCTAGTGGACACCAGGCCTTTATAGAGAACAGGCACAGAGGATGGAAATGGGGTGCCTGATTCTTATTAAAACTTAAGGCCACTTTTGGCCCACGATGGGGCTTTAAGGTGAGAGTACATATATTTACACCTATTCAAGGCTTGTGTGTACTGCTACATGGTCAGATGTAGCCTTTGTGTAAATGAGGTCTTGGCATCTAATGTGTTGTGTGTGTGAGTTACCTCCAGGGAGAGCTCACCTGCTGCTGGCAGATTCCTGTGAGCTGTGATAATTCAGAACTGTGGGCATGGAAGAGGCCGTGGACAGAGTGCATACAAACAGCTGGTATACGTAGGGAGGCGAGAGAAGTCATTTTCACTTCCTGCCTTTACTGTTGATTCCATTTGTATCTGTGTGACTTTCTTAATAAGATGAGATTAAGAACTCTTGACAGCACATGTGCCCTTTGAACAGGGAGCAAAAATGTTGTTTGAGCAGGAGGCTGTTACTTAGTCATTGTTCAGCATATTAAGACTTTAGGCCAGACTGTAGAAATTGACATAACTGTTTGTTACAGTTTGAGGCATCAGCCCATAATATTAATCTCAAAACTTTAGGAACCATTTTGTATTTACTACATATCAATGAGCCAGATTCTTAAGTAATAACTTTATTCCACAAGTAGTGTCATTACAAGCCAGACTATGTGACTGGGGTATGACAAATTCATGGACTTTAAGGCTACAAGGGACCATTGCAACCATCTAGTCTGACCTCTTGTGTCAAGACCAATGACTTGTAGAGCTAGAACATCTGTTAGAAAGGCAGGAGATGTGTAGCCTGGGGATCCCTGGGTTCATGAAAAGGGATTGTGCAAGGGCTCTACTGAAAGCATGCCACACTGGTCATCCCAGCCATTGCAAAATGTGTGTGCAGATAATGTGTAAGAGTTCTGTATGGTGTTTCAAGGAATTGTAGTTAAAGGCTGTTCACGGAGAGTTAGTATGTCTGGAGACAGACTTCTCCAGACAGGAGCTGGCAGATGTGATTTTCCCTGGATTACCCTTGGGTGTCCTTACAAAGGAAGTCTGTTTGCATGCTGACTCACATGCTCATGAATAGATTGACTGACTGCTACAGGAATGGTGGGGGTTATCCCAGTCATGTTTAAAGACTGTTTTCTTAGGGTATATCTTCACAAAGCCCTGGCTGGGATGATGCACTTGGGTATGGTCCTGCTTGGATCAGGTGGTTGGACTATATGACCTCATGAGGTCTTTTCTGACCCTAATATGGATTTTATGAACTTGGGCAACAGAAAAAAACAAGGGAGCTTATATTTCTCACTAAAAGAAGTGGGTCCAATAAAAGGTCTACTCTTCCCCAAGAGGAGAGGATTGTTCTGCCTGAGTATAAACCTTGGAGGTGCCTGCATGTCTTCTAGTACTTGGAATGCCTATGTCTGGAACAAAGAGTTAAGGGGCACATCATGGTACCAAGGGGCAGGGGGAAGGCAGAAAGCTGATCTGTTAAATGTAGTTTGCAATGACTCAAACAGTACTGTTTGGTTGTAAACAGGAAGCGGGTAAAAAGATGGCTTGGGTGTAACTGTGAGGGCATGCCTTTCACATCTGCTGGTGTAACACTGCACGAGACAGCTTCCTGCAAACTGGTACTGCGCAGAACAATTTTTCTGCACTATTTTATTATTGTCTTACAGTAATGAAACTGACCAATGCTGATCATTTGGTCTCTTGGATATAAGTCCTGCTGAACCAAAGTGAGGCCAAACAATTGGCTCTACCATTTACCAGCTGACTAAACCAGGCTGGAGAGGGACCACACTCCTTCCAGCGGAGTGTCAGCAGTAATAAGAGCACATTAAACACCAACCTGGAGTGAAATTTTCTCACTTGGGTCATTTGCCATCATATTGCATTGTGAAACACAAACTCTGATCTCTGGTGGTCGAGGCTGTTAGTTGAAGGAATAATGTGAATATCATTAGTGCTCTGTGCCCCCACATAACCTATAGCGTTACACAATCCAATGGCTGTACGGCCCATTGACCACCATCATTCATTCATTAACAATGTTTGTTGTTTACATGCACTAGAAAAATTACCACTGGGTATTACTCCCCCTTCTCCCATTGCAACGCTTGAGGAGATCCTGCAGCAGAACACCCAAACCCACTAACCTGTCCCTAATTAGGGGCTTTGGTATACAAACAAATTAAGTTTCTTTCTTTCTTTCTGTACTGGTAGATCTCTTTCCCCCACTGTAGTCCAACTCCCTGTCATCAAGATTTGACTTTCATGATCCTCCAGCAAATTAGACAATAATTCTGGACTGGAGTGAGGCTCCAACTGCGCAAACTGAACCAATGAATAATTGCTGTCCATATTCAAATGTTGCTTTTTCTAGAGTGGTGCTGAAAGAAAACAGCTGAAACTAAGTGTTATGGGCGTGTTTTCCATAGAAAATGTCTTTTGCTTAAAGGGCCACTCAGGAGGCTAAATTAAACTCTTTAAATCACTGAGTTCCAGAGGAGAGGGGATGAATCTTCTTTATGGTAAATCAAGGCTGAGGCAGGACAGGGAAATAAAAAATGATCTATGTTCAGGGTTGGGTCTGGCTGTGCTCTGAGATATGGATGGGTGCAAATGGCACTGCCCTCACTCGAAGTACTGGAGTGCAGAATTAGGCCTCTTGTACTGCTGGAGTGACTTAGTGCCTTTGACTTCATACAGCAGCACATGTACACCAATGCAAGCTCCCTAATATAGCCACTCTAGTGGGGAAGAGCTCCCTTTGCACTCATTGACCAGCAAGGAGTGGTGGTAGATGTGCCGATGGCTGAAGCTCGTCCACTGGCATGGCATGGGGCACATCAACTCAAGTGCCGTTGTGAACAGCTCTGTGGTGGCAGAACTTGTTGCCCAGGTGGCAGAACTTGTTGCTTGTGTGTACACAGCCTGCATGTTACTCTGTAAATGCAGAAGCCCTGTTTTTTGGCTGCCAGGATTTCAAAACTGATAATATGACAATGCACAAGTAAAGCCAAATTGGGCTCTCTGATGATGGGCTGTTCCAGGAATGAGGACTGCTAGGAAGAGATGGGGGTCCACCTAACAAAGAGAGGGAAGAGCATCTTTGCAAGCAGGCTTGCTAATCTAGTGAGAAGGGCTTCAAACTAGGTTCTCTGGGGGATGGTGACCTAAGGCCTGAGGTAAGTGGGGTTGTGGGATACTGGGAGAGAGAATGAGGAAGAGGAGGAGGAGGAGGAGGATGCAACAGGGGAGACCTCCTGATTGATGTTGATGCCAGGTCTATACTAGACCTGAAAGTCTATCCTAGATATGCAATTCCAGCTATGGCAATTGCGTATCTGAAATCGACACATCTAAGATCATTGAGGGAGGTCAGTGGGAGGAACTTGCCCATCAACCTCCCTTACTGCTTGCGATAATGAGGAGTACTAGGGTTGATTGTCAAGCCCTGATAATTAGACTTTGCATGTCCCCACTAGGTGCATAAAATAGAACCCTGGGAGGTTGACCCTGATTGGTTTGCTCTCCTGATTAAATACAGACATACTCTCAGAAGGCAGGGCTCTCACTGCATTTATCATGCATGCCTGAACACACGTTCAACGTGAAAAGTGAACACAAGCCCTCTTTTCTGGGATTTTCTCCTTTGGATTTTAGTCACCCAAATGTTTTTATTTGAGCTTGGACTTTGTATTTAATAATAAGATGTTTGAGGAGTGGAGAGGGAGTTACTGAAACTGGTTGCTGTGAGACTGTTTCTGGTAGCCGTGGTACATTCAGTTGCTGGCCTGGGAGGAGAAGTGGGTGATTACTGTGGCTACAGGAGTTTTGGTTTATCAGCTCTTGTGTATTCCTGGCACAGTTCTATTATGTTGCAGAGACTGTTCCAACAATTTTTATTTTTGATTGACAGTTCTGATAATGCTGAATTGCTTAGGAAATCTAACTTCTCCAGTGGATACGCATCTTGTGTCTTTTTGGTCTAATGTGTATGTTAGCATTATAATGGTTTTCCAGTCATGTTTGCTGATGCATGTTTTGTGACAAGGGATGGATTTCAGCCATTCCTGTCCCAGGAAACACAAACTTTACTTGATGTAGAAATTCCCTTTTCCCCAATCAGGCCACTTACTGCAACTCCTACACATTCTCTGACATATAATCTCTTAGCCCTGGCCCTTTCAGTGGTGACTCAGGAAAGCTGGAAGTGCAGGGTATCGTAAAACACGCAGCATGCAGTACAAAAATATAGACAGTGGGACCTTCCTATATTAATGCTGCTGGGTCAACTTCTTGGCCAAGACTCCTGGAGGTGCAGCCCAAGGACACAGGTAGCCAGGGGAAATTTACATCACTATTGGTTCCTCTGAGTCCAGGAATCTGGCCCCCTGATGTGTGGAACAGCCGGGAGCTGTTCTAGCTTACAAGTGACCCTGCCATTGCCAGGGTTGAGAGCTCTCTTCCTCACTTGTGGCTCATCTCTTCGGTTGGGAGAGGAGTTGTGGGGAAAGCACGTTGCTCTGGTCTTAGAAGTCACATGCCCATCTTTGATCTCCTTCAGTTTCCATAGGGGGCAGTAGACACTATTCTCATTAGGCATTTGTCAGGGATGATATGGATGGTGCTTGGCCCTGCCTTGAGGGCAGGGGGCTGGATTTGAGGACCTCTCGAGGTCCCTTCCAGGTCTAGTGTTCTATGATTACACACTAAGGCTTTACCCTTCCACAGCAGAGGGTTGACCCCTTTTCTCCTGGGCTTTAGGCAGCAGCTCACTCTCCTGCTTTATCCATGCAATAACAATTCCCCTCCTGCTTCTGCTTTAACCACTGTACAATGGTCTTTGTGTGAGGGTGTAGCTTGGGAAGTCTCACCTTCCCATGGTAGGACACTGAGAAGGGCCTGCTGCCAGTGAGCTATGCCAGGAGATACGCTTCATCTTGTAATGAGGTTGCCAGGTGGTGGGCGGGAGGCAGCCACCGACAGAGGTGCTCATGAAAGGGCAATTTAGCACTAGGTTGACCCTGCTGTGAATATAGGGTGAGCCCTTCATGGGCTGAATCAGGACAAGGAAACGCGAGCAGGTTTTGTAGGGAGCAAGACAGCTCTTCCCAGGAGCAGGGGGAACAGCAGCAGTGAGTGGGAGAGTAATGGGATTGAACTCACCTCCCACAAGCATCTCCTGGATGAGTTTGTGCACACCCTCCCTCCCTGTCAGTAGTGGATCTTTGATGACTTGGGCTGCCAGCTGAGTCACATGCAGTCTGTTTCTTTGCGGGGTACAAATCCAATGGGGGCCTTTCTTGGTGCCCTCGGTAACATCTCTCCCAAGTTGTCCCCACTCCACTATAGAGCAGTACCCTGGGATCCTTCCTCTGAGGCAATGCCTTTGCTCACTTTGGGCCTTTCGGGCCCCAGTTCTGCAGAGTTCCCCTTCTGGTGGTGGGGAACCCTCTATCCCAGTCCCAGCCCAAGAGACCCTATGGACAGCAGCCCTACTGTGCACCTTGGTTTAAGCTGCACCGCAGCTCTAATTCCCTGTGTTTCTTCCCCATGGCTCCAGCACATTCTGCACCCTCCTCTCAGCGTTTTGTCCTGGTGGAGTCCCTTCCGCTCACCCAGTACTGTGCTGTCCAAGGTCCTGTAGCTCTGTCTAGCCCCTGTGCCCTATACTTTACTGCACTAGCAAGGAGTTGAACTCAAGTTAGCCCTGCAGCTGCTCTTATACTAGTCTGTTGGGCCCTGACTGGCTGCCTCCCACACAGCCACTCCAGAAAGATGAAGGACCACTCTACTGTCCTCTTCTAAGGTGGAGTGTTAGAGGGCCAGCAGGTGCCATCTAGACCCAGGCCATCCTATCATAGGTAGAAAGCTGTTCAAGTGGGGAGACTTGGGAGAAGCTGGAATGGCTGGCTGGGATAAAGTCTGAGTGAGTTTGCGTCATTTGGGTTAACCAGAACAGCAACACAGAGCTGCTCAGGGCTTAGAGGATTGGTAGGTGTTGGAGGACTGAAAAAATGGAACCCCTTGTGTGGATTGTTTGACTTATCTTTGAATGGTGGGTTATTAAAGATCCCTGAGGTGGGGTAAAGAGGGCAGGGTGTAGTAGAGTGACCTCTGTCCATGTGGGGGTGGCTGGGAGCCAACTGTATGGTTTTGCAGAGTCACTGTGCCCAAAGGATCCACAGGGAGGTATTGCTCTACCCCGGTGAATTGTCAGGGGTGGCCCAGCTCAAAGAGCTGCAGAAATGCCAAGAGGGCCATGTTGCCTCAGTGACCAGGGAGGGAGGCCAGGATGAAGCTGAGGAAAAGAGGTGTGGGTGGTTGGATGAGAGGAGGATCTGGGAACAGCATCAGACTGGTGAGACCCTGCTCTGAGGAAGAGCTGGTGGGCATATTCCCAATGTCACGTGTTCAACAAATGTCTTTGATCAGGAAAATTCAAACCTGACCCTTTATCTTTTTTTTGTCAATGTTTCTGGGGCAGGCATGGAGGTGTTAACATCTCTACAGCTGTTCTAATCTTCTGAGGGCCAAAAGTTTGACAATCCAGTGTGTTTGTAAAGAGAAAGGGAACCTGGCCTCTTCTCCTTCATAGTTTACACACACGTAGTAATGAGAAACTGACTGTTCTGTCTGTCTGTCTTTCACACACATGTCCTGGACAAGATTTGGGTCTTTTTCCCAATAATTGTCAGTTTTTATATTATTGAGTTGGATCAGTTGCTGCCATTTTTGTGGGTTTCCCAGTAATACTTTCTATTTCACATTGGAAAAATGTTTGTGGCTTTAAAAAAAAAACACTATAGTTTTTGCTCTTTAACCTTTAGTCAGGGCAATTCCATCTTGTTGTTCTTTCCTCTTTCATCCTGGAATAATTGCTTTAGAATTAAGTTACTTTGATTCCAGAGCACAGTGTGCATATGGGGAAGTATACTGATATCTCTACATTTAACAGCATATTGATAGATTGATCTAAGCTTCCTGTTTGGCCGATTCCATCTAAGCTTCTGACCTTCAGAGCAGTGGCTTTCCAGAATCCTTTGAAAGAACAGTTCTTGTCCACCAGTTTTGAAGTTCTCATGGTTGATTGAGTAAACCTACCGAATAGTAGTTTAATCTAATCCATTTATAATGGATCCATTGCTATAATAGCTGAGTGCTAATGGCCGTTATTTCCGAAGACGGGAAGTCAGATTGTATTATCCATCTCTACGCTGTGGGCACCAACTCAGAATCCCTAATGGCTATGATGTACACCATTGAATTCATAATATCTGTGCCACTTTACATCCATTGAGGAGCTGCCTCCTTAATGGGCTCTACCTGGAAACTTTTCTCTCTCTTTCCCATTTTTCTCCATTCTTCCCCCATCTCTTCTTCTGGCTTCAGGGATAAGAGACTATTTGTGTGTGGCTTGTTGAAAAGAGCTGGGCTTTCATGTTGAATGGGCCATTTTTGTGAATGCCCTCGACTGTTCCGAAATGCAGGGAATGGGACCCCTTGTGATTAGCCCAGTTGTTTTGCATGTCCTTGGAAAAACCTTTCTCTCTTGGCAAGTTGTCTGCAATAGTTTTTCAAACCATTCTTTTATATTGCATTCCAGATGCCATGCTATGTGTTGGATTAATGTGAAGATTAACATACCACCTGTCATAAACTAAACCAAAGCTCCGGTAGAAGCACTGGAGTTTATGGGACAATTTGCTAGGCGTATGCTATGAATTAACATCTGATTAACTCATTTATAGAACTATGGGAACTTTAAACATGTATCGTTGATCTCATTCATTAAGACTTGAAGAGCATAGCTGATGTCTTCTCTTCCTTGACATGTACCAACTTGATATTCCTTCTTCCTGACTCAAACACACTCACAGAACGAGAACTGCATGTGACAGGATAACAGCAATCAAAAAAACCCAATGCCAGTCCCGCCAGAAGTGGGTGGATAATAGAATTAGAAATGATGCCATATAATTTTTCTGTACCATCAGCACACGTGCATATGTTGGCATGTCACATTAGTGATCAATTCCATTGATCATGCACCAATGATTTCCTCACTTGCACTCTTCCCAGCTTGCCCTGGATTTATTATATCATTCCAAACTGCCAAGCAGCTCCACACAATGCCATGTAAAAATAAACCGAGCTACCAGATAAGTGTGTCCATCTACAGCTCTGCAAATGGGGAGTTCCCCCATCAAAATTATATTGGCTCAAGTCCTACAGCAATCCTAGGGGTCATTTTCATTGATTTAAAACACCAAACTCTGTCTTACACTGGGGATAGATTTAAGATGTTGTTTCATGACCCTCTAGAACTAGGAGTGTTGTCCCATTGGAAAGTGAGAATTCTTGCTTTCCAGAAGGATGTAAAGCATGAAATTCTAGCCTTCAAGGGGTGTGATATTTCTTTCTAAAGCTACAAACTCAATATTGGTGGGAAATCTGTCTTTAGTTACTTGTAGTTGTGTATTTCCTGTTTTTGATTGAACTGTAGCATTAGAAAGTTGGGCCAAGCCAAAAATTAGACTACACAATCCATATTTGAGCATGGAAATTAAGTGACAACATTTTCTCAGTGCCTCTTCTTGTGGAAGACCGACTACAAAGAACTTTTCAAATGGCATAGAATATTTTTAAACATAGAGGCATATGCTTAACAGACTACAACAGATCTTGAGGTATTTCATAGAAATTTAGATGCATGCTAACAGCTTTTATCCAAATCACACCACACAATCTTCGTCTCTGGGGAGGATTTTCAAAAAAAGCTCCTTGTTGTCTCAACTGCTTCTGTTTCTATCCATGTTCCACTGCCCAATCGCTTTAATGGAAGCAATGTTGGGCCAACCCTGAGGACACATCTGAATTTCCAGGAAGATTGATCTGGTTGGGGTCAATCTTCCGGAGTTTGATTTCATGTGTCTGGTAAAGAGATGTGAAATTGATCTCTCTGGGGTCAACAGTTGACCCTGTTGGTCATTTCCTGGGGTTGGGGGTGTGCTGTCTCCCCTCCGTTGCAAGTAGTGGCCTTAGCAGATCTTGGTAGAACTGCCTAGGAAAACTACAGACTTGGTTTGGTGGCAAAGGTGATTAGCCAGATCTGTTACTGAAGCTCAGTGGTTAAAAGTACACTAACACATGTATGCCCGTTATAAGGGACTCAACTCAGTCAGTGGTGAGCTGGCTTGTTGCCCCTGGGGCTGTCCGAAGGGTTAAGGTGAGGTACCCCAGCATTTATGGATGAAGTCAATCTGGGGTAAACTTACATTCTACCTTAGACATTTTATGCTGTGTTTGTTAGTTTGTCTTGTACCTTTCTCTGACATTTGAGGGAAAATGTGTCTGTATATCATTGCTGTCAAACCATCTTATATCTTGTGCTAGAATGAGGTGTCCTTCTGCTGGAATCTGTTCACTTATTCAGTGTGTTGTAGCAATGCTGGCGGTACCTGTGCCAAGTTCATGTACAATATGCTGAACTTAGAGGTATTTCTTATAAAACCAAGGCCTGACTTTGGTTCAGAGTCTTTGGTTTAGGTCTCTGGCCTGGCATTAGGCCTACAGCAAACTTTTTACTGTTTAATAGAAGCCTCATTCACTGGGCTTTGTATAAGGAACTACATGTGCTCTTTGTATAAAATCAGGTTTATCCCCTGTATTTGGGGAAAATGCAGTTAGCTGCACTCCAAAGCCCACTGAGCAATGCAACCAGTGCCATGGAAGAGAAATAGGGGAATGAATCCCCTTATTAGAACTGGTCCATCTATCTTCTATTCTGCCTGATCCAAATGGTTCAGACTTGCTATGTTGCTCTTCAAAGGATTCTTGCCCTGATTTTTCAATTAGCAACAACACCTCTTCTTAACCATCAGCCAGTAACACACAGACAGATGCCTGTTTGTAACAGAGGTTTAGACTATAACTTGCACTCCAATAGAGACCATAATAAAAAAAATCCAAAGTTTAAATCAAAGCAGCTAAACCAGATATTGAAAAAGTACCCCAGGACTGACAGCTTCCCATTCAGCAAGGCTAATCCCTCCCCAGCAGGGCCCAAAAGAAAACACATGCAATTGGAGCATTCAGAGATATCATCTAAAACAAAGACCAAATCACACCACCATCTTCACCAGTACTCTGCAGAGGAATGGATTAGTAAATAAAAACCAATTAGTAATACAGGCATGCATTGGTGAACTTTTAGGCTGGATCTTCAGATCTTGGTGTACATTGGATGGTTTACCTTCATGGAAAGGGTTTCAAAAACAAGTCCTGCCTGACCAATCTGATGAGCTTCTATGACAGGGTAACAGGCTCTGTGGATATGCGGAATCAGTGGAAGTGATATATTGACTTCAGCAAGGCTTTTGATACTGTCTCCCACAACATTCTTGTCCATAAGTTAAGGAAATATGGATTGGATCCTTGGACTATAAGATGGATAGAAAGCTGGCTTAACAGTTGGGTACAATGGGTAGTGGTCAATGGCTCAATATCTGAATGGCAGTCGGTTTCAAGTGGAATGCCGCAAGGCTCGGTTCTGGGGCTGGTGTCGTTCAGCATCTTTATTAATGACCTGGATGAGGGACTGGATTGCACCCTCAGCAAGTCTGCAGATGACACAAACTAGGGGAAGAGGTAGATACATTAGAGGGTAGAGAGAGAATCCAGAGTGACCTGGATAAATTGGAAGTTTGGACCAAAAGAAATCTGATTTAGTTCAACAAGGAGAAGTGTAGAGTCCTGCACCTGGGGCTGAAGAATCCCAAGCATTTTTTATAGGCTGAGGACCGACTGGCTCAGCAGCAGTGCAGTGGAAAGGGACCTGGGGTTATGGTACATGAAAGGCTGGATATGAGTAAATAGTGTGCCCTAGTAGCCAAGAAGGCTAATGGCATACTAGGGTGCATTGGGAGGAGTACTGTGAGCAGATCTAGAGAAGTGGTTGTTTCCACTTCTGCTCAGCACTGGTGAGGCCACATCTGGAATATTGCGTCCAGTTTTGGGCAGCCCAGTATAATAAGGATGTGGATGTGCTGGAGCAGGTTTAGTGAAGGGCAACAAACATGATTAAGGGGCTGGAAAACGAGACCTATGAGGATAGGCTGAGGGATTTGGGCTTGTTTAGCTTACAGAAAAGGCTTAGTGGTGATTTACTATCAGCCTTCAACTTCCTGAAGGGGAGTTCTAAAGAGGAGGGTGAGAAACTGTTCTCAGTGATGTCAGATGTCAGAACAAGGAGTAATGGCCTGAAGTTAGAGGGAGAGGAGTAGGTTGGATATTAGGAAAAACTACTTCACCAGGAGGGTGGTGAAGCATTGGAATGTGTTGCTTGGAGAGGTGGTGGATTCTCCATCCCTTGAGGTTTTCAAGTCTGGTCTTGACAAGGTCCTGGCTGGGATGACTTAGTAGGGGTTGTTGCTGCTTGAAGCAGGGGGCTGGACTCTATGACCTCCTGAGGTCCCTTCCAGCCCTATGATTCCAAATGTCAAGTGTAGACTGGACATTACTTAAAAGAACTCTAACTTTTTTCATTTGTCTACCTCCAGTACTTAATTTAAGGTGGCCTATAAATTAGGGCCCTGATCTTTTTGTCTATCTGGTTGCCCAATGAGCATCACAAGAACATTCAAATTCTAGTTACATTATTTTGCAAGCACCCAGCCAGGCTAATCGTTACTACTCAAATTTATACATGGCCCTCACACCATCTTGTCCAATCTCTTGCAATGTCAGTGAAAAGCCTTTTTGAGCAGGGCTAAGCATGTTTGGAATCCTTTGTACTAAATGCAAAGTGAATGTGGGATTGGACGTAACTTGTCGAGTGGGGAAATAAGGCCTGTCTAAACATTAGGAAGTATTATGAGCTCCACAGGACTGTTATGAACAATGTGGACATGAAGGAAGTTTTGGGACCAGTCAAATTGAGTGGGATTTCTAGGATATACCTGGAGGGAGGTGAATGCAAATTTCCACCTTTGGACTCAATTTTTGGAATGTCCACCCTGGGGGGAGAGTCTCGGAGGTAGCCCTGCTAGTCTGTAACTTCAAAAACAACAAGCAGTCTTGTGGCACCTTAGAGACTAACACATTTATTAGGTCATGAGTGTTTTGTGTCAAACTCACTACTTCAGATGGTTTGGAGTGGAAGGAACTCCCCCACTTCCCACCCCCAAAAAAATCCAGGGTATAGCTGGGGGAGGGGTGGGGCAGGGTGAGGGTTCAGGGAGGAAGGAAAAAAGTTTCCTTTTTAGTAGGACCAGTTAATTGAGCAAATTAAGCTGGATGCATTTCATTCCTGGCATGGGATGTAGAAATGAGAATCTCTAAGGCATGGAAACTGCCCTTGTAATGTGATAGCCAGTAAGATCTTTATTCAAGTCTAAGTTACCACCGTTCAACTTGTAAATGAATCTGTTCATATGTCTCCCTCTGTAACTGTGTGATTAAAATTCTTTTGTAGAAGAATGACTATGGGTTGAACCTCTAATCTGGAACTTTCTTGTCTGGCAACATCCATAACCCTTCATGATTTTAGTTAGCCAGGTGTCCACTTATCAATGGGGCCAAGATTCCCATGGTCCTATGAAGTTTGTTTACAGCCACCAGTCCTGGCTCTTAGTGCTCTGTGCTATTGTTTAGCTGTAATTTACCCCCTAAATGTCTTCTAAGAGCCCAGTAAGCCGTGGAAGTCTTGGTGATGTGCTAGACAATATTGATCTCCTGTGGCTGGGCAAATTCTGTCATTTGGCACCAGTCAGGTCCCAAGGGTGCCAGACTAGAGAGGTTCAACCTGTTCTTGTAACTGTATTATTGAATGTCCATGGAAGTTAAAATGTTCCCCCTGCAGGTTTGGGGGTGTGATGTAGGGAGGGTTGTCTATCAAATATGTCCTAGGTCTGAACCCCTCGTGAGAACAGAGGTATGACATAGCAGTACTACAAGGATGGACAGGTCCACGCTTATAAGATATTAGATGAACAGTTAGCATAGGGAAATGTTAAATCTATAACTTTAGTATAAGGAAGTGTGGTCACGGTGACTCTCTCATGAAATGCTGACAGGTACCTGCGAGAAGTCAGCTGATGTCAGTGTGGGTATCTTGGGATAGGAACATCAAAAGACGCATAAGATTAGCCTAGTAACCAATTGAAGGATATAGTAATAAATTGGAGATAATTAGTGTACTGATGACCTAGTGTTTCTCAAATGGCGTTCTGAGGAAGGAACCCTGGGGTTCTGTGACGTGAAAATAAGGGTTCCACGAGAGAATTGCATTACAAAAACATTTTGATTTAAAAATTAATATTTAAGCATTTATGAATTTTATTTAAAAACAACTTTAATTTGTTTGCCATGTTAAGTGTCCCGGTATAATGCTAGCTTAGCCATAGGCGGGACTACTCTGTCCCTACTCAGCACTGCACACAGCCAGTCAATTCAGTGGCCTGTTACATACTGCTGTAAACCCCTGTACTTGCTGTCATGGAGGGTAGCTTATGTCAAGAATATTCAGCTTTACCAAGCCATGCAATTCATGAGCTGTTACCCTTCTCTAGCGCATACTTGTGCAAAACTGGTTCTTGAATTACACAGCAACAAAAACAAAATATAGAAGTCAACTGAATGCTGTGCCTGATATGTGAATCCAGCTTTCCAGTGTTAAACCAACCATAAAAATAATTTGCCAAGAAAAGAAGAAAGCCCCACTCTTTGCATGGAAAACTGCCAACATAAAGCATGTTAGCTTTTGAGCTTTATTTTTGTACACATTAAATGTGATATTTGTTTTTAAATATGTGCTTTTAAGCTAAATGTTGCTCTCGTGACCTTGTTTAGCATTTGTTTATTATTATCCTTACTTATTTGTGGTCTACTCTTTCAGCTCCATACGTAAGACTGTTAGGGGCTCTGCAAAATTCTTTCAAATTTAAAAGGATTCTGTGGCTAAATAACATTGGGGAAACACTGTATTTCCCTATAGAATAGGGATACCTTAACATAACTTCTTCACCCTCAGTCCCAATGAGACTCCACCACTATACTAGCAAAGTCTCTCTCTCTCACACACACACACACACACACACACACACACACACACACACAAAAAATACACAGGTAAGTCAAGCAAGGGTGTTTCCTTTTTTGGAAAACGTAGTTGGCTTATTTGAGCGACTACATTTCTAGAAAATGAAGGAGAAAAGAAGTTCTCAGGAAGAAATGCCTGAGAGTAATCCACTGAGTTACTTTGTGTGAGAGAGGTGTGTGCCATGGGGGCTGACACTCAGCCCCAGCTCTGGGCGGGGTTTGGCCGCACCTTTTGGTAAGCGGGGCAGGGCTGGGCTGCGGAGCTGGGCCCAGCCCTGGGGTGAGCCAGGGGTCCTTTCTCAGCCCCAGCCCCAAGTGTGGGGTTTTCCAGAGGGGTTGGGGCAAGGCCATGGTGAGCCAGGGAGCCTGTCCCTAGCTCCAGCGGGGGGGGAGGAGATGCTGTGTTGCTGGGCCTTGCCCTGGGGCTACCCTGGGGGCAGGCAAGGCCCACATCTGGCTTCAGTTCTGGGTTTGGGCTACGGAGGCAGAGACTGGGAGCTGGGGCCAGGCCTAGCTTTGGGGGAGTGTGTGTGTGTGTGTGTGTGTGCGCGCGCGCGTGTGTGTGGGGGGAGGGGGGGCGTTGAGACCAGGGCTGGGCCTGGTCGGGGGGGAGGGTCAGCCTGATGCCTTGAGCTGAGCTGGCTCTGGGTTTACTCATTCACTTTATGCCTTCTGGGACGTGTCTACACTAGCCCCAAACTTTGAAATGGCCACGCAAATGGCCATTTCGAAGTTTACTAATGAAGCGCTGAAATGCACATTCAGCACCTCCGTTAGCATGCGGGAGGCCGCGGCACTTCGAAATTGACACAGCTCGTCCCGACGGGGCTCCTTTTCCAAAGGACCCCACCTACTTCGAAGTCCCCTTATTCCCATCTGCTCACAGGAATAAGGGGACTTTGAAGTAGACGGGGTCCTTTCGAAAAGGAGCCCCGTCGGGACGAGCTGTGCGGCAGCGAGATGCGTCAATTTCAAAGTGCCGCGGCCGCCCGCATGCTAATGAGGCACTGAATATGTATTTCAGCGCTTCATTAGTAAACTTCGAAATGGCCATTTGCATGGCCATTTCGAAGTTTGGGGCTAGTGTAGACACGGCCCTGGTGTTTTGCTTGGCTTTGGAGTACTGCTTGTTCTTAGGTCCCATTAGGTAAGGCTGGCCAGAGGACAACACTGAATTTCAAAACAAACGGAGAAGTTTCAGACATAAGAATGGCCTTGCTGGGTCAGACCAATGGTCCATCTGGCCCATGCCTGGTGCCCCAGAGAGAATGAACAGAGCAGGGCAACTTATAAAAAATGAGAAATGAATTTTTCACAACAAAGCCGCCGAGAGACAAAGTGCTAGAGTAGCCATGTGGCTAGGCCATCCACTTGGGGTGAGCGGACAGGTTCCTGTTCTGTCTGACTTGGAGTATGAACTTTCCTGGTATGTAGGAGGCCCAGGTGCAAGTCCACTGTAAACAGCCACAGAGTAGCCGGTGCTTTGACAGAGGCAGGATTTCCCATAGAAGAGGAAAGATAAGTTGCTGAAATGATATGCTGGCTACCAGTTCATCTCCTCTTTCAGCCATTTTCAGGCTGTTTTAATGATGCACAGGTGTTCTCTGATGTGTTGCTGAACTGGGAGTGCTGATTTATTCCAGCCGCGGGCATACACTAACCCAGATTCAAAGGGCAGGAATTTGTGCAGAAAACAACCTGGGAAACAACAGGCTGATGTTTCTGGTGCTGCTGTACCAGGATGTTTCCCAAGGACGCTATTCATATGGCCATTCTGCAGCTCTGAACACAGCCAGGATCCTGACCGGGGTTCTCTTTAACTTCTTCCATCCCTGGGCAGAATAAATTTTATGTGCACCAAAGCATGCGCAGCTGTACACCACCAATAGAAATTCATGCTGCTGGCTGTGGGTGGATGTAGATGCTTTGCTAATCAGCTGGGGCAGTACCTGAATCTCTCTGACCAGCTGCCCAGTGCTCTCCTTTATAGGACATGCTGATCCTGACAGCTGAGTGGGCTGAGCAGAAAGTGCTGTGGAGAACCCCAGGGCTCACTTCACCCTTGGCACAGAGCTGAAGGGAAGGTAGCTGTAAACCAGCCTTCTGCTCCTCCGTTTATAGGCCAGGTGTGGGGCCGACATGCTCCACAACCTAGAGCAGCTGCTCAACTGCTTGGAGTTCTGCCAGCTGGTGTGGCGGCTAAGGGTCTGGAAATAACATGCAATGCCAGGTTCCCAGGCTGCCCACTCCGTAAGCGAAGGCAGCAGACCGGGGGCGTAGCATTAGCTTTGGCTCTGCGTGGCCCAATCTGTTCTGTGTCTTGCATGGAACCCTAGACCTCTTGGGCTCAAAGGGATCTCGGTCATAGAGTCCAGCCCCCTGTGCTAGACCTAGGCCATACCTGACGGGCACTTCCCCAACATATGTTCTCAAAAACTTCCCATGATGGGGATTATACAAACTCCCTTGGAAACCGTTTGCACAGCTTAAGCACCCTGGTAGTTAGAACGTCTGTCTGCAAATGAAGCCTGTTTTTCCTTGGCCTATCTTCAGTGAACGTGGAATCCAACTGATCGCCATCCTCTTTATAAGAGCCCTTACTGTATTGGAAGGCTTATCAGCTCCTCTTCTCTCAAGGTTAACCACACAAGGTTTTTATAACCTTTCCTCATAGGTCAGGCTTTCAAAACCTCTTATGTTTGTTTGGTCTCATGGTTTTAACACTGATACTTGGTCAACATTAGGAAAGGAAGTCTATTTCAGATAAGCAGTTCTAGCTATGGCAATTGTGTAGCTGGAATTGACATGTCTAAAATCAACTTACATGGCCATCCTTGCTGAGGAAGATCGCCAGGAGAGTTTCCTGATAGGGGTGCACAAAATCAACCCACCAGGCTCACAAAATTAAACCTCTGTAATGTAGTGTAGACATGGCCTCAGACACTTCAGGTTTCCCATGAAGTTAAAACTTTTTGAGATCTGATATGCATGGGGCACATTTTTATGAACAATCTTTAGGTTAAAGAAAAACTAGATTATTCAGTAATCATAACTATATGGTTATTTTATAGCATTATTACAGCATTAAGATTGTGGGTTTTTTTTTTTTTTGGTGCCCTAACTATACATCTCTATCTTCTTAGATTTTTTTTTTTAAATTAAATCTTCTTTCTGAATTTCCCTAGCTTGATAATGCGTGGTTTGGGGATGATTCTAACACCTTTGCAATATGTGTGCTTAAACTCCAATTTGCTCCTGCCTACACTCAGCCTCACCCCTTTTTAATATAGTTTTTTGTCTGAGAATTAATATAATAAATATTCTTAACTTGTTCCTGAGTACAGAGCTTTGGGGAACCCTGCTGGTGACCTTTTGCCATGCTGAAAATTGACCATCTATTCCTGCTCTTTGTTTTTTTCTTCTCGCTAGGTTCTGTTCCAGGGCAGTACTTTACCACTTGCCCCATGAGAACTTCGATACAGGGAAGGCTAACTGGGAGGGAGCCAACTTATCTGAGCCTTAAAGCACAACTAATATCCCCATTTAACACCACTGATCTGGGCCCTGTTTATGTTCAGTTATATAGGGTGACTTCAGAGATGAGTGAGTTTTTAATGCCCTTTATTTTTGTTAGCTCTGGAGAATCAGCTATGGGATAATGAGCTGGGATTCTATTTCTCCTTATGCATCATCATTAGAATTTAGTTAATTCTGATAAGCTGCACCTGTGCACTGGCTGAAACAAAGGGATAGTCCAGGGCTCACTGAGATCATAATTTAAGGACTGCGGAGCAGCCCAGATGTAAATAAGGCCTTGCAGTGATCGGTAAAGTCTTAACTGCAGGTGGGGATGCACAGGATGGAATAAATTCAAACTTGGTTCACAAAGCCTTGTTGAATTTGCAAGACTTACATGTGAAAAATCTTATTTCGGAACAATGCATGTCTTGACCCAGAATTCTTTAAGGAACAACACATACGGAATCCCAGAAATTCAATTTTAACAGCAGAAATGTATTTCAAGGTTTGGGGCTAGAGAATATCTGAATGGTAAATATATTTTAAGAAAATAGATCAGTTCCTAATATAATGACAACTTTCCTTTATATAGGTTTATTGAACTCCGGGATTCATGAGTGTCTTTGTTCCATGACAACAGTAGTTAAGAGATTTGTTGGCCAGAGAGAACTGCTGGAGCCAATATGGCTAATGCAGAGTTCAAACAAAAACAAAAACTTAAGCTGGAAATATACATTTCTGAAGCTTGGACAGAATGTTAGCACTAACTCGACCACAGGCAGCATATCAGAACCCGATGGGGCAGAGCCAGTAATTGACATTCCTTAGGATCATTGAACATTTTCCATTCCATCACCCTATTTTCAACCACGTATAACTTCTTTTTTTGTCTAAAGTTAACAATCCCGGCCAATGTTCCCTGTAATCTGTGCAGAAGAGATTCAAACGCTGATTAGCGGAGTGCTTACAGCTAGGTTTCTTATTTCTCCTGGTGGTGCACATTGGCCCTGCCTCAGTGCACATAACTTATTCCGCACGTGGATGGAAAAGATTAGAGGGAACACTGGTCCTAGCTAAAACGTTCATGCCAGTCGCCCCAGGCAGAGGTGGTTTAGAAAATTTCAGTTAAGATCGTTAAGTTTAAAGCCAAAGATGATAGAAACAAATCTTACAACCCTTGGGTGAGCTCTAGGCAGCTCTCCTCTGGAAGAGAGGCTGTCTCCTCTTCTGGGAGTGCCCTTGTCTCTCTTCGTAAAAATCTACCCAGACTTGCTCAGTAATAAGCCTCTGAAAAATCTCTGTTCACATATGCTCAGTGGAAGCTTGTTAGTCTGACAGCAAAATTCTCCAGTGATAGTCTGCATGGAGCCCATGCCATCCTCTCCCATCTCTTCTGTTCTTATTGGACTGGATGAGTCATCCCCATGGAGTAATGACTTAGCAGGGCCTGAGCAGGGCTTCTGCCGTAGCTGTTACTCCCATGGTTCCAGGCACTGTCCTTGCTCTGCTCCGCTGACTCCACCAGGGAGGGTTGGGGTACCTGGAAGGGGAGAAGCAGAGATGTGAATTTTGGAAGGGGGTGTGGGTGTCATGGCGCGGAAGGGTCTAATGCTGACCCAGGTGGGAGTCGTGGGTTTGTTTTTTTTTATTCACATTTTTGTTTGAACATAATTTCCTAAACTTTGGGTTAAAGAAGCAAGGACCTGTGGGGGAAATATGTAGTTAGACTATCCATAATGCTTTAGCATAAGGGAGTTCAAGTGGTGTTACACAGCCTTAATTTCAGGTATTTTTTTAACTATGGTTGCAAAGTCAACCACCCAAAGTCAATTTCTTTTTATAAAAAGAGGTATGTAATTGTCTGTCCTTTTCCAATGTTACATATACCAAAGCACTGGGAAATCAAAAGAAAAGGCTGGCAAACTCTAGAATGGAGAATTGAAAAATCTTTGACGCATATTTCTGCTCAGGGGTTTGTAGGGAAAATATGTAAGGTGTGTGTAGTGATAAACTACACATCCTTGTGAAAAATTGTGTGTATCTTGCCCCTTTCACCTCCTACTCATAATGTTCCTATTAATCCATTTCCACTTAGGTCTGAGGTATTAGAAGAACCTAACAGTAGAGTTCACTGAATGTGGGGAGTTTCTCCCCTGAGGTTACTCTGCCTGAAGCTGGGGACACACAGTGTTGGCTTCTGCACTGCTAACAACTTTGCAGTAGGGTGGCCAAATCATTGAAGAAATTGAGGAACAAAAAGGTGTGATTCATCACAGTTTAAATTGCCCAGTTAAGCAATAAAGCTGTGTCTACATGTGCCCAAACAACTGAAATAAGTGGCCCTTTTTCAAAAGAGCGGAAGGAGCGTCCACACATGTAAACCTGTCTTTTGAAAGAACCGGGCGCAGACTTGGAAATCCGAACCCTGATCCCAGTTCAGAAAGATCGGCCCCTTTCGAAATACTACATTGAAAGGATACATGTGTAGATGCTCCACAGTGCAGGGCCGCTCCAGCCGGCTGCAGGGGGGCTCTATGGTCCCTGCCTAAAGCTGCACGCATGCAGGAACCCATGGTAGGAGGCTGAGAGTGTGCTAGGAGCAGCCTCTGCACGTGCTCCAGCTGAACGCTCCAGCGCCACAGCAGGGCCAGCAGCCAGACCCCTTCCCCCACCCAAACCCTTGCTGGGGCTCCCGGGGGAGGAAAAAAAGGGCCCCCTCCTGGATGGAGCAGGAGCTGCGGGACCTCCTCAGCCTCTGGAAGGATGAAGGATGGGGGTGAAGTGGTGCAAAGCCGCTGCCTTTGCCCACCTGGCACAGGGCCCCCACACCAGGGGCCACCCAGAGCGCACCGCAGAGCAGGTACACTCCAAGGTACAAAATGCAAAATGTCAAATGAAATTTAATGTGGGTAAGTGTAAGGTAATGCACATTGGAAAAAATAACCCAAATTACACGTACTACATGATGGGGTCAAATTTAGCTACGACAGATCAGGAAAGGGATCTTGGAGTTATAGTGGATAGTTCTCTGAAGACATCCACGCAGTGTGCAGCGGCAGTTAGTAAAGCAAATAGGACGTTAGGAATTATTAAAAAAGGGATCGATAATAAGACAAAAGATATCATACTTCCCCTATATAAAACTATGGTACGCCCACATCTCGAGTACTGCGTGCAGATGTGGTCTCCTCACCTCAAAAAAGATATATTGGCATTAGAAAAGGTTCAGAAAAGGGCGACTAAGATGATTTGGGGTTTGGAACGGGTCCCATATGGGGAGAGGCTAGAGAGACTGGGACTCTTCAGTTTGGAAAAGAGGCGATTGAGGGGCGATATGATAGAGGTATATAAAATCATGAATGGTGTGGAGAAAGTGAATATAGAAAAATTATTTACCTTTTCCCATAATACAAGAACTAGGGGACACCAAATGAAATTGATGGGTAGTAGGTTCAAAACTAATAAAAGGAAATTTTTCTTCACACAGCGCACAGTCAACCTGTGGAACTCCTTGCCGGAGGAGGCTGTGAAGGCCAGGACTCTTAGGGTTTTAAAAAAGAGCTTGATAAATTTTTGCAGGTTAGGTCCATACATGGCTATTAGCCAGGGATGAAGTATGGTGCCCTAGCCTTCAGAACAAGGGCAGGAGATGGATGGCGGGAGATAAATCACTTGATCATTGTCTTCCGTTCTCCTTCTCTGGGGCACCTGGCATTGGCCACTGTCGGCAGATGGGATACTGGGCTGGATGGACCTTTGGTCTGACCCAGTATGGCCATTCGTATGTTCTTATGTTCTTAAGGTAAAGGAGCTGCAGCAGGGCTGTCCCCAGGCCAGGGACCAGGCCGGATGCTCTGGGCCAGCTCCAGCCACATGTCCCTTTTTTGGGAGCTCCGGGGCCTCCTGGGGCCCCAGGACAGTTCCCCACCCCCGGCGTTCCCGGACACATCCGCTGAGGAGCTGCAGCCAGAGGAGGAGCAGCTCTGACTGGGGACCCAGGAGGGCGAGGGGACCATTGAGTGGTCAAGTGAGGAGGGGGACCTCACTGTCATCATCCCCTTCCTGGTCCTGCAGCCGGGCAACCGGGAGCCGGACATCCCCGCACGTCGCCGAGGGACCCTCCGGTATGTACGGGGAGGGGCGCACACCTGCTCCACAGGGTGGGGGCGACGCAATGGCTAGTCACCCACACACAGGACTGGTGGTCCTGGGCGCCACACAGGCCGCCCCCCACATGGGATGTGGCATCCCGCAGTGGCCCACCAGCGATGCCCAGCACCTGCCTCCAGCACCACAAGCCACACAGGGCGGCGGCTGGTCGGTGCTGGACAGCACCTGGGGCTTGCACACCACAGGCTGGGAAGAGCCACCTGCAGGAGAGGCCCCTGGCCGCACTCCTGGGCCAGGAGGCCCGGCCCATGGGGGGCAGGTCAGTGTTCCTTGGCGGGGGGGTCAGTGTCCTTTAGAGGGGTGGGGTGCCTCAGGAGGTGGGCTCGGGAGGGTGGGCCACAGCTAGGTCCCCTCCGTCTAGGGCACATGACTGACATTCTCCTTCTCTCCACACAGCCGCACCATCCATGGGCTGGGAGAGCCCCACGCCGTCCCTTGTCCCCGAGATCCCCCTCCCCACAGCTCTTGGAGGCACCCGGCTGCCATCCCAGGCAGTGAGCCGTCAGGGCCATGGCTGGAGGGTCCCCCGCCGGGCCAAGGAGGACCCAGCCAGCCAGTGCCAGGCCGAGGTGGCCGAGCAGCACCTGAGGCTTGCCCAGGCCAACATGGAGTGGAGGAGGGCAGCCTGGGAGAGGCTGCTGACCACCCTGGAGGACATTTGGCCACACCCTCTGGGACCATATGGCCACCATTGCCCGCCTCCTGGCCCCTCCCCGGCAGCTGCCCCCAGTGAGCCTTCACCCCCACCAGGCCCACTCACCAGCATTATCTGCTGGTGCTACCCTCACCCTCTCCTCCCCGCCACAGACCCTGCACCCGGGTAAGCAGGGGCTCCAGGGGCCGATAGGGCTCATGGCTCTCCACCCCTGGTCTGGAATGAGCGCCCCACCCTGCTCCAATAGTGTACATAAATGCTTATTTTATTGTTCACTCTGTGCTGTGGCCCTCAGGGGGCTGGTGGGTGGTGGATGTGTGGGTGCAGTGCTGGTGGGGGTAGGGGTGGCAGGGACAGTGGGTGGCAGATGTGCATGGGATGTAGGTGTGCATGTGGGTCAGAGGTGGCCGTTGGCAAAGGCCTGTCTGTGGGTCTTGTGGATGGGGGCAGTGCGTGGCTGCTCATAGCTGGTGCCAGCTGGAGGGTGCCCTCATACCGCCCCCTAGGGACATAGGTGTCCACCTTTTCCTCCACAACATTGTGGAGAACGCAACAGGCACCCACCACCTGGGGCACAATGAGGACCCTGACGTCCAGCCATGTGTGGAAGTACCTCCACCACCCCTTTAGACGCCCGAAGTCCCGCTCCACAATGTTGCGGGCATGGTTGAGGCACTGATTGAATGCCTGCTGGGTGAGGTTGAGGTGTCCCGTGTACGGCTTCATGAGCCACATCTGCCACCAAGCAGAGTGGTATGGTGACATCCTCCACCATAGGGATCTCCCGTTGGGGGACGAAGATGCCGGCCCCCATGCACTGGCACCGCCCAGAGTTCTGGAAGACCTGGGCATCGTGGGTGTGGCTGGGCCAGCCCACATAGAAGTCAGAGAACCGTCCCCTCACGTCCACTAGGACCTGGAGCACCACCGAGTGGTAGCCCTTCCTGTTGACATCCCAGCTGGTGCTATGTGGTGGGGTCTGGATGAGGATGTGCGTGCCGTCTAAAGTGCCAATGCGGTTCGCAAAGCCCAGGTCCTGGAAGCCGGCAACAGTGATGTCCAGATTTCCCAGGTGGACAACCGTATGGAGCAGCATTGCAATGATGGCTCTGATGACCTGCAATGGGCGGAAGGGGGACACGTGCTCTAGTGTGGGTGTGGTGGCTGTTTTCCTGCTTCCTCAGGCCTATTCTGCCCCCTCCCAGCCAGCCCCTGCCCCATCTGGCCCCTTGCAGTGGAGGCTTCCCCTTGTCTCGGCCCCACCTTACCTCCATGAGTACAGCCCCCGCGGTGGCCTTGCCCACCCCAAACTGCTGTCCCAAGGAGCAGTAGGAGTCCAGGGTGACCAGCTTCTATATGGCGGTCATGACCCATTTCTGCAGGGTGAGGGCTCCCTCATGCAGGTGTCCTGGTGCCAGAGTGTGGGAGTGAGCCAGTGGCGGATCTCCTCAAAGGTCTGCCTCGACGTTCAGAAGTTCTGCAGCCACTTTTTCTCTCCCTGTTCCCCTAGCACCAGGCATCCCCACCAGTCAGTGCTACTGGGGTGGGTCCAGAGGCGTCAGGGCACCTGGGGGAGAACCCAGCATTACCCTGCATGGGGGAGCCCCGTGGCCTTGGGGGACCACCCAGCCACCCTATGAGCTCGGGTGCAGCTGCGGCCATGGTGCACAGCGCTGCCAGCAGGGCGTCCATAATGAGGCCGTCTTTCTGCAGGAGCTGTCGCTGGGCCTCCATGGTGGGTACGGGTGGGCTCTGCTGGGCTGGGAAAGTCTGGGCAGCATTTGGCTCGTGTGGAGGGAGGGGCCCTTTAAAGGAGGTGGCTGGCTGCAGCCCCGGAGGGGCTTGTCGGCCATGGGACCCCGTCCGTGGCATTTTCTGCCTCCCTTCTTTCGAAAGAGGGCTTGGAGCTGTGTGGACGCTCTCTTTCGAAAGAGCAGATTGAAATGCTGATCCGATAATGGCGGCAGGTGCTCTCTGTCGAAAGAGCGGATTGAAATGCTGATCCGATAATGGCGGCAGGTGCTCTCTGTCGAAAGAGCGGATTGAAATGCTGATCCGATAATGGCGGCAGGTGCTCTCTGTCGAAAGAGCGGATTGAAATGCTGATCCGATAATGGCGGCAGGTGCTCTCTTTGGAAGGCCAATATTTTGACTGCCAAACTTCGATTTTTGCCCTTTCAAAAGGGCATTCACGTATAGACCCAGCTTAAGAGTCCTGTCTTTGGGGGCAGCATGAGAGGGAAGGTATGTGTGGTGGGGTCTCATTAAGGCTGCTTCAAGGCAGGGGGAGAGGGCATAAGAGGAGCAGTGACAGCTGGGCCACAGGGCAGAAGGGAAATTCTACCCCCAGAGGCACATGCCCCTCCTCCCTGTGAGCACGGCACCCTGGGGTGCAATTAAGGCTCGTTAAAAAGAAAAATCATTAGTTTGTTCTGAGCTGAGCACATCTAGTAAATTGACAGCCCTAGGTGACAAGTTCTGCAGCCAATCAAAGCTAGAAGCAGGAACCTTCTACCCTTGGCATGAAGGCATGGCATGTACCATCTTCCAGTAGGACCCACCAGCCATGATTTTGGCTCTGGCAGGTCCTTGGATTGCATCATAACTTCCTCACAATAACTTGGATAGGAACAAGATTTAGGTATTTGAAGGCATTTGAAATGTATGCCACCACATTTTTCCCCTCTTCAAAGACTAACTAAGGCACTTTGCTGTCTAACAGGAATCAAAAAAATGAAAGCCTAACTTTTTGTAAGTCACGTTTAGCTATTCTGTAAGTTAGTGGGTCTAATAGCAATGTCTAGCTCTTACCGGAAGGTGTAAAAACACCTCTTTATAGAGGAGGCCAGTGTAAAATTTCCATTTGGTGGATGGCGAAACTGAGGCACCTAATATGGGAGTGACTTATCAGAGCTGGGAATAGAACCCTGCTCCTCTAAGTCCTCATCTAGCACCTTGTCCCTTAAGGGCATTTGTTTGGAGTGATGTACATAGCTTACTTTTTGTCTTTCTTAAGAGTGATTCAATCTCTTATACACACGTGATCATGCGTGGAATTCGTACAGGTTGAACCTCTCTAGTTTGGCATACACAGGACCTGACCCATACTGAATGAGAGAATTTGCTGGACCACAGGAAGTCAATATTATCCAACAACATTACCAGCACTTCCACTGCTTACTGGGCTCTTGGATAACGTTTGGGGTAAATTACAGCTAAATAGCAGCACACACTACTGAGAGCCAGGGCTGGTGGCTGGAAACAGATTTTATGGGACCACAGGGAACTTGGTTCCACACGTAAGATGTCATCCGGCTAACGACATTTGATGCCAGACCATGGATGTTGCCAGATGACAGAGGGCTCGAGGACAGAGGGTCCAGCTGTAATTCTGCTGTTCTTCTTGCAACCACAGCATTTTCCTGTTTGCTTTTGTTTCATTCATTTTCCCCTTTTTCTTGATCCAAACTCGAAGCCGTTCAGGCTGAAGTATGAATATTGGAAGAGTGGGAAATTCTCAGTTAATATTCTTACATTAAGTTGAGTTCTGCCCCCACTCACCCTCTGTATGCAGGTCACAGGTCGGACAATACTATTGTCCCACCAGCCTTGTCAAGCTGCCATAGAACAGAAGCAGAACTGCTGGGGTTTGCAATGGAATAAATTGGAAGTAATTGTCTGATGCTATATCAATAAGATCAACTTCCAGTGGTTTATCATTTTTCTGACGCAATGCTTTTAGCTGAGTTTTGGCATTGCAAGGACACTGGCAGAAGGTGAAAGAAATCAGATAATAACCAAAATTCAGGTAGGTAGAATTTAAAAACTTTCATTACATTTTTCAAACACAATCATCAGGAAGGTAAATGTCCCTTTTCTCTCTGAATACTACAAGAAGTCCTGTGGCACCTTACAGACTAACATATATTTTGGAGCATAGGCTTTTGTGGGCAAAGACCCACTTCTGATGAAAGCTTATGCGACAGGACTTCTTCTTGTTTTTTGAAGACACAGACTAACTCGGCTACCTCTCTGATACATCTCTAAATACAGTATTTTCTGCGTAGAAACATGCATGTGGGTATTTCAGGAAGAATTATGTTGAGATTTTTTTTCCTTGTACAAGAGCTGCTTCTGGTATGATCCTTGGTTGCTGTGATGAATTAAAAGCTGGACTACATAGCCTCATATATGGAGCACTTATAAACTATTTACAATGCAACATTTATGTAAATAGAGCTAAAAATCCATAGTTCTCCAAGATAGGAATTATAAGTAATTTTGAGAACAATTACAGGAGTTACATACTTGTTAAATAACAGGCAATTTATTAATATTTACAAAAGGTTTCTTGTCCAATTGTTTTGAGCACATCTTTCTCTGTTCTACTTTACACTAATAAGTTTGCACGCAGGTGCCATCTAGGAACACCTCCCTTAGAAACAGTCCTCCTTTGCCTGTAAGGCCAATTCTGCTTTTCATCTAGAGTTACATCTCAGTGGCTTGGCTGACTGATTGCATTCAATAAAAGAGCTGAAAGCAGGCGTGCAATTTTAAAAACACTGAGAAAACTTAGGGTCTTTTCTTTTTGTTGAAGGAAAAAAAAATTCTCTGCAGCCTTGATTCTTCCAATCTACAAATGAAATGTGTATCTCTGTGTGTCCTTGGTTGGTAACATGGCCTTCAGCAATGACATCTGCATGTGAAGTCTGAATTCATTATTAGAATCTTTCTGTATTCATATCTCTTCCTTTCTCTTGCTTCTGCTCTGGCCTTTGTTACTCCACTACAAGTAGGTATCCCGCAGCTTTTACTTTGCTTTCTGCCAGCAGCATTACAGAAGCCTGCAGCATTTTGGCCTCTATTTTCTATTCATACCCTTCACCTTTAATATTGCTCTCCTATTATTCCCATTCCAAACCATCCTTGGGTTCATTTCTTTCCTACGCTAGCTAAATGTAACACCCACTGAAGTTGTTAAGCCTCCAGTCACAGCCTCTTTTTGAGCTTTTATCTCAGTAACTGTCAGTGCTCAGCTACTGGAAGGTTGGAAACTCTCTTTAGATTTTCTTTCAGGCTTTTTAACAATTAGGCTGTTCTCCAATTCCCACCTATTATCCTCTCCACAAACTGCAGAAGAAGTACCTGCACTCTTTGCAGCTCAATGGACTAACCCAGAGTACAACTTGCTTTCAGGAGCATTCAGAAATGCCTTGTGGAAGAACTTGTATCCTGATCTCAAGAAGCAATACGAGAAAGTTATGCAGGTGTATACACATCTTTCCCTTCTTTCTCAATATTGCTAAACTCTCCTATATCACATCTTCTGCCTCCAGTCTTTGTCATGACTGATACCAGCTACAATTGCCCTTTGGCTACTTCTTGCACCATGTCTCCTTGGCTGGTTCTGAATCCGGGAAATATACCCAGTCTGAATGCATAAGGGCACCTCTTTCTCCTCCATCATGTCCCTGCTCCACCTGGAGACATCTGGAACACGAATCTCCCGTAATGGCTAGGTGAGGAGTGAATCAGATTTTGCTTACGCTGAACCGGCTCATTTCAATCGTACTCCATTGCCCCAACTCTTGTCTGTTTCTCCTGTGTGTTTGATCCAGTTTTAGTCCTAGGCCAGGTCCACACCAGGAGGTAAAATTAACTTTAGATTTGCAAATCCAGCTATGAGACTTACATAGCTGAAGTCAGCTTATTTAAAATCTCTTTTTGCTGTGGTCCACACAGTGGGAGGACGACAGGAGAATGTTTCCCATTGACTTCCCTTACTCCTCATGTCTGCCAGGAGTACAGGGATCGAAAGCAGTGCCATGACAGTTCAGTGTAGCAAGTCCCCACTAGGTGCGTTCAGTTGAGCCCTGGAAGATCTTCCTGTAAGTGTAGACATACCCCTAGACGGCTGGTTCTCTTGTGCTCATAGTGCTGAATACAATGGGGCCCTCAACTGGCATACATAGTAATAAAGTAACATCATGTCTTCCTGCTTCTGAACCAACATTTAATAATCACAGGAAGGGGCCTGGTCCTCCAACTTCACTTCACTCTAACGGGAAAGGGTGATGGGTGAAGAGGTAACTTTTTTTCCTGTCGAATTCCTGTGACTTTCCCTTGTGGGTGAGATTTCACCAACTGTGCAATTTTAGGAGGAGGTTATGCCACCTCACTGCTTCAAAAGCCCATTCGTGCATAGGCACCAACTCGGTGGTAAAAACAAGCCTCAAGCACACTTTGAAAAAGGATGCTCAGCACCCACCAGGCTGGATTCATGTTTTGTGGCCCTGTCTGCTGCTCACACAGTGTAGAGAAGGGGCTGAGAGGAACGCCCATCAGTGAAAACAACAGTGAGTGCCTGGGCCCTGGGGCATGGCTCCAACAGATCTAGAATACGGGGGCTTGTCCACAAATGTGGCAGTCTGTTCACATCTGGAAGCGCTGCACTAGGAACAGCAGGGGAGAGTTGTCCAGAAAAAGCAGATGGTGACCGTAGGAGCAGCCCCGTGCTATCAGGTCGTCTGTTTTCAGCTGGCCTGAGCAACGCAGTGCTCCCTGACTCACCGTGGTTGTAGTCCGTATATCGCAGCAGCCATGCAATATCTCTGGAAAATGAATAACTCACTCAATTAGTCTTCTTGCATGTTGTGAGTACAGTGGGTGGGTTCGAGTCATGGGTATAGGCTGGAATTCTGACTGAACTGTGCTGAAATCAGGCATGTCAGCAGAGTTGGTAAAGAGGTCTGCTCTAGACAAGGGAATATTTGCTTCTCTGGGGAGCCTGGTTTGTCAGGGAGAGATGGACAGTGGCCAGCCATTGATATATTAGGTAAACAAAGCTATTGAGCTAATGATGGGGTGGAGACAGTGTGGCACCTGCACCCCAGCAGGCAACAGAAACTCTTATTTGGGCTATAAAGATAGTGCATCTGAACCCCAAGTGATCAGCAAATGTATCGTCCAATTGTGTACAGTAATGTTGCATGATAAAAGTGGAATGAGTGTTTCATGGAAGCCTGTGGCCCACTATTGGCTGATATCACAAATGTAGATGTGGAGGAATAATGAATACTTGCCTATCTCATGCTTTGCAAAGGGAGAAACTGGCTTTCCCGCAGGCAGAAAGAGAGGCTGCTCTCTATGTGACACCAAGGAACTTCAGCAAGGTGCCTCCAAAACCAACAACAAAGTCTCTTAGACAGAAAGCAGCAACGCAATGGGAAGATGATAGGTAGGGAAGGACAGCGTGCGGCCATCCTGGCTCTTGAATCAAGGTTTCTAAGCTGAGAGAGAGAGAGAGCAAGCAGCAGAAACAGCAGCCCACATGAGATGTCAATGGCCCAGAGCTGGGAGACGGGTCCTTCAACCAAGGAGTAGTTGTAGTTTCTGAACAGTGGGTATAGGTGAGAATCCTGCTTAGACCAAGCTCTGTAACAGGGAATCCAGATTCTTGAGCTTCTGTGGAAAGTTATCTATGGCGGGGAAGAAGCAAGAGTGGTGAAATAACTCTGTCTTTAACTAAGGCTTGAGCTTGTTTATTAGGTCTTAGCCTCTACGAAGTGTGTTTAACTTTGGTTTGCTTCTGATCTCTCTAGGTTTCTCTCTCTTACATGGGCATCATTTTGTCTTGCTTTAGAGTTACGATAAATCAACACAGCGCTCTGTTTGCAGAGATGGGCTCATTTCCCCCAGGAATAGGCTCTGATGCGCTTTGGTCTCTGTGAGGGAGTGAGCAAACACCTTATTTCCGCCCATGGTCCTGGAGAGGACTGGGCACCTCTGATCTTGTGTTTTTCCCCACAGCGTGGCCGGGAGGGTGGTGGGGATGCCCACAGGTGGTAACTAAGACCGGTGGAAGACAGAATGGGACGTTTGACCTGTACAGCAGTTCCCAACCTATTCAGTAACACAGCATGCTTCAGTGAGACAAATAGTTCCAGGGTGCACCCACTTTTGCAACACAGAAGACACAACAAGCTCAGCAAGGATTAAAGGCATTAACATTCCAAATCCACCACAGAATACCCCACTTTAGACAGACAGCCATGTGTGGCCACATTGTCAAAATCTGATCAGTGCCACTCTAGGGAAGTTGAATAAATGGGTATCCACTGAAAGCAGGCTCCCTTTCCCCTCAGCCCTTTGGAGCCAGGATGCAGCATTTAAACCATGTCCCAGCTCTAAAAGACTACCTTCCTCCCCCTTGCCACAGCAGGCAGTAGAGGTGGGCTCCCGACCAGCTTGTTTGGGCAGGGAAGCAGTATTTCAGCTGCCTCCCAGCATAAATGGGGTCCTGCAGAGTTTGCATTTCCCCTCATGGTGTCTCTGGAAACAGCCACAGCAAGGGGAAATTAGCAGAATTTCACAGCATACCTGGATAGTTCTCATGGCGTATCAGTGGCTGAGAACCACTAGTACAGCACACAGACACTCGGAGCATGACCTGCATGATTGGCTGCTGGTGTGCTGGCTGTGAGCCACAGCAGTGAGGTGTGTCAGTCACCTAGGAGTAGAGGGTGAGCAGGAATGCCCCGAAACATGGCAGAAGTCAGCAGTCTCTCTGCATGTGGACGGTGAGCGTGCAATGGAAAAACAGCCTCAGATCCTCCAAGAACCCGTAACCTAACGTAAAGCATTGTAAAGGAGGGTTGTATGAGAAGGAAGACCCCCCCGATTGGGTGGAGATGAGTACATGTCCCACTGCGTTAGATGAGGCTAGCAGTGCTGCAGTACTGATAACGAGGTAGCGCTGGGTTGATGTGTTCTGTGTAGCACATCTGATCATGCAGCACTGAGCTTTCCGTATTCCTGTATGTCTCAGCTGCTGTGGAACTGGGTTCTCACTGATGCACCCTTTTTCACAAGCATGGCACATCTCTACGTCCAGACCGGGCAAGGAACACAATGAGAAGAATAGAATCCTATTCTTCAAGCCTTGTGGATAAGGGAGAAGCAGTGGATGTGATACACCTAGACTTCAGTAAAGCATTTGCAATGGTGTCACATAATATACTTATCAATAAACTACTCAAATACAACTTAGATGGGGCTACTACAAGGTGGGTGAACAACTGGCTGGATAACCGTACCCAGAGAGTAGTTATTAATGGCTTTCAATCCTTCTGGAAAAGTATAACTACAGGGGTTCCGCAGGGGTCTGCTTTAGGACCTGTTCTGTTCAATATCTTCATTAACGATTTAGATATTGACATAGAAAATACACTTATTAAGTTCGCAGATGATACCAAGCTGCGAGGGGTTGCAACTTCTTTGGAGGATAGGGTCATAATTCAAAAGGATCTGGATAAACTGGAGAAATGGGCTGAGGTAAACAGGATGAAGTTTGATAAGGACAAATGCAAAGTGCTCCACTTAGGAAGGAACAATCAGTGTCACACATACAGAATGGGAAAGGACTGCCTAGGAATGAGTACAGCAGAAAGGGATCTAGGGGTTATAGTGGACCACAAGCTAAATATGAGTCAAAAGTGTGATGTTGTTGCAAAAAAAGCAAACATGATTCTGGGATGCATTAACAGGTGTGTTGTGAACAGGACATGAGAAGTCATTCTTCCATTCTACTCTGCACTGTTTAGGCCTCAGCTGCAGTATTGTGTCCAGTTCTGGGCACCGCAGTTCAGGAAGGATGTGGAGAAATTGGAGAGGGTCCAGAGGAGAGCAATGAGAATGATCAGAGGTCTGGAGAACATGACCTATGAAGAAAGGCTGAAAGAATTGGGCTTGTTTAGTTTGGAAAAGAGAAGATTGAGGGGGGACATGATAGCAGTTTTCAGGTATCTAAAAGGGTGTCATAAGGCAGAGGGAGGGAACTTGTTCTTCCTTGCCTCTGAGGATAGAACAAGAGGCAATGGACTTAAATTGCAGCAGGGGAGATTCAGGTTGGACATTAGGAAAAAGTTCCTGACTGTCAGGGTGATCAAACACTGGAACGAATTGCCAAGGGAGGTGGTAGAATCTCCATCACTGGAGATATTTAAGAAGAGGTTTGATAGATGGCTTTCAGGGATGGTCTAGAAAGTGCTTGGTCCTGCCATGAGGGCAGGGGGCTGGACTCGATGGCCTCTCGAGGTCCCTTCCAGTCCTACTCTTCTATGATTCTATCCGTGAGACGTCCAGCCCATTCACAGAGAGGTCTCCAAGGGATACAGGTTTCCTCTCCCCCGTTACATTATGCATAATTGAACAGCAAGTGTGGGATGACTAAACATAAGTCTCAGAGGGGTGGCCAAAAAAACCTACGGCACATTATAGACTAACAGATTTATTGGAGTGTAAGCTTTGGTGGGCAAAGACCTGTGTATTTGATGAAGTGTGTCTTTGCCCACGAAAGCTTATGCTCCAATGTATCTGCCTGTAAGTTGCCACAGGACTTCTCGTTGTTTTAAACACAAGTCCCAATCTTCAAAATCCAACCCCAAGGGCACACATTGCAGTAGGGCATCAAGCCAACAGCTGCGTGACAGACTATGGCGTGCACAAGCGTGCTAGGGGCTCCACTGCCATTTACGAGGATCTGATGCGACCTGCTCGCAAACTCAGCATAGGGCAAAGAAAGGAGGGAGGGTTGAGTGAGGAGAAGTTTCCCAAACTGCGTTCTGTGGAACACTGGTGTTCTGAGCAACATGAATTGCTGTTCTGTGAAGGAATTTTGATGCTAGTGATATTTTTCCTGCTGAATTATTAAATATGAAATGGTGTGTATCAAAATGATTAGGGTATCTGACTGGTATTTTAACCATAGGTGTAGTAGTAGTTTTCTGTATTTAAAAATAAATATGTGTGTGTGTGTGTGTGTGTAATATATATATATATATATATATATATAAAACACACAATTTAAAAACACCTGATTTGTTTTGCATTTCTTTTTCATAATAATTTTTAAGCTTTAAGAAAGGACAGTCTTTGTGCTCGTGCACAAAAGAATAACACTAACCATCCTTCTTTCAATAGTTATATTGATTTATTTTTGTTTCGGGTTTGTACTTATATGGCTGCTAACCCATACCATCGGACATTAGTTGTTCATTCCGATGACTTTTGTCTTGTTTTTTTGTAAAATAAGACCTCTTAAAAAAACCCTAACTTTTTTAAATCAACTGTTGAGCATTACTTGTGGCAATTTTTTTGTATGACTGTTTTGGTGCCACTTCTCTGTAAACCTGAGCACAACTGATAAAGCCTTGCATAGCTGCTTGCATTTCCGCTTTCTCACAAGGCCAGCCTCAGGCAGTATCCCCAAAAATCATGACTTTACTCCGGGGAAAAGTACTGTTTGGCCTCTTTGTGGTCTGGACTTGTATGGCCCAGTCAGCATACGCATTGGGGAGAGCTATGCAGTTTTGGTGTCTAGTGCAGGAATGCATGCCCAAAGACTCACCTGCAATCCAGTGACACAGATTGCTATAAAATGTTGCCGGATGAAGCAGAGCCTTGAGGGCTTCTCCACCACATGACCATTCCAATTATTTAATGTCATGTGCCACCAAGCCCCACCAAGCTTGCAGGCCCCATTACCATCACCTCCAGGCAAACATCTGAACCTTCTGCAAGCAGAGGACATGGCACTCTTATAGGTAGGCCATTCTTGTGAACTTTTGCACTCTTCAAGCAGTTAATCATAATGCCTTGAGTTGGACAAGGCGGACTTAACATACGCTAAACTCTAGGCCAGATTCCAGAGCCTTCATAGCCAGTAATATCTTTCACAAGCGGCCACATGTACGTGAAGGACGCTACATGGGCAAGGCAGTTAGAATTGAGTCCTGTGCAGTGTTCCCTCTATTACCATGTGTGGAATAACTTTCATGTTCACCAAGGCCTGTGCACCACCAAAAGAGACACATGCTGCCATCTGTGGGTGACTGCGGGCATGCAGCTAATCACCTGGGCAGCACCTGAATCTCTCCTGGGCGGCTGCCCAACTGCTCTGCTTACAGGGAACACTGGTCCTGGCATTTTAAAGACTGTTGATGATGATCAGAGAGAGATGCTAGATGACTTTTTCCAACTTCTCCTCTGTTAGTAGTTGTGCAAGGGAACAATCCCAAACACTATCCCTTCCTCAATGTCTCTTTGGGTGGAAAAAGATTGCTCCACATGTGGGTGTGTTATCTGAAGGCACAGTGGGCTTGAGTGGTCTGTAATCCCTGCTTTTAGTTTGGTGGTGGGATGACTCGCGTAACTGGAGCACGGTTATGGAAAGGTATAAACGGTTTGGGAAGGACAGATGGGAGAAAAGGAGGAGTTGCGCTCTACATGAAGGAGCAGTATGCTTGCTCAGAGCTCCAGTGCAAGGAGGGAGAAAAGCCAGTTGAGTGTCTTTGGGTTAAGCTGAGAGGCAGAAACAGCAGAGGTGATGTTGTAGATGGGTGTCTGCTATAGACCGCCACATCAGGGAGATGAGGACTTCCTCAGACAACTAAGAGAAACTTCCAAATCACAGGCCCTGGTTTTCATGGGAGACTTTAATCATCCAGATGTTTGTTGGGAGACCAATACAGCAGCGCACAGACCATCCAGGAAGTTTTTTGGAGAATGTTGAGGATAACTTCTTGGTACAAGTGCTGAAGGAGCTGACCAGGGGCTACGCACAACTTGACCTGCTGCTCACAAATGGGGAAGAACGAGTAGGAGAAATAGAAGTGGGTGGCAACCTGGGCTGCAGCGATTATGATTTCAAGATCCTGACAAAAGGAAGAAAGGTGAGCAGTAATACACAGACCCTTGATTTCAAAAGCACAGATTTCAACTCCCTGAGAGAAATGATGGGCAGGATACATTGGGAAGGGGAAAAGAGTTCAAGAGAACTGGAATATTTTAAAGAAGTCTTACTAAAGGCACAGGAACAATCTATCCCAATGCATAGTAAGAAATGCAGCCATGGTAAGCAACCAGTTTGGCTTAACAGGGAAATCCTTGGTCAGCTTAAACTCAAAAAGGATATGTATTAGAAATGGAAAAGTGGACAGTTGACTAAGGAATATAAACTTATGGCTGGAGAAGGCTGGGCAGTAATGTGGAAAGCAAAAGCACAATGGGAACTGCTGCTGGCAAGGGATGTGAAGGGTAACAAGAAGGGTTTCTACAGGTAGGTTAACAATAAGAGAGTTATCAGAGAAGGTGTGTGTCCATTACTGGATGAAAGAGGTAACCTAATGTCAGATGATGTAAGAAAAACTGAAGTATTCAATGCTTCTTTTGCCTCAACTTTCACGGACAAGGACAGCCCCGACACTACGGTGCTAAACAATGCAGTATGGGAAGGTGAAGGGTGGACGTAGGTGGGGGAGGAACAAGTTACGAGCTACCTAGAAAGACTAGATGTACACAAATCCATGGGTCTGGATTTAATGCACCCGAGGGTACTGAGGGAAATGGCAAATATCATTGCTGAGCCTTTGGCCATTATCTTTGAAGACTCTTGGAGATCGGGAGAGATCCTGGATGACTGAAAAAGGTGAATATAATGCCCATCTTAAAAAAAAGGAAAGAAGGACAATTAAGTGAACTATAAGCCAGTCAGCCTTTCTTCAATCCCTGGGAAAATATTGGAGGGGATCCTCAAGGAATCCATTTTGAAGCACATGGAAGAGGGGAAGTTGATCAAAAGTAGTCAACATGGATTCACCAAGGGCAAGTCATGCTGACCAATCTGATTAACTTCTATGGTGAGGTAACAAGCTCTGTGGACAGAGGGAAGTCAGTAGATGTGATATACCTTGACTTTAGCAAAGCTGTTGATAGTTTCCCACAACATTCTTGCCTACATGTTAAGGGAGTATGGATTGGATCCCTGGACTATAAGATGGATAGAAAGCTGGCGTGATGGTCGGGCCCAGCGGGCAGCAGTCAATGGCTCAATATCTGGATGATGGTTGTTTTCAAGCAGAGTTCCCCAAGGCTCAGTTCTGGGGCCAGTGTTGTTCAACATCTTTATTAATGACCTGGATGAGGGACTGGACTGCACCCTCGGCAAGTTTGTGGATGACACTAGACTAGGGAGAGAGGTAGATGGGATCCAGAATGACCTGAATAAATTGGAGGATTGGGACAAAAGTATGATGTGGTTCAACAAGTAGAAGTGTAGAGTCCTGCACTTGGAATAGAAGAATCCCAAGCATTTTTACAGGTTGGGGACCGACTGACTAAGCAGCAGTACAGCAGACCTAGAGGTTATGGTGGATGAAAGGCTGGATATGCATAAATAGTGTGCCTTTGTAGCCGAGAAGGCTAATGGCATATTAAAGTGCATTAGGAGGAGCATTGCAAGGAGATCTAGAGAAGTGGTCATTCCCCTCTATTTGGCTCTGGTGAGACCACATCTGGAATATTGTGTCCAGTTTTGGGCTCCCCAGTATAAAAAGATGTGGATTTACTTGAGTAGGTTCAGCGGAGTGCATCAAAAATGGTTCAGGGGCTGGAGCACATGACCTATGAGGAGAGGCTGAGGGATGTGGGTTTATTTACTTTATGGAAGAGAAGACTTAAGGGTGATTTAATAGCAGCCTTCAACTTCCTGAAGGGCAGCTCTAAAGAGGAGGGTGAGAAATTGTTCTCAGTGGTGATAGATGGCAGAACAAGGAGCAATGGTCTGAAGTTGCAGGGGGGAGGTGTAGGTTGGATATTAGGAAAAACTACTTCACTTGGAGGGTGGTGAAGCATTGGAATGCGTTGCCTAGAGAGGTGTTTGATTCTCTATCCCTCGAAGTTTTTAAGTCCTCGCTTGACAAGGTCCTAGCTGGGATGACTTAGTGGGGGTTTATCCTGCTTGAAGCAGGGGGCTAGACTAGATGACCTCCTGAGGTTCCTTCCAGCCCTGTGATTCTATGTCTTATAGCAGCAGGGATTAAGAAAAAAATGGCCATACTGGGTCATACGATAGGTCCACCTAGCCCAGTATAGGGTCTTGCAACAGTGGTCAATGCCAGTAGCCCCAGAGGGAATGAATAGAAGAGGTAATCAAGTGATCCATTCCCTGGTGCCCTTTCCCAGCTTCTGACGAGTAGGGTAGAGACACTATTCCTGCTCATCCTGGCTAGTAGCCTTTGATTGACCTGTCCTCTGTGAATTTATCTAGCTCTTTTTTGATCTCTGTTAAAGTCCTGGTCTTCTCAGCCTCCTCTGGCAAGGAGTTCCACAGGACGACTGTCCTGGGGAAGCCCGAAGCTCTCTTGCCAAAGCAAACTTTTTCAGAAAGAACAATTTTGGGTTTTGTTTCATATTTGACCCCAAATAGGGAGGATTGCGCTGATACCAGCGGGCTTAGTTCCCAGGTGTTCCTTCTCATACCCTGCCTTACCACATCATTCCATGTAAAAATATCTTCACAGATTAGCTATCATATATAATTGACCTAAAAATAAGCATCTTTCTCAATGGAGCATGCACATACGATAATACTAACAATTAGCAAGTCTTATAGACTCTGAAGTGGCTTTGCTCAATAGATGTAGACAAAAATTTATATTCTTCTTTTTTGTTCTCATTAACTTGTGGAATGTTGGGTCAATTGTGTGAAAACTGCAGACTCCTCTGCAAAAGTGCAAAGGTACGGCTCAGTTTTCAAGAATATTGTATATTTCTCACTCTGGTCATTTCAGTCATTTAAAAACCATGACAAAATGAGGCTGGTAGTTGAAAGCCTATTACCAAGGATTTATTTCCGTGATACAGTGTTACTTTGTGCCCATCATTTAGTTCAAGAAGATCACTTCAATTGGTTCATTTATATATAATAACATCAAATGACTTGATAGAAAGAGCTATCTGTACACCTCCATGCACCAGCTATGTGTCCCTGTTCTTAGCAGAGTTTAACCCTAATCTGATTGGACAACTTCCTTGTCTTGCTTAGCGTATGATGATAGACTAGCAAAGTGAGGTTACTTTGATTTCACATTGCTCCAGAAGAGATCAGCCAGCTCTGGATTCACAAGTGCATTTTAAAAAGGTGCCCTCTAATTTTCGCTGCTGCAATGTTAGGTACCCTGTTGTAGATGCTGTTGTTCCAAAGTGTGGTTACACAGCAGCAGCTGAAATAGCTCATAAGATCAGGTCCTGAGTTTATAATTTTTTTCCACAAGAGCCCAGTGCTCAAAAGCAGGAATGCACGCACCTAAGTAAGTGGCCAGAATATTAAAAGTCTGTGTCTAAAATGAAGTGATCGCGAAGACAGTCGCAGCTGTTGGGCACTGAGCGCTGTAAAAATCAGGCCTCTTTATTTGAAGACCTTTAAATATCAGTGCTAATAGGTGACACTTTAAGAGCAAGCTAGGGCTTTGCTATAAGCCCTAAGCCCTGCGAAGCACATTCTGGGAAGTTCCTGAAGAAACTAACACCGTTTTTTTGATTGAGTCACACTCTGCTTTCCAAGCTCTACAAACTCCACGGGGGAAGTGACTTTACCCCTTTGAGTGACTGGCATAGGGGATCTAGCCCCACATGTGGTACACACAAGACCAGCCATAAAGAAGTAGGTGTTTGTCTGTATCTTGACAAAATGAAAAAGCTGTCCTGAAGCACTTGAAACACTAACAAAATAAGTTATTAGGCAATGAGCGTTTGTGGGACAGACCCACTTCTTCACATGTGGAAAAGTCTGAGCAAGTACAGCCATGTTAGGAAAAATCACCTAGCAACGGTGGCTACATATGCAGTAAAATAATTGACCAAGTCTATTAAAAATTGATGCAGTTAATCACTCCTGTCAACTAGTGTAATTGTGTGTGTAGAAAATTCCTTTCCAAGTCTGCATTCAATCTGAAATTGTACTATCGTGCATACACTTGAGATAATGACAACCTTGCTCTTTTGGGTCACCAAAAATAAACAAACAACCCCCAAGCAAGTAAAACTCTTGAATATTAACCCTACAGAACTGTCAGGTTTTTTTTTTAACCTACAGGAGTGGACTATAAAAGGGATTAATTTGCTTTGTTTGTGTCTTTCATAATTTAAGTTAGGTCCATTGTTTTTCCTCTAGAAAGTCTTAATTATCCAAATATCTGGGCTTATAACTAATATTCTAATAACTAATATTCTGGCCCATAGTGACACAGTGCCAACTGCTCTTAGCATCAGCAAAAACATAGGAGGAAAGGAATTAGTACGAGTAAGAAGTAGTAAAAAAGAGGATAAAAGACACATGGATAGAATGACAAGAATAGGGCGGTGTGACAAATTACAGTTCATTCTCTCAGAAGAAGAATAAAGTCTGAAACCCCAAAGAATAAACTATAATACATAGAATTGTAGACTCCTTTTGTGTAGCATGACAAACCCCTTGTCAGTCCCCTTACAGGTTCTGCACTTCCTGGTTGTGTCTTGGGTGCCTCAGACTCGGAGGCTGTTTCTACACAGGCCACTTCCTTTGGAAGTGGCATGTTAATACACGGAGTGAAAGATGCTAATGAGGCATGGATGCAAATTCCCCGCTCCTCATTAGCGTAATGTCATGTGATTTGGAGTCCAGAAGACTGTTCTTCCAGACTCGAAAACGCAGTGCAGAAGCGTGGCCCTGGGGGGTCTTCTGGAAGGAAGTCCTTCTTCCAGAGACCCCTTCTTCCTGAGAATTTTTGGAAAGAAGGGGCCGCACTTCTACACGGCATTTTGGAATCCAGAAGAATGATCTTTTGGACTCCAAATCATGTGATGTTTTGCTAATGAGGCATGGGGAATTTGCATCCACACCTCATTAGCATCTTTCACTTCGTGTATTAGCATGCCACTTCTGAAGGAAGTGGCCCATGTAGAAACGGCCAGAGTGTCCCATTTGCTGCGTTGGGGCTTCCCAAAGGCAAGGCCTGTGTTTACTGAGCCATTCTCATCATGGGCAAGTCCCAAGTGAGAGGAAAACAAACCTCTTTCAGCATGCATTTGGTCTGCTTCTGTCCTTCCAGGGGAAGGGCAAGGGGAGTCCAGGCCTGCCCACTATTCTGGGCTCAAGCCCAGGGACCCTAGGAGAGAGATAGCTGGGGGGCGTCTACCCTGGTCCCAACACAGTGGCCTTTTCCTGAGTTACTTCACCCACCACTTCCCTCTCATAACTTCCCCCTGTACTTCACTGAGCTGCTTCACTCCTCCGGTTCTCAAACCTCCAGGCTCTCTTCCTTGTCCACTTCTCAACTCCTTCCCCCTTCTGCCTGGGGGGAAGCCTTTTATAAGGAGCCAGGAGGATTGCACTAGCAACAGGTGCCTGATTAGCTTTGGTTGCTGGCTGGCTCCTCATGAGCCCCAGTTGCTTATCCAGTCTGCAGGGCTGCACTCTCTATGAGCCTAGGAGGGGAACAAAAGGCCATTATCAACTCCCAGCATGCTCACCCTCCATCAGGCTCTTGCCACGTGCAGCCTGTGATCTGCCACAGTAGGTATATGTCAAGTAAGGTCTTTCAAGACTACTGAGAGATTTCATAACTTGATGGTCACGAGGAAAGCTGTATATAATGTGTAGTTGTATGTGCATGTATGTAAAAGTTGTTTTAGCTGTGATGCAACCCATTGCATTTACTTGTGTAGCAGGAGGTTGAGTTGGTATGAGGACGTGGTTCCGTGGCTGTGTGGAACTGGGCTCTTGAGAAGTGGGAACCAGAATGAACAATGTGTGGCTATGAAGGGGACCTACCTTCGTAATATTCTGACAATGTCCGATAGCTGAATGCCAACTTGACATCACTGAGTTAATTCTCTGGCACTGAGGTAGTGATGGGATCCACATAAGTGTGGAGAGGTGTGCTTTACTGTCAGCATGTGGTTCACATTGTGTCTAAGGAGATTCAAATAGTTGCTGAACTAGAGCATAGGTCTGAAACAAAGGGCTGGCATGGCTGAGTGACAAAGCTCTGCTGCCATAAACCTACCTGTGAATAGAGAAACAGATGTCATGTGGGCTTTGTCTAGCGCTGGTATCTCCTAAGGAAAAAGGAGATGTTTTGAGATCTTATGTCTGCTGCTTTCTACACGATACAAGCTGAGAAACTGAATAAACAGCCTATACCCAACTTCCATGTACCCCACAACGATCAGGTGAATGAAGACTTCAGAAGAGATAAGCAGATTCTCAATGGTAGAAAACGTTACACAAAACCACAGAAGATCCCTGTAGGCTATTGATGGTGAATTGTCTACAAATCACAGCAGGCTTTCTGAAATGCGTGTAAAGTAGACTCTTATCACCAGCCTTTTGAGTTATAATTATGTGTATTATAGTAGCACACAGCAGTGAGTTCTTAGGGATTCATTATGCTAGAGCTCTGCAGACAATAAAATGAGATCACAGTGAGATGAAGATGACCAGGGAAGAAGGTCCTGAAAAACAGTACAATGTGCCTTTGTGGGAGCACAGCTGTAAACACTTGTGTTATTAGCCATCATGGGTCTGTAAAAGACAACAGGAAGGGCATAACATTGTGCCCTTTAATGCCACCATCTTGTTGCCTGTCCAGCTCCGGCCTGCTGGAAGTTGGTGAGCTTTTAAATGTAGAGAAGACTGTTTGGGCCCTAACTAGCTACAGAAAGAAACAGGTAGAGTGGTCTCAGAATGAACACCACCCACATGCTTGTTTCTGTAGACAGAGCCCAAACTGTCTTGTAGACTACACCACCTGACTAATCCCCTTTTAACCTTTGTCATTTGTTACTATAATTAAGGATTTGCAGTCAACCTTTGGAAAAGAGAGCATGCACCCCAGCCCACTGGGACACTTCCCAGTGTTTGGATCCAGCTAATTTTTCAGAACCTTGTGCCAGGAATAGATAACACCCAGTTGTGATGCACTTTAAGCCTCTCTGGGGGATCTGATGCATTGCTCTATCTTTTCCCAAAGCCAACAGTTTTGTATGCTGCCTCTCACTCTCTCTTCTTTGGCAGCCTCTGTGCTAGCGATATGCAGGAAAGGATGGTATTTCCAAATATTGTGCTGGCTAATAAAGTCTGATTGACCATCTTTTTCATTAGTGTTTGAAACAGTAATTTACACAGCTTCTTGCTGAGGGGGCTCTTAAGAGTACAGAAAGCCAAAGACTTTGCCATGAGCTAGTAGGTAAAATTACATAATTGTACAAAGATTTTCTGACAGCTCAGTAAGGACCTATGGTGGCTGAGCAGCTACGGGTAGAGAATAATCTAGATTGTTAGACTGGATTACATTAATCGGTGGTTCTGTTGTCCGTTCTGAGCATCTCATCTCAGAAAGGAATTACAGAATTAGATGAGATTCAGAGACTCAATGAGGACACCTCACTAGGTCAGTGGCAAAGCTAAGGTATGGAGACAGACTGATTGGATTGGGACTTACAGGCAGGGTTTGATCCTGCTCCAGCTTGAAGTTAATAGTGAACTGACCCCCGAATTGAGCAACATGAAGTTCTAGATCAGTGTGTTCCATGTGATATGAACAGGTGCTCTGTGAAAAAATATCAGTGTTAGTGATATTTTCCCTTCTACCATATTAAGAAATCATGTGTATCAAATAGTAAGGTATTTGAATAGTATTTTGATTGTAGGTATATTCATATTTATAACACATTCATAATAGTACAGTTATTATGAAACTCGTACCAAAACAGAACTGCAAAAATACTCTTCCTATAATATTTGACAGGATTTTAATTTTCCCTTAGTTTCCTGTAAACAGAAATTTATAACAACACAATTTAAACATTTTCCATACCTAATTTGTGCTGCAGTTTTCATAAAAAAAAGTTTTTTTTATTCTTTAAGGAAGGACATTTCCTTTTTGAACAATATTGTTCTTTCTTTGTACAAAAGACCCACACTAACCATCCTTTTGGTTGTTACATTGATGGTTTGCTTTGGGTTTGTACTTAATTATAGGGTTGCCAGCCATCCTATCAGAAGGACACGAGTTGTTCATTTAGATTACTTTCTTGTGTTTTTTTCCTTCTTTGTTAAATAGAACATCTAAAAACCTGCTTTTTTAAAATAAACGTTTGAGCAGTGTGTGTGGCAGTTTTACAGTATGAAACCCCCTCCCTGCACCCAGACCAGCACGTGTGTGTTCAGTCAATATATTCCAAGCCCAAAAGTGTTCTGTGCCCAAATTTAGTTTCTAACTTGCTGGTCTAGATTAATAAAAGTACACAAAACCAGTGAAGGGGATGCTCAGAAATGCTTAAACCCTCCCTCACAATAGAACAATTCAGGAGCGCTTAATGAATTTCAGTGATAGCAAAGTGAAAATGCAAAAGGCAGTATTTCTTCACCCAATTGTGAGCTGTGTGGTATTCCCTTGTTGACGCCATCCTAGAGCCCAAGTGCTTCGCAAGACTCCTTGGGAAGGCTGGACACGTATATGGATCACAGGAACGGCTAATGGTAAATATACCAATCCAAACCACAAGCATTCACACCTGAAGCTTGGAGCTCTTAACCACTGGGGTGTGGGGTCAGGATACAGTAAGCTCTCTCTGAACAACAGGGTTTCCTGCATTTTCCTCTGAAGTCTCTGCCACTGGCCACAGTCAAGACAAGATGTTGCTTTGCTAAGGCCAGGTGATACACCTATGAGGCACCTGGCTATCCCCTGGGGAGGCCTCTCATACAGGCACTGTGCAGCATATGCTTATTGTCTGGTGTGGCCAATTATACAGTTCTCAAAGTGTCAGATGTAAGTTGGGTGCCCCATTGTGCATTCCCAAACCTCAGCACATGTGGATTTCTTTTCACTTTAACTTGAACATGAATTTCATAGATTGGCAATGCTTTTAGTGGGGATAAGTACCACGTTGCCCCATAATCTATTATACCCTTAACTTGGAGTTAAAGTTGACAGAACAGATCAGTAGCTCAACAGAGCGTGTTTTTCCTCCAGGAACTTAAATAATAAATTATATCAATTTCTTTATATAAGCACAGGCTCAGAAGCAAATTTGATATGTGAAATACACAAAATATATTCAGAGCTTAATGAGAAAATTCAGTAACTCGCCTTGTCAATGCTATTAAAAATGAATAGACCTGACAGATGTATACATTCATAAACTAGGAGGAATGGAAATGTATGAGCATTGGTTGGGGATGACTATTTCACCCACAAGTGGGGCTGAAAGAAAAAGACTCATGAGTCAGTTATGCTGAACTGTCATCCTTATCTCAAGTAAGAATAGCTCGCTCCCAACCCCTTGCTGCACAGTGTGTTGGGTGCCACTTGTTCCAGCAGCCCTTGAAATTGCACGGTGTTACCTGTAAGCAGGTGCAGGGAGCATTTGTAAAACAAAGTTCCATGCTAGGATCTGCTTGTTACTGGGACATCCAGTTAAATTTTGCTTGTAAGGTTGTACAAGGTAAACATGGGCAAAGTGCAGGGGTAACATGACGAGCTTCAGAATACTGGAAAGTTGAGACTTTGGAGGCTTACTGTTAGAGGTGAAAATGAAAAAGTACATACAATGGGCCATTTGTACTTGGGGGCACAGTTTGAGTCACTTGTCTAAAGGATGTACCTCAGTTAAACAGACACCAGATTGCCACTATCCTAACTGCTAATCCTGTCAGTGTTCATAAACATGTCTAATCCTTTTTAATCTTCCAGAAATGTGAATTCTCAGAACAATGAGTTCCACGGGCTAATTATGCATTCCCTTTCTGGGTTTCAGGTTTGTTGTTGTTTTCCAGTTTCATTAAATTTGCTCTAGTTCTTGTACTTAATCTATAGGAGCACTTGCTCATTTCTTTTACTTTCTTAGAATCCTAGGGCGGGAAGGGACCTCAGGAGGTCATAGAGTCCAGCCCCTGCCTAAGGCAGGATCAGCTCCAACTAAATCATCCCAGGCAGCACTTTGTCAAGCTGGGACTTAAAACCTCTAGGGATAGGGATTCCACCACCTCGCTAGGTAACACATTCTAGTGCTTTACCAGCCTCCTTGTGAAATAGTTTTTCCTAATATCCAACCTACACCTCTCACTCTGTAACTTCAGACCATTGCTCCTTGTTCTGCCATCTGTCACCACTGAGAACAGTTTCTCTCCATCCACTTTAGAGCTCCCTTCAGGAAGTTGAAGGCTGCTATCAAATCACCCCTCAGTCTTCACTTCTGCAAACTAAATTAGCCCAAATCCCTCAGCCTATCCTTATAGGTCATGTGCTTCAGCCCCTTAATCATTTTTGTTGCCTTCTGCTGAACCTGATCCAGTTCATCCACATCCTTTCTGTGCTGGGTGGCCCAGAACTGGATGCAGTATAGCCTCACCAGTGAGGAGTAAAGGGGAATAATAACGTCGCTAGGTGTGCTGTAAATGCTCCTCCTAATGCACTCCAATATGCCATTAGCCTTCTCGGCTACAAGGGCGCACTGTTGACTCATATCCAGCCTCTCATCCACTATAATCCCCAAGTCTTTTTCTGCTGCGCTGCTTCTTAGCCAGTCGGTTCCCAGCCTATAACAGTGCTTGGGAATCATCTGTCCCAAGGGCAGGACTTTGCACTTGCCCTTGTTGAACCTCATCAGATTTCTTTTGGCCCAGTCCTCCAATTTGTCTAGGTGACTGTGGACCCTATCCCTACCCTTCAATATGTCTACCTCTCCCCCCAGCTTAGTGTCATCTGCAAATTTGTTGAAGATGCAATCCAGTCCCTCATCCAGGTCATTAATAAAGATATTGAACAATAACAGCCCTAAAACTGATCCTTGGGGCTCTCCACTTGAGACCGACTGCCAAACAGACATCGAGCTGCTGATCTCTACCCATTGGGCCTGATCACGTAGCCAGCTTTCTATCCACCTTACAGTCCATTTATCCAATCCATACTCCCTTAACACGTAGGCAAGAATGTTGTGGGAAACTATCAACAGCTTTGCTAAAGTCAAGGTATATCATATCCCTTAACCTTTCTGTCTCCTCAGAGCCAGTTAATATAAATTAATCACATTGGTCAGGCATGACTTGCCCTTGATGAATCCATGTTGACCATTCCTGATCACCTCCCCTCTTTCAAGTGCTTCAAAATGGATTCCTTGAGGATCCCCCTCCATGATTTTCCCAGGGACTGATATAAGTCTGACTGGTCTATAGTTCCCTGGATTATTTTTCTTTTCTTTTGAAAAGATGGGCACTACATTTGCCTTTTTCCAGTCATCCAGGACCCATATCTTGGTGTTGTTAGTGCCCTGATGAACCTGCCCCTACCCTGTGGTGGTCACTTCCAGTGACACTGCCCGCTCTTCAGACCGGAACCTGCATCTCACTGCTGTTTTTCATTCCACTGAAATGATTACAATTTACACGAAGAATTTGTTGATCCTCCTCCATTACCGCCAATTCCGTTTCCAAGGCTCTGTGGGGATTGCACTCCCACTCATTGCCTTCAAAATACAATTTACTTGAATGATTAGTAATTTCCACAACTGGTTCCCTACAGGAAACACAAGGGCCAGCTGTGAGTGATAATTAACAGGGAAACTGATCTTCTTCTCATAACTCTACAACCCTCTTTAATGCCTGGCTCCAGCAGGGGCAGCAGGAGGTGCATAGCATTACGACACACACCACAGATCCCTGACACTCCCCACTTCCAAATACCATCCAGAGCATTTTCCTGTGTCACTCTAGCATTTTACAGTGGAGAGACTATTTGAGTTGCTGAATAGAGGAAAGGTCCCTGGATGGCTAGCAACCGTGATGACCAGAGCTGCAGTCTCTGGCTTCAGCTGCCCATAAGCCTTTAAGTGCCAGAAGCTGGGAGAGGGTGACAGGGGATTGCCCTGATCTGCTCATCCCCTGTGATGCACCGGGCATTGGCCTCTGCAAGGGAGGATACTGGGTTAGATGAACTATTGGTCTGAGCCACTGTGGCTGTTTTTGTGTTCCTGTACACATATCATTCTGCTATAAGTATATTGCATTTACTGGCCCTTGTTTGATGGCTCTTGCGTGGTGTTACTCTTGGGTAACACATATAATGTCGACTCCTGAGCATCTGTAACAGGCCAAAAGTCCAGCAAAATATCTGATGGGCATATTCTTGTAACATGCTCCATAACACCCAGGTTATGTCTGCACTAGAGGCTTTGCTACAGCAATGCTCCTTCCGAACCCTGAAACAGTTGCCTAATACAGGAACCTGTCCTCTATAGTCCCGACTTCAGCCGTCCGTTTATGCTGCAGACTGATGCCTCGGGGGCTGTCCCATCCCAGGAGATCGACGGAGAAGACCATCCGGTGGTCTATGTAAGCCGGAAGCTTTTCCCAAGGGAACAGTGCTATGCTGTAATAGAAAGGGAGGCCCTGGCGGTGAAGTGGGCCTGCGACGCCCTTAGATATTACCTGTTGGGCACCCCCTTCACCCTAGTTACGGATCATGCTCCTTTACAGTGGCTGTCCCGAATGAAGGATACCAACGCCCGAATTATGCGCTGGTATTTGGCGTTACAAACATACGCCTTCGACGTACATCATCGGGCAGGTAAAGACCCTACAAATGCCGACTTCCTTTCCCGCCTGGGGGAGATGGAGGAGTCTGCCCCCATGGCACGGGAGACGGACTTGTTGGGGGGGAGTGTTGTGAGTCAGTATGGCCTCCTGCTGACTCAGAGGCAAAGGAGGCTGCGCAGAGGCCCTGGTGGGCGGGTCTGGAACCAGAATACCAGAGACCCGCCCCTCAGAGGGCGGGGCCCAGGTTTAGAAGAGCCAAGGGCAGGGCTCGGGACCCATTAAAGCCTGGGCCTCCAGGCAGGGAGGACGCGCCTGCATGAGCTCCCCGGCGCCAAGGGCAGAGGGCTTGTCGCCGCCCGGCCAGGCTGGAGGAGCAAGCCCCCAGCGGCTCCAAACAACCCCGGATCCCGATGCCCCAGGGGGACTACCCAGACTTCGCAGACCTGCCAGGACCCTCACACCGGCAGAGACCCCCCGCCTTGGAAGAAGCCCCAGGAGCGGCCTGCCCCAGAGTCCCAGCAGATCCCTACAGCCCTCGGGCCCAGGATCGCCTCGGGTCCCCCGTGCTACCGCCGCCCGACTATCCCAATGACATTGAGATGAGCGACTGGCCGGAGCCCCCAAAGGTGGACGATCTGGAGGAGACCGACCCCGAGGGATCCCCTGATCAGATGGACTGGGACCTTCTGCCAGTGGAGGTAGAGGTAGGAAGTGGCCCGGGGAACGACGCTCCCGAACCCATGGCAGTATGTTGCAGCCTGGATCCCCACTGCCGTGGTCGTGTGTGAGCGACCCCCCGGGCCGGGTCGCAGTGGAGTGGGAGGGCCTGCGACCCCCTACCCCCTCCTTGACGGGGCTGGCCCGTGCTGGGCCTGTGCTAAACCCTTGTGCTGTTGCCCCGCCCCAAACTGAGGGCTGGGGCCTGTGCTCAAACCCTTGTGTTGCTGTCCTGCCCTGAACTGAGGGCTGGGCTGGGATTTTGTTGCAACTGAAAACTGCTGTCCCGCCCTGAACTGAGGGCTGGGCCTGTACTATCTTGCTATTGTGAACTGGTGCCCACCCTGGACTGAGGGCTGGGCTGGTGGTGTATTGTAACAGTGAACTGCTGACCGCCCTGGACTGAGGGCTGGGCCGGTGATGTATTGTAACAGTGAACTGCTGACCGCCCTGAACTGAGTGCAGGGCTGGTGTTCTAACCCCTTTTTGGGTGGCGCCCACCCTTGGCCAAGGGCTGGGCGTTTCGGGACTCTTACAGGGTGCAAATACCCCTTCCTTACAATCTTCAGCCCATGGGTTAGAGTGCTCCTATGGGTGTTCTGTTTCCCCCGCGTGGGATACCCAGCTGAACAGAAATGTCACAGGTGAATACCCCAATCCATGAGACTGAGAACCCTGAGTAAGACTTTCTCTTCTGGTGACTTTTCCACTTGACCTAACCATGGGGAGAAAGGGGAAAGACTCCTGGCTGTTTTGAGAGGAGCTGGCCGGCCCTGCCAGTGATGTGGAGGCAGGGAACAGCATTGAGACTGTGCTGGGGTATAGGTGCGAGAAAGCCAGCTCTGTGTGCCCAGTACAAGGCATCTGGGCACCCAGGGGACATTTCTGGAAAAGAGTTCAGGCACTGAAGCATTTTAGGTGCCTCTGGAGGGGCTGAGGACCTCAGTGTTGCTGAAACGTCAGACATAGGGACTTACAGTAGGAGACGGATGCTAAAGTGCTTCTGTGGCTCTGGGCCAAGGGAGTTGGCCTTGCACTCTTACCCCTTCTGTTATTTCAGCAGGAGTCCCTTCCACCCAAGGAAAGAAAGCGTAATCGGGCCAGTGTTGGTTTCCACTGTTGGTGAACAGAATGCCGAAATGCCAACGAGCTGGGGAGGCACAGGAGAACCCTGCCCCGCTAAGCAATGGCTCTAAGAGGGCTCTGAAGCAGTTTGCTATGTTTCCATCAGTAGCTATGCTCAGTGCAGCCCATGCACCAAGCAGCACTTAGGCTGGCAGGAATTCAGCCCCTGGAAAGAGAAACAGGTATGTGAGGAGAGCGCTGAAAGCCGCTTGCCAGGACAAGTGGAGCGTAGTGCGTACAGAGCTGTTTTCCAGTCCAGAAAAATGGCAGAATAGAGACCTAAATAGCTTGGTAGATGGGATCAGTGCTTTACAGCCTGCCAGGAGTGCAGCAGGCATTCGGGGCTGACCTGGCCTTTCAGAAACTCGCTTGGACGGGATGCACGGTAAAAGAGCTGTTTGTGTTTTGACTTTTGCAGAGCACAGGCTTAGCATTTAAGGGACCATTGGAGGCTCCTCTCCTTCACTGCCCTCGCAACACTAGCATTAGCACTAATGGGAACCAGCCGCATGTACAGAGAAGCAAAGAGCCCTCTCTGTGTTCTTAAAAACTGGCTGAGGCTGCGTTATTTTATTCCATTGCAGTTAAGACATTTCCACTCACATCAGTAAGTTCAGGTTCAGCTCCTCCTGCTCTGGTGGCCGTAAAATGTCTGGGCTTGATAGCCATGTGAAAGGAACTGGAAAATCAGATTGAGGGGATTGTAAATATCTGATGGGAAACAACGTCAAAGGTATTGCTCACATGAGTTATTGGTGTTTGTCCATGGACAGTGTAGTCTGCATTGGAAGTGAAAAGTCTCACTCAGGGGCGAGTGATGTAATTGTACTGACAATAGTGTATTGTGGAGACCAAGCCTTAGATGTTAATTGGAAAGGTAAGGTCAACCAGTCCATGAACAGATGGCAGTTCTCCGAGGGACATAAGGCCCAGCTGCTTCAAGGCCTGGCATCTCCAGGCAGGGCATTTCATAGCCTCAATGCCTCCAGGCTTGTTGCATCATTTATGAATTTAAAAATAATTGCTTGTAAGATCCTGAGCTCTTCAAGGAAAGGGCAGATAAGGGTTAAATATTTTCCTTGAACTATTTCAGAAGAACAGAATGATTTTATTTTATAAATGTTTCACAGAAAACTTTTGGAGTTTAGACAAAAACTCTAGTTTCCAAAACCTGCCAAGACTTGCTTTTAGGTTTGGTCATCAAAAAGCTACAGCATTTTAAATGAAATCATTCCTCCACTAAAACAAATCATGGTAATGCTCTGCATTTGAGTTAAAACAAAATACAACAAAATCAAAACCCAGTTTTTTTCCCTTTATATAAAATCTTAAACCTAGAAAATTTTGAACAAAACAATAATTTGCTGTGAAGGCTGTTAAGGAGAGAGGGCTGTTCTTATTGGAAAAAGTGGGATGAAAATGTTTCTAGAAGCTCTGTTGATGCAGGCAGGCATCTGTTAATGTGGATACTCTGTCACTTGGAGTCAACTTGTTGGAATTTTTCTGAAAACGTGAAAAGGGGCAAACCAAAATTGTAGCTCAACTTGGCTCTGATTCCTTTCTGGCTGTTTGAATGAGAGGAACTGAGCTTCTGCTTTTATTAAATCCCTTTTGAAAATCCTGCGACAACATTGGTGCCAAGCTGTACTGGCTTTTGCCTTTCCCTTGGATTGCATCAGTGGCGTGGAGAGGGGGAACCTGCTGCTGGGCATCAGCTGGTTCTTCAAACTTACTTGCCCAGGCCTGCGCCCTGGAGAGGACACTCCGGCATCGCTTTTGAAAAAGCAGAGGCTTTTGCAGGGTTTCACAGACTCCTTCCTCTGATGGAACTTCCAGGTGATCTTACTCTTACAGTATGTCTCCTACAGTTGGCCGTGCACCCCTGCTGTGGAACCCAGACTGATGTAGCTCAGACTGGACTGGAGTTCTGCAAATAGCAACATGGATGTTGTGGCACTCAGGCAGACTTGGCCTGGTCATCTGGGCTTGGATGCAGGTGGGCTTGACAGCCTGACATTCCCCCTGAGCTATGAGAGGTCACGCTGCTCTTTTTAGTGAGGTAATCACAAATCTGTTGGTCTGGGCTAGTGCTAAATTTGTGCCAGGGCTTAGTGGTTCAAGGCCCAGCATATCCAGGAAGGGCAGTTCATAGCCCCAACACCTCTGAGCTTGTTGCCTCATTTGTGATTTTAAGAATAATTGCTTGCACATGGGCATCTTCCATTACAAATTAAACACTGCATGGCACTAATATTTGCATGTGCTTTTCATGCAAGGCTGCAGAGGAGTTAGATCTGGGACTTATTGCAGCTTCTCTACGTTCTGGAATAAAATCTCCATGGAGGAGGAATGGATGGGAGAGACTACGAGGTGAATGAATGAATAAAATAATGGTCAGAAAAAGCTATGCGGAAAGGTGTGGCATAGGCACATTCCCATTTGGAGTGGCCTGTAGCCATTTCACCAGCCAAGGTGAAAACGTTTCCTGTGCCTTCCTTATGCACCCCAAGGTGCCCAACCAAAAAGCAAACAAAGCCAAAGTGAGTGGTTTGGGGCACAACAACTGAGGAAGCTGGTGCCCAGGTAGACTCTCCTGCTCTGTCATCCCTGGAACACGTGTTTTCCCTCCCCTCCCATACCCCAGGTCTCCTGAGCTCAGATGTAACAAGTGAGCTCTAATTTTTGCTTGGCTCATTCTGTGTGCTGCCCTTGGGCAAGTCACTTAATGTTTCTGGAGCTGTTTTACCTTTCTGTGAAAAAGGGATAATGCTATTTATCGGCCATACTTTTTCGGACAGAGAATGTTGAATTGTCACAAACAACATTTTTGTGGGAAAGGGTTGAGTTTGATCATATTTTTCTCTAAAATAGACATTTTTAAATTATAAGACTATTTTAATGCATTCAAAAGAAAAACGTTTTTTTTTTCAAATCAAAACAACTTGTTTTGCTGATCATAGCCACAGAATAAAAGGATCAAAAATGAAATGAGAAATTTCAAAATGGAATGTTTCAATTTATCCAAATTTATTTGGGGGTTTTGGGGCTCACAATGTTTGCAAAAGACAAGCAGTCCTGTAGCACCTTAAAGACTAACTATGTGATTTATTAGGACATGAACTTTCATGGGTAAGACATGAAAGCTCATTGTGGAATAAATAAAATCTTTTGCCTTTAAGACGTTAGAGCGTTACTTTAAAATTTTTTTGTGACTTTTTTTTTTCATCTCCATTCAGGATAGCTTCTTTTATTGTGCTTTTTTATCTGTTCTAGTATTAACTTTAGCAAAGTGATTTGACAATGAGATGTTAATTAGCACCAAATTAAAATAACCCTATTGAAAAATATGGAAAACCAATGCTTGTGCAGTTGGAGGCCAGTTTGGGGAGAATTTCCACAGCAGTTGAAGTTCTGTGCATTCATACGGAAATAATATAGTCCTGTCCATTTCAGATGGAGTGTGGATTGCTAAACAAAACTTTCAAGTAATTTCCACAAAGTGGTTAAGACTTGGGATCAGAGAAACTAAAGCACAAAGTAGCTGTGCAAACATAAGCAAAACTGAAAGGATAAAACTTCTACACATACATTTTCTGATTGTTATGTAATGGATTGGGGTAGTATATGTTGAAACATTAATGTGTCACTTGGACTATTTCATTAGTATTCATCAAGTTTATTGTAGGGTAGGAATGTGAGCAGTCCTCCAGCCACCAGCTTGAAAGAGTAGCATTTTTCTTGCTACTGGATGTGCAGCTCAGAGGCTATAGTGGTAACACTTTATACTGAGATGACATTAGGAGCATTTTATTAATGTTTTATTTATGGTTAACGGGTGATCCTGCAAACTTTACTCATGAGTTGATCAGCATTTGCTAAATATTTAATTGCAGTTGCTATAATTGATTGATTCTAATAAAACATTTCAAAAATTGTGCAGGCAATTTCCTATTGGGTTTCGAATGGTACTCTTGCTACTGTACACGTGGCATAAAGAGGTTTTGACCCTTGGACCATATTTCTGTTCAGGGTTCGATCACAAAGAGGACTTACATAAGCTTTACAATGCCTAAGTCATTGGCATCTGGCAGCCCGGCACAATCTTTAGCCTGAAGTTAGGTGTCTGGACACCCCATATGCTGCAGAGACTTGAGAGTGGGATTCACTGGAGCGAGCAAACCAGGAGTGAGATGCAGAGGGAAGGGGTGGCAGATCTACAAACTGCTGTTGATCTGGGCACCGGCTGACTTCCTGACAACCCGGAAGCCAGCTCGTGCCTACCTAGAAGAGAAGGCTGAAAGTTGGATCATCTGTTTCTCACAAAAGTTGGAAATAGAGCTGCCCCTTGCTCCCAGTCACCCAGGGGTTAGAGTGCAGAGCACTGTGAAACATGAATTCATATCCTCTCTCTCCTGTGTGGACTGCAGGGTTGCTGGTTTGGGTTGAATGTGTTTGTGGAGGTTTCAGCCCATGACATCTTTAAAGACAAATCTGTAATTCTTGGAGACTCCAGGACAATTCCAGAGGTTTGGCAACCCTGGCGGGTTCGGTGTACTCTAAGCTCACCTGTGAGATGGAGCCGGGCAGGTGAGCAAGGCTGGAGAGTGCCTTGTCTGAGGAACAAGTCATAGCCATCAGTGAGGGCTATGAGAAAAGTGAGGACCTGGGTGGAGTTATACATGCCTAGCTGCAGACACCTCCATGACTAGAGAGCTAGGGGGTAATTGTGCTGCTCCTTGGCAGTTGCTCACCAACGAATAGGACATCTTCATGTCAACATCCTATTTGTGAGTCCATTGATGGCTGGTCAGCCCTATTCTGGAGCTGCAAATCTTACCATGTAAGGGGCAGGTGTTAGTAGCTGTAGGAGGAGCACAGGGCAGTTTTGGATGCTCTTTTTTCCTCCTGTCCTCGTCTGCATTGCAGCAGGACCTCTTAAACTGTGCCACCCCCTCACGGATTACCATTCTCCACTGGGGAGGGTCTTGGGCAAGGCTCTCCCAAGCCTCAGCACTGATACTGTGCGTGCTTATCGCTTCTGCTCAACCCCAATGCTCCTCTGTCCCTCCTGCAAATCAGAAAACAGAAGCTGTTTTGGGATGCACTAATCAGACATCCGAACCATGTGACCAGCCCAATGACATTGTTGATGAATGATGATGGCTTCAATGCTGGTCATGCTCGACTCTTCCAGGACACTAGTGTTCCTGTGCCTGTCCTCCCAAGAGATATTTAGGATTCTCCTGAAGCAGCATAAATGATATTGTTCAAGTGCCTTCAGATAACTCCTTACGTTGTCCTGGTTTCACGTGCATATAGAAGCATTGGAACAACTACTGCACAGTATACAAGGAGGTTTGCCTTGGGATAGTTGTCCCGGTTCTCGAAGACCCTTTGTCCCAGGCGGGCGAAAGCAGAGCTTGCACGACTCAGATGATGCTGGATTTCTGCATCAATGTCGACTTTAGCAGAAAGGTGACCTCCAGAATATAGAAAGTGCTCCACTTTTTCCATCGGTTCTCCATTGACTTCAATAGGAAGAAATGATGCCGGTAGCTGCTGAGTGGAACCTCAAACAGGCCTCGCTTTTCCTTCTGTGTCGCTGACTGTCTAGTCACAGCCTGGAGAACATGGCTGCATGAAAAATGCTTTTCGCTCAACCCATAAAATCCTCCCTCCATTTCTGTAAAATGCCGGTTTTGTGTTAGATCCAGTTACTTTGCTGTTTGAGCTCTTCTCCCTTCTCTGTCCCTCTGCACTGCTCTCTCTCCCCACTAGAGAAAAAGACATGATCACAGAAGCTTCACAGAGCTCCGTTTTCACATATACTTGTTTGCATTCCTGAAAAAAGCTAACACTTTTCTTGCCTTTCTTTTCTTCAGGGAGAGAAAAAGCTGTCTTCACTCCTCTTATGCACTTCCTAGCTCTCTTTGTGGTGTGTTTTTCATCCCAAAAGCAGATGTGGGTGAGATTCAGCTGAATAGTCTGTCGCAGCCGAACAAAATAATTATGATATCCCTTAAAAAACAAGTGATACCAGATGAACATTGCGAGGTTTCTATCATGGCAGTCTGATTTGTATCTTCATGTATTTTATATTGTGCTGATGGCTTTCAATAGGCTTATGAAATAACATTATGGGAATTATCTTTTATTTTGGAGAAGTTTTAAAATATACCTATATCTGTATAGAGATATGACTTCTTTCCCCAAAGACTGATTTCATTTACAGAGTGCTTTCTGCATTTCAGAAATGGAGCCAGAGCAATATGATAAAGAGTATTTAAGATTCAGCAGGCACCTTGCGGATTCAAGAATAAATCTTTATATTGAAAACATTTAGAGACATTCCAGGGAGGGCAAGTAAGATTTTCTTGAGCGTGTGGTGGGAACTCTTTTACTTGGTAAATGTTCATGCTAGTACAGGGGGACAAATGCTGCAGCAGGCCAGCCCAGATGCTGCTGGATTTTCACCCTGCTGAGGACTGAGGAAAGGGGACAGGGAAGAGCAAAATGAAAGCAATAGAAAATAATAGAAGCTTGAAACTTTCGTGTGTTCCATTGGCATGCTGCTCTTTCAGTTCATCGTGACTACAAGCCTGCTGGTTCTACCCCAGTTAGGATTCCCCGCACCTGGTGAAGAAGCAAAGCACGAAGCTTCTATGCCAGGATAGAGGGAGGCAGAGGACTGAAAATCGTGTTAAAATGAAAAGCTGTTATTTTGCATTGTAACAGGTCTCCTGGTCCTGCTGGCTGGTGTCAAAGTTTGACTCAGACTCACAATTTATCAGACCACTCTGTTTTATTAGCAAAGCCGCTCTGCTAATACATTTAGAAGTGAGCCCCCCGAGTGGGGCTTGTGTCTCTTAATTTATACAGTTTTTTGGAGAACAAGTTACAGACAAGTTACAGACAAAAGAAGAAAAAGAGTTTAGTCACCACCCTTCGAGATCCCTGAGACCAGTCACGTATCTTCAATTACCTGCCACCCTTAACAATCTCCTTTAACAGCTTCCAGTTAACTTAACTAATTGCCCTTCACACCTTCCATTCTGATGCCTGCTTCTTAGAGGCGCTGGCTCCATCTTAATTGCTTCTCCATTCAAAAGCTAACTGTCCCTACGTGTGCTCCCTCAGATACTTTGTAACATGTTTTGGCATGCCCTCTCATATACAATGTATCCAGCATGTCCCCTTTACAACGTTATACTTATGCAGTGTTATACTTCCACAATGCCCCCTTTTGATCAAGGCTACGCCCATGACCAACGACTTACTGGATTCCATAGATCAATCGTTCTCTTTCATTACTTTCACTGGTGACATTTAACAACATTAGATTAGCACTCTGGTTAGGGGTAACCTGATGGATGGTGTGTCTTGTGCAGTTTTGGATACAACAAGAAATCAATTGAAAACACACAAAGATTATTAGAATTCCGAATAGGAGAGTCAGGATTCCTTGAAACAACCAGTTTCCCAGACTAGAGAAATTGAGTAAGTTACTTATCCATTTCCACAAGGAACTTGGTTCTTCGTGGGGAAGGTTTGCAATTTGCTCCAGATGGCTAGCACGATTTATTACCTCATTAGTATTATCAGGTATGTATACACAGCATTCTGTTCCAATTAGAGCACAGGTCCCTCCTTTGGCTGCCAGTATTATATCTAATGCCCGACGGTTTTGGAGGGCCACTTGTCGGACCGCTCCTGCTTCTTTGGCTAGAGCTTTTAAGCTCTCTCCTGTTTCATTGGCCATGATCTCAACCACTGCTTGTAACCTTAAAAGCCTTTTTGCATGGTGAATTACCCCCCCCTACTGGGATTAAAGAAATGCCAACAGCTTCTTCCCAAGTTAGGGGGCTTATGTTATCTACATACCATTTAGCATCTGGCAAGTCCCTCCTTTTTCACCTGAAATTACGGAGGCGATTTCGTGGGAGGGATTGAAGCACCCGGAATTGTGGGAAAATCTGAGCAGGATAACAGATACCTGACCAATTTGCTGGTAACACAGTGTAAGCATTTTCCCCACAAACCCAATGATGTCCCATTAAAGCTGGGAAGGATTGACTGCAACCCTTTGACATGTAAGAATTTACGAAGGAGGAATAGTATCCCCCAAAGGGCACAGGATGATTTTCACTGGGAGAAGAGGTAGCATTTACATGACATTTGTAGATGGTGCTGTTTTTCTCAGGGAGGCTGTAGGGGGAGCAAGAGATTGAATCTCTGGTTTGATCCCAGGTTGAGAGGAAGTTTATCTTTCCATACCCGGTTCGCCATTCTCCAACCTTGTTTGAATAGTCCCATACACCATGGGACACGATGTATTGGAGACAGCTGCTCCTCCCTAGATTCAGCCCTGTCCCATTACACACCCAGCACCAGTGGCCCTTTCCTTTCACCACACTTGTGAAGTTTAGGAACATATGTTTTTCCCAGCCCCCAAGTGTCATTTTCTTTCCATGTCCTTTTAAGTGGATAGGGTTCTCCAGCAAGCTCTGAGGAATTCAAAGGGATTGCCATGGTGGGGATACTAGCTTGTGAGTGAGCTGGGATGTGGCTGCAGACCCAGCAATTAGAAATATTCAGGATCTGGGCTATCTGCACCTGTTGTTGGATGAAAGAATTGTCACTGTCACTCTGGATTCCCCAGACCCTCAGGACACAGTAGCTGAGGATTAAGCTTCTCAAAGGACACATGTTGGAAGCAGGACCCTTTCTGGTTCCGACAACCCCTTTCGAGGGAACCGCAGTCACGGTTTTACGTCCACCAGGCAGCAGGCGCTAGGCTCACTACTGCTTCTTGTTTGTTGGGTCCTGCTGTCTGCTTACCCTCTGCTTCTGGCAACCCTTACGAGAGCGCAGATTGTAAGGTATTGCAGGCTGTTCCTCTTTGTCTTCTGGGGTTGAAGCTGGTTCTGCGTGGTCTTGCAGAGGTGCTTGGTCCCCTGGAGGTGGCGCTGGCTTACACTGTGAGGCGTGGATCCATGCAGCGATGCCGGATAATTTCACTGCTGTCTGGGTGGTGAGCAGTACCTGGTATGGACCCTTCCACCGGGTCTCCAAGGCGCGCTTCCGAAGGTGGTGCCGCAGGTAGACCCAATCACCAGGCTCAAGAGTGTGACAGGCAGCAGAGGTGGGTTCCGTCGGCCAAGCTGCTCGCACCTGCGAATGGAAGGAGCTCACAGCTTGCATTAACCCTTTGCAGTACTGGAGGAGCGTGCTGTGAGTTAGGTTTAGGTCTGGGACTGGGGTAATAGTAGCCATTGTTCGCATAGGGCGTCCCATGATGATTTCAAATGGACTCAATTTGTGTCTCTGGGATGGGGATGACCGAATTTCCACAAGGGCCAGTGGTAAAGCAGCTGGCCAGTTTAACCCTGTGGAACTACAGATTTTTGCCAGCTTATTTTTAAGCACACCATTTCGCCTTTCAACTGCCCCTGCACTCTGTGGATGGTAAGGGCAGTGCAACAGGTGGGTGACATGTAATACCTGGTTTAGAAGTTGAACAATTTTTCCAGTAAAATGTGTTCCCCGGTCACTAGACAAAGTGGCAGGAATTCCCTTGGTAGGGATAATGTGGTTTATCAGACATTTTGCAACAGACAATGAATCAGCTTTGCGACAGGGAAAGGCTTCAATCCAACCCGAAAATAGACATATTATAACCAGAATGAATTCATATTTCTGACACTTTGGCATTTGTACAAAATCAAGTTGCCAGTGTAGGAAAGGTGCTTGAGGCAAACCCCGGAACACTTGTGTTACTTTTACAGATTTGCCTACATTGTGGCTTTGACAAGTAACACAAGCGGCACAGTGGCGGGTTGCAAAGAAGCTGAAATGGGGAGCCCACCACCCCGCCTTACTCATAGCAGAGACCATCCCCTCCTTGCCGACATGTGAAACACCATGTAGCAGGGCGGCTAGAGACGGGTAGAGTGAGAGGGGGGCTACAAAGGTACCGGTGGGCGATCGCCAAAGGGAATCAGAAGGCAAAGAGCAACCCAAAGCACTCCAGGAGTCTTTCTCTGTTTCTGGGGCAGAATCCTGGAGCTGAGCGAGATGAGACAGGGATGGTGGCATTACAGAGACAGAGAGGGGACCAAGAAACGCTTCTGGTGAAGGTTTTATAGTGGTGGCATGTTTTGCAGCAGCATCAGCAAGTGCATTACCTTTTGCCACCTTGGTATCTGCCGCTGAGTGGCCAGTGCACTTAACAATTGCCAAGGCAGACAGTAGTAAAACTGCATACAGGAGGGCGGCAATGTAGGGGCCATTCTTGATAGGGGTACCAGTAGAGGTAAGAAAACCTTGAGCCTGCCAGAGGGTGCCAAAGTCGTGCACAACCCCAAAGGCATACCGAGAATCAGTAAAAATAGTGGCAGAGAGTCCCTCGGCTAGAAAGCAGGCACGGGTTAGGGCGATCAGTTCAGCCACCTGGGCAGAGGTCACAGAGGGTAAAGGCGCAGCTTCTATGGTTTCAGAGAGAGACCACAGCGTACCCTGCAAGAAGGTGGCCTTGGTCATTTCTATAACAGGACCCGTCAGTGAATAATACCAAGTCAGAGTTAGGGAGAGGTACATCTGAAAGGTCGGGGCGCGGGACAGTGATAGCAGAGACAGTTGCAAGGCAGTCATGGGGTTCACCATCACTAGGCAAAGGAAGGAGGGTTGCAGGGTTTAACCGGGAGCAGCGCTTAATAGTGATATGTGAGGCTGAAAGCAGCAAAAGTTCATACCTAGTGAGGCAAGCAGAGGAGAGGTGAGCAGTGTTGCGTTGCAGAAGGAGAGTTTCCACAGAATGGGGAACCATGAGAGTGAGAGGAGAGCGGAGGACAAGGGACTCAGACATCTTGACCAGGCGCGCTGCGGCAGCTAGAGCGCATAGGCAAGGGGGTAAACCCTGGGCTACAGGGTCCAAGGTTGCAGAAAAATAAGCCACCGGGCGATTTCTGTCACCGTGCTCCTGAGTAAGAACCCCAAGGGCACAAGCAGATTGTTCGTGACAGAAAAGGGTAAAAGGCTTGTCACAGTTAGGTAACCCTAAGGCAGGGGCGGAGGCTAAATTCTGCTTAAGGGAGATGAAAGCAGCATTTGCTTCAAGTGGCCATGGCATGGGGTTAGGTACAGAGGATCGAGTGAGTTCTTGGAGTGGTTTAGCCAGAGAAGCATATTGGGGAATCCATTGCCTACAGAACCCTGTCATGCCTAAGAATTTTCTGACCTGGAGTGGAGAGCAAGGCTGGGGAAAGCTAAGGATGGCTTGTACCCGGGCTGGAGAGAGTGTATGGGAGCCCTGGGAGAGAAGGAAGCCTAGGTATGTGACGGAGGTTTGGCAGAGCTGCAATTTGCACAGTTGGAGGAGATCTGTCTCAGAGGGTTCATAGGTTTCACAGATTAACAGAAACTCCTCAGCAAATTTGATAGAGTTTTCCTGTGGTTTGGGAAAACCTTTAACTATAGATAAAAGTTCCGTACGAGTCCAGGGTTTATAATCCCATATGGACTCACTTTCTCCCATCTTAAGGACTCGTAAGGGTGCCACAACAGTTTGATCAGAGTCTCTCATTAACCTCCCATCAGGTTCTCTTTTCCAAGAAGAGATGTCAAGAGAATCTTTGCAGTCTGCTTTGGATTTCTTCTTCATAATATTTTGCAGAGCTGCGAGGCCAATGAGGGTATCTTCTTCACTTTCATTATCTGTAGTCACTGAAGATTTTTCTTTTTCTGATTTCTTATTTGGGCAGGAGTATGGTGGGGGTCGGGTTTGATCTGGATCATTGCACAGGACTGGGCAAAGGGGAGCGCTCGGACTAGTGGTGGGAGAGACTGCATCCAATTGAACTTTTAGTTTTTCGCTAGAATTTTTAAGAGAGGTGAGTTTTTGACTCAGTCCATCTATGATTTGCCTCTTCCCACCACTGCATGAAGCAGTCTACTTCTCCCCTCTCCAATTTGGTTTTTGGGAGGACGAGTTTGCTTTTTAAAGCGTCCACTCGATCCTTGTCCCAAGAACCTAACAGTGGCCACTGTAATTTGGGGTTCTCTAGAGCTAATTTGGACCATTTTTCAAGAAACCTACAAGAGTCCAGTCCCTTTCTGAAATACATAAAATGAGCCGGGGTTCCCTTAGGGAACTGTTCTATCTTAGACTTTCAATTACCCATTTTAAGAGGACTTCACACAGCACTCACACAAGAAGGAAATTCAGGCTCGGCAGAGCGGTACCCAGTGCAACACACAGAAAGGATCCCACAGGCTGCTGCCTCAACTGCCCTTGCTTTCACACCAGTGGTTATAACCAAGGCGTGGTGCGGCTGCAGCTGTGCAGATTCCACTTATTCAGACCGTGGGGACGGGGACCCGTTGGTCAGCCAGTCTCCAGACAGAGATCGCTCCCAGATTCACACACACACCACAGGGAAGACGGATAGACACAAAGACAAGACAGTCCTCAAACCAGTTAAAGCACAAAAATAATAATTACCTGAGACGTCTGATTCCAGAAGCTGGATCCAAAGACCCCTACCCGAACAGAGTGGGAACCAACAAGTTCGATGGCGTAGACTGCGCTGCTGCTGTGTACCTTTCTGTCTTGTGGAGGATCGCTTGGACTAAGCGTCCAGGCACCGGCTGCCACGATCGTCCTGCAAGGCAGTCAGGGATCACACAGCCTCAGCGAAGCCGCTTGCCATCTCGGTGGAACCTCCAAATTGTCAAAGTTTGACTCAGACTCACAATTTATCAGACCACTCTGTTTTATTAGCAAACCCGCTCTGCTAATACATTTAGAAGTGAGCCCCCCGAGTGGGGCTTGTGTCTCTTAATTTATACAGTTTTTTGGAGAACAAGTTACAGACAAGTTACAGACAAAAGAACATAAGAACATAAGAATGGCCATACTGGGTCAGACCAAAGGTCCATCCAGCCCAGCATCCCATCTGCCGACGGTGGCCAATGCCAGGTGTCCCAGAGAAGGAGAACAGAAGACAATGATCAAGTGATTTATCACCTGCCATCCATCTCCTGCCCTTGTTCTGAAGGCCAGGGCACCATACTTTATCCCTGGCTAATAGCCATTTATGGACCTAACCTGCAAAAATTTATCAAGCTCTTTTTTAAACCCTAATAGAGTCCTGGCCTTCACAGCCTCCTCGGGCAAGGAGTTCCACAGGTTGACTGTGCGCTGTGTGAAGAAAAATTTCCTTTTATTAGTTTTGAACCTACTACCCATCAATTTCATTTGGTGTCCCCTAGTTCTTGTATTATGGGAAAAGGTAAATAATTTTTCTATATTCACTTTCTCCACACCATTCATGATTTTATATACCTCTATCATATCGCCCCTCAATCGCCTCTTTTCCAAACTGAAAAGTCCCAGTCTCTCTAGCCTCTCCCCATATGGGACCCGTTCCAAGCCCCTAATCATCTTAGTCACCCTTTTCTGAACCTTTTCTAATGCCAATATATCTTTTTTGAGGTGAGGAGACCACATCTGCACACAGTACTCAAGATGTGGGCGTACCATAGTTTTATATAGGGGAAGTATATCTTTTGTCTTATTATCGATCCCTTTTTTAATAATTCCTAACATCCTATTTGCCTTACTAACTGCCGCTGCACACTGCGTGGATGTCTTCAGAAAACTATTCACTATAACTCCAAGATCCCTTTCCTGATCTGTTGTAGCTAAATTTGACCCCATCATGTAGTACGTGTAATTTGGGTTATTTTTTCCAACATGCATTACCTTACACTTACCCACATTAAATTTCATTTGCCATTTTGCTGCCCAATCACTCAGTTTGCTGAGATCTTTTTGTAGTTCTTCACAATCTGTTTTGGTTTTGACTGTCCTGAACAACTTGGTGTCATCTGCAAACTTTGCCACCTCACTGCTTACCTCATTTTCTAGATCATTGATGAACAAGTTGAACAGGATCGGTCCCAGGACTGACCCCTGGGGAACACCACTAGTTACCCTCCTCCATTGTGAAAATTTACCATTTATTCCCACCCTTTGTTTTCTGTCTTTTAACCAATTCCCGATCCATGAAAGGATCTTTCCTCCTATCCCATGACCACCTAATTTACGTAAAAGCCTTTGGTGTGGGACCGTGTCAAAGGCTTTCTGGAAATCTAGGTATATTATGTCCACTGGGTGCCCCTTGTCCGCATGTTTATTAACCCCTTTAAAGAATTCTAATAGATTAGTTAGACACGACTTCCCTCTGCAGAAACCATGCTGACTTTTGCCCAACAATTCGTGCTCTTCTACGTGCCTTGCAATGTTATTCTTTACTAGTGTTTCTACTAATTTGCCTGGTACTGATGTTAAACTTATCGGTCTATAATTGCCAGGGTCTCCTCTAGAGCCTTTTTTAAATATTGGCGTTATATTGGCCGTCTTCCAGTCATTTGGTACCAAAGTGGATTTAAAGGATAGGTTACAAACCACTGTTAATAACTCCGCAATTTCACATTTGAGTTCTTTCAGAAGAAAAAGAGTTTAGTCACCACCCTTCGAGATCCCTGAGACCAGTCACGTATCTTCAATTACCTGCCACCCTTAACAATCTCCTTTAACAGCTTCCAGTTAACTTAACTAATAGCCCTTCACACCTTCCATTCTGATTCCTGCTTCTTAGAGGCGCTGGCTCCATCTTAATTGCTTCTCCATTCAAAAGCTAACTGTCCCTACGTGTGCTCCCTCAGATACTTTGTAACATGTTTTGGCATGCCCTCTCATATACAATGTATCCCACGTGTCCCCTTATACAACGTTATACTTATACAATGTTATACTTCCACACTGGTTAGGGCGCTCTGTATGGAAGCTGGGGTTTCAGCAATCGGTCTGCCCAGAGCGAGGTGGGATACAGCTGTTCCTCTCTGGCTTTGGAGAGCAGGATGCTGGCTCTCATGAGCCCACTGCAGGGTTTTCCAGAAATAACTCATTCTGATGCTCTAAAAAAGAGCATTCACACTGCAAGAGCCTTTCCAAATTGAGCATGTTCGCTACAGAGCCCAATTTCGAAATGGGCTGCCTCCCTGAAGGCCAATTAAGTTCTGAATACCTCAGTTTAGAACACAGAGTCAATTTAAGGGCATGGGGGTGGTGGAAGTCATTCATTTGGTGGAGTTACTATTTTGCGTTAAACACTCTTATTCCAGAAAACAAGCTTTGCAGTATGGACACAAGGTTCTTTTTTCCTGGGGAAAAGTTGTGGTTTTTTTAAAATAAACCCTAGGGTAGACCAGCCCTAAGACACTCGGGAATGTTACATTATAACTCTCTGCATTATTCTCTTTGGCTCACTGCGTACACATCACAGATGTAACCAGGGATTTGGGGGGACCAGAGAGAGTGCTCTGGTCATTCCTGGCTGTGGAATGGCCACCAGGTTTTGATGATGAGAACAGCTCGAATCCCAGCTCAGGTAGCATTCAACAAGCCTCAGACCTGGAACACTGCAGACAGCTCCTTTTTGTTCCCCTTCATCTGTGCCACACGCAGCAGACAATGGGAGCAGCTGAGAAGCTAGGCCAATAATTCTGTCCTTGTCCATCGCAGGGTCAGCCCTCCCTTTGGCGGAGAGTTAAGTGAGCTGCTCAGGATGTGAGTTGGGGCAGGACTCTGCACCCTGGGTTCACTTCCAGTCTCCTGGAGTGACCCCATGCCTTCAATTAATCATTTCAGCGTCATTTCGATTTTTCCATTAACCCCTCAAATGGGAGGTTTGAAACAAATGTATTTAATAATATATGCAGGCGAGCATCAGCGATGTGAACAGCTGCATTTAGCCAGGGGAGAGGTGTTTCCTCTGATGCAGTCATTAGTATGTCTGCTCCTTCTTGGCTATTTGCTGTGTTCTGTGTATGCAAGGCATTTTTCTCTGTCTCAAATGGCTCCTTTGGGTCTCTTTTCTCGCCTAGTGAGGCTGTGTGCTGGATGCTGTCTGCATGGGCGATAATTTGCAAACTGAATTTTGTCTTGTAGTGGTTGAATATGACCCCACATAAGTTATGCCCTTACCTGGAGGCTAATCTTCCTGGCATTCAAGTCACTGACAAAATTTCTAGTGGTGCACAGTTGCATCCTGGGTCAAAGAGGAGGATGATTGCATGTTTTCTGTCCTTGCAGGGACATATTTTATTAGATGGTGGAAGTTCTCTCTGCAGTGTTAAAAACTTTGCCAATTTCTGCCCAGTTGTATTTCAAGAAATTTTCTTTGTGGAGGCAGTGGGATCCAAGCTGGGTTAAAGACACTTGGGTGAGATTAGAGAGGAGGCTCTGTAAATGAAGTGGCAATAAATTTAAGTTCTTTGAGAAATGGAAGAACACCCCACTCATACCAGGAGACCCAAAGGTTGTCTTCCAACTGAGTTATGGTACAGGTAGCTAGGCAGCCTAGGAGCAGCCTGACCTGGTAATGTAGGAGCTGTATTTCAATGACATATGGAGACTTAAACTAACACACAGAATTGCTTATGCTTTCTCGGTTCACATCTCATATTTGAACATATTTCTTCTCTCTTGGCTGCATGTGGCTGTGATAGTGAAACAGAGAGGCAGGGCCAAATCCTGGTAAAGGTTTCAAAGGGGCTGCTCCTGGAGTAAACCAGGAGAGAATTTAGCCCAGGAAGTCTAATGGCATGCCAGAATGCTTTCTGTTGTAGTGAACTGCAGCAGAGAGCGCATAAAACATTAAAGACTCTCCTATTTGTGGTGTGAGATTGTAATCTCTGAACAAAGAGCAAAGAGAAAGCCATGCTACCCAGCAAGGGAGATTAGATGAGATCTGCTGTGAGAAGCAAATATGTAAATAGTGAAAGGCATTGTTTCTAACATTAATATCAAAATAAAAGTCTAAGAAATATCATATCTACATTAGTCTACTCATCAGCATACACTGTAATCCACAAGGTTAGAAGGAGCTTTGAAAGTGGCTCCCAGTGGGAACGGGATGTGTGTAAATGGCGATCGCATGCTGCTTGCCTTTACAAACGGCTGTCTGCTGCAGCCAGCGAGTCACCTGTGTGACCTAAGGTGCTCCAGTCACTCTTGGGGTTGACCTTTCATCTGTGCACCCCTCTGCAGATCAAAATTCCCACCCCTGTCAGGGGCAACACGGAACACCAGAGCACTTTATGGTTGCAGTTGACTGCAGCAGAGAGCTCATAAAATATTAAAGAATCTCCTATTTGTGTCTTCAGATTTTAATCTCTGATCAAAGTGGAAAGAGAAAATAGCACAACCCAGGAAAGAGAGATTAGAGGAGATGTCATTGTCTAGGCTTCCTTACAATGCTTGGCTTTTGGCCTCTTCTGTAGATTGATTTCTTTCATGGCTAGTGTGTAAAATGTTACTCTGAGTTAGGTAAAATCTTGTTACAGGTTGAATGAAACCCTAATTAAAACTGTTGTTGATTTACTACTGTTTAAGTCATCTCTTTGCTCTAAAGGGTATGTCTACACAGCACTATTATTTTGAAATAAACTATTCTGGCATAGCAATCCAAAAACACCTTATTTTGAAAGTGCTGCTATACACAGAAATGCATTTTGGAATAGCACTTAGCTATCTCAAACACATCTGCTATACACACAGAGCCTATTTTGAAGTAGTCATTGGACACATTGGCTATGTCTACACTAGCCCCAAACTTCGATTTCGAAGTTTACTAATGAAGCGCTGAAATACATATTCAGCACCTCATTAGCATGCAGGCGGCTGCGGCACTTCAAAATTGATGCGGCTCGCTGATGCGCAGCTCATCCCGACGGGGCTCCTTTTCGAAAGGACCCCGCCTGCTTCGAAGTCCCCTTATTCCTATGAGCAGATGGGAATAAGGGAACTTCGAAGTAGGCGGGGTCCTTTCAAAAAGGAGCCCCGTCGGGACGAGCCGCGTGGCGGCAAGCCGCATCAATTTTGAAGTGCCGCAGCCGCCCACATGCTAATGAGGTGCTGAATATGTATTTCAGCGCTTCATTAGTAAACTTCGAAATGGCCATGTAAATGGCCATTTCGAAGTTTGGGGCTAGTGTAGACACAGCCATTATGGGTTATTTCAAAATAGGCATTATTCTGTGTCTTAGCATTGCCTATTTCAACCTGTTTTGAAATAGGCGCTATTCCTTGTGTAATGAGGTTTACTAATTTCAAAAGACAGCAACTGCTATTTCAAATTTATTTCAAAATAGTGGTTGCATCACCTATATGCTAGGTTAGCTATTTTGAAATAACTATGCTGTGGAGACCTACTGAAAATGTCCTCTACTGACTGTTCAGTCTGGGATGGTCTCAAAGTGGTAGCTGTGTTTAATCTGTAGTTTCACAAATAATGCACAATTCTGTGGTGATGTAGAGACTAACAGATTTATTAGGTCATGCACTTTCTTGGGCAAAACTCACTTCCTTAAAAATATATATACGTATATAATATGGGAATCTCCCTTGCATCCTCTGCAGTGACGACTGATGCAGAGAGGTCGTTCTGCAAAACTTTTGTCTTCCTTGAGCGTCCATTAAAGCCTCAGATCATCCAGTGTCCCCGATTGTTTGACAGGCTTCCAGTTCCTGACATGCTTACAGAAACTATTAACATTTGAAAACAATCTTTTGCTACTTGCTTTTTTTGTGGGCCTCACTAGTGATACATTAATACAGAAGATGGCAGAGTCCAGAGCTCCTTTCTATTGTCATTACTAGGATCTCACTTTAAATTTTTAAAGAATCCTTTGTTTGTCTCTAACTGCCTTTCTAATCCATGTTGCTTAGCATTAGCATTGGTGGCCTTATTTCATCCTCACATGAGTTTTGTTTACTGGTGGAGGTATACATCTAGTTTGAGCCTCTCTGAGGATGTTTTAAAAAAAAATTCCATGCAGCTTGCAGGCATTCAACTGTTGCCTTCAATTTCTGTTTAACTAGCCTCCTCCTTTCCTGTGTAGTGCCAAGGTGAATTTATTTGATGATGTGCACTATACAAGGGTATAGATAAGATGTCCATCAGGGATGGCTTAGACAGTACTTGGTCCTGTCATGAAGGCAGGGGGTTGGACTCGATGGTCTCTCGAGGTCCCTTCCAGTCCTAGTATTCTATTCTATTCTATTAAATGTTGTTACGTTATGTAGTTGTTACTACCAAGGACTTTAGGTGTATTTGCTTTTTGGACCAGATCCTGTGCTCCACTTAGGACTAAACAAAGGATTGCCTCTTGTGTATTTTGGGATGAGCTGTGGCATGACTTTCTAGACTAATGATGTCTAGAACGTTAATCTTTGCATCCCATGTTCCCAGTCAATAAGAGGACAGTTGAAATCTCCATTATTATCGGGTTTTCTGTTTTTGTAGCCTCTCTAATCTCCCTGACCCTTCAGTATCCTGCTCAGATGGCCAGTAGTGTTTGGTCTTCTGTTCTCTTTCTATTCAAGTATGGAATTTCTGTCCATTTTCTAGTCTCGAGTGGAAGGAGTAATTTTTACTCAGCTTTGGTCTTCATCTTATCTCTCATATCATAAATATTTGAGTACTCCTTAAGTGAAATGGAGCTTTTGCCATTGATGGCAATGAGGCCTTGATTTCACCCCTCCATGCTCTTTTTCTTTCCTTTTGTTTTCATACTGAAGTCATTAAAATTGTTGTAAGCAGTGCTAGTTATGTTTTCAAAATTTTGCAAAAATAAAAAGCAGAAAAAGATTTTCTTATCTTCCCCAAGCCCTTTAAACCAACTGTTGTAACTTATTAGTATGTTATCTCCATATGTTAATAAAGCTAAATAAAAACAAACATGTGCAATTAAATTTAAGGGTCTTCCATAAGATGTGAAAATGGGCGAAGCCTCTGATTTCTCATTCTGTGCGGAAGTGCTATAAAATTATGGGACTACATCTACACTGCATTCCACTTTCAGAAGTGGAATGCAAATAGGTGAGATTGAAACATGGATTTACATACCTTGCAACTGATTTGAATATTCTCTTGTGATTGTGCTTCTGGAAGAGGCTTTTTCTGGAAACAAAAACAGCTGTGTAGACAGGGTTCATTCAAAAACAAACCCCATTTTTGAAAGAACTCTTCTTCCTATTTTGTCTCAGGGGAGAAAAATTGTTCTTAATGTCAGATGATAGAACAAGAAGCAATGGGCTTAAATTGCAACAAGGGAGGCTTAAGTTGAACATTCCTTTCAGGGTGGTTAAGCACTAAAACAAAATGCCTAGTGAGGCCGTGCAATCTCCATCACTGGGGTTTTTGAAGTCAATCACCTGTCTGGCCTGCTCCAGTTTAGTGGTTCTCAAACTGTGAGTCGGGATCCCAGAGTGGGTTGTAACCATGTTTTAATGGAGTCACAAGGCCTGGAATTAGATTTACTGGGGTCTGACATCAAAGCTAAATCCAAACCCCCGCCACCTGGGGCCAAAGCCAAACCCTGAGCCCCACTGCTTGTAACCAACTGCAGAAAGAGAGGTTTTAAGTGATTGGCTTGTAGGACATAGAAAGTTACGAAAGGCACAAAAATAAAATCATGGTCTAAATTCAAAACTACATTAGACTAAGCAGGAGTTGACTAAGCAAACTGCTTTTCTCACCCCACTTGATTTTGCAGGTAAGTTACCGTTCTTAAGAAAGCTCAATTTCCTTCTCAGCTGGGTACTAGGCTCTTCTGTTCACGTTCTTGTTTTCCCGGCGTCCTCGTGGTCTTCAGCGTATGTGGGGGAGGAGCTCCACCCACAGCTACGGGGATTCTTCTCCCATCTTTCCTAAGTGTTTGGGGGTGGCATTTGCAGCAGGATCCTGTTCACTGTTGCAGGAATGAGGGAGGTGGAGCAGAGCTGACTGATCGGCTGCTCTCCATTAGGGAGTGGGGCTGCCCTGAGCTGCTGGACTTTTTTGGTCCTTCCTCTTCCCTCCCCTCCCATACACATGGTGTCAGCTGCTCCCTCTCCATCCCCTGCCCAAATACTCTTCTAGCTTCTCAGGGGTTGGTGGAGAGATCTGCCTACTTCCTGCAGCCACCCTGATTGGCTGCTCATCCCAGAGAGGTGGGGAAAGGCATCCAATCAGAAGGAGTTCCCTTGGCTAGGCCTAGAACTTGAATAAGTACACTTCATCGGGTGAGCTGGGGGAGTCGGCAGCAGTGGATGTCCTGTGTGAACTGGCAGGGGCAGTTTCAGAATGGTGCCGCATGACCAGAGGGAGGCTCTGTGACCCTGTGTCTGGGTATCCACAGCTTCCTGCCTCTCAGTGCATTGTGAGTTCAGGACTCATTGTCCAGGCACATCAGTGGTAGCAAGATGCATATTTCTTCTGTGTACCTCTGTGGCCGCCAGGAATGCTCCCCAGCCTTTTTCAGCCTTTTTGCAATGGCTGTCTCGGTGATGTGAGCTGTATCTCAGCTGAGTTCTGCGACCCAAGCAGAACCCTGGAGCGTGCGCACTGTATCTAGCCCCAAGCTGGTGTTTGTGGGATGCTTGCAAGACATACGAGGTTTGGTTAGTCATGGTAGCGATCAAGCCCAGAAGGGTTTTGCTCACATGGGTGTGACCCGTATCTATCTCACTGCTCCTTGGAAAGATCCCGTTTTCAAGGTTTCTTTTGCTTGCACCCAGTGCAGGGTTGAATGCTAATTAAGCCATTGTCATTGCCATTGGCAGTATCAGCACGTTGTCGTCATGTACACCCAGTGCGCACACACATGTGCTTTGGTCTAGCTTGCTATGGCCCTGATTGTCAATATGCTCCCACCTTTTGTAGACACACAATCTCTCGTCCCTGCTCTCTTGTTGTCTCTCAGCACCCTCAGCATGTGGCATCAAGTCCAGCGCGGGTGATCTCTCACTCCTACTTTGGTCCCTGTTATCCTGCAAGACCACACAGGTGTTTAGGGGAAGGGCTCCCTCTATAATGAGTTTGTTAATTCCTCCAGGGATGAACAGTGGGCCGGGGCTGGGTGCACTGACTGATCTGTGTTACAGGGGACAGTGTTGAGTTATGAGTCACTTGCAAAGAAACACCAGAAATGACTCGTGCTATTTCAAAACGTAATGCTACACAACACCCCTGTACTGCCAGAGAGTGGACGTTTTGCCCAGCATGGGTGCGTGCTGAGTCCTTAGGTCCACCATTCATCGTAGAAGTAGGCAATCGCTCATCCTGTCTACAGAAGCTCCATCTTTATCTCCTCCTCTTCAGCATGCCTGCGAAGCGGTGAGAGAAAGCTGGGGGACCTCTGGGTTTTGGGCATTCAGTAGGGTGATGATTCCTTGCTCTGCATCTTCTCTCTGAACTCATGTTTTTCAGTGTCCTGGCTTTTGCAGTGTCTTGCCTGCAAAGGGCCAGAGGTAATAATTCTCTGCTGTCAGCCAGAGGAGGTGGAGGTAGGGGAGAGCATCCTTGCTGAGGAAAGCAGCGCCTGGCCCTTTTGGGGCAGGGATTGTGCCCATTGGTGGTCCAATGCTTCTGTACCAGAGGAGCTTGCTGGATCCAGCATTGCCCTGGGCCCCCCAGACCATATTAGTGACTTGTAGCCATCTTCAGGTGGCCTAGATCTTCCTGCCCAGTACAAACTGTGTGACACATCGTGCCACCATAACCTCCAAGCTGGACGATGACAATGTTGGCACTTACGTTACCCTTGAAGTGGTCACTTGGAGGTGTTACTGAGAAGCACTGTAATCTCTAGCATGTTACACAGCACTGATCAGTAGGTCTCAAAGTGCTTTGCAAAGGTGTCAGCATCATTACCCCTCTTTTGCAGATGAGGAAACTGAGGCACGGAGCGGTGAAGTGACTTGCCCTTGGTCACTCATGAAGTTAGCGGCAGAGCTAGGAACCCCAGTCTGAGTCCCAGTAGGCTCATGGGGTCTCTGGGTAGTGCCCAATGAGGCTAGCTTCCATTAATGACAATATGAGCACCCGGCATGTGTGCTTTGCCCTGGCTCCTGGTTTTGCTTTTGAACTCAACCCCAGATGCTGGCTTTTATTTCACAGTCCCAGTGGCTTTGCTCCATTAGTACCCTCAGCTGCATGGCAGCTCTTGTCATCAGCTGCAGGCTGCGTGACCTCCAAGCTGAGCACCTGCCCTTGGGTGGCAAGACGTTCCTTTTGGCACGGCGGGGGGCCTCCCTTTTAGAATTCACTCCTGCTCCTAGTCTGCTGGAGAGCAAGTCTGGGGCTCTCCATGAGGCAGGGCCAGACCCAGCCAGTCTTGCCTTTTGTCAAGTTTGAATCACACGTTGGAAGTGACAGCGCCTGAGGGGTGATAATGGAAAGGAACAGTCTGGCGGTGTGGCAGTAGAGATAGATTGTTTTCATTTTTCTTTGTAAGTTAACGGACTGTCACAATGGGCATGCCATAAATTATTAAATCAATTTTTCTTGTAGTCATTATTGATATGAGATGTCTTCTTTTGTAGGGCATGATGTATAATATTAATAAATCTCAAGGCTTTAGAGGATGTCTGTGCATGATAGTGCTGTGGGAATGAGTCTTGTAGATGGCTTAAAGATAGATGTAGCAGTTGCCAGTGGCTAAGCCACATCCATAAACGAGGTGTACCCTTTGGGGAAACTGAGGCAATGGCACACCATGGTGGCGGGTATGGGCATTGATTGCTTGAAGACGTATGCGTTGTGTTACCCAAATACCTCTTTTAGGAATCTGCTTGTGTGATTTTTATCTTGTTACCCACACACGTTTCTTTATCCCTTCCACACTTCAGTGACACACACAACTTTACCCAATCCCCAGGGCTCAAGGTGTGACCCTGTTAATTTAAACTCCCACCCGTACCCAGTTCCTAGGGCTCAGGGTGTAATTCCTTGCAGATCCACAGGATCTGTGCCACTAAAAAAACCTCACACAGTGATATTCTTATTCAGAATTTCCAGATCTGAAGTGGGTTTACCCCACAAAAACTCATCACCTAATCCATTACTTTGTTAGCTTTTAAAGTGCAAGATGACTGCCTCTTTGTTGTGTACAGACACAGACTAACACAGGTAGCTGTCTGTGACTACTCTTCCCCTGTGGGAACAGTCAGTCAGTCCCTCTGGATGCTGGTTTCTGCACCTCAGGGTCTGGCAGTTCTGGTCTTGGGGGTGAATCCACCCAGGTTTTTATTCCTCTTCTTGTCGTTTTTCTTTCCTCCTTCCAGGTTTGCTTTCTTGGACCCCAGTTTAAGCAGTGAAACTTGAGTCCTGCTCAGCTCTACCTTGACCAATTATTTCAGTATAATTTTACTAACCAATCGTAACCGACTGTAACAGAATAACCTAACCAGTCATAACCCACCACCTCAATTTGATTTACACCTGGCAAAATTAATCATACAGCAGACAAACAATTGCAAAGCAGACAGAGGTCGGACAGAAAACAGTGGAAAAGTGAAGACAATCATTGTAGAATGGGGATTCCACAAGCTCAGCTGTTAAGTAGTTTCTTGCCAGATGAAACTCTCTTAACTAAGTTTTCTTTACCCATCATGAGTTCTGGTGACAGCGGGTAGAATTAGGATGTGGCCTCTCTCTTAACAGCCAATGTGACACTATTGTAATGACGTTTAGCTAGATTGTGGGTAGGTGACTGCTAGGTCTACAGTTAATGGCAGCTGCTGCTCTTTATTCTGGCTGCAGAGGTGCTCTAGGACTGTCAATATGGTTATAGAAAAATCCATTTTTGTTACAATGTTACTGTCTAATGACCCCTGTTGCCCAGTAGCTGATTGGTGCTGTTTGTTGGCCCTGAGAATCCCATGTGTTTCACAGAGGGCCTCAGGGTTCAGACAGTTGCATGTACATCCTGTTACCCCCAGTATGTTTGGCAAACTGCAGCTTGGGAGACGCCTGTGCCAAGCTGGTCACATCCCGAGCTTCCCTCCTTTGGTCCTCTTCTCTGACAATTGTAGTGATTAAAAGTGATGAGCAGCAGATGGGTCTGCTCTCGGAATTAGGCCCTTTGTGAATAATGACATTTGCCTCTTCTGTGAATCAGCATATGCAATGCAGATGCTCAGCAGGAGCAACTATCGACTCTCCCTCTCTCCACTGAAATCCCAGCCTGGCTCCAGCTGGCAACCTTTGGAATAGAGATTAACGTGGCCCTAGGAAAGAGTCGAAACTTTTGCCTCTCTCAGAACCCAAGGCAGTTCGCTAACCATGGCTGAGCAACGTGCATCTCTTTATCAGATGAGGCTTCCGCCAGGTTGCCAACATCACATACTGCTGCTGGGAAATGGGGTTCTCTTGTTTTCAGGGGATGCTGTCAATGGTGGCTGCAAGCCAGTGCTTTTAGCAAGCTGCCAAGCACACTGGTAAGACAGGGGCCTGTTAATCACTGAATGGACTTGCTAGGTGGGGGTTATTGGCTCTTTGATTGACCCCATGGTTGTACTACTGTATTGTGCATTATGCAGGAAATTGACCATACTCAGCATATGCACTGTGCGCCTTTTATCTGACATTGCTGGCACCCTGACCTGGGAGGCAGATTGAGTGTGTCAGGTTATTTAATCTATTATGCCAGTGGTTACAAGGAGTCTGTCTTCGTATGTAAAGACAGCCACACAGCCCCATTTGTATGGAATAGTCTGTACTGCACGTCTTTCCTGACTTCAGTTTTGCCTCTTTGCAATATCTCAGGCTAATGCTTGCAGAGTAAATTATAGATAAGCCTCTTAACAGCTGGAAAGCAAAGAGAAGATGTCAGCTATGAGTTCACCATCTGAGAACAGTCACAGGAAGGTAGCCGTATTCGTCTGTATCTAGACACACACACACAAGAAGTTTCCCATCAGATCTTGTGTGCAGCAAGATGCCCTCTGTTGAAGATCCAAAGGCATGCTTCAGGAGGAGTGTGAAGAAGATCCCGAACAATGTCGGAGCAAGCACGCATTCTTGTTTGACGCCGCTCCTGATTCTGAAAGCATCCGATAATGCGCCGTCATATTGGATGGTTCCTCTCATGTCTTCGTGGGAAGTCCTCATCAGAGACATGCTGTTCGCAGACGATGCTGCTGTAGTGTCTCACACAGAAGACAAGCTTCAGAAACTGCTGGATCAGTTCTCCAAAGCGTGCAAGGACTTTGGGCTTACCATCAGCCTAAAGAAGACACATGTACTCGGTCAGGATGTTGCTGAATCCCCATCAATCAGCATTGACAACTATACGTTAGAGGTCGTCCACGAGTTCGTGTACCTCGGGTCCACCATCACTGGCACCCTGTCGTTGGACACTGAGCTAAATAGGAGGATCGGAAAAGCAGCCACAACTCTGTCCAGACTCAGCAGGAGAGTGTGGAATAACAACAAGCTGTACACTCACACCAAAATGCAAGTCTACAGAGCCTGCATCCTCAGCACCCTCCTTTATGGCAGCAAGACTTGGACCCTGTACGCCCGCCAGGAAAAGAGGCTGGACGCCTTCCACTTGCGCTGCCTCAGGCACATCCTTGGAATATCATGGAAGGACAGAGTGACCAACACCTCCATCCTCGAGCAAGCTGGAATCCCAACCATGCACACCCTCCTCACGCAGCGTCGGCTCCGCTGGCTTGGCCACGTCCACAGGATGAATGATGGAAGGATTCCAAAAGACATCCTGTATGGTGAGCTAGCCTCTGGCAAAAGACCTCCTGGACTCCCCTAGTTGCGCTACAAAGATGTCTGCAAGAGAGACCTCAGAGGTAGACATCGAGCTGGACAACTGGGAAGAACTAGCAGACGACCGCAGCAGATGGAGGCAGGGGTTACACAAGGGCCTTCAGAAGGGCGAGATGAGGATCAGACAGCTAGCAGAGGAGAAGCGAGCGCACAGAAAGCACACTAAGGACTTGCCAGATACCCACCACATCTGCAAGAGATGCAGCAAGGACTGTCACTCTCGTGTGGGTCTTCATAGTCACAGTAGATGCTGTAAATGAAGTCCTCAATTGAAACTATAAAGGGCACGATCCATAGTCTATGCAGACTGAAGGATGCCTACTACACAAGAAGTCCTGTACCAGTGTAAAGACTAGCAAAATATTAGGTGGTGAGCTCTTGTGGGGCAGACCCAGTGCTTCAGGTCTGGAAATGGATTGTTCAGAATTTTCCAGACCTGAAGAAGTGGGTCTGCCCCACAAAAGCTAATCACTTAATACATTATTTTGTTCAGTCTTTAAGGTGCTACAGGATTTCTCTTTTTACCTCCGCCCCATCTGAGAATTTCACCTATGCCACCCGACTGATATGTCTGGTGTGAAGATTTCCAGAAGAAACAAAGTTATGGATTTTTTTTATTTTGTTTGAAATATTCTATTTTTGTTACACCAAGTTTAAATAAAACAGACATAAAGTGCTTTCCTGTAGTGGGGCCCTCTGCAAGTGCATATAACTGCCCTTCCCTAGTCTGGCCCACCCTTTTCCTCCTTTAACAGCTATTGTCTCATACAAACCCTTATAAAGGAAGTACTGTGAGCCTAATCCAAAACTCTCTGAGTTTGTGGGAGCTTTTCCATGGATTTCATTGTGCCCTGCTGCCACCAATCAAATTCAGTCTGCAGATAGTGTAGTTGGGGTTGGCAAATTGCTACTAGAATATTTTTTGTGTGCGCACAGGTTCTGAATGGCTGTGTGTAAGGCTGACTGTAACTGTCTGAAAGGGCACATCTCTGTTTCAATTAATTTAAATAACTAAATAAATGATAAAGGTTGTTAACTTTACAGTTAATACGTTTGGTTGGGTTGTTAACCTTGATGATCGTAGAAGTGCAGTAGGCATAGAGAAGCTCTTATGTTAAAGTGACTCATAGAGGCAGCACTATGAACAAAATTGTCGTAGATTTAACATTAGGAAACAATTAACAATTAGGGATATGTTTGGATATGCTTACTTGCTTTGACCTTGCGTTACTTGCACTTCTTAAATAGCCCACCTGGTTTCAAGGGCACTAGGTAAGTATCAGAGTCTGTCCCTTGGTGAACAGTTTTGATTCACGTTGTTAAACTGTTATATGATTAATTGGTTTGAATAACTCGTGTTAAGTTCTTGCATCCAGTTTTGTAATTACCATCATAAAATTATACTGTGCATTTCTTCTCTCTACTTTGCATGCTGTGGAAAGAGGTGTCCTGTTGTACTAAGGCAAATTCAGTGCACTTACATGGGAGCGGTCATTAAGTGGTGATTGAGTCTGAAATATTCAGCATTGTTCTGCACACCATGCATACGCTACAGGACTCCATATTGGGCCAATGAGAGGCACAGAGGTTAAGTAACAGACTCATAGTCTGGGAACAGAACCAAATTTTTTGACACTGAGCCTGGGTTCCAATTCAGAAGAGGACTTAAATATGTGCGTAATTTAAGCATGTGTCTGCATCCGATTGAATCAGTGTTAAGCACATGCTTAAGTGCTTTGCTAAATAGAGATTCATGTAATCAAGTAATTAAAACTAAGCATGTGCTTAGATTCACTTGAGGTACGTCTACACGTGAAGCCTACATCGAAGTAGCTTATTTTGATGTAGCGACATCGAAATAGGCTGTTTCGATGAATAATGTCTACACGTCCTCCAGGGCTGGCAACGTCGACTTTCAACATCGACATTGCACAGCACCACATCGAAATAGGCGCTGCAAGGGAACATCTACATGCCAAAGTAGCACACATCGAAATAAGGGTGCCAGGCACAGCTGCAGACAGGGTCACAGGGCGGACTCAACAGCAAACCGCTCCCTTAAAGGGCCCCTCCCAGACACAGTTGCACTAAACGACACAAGATCCACAGAGCCGACAACTGGTTGCAGACCCTGTGCATGCAGCATGGATCCCCAGCTGCAGCAGCAGCAGCCAGAAGCCCTGGGCTAAGGGCTGCTGCACACGGTGACCATAGAGCCCCGCAGGGGCTGGAGAGAGAGCGTCTCTCAACCCCTCAGCTGATGGCCGCCATGGCGGACCCCGCTATTTCGATGTTGCGGGACGCGGATCGTCTACACGGTCCCTACTTCGATGTTCAACTTCGAAGTAGGGTGCTATTCCCATCCCCTCATGGGGTTAGCGGCTTTGACGTCTCGCCGCCTAACGTGGATGTTAACATCAAAATAGTGCCCAACACGTGTAGCCGTGACGGGCGCTATTTCGAAGTTAGTGCCGCTACTCTGAAGTAGGCAGCCCGTGTAGACACGGCTTTGCTGAATTAGGCCCTTTTAAGCAATCTCTAGGCCAGCATTTCTCAGCATCTCTCAGTTGCCAGTCCCTTATTGGAACTAAACACTTTCCTCACCCTCTTCCATTGACAGTTAAAATCATAAAACTATATGACTGATAAGCCTCCACAGTGGATGTGTGCATGTCAGGAGCTGACAGAGAACACTGGATCATGAACGGCCACGTTGCTTGCTGTGTGGGAGGAGGGAGATTTTCTTTGCTTTAGATTGCAATACAGTTTTCCACACTTCGCAAACCCTCCCTCAGGGGTTTGTGACCCATCAACTGAGAAACCCTGTCCTAGACTCCCGCTGACCCATCAAACATTCAATAGGTTAAATCTTCCCTGAAAATGTCTTTGGATCAGTATCTTGCCAGCGTGCAGCTTACTGCCTTGCATGGAGCAGAACTTTCCTATCCCCGAAAGTTTAGCATTTTGCCAGTTAGGGCCAGGTCCATTGCCTACAGAAGGCCCTGGGCAAACTCCCATCACCTTCAACGGCCTTTGAACTGAACCCAGAGTTATGGCAGGCCATCTATGATAGGGAAAGGTCCAGTGTTCTCCCACCAGGAACAGAGTGAGTATCTTGGACAGAGAACAGAAAACCTTGACCCTGGGAGTTAGCGCTTTAGGACTCATGAACTAGATAAGGATTTCAAGTGATATTTAGCTTCCCCTGGCCTTGCCACAGGAAGCAGTGTGAAATGCTTTCCTCTTTAATGTGGTTCCTATTGCACTCACCTTGTGTGACAAACCCATTTTACTCCTCAAAATCTCAACAGCTCTCCTTGGCAGGGTGTCTTTCATCTGCCTCTTCTCTGTTTCCAGTAGCAGACCCTTGTCTTCGTTACCCTTTGTTTAATTCATCGTAGCTCCCCTCCTGTGCACAGTGTTGTGAGTATTTTATTTTCCAATATGTTAAACCCCTGTTTACTGTCTCACCTAATTAGTGTATGGCCAAGGGAGACATAGGTTAATATTTATTGGGAGGTTGTTTTGTGTTGTTGCTGGATAGTTACGTGTTAAATACTATCAGAGGAAGTAGGTTATTGTTTTCAATATGGTAACACAACACAACCCAATTGGCACCCCATTGTACACATAGATGTGAATCAGTTTTAGCAGCAGAACAGGGGAAACTGTTTGTCATTAGAACCATTAAAATTCATTGTTCAGAACATGTTTTCCAATAAAAATGGCTTTTTGACCAAACCGATATTGCAGGGGGAGGGGACAGAAAGTTTGCATTTGGTCAAAACAGAGATCAACAAGCCGGCGGCTTTAGCCACCATTTCAGGTTTCAAAAATGAATCTTAAACTTTTTATCCCCAAAACTAAATATTTTTCAGGTCCAGGTTTCAGTTTTCACATCTAAAACCTGAAACCATTCCATGGGAAATGTTAGAGAAAAATTCCCCCACAAATGTCCCACAAAAAGAATCAACATTCCTCAACCAGCTCTAATCACAGTAAAGCATTTCCCTGCTGCTCAACTCTGCTTCTCTTGGCCCTTTCTGACCCTCTCCTCAGTTTCCACAAGCTCCTGTCTTACCACCAGCATCCCCTCCTCTCTTCTCCTCCACAATCGGCCTCCATTCTTGTTCATTTCTTCTCCTGGTCCTCCTTCAGTTCCACCTCTTCCCTGCCGCTGTAATCAGAGCTGGCCCAAGGAATGGGTGACCCACGTGGTTGCTTGGGGCCGCCAATTTCAAGGGGCCGCTGAAATGGACCAGCCCGTGCCAGGCCAGAGCCAGTGGGTGCTTGCCACGTGGGGATGGGGGAGGGACAGGGTAGCGGCCAAGCAGCCTGGTGGCTGGGGCGCACCGAGGGCAGCCAGGGGAGCAGCAGGCCCACCAGCATGGCGCAGCAGCCAGGAGGGCGCATGGTAACTCCACAAACACGTGTCAGAAATGGACATTACTCCACATTCACCTCCAGCTAGTTCTGTGGTTGATTCAAGTGCCCTCAGTTGGTGATGAAAACAACTTCAACCAATACAAAAGCTTTGGCTGTCTGAATATTCTGGAACACTAACATGAATTACAAGCTGGTGAAACTGAAATGCAGCTTCTGATTTTCCTGTTTGCAAACAGATATTTGAGCCTGCCAATGCTGTGTTCTCTTGGCGTTCGTTTAACATCAGTCCTATTAGTTATCTGTAATTTGCTTTTTTTCTTTCTGGGTTACGTTCACCCAAGTGGGAAGGGCTGCCACAAGTCTGTGAATCACCTAAGTCCATTTAGATGCCCATATGAGAGTTTAAAATGGGATTTTAGAGGTACAAAGGCTGTATTTTGGCTCTCTGTACAGGCGCGACTCGTGCTTACTGCCAGTCCTATGCCTATGTGTTCATAAGCCAATAAAATCTCTCTACAACTATTATTGCAAAAGAGCTAAATGTTATCTTCTTAACCCCTACTGTTGGAAATCATGAGATCAGCTTTAAAAACAATGACTTTTTTTTCAAAATAATCAATTAGTGTTTCCTTTTTTCTTTACTTTTTAGCTGCTGAGCACTTATGGTGCACTCAAGACATGTTTTCTCTGCAGATGTGAGGGAGAGAAACTTTATTTAAAAAAAAAAAAAAGGCAGTGAATCACAGGACTCCTGGAGCTGGGGCTTCAACAAACATATCGGGAGTTGTGAGACTTGTGGTAAAGTCAGGAGGGTTGGCAACACTGCTTTGAATGTCAGGATGGCCAAAATATATAAGCAGCCAGAAATCAAGGAAGGTTATAAAGCCACAAATTAAAAGATTCCAGATTGTTTCTTAATAGCCCCTAACAGCATTAACCTTTATGTTAATACAAATCAGTTTAATGTTTTTTAACCTCATTTCCCTCACAAAAAGAACCCTGTTCTTTTCTGGTGCTCAGACAGTCAGTGACTAATTTCAGATCTCACCGGTTGACTCAAAACTTCTCAGAACTCAAAAGGCAAACTTCAGATACAAACACTGGAGCTGAAGTCTCTCCAGTAATCACTCAAAAAGCAGCTATGCATTTTCTCCTATCCCCTGCCAATTAGCAAGAGTCAACTGCAGTTTTACAGTTTCACCTAGAGATGGTGCAAGCAATTTCACCATGAGCTGCACTCTGTGGAAAAGACCTTTCAAAGTATATCCCCTGCTCATGGCACGCCTTCAGGTTTTGCCTGTATTTATCTTTTATTATCACCAGTACAATCCTTGCCTTTGCATTCACATCTTTTTATTAAATGAATTGGGAAAATGTGATCAGCATTTGCTGCTTTTTGACTGTCCACCCCAATTTTTAGATCAGTGGGTCACTTAGGTGAGGGCCCAGTTAAGGCTGTGTAAGCTTGAGTGGGTTCAGCTCATTAAGAAGTCTCCAAAGTGCACAATGATCTGGTGGTGTCTTTTGGACTTCAGCTTGATGATGGCTGATGTGAAAACGAACCCTGCAGGAGTGGACCAATGTGACCTTGTGTTAAACGAAGGGCACAACAGCATGGAAGAAATGTAAAAATGGAGTCGGAGCAGAAGGCAGGACTGGAGAAAAGCAGCTATGTTACAGGCTCCCTGTTTTCAATACAACAGCCCCCCTCCCCATTCCCTCTAGAACAGGTGGGGCGGTTGACTGCATGTGGTTATGGGGGGATTTGAAAGCAGCATGCTTGCAGAAGACTCAGCTACTTTGTTACAGAACTTCATGCAACAGCTTTCTGCAAATGCTGCCCCTGCAGCCATGTCTGCTCATGGACTCATGGGAAAGGTGGAGGGGAAGTTATGTTCTGCAAAGGGGCAGGACTCTGAGCAGGGCAATGGGTGCGTGCGATTCTGTGACATGCCCTGTACTGCATGGAGCCCAGGTCTGCAGCTGCCATCGCTGTGCTGGCCCTCATAGAATTCTAGGGCTGTCAGGGACCTCAGGAGGTCGCCGAGTCCAGCCCCCTGCTTCAAACAGGATCAATCCCCACTAAGTCATCCCAGGCAGGACTATGTCAAGTCAGGACTTAAAACCCTCTAGGGATGGAGACTCCACCACCTCTCTCGGTAATGCATTCCAGTGCTTCACCACCCTCCTGGTGAAGTAGTTTTTCCAAATAACCAACCTACACCTCTCCCTCTGTAACTTCAGACCATTACTCCTTGTTCTGCCATCTGTTACCGCTGAAAACAGTTTCTCGCCATCCTCTTTAGAGCTCCCCTTCAGTAAACTGAAGGCTGCTATTAAATCACCCCTCCGTCTTCTCTTTTGAAAACTAAATAAGCCCAAATTCCTCAGCCTGTCCTCATAGCTCATGTACTCCAGCCTCTTAATCATTTTTGTTGCCCCATGCTGAACCTGCTATAGCACATCCACATCCTTTCTATACTGGGGAGCTGAAAACTAGACACAATACTCCAGATGTGGCCTCACCAGTGACAAATAGAGAGGAACAACAACGTCTCTAGGTCTACTAGAAATGCTTCTCCTAATGCACCCTAATATGCCATTAACCTTCTAGGCTACAAGGGCACACTGTTTACTCATATCCAGCCTTTCATTCACCATAATTCCTAGGTCCATTTCCACTGTACTGCTGTTGGCTAGTCAGTCCCCAGACTGTAACAATGATGGGGATTCTTCTGTCCCAAGTGCAGGACTCTACACTTCTTCTTGTTGAACCACATCTGGCCCAATTCTCCAATTTATCCAGGCCACTCTAGATCCTATCTCTATGCTCCAACGAATCAACCTCTCTCCCAGCTTAGTGTCATCTGCAAACTTGCTGAAGGTGCAATCCATTCCCTTTTCCAGGTCATTAATGAAGATGTTGAATGACACTGGCCCCAGAACCGAGCCATGGGGCACTCTGCCTGAAACCAACTGCCATCCAGATATTGAGCCATTGACCACTACCCATTGAGCCAGACCATCAAGCTTGCTTTCTATCCATCTTATCATCATCATCATCATCATCAACAACCATGGGATCAGCATCCATTGGTGTCTGATGCCTCTCTCACTAGTTCCTTCCATCTTTCCCTGTCCAATGCAGAGTGGCTTAGTTTCTGTAGACTAGCTCCGTACCACTCTATTATATCCACTTATTCTCTGTGGGGATCTGCCTCTCCTATTCGAACTGTCCATTATGCCAAATACCAGGGTCTTGAGTTTTCATTCATTGCTCATTCTGCAAATATGCCCGAAGAGCTGTAACTTCTGTTGTATAACCTTCTGCAGTAGGTTCTCTTTCTGCCATATCTTCCGATGTAATTCCTTGTTAGTTACCCTCTGCATCTATCCTGTTCTCAGGATCTTTCTATAAAAGCTCCTCTTGAATGCCAATATTCTCTTTGAATGTTTTGTTATCACCTGTGTCTCACATCCATACAATATACTGCAGAATACACATTTTCAAGATGCTCAGCTTTGTTCCTAGACTAATCACTTTGCTTTTCCAGATCTTATCCATCGCCTTCAAACTCGCTCTTGCTTTCACTATTCTAGTTGCTATTTCCTCCTTACAGTTTAGCTCATATGTTATGTTCTCTGCAAATATGTGAATTTCTCTATGTTCTCTAGTCCAATCCCATTTACACTGATCTTCCCTCCTATTTCCTGATCTCCAAATACCATTTTTTTATTTTATCAATGTTCATAATCAGTCCGTACTGCTTCTCTTCCTCATTTAGCACCTGCATCGTTTTCGCTACCTTCTCTTCATCTTCCTCAATGACAACTATATCATCCGTGGGCATCAAGTAGTTAATTCTTTTCCCGTGCACAGATATCCATTGTATCTCTTCCTTGATCTAGTCCATCTCTCCCTCTAGATGCATGAGGAAGATACTCAGCAATATCGGAACTCCTTGTCTCGTACATCTACTTGTTTTAAACCACCTTCACAACTTCCCGCATATTCTCACCCCTGCCTCTGCATTGTCATTGATATCCTTCAACAACCCTACCAGTCTACTATCCACTCTGTATGACTCTGCACTGCCCAAGTCACTTTCTGATCTATACTGGCAAATGCCTTCTGAAAGTCAATAAAGCAAATGTAGATGTTCTTGTTCTTTTATTGAGCTTTCTCCTCTACCAATCTTAGGGCCAATATCTGCTGTATGGTATTTCTGTCTTTTTCTGAACCCTGCTTCCTCATCTGCTAGATTTTCTATCTGTGATCTTAGTCTCCCCGTAAGTATCATCATCAGCTCCTTGCCTAGATGACTCGTTAGGGCAATTGTTCTGTACTTCTTGCACTCCAATGTACTTCCTTTCTTGTGTATTTTCACTTGCACGGATCTTGTCTGTTCCTGAGATGGCTTCCCTTCTTTCCATGCTATATTACATAGTTGGTATATTTCCTGAATCTTACTTTCTGCACCATATTTGAGCATCTCTCCTGTGATCTTATTTCCAGGGCTCTTGTTGGTCTTTAGTCATTTCACTGCTCTTTTTACTTCCTCCTTTGAAACATCGGTCTCACTCTCAATGCTAAGTAGAGGTCTCTCTTTCAGTGCTTTGATCAGTCTCTCTGAAACACTCAGGTCCAACTGTGCTTTGTACAAATTGGTGCAATATCTTGTCCATCGCTGCACAATCTTTTCCGTGTTCATGAGTACCTCTTCATTCTTGTCTTTGATCTCCATCTGCTTGGGCCGCCACTTTCTATTAATAGTCCTAATCATTTTATACACCTCCCTGGTCTTACATTTGCCATAATACCTCTCTATGTCTTCACACTGCTCCTCTAACCATTTTGCCTTATCCTTTCTGGCTGCTTTCCTTACCTCATTGCATTTCATCCTACATTGATGTTCCACCCTCTTGGAAACATCCCTTCTGATCTTCAATTCTGTCTTCTCTTGGACCAACTTCAGTGTCTCCTGTGCAATCCACTTCTTATTGGTCGTCTTTTCTTTGGGAACAGTCTGCTCAAGTGCTTCTTCTATTGCCATGGCTATACCTTCGACTCTCTTATCTAGGTCATTCTCTGTGCCCGCATTCCCAATCCTCTCTTCAAGCACTGCTCTGTAGGCATTCCCTATTTCTTCCTCACCTACCCTCGCCATATCTCTTCCTAAACTGTCTTTACGCTTTCTTTTGAGTTTTATCTTGATGTCTGTGATCACTAGATGGTGGTCCAAGTCTATATCCATTCCTTGGAAAGTTCGGCACTGATGTTACACATCTTCTTCTTACCAAAATCATATTGATTATGTTCTTGGACTTACCATCATTCAATCACCAGTCCACTTCCTGCATTCCTTTTGTTGGAATCTCATGTTGCAGATCACCTCATCTTCCACAGAAAACTCTAGTAGTTTCTCACCTTGTTTGTTTCTTTCTCTGTATCCAAACCTTTCCATGACACTCTCCCAACCTTCATTATATGTTCTAACCTTTGTGTTCCAATCTCCTCCAATGATCAACGCATCTCTCTTTGGTATCTTCTCCAGTGTCTTTGTCAAGTCTTTATAGAATATCTCAATCTTTCTCCATACTCTTTGATGTGGATACATACTTGACGGAGATGTTGAATGGTTTTGCTGCAAATCTCACTACCATCATTCTTGCACTCACTGGTATGTGTCCTAATAATGCTCCTCTAGCTCTTTTACTAAGAAGGAATCAAACTCTTGCCTCATCCTTTGTTTTGTTCCCTGATGAAGTGACTTCACAACCACACCTCTCTCATGATGCTGTCCAACACATCTCCGGTGGTCCAGGTCTATCGCATTGGTATCTCTCCGTATCCTTCCGAAGCAGTTCTAATTTTCCAGTCATCCACAGTATTCGGATGTTCCATGTTCCAATTGATAACATACTTGTTAGTTGTAATTTTCTTTTGGTACCCAACTTATTGACCCAACCCCGATTGCTTGATTGGTATCACGGACCTTGTTTATCCGGGTGACATCCAATCTGGCATCTTTTATTTTTTAGTCGTACTGGTGTCAGATTTTATTCATGTTGTTATTTCACAGTCAGCGCATTGTCACTCATCTGACCAACCCTCCTCCTTTATCCAGGCTTGGGACTGGCATGGAACCCCTAGAGGCTTCATGGCAGAATTATCTATCCTATAGTCTATGTATCCAATCCATACTTCCTTAACTTATGGGCAAGAATGTTGTGAGAGACTGTATCAAAAGCCTTGCTGAAGTCAAGGTATGTCACATCCACTGACTTCCCCATGTTCACAGAGCCAGTTACCTCATCATAAAAGCTAATCAGACTGATCATGCACGACTTGCCCTTGGTTAATCCATGTTGACTACTTTTGATCACTTTCCCCTCTTCAAGTGCTCCAAAATGGATTCTTTGAGGATCCTCTCTATTTTTTTCCTCAGGGATTGAGGTAAGGCTGACCAGTCTATAGTTCCCTCGATTGCCCTTCTTCTCTTTTTTAAAGATGGGCACAACATTTGTCTTTTTCCAGTCACCTGGAATCTCTCCCAATCGCCAAGAGTCTTCAAAGACAATGGGCAAAGGCTCGGCAGTGACGTCTGCCAATTCCGTCAGTACCCTGGGGTGCATTCAATCCAGACCCATGGATCTATGTACATCTCATTTTTCTAAGTAGCTCTTAACTCATTTCTTCCCCACTGAGGCCTGCCCTCCACCTTCCCATACTGCATTGTCTAGCACTGTAGTGCGGGAGCTGCCTTTGTCTGTGAAGACTGAGGCAAAAAAAAACATTGAGTACTTCAGCTTTTCTTACATCATCTGTCACTGGGTTACCACTCTCATCCGGTGATGACCCCACATCTTCCCTGATAACCCTTTTATTGTTAACATGCTTGTGGAAATCTTTCTTATTACCCTTCACATCCCTTTTCAGCTGCAGTTCCAATTGTTCTTTCGCTTTCCTCATTACTGCCTGGCTTTCTCCAGCCATATATGTATATACCGCCTTGGTCATTTGTCCACGTTTTCACTTTTTGTACGCATCCTTTCTGAGTTTAAGCTGAACAAGAATTTCCTTGTTAAACCAAGCTGGTTGCCTACCATAATTGTGTTTCTTACTATGCAACAGGATGGTTTATTCTTGTGCCTTCAGTAAGTCTTCTTTAATGTACTGCCAGTTCTCTTGAACTCTCTTCCCCTTCATCCTCATTTCCCAAGGGATCCTGCCCACCAGTTCTCTCAGCGAGTCCAAATCTGCTTTCTGAAATCAAGGATCTGTGTATTACTGCTCACCTTTCTTCCTTTTGTCAGGATCCTGAAATCTACCATCTCATGGTTGCTATATCCCAGATTTCCTCCCACTTCTATTTCTTCTACTAGCCCTTCCCTGTATGTGACCAGCAAGTCAAGTTGTGCACGATACCCTGGTCGGTTCCATCAGCACTTGTACCAAGAAGTAGTCCTGAGCATTCTCCAAAAACTTCCTGGATTGTCTGTGTGCTGCTGTATTGGTCTCCCAACAAATATCTGGGTGATTAAAGTCTCCCATGAGAACCAGGGCCTGTGATTGGAAGCGTCTCTTAGTTGCGTGAAGAAATCCTCATCTACCTGATCTAGTGGTCTAGAGCAGACACCAACTACAACATCACATCTGTTGATTCCACTCCTCAACTTAACCCATAGACACTCAACTGGCTTTTCTTCCTCCTTATGCTGGAGCTCTGAGCAATCATACTGCTCCCTCACATAGAGTGCAACTCCTCTTCCTTTTCTCCCCTGCCTGTCCTTCTTAAACCAGTTTATATGCTTCCATGAACATGCTCCAGTTATGCAAATCATCACACCAAGTCTACGTTATTCCAACCACCTTGTACTACTTTGACTGTGTAGGGTCTCTAATTCTTCCTGTTTTTTTCCAAAAGTTCCTGCATTTGTGTACAAGCACCTTCGAGAAGTGGCTGATTGGCCCACTTTCTCCTCTTCACCCAGGAATCCTACTTGGATGTTCCTTACTCCTTTCCCACTTTTCTCGGGGCTAGTGTCACCGTCCCCCAGGGAACCTAGTTGAAAGCCCTCCTCACTAGGGCTACGTCTACACGTGCAGCCAACATCGAAATAGCTTATTTCGATGAATAACGTCTACACGTCCTCCAGGGCCGGCAACGTCGATGTTCAACTTCGACGTTGCTCAGCCCAACATCGAAATAGGCGCAGCGAGGGAACGTCTACACGTCAAAGTAGCACACATCGAAATAGGGATGCCAGGCACAGCTGCAGACAGGGTCACAGGGCGGACTCAACAGCCAGCCGCTCCCTTAAAGGGCCCCTCCCAGACACAGTTGCACTAAACAACACAAGATCCACAGAGCTGACAACTGGTTGCAGACCCTGTGCCTGCAGCATAGATCCCCAGCTGCCGCAGAAGCAGCCAGAAGCCCTGGGCTAAGGGCTGCTGCCCACGGTGACCATAGAGCCCCGCAGGGGCTGGAGAGAGAGCATCTCTCAACCCCCCAGCTGATGGCCGCCATGGAGGACCCAGCAATTTCGACGTTGCAGGACGCGGATCGTCTACACGGTCCCTACTTCGACGTTCAACGTCGAAGTAGGGCACTATTCCTATCTCCTCATGAGGTTAGCGACTTCGACGTCTCGCCGCCTAACGTCGAAGTTAACTTCGAAATAGCGCCCGACGCGTGTAGACGCGACGGGCGCTATTTCGAAGTTGGTGCCACTACTTCGAAGTAGCGTGCACGTGTAGACGCAGCCTAGGTTTGCAAGCCTGCCTGCAGAGATGCTCTTTCCTTTCAAAGGTCTGGGATGGACTAATCAGGGGTTGGGCAAAACTGGCAAATCCTCTTTTGTGGGTTTTCCTGTTCTCCCCACCCTCTACAGGAGGGCTGCAAGGTCCTGCTTCTGCCACTGCAGCCAGGTTGGAAGGGTTGCACCCCTCCTTATCCTGTGCTGCTTGGGCTTTGGACTGGACTGGATTCTAATCCCACTGCCCATCCCAGGCCCTAGCAGTGCAAGCCAGGAGTCCCATTTAGATGCACTGAGGGGAAGCAAGGCACAAACATTATTGGTGTTGCTGGCTCCGTTGAGAAGCTGGAAATGGGTGTCTGCTGCAGGTTGGCCCTTATTTTGCTTTACCACTGGCCAAAGCTGTCAGTGCAGGCCTGGCCCCATGCCAACACTATCTCCTTGGGAACTACAGGTTGAACCTTTCTAGCCTGGCACTCTGCCAAGCCGCGTCTACATGTGCCAGCTACTTCGAAGTAGCCGCACCAACTTCGAAATAGCGCCCGCCACGGCTACACGTGACGGGCGCTATTTCGAAGTTGACATCGACGTAAGGTGGCGAGATGTTGAAGTCGCTATCCCCATCAGGAGATGGGAATAGCGCCCTACTTCGACGTTCAACGTTGAAGTAGGGAATGTGTAGCCGTTGCACATCCCGCAACATTGAAATAGCGGGGTCCGCCATAGCGGCCATCAACTGAGGGGTTGAGAGACACTCTCTCCAGCCCCTGAGCTCGATGGTCGCTGCATGCAGTAGCCCCTTAAAGATCCCCGCCCCCTGCCTTCCTGTGCAGGAAGCTGAGAGAGCGTGCAGGCAGCAGCCCAGCCACGTGGACAGCCTGCACGCTCCTCTGCAGCCACATCAACCCCCCACCACCGCGATGGCCACCCCCCAGCCCCCTAAGCCCCCCCAGGACACCGCCCCAAGGGGATCCAGGGCTCCCAGACTGGCAGCCGGGCTGTGAAGCGGCAGCGGGGCCCCTCCTGGACAGAGGCCGAGCTTTGGGACCTGCTGGGGCTCTGGAGTGAGGAGGAGGTGCTCCAGGTAATGGGGAGCAAGAGGTGGAATGCGGATGTGTTTGCTTGGCTGGCCGAGGGCCTGGCCGCCCGGGGTCACCCTGCCCGCACTCCTGACAACGTCAGGAGTAAGGTGAAGGAGCTACGGCAGGGTTACACCCGGGCCTGGGATGCAGCTGGCTGATCTGGGGCCGCCCCCATCACTTGCCCCTTTTACAGGGAGCTCAGGGCCATCCTGGGCCCCCAGCACACCTCCTACCCTCCGGCCACTCTTGATACCTCGGCTGACGAGCCCCAGCAGGCCCCGGAGGCAGAGTCCGCCCCGGAGGTAAGCCCTGCACCCCAGGGCACCCCCCCCAGGAGCCCACCCCTGGGGCACTGGAGGAGGAGTAGGAGGGGCGATCCTCCTCCAGCGATGGGGGACTCCAGATCCACATCCCGTCCAGGAGCTCCAGCAGGGCGTCCACCCTCCAGGTGTCCCTGGACCGTGGGAGCGGACCATCAGGTATGTACCCCCCCGGTGCACACCCCTGGGGTGAGGGGCGAGGGTAACAGATATGACCAGGGCCCTCCCCATGCCCAGATGACCATGGCCCCAAGGACAGCAGTGGCATGTCCCTCAGAAGAGTGCATCAGCCCCTGCCCCCACAGCACGACAGTGCCATGCCCCATCCCTGGGGATGGGGGAGTGGAACCTAGGGTTCCCCGGGGGGAGGGGGATGGGACACCCATCATCATCAGCAGCAGCATCTCCCGGGGACGGGGATGGGGAACCAGCAGCAGAGGGGTGGGAGGACAAGGGCCACGGCTTGGTGCCCACACTAATGGCTGTCTCCACTCTTCTTCCCCCCCGTGTTCCTCAGCTGCATCATCGGAAGGACTGGAGAGCGCTGGCGAGGTGTCAGTGGTCCCAGAGAGCCCACCGGGGCCATCACTCCAGGCCAGCCCCTCGGCGGAGCACCGACTGGCCCCAGGGCGGGGATGACGGCGGAGCCAGCACCATCCGAGGACTGTGACGGACCCCCAGCTGCTGGCCATCCTCCGTCGGCAGCTGGAGGTCTCCAAGCAGCACCTGTGGGTGGAGGAGCAGCGCCTCCAACTACAGGACCGGGCGCTGGCCTGGTGCCAGGAGGCATGGGGGGCCTTTATGCGCACTTTTGAGCGCATCGCAGACTACCTGGCCCCCCATGCCGCGTCGGCCGCTGCTCTGCCCACCCTGCCTGCTCCACCTGCCGCTCCACCTGCTGCTCCACCTGCCATCCCACCGCCGTCTGCCACCGAGGGCCCTTCCGCCGAGGGGGACCTGGGGCCAGCTGACACCCGCCGGCCATATATCCCGGTCTGCCCGGCCCCCAGCCAGCCCCGGCATGGGCTGTGGCCGAGGCGCGGGTCGTGGCCACCCACCCCCAGCGCTGGACATTAGGGGGTGTGGGGCCCAGGATGTGGCCCCCCCTTTGTATATATCCCCTTCACCTATCTTTTGTAAATGGTTTGTATTAGACCCCTGTTCTGTTATGTTATGATGATACCTGCCCCCCATGTAAATAGTTCTCCCCTTCCTTGTCTTCCCCTTTTTTTCCCTTTCATCTTATAATACATATATATATATAATATTTATTTTGGCTGTACATAGTTATGATATAATAATAAGAGTTCAACATATATATTCTAGTTTCACGAAAAACATGTCTGTTTTTTTTACAAGAAAAGTGGGGGGGTGTGCTCTTCAGTGCTCTGTGGTGTGGGCGTAGGGGCAGGGAGTGTTGTGGAGGATGGGGGGGGTGCAGTGGGGGGCCTGCCAGCGTTCACCCCACGGCCTCTTCGAACTGGGCCCGCATGGCCTCCCAGACCCGGGTCCCTTCGGGGTCCACCTGGCGACTGGGGGCAGCGGGTGGCTGCACATTGGCCCTGCCGGCTTCCACAGCCCAGCCCTGAAAGAAGGCCTTCCCCTTGCTGTCAACGAGGTTGTGGAGGGCGCTGCACTCTCCTACAATCTGTGGGATGTTGGTGGGGCCTGCAGCGAGGCGGGTGAGGAGACACCTCCAGCGCCCCTTGAGGCGGCCAAATGTGCGCTCCACCACCTGGCGCGTGTGGTTCAGGCACAGGTTGAAGTGCTCCTGGATGGCTGACAGGTGGCCCGTGTAAGGTGCATGAGTCAGGGCTGGAGGGGATATGCCGCGTCTGCGATGACGCAGAGGGGCATGATGGTGTCTCCCACAGGGATCTCCCGCTGGGGGATGTAGGTCCCCGCCTCCAGCCGGCGGCACAGGCCCGAGTACCGGAATACCCGGGTGTCGTGGGTGCTGCCAGGCCAGCCCACATATATGTCCAGGAAGCGGCCCTGGCTGTCCACCAAGGCCTGGAGGACTACTGAGTGGTAGCCCTTCCAGTTTAGGTAGCGTCCTCCACTGTGCTCCGGGGCGCGGATGGGGGTGTGGGTCCCATCCAGAGCCCCGAAGCAACTGGGGAAGCCCAGGGTGGCAAAGCCTGTGATGGCGGCATCTGGGTCCCCAAGCCTCACGAGCCAGTGGAGGAGCAGGGCGTTGATGGCGTGGACAACCTACAAGGGAAGCACATGGGAGAGCACCAGTGAGGGGTGTGCAGGGTGTGTGTGGCCCTCCCCTGCCCTCCCCTTCCCGGGCTGCGTCCCCTTCCCCCTGTGGGTCCTCTTACCTCCATGAGGACAGCCCCGTCGGTGGCCTTGCTGATGCCAAACTGCTGGCCCACGGATCGGTAGCTGTCTGGAGTGGCCAGCTTCCAGACAGTGATGCCGACCCGTTTCTCCACACTGAGGGCACGCCGCATGGCAGTGTCCTGGTGCCTCAGTGAGGGGGTGAGCCACTGGCATAGCTCCAGAAATGTCTGCTGGCTCATACGAAAGTTCTGGAGCCAGCGGTCGTCGTCCCACTCTCCAAGCACCAGCCGCTCCCACTAGTCGGTGCTTGAGGGGTAGCTCCACGGCCAGAGGCATGTGAGGCAAGGGGGGGGGCGGGGGGCTGCAGGGTTGGGGGTTGCTTCCTTCTCCCCTGTGGGCAGCTCCTCCTCTGTGGCTAGAATGTGATCAGCTGCCTCCTGCATGGCATTGAGCAGGGCGAGCACTGCTTCTGCAGGGGTGGCTGGGTGGATCTCTGGCAGCTGCTGCTGCTGCTGCTGCTGCTGGGGGTCCATGACTGCGTCGCCGAGGTGTGCGTGCCTATGGCTCTGCAAACCGCGTGCTGAGTGTGTCTGGGAGGGGCCCTTTAAGGGAGTGGCTAGCTGTTGCCCTGGAAGTGCTAGTCCACCCTGTGACCCTGTCTGCAGCTGTGCCTGGCACCCTTATTTCGATGTGTGCTACTTTGGTGTGTAGACGCTCCCTCGCAGTGCCTACTTCGATGTGGTGCTGCGCAACGTCAACGTTGAACATCGATGGCACCAGCCCTGGAGGACGTGTAGATGTTATTCATCGAAATAGCCTATTTTGATGTAGCGTTCACGTGTAGACGTAGCCCCAGTGTGCTCTCAAAGTGCTTTGGATGAAACAAAGCTACCTCACCTTAACAGCCCCCGGGTGATAAATGAGTAGGGACTAAAGCAAGGGTATCACCACATAGGCTTCTTGTCAGCAGAAGAGGATGGCCAAAAAGGAAGTGCTCCAAAGGAGGAAGCTGTGGTGAGAAATGACCCTGCATTCCTGCCCTCTGCGCACTCCCTCTGTGAGCTGGCGCACAGTCACCAAAGTGGTTTCTACAGCACAGGCTCATCATTACCTTACTCCTCCCAGGAGCGATGACAACCTCCCACCCTAAAGTTTCAGGCGAGAACAGTGGTACTGAAAAACAAGTCAGCTTAAAACCTATTAGTGAATACTGCCCTAAGCCCCCAGGTGACCAGCCAAGTCGCACCATCAGCCTTTACCCTTCTGTCCCAGCTGCCGATATGCATGATGCAGCTCAGTCTAATGCCATTCCCTAGCTTAGCCTATCCACGTGCCTTCAGCGAAATTGGTCGGCTTTAGTCCCACTTCTGTGTCTAGTGAGAAGGCCCTGCCCAATAGCTGACTAGGGCAGACAAGACTTCAGCTGCAGTGCTCTGCTGGAAGCTATGAATCTTTAGGAACAGCTTCCTCTTGCATCACTCTTTCCCCTCTTTAAGTAGGCCACATTTCCACGCCTTTGTGGAAGATATGCAGGTGTGTCAAGGTCCTTCAGCTGATACAAACCTGCTGTGAAATTATTCTAACAGGATCAGTGCGGATTAATTCTTGGCCAGCCCAACCCATTCTTGGAGGTGGTCAGAAAGGAATGGAAGATTGGTTCAAGCTGGGACTGGGGAGCAGGGTAGGGAAGGAGCACAGGTCTGTGGGGAGAAGGAGAGGGAGAGCATGAGTGTCATTATTGTGTGAGAGAGAATAAGTAGGGGTGTGAGCGAGACTGACGTGGAGGGGAAGGAAGTGAGGGAATTACCTTGTAATCCTCTGCAACGTGGGAGACAGGACGTGGCATTTCAGACATCTCTGGGGAAAGAGGCCCTCTTCGTGCCATTGATGCTTTCTGCTTCCTCACAGCTGCCCTCTCCCAGGTGCAGGTCTGCTGTTGACCCCTGCTCTAAACAGAGTGAGCATTCTCCACTTCCCAGCCCCGGCATGTGATGTGGCTGGATCACAGTCTCACGGGGCTGCCCCCTCCAAAGCAGCAAAGAATGAAATTATCATAGAGGTCTAGAATAAGCTCATGAAGTAGGTGTTTACTACTCACGTTGTCCAATCTGTTTCACCTTGGGTTTGGCTGTGAAATCTGGAGTCCCTTTCCCAGGCCTGAAGAAGAGGCCAAGATAGCTCAGAACCTTGTCTCGTTCACCAGCAGAAGTTGGTCCAGGAAAGGATCACAGAATCACAGGGCTGGAAGGGACCTCAGGAGGTCATCTAGTCCAGCCCCCTGCTTCAAGCAGGATCAACCCCCACTAAGTCATCCCAGCCAGGACCTTGTCCAGCTGGGACTTGAAAACCTCAAGGGATGGAGAATCCACCACCTCTCTAGGCAACACATTCCAATGCTTCACCACCTGCCTGGTGAAGAAGTTTTTCCTAATATCTAACCTACACCTTTCCCTCTTCAGCTTCAGACCATTATGCCTTGTTCTGCCATCTGACACCACTGAGAACAGTTTCTCACCCTCCTTTTTAGAGCTCCCCTTCAGGAAGTTGAAGGCTGCTATTAAATCACCTCTAAGTCTTCTCTTCTGTAAACTAAACAAGCCCAAATCCCTCAGCCTCTCCTCATAGGTCTTGTGCTCCAGATCCTTAATCATTAAGGATATTTCACCTTGTCTCTCTCATGTTGTTGGCCCTGCTATTACACTGCATACAGCAATGAGACCTCATCCAGGAAGGGCTCTCTTATGCCCGTGTAACTCACTGGGCAGCAGGGATTCTTTTTTTTTTTCTGTGCTAAACTTCCCTCCCCTCAATTCACCAATAAGGAAAACATAAAAAACTGGCTTTTTTTCCCCCACAATTAAAACGAAAAACTGAACTTCATTCCCTCGCTATATTGTGTATGTAAGTATCCCTAGTACAGACTGTTTTGTTGAGCTATTGATGGTTGGAAAAGGCTGGCATGATTCAGCCACAGGGCTTTCTTTCTTTACTCCTGTCGATGGCCCTGCTGTTTCAGCCTCTTGTTTTCATTTCGCTTCATTCAGTTTGTTTGGTGCTTTCCCTGTGTTCTACAATTGTCCGCCTTTGCTATGTACAGAACAGAATGGCACATTGCCATCAACATGAAATTTGTCCTTGCCAAACTCTAAGACTCAATCTTTAGGGGTGATTTTTTTTTTTAAATTTTCCAGCTCCTCTCACAACTTTAATTACTAATGCCAGGAGGTGGATGTGAAATTTGAAATCTCTTCAGACATAACCCCGATGTGTCATTGAGTTGCCGCTATATGCCAGAACTAGTTGTAAGTAGTTTTATTGGAGTGTATCTTACTATGCAAATTTACAGCATCTTCAGAAATCAGCCACAAGAAGGGAAGGTTGGGTGCATTTAATAAGTGACATTGGCACTTTCTGCAAAATTTAGTTAATATATTTTTCCACAAAATATTAAAACCAAAGATTTTCTGTAAAAATGCAAATTCTGTTTTCCATGGCAAATGGATTTCTAGCCTACCTGCTGCTCAGTGTGTGTGTGTTATGCACTCCACTCTGTGCCTGAGACACGGAGTGAATGTCTGTGATTCCTCCCTGCGACCCCAGCTGCAGACTCTGGAGCTTCCACTCAATTTAATTCTGGAGGCCTTTGACATCAACTGTGCAAACACAGTAATTTTCAGGATCCGCCCCAAAGTTCTTACAGCGGAAAAGGCAGAAAATGACATGCGCATAAGGCAAGCACGTGGGTTCAACTGAGGACCAAGAAGGGGAGGTAACAACATTAGTAGGATAGGTGGACAGCTGATAATAAAGGGTGTGCAGAATCATGTTCATGAGGTCTGCACCTCACTGTTTCACCTCTTTTGGGATCCAATTTTGTACATATGCTTTTGGAGAATTTTAGTCACTTACTAACATGAACAGTGTTGGGTTTTTGGAAATTTAAGAAAAGCAGAACACCATAAAATGCCAATTTGTCTTATGCAACATAGTGCATGTTTGCGGCTCCCTGAGATAATCAGCCACTTAGCACTGCCTCCCACCAGGTCATCTGCATACTTGGGGAGCACCTCTCTTGCCCTGGTTGTCATGACAATGGCTGCCTTTGATGATTGCTTGCTCAGAGACAACCGTAACAGGACAGTCCTGGGAAGGGCTGTAGGGAAAGCAAATGGCTGTGTTCCTTTAGGTTTGCTCTGGGCTCATTTATAGGTGCTTTTCAAAGTGTCAGTCTGTTACTTTCCTCACCATGTGTTACAAGAAATTAAGATTCAGAATTCTGTCTCCTTTCTACATAGGTTGTTTGTTTCTTACAGACTTTGGGTTACGGTTTCTGAATATTCATCTTCACTAAAAAGTGGGAGATACTAGATCTGAGTCTCTTCTGTTTTCCATTACACAAGTTATTAAGAAAGTGATTTAGATGTTGCTGTAAAATGTATATATTTGTATTTCAGTGTCATGTGTGCTTATTAAAACACCACATTTACTGGGTCTACGTGAAGGGGCAGGTTGGGGCACGGGTCCCTGAAAATTTTAAAATCAAAATGGGTGTCCCCGGGTTGACATAGTTTGAGAATTGTTGCTTTAGAAAATATAATTGAGGGAAATTTAGAAATTTTAAGTCATCTTGAATAAAAAATTCAAACATTTCATTTAAAAAAAAAAAGTCAAAATGTAACATTTCAGTTCTGTTCAGAATTTTTTAAGCATTTTTGTAGCCAACCAGGCTCGGGTTCCCCAGAAATGAGGCTGTACCCAGAAGGCGAGTGCTATATTTGGTTTATTGAAAGCACGTGACACCCACGATGGGAGCCCCGGAGACGCCGCAGTCACCAGTGGGGGAAAACCCGACGCGTCGGAGCTTCATTCGGGGCGAGGCTCTGTAACGGGCCTCCTAACACTAGCTGATAAAGCTCAACTCATTAACATAAGATTGCCTAAAATTGCCTAAGCATTCCTATCACTATCTCTTGTGGCCTACTGCCAGCGTAGCCTTGAAGTCTTGGCAAGCGTGCCTTGCTCTGCAGTAGTTCCCATGGCAGGGTTAGTTATTTTGCAGCTTTTCACCTTGCACAGACTGGTCTGTTTAGATTCTCCTGAGGATTCACAGAGGGGTCGGACTGCAGTCTCGACCGTTACAATGTCTTCTCGCACCCTACAGCTTTTCACCAAAACAAGTCAATTAAATAGACATGAATTTTTTGGTCAAACTGTAACTACATTATGAGTGGGGGGAAGACGTGAAAGAAGTTTCCTCATCTTTATTTGGGAATTATGTTTGTGAAGGTGAATTAAGTCACCAGTTAATGGAGTTTTATTTTATAAACACCAGCCCTATACATCGCAGAAAAAAATATCAAATCTTTCTCGACAGAATTTTCATTTAAAAAGAATCCATATTCTCCCCAAACACCATTTTACTCCAGCCACGTCCATTGTCTGATGACCAGGTTGTGGTATCTACTTGAGTTGTCCCTCCCACCCCCCTGCCCCCGGCCCCAGACATGCCGAAATTGCTACTGAGTTGTGCTGTCAAAGTTGGTTTTATGAGGCGATAAAGATACAGGGACAATAGAAGTGCATTTTGGATAATGTCTCAGAATACAAGCAATAGTCCCAAGTTGGGTTCTAATTCCCAAAGCTGAGTAGTACTTGTTTAGACAATTATAGATTTTTGGCTCCTATTGGACAGTGATGGAGATACAATGAATGTACCAAATAGTTTCATGGTGTTGGGTAACTTTCTAGCCCTATTCAAGCTCAAAGAGCTTGATTTCTTTGTTATTTTCAAGTCTCCTTTTTTATTACCCTGCCTAATGGCTAGTCAGCCTTGCTAATTTCTAATTCAGCTCTTGCCTTCTCTTCTGCAATGTTCAAAGACGGTGTTGTGGACAAATTCACTAAGACCACATATTCATTTCACGCAGGCCACTGGTAACATCTTTCTGTTTTTGATGACCTGGACTAAACTTGTTCCCTTGTCCTGACTGTGAAAGTTTCTACATCTCTTTATTTCCCTATCTCCAGTTCTCACTCTCCTGAGCCTTCCAGCCCTTCACAAGTGTATAAATTCTGGCCAGTCAGTTCATGGAATGCTGCAGACAGAAAATGCAAGAAGGAGATTGTATTTAGTCCATTGGGAATTGCCTACCATAAGGATTTACACTAATCTGTATCATAATCATTCTAATTTACACCTCTGCCCAGCTCCTGATTACTTGTAAAACCTCCAGTTATATAACTCATCCACTTTAAATAACCTTAATTTCAGCTTGTAGACATAAAGGTTACATGTCTGTAATGGAGGTTCCAGATTTTTAATGAAAATGCTTTTTGACATCATAACAGAGTGCGATTTTTGGATAAGTAACAGGCTCACAAAGATCAAGAGCGTATGGGAAGGGTCAGCAATACTCATGGCGTACACGGTTATTGTAATTTCTCCAAACTCAGAATTCAATCAGATAATTTAGGCAGCAACTCCCCTGAGGATGAAACAACATTACTCTTTGATTTGTCCTTGGGCTGGAAGAAGCAATCACAATTTGTTGCTGTGAAGAAACTCATTATAAGATGGAAGACATTTTAAAGAAAGTAGCTGCAATGAAAGGGTGGTTTGTTTGCTCTCATTACTAGTAAATAGATATGTTGGTTTCAAAAGAAACCGCTAATAGCAGCACAGAATTGCAGTCAGGACCAAATATAATTGCTAATACAGGGCTAACTTCCCTTTAATTTAATTCCTTAGCTTGAGTCTTAGGAATCCTATCAGGCTTGCTTATTAATTAATTTATTTTTAGTCAGTTCCCGCCCAAGTATAATGTGGTTATTAGCCAGTGATAGAAATTAAAATGTGAATCTGCTTGCCAGAGACCATGTAACGAATGATGTTACATGAAACATTGGGTTCCACTGCACTTTGAAAGCAGAACGTATTCAGTACAAATGAGAAAATTCTCTTCTAAGCATGCCTTTCCCCACAAGAGAACAGCTATTTAACAATGATTACTCATGTTAGACTAAACACCTAGGAACATACTGTGGGTTTAACAAGAGCTGTATTGAGCTACCTACTACCACTTAAGGAACTCAGGCATACAAGCCACTGAAACAAGCAATCCACTGACATTCAACTGGCAAATTCTTTCTCCACACTTTGTGCAGTGGCTACTGGATTCAGAGCCAGATTCCAAGTCTATTGAGACTAGCAGGAGTCTTCCCACTGACTTTAATGTATTCTTGGTTACTTCTTCACAAAGTGCAAGGTCAACCTGTGGAACTCCATGCTAGAGGATGTTGTGCAGACAAGGACTTTAACAGGGTTCCAAAAAGAACTAGATTAGGTCTATCAATGACTATTAGCCAGGAGGGGTAGGAAGGGTCTCTCTATTCTCTGTTCGTCAGAAGCTAGAGATGGATGACAGGGAAGGGATCACTTGATGATTTCCTGTTCTCTTCACTCCTTCTGGGGCATCTGGCATGGGCCTATGCTGGAAGAGAGGAAAGTGGGCTAGATGGGTCTCTCTTCTGAACTCATATGGCCATTCTTGTGCTCCAGAAAACCAGTGAGCCTGAAACTGGGTTAAAAGCCACTGCTGCTGGTGGACAGTCATATTCACAATGAGAGCATGTTATGATCTCACTCCCTACTTGTGATGTAGAGGAAACATGCCAGATGACACCCCCACCCTGCACCATGAAGCAGTATAGAGCAACACTAGTGTGTTGAGCTAAATGTTTCCATTTTCTCTGTAACCCCCACAGCCAAAGATAAGTGGTTCAGGAGAAATGAATGCAAGAAACTGAGGAACCCCATCTTATTTATGGGTAATGGAAGAAGAAAGAAGGGAATTCCAAGATGTAAAGAGGAGAGCAAGGTAAAAATGGTTAAGTTTTATGCTATATGTATTTTGGGCCTGATTCTTGTCAGTCACAGTCAAGATATTTCTGAATTACAGGTGTGCCAGTGAAGGGAGACTTCCCACCCCACCCCCAGGGGAAGCCTTTGGCATTTAGACACCATTGTGCTCCTTGTGTTTAGGGGAACATTGTCTAATGATCAGATCTGGGAACTGGAAGTCAGAACTTCTTGGTTCTAATCCCAGCTCTGGAAATTATCTTAAGTTCCTTTTGCCTCTGAACCTCAGTTCCTCCACTGATGCATGGGATATAATAATGTGTATGTACCATACAGGAATGTTGTAAGCTTTAATTAATGTACAGTGCTTTGATTTCCGCAGAGGAGAAACGCTGTCGGTAGAAAGACAATGAGCTCAAGATCTACCTCCCAACCCTTATCAGTAGGGCCGCATCTACACGTGCATGCTACTTCGAAGTAGCGGCGCCAACTTCGAAATAGCACCTGTCACGGCTACACGTGTTGGGTGCTATTTCGAAGTTGAAATCGACATTAGGTGTCGAGACGTCAAAGTCGCTAACCCCATGAGGGGATGGGAATAGTGCCCTACTTTGAAGTTGAACGTCGAAGTAGGGCACGTGTAGACAATCCGCGTCCCACAACATCGAAATAGCGGGGTCCGCCATGGCGGCCATCAGCTGAGGGGTTGAGAGACGCTCTCTCTCCAGCCCCTGCGGGGCTCTATGGTCACCGTGTGCAGCAGTCCTTAGCCCAGGGCTTCTGGCTGCTGCTGCTGCAGCTGGGGATCCATGCTTCATGGACAGGGTCTTCAACCAGTTGTCGGCTGTGTGGATCTTGTGTTGTTTAGTACAACTGTGTCTGGGAGGGGCCCTTTAAGGGAGTGGCTTGCTGTTGAGTCTGCCCTGTGACCCTGTCTGCAGCTGTTCCTGGCACCCTTATTTCGATGTGTGCTGCTTTGGCGTGTAGACATTCCCTTGCAGCGCCTATTTCGATATGGTGCTGCCCAACGTCGAAGTTGAACGTCGACACTGCCAGCCCTGGAGGACGTGTAGACGTTATTCATCGAAATAGACTATTACGATGTCGCTACAGCTATTTCCATGTAGCGTGCACGTGTAGACGTAGCCTAGGTGAGTGGTTCTAGTCACATTAATCCCCCTTGAGCAGACTCTCCCCTTCTCTTGTGATGAGAGAAATGGCTTTACAAGCTTCCTCTGTGGCATCTCACCAAGGTACAGACTTCCTTCAATGAGGAAGATCAGCAGCGTCCCCACTCCATTTGTTGAACTGGGAACATTTTGCCTTGGGTAGTAAAATACACCCAGCTAGGCAGGTAGTCCCATGTGACAGCCATGCCTGGCCAGAGAGCCACAGATGAAGCAGTGGGTCGTTTCTGAGGCACACCTTCTTGCAGTCAAACTGAAGTGTGCAATAGACAGTGGCTAAGAGACATACTTGTTGTCGAAACCAGTTCCACAAACACTGCAGCAGGAGCTCTTGGAGATGCTGATTGAGAATGAAGAGGCAGTCTAGATTCCTGGCTAGCTTCCTGCTAGGGACGTAAGGGGCATAAGGAACAAATTTAGTCCCCTCATTGGGCTACCTCCATGATGAGTGGCAGCATAGTCGGGGAAGCAGCTGTCCTGGGTCTGCTACACCCTTCCTACCTCTGTGACCTGGCGTGGGGAAGGAAGGAAGAAAGAGCAGAGGAAGTTCTTCAGTACTGAGACTTTGCCCTGCAGGTTCCAAACACGTGGGGACGTGATGGAGCAGCAGGTGGGTAGTCTCCAAGAAACAAACAAAGTCTGAACCAGCTCTGGTGCTTGCCCCAGCCTCAGCCCCAGGTGGATGGGAGAGGCAGCCTGCTGGAACACACGGGAAGAGCAGAAAGTCAGGGTCTCTGTGTGTGGCAAGTCTGTGACCCACAGAAACACAGAGTCTGAGCCTGGAAGGAAGAGAAGGTTCCCCTGTGTAGCAGAAGCCCCATAGATCCCTTGTAGGACCTCCAGTGATTGTTCTGCCCTGGGGCCCAGAATTGCTGTCTGAGGGCCTGAATGGTCACCAGCAAATGTTTGCAGAGGCCAGGGGTAGTTCTTAGACCTTCTGGATCACTAGTGTACTCTGGAAAGCCAGCATTTGGCTCGTAGGTCCTATCAACTTTATGTCCGGTTTGCATATTATGATTAGCTGAGATTCAGCATTTTCCCAAATGCAGGGCACTGATGCCTCATAAAGTGATTCAGTTGTGACTGCCCAGTTTTGCTGATAATTGCTAGCATAACTAGTCAAATTTGCTTAATTTTACAACCCTTACCAGTCAATCACTACTAACATAATTAAACTGGCTTTGCCATTTTGAACAAGGTGATCCTTTTAACCCAGGACAATCTATTTATGGCAAATGATTTTATTGGTTTTTCTAAAAATCATTTTTATTTAATTTTAGGATATTTCTACACAACATAATTAGGTTTTATCACATAGAAACTGATATGCACATGTCTGTTTTCTTTTTATAAACTGTTCTGTATCTTACTGATTGAGTACTGCTACGCTGATGCTTATTAATAAACAGACCCTGAAATAGGAAAGGACTTTAACCTTTATAACATGGCATCATATGTGACTAGTCCACTATTGATGTGAGTCTCTTTTAACTCAGTTTCAAAACTGAGTCACAATGACCCCAGTAGGGGTTAATTAGCTGCATACAACAAAGAATGAGTCAAAGGGATGATTTCCTCATTTGGAACCAATGTAATTTGAAATCACAGGGCTCCAGGAGGAGCTCTTCTGACTGACTTAGAAAATTCCAAACTGTTCAACTGTCAGTGACTGACGGGGAGTTTCCTTCTGGGGTGGGGTGGGGTGGGGGCCTGAATCCATTGTGCATGATTTCTGACTGAGAACTGGATATTGTCTCACAGGGACACAGAACGTGTATCTGTTGCTGCCTGTCCATAAACCACATCCCGCAACCAGAAAAAAACACAGCCCTCATTTGGAGCTGGTTTGGAGTGTAAAACAATAGGAAGTGTAATTGCAGGTGGCAGTGGTACAGGATCAGCCTGGAAGTATTGTAAGATTTAATTAACAGACTTTGCTCTGTTTTTTTACTAGGCAAGAGCAGCCCTAATAGCGCTAATGTGACCTTGAAAAACTGCTGGCTCCATTTAGCACCTCTTTGGAGGAATTTTAAATACTTTTCACTCTAAAGGAGGATGCTTTGTGCTGGTGTCCCTGACAGTCGTTCTTAGAACTGGGCTAGTGTGACTGTTCTGTGAAAAAAGCTGCAGTGATGTATTCATGCACTGTGCTTTCTTTTTACTAAGCTACACTTCTGCTACTCTTTCTTTCAAGCCTCCTTTCTTTCTCCTGAGCTCCAGTTCTGATTAAGGTACTTTTAAAACATCCTGACATGTGCCTCTGCTGTGAAGCATTACCAAAACTCTTAGGGTGCATCTACACAGCTGTTATTTCCAGATAACTATCCTAGCATCTACCCAATGCAACCGCTATTTCAAAAATAGCCATTGGCTTATTTAGAATTGGTAAATCTCATTGCATGAGGAACAGTGCCTATTTCGAAATAAACCATAGTACAGCCAATGGCTTTAATTCAAAATAAGCTCTGTGCATGTAGATGCTGTACTTCACAATAGCTAAGTGCTATTTTGAAATGCATTTTTGTGTGTAGCAGCATCATTTTGCAATAAGCTGATCCAGGACAGCTCTTCTGGAATAGCTTGTTTTGAAATAATGCTGCTGTGGAGCCATACCCTTAGAGAAGGGTCTCTTGGTATGTAATGGGACACATAGGTTTGGTCAGTGCTTCTACTAGCATATCTGTGACGGACAAGGGAGAGAAAAGCCCCAAGCCACTGAGAGACATATGCTATATTGAGAAAGCCCCTGACACAGCTGTGCCAACAGAAAAGGGCATCTGCAGACTTAGCTAATATCTTTCAGGGCAGATGGTGGTCCCACTCGGGCAGAGAAATGTCTTCTGTAGGCTTTTGCTGTGTCTGCTGGACAGGGTTATGCTGGCTGGTTGTGCTGGCAGAGACTCTACAGCCAGTGGTGCTGACAGCTGCTGCAGGCCCTGGGGCAAGGTGTGCGGGGGGCGCTCCATGCCCTGGAAGGGGCAGGGCCAAGAGCAGAAGGGGCGGGGCCCAGTGCAGTTGGCAATCAGCATCGCCTGGAAGGTGGTGCTGCCCCCATCAACTCCCTCGTAGCCATGCAGCTGGAGAAGCATTGCTGTAGCACTTCAAAGGGGTGTGGAGCTCCAGCCGCTACTGCTGCCAAATGAGCAGCAGCAGCTGCAGCTCCAGGCCCCTTTGAAGCCCCTGGCCCGGGGCATCTGCCTCCTTCACCCCTTCCCCTGTCAGTGGGCCTGTCTGCAGCGTGGACACAGTCCTATGCAGACGTAGTCTGGGGGGAAAAATGGTTCTATTTTCTTTTCCTTCACCTGTCCCCAGCCCTTTGCTGAGCAGTGGGTTAATCATGCACAATCCCAGCCTGGCTCATTCCCTGAATCCAATAATTCTCCACCTCATCCCATTCTTCTGAGTGCCTCTGGCAGAAACCCAGAGATTGTGAAGACTTCCACTGCAAAGTTATCCTCTCCTTTTTGGAGCCATCTGCTGGGTGCAGCTTTGTTATGGACTGACCACCATGTACCTCCCATGCTTAGAGGGTGGGCCCACCTGTCCAAATGGACATGTTTTTATTAGTCAGCTCTTGAGGGTTAAGGGAGACACTGGATTTCCAGGTAATATGCAGGGAGAATATTATTAAAATGTATCAGAGAGGTAGCTGAGTTAGTCTGTGTCTTCAAAAACAACAAGAAGTCCTGTGGCACCTGATAGAACAACAGATATGTTGGAGCATAAGCTTTCATGGGCAAAGACCTGCTTCGTCAGATGAATGAGTGGGGGGACACGGGGTTTCAGATAAGGATTTTTTATTAAACTGATTTATTATTAAACTGCTTACCCACCTGTAGGACTTCACAAGGTACTTTTGTTTTCTACCCTTATAAAAGTGGGCTGTAAATGCCCTTTCTGGTGACAGCATCTTGAAAGTCCTCTGTGGGCTCCAATGATCTTTAAATAGGCTGAATGGAAGAAGTGTTAGCACTGGAAGTTTTCTCTTGTGTCTGACTGATTACTGGTAGATGATGTGGCATTTCTTTGCAGGAGCTGAGGAGATACATCTTGGTGGATTAGTATCGGAGGGGTAGCCGTGTTAGTCTGGATCTGTAACAGCAACGAAGGGTCCTGTGGCACCTTATAGACTAACAGAAAAGTTTTGAGCACGAGCTTTCGTGAGCACAGACTCACTGATGAAGTGAGTCTGTGCTCACGAAAGCTCATGCTCAAAACTTTTCTGTTAGTCTATAAGGTGCCACAGGACCCTTCGTTGCTATCTTGGTGGACTGATACTATAGTCCAACGAGATATCCTGCCTCAAACAGTAATTATTAATTTGCAAGAGAGGATTTAACCACAGTGATCTTGCATGAGCAGTAAAGCTTTCAAAGGCACTGTTGAACTTGATACAATCCTTAGCAGAGGCTGAAGTTCTAGGGCACCCATGTAATTTTCTACAAGGTATAACAATAAGAAGGATAAAAAGAGAAGTTAAGTCCCTTCCTCTGATAAGACATAGGGGAGCTGATTCCTGCTCAGGTCAATTAGGCTATTGAAATATTCAAAGTGATGAGAATGGGAAAAGAGAGGGGCATTGCCACCATGATGATTTGAAGAACAGAATCTATTCATACTTACCTTTACAGGTGCCCTCCTCAGTGACAGTCATCTAGGTAACACTACAGTCTGCTTGTAAAAGAAAGAAATAAGGAATCAGACTGTCTTCTAATTTAATGTCTAACTCACATAGGGAATTCTGACTACTTCAATGTCTCTAACCTACCACATCGAGATGCACTAAGAAGGGACAACAGAGAAATGCATATCTTCCCAACTCCATGTACTAGTAGCCTCACAATCTCATAGAGACTTGAATTAATTCAGTTTATGTCTGCAGTCTTCCATTTGCTCAGGAAAGAGACTGTGTGCTTGGGATACACTTAAAAGAAGAGGTTCAGATTTTTCCCCACGTTTTTTAACATGGAAAAAGAAGCATTTTAGGGGAATAAATGTAAAATTTGAATCAATTCTGTCATAAAAGAGTAATATGGACTCCCAGAAGAACTAGGGCAGGAATTTTTCAAGGTTGCAAAGTTAGCTCCCCAAATATTGCCAGAGTCAATGTGCTTAACCCCTCCCTAGAACCTTAGTTGAAGTCCAGATAGGCTCTCTAGATCTTCTAATTTGACCTCTGCCAGCTCCAGTCAGAACCCACAATCAAAACCAGAACAAAGTATTTCAGTGTCCAGGGAAGTAGGCTGTTATGTGTCTGGGAAACCATTGAATGTGAGACATTCAGTTAATTCTGGTATGTGACTCAAGTTATGTAAGATGAAAGGCAAAAGCCCACCAAGATCCCTGCCAATCTGAGCTGGATGGAAATTCCTTCCTCACCCCCCACTTGGCAATCAATTAGACCCTGATCATGTGAGCAAGAGCTCCTCTCCAAGGCCCGAGAGAAAGGGAATACTCGGTGGCACCTCAACACACCAGCCTATCCGGGGTCCCATCTCCAGCCCATTGCCTCCCCGTATGCTTTAGCCCAGGGGTCTGCAACTGAAATTATGAGAAGAGCCATTTTTTCCAATTCAGTTACAAAATCAGTCCTTCAAGAGCTGCAATGCATATGAATACGAGACAGTCCTTAATAAACAACATCGGACGGTGCTTTTGATCAGCCCTAGTTTAAGAACAGAACACACACAATGATTTGTGCCACTTAGAAAGTTGTTACCTCATCTCCAGGCTTTACCCACCTCAGTCCCCATCTCTGCCCGCTGTCCCCAGGCTTTACCCACCTCAGCTTCCATCTCTTCCCGCTATCCCCAGGCTTTGCTCCCATCCCCAGGATTAACCCCTGTGAACCCCAGCATCCCCCCCCCAACCCCTCAGGCTTAACTTGCCTCAGCAAGTGTTGTTCTACAGTGGCGATGGCTGCCACCTCCCACCTCCACCAACTGCTCCCCACCATCTCCTCCTCCTTCTCAGCATGGCTGTGCAGCTCCAGCAGGGGCAGGCTCGGCCACCCTCCCTGTAGCTCTCCTGCTGGCTTAGACTTCCGCCCACCTGGGGTGGCTCCCTGCCCAGCCAGCTTTTTCTTCTGCGCTCTCTGCTGCACCTGACTGCTGAGTGGCTCCGGCTGCCACCACGTAAATGGCTGGCAACTGAATTTAGACATTTGTTTAAATGACGGCAGTGCTCAGAGGCTCAGGAGGAGTCAGCAGTGGCAGCTTTGAGGGCTGCAAGTGGCTCCTCAAAGAACTGCATGTGGCTCCAGAGCCACAGGCTGCTGACCCTGTTTTAGAGGAAGGAGACTAAAACACCACAGACAAACCCAGAATACAGTGGGTGGGAATATCCCCTCCTGACCCCTGCAGGTGGCCATCTGGAGCCATGAAAGAGGAGCTTTTAGGAACATAGAACATTGACTATAAATGAGGATGGGAAATCCAGTCAGATCAGAATCTGGTCAAGCTGGTAGGCAATAAATGTTTGACCTTTGTCAAGGCACTGCCAAGGGACTCAAGTTTTTATCTTTGTATCATCTCAGCATCCTTCTTGCCACCTTGCAGAGTGGAATGGTAGGAGTTTTGCTACAGAGGCTTCCTTCTGCACCTGCAGATAAGGGTCCAGATTTGTGCCTCTGAGAATAACAACTACTTATTGAAAATTATTAATCGCCACAAAACCTTGATGAGACAGGAAAGTTTGATCCAAATCCTATTGTAATCAATTGAATTCTTTTCTTTAGCTTAACTGGGAATTGGATACGTGCCCAAATGCTGACCCTTTACCTTGTTGTTTTATTTGTCATCTTTTTATTGTGCTTGCACGGCTTATACATTCCAATCTTCAGCAATTTCTTGAGGATCCTAATTGGCTGTGTTTTATACTTTGTCTCAGGGAGTTGTTCTACTATGCACATCTCCAAAGCAAATATGTCCACCTAATCAGAAAGTTCTATTATGTTCTATCAGAAGCAGTTGGTAGCAATTTTCAGTTTTTATCAACAAAAATATACTTGTATCTGAATCTTTTATGAGCCCATAAATGTGATTTAGTGCTTGTGCTGTGCTTCACGCTAATTGCATCCCTGTCTTTTGTGTTTAAAAGAACCTAAAACTATTGGTAAGAGCAAAATACTTTGTCTGATGAAAAGCCTTAATTACAGTATTTCACAATTGTATTTGTTGGGATGAATTTGCCTTCCTTTCATAGCATAATACTCCATTTTATCAAGTAATCATCCTACCTGCTTTTCTTCCTCACTCTCTAATTTCACATATTCATTCAAAGCTGTTTTTAAAATAAACCCTCAGATCATGCAGCTGCATTTCCATCCCACTAACCCTTTATGAGAAAACATTCTCTGGAAGCTCTTCCTTTCCCCAGCTCACGGCAGTTCTTGTTAACACATGATGTCCAGTTCTGTCTCAGTTATACCAGCATGGAACTAGGGTAATGTCCTTGACTCTCATGAGGTTTCTCCTGCCTTATGCAGAACTAGAAGATTTACCCATTGTTGCTCCAGTCCTTAGCTGAATTAATTTTGGGATCTTTTTTGAAAATAAAATGAAAATGTCCGTGCTTCGTTTGAATCACTGCTCTTGGGTGGGGCTGGGATGAGGGGTTCCATATGTGGCTGCCCTGGGGAGAACACTATCCCAGCCCTCTCTCACCACAGCGGCTTGGGTCCAGATCAGAAGCACCTCTCCATGGCCACTGCAGCTTCAGTGGGCACAGCGGGGGGAGGGGTGAATGTTGTCCGACTTGGGCAGGTCTGAGTCAGCAAACTGTGGACTTGCCCTTGCTCCCTGATGAAGGAGAACGGCCAGTTATGTTCCCATATGAACGGGTGTGGGCAGGGCTTCAACCCTATCCCCACCCTGCTGAAAGGCCTTTGGGGATGAAAGGTTTAGGGCTGGTACAGTCCCAGGTGTGTGTGTGTGTGTGTGTGTGTGTGTGTGTGTGTGTGTGAGAGAGAGAGAGAGAGAGAGAGAGAGATAGAGAGGTGGGGAATGCAACCCCACAGCCAGCCCCTTTCACCTGCCTGGTGAGTCTCTCTCTCTTCTGTGTGGTTTTATGAGGTGCAATCCCATTCTCCTGGTGCAACCAAACTTTTGTGTTGCTTTAAGTTATGATAAGAGGAAGTTGTATGCTGAATTTTGTGGTCCTGGCTCTTTCTATTTAGGAGAAGGTCTTGAACAAACAAACAGACAGCCAGCTTCTCTCAAATATATGTAGGTAACAGAGAACAATCTGACCCGTAAGGCTTCACAATAGGGCTGTCAATTGATATTGTTTAGAGCAGTGTTTCTTCAACCTTCTGAGGAGATCATGAATCACCAAGCAATAATAATTTTTATGCAGAATGCTGATGAAAATTGTCCTCAAAAAAACTGTTGTCAAAGGAAAAAAACACTTAACAAGTACAGCAAAAGCAAATCAGGTATCATAGCAATGATGAAGTAACACTTTATCTGGTTTTAATAACAGAAAATATATTCCTTGAATTATTTTCTCAAATTCTCATGACATACCTGCGAATTGTTCATGGAACAGCAGTGTTCCATGGAGTATAGTTTGAGACGCACGGGTGAGAGGGACTGGAAATAAGACAATGAGCATTTTACAGCTCTATCATTGGTATTTCTTGTCTATTCCTTGTGAATGGTTTCTCTCAGATGGACTCATTTGCTGATTCTTCTGTGGTTTATGTGAAATCAACCTGCCGTATTGCTTGTGTGAGACACTGCGCCTTGTTTTTCCACCTGCACAAACCAAAACCCTACTTGGTATAAAATTTAGTCTTGTTCCACGAAACTCAATACCCATCAGGTATTTCTCATGCTGGGTAGGATTTTCTAAAGTGCTTCAAGCCTAGGTCCTCAAAGACTTAAAGATCTAACTCTTATTTGATTTCAATGGAAGTTAAGCACGTACGTGAGGGTCTGGAGTGAAGCAACTTGGGGCACAAGGCACAAGAGAGAGGTGCCTACAAATGGGATTTATAGGAGCTGGAAAGCTCATCTCTGAGCTACTTAGAATGGCCAATCAGAAATACTGCAGAAATGGGTGTGGTGTAAGCCCTACCTCTCTAAGTGAAGTGTGAGACCTGAGTTCCGATTGCTATGTACAACAGGAAGAAGGGGATTTTAATCTATACCTTCCTAGGTGAGTGGTCTACCCCGTGATGGATTAATGTGCACACTGCCACTTTTTGGCATGCTTAGCACATGCCCGCTGGTGCCAGCCAGGCTGGTGAGCTGGTCAACGGGATCCTAGTTTGGTATCCACTGGTCCAGGCAGCATCAGGATGTACTCAGCTTTGCACAGACCCATCTATGCAAAGCTAAACACTATGCGAGACTACTAGTGGAAATTTAGGCACATAAAGCGGATGTCACAAAGGTATTTAGGCACCTAACTCCCCTGGGAATTAGGCACCCACACCCCTTTTTTTGAAGTCCACCCAGGCACGTATGTGCCTAACTCCTGTGGTTTGTGATTCCCCACCCTTCTCAGTTAGGGGATTTGGACTTAGGCAACTAAATTGACCCTGAGGAACCTCAGAATTCCATCTTCCCCCCCAACCCCCAGGATTCTGCAGCGACTATCATTCCATCATATTGCTAGATAAGATGTTTGGTGCTCAGAGAGGCTAAGTGACAAATGATGTGTTACGTAAATAAGTGAACATTCTCAACACCCTTTTGCTAGCACCTCCAGCAACTGAGGCAAGGTGTCATTTCCATGCCTGCTAACTGGAAATGGGCGATGTGGCTGTCAGAATCACCCTCTCTTCACTTTAATTCCATCAGCCAGTGCTCATGGTGAGGGGAGTTACTGCGCTGTTCGGCTGGAAAAGCAACCCATCTGTGATGCGATTTTCCTTATTGTTGGGACCCCCTCTTTCCCTCAGAGGATGCATTTCGATTAAGTGTGTAATGCTCCAGCTATGAAACAGGGGGCACCAATGCATAGAACCCATGGATTATGTTACAGACACACACACACGGCTTGCTACAAAGACTAGCCAAACCACCAGATTAGGTACAAAACTGCATGTCTACTTGACATTTTCAGGGGGAAGTTTTTAGTGAAGCATCCATGCCCACTGTGCGGTGTGGGGATGATTCCCAGCTGGCACAGGCATACTGGTACTAGCACTTCTTGAGCTAGTGCACTAAAAATAGCAGCATAGCTCACGGCACCACAGGTGGCTGCCCTGAGTACAGATCTACCTGGACCAGGTGGGTGTGTTCTAAGCCTTAGCGCTGCAGTTGTATTGCCATTCCCATGCGGTGGATCGGAGGAGAGCTGGCATGTGTAGGGCTGTGCAAGGGGCGGTATCGCATTCCCAGCTCCTCATGTTCAGCGTAGCCTAAATCCTGCAGCCCTACACAGAAAATGTGCCTCCTTCGGGGCACATTTTACCTCTTTCCTCATGTGGCAGTTGAGTGGACACAGCACATTGAGGCCAATTTGCCTCCTAGCAGACCAGGTAGGTAAAACTTTGTAATTAGCTGTCATGTAATGAAATCTGACTTCTTGTTTATCATGATTAGTTTAATATTCTGGATAATGAGTTTTTAAACGTTATGAGAAAGCTGTGTGTGTATCCCATGCAGAGCAGCATAGCCATGAATCCCAACAAGACTGTAAAAATGTCTTGCTTTAATGTAAGACCTTTGACCCCAGTGCACTTCACACAGTAAGTACCTACTAGAATCATCCTCTCACTAACCTTAGATGATTCAGCTCAGGCCTGGAGTCCCAGAGACCTCTGGCAGTGGCAGAGTCTTTTCCTACCCACATATCTTAACATCAGTCCTGATCTAAACCCCACTGAAGTCTCTCTGTTAGTATTCCACTGACTTGGTGAGAATGGCTGTACATACACAGGGTCAGACAGGCTGACTATCCTGTATTCTGGAAGAGACTGCTGCCAGATGTTTCAGAGGATACCACCCCAGCTTGTGGCATACAGAAGTTTGTGGACACCCAAAACATGTACACGTGTCCTTAACCATCTTGGCTAATAGCCACTGATTCCCCTATCTTTCAGGAACGTCTCTTCCATGAACTTATCCCTTACCATTTTTGGTTGACCTTCTCTGTACTTTTTCCAATTCTAATGTACCTTTTTTTGAGATTGAGTTACCAGAACCAGATACAGTATTCAAGGTATGAGCAGAGTGTGGATTTATAAAGTGGCATTATGATATTTTTGGTCTGATTTTCTATCCCTTTTCTAGTAGTCCCTCACATTTGGTTAATAATTTGCCTGCTGCGAGCAGAATTTTTCAGAGAATAATCACAACTCCAAGCTCTCGTGCTTGGTTGGCAATAGCTAATTGAAACCTTGGATGCAGAACTGTAATTATGTTTCACAAGTGCATTACTTTGCATTTATCAATATTGACTTATTTCTGACATTTTGTTGCCTAATCACCCAGTTTTGTGAGATCCCTTTGAGACACTTCATAGCCTGCTTTGGACTTACAAAATTATGAAAGATAGGCAAATTCTACAGACTTTGCCATTCCAGTCTTTTTACTCCCTTTTCTGGATCATTTCTGACTATGACTATGAGAACAGCATGTATCTCAGTGCTGGAGGGACCTCATTGTTTACCACTCTCCATCGTGAAAGCTGGTTTGGAATTCCTAGTAATTGTTTCCTATCTTTTAACTTGTTACTGATCCACAAGGAGACCTTCTGTCTATTCCACATCAGTTTATTTGCTTAAGAGTCTTTGATGAGGGACCTCGCCAAAAGGTTGCTGAAAATCTGGTGGATCATACTGGTACCTGCTTGTTGACCCCTCTCAGAGAATTCTAAATAGGTAAGACATAATTTCTCTTTGGAAATGTCTGCAGACCATTGTGTTCATCTTCATGATTTCAGGAAGGTGAATTTTGGTAAACTCAGAGAGCTGGTAGGTAGGGTCCCAAAAATGGAAACTTGGACAAATTACAAAGGATGAATTTAGGCAAACAACACAGGAATGCAGGGGCAAGATTAGAAAGGCAAAGGCACAAAATGAGCTCAAACTAGCTACGTGCATAAAGGGAAACAAAGAAGACATTTTATAAATACATTAAAAGTCAGAGGAAGACAAATGACAGGGTAGGCCCATTGCTTCATGAGGAGGAAGAAACAGTAACAGGAAACTTGGAAATGGCAGAGATGCTTAATGACTTTGTTTCGGTCTTTACCGAGAAATCTGAAGAAGGAATGCCTAACATTAGTGAACGCTAGTGGGAAAGGGGTAGGTTTAGAACATAAAATAATATAAGAACAAGTTAAAAATAACTTAGAAAAGTTAAATATGTGCAAGTCACCAGGGCCTGATGAAATGCATCCTAGAATACTCAAGGAGCTGATGGAGGAGGTATCTGAGCCATTAGCTATCATATTTGGAAAATTATGATTGTTGGAAGAGATTCCAGAAGACTGGAAAAAGGCAAATATAGTGCCCGTCTATAAGAAGGGGAATAAGAATAACCCAGGAAACTACAGATCGGTCAGTTTAACTTCTGTGCCAGGAAAGATAATGGAGCAAGTAATTAAGGAAATCATCTGCAATCACTTGGAAGGTGGTAAGCTGATAGGGAACAGCCAGCATGGACTTGCAAAGAACAAATCATGTCAAACCAATCTGATAGCTTTCTTTGATAGGATAATGAGCCTTGTGGATAAGGGAGAAGTGGTAGATATGGTATACCTAGACTTTAGTAAGGCATTTGATACAGTCTTGCATGATATTCTTATCAATAAACGAGGCAAACACAACTTAGATGGGGCTACTATAAGGTGGCTGCAAAACTGGCTGGATAACCATACTTGGAGAGTAGTTATTAATGGTTCTCAATCCTGCTGGAAAGGTATAACAAGTGGGGTTCAGCAGGGGTCCGTATTGGGACCGGTTCTGTTCAATATCTTCATCAACAACTTAGATATTGGCATAGACAGTATGCTTATCAAGTTTGCAGATGATACCAAGCTAGGAGGGGTTGAAACTGCTTTGGAGGATAGGGTCAAAATTCAAAATAATCTGGACTAATTGGAGAAATGGTCTGAAGTAAACAGGATGAAGTTTAATAAAGACAAGTGCAAGAAAGGGATCTAGGGGTTATAGTGGACCACAAGTTAAATATGAGTCAACAGTGTGATGCTGTTGCAAAAAAAGCAAACATGATTCTGGGATGCATTAACAGGTGTGTTGCGAACAAGGTATGAGAAGTCATTCTTCTGCTCTACTCTGCACTGGTTAGGCCTCAGCTGGAGTATTGTGTCCAGTTCTGGGCACCGCATTTCGGGCACCGCATTTCAGGCACCGCATTTCAAGCAAAATGTGGAGAAATTGGAAAGGATCCAGAAGAGAGCAACAGGAATGATCAAATGTCTAGAGAACGTGACTTATGAAGAAAGGCTGAAAGAATTGGGGTTGTTTATTTTGGAAAAAAGAAGATTGAGGGGGGACATGATAGTGGTTTTCAGATATATAAAAGGGTGTCATAAGGGGGAGGGAGAAAACTTGTTCTTCTTGGCCTCTGAGGATAGAACAAGAGGCAATGGGCTTAAACTGCAGCAAGGGAGGTTTAGGTTGAACATTAGGAAAAAGTTCCTAATTGTCAGGGTGGTCAAACACTGGAATAAACTGCGTAGGGCGGCTGTGGAATTTCCCTCTATGGAGATATTTAAGAACAGGTTAGATAAGTGTCTATCAGGGATGGGCTAGACAGTACTTGGTCCAGCCATGAGGGCAGGGGCTGGACCCGATGACCTCTCAAGGTCCCTCCAGTCCTAATATTCTATGATTCTATTTCTGTAAATTTTATTTTTCACTATTTTTGATCAGTTTGCCCAGGACTGACGTTAGACTTATCCTACAACTGTCAGGATGGTTTCTGGACCCATTTTTTTTAAAATCAGCATTACCGTGGCTATCAGCTGTTATATGGTACAGATGCTGATTTAAGTGATACATTACATACCTACATACATACGTACCTGTTAGTCCATAAGGTGCCACAGGACTTCTCTTTTTCACGGCTACAGACTAACCTGGCTACCTGTCAGATACAGTTCATAGCTCTATAATTTCATATCTGGGTTCCTTCAGAACTCTTGGGTGACATCTTATCCTGGTGACTTATTACCAGGCCTGCTGACAGCAGGGCAAAGCAGACAGTTGCCCCTGGGCCCAGAGTTTCAAAGAAGCCTGGAGTTCTGGCCACTGCTACTGCTACTTTGGGTGCTATGGTCCAGGTGGCATTGAGGACACCTTGCCCCAAAGCCTGCATGACTGTTGGCCCTGCTGCTGATCATGGTTTGATTTATCAGTCTGTTCCCCCTATTGCCTTTCCAGTGTGGGACAATTCCTCTCATCTGTCACCTAAAAAGAGTGGCGCAGGTGTTGGAATTTCCCTTGCATCTTCTGCACCCAAGACTGATGCAGATAATTCATTTAGCTTCTCCACATTAGCGTTGTCCTACTTGAGTGCTCCTTTAGCACCTTGATCGTGCAGAGGGCCTGCTGGTTGTTTGGCAGGATTTCTGCTTCTAGTGTATGCTTTAAAAATTCATATTCATTTTAGTCTCTCTTGCTGGTTGCTCTTCACATTCTTGTTTGGCCTGTATTATTGTATTTTATTCTTGACTTGTCAGAGTTGATGCTCCTTTCTGTTTTCCTTGGTAAACAGGAAATGAACTATGGATCAAGCCCACAGCTACTGCCTGAAAAGCAAGAAGTATTCCCAAATTTCTTAAGCACGATGTTGGTGATTATGATAATATTTCTTTTATTTTGAAAGCAAGCATTTACTGTTAATTATGACCGTGATTACAGCATTCATTCCATATTCGTGACGTTCTTACAGATAAAATGGCAGAGCCTGTCTCACGGTTAAAGAATGAAAACCCAAATTTGTGAGTGGCTCAGTCCTTCAAGGTTTATGATGGGGGAGAGCTATTTTGAAATCAGGAGCGGTTGTTGCTGTCATACTTCTACACAAGGCTCCTCAAGGGAGTGTGTTCTGAGAAATTGATAGGTAAGTGAACTATAGTGTGTATATTGTTTAAGTCTTTTGGTGTCCCCCTCCCAAATGAGTGTACACAACACTGCATTATTAAGTTCATGGTACCTAGAATCTGCTAACAACTGCCCCCCACCACCACACACACATACAGACAGACAGACAGATTCATTGGAGGACTTCCTGGGCATAACACTGACATTATGGTGAGAGGATGAGAAATTCGTGAGATGTTTTAATGAAGGCTTTGTAAATAAATAATTGGTGTGCTTACATACATATACCATTTTTGAGAGGCAGTGTGGTCTATATGAGTTTTTAGTTAATAGTTACCTAAAATAGGAATTTTAGAGTTTTACTCTATTGCAGCATTCTGCTCTGCAGCGCTAGTCCAATATCCTACTGACTAATACATTTTTTACTTTTTTGGATTATCAGACAGTAGGATATTGGGCTAGCGCTGCAGAGCAGAATGCTCCAAAAGAGTAAAATGCCAACATTCCTATTTTAAGTAACTACGTTCTGGCTTCACTGAGATGCACAGATCTCCTGGCTAACCCATGTAGTTGCCTAACCTCAATTAGCACCTAAATGTTCAGAATAAACTTTCCCTCAGTGCCTTCCATGATGAAATAAGTGGATATGTGGATGTGGGGAAAGTGGTGGAAGTGACATACCTGGACTTCAGCAAAACTATTGATAAGAACATAAGAATGGCCACACTGGGTCTGACCAAAAGTCTATCTAGCCCCGTAGCCTGTCTGCCAACAGTGGCCAGAGGGGGTGGACCAAACAGAATGATCAAGAGATTTGTCTCCTGCCATCCATCTCCAGCCGCTGACAATCAGAAGCCAGAGACACCATTCCAACCGTTGGCTAATAGCCTTTTATGGACCTAACCTCCATGTATTTATCTAGCTCTTTCTTAAATTCTGTTATAGTCCTAGCCTTCACAGTCTCCTCTGGCAAGGAGTTCCACAGGTTAACTGTGTGCTGAGTGAAGAACTTTCTTTTATTAGTTTTAAACCTGCTACCCATTAATTTTATTTGATGTCCTCTAGTTCTTGTATTATGGGCACAAGTAAATAACTTCTCCTTATTCACCCTTTCCACACCTGTCATAATTTTATATGCCTTTATCATGTCCCCCCTCAGTCACCTCTTTTCTAAAGTGAAAAGTCACACTCTTCTTAGCCTCTTCTCATATGGGACTTGTTCAAATCCCCTAATCATTTTAGTTGCCCTTTTCTGAACCTTTTCCAGTGCCAGGATATCTTTTTTTAGGTGAGGAAACCACATCTGTACACAGTATTCAAGATGTGGGCATACCATAGATTCATATAGGGGCAGTAAGATACTCCTTGTCTTATTTTCTATCCCTTTTTTAATAATACCTAACATCCTATTTGCCTTTTTGACTGCCTCTGCACACTCCATGGATGTTTTCAAGGAACTATCCATGATAACTCCAAGCTCTCTTTCCTGATTAGTTATAGCTCAATTAGCCCCCATCATATTCTAAGTATAGTTGCGGTTATTTTTTCCAATGATATGACCTCGTACAGTATACTTGCCACAAGTTAAAGAAGTATGGATTGGATAAATGGACTGTAAGGTGGATAGAAAGCTGGTTAGATTGTCTGGCTCAATGGATTGTGATCAATGGTTCCACGTCTTACTGGCAATCAGTATAAAGCTGAGTTCTCCATAGGTCAGTCCTAGGGCTGGTTTAATGACCTGGATGAGGGGATGGATTGCACCCTTAACAAGTTTGTGGATGACACTAAGGTAGGGGAGAGAGAGATACACTGGAGGGTAGGGATAGGTCCAGAGTGACCTAGACAAATTGGAGAATTGGGCCAAGGGAAATCTGATCAAGTTTAACAAGGACAAGTGCAGAGTCCTGCACTTGGGACATAAGAATCCCAAACACTGCTGCAGGCTGGGGACCAACTGGCTAAGCAGCAGTTCTGCAGAAAAGGACCTGGCTATTACAGTGGAAGACAAACTGGGCATGAGTCAACCATGTGCCCTTGTAGCCAAGATAGCTAATGGCATATTGGGGTGCATTAGTAGGAGCATTGCCAGAAGGTCTAGGGAATTGATGATTCAAAACTGATCAGGCCACGTCTGAAATACTGGGTCCAGTTCTGGGCCCTCCATTACAAAAAGGATGTGGATGCGGTGAAGAGTGTCCAGAAACAGATCCTGGAGGTCTGACAACCCTATTTGGATGAAGTGGTGCAGCTGAGGAGGCACTATGTGGTAAATACCCCTTCTCTCCTGTTTTTTTTTCCTCTTCACTCCCTCAGTAAGTGCCTCCTCCCCAGCAGGATATGCGCCTCTTGTGAAGGTAGTGTGGGAAGATCATCTGTCAGAGGTGCTTCCTGATTAGTGCGTGTTGAACTTATCCTAACAAAAGAACAGGCAGGGTTTGGTTGGCTCCTAGGACTTGCAAACCAAAACTGCACCCTTCATCCATCAAATCCCTCCACCAAGGAAACACTTAGGTGTCTGCATTGATCCCAGTAAGTTTTAAGCTCTGCGGTTTTCCCAGCCATCGTCTGTTCCTGCATACACACAGGCTGAGTTAATCTTCACTTTGGAAAGGATCAGGTTAGCCCTCATGTGTATGAAAGTGCTTTTCTTCCTCACTTTTTTTTTTTTGAGGTGTGCACACTTGATTTGGCTATAGACAAGATTAAAGATGTTTTGATGACTTCTTCTTATAGGTGGGGAACAGCTGCAGTATATATCTTATTACATCTATAAGGATTCCACCTGGATCCTGGATACGCAGTCCTTTCTTGCACTGAAACCTAATTATGATTAAACAGAACGTGTTGCTTTTTTTTTTTCTTTGCTTAGTTTGGAAGCAACCTATGACTGTCAACTAAGGATGTAGCTGACATCTCTACTGTCACACTTCTCTCGCTCGCTAATGAAAATTCCGTGTTTAGCAGAGGTCTCCTGAATTTCCATATTGATAATCTCAGCCATGTAAATAACTTTACAATGTAAATGTCACAGTTCTTCCTGCATGATCTCCTTTCTTCTTTGCCACTGGAAACAATTTTCTGAACCCGAGGAAATCATTCATCACGTTTCTCAGGGGAAGGCCAAGGGAATATGAGGCTGTGTTCTGGTGATGTTTCCAATTCATCAGTGACTATTGTTATCCGAACACTTAGCAGCCCCAGTCCTGCACCAGAGCTGCTTTGGGCAAGGCGTCATACAGACACAGAGCAAAAAGAATTTATAGTCGGACTAAGCTAAGGCTTTGTCTACATGACCACAAAAAGTTGACTCCCACTACATGAATATCATCACTGGAGTTGATATACCATAAGTCAAGTTTTTTTTTTTTTTTTTTTTTTTTAAATTTTAGATTTAAAAAAAAAAATCTGTCAGGGACAGTGATAGGTCCTGCTGTGAGTGCAGGGGACTGGAGTCAATTACCTCTTGCGGTCCCTTCCACTTCTATGAGCTATGATATGGACTTCTCCATGTTCCTACTCTTCTCATCCAGGTAGAGTGAGAGGGTTGGCAAGAGAACAATTGGCTGTTGATTTGGCAGGTTGTAACTAGTCCTGCTAAATTGACTGCCCGTGGATCGGTCTCAACATGCGGATCTGGCCTGTAGGGTAGATGTAGCTAAAGCGGTAGCAGAACCTCAAAATGCCAAGAGAATTTTATTGTATTCAAACAAGTGTCCCAAATTCTACTTGTCTCACTGAATTTTGTCTCCACTGATTTTCTGGATCTAAAGAAGAGAAGTAGAATCAAAATAAATTGTGGTACTGCCTTCCGGCAACTTGACAGAGGATTAGTCTAAGTGACCCTAACAATCTTTTCTAAGGCTATGATTCTATTACCTTTGGACTGTTAATACAATGAGAACAGCCTTCCCATGGTATCTTGCTGTATCTTCTTTTCAGCCTGGCTCAGAGGAAGTGGTTTAGAGGTGCAAATGAACAGCCAATGCATCCTTTAGGGGAGGATTTCTGTGTCATCCAGGAGTGGCATTAGTTGCTTCTGAGTCATTTTTCACAAGCTGGAAAGTGGATTCCTGAACTGTTTGCAGAAACCGTGTTTCCCAGCAACACTGAGGAAGATAAAGAACAGGAAATATCTTTGGAACTGAAGGCAGACTTCATGACAGTTAAATTCAACACAGACTGATGCCCTGCGGAACACATAACCCTGAAATGCCAGAATATTTGAAGAAAGTAAAAAAAAAAAAGAGAAAAAAAATGGCACCTTACAGTGGAGCGAAACTGCCAGCAAAATAGTTTTCAAACATACAGCACATTAAGCAAATAAACGACAACTGTGTAAAGAGGGCAAAGCCTGGGGTCTAAGGCTGTGCTTTTTAAAGGCCCCTGAAGAGTTATGTGCCCAGATCTCACTGTGTTGAGAATCCCTGCCTTATAAAGATCTGAAAGAAATCAGCAAATGAGAGGGTTAAAATAATTTTCAAAATAGGCCAAGGGTTAATTTTTGGTAATAAAGGAGGTGAAAAAAGTCAAAACAAAGTCCTGAAATTCCAGAGAGTGATGCAGCATCGACATCTGCATCTCCAGCTGGCATTTCCAGTCCTGCTAAAGGTAAACCAAGTCTCTGGAAGTGTCAGAAGTCAGTCGGTCCCCAGTGAAATGGGTGAGAAGAAAGGCCCCACCGCTTAGCTCAGCGTGCTGGGGGCGTTCTGTGAAACAGAAACCTGTGAAGATATAAACCCTGTGGCCTCATATTTTAGAGGGTAGGGAGTTTATGACTGGTGCCTCGTGGAGAAGAAGGGTGAGGGAGTGCTCCTCCATCCAGGCCTCAGTCGTAATCAGGTGGGAGAGCTTTGGGACCAACCTGTGCAACAGCTCCCTCAGGGCCCAGCAGCTGACTGGCTACAGACCCTGGACAACACACGCTCAATGGGCGGTGCGGAGAAGAGAAGTGGATTGGAGGCATCAGCTTCCAGAAGAGCACTGAGCTGGGACTCATCTGAGGATACCCTTGGGTGGTCAAAGTCCCGCACATGTCACAGCCATGCAGAAAGTGTCACAGGCTGTCAAATCTGGCGGTGTCCTGTGAAATCTGGACTTCTGTTTGTTTTTATCCTATCCTCTCTGGATGTCACAGGGGACACTGGTATTTCCCAAACTGGGGGTCCTGACCCAAAAGAGATTGCAAAGAATCACAAGGTTATTTTCAGGATCATGTTATTGGCACCCTTACTTCTGCATTGCCTTCAGAGCTGGGTAACTGGAGAGCAGTAGTTGTAATGTCGGTTGGGTGCCTAACTCTGAAGGCAGCACCTCACTGGAGCATCACAGAAGTAAGGTGGCACCACCATACCAATGTCACCCTTATTTCTGGACTGCTGCTTTCGGAGCTGGGGGAGTAGAGAGCAGTGGCTGCTGGCTAAAGGCCCAGCTCTACAGGCAGCTGTGCAGAAATAAAGGTGCCAGTACTATCCCCTGCCATCCTTGTGTCTGTGCTGCTGTGCGTGGTTGTTCTGCCTTGAGAGTTCAACTGGTGGCCAGCAGCTGCAGCTCTCCAGCTGCCCAGCTCTGCAGACAAAGCTGCCATCAGCAGCAGCTGATGAGAAGTGAGGGTAGGAACATTGTTCCCTACAAATACCTCCCCATGATGTCCAAGCTAAATAGCTGAAATCATGGAATTTCCCATTCTGAAAACCCTGTGACCGTGAAATTGACCAAAATGGACTGAGGCGTCGATGGGGTGCTCTACATAATAGACACTGCTAAAGGCCAGCTTTCCAGTGCATTCCATTGTGCCCTTTCCTCCCTCTACCTTTAGAAAGGTCTCTTTCTGTTGAACGCCTGCACTCCATGGGTCTGAGGGGGAGTATGGTCTAGCAAGGGCCTCCAGGGGCATAAGGTGGTGACTCCATTTCTGCGTGGGAATTGGAGCTGGTGGTGGTGAAATTTTTGCAGAAGGAAATGTTAGAAAACTGAACCACACTCTTTTTGCTGCCAACATCACGTGGTGCAAAGGTGAGAGACAACGAGCTCTCTGGGAGGAAGGCTTTGTACAATGCAACCCTGCAAAGGCAGAGTTGAGCAGTATGTTTGAAGCTGTATCATCACAGACATGTGGAGGGAGAGTGTGTGTGTGTGTGGGGATACTGCAGTGATATATAGACATAGGGTGGGAGCTTACACTACTCCAGAAAGCTTGTGCAAACACTGAAATAATCACCCAGGAGGCTGCTTCCTGGGGACCCCTTTCATAATGGGTGAGCCAGGGTGGAGCTGATGATGGGAGGAAGATGTTGAGGGCAGGACCCATAACACTGCAGAGTCTCTATGATGCTGCAGGCCTGGGGGCAGCGTTAGGGGTTTCCATAGGTAAGGCCAGGTCCCAGGGATGTATAAATTACACCTCAAGTCATGGAGCATCCCAGGGTCAGGGGGTGAAAAGGTGGCTGAAAAACCCCACCACAGAGATTTCCCTGCCTTCAAGAGTCACAGCACTGAATCTACCCCGTGGTTAGGGTGATTAGATGAAACATTCATTTGTGAGAGGTCGGTGGTGTCACCCGAGGAATGTTTGCACTTCCATTCAAATTATTAGACTGCTTTTCAAGGGGAACATGTCCTCCTAGAGGTGAACGTGTCTGTGTGCACAATTAAAGGTGGCACAGTAATGAGAAGCCAGCATGACTGCTGCCTAAAAACAGCAGCATACCTGCATTAATGGACATATGAGGCAACTGCCCAAATTCTCCCACAGATGCCTGTAGAATGGATCAAATTCCTCCTGGGTGTAACCACAGTGAAGTCAGTGGAGTTATGCTGATGGTACATTTTAGCTGGCTGGGGGTGGGGTAGTGGGGCTCCAGCCTGTGACGCAGTTCCGGCTCCAGCCTTGGCCATATGCCCCGGCTCCAGCCACTGCCATGGCCTCAACCCCCGTGAACCCAGCTTAGCTGCACCCCTCCATCCCTTCCTGCAGCCCTAACCCACCTCAGGTTTAACCCCCTTGCCCCTGTCCCACATCACAAGCCCCTGCCCAAGCCCCTGACTTACACGAATTTTGGGGTACACGAGGGTTGCATGGAACACAACCCTTGTGTATCTTGGGGGATTATTGTATTGTTCTGGCACCATCCCTCTGACCCTGCTTTAAGCTATGATAAGAGGAAGCAGCATACCCAATTTGGTACTCCTAGACCATATAGTTTAGGAGGAGTTCTTGAATGAACAAACTCACAAATGGAAGTACGGACAGACACCAAGTTTCTAAAATATATAGTAGATAGGCTCTGTATCTTTCAGTGGAAAGAAGTCTCCTTCCCCTGCTGTACAGGCAGCTGACATTTTGTGTTCAGAGAGAGCCTTGTATTGAGGCCACACACACATACACTCACTCTGTGAACTCACATGGAGATTTTACCTTTTTTGTTTCCTTTCTTATTTTCTTCTGTTGCTCTTTAATCAGAACTGGTTTTATTTAAAGCATTTGCTCACACTTTGTGCATGGAAAAGATGAGCATTTGGGCCATTTTTACCCCTTTCTCTTTATTTTAGACTCTCTGCTATTGCAGAGTGTGTGGGAGAACACAAGTTCAGAAAGCAACTCCTTTGGAGTGCCATAAATAATTCTTCTGAGAGCAAAATGTAAGTTGAGCTGTTGCTCACCAGAAAAAGAATAAAAGTTTATCAGCAAATCATCTTTAGTTTTTTAACAAATGTATTTGATAATTAACTTTTATTTTGGCTTTGCTGTGCCAGAAAGCACAGAAGAGTTTGTTATGCTTTCAAGAGAGCTATTTTTATTCTGAGTGGTCTGTGGATTACTGTGTGAGTGATATTCTTCCACCTACTCTGCAGACTGAGTCCAGAGAAACTAATTAACAGCTTTTTGTCTTTACACGGATCTAAAATGCTATAGAAGAACCCTCATAAACATTCTTCCTCATGTTTCACCCTGCCTCATCTTGCTTTCTCAGGGGATAGTGCTAAAGAGACAGGACTAGAGTGCCTGCTCATGTATTTGAAAACAGATTTACTCAAGGATCATGGAGGTCCACTAATTTATATCAACACAAACTATGGGCCAAGGTAAGTGCTGACTTGCTGTCCAGTTTAGTCACTTTTGTCCTGTTTTTCTTTCAGATGTTCATAGGTTATACGACTAGGAAGGAATATTCCGATAATCTAGTCTAACTTCCTGTATAACACAGACACCCAATGTTTCCTCCAGCAAGCCCATATCTGGTGGCTGAGCTACAGCATAAATTACCTTTTTGACACAGAGGCCGTGTGTACACTAGCCCCAAACTTCAAAATGGCCACGCAGATGGCCATTTCGAAGTTTACTAATGAAGCGCTGAAATGCATATTCAGCGCTTCATTAGCATGCGGGCGGTCACGGCACTTCGAAATTGACACGCCTCGCCGCTGCACGTCCCGTCCCAACAGGGCTCCTTTTCGAAAGGACCCCGCCTACTTCGAAGTCCCCTTATTCCCATCAGCTGATGGGAATAAGGGGACTTCGAAGTAGGCGGGGTCCTTTCGAAAAGGAGCCCTGTCAGGACGAGACGCACGGAGGCAACGTGCGTCAATTTCGAAGTGCCGCGGCCACCTGCATGCTAATGAAGCGCTGAATATGCATTTCAGCGCTTCATTAGTGAACTTCAAAATGGCCATTTGCATGGCCATTTCAAAGTTTGGGGCTAGTGTAGACGTAGTCAGAGTCATGCTTTCTTGTAATGTCAACCATTTGAGTGCCTTATTAATATAGTTGGGTAAAAATTTGTGATATTTGATTTTCTACAGAAATTTTTGTTGAATTTTGGTGAAAAAAAAGGAATGAAGATTTTCTGAAAAGCCGTATCTCATTTTTAACCAGTTCTACTCACAAGATTAAACAAAAAGGAAGTCAGGCAATCACACACCACATTTCCTTAGAGAGCTAGCCAGTTTGTACTGAAGAAATTTTCCCAGCTCCTGAGTAAGGGGCCACTCTGTCAGTGAAGAGGCGCTTTTAAGAGTGATGCATGGAGCTGAGGTTCTGCCCAGTTGCAGCTATTAATAATCCCACAGCACTTTTCTTCCGAAATGAGGTATTAAAAGCCACTAGTATGACAATATTCTAATTTAGGCGAATGCATTCTGCCTACGTGCTTCAATTAAGACTAAAACAAGACGTGCAGAAAGGGGAAAATAGCAAGGAGGTTTACCTTGCATCATGATGGTAGGCCTTGTCCACACTACCACCCCCCACTGTCAGCATAGTCAGCTTGACTTCAGCTATGCAGTACTGTAACTAAAGTCAATGTACTTACTACGGCATCTTGTATGCAAAAAGTTTGGTGGGAGCTGTTCTTCTGTCAATGTGGGCTACTCTTCTTGTCTTGATGGAGTACTGGTGTTAACAGGAGAGTGCTTGGAGATTGATTTATTGAGTCTAAGCAGCTGTGATAATAGACATTGATGGCTCAATTGCAGCAGCAATTTCCCCCAGTATAGTGCAGACAAGTTCTTTAATGTCAAACACCTCTCATCATTAGGTCCTCCACAAGGCTTCTGAGTGGTGAGAAGACTACATCTGGGGCGGGGGGACCTGAAAACATTCTTTAAATATGTTATGTATGTCCTGTTATCAACAGAATGGTGATCAACTCTTCTCCATGTCCCGTGAAGTAAGGACAAGCAACAATGAGCTTCATTTGCAGCATAGGAGATTTAAATTAGTTATTAGGAAGAACTTTCTAATTGTCTGGGTCAGCGGTGTCCAATAGAAACGTAAGGATTGCCATGCCCAAGCGCAAAATAAACGCTCTCCCCGTCCCTAGATTCAGGCACACCTTCCCCATACAATATTGCCAGCAACTCACCAGAACCACCAACGGCCATTGCTGTTGGGGCTGCACCACCAGGCCACGTGAGCTGCCCCATGGCAGGAGCCACACATGCCATGCTGCAGCTGCTGTGGCTGCACTGGGGCCACCACAGTTGCGTGGCTCTGGGCTGGATCCACAGGAAGAGCCACTGCTGCCACACACTTGTCCCACCAAGGCTGTGTCTACACTAGCCCCAAACTTCGAAATGGCCATTCAAATGGCCATCTGGAAGTTTACTAATGAAGTGCTGAAATGCATATTCAGTGGTTCATTAGCATGCGGGCGGTCACGGCACTTCGAAATTGATGCACCTTGCCTCTGCGTGTCCTGTCCCAACGGGGCTCCTTTTCGAAAGGACCCCGCCTACTTCGAAGTCCCCTTATTCCCACAGTTCAATTTCGAAGTGCCGCGGCCGCCCGCATGCTAATGAAGTACTGAATATACATTTCAGCGCTTCATTAGTAAACTTCAAAATGGCCATTTGCGTGGCCATTTCGAAGTTTGGGGCTAGTGTAGACGTAACCCAAGTGGTGGGGCCTGTGCACAGAAAGGGTGGAAGGTACTCCACATGTGCAGCTCTAAGGAGCTATGCATTGCCACACCGAGGAGTCCAGTTTGCCACATGTTGCAAATGGCGGATGTATTGGACACCTTGGATCTGGGTAGTTAGACTCTAGTCTGGGCTTCCAGAAGAGAGTGTGGAATTCCCATCCTTGGAGATTTTGAAGAACAAGTAGAAAAACATCTGTTGTCGGTGGTCTTGGTTTACATGGTCTTGTCTCAGTCCCTGGGGCTGGACTCAATGGCTACGTCTACACGTGAAGCCTACATCGAAGTAGCCTATTTCGATGTCGCGACATCAAAATAGGCTATTTCGGTGAATAACGTCTACACGTCCTCCAGGGCTGGCAACGTCGATGTTCAACATCGACGTTGCGCAGCACCACATCGAAATAGGCGCTGCGAGGGAACGTCTACACGCCGAAGTAGCACACATCGAAATAAGGGTGCCAGGCACAGCTGCAGACAGGGTCACAGGGCGGACTCAACAGCAAGCCGCTCCCTTAAAGGGCCCCTCCCAGACACAGTTGCACTAAACAACACAAGACCCACAGAGCCGACAACAGGTTGCAGACCCTGTGCATTCAGCATGGATCCCCAGCTGCAGCAGCAGCAGCCAGAAGCCCTGGGGTAAGGGCTGCTGCACACGGTGACCATAGAGCCCCGCAGGGGCTGGAGAGAGAGCGTCTCTCAACCCCTCAGCTGATGGCCGGCATGGCGGACACCGCAATTTCGAAGTTGCGGGACGCGCAATGACTACACGTTGAACGTCGAAGTAGGGCGCTATTCCCATCCCCTCATGGGGTTAGCAGCTTCGACATCTCGCCGCCTAACGTCGATGCTAACATCGAAATAGCGCCCAACACGTGTAGCCGTGACGGGCGCTATTTCGAAGTTAGTGCCGCTACTTCGAAGTAGTGTGCACGTGTAGATATGGCTAATGTCTTGTTGAGGTGTCTTCCAAACTGAGCTTTCTGTGGTTCAACAATTAGGGGCAGAGAGAGGCTTAAAGCATGGAATGTGCTACGCAAATACACGGGGGTCTGGTGTTTCAAAGGGGCTCGGAGCTCCAGCCACCACTGCTGCTCCTTTGGCAATCTGAACTCCGGGTCCCCTGAGCCGCCACCACAGTGCTGCTCCATGTGGCTGTGTGTATGGCAGCAGGGGGCAGTGCTGTGGTCTGGGTGGCACTAAGGGCTGACTGTCATAGGCCCTGCCCCTTCTACCCGTGGTCCTGCCATGGGCCTTGGAGTCAGGACCCCCTCCCACCTTGTCCTGGGGGTCCAGGACAGTTGTCAGACCTTTGGAGGCTATTGGGCTCACGGCCAATGCAACAAGAACTGTAACACCTCATCTTCTATATCTGTCTGGAAATCCAGCTACAGTACAAGTAATCACCCCTGAAAACGGAAGAGCGTGTATGACAGCATTACGGAAAGCCCATGTCTCATCCATGCGTGCCACAGAATGTGATGTGATCGTGTAAAATCATAACACGATGTAGGATGCGACGTACCAGAGGAGAAAAATATAAATCTGATTCAATACATGCCATAGTTTCATCTACTTAACTCCCAGTCTGAGAATTAGCGGTCATTCAGCTAACTGGTTTGTCTCAGCAGTGGGCGTTTTCAATTATTAGATGCTAAATCAGATCTAGCGAAAAGTTAGTATCAGCACATTTCTGATTGAAGGCTCTCTCACACAAAGCATCGAACAAGGCCAAGAAGTTCCTTTCACCTCCTCTTTACACACCACTGATTTCTCTCCTCCGATTGCATTTTCCTGCAATACAAATCTTACCTTGGCTAATTCCATGTTGCTCTTTCTCTTCGTGTTACAACTTTTCTTTCTCTCAAAAATCCTTTCCTGAGTTGGTGGTCATGCTGTGTGGTTGAGTTTCATTTGGAAAAGGTGTGAGAGGAGGAAAACATGTCTTTTTGTTGACCCCTCCCACCTTCCTTCATCTCATTCCAATGTCATCTACTCACAGTAAATGCCACATTATAAACCAGACTTCTAATACTATGTTACAATATATTGTTGTAATAGTTTTAAATTTGTATACTTTGTGAAAATATTAATAAATAATACCTAGTTGGTCAGGCCCCCAAATGGCAGCTGTGGCTGCTCTGACTTGTGCTAAATGCTCTTCACACCCAGAGGTAGAGTTGCTCTCCTACAGAAAATGAAGAAAATAAGTCTTCACATATGGGAAGGTTGATGCACTGGCGGTCAATCTCCTGGGATTTGATTAGCGTACCTGTTGGGGACACACTTGTTTGAACTGTCATGGCACTTCTGTTGACCCTGGAACTGCTGGCAGCCACAAGGAGTAGGGGAAGTCTACACAGGAGTTTCTCCTGTTCACCTCCCAAATTTAGATAAGTTGACTTCAGCTGCACAGTTCTTGCAGCTGGGTTTGTGTACCTAACATCGATTTTACCTCCTAGTGTGGACCTGGCCTTAAAAATGCCATCCCCTGGAGAGTTGGGGATGGCAGATAACACAGCAGCAAAGCAATGTAGCAAAGATAGATGACACTTAGTTATATGGTGGGTTTTTGTGGGGGGCGGGTGGGGCTGGAGGCTACTTGGTTTGGTTTTTAATTGGGGTCACAGGAATGGGGAAATGAATCCAACTAATTGGGTGAAGGCAGGCAGGATGAGAGGAAGAGTACCAGCATTCCCCTGCTTTGGGTTCATACTTGTTTGCAGGTGCCACGCCCAGGTGATTGGGTGGAAGTGGGTATCTGTGAATTCAGTGGTGGTGTTACTCCACGTGACTGGTTATGTGTGCAATGTGAATTTATCCCCATGTTTCACAGGCACAAACAGCTGTTTGCAGAAGCCCTTGTCAATTTTGTCACCAGGTGCTGAAGGTGACATCACGAGGGAGCACATGGGGTAGTGGAATTTCAGACCTGGCCTAGAACCACTGGCTGACACCTGATATGTACGCATGATATGGCAGCTGTGACCCAAAAGATGGGGCGTGGAAAAGTCATGTGTGGGCCTCCAGGCCAATGCTGATTAAAACTGCCTGACTCTGTGGGGAAAGGGTCACTCTGTTGGGGTCACTTGTGAGTCTGTGACCAGCACATGGGGGGCAGCGTGTTGTTCTGCTGCCCAGGGGCAGTCCAAGGAGCTCACCATGACTCAGTGAATCACATCCTGCCTCCCAGTTTGGCCCTGCCAGGGTGGCAAAGCAACACCACAGGATCTGAAATGCCTGCTATGCCATCCCCAGTGCATGGATGGCAGTGCAAGGGCATAAGGAGTGGAGCAATGTTCTTCCCTCTTGCCCCCCATGGGTACACAGGAGGGGCCATTCCCAGTTTTAGCTGCTGTTTTTCCAGCCTGGCATGGCGAGATACCCTGCTTACACCTACTGCTAGAGCTGTAATCAGCTAGAAAGGAAGCATCATTGCTGAATAGCCTTCAGCTGCTGAAATGTTGTCTTGGGCCTCCTGGTTTTCACAGTAGAGGTAGCAACATCATGCAGCAAGAGTAGAGGTTAGTGGCATCTTGTCTGGCCTCTGACAGCTTTCTAGCTTTGTTCCTGGCATGCTCTTAAGAGGAACAGGGGTGTTTTTTGTAGTTTGCTGAGCACCTGCAAGTGTGGGGGAGGGTGGTGGCCGAAAGGAGGACAAGGAGTAAGAAAGATTGCACAGAGGGAAGTAAAATACTTAGGCAAGCAAATGATTGGATCGATAACTGGAGCAGCTAGTGCCCGGCTGGAGACTGATATGAATGAGATGGTATGCTTCACTGCCTAGGTTTACCTAATTCCTTTAAACATCAATACTGTGTTTTATGGTGCAGTTACCTAACTTAGTTGCAACTTGCTATTTAATCTATAAAGCTATTATTACCTGAATGTTGATTGGGAAAGCAGTGGGAGGATGCTCTGATTATGCCTTAATTGTTGCACTGCATCTGCTCTGCACAGAGAGGATGGATGGTCCTCATCTCCCCTATTGTTCTCAGCATCTCACATCTGAGTCCTCGCTAAAGTCGGGGCATCAACATAAGAGCGAAACCAAACGAGCTTCAGGTTTTTTCCAGGATGGGCTCTGAACCCACAAAGTTTGCTTAGCTGTACCCTCATTTGGAGCATCAAATACAGATATTTGCTTAAATGCTAATTAACCATTGCTGTGAAGAGAAAGCCTAAGCTTCATACACCATGTGCCTCTTTGGCTGCTTGGTGCTTGGAGTCAGCTGAAAGTGTGCACTTTGGAGTGTGCGTTTCACTGGCTAGCCAAGGGAAAAGCTACACTCCTGGGCCGGGTTAAGCAGAGTGGAAACAAGCCAGCAGGTATTGAAACAGAAGGATACAAAGTGGGAAAACCCACGACTTTCCCTTCAGGCAGAGGCCCGAAGATCAATCTTTGATAATGAGATGCCATGCTGGCTTATGAGACCCCTGGTTGTTTAAAATACAACCTGAAAGAACAAGCCAAGAGCTGGCTGGGTTTTAACAAAGGAATACACCATCTGCCTCTTTTCTCTATTGACAAAGCATGCATTGTAAGGAGCAGGCCTCCACATGCAGTGCGTTGACAGACAATAGGGGATACAGGAGCATGGGCCGCCGTGTCCCAGTTCAGCCAGAGCTGAATGAGGTCCGGGCTGTAAGTCAGGGGAGGTGGAGCTTCCGGCAGCTGCTTACACTGCCAGATTTGTGTGAGCGCTTCCTCCCACACTCCCGGGGCAGGGGCTAGCTACGATTCCCGCCTCTAGCGGTCCCTGTGAATAAGGCCTGGGATGATTTGGTGCTGCTGATGAGACTGGAATCCCTTACATGGGGCAGTCAGGGTGCTCTTCCATCAGCAAGTCACCAAGGTCATGGCTCTGCCAGAATGGGCCTCACTCAAAGAAATTTGCAGACTCATAAGAATCCATCAGTGGCGTGGATTTGTGTTAAGCTATTTGCATGCAGGTCTCCAAGGGCGAAAGCCTGTTGCCAAGGGACATGGCTCACTGTTTAGCTAATAGTCACATTAATGATCTCCCTCATAAGCACCAGTATGAAAAAAACCCAGAAGGGAACAGTCACAACAAATAGTTCGATGGCTTCATATATTTGTATAGGAGACCAATGATGATTGATCAGTTTTTCATGGTGTCTGTTTATTGACTTTTATCCATGGACTATTTAAAATAGTACTAACATGTTAATTCTTTGTCGCTGAATGGTGAAATTGCAGGGTGTTTCCTTGTCCTCTTTCAGAAAAAGAGGACATCTGTGTAAGAGGAGACAGAGTTTAGCTTTTACAAGAGCTGTTTTCATGTAGAATCATTTGAAGTTCCATCATTCTACATGTAAACATGTTTAAGTGTTCTTTGGGGGGAGGGCAGTGTGGCTGTATATGAAGCCATGCGAAGTTCTGATTTGAAAGCATCCGTTGGACGCTGTTGGGCTCTGTAGGAAATGTGAACATTGGGGAAGTCTTCCAAACCTCTTTGGGGAATATCTCACCTGACGCTGAGAACTACCAAGCAAAGGAAGTGATGCCTAAGCAGAGCCAGACAACATTGGCACTGATTTAGGCGCAGAGCTGGGTGGCAGGAAACTTAGCTTTTCTTTCTGGTTCTCCCCTCACGTGCTGTGTAACTGTGGGCATTCATTGGATCTACTCTGTCCCCTGCCCCCTTTCCCAGGGCTGAAAAGGGAACCACTAGCTCAGAGTGGGGATGCAGGAGGGCACACGTAACCTGAGAGCTCCTGACCAGGGAGGTGGAAAGTTCCTTGTCAAGAGCTTTCAGATCAGGTGAGCCCGCCTGCCCAGCATCCCCCCTCCAAGCTAGGAGGTTTCCTTTTCAACTTCAGGAGAGGGGTGGGAGGGGGAAGAGTTAGACACAACCCCAAGGCTTCCCAAGTGGAGGAGGCTGTGTGCTGAGCCTGCCTGGGGTTGGTAGTTTGCTCGCTTTGTGTTTTCACAATCTTTCCGAAGATGAGGGAGAAAAACAGGCCAGGAAATGACTTGGAGGGTAACTCAGAGCACCTCAGGGACCAGGCGTTGTTGGTCCTTCGTGGAGCAGAGCCCAGCAGACTGGGATGACATGGATACAGGAGGGACCCAAGCTACCTGCCACCACCCCTCTGGTTATCTGGTTCTGGACTGTGGAACCTCCTCACTGAGATGTGGAGCTAGGTGTGCTAACTGCTAGGCCACCTAACCCACCAAGCTCTCTCTCACACACCCACTGGGATGTGGTTTCCCAAGTCACTCAGAAGCTTTGAAAATTTTACCCATAATACATTCTACATGGTGCATTGCTTGCTTGAGCTGAGGGCTATCGGGGTCAGGCAGATGGAGCTGGAGAACACAAAATCCTGACCTCCCTGAGCAGCTTCCAGCAGAGCCAGAGTTTCATCCTGGAAGGTAAAGTTTGCCCACTGGGGACGGGCTGTGGGGCCATTGATGAAGTTTTCATGTTTCAGATTATTCCTTTTTGCTTGGGACAAGTGCTTTAAAGACACTCAGGAAAATAAATACAATAATTAAATATCGAAGGGGTAGCGATGTTAGTCTGTATCTGCAAAAACATTGAGAGCTCCTGCGTCACTTTATAGACTAACAGATTTATTGGAGCGTAAGCTTTCGAGGGCAAAGACCCACTTCATCATGCATCTGGCGAAGTGGGTCTTTGCCCACAAAAGCTGACACTCCAGTAAGTCTGTTAGTCTTTCAGGTGCCACAGGATTTCTGGTTGTTTTAACTAATTTAATGTGCCATTTAGCAAGTGACAGGCCTGCTGCGCAGAAGGACTCCCCAGCTCTGCGAACCATGAATCAGTAAAATCAGTAGAAGATCTACCAGCCACTCCTACAGTGTTTTTGTTTATATTCTGTACATGAAAGGAAAGCAGGGAGAGACTGTGGATTTTGTCTACAGCTGGTTGCAAACTGCTAAGATTATTTTGCAAAAAAATATAAGTTCATCGTGTGGAAATGTCTCACCTTTTTTTTTTTATTTCAAAAGGAAATCATTTCAATGTTTCATTTTAAAAAATACTGTTTTTCCTTCCTTTCTTAACAAACTTCCCCTCCTTGTTTCATTGCCAAGGGCAGAGTGAGACAAAATTGGCCTTTTTCCATGTTTTTAAAACAAAAATGTTAAGTAACTTAAAAGAATAGATTGGTAGCAACTTTTTTTTCTGAAATTCTGTCAAAACAAAATTGCAAAAGAAATTAAACTCTTACATGCATATATGGCTGTGGAAGCCCAATATTTAGATTAAAAGTCTAAAAAATTCTGAACAGATCAAAGAAGTCTTGTGGCACCTTATAGACTAACAGATATTTTGGAGCATAAGCTTTCCTGGGCAAAGACCCATTTATGCTCCAAAACATCTGATAGTCTGTAAGGTGCCACAGGACTTCTTATTGTTTTTGAAGATACAGACTGTCTTGGCTACTCCTCTGATACTTGAACAGATCTAGTTTTGCACCTTTACTCAGCAGCCAAAGCATTTCCATAACAACAGAGTAGCATGTGCTATGGTTCTATCCAGCCACCTAGAAGATCTAGAACAATTTTTATAGGAACAGAGAGGTAGCTGTGTAGTCTCCATTCTAACAAAACAAAGCAGCAGAAAAGTAGCACTTTACAAACTAACAAAATGATTTATTTGGTGATGAGCTTTGAGTGTTGTTAGTGTAACCCACGCGTCGCCTGGATGTGGTTCACTGTCCCACGGAATGGCAATACGCCACTCACAGAGAGAGAAAAAATGAATCTCCTCTACGGCTCTAGCTGAGAGCCAGCTGCCTGTTAGCTCAAACTGTAGCGGCTCCTGCACCGAGCTCCAGAGGTCCCGGTTTCAAGTAACATTTAACCAAGCTGTAAACTAGGGGTGGGGAACTTTGTTTCTCTCAGGGGCTATTGACACAGGAAAAGTCAGTTGTGGGCCACACAAAGCCCGGCGGGGGTAGGGAATGTGGATGCTCAATGCTTGTCCCCACTGCAGGCTGAGCCAGCTCTCCTGGCACTAGCCTTTCACATGTGCTTGGAGCTTCCCCTGTGCTCTGGAGTTGGACCAGAAGTGAGGGCATCAGGTGCAGGAGGAGGCTCTGGATTGGGGCTGGGGCTGAAGGGTTTTGGAGCAGGCTCCAGGCTGGGACTAAGGTTTAGAGAGTGGGCTCAGGCTGTGATCAGTGCATTCTATGAATTTAGCGGCTCCAGTGGATGGACATTTTGTACTGCTAGACTGGGTGTGCTAGTAAGGGCTTGCTATAAAGGCCAAAACCAATTGGACTCTTTTCACTGGTTCCTCTGGGCTTTGGATGAGCTGTATCATTCATGTGATGTAGCACTCTAACTTCATGCTCTGCCTTGCTGAGGGAAGTGTGCATGAATTACTAAAGAACAGTTGTATGACTAAAATTGGCTTGAAAGTCCTGCAAAGAGCAAAGGATGCTGTCAACAAGAATATAGAAAGAACATTCACTCAGTTGATGGGGTCTTAAGAAAAGTGAGGTAGGAACAGTATTTTACAGCATGTACCTGAGTGCTGAAGTTGTAAGAGACCTCAGGAAAGATGATAGGGAGTCCACAGGCCTGGAATGGACTGTCCAGGGGATTTCCTTGCTTCATTCATGAAAGGTCAGACACCTTTGGCTGTTTATTTACTGTGCTGTACAAAAACTGTTGTGGTTCAAATGAAACAGATAATGAGGTCAGTGGGGAAACCTAACTATGCATCCTCGTATAAGAGAGAGCAACAGAGAAAGGGACACACAACATACCGAAAAAGAAACATTTTCTTTAGCTTGCCAGAACAAGGAGACAGAATAATTTGGCTTTGTGTATTGGAAATCTTGGGAGACTCTGCTCCAAAAAGCAGTAACAGGTCTGTAGGACATGTGAGCTGGAGTAAGCATCTCTCTGCGGCTCACTCTTCCCTTTACAAATACCAGCACCTTTTCTCCCAATTAACTCCTTCCTTTGGCTTACATGGAAGAAGTGGTTTAATCCTGCTTGCTTTAATAGCTGGCCAAGCCCTTCCATTTGTAGGGGAGAATGTATGAAAAGGGGTAGGCGTAACAACAACACTGAGGCTACGTCTACACGTGCACCCAACTTCGAAATAGCTTATTTCGATGTAGCAACATCGAAATAGTCTATTTCGATGAATAACGTCTACACGTCCTCCAGGGCTGGCAACGTCGATGTTCAACTTCGACGTTGCTCAGCCCAACATCGAAATAGGCACAGCGAAGGAACGTCTACACGGCAAAGTAGCACACATCGAAATAAGGGAGCCAGGCACAGCTGCAGACAGGGTCACGGGGCGGACTCAACAGCAAGTCGCTCCCTTAAAGGGCCCCTCCCAGACACACTTTCATTAAACAGTGCAAGATACACAGAGCCAACAACTAGTTGCAGACCCTGTATATGCAGCACGGACCCCCAGCTGCAGCAGCAGCAGCCAGAAGCCCTGGGCTAAGGGCTGCTGCCCACGGTGACCACAGAGCCCCGCAAGGGCTGGAGAGAGAGTATCTCTCAACCCCCCAGCTGATGGCCGCCATGGAGGACCCCGCTATTTCGATGTTGCGGGACGCGGATCGTCTACACGTCCCTACTTCGATGTTGAACGTCGAAGTAGGGCGCTATTCCCATCCGCTCATGGGGTTAGCGACTTCGACGTCTCACCGCCTAACGTCGATTTCAACTTCGAAATAGCGCCCAACACGTGTAGACGTGACGGGCGCTATTTCGAAGTTACTGCCGCTACTTCGAAGTAGCGTGCACGTGTAGACGCAGCCTGAGAGTAATAACTAGCATAATGATGCATTATGACGGTGAGGATTATCTATGGTAGCATGCACTAGGGTGAGGCAGTCAATAGGTCAACCTCAGGCCAAATCCAGACTGCCAGATGCTTTTGAACAACCCCTGAAATCTTTTTAATTTAGTTATTTTATCATTAATGTAGTTATATTTTATTTAGAGTCTGGGCATCGACTGTATCTTGACAGAGAAATATGGATCTTCACAGAAACATAACCAGCTGCCTGGGCACTAGGGACAGGCTGCTTTCTAAATACTTTTGAAGGTGAATACTCCAAGGAACATGTGCTGTAAGGGTAAACAGACAAGCTGGTAAGTCAGGGTACTGTGATGGTAGAGACAAAGCTACAGGAGCGTAACAGCAATTGGTGCACCTATCTGGCCGTGGAAAATGGATCAGGCCCAGTTTAGGATTCAGCCCAACTGGGGAAAAGTGGAGCATCTGAATTAATGATGAATCCAGCTGCGAAGCGACTAATAAAAGAAGCACTTCAGTGCAGCAGAGGGAAGCAGCAAGACCAGGTGGACAACAGGAGAGAAGAGAGCTTTGACTAAAGACCAGAGGAGACACTGAATCCATGGGCTGGAGCAAGCTGTCATGATGGGCTTTGATACAAATGCAAGAACCATGGACATAACCTCCGGGCTGGATTTCCACAGGAAGGAGAGAGAAGTAGGGAGAAGCTGATGTACTCCTGGAGAGGAGAGAGAGAGCCCTGGGCGGTGATGCAGTGAGCATGACCTGGAAAGAGCTCTGCAGAGTACAGGACGGGACAAAGTGTCTGTGGGGAAAGGAACTAGAGACTGCCTGAAGTCAAAAGTCCAGGGAGGCAGGAAGAAGTTTGAGGAGGAAGAACTTATAGGGTCCCTGGGTTGGGACCGCCCCCAGTGCTGGGACCACCTAAATTCCCCTACAAGCTGCCAAAGACAGGATGAAACTCTCTCTTGCCCTTAATACAAGGACCACAGGGCCCTGAGTTGGGCTGAAGACTAGGCAGAAGGTCGTTGGGCTATAGCTTTTTGGACCTCTGTTACGTCACAGAAGGGGCTGAACTGGAGGTGGCTGGAGGTCTGAGACCCTGGAGTGGTTGCTGGCTGGGGTTCCTGAGGAGCAAAGGTTGCTTTGCCTCACCCTGCTATGAAGGGAGATCTACAAGAGAGATCCTTCCAGCTGGCTGCAGTGCTTCAAGCTATCACCTCTTACTCCTTAACTTACAGATTGTGCAGGCTCTTGATTTGCAGCTCCTCTTAAGAGCTCCACACTGAAAGGGGGAAAGACCCTGAAAGTGTTACACAAATATTGTTTTGACTTTCTAACCAATTTGCTTTGACTGTGCTCATTCTAGCAAATAAGTCTATTGGCTGGGAGGCTGGCTGAATCAGAGATTTCTAACGTGTTGCAGTATATATGTCAGAAATGAATTTGAATGTCTGATTGCAAGAATCTGCTTCAGGAGTCTGTTCTGAACATGTGCACTCATCCAGTCAGAGCCCAGAAACGTGCCATTTGATGTATGTGTCCAGTAAAAATGGCTCAGTGTTCCAACGTCAAATATTTGCAATGACTTGCTTGTTAATGACCTACAGAACAGGTATTATTCATAGACACTAGTCAGTGAGTGATTCTGAATAAATCTGGGAAAACTGAGATATCATCTGTGTGATGTTTGCCAATGAAAACCAGTCAAGATTCACAAAGGAAATTGTGTATTATGAATCACTCACTCTGCTTTATTCACAAGTAACAGAGGAGGAGGAGGAGGCAGTGGCCTGCAGCACTGCTTTGTCTCAGCTCTACCTCCATGAACATTTCAAAGACTGGTTTTGAAGTTCAGGCACAGAAATGGGATGCTGAAGATCTGGCATCAGTTCCACCCACAGATTGTGTGTAACTTTGGGCAACTCAGCTGGCCTTTGTTCCTCACAGTGCTGTTTCTGTAAAATGGGACTAATAACTATAGGTTTGTATTATACCAGCATGTAGAGGCCTCAGCTGAGCCCCTGGAACTGTGCATATTAAAAGCCCATAGTGAGACACAGTCCCTATCTATCTCAGGACAGGTGAAGAAGGGAAGTGAGATGCAAGCCCAAGGTTAGGGTCAGAGCTAAGAAATAGAAACCAGCTACCCTGACTGCCAGGCTGCAGTCCTATCCATTAGACCAGTAGTTCTCACCTGTTTTCTATATGCAGGACTGACTTGCTCCCTTCCTGAATGGTGTCCAAGAGATCTCAGGAACCCACGCCAGTCTACAGACCCCGTCACTGAAAACCATGACACTAGCTAGACCATGCCTTTCTCTTGCCGCTTCTCCACATTGCTAATCTGGATTTTTAGCTGTTTGGGAGCAGGGAACATCCAACAGAATGTGCCCTTGATCTCTGAGGGAGTGGCTAGGGGCTATTGTATTGTCAGTCATCTTAGTGCGATTCAAGGGTTGTCACTGGAGGAAGCCTAGAACCATAAAAATGTCCGATGGGAAGGACCTCAAAAGGACAATCAAGTCCAGCCCCCTGTGCTGTGGCACGATCAAGTGCTTGTGGATGGGCTCAAACAGGGTGTTTAATCCAGAACTGTCCAGTGACGGGAATTCCATAGTTTCCCTGGAAATGCTGTATTGCCAGGTCGGAAGAAGTGGGTCTGTCCCACGAAAGCTCTTCACCTAATAAATTATTTTGTTGGTCTTTAAAGTGCTCCAGAACTGCTGGTTTGTTTTGTTAGAATGCAGACTGACGTGGCTACCTCTCTGTTCCTGTAGTTTCCCTTGGGTGCCTGTTCCAAAGCTCAACATTTAGAGTTAGAAAATGTTTTTGTTCTCTTAATATCTAACCTAACTCCCCCATGCTACGCATTAAGCCCATTGTCCTACTTTCAGTGGACATGGAGATAAGTTAATTACTGTCCTTTTTTAGACCGGCTCTTACTGTATTTTTAGGGCTGCTGGAACAATTTTTATAGAGGGGTGCTGAGCACCATTGAACTGGATGTAAGCCCCAAAGGGTGCTGCGTAGGTGTGGGACACGCCTTGCATATGATGCTCCTGTCCACATGCCTCAGAATATTAGCCTTACTCTCAAGCGCATCAGCGGATTGATGTGTATTCAATTTGTGATCCACTATCATCCCCAGATGCTTTCTGGCAAGGCTACTGTCCAGCCAGGACTTTCTCATTGTGTGTTGGATTTTTTTCCCTTGCAAAAAGGAAACTCAATAAAGGCAAGAACTTCATCTTGTTAATATCAGATCTATGTCTGTACAGTCAATGTGAAGTGATGGGAACAGTGACAAAGAGGGTTGGGATCAATCATCTCTTGGATTCATGGCCTCTTACTACCCAGTTGGTCAGGTCACAGCCATTTGCCTCCTCTTCACACTGCACAGATAACACCTTTTGGACACCATTATAGTAAACAAGATCCAAGCCCTTCTTTTCCTGGGCTGAGTCTAGACTCTCTCCCTGGTAGCTGCCAGCTAGCACTCTGCTCTTGCTGTTTTCTGTTTTCCAACTCTAGACATGACACCCTTTTCAAGGAGTTTGCAGCCAAGGAAATAATTTGCACTTTGAGTTACGCAGTATTGGCAGGAGGATGAACAGCTCCTGAATAGCTGCTCTCCTGAAAGCCATCGCTGCAGGCAGTCCTGCAGGTGTTAGTCTCTCCAAGTGGGATTGGTCTCTCCTGTGATTTGTTATTTCTCTTCATGGTTTGTTGAACTGAACCCTATATGGGGTTTAAAAAAATAGAGAATAGAAACAAGGGAGTGAGCACCAGGAATTAATTATGAAAGAGACAAAATAGAAACAACATCTAAGATAAATGCAAAGTCTAAACCAGGTAAATACCCACTGTAGCTAATTACACACACTTTATTTTCGGAGAAGGGCCAGAGTCCTTGCTGCTAATTCAGGGAAAGCTCAGCAAAGAGAGAGGCCTAAAGAGGAGCATCTATACTGATGTTCATTTAGTGGCAGTCTAACACACAAAGCCATGTGCATTAGGCCTGAGCAAGCAAAGCACTTGAGCATTAACTTAAAATTAAGTGTGTTTAAGCTCTTTGACCTCAGCTACCATGAATCCAACAGTACAAATTTTATAAAAACTTCTAAAAATGACCTAAAATGGATTTTTTATGTATGAAAATTTCTTGTCTATTCCAGGAGGCATCATCTTCCAGGGCCTGGAGTCTCATTGGAATCCCAGAAGTCTCCCCGTCCCAAGAGAGGAAGGATGAATTTTCCAGTCGGAGAGGCCAGAAGCATATCAGGCTTTAAAGTAGGGAAAAGCTGGTGCTGCGTGCCATGCTCACCCGTCTGGGCTGCTGGCAGAAGGGAAGCCAGTGTTTGGTGGAACATGGGCCCGTGGCTCTGGGGCACTGATTTATTTTTAAACGACAGCTATGTGAAGCTGTTCCTATGCAGAAGCAACAGCTGTTGTGATGGACTAGAGGGCATGGAGGTTCTCAAGGAGGTACAATAAGGATGTTCTGGCTCCTTTGACATCAGTGGCAAAGGCCCCCATGAGTTCACTAGAGCCAGTATTTGGTGTTTATCATGACTTTCCATTTGTCACATGATGTCACAATCAAACAACTTGGAGCTGTAAATTTTATTGATGTTTATTTCAGTGACTCCTAGAGCCCCAGTCATGGAGCAGATCTCACTGCACTGGGTATTGTACAAACCAGCACAAAGAATCTTGCCCCCCAAGGAGCTTCGGATCTAGTAACTTATCACTGACTTTCAGTATTGTGTTGTCTATCAAGTCTACCTATGGGACACCTTCTAAAACATACACACATTTTTCTTGATGCAAAACCTTTCTCCCTAAGTTGTTCTGCTGCTGTCACAATCCGGACATTTCAATTATTATGACGCTTCAGCTGCTCTTATCTCCCAAGTTGGGTCACAAAAGAGTTCTTCATTAAAATAACACACTAACTCAGTCCATCCCAGGAGATTTAAGGGTAGGTCTATGCTACACTGCAAGCCATGGCTCAGACTGAGGTTTGATCCTCGCCCCAGGCAGTCCCCAGCCACACAACAATTTTTGAGTGGAGTCAGTCGGTCCTCAGGGAGTTGAGTCCCAAGATGCACCAGGGAGACATGGGATCAAGGTCCACACCCTGCTGTGAATTCAGGTGCAGGTGGGTGCACGGGCCCCAGCTTCTCATATTTCCTGGGGGGTGCTCAACACTCACTCCACCACAAACCATGTCCCCAATTGCCCCCTTGCCCCCAATTCTCACACCCCCACTTCGCCCAGGCCTACTTCCAGCCCACCTGTCCCCACCCTCCCCACCTTGACATGCCTGAGCATCCCATCCCTGCTCTTCACCCTGCCTCCCAGCAGCTCCTGCAAGCAGCTGAACTGATCTTCCCCAGCAGGGCGGAGGTGCTGCAATGGGTGGGGTAGAGACGGCTGCAGGGCTGTGGGCAGGTGTGACTGAGGAGAGGAAGGGGAGCCTGGTTGTTGATTGGTGCAGGGCACCTGATACGTTTTCTCAATCAGGGCTCCAGGGTGGGGCCACTCACGGAATTGGTGCCTGTGGTTGGGGATCACCCTAGCTGTGTACTTCCCCTCAGTATCTACCTGTCACTGTACATGGGAGCCCTGTTACTTTGAGGGGGTGGGGACTGGAGCCCAGCGGCTGGTCTGACTCGTGGGGTGAGGAGCAGTGGATGCCTCTGAGCCTTCTCCAGGGGCAATAGGTAGGGTACAAACCCGGTCCTCTCAGGTCACAGGGGAGAATGAGGAGATTAGGAGAACATGCTCATGGGAGAAGTTTAAATGTCCTTTAAAGGGTTTCCAGACATCTTCCTGAGACGGCTGCTGCTGGAAACAGTGAATAATGAATTGTGTGTCATTAGCAAAGGGTGAGGCTGATCTCTTATCCCAGTCTAAATCCCTTGCTTTGCCTGTCCCCTCACTTACTGTTCCTCCACAGGTCATGAGACCTCTGATTCTTCTTTGTAAAATAAATAAGATGTATTATGATCTGCAAACTCTTTTGGAGAATAAGTGAAAACAAAGGGCTGCCTGGATTCCCAGCCCATGTCCCTTGGGCTTCCTAGCACATTACCACAGACTTCATTTCACCTCCAATTCAGCTGGCTGCATAGCCTTTGAGGTAGCTAGGCCACTCCCAGCCTTGTTGCCAGTTGAGGATACCAATCTGTCTCTCTGCTGCTGAGCTCCACCGTCTCTGTGCGGAGTCTCCATCCTCCCTTTCTGGAAGAAGGGCCTCTGCCTGGTTCTCTGCCTCTCTGTTCTGTCATTATCTCTGGAGCACTCACTGGCTCATGTAACACATGATGAATGGCAGGGCTGATCTATAGTTTGGCACTCCTGCATTGATTATCTCTGCGGTATTGCTGCAGAGTCCATAGTGTATCTGTGCTTCCTGTCCTACAAAAAGCCACCTCTGTATTGCTTGAAAGACAATAAAGCACGTGGTTCCAGTAACCTGGACTTTACAGCCAAGTCAGAAACTTCACACTGTTTGTGGGTGGTGAATACAGATTAGAAGCGTATCTGGCTAAAGAGAATACGAGCCCTCTGTAGCTCTTTGTATCAGTTCACTGGACTTCCTGATTCTGGGAATGTGTGGCTGAATAGACTGAGTAGATTTATTCTAAGTCAGTTGTTGATTATGCAGGAGCTCTTTCTCTAGATGATCTTTTGTTGAAAATCGAAGGGCTGGGATATTACAAACAATATATTGCAGGATGTCACTTTCTCAGACTAGCCTTCTTTTTTTCCGGATGTGAACATTAATAAAGTCTATTAAGCAACTGTGAAAAATGGGACAATGTCAAACTTAAAATTTATGGAAACATTCTTAGGTTAGCTTTGCTGCCATCCTGAATGTGAAAATGCCAAACTAAATGTAATTTTGAAACTAATTTAATCCCCAGTCCTGCAAACATTCATGTTTGTGCTTAAAGTTTCCTAGCAGCAGAAGGTAAACAAGTCTAAGCCTGAACTGATGCTGACTGATGCACACCATTGGGGCTCCACTGAAGTCAAAGCACCTAAGTGGGTTTGCACCAGCAAAGGATCTGGCCTGTGAAAATACTGCACTTCAGGTTCAGTGCAGGGGCATCACCTATGGTAACACCTCCAGAAATAACAAATAGTAACCATCAACAACTGTGTAGGGTGGGTGGAATCTCTCATTAGCAAGAGGAAGTTCACAGATGTTAGCTGAAAATTAAGGTGATAGTGGCAAATTATTTGAACCCTACTTCAAGTTTAGGTTTTGCTAGCCATTCTTTTTTAAATACATAGGAATATTTACAGTTCCTGGTGCCACTGAATCAATAATCAATGGGAATGATTACGTTATGCCATAACAACTTTAATTCTGATGCACAAGACACTCTTACGCACTCTTTAAACATATGCCTCACTAAGTAGCGAGTGATCAGCATCGGCATTCAAGAATATGTATGTGGTCAGCATTAAGCTTGTTCGTAGCCAGAAAATGTTTTTTTTTGGGGGGGGGGATGGAGGGGTGCAGTGGGGATTCTGAACTAAGGTTAATATAGAAATAGCATGAAAAACTTTTGCAGAGCACAAAGCCACCCATAACAAAGTAATGCTAAGAACACATTGTTATATTATTTATCAGTGGCATTGGCCAGCTAACACAGGTTAAAGGTGCATCTGCCCTGTGCTTGCTAGGATAGTGTCATGGGTTAGTCAGCAGATGTTTATGTCAAGTTAAACATGCATCCAGGTGACCTTTGCTCTGTACCTAGCCCCTTGAGCATGTTTGGCACACTGGGACTATGCCCAGAGAACTGTTCTGCTGACCAACGGAAAAGAGAGTGGAGCCACTGACAGTGTGACCCTTTGTGTCTGTTTGGGAAGTGGGGTTCGTTTACAGCCACATGTTAATTTGAGAGGTGCCCAGATGCTGTGGTGATGGGCATGAGTACAAATCCCAGCCCAGGTACATGGGAATCCAGCTATGCAGAACTGAATGCCAATATGCCTTTAAAAAGCCAGTTGTGTTGCTGTGCTTCCCTCAAACTCCTTCTCAACTGAGATTGACTTCCAAAGGAATATTTCTCATGCAGTGCAATTATGAGCCTACCCTGGAGAGGCCTGACACCCGGGAATTTAATTTGAAATGTTTTTTAAACAATATATATTTTGGAGGGAAGTTTTCTCCAGGAACGTGAGGGTTTGTGCATGTCGTTTGTACAAGCACTGAGATGATCCTTATGAGTTCGTTCTTCCACACACCTTTTGGCCTGAGCAAAAGTCTGGGTTCCTCCACTTCATGGACACATGGTTGCCTGCCAGCCACAATTCTAAGCCAGTTCCCACTCTGCTGCCATGTCAACTTTCACTCCAAAGGGCCATGAATGAATATATATTCCCTAAGTGCTCTCCAGCTTATATTTCCACTCCAGCACCTTGGTTCATAGGCCTGTGTGAAAAGTATATGCAGATCGAGGTAGACAGGCAGAGGTGAAGGAGGCTGCAGCTGATCAGAAGGTCATCATGAGTACATAGACATAGATAGCGACCTAGCTTCAAGGAGGACCACAGCTTACAGGAGGGAAAAGTTCGCCACAGGCACCAGGAGGTCAGTCTGTGTGTTCATGGCTGTCATGCTAGCTGCAGTTGTAGTACCTCTTTAAGTAGGTTTCTCAATAAAAAGCCAGTTTAGTTTGAGAAGTATACAGTCCTTTTGTGCTGCTGTCCAGCCCACGGTACCTGAAACAAGCTACCGGGGTTACGTTGTCCAGGAGCGCCAAAGCACGGGATCGGGTCAAACTTCCTCAGCCTAGTAGCGGACCACACGCCATCAGTGGCTGGATCGGGGGATTCCGAGCGGTTAGAGGAGCTGTGAGGCTTCAATGGGCCGGACCCGTTTTCTGAAGAGGAAGACAGAGAATGCTATTTTCAGTTCTTTGTGGGAGGAAGATTTTTACCAGAAGTTTCTGCTCCACAGTATGTCCCAGCTAATACATTTCAAGACATGTAGAAGTTCCCTGCGTTCTGTTTCAAAGTCAGTCCCAGGAGCTGGGGGGTGAGAATGGGCTTTCTAAAGCCACCGGAAGGGGGCTGAGAAAGTAATGTAAGTTTCAAAGAGGTAAAAAGGCTGGAGGAGTGGCCCTGCATACTTATCCATATCTAATGTGAAGAGGGTGAGTCACTGCCTATTGAAACTACGAGCAACGTTTATTTGTTTCTCATCGCGAAAGAGGCAGTTGTTCAGAATAATGGCAGTTGAAATAACATGTCTGCTTTCGAGAGGTAGGAGCTGTGTGCCAACTCCACTTGCCTGGATGTCACTAATAGGGATTGAAAATGGGAATAAAAGAGGGCGCTCTGGTGAAACTTGATGTGGCATTTGGAACCCTTAGGGGAGCATAAGAGTGTCTCAGCTTTTATTCATAAACCTTAGATATAAATGAAAATGTTTCAAGCTTCATTTTTTTCTTGATATGCATTCACATCTTTATGTGTGCTGCCATGTTGTTTTATAGTGCACCATTCGGTTGCAATTTCTTTTGTGTTATTACTAAACACAAGAGAACCGGGAATCATGTATATATTGCAGCGTAATCGACCCTGAAGATTTAGAGCCCCATTTCCAAATATTTCACTTACTTGGGCAGTTAGACTTAAGATGAGGTGGAAACCTATTTTTCCCATTAAAACCCTTTAGAAAGGAAGCAAACAAAAGTGAACGGCTCACTCCAAACAGCTGCATCATCCAGTAATTTATCACGAAAACTCTTAGAAAAGACATTTGTTATACGCGACCAACGGATCACCCTGTGCCACGTTGTTACCCAGCACAACAGCTAAATAAGATAACTCTGGTTTCATGCAGTGCCGTGTCTGCAGCCGGCCTTGTTGCATGCTGGACCCATGTTACGAATGTCTAGGGAGGGGATGTAGGAACAGGTTAAGAGGTGGCCCAAAGCCAAGCAGGCCTTGTGCTCTAGAGACCCCCTTCCAAGTCATCTCTCCTACTCCCACAGAGAAGTTACTGTGTCTGCCCGTTACAAGACAGAAGGGGGCACGGAGGCGTGCAAGATGGCGCCCTAGTGCAGTGGCACACCCCTTTGAGGTAAGGGGGAGCTACCCCAGTTGGTGCTTTCCCTTGTAGTCTTTCCCATAGAATTCAGTGTTTGTTAAGAGCAGCCCCCTCCTCTCCAGGACCTTGCTAATCTCTGGCCTGTGTGGATGGTGGGGAGTCAAATGTTTTGTTGCCTTAGTGGGGGCAGACCAGAGGTCTCCCTGACTTCAGACCTTCTTCTCCACAGCTCACCTCACTGGAGTAGCGGAAGTGCTCAGATGTGCAGACCCCACTGGCTTCCTGCTCAGATTTCCCATAGCTCTGGCTGAGCAGACAGACTGTTGTTTCCTTACTGTGTTAGCTGCTGAAGCAGCATGGGAAATGTATATCCCCCACGTGGGAGAATGAATTATGGCTCCACTGACCATTTGCTGCCTTCAGCTCTGTTTGCTTCCTATCTTCACCCACTAATTCACTCGGGAAGTGTTGGGCACGCACTCCCAGCTCTTCTCCTATGTGACTGGAGCCGTGAACGTCAGGATGATGTGAGGCCTTTCCCTTTATAAACTTCCCCATACGTGAGAGCGAAATATACTCCTTAACATACAGAGCATCATCTCAGTATCTTAGAATGTCACTTCTAAAGCACTGAGACTTCCCCCAGCATGGCCAGGTTTGCACATATACTAACGTGTACAATTGATTGTGTGAAATGCATGCACACTTACCATCACTGCACACACAAATGCATTAATTGCACAAATAAATGTTACTACAGATGGTATGAAAAATGAATTTCCAGCCTCTGGACTATTCTGAGATTTCAAAATATGGTTCCATCTAGAATCTGGATGAAGAAACAAAATTCTGGAACTTTTTTTGCAAAACAAGATATTTGCATAGATTTGATATTGAAAAATTAGTTTTGACTTTTGTTTATAAAACAGAAAAGTCTAAAAGTTAAAATTGAAATTAGATGTTTAGATATGGCCTTGTGATGATTTGGATGACAATCCTGCAAAATATTTTATTTCATTGAATCAGCATTTTCCAATAGGAAATATTCTGTCAGAAATTTTTCAGCCAGCTCAAGTAGTGAACTATTTGTATGCACAAGGGTCCCATTTTGACCATGTAATTATTAGAGCAAGGCACTTGAACTGGTTCACCAAGTGATTTACTGGTAGGCATATATTGTTCTCCTTTTCTGGTTCTGATATAACTTTGTCTTAATTGATTGCTAGGCATGGAGCATATACTTGTTTATGTAATTAATGTTTTATACCTGCTACTCCCCAGCTTAAGCATTCAAAAATCATGTCAAGCCCCTAAACATTGTAAGTTGACTTAAGAATAAGAGAGTTTTAAATAAATTTCAGGGGGCTGATTTGTTTTTTAGTGTCTGGGCCTTAAAGGTTACAGCTTCCCCACTGTTGCCATGCCAGTGTTGAGGGCTGGAAATGTACGTTTTCAATAAGATGGAGAACTGTGCATAGTGCAGAACTTTGGGAGTGGAGGCTTCAAGAAAAGAGCAGCAGCCTTGTGAGGAAGTGGTGCGAGTAGGCAGCACAGTAACTGTTGTAAACACTAAACCCATCAGACTGCCCTACTTAAGTTACCAATTTCACTTCTGTAACTCACTTTGTCTGCGGCCTGTGGGAGCCGCACACACGTTAGCCACTTGTATTTCCCCTAAACGCCCAAACCCAAAGCTTGCCTCTGTCACTCATCATAAGCAGCAGTAGCAGGCCCTTCTCTTTGCACCTTCCCCTCCATTTACCTTGGAGGTAAGTTGTACAGCACATAAGTGAGGGCGGTAGGTTTGGGTACAGTGGTTCAAACCCTGCCCTGGTCAGATCTACGGCCTCCCACTAAACTTGCAAAACCATCACCTGCAGTGTTGGTTCCCAGCCCTTCTCAGCACTAACTCCGCTGAGGGCACAGTTTGGCCCAGAGCTTCTATTCAGCTTTGGCAAGAGTCCAATTTCTGTATCTCTCCATGTGACCCCACTGAAGTGTGACCCCCAATCGCATGTGTCAGCAGCTCCTGTTTTGTGAGGAGATGCTGTGGAGTCCATCTCTTTTCAGGCACATCTGCACAGCTCTTTGGGAAAAGCACCCAGCTTCGTGAGTGGCTCTGGAACTAGGGCAATGGTCAAGCTACTGCTCGGCAGCTTTATCTGGCCTCGTTTCCACAGTATCTGAGCACCTCCCCAGCTTTGAGGGACTGACCCACACAGCAGGGGGCAGGGCTCATTTCCCCATTTTGAAGGCACAGAGTGGCTGAGTGATTTGCTCAGTAAGCTACTGTTAGACCCAGCGACAGATTAGCCACTGGGCCAAGAGGGTCTGTGCCCAGGGGTCACAGCCAAGAGGGGGCAGTTCCTGGAAAAATGGGTGTCCCTATCCCCAACCAGTTTTGCCCACCCGGTGTTCCTAGTGGGGAGCTGAGTAGGACGCAGGGACTTGGCTCACTCAGCCTGTTTGCCTGGTGCTTCAGCTGGGGAGTGGGATTGGAGTACAAGGGCTTGTCCTGCTCCACACCTACCTCCACTCCTGCCAGCGGGTGGGAGAAGCCCTCATGCCCCAAACCCACTCCCCAGGTGGATGGCCAGGGCAGGGACCCCACTTGCGCTGGCCCAGGGCCCCACAAATACCTAAGACACCCCTGACTGGTGCAAGAAACTAACCCTGGACCTCTGAAATCGTACACAGAGACCAGGTCCTCCTTGCTGAGCCATCAGCTGTGAAGCTGAACACCGCGTCTGAGCTCTTGCCTCATGCCAGGTTTATACTGCCTGCTTCCAACAGCGACGTTAAGAGAGGATACAGGGCTAGCACTACTCCTTCCCCTCTGACCCCGCCCGCCCAGCAAGCACAGGGACTACCAGCTGGGGGTGAAGCACTACTTAGGTGAGGACAGCCAGGTCTGATCCCTCTGCATCTGAGCACACACCCTTCACGCCGTCAGCTTGTCACAAATGTGCCCCTTCCTCCCCACTGCCAGGACCACTCCTGATTGCCTCCTGCTGCCAGAGTCTCTCAATGCCCCCTGCCACTGTAAACCACAGCCGAGATGCAGCCTGTGTTTCCATGCATGCTATAGCTTGCACGCACCCTGCTCCCCATGGACACTGGTGTGTGGTAGGGATTTCACTGCAGCGCGGGCTGCCAGGCTGTAGCTAGTCCAAGCCTGTGGGACGTGGTGAGAGTTGGCACTTTTCCAGCTGGGCCATTTGTATTACATCCTACATGGGGCCAAGGGTGATGTTGGAGCCCTTCAAGCAGTCACATGCAATTTACTGCTGGCATCCAGGCTCAGCTATTCTTGGCTTCCAGCTGACCCGTCCAGCCCCTTGAAGACAAAGGAGCACAGCTAGCTACGTGCACATTGGATCCATGGGCACTTGCCTAATGGGGGGGGGGCAGCAAACAAGACACAACACCATGGACCATCCCATGCACGTATCTTTCTGTGACTCACTACCTTAGGCCCCAAATAAAGAGCCTGCCCTATCTATGTGAGCCACAGCGCTGCTGCGCTGCTTATACCGTACGATATGCATTCATATTTTAGCCAGCTGTATTTCTGCTGCTGCAGTGCCTAGTCCCCCACAGGGAGTAACATGGAGAGAGCAGCGTAAAGCCCCATTTGGGTTAGCAGAAGTGGGAGAGGCCTCCCCAAGTGTGTGCCATGGCTGGAGCAAAGGTAGGGGTACGAAGAACCCCTGGTTCCAGGCCTTGTCTCTGAAGGTGTCTGATGTGGCAGAGATGAAGCAATTACTTCCACTCCTCAGCTTTTCTGCAGCTGCGGATTAGTGCTGTTGGGAGTGTACAGGGGAAGCCATTTGCAGAGCACAATGAAACATTTTATTAGACCTCCAAAACCTGCCTGTGATGTGCTGTTTTTGGCACCTTATGGGTTAACTATTTATGTATTTGGATCTATATGGCACTCCAATAACAGTTCTCTGTGCTTGGCAGAATCCAATTCTTATTTTTGTAATCATGAGTGATAATGATAGGGTTTAGGTTTAAGCATTTATTTTATTTTAATCAATTCAGATTTTCATGCTAGCCTGAATTGCTGGGTCTCAAGCATATTTTCCAACCAGTTTAAATTTTCATAGTGCAGGAAATCGTGTGTGTGTGTGTGTGTGTGTGTGTGTGTGTGTGTGTGAGAGAGAGAGAGAGAGAGAGAGAGAGAAATAAGAATTGGGCAGTGTGCTGCTACAAGTTCTCAAGCAACTTTTTTCTTACTTTGCCTCCCTGTAAATGTAGATTGGTATTGATTGAAATAGTTTCCTGCTGGTGTGGGTGTGTATGGTGAAATTGATGTTTACTAACATTTACTGATAAAAATCTAATCCTCACAAGCCGATAGCTACCTTATCCCATTTCCATACTCAGCTCTTTTTATTTTTATCAGTAGAACGGCCAGTTAGGAAGTGCTGGGGATGCTTTATGACATGTATTAATTGGAAGTAGTGTAACTCTAATTCTGATTAGCTGAACTCTCCTGGTGACCCTTGCATGCCCTATCTTGAGCTCTCCAGCTTTTTTATTTTTTGCCTTTAATTTGCCTGCCACCTTAGCCCTGTGAACAATTTGGAGGGCGTCCAGAAAACGAGACCCAGGAGGAAAGACAGGAAACAAGTGGGTTGCTTAGTTTGGGAGTGAGGCGGATGGGCAGACAGGACGACAGTCTTCGAATATGTCAAAAGCTTGTTATAAAGGGGAGGATAATAAACAGTTCTTAACCACTGAGGACTTGACGAGAAGCAATGGGCTTAACTTGCAGCAAGGGAGATTTAAGTCGGCCGTTAGGAAGACCCTCACAGCTGTAAGGGTAGTTAAACACTGTAACGCTGCTTAGGGCAGTTGTAGAATTTCCCTCAGTGGAGATTTTTAGTACTGGTTAGACAAGTGCCCTTCAGGGTGGTGTAGGTAATACTTAGCAATGCCTCAGTGTCCCAGCCATACCTTTTCCAGCTGACATGTTTTAGGGTTCTGTGATCACACTCAGCCAGGTTTCTAGGAGATGGGGGTTTCACATCATTAGCTACGTTTTAAAAGTTTACAAAAAAGAAAGAAAACTCAGCAAGAAAAGTGGAATGACTAGGAGCACATATGTCACGTTTGGCTCTGCTGTGACATCCATGTGACCCTGGGAAAATGCAAGAAATTCTTTTGTGTCCTTCCCATTCCCACTTCCCAGAGTTGTGTGCTGTATCTAACTCACCAGACACACCTCTAGAGTTCAGTGGGATTGTTTGCAGACCAAGGAACTGTCCAACATGCGTAAGGGTCTGCCAATTGAATTAAAAGGGATCTTCTTACCTCTGGGTCAGACCTCCCACTGTATTGTAATTCCATAGACATCAATGGGCTTATGCCTATTGCCAGCTGGTGAGGATCTGTCCTCATATTTGTTGCAAGTTAGAATTTAGAGTCAAACTCTCATGTGTTTGCCTCTAATTAAGATACTTTTTAACAGTAGAAAATAGAAATAGCATTACAAGAATTCTGGAAATTCCAAGAAAGCTTAAGCAAGGAGAGAGACAATCTGAAAAGCTAAAGCACAAAATGAGTTACACCTCACCAGGGCATTAAAAACAATAAGAAATGGGCCTACAAATACCATAGGAGCAAGAGAGAGAGATGAAGGATAACGTTGGTCCTGTAACTTAGCAGGACTGGAGAGCTAACAACTGATGACACCAAGAGGCCTGACATGTTTAATCAGACCTGTTAACAATTGTGTTTGAGAAATTCTGGAGGCTAGTTGAGGTCCCTGATGGTTGGGGTAATGAAGGGATAACTTAGTACTGCTCTTTAAAGGGGAACAGGCAACACCTAGGGAATTATAAACCAGGAGCCCAACTTTAGTAGTTGGACAGCTATTAAAGGGTATGTCTATATGTACCAGAAGGTCAACGCACTGGTGGTTGATCTTCCAGGGTTCAATCTAGTGTGCAAAGTAGGGCTGTACTAAATCAAACTGTCATGGAGCTGCCTTCGACCCCAGTACTCCTGGCAGTCGCAAGAGTATGGGAAGTCAGTGGGAGAGTTTCTTCTGTTGACCTCCCACTCTGGGCATGGCAGCAAAAATTGACTTAAGGTACTTTGATTCCAGCTATGCAATTCTCCTAGGTGGAGTTGTATATCTTAAATCGATTTTTCCCCTAGGACCTGGCCAAAGTATTAAACAATCAAATAATAAGCATCTAGAGGATAACAGGGTTATAAGGAATAGCCAGTGTGGACTTATCAAGAACAAATCCTGCCACTCTAACCCAATTTCCTTCTTTGACAGAGTTACTGGTTTAGTGGTGAGTACAGAAGCTATTCCTGTGACACTGGTGGTGCTACTGAGGATTTTGACACAGGCGTACATGCAATTCTCACAAGCAAACAGGGCCAGATTGCCCGTCAGGCACAGCTGCATGTGCCCAGGGGTACTGGTTTTCTAGGAGCCCCTAAAAAGTAGAGTTTCCCACTCCCAGGTCCTGGCCAGAGCTGAGGATGTCTGAGTGGGAAACACAAGCGCACCTGTCAGCTGGGAAGGTGAAGCAGCTGTTCGCAGGGGAAGAGCTAGGCAGGGATACTCACCTGGGCAGGCCCTGTTCCTGCTCCCGAGGATTCAAAATCACCCCTGAGCAGGCCCAACCCTGCTGTTGCGGCAGACTGGCAGACAGCCACCTCCCAGTGGGGATACTGATTGTGGCTGGTGGGCAGGGCCAGACACTGGAGAGTGGGTCTCTGGCGGGGCTGTGTGTTGGGGTACTGGCCAGTGTGGGGTTTGTGTGAGGCACTGGGCAGCTGTAGCAGGACACTCACCTGCTGCCCACCATGGTTTGGAGCTCCGAGCTGCCTCAGTCAGTGGGAGATATGCTACAGCTTATGGGAGACCCTCATATAGCAGTGGGAGACCCTCATATAGCAGTGGGAGTGGGAGACCCTCATATAGCCAAGTCACCATGAGTGGCATTGGGACCCCAGAGCTCCCAGCTTCCGCAGGTGCGGGGGGGGCTCTGCAATACCACAGACAATGGGTGTCTCCCAGAACTCTGAGACATGGGCAACAGGGAACCCTGGTGCTCTGATCCTCTGCAGATGGTGGGGGGAGCTTGGAGGTGGTGTCCCCACAGCTGCCAGCCAGCAGGAGAACCGAGAGGTGTGCAAGATCTCAGTCTAGCCCTGTAAGCGAACTAGGGAAAAGTGGTCTAGATGAAATCACTGTAAAGTGGGTGTAGCTCTGGTTGAAGGACTGACAAAATGCAGGCAAATGCAGGCACATGTTTAGAGGGTTGCTCAGGGTTGTACAGGGTCTGGGAATAGTCAGTATTGTAATTAATGATTTGGACAATGCAGTGGAGCGTACTCTTGTACTATTGTGATGCCATGCTTAGAGGGGTGTCGTACTGTTCTCTTTGGAGGACAGAATTAGAATTCAAAACAGCCTCAAGAAACTGGAGAATCATTCTGAAATCAGCCAAATGAAATTCAGTAAAGAGAAGTGGAAAATACAGTGCTTGGGGAGAAACAAACCAACGGTGCAAGTGCAAATGGGGAATGACTGGTTAGGCAGTAGTACTGCTGAGCAGTACCACCCGGGCTGGGGGCGGAGAGTGGCTCACACAATGTGATGCAGCTGTGAAAAAAGTGAACATCAATCGGGGATGTATTCAGCGGAGTGTTGTGTGTAAAACATGAACTGTAATTATCCCACGCCACACGAGAAGTGAATTCAATTCTGGGCACCCAGCTTTAAGAAAGAGGTGGCTGAACTGAAAAGAGTTCAGAGGACAGCAATACATATGGTAACAAGTTTAACAAACTAAAGCTGCAAGGACAGTTTAAAAAATTGTGTGTTCATTCTCTAGAAAAGGATGCTGAAGACTATTATCAGGTGTCCCTTCAAATGTGCTAAAGGCTGTTATAAAGAGAACAGGGGCCGATTGCTCCTCATGTCCATGGAAAGTAGGACAAGAATGTGCTTCTTTTGCTCTATTCTGCTGCAAGGGGAGATCCAGGTTGGACCTTCAGAAATGCTTTCCATCTGTATGGCTAGATAAGCTCTGGAACAAGCTTGCAAGGGATATTGTGGGACTGAGGCCTTCTGCATCTCCTGAGTAGTAGAAACCCTGTTTTAAAGGTCTTGAAAATGACTGAAAATTGCAGATCTCAAGGTCTGTATCACCCTCTTGGTCTCCTGTGACTATCTTGTCTGCTGTTTTTGTCCCTTCTGGTGCTAAAATCTAGTGTTAAAATCTCATTAATGATCAAAAATTTCCTTTTACTTTCTTCAGTGGGTCCTACCCATCCCAAGATGTTCAGTGGCAGTTGGGATGGGGTGTTTGCCTCACACTTGCATGGAAAGGGTTTATGCAGCCTAGGAAGAGGACTAATTAACTCAACAGATCACAGTGGAGAGGAATAAGGTGGCTAAACAAAACTCTGGTTGAATGAGGAAGCCCAGTTGACCTGGGGCTGTAAAGGTGGGGTCTTGGCAGCAAATGAAGGCTCATGGCAAAGCCTGCAGTCAGTTCGTGGGGGAAAGGAGCAGACAGCCCATAGTTTACCCCTGGGAGAGGCAAGTTTAGGAGGCTGGCAAAACCCATGGGGGGAGTGACAGACAGTAAGCAAAAGGCAAAGAAAAGGGCACCGGGAAAGGCAGGAACGTGTAGAAAGGAATGGACATTGACTGTTGACTAGAGAGTCCCCGAGCTGGAACCTGGAGTGCAGGTCAAGCCCAGGTTCCCTTGTCAGCAGTACAGGGGGTGGCACTACAAGGCAGTGAGTGGGAAGATTGCTGGTGTGGAAAGTCTTCTGAATCCTGAAAGCAGAAATGTGTGGTGACCAGGCTTCAGGCCCAAGCCACTGAGATGCAACATCCCCTCATGGAGCAAGAGATGGACTGTGGACCCAGAGAGAGGCAGGTACCCATGGGAAGGGGTATTGACCTCAGGAGCTGGTCTCCAGGAAGACAAGGAGGAGGTCTCTCTCTGGCAGTGAGAGAAGCACCCAGACACAGCATGAGCTATCTCTGAGGAAACTCATTCTGTGGCATTGCAGAGATAATTTAATTATGCTCTGTATTTCCTTCACCAAAGATAGGCTTGTTTGTCTGAACAATTGCTGAAATACATCTTAGGTCATGTAAACAGATTTGTTTTGCACATGACTGATGTTTTCACGTATTTTTACACACCACTTTATGTATGAAGCCCATATATAGAAATGTCAGGCTGGAAAGAACTGTGAGAGGTCATCTAGTGCATTCTTCAATGGAGAGGCAAGACCAGCGGTACTTAGACCTTCCTTCACAGATATTTGTCAAAAGTAGTCCTAAAAACAATCTAATGATAAGGTTTGCACAATTTCCTAGTTAAGAACTAGAACCCAAATTAACACTTCTAGTGCTTAATTATGCATGTCCAAATCAACTTTATTTTCAGTTTGAGAACCACCATGGATACAAATGGGCCTATGAACAGCTTGTTTGGTGTATGTGTGCACAAGAGGTAAAGGTACAGAGTTAAATGTGTGAAACTATAGAAGAAATGTACTTTAACAAGAGCAAAGAACTTCAAAACACATCACATGGCTGCACCCCAATTGATCTTTCCCATCATGTTTATTCTACTACATGTAACATTTTGTAGGAAAACTCTCTGTCTACAAGCTGCTGCATTATAGACCTAGTATATAACGACACTTCTTGTGAAAGTTAGACTCAGCAAGCCATGTGCACCAATTTAGGCTACAGTTCCGCAACAGAGTGGTGTGTAGGCTCAACCTGTTGCCTTGCTGGAACAGATTGCAAGCTCTGAGCTTTAGGGCTGTTGTGTTTGTCTGGTTTTTAAACCTCTTCCTTTTTGCATCCCTGTTTCTGAGCCTTCCAAGGATCATCTGCTCCAGCACATTCAGGTACAACACATGATGGCTCTGCAAAGAATGGATTTATCATCAGTCTGCTTCTTTCACAAGCCTTGCAACTCATAAACAAAGATGGACTGAACAGGAAAAATGCTTATTCATAAGCAACTGCAGTAAGAAAACCCAGCTTGAGTTCCAAGATCTCTTGCATTGGTCTTTCTCGCTGTGTGTTTCTGGACTGACTGTCTGGTCACGGCTGCAAGAATGCCTTTGCCGGATGATTCTGCCACCCTGGAATTTGACCAGAGCCTGGTTTTATTGCTGCTTCTCTTCGCCAGTGTGTTGGGAGAGGCCCACTTACAGACAGTGCTGGGAAAGATGAGTTTGGGAAATGGAATGAAAAGGAAATAAATGTTCCCAGCAGGCACTCAAGAAAGCCTGTTGGTCACCCGGGCCTCAGTGGGTGCTCATGAGGACAAAATGCTGTGTCGTATGTTGGCTAATCTAGGCAACAAGGCACCAAGAGTTCATAGGATTCTGTGATTAATAAGAAAACTCTGGACATGTACCTGCTCCAACATCTCATCCCTCTCCCTCTATTTCCACCCTCTGTTTAGCTCCTGCTACTGCTTTCGGGATGGTGAGGGGAGGGGTTGTGGCATCTTCCCAGCTAATGCTCTGATCATTTGCTACAGCGCATTCAGGTACAGACACATGATGGCTCTCCAAAGACACATCATCAGATACAGTCCCTTTGAGTGTCCTAAACTACTTCCATGCAGTCCAGCCAAAACTATCACTTGACTTTCCACTCTGCTTACCTGCCCAAACATGAGCCCTGAGAGCATCTCCCAAAACCTTTCCCCATGGAGGCGTAAGGAAGCTGGTTTTAATGCACGCTGGCACTGCACCTATGCTGGAAGGCTCTGGAATCACAGTGCAGTTGAGCGGACCCTCTCTCCACAGATCATTTCCTGACAAAGCTCACTGCCACTTTTGCAGACAATAATGCCAGTCAGAGTAAAGAAACTCCTGCAAGGAAACAATTCTGTAAGTAGCAGCCAGTGACTCGCAATTACACCCTTCTCACATTATAGCTTACTTACCTGCACACTGCTCCCAAACACACCGAACCCCTGTTCCAGCCTCACAGCCATGAGTCTCCGGTCCTGTTCCCATCTCCTTAGTATCTGGGCACTTCACACGTATGAAAGTAGTTGTCCTCAGAGCACTGCTCTGTGGTGGGAAAGCGCCACTTTCTACTTGCAGAGAACTGAGGCAACGAGAGGATAAGTGACGTGCCCAAGGGTGCAGAGGAAGGTCTGTAGCAGGTCAGGGAATTGGCTCCTGTTTCCCAAGCCCCTTCAGTGATACCCTCATTGTTGGGCCATCCTGCCTCCTTTCATTACAGAAGAAGCCACAGCCAGGAGCTCTATTATCCTTCCTGCAGATTGCTCATCACAGCAGCGTGACGGGCAAGGCGACATATTACTGGGGGATGAGCTTAGGGCTTTTGAATTGTCGTCTCTGCCCATGCCCCCGCTATCCAGTCAGCACTCTGTGGGTGCATTGGGTGGGTGTATATGGTAGCTTCCCCGTGGCCTTTACACTCAGTGGAAACCTTCTCCAGTCCCCCAGCCCTGCAGCCAAGTGGTTCAGCCAACCCAGGGGATGAAGTGATGCAAGAGAATAAAATAGGAGATCCTGTTTTGAAAGCACAATGTGCAAAGGATACAAAAATTACAGGAAGAAATAGGTAGGGCTGAAAATGGGCTAAGGCTTAAAGAAAAGATGATGAGCAGGTGATTAAAAAACAAAGAAGCAGCTGGGAATGGCCTTTATGGAATGTGAAAAATCAAGTTTGATCCAGAGTTTAATATAGGCAAGAGTTTGAAGAACAGTTAGTGATTAAGTAAGGGGTAAAATAACTAATTCATATTTAACAGCTGACATTGAGACCTGTCACATCATGCTGACACCTAAGTTGTGTAACTCCAGCCCTCCATCACTGCCAGATTTGCCATTTCTGGTCTGTTCTCTGCTACTGCTTGGTCAACTCACTGAGAGAGCTCAGCTTGGCTCTCTGTTTGTACAGCACCAAGCACACCTGGGCCTTGGGCCTGACTGGGAAAAGGCTCTGCATGCTATAGTGGATCACACACCCAATGCTAGCCAGTGGTGGCACACATTTGTGAAAAGAGCACGTGTCATATAAAGACACTAGGGCTAATTATTTCACTCAGTGCCAGTGAGGCCCCAGCTGACATATTGCACCCCGGTTGGGGAATTACATTTTAAGAACAATGTAGTCAGGTTGGCTAGAGCCCACAGGAGAGCAACAGAAATGTTAAGAGGTTTGGACACTTTAGTCTCCAAGTGAAGCCTGACGGCAGTATGTAACAGTTTCTAAATATGAAAAGGTTAGTTATAGAAAGGACATAATCAGTAGTTCTCTGTGTCCGCTAAGGGTAGGACAAAAATCAATTTGCTTAACTTGCACCCAGAGAGACTGGGGTTAGATATCTGCAAAAAAACAAACCCCTCCTAACCAGAAGGCCAACTAAGCTGTAGAATTGCATACCTGGAGCAATTGCAGAATTCCATTGTTTAGAACAGGTTAGACAAACATTGTTAGGAACAGGCTACATTAAATGCTCCTGTGGTACGGAGAGATGGACTAGCTGATGTTTTGTGGGAGGGTGGGCTCTTCCCATCCTGTATCTCTAGGGTTCTGTGACCCCTGGACACTAATGGAATACCAATAACAGGTAAAAGTAAAGGTTGTTCTGCATATTTAAAACTCATATTTTTCTTATTCTAGAGTTACTTCCTTGTAATTATGAAGCAGCTTCTTCTCAGCCAAAAACATTTTCATGTATGTTTTTCATTCATCTTGTTAGAATCTATATTAAACAAAGCCATTTAAGGATGGAGGGTTAAAAGAGCTAGTTGGACTTGGATTCTGTTTTTGCATGTGGTACTGCTACCATAATTGAGCTGTATTACAAATTGCAGTCATTTCTTTCTTGCATGGAGGAGAAAGGCATTCCATTCTGAAAGCAGTGACAGCTCTCCTCTGGTCTGTATACATCGTGCAAACATAGTAGATCTTGCTGGGGCTGACCTAAGGTGCTTTTCATATTTCCTGGTTATCTGGGCATATCCTGCTCTGTGGATTAGACCAGGAGGACTCAATGCAGACATGGAATCCCAGAATGCTCAAGATCTCAAAGTTTTCCTCTTGGGAAGACTGGAGCAATAAGCTGAAACTTTGGGCTTGCTCCAGACCTGGCTGAAATAATTGGAAAGGCTTCAGTTTCAGTGAACATTGGATCAGGGCTGCAGAAAGGATAGGAGGGCAGGTCCTCTGGATGGATTACCAAAGAATCCAATGGGGTCAGTTGTCAAGAGAGATAGAAGCAGTGTAGGGTAGCTGGGGGAGTGAGACCATTGGGAGGTCTTCAATGTCTGAGCAAAAATTTTGTTAGCTCTCACTTGAGTTGGATAAGCCTGAGACGCTCATAGAACCAGGACACAGGACATAGACCAAAACATAGGTTGTCAGAACAGCAGTGGTCAGACCCACTGGTCAGAGCAGGAGTCAGGAACTGGAAGTTGGCAGCAGAGTCTGGAATAAAGCTTAAGGATCGGAGCAGGAGTCAGTAGCCAGGATTGAGGTAAAGAACCAGGGATCTGAAACAAACTAGGAGGATAGGAATGAAATAATGTCCAGGAACTGGGCAAGAAGGCAAAGTCCAAAGTAACACCTAAACATGGACTCACTTGGCTAGTCAGGAAATTCCCATGCTGCCTTCTGGCTTAAATAGCGAGTGTGAGCCAAATGGAAAGGCTGCACTTATCTTCCCATCAGCAGCTTCGTGGGCAGTGCCCATGCTCCCTGCTGCCTCCAACAAGCTGTTGGGTCATGATTGTTGTCAAACAGCTGCCTTGAGACCTGCAGCCCTACGTTTGAGACCCACAGTGACCCAGAAGATACCCAAAAACTTGCAAACTGACTGGGAATCAGACAGATGTCTACTGAACAAGGCAGATGTTCTGCATCTGGGCGAACAGATAGGGAGAGCAGATAGGTCTGATCAATAGATATAACATTACATTACCACAAGTATATTTTTTCAGTTGACATTTACTGAAGAATTTTAACTAAGGGAGTATAATCCTGCTATCCTTCATTTGAAAGTGAAATAAGTTTGGGTGAGGTAAGAGCTCCTGGGCTGGGTGAAAAATGTGTTATATACTGTGAAACTTGTCTATTACTACTTACTACTTAAAACCGTGTACTCCAAGTGGAGCAGAGGTCATCTACAAGTCTCTTCCACTTCACTCTGTCGTGGGACAAAACTTCATGACTCCAGGAATACCCCAGTTGTTGTCCTTCAATCTCATTAGATATTCTCCACGTTGTCCATGTTCTTCTTTTTTTGCATTTTCCTTGCGGATTCCATGTGAGAGCTTGATGGACTATGCTGGATGATGGGTTTCTGAGAGTGTGGCCCAGCCATCTCCACTTTCTTCTCCTGAGTTGAATGCCAAGTGGTTCTTGTCATGCTCGGTTCCAAAGCTCCTCATTTGTAACAAAGTCTTGCCATTTGATGTGAAGGATGTACCTCAGGACTCTGTTTATGATGATGTTGCCTTCCTTTCCCACCAACATGAAATCATGGAAGAAAAGGTCCCAACACTAGACAATACTGCCTCAATGATGGGAGTGGGCATTAACAAGGGAAAGACCAAGACAATGAGGATCAACCAGTCCAACACCACCACCATCACAGTGGGCGGGGATGACCTAGAAGATGTGGAGCAGTTCATTTACTCGGGGAGTATTATGGGCAGAGATGGAAGAATAAATAAGGATATTGATGCCAGGATGGGGAAAAGCAACAGATGCATTCAAGACTCTCCGTCTCATATGGAGTTCACAAATAATATCTGCGAAGATGAAACTGTGGATCTTCAACACAAATGTGAAGCGTGTGCTCTTGTACGGATGCAAGACCTGGCGTATTAAAAAGGTCTTCAGATCACAAGATAGAGACGTTCATGAACAAATGCCTGAGAACTTTGCATACAGTGAATTAATTCACTATTTAGTGCAGTTGTGCTTCAGCAGTACAGTTGGCTGAATTTGTTATGTCTCAAATAAAGTGAGGATGCTCATTAAAATCTATTGGTGCAGTTTCAACATTAAGATACTACTCTGAGTTATTTCAGTTTTCTGACATTTCAGTCAACCTTAAGAACTCTCTAAGAAACAAGAATTCCCACCAGGCTCTCCCATCCCCAATTATTTTGTACACAATATTTCCTAAAGAAACATAATATGTTTTAAAATGGCACTTTGTAATGAGCGCCTGTATAATCTTTTTCTGTATATTTTTTGGAAGGTGGTTGGATACTTATTGTTACCAAGAATATAAAAGTTGATGGCTGTTTGTGTTTGGAGTAACATTTGGACTCATGCCAACCAATCTTCAATTTCTATAAAAGCAGTGAAAATTACTGCCATCACAATTGCCTGATTGTAGTCCATTATAATGAAATTAACATAAATCATCTTGAGAAGCATTTCAAAGGGGTCCATTTTTATCTAGTAATCTGATTTGAAGCTATCACTAACTGAGGAAAAACTGCATTAAGATTAACATGACACCATGCATTAATGCCGAGATAAACACTTGCATGACCAGAATGAGAATGGTTAACTAAATTGCATTTGTCTCAGCATATTCTCATGTGTCAGAGGGAAACCAGGAAATGGCACTAACTGACCTTGAGGAGCAATGGAACACGTTCTCTGTTGACCGAGTAAGTCACTTATCACCGATCAGAGTGGCATTTAGGAGAAGAGAGAATTTATTCCCAAATATCATAGAATATATATGTTAAAATGCCAGTTCTTGCTTCAGAAGTATTTTAAGGAGCAAATTTTCCATCTCTGGGGTTTTGTTTAGCTTGTCCTTTGTTCTATGTTCTTACAGCCTGTGGAATCCTTTTCCTTAGTCTGATTCTAGGAGTACACAAGCAATCCAATAAACAGTTCACAAACCTCAGCTCAGCACTCATAGAATCACAGAACACTAGGACTGGAAATGACCTTGAGAGGTCATTGAGTCCAGTCCCCTGCCCTCACTGCAGGACCAAGCACCATCGAGACCATCCCTGACAGATGTCTATTTAAACTGCTCTTAAATATCTCCAGTGATGGAGATTCCACAACCTCCCTCAGCAATTTATTCCAGTGTTTAACTATTGAAACTATTCACATCAGAACATGCAAGAAAGCAGCCCAACAGTGGAGCCAAAATACATGTAAGAGCATGCTGGTAATGTGCCTCAACACAGCACAAAGTGGCTACGTCTACACGTGCGCACTACATCGAAATAAGCTATTTCGATGAATAACGTCTACATGTCCTCCAGGCTGGCAACATCGACGTTCAACTTCGACGTTGGGCAGCACCACATCAAAATAGGCGCTGCGAGGGAACGTCTACATGCCAAAGTAGCACACATCGAAATAAGGGTGCCAGGAACAGCTGCAGACAGGGTCACAGGGCGGACTCAACAGCAAGCCACTCCCTTAAAGGGCCCCTCCCAGACACAGTTGCACTAAACAACACAAGATCCACAGAGCCGACAACTGGTTGCAGACCCTGTGCGTGCAGCATGGATCCCCAGCTGCGGCAGCAGCAGCCAGAAGCCCTGGGCTAAAAGCTGCTGCACACGATGACCATAGAGCCCCGCAGGGGCTGGAGAGAGAGCATCTCTCAACCCCTCAGCTGATGGCCACCATGGCGGACCCCGCTCTTTCAATGTTGCAGGACGCAGATAGTCTACACGTGCCCTACTTCGATGTTCAACTTCGAAGTAGGGCGCTATTCCCATCCCCTCATGGGGTTAGCAACTTCGACGTCTCGCCGCCTAACGTCGATTTCAACTTCGAAATAGCGCCCAACACGTGTAGCCGTGACGGGCGCTATTTCGAAGTTGGCGCTGCTACTTCGAAGTAGCGTGCACGTGTAGACGCGGCCAGTGAGTGTAACAGAAGAATTACAACAGTGGCAAAATCTCAAAAGATCTGTGGCTCAGTTGGGTTGAGAATCCAAGGCCAAACATTTTCAGAAATACGGGAATTTTTTTGAAAGGGTTTTAATTCCCAGGTCTCCTTTGGAAGAGCAATGAAAGCTAGCTTCAGAAAGGTATTTAAATATTGCAACAGCTAATGCCTTGCTGGAGCTGTCAGCTCTGAGTTAAGTACTCAGATTCCCTGTGCATTGTATGGGAGAGTAGGGTTCTGAGAAAAGGATTCTTTGCAGCTAGCAAGCTGAGCGGAGAGCAGCCTAAACTAGCCAGCAGTGAAAGGCAGATCACAGGGCCAAAGCTTGGATCCATGTCCCGGAAAGTATTAAGGCACATAACTTCCATTGATCTGGGCCTTGTGTGGCTGTCTGGTGGGCCAGAAACAGCTGTAAACCCTATGCTGGAGTTAGACACCTAAGCAGGTCAATGGCTAAGGTAGTCCAAGCCCAATCAGCAGCAGAGACAGGAGTGATGATTAGGGGTCACAGCTGCTTGTGAGACATCCAGATTCAAATCCCTGCTTTAGAACTGGGCTTTGAACACTGGCCTCACAGGCACGTCCCTAGCCATAAGGCATGTGGGTGTAATCGCTCTCTCTCTCTCTCTCTCTCTCTCTCTCTCACACACACACACACACACACACACACAGAGCTTTATCCCTCTGGCCTCTTTGTGCAAGACCTGAGCCTGTTGGCATGCCCTGAACATGCCTGCTGTACTGGGCCCTGCTGGCACAATGGGCAGATGAATATGTCATCATTGACTTTCACTACAAGGCTGTAAAATGGGAGGTTTTCCTGAGCACAGCTAAGAGGGCAAAGTCAGGGCAAGTTTCTTAAAACAGGGCTTCTTACAGCCCACGATGGCAGGTCCTCCACTATAAGGCACCAAACCAGTCACAAGGCGCACCTCTGGCCAGCAAGGAGTCACACAAGCAATTCTCTCAGACACTCCAGTTGCCTTTATGCCACAAGCAGTATCTCTCCTTACACAGGTGAGAGGTTATGAAAATCAATCTCACCAAATCTGTACAGGTTCCTCCAGTCCCAAAGGAGCAACCGCATTCCCAGATCAACGTATACCTCAGCTTCTACCCGAAAGAGCACACTGTGCCAGTGCTATAGCTTTTAAAAATCTAAAGGCTTATCAATAAAGAGAAAGAACAGAGTGAGAGTACAATCGTTAAAGCAGTCAAATTACAGAAATCAATCCCAAAGTTTTGATGCAGGCTACATCAGCGGCAGAACAGGCTGCTGTTTTAAAAGGCTCTGGAGTACGCCCTTGTAAGGCTGGGTCAGCAATCTGAATGGGCTCAGCTCATAGGAAAGATCAGCTGGAATGAAGACAAATGGAGGAACTCACAGGGCCTCCTTTATTCCCGACCCATCTGGAGGGAATTCCATTGTTCTCCCTGTGTGGCAGCATAGCTGAGATGGAGCCTGTCACATGGACAGATCACCCGTCCACATCCTTGTTAGGCAATCTACCATTGCTTTGCTGCTGGGGTCCAGGTTCACAGCCAAACTCCTCAACTCCTCAGAGGTTGATTGGACTCTGATCAGGTCCTTTCTCTGCTAAGTATGGCTTCACCTGACTAGGAATTCTTTCACAGAGGTGGCCATACCTCCTATTGGGGTCTCCCAGAAAGTAAAATTTCAAATACAAGTACAGTGCCAATACTCGTAACTGCAAACATAAAAATGATACCTGCATAGCAACAGCACAAACAGAATCACTGAATTATAAGTTTTCAACAAACACTTTGCACAAGATTTGGTGCAAGCATAGAACTCTATAGTTGTAACGATGCTTTGCATGTTCACCTTAGCAATTGAATAATGTCACAGGGGCCACTGGGCTTTGACCTGCACCAGGCCCCCAAAGAACGTGTTAGCTGTGGCATGACAGCAGGACTTAGGTAGATTCGCAAATGCCAGCAGGCAGGGGCTTAGGCACCTAGGAGACAGGCACTAGGTGAGTAGTGGGTCTTGGCTGCAAGTACCTGAAGCAGTAGGTACCTTCCTAAATACCTCTGTGGATCTGTCCCATGGCTCTTCTCTATGTTTACATGGAAGCCTGGAGCTTGCAGGGTGTTGCAGGCTCCAGCAGATTAGAGGCACACTGCTGAAACCATGACAGCAGCAATTATTCTGTTCCTTAGAGTCTTCATCAGTCCTTCACACTGAGTGTTTTCAGTCATGCTTCCACGAGACAGTAATCTCCCAGGGCAACTGTCCTGGCTGTGGCATTCAAAGCTAAAGGACACTTTGAAGGTTGCTGTGTTGGCTAACTTACCAGTGGTGCTGCTACGTGGTAACAATATTTTGACTCTATCCAAAGCTGTTCAGGGGCTTATTTCTAAAATCTCCTCCTTGGGCCCAAAGAACCAAAGAAATATCTGACAGGGCAGGAACCTTCCCACCCCCAGCAAAGGAAGCCAGAGCATTTCAAGGAGTGGGCAGGCGAGAATCACTTCCTTCCCCTAAGACAGCATTCAGCAACACGTGGCAGCAGAGTGGGGCTTGGACTTCTCTCTGTAAAGCATGAGAAGAGTCAGCAGCAGTGGGAACTAGTTATGGAGAGTGGGGAAAGCCTTTCTGGAGAGGGTAGAAGAATGCCCACAGATGCTCCTATAGGGGAAAAAACTGAAGTCCTGGGAAACTTTACAAGCAACTGAATAAACCAGCTAAGAATTGTGGGGACTTAATGCTATCAGCCCAGCACACTCTTTTCACTGGTCACTTGGGGTCGGGAAGGATGGATAAGAGATTAGACAGCATTTTTTTTTTTTTTTTGGCTAGGCATTCGGGATGAGGTGACGGGCCATTGTAAGTCTTACGACTTACATCAGAGCAGACTTGGTACTTTCTGGGACTTCCCAGTGACAGGCACTAGATACTGCAAAGGAACACTCTTCTCAGGGAGTGGGAGTCTGAGGTACCTGCAAGGCAAAAAAAGGCCTAGGAGAGTCCTGCATACCTTATTTGGGGTGGGGGAAGCCATCACATAGTTTAGCACCAGCAAATCCCTGTTTTGTTAAGGAAGAGGGTATGTTAGCCATGTCATACAAGCTCTGGAGACTTCCAAGAAAGCTTCAAATCCACAGTAAGCAAGTGAGAAGACTTTATGTGTGTGCCATGCCTTGCATTAGCGAGAGAGAGAGCATTTTGACATCACGAGGGAGCAGGACTTTATGATGTCTTAAAGCTCATGAAGCATGCCCAAAACTGTTTTTTTTCCTTCATGTGTACCACAACTGATCCACCAAAAGCAAGTATACCTCTACTGAAGACTCTTGAGTTGTGTTCAAAGTTCAGCTCTCTTGGCATTATCATACATGGAAAAATAAAAGGGACCAGGATATTTTTGCTGAAGTGGGAAAAATATATTGTATTCCTGTCTTCATAGCCTGAATTGCATAATAGGGAAAGGAGCATTTCGAAAGGGTGGATATTTTGCCACACTGTGAACCCAGAGTAATAACTAAACTTGTTGGTATTCGCCTTGATGATAGAGGTCTGTGGCACTGCTGTTATGACACTCCTTTCTTGTTTCTTCTACAGGAGTTTCAGCTTCAAATTATGTCGAATTTTCAATTAACCAGAGGAAAGAGAAGAACAGAAGAACAGGTTAGATAGATGTCTATCAGGGATGGTTTAGATAGTACTTGGTCCTGCCATTGGGGCAGGGGGCTGGACTCGATGGCCTCTTGAGGTCCCTCCCAGTCCTAGGCTACGTCTACACGAGCCCCAAACTTCGAAATGGCCACACAAATGGCCATTTTGAAGTTTACTAATGAAGTGCTGAAATGCATATTCAGCGTTTCATTAGCATGTGGGCGGCCGCGGCACTTCGAAATTGACACGCCTCGCCACCGCGCGTCTCGTCCCGATGGGGCTCCTTTTCGAAAGGACCCCGCCTACTTCGAAGTCCCCAGGGAATAAGGGAATAAGAATAATGCATTTCAGCGCTTCATTAGTAAACTTCGAAATGGCCATTTGCGTGGCCATTTCAAAGTTTGGGGCTCGTGTAGACACGGCCCTAGTGTTCTATGATACACAAGATGGGTCTGATTCTGCATTGGCCATAACCTTGTGCTAGTGTGAGCCCATGCATTTATAATTATTCCAGATTTACATTAGTTTGGGGTCAGAAGCAGACTCATATTTTTTTTTTCACAAAAACATTCTGCCACAGAAAAGCTGCTAAAGTCACATCAGGGTTAAATAAAGGAGCATGCAATGAAATGGAGGGGAAACATATTCAAAGGAGATAAAAGGAACTTGTTTTTTCACCCAAAGCCCTTAGCCTTTGGAACTCATTGCTTCTCAATATCACCAGCACCTAAAAATTAGCTGAAAAGAATTAGAAGTGTATAGGAAAAAATGAGACTATCCAGAGTAACAACAGCAGAAACTAAAAACAAGTTTTGGAAGGGTTCTAAACCTCCTGGCTTCAGGGCACCTGTCAGTGTCTAATTATTGGAGGTGAGGAGGCAATTTCTCTCGGAACTAGTTCTGCACAGTTGCCCTTTGCAAGGTCTCTTGAGCTTTTCTCTGACACATTTGTAACTGGACATTTTTGGAGAGCAGGAGGCCTATGGGTGTGATCCTCTCTAGGAATTCCTATGTCAGCTCATGGTCAACCATTGTTCTTTCCCCTTAAGAGGCTGTGACCCTCTTCACACCAGACCAGCTCTGCTCAGAAAGTACTCAAGGTTTCTTGTGCAAAAATAACTCAGTTGGCATTTCAAATTCCTGACTGCCGCTACATCCCAGAGCCCTTCTGGCCCCCTGTACTTTATTTCCTTCTCCTTGGTCCCTCCTTTTGGCACCTGCAAAGCAGTTACATACAAACCCTCATACAAGAACCATCTAGAGAGGAGAGAGTCAAAAGCTGCCTTAAGGGATGGTCACAGAAAAAAACCATTTTCTTCAAGGGTGCTGTTTCTGCTGACTCCGGTGTGGGAGAGTGGAAGCTCACTCAAAGCATTTTCTATAGCCCAAGCAGACTGGGATAGACCATTTAACAGGAGGCTGCAGTCCACACTTTGCAATATCATGAAGCAATATATGGTTTACGGCACGCTGAGAGCGGTAGCTCGTTAAAAGATGCCTAGTGAAGCAGAGACCCCGGAGAGCCAGCTCCATACACAGTGACAGATTTCAACTTCAGCGCTCTGCTGATTTAATGCAAACATGTTCTCCATTCCTGGCTGTCAGTGATTCTTGTGGGAGCAGGCCAGTTTTATAGACACTGAATACAAAAATCACATGCCTTGCCATGCTGGCTGGGAAGATACCACCTCATCAGCGTATCAGGGAAATTAATCAACATGCAGGAGTGCGAGCAAGTTGTTTACATTCCAGGCAACTCAAAGTTGAATCACTGAGGGTGCTGCTAAGTCACAAGGAGAGGAGATGCGCAATTGAGGTATTTGCCTCAGCTAGCAAAATCCAGTTTTGCTGCACAATGGGGGAAAATGAGAAGCTGAGAAGAAATGCAATTTCAATGGAAAGTAAAACAGGTATTGAATCCCCAAAAGCTTGGCGTATTTTGTTTCATATTGATTTGAATTACTGGCTGATTAATTTAACGTTATCTGTTTTGCCTGGGCTTTGCTGTGCTGATGACGGTTATTTCTTACAAGGCAAAGTGACAGATTTCTGAACCAGGGCCATGCACAGCACTTTCCTTTTGGGTTCTGAAACTGGTAAGCAGGTTTTAAGATGCCCTCCACACCCAGTGGCAGCTCTCAGTGGGAGCTGCTGGTTGCTGGGTGGTTCGGTATTTCAACCAAAAGAAATGCACTAAGTAGCACGTTCAATTACAGCATTGGCATTACTTCTCCATCTGCCCTCCTCTGCCTGGAAGGCATTTCTGACCTCCTCCTCCTCCTCCGCCTCCTCCTCAGCAAAGGGTTTGCTGTCACTGTTTCCTTCATCCCACTGCCTCTCAGGTCCTGTCCACCACCAAATGGAGCTGCTTGAGCTTTGTTCTGAGAGCCTGCGGGTACAGGGATGACTTTGCTCTTAGAAGAAGATGCAAATCAGTCTCCATGATGCTTCCAGCCCTGGCCATCTTTTGTAAGCAGAGATCAGCACAAGGAATGGATGCAGTGTGTCGTGCATGCCAGGTTGGACACGTCTCTTACGCGTGACAATCCTGTCGATACACTTGAGAATATTCGTCTTTTTTTGCAGACACATCATATGCAATGTGTGATGCACTCCAACCCCCAAATCCTTTTCAACCACCAGTTATTTCTGATTTTGTAGGCAGGCATTCGATTTTTCCCTCCCTGCCTGTATTAATTTGCATTTCTTTTTATTGAATTTCATCTAGTTGATTTCCGACTGATTCTTTAATATGTAAAGGTCATTTTGAACTACTATCCTGTTGTTCTCCAAGTACTACCATCTCCTCGCACCTTGAGGTCACCCATAAATAGTGCTTTCCAATCCATTATCAAGGTTATTAATTCAAATACCGAGGGGCTCTGAAACCACCACTGATACACAGAGACTCCGGTAGTTGCAAGCCCAGTCTGGCAGAGAACTATTGATATGCATCTTTTGAATAAGTTCTTTTAACTAGTTGTTCACCCACCTTGTGGCAATTTCCTGTAGACCACATTTCCCTAGTCTGAAGCCTTACCGGAATCATGACGTGTCACACCTATTTCTTCTGCCCTGGTGAGTCCGCATCTGGAGTATAGCATGTAGTTCCCCCTCCCATATGTGGAAAGGATGTGGTAGCATTGGAGAGGGGCCAGCAGAGAGCAACGAAAATGATTAGGTGGCTGTAGCACATGTCCTATGAAGAGAGGCTGAGGGATTTGGGCTTATTTACTTTGCAGGAGAGAAGCGTGAGGGGTGATTTGCTAGCAGCCTTCAACTTCCTGAAGGGGTTTCTAAGGAGGATGGAGAGAGGCTGTTCTCAATAGTGATGGATGGCAGAACAAGGATCAATGGTCTCAAGTTACAGTAGGGGAGGTCTAGATTGGATATTATGGGACATCTCTTTCACCAGGAGGGTGGTGAAGCACTGGAATGCATTAACTAGGTGTGGTGGAATCTCCATCCCGAGCGATTTTTAAGTCCTGGCTTGACAAAGCCCTGGCTGGGATGAGATAGTTGGGATTGGTCCTGCTTTAGGCAGGAGGCTGGACTTGATGATCTCCTGAGTTCCCTTCCAGCCTTATGATTCTATGATGCTGTCTACTACTTTTCCCCCATCCGCTAGACCAGTAATCCTGTCAAAGAAGAATATGAGGTTGTTTCTGCATGATTTTTTTTGTCAACAAATCCATGTTGGCTATCCCTAAGAGCCCGTAGGTGCCTACAAATCCATGTTGGCTATCCCTAAGAGCCCGTAGGTGCCTACAAATCGAACACAATGCTTTATTTCAGTACTTTTTCCAGGCATCCAAGTTAGGCTGACTGGTCTGTAATTCCTCGGGAGGTCTTTGTTTCCCTGTATAAAGCTAGGTATTATGTTTGCCCTTTGCCTGTCTTCTGGAATCTCAGCCATCCTCTATGAGTTTGCCAAAATAATCATTAACAATTCTGAGATTAATTGGGGTAGTTTCTTAATAACCCAAGGGTGCATTTCATCATACCCTGCTCACCAGAATACTAGTATTATCTAAATATTCAGTGATCTGTTCATTTCCTCTTTTGGGTTGCAATCCATCTCCTTGTTGTTAATAATCAGAGGGGTAGCGTGTTAGTCTGGATCTGCAAAAGCAGAGTCCTTCATCTGATGAAGTGGGTCTGACCTGCATCTGACGAAGCGGGTCTTTGCCCACGATAGCTTATGCTCATACATTTCTGTTAGTCTATAAGGTGCCACAGGACCCCTCGCTGATTTTGTTGTTAATATTAATTGTGTTAAATACCTGGTCACTATTTACCTTTCCAATGGAGACTGACTTAAAACAGGCATTAAACACCTCAGCCTTCTTAATGTCATTCATTATTAGGTCTTTCTCCCCACTAAATAGAGGACACTTTCCTAAGATTTTTTTTTCCTTTTTAAATAGTAAAGTATTCACAAAACTTTTTCTTATTGTCTTTCCTTTTAAAAGTATTGTAACTCATTGTGTAACGTAGCCTTTGTGAGTTCATCCATTCTTGACTGTGTTATTCTGTTGTTCCATTTGTCCATGTTTCCATGGCTTTTGTTCTTGATTTTCAGGTGACTGAAGTGCACCAGATGAGGACATATTGTCCTGTTTCTGTTTTTGACTATTTGCTATTGCACCTTTAATACTAACTGTCTGAGAAAATGCAAACTCCCCTGAATATGTTCTCCCATGGGCTCTTAGCTACAACTTCTCTCCATTTCTTGAAGGCTGCTTTTAAAAATTTCACTGCCTCGATTATGCTGCTCTCTCCTTTTTCATTAGAACCATGAAATAAGAACATACTGGGTGATACATCTATCCTTGTACACCGTCTTCTGAAATGGCCAATGCTGGGTGTGCCGGAAGGAATGAACAGAAGAAGAAAGCATCAAGTTATCCCTCCCCTGTCACCCAGTCCCAGCTTCTAACAAACAGGTGACAGGGACACCATTCCTTGCCTTCCTTGCTAATAGCTACCAATGGACCTAGCCTCCATGAATTTGTCTAGCTCCTCTTTGGACTCTGGTAAAGTCCTGGTTTTCACAACATCCTTTGACAAGGAGTTCCACAGGTTGACTCTGCACTGTGAGAAGAAATGCATCCTTTTGTTTATTGAAAACATGGAGTCAGTACAACTCAAATGGGACTTGAACCTATACTCCCCAGCTTTAGGTGCTGATGCCTTATCCATTAGAGCACTGGGTCGTACAAAGATAACATTTCATGATCATTTTCATCGATCATGTTTTCCATGTTCATCTTCACTAGCATTTCCACCCTGTTGGCTACAATCAAGTGCAAAAAGTGGCTGTCCCCTTGCCTACTTTCTGCACCTTCTGAACCAAAACCTTGTCCTCCTGCACTTGAAGAACAGTTTATGTTTCTAAGAGATGTTTGAGTAGTTCACTGAAGTCCCTTGTTATTCACACTAGAGGGTTTTGTGTTTTGACTATTTCTGTTATTTGTACTAGAACTGCCTGGTCTGCCTCCTCTTGCTGACTTGGTACTCTACAGTAGATCCCCTACCATCACATGACCTTTATTTCCTCTCCTCCTTTTATAGTCACCCAGATTACAGCTACACTGGAGCCTTTCTTCCGAATAAGTTATTCTGAAATCATTAATTCAAAGTAACTTCTGCTGGAACAACGTGCCCGCACCTGACAGTCCTTTCGAAGTAGCAGTTTGCCATTTCAAAGAGGAGCGCCCACACTGATTGGATGCTCACTCACATTTAAGGCCACCTAGGAGCTGTTCAGGCCAGGCATCAGGTCAGCAATTGCTTCCTGTGGCTGCTCCCTGAGGCTATCTGAGACCCCACCCCACCCCACTGCCCCCTGGATAGCAGTTCCTTAGCTCTCCCTGCTCACTCGCATGGAGGCATGGGGGTCCTGGTGTAGTGGGCCTCACTGTGTGGGGGAGGATGGGCTGGGCGCCCTGGAGAAGGGTGAGGTGGGGGTGGTACAGGCCCCCTCAGGAAGGTTGCATCCCACCAGTCCCTGAGAAGCCTAGTGAGGAGTGGGCATGCGTGCAGGAGTTTGCTCCCAGTGAAGGGGAGAAAGAGAGGGCGGGGGCAGCCAACAGGTACCCTGGCAACCTGGTGAATCCTACTTCATTCCCCCCTTGCAGGTGGTCAGGGCCATCAACACCATCCTTCTGTGCAGTGCTATCTACCTGGCCGATGTGGACAGCATCATCGAGGGATTTGGCACCCTGTGCTTTCCCAACTGTGAGGGGGCTATCGACAGGACACATAGCCCTATGAGAGCCCCAGAACACTGGGCGTCCACCTATATCAACATCTAGTGACACTTTTTGGTGGTCTTGCAGGCTGTGACTTACCACAAGTGCCAGTTCATGGCCCTCACCATCAGATGGTTGGGGAAAACACACAACACCAGCATGTTCTGGAACTCCAGTGTGTACCAGAAGCTGTGCACTGGGCCCTTCCTCCCCGATCCACACAATCAGGGTCGCGGATGTAGACATGCCCGTGTTCCTGGTGGGGGAGGCAGCCTATTCCCTAATATCATGGCTCATGAAGCCCTACACCAGCCACCGTGACCCCTCCTGGGAGACATTCAATGCCTGCCTGGCCAGGACCTGCACAATGGTTGAGAGCCTTTGGCCACCTCAAGAGATGTTTCCAGTTCTTCCTCACCCACCTGAATACCGGGGAGGTCTGCATCCTGCAGGTGGTGGTCACGTGCTGCATGTTCCATAACCTGTGTAAGGAGCAGGGGGAGGTCTTCCTGCCTGGGGTGGGGGCTGGGAGTGGGGGCTGAGACCAAGTGCCTGGCCAAGACCTATGAGCACTTGCACACGGCTGCCATCCAGTAGGACTACTGAAGGCTGTGCACATCTGGGAGGTCCTGAGGGACAGCTGCTTCTTGGGAGAGCAGTTACACTGTCCCCAGGGCTGCCCCACTGGGGGCTTTGGCTACACCCATCCCTGCCATTCCCTGGATCCTGCTAGCCATCCCCACTATTCAATAAACAGATGTGTGTGTGTGAACAACAAACAGGGACTTTATTTACAGGGGAGGGGGTGAAGCTAAATGGGACAGGAGCATGGAGGTAACTGTGGTTGTAGAAGGATGGAGGAGGGTGCTGGTAGCTATTGTGGAGAGTGAGAGCTGCAACAGGGGATAAAGAAGCTCAGGGATTGGCATCTGTGAGGTGCTGACTCCTTTGGATCATACTGCCTCACATGCAGGGTCCTTAGCATCCTTGGCGGGGGAGGACGGTGTGGAGGGGGAGGCGGAAGGGTGAGAGCCATAGGGGAAAGCAGTGGTGGGTGACAGGGCAAGTTCTGCCACCAGAGTGGGACATCGTGGTCTGGGTAAAAAGATGGATGTCCCTGACCAGGGCTGCCCAATGTGCCATCTGGGCTATGATGCTCCATAGGCAAAGCCAGAGAACCTCCCACATCCACTCCTGGAGGATCTGGTTGTTGATGTGGAGCTCTTCAAGGTGAAGTGGTGGAGTGCCTCCAGGCTCCGGATGCACCGGCAGTGTCCCTAGGTCTGGGTGGCAGTGCTGGGAGCTGGGGGTCTCTCCCTGTCACATCTGGTCTGGCTGTGAGGAACAAGAATGGAGGTTCAGTCATCCCAAGGGGCCACAGTGTGTGAAGTCCAGCCCCCACCTGGAAGCTGGGAGTGCCAGGTCTGGGCTCTGCCACAGCCACAGTTGGGAACCAGGCCCTGTGCATTGTGGCCGCTGGCCTCTGCTTTCTCTGGGTGCAGAGGCTGCTCAGGGGCTGATGGGATCTGCCCCGGACCGGGACTGCCCCTCCCTGGCCTGGGTGTAGGCCTGGAAGAGCTCTTTGACCTTAATCCACACCTGCTCCTGCATGCAGATGTGGCCCCTGGTGGCCACGCATCTGCTACGTGGCCATAGTCAGCTACATTACGGCATTGGCTGCAGAGATCCAGGAGGATAGTCTCACCGCCGCCCACTGCAATCAGGTCCCGGATCCCCACAGCTGACCAGGAAAGTGCTCACCTGCCATGTGCCCAGGCAGGGCCCTGGGGGTTGGGGCAGGCTCCCAGTGAGCCTAGGGTGGCAGTTTGGAGCCCTCATGCTGGTTCAAGGAAGGGCACATGGCATCTGGCAGCAGAGTGCTGGCTGTGGGCCTGCTGGCTGCGCATAGCCTATGCACTCCATCTGCCTTTCAGGGCTCCGGGGTAGGTGCGGGGAAGGGGTAAAGGAGCACTGAGGCTTCCTGTCAATGGCCTGAGTGGCCAGCTGGCCAGAGAAAGGCAACCTGTAGAGTGCTGGAGGCCCCTTACTTCGAAATACCCTTTACTGCCTGTCTAAACTGCACTTATTGAAAATAAGCACTATTCCTCTCTTATTGATGGTTAGCAGTTTTGAAATAGCTCATCAATTATTTCAAAATAACATGTGGGTAGTATAGCTAATGTAAGAAATTTCAAAATAATTGCTGTTTTTCTGAGATAACTGTGTAGTGTAGACATAGCTCCAGAGATTTAAACTGCTGCTCACCTCCTGCTGGACTCAGAATAAAGACCACACTTTTCAGAGAGGTTGGTATTTGTCCGTTTCAGCAAAAACTGTGAGGAGTCCTGTGACGCCTTAAAGACTAGCAGATTTATTTGGGCATAAGCATTCATGGGCTGGAATGCCCTGAACAAGGGTAGAAATTTGTGTTGTGTAATGCAATGACTTCTCCATTTCCCCACCCTTTCTTCTTCCGAAAGCCACATTCTTTGTTTGGGATTCTGGACACCTTCCTCCAGCTGCTCCATGACCTCTATAGAGACTGCTTCACCACCATCCACTCCACCAAAGGAGAGACAGCCACCACCTGCATCAACCATGCCTTAAAGCACAGCTGCCCCCGCAACCCCATCATCTTCAACCTGGCCGTGGAGCTGTCTCCTGGGAGCCACCTCCTGTGAACAGGCCAGATTTGACCTAAACGTCAAGAGGATCAGCTTCATGGTGTTGATGACCTGGTGCTGATTGATGACCTGGTCCTGAGTGCTGACTGTGCCAAGGGTCTCCAGCAGATGCTGCACATTGCCAGCTGGGCTGCTGAGTGGATGGGCCTGCACTTCAATGCCAGGAAATTCGCCTCTCTCCATCCTGATGGTGGCCAGAAGATGCTTGTGAGGCCCTTGGAAGTCAGCATCCATGAGGAGCCCAGGGCGTCCCAGGAGGAGGGACAGTACTACTAGCACCCGGGCACCCCCACTGGAGTGAGGGTAGACCAGATGCCAGTTGAGACCATCAAGAAGATCCTACACAATGCCGAACTCATTGACGAGTTCCTGCTCACACCCTGGCAGAATATTGATGCCATCAACACCTTCGTGATCCCTCACATCTCCTTTGTTCTGAGGGGCTTGGCAGTGGCTAAGGCCTCCCCAAACAAGGCAGACAGTGTCATCCACCATCTCATCCAGAAGTGGCTGTACCTCCCCCAGCGGGCCAGTATGGACATCATTTACATCTCACACTGGCAAGGATGTGCCAATATGCCATGCATGGGGGATCAGTGCAATGTGGCTGTTGTCACCCACATCTTCTGCCTCCTGACCTGCCCTGATGCCAGAGTGCCCAATCTCACCAAGAATGCTGTGAGAGATGCCTTGCAGAAGTGGATCACCAGTGCCCCTCTCCTCAGGAAGTCACCACATCCCTGAGAAGCTCCCTTAAGAGATACTTCAGGAGAGACTGGGGGAACCTGTCTTCATTCTGGTCCTGTGCCCATACCGCCACCTGCCACCTGGGGAAGAAGATCAGCTGTTGCTTGACTTGGTGTGAGGAGCAGCAGGAGCTGGTCATGCTGGTTCCCCACTTCACCAGTAAGGACCACTCCACCATCACCCCACCAGCCAGGACCATGCTAGAGAGGCTTCTCAAAGACACCATCCAATGCAACTATGCAGAGGTCCTAAAGAAGAAGCGCGACCAGGGAAAGGTGCTTGAGGTAACCAGCAAGTGGGATGCCAGCAACCACTTCCTCCATGGCAACTTCGCCTGCTTCACCGACTGGCACCTCATCCATCACACCTGACTAAACTGCATCCTGCTCAACAGAGCCATCTTTCATGGGAACTATGACAAGAGATGCAGGAGGTGAAGCTTCATCAACAAGACCCTGCCTCATGGCCTGTGTGGTTACCAGATCCACTCCAGGGCCTGGCAGCTCTGCCACAAGACCATCCAGGACCACCTCATTGCTGCTCTGCCAACGCAACTGGGCACTGTCACTGTGTTCTCACTTGTCTCGAGAACTAACCACCTGCTCAGACCAGACATCGTCATCACCAATGAGGAGGCTAGGAAGATCACCATGGTGGATGTCACAACCCCCTTCAAGAACTGGACAGTGGCCTTCTGAGTGGCCTGAGGGAAGAAGTTTGAGAAGTACACCCCACTGGGCAACATTCTCTGACCCCAGGGCTAGAGCATTGAGATCTGTGCCTTGCTGGTGGGGGCCCTAAGTTCTTGGGACCCCCACAATGAGGCAGTGCTGAAGCCCTGCAGTATCGGTCACCATTTCACTCATCTCATGCATTGGCTTGTGGTTTCCAACACCATCAGGTGGTCCCAGGACATTGACATGGAGCACATCATGGGCCACCCGCAGTACCTTGAGAAGGAAGCGACCTGCTTCCTTGACAACACATGCTGCAGCCTGACGACCATCTACAGGCCCTCCACCTCCCCTTTTGCCTGGTCACCCACCAAGGATGGACTCAGCAGAGGCCACAACCATCCTTCTGACCCCTGAGGCTTTGCTTCCCTCCACAGGTGCTGGAGCAGATGACCAACAGGACAGCAACCGACCAACTGTGATAGAAGACAGATGACTGCCAAAGAACATGGTCAGGGATCACCACCGGTGCCCTCCCTGACAGACTGTGCTTTTCTAAAGCGTTGCTTGGATTCCCAACATGGAGCGTCATGACCAGGGACTCAGCCACTCCCTTCTGCCCCTGAGGCCTTGCTTCCCTCTCAGGTGACAGTGGAGACCGTCACCAGTACAGTGCCTGACTGCAACTGTGACAGAGACAGACAACTGATGAGGGACATGGGCAGAGAATGTCCCTGCTGCCTTCCCTGAGGGATTCTGGACTCTGCTTCTCTAAAGCTTTTCTTGGTCTCCCACTGAGGAGTGACATGGCTGGGGCTCATCTATTTCCCCCCAAAGGCCTTCCTTCCCTTTCAGGTGACAGGGGAGGCCGTAGCCGGGATTTCAACTGACTGCAGCTGGACAGAGGAACGTGAGACGATACCAAGAGATGTGACTGAGGATGACAAGGGACTGTGTCAGGGGAAGAATTAGCTTCTATTGACGGATGAACTGAGTTTTTTTTTTAATTTTAAGACCTATCCCCAAGAAGGGCAAATTCCTTACATTGCCAGATTAAGACTCTGTCCTGGGTCATGTATGTTTGCCCAGAGGCTACACATTGACTAAAGTGTAATCTACCCACCACATGTGTCTGGGACAAGGTGGGCTAGGATGCATAGTAGTGAACCATATTCAGTGCCTCTTACTGCTGTAAACCACCTCTGTGCTACATGCCTTAGATTTGTGTTTTATTTCTTATCCTGTGCAATTTGGCTGCTAATTCATTGTAAACGTTCGCCCAATAAAACTCCCATCAGGGAAAAGGCACGTTCTTGAGACAGCGTCTGACTCCTACATTCCTGTGGTTAGTCGAGGGATAAGACACAGGGGTGTATTCCTTGCCACTGGCTGACCTGCGGCAAGTCATATAATCTCTCTTTCCACCTTCATCTGTCCTGTCTGCAACCCATCCTTAACAATGATCTTTCACTCTCACAGACCTTGGAAGGCAGGCCTGTCCTCACCTACAGACAGCCTGCCAACCTTAAACAACTCCTCACCAGCCACTACAAACCACAAACCAGTGGCTCTAGGCCTGGAACCAGCCCCTGCAACAGTCCTCACTGCCAACTCTGCTCACATATCTACACCAGTGACATCATCACAGGACCTAACATCAACCATACCATCAGGGGCTCCTTTACCTGCACATCTACTAATATAATATATGCCGTCATGTGCCAGCAATGCCCCACTGCAATTTACATTGGCCAAACTGGACAGTCTGTTCGTAAAAGAATAAATGGACATAAATCAGACATCAGGAATGGTGATGTACAGAAGCCTGTGGGAGAGAATTTCAATATCCCTGGACACTCAGTGGCAGATTTAAGGGTGACAGTCCTGAAACAAAGAAATTTCAAAAATCAAATGGAGAGAGAAATCTCTGAGCTGCAACTTATTTGCAAATTTGACTCCATTAACCATGGACTGAACAGGGACTGGGAGAGGCTCGCAGCTTACAAAGGCAGCTTCTCTGCTCCAGGTGTTAATGTCTCCCCATTAGACTCTGACAATGGCTCACATCCCCCTGTCTGAGCTGACTTGTTTTTTCCTCTTTTAATAAGTACTATTATACTGGTCCATTTCCACCTTGCTGAGCAGACCTTGTCAGCTCTGGCCCTCCCCCTTTACTGGGACCCCCCTCTTTAACTACTCCTCTGAAGCCACCCCTCCACTCATGCAGCTGACGAAGCAGGTCTTTGCCCACAAAAGCTTATGCTCCAAAATATCTGTTAGTCTATACGGTGCCACAAGACTTCTTGTCATTCTCTTGGGTTCAGTGAGACCTGGGTCAGGGCAGGCTCTGAGATGGAGGCAAAGGAGTCCAGTAAAGTAAAAGGAGTGGAGTAAAACAGACGTAAGAAACAAGGGAGAAATGAGACTGCAGATATGGTAGGTGGGGACTGTTTCTCCCCTTGTCTTTAGCTAAAGCTGCTGCTCTTTCCGAGAGTGCCTACAGTCTGAGCTTTGCTGTCAAACAACACTTAGCAAGAGCATTCCGGAGTCAGAGACTTCTATTAGGAGCTGTGCATCTGTCTTTCCATAATTATCTCCCAAATCACTGACTATTTTGGGCCACAGAACATCAAACCCAACCTTGTGACTAAATGAATTCCTACTGACAGACAGATTGACGCAATGCACGATTCTGAATTGTACTCACGTTTTCAGAATGCCATTCCTTTACATTCTTCATCTAATACCTTATAGCCATGCCTACAAGATGCGCCATGGAGTGCATGTTAACGGAGGATTATGGGCTTTTCTTCTACGATCGTTCTCTGAGGATGGTTCAGTTTGGGCTACAGCTGGGTGAGCAATTAGGACGGAAAGTTTCCGTAGCAAGCGCTGTGTTTTTAGGCGGTCACCCTTTTTCTGCAAGACGATAGTGAGTTTTGCCCATTTGTCATTCATGATTTCATCTGTCAGCTGTGAGTGTTGGCCTCAGGAATGTGCCCTGAATGCAGTTTCCTGACTGAGTGACTGTAGAGGAGGGGCGTGGCCTGCCTCAGACGATGAAGGGGAAGAATCACTGCTAACCGCAGAGGACAGAGTCAGGCTGTCAACGCCAACCCCGCTGGAAGCAGAAGGTTGGCTGGGAGGTACGAAAGGCAGGCCCTGCAACTCAGTTGGGCTGGAGCCACCAGAGGAGGCAGATGTTTCCCAACCACTGCTGGAATGGGGGCGATAGAAGGAGGGCTCCATTCCTGAGGCACTGTTCCACCCCTCATCCTCCCATTGCTACCAGTCGACCAGGACACAGAGGAGCTGCTGGGACTGCCACTGGAGGTGTATCCCAGGGAAGCAGAGGGTCACTCTGAGGGCAGGTACACCATGAGGGGAGTGCAGGAAATAGCCAGGAATAGCAGACAACAATTCTGTTACATTGTTGCCTGACTGAGTGGGGCTCTGGTCTGGGATCTGGTGGAATGGTCTGGGCCTGAGGCTCCCTACCATCTGCTGTGAACCCTGCCCCTGAGACAGCAGCCCCCTCATTTTAGGTCAAGAGTCTTTTGTTTGTCTGTCATCTGCCAGAGCTGGGACATTAGACTTAGTCCCTCTGGTGGTGTGGAGAGCCAGGGTCCAGGTACTGTTTGTTGCTCTGCCCTGCCTGAGGTTAGAGCCCTGGATGACTCGCAGCTTGGCGCTGCCTAAAAGACCAGGGCTTTAGAGACGGCTAATTCCCTAGTAACTCTTCCTTTGCAGGGACCCTAGAATGGGAGGGTGGTCTCCCTTCAAGATTGATGGGAAGGGATGGCCACCCACTCCTATTATGACCCAACTGTTATAAATTGTCCTAATTTCAGGACTAGCACATTTTCTTTTCTGCCTTTACAAAACCATAAACAGACTAAAATTTTGCTTTCCATAGACATCTCTACAGATAGTCTTTCACTTGTACATATGCTCATGGAAAGTGATTGAAAACAGGGTGCAAAGAAGTTCCAAGCAACATTTTATTTAGACATTGACAAATTGTTGATAATTCCTTTCATTCACTCATCTACCGGTTGTAGTTAGAGCTAAGCTGAGAAGCTCTGAGTGAAGTTTTGAGAAGCCCTCAGCATCAGCCTAACTCTCCGTCCACTGAAGTCAGTGGCACTACTCCCACCTATTGCAATGGCAGTAGAGTCATACCAGCATGAACTGTTTGGGACCTAGCCTATCTCATAGACCTGGAAGGGACCTTGAGAAGTCATTGAGTCCAGTCCCCTGCCTTCTCAGCAGGACTTATCATCACCTCTGACAGATTCCTGTTTGTTTTTCTTTTTAATCTATTTGCTCCATCCTGGCCTGCTCCCAACACAGCAGTCATACATCAGCTGCTACACAAACTGAACATTGACATCGCTGGTTTCCAGGAAACCGGGCTGGTAGATGCTGAGTCAGTGAAAGAAACCAACTACACTTTCTTCTGGAAGGGCTTGGGTTCAGAGGAGCATCACCTCTGTGGAGTTGGATTTCCTGTTTGGAACAATCTGCTGAAATATATCAATGTGCTCACAGCTGAATTGGAACACTTTATATCCGTGAAGCTCTGCACCAAGTCAGGATATGTCAACATCATCAGCTCTTTTGCACCCGTGTTGGTGTTGTGCATTGAAGACAAAGACTGCTTTTAATATAATCTTCATAAAGTTATCAACTCCTTTCCAAATGGCAAAAAAATTATACAGTCTCGGTGACTTCACTGCAAGAGTTGGACATGACCATCAGTCCTGGCCCATCTGCCTCAGTCATCATGGTATCGGGAAAATGAACAAAAATGGTCAAAGGCTTCTCGAATTCAGCTCTCAGAATCAGCTCTGCATCACTAATACTTTCTTTAACTTGAAAGAGTGTCACAAGGTTTCATGGCACCACCCCAGAGCTGGTCACTGGCATGCACTTGACCTTCTATTGGTACACAGGAAACATCTCAATGCTGTCAAATTTACACACATGTACCACAGGGCAGATTGCAACACTGATCAAGCCTGGATCATCAGCAGAGTGAAAATTGTCCATTAGAAACTCTGTATGACAAAGGAATGCAGTAAGCCAAAGATTAATACCCCCAATACTAGAAATGCACAGAAATGCTCTGTCTTTGCAGATGATCTCACTCACAAAATGGAACATAAACTTGACCAAAAACTGTTGATGAAACATGGTCCATGAGGAGAGATACATCATATGAATGTGCCAAATCTGCCTTTGTAACATGTAAATTCTCCAACAAAGACTGGATCAATGGAAATGCTGACATTCTTAGGCCTCTTCTCAATTGAGAACACCAGGCATATCTGAATAACATAAAGAACCCACCTCAAAGCACAAGTAATCAACTTTGATATGCAAGATCTGCTCTTCAGAGAGAATCCAGGCAGTGTGTGAAACAAGTATTGAGCCAATCTATGTTCTAAGATTTAAAAAGATATTTGATTTGGGTGACCTGAAAACTATGTATGATGGATTGAAGAAAGCACTTGGACCAAACATTACCAAAGTCACCCCACTGAAGCATTTAAATGTACAGGTAATCACAGACAGAAAGCTGCAGCTGTCCAGATGTATGGCAGACTACTCAAGTCTTTATTCCCATGAGCGTACAATACAACCTGAACTTGACAACCACATCCCAACCCTTCCGGAAATGTCTGAGCTAGATGCAGAACCTATGGAGGATGGACTTTCTCAAGCTCTTGACGCTCTCTCCAATGGAAAAACTCCAGGAAACGACAGAATCTCAGCAAAGTCCTGAACACAAACAAGGCTGTGCTTATTCCCTGCCTCTATGATTTATTCCTAAAATGTCAGCGAGCAGGAGATGTCCCACATGACATGAAGGCAAGACTCAAGGCCAAAACTAATGTGAAAAAAGTCCTCATCAGGGAACTCCTCTTCACAGATGATGCAGCTCTCACTGCTTATAATGAAGACACTACAGTCACTGATGGATTCTCTGTCCAGACCCTGCAAGTTGTTTTCCCTTGACATAAGTGTGAAGAAAACCCTTGTATTCACTCAAGGTATACCTCAGCGACCCAATGTCATTCTGGATAACAGCCCAGATGTGGTTCAACAATTCTGTTACCTTGGATCTACTGTCAATACAAACCTATCCATGCATGAAGAACTGAGCATTAGAATCAGGAAAACAGCTACTGTTTTTGGCAGATTTAGGAAATGTGCATGGAAAAATCCTCAGATGACAGTGAAAACAAAGATACTAATTTATCAGGGATGTGTATTGAGTATCCTGCTATATGGTTCTGAGGCATGGACCACCAATTCGAACCAGGAGAAAACACTGAACAGCTTCCACCTTTGCTGCCTCCACAGAATTATGAATATCAACTGGCAAGATAAAGTTTCAAATGCAGATGTCCTGTCTAGATCTGGCATACCCAGCCTCATAGAGTTCCTTAATAGCAGACGACTATGTTGGCTTGGTCCTGTGAGAAGAATGGGTGACAAACGTCTTCCAAAAGAAATCCTCATCGGTGGACTGTCATGTGGGTTGAGAACAAAAGGAAGACCAAAGCTAAGATTCAAGGATACATGCAAAAATTCCATGAAAAAAGTTCAACACGGTTCAAAAATCCTGGGAATCTACATCATCAGATCGAAATACCTGGTGATGACTGCTATGACAGGGAACATCATCCTTTGATAGTATATGTGCAAGCCACACAAAAGAACTTCTTCTTAGAAGGAAAAGCTCTCAGACTCAAGAATTCAGAAATAGACTGGCTTGAGGTTATTGCAGTTGACTGTGCAAATCCAATATCGGACAGATAAGCCATGAGAGAAGCTGCAGACTTAACGCTGCCCATAGATCCTCACTGCTGCTGCTAACCACCATCTCTTGAGACAAAAAGGGGCCATCGATTTGCCCCAGCTCCTTAAATGGCTCCCTTGATGATTCAACTCAATCCTGAGTTCAGCAAGTCAATGCTCAAACCACTGAGTTATCCCTCCCCTGTCATCTGACATGCATGTCATCTCGATGTGTGCTGGTAGCACCTTTGCTCTGCAAGGACAGTGGTCACATGGGTATTTTGAGAAACTCCTAAGCCTGCAAAGTAAACCTTGTGTGAGGAGCCCTGCATGTGCTGAGCCAAGGAGACATCAAAAGCACCCCATGCAGTCTAGGGATTCACGTGTGTGGTGCTCTCTTCCAGAAGTGGCTCCCCAAAGGGCCAGATTTTCCAAAGAGCTCAGCTTAGAGCAGCTGAGAAAAAAAAGTCCATGGAAATTTCTTGCTGTGATGGCAGTAGTGGTGGGGAGTGTGATGAAAAATCAAAACTGGAAACTTTTGTCGGAAAATGGACAATTTTGATTTGGAAATGCTGCTGTGGTGCCTCAAAGGAGTTCTAGTTCGCATGCCTCATCTTCCTGTTCTCCTTTTTGTGCTGGGCTATCTGGCCTAACGATAGCTCCCATGATGCACTAGGGGCTTGCATCTTGCTGAGCTGGTGTGGTGCATCATCAGTGTCACTGTTCTTTTTCACAAAATTGGTTATTAACAAACAAACAAACAAAAACAAAAAACCCAATTGCCACAGCAAAATTGCAACCAGCCTTACTCATGTCCTATGTAGGCCCCTGAAACATAGGCCAGTTTTTCACAATATACGGTCATTGTTGTGAATAATGGGAGCTGCTGGGAGACTTCTGAGCACCTACCCACTTCACTTACATGTCTGCCTAAACAGGGGCTGAGCTCTTTGGGTAAAGTAGAACCAAAGATTCTGGATAGAGCGGAAATTACTCTCCAGTCTCCAGGAAAACAGAACCTGTGTAGCTGGCTGATCATCACAACAAAAGCACACCTTAGCTGGTGCCCACATACTGTGGTCTTACTTTTTCCTTGCTCGCTTCTTACCTCTACCTCCCTCATACCTATGTTGTGCGTCTCCTGGAATAGTGCTGATGACAAGTCACGTACAAGTTCCGTTTCCATAGACACCAGCTGTGCGTAGTGTCCCTAGTAACAGCTAGTGGGGTTTTCAGATTTAAAGGGGAATTAGCACCATTCTGAGGAACATTGGATACTTACTGAGGAATGTCACCAAAGTTACTAGAAACTAATTAGTAAAAGTCAGGTGCAATAACCTGCATAATCACAAGCTGTATGAGCAGGACAGCTAATTCCACCTTATTAACATACTTATATTCCGCACTGTGTATTATCCCTCTTCTGGTTTTACAAATATGAAAAGATCAAGTAGCACATAATTGTTAACAGTTATAAGTGGCTAATTGCCTCAGGAAATTAATAAAAACAAAAGCGAAACCCCTTTTTCATGCTAGACCTACAAAAGGACCAACAGACTTTGCCTTTGAGTATAAACATGAGTACAAGCTTACAATACTCAGCTAAAAAGTTCATTTCTTACCAGTGTAACAGTATTCAATTCTGTTAAAAATACTGCAAACCTATGCAGTTATACAACCAAACTACTCTTCTCAAATAGCCTTACTCCACAAAAACAAATGGGGAATAATTGTTCCTTTTTCCTTACACATAATTAACACATTTGAAACCCAGAAATGAGTTTAAATTATTCTCATGACTCAACAGCATGGTGTATCCAGCTCAAGAAGATGTGTAAGCACATGCTTCACTTTATGCCTATACTTATGTTGCTTCAGTGCTGATGGAACGCAAGCAACAAACACATCCTATTAAAACTGAGCATGTGATTATGTACTATCATGAACTTGGACTCCGTAACAGTATATGTATAACCACAGACTGATGAGCGGCTTCTGTCTGGATTACACAGAACAGTGCAGAGAATATTCAAAATCTAAGCTTGCAGCAGCCAGAGACACTGATCTATCGGAGGAGCTGGGAGATAAGAAGTGCCTGTGTAATTAGAGACTATCATGAAGATTTTAAAAATGGCAGGTACCTCATATTTGAATGCCTACTTCAGGAATCAGCAACCTTTCTGAGGCAGAGTGGCGAAATTTGACTTTTTGACCTCTATGAACAGTCCAAGTGCCGGTGATTGTTTTTAAAGTCACTAATAGTTTTACTCATAACAGCTTCATTAATACATGAAGATGCAGAGCTTTACTGTTTAGGTGGTAGTTGGTAGCAATAGCTGGTCTTTGTAAATCCACAGGCAGCTTGGCTTTGAGCAAGCTCCCAGCTGTGTGGGGTGTGAGGGGCAGGGCTAAGCTCCTGCCTCATATGCAGATGAAAATTGGCTTGTGGCACCCATGTCAGGGGTTGCTGATTCTTGGCCTAGTCCATAGTTAGGTGCTTAAATAAATGACAGGATTTAGAAAATTGCTGAGCACCCAGCTTGGATTTATGAAGCTAACATTTCTGAAAATCTTGGCCTATCCCATTAACACATACTCAGAAAGGGACAAAGGTTGATATCTCTGCCTTTTCTCCGATTACAATGCTTTACATTGCATATCCTCCGTGCTCTCCTAGCATGCTTCGTTACAGCTTTTTAAAAACAAAAGTTACCTCCAGAGCCACGTAAGAACATGACTGTGTATTTTGTAACCTCTTCACCCTGCAATGGTGTGTCTGCTGCCTGTTTCCTCTTCTCAGGCTCATCTTTTCTCCCAGGACGCCCTGATTCACCCCACCAGTCTCCCACTGGGAAAGGAGAAGTTATTTCTTGGCTGGTTGCTAGAGGGAGTGCTGCCGTATATGGTTTCCCTGCCCTGCTGCCCAGGCTCTGTGCTTGGAATGGCTGAGGGCTAGAAAATATACTCCTGATGGTTCTGTTTTTATAGGTCCTGTTCCCCTCTCTCTCCCTTGAACAGAACAAGGAGGGGACAGGTCTTAGGGAGAGGGAGGAGAGGAGAAGCAGCTGGGAAAATTATTTTTGCTGGGCTGGAGGAGGAAGTGGACCAGGCCTTCTACACTTGCAAGCACCCTGTCTGTGTGTGAAATACGGATGACCTTCTAGGGGACATCCAGTACCACTATACCTAAATAAACCCCACCCTTCCCACCACACCAATGACATCAGCTTTATTCAACAGCTGAGTACGAGGTGTCTCACCAGCAGTCAGTCAGCTCAGCCCTCTGGGGCTTCAGCAAAAGCCCTCTGTGTTGTTGAAGAGCCATTTTTGTTTTGTTGCCAGACCAGAAAGTGCCGGACTAGAGAGGGTCAACCTGTAGAAATCCTGCTGGTAAATCAAAAGTACCAACCTACGTTAAAGTGAGCTTTATAGTTGTAGCTGTGTTCGTCCCTGGACATATGAGAGCTGAAGTGGATAAGTAACAGCTGTTGTTGGACACACTTCTGCTGGTGAGAGAAACCAGCTTTAAAACTCATATGACCTCTTGTTGGTCTGTGTAAGTTCGAAAGTTTGTCTCTCGCACCAACAGGAGAATTGGTTCAATAAAAGGTATTGCCCAGGGGAATTCTGCAATTTTAGTACGGCTCCAAATCAACAATTTACTGCTGACACTCCGTCTCTCTATTCAAAGTTTTGAGCCACGCTTTCCTGATAAGGAGGGTTGGTTCCGCACATCGCACTTTCAGTTGTGGGAAACTTTAAAAGATGAGGTGCAGCTTAGTGCATTGGAAAAGCGGGGCTTGTGAGAGAATTTTTTCTCTTTCTGCACATTTTATGGTTTGCTCTGTACACTCTGCATTGTCAGGTTGGTCTGTAATACATTGGCTGTTAGTTCTGATTGCCTTCTTCCTAAAGATAGTCATAAATCTCTTTAGGAAAACTGCTTTAGCTAGTAGGTGCCTCATCTATCTAGGAAAATTAAACAATTAGCATATAGCATTTTAATTGGGGTAACTCTCTAATCAGGTTTACAGGGAATGGGAATCAGACTATCACAGCACACGATGTAGATGGGAAAACAGTTACATTTCCTCTCACACACCTCAGCGGTTGTCAAACCAGTGATAGTGCTGTGAGCTACCAACCCATTCTCACTGCATTTTGGCTTTTGTTCTGGTACATGCATTGTGCAGCAGTTTGATTTGATTGACGGTTCTGCACCGCGCCGTACCCAGAGATGCAGGAGTAGTAACACAGCTGACTCATTTGGTTGCTGTAAGTTGCCAGGCAGGAGAACTGGTTCAGGAAAAATAAGAGCCAGACTCAACTTGTGTTGTTTCTCATGAATAATCCACATTTTGGGCTAGATCCTCAGCTCGGGTAAAGTGGGCACAGCAAAGTCCAGGGATCTAAAATGATGATATCACCTGTACCTATTGTCTACTAAATAGCCCCGTTGCTAATGACGTCAGGAAATTAAAATGCACCAGCCAAGCTACGTGAAGGACTCTTACTTCTGTGAATGGACCATCAGCAACAGAGGCTCACTGGAGCTCACCAGATGGAGTGATAGATAAATTAAGGGAAGAGGCAGCATAATCTAGTGGATAACATGCAGGAAGCTTTGAGAAGTGACTTTTAATTTTAATGTTAAAGTCAATAGGATGGTTCTTCCCTATGTAGGAGTTGTTGGCTTTCCTGTCTTTATCTGCGATGTTTGATAATTAATCTAAAGTTAGCCCCTTCTATAGTCACCTCAATAAGGGGCTTGATTTTCAAAACTAAGGAACACCCAGCAGCCCCTATCATAGTTAACAGGCCATGAGCATTCTGAAGGTTTTCAGACTTGTGTTAAAGCTGCTGGGAGTTTCCAGATCCTCAGGACTGGGAAGATTAGTCCATTACTTCAGAACCTATGTATGGACTTAAGAGGGCCCTTTTTTGGGATGCTGGAAGGAAATGGGCACGCAGGGTTGACATGCTTTAATACTGATGAAGCACTCCTCTGAATTGCAAGTTTTCTGTGTGCTATCATTGTTCAAAATAAATAAATCATGTTGCAGAAAAAAAAAGCTGTGTAAAAGGTGGGCTGGGAGCTACCATTGAAAGTGCAGCTCTGGGAAAACTATTCTTCCCCTAATTGGCTTTTATCTTCGGAGTGACTCTATGAGCACAAACATTTCATAAATGAGAGGGAGGACCAACCCCCTAGGTATGACCAATGCACTTGTGCTGGATAATGTTTGCTGGAGGGATTTTCAAAATAGGATATGTGATTAGGGAGCATATAGTCTGTTGGAAATCACTGGGGTTTGTGCTCCTCAGTCCCTTAGTTGTGACATCTGAAATTGCCCTCTAAGTCATTTAAGGGGTTATTGGTTACTTGGTTTTTGTATGCCACCCTCCATGCTTGGGCACCATCTAGTTCAGTGTTACATCTGGTGTGATTCTCGTCTGTGCATGGGAGGAAAGGTTGTGTGGCTCATCTGTCTTCTCCCAGCGTCTAGTTCTGTTCCCACTATGCTCTAGTGCACCTGTTTCTTCAGGACAGTTTCAATCATTTATAATCTCTGGCTGATGGGCTGTAGGAAGCAGTGTATATAGAAATTTTATTTTTTATATCCGTTCTCTGTTCACTGACACTAATCTAGCAGGGAAGATTTGGAATCATGTTCATCCTTGGGTAAATTCAGCATATATTGGGTTGAGATAGGTGTATGATGGGACTTGCAAAAGTCCCAGGGTAGTTAACTACCTGCCACCCATTGATTCTGTAGGAATTATGTATCTAAGTCCCTTGGGCCTCCATGAAAAGCCCACCAGCACATTTTTAGTGCCTTGTTTTCCCATAAAACAGTTTAGATGAATCAATGTACAGTGTAGTAGAAATATCTCAAACATATTCACTTTACAACTAGCACACACTGTACCAGATTTTCCAAGGCTCAATTAATCCTAGCTGAATTCTGGGTGCTTGCTCTTTGATGCCAATGGCAAAACTCTCGTCACTTACAGAGCCACAGGGAGACCGTGACTTTCTCAGTATCACACAGCAGATTTATGCCAAAGTGGAGACATGAACCTCAATCTCACAAGTCCCAGACAAGCTTCCCTAACTTCTCAGTCATCCTTTCCCTTGCATGTACAATGTTCTGCCATAGATCTGGAAAGAACTTGCACAATATGTTATTGCAAGCACTCCACGTCCCTGTTAGGAGACACAGAACAACCCTTTGCTGCTCTGCACATGCGTTACATGAACAAACTGTACCAGCCACTGAAGAGAACATTGAAAATAATCATTTAGATGTTTCGTAACATTTTGTGCTTCTGATTATAAATGAGGATGTTGGACAGAGTGTAAGGATGGAGCCCACACCTGTCAACAGAGGTTACAGTAATCATTCTCTGATTCTGGATTACAGTAGCCCCTACAGATGGTTTTAGTTTGCATTTACATGAAACAAAGAGAAGCCGGTCATTTCCTGTTCTGACTTGCATATCAGAGGATTTCATCTCACATCAAGAGAAACTAACTGGTTTTGTTCTAAAACATGTGGCAAACTGTGGCCAGAGTTTCCCGAGGAAATAGTGAGTGAACTGTAGAGTAGAACTCCGGACAGACGAGAAATGAATTACTTACTGTAGTGAGTAACTAGAAAAAAAAGCCAGGCCCCAAACATCTCCAGTGGTGCATGCTCAAAACCTTCATGTATCAGATGAGTAGCGTGTCAGTCTGTATTCACAAAAACAACGAGAAGTCCTGTGGCACCTTAGAGACCAGCAGAGTTTTTGGAGTATAAGCTTTTGCAGGCAACGGCCCACTTCAACACATGCATGTCTAGGTTCCCACTCCAGATGGCTAAATACAGTGCCTGGCACGGTGACAAGTATCAGCCGGGGAGCCGTGTTAGTCTGCAGCTGCAAAAACAACGAGAAGTCCTGTGTCATCTTCATGGGGACTGGGATTTGGCAAACAGCTTCTATGCAATGGAAAGACCAAACACTCATCTCCAAAATTCCTCATAGATTCATAGAAGACTAGAACTGGCAGGGACCCCACGAGGTCATCAGATCTAGTCCTCTGCACTCGTAGCAGGACTAAGTGTTGTCTAGATCATCAATGACATATTTATCTAAGCTGCATTTAATATCTCCGGTGATGGACACTCCCCATACCTCTATGCAGTTTATTCCAGATCTTCACTGCCCTGACAGTTAGGAAGTTTTTTCTAATGTCCAGTTGAAACCTCCCTTGCAGCAATTTAAAACCACTGCTTCTTTCCCTATCCTCTGAGGTTAAGGGGAATAATTTTTCTCCCTCTTCCTTTTTTCACTCTGTTAGGTATTTGACAGCTGCTATCATGTCCCCTCTCAGTCTTTGCTTTTGCAAACTAAACAAACATAATTCTTTCAATCATCCATCATAGCTCATGTTCTCTAGATCTTTAATCATTTTTGTTGCTCTCTCCTGGACCGTCTCCAATCTCTCCACATCTTTCTTGAAATGTGGGGCCCAAAACTGGACTTAATACTCCAGCTGAGGCCTAATCAGTACGGAGGAGAACAGAAGAATTATCTCTTGTGTCTTGCTTACGACACACCTGCTAATGGACACATGAATGACATTTACTCATATATGGTGTTGTTCAAAATCTACGTCTGATTCCAGACTTTGCAAATGCCTCACACACTTGTTTTAGGGTATAGCCTCAGCCCCTCGTGACACACTGGTCATCGGTGAGCAGGACAGAACAACTGGAAACAATCACTGGAGCGTTGACGGCGGACTCCAAATACAGCATCAAGTTAAAAGGTGAACCGTCTACTAGATAATCAATGGTGAAGCACAACAAAGTTGACGTTATTATTGATGAGAGTACGTATTGCTCCCTCAAGTGGGAGCTCCATCACCAGAGGATCAGAGGGCCTCCTATTCTAATGAATTTAGCCTCATGCCTCCCCACAGAAGGAGAGAAATTTTATTCCCATTTTGGATAACTGTTGGGAAAAAGTGCTGTCTGAGTGTGCTGTACACTGGATTGTAGCCAGAGGTTGGTTAGGGCGAACACACAATCCCATTGTAGTTAAATTCAGGGGTAGAGATGTTCACATTCAACCTTGCTCGGGTGCAGTCACCTAGCATGGAGAGCGTCTGAGGGGTTGTTATTGCCTCTGGGTTTGTAATTAGGGGCCCTAGAAGGGCTGATTTTGGCTGAGACTTCTCTGGCTCCAGAATCTTGGAAAGTGGTGACAATATTCTGGCTGTGGTGCATTGCTTGCCATTAGCAGGAAGTCAGTCTAAAAGCTTCTGCTTGGATATTCCGCTGTGCAGAAAGTGAAGTGCAGACCAAGGACTGATTAATTCTATCTCAAGGAAGAGACACAAAGTGTGGGAGGCAAAAACTTTTATTGGACCCACTTCAGTTGTTGAAAAGGACAAGCTTTTGTGCTTATGCAGAACTGGTCTTCAGGTTTGGAACTGAGAGTTCATTGAAGGCTTTTCTCTTTCACCCCAGAAGCAGGTTCTGTAACAGGTGTCACCTCACCTATCTTCTCTCTCTGATGCCCTGGGTCCACTACAGCTATACCACCACTGCAAACCATCAAGGGAGAAAATCAGGCTGACAAAGAGGGTGAAAAGTGATAGTTATAGCTGGTCCTACAAGCTTTTGCCAGCCATAAGAATGCCAAAGCAATACCCCTACCTACACCACATTGTCCTCACCATAATCCCTCTCTTCTGGCTCCACCAGCCAAGCAACCTCTTCTGCATTGCATCTCCTTTGTACCCCACGCTTTCTTGTTGGTTCCCCAACATAAATGTACACTTTCCATTCCCTCCTTCCTCCCCATCCCACCATCTCACTAAATTCTTCCAGCAGACCTCTCACTTCTGCCTGGAGTTGGCTAGGGAGGTTTCAACCAATCATTTTTCATCGGAAAATGTGACTTGAACAAATCATAACTGTTTGCGGTAAAGGGTCCCAAAGTACGAATTTCCCATCTCAAAAAGAAAAAAGGTTGAGACTGAAAATTCTAAATTGAATTGAAATGCAAACTTCTAGTTTTGTGGTTCAAAATATCTTCCTTTAGAACTATCAGGAAATGACATTTTGACTTTTTCCCTCTTCCCCCATTGAAACACAATGTTTTGAAATAAGTAAAGTGAAATGTTTTCAATGACCTGAGAAAAAGGGAGGGGGATTTTCTATTGCGTTGGGGGGATTTTTTGAGAGATTTTTCAGGATTCAAGACATAAAAAATTGGCATTCTCAAAAATATTCCTGTGATAGGAAAGTTATGTCTTGCCCCCTCCAAAGTACCTCTTTGTCCTGTCACACTACTCTTCATCTTGCCCACCCAGCCACTACTCCTCTGCCTCGCCCCCAACAAACCCACTTACTTTTGCTCCTCCAACAGTATCACCGGCCACACCTGTCCCAATGCCCCATTCCTTGCCTCCATTGCAGGCCGCTCCTGTTCCTTTGATAGGCGTCTCCTCTGTGGTGGAGGAGAGAGACCCCACATTGGCAATGTCGATGGAAGAACTCCATCAGCTCCACCTGTGAGATGTCAGGCTTGGAGGGAGGTGTTCACAAGGACAGGGCACAGAACTGTTGGGCGACCCTTCTTCCATAACTCCTGGAGCGATGCTTGCTAAAAACAGAAGCATCTCTACTGGCCATTTCCTGACAGCTCGGGGCCTAACAAGAAACTGCGATCGTGGGGATATTATTATAGGCTAACTTGTGGGCTTCATCATGGCAACGGCTTATTAGGAGCTCTTTGATGCAAGGCAATTCTACCACATCTACATGACCATTCCTCAGCGTCTTCTCTTTTGTTCATTCACACCATTAGAAGGGCAGGGGAGCACAGTGGTAGCCTGACTAGAGTTAGCTGAAAGTTTTCAGTAATAGGTCTTACTTAAAACAAAACAAAACTAAACTAAACAAACAAACAAACAACAAGCTCTTGTTTTTTTCAGGGAAAACTGTCGACATTGCTAAACGTTTTCATTTCTTGATGCAAAGCATCGCAAAGCTTTTCTTATTGAACTAGCTATTGACATTTTTCATAACTGCTTTATAACACATTTCAGTTTCTACTTAATTTGCACTGTTGTGAAAATTGTAGCTCCTGCAATAGTAGGCTGCCTCTGCAATTTTGATTTGTATTAGCTTACGCTGCACAGTTCTCAATTTTGCATACGTTTTGAGGTTTGCAACACTCCCTTTTTCTCCATTAGTACGGTAGACCCTTCCTTTATCTGAGCTGATAGCAGCTGGAATTCCCACTGTCAGCCCCTCACTTAATGACTGTAATACAGTTGCAGCAAAATGCCTGGTTATCTTAAAAAAAAAAAAAGGTAAACAGGCATATCATAATACCTGACAGTTTATATTATTCCAGAAAATTTTTCTTAAATACGCCCTCCCTGGCTTTTCCAAATTACCACAATTAATAAACGTCCAATTGTTACCATTCTGTGATTTTCCATGTCTTGTCTACTACTCAGCTGCAATTATTTGACAATCATCCTGCAATTCAAGTAGGGCCCACAGCCAATGAATTCCAGACATTTCTTTGAAATACAATGAGTTAAAAACAAAGAGACAGAAAATGCATTTTAAACCCTGCAAAATCACATCTTTGAAAGTTTAAAATAGTTGTTTAATTTTTCAGCTAGCTGTACCTTGCATACTTGCTCTGTTCCCATCTGTATGTACCCTACTCATGTCTACAGAAACACACATATCCTTCCTTCTTTTAATTCTTGTTCTTGGATTAGAAAGGGGGGGGGTTATATATATATATATATATATATATATATATATATATATATATATATATATATATATATATATATATATATATATTAGGGTTTTTTATAGGGTTATAGGGTTTTTATAGGGTTATATATTAGGGTTATATATATATATTAGGGGTTTTTTTATTTTGTTTGACAAATAGCTTATTTGGCAAAAAAATGCAGTTACAGACCAACTGAAACTATGCATGGATTTAGGCTGATTTCCGCAAATAGATGTTTTGGCTTCTAAAAAAATGTCTGTCATTTATTTATATATTTATTTGGTCTGAATATGTTTTTAGAAATATAGCTAGTTTACATGTTAAGCGGAAAAAAGCCCACAAACAAAATGTTTTTGATTTTTTTTAATTCCTTTGATTTATTCGATGAACCAAAAAATCAGGTGTTCACTTACCTCTGTGCTCATTTCCCTGCCCAGCTCAGCAACAGGACAGAACACTTCATCTTCATTCCCCTTCCTCAGGATCCAGGAAAAGGCAGTGATAGCATTGCATCTTCTATATGTGGAAAAGGGGGCAGGGGTTTAAGCCTTCGGAACTGCCAGCTGAGTGCACCTATGGGGTGTTGAGATTCTTTGTCTGACCATGTCCATTCTGTCCGCGCCCACATGATGCCCCATTGTTAAAACCGACAGCTTGTCAACAGTTAACGAGAGATTGATGCTCTGGGAGTTGGTCTCCTACAGGCTGATTTAACATGTCCAGTAGGGACACAGTAAATTGACTGTCAATCTCCTATCAACCCTGGTACTCCATGGGGTCCCGAGAATTCTGTAAGGGAAGCCACCAGGAGAGTTTCTCCCATTGACCTCCCACTTTGGCGATGCTGAAGAATGTTAGCTTAAAGTGCATTGACCCAGATACATTATTCATATTGCTGGAGTTGTGTATCTTCAGTCCACTTTCTCCCTCAGTGTTGACCTGCCCCTGGAGACGATACACAGAGAAGTGCTAGAAGTGTACAGAGTAATTTCAAGAGCCCAGTGGAGGAACTGATTTTCTCAGTCACATCCAGCAAGGACTTTGCACCCTAATTACTCAGGTCTGCATTCTTCTGGTTTCACTTAAGACAGATACTTTGTTGTCAGGGAAGTAGCTCTCTGAAAACCGCTGCTCAATGAGGAAAGGGATAGATTAGTGGTTCCTGACCTTTTCACTATTGCAGACCCCCAATCATTGCCCCAAACCATTTGCAGACCAATTCTAGATGCTATGTACACTTCATTAATGAAAAAGGAAACCACAACATAGATTTTTGGACAGCCATTAATAACATCATTGGAAGATATTTAATTTAAAAAATAAAATTGATTTCAATTTATGTAAAACATTTTCTGGGATCATTTTTATTTTATTTATTTTCATGGACCTCCTGCAATATCCTGGGGGTCTGTGGACCCCAGGTTGGGATCCCCTGGGATATATAATCAAATAGAAAATATTATGCCATGATACACATGCCACAGTAGGCAGACGGGTTATGCCAAAATGGGGGAGCTGGGATTTCAGAGACACCTGGAAGGTCACATAAGCACCCCCTTCATAATAAGAGCAGACTGGAAACCCTGAAGCAGCCAAGCATATGTTTAATGTTGAACAAAAATAGAAACTCCAAATAAAATTATGTTGCACAGTAACTAATTACAAGAGAAAGCAGCAAAACTCATTGACCTGTCTCAGAAGGAACTCCGATAAAACATGGCATGTCTTGCACGAGGCTTGGGGTGCATCCAGCCAAAAGCCTTGGAGTATCAGGATCGAGACAGTCTGAACCTGGTTCCTCCCACATGGGTCCAATCTACTAGGCCATTATGTTGGTCCAAGCCACAGGCTGAAAAGTGTAGCATCACCAGCAGGACTGATGTATATGTGTGTGTGAATTCATGGATTACTTTTCAGTTCCCTTTATTCTCAGTAAATGTGGCAGAGTGACTCTTTCCCTTGAAAAATATATACCCATGTGCTCCTTACTGCTTAGCAGATCACTCGATAAATTACTCTTTTCTGTTCAGTCCCTATGAAGCATCTGTCACTGACCACTGTCAAAGACACAATACAGGGCTACATGGACCACTGATCTGACCCAGAATCAAGATCTACAAGATCTTGAACCTCAAAGTCAGTCTAACTCACACCACTTTGGCTTTGTGCTGAAACCTGGCTAAGATGTTATTCTGCCATGATTTTCATGCCAATTACAGAGTAGTCTGCATTTTCTTTAAATGACCTTGAAGTTCAGTGGTGCTGTGCTGAATTTCCAGTGTTAACAGTACATCCAAGACCAGGCCAATTTTTGCATGGATTTGGTCTTCTGTGAAGACTTCACTGTTCTGAAGTTATCTGCTTCAGCTTTGGTGTTAAACTACATGGGGGACTACACCATACTCTGGACCGACAATTAGGAAACAGGATTTGTCAAAGGGCATCCCACCCTGAAAGAAAGAGAAGGCAAGTGTCTCGGCCTGGGCATGGAGACATGCACCCATCACTTTCACACATGTAGGATGCAATGTGCACATGGTAAAATGGAACATGGCCTGGAGGCTGTTTCCTTGCCTGAAGTGCATGAAGAACTGCAGACTGAGATGGGGAAGAAGGTCCAGATAGGAAATCCACCAAGAAGGATAAAGGCAGGTGTCGCTGCATGTGTGTGGGTTAGCATCTTTTGGAGAAGGCCACATCTCTCAGTGGTATCACTGCAGGTTTGCCACAGCTGTTCTCTTCTTTTGGCACCCCTGGGAGCCATCAGTATGAACAGTATGAACCCGCACGGTGCTATTTCAATGGAAAGCAGCCCAACTACTGCTGCACTCCGGGATACATCTCCTCCTTGTCACCTTGTTGGAAAGAAGTTTTCCCTCCCTCAGCTGAACAACCATTTTATTGTTGTGAGTGGACTGGTGACAGCATCCTGGGGCCATGCAACAGGGTATTGTTGTATCATGATAGTAACCCCACTGGGCCAGTCAGATACAGCCGAGATAATCCTGGTGGACCCTGATATGTGTGTAGAAGTTGGCTGTACTCTAGCAAAGTTCTGTCCTGGAAGCACTGGGAGCCTTGTCCCATCAAAATTGATTCATGCAAAACAAGCATTTGATGGCCAATTTGCAGATTCTTCCTCTATCCTTAAGACCCTCTTAGCTTGTAGCTGTAATGATTTTAATAGCTCAGCAGCAGTCTTAGAATCCTACCCAGTGCATAATTCTTCAAGCTCCTGCACTTTGTGCTCTTGTTTACATCAGTGCATATGAGCTGGATTCTGCTCTCACATGGGTGGAATGCAGGAGTGGCTCCACAGAAGCCAGGATGTGAAATCGGCATGAGGTCCAGCACATACAAAATGGGCATAAAATGTCTGGTTATTGCCCTATTTCGCACCTACTCAGAGGAAGTCTAAATGACCAGGTATGGTGCAGAGCAATGGAGGAGCAGATCTGCATTCTTTCAGCCTTGGTTTGTGACAACATCACCAGCAGTCAAAAGAAGCTAACAGAATGTTAAGAATAATTGAAAAGGGGCTAGAGAATACAACAGAGAATAGCTTATTGTCCTTATATAAGGCCACAGTATGCCCACACTTTGAATACTATGTGCAAACGTGGTTGTCTCATTTCAAAAGAGAGATCTTGGCACTGGATACAACTCTGAAAAGGGCAACAAAATGATTAGGAGTTTGGAACAGCTGCCATATGAGGAGAGATTAGAAAGACTGGGACTTTTCAGCTTAGAAAAGAGGTGTCTAAGGAGGGATATGATAGAAGTCTATAAAATCATGACTGATGTTGAGAAAGTGAACAAGGAAAAGTTATTTACTTGTTCCCATAACACAGGAACTAGGGGTTCCCAAATGAAATGAATAGGCAGCAGGTTTAAAACCAACAAAAGGAAGTATTTCTTCACACAACACACAGTAAACCTGTGGAACTCCTTGCCTGAGGATGTTGTGAAGACCAAAAGTTTAACAGGGTTCAAAAAAGAACTAGACAAATACATGGAAAATAGATCCATGAACGGCTATTAGCCAGGATGGGTAGGAATGGCATCCCTACACTCTGTCTGTCAGAGGCTGGGCATACGCAACAACAGCTGGATCACCTGTTCTGTTTATTCCCTCTGGAGCATCTGGCCACTGTGAGTAGACAGGAGACTGGGCTAGATGGACCTTTGGTCTGACCCAGTCTGGCCGGTCTTGTGTCATGTTCTTAACCTAGCTAGAACCCAACCTATAACACAGGTAAAACCCAACCCATCCGCTGTGCAGCAGAAAACACATGTACCGCTACAAACCACTTAAGTGCAGCATAAGGAGAGCATGGACGTTGCTCAAGGCTGCTGCACAAGAATGAATTTCACCCACTGTGCTTCAGAGGCTTACAACTAAGGCTGTGGAAAGCACCAAGGTACGAAGAGCAGAACGCTACCTCCTGTGAAGTGTCATTGGGCAATGCCTGTCTGGCAGCACAGGGGATATGTATGGGCCTGTCGCTTGCCTTATTGTCAGTTGGGTTTTTGAAATTCGTATAAAAAGCCGGAGGCATTCTAGCAGGGGCACCCCATGGCATGAATTAAACTGTACTGTCTCTGTCTCATTTCACGTAGATTGACTCATGCAGAGGAGCAGCTCACTGAAAGCTCCTTTGTAAATCATGCCTGGCTGTGTCTTTCAGACACTTAAATGGTTTTAGTCTATGCAAAATGCATTCAAAATAATAAAGCAGTTGGAGAGCTGACAGACTTAACCGGGCCCTAGGCAAGGTGGAAGTCAGCGGGGTGGGCAGCTCCGCACTACCTAGAAGGGGCAAAGCCTTGGGTGGAAGGGATGGGGCTGGAACTAGCTTCCAGTAGGCAGTCCTCAGTGCTCCCTGGAGCGTGATGCGTGGGGATCTGGCAGTGATGTATAGGGCCCCAGGCTCTGGCTGCCACTGGAGTAGCAACACTGCTCAGAGCTCTGGGCCCTTTAGAACGGATAGGCCCCGGGGCAGTTGTCCCCTGCCCAGTGGGTCTGAAAGCATTGGAAAGTGAATAAACTCTTGGATATGCTTCATTCAATAACTACTCATAATAAATGGGAATTGCCAGATTGGTTTAGACTGAACTGGTCACTGGGTTCTGTACCAGGTCTTTGACAGTGGCAGAGGCCTCAGACAAAGGTGTTAGAAACCCACAGCAGCAGATGTTCAGTAATCTGCCCCCAGCAGGTCTCATTCTCATTCCTAACAGTGACTGGCTCAAGCCCTGTGAAGCACCGGGGCTGACCAGCCCTTTCAGACGGTTTACCATTAGTGATCACTCTGGACAGTCTTGATACGGTTTTCATAGAGTCATAGAAGATGAGGGTTGGAAGAGATCTGAGGAGGTCGTCTAGTCCAGTTCCCTGCTCAAAGCAGCACCAGTCCAACTAAACCATTCCTTCAGCACAGCTGAAGAACTGACCCAGATGAGGGCCTCATTGACCTAGCACTGTACAACCAGAATAGGAGATAGTCTTGGCCTCAACTGCAGTCTAAAAAGTCAAGCCAGACACAGTGGAGAGGAAATGGGCTTCACATGCAATTTCTAGCAGGAATCACGTACAGTTAAGGTTGCTTATTTTTTCCGTTATAACCACTGTTTTTTGTGAATAAGAAATATTGCCAACCTAAAGTGTTCAGAAATCTTGGGTTGCCAGAGATCAGAAAAGCAGTTTAAAGATCACAAAACTTTTGTTTAATTTTTAAAATGTACATTATGAATCCTTTTAATTCACCTTCTGCCTTCTGATTGTGTAGGGAGCACGTTTTCTAGCTTTCCTTCCTAATGGTCATGTCTAGAAACTTAATTTTCTGGTTTCTTGCCTGAAAACTGAATGCTAAATATTTTCAGATATTTTCACCTCATTTGGGGGCAGTTTCCAGCTGTGGCTTGCAGGTTTTGGTTTCTGAAAACCATTTTTTTAATTTTGACACGGTCAAACTTTGTATGTGAAAACATCCCCTTGTCCATGCAGCTACCAAAATCGTATAGGCACATGCTGATTATTTACCCAGAGGGCTTTGCCAGAGGAATAGGAAATGAAATGTCTGGCACTTGTCTGCATGGGTGCAACAAATGATCTGTTTCTATTTTTCATTTGAAAATGAATTAATTTCATGTTGTTTTTACAGCTGTAAGTATTATCACCACACTGGCAGAAAAATGAAAATTCCTTTCCATGAAATATGTTTGAATTTAATGAAATCATCCAAAACTGTTTGGAAATTTTAAACTCACAGCATGTTTTGCAGGAAAACTTCAATTTTGCAAAGAAGACCCACTTCAGCTGAAAATGTTTTAGCCTACAAATTCCATCCAGTTCTAATTCTAATGGAATAGATAATGGAAACTAAACATTTCCAGCTATCCACAACGAGTCTTTCCTGAGATCTTGGTTTGGAGGTAATTTTAAATTTTCAGGGTTCTTTCTGACAGGAATGAAGTCACATTCAGGAATATCAAAATCTTTTGCAGAGTAGAGTGGATGTGTTCTGTGATGATCTGAGGTGTGCATATGGTAGGGTAGGCCCTCAGGTGATGTCAGTTGGTATAGCTGAGGACATGCCCCCCCATGTGGGTCGCAGAGTGCATTTCCTCTGTTCTCTATATCCCTAGGAACAACATGGAAGCCTATAATTAAAGAGGAACCTCATGGGGTACAATATCAATATAACTTGTAGCGAGAAAGACAATAAAATACACTTATTCATTGTAAAATATACTCTATGGCTGAGTCTACGCGTGCCCTTTCCTTTCAAAGGGGGCATGCTAATGAGTGGGTTTGAAAGATGCTAATGAGGTGCTGCAATGAATATGCAGTGCCTCATTAGCATAATGGTGGCCGCAGCAATTCGAAAGTGTGGATTTTTCAATTGTGCGCCTCCCATGGAGACAGGACCTTCCGAAAGGACCCCCCCCCCAGTTTTTGAAAGCCCTTCTTCCAATCACCAGATAGGAAGAAGGGGCTTTCAAAAACTGGGGGGGGCTCCTTTCGGAAGGTCCTGTCTCCACAGGCGGTGTGCGATTCGAAAAGCTGCACTTTCGAATCGCCGCAGCCTCCATTACGCTAATGAGGTGCTGAATATTCATTGCAGCGCCTCATTAGCATCTTTTGAACCCGCTCATTAACATGCCCCTTTAGAAAGGAAGGGGCACATGTAGACACAGGGCAGATGTTTCATTCCTGCTCCTAATTGCACCACTTCCAGTAACCTTCCTTATTTTTTTTTAAAGATCAACTGCAAAGTAAAATGCAGCAAAAATAAACAAAAACAGAAGAAAAAAATTTTGTGGTTGATGCTTGGCTTAAAAAATATCTCTTTTTGGGAAACAGCATGTGATTCAATACAAATAGTTTTCAGCAAATACATAGAAGCAAGTTAGAGCATACAGAAATGGCTGAGGTCTGAGAGCCTTAAGGCCTTGTCAAAATTCATTAGAAATAAAGGGGACATGATAATAAAAATGACTACAGTCTGCAGAGCAACTCTGTTTCCTTAAGTTATGCTTAAAAAAAAAAATCCTGTTTCAGCCCAGGGCAAAGAACGTTGAGCTAAGACTCGAAGATCTCAAATGTACAGCTTCTCATACATATTCTATATGGGAAGTTTAAAGGACTATGATAAAACACATTTATTCATTTAGCATGTTCATAGTTGTCTTGGGAAGTAAAAGCACCTTCAGTGGTGTGATACAGTTCTTGACCACCACACAACCTAGCGACATGGAGGGCTCTAGGTTACATTGCATCCACATCTGCTCCAGGTGTGCAGCAATAGCATAAGAGAGATTCCCCTATATGATGGTATAATATTGCAAGAAGCCTATCCACCATCACAGGATCTACTCATTTGTTGAACGTTTAATGGTGCAAAAAAGAAACAGCAACACAAACGAGGTCACCAGAACTGCATTTTTTTAACTTAAGCAAGAGTAGAGAAAAAAACAAACAAACAACCTCAGCAATGATTTACCTTGCCACAGTTAGAATTGGCCTTGAGCTTTCTATTGATGTGTAGAGGAGCTCACCTTTCGCAACTGAATGGCTGTTCCAGTAACTCACTAGGCAATGGGCTCAAGACCGTATGCTTTGCTGAGGTTATGACAGTGAAATGGAACGGAGCTCAAAAACCAAAGAAAGCTCAGAACATGAACAGTTTCATGTCTGCATGAAATCCCCTTGGAACAATTTTTAAAAGGAAGGAACACTGCAGATCTGGGTGGATCATTTTCCATCAGGAGTGCTTTGCTGGGGGCTTCTTTCAGGGAAAGCACCTCACTAATTTCCTACTTACATTCCATTTAAAATGCGCACTGCTCGTTGCATGGTTGCATCATTTCTCACAGTGTTTAGTTGGCTAGTGTAGGACAAATATACATTGGGACAGCTCTGCAGCTACACAGAAAACATGCTTAGTACAACTGAATATGGCTGGCTCCAAGGTGCCCTTTCTACATACACATAGTTAGGAATATTCCATCTCTGGCATTCGATCTACGTGCTCTGGTATGTGTTGGGATTCCCTTTGAGACCTCCTGTACTTCACAAGAACTCAGGCTGACTCTAGATTTTGTGACGCAGCATAGCTTTGCTCTCTGTCCGACAAGTATAGCTAAGTTGATTAGCCTCAGTCACTGGCAGGGTGGTTGCAGGTTAAACCTCAGATCCCTAGTTAAACCTCTTTCTTTATATAGGTTTACACACACCTTACACTACTCCACATTGCATTACACCATTCAGGGCTGGCTTGGTTACTTTGTAGGGACTGGTTCTGTAAAGTCTGGACATTTGTTGCCTCATTTTTTATTGCAGACTTATCTTGTCCACTGTAAATGGTATCAGGGTGTTTCTCCTTATCCTAGTGAGTATAGGCAAGCTGTCTCTAGCCTACTGCTCTATTTACCTCCTCAGTCAGGCTTTCTGAGAAATGAGGCTTCACCCACATCTAATTGTTTATGTTAAGCCAGGCCTGCTGGCCGTATGAGCTACTGGATAGAGTATTGCTAAAAGCAAGCATTCAAAGTCTGCTTGTCCTGCCCCCATTGAATAAATATGAAGTTGGCTTAAAATTGTGAGATTAAAAAAAATATTTGGGTTTCTTTTTATTTTCCTTCTTGTTTCTGTGCACTTAGGACACACTCTGCTTATGTGCCCCTGCTTTTCTCCCTAATCGGCAGAGCTAGAAAATCACATAAAAATGCAAGCTGAGGTTTCCATGACTTCCAAAGCAAGGCTGGTAGGAAACATATAAACTAACGTGAGAGTGATAATGAAATTGTTTGAGTCGGCAACACTGTAAATAGGGAAAGGACAAAGAATGGAGGGATGTGGGGAGTGTGGGGCAGGAGATGGTTTTGTCATTCTGTGAACATTTTCAGGATTGGAAAGTTTTCCCATCTGTAGCCTTTGCTTTCTGTTCACAGATAAATCACGAGAAATTCAGCTGCTATGGTGCCACCTATTTAAGATGAACAAGGTGAACATTGCCCATTGTGATTCGCTTATAGCTGGCAGCTCTAAAAGCACATGAAGAATGGAGACAGTGACCACACAGTCACAGGCAAGGTGTCCTGTCTGCACAATAGGTTACCAAACAGATTATTATGGTTTCAATACCACAACTGTACACCAAACCTGGGAGAGTTCATGCAATAGGTACTGCTATGCTCACACTCATATACCCAAGTTGTAGAGTATGGGGGATCTCTCAATAGGTGGGCTATTGACAGAAGAGGGTTCCTGAGGAGGGATACCCTCCTTCTGTGATAAGACCTGCAGCTCCAGAGTCGGGCTGGTCAGCCATCAATGGATTCACAAATAGGAAGGTGACATGAAAACATCTTATTCGTTACCGAGTGACCACCAAGAAGAATACCCTCCATGGCTTCCCACCCTTACCGTAGCAGGCACCTTTTCTTATCTGGTTACTATAAACACATTTAACAATCTATACATACACATAAAGGTTCCAATCTTTCTTTTTCTTACTCTTACTTCCACAGCCCACAAGTTGTGGGATGCCCCACATTCCATAGGTGGTTCTCTTAGTTACCCTTATTCACCTTAAAATCTCCCTGACATTTATGTAAACATGCTCCTGCATCAGAGCAGAACGCTCTAGGATGTTACAGTCAGGTACCTTGTGGGCTAGATGTGTACCCCACTCTTGTGGCAGGTTCTCTGCAGAACTTTTGGAACTGTACTGGTATGGGTTGTTCCAGGGCCACCGGTGTAAGTCTCCTTAAGCCTCAAGCCTTGTACGGCTGAGCTGAAACCTTGGCCTATCAGCCTTGTTTTACTTATATCTACTATATATTTGAGAGAGTTTGGTGGTCCCAGCTCTTACTGTTTAGGAGGAGCTCTTGAACAGACAGACACAGAGAAATTTAGGATACAACTTCCTCTTATTATAGCTTAGAGCAAGGCCAGGGTTTGTGTGTGCCAGGACAATGGGTTGTGCTTGGAATGGGATTGCTTCTCGCAAAACCAAACAGAAAAGAGACAGACTCATCAGGCAGGACTGCCCCAACCCTGAGCCTCCCACCCCCCAGGAGCCCTTTAGAGAGGGCAGGGTTAAAGCACCACCCCCGATTCACATGGAAGCATTGCTGGCTGGTTCCGCTCATCGAAGAGCGAGAGGAAGGTGCACAGATTGCGGCATTCCTCACTCTGGCTGGGCACACAGGGGGCAGGTGAACCTGGACCTGCCCCAGCCAGGTGACATACATACCTCTCCTGGCTGTGCCCACTGGAGCTGCAACAGCCATAGATAGGCGCTTCTCACCTGCCCTCAAGCTGCCTTGGTGGGAGAAGGCCAGGGCACAGGGTCCTCCCCTCCTAGGGCAGCCACGTAATGGACCCCCCGCATTCCAGCCCCACTCCAGAGCAAAGCTTCAAACGAAACTTGTGCATTTTCATTTTTTTAAAAAAAAATATAATAATGGAGCCAAGGACCCGAGCAAAGCCGAGTAAATCTTCCGGTACCCACCGAGCACTCATCACTCCTAAATACTAGAAATATTAGAATACTAGAATATAGAAAAATTATTTACCTTTTCCCATAATACAAGAACTAGGGGACACCAAATGAAATTGATGGGTAGTAGGTTCAAAACTAATAAAAGGAAATTTTTCTTCACACAGCGCACAGTCAACCTGTGGAACTCCTTGCCGGAGGAGGCTGTGAAGGCCAGGACTCTATTAGGGTTTAAAAAAGAGCTTGATAAATTTTTGCAGGTTAGGCCCATAAATGGCTATTAGCCAGGGGTAAAGTATGGTGCCCCAGCCTTCAGTACAAGGGCAGGAGATGGATGGCAGGAGATAAATCACTTGATCATTGTCTTCTGTTCTCCTTCTCTGGGGCACCTGGCATTGGACACTGTCTGCAGATGGGACACGGGGCTGGATGGACCTTTGGTCTGACCCAGTATGGCCATTCTTATGTTCTTATGTACTCATCTATCATCTGCTCATGTAATCCCATCTGACTTCTAGCTGTCCCTGGCATTCAAATCTCTCCACCACGTATTGAACAGCACATGACTTTGCCCCAACCATAGAGAATAAAATTAAATGATAAAAAATGAACTTATTACCTTTCTCTAATTTCATACCACTTAGTGTCATAGATGAAGGCAACTGCACCTGGAGTGTCCCTTTGTAGACCTGTCAGGCCAGGATCCCATCTCCTCATGTGCTGTCTTTGTTGAGCAGAGACCTGCATCTCCTCTCTCTCTCTGGCCATGGTTTTTCCAGGCTGCGCAGTTCTCAGCCTATTCTGTGACCTGCCCAGCACACCAGGCTGCATCTCCCCTTTTCCCTTCTATAGTCTCATTGCCAGCAGTTGTGAGTTACTCTTTCGAAGAGTCACAGCAGAAAACATTGAGAACAATAGCCCTTATGTTGCTATTCTTGGAGATTATTTCCACCATAACGTACTGTCATTTTGTTAAAATATCCTATTAAAATCTCCAGGGTTGCTTTCAATGGTCACCAGGAGATTAATGTTGATTGCAGCAAAATTCAGGCCAGTCCTGGAGGGTTGGCAACCCTAATAAGACTTACGTTTATGCCACGAGCTTACCAGAGGTTACGCCAACTGCAACTTTGAGCTCTGGCAGTTGTCTGCCTTTCAAAACCTACAGCTGGGCTTCCCCTGTGATTGCAAATTCATAGCAATCTCGGACTCAGGACCAGAACCATCATGAATAGCTCACTCTCTCCTTTATACCACTCAGGCCTTTGATTTTGGCCTAGTGACACAGGTGATAGGGGCTGTCTCCTTGGGGCTGGGTTTTTGCATACCTGGAGCAAGGGAGTCTGCATTCACCTCCCCTTAGACATGTCCCAGCGAGTCCCCTTCACAGATATTGTCCCAAAAGTCCATTCTTGTGGAGCACATTGTTCAACAGAACGCTTTCGTTACCCAGGCCATGCATCACGCCTCTCCCCTAGAGCTCGTCCACTCATGCATGCATGGCCCACAATAATGCATACACTTTGGGGTCCATTGTACTAAATGCAAAGAGACTTAAGTGTAATTCAGTAACTGTTTTGGATGATTTTGCCGGAAGTTACTATATCTGTCACATACACCGTGGCACCAGTTTCTTCTCTTCCCTTGGGGTGCTCAATGCCAACTCCACCACAGGCCCTACCCCCACTCTGCCCCCTTACCCCAAGGCTCTGCCCCACCTTCTCCTGCCCACTTCCACCCCCTTTTCTGAGGGCTTCCCACCCACTTCCTCCCAGGTGCTTCTCACATGCTGCTGAACAACAGAACACAGAGGTAGGAGGTGCAGGGAAGGAGGCAGAGCAGATGATTGGCAGGGATGCTGGTGGGTGCTGAACACTCACTATTTTTTATGTTTGTTCAAGGGGTTGGGGCATCCACAGAACTGGCACCTATGCACACATAGCTCTGGCACTGTCTCTTGCAGTAGCTTCCGCCCAGGCCTCTCAAATCGCTTTGCAAAAATATGTCGGCATTTAACTAAGGGGCCAACTTAGACACAGAGAGTGAAAGCGACAATGCCGTGTTTACATAGGCTGGGGCAGAATCAGAACTAGAACCTAGATTTGTTGCTGATTGGCTGGTGAAACATGGCTGGTTTCAACCAATCTTCCAACCTGAAAAGTTTTCAGCTAAAATAGTTTCAGATTGTTCTGACATTTTTGAAACAGAAAGGCTCAGGAGAGAGGGGTGAGGGGATATCGAAACAACATTTTGTTGCGGAATGTTAGTGCAGGTAGGCTAAAAAAAGTTACAATAAAGGTCAAAAGCTAATGAAACATTTCAGTTTTTTGGTTTGCATCTTTTTTAATTGGAAGGAAATAGTGAGAGAGGCATCAGACACTACCAGGTGCCGAGCCCATGGTTGTTGTTCATGATGATTGATGATGATGATGACTATTTTTTATAGTTTTCACTTTTTGTCCTGATTTGTGAGCTACTACTGGCCTGTTTTACAATAGCTGAACAGGAAACTGGGAACTCCAGTGGTTCCCTCCTTCAGCCGATACAGGTGACTCTACCTGGGCTGTATCTACTGTAGATTTGTCTACTATACAAAGGCAGAGCTGCACAAAGGATCTGGTGTGCAGCCGGAAAGCACAGATCTTTCACCAAGGTGAAAGACTGTAAAGGCCACTGAAGCTCAGAGCTGGGAATTGCTGCTAGATTGCTTTCCTTTTTCACTTGTACAAATATTTTGATACATATGAAAATTGGCCTCAGACACAGTCCAGGAGCTCCAGACCCAATCTGCTAAATGACTGGAGAGATTTAAGCTTTCAATGTGTAATGGCGTGAAATATTCCAGCAATTGTTCGGCATTACTGTGTGGGGTAGTGTGAAAGTTTAGAGATGTTTCACGGGTGAAGGGAATCTTCCATACATCAGCTTGTGAAGTGCTTCAGACTTAAATGTGTTTATACAAGTGAAAGCTTCCTATTAGTGCTCGTTATTTACACTCAGTCATACTAACCTTGCTAGGCACTTTATTACAGCGTGTCTTTCTGTGCAAACATTATTTCTTGTGATGCTCTTTCCTAGAAAAGTAAATGACACTTATATCTCTCCAAGCATTTGAATTATGTTGGTGAGAGAAGAATGTTTTCATATGTTCCTGCTGTAGTTTGTGAGATTTTTTTTAACTCCCCAGATGTTGCCTCATGAAGTTATCTGTAGAACTGGTTGAAGAATGGCAAAAGCTTTTGCAAACAATTTCATGTTGGTGGAAACAAAGGAGGTGACGTTGTAGTTGGTGTCTACTAAAGACTGTGAGATCAGGGAGAGGAGGTAGATGGTGATTTCTTCCAGCAGCCAAGTGATGCTTCCAAATCACAGGCCCTGGTTCTCATGGGACACTTTAATCATCCGGACATTTGTTGGGAAACCAATACAGCAGCACACAGACGATCCAGGAAGTTTTTGGAGAATGTTGGGGATAACTTCTTGGTACAAGTGCTGAAGGAACCAACCAGGGGCCATGTACAACTTGACCTGCTGCTCACAAAGAGGGAAGAACTAGTAGGAGAAATAGAAGTGGGTGGCAACCTGGGCTGCAGCAACCAGGAGAATGTAGATTTCAGGATCCTGACGAAAGAAAGGTGAGCAGTATTACACAGACCCTGGATTTCAAAAGAGCAGACATCGACTCCCTGAGACAACTGATGGGCAGGATCCCTTGGGGAATGAATCAAAGAATCATAGAATCATAGAACTCTAGGACTGGAAGGGACCTCAAGAGGCCATCGAGTCCAGCCCCCTGCCCCAATGGCAGGGCCAAGTAGTGTCTAAGCCATCCCTGATAGACATCTATCTAACCTGTTCTTAAATATCTCCAGCGATGGAGATTCCACAACCTCCCTGGGCAATTCCACTGTTTGACCACCCTGACAGTTGGGAACTTTTCCCTAATGTCCAACCTATACCTCCCTTGCTGCAGTTTAAGTCCATTGCCTCTTGTTCTATCCTCAGAGCCCAAAAAGAACAAGTTTTCTCCCTCTTCCTTATGACACCCTTTTAGATACCTGAAAACCGCTATCATGTCGCCTCTCAATCTTCTCTTTTCCAAATTAAACAAGCCCAGTTCTTTCAGCCTTTCTTCATAGGTCACATTCTCTAGACCTTTAATCATTCTTATCGCTCTTTTCTGGACCCTCTCTAATTTCTCCAAATCTTTCTTGAACTGCGGTGCCCAGAACTGGACACAATACTCCAGCTGAGGCCTAACCAGCGCAGAGCAGAGCGGAAGAATGACTTCTCGTGTCTTGTTCACAACACACCTGTTAATGCATCCCAGAATCATGTTTGCTTTTTTTGCAACACCATCACACTGTTGACTCATATTTAGCTTGTGGTCCACTATAACCCCTAGATCCCTTTCTGCTGTAGTCATTCCTAGACAGTCTCTCCCCATTCCGTATGTGTGAAACTGATTGTTCCTTCCCAAGCGGAGCACTTTGCATTTGTCCTTATTAAACTTCATCCTGTTCACCTCAGACCATTTCTCCAATTTATTCAGATCATTTTGAATTATGACCCTATCCTGCAAAGCATTTGCAACCTCTCCCAGCTTGGTATCATCTGCAAACTTAATAGCGTACTTTCTATGCCACTGTCTAAATCATTGATGAAGATATTGAACAGAACCGGTCCTAACACAGACCGCTGCGGAACCCCACTTATTATACTTTTCCAGTATGATTGAGAACCATTAAGAACTACTCTCTGAGTATGGTTATCCAGCCAGCTATGCACCCACCTTATAGTAGCCTCATCTAAAATGTATTTGCCTAGTTTTTTTTATAAGAATATCATGTGAGACCGTATCAAATGCTTTACTAAAGTCTAGGTTTACCACATCTACCGCTTCTCCCCATCCGCAAGGCTCATTATCCTATCAAAGAAAGCTATCAGATTAGTTTGACATAATTTGTTCTTTACAAATCCATGCTGGCTGTTCCCTGTCACCTTACCACCTTCCAAGTGCTTGCAGATGATTTCTTTAATTACCTGCTCCATTATCTTTCCTGGCACAGAAGTTAAGCTGACTGGCCTGTAGTTTCCTGGGTTATTCTTATTCCCCTATTTATAGATGGGAACTATATTTGCCCTTTTCCAGTCTTCTGGAATCTCTCCTGTCTCCCATGACTTTCCAAAGATGATAGATGAAGGCTCAGATATCTCCTCTATCAGCTCCTTGAGTATTCTAGGATGCATTTCATCAGGCCCTGGTGACTTGCAGACATCTAATTTTTGTAAGTGATTTTTAACTTGCTCTTTTTTATTCCAACATCTAACCCTACCCCTTTCCCACTAGCATTCACTATGTTGGGCATTCCTTCATCAGACCTCTCAGTGAAGACTGAAACAAAGAAGTCATTAAGCATCTCTGCCATTTCCAAGTTCCCTGTTACCGTTTCTCCCTCCTCACTGAGCAATGGCCCTACCCTGTCCCTGGACTTCCTCTTGTTTCTAACATATTTATAAAAAGCCTTCTTGTTTCCGTTTATACGTGTGGCTAGTTTGAGCTCATTTTGTGCCTTAGCTTTTCTAATCGTGCTCCTGCATTCCTGTGTTGTTTGCCTATATTCATCTTTTGTAATTTGTCCTTGTTTCCATTTTTATACGATTCTTTTTTTATTTCGAGATCATGCAAGATCTCCTGGTTAAGCCAAGGTGGTCTTTTGCCATATTTTCTATCTTTCTTATGCAGAGCAATAGCTTGCTTTTGGGCCCTTAATAATGTCCCTTTGAAAAACTGCCAACTCTCCTCAGCTGTTTTTCCCCTCAGTTTTGCTTCCCATGGGATCTTTCCTACTAGCTCTCTGAGTTTACTAAAATCTGCCCTCCTGAAATCCAGTATCTGTATTTTGCTGTTTTCCCTTCTTCCCTTCCTTAGAATTGTGAACTCTGTGATTTCATGATCACTCTCACCCAAGCTGCCTTCCACTTTCAAGTTCTCTACCAATTCCTTCCTATTTGCTAAAATCAAATCTAGAACAGCTTCCACCCTGGTAGTTTTTTCAACCTTTTGGAATAAAAAATTGTCTCCAATGCAATCCAAGAACTTACTGGATAGTCTGTGCCCCGTTGTATTAGTTTCCCAATGTATATTTGGATAGTCAAAGTCCCCCATCATCACCAAATCTAGGGTCCTGCATGACTTTGTTAGCTGTTTAAAAAAAGCCTCATCCACCTCTTCCACCTGGGTAGGTGGCCTGTAGTAGACTCCTAGCAGGACATGACCTAGCAGGCGGGTGGTGGAGCATTGGAGTGTGGTCTCTAGAGATGTGTGGATTCTCCATCCCTAGAGGTTTCTAAGTTCCAGCTTGACAAGGTCCTGGCTGGGATGACTTACTTGGGGTTGATCCTGCTTGAAGCAGTAGGGGGCTAGACTACATGACCTCCTAAGGTCCCTTACAGCCATCTGATTCTATGATTCTCTGTCCAAACAGTTAGCTGTTTAACACTTTGAGATTTCTTTTGCAGGGAGGGAGCCAACTAGGGTTCCCTGTAAGCTGAACACTTGGGTGGCTGCCAAGGAGAAATTCAAATGCTAAGCAGCTGATTAGCAGAGTACCCACAGCCAGCAGCATATGTTTCTTCTGGAGGTGCACATCCACACATGCCTTGCTGCACATAACCAAATTTATTCCTTCCATGGAAATATTAGAGGGCACACTGGAGCCAACCCATGTTTGAATTGTGTGAAAAATCATGTATTAATCACTGGCAGGATTTCAGCTAGAAATGCTCCTGAAGAACTAACAAAGAAACCTGTTCCCCCTGGTTCATGTTGTCCAGTATAGGTACAGAATATTGTCAATTATTGCATTGCCTGACAATAAATATTTTCATGGGCGACTTTATTTTTCACTAACTCTTTTGATAGTGCTGCCTTTCTCTGCTTTTCCCTCTTTCTGTGCTTTGTTTCTTTTTCCATTTCCACCCTTTCCAAAAGCAAACTAGAAGACAAAAAGGGAAAAGAGGGTAGTGACAAGGCAGAGACTGAGAAATAGATTTTCTTTTTCTGTGTCAAGATTTGTTTTGCTCTTTTTGATTTCATGGAAATCTTGACTGTGTCGGAGTTTATTTATTTATTTATTTATTTATTAAAAAAACCCTGTGAAAGTGGGGAAAACTCCTGTTTCAATCAATGTTTGGTGGCATCCATGCAACAAACTAGGGGTATGATGCCTGTGTCGCCAGTAGCTCAATGAACACTGCATGAGCAGCCCAGTAACCTCACTAGCAGCAGCACACATCGGCTTTGCCAAACAGACACTCCTGAAACTGGTGGCTCCTGCGACTGCAGTTACACTCATGACATCAGGGATGCTAACCCCGGAGTCAAATCTGTCTGGTGTTTCACGTGTCCCTATAACCTTAAATCTTGTTTTTAAACCACAGAAGCTTTCATAACTTGGGGAAACATACTTTTAAATGTTTTGCTGATTTCAAAAGCTCAGCAAGATCCAGTCCTTTCTCCCCATTTGGCTGGGTTGTCTGCACACAGCTGTCACACAAGAGGTTGCACTAGTCATGGTCAGACCCTGACCGCTGAGACGTGAATGACTCTGCATGGAGAGAAAAGATTCTCTACTGACGGAAAAGTCATAAAAACTGATACTCTTACAGCTTCCAGCCAGGGACGTTTGTGCCACAGACTTCACAAGAATGTGCTGTTACCTCTGGCAGCCATATTCTAGCTCAGGAGATTATACGTCATGTACTGAAATCCCCTGTGGTGTTTCAGCTGCAGAAGACAATGTAATCATCACAGCCATGACTTGTGGTGGATAAAGGCCAGGTGAACAGTAAATACTTCCATTGTGCAAGGGAAATGTTACCAGCAGAGTCCAATATATCCTTTGGGTTCTACAAGAAAGCGATAAAATATTCTTCACCTCAGGCCTCGCCAGTCTAACTTTATGCTCTGCCCTTAAAGAGCAGGACTGTTTCACCTCATAGGAAAGTTAGGGTGGTGACATGGACCTTTCAGGATATAAAGTGCTTTGGAATGAAATGTGTTGTAAATGTGAAATATTCTGACCATTGCTTATTATTAACACTCGCCCATTTATATAGAAGGTGCCATGGGTAGCAGCATTCTTACAATCTGTCTTTCAATGTAAACATTATTTCTTTATTGTGTTTTTCCACATTGAGTAAATGGTGCTACTTCCCCATGGAGCTGAATGAGTCTGGTGTCTAAAGAATAAGTTAATGAGATGTTGTTGTATTTTAAACGGCATTTCTTTTCATTTGGTGTCTCCAACAAAGGTTATTTGTGGAGCTGGTCCAAAATATCATAGAAGGGTTCTGGCAAAAACATTTGAAAGTTGGTGGCACACAGCAGAAACCGCCAGTAATTCCCTGCACTTTGCTTTATGCAGCAGCCAAAAAGGTTATTACCTAATCCTTTGGTTTTAACAAATGCTGAGTGCACTAAATCAGCAGTTCTCAAAGTGAGGGTTAGAACCCCAAAGTTGGTCACAACTGCATTTCCATGGTGTCACCAGGACTGGCTTAGAGTTATTGGGGACCAGGGCAGAAACCTGAGTGTTGGGGCTCAGGCTGAAGTCACCCTGTGTGGAGCAGAAGCCCTTTGCTGTCGGCTTTGCTTCCCCTGCACGGGGCTCAGAATTTCGCTTTGCTCCCCCACTCCATGCCTGGGGCGGCAAGGTGCCTCTCTCCTGGGGTCATGTAGCAATTTTTGTTGTCAGAGGGCATTATGGTACAATGAAGTCTGAGAATCCCTGCACTGCATCAACATTGATAGAACGTCTCTCCCCCAGTTTCCCTCCTCCACCTAATTACGTCCTCCAGTTTCCTTTCATAATCACAACACTTTTTGCAGCTGCTCAGTGGCACCATTCACATTTTCCTAACGTGAAATTTACTCTATTTTCAGGGCTCAGAGGAGCATAAGTGGTGCATGAACTTGTGCTGGCTGTCTGCACAAGAATGAACTTCACAATTAATAATAATAATAATAATAATAATAATAATAATAATAATAATGAAGAAGAAGAAGAAGAAGAAGAAGAAGAAGAAGAAATTTACTTTCTCTCCTGGCCATTCTTTTATATTTTGGCAGTTATAATATTGAACCGACCCCATGTGACACAGACAGAATACACATATACAGTTTGGCTTCTTGGCCATATGTAATAGACTCACACAAAGGTATGGCTGGAACAAACTTCAAGAGTCCAGCCCCCAAGTCCAACCCCGTGTGCTGAGGCGGGAATATGTATAACCACATCATTTGCGGCAGGTGCTTGTCCATCTTCTTCTTACAAACTTCCACTGATGGCTTGACATAGTCATAGCTGGGCTGATTTAGTTGGGGTTGGTCCTGCTTTAGGTGGGGGCAGGAGTTGATGACTTCCTGGGCTTCCATCCAGTCTTGGAATTCTATGAATTTGTGATTCTGTGATGGGGATTCCACAACCTCCTGTTGCAGAGCTTAACAACTATATGAGGCACCAACATAAATATACTGATTTCTAGGTGTGCTGTGCATTTAGCAAATGCATCTAAATGGAGCCTTGGAAATTCTTTGCCAAATGTTTAGGCCCCTTTTAGTCACCACAATGTGGAGGTCAGATTTTTGAAAAGGCTCAGCACAGAGAAATTCCCTTTTTTCCCAATGGTAGCAGCTGAGGCCCTCACCCTAGAATGCATATAAGCACATAGACTCATTGTCACAGGGACTTAAAGTTCAGCAGGTGCTTAAATCAGGCTGAGTTCTGAGAAAAAACAGCTTACTTCATTTCAACTTTGAGGTCCTGACCCCCTGTTTGAGAACTGCTGATTTAGTGCACCAAGCATTTGTTAAAATCAAAGCATTATGACCAGGAACTAAGCGCTTTTGAAATCTGTCCCTTTATACATACAATTACACACACACAATTAATTTATATGACAGGCACTTATCTTCTCCATGTGAAAATTATTTTTTATAGCAGTTAGTTTCAACTAATAAATCTATGCTCAGCTTTTTATTTGATAATAAAAATAAGGTTATATGATCAATATATGAGGTTTGCTCATGGTACTATGCAGGAATAAAGGGAGCAATTCAAGGCACATCACCTGAGGAGAAATCTTTCTTGTTTACCTGGACTGGTAAACGGATCTCACAGATATTAATAGAGCCCAGTCCACTGCTAACTGCACCAGGAACAAAAATCTTATAGGGCAAATAAAAAAAAAGATGGTAGAAAATTAAATGTCTTTAAAGGGCAAAAAATTCCACCCAGATAGATCCACTCCAACCAGGTGGGTTAGCAAAGGCTTAATGAAACTTTGTCTAAAATAAGCAGAGCCCTTTGTAAAGTGTGTGGAAAGCAATTAAGATATCCCGAGTGATAGAGGAGGTGCTTGGAGGCCTGCAAATAATCTAAATCTGCAGTCTACTTGGAGGAAGTGGCTCTAGGAAGAAATTGCTTATGTTGTTCTTTTTTTTAATCTTGCCATGTTGTTACGTCATTATTTCCAACATTTATTTATTGCACCACTAAGAACAAGGTATTGGGTTTTTTCCTTGTATAGCTGGAAATCTTGTACACCAAAATGCATGACAAACTTCAAATGAAACATAAATGCCACTGCATTCATTACTAAGGAATCTGTGTTCCTGGCTACCCAATGATAGATACCCCACCACCTAGATCCATCAAATAGATTCGACAAGTGAAACATTCTGTCTGTCTGTCTGTCTGTCTGCACAGAAAATTCTTCCTTAACTTAAAGTTGAGGCTCTGCAAGTGTTTTTCCTCAAAATACTGAAAATAATAATACCGCCCCCTCACCACAATGAGATAATGAGTTAAGGCAACATTTGCACTCAACATCTTGTCTAGGTCACTGATCTGTCAGGAGGATAATCATGGAGCACAAAGTGACATCTATTGATAAAGCCAACCTCTAAATCTGTGCCACAGGAGCATGAAATTAAAAACTGAAGCAGGTCAGAAAAGGGTTGTTTTCCCCAACTAAAATGTCATTAGTTTTCAGATTAATTTTTTTTCAGGTTGGGTTTTCCTGAAACATAATCAACATTTTTCAAAGAAGAAGGCACTTCCTGGTTAATTTTCATTTTTGTCAAAACCACAGTTTTCATTGGAAAATGTGCTGGTAGAAAAATTTCAACCAGGCCTGTTTAAAACTAAGCAAACTGCACTGGCCAAGGGGCTGGCACACCTTTTAAAAATATACAAGTGAAGGAACAGAGGTGCCAGTGGATAACATTTTCTGTGTGTCATTGTGGGCTTCTTACGTATGCCATCTGGGACTGGGAGCAGATCAGCTTTCTGGGCTGATCCAGCTAGGGGTCACCAAATGAAATTAATAGGTAGCAGGTTTAAAAGTAACAAAAGGAAGTGTTCCTTCACACAACACACAGTCGGCCCATGGAACTCCTTGCCAGAGGAGGTTGTGAAGACCAAGACTTTATCAGGGTTCAAAAAACAATGAGAAATTCTTGGAGGTTAACACCGTCAGTGACTATTAGTTGGGATGCATTGCAATGAAGTCCCTAGATTTTGTTTGCCAGAGGCTGGAAATGGATGACAGGCGAGGGATCACTTTGATAATTATGTGTTCTGCTCACTCCCCCTGGGCCATCTGGCATTGGCCGCTGTTGGCAGACAGGATGCTGCATTAGATGGACCTTTCCTCTTACCCAGTGTGGCCATTTTTACGTCCTTATGGCTGAGGACTTTGAGCACTGCCTGTGGAAAGCTCGATACAACATTGTCACATGGCTTGACTTTTATATTGGGTCTAGAAGTCATTTTAATGCCCAGTATGCCTGTTGGCCCCACATATTGTGCTAGGAGTGCCACATGAGGTGTCAGATGAAAGCTGACGGTGCCCTGAATCTATGTATGCTACTCACATGTCTGTATCATGTGTGTATGTAAAGTTACAGATGTTTAGCTCTGCAGCTGTGTGAGAAATGTGTCAGTGCTGAGGTTCACAAATGGAGGTGGGGCTCCACCCCAGCCAGGACAATAGACTGAGCAAGGGCACAAACAGCCAACATTGGCTTCCTCTCTGTTACTATCCATTTTGTGATGGTGGGGGTTTTCCTACTGGGACTGCAACAAATGGAAACTCAGCACAGAAACCCACTTGGTCAGGTGGTGAGCCAAGGCCTTGGAGAAGAATGGAATTTTCCCTCCTCATGTGAAAAGCTGTAAGATGGGCCCTGGCAGGTATTTTCTTTGTTCTTCAGTACTGTTGAGTTAAGCCTGTCTGGACAGGGGGCCCATACCTCAGAGGGATGCTGTGGATTTAGCAGTGTCCACCTTGTATCTCTTGTCTTGTAGTCTCCAAGGGTCCATGTCCCAGCATGTGGACCCCAGCAGGCCAGATCTACAATGCTCCAATGACTGAATCTAGGCAAACTGAAATGAACTTTCAGAAACTTTCAAGAATCAGCAAATAACATCACTGGCCTGCGTCTGTAGTCATGACTGATACATGTAAAGTATTGCTTTAATAATTCTTGTCTCTAGCCCTGTTCTTTCTCTTGTATTAATAAACCCTTAGATAGTAGATCTAAGAATCTGGCTTTTGCATGGTTGTTTGGGTAAGATCCAAGTAAATATTGAGTCTGGGGTTGGGCCCTTTGGGGTCTGGTAGAATCTGTGTGGTGTTGGTGAACTAGGCTTAAGAGCCTCTCACCTGAATTTGGGGGTTGCTGATCTGAGCTAGTAGAGCAGCTGAGAAGTCTGTGGTTTTGCTTGTGTGGCTTCTGGCTGGCCAGTGAGGCTGGCAGAAGTGCTGTGGAGGCTGGTTGAATTTGGCTTAGTAACAAGGAGAGGGGCTGCGAGTAGCTGGATTTTAAGCAAAGATAACCCTGCTTTGATTTCTCTAGCTGTACCCAGAAGCCCCATCCTATTACAAACATGTGAATATAAGGTATTCCCAAGTTGCAGAGGGCTCAGAGTAGGTTGGATATTACGAAAAACTATTTCACTAGAGCCGTGTCTACACGTGCACGCTACTTCGAAGTAGCAGCACTAACTTCGAAATAGCGCCCGTCAAGGCTACACGTGTTGGGAGCTATTTCGATGTTAACATCGACGTTAGGCGGCGAGACGTCGAAGCCGCTAACTCCATGAGGGGTTGGGAATAGCACCCTACTTTGAAGTTGAACGTCGAAGTAGGGCACGTGTAGACGATCCATGTCCCGCAACATCGAAATAGGAGGGTCAGCTGAGGGGTTGAGAGACGCTCTGTCTCCAGCCCCTGCGGGGCTCTATGGTCACCGTGTGCAGCAGCCCTTAGCCCAGGGTTTCTGGCTGCTGCTGCTGCAGCTGGGGATCCATGCTGCATGCACAGGGTCTGCAACCAGTTGTCGGCTCTGTGGATCTTGTGTTGTTTAGTGCAACTGTGTCTGGGAGGGGCCCTTTAAGGGAGCGGCTTGCTGTTGAGTCTGCCCTTTGACCCTGTCTGCAGCTGTGCGTGGCACCCTTATTTCGATGTGTGCTACTTTGGTGTGTAGACGTTCCCTCGCAGTGCCTATTTCGATGTGGTGCTGCACAACGTCAATGTTGAACGTCGACGTTGCCAGCCCTGGAGGACATGTAGGTGTTATTCATCGAAATAGCCTATTTCGATGTTGCTACATCAAAATAAGCTACTTCGATGTAGGCTTCACGTGTAGACGTAGCTTAGGAGGGTAGTGAAGCACTGGAATGTGTTACCTCAATAGGTGGTGGAATCTCCATCCCTTCAGGTTTTTAAATCCCGTTTGACATACTCATGGCTGGGATGATTTAGTTGAGGCTGATTCTGCTTTAGGCAGAGGGCTGGACTCGGTGACCTCCTGAGGTTCCTCCAGCCCTAGGATCCTATGAGTCTATGATTCTAGCATTAAAGGTTGGTGGCTGCTTTCTAGTCTATTGCCTGAAAGATCGTCTCAGGCTGGAGGGGGTCAGTGCTTTTCCTGTTTTCCCTTTCACTGCTGTGGCTTGCTCCTTTGTTAACAGGGGATCTGCAGCCTACACATCACTGCGGGAGGCGGGAAGCAGGAGAGAAAGACACTCTGATGTGGTACGGCCTGCTCTCACCCATACAACATCCCAAATGGTGGCTTTGTGTTTTCCAAATTCGCTCTTGTCAGCCTAAAATATTCCAGAATCAACCCCCCAAAATCACGAATTTATCTCCAGAATCACCAGCCTGTTGAAAATAAAGGCATCTCCTGGTTTTGGGTCCAATGTGTTTGATTCTTGAATCCCCCTAGCCCCAAATCACCACTCCTCCAATAATTCTCTAACCCCTCTTTCCCCTCCCTCCTGTGCATCTAAGTCCCTCTACACTCCCATCGCTCAGGCCTGGGGGCAGCTGCAGTAGGCTCGTCTCCCCTGGCTGACTGTAGCAACGGTAGAGAGGTGGGAATGCTGCAATGGCTCACAGCGCAGGAGCAATGCAGCCCTGAGGTGCTGGGCTATTTCTGCTCCCTCTCCACTTCCCTACCCAAAAACTCTCCTTGCCTCCTTTGGGGAAGTGGGGAACTCAGCCTGCCTCCTGCAGCAGCCCTTATCGGCTGTTCTTCTCCAGGAGGTAGAACAGTGGGGAAGGCAACAAATCAGAAGTGGATTTTCCCCTCTATCAATTTCCCATGAAATATTCGTTGCTTGGCATCAGCTCACCCCTGCCCAAGTGTTTTCCCGGTGCCTGGAGATTGGATCGTAATGACAAAGGTAAGTCACCTCTATTAGTCTGCGATTGTCCTTGAGGTCTGTGGCTCATTAGCCCATTCCACTAAAACAAACTAAGGATTTCCTTCACATGGGCAGATGCAGCTAGCAGCAGCCAGGGCCGGGTTCAATATCTAGGGGTTCTTCTCCATCCAACCAACACAGAACCACCTGGTAACCTGGGGACTCCACCCATCAGCCCTGGGGACCTCAGAGAGGCAATGCATCCACACCTGCAAGCACAGAGTCTGAGGGTAGAAAAGAGAGTTTAAATAAATGGGAGGGAAGTAACTTGGCATTAATTTGAGCAAACACCACAGACAGGTTCATACACATAAACCCTGAGTAAAAGTTGCATCCCAATCAGTGTTGGCTGTGTGCTGTCCTCTCAGGTTCTTAAGTTGAACAGTTTAAATGTCCCCTTTCTCAGGCCCAAACCTATTTAGCTCTGGTCTTTGACAGTGGGGTGGGGTAAAGTGGGTTGAGGGAGGGGAGAACAGGTGAAACTAGTGGAGGAAGGGAAGGAGATATAGCCTCCTGATCAGAATAACCTTCTCTCACCCTCTCTTACTCTCCTTGAGCTCTGATGCTGAGCAAGGGTCTCTCTGCTAACTGTGATCCCTTCCCTTTGTAACAGACTTAGCACAGTCCTGCTTTTCTATATTCCCACAAAAATTACAGGGGCAAACCATGTTTCCATAGACATGCCTAGGGACTTTCCCCACTTCCAGCTAGCTCTGAGGGAAGCTTTCCTTCAGATCCTGCTTACACTAACAGCAAGACATAGTTGGATTTTTTTCATCAATGTCCATAACCCTCCACTCTGCCAGTCAGGACCTGGGTCAATGGAAGTGTTCTTGCACTGGTCTAGCACTGTCTATACTGGGGCTTAGGTGAACCTAACAAAGTGCCCAGGTCACAGAATTTTTTAGCCTAAGCTCTAGGCATAGTGCAAGCCTAACAGAGATGGGCTTGCAAAAGGATCCTAGGAACTCTTAGGGTTCCAATGAGGAATGGAAGACACTGCTCTTCATCTTCTCTCAACCTCTCAGTAACATGGCTGGACTGTTAAATCAAAGGCTGCTCATGAACTAACTTTTGGATTGTCCCCTCCCCTTCCTCACTAATCTAGCAGACCAGGCCACACTTGGGGGTGGACAGAGCATGGGACTGTGATATCAGTGTGGGACTGTGACATCAAAGGTAGATTAGCCAGTGATCACTGGTTACCCATGTCCTCTTCTCTTGTTGCCTCTCCGGCAGGGGCAAATTACCTGAGGATTCCCTTCACCTCTCTCCTCATTGTGATGGTAAAATCTCATTTGCCTTGTCATCTCTCCCAGCTCGTGATTGTGACTTCTGGAGGTTGGTACTCTTGTGTGATAGTTATTGCGACAATGTTTCTGCTTGCTATTCTTTCAAGCCCAGCTCCACTTTCCTAGTGTGGTAATTTTGTTTTTCACCTGCTAGTAGCTTCAGACTTGTAAACACATGTGGGGTTATTTTCCAAAGACCTCTGCATCCAGCATCTCCCTTTCTTAATAGGAGAGGAGATTACTGTCTGTGTGGAAGCTACTGTCCTTCTGAAAGTCTGGTTACTCCATTTCAGCACCCAAATGAAAGCAGAGCATTTTAGAATATCAGGTCCTCAGACTTCATTATCTTGTTCCTCTGCCCCGTGAATTGTATCAGGCTAGTGAATTAATCAGGAAATTAGGAGTTAGGAGCTATTGGATCCATGCTGGCTCAGCTACCGTCTCTTGGACAGGGTAAATCAAGCCCCCATCTCAGATATCATATTTGTGAAATGTAGGTAATAGCATCACCCTAAACTGCTGCACAGGTTTATTAGCCGATGTTTGTAGGAGGGCAGCGACTGCATTTATAGATCCAGTTTCCATTGATGCTATTCAGGAAATTCTTGTTTCTGCCTTTCTTTTCCACTGTATTGAGAAGTTCCATAGACCCTTTTCTTGGTTGGCTCTTAGAGAGAGACAGAGAGGGAGAGCAAGAAGCAAAATTTGGATTCATTTATGTTTGGTTGAACTTAGATCTAAATTTCTGGTTCCAGAAAGCTGAGTGGACATGTCATCTGATTTACCTTTCCCCAAGAAAGGAAAATGTCAGTGCTGGTGTACCAGCTGCCCAAGAGTCTCATAGGCTAACCTCCTGTGAGGAGGGATGGAGACCGCTTTGTTTGCGCTTTATTGGCATTCCTCAGACAACTTTTCAGGGACAGGACCATTATGAAAGGTTCACTGTTGGCATTGTTTTAGAAGCAGTGACAGAACTTAATCTGGCTTTTATGGAAACAAATCATGACCATGGTGATTGAAACTGCAAAAATAGCCTCAGAATGGACGTCTGCAATTTCCGAAGTGTTCTCATAAGAGTGAAAGTTGTGATGGATAAGTGCAATCGGGGTCAGCTCCTTGGAGAGTTTATAAACCGGGATCATTGTTTCTTTAACAGGTTAATTTATAAATGGTGTCAAAATAGAACCTCTGTCCCTCTCTAGAACACACACCCCAACAACAGAAGCTAATCCTCTCCTTCAAAGGTTTGAAAGACTTTCTGGCTACGTCTACACTGGCACAAAACATTGAAATGGCCGTGCAAATGGTCAAATCAAAGATTATTAATGAGGCACTGAAATGCCTATTCAGTGCCTCATTAGCATGCCGGCGGCTGCGGCACTTCGACATTGCCACGGTTCACTCCCGCGTGGCTAGTTCAGATGGGGGTCCTTTTCGAAAGGACCCCGCCAACTTCAGAGTCCCCCTATTCCAATGAGCTGATAGGAACAAGAGGATTTTGATGTTGGTGGGGTCCTTTTCAAAAAGGACCCCCCCATCAGGACAAGCCACGCAGGGGTAAACCATGGCAATTTTGAAGTGCTGTGGCTAATTGGCATTGTAATGAGGTGCTGAATATGCATTTCAGCACCTCATTAGTAGTCTGCGATTTGGCCATTTGCATGACCATTTCAATATTTTGTGCCAGTGTAGACACGGCCTCTGTTACTTCCCTCTTTTGATTAGGCAAAATATAGAACTCAGGAGCTCAGCAGCTCAGTGAATAGTCAAATAATTTTCCTCCCTCGAAAACTTAGGCATTTTGTATTTGACCTTCTTTCGTATCTGCTTTTTATGAGTGGTCCTGTGATCAAGTTTCACTAGTGCAAAGTCACTTTCCATGGCCACTGACACCAGAAGCCTCATAAGCAGAGACGTGATCTGGGAACAGGGTTAACCCCATGGCCAGTCACAGATGAGCTGAGCAAACCCTTCAATGAACAAAATCAACCGAAAAAAAATGTGGAAAAACATACAAGAAATACATTTGCTCTGCTTGTGTATGTATCATCCGCAAAGAACAAATGAGAAACAGGCCCACAATGGTTACATCACTGGATGAATTTCATCTCTTTCTATGAGGCCTTTTTACCCTGTGTACAAGGGCCTAAAAGGCAGAGAAAAATGTAATTTATATTCACTTGATGAACCCTTTATATTGCCAGAGTGAGATAAATGTCCTTTCATGTAACTGAAAACCAGGAGGCATGAATCTTAGCATATGCACTGGTCTTTGTATACAGGTATCAGAGGAGTAGCTGTGCTAGTCTGTGAACCTCCAAAAACAACAAAAGCTTATGCTCCAAAATACTTCTTAGTGTATAAAGTGCCACAGGAATCCTTGTTGTTTTTCTGTTTATACAATATGTGTTTCTGTGTCTGTGTGAGAGAGAGAGAGAGAGAGAGAGGCTGAAGGGCCCTGATCCTGCCAAGACTTACACATGTGCTCACCTGTACACACTGGAAATAGCTACTGTGGGTTTACGGAGAGGAGTTCATTTTCTTTAGTGGAGCTCTGTGCAGAGTTGGGGTCGAAAGCTAGTTCTGTTGCAATCTGTCATAGAGTTGAAGGCCACAAAAGATTAGCAGATCCTCTAGCTCACAGGCCAACACCACTCCCCACAAGCCTCACATCAAACCCAACAACCAAAATGAGGGACTATTACAGCCCACAAGAGACTAGACAACAGGTGGAGATCGGAAGGGACTAATGTGAACCAGAGCCTGAGGCCCCTGAAATAACCCAGGAAGAGACCCGCGCCCACATGCTGCAGAGGAAAGTGAAAAACTCCCAAGGTCACTGCCAGTTGGACCTGCGGGTGAAATTCCTTCCCCAGCTGCATATTTTGATTGGTCAGTCCCTGAGCTTATGAGCAGCAACAGTCTGCCAAAGATCCGACAAAGAGAAACCTCATTGCCACCTCACAGCCCAAACTTCCTCCTTCTCCCCTCACCTCTCGCTACCAGTGCCCCATGTCCAGCAATGGCCATCGCTGAGGCCTCAGAGGTAGCTCACCCCCACCTTCCATCATTCTCTCCATACCACACTGGGGTAAACTAAAACCAGCTTGGGGCCATCACTAGCCCAGTACTTGGCATCTGAAATCAATCAGCGGCACACACCACCCGCAGCCAAGCTTTCCAGCTGAAATGAGAATTCAACCGGAATTCAGCTGCATTGCTCCACAGGACTCCTGTTGGCCACGGCTTCTACATGGACATTTGGAGGCTCTGATCGACAGGAGAGACTCAGGGAATTCTTTGTAACGTGCCTGTGGGCTGTTGTAACTTACTCAAGCCATATTTGCCTCCTGGCTAGATTCCCTTGAAATCTGTTCACAGCAACTATATGGCCAGCTACCCAGCTGGTGGAAATCAGGGTAATTCCAGTGTTGTCAGTGGAACAGCTGTGCCACGTTACTGTAACCAAGGATGTGGCCTGAAGTGTTTTCTCGGTTGAGGACAAAAGTCTGAACCCTCCCCCTACTCCCCAATGGGTGGGTCGGGACTGCTGTCAGCATGTTCATTTGCACATGGGACACATAAACACATCAGTTGTAATGTGGATCTGGCTCAGATTTTGATAACTACGCTACTAGGAAGGTATCTAAATACTTCTGCCTCAGGTATTAAGCAAGTCTCTGTTAGGGACGAGGATGAGACCTTCACCGGGTAGGGAGACAAGAGGGATGAAAACTAATATATCTCCACCTGCTGCTGGCTTTCTTGTGCTTTCCTCTAACGCCTCTGGTGCTGGAGTCAGTCAGGGACAGGAGCCTTGGTTATGATCCACTCTTGCAATCCCTTTGTTCCTTTAAGGTCACCAAAGCACTTTCTTGGCCTTCCCTTGTTTCTTCCTGTGTTGCAAACCCTGTGCATGCTTTATGTGCTGCAGTAGAGCTCTACTTTATTATGCAAAAAGGTTTAAGTACCAATTTTCTTCTCAATTAATTCCAACTCAGCAGGGGCAGGTAAATGAAACTGTGGAAAATATCAACAGTAGTAACAATAACAAGCAAAACTTAAGCTGGTGGGGCGGAGAGGGGAATGCGGGTATAGTTAGTCATTAGCATAACGTCCTGAAAGAGAGTGATCAGTACCTCAGGTCTGGAAAGAGAAAGGAGTTATTTCCATCCAGCTGCACAGCACAACGTATCAACCCTGTGGTACCCGACAGCTGAGCAGTGCATTCACTCTTTAAACATTGCGGGTGTGGGCGCTGGCTTGAGAACATGCCCACCTACCCTCCCCAGCACACTACAATCTACTGACATGTCCTGGTGCTGCAGTTTAATCTCCAGCAGAATGTCAGGCAAAGCCTTGTGATTTGTTCTTTCTCTGTCCTGGCTGATAATATTACATGGGGAGATTTCAGGTCTGTTACTGGAGGGGATCATGAGTCTCTGCAGGAGGAAAAGAAAAGAGCATTTCTAAAAGACATACCTGAAGCTAAACACAAGTGAGATCACTTACTCAGGCCACTTATGGCCCTGCCCCTAATCTCCTTTTGCGGGAAGGGGAGGAACTGTGGAGATGGTTGTTTTGAGTCAATTCTGGCAACACCTCCAGTGTACAGGTTTCCCTGAACCCAGGGGGTCTGGTTTCATGCCATGACATCTGCAGGGCTCAATCTCTTTCTCCCTCTGGCTAATGCTCCAGTACCCTTTACTGATCCGTTTACATCTCTTAGCTGCCTTTGATACCCAGCGGCATTGCCTTCGGGGTAGACAGAGCAGCGTTTGACAAGTTCTGCTCTTTGCTCACTGGTTAATAACGAGCAGGGCTTTGTCTTCAAGGATTCGCTTGGGTGGTTCTACTGCCACCCTGCATGAGTCAGGAGCAAATGCCCAGACAGCAGCCATGGCCAAGAAAAGGTTTTCCTACCTGCGTTTGGCACTGAGATTGCAGCCTTCTCGTCGAGATGTGACCCTCACCAAAGTTACTCAGGCCTTCCTCACCTCCCTTGCAGCACTGCCTCAGTGCACTGAGAACTCCCACTGAGGAGCACACAGAACCATCAGCTGGTGAGGAGTAGGAAGGTCCACCTCTACAGCAGTTTCATATCTGGCCTCTTACACAGTTACTACTGTATCTGCTCTGGATTCCAGCTTGTGTCTGGGTGCAGAGTGATACCAAGCCCTGCACAAGTTGGGTCTTGTGTATCAACAGGTCACCTCTTTCCTTCCATTTATCAGTGGTAGCAGAGATGAATTGGGACGCTATGTAAAATGGGTATAATGACACCATACTTATGGAACTCCCAACAAAGCTCCTTGGGATGCTCAGATGAAAGCAGATTCATAAATATAAATTATTGTGCCTCTCTGATGCTGCTGAAAGCTTTACACTCACATGGAGAAAATTCTGACCTGCATTGACTACTCACCCAGGCATTACATTTGAAAGCTTGAACTCTGGCTAAAATCTTTTAAAGAATAACCACATTCTTATTGGCAGTCTTAATCAGTTAAATCTATGGCTTGCTTCTTACAGCTCAAGGTAGAAGATGATTTACTTCACATATCTAATTTCAACCCTTCCTTTCTTCCCACTAAACCTGTCACTTTAATTTATGCTTTTCCACCAATGTAAGATCCAGTTTTCCTTGCAGAGGTGTTAACTTTTCCACAATGCTAAAACTGCATTACATCCCTGTCTGCTTCTGGCAGGTTTTCCCTCCCTGGACAGGAACATGATAGCCAGTGACAGAACATGATGAACAGTGGTAAACCGCCAGAGAACATAATACAACAATGGCTGCTAGACTGGCCTGTCATTTGCTGCTCAGGTACAGACCAGCATGTTGGAGACAGAGCACAGACTGTTAGCTTTGTGTCTGAGGTGCTGCGGAGGTTGTGTTCTGTTTTGGATGACTGTCTTGAAGGAAGCTTGCAATAAAACCCATATCAAAGACCTCTTCCAGGCACTATCCAAATGCTTCCTTCTGGAAAGATGTGACGACATGGTGGTTGTAACAGAAAAAACAAACAAAAAACAAACCAGCCCAGGGCAGCTTCTCAGTTGGTATAATTTATCATAGCCTTGTTAATGTCAATCAGTAAAGACAACTTACTCCACCTGAGAACACCAAAGCATTTAAGATGCAACTTGTTAAAGATACTAAAAATAAGAGATTGAAAAACATACTTCCAAAGCAAGGAAGAATATCAAAAGGACAGTGGGACCTCAGGACCACAAAATTCTTAAAGGGGCATAACAGGAAGACAAGGCCAGTGCAGAGAAACTAACTAGTTCTTTGTGTCAGTTTTCACTTCAGAGGATGCTGGGACAACATGCACATCAGGGCTAGTCCTTCGGGGCAACAAGTCTGATATACTCTCCCAAACAATGTGCCAGTAGAAGAGTTTTTAAAACAAATCAGTAACTCAAACAGCTGTACGGCACCAGGATCAGAGAGCAATCACTCAAGAGTTGTGATAGCACTCAAACCTACTAGAATTCTTTGAGGGTGTCAATAAATATGTGAATAAGGGTTATACAAACAAGATAAGGTATTTGGATTTTCAAAAAGCCTCCAGTAAGGTCTCTCATTAAAGACTCGTAAGGAAACTAACTAACCAATAGGATAAAATGGAAGATCTTCTCAGGAATCAGTAAGTAACTGAAAGCTAGGAAATAAAGGGAAGGAATAATGACAACTTTTCACAAGGGTGAGATAAACAGCAGGATCACTCATGGATTTATACTGGGACCTTTGCTGTTCACCATGCTCATTAATCTTCTTCAATTGGCGCAAGCAATGAAATGGCCAAGTTTGTAAACAGTACAAAATTCGTCAATATAGTTGAGTCCAAAGCAGATTGTGAGGAGTTACAGAGGAATCAGTCACACAAAAAGTCGGCAACAAAATGGCAGAAGAAATTTCACATTCATAAGTGCATATTAAAAAAATCCCAGCTATACCTACTAAAACAATGGGGTGCAAATTATCTATTATCAGCCATGAAAGAGATTGTGGAGTAACCAAGGCTAGTCTCAGAAAACCTCTCCTGGCAGTGAGCACATAGGTAACCCGTGATAGGCACTATTAAGAAAGGACAGAAAATATTGTACTGCCACTAGCTAAATCCTTGCCATGGTCATACCTTGAAAACTGTTAATGTGAACTACACAGGTGCAGAGAAGGAGGAGGAAGGTTATCAAGGGTGTGGAGCAGCTTCCATGCAAGTACAGAGTAAAGTCAGAGCTGTGGATCTGGAAAAGGAGGGGGATCCGGGAGAACATGAGGGAGGTGTATCACACTATGCTGTGAAAAAGGGACTCGACCGGTGCAGTTTACCTTTCCACATAACTCAGGGGTCTTGGCCATTTCTTGCCCAAGCAATTGAACAATCTGGCCTGGGAGTCCCGGTGGGAATCCCAGTGGGTGGGGTGGGGGAGCTGTCCATTACCATTCCCTAAGCCCCGCCCCCTGCTGCCGTCAACTGGCCCTCGACCCCACATGGCACCCCGTCCCTGAAGGAGGAAGAATCAGGGACTACCTGAGGAACCTGGGGCAGAGCCGCAGCCGTGGTTGTGTGCCCCGAACCCCCACTCCCTGGGGCAGCAGGAACTGCAGGGAAGGGGCCAGGCTTGGGTATGGGAAGAGAGAGGACCCCTACCCCCAGCCTACCAGGAGGTGTAATCAGGCCAGATGGGGATGGCCCAGGGGCTGGGAGTTGGGGAACCCTGACATAACACAAACACCAGCAGGTCATGCTCAAAAAGGGACCCTCAATTTACTAGCATTAACTTCTCATTTTTTAACCCAGTCTCCAGATCTGGAGTTCTGAGTCAGGAGTTCTGAGTCCCTGCACAGGCAATACTGTCTTCACCCCTTTGCCTCTGGAACAACTGCCTTAGATGAGTTGCTTACCCCATGTCTACTGAATGTTCGCCCCACTGAGAGCTCCGGGGGATGGGGTGAGGGGCAGTAGCCATAGAGAGAAGAAAATGCAAATGAGCTCTTTCACCTTTCTTGCCTTCTGTCAACAGGTATATTTTTAGGGAGCTCTGACACTTTTCAACGTTAGGTGCTAATTGTGAAATGCATTTGAAAGGTCACATTCAGCTGAGCTATCTCTTCAGAGCTGTGTATTGTACATTTACATTTTGAGCCAAATCAGCGGCTTCGTGGTGGGTGTGCAACTCCAGTGACTCCACTGGCATCGCAAGTGTGTAAAAGGACTCAAGCGTGATTGCATATGTACATCCACTCCCTGCTCTGACCAACCCAGAGACTCTTCCTTCTGCGACTATGCTGGGAAGCTCAGCATCAGAACCTGGGCAGATTAGGATAGCATCTGCTCCCCATTCTGTTCTTCGCACCAGGCAGGTTTCTGTACTGTAATGATGTGTGCGTCATGTGTCAGCTGACCAGAGATGATGTTCCTAGACGCAGATTCTGCCAGCTTTGCTCAGCATGACTATTAAACAGCTGCTACATTTCACTCCCAAAATGGATGTGTTTCAATAGTTGAGCCGTGTGACTTGTGTACTCAACTTTATAAAACAGTTCAGAATCCCTTGAGCTGGAAGGTGCTTTGTGAGTATAAAATCAGTGCCGTTACACGGTTTCCAGTGAGAACACAGATGACATCAAATGGTCATTTTTCTGAGATTAAGATGTCAACTCTCTTCCTTCAGGGACACATTAAGAAGAAGTTTTCATGGACTGGGTTTACCATAAGAGCATAAGAATGGCCAGACCGGATCAGACCAAAGGTACATCCAGACCAATATTCTGGCTTCCAACAGAGGCCCCAGTGGGAGTGAACAGAACAGGGAATTATCAAGTGATCTATCCCCTGTTGCCCGTTTCCAGAATCTGACCAACAAAGGCTAGGGATGCCATTCCTACCCCTCCTGGCTGATAGTCATTGATGGGTCTAACCTCCATTGATTTATCTAGTTCGTTTTTGACCCCTAAGCCACTAGGGAACTCTGCATTTTTCAACCTTCTGCCCATCAGTTCTTTCAAATTCTGGTGCCATTGACATGTTTTCACTGCTGGGCCTCTTGCCATACTCTTGCATCTTTGGCACTCGTTGGTGTTTAGTTGGTGTACTCATTAGGGGAGGTGTTGCGCACATGCCCAGGAAGCATCCTATGCCATGCATCCCACAGTGGCTGCCTTGTGCATGGAGAAATTTATAAGTAGACCTGGCTGAGAAATGGATTTCATATCCATTAATATTTGATTTTTTGGGGAAAATGGTCCTTGAACTACAAGTCCCAAATATTTATTTTGGAAACAACTAAATGTTCCTGCTCAGTGTTTTGAAAATGCAGCATGCTCTTTGGGAGCTGCCGAACATGCCTCGGCTGCCAAGAAGCTGGAACAGTGAAAAGGGAAAGTGGCAGGAAATGGGGCAGATTCCTCTTCAGTGTTCTCAGATTTGTTATGCTTTTGCAGAAGCAATTTAGATTTTGACAGATCAGCCTTTTCTGTCTGAAAGAGTTTCCAGTGAAACATATCCAACCAGCCCGAGTTACAAGAGCTTCCTTTGTGGGTCTTTACATAAAGGATTAGGGAATAGATGAGTGCTCAAGGATATGCAGCCTACTCAATGAATTGTGTAGCCACTGTAGAAAGTGACTGGTGGACAGCTAATGTAACACCATTTTTTAAAAAAAGACTTCAAAGGCAATTTTGGCAATTATAGGCTGGTAAGCCTAGCTGCAACCTCAGGCAAACTTGTTGAAAGTATAGTAAATAATAGACTTATCCTCTTTATGTAACAGGAAATCATGCCTTGACAATTTATTAAAATTCTTTGCTGCAATCAACAAGAATGGGGCACAAAGGTGACCCAATCAACACTGTGTACTAAGACTATCAGAAGTCCCGTAACAAGATACCACACAAAGGTAAGCAGAAGGAAGGCCATCATATGAGGGAAGACGCTCTCATGGATTAGTAACTGATTAAAAGACAGGGCATAAAAGGACAGAATAAATGTTCAGTTTCACAATGGGGAAAGGTTAATAGTGGAGTTCTGCAAAGAGCTGTTCTGGGTTCTCTGCTGTTCAACCTATTCATAAATGATCTAGAAAATGGGGTGAACAGTGAGGTACCAAAATTTGTAGACAATATACAATTAGTCAAGACAGTTAAGACCAAAGCTGACTGCAAAGAGTTACTTACAAAGGGATCTTACAAAACTGGGTGACCAAATGGCAGATAAAATTCAGTGTGGATCATGCAAAGTAATGCAGGCTGGAAAACTTGATCTGAACTATATACACAGATGGGGTTTCAATTAGGTGTACCATTCCAGAGAGACATCCTGGAGTCAGTGTGTATAGTGCTCTGAAAGCATCTGCTCAGTGTGCAGCAGCAGTCAGAAAAATCAAACAAAATGCTAGGAGCCATTAGGAGAGAGAGAATGAGACATATCACTTTACAAACCCACGGTAAGCCCACAGCTTGAGTACTGTGTCCCATTCTGGGGTTTGGGGCTGGATCAGCTTCCATACAAGGGCAGATTATAAAGGCTGAGACTGTTCATCTTAGAAAAGAGATGGCAGTGGGAGAGAAGTCTACAAAATCATGAATAGTGTGCAGAAGGTAAAGAGAGAAATGTTATTTACCTCTCCAGGTTACTATAACCGCCCCCAAAACAAAACAGGGGTCACCCAGTGCAACTGATAGACAGCAGGTGAGAAGCAAACAAGACAGGGCTTCTTCACACAGCATGCAGTCAGCCTGTGGAACTTCTTGTCTGGGGGAGGTTGTGAAGGCCAAAAATATGAGTGGATTCAAAAGAGACTTAGATAAGTTGGTTGAGAATTAGTCTGTCAGTGGCAATTAGCTGAGATGGTCAGGAACATTACCTCATGTTCTGTGTCCCTAAACCTCTGATTGCCAGAAGCTGGAACTGGATGGCGGGGTGGATCACTTTATAATTACCTGGGCTAGTCATTCTCTCTGAAACATCTAGCACCGGCCACTGTTAGAAAACAGGGCACTGGCTCGATGGATCATAGCTCTGACCCAGTGTGGCCATTCTTAGGCTTAATTCAGCATGTTGGTGGTGCACTGGGAATGGCGTTCTTTTATATTAGCCCTGCAGCAGGGATGAACAGTTGTGCGATTGCTGTAGGGGTGAACCACAGCCTCCACCCCTCCCTCTGCCTGCTCCCCGCATCTCCCTTTCTTCCTGTGGGGCTGGGGCAGACAGTTCCACAGCAGTGTCTTCATTATCTCGAGCTGACGGGGCTCCATGTCAGGCTTCTCCTTCAATGGTAGAAGGCCTCTTACTCCTTTCCCCTCTGCTTTGCTAGGGAAGGGCCGGTCACCCTGTCACCCTGATGTTTCATATTAACTATACTATAAAATGTGACGTGCTCAACAGATGGGATTTGTCCCATTCCTTGTCTGGAATCAATGTGATCTCCCTGCCAGGGCGGCGTAACCGAGAGAGAGCTTTCTTTCTCCTCTGGTGCCCCCAGGGAGATGCCAAAGGAGCATTATGAAATCTACTGCAAGCAAGAAGAGGAGAAAGTGTGTTTTCTGAATCCTGGTCTACCTCAGATGAGCTGCGTGTGCACAGATAAGTGTGTCCATATGGGTTTGTGCATGCCCACATGAGTGGCTGTGTGAGTGTTTTCGTGTGATAGTGCATGTGACTTTATGTACTTTCTTATGTGGGTGGTTTTGTGCATGTGGGTGCATTGGTGTTTGCATGCGTGTTAGCATGGCAGGGTGGTAGATTCTGGGTGAGTGTATATGTGTGCTTGTGTACGCATGGCCTGGAAGTTAGAAACCTTGAAGAACAGGGAAACAGGAAATGAAGGCATGCTGGGGATTGAGGCTGACCATAATTCGTTTGTAATGGTTTGCAGAAGAAGTGGGACATATATGTCAGTTGTTTCACCTTTTCCCTCTCACATAAAGAAAGGAATGGCGTGTTCCCTGCACTGCCTTCCTTGGAGGTAAATCCTGTCTCTGACTGTGCTGAGGAGGTGCGTGGATGAAGGAAGGGGCTGGGACAGGCATGCTATGCAGGTCCTAATGCCTTCACGCTAGTCCCTGTAAAGCATGGCGTTAGACTTGCTGCACTACTGTCCCCACCCACTCCTCAGCCAGGGGAAGGAGAGAGCATCATGCAAGTCTGGGGGTGGGCTCTTGCAAATGCCCAGGTACACACTGTTCACAGGGACTTAAGGCTAACATTCACTTATGGGTAAAACACATTGCAGGTATACTGTGCTTCTTCCAAAACCGAGCACTACCAGGAAATTATTATTAATAATTTAGCTTAATTATAACATAATTTCTTCAACTATAGCCTCTGCATAAGATCTGGATGAATATTAGCTGTGTGGGTTCCTTTATATAGGATCATTCAGGGGAAAGAAAAGTCTGGCACAGGTGCTAAATTTCTTAAACACCCCAGTTTAAAATTGCTTTGAATGGCTAAACCAAGTAATAGATTTCTCGTGAAATTCTCAGAAAGGTCACTCTGCCCTCAACGTGTACATGCAGCAAATGGGACAGTGAGCTGCATTTTCCGTATGTGATGAAGGGAGTTTGAATCTGAGCTTTAAATCCAAAACAGAACTCTACCTTAACAACTGAACTGCAACTGGCCCTTCTCATGATACAGAGAGGTGGAAGGAGGGACTTTGTGTTCAGCCATACAGTGTGTTTCTGAAAGAGGAAGGCTGGTACTGTGTTTAAGGCACTAGCACAATACTTGGGGACCTGAGTGCAAATCCTTGCTTCTTCACATAGTTGTTTCAGCTTTCTTTGCCTCAGTTCCTGATCTGTCCACTGGGGGGTAAAAGGACTTCTCCACCTCCCTGGTGGATCGTAAGGCTAAGGCTTGCGCTATACTAGGCAGGTAAGTCAACAGCAGATATTGTGTAGCTAGAATTGACTTATCTGCCGTTGACTTACCTGCCTGGCCTTACCAAGGAAAGTCAGCAGGAGACTTTCTCCCACTGACCTCACTTACTCTTCATGATAGCAAGGAGTACGGGGATTGACAGCTGGCCCATGACAGGTCAATTTTGCGCGTCCCTACCAGAGTGGGTCGATCTTCCAGGTAATGTAGATATGGCCTAAATGCATCAAAGGACATGTGAGGCTCCAAGCCTAAGTGATGGGGCTCCCACAAGTAAAGAGAAAGTGTCATGTGATCCACTAGCCGAACTCAGTGGTGCGAAGTAACTTAAGTATTAATGGCTGTGATGGTTGTTCCAAAAGTAGATGCTTTTGCTCCTCAACTCACTTCTTCTACTACTGCCCCACCACTGAATTTGGGTTCTTCTGCCCTGCAAGCATTTTAGTTTGGTGGGAAGGCTGATTACTGGTACGGGTGGTTCAAAACAGCAGGAATAGCTCAATAGCTCACAGCTGTAGTGAAGCCACTGTAAGTCCTAACAGCATTCAAACTGAGAGTCAGTAAGTCTCAGATCATCAGCCGGGGTACATTGGCCTAGATCCATTGACTTCAATGGAGCTTAACTCATTTATGCGGGCAGAGCCTATGGCCTCATATCCTGAGTTCTAATAGTTGCTGCAAATTTCCTCTTAATTTCTTTTTGGTTGAAAGCTAGAATGATAAAATATGTATATATGCATGCATTTATATTTTATCCCACACTTTGTTCTGCATGGCATGAATACTGCACAGTCTGAAGCTATTTGTGTGATAACAACAAGCTAGTAAGCTGCCTGCCTTAGGGTGACTGTAAGTTACAGTATGTGTTTTTCATCTGAAGATCATATTTTGAAACATTATTCTTTATGACAGCCTGCACAAGCCCTGCATTGCCTGGTATCATTTGTTACTATTTATGTTCTAATGCAAAGCTAGTCTATGCTGAACATTATGTAGCTCAGAGTTGAAGTGGGGTGGTGTGATAATACAAAGCATTAAGGAATCACAGCACAAAGCGCAAGAAAGGCAGCAAGTGCTTTGCATGAATATGCTGACAATATTATTGTTTATTTGTAAGCATGTAGGTATGTATGAATGAATGAATGTTTCCATATACATAATGAGAAAAAAAAAGAATTCACTGTGATCAATAGTAATTTCTGCATCCCTGTTTACAGAATATGAAAAAGCATTGCTATGTCACATCTAGTTAGTACTCATAAAACATTAAAAACATACCTGCCCAAACCCCAGCCGTACTCTTTAGTTGCCTATATGGAGCAGCTCATCAAAAGTATTTCGTCACCTAACGCCTGCCAATTTCACTGGAAATTAGGAACCTAAATACCTTTGAGCATCTGGGCCATGAACTCTGCGCTGCCGGTTCTGTTTCATTACGTTAAAGGCTTTTGAATTACTGCCTTTCCCAATTTCTTGTGGTGAGAGACTGGAAAGAAGAAGCAGGAAAAATGGTCAGTTTTCCACATGGCAAAGGGTGAACAGCACCACCAGGTTCCCTGTTAGCACTGGTGTGATTTTTAATAGATTCATCAAAGATTTTAGGGACAGAGAGGTGCAGTGTGCTAATGTTATTTGGGTGAGTCAAGCTGAGGAATTTCAGAGGGCCTTACTGCAGTTAGATATATGTCAGCCTTATGACAGGTGGCGTTCACTGGAGAGATATATACATAATAATGCACATTGGAAGAAACCATTTAAACAACTCAGACATATTTCTGGGGTCTTAATTTACAGTAGCTTTGCAGGCAAAATGTCTAGATGCTATTGGTGATCTGAAAGCAAGCAAAATGTTAGGTTGCATAAAGAATGGAATGGAAAACAATACTAACAGTATTAGAATAACATTTTAGGGCCCTACCAAATTCACAGACCATTTTGGTCAATTCATGGTCATGGGACTTTGAAAATCATAAAAGTCATGATTTGAGCTATGTGAGTCTGACATTTCACAGTGATGTAATTGTAGTGGTCCAGACCCAAAAGGCAAGTTGTGGGGTGGCATAGGGGTGGAGGATGCAGTACTTCTTACTTCTGTGCTGCTGGTGGTGCTGCCTTAATAGGAGGGCAGCTGGAGAGCAGTGGCTGCTGGTGGGGAGCCCAGGTCTGAAGGAAGAGCCCCTGCTGGCAGCAGGGTAGAACTAAGGCTGACCTGGGATGGTATTGCCCCTCACACTCTTGTGCTTCTGCCTGCAGAGCTGGGCCCTGAGTCAGCAGCTGCTGCTGCTCTCCAGCCACCCATCTCCAAAGGCAGCACAGAACAGGGGCAATACTGTGATCCCCTCCCATAAATCTCTCTCTGACGTCCTGCTGACATCCTTTCGGATGAGGACACCCCATTTGAGAAGTGCTGCTTCCCGCTTTGTACAAGGGTAAAAGCAAACAAAAGACCAGCTTTCATGGTCTGTGCTGCATTCTTCATGGCTAGTATCACAGAGGGAGCCGTGTTAGTCTGTATCTTCAAGAACAGCAAGAAGTCCTGTGGCACCTTATAGACTAACAGATATTTTGGAGCATAAGCTTTCGTGGGCAAAGACCCACTTCATCAGATGCATCTGATGAAGCGGGTCTTTGCCCACAGAAGCTTATGCTCCAAAATATCTGTTAGTCTATAAGATGCCACAGGACTTCTTGCGATTCTTTATTGCTGTGAGTTTGGGATGGCCCTGCCATTATATAAATCTGTGACACACCTTCAGATGGAATACTCTTCAATTCTGGTCACTCTGTCTGAAGAAAGACATGTTGGTCACAGAAGGGATTCAGAGAGGCACTATAAAAATGATTAGAAACCTAAAGAACTTGCTGTTTAAGGGAAAAGTAAAATAATGAGACGGTTTAGAAACGAGCTGAATAGGTAAGAGGGGCAGTGGAGAGGTACACAGAATAATATTGTTCTGGACCATTTCTCTGATGTTTTTACTCTGCCTTTTACCGTAAGATGAGAACAAGGTGATGTTCAATGACATGGGAAAAAACAAATCTTTTTTCAACTAATTTTCACTTTTTTTTTTTTTACATTTCTGTAGCATGATTGATCTAAGAACAACAAAGCTTAGTAAGCTTAAGAATAAAACTACCCACAAACCCAGACAGATATTTGTAAAGATAACAAGAGTGTCTCCCTTACTTTTCTTTATGTTTACGAAATGGAACATAGGAGCAAGAGTAAGGAATGAATGAAGTCTGGAGATGCCACTAAAGGTGGGGGAGTGGTAAATAATGAAGGGACTGGTCAATGATACAGATTGAGACAGATCACTTGATAGGCTGGGCTCAAGCCAACAATGTGTGTTTTAATCTGGTTAAATGTAAATGGACACATCTAGGGAGAACACAGAATGCCGGCTATATTTACGTGAGAAGGAACTTCATCCGGGAAAGCAGGAACTCTGAGCTAGACCTGGGGACTTGTGAGGGTAATCAGCAGGATGAGAGCTCTCAGTGGGATGTTGGGGCCAAAAGCCCCAAGGGTATAAACTGGGGAATCACAAAGGTTATTTTTGCTGCATGATTGGCACTGGTGCAACCACTGGTGGAATTCTATGGCTACTTCCAGCGTCCACTATTCCAGAAGGAGGTTGATAGATTGGAGAGGAGTCAGAGAAAAGCAACAGGAATGATCAGAGTGTAAAAACTGGCCTTAGATTCTATGAGCTCAGTCTATTGAGCTGAATAAAGAGAAGGTGAATTGATTACAAATAATAAACACCTTCAATGAGGACCAGATATGTAATCATGCAATCTAGCTGCTAGAAGGATAACATGTTCAGATGGCTGGAAGATGAAGCTAGAAAATTCCAGACTGGGAATAAGATGTGCCTTTCTGACAGTGAGTGTGTTAACCTGTAGAACAGCTTGTGGACGGCGGTGGTGGAATCTCCATCACTGACAATTGTTTATCCAGATTAGCTGTTTTTTCTAAAACTTCTGCTCCAGGAAGTATTTTAGGGTAGGTCTCTGGTCCACGCTGTGCAGGAGGTCAGACTAGATGATCACAGTCGTCCCTTCTTGTCCTGCAATTTGTGAATAACCATTACCACAACTTACCAGAGAGCAGAAGAGCCTCCATTATCCCAAGCCTTTCTAAACTAGTACTTCATGTCTTCCTAAAAATAGTCCTTACTTCAGACAGAAGTGGTGGGCACAATGTGAGGACTGGTTGGTAAAATGCTCTGGCTCGTGTTAGATCCATCAGATTGGATAGTCATAATAGTCACTTCTAGGCTCAATAGCTATGAATTTACAAACAAGACTGTAGTGGAAGTTTATTCTTTAATCCCATCAGTGAGGGTGGCTTGTGCTCTGAAACAGATTACATCATAATTTTCCACTAGAGCAATGATGGCCAAATAGGCTGGGGAGTGGGCTGCATGAGTGGCCCTCCTTCATCTCAGTGGGCCGCCAGATTGCTGTAACCAGGATGGCTTCCCAGGACAGGGTAGTTTTGCCAACAGCACTTGCATACGCGGCGTTTGCAAGGTGTGCAGCTGAACTGCAGCAGCTCTGTGATAAGCTGCAGAGGGAGCACATGGCTCTCACAGTCAATGCTGTGTGCAATCAGAGCACACCGCATGTCACATACCCTGGCTTTACATGCATGTCCTTTTGTAACACTGGTGGGAAAAATCTCTGTGGATGGGAACCCTAGGACTCTGGCAACCCTGCCCACAGGCAGCGGCAAAAAGAATGCCTTGTGGGCTGCTCAGAACCTCAACGGGCCGCATGGGTCCCATGGCTGCAGGTTACCCACCACTGCATTAGAGTGTTTTTTGCACCTACCTCTATTGTCAGAGACTTGGCTGGATGGGCCATTGGGTCCCATTTTCCCTGCAGTATAGTGTAAACAGTCATGCTCATCTCAAGGCTCTTCACCTAGCAGGCATGAAACTTGCCTTTTAAATCCAATATGTCTGACCTCACCCAACCTCATGATATCAAAACATAAGAAAAAGTATGTCTGTCTTGCAGTTTTATTTACAATACAGTAACAGCAGCAAATTATTATACAGACTGAGGAAGTAAATGTCTTGTTGCTCAGAAGACAAATTCTGCATGTTGGTCCAGACAGAATCTGGAGCAATGAAAACCAGGTAAGAGCTCTCCTTTGTCTATTGGAAGAATGTCTGTCCAGAACTTTAGGCAACTTGCCCTCAGAATCTGAATCGATCCAGGTGTGGCTTAGCCTTTTAGCAGGAAGAATTCCTGAATTAGTGTTGTACTTCTGCGACCACTTGAATGGAAATCAGAGTGTCACTGTATGACCAGAAGCAAAGGGTTTTGGCACCGCTGTTGCCGTATGGTACTACCTTCGTGCTCTGAGTTTGTTTATTTACGAAGCCTGTGTTTACAAAGCCAGTGGAGCATGTGCAGGATCTCAGAGGCGAAACAGAAAAGCGGTCTTTTATGTTTGTATCCTGTGGCCCTAATACAAACAGCTTTCCTGAGTTCCTTCGAATTCCATGTGTGATGGGTTGTGCAAGAAGTAATATATCTTGTTGTGTGCATTTTGACACAATTATACGTGCTTGGGAGTAGGGTGCAGTGAAAGCCCTTCTGGGTTTATATCAACTTCTTGTGGAGAGTAGCCCAGAGTAGCTTTCAGCACACAACGCTAACACATTTCTTTTTCCAGCTTGGGCAGACCTTTCACATTCACATTTACAGTTGGATGCTGGAGGGAAGTTCTTACGAATAATATTATGCTAAAGCAGTTTGTGATGATACACGTTCCTGATAGCGAAACCTGTCTCCGAGGTTATGCTTTCCCACATGATAAAGATTAATCTTGAGCGTGCATTTGTAAATCCAGTGGAGCTACCCCAGTTTATACCAGTCCTTGCGGTAGTCTCCAGTAAATGACAAAGGAAGAATATATTAAAGGGAGTTATTAGGTTAGGATGAAAAGAGGAAACAGCATACCGTTATATGCAGAAGTATTCCCAGAACTGTAGCCTTAGAATAAGAAGTATACAGATGGCCCACATCCAAACATTTGGATCTGAGCTACTTTACTTTCTTGGAGAAGAGGGGTGCAGTAGGGTTGGGGGAGGGTCAAAATATTTAGCCCAGTTCCCCCCTGGGGCCCTCATATGTTGTCCAGAAGTCCGTATGGCCATACACCAGCACAATCCTTCTTGTTAACAGCATCGTAACACCACAGGAGGATACATTCCCTGTCCTGAGCACTGTGACCCACTCACTGAGATTGCCTCAGAGCGAGTGGTATTCTAAAGTGGCTCTGAAACAACTCCACTTCCTGCTCTTGGCCTAAAGTCTGAGTGCGTATTTTGGTGTCTGAGGCCTGGATGCTTGCACTGCTATGTGTCATGTGCACTAGCTTTTCTGAATGTGGCTTTAATTAGTTCTGTTTCCATGGGACCCTGTGTGGGGTGATGTGGCTAACAGGCAGGACAATGTTCTTAGAAAAAAGGAAGTGATTTGTGAAGATATTTGCTCGGCCTTTAAACAGAGAAACTGCTTTTGTTTGGTGGGGTTTTATCACAGATATTTGTCACTCTTGCATTGAGGTTCTTTTATTTTTATGTGTTTGGGAAGGATGGAGGTGAAGGAAGCAGGGGGGCAACAATGGAGTAGCATTTTTAATTGAGACCAAGAAAAAGTCTTTATCAGTCTGCTTAGGTGACCCCGGCTGGCTCTAGAGACACTTTAAGCCTAACTTGTGAAGCTCGCAGAAGGTACGTGAAGAACCTCTGATTTCAGCTGCAATCACAGTGTTTGCTTAATACACATAAGCAGGAGAGTTGCGGGATGTAACAGCCCTCTGATGACGCTGCCAGCTGGGTGGGCTGTCTGAACTCACCGTGACTCCACTCTGCTTCTGAGTCATTTAGTGTTTTAAAACAGTTTTTAATGACAGGCACCCAAGTAAAGTCATAGGGTGTGTTCTCCCCTTTTTCGCAGGCAGTGGCATTCTCTCTAGTCTGAGATGGGAGCAGCTGCTTTTTGAGATAACTAAAGACCAGTTTGAGTGATGCCTTCACAAATCCACTTTTGCACCGGAGTATTTGGTCTGTCTGGGCTAAATGTCAAGTGAAAGGAAAAATGGGAGCTGAAAGCAGCAGCTGCTGGGGCATAAGGTCCATGGTCTTCATTAGCCGAGGAGCCTTGCAAAGAAAGGAAACAAGACTGATTCTTGTGTATTGATACCAGCTAACTCCCCTGGTGTTGCTAAGGTAACTGGTGGCAACTGTGACAACACACTTCTGTGAGCATTTCATGTAAACGGAGCCCACTGAATGATGAGCCGGTGTTAAAGGCTACATACTTGGCAAGACACTGCTGGTCTGTGACTGCATCAGATGCACACTGAGACACAAGTCCAGTCCTGCCAGAGTACATGGTGCCAGGGATCTGTCAGGAGGAAAGGGAAGGAAAAGCCAGGGTTCCCTATAAGCTGAGAGCTTGGGCCGATGCCCGGGAGAGAGTCAGGTGCTGCCCAGCTGATTGACAGAGAACCCACCACCATCCACATGTGGCAGTGTGGGTTTCTATTGGTGGTGCACATTTGCACATGTGTAGGTGCCCACAACAAAATTTATTCTACCCATAGATGGAAAAATATAGAGGGAACTCTGAGAAGAACCTTTTCCTCTAGAACTGCAGATTGGCAGAGGAAGGGCTCTGTGTAGGTGATTCTACAAGTTGAACCTCTCTCCTCCAGCACCATCTGTAACCCAGCATGATTGTAGTTAGCCAGATGACCACTTATTATGGGTGTGACCAAGTTTCCTGTGGTTCTATAAAGTTTGTTTACAGCCACCAGTCCTGGCTGTCAGTGTTTTGGGCTGTTATTTAGCTGTAGTTTGCCCCTAAATGTCTTCTCGGAGCCCAGTGAGCAGTGGAAGTGTTGGTAATGGTGCTAGACAATATTGACCTCCCAGTGGTCTGGTAAATTCTCTTGTTTGGCACCAATCAGGTCCCAAGGGTGCCGGCGTAGAGAGGTTCAATTTTTTGTTGAAAACTCAGACTGATGGCTGCGGCCCGAGTCTGCTGTGCAATCTGTCAGGAAAATATTTTCTGCCCCCTGAGAATTTTGATTTTTGAGCTAAAATTTAGAAACCAAAATATTTCACCTGACAACCAAGCTCTCTTGATTCAGAATTGAGGCTGAGGTGCCTCCTGCACATGTTCACCTATGATGTATGGGATCAAGGGTCCCTCTATTTTTCCATCCATGTGTGGAATAAATTGTGTTGTGTGAACCATGGCATGTGCATATGTGAACCACCAATAGCAATGCTCACTTCCAGATGTAGTAGGCTGTACGTGCTTTGCTAAACAGCTGGGCAGCATTTGCATCTCTCCTGCGTGGCCGCCCGAGCCCTTAGTTGACAGGGAACACTAGATGGGATCCTTAGTCTGCTTACCTCTCCTATGAAGCGCCGCCATCTCCCCTGAGGGGGAGGGAAAGTGGGTCCGTGGAGGGAGTCCCTGACTGTGGGGCCTCATGTGGTTTGGTGAGGAAACCTGACCCTCAGAGGAGTGTGGGAGACTGAGGAATTGAACTCCAACTTCCACAAGGCACGGCGGCAATATTTCCTAATGGAGATATTTTATTTACTTCATTTGGAACCATTGCTGCGGAAAACAGCCCCCAAAACAAGTCAAACCCCCATTCTCTGGCAAAAGCCATTCTGATGGGAAATTTCCAGCCAGCCCTGTACCCCTGCATCTGTGGGTGGGAAGGAAAAGGAGGGCTGAGGCACAAACTCAGCAGCAGAATCTCCTACCCTACCCTGTCCCAGCCAGTCCCTGTTAACAGGCCTTACTTTAGGGCACCAAAGTGCAGGGATGCCGGCTCAACATGGCACCAGACTGAGGGCTGGTTTTGTTTGATCAGCAGGTTGGGGGTCTGGCCAGAACATTTTCCACCCTGGGTGAGACAATGCCTAAGGTTTTCCCCTCCTGCTATCACCGCCCGTGGGTCCTCGTGGCCACCCCAAAGTGGAGTACAAACTGCTGCATGACTGCCTGAATCCCAGTACCTTTTGCACGCAGGTTTCCACGCCCTGAAGCCCCCTGTGCCTGCTGGAGTGAGTGGGGAAAGCAACCCTGGAGGGACTGGTGCATAAAGCGTCTAAATCATTGTAAATATATGTAACACCCGCCTTAGGTGTTGACACTAATTTAATTAATCTGACAATAAATTCCTTCATCTTGAGTCACTTGCAAGGCTTTCTGTCTCTGCGCCTGACATTTCCTATTGTCATTCAAGGAGTTATGCACTAGAGATGTGCCATTTAGGTAGTCAGTGAACTGCAGTACTGCAGCAAAACACCCAGAGTGGGTTTCTCTGGAGGAGAGCAGCGTGTCTCAGGAATGCCAGCACGCTGGGCTTTGTAACAGCCAGACACTGGCAGGAGAGAAACAGTTAAGCATGCTGGAAGGAAACCCTACGGAGAATACCATGGGCTCCCAAGGGAGCATTTCTGGCCATGCCAAGAGCCTGGGATCCAGTGTTCCCTGTAAGCCAAGTGCTTGGGCAGCCACCCAAGAGAAATTCAGGAGCTGCCCAGCTGGTGATCAGAGCGTCCACAGTCATCCCCCAGGGGGCAGTGTATATTTATACTGGTGGTGCACATGTGCACATAGCTTGGCGCACATAATAAAATTTATTCCATCCCAGACATCAAAAAAAGGCACAAGCACACCATAAAATGAACCCCCAGAATGGAAGGGGCACTTGAGAATGTCATCTGAGCAGTTGCAAATCTGCAGGGAGGGAGAGTTGTTCCTCATAACTGGGACAGTTGCCCCTCCAACTGGGATTCCCGAGAGAGGCCTCTGGCGTTGTGTATCTGAGCCACACAAAGGACAGGAGTAGGGCCCTGTGGTGAAGAGTGTCGTCAAAAACTAGCCAGTGCAAACAGCAGCTAACTAGTCTCCCCTGAGCTCCACCAGAACCTTACATGAGTCCCGCTGAGCATGCCCGGGTGGAATTTTCATCCCATAACTCTAGGCAGATTGGGGACCCCTCAGAATAGAACTCACTCTCTCAAGTGGAAGGGGAGGAGTGAATTGTCAACCTGGGAACCTGTTCAGGGCCTTCCTCAGGGAAATGTACATTTGGTTGTGGGGGGCACCAAACCATCCTCCCTGCTTGGTCCTGTGTCCTCTCCTCCAAAGGAGGACAGAATCACAAGGCTGGAAGGGACCTCAGGAGGTCATCTAGTCCAGCCCCCTGCTTCAAGCAGGATCAACCCCCACTAAGTCATCCCAGCCAGGACCTTGCCCAGCCAGGACTTAAAAACCTCAAGGGATGGAGAATCCACCACTTCTCTAGGCAACGCATTCCAATGCTCCACCACCCTCCTGGTGAAGTAGTTTTTCCTAATATCTAACTTACACCTCTCCCTCTTCAACTTCAGACCATTGCTCCTTGTTCTGCCATCTGACACCACTGAGAACAGTTTCTCGCCCTCCTCTTTAGAGCTCCCCTTCAGGAAGTTGAAGGCTGCTATCAAATCACCTCTAAGTCTTCTCTTCTGTAAACTAAACAAGCCCAAATCCCTCAGCCTATCCTCATAGGTCTTGTGCTCCAGACCCTTAATCATTTTTGTTGCCCTTCACTGAACCTGCTCCAGCAAATCCACATCCTTTTTATACTGGGGGGCCCAAAACTGGACACAATATTCCAGATGTGGCCTCACCAGTGCTGAATAAAGAGGAATAACTGCTTCTCTAGATCTGCTCAAAATGCTCCTCCTAATGCACCCTAGTATGCCGTTAGCCTTCTTGGCTACAAGGGCACACTGTTTACTCATATCCAGCCTTTCATCCACCATAACCCCTAGGTCCCTTTCCATCGTACTGCTGCTGAGCCAGTCGGTCCCCAGCCTGTAACAATGCTTAGGATTCTTCCACCCCAGGTGCAGGACTCTACACTTCTCCTTATTGAACCGCATCAGATTTCTTTTGGCCCAGTCCTCCAATTTACCCAGGTCACTCTGAATTCTCTCTCTACCCTCCAATGAATCTACTTCTCCCCCTAGTTTTGTGTCATCCGCAAACTTGCTGAGGGTGCAATCCAGTCCCTCATCCAGGTCATTAGTAAAGATGTTGGATACCACCGGCCCCAGAACCGAGCCTTGCAGCACACCGCTTGAAACAGACCGCCATCCAGATATTGAGCCATTGACCACTACCCATTGGGCCTGACCATCAAGCCAACTTTCTATCCGTCTTATAGTCCAAGGATCCAATCCATATTTCCTTAACTTATGGACAGGAATGTTGTGGAAGACTGTATCAAAAGCCTGGGATAGCTGCTTTCAGAAAGACAAAGCCTGGGCAGCATGCTGAGCCCGACACTTTAGTTTCAGTGCAGACCAGGCTAGTCCAGCTCTGTTGATTTGAAATCCAGAAGCTCATCTCCAGCCAGCGAAAGTGTGTGATGATGCACCTACATGAGATTTAGCAAGACATTTGGTTTGTTTTTTAAAAAGTCAATAAAAACATTGCTGGAACAACCATGAAAACCAGGAAATTTGTACACTTTTAATATTTTTCCTGAAAAGTTCAGAATGGGGGAACTAAAGTCTATTTTTCAACAGAAAAAATATAGTGTGTTGAATATTTTGAGCAGCTCTAATATAAACCAAGTTTTGGCCTCTGCTTTTAGCCTTTGTGTCCCTAGTCAGTGAAATGAGCCTTTTTTTTACACTGGGAAGAAATAGGTGTTTTCCTTTCCACTTACCCATTAGTGAAAAGATCCCAAGAGATTTTCCTCATATATATAAAAATTAAATCTCCTAGCAGAGACCAGCCTGGCACTCTGCAGGGCCAGAGAAAAGCAGTTATGTATGTGTAAATAAGGGTTTGGAATAAAGACTGTATCATTGTGCATACTGGGAATCCACCTCGATTTCACCTGCAAACCCACAAAGTTGGCAAGGAAGCTGTGTTTGCGTTGGTGGTGTTTACCTGTGATTAAAATGCTGGTGCAAATCACAGCTTTCCTTACCTGCATAAGGGATCTGTGCCCAAGTAGCCCACAAGAGCTGAGGCTCAATTGTTTGGAATTTGGGTAATTGCCAGTGTAGACAAGACCCAAGATTTTCAACAGCGACTTGTGATTTCAGGTGACCAACACGAGACACATGGAAGGGCCCAGGTGTTTAGGCGATAACAGATCAACCCCTTTTTGGAGTCTGAGTTTGGGGAAGGGGGGCAGGCAGCGCCAAAGTGAGAGGCACAAACTCAGTAGTGACTTCAGAAAAGCACACCCCAGGCCCCTGCTGGACACGGCCAGAGCCTGCTTTCGTGAATTCAATACGTACCCTGCATATATCCTAGACCGAATCTACTGCGAGTAAAGTTGAACGCCTGAGATGGATATTTCCAAGGGAAGTAATCATGCAAGCATCCTGATGGATATGTTGATGTTGTCAGGCAGCCATTTTGAAAAGCACACCTCTGCCACCACTCCTGCCTGCAGTTACTATTTTTCACACCTCATACAAATAGAATTAAAATGACTTTGTTGAACTAGAAATTTAAGGAAATGGCAGCAAGCAGTATGAGGGAGAGATGCCCCAAAGCCAGACGTCTAACAGGGCATTTTCAGAGAACATCAAGCTTCCTGTGAAGGTGCTGACCTATGGAAAGAGGTTGGTGTCGACTCTATTGATTGGCAGCAAAATGGGGTTAGCAAGAAAGGCTGGGGAGCAGTGCACTATGTTTCCAATGCTCCTCCTCTTTGCCAGCTGCTCCATGTTAACTTGTAAGACAAGATGAACAATGAAAATTTTCAGCTCCAGACCCACTTGTTACCTACACCCGCACTGGCTTGCTTTCAGCACCTTTTTTTGGTACAGACTTATTAGGAGGGTAGGCCAAGGGATTATGAAGTGCATGTAGCCGCTACATGGTCAGTGAGCACATGTTTGGCAAAAACTCGGGTGGTCTGATAAGCTCACCAATGACACAACCAGCTAGGCCTCCCTAAGCACGTAGCTAGAGTGCTAGATATGCAAGGAGACTGTGTCCCTTTAGAATTTGCCTGGAGGTGAAGGAGAAGGAGCCATTCTGTACACTGAACGCTATCAAAGAGGTAGCCGTGTTAGTCTGTGTCTTTGAGAACAACGAAAAGTCCTGTGGCACTTTATAGACTAACAGATATTTTGGAGCATAAGCTTTTGTGAGCAAAGACCCACTTCATCAGATGCATGAGTCTGACAAAGCAGGTCTTTGCCCATGAAAGCTTATGCTCCAAAATATCTGTTAGTCTATAAGGTGCCACAGGACTTCTTGCTGAAAGCTATGTTTCTTTGTCTCCCTCAGAAGCAATTAATCACAACATCCAGGCAGTGAACATAAACAAACAAAAGCAGGGCACTTTGGTTTTCCTGTTTCACACTAAGCCCTATAATCAATCTCTGTATCTACCCATCCATCCCCCTGCCCCTTTCTCTCTTTCTCCTAATTGCTTATAGGCCACTCATCACTGTAGTCTCCTCACACCTCACAATCTTTATGTGCTTAGCCTGGCAACACCCCTGTTAGGTAGGACAGTGTTTTTATCCCCGAAGAGATGTACAGATTGACCCATGTCTATGCTGCAGCATGTCAGGCGTGGAACCACCCTTCTTAGCATACCAGCGCACAACCATAATCAAAAGACCATACTTCTTCCCAGAAAGCTACTCGTGACAAAGGTTTTAAAAGGAGCACAGCACATACAGTTGGGGGGGTGAGAAATGTTGACATCAGGATTTAAAGAAAAAATATTTGAGAGACATTGTCAAGGTTTCCAAATACATGAATTATAATTTATCGCTCCTGGGGAAACCTGGACTTGTTGTTGGGTTTGTGGTGCTACAACCATATAAGTTCAAAAAAGATTTTTTCCTTGTAAATTGTGTGATGTTTATAATGGTGGGATAGATAGATTTTGGCAAAAGCTGGACACAACTGTTTTTTTCCTCAGTTGTTGGCATTTTTGAGTCAGAACTAAATGTTTAATTTGAACTCAAACAAAATGTTTCATTTTGCTTATGAGCATTTTTAATGACTTTGAAGTAAAAAAAAATAAGGGATATTTGGATATGAAAAGTTGTTTTGACACAAAAAATGGACACCTTTGGTATAGAGCATGTTGAAGTGAACAATTTGGAAAAAATGCCATGAATTAAGGACATGTTTTGGTTTTGACAATTACGTATTTTGTTCCAAAACCAACCAACCAACCAAAAATGCAAACAAAACCAACAATTAAACTCAAAAAGAAAAAAAAAAAGGATTGCTTTAATTTTTTTTCTCCAGCTCTAAAATGGGCTTCTTTGAAGCTGTACCAGTTCATACCACCTATGGATTTGGCATTATACTGGCCAGTGTTTAAAATCATCTGAAAAGCACTGTTGGGCTCAAGGCAAACACTCAAACACCTGCATAATTTAACTTACCCATCTAGTTCTATTGCCTTTGCCTAGATAACTCATGCCCTCAAAATTAAGCATCTGCAGAAAACTTTATAGGATGGGGGCCTTGTTTTCTGATTTGAGTTATGTCTTTTGGCCAAAGGAGTAAGTACAGAAGTATTAACTAAAATGCTTGTGTTCATTAATATTGCTGTTCTGTTTGAAAGAAACTTTCTTGGACACATCTGTAAAGCTTTCATGAGACTGGCTAGTTATTTCAACATGAGAAACTCTTCCAGTTGGCTGCTGGTAAAGCATGGCTGTGTTAGTATTGGACACCCTGTGATGAAACTTGGGGTTCAGTCTGGAAAATTTTGGAAGTAATCATTTCCAATAGATCAGCAGTTCCAGATGATCTATTCTTTTTGATGTAGAAGAGTTTAACTTCAAATTATTTTAATTCAAGGGATTAAAAGACAGAGATGAGTGTTGTGCCACTTGCAATGTTGAAAACTGTGTTTTCATAGGGTCAAAGCCATTTTGGTATCACAACTGTGTTATACTTTATGTTTCATTGGAGACTTCTTGGAGGATGTTTCAGGCTGCAAGTGGCTGACACCTATAGATTTTTTATTATAGCATGACTCTTTGCATCATTGACTTGAAAAGGCCAATTCAACCCCTCAGAGGATAACTGGAACTCTGGCACACAAGGTCTGGATTTATATAAACAAATAGAAGCCACTGAGCACAATTTAAAGCATCCACTAGGAATAAACACAGACTGGTAGGGAACTAAGCAACTGATTGCTAAAATTCACAAGACTGGTACCATACAGTGCTTAGAATACATGCTCAAAGCGCAACTGTTAATTTGGAATCAACAGGCAGTGTTGTTGCAACAATGTTGCTGCCAGGACATTAAAGGGAGAGATGGTGGGAGAGGTAGTATATTCCATTAGGCACGTGCAGAGTGGTGGCACAGGGCTGTCGTCATCTGACAGTGGCCAGAGCTTCAGGCCAGGCCCTGGGAAAACTGCCCCCTACCCTGCCATCCCCCGCTGGGGGGCCTGCTTGGTAGTGGCAGAAACCCACAGTAACAAAAGGGGAAACTCACTACTCACTGACATTTACTGTCCAATTTAGCAAGTAAATAATCTGAGAAAAAGAACAGAACTCAGCCAGACCAGGGTCCATGTAGTCCTAGAGTTGGATTCCAGCACTGTGATGTTTTGCCAGACTGGTGCCAGCCAGTCTCCACACTGACGTCAGGGGCCTCCAAAGAGAATATTCTCCCACCCCTCCCTGCCCAGCCAGGGGCTGGCTTATGCTCGGCAGCATTAAGGTTTTTGGGTAACTTGGGTGGCTCAGGGATGTAGATGCTGCAGTGTCATGCTCCTAGGTGCCAGCAGCATTCACAGCTCTGTGTTGGGCACATGGGATCCATGCCTGGTGTTTGGAAGAGTCAGGCAATCAAAGCGATTCTCAGAATCCAGCAAGCTCTGGATGGGACCAGCTACACTGGCCAGGAGTGAAAATGCAGAGGAAAGGAACAAGGCTTGAGGCCAAGATCTGCCAAGGTAGATGCTTCGCTATCTTTGATCTGGGCCTTTGGCCCCTGACTCACAGGCTACAGCAAAGCACCAATCTCTGCTTGGGACTCGGTTGTGAACCCTCTCTGACTTCTAGCTGCCTACATCCAGCTGGCACTTCCTCATGAAAATACTGAGGGAGACATCAGCTGTATTATAGCATTAGCCCAGTGGCACTAGGGCAGAACACATCTGGCAGGTAGAGACCTGTGTTCAAATGCCTGCTGCAGAGCCCTTGAATTTGTGTGTCCCACATCTCAGGTGGGTTCCCTCACCTCTGGGAGGGACACAGTCACGTGAGCTGCTTGCTGCTTGTGTGGGCGTTGGTGTACTCAGAGCATGCCTGTGGGATCAGGCCTGTTGATGAGTAAGGCAAAGTGCATTCTTTGAGAATCGAGCTTTGGGGCAGTGGTGCTCTGCAAGGCCTCATGAGCTGTGATGGGAATGCAGTCCCTGACAGGATCAGGCAGCAGCTCAGAGGTGGTTGTGAGAAAGTCAATAGGACTTAGATATTGGATTTTGACACCTGAGCAGGAAGTTAGTGCCTAAATGCTGTTACAGATCTAGCTCCAGAAAACTAATTCCCACTGGCTTTGTTTGAGAGCTAACTTCCTAAGCAACCCAGTTATCTTTGGAAATAAACCTCCATGACTTTAAAAAATACCCTAGTTCTCTGTGTCTTTTTCCTAGCTAATAAAAGGGTGGCTGATCTCTTCTCAGTAGAACTGTCTAATATATAGTGTTCTTACTTCCTTCCCTAGGTCAATCTCATGTGTTCCCAAGAAGATTTGTACCTAAAAAGCCTAAACAGGCAGGTTTTCTTAAGTTGACATTGCCCCATTAAGTCTGACAAAGAATTAAAGTGTGATATCATGTAAGCCTGGCCTTGAACCACTTGCATGATTGTCCTGGTATTGTCCAGATTGCTGATCTATAGGCACAGCATTTTATATATATGCCACCATTGGAAGACAATGAGATCAAATTCTGTCCTCATTTATAATCATAGAACACTAGAACTGGAAGAAATCTTGAGAGGTCATTGAGTCCAGTCCCCTGCCCTCACTGCAGGACCAAGCATCATCCAGACCATTCCTGACAGATGTTTATCTAACCTGATCTTAAATAACGCCAATGATGGTGATTCCACAAACTCCCTCAGCAATTAATTCCAGGACTTACCCACCCTGATAGTTAGGAAGTTTTTCCTAAAGTCCAACCTAAACCTCCCTCGCTTCTTATCTTACCTTCAGAGGTTAAGGAGAATATTTTTTTCTCCCTCCTGTAGGGCAACCACAAGAATATATGTCCCACTGATGTTATAATAGTAAAGTTTTTTTTTTCCCCAAACAAAAGTGTTGGTAGTGAAGTTGTTCTCTTAGTGAAAGTGTTGGCTGCCTTAGCAAATAGGTGTAAAGAAATAACAGTATCACTATATACTGCTGTGAACTGAAATGAGCTGGAATAAAAGCACCAGCTCTGTATGTGTAACCTCAGGTCTGTATAAAATCCTAGGGAGTTCTTTTGAATTGCTAAGTAGTAATGTCCTTTCCAGAGCTATGATTACCTGAAGAAGTCAGTAGTTAGGGGAATGATGTCATGGGGACAGTCCATCCATGATCAAACTGTGGTAGTATTTTTTTCTGGAAATGCCATAGAACTCTCAGGGCACATAACAAGAAAGTTGCTAATGACAAGAAATTTGTGGAAAAATAAAGCCTGTGCCCTGGGCATCCAGCAGCCTCATGTTCAGCTCACTCAGAGGTTCACACCTTTCATCACTGATTCATAGAAGAAGAAACTGTTACAAGTCACATTGAGAACAGTGCCTCATAGAAACCCCCCACCCCGCACAGACTCACTAATTCTAAGGCTGGAAGAAAGCATTGATCTACTCCGACCCCCTGCATAAAATAGTCTTGAGAATTTTTACTAAGTTAGAGCATATATTTGGGAAGAGATCCAATTTAATTTAAATGCTTAAAGTAATAGAGATGCCACAACAACTTGAGGTAAATTGGACCAGAGGCTAATTCTTTGTTACAGACTGACTGGCAAATTCCACAAAAATCTGGAAAGAAATGAAGGGCAAAGACACTGATGCCTTCAAATGAAGGTGCATCAGAAGCCTGATCCAAAGCCAAGTTAAGTTAGGAGAAGTCTCTCTAATGAAGTCAGACAGCTCTGGACCACAGGCCCCCCATTTAGAAAGAGGGGTGGTGTCTCTGGGGGTCGCTAAGCTGCCTTCTTTTCATTTCCTGCAATGGTTTCCAGTGTCCTGCCTCTGAGCCATTCAATGGATAGGGCCACTAGTAAAGAGCTCTCATTGTCAGTCATGCGCGGGGGTAGCTTACTACAAAACAGAGTGCCCACTGCTGAGGGGAGCTGAGCTGAGCTGAGCTGAATTCTTCTTTCCCTTGAGCCAGAATCAGTGGGATGAGCAATGCTGCGCATCTAGCGCACGGAGAACTCTGTGAACCAAAAGTAAAGCTTTTCATGCTTCTCACCTTCTGGAGGGTCTCCCATTGACAAAGTAAGCCCCAAGCTGAGCATAGCGGGTAATTAAATGATTCTGAGGCAGATGACTAAAAACATGAAAGGCCTTGGGGATTTCAGTTCAAAACACTCCAGAAAGCAATGTGGCAACTTCATAAATTGAAGGAAGTGAGTTAGCACTAAATTATTTAGAAATTGTTAGTTTCATGTGCTTCATCGACAAATGTTATTAAATTGTAATGTGTTAAAAACGGTGTAACAAAACTAATAAAGTTATCATCATTACTGAAATGCAATGAAGAATAGGCACCTTTGTCTTTCAAGGGAAATGTGCATTTAAAACAGTTTGTTGCACAATGTAATGAAAAGAGGAAAATGGATTTTCATAGAGTTAGCACAGGCAGCTAGCGGACAGGAAAGTCCGGGAGTATAATAAAAGTGGGCTTGGGGCTTAACCCTTTAAATACTGACACACCACAATAAGTTTGTATAGAGTAGTCACACTGAGCTCACAGAGCTAACGAGTGAAAATAACAGTGAAGACCAGATCAATCCCAACTAAATCATCCCAGGCAGGGCTTTGTCAAGGTTGGGTGTAAAAGCCTCTAGAGATGGAGATTCTATTCTTCACACAGGCTTACTTGACCTCCTTCTGCAGAGCCTTCTGTTAACCCTTTACAGGCATTCATCACCCAGTTTTAGCAAGGATGACTTTGGAGAATCCTACTGCCTTTTCTTCATCTGAGAGAGGCAGGGTTTTCTTTTAAACCTTTCCATAGGTCTTTCCTGGGAAATAGTCTCAGAGGGGGTCAGCTCTCTAGGTAAAGCATTGCAGTGCTTCACCATCCTCCTGGTGAAATAGTTTTTCCTAATATTCAACCTAGATCTTCCCCACTGCAACTTGAGACCATTGCTCCCTGCTCTGCCATCTGTCACCACTGACAACTATCTCTCTCCATCCTCTTTAGAGCTCCCCTTCAGGAAGTTGAAGGCTGCAATCAAATCACTCCTCACTCTTCTCTTCTGTAGACTAAATAGGACCAAAAATAGCCTGTCCTCATAAGTCATGTGTTCCAGCCCTATGATCATTTTTGTTGCCTTCTGCTGGACTCTCTCCAATGCATCCACATCCTTTTTGTAATGGGAGGTCCAGAACTGAACACAAAATTCCAGATGTGGCCTCATTGGTGTTGAATAAAGGTTAATGATCACTTCCCCAGATCTGTTATTAATGCTCCTATTAATGCAGCCCAACATGCTGTTAGTCTTCTTGGCTACAAGGGTGTACTGCTGACTCTGCTCTCACACATAGATGAGGGCAGGAAGTCAGGACTTACCTTTTGCACCTGGGCAATACAGCCTAGCATTTAGTAACTATGTTCCAGGCTTCACTGACATTGCCAGGTTGGTCAATGCAACCACAAGTACAGTTGGACAGAAGAGAAAACATGTTTTGGCCTGTTTTAGGATTCCAGAGCATTACTTTCTATTTTTCCCAGTTTTCCTCAGAGACCTTCACAAGGTTTGCAGACACCTTCAGTTTCAATCACGATAGAGCTAGCTCCGTGTTCCCCAGAGGTGCAGCATGTGTGGAAAGTCTCTAAAACAACTCCTTCCTAAATCCTCAGCTCTGTGTCTTGCTAACTTAGGCTAGGGCTATACTGCCTGGTTATTTCAAAACAACAGCAGTGATTTCGAAATAACTGAACTGTCATCTAGACCAGGGTGAGCAAAGTGGGGTGCAGGTTTCCTGGAGGTCATGAAATTTCAGTCTCATTAAAATTGGCCATCTCACTAAAATGTTGAAATGTTACTGTTTTTATGCCTGTGTATTCACATTTTTATACCAATTAGTAAAGTTTTTACTTTCTACACAGTTATTTTCTTACACATGCTGAAAGATTTCTTCTTTTTTCTCCCCCATATGAACATATCTGACATTTTAATTGGTTTGGATTACATTTGACAGGTCAGGGGGGCCCTGCTAAGTGCAGTGCTGAAAAGTGGGGCCCAACACAAAAATTTTGCTCATCCATGGTCTAGACGACACACATGCTATTTCAAAATATTTTCAAAATAGCGGGTGCATTATTATGAAATTCGTAACAGTGAAAGGCCGCATCTGTTCCAGAAGGTCTTCTTTCGAAAGAGCACCCTCACACACAGAAAAGCAGATCAAAAGAGCAATCTGCTCTTTTGAAAGAGAGCATCCACACTGTTCCCACTCTTTCGAGAGAATGGGCCAGGGATTGAAAAATTCGGCACCATGAGGACTGCTCTTCCGAAGAAAGGGCCCCCGGAGCATCTACACGTGTTTTTTTCCGAAAGAATCTTTTGGGAAAAGGTGCTCTTCCTCCCTTGGGAGAGGAAGAAGCCCCCTGGAAGAAGCGCTGGGGTCTTTTGAAAGGAATTCTAAAGAGAGCATTTTGCGTGTGGACATTCCACTTGTCCTTTAGAAGAAGGTCTGATTTTCTGATACGACTTGCTAGTGTAGCCATGGCCAAAGTGAGAGGAATAATGCCTATTTCAAACATCTGATGAAGTGAGTCTGTGCTCATGAAAGCTCATGCTCAAAACTTTTCTGTTAGTCCATAAGGTGCCACAGGACCCTTCGTTGCTGTTACAGATCCAGACTAACACAGCTACCCCTACGATATTTCAGACTTGCGGTTCTGAAATAGGCACTAATGAGACACCGACAAGTGGTGTTTCAAAATAAGTCATAATGGGATCCAGTGGGAAACGAAGATGAAGGGGAAAAGAGTTCAAGAGAAGTGGCAGTATTTTAAAGAAGTCATATTCAAGGCACAGGAACAAACCATCCAGCTGCATAGTAAGAAATGCAAATAGGGTAGGCAACCAACTTGACTTAACAGGGAAATCCTTAGTCAGCTTAAACTCAAAAAAGGATGCATACAAGAAATAGAAAAGTGGACAGTTGTCTAAGGAGGAGTATAGACACACAGCTGGAGAATGCCGGGGTGTAATCAGGAAAGCGAAAGCACAATTGGAACTGCAGCTGGCAAGGGATGTGAAGGGTAACAAGAAGGGTTTCTACAGGCTTGTTAGCAATAAGTGGGTTATCAGACAAGGTGTGGGGCTGTTACTAGATGAGAGAGGGAACCTAGCGACAGATGCTGTAAGAAAAACTGAAGTACTCAATGCTTTTTTATTTGCCTCAGTCTTCACGAACAAAGTCAACTCCCACACAACAGTCCCACACAATGCAGTGTAGGAAAGTGGAGGGCAGCCATCTGTGGGGAAGGAACAAGTTCTGATCTATCTAGAAAAACTAAATGTACACAAATCCATGGGTCTGGATTTAATGCACCCAAGGGTATTGAAGGAATTGGCAGAGGTCATTGCTGAAACTTTGGCCCCTATCTTTGAAGACTCTTGGAGATCGGGAGAGATTCCAGATGACTGAAAAAAGGGAAACGTAGTGCCCATCTTTAAAAAAGGAAAGAAGGACAATCAAGGGAGCTATAGACCGGTCAGCCTTACCTCAATCCCAGGGAAAATAATGAAGGGGATCCTCAAGGAATCCATTTTGGAGCACTTGGAAAAGAAGAAAGTGATCAAAAGTAGCCAACATGGATTCACCAGGGGCAAGTCCCGTCTGACCAATCTGATTAGCTTCTGTGAAGAGGCAACAGACTCTGTGGACATGGGGAAGTGAGTGGATGTGAGACACCTTGACTTCAGCAAAGGTTTTGATACGGTCTCCCACAACATTCTTGCCCATAAGTTAAGGAAATATGGATTGGATCGTTGGACTATAAGATGTATAGAAAGTTGGCTTAATGGTCTGGCACAATGGGTAGTGGTCAATGGCTCATTATCTGGATGGTGGTCTGTTCCAAGCGGAGTGCCGCAAGGCTCGGTTCTGGGGCCGGTGTTATTCGACATCTTTATTAATGACCTGGATGACAGACTGGATTGCGCCCTCAGCAAGTTTGCAGATAACACAAAACTAGGGGGAGAGGTAGATACGTTGGTGGGTAGCGAGAGAATCCAGAGTGACCTGGATAAATTGGAGGACTGGGCCAAAAGGAATCTGATGCTGTTCAACAAGGAGAAGTATAGAGTCCTGCACCTAGGGTGGAAAATTCCCAAGCATTGTTATAGGCTGGCGACCAACTGGCTAAGCAGCAGTACAGTTATGGGGTCATGGTCAATGAAAGGCTGGATATGAGCAAACAGTGTGTCCTTGTAGCCAAGAAGGCTAATGGCATAATAGGGTGCATTAGGAGAAACATTTTGAGCAGATCTAGAGAAGTGGTTATTTCCCCCTATTCGGCACTGGTGAGGCCATATCTTGAATATTGTGTCCAATTTTGGGTCCCCCCAGTATAAAAAGGATGTGGATGTGCTGGAGCAAGTTCAGTGGAGGGCAACAAAAATGATTAAAGGGCTGGACCACATGACCTATGAGGATAGGCTGAGGGATTTTGTCTTGTTTGGCTTACAGAAAAGAAGACTTAGAGGTGAGTTAATAGCAGCCTTCAACTTCCTGTAGGGGAGCTCTAAAGAGGAGGGTGAGAAACTGTTCTGAGTGGTGTCAGATGGCAGAACAAGGAGTAATGGTCTGAAGTTGAAGAGGGAGAGTTGTAGGCCGGATATTAGGAAAAACTACTTCACCAGGAGGGTGGTGAAGCATTGGAATGTGTTGCCTAGAGTGGTGGAGGATTCTCCATCCCTCGAGGTTTACGTCCCGGCTTGACAAGGTCCTGGCTGTGGTGACTTAGTGGGGATTAATCCAGCTTGAAGCAGGGGTTCAGGTTGAACATTAGGAAAAAACTTTTTCACTAGGAGGGTGGTGAAGCATTGGAATGGTCTCCCTTAGTAGACCATTCCAATGCTTCACCACCCTCCTAGTGAAAAAGTTTTTCCTAATGTTCTACCTGAACCTTCCCTCAACTTGAGACCATTGTTCCATGTTCTGCCATCCATGACCACTGTGAACAGCCTCTCTCCAGCCTCTTTGCAACCTCCCCTCAGTAAGTTGAAGGGTGTTTTCAAGTCCCCCTTCAGTCTTCTCTTCTGCAGACTAAAAAGTCCCAATTCTCTCAACCTTTCTTCATAAGTCATACGCCTCAGCCCCCTAATTATTTTGGTCACCCTCTGCTGGACCCTTTCCAGTGTATCCACATCCTTCCTATAATTGGGGGCCCAGAACTGGACACAGTACTCCAGATGCAGCCTCACTAAAGCCGAATAAAGAGGAATAATCACTTCTCTGGCTCTACTGGCAATGTTCCTCTCGATGCAACCTAATATGCCGTTAGCTTTCTTGGCTACAATGGCACACTGTTCACTCATGTCCAACTTCTCGTCCACTACAACTCCCAGGTCCTTTTCTGCAGAACTAATACCGAGCCAGTCGGACCCCAGCCTGTAACAATGCTTGGGATTCTTCCAGCCCAAGTGCAGGACTCTGCACTTGTCCTTATTGAACCTCATCAGATTTCTTGCAGCCCAGTCCTCCAATTTGTCTAAGTCGCTCTGGACCCGGTCCCTACCCTCCAACGTATCTACCTCTCCTTCTAGCTTAGTGCCATCTGCAAACTTGCTGAGGGTGCAATCCAACCCCTCATCCAGGTCATTGATAAATATGTTGAACAGAACAGGACCCAGCACCGAACCTTGGGGCACTCCACTAGAAACCGACTGCCATCCCGACATTGAGCCGTTGATCGCTACTCGCTGGGCCCGACTTTCTAGCCAGCTTTCTATCCATCTTACCATCCGTTTATCCAATCCACATTCCTTTAACTTGCTGACAAGAATATTGTGGGAGACTGTTTCAAAAGCTTTGCTAAAGTCAAGATAAATCACATCCATTGATTTTCCCCTATCCACAGAGCCAGTTGTCTCATCATAGAAACTAAACAAATTGTTCAGGCATCAGTTGCCCTTCATGAATCCATGCTGACTTTTCCTGATCACTCTCCCCTCCTCTAAGTGCCTCACAATGACTTCCTTGAGGAGCCCCTCCATGATTTTTCCAGGGACTGATGTAAGACTGACCAGCCTATGGTTCCCTAGATCATCCTTCTTCCCTTTTTTAAAGATGGATGCTACATTTGCCTTTTTCCAATCATCCGGGATCTCTCCTGGTCTCCACAACTTTTCAAAGATAATGGCCAAGGCCTCGTCAACAACATATGCCAACACCCTCAGAACCCTAGGATGAATTAGGTCCGGGCCCATGCATTTATGTTTGTTTAACTTTTTTAGATAGCTTCTAACCTGTTCTTTCCCCACCATAGGCTGTCCACCTTCATCCCACTATTCATCACTTATCGCATTAGTCCGGGCGCTGTCCTAGTCCATGAAGCCAGAGGCAAAGAAAGTGCTAAGTACTTCAACTTTCCCTACAACATCTGTCACTGGGTTACCTCCCTCATCCAGTAGGGGTCTCACGCCCTCTCTGATAACCTTCTTCTCCTTAACATGCCTGTAGAAACTTTTCTTGTTATCCTTCACATTCCTCACGAGTTGCAATTCCAGTTGCGCTTTCACCTTCCTGATAACTGCCCAAATTCCTGATAACTGCCCTACATACAGCCACAGCCAGAAAGCCCCAAACACAGTACAGACCCAGACAGCCTCTTACTTAAGAGTCCTGTATTTGCTTCTTCTTTACCTGGAACACTCCTTCTCTAACTCACTGTTCACAAGCTCACCTGCCTCGACACTGCTTTATAAAGCCCTGAACTGCCTCAAAGTCCCTCCCCCTACTGAGGCTCAGCCAATCATCAGAGGCTTCTAGATAACAAGCTTATTTAGAAGCCAACAATTTCCAACTGCCAGTCCCAGTCTACCATCTGTGGGGTGGGGAGGGCAGGAGGGGGAAAAAAAACCCACCAACCAACCAACCACACACCACAGAGCAGAAAACCACCACAGCCACAGCCAGAAAGCCCCAAACACAACACACACCCAGACAGCCTCTTACTTAAGAGTCCTGTATTTGCTTCTCCTTTACCTGGAACACTCCCTCTCTAGCTCCCTGTTCACAAGCTCACCTGCCTGGACACTGCTTTGTAAAGCCCTGATGGGCACTTGGTGAGAATCACTTGGTGTTGCTGGAGCTGGTCCAGCAGGGCCCAACCAGTAAGTGGTTCCCAAGCCACCACGCTGATGGTCAGTAGGCGCATGTGGCCCTGAAGGCATGGGCCACAAGACAGCCACCTTGCTCTAAGGCCACACCTGGATTTTGGGGAGCTCAGAAGAGGAAGGTGTGGTACTTCAGAGTTCTACCTGTGCACCCCAACACCCAGCACCTGTCTTCTTTCCCTTTTTCTCCTTTAATAGTGTCCTATGGAATTCTATAGGTAAATGTGAATGAGTTATGAATGGCTGTGAAGGACCTGCATATTTCAGCAGTGCTAGAGATGGCAGAATAAAAGGGGTACCAGTGTTACTGGAGGGCATTGGGGCATTTCCTAAAGAGAGCAGTGCTAACAGTGCATTTGGCAAGGGAACAACATACCACCAGCCAAACTTAGTGCTTCATTAATGTATTCTGGGGGGTGGAGATGGATGGACTGGCGGAGCTGTGGGATGTGTGGGGAAGGTGGGAGTGGAGTACATTTGAATAACGGAGCTGCTGAATGACAGCCCTTTGAAGACAATGGGCATCTTTCCATTGATTCCAATGGGTTGTGAGTATAGTCTCTAGTTTCTTTATAAGTAGCTTTGCTTTTGGCATTGTATAGCGTAGAGACATTTGTCAGCTCAACAAAGTGTGCATTGTAGAAAGATCCCATGTACCCATTTGTCCTTTTAATTCAACCAGATGTGGAGTACAAGATCTGGAATGCCCCATTAATTCTATTCTACTGTCTGACATGACAACTTGCAATAGGCAATGGACTTCAACATATTGAGTGTCTTCAGCCTCTCAAAAGGATTCTTGATGGTATTAAACAAGGCAAATACATTGTGTAGCAATCTTACAAAATAATAATTTAATTGACTCACAGGAAACCTAGGTGTTTTAATTAATTTCGATAACAAAAAGTCAAAGCCTAGTCTGCAATTTCAAAATTAATATGATGTGTGATTAACTGAAGTCAGTATTTCTTGTATTCTTTTATATAATTACTTTTTCTAACATGATGGAAAATGTAATTTGAAATAATTTCTAATGCACTGCTGCTCCTGCTTGGGTGGGTACCGGCCCAGAATCTTTTATTGTATTTCTCTTTCTTTCACTGGGACTTGAAAGGAGCCGTACTTCCCAGGGAATTCTCTCATAAACAAATGTATGTTACTGATGAAGCACACAGGAAGATGATACAGAAAGAAAAGGGGCCTGCAGAGTGGAAGAGAAGGTGAGAGGGTTGTTAACTTTTTCTTTTTTGAGAAAGAGAATAGCTATTAGTGGTTTGCTTGTAGAATGAGAGTTAAGACTGAATTAGGTGGTGCTTTGGTGTAATGAAATATTGAATAGATCATGGGCCCTACTTCTTCCTTCTCTCAGCCCTGGGAGGAGAATGGGCTCAGTTCAGAGATCATGCGTGTGAATACCTTTACCCAGGGGTTAAATCTCAGTGGTCACTACCTCGAGATGTGGTGGAATCTTCATCCCTAGAAGTGTCTGATTCCCGACTTGACAAAGCCCTCACCCAGATGATTTAGTCTGGATTGGTTCTGCTTAGAGTAGGGGGTTGGACTTGGTGACCTCCTGAGATCCCTTCCAACTCTATGATTCTCCACTGCCATGCATCTTGCGCAACTGTATAACGTGGCTGCAAAATGTTACTGTGCTGTTTAGAACATGTTTTAGGTGCAGTTTGGACTGGCTCAATTACTCTGAGACTCTCTGGAACAGCCATTCTTGAACAGTTTGTTGAGGAATAATGCTGCTGTGTAGACATAGAGAATGGGTATGTTGCTCCTGTGCAGAATTCAATGTTAGTGCTGCTCTTTTTAGGAAATGCCCCAGTGTCCCCCAGTAACACTGGTACCCCTTTACTCTGCCTACTCCAGCATTGCTGAAATATGCAAATTCTTGGCAGCCTTTCAAAATCCATTCACCCTTACCTCCTCATCCACTGTGAGAAAACTGTGACTCCTGGGTGTGTTATAGAATCATGATGCTCTACCAGCCACAGCAACACTCAAACACGTATCAAGGAAGGAAGGAGGAAAGCTGCACAGAGAGATGTCTTAGGAAGCCCAGCACTGAGTCATCTCACTTGCCAACCCCTGGGAGTTAGGGCTCTGCGCCTCTTGCGGTATGTGACATAGAGCCTACCACCACCTGGTCAGAGGAGATGTGGCATCCAAACCCTGCCTTAGCCAGATTGGTGAACTCTGCCAGCCTGGGCCTGCTCCTCATGGCTTGGAACCTCACAAGAAAGAGATACCAAAAGGGGTATTGCCAAGGGCTTGTGCTATCCCAGCCAAAGGAGGATAACAAAAGAGGTTCAAAGGCATTCTTTTCAACCCTAACCTAGAAGACCCTGAAACTCCCAAAAAGTCCTCATGGGAAAAGGAGTGGGCATGAGCCCTGGGTTATTCCAGTGGCCCTGAGTTATGTTCAGTGATCACTAAGTGACTAAGGTGCTCACAAGACTGTTGCTTTATTTTGTGTCCAGTTCCAACAAGTATATCACAGACACCCATCCACCTTCTGTCACAGAAGATCAGCCCTTCCAGTCATGGTCTCCTGACCACACCCTGCACCATACCTGGGGTCAACCTACTTGCTGTGTTATTCATAAGCAGCAGGGAGCCCAGTGAAGCTATGTCCAAGGAGGAATCACGCCTGGAATCAAGTGTAGTTTGGCCTGGCCATCTTCATGCCTATGTGATGCACAAGGATGTGTGGAGCTACTACTGTACACGCAATGGTTAGTGCTACAAAATGCAAGGCCATATATGAACCTGCCCAAATAGTTACGGTTTCCCCTCAGCTTCCTGCTGGAAGGTGCTGTGAGAGAAACCACCTGGTCACGGGGGGAACTGACTTTTGTGAAGGTGGGGTGCCATCTCTGTGCAGCACACAGACCATCAGGTCTTGTAGCATCTCTGCAGCAAGAGGTAAAATATGGTACACTGGCCTAGAGAAGAGCAAGTATCTGGCTCATGCTGGTGTGCCCTGGCAGCCCCCTGGACATGCTCATGGAAAGGGCAGAAAGAGAACATCTTTCCTCTATAGATGAACTGTCTCTTTGTAGGGTCTGTCTGTTCTTGGGAGTCCTCCCAGGACAAAATTCTGGACTATGGGCTCTTTGCCACATTGATTTTGATACCACTGGGTCTAAAGACCCCAGCTTGCTTTTGATAGTTCTCACGCTCCTCAGAAATATCTACTATACCCTGGGGCACCAGATAGACAACCCCTCTCCCCAGCCCACCTTCTATCATAGCACTGGGGTAAAATTCATTTGTGTGGAACACGTTAAAGGGGAAGTGGAGAAAGTCTGGTTATTTTTCTTCCCCCACCCCGCGCTTTGCAGCAAGGATATTTAGGGAGCCCATGTGAGCGGGTGTTAGCTGACTTGACTGCAGGGGCATGTGTCTGTCTTGGCCCTGCCGCCTCTCCTATTGAACAGGCCACCTGCCAGTGTCTGCCTGGGGATACATCTTATGGGGGATTGTCCTTCTGCAGCCCCTAGGAGGAGCCCCAGGGAACAGAGTTCCCCAAAAGGGACCACACCCTCTCCCCATTCTGACATTGACCCAGACGTATGAACTGAAGCTGCCACTTTTGTTCCAGTGAAGTGGTAGAAGCATCAGGCTGAGGGACAGTCAGGGCTTCTGGTAGGACAGGTTCGGAAAGCCAAAAGCGTAGGATGGGGTTAGGTTGGGTGGATCTGGGATAGGTGAAACCAAATGACGAACCGCAGCCCAGAGTGCAGATGTCCTTCCAGAAAGCTGATTCCCTCCCCGAAGTCAGCATAACCTGATGTATGCAGAATTTCCCCTTGTTGAGGTATCTGCTCTTTCTTATGTTGAAGAGCTTGTGAAAGGCAGGGGGTCTTCTCTTATGAAGCTCATAGGTTCCACCCAGATCATCCCATGGTGAGAAGCTTCCCATTGTTTCTGCTGCACTACCTAACTGATCTGGTTGCTGGATCCTCAGCAGCTTTCAAGGCAAGGCTATATATTTAGGAGCCCAATTTTAGGTTCCTCTTTTTGAAAAGTTTGGCCAGCACACGTGAGTAGCTTGTTCCTTTCTTTCCTTAGCACCTAAAACAGGTAAGGGAGTGGAAAAGAAGGGGCCATTCCCCCATTCATGGTGGCATATATTTAGCATGTTATATAAGCCTTTCCAAAGACAAATCTTCTAGCAAAAAGCTGTGGATGGCCCTGCCATCTTCACCAGTAGCCTGTGGCTTAGTTCCCTTTGGAAGAAGGGAAAACAGAGAATGGGGTTGGAATATGTGATGAAACTTAAACATCCACATTGTGCTAATATAGCTTCAGTTTCCTCTCTCTGTAAATGGCAATATGAGATACTTAAATTTTTTTGCAGCAAACAAATCACCTTAATTGAAAACAGTTTTCATATGAAAACAAGCTGTAGAACTTAAGGTTGAAGTCCTCCAGAGAAAATGGCCCTATGATTTATATCAGTTCTGTTAGAGCTAGAAGCAATTTGCAAGGTTGCACATGAATAATGCAGGCTGAGATGGGCACAGGATGAAACCACTGAAAAAAATAAATGAAATCTCTTTAAGAAGTGGTATATCCAGAGAAAAGTGCTTTAATTTGAATTATTTACCACAACCAGTGATATTACAGGAAGAACCATAGATCAGCAAGTATTCCAAGCTTTAGTGCAGAATGGTTATCACCAATTCCATAAAAGAATTTCCTTGACAACTAAAATGCATTAAAGCCCGTGTGTACACAAGGACATGCTAGACATTGTCTGCTAAAGTCAGAATCGAAAAAGGAATGGCATTGTGTGAACTTTCACAGACTGCTTCCATCGGTTGTCTCAGGACCCACAGAGGTGGCATCCATGAATCATTGAGATGCTGAGTGTCAGCTGCTCTACCGTAAGCCACAGCATGAGACCATATTTTAAAGGTTGTTGATTTTAAAGCGGTGCGGCAGGAGTTGGAGAAATTCTCAGCAACTCTTTAGAAATATGAGCTACTGTCATGGCAATTTCTACTCACCAATACATTTACTTTAAAAACATTCAGCTATAAGATCTTTTGGAAGGCAGGAGAAACCATAAAACAATATCACAACATGGGAACCAGATGGGGCAGTAACTGTAATGGAATATGGAGCCTTACAGGTCTGGAACTTTGACTGAAATTCAGACAGGGTTAAGAGTGAGTGGAAATCACTATCTCCTGACCGTGTTTTTGGGTGACAGAGAGGGGATGCTCCTAGTGAACAGTTGTTTGGTCATTGCAACAGTCCCCAGTTACCAGTTACACCTTCAATGTCTGGATGAACAGCAAAATAAGAGATCAAAGTCTCGTCTACCCACAAATCTGTTTAGAAACTCATAGGGTGTGTCTACACAGGCACAAATCTTCGAAATGGCCACGCTAATGGCCATTTCGGAGATTACTAATGAGGCACTGAATTGAATATTCAGTGCCTCATTAGCATTAGGACTCTTGTGGCCACAGCACTTCGAAAGCGTGTGGCTCAGCGTGGCTACACAGGGGTCCTTTTCGAAAGGACCCCGCACCTTTAAAAATTCTGTTATCCTGATCAGTGAGTGGGATAAGGGCATTTTGAAAAGTGCGGGGCCCTTTCTGAAAGGACCCCCGTGTAGCCTTGCCGAGCCGCGTGCTTTAGAAAATGGTGCTTTTGAAGTGCTGTGGCCGGAAGCATCCTAATGCTAATGAGGCACTGAATATTCAATTCAGCTCCTCATTAGTAATCTTAGAAATATGGCTGTTTCGAAGATTTGTGCCCTTGTAGACACAGCCATATAATTACGTGGTACAGCTGCAATTTGTGGGCTGTTCCTCAATCAATTTCAGAGTGCCTTGCAGCAATCTGGCTTCAGTTTATTCCTTAGGCCTATTCTACACACCAGCTTGAACCAGGGTAACTGATGGACAGATTGTAAACAGAATCTACACACATTGCACTGATTGAACTAAATCCATCATCTTGAATGTAGCTAATAAGCAGTTTGTCTTGATCCTTGTCAAAATGTGAGTTAGCATTTACATACAACTCAGGCCTAAGGAATAGACTTGGGTCTATTGGAAATATTTCCCCAAGCCCAAGTTTCATTATCAAGAGAGACTTAGAGTCTTAGGAGGTTAAATCCAGTTGATTTCCTCCAACAAAGTTATCTCAAGATAGCAGTTGCTCCTTTACTTCCAGAGAACATCTTCAGTACTGCCTTAAGGCTTCTAGCAGCAAATAGCTGTTGTCTCCTTGGACACCAGGTGGCAATAAGCATAGCAACATTGCAATATTACACTCCCCCATCCCCTTTAAATTATTTAAATAGGAACATGGTAATCTCAGAACAAAACACCCTGACTAAGGTGTTGGACTACACTCCCTTAACCAACATGGAATTATTCCACCTGCTCCCGTGTAACTGCCTGGCACCTACAAGTCAAGAGCATCACTGGGTTTGGGAGTTGCTCTGGAATGGCACAGTAGAAACACCTGAAGTGCTTGACTAAAGCAGTCACTAAAGGAATCTTTGACAATATAATAGTCTCTACAGGCTTATTCCCAAGTGTGCTGTAGTGGTTGCTACGGGATCCTCAGCAAACTCACTGTTTCTGGATGTAGCAATCCAGTGATTCCATAACACCCCAATAATCAAATAGAAATTCTGGACAGCTGACTTCTCATGGTACTGCAGATGGACCTTATTGGAAAGCCTAAACATGTGCCTCCCATCTGGTACCTCAGTCATCCAAGAAAGTGGTTCCTTCTGTGATATTTATGGCCAGGTAACCAGCAAGAGACACTGCACAAAATTAACAGCATATACTTCTTTGCCCACGAAAGCTTACGCTCCAAAATATCCGCTAGTCTATAAAGTGCCACAGGACTTCTTGTTGTTTTGGAAGATACAGACTAACTCGGCTATTGCTCTGATCCTTGTCAGCATGTACTCCATTACCTACCCCTAAGGTGCTTGCGATGCCATACACCATGACTTTCATGCTGCTTGCTTTCCTCTCCCCTCAGCAATTTTGCCAGACTCTGGAAGAGTCCTCAGTTTCTTTCCCATTGAGTCTTTCCTGGTGCCTTTCGGTTTTGGCTTGTTGTGTTATGTCACAGTGGGAAAAAAAAATGTTGTCTTTTTCCATGCCCTTTAGATGACCTGTCCCATGTAGGGCCCCATGAACCACAGTAGGAGTGGATATGCTGCATCCTGCGTGTATCTCCCATGGCCAGCTCCTGGTGGGGGATGTAGGTGCCCTCCTCCATCCTGCAGAACAGGCTGGAATTGTGCAGCACTCATGAATCAAGCATCTGGCCTGCCCACACAATGTATATGTCCAGGAACTGGCCTCAGTGGTCCACTAGGTCCTGCATGACCACCCAGTGATACCCCTTGATGTTTATGAAGTTGCCCATGCTGTGTTCCAGGGCCCCGATGGTGATGTGTTCACCATCCAGTGCCCCAAAACAACTGGGGAAGCCCAGATGCTGGAAGCCGGCCACAAGGGTGTCCACTTTGTGGATCCGGATGAGTTTTCATAGCAGCGTCTTGTTGATAGCATGCACCACCTGTGGGCAAAGGAGACCAGATATGTCCGTGAGTCACCAGGGGGGTATGGCACACCTGGGACCCTGGGAGTTCCACAGCCCCTTCTCCACCCCTGCCCATCCCCTCACCACCTTTTCCCTGGCCTGCCCCCCCCGCCCCTCCCCCATGCAGCCCGAGGCTGACGTACCTGCACCAGGACAACTCTGGTGATGGACTTCCTGACCCCAAAATCATGTCCCAGGGAGCAGTAGCTGTCAGGCATTGCCAGTTTCCATACTGCTGTGATTACCTTCTTCTTGAGGGTGAGGGCAGGCTGCATATTCATGTCCTGTCTTCACAGAACAGGGTAAGCCTCTGGCACAGCTTAAGGAAGGTAGCATTCCACATTTGGAAATTGGTCATCCCATTGTTCTTTTACTAGATGGTTCCACCCGTTGCTGCTGGCAGGATGCTGCCAGACTCATCGGGGCCTCCAACAAGGGGAGGGCTGCTGAGGTTCTGGGGCCATGGGACTGGTATCTGCAGGCTGCTCTTCTGGGTCATCCTCCCAGACTTGGTGGAAAACCCCCATGAGGATCAGGGCAGTGGGAGCAACAGCTGCCCCTCATCCCAAGCACTGGTTGGAGGCGGCCCTGCCATGTTGCTGGGTGTCACCGGTGGGCTCTGTGAGATCTGTCTGTGGTCCCTGCAGGCCCTTGGCTGTGTCCAGCAGGGCTCTGCCAGTCTCACCTTGTACAGGGACTGCAGCCAGGTGAGGGTGGGGGGCATTAAGGGTGCGCAGAGCCCGCGTTCCTGGAAGGGCATGCTCTGCATGGATGCTGCGCTTCTGTCGACAGATCTGGGAGCCATGCAGACACTCTCTGTCGACAGTGGGGGCCTTTTTAACGTGTGGCCATGCTCTGTCAGCAGATGTTTTGCCAAGGTAATACCACCAACAATGCAGCTGTCACCAGAGGTTGCCCCTGTAGACATAGTCATAGTGCGTTTCTGTATTTTGACAAGATCTTGTGTGCATAAGAATGTCCATACTGGGTCAGACCAGTGTTCCACAGAGCTTGGCATTTGGCTCTAACAGTGGCCACTGCCAGGTAAATCATAGGGAAAGAACATAACAAGCAATCGTTGAATGAGTCATCCTGTCACCTGCTCCCAGCTTCTTGCTAAGGGTCTAGAGACTCCCAGAGAATGAAGTTCTACCACTGACCATCTTGGCTACTAGCTATTGATTGACCAACCTTCCATGAACTTACATAATTCTTTTTTGAACACCATAATAGTTTTGGTCTTCAAAACATCCAGTGCCAGGGAGTTCCAAGGTTGTGCATTGTGTGGAGAATATGTCCTCCAACGTAATTCAAACCTCCTCCCTATCATCTCGTTGGGTGACCCCAGGTTCACATGTTATGTGAATGAGTAAGGAAATATTATTTATTCCCTTTCTCCATGCCAGTTATAGAACTCTGTCATACCTCCCTTTAGTTGTTTCTATTCCGAGCTCAGAAGTCAGAGTCTTTTTAAGATGTCTGCCTATGAAAGCAGTTCTATGCCCTTAAAAATTGCAAAGGACGACAATAGAAACTATTGATTCTTATACATCTTTTTTTTTTTTTCAAGATGGAGTGACCAGAACTGCATGCAATGTTCAAGGTTTGGGCATACTGTGAATTTATATAATAGCATTATAGCATTTTCTGTCTTATTTTCTATTCCTTTTATAAGAATTCCTAACATTGCTAGGCTTTTTTGACTGCCGCTCCATATTTAGTAGATGTTTTCAGAGAACTATCCACAATGACCCCAAGATCACTTTCTTGAATTGAAATGGCTAATTTAGGCCTTATAATTTTGTAGACATAGCTGGGCTTATGGTTTCTAATGTGTAGTATTTTGCACATATCACCTGGGAATGTCATCTGTCATTTTGTCACCTACTTACAAAGGAAACTCACAAAAAGGAGTAACTCATTGCAGTCTCCTTTGGACTTCTTGATCCTGAATAATATTTTTGTTGTCTACAAATTTTGGGACCTTACTATTTAACATATTTATAAATAATCTGGAGAAAGGAGTAAACATGATTGGTCTCAGGGTTTCTGGGTCATTATAGGGGCTCTTTTGCACACTTGGCTTAATCTAATTCTTGCCTCCTCCCCCCACCCCTCTACTCTCTTATTTGCTCACCTTGATAATATTTTTTTCTGATTCATCAACCTTGCTTACTGTTTTTGGTTCTCTGTGCCTTAAATATTGAGTCTGTTCTGGTCTGGCTATGGTCTGAAGAAGTGGGTCTGTCCCACGAAAGCTCACTTAATAAATTATTTTGTTAGTCTTTAAAGTGCTATTTGACTGCTTTTTTGTTGTGATGATATATAGACTAGCATGGCTTTCTCTCTGTTACTGTTGGATTCAGGATAGAGCTATGGCATTATCACGGTTTTGCTCCCTCCATTGTGAAAGCTGACCATGTATTCCTACTTTTTTTTTCTGTCTTTTAACCAGTTATTGATCAATGGAGAGCACCTCCCTTTTATCCCAAGAGAGCTTACTTTGCCCTTTGGTGAGGGACTTGTCAAAGGCTTGCTAAAAGTCAAACTACACTATCTCTACTGGATCACCCTTGTCCACCCATTTGCTTATTCCCACGAAGAATTCTAATGGATGAGAGAGGTACTATTTCCTTTTAAAAAAGCCATGCTGACTCCTCCAACAAATCACACCTATATATCTGTCTGATAATGCTGTGCTTTACTACAGTTTTAATCAAGTTTTCCTGGTACTAAAGTTAGGCTTACTGGCCTGCAAACACCAGGATTTTCTCTGGAGCCTTTTTAAGAAAAACATGCTGACACATTAGCAGTCATCTAGTAAAGAAGTTGATTTAGATGATAGGTTATACTCAACAGTTAGTAATTCTGCCATTTCACATGTGACTGCCTTTGGAATACTTGGATTACCACCACCCAGTCCTGGTGTCATATGACTATTTAATTTATCAGAGGATACCAGCAGAAAGGACCAGGCTGCAGAAAATCTGTCTTATTATCTTCCATGGGAGCTGCTAGTTGCTTAGTGTTTTTGAAAAGTCTGTCACTTATTCTCAACAATAATGGATCCTCATGAAGTCAATGGAAGTCTCTCTCTTAGTTCTGGTACTGACTCAGGCTGAAAATAAGGTGATAGGAGTCTACTTTCACTTTCTTAATTTTGAAAACATTGGCCCTAGCTTTGTAGCAGTCCCAGAGAGGTGAATATAATGCCAATAGTGATAACTAGAAGGAAATTGTTCCCATCTTAATTTTTCTTGGCTGTGTCTGGCTGAGGGTCAGGTGATATTATTGGTGGTAATAATGAAGAAGTTGTGATCACTGTGCTTTACATAACATTAAAGGTGATGGATAGCTGTTTTTATCGAAAGAACAAAGGGTGTTAAAAGCAAAATGAATTTGTTCAACAAGGCTTGCCTTTAAAAAATAAAAAGCTACTACAAAAGGCTCTGCGTGAACGACAGATTTTTTTCTTTCTTCCCATGTGCCAGCTGAGCATCAAGATTCCAAAAGACTTTCCAATCAGTTTTTCCTTCGTATTGGCTTAAACAACACATTGTGAATAAAGGGACCCAATCAAAGTCACTATTAAGGGAAGCATGACAGTATGTTACAGCAGAGGAACAGACTGATTTATCAGTGTGAGCGCTACACTTTGTGTATGCTCAAAATTCTGGCACTTTATCCTTTCAAAAGGGCATAATTTAATGGCCAATATGCTCAATTATTTTTGTAAACTAAACTGGTGTAAGGGCCTGATCCTGAAAGCCTTATGCATGGGAGTAGTTCTTAGCCAATGAGGTCTTGATCCTACTCCCATTCAAGGAGTGCCAGGGGAGTCTGAGTGTTAGAAACTGAACACAGACAGGAGATAGAAGAAGGTGTAAATTAAAGGTACCCTCATGCAAGTTTAATGTATCCCTTGAGGCCAGTGGTGTATATGAGAGAAGCCAGGCATGGAGCTAGTGTAGAATCAAATGCAAAACCAGGGACTCAATAGGCTTCTAAACCCTACCACACCCTGAGCTGGATTAAGGTAGAGACCTAGCCCTTTGGAACTGGAAATGTACCATGGACAAAAGGTGTGAATTTGGAATAGTGCATCTCCTGGGAAGAACATGTTGTAACTAGCACAGGACTTCTGACCTTCTATCCCACACCTGTATATGGCTGAGAAACAGGTATAACCTTCATGACTAGTCCTTTTAATGAATGACATGGGACAGCATTGGCTTGGCCTAGTGACCAGTGCTGTTCCCAGAAGACAGGAGTCACAGTTTGAATCCAACAAGCCCAGGAAGCAACTGTTCCACTTCTTCCTTTAAAAACAAGAAAGCTCAAAGCAGTCTGTGCTCCAGCAGTCTTCAAGCACATCTATTTTGACAAAGCAATTCTCTAAGCAGAGCTGGACAATTTATAGCGCTTCTAATTTCCAGCCTGACTTACTGAGCAGGGCTGGGTCCAGTCTTATAAAGCTAGGGTATAAATTGGAAGCTGTGGATTTTCTGAGCTTGTGACATCCAGCCCCCAAAACAAAGCCACCATCAAAAACACATTTACTGGGTACCATGGACACAAACCTAAGCCAGAATTTTGAAATATAGGATCCTTAAGTTAGGCTCCTAAATCAATATTGAGCAGAGTTTGTTGAAGATGTTTCATTTACACACTTTTTTTCTGATAAAACAGCATTTCATTTCTTCTCTTCTCCCCACTTTTGTTAAACATAAGCATTTTTATAAGCTCATTTCAGTGAAGAACACACAAACTCTTCACTTTTCACCAAAATAAGTTCACAGGAAAAACATATATCCCAAGCAGCTTCAGGGTGAAGCCTTGGTCCTGTTGAAGTCAGTAGAAAACTCCATCACTTTGCAGTGGCCAACACTCTGACTCCTGCGTATCTAATGTAAGCACTTACAGGCAAATTTAGGAACCTGACCTCATGCACTCACTTTTTCACATTTTTGGCATACAGAAGGTTAACAAGAGACTAGGGTTGGCTGTTTTGGATGCAAAGAGGGCAGCAAATTCCAGAGGTGAATTGCTGCCACTAGGAATGCACTTTTTCATACTTACAAACTCTGGGCAACTTTTCATGGGAACAAAAGTGAAAACATACATTCTTCTTAACCCGAGAAAACTGGAGCACAATGACATGATGCAGCACATTTCTACCCTCTGCAAAGCAGGAGACCTTCGAGGAGGTCTGCCAATGGCTTGGTGATGGCCTACCTCAAATAACACTGCTATTATTATTTGTACTGTGGTAACAGCTAGGAAACTGTTTCATGTCACAGCACAGCAATTAACAAAAGCCACTGCGCTTAGACAGGCAGCTCTCAGATTTTCATGAGAAGGGACTGATGATCATGCATTTCCAACATGAGAGTCTCAATGTGAAAACTGTGTCCCCACCTGATCTAATAATGTAGGTCCAGAAGGCCAACCCATATGGAATATTTCAAGGCTTCTCCGTTTCCCCAGGATTTCCCTGAGGTGGGGGGATTAAATGGAAATGAAGAGGCAAGTGGGAGACCATTTATTGCATGGAGATGTGATTGTAAAAAAGAAGAGTGCCATTTGATTAGAATGCATGCTTACAAAGTGTTTGTGCATACATGGAGGGTTCTTAAGACAGAGTAAGTGCATTAGTTATTATAACAGGTTGAGCCTTTCGAGTCTGGCGCTCTCTTGTCCAGCAGCGTCTGTAGTCCTGCATGATTTTAGTTAGCTAGACGGCCACTTATCATGGATGTGGCCAAGTTTCCCCAGGGTCCCCTAAAGTTTGTTTACAGCCACCAGTCCTGGCTCTCAGCGTTCTGTGCTGTTATATAGATTTAATTTACTCCAAAATGCCTTCGAAGAGCACAGAAAGCAGTGGCAGTCTTCGTAATCTGCTAGACAATATTGACCCCTCCTCCCATCCCTCCTGTGGTTCGGCAAATTCGCTGGTTTGGCACTGGTCAGGTCCCATGGGTGCCAGAGTAGAGGGCTTCATCCTGTTGTAGTAGTATTCAGAAGCCAGAGTAGTAATGTGATAGTGAATAGCAGGGAGATGGCTGTTCATTTATAAAAGTAGAAGTTCAGCGGGCTGTCATGTGATTACAACATAATACAGAGCAACTAGGGATCTGCAAGAAAAGACTGCAAATAAAAAATATGTTCCTGAGAAAGAGCCCAAACTTCACAGTGGACACTTTTTTGTGTATATATACTGTCAAAGCTATAGCAAAATATTTGCATCTAGTAGGCTCATGGGAGTAGTCAAGTGCTTTAGGTGAATTTAAAATGACACTGCTGGGAAAAATTACTCCACACTCATATAGATTCAGCTGGAGTACCTTTAATATAGTTACCTACTCTGTTCAGGAGAAACCTTGATGCTACTTTGTGATGATAAACAGAAATACAGAGGGACCTGTGTGCTAGACTGATGTCCTCCTTGACAAAGACACTTAAAAGAATCAATTCTAATTGCTTTCTGAAGCCAATGCTTTAGGAAGGAAGAACAAAGACGTGGTTTTTGTTCAGCTCTTTGTATTAGGATATTGTACACTGCCCTGATGTGTTTCTGTGCTGTGGTTTGACGAGCAGGCAGCTGGCAGCAGGCAGCTGGGAAAAAGATTGGCTGGATTTTGATAAACTCTTAGCCTATGTCTACGCTAGAGGGTTTTGTTGACAAAACTGGCATTTTGAGAGTATTTTTGCATGTGCAAAATGTTTGCTAGAAACCATGGCCAAGAGTTTCAAATTCAGGCACCTGAAATTAGGCTCAGAAGAGGTCAGCAACAGAATTCCTCCTTCATAGGCCCTGCCAGGGCTTTCCCCAAGTGCTCAGCATCCACCAGCTTCCCTCTTCTCACTGGGAGTGCTGGGAAAATCTGGCCCAGAGTGCATTGCCTCTGTTGTATTTAACTTACACTACAATTTCTCTTGCTCTCAGCTCCTACGATAGTGTCTCTGCACTGGCTTACTGTACTGCCCCCTCCCCATCCCCATCCCCATCCCTTCTCTCATTCTATTTGCTGCTGCTCATCTCCCCGGCCCTGCTCACCTTGCACTCTTCCCGCAATGAAAACCTGTGGCCTGGGTCGTGCTGAGGACTCACTCTTGTTGGTCCCAGCCCTTCTAGAGCATGGGGCTGCTGGCACCGCAGAGTGAGGTAAGTTTGGATTGCAAATAAGGCTGCCTTTACACCAGGGCTACGTCTACACGTGCCCCAAACTTCGAAATGGCCATGCAAATGGCCATTTCGAAGTTTACTAATGAAGCGCTGAAATGCATATTCAGCGCTTCATTAGCATGCGGGCGGCAGCGGCGCTTCGAAATTGACGAGCCTTGCCGCCGCGCGGCGCGTCCAGACGGGGCTCCTTTTCGAAAGGACCCTGCCTACTTCGAAGTCCCCTTATTCCCGTGAGCTCATGGGAATAAGGGGACTTCGAAGAAGGTGGCGTCCTTTCGAAAAGGAGCCCCGTCTGGACGCGCCGCGCGGCAGCAAGGCTCGTCAATTTCGAAGCGCCGCTGCCGCCCGCATGCTAATGAAGCGCTGAATATGCATTTCAGCGCTTCATTAGTAAACTTCGAAATGGCCATTTGCATGGCCATTTCGAAGTTTGGGGCACGTGTAGACACAGCCCAGGGGTCCTCACAACCAGTTTTTTTCTGCTTTCTGTGTGAGACCACCACTTCTTGCTGTCCTTCCTAAAGTAATTGATTAAGGTGGAAATCTGGGGGCTGGGGTTTTAAAGAGGATAAGAAATGGAGGCTGTGTTAGCAGACACAAGCTGGTCTCTTTGGTGTAGAAGCACTAGGCCCAACCGTGCAACTATGATGGTTTACTCTCACAAGCAAGAGCTGTTCAAATGTGGAATGATTTGCAGGGTCAGGCCATTAATCAATGTCAGCCAACAAAGCAGCAAAGGGCACTGATGTAAGTACAGCTCTGGACAGGTATTTCCAGAAGCCCTGGTTGCTGCCCCAGAGGCAGCAGCATGCGTGCTCATGTTCACCTGGCTTTGCTCCCTCTGCCCACTGTTTTCACCCCTCCCGCAACAGCTAGGTCCTTTTCAATCTCTGCTTCACAGGAGACACTACATAGGCAGGAGCAGAAACAGATGAACGTCTATGCTTGTTAACGATAAATAATATACCCACATGTGATAGCACTGACAAGGGACAGGTTCTGCACCTTGCAGCACAGTCCCAAGAGTGTACAAATTACACCAGCTCATATCATGCCAGGTTTTTTATGCCATGTAATTAAGAGAAATTAGTTTACGAAGAATTCTGCAGCTGTAAAGCCAGGCAGGGCAGTGGCTAAAAACATACTGTTCTCCAGCTATCTGCAGTTGGTTGATAGTCCTGGGGGATCTGTAGCAGCTATCCCAGATCAGAGCAACTTCTGGACTTATACTTGCTTCCAGGGGCTTTTATATCCCCGCAATTGCTCATTCTCTATGGTTCTCTCACACACATGCCTGTGTCTTCAAATGAGCAAAGCTGGAGTATTTTGGATCTGGGACATCAAAAACAAGGCTCTTCTTGAAATGTGCTTGGGTCGGAATTGTTTTAAAGTGTCTCTGTATTCCTTTGCTGCATTTTAGTGGGGCGAGTTACTTTTTTGTCTTGTATTTGGTTGAATTAATTATTCTGCTAGTTGTGGGTTTGCCAGTCTAGACTGACTTATTAATCACACGATAGAGCTGTGGCTTTCCAGATTAGGTCTCAGTGAACTGGTGAGTTGAAAAACCAACTTATCCTTTGCTTAGGAATCACAAATTTACTGATTAGCCTCAGAGATTATGTGAGTGGTGACTTACTATCTTTGTTTGAGCATAGCTTCACAGCCACACAGACAAGCTTTTGTCTTACAAGCTATCAGTACTACAGCACTGTGGAGAGGATCATGCTTATAGAGTACACCTATAGATATGCAAAGAAGTAGTCAACACGTAAGGTGCTTTCTGTTTTACAAAATAATATAAAAGATGGTAAAAAAGCCAGCGCTAACTTGTATGTCTCCAACAAGATCCTTGTAAAGGGCATCACTCAGTGCACGAGAATTTCCTTGTCGCCAAGAATGGTAAAGCTATGTCATTGGCTACGCTTGGGATCAGAGTGTTGTCCTTCTCACAGGTGCAATGACTAGTGCTGATGACTGCTGGACCAATTGCCGCCTTATTCAATCCACATTGGCAATTAGGACTGACACCGAATGGAAAAGTCAGAGGAAACTCTTGATGAAAAAAAATCAACGTACAAGGCTTGAATGACCCCATCAGATGAAGTGACTTCCAGATAGTGCGCCAAAGGAAGTTGATGACAGTACAACCCAAATATGTGGAAAAACATTGGTGTTAACTGAAAAACACCATCATTGGAGCTTGCGGAGAAATCATTAGCTACCAGTCCAGGAAGCATCAGAACTGGTTTCATGAGAAAGATGTGGAAATTGAATGTCTGATTGAGGCAAAGCCTTTAGGGCCTGGCAAAATGACCTCAACTTTATGATAAAGAGAAAAAAAAACACGTGTGAAAGCCAAGGCAGAAATCCAACATAAAACAAGGACTCTGAAAAAACCAGTGGTGTACTGAGAAGGCATGAGAACTCCAGCATCTTGCAGACATCAACAATACGAGGGGTTTCTTCAATGACATCAAAGCGGTTTATGGACTGACAAACCATAGTATGAATTCCCTGAGCTCAACGGATGGTACCCAACTCTTTAAAGACAATGAACCCATTGCTTCTCACTGGAGGAAGAATTATAATCAGCTCCTGAACTGCTCCTCCACCCATGTTCCAGGAATTCCTCACACAGATCCCTCAGCAATCACCTAGGTATAATCTTGCAACACTTCCTACTCAGAGTGAGGTCCAAGCTTCCGTCAAAGCAATGAAATGCAATAAGGCAACCAGACTAGGTAGAATCCCTGCTGAAGTCTTCATAGGAGGTGGATCAGAGCTCCGCAAACAATTCCACCTCCTGATTCTCAAGATCTGGGATAGGGAGCAGATGCCATGTGACTTCAGAGACACACACCGATAGTCAGTCTGTTCAAGAAGGGCAACAAGTTGGACTGTGGAAACTACCACACCATCTCCCTGTTGGCAATGGCAGGTAAAATTTTAGCTTGAATCCTTGCAAACTGACTTCTGCCACTTTCAAAAGCAATTCTCCCAGAATCCCACTGTGGATTCCGACCATTCTGAGGAACAGTGGACATGATCTTCACCACCCAGCAACTGCAAATAAAAACATTATGAACAAAACCAAGCCTTGTATATGAGTTTTATTTACCTGATCAAAGCATTTGACTCAATCATAGCATCCTGTCAGATCTGCTGTCCCAAAAAATTCATTAGTGTCCTGAGGCCGCTTCACGACAGCTTATTGCCACAGTATTGAGCAACAATAAATCCCAAAGCAATGTCTTTGCAGTCAAAACAGAAGTCAAGGAAAGCTGTGCCATTGTCCATCACTGTTCTGCATCTTTATCTCCATGAACCTTCTCCTCATTGATGGCAAGCTTCCAGATCATGTGACAATTGTCTATAGAATGAATAGGAAGCTTTTCAGTCTCACAACACTGAATGCTAAAAGCAAGACCTCCACGACCTCAATCATGGAGCTCCAGAATGTGGGTGACAGCATGGTTGCTGCTCTTTCTCCCGCAGCCTTTCAGACACTCTTAAATGTCTTTGCTGAAGCATATGAGAATCTTGGCCTTACACTGAACATCAAAAAGATGAAGGTGCTTCACCAAGCCTTGCCGATGGGACAATCTCATGTATCCTCTATTGAAGTCAGTGGAAAACTGCTGGAAAATGTGGAGCACTTCCCATACGTTGGAAGTCCTCTTTCGTCTAAAGTCAACATTGATGAAGAAATCCAGCATCATCTGAGCTGTGCAAGCTCTATTTTCTCCCATCTAAGACAAAGGGTCTTCAAGAAACCAGGACATCTATCCCAAGACAAACCTCCTTTGTGAAGCGTTATTGTGAAGTGGTTGTTCCAACAATACTATAGGCATGTGAAACCTCTACCACATACAGGCATTATTTGAAGGCACTTGAAAAATATCAATGGTGCCTCAGCAGAATCCTAAATATCTCTTGGGAGAACAGACGCACAAACACTAGCATCCTGGAGGAGTCAAACATGACCAGCATTGAAGCCATTATCCTTCATCACTTGTTGGACTGGTCACATGGTTCGGATATCAGATCAGTGCCTTCCAAAACAGATTCTGTTTTCCATGTTGGAGGAAGGACAGAAGAGCACTGGGGGGCCAGTGGAAGCAAATAAGGACTTGCTGAAGGCACACATGAAAAAGGGCAGCATTGGTGTCAACACTTGGGAGAACTTTGCCCAAGACCATCCCCAGTGGAGTGGTAATCCATGAGGGGGTGGTGAAACTTGAGAGGTCCCACTGCAGTGCAGATGAGGAGAGGTGGAGAAGAAGAAAAGAGTGAAAAAATTGCCCCACGCCCCTCCAACAGCTAGCAACACCTGTCCCTTCTGTGATAAGGCCTGCGACTCTAGAATCGAGCTGATCAGCCACCACAGAATCACAGAATCATAGGGCTGGAAGGGACCTCAGGAGGCCATCTAGTTCAGCCCCCTGCTTCAAGCAGGATCAACCCCTACTAAGTCATCCCAGCCAGGACCTTGTCCAGCCGGGACTTAAAAACCTCAAGGGATGGGGAATCCACCACTTCTCTAGGCAACGCATTCCAATGCTTCACCACCCGCCTGGTGAAGAAGTTTTTCCTAATATCTAACCTACACCTTTCCCTCTTCAACTTCTGACCATTACTCCTTGTTCTGCCATCTGACACCACTGAGAACAATTTCTCACCCTCCTCTTTAGAGCTCCCCTTCAGGAAGTTGAAGGCTGCTATTAGATCACCTCTAAGTCTTTTCTTCTGTAAACTAAACAAGCCCAAATCCCTCAGCCTATCCTCATAGATCTTGTGCTCCAGACCCTTAACCATTTTTCTTGCCCTTCGCTGAACCTGCTCCAGCAAATCCACATCCTTTTTATACTGGGGGGCCCAAAACTGGACACAACATTCCAGATGTGGCCTCACCAGTGCTGAATAAAGAGGAATAACTACTTCCCTAGATCTGCTCAAAATACTCCCCCTAATGCACCCCAGTATGCTGTTAGCTTTCTTGGCTATAAGGGCACACTGTTTACTCATATCCAGCCTTTCATCCACCATAACCCCTAGGTCCCTTTCCATCGTACTGCTGCTGAGCCAGTCAGTCCCCAGCCTGTAACAACGTATGGGATTCTTCTGCCCCAGGTGCAGGACTCTACACTTCTCCTTATTGAACAGCATCAGATTTCTTTTGGCCCAGTCCTCCAATTTATCCAGGTCACTCTGGATTCTCTCTCTACCCTCCAACGTATCTACCTCTCCCCCTAGTTTTGTGTCATCTGCAAACTTGCTGAGGGTGCAACCCAGTCCCTCATCCAGGTCATTAATAAAGATGTTGAATAACACCGGCCCCAGAACTGAGCCTTGCGGCACTCCGCTTGAAACAGACCACCATCCAGATATTAAGCCATTGACCACTACCCATTGGGCCTGACCATCAAGCCAGCTTTCTATCCATCTTATAGTCCATATTTCTTTAACCATATTTCCATATTTATAGTCCATATTTCCTTAACCAATCCATATTTCCTTAACCTATGGACAAGAATGTTGTGGGAGACCGTATCAAAAGCCTTGTTGAAGTCAAGGTATATCACATTCACTGACTTCTTCATGTCCACGGAGCTTGTTACGTTGTCATGGAAGCTGATCTGATTGGTGAGGCAGGACTTGCCCCTGGTGACTCCATGTTGGCTACTTTTGATCACTTTCCCCTCTTCCAAGTGCTTCAAAATGGATTCCTTGAGGATTCCCTCCATTATTTTCCCAGGGATTGAAGTAAGGCTGACGGGTCTGTAGTTCCCTGGATTGTACTTCTTTCCTTTTTTAAAGATGGTCACTACGTTTGCCTTCTTCCAGTCATCTGGTATCTCCCCTGATTTCCAAGAGTCTTCAAGGATAATGGCCAAAGGTTCAGCAATGACCTCTGCCAATTCCCTCAGTACCCTGGGGTGCATTAAATCCCGACCCATGGACTTGTGCACATCTAGTTTTTCTAGATAGCTCAGAACTTGTTCCTTCCCCACAGATGGCTGCCCTCCACCTTCCCGTACTGCATCATCTAGGACTATCATTGGGAAGTTGACTTTGTCTGTGAAGACTGAGGCAAAAAAAGCATTGAGTACTTCAGCTTTTCCTGCATCATCTATCACTAGGTTACCTCCCTCATCCAGTAATGGCCCCACACGTTCTCTGATAACCCGTTTATTGTTCACATGCCTGTAGAAACCCTTCTTGTTACTCTTCACATCCCTTGCCAGCTGCAATTCCAATTGTGCTTTCACTTTCCTGATTACTGCCCGGCATTCTCCAGCTGTATGTTTATACTCCTCCTTAGTCAACTGTCCTCGTTTCCATTTCTTGTATGCATCCTTTTTGAATTTAAGCTGACTACGGGTTTCCCTGTTAAGCCAAGCTGGTTGCCTACCATGTTTGCATTTCTTACTACTCAGCGGGATTGTTTGTTCCTTGCCTTCAGTAAGACTTTTAAATACTTCCAGTTCTCTTCAACTCTTTTCCCCTTCATCTTCATTTCCCAAGGGATCCTGCTCATCCATTCTCTCAGGTAGTCAAAGTCTGCTCTTCTGAAATCAAGGGTCTGTATGTTACTTCTCACCCTTCTTACTTTCGTCCGGATCCTGTAATCTATGATCTCATGGTCGCTGCAGCCCAGGTTCTCCCCCCACTTCTATCTCTTTTATTAGTTCTTCCCTGTTTGTGAGCAACAGGTCAAGTTATGCATGGCCCCTGGTCGGTTCCTTCAGCACTTGTACCAAGAAGTTATCCCCAATAGTTTCCAAAAAAACTTCCTGTATTGTCTGTGTGCTGCTGTACTGGTCTCCCAACAAATGTCCGGATGATTAAAGTCTCCCATGAGAACCAGGGCCTGTGATTTGGAAGCTTCACTAAGCTGCCTGAAGAAATCCTCATCTATCTCCTCTCCCTGATCTGGCGGCCTATAACAGACACCAACTACAACATCACCTCTGTTACTTCCACCTCTAAGCTTAACCCAAAGACACTCAACTGGATTTTCTCCTTCCTCCTACTGGAGCTCTGAGCAATCATACCGCTCCCTCACATAGAACTCAACTCCTCCTCCTTTTCTCCCCTGTCTGCCCTTCCTAAACAATTTATAACCGTCTATGACCGTGCTCCAGTTATGCAAATCATCCCACCAAGTCTGTTATTCCAACCACCTCATACTTGTGTGACTGTGCCAGGGCCTCTAATTCTTCCTGTTTGTTCCCCAGGCTTCTGGCATTAGTGTACAAGCATCTTAGGGAAGGGGCCGATTGACCCACTTTCTCCTCTTCACCCAGGAAACCCACTTAATCGTTCCCTCCTCCTTTCCCACTTACCTCAGGGCTTGTGTCACCTTCCCCTGACAAACCTAGTTTAAAGCCCTCCTCACTAGGTTTGCAAGCCTGCCTGCAAAGATGCTCTTTCATCTTTTAGTGAGGTGGATCCCGTCTCTTCTCAGCAATCCCTGCTCACGAAACAGAATCCCATGGTCAAAGTAACCAAATCCTTCCCTGCTGTACCACCCACACAACCATGCATTTACCTCTGACTCACCAACAGACTCACAAGTAGAAGGATGACATGAAGATGTCCTACTCATTATAGAGTGAGCGCCAAGAAGAGTAGCAAGAAGCAGTTTTCTTTCCGTCTGGTTTCCCATTGCTATGGTGGTCTCTCTTTCCCGTACTTGGCTCTCCAGCCAGGCCCAACGCTCACGTCTGCTCCCTTTGTGGGAACACAGTTAATGCAATAGAAGTCTAATAACTAGTTCCTAGACCTTGAATTTGATTTCCAGCTCCCATCTCTGGGCTCAGCAGTCATCCCTTCTTTCCTGGCTCTTTCCAATGGCTGACAGAAGAAGGCTAAGGGTCTCCTTACACCGGGTGCCAGCACTGAGACCTTGCAGCCAGAAGCCAAGGACTGCACAGTTCCATTCCCTACTGATGTTTCTCTGGGATCCTTCCTTCCCAGACCTTCTCAGGCCCTCCTTCCAACATCTTCTTTAATCTGATACTTCTTTCAAGGTTGGGACCTCAGGGCTTATTTCCCCCACCCTCCTGTTTGGACTTCCTCTTCATTAACTCTGAATTCGTCTCTGGGAATAGACTCTCTTGCTGCATCCCCCATCTGCTACAAAATTCCTGTCTTTATCCTGCACAGCCTGTTCCTGGCCAGCTGGGCTTCCTGAGCAGTTAATCTTGCATCTCCCTCCAGGCACACACAGGTACTCTAATCAGCCACCTGGAGTCATGTTAACTCATTCCAAGTCCATCTCGGCTTTCGCAGCCAGCTGATGGGCTCCCAGCCAACTTCTGCTTGCCAGTCAAGGAATGGAAGATAAGAAATGTCACCCAATCAGATACATGGTAAACATTTCATAAGCACTTAAGTGACTTGGTATCCTAAGTTCAGTTTTCAAAAGTACCTTGGACATTTTAGGAACCTGAGTTTCATAGGAAGTCTTGGGGAGTTAGGTACCTAGCCTGTTTGGGTGCTTTTATAACTCTGACTAGGTGTCTATCTGCAATACTTAGGTGTCTAAAGATCTTTGGTACAACTTGGTGAAGACAAGAACTTGGGCATACAGGGTCAGCTTTACACTTTACCTCCATGGAGAACAAATGTGCAGTAATAGACCCTGCAATCTACAAGGGAAAGATCTAACATGATCCAAAGGCTGTAAGTTTAACCTAGATAAATGATTAACATTGGAACTCACACCCAAGGTCATAGCGGATTCTCCATCACGGTCAATTTTTCAATCAAGGTTGGATGGTTTTCCATAAGATCTGCTCCAAGACAGTTCTCTGGCCTGTGTTTTACAAGAGGTCAGACAGATGTGAGAGTCCAGCCATGACTCTCTGCACTGTACTGGTATACATATCCAGCGCTCAGGAGAGAATTTGCGCCTCTCTGGTAGTTGTGGTGGGCAACACTGGACACAGAAAAGGTGCGATGTAGTCAGTGGCCTCAGACAGTCCCATCCTTAAACTATTCTGCAGTGACAGTGCGTTAATGGTTGGACCATGACTAACACTTATGCCTGGGAGTTGCAAGTGGGGTCTGCAGGCCCCAAGTTAAAATAACTTCTACCAGCAAGGAAGTGCAGGTCTCCAGCAAACCTGTCATTGTGAGCATGTGTCAAAGAATGCCTACCTCTTGGGAAATGGGCTGACTTCTGGCTGCTGGAGGGATATATTGATTGTCTAGAATGGAGGCATTGTGGCCCACTGGACAGTACATTGGCACAGGCCTCACGAAACCTGATTTTATTCCAGTGGGCAAGTCACTGCCTCACTGTGTCTCAGTTTCCCCCATCTTAAAATAGAGATAATGGTAGTGACATCCTTCTTAAAGTGCTTTGAGCTCCCTTGATGGAAGCTGGGGACAGCCATGCTGCAGGGGTCATGAAGTTCACAGCAGAGAGGAGTTAGAGACTTTGAGGTGGTTAGAGATTTAAAGCATTTGCAGCGTATTTCAGTGATCTTCTATGTGGAAATTCAGGACAACTCATCACCCTTCTCCATCAGTTACCCATCACCCCTTCATCTCAGCCTCTTCTATGTACTGTTTATCTAGAGTTGGGATAGAGACTGCTACATTTCTCGAAATACCAGTTTGTACAAGGAACTCTGTGCCTCTTGAGATAACTGCTCTGCAAATACAGAGCTGGCTGGGGATCTATCACATTTTCATGGGCAAGCCTGAGGCCCTCAGAACAGGAACACACCAGCAACTCTAACTTCAACGCGCTCCTTTTCACACACTTCCCATAAGTGGGTAGGCAGCTGAACTTTCTGAATAGTGACTGGGAGTACGAGGAGCACAGCGGCTTCTGGTGTCAGCTACTCCTGGGTTCTGCATGACACGAGTGTCTCCTCACTGACAGCGCTGGTGTGGCTGACACATGGAAATTGCACCTGTTGGACAAGCAGAGCTGAACCAGAGGCTCATCACAGCTCAGCTGTAAGCCAGGGACATGTGGGTGTGGGGGGAGTGCATAGTGGGGTTACATGCACCCCCAGCGTCAGCCCCCTGACTGTCAACACCCTACCACTCACAGTGAGCGCAGGGCAGTCCCTCCCCAGCCCCAGAGCAGCGTGGCCCTAGAGCAGGGCAAGCTTCCTGCCTCTGGGTTGGATGGGACTGCCCCCTCCCCCCCACACCCACCAGAAGTGGTGGCTCGGTGCTTCTGGGTAAAGAGGCAGTGAGGGCTGATCTGGGGGAGGGGTGGAACAGGGGCAGGGAGGAGGAGGGACAGGGCACATGGCTAGTGCCCCCCTGGAAACTCCCTCACCAGTCACCCAGCTGTAAGGTCGGGGAAGGCAAGCCCTGGTGAGCGCCTGTTCAGTTCCCCTGGTTTCTCAGAGGCAGCACCTGGGAGGACAGCCAGGCCAGCGACGCAGTCTGAATAACACCAACAGTTGAGGCCAGTCACAGTGAAAGGGCAGAATGACCCGACTGCACCAGGCAACATGGCTCAGGGGAGGGCACCTATGCCAGCAGTGCACCAGAACACAACAGTGCCAGCTAGCCGGGGGTGGATCTGGTTTCAGCCAAGCAGAACAAGAAAGGGCAGAGCTACCCGTCCAAGTGAAGTGCTCAGGGCGACCCATCACAGAAATGAGCAAACGAGACCTCTGCGCCTCCCCCCATTCACCAACAGGCAGGGCAGCCCAGAGACTATGGAGTAAAGGACCCAGCAATGATGCGCATGGCACTGAGCTGGACTGAAAGGCCAAGGCAGCAGATCCCCCAGCACACCTCTACAGAGCAGCAAGTCCTGTACGCCGTACAACCCAGCTGCCAGCGAGCCGGAGGTTGATTTGGGGCAGACACTACTATGAATATCCCTATGAATATCCTGCGGGACAAGAACGTTGGGAGTCAGAAGAAACAAATGCATTGTTCTTCCAACAAGGCCGTCCCCGTATCTGGCCTTCTGTGGGTTTGATGGGAGGGAGGCTGGTCAGTAGCAGGCCAGGGGGCTAGAACCATTTTTACAGTAGGGGCGCTGAGGAGCATTGAACCACACTATAAACCCTGTATAGAATGGAAACCATTTCAAGTCATGGGGCTATTGCAGCACCCACCCCCGCCACCACCCCAATTCCAGCACCTCTGGTAGTAGGCAGGGAAAAGCAAGTCCTATTGTCCAACAGAGTGGTGACTGGTTGGGAATGCTGAAAAAGTCAAGTACCTTTCCCTCTTACTTTGTTTTTAATATCTTCCATTAATTTCTCTCCTCCACGATTTCCTCCCCTTCTCCCTCCCACCCACCCGTTTAGATTTACTCCAGGGAGGATATTACATGCTTTAACACCAGAGGAATTTGGTTCCCAGGGAGTGTCTGTCTTCTGTATAGCCTGAGGGGAGTCTCTTTGAGATGCGAGTCACTTGTAGGTCTTGCTACTGGCAAACAGTATCAGGCTTCCAGTTCTCTGTTACCCTCTCTCTAGCACAAGCGTCTCTCACCTATATCCCTTAGCATAGGGTGACCATATTTCCCTAGTCTAAATATGGGATGGCAAGGGGTGACATCTTCCTGGTGCCTGAAATAGGAGACTGTTCCAGCCAAAACAGGACAGATGACCACCCTACTCAGGCTGGGGTGGCTAGGGTGCTCTCTGGCTACGGAGGAAAACTGTGGCTTCTGGCTGCCCCATGCCTTGGGACTTTGGCAGCCAGGTGGCAGCCTTTCAGCCTGGCTCTGGAGAGCCATGGGAAGCTGGGCAGCACCTATGCTGGCTCAGGTCCCAGCTTCCCCAAACTGCAGGGAGCCGGAAACTGAGTGGCAGCTGCTCCCCCATGAGAATACGGGCCATTGGTTAAAGCAAACTGGGGCACCTTCCTGGCACCCAGAATACGAGGCTGTCTTGGCCAAAATGAGGTGGACCCTACCTGTCTGTACTGGAAATGAGACTGATCTGATGAAACAGGTCTATCCCACGAAACCTCATCACCAACTAAATCATTTTGTTAGTCGTCCAAGTGATACATTAGCACAGTGTTTCCCAAAGCGTGGAACTTGTACCATCAGTGGCGCACAAAAGGATTTCAAGGTGTATATGGCAGAAAATAAAAATTACTAAAACTCAGGAGATAAGCACGGGGAGAGGGAGTACGCCAATAAGGCTGAAGTCCTGAAAGGGGTATGCAAAGGTTTGAAGTTAAGGAAACACTGCCTTAGACAAAGGCATTTTCAAGAGAAAATATCTCTTGCCCCTTCCAGAAGTGTGTTGTGGGAGATGTCTCCTCTGCTTTCTAGATTTAGGCCTAACTGCTAATCCAGCCAGGATTTACAACAGCCAGCTTGTTGTTGTTCACAGTCTTAGCTCAACTTTGTCTTCTGTGAAGCCTTCCAGAAGCAATTTGTTCTTGGACTTCTGAAGCGATTCAGGGAAGGATATATAAACAGACAAACCAGCTGGGCCCCCTGGTCGGGTTCTGTCACCTTGTTGTCTTGGAAGTGCCAGAGAAGCAAACTTTTCAGAATAATTTACTTCCTATGAAATGATCTGATGCTAGAGCTCTTTCCCACTGGGGATTCCTCTGTCTGAACAATACAGGGCACTATAGACCACGAACGTTCCTCCCATTCTGATTATACATTGCTTTCAACAGATGTGAATGTAGAAATATTGACCTGATAGTTTTCACTCGAATTCCACTGAAAAACAATGTCTTTTTGACCTGAGAGAGAAATGCTGGCTTAGCTGAAGCCAAGGAGAAATATATTCCTCAACAGATAATGCATTACAGTGCATCCTGCTACAAATATTCAGTACAGTTTTGTTACATGCATTCTGAATGTCATCATCTGAAATATGTGGCCTACTGCATAGGGCCAGGGATTTATACGTAGATATTTGATTGTTTATATGACACTTGGATGACACAAGGCTAACCAAACTAGAAAAGCCAGATAATTAAATCTCTCCAATGCAATGTGTCTTAAATATAAAAGAATAGGTTCTCCCCAAAACCCTGGGAGGCAGGGAAGCACTACCCCCTTCTAACTGATGCATAAAATTAAGCGGCTTGTTCATGATTAAGCAGAAGTCTATGGTAAAGGGCGTAATAGAAGCCAGAGCTCCAGCTTTTGAGCTTCATGAGTGCTTTATTTAAAAGGTGCAGAGGAATCCTGCCCAGCTCACAAGCCTGGGAACTTAAAGTCAGTGTTTCCATCAGGTCTCTGGTTTTTAGTTTCCAGCAGAGTTATGAACTCAAGCCTCATTACCACAATTTGTAATATGCCCTGTACCTACCTTCTGGTTTATGATTGAAGAGATAGGAATTACTCATTTCATTTTCAGGGATCTCCTATAGTATACATGAACACCTCAGGCTTAGCTCTCTGTCCCAGCTTGTAATTTACTGGGACACTCTGGCTGCCTTTCCCAGGCTCAAGGAAGAGCTCTATAAAGTTCTGTAGCTTGTTCTATTGACCAACAGTAGTTGATCCAGTGAAAGATGTCACCTCTACCACCTTGCCCCTCTCAAGAAACAAGTCATCTTCCACTGTATTGTGTGTGATAGTCCATGTTAACTCAAGGGTGAGCCCAGGATAGGTATTTGGTAGCTGACAAGCATGCGGCAATTAAAGTTTGGATGTTTAACAGGCATTTGAAATGTTTTTAAATGACTCAGATTTTTCTTTGTTAAAATACTAAAACAATCTTTTGTTCCAGAGGGTTTGTTTGCATTGCACTCAAGTGTGAATGCAAGTCAGTGGCCATCTGAATGCCTGGAAACCTGAGTATGGAGTCATATTACTAGCCTGGTTGTCGATAACAGATTTCTTGATGTGTTTGGAGTGGTTGCAAACTGGGGTGGTTGGGAAGTGAACTGGGGGAATCCACGGGTGTCTTGTATAAATTGCCTTGGGAGGACCCTTGCTGAAGTTGATTGTGGTGTCCAGGAAGTTGATGCTGGGGATGAGAATATTCCAGAGAGAGTTGGATAGGTGAATGGCGGTTGGTGAAGGAAATGTTGAGGGAATTTAGGTTGCCTTTCCACCGTTCGAAAATATCACTGAGGTACCTCCGGTGTATCACTACTTTGTAGTGCATACACCCAGAATTTTTCCTCAAGCTGTTCTACGAAGATGTGGGCATTTTTTAGGAGTCATTCTGGTACTCAGCACTGATTGCATTATTTGGACAAAGTGGTTGTTCTTCACTGTAAACTTGTTATGCGTGAGCATGAAGTGGATGAATTTGGCTAGGAGTCCAGGGTAAATATTTGAGTGTTCATAGAATCACAGAATTTTAGGGCTGGGAGGGACATCAAGAGGTCATCTAGTCCAGCCCCCTGCTTCAGGCAGGATCAACCCCCCACTAAGTCATCCCAGCCAGAATCTTGTCAAGCCAGGAATTAAAAACCTCAAGGGATGGCGAACCCACCATCTCTCCAGGCAACGCATTCCAGTGCTTCACCACCCTCCTGGTGAAGCAGTTTTTCCTAATATCCAACCTACACCTCTCCCTCTTTAACTTCTGGCCATTACTCCTTGTTCTGCCATCTGGCACCACTGAGAACAGTTTCTCACCCTCCTCTTTAGAACTCCCCTTCAGGAAGTTGAAGGCTGCTATTAAATCACCCCTAAGTCTCCTTTTCTGTAAGCTAAACAAGCTCAAATCCCTCAGCCTATGCTTATAGGTCTTGTGCTCCAGCCCCTTATTCTTTTCTGTTGCCCTCTGCTGAACCTGCTCCAGAACATCCACGCCCTTTTCATACAGGGGGTCCCAAAAACTGTCACAATATTCCAGATGTGGCCTCACCAGTGCCAAATAGAGGGGAACAACCACTTCTGTAGATTTGCTTAAAATGCTCCCCCTAATGCACCCTAGTATGCCATTAGCCTTCTTGGCTACAAGGGTACACTGTTTACTCATAGCCAGCCTTTCATCCACCATAACCCTTAGGTTCCTTTCTGTCATACTGCTGCTGAGCTAGTTGGTCGCCAGCCTATAACAATGCTTGGGATTCTTATGTCCCAGGTGCAGGACACTATACTTCTCCTAGTTGAACCACATCAGATTTCTCTTGGCCCAATCCTCCAATTTATTCAGGTCACTCTCGATTCCTTCTCTACCCTCCAGCGTATCTACCTCTCCCTCCAGTCTTGTGTCATCCGCAAACTTGCTGAGGGTGCCATCCAGTCCCTCATCCGGTTTATTCATAAAAATGTTAAACAACACTGGCCCCAGAACTGATCCTTGTGGCACTCCACTTGAAACTGACGACCACCCACTTATTAAACCATTGACCACTACCCTTTACACCCGACCATCAAGCCAGCTTTTTATCCATCTTATAGTCCAAGGATCCAATCCACATTTCCTTAACTTATGTGCAAGAATGTTGTGGGAGACTGTATCAAAAGCTTTGCTGAAGTCAAGGTATATCACATCCACTCACTTCCCCATGTCCACAGAGCCTGTTACCTCATCATAGAAGCTAATCAGGCTGGTCAGATGGGACTTGCCCCTGTTGAATCCATGTTTGCTACTTTTGATCACTTTCCCCTTTTCCAAGTGTTCCAAAATGGATTCCTTGAGGATTCCCTTCATTATTTTCCCAGGGATTGAGGTAAGGCTGACCAGTCTATAGTTCCCTGGATTGTCCTTCTTTCCTTTTTTAAATATGGGCACTATGTTTGCCTTTTTCCAGTCATCTGGGCTCTCTCCCAATCTCCAAGTGTCTTCAAAGATAATGGCCAAGGGTTCGGCAATGACATCTGCCAATTCCCTCTGTACCCTTGGGTGCGTTAAATCCCGACCCATGGATTTATGTACATCTAGTTTTTCTAGATGGTTCAGAACTTGTTCCTTCCGTACACATGGCTGCCCTCCACCAGCCTATACTGCATTGTCTAGGACTGTTGTGTGGGGGTTGACTTTGTCTGTGAAGATTGAGGTAATAAAAGCATTGAATACTTCAGCTTTTCTTACATCGTCTGTCACTAGGTTACCTCTCTCATCCAGTAACGGCCCCGCACCTTCTCCGATAACCAGTTTGTTGTAAACATGCCTGTAGAAACCCTTCTTGTTACCCTTCACATCCCTTGCCCCATGCTGTTCCAACTGTACTTTCACTTTCCTGATTACTCTCCTGCATTCTCCAGCCATATGTCAACTCATCCTTAGTCAACTGTCCACATTTCCATTTCTTGTATTCATCCTTTTTGAGTTTAAGATGACTAAGGATTTCCCTGCTAAGCCAAGTTGGTTGCCTACGATGTTTGCATTTCTTACTATGCAGTAGGAAGGTTTGTTCCTGTGCCTTCAGCAAGAGTTCTCTAAAATACTGCCAGTTCTCTTGAACTCTTTTCCCCTTCATCTTCATTTCCCAAGGGATTCTGCTTAGACGGTGGACAGATAGTTTTTTTTCCTTAAGAGAAGGAAAACATATGTAAAAATATGGGGAGGGAGGTAGGAAGAAACTTCTTCAGATGATTTCAGTTCTATTCATACTTAACGTGGTGTTGCTCAATTTTCTTTTTAACTAATACAAATATTAAGAGCTCTTCCATGAAAACTGAAGGAAATTGTTCAGAAATTTGTCAAGCTCATATTAGCTGTTGAGAAGACACAAAGAGCAATCGACTTTAAACCTAACCAAAACGAAGAGATAGCCTCATGGTTAATTTTACAGTGTGACAACCTATGAACTTTAAAAGGTTGGGAAGTTCCATTTTGCTCACATCATGCATAAATTTCAATGCTTATCTGAACTTTTTGGTCTGCAAAATTTGTACATTAGTTGTTCAAGAACAGGCCTTAATGCTTCCCATTTGCCTTATAAAGAATAGGACCTTACTACATGGAAATATTCCAAGAGTAAAGTTCTACACAGCAAAAGTGTGGCAAAATCTGGTTTTTATGGCTTTGCCGTCGTCACTTCTAGTACAGGATGGATTCAGAAGTGCCAAGATATGAGTACATAAATAATAATGGAAGAAAAGAGGCAAAAGGAGGAGAGGAAATTTATCTGCAGTTTTTGGTTTCAGTTTGACTATTACATTTTGAAGGTCACATGCCCCTACATTTGGGTTGCTAATATATACCACTCACAAATACATTCTCACTGAATTCTTTTTTTCCTTATTATCATTCCCTGCCATCACCCTTTACGTTAAGGGCATACTTATAAAAGGGTATTATGTGATCTGTAGGTCTTTTATTAAACAGTGAGTCAAACGTTATCATGTGTGCTACTCCTATCTGCCATGTAATTATAAGATTGAGAGATGTTGTAAAAGTAGAAATGCAAATTGTTTTGTTTGAAAGAGCAAAATGTTTCCTCCACGACAGACAGCACATCCTTCTGGAGACTTAACCCCTAAATTAGTTGGTTTATTAAATCTGTCGCTATATAGTTCAAACTATAAATAGAAGTATTTGTCAGAATTTATACCCCTGAAGGTCGTTTTCTTCTGTCACCTACTCCAGGACTTCTGCTTTTAATCATTCTGAAACTTGTTGTGTATTGTCATTAAAGTTGTGACGACCATTCATTGCTTCCAGTCATTTCACTTTCTTCCTCCATCAAGTGGGCAAGATAACAATATGTAATTACGTTTATGAATCTTTGTTAGAAAATGGAGGAAGTCACATATTAGCTGAACTGTGATTTCACACTGCAAATGACGCTTTCATTAAAGAAAAATCTCAGTCTGCAGAAAAGCTGAACTCTGTAGACATCCCTGTCTGTGGAATAGTGTCATTATTATTACTTTTATCATGCATTTGTATTTTCATTTTCTCTCATTTGACCACATAGGGCATGATTTGTGGCCAGATCATCTTTTCAAGAGGGATGTTATTTAATATTTATACTTCAATAGCATCTACAGGCCAAACCAATAGGAATTCCATTATGGCAGGAACTATACAAACATAGCAAAAGACAGTCCTTGTATTGTCCTGAAATCTGAGTCAGTATGAGATATTCATCTGTTCTCAATGCTGAAGATTAAGGTAGAGTAGAGAGCCACATTGCCTGCCTACTCCCAGCAATTCACTTCACTCTCTTCCACTTCCTCTTTTTGGGGTACTTTGAATACTAGTTGCCCAAGCCAAAGTGCAGCAGGTCTGGTGTGGGTTGTGTATGCAAATTTTCAAAGGCTGCCACCTAAAAAGGCTAGGGTTAAATATAACTAAATGGAGATACACATCTCATAGACCTGGAAGGGAATTCAGGGGTCATCAAATCCAGTCCCCTGCTCTCAGGGTAGGCCCAAGCACCCCTCCCTTTTTTAATCTATTTGCGCCAGATCCCTAAATGGCATCCTCAAGGACTAAGCTCACAACCCTGGGTTTAGCAGCCCAGTGTCAAACCACTGAGCTATCCCTCCTCACATCTGCCTCTCTCCATCAGTTACATTAAATGGCCACAATCACCCTGATTGATCACCGTGAGCAGTTTGCACCTGGGCCCGGGTGGCCTAGTGGCTAGGCCCCCTGGCCAGGGCCTGTTGGGTGGATCCGCAGCCCCCAACGAGATTCTACAGGTTGAGTTTGGGGCGTGGCCCCGAGAATCTAGTTTTCCCTTTTAGTGGGAGAGGGGGTCCACTGGAGTGGGGCTCCCCGCTCCCCTCAGTACCTGGGAGAGGGTCCTGGGCTGTGCTCTCTCATAGCTAACCAGGTGACAGCTTTGGCCTGGGGCCTCCTGCCTCAGAGCCAGCTCCTGCCTCTTGGCTGGTCAGCTCCAAACTGGGTTGGCTTCCCTCCCTTTATACCCCTTCAAGCCTGACACTGGCCGCTGGTGAAGTGGGGAGGGGCTGGTTGGGCTAACAGGCCTTGTTTAACCCCTGCCTTGCCTGGCCTCCCTCTCACACTCCTACAATCACCCTGATGTCTTTCTTTTGCGGTCATTTTCTCACCCGTATCCCTGCTTCCCCCCCTTCTCCAGCTCAGTTCATCCAATGAAGTGGGTTTTATGTACCAAAGTTCATCAGTCTGTTTGTATCTCTAAAAAACAATGAGGAATCTGATAGCACCATAGAGAACACAGCTGTTCCTCTGAGACCATTCACATAATAGTGACTTTAGCAAGGAGTGGGCAAAAGGCATCCCACTGTCTACAAATCGCTTTGAGACGTTTCTGGACAAAATGAGCTATATGAAGGCAGCATTGTTAATACTAGTGTGATTTTCTCATTCTTCTTCTTGGCCAATATCTCTTCCCAGTTGGCGTCATGGGAAGAAAGAACAGTCATGCTGAAAGAGCGGGTAGTATGCATCACTGCCTCAGCCAGGTGTGCTTTGCACAATACCTTGCAAACAACACTCATCACCTTCGTTACATATTAGGTCTTTCTGGACTCTAGAGCTACAGTTACGCCAGTGAGTTTTGCTGACAGAGCCCTGGTTTTGTCAAGAAAACTGGTGGAACGTACACACGCAAAATGCGCTTTGTCCACAGTCTGTCAACAAAACTCAGCTCTTTTGCCAGCAGAGTTCTGCTTCTCAGCCATGAGGCATAACGCTGTTGTTCTGTCGACGGTGTGGATGCTCTGGGGAGCCCTGCTCTCAAGAGACAAGGCATCCACAAGAATGGGGAGGCCTGTCCACTGTGCTTCTGTGTGCTTGTTTTGTCGAGACAGCAGTCAGGCAGTCCGGCCACTCTGTCGACAGAGTGGAGCGCTCTTTCGATTGGCTTTTGTATGTGGTTGCACTCTGGTGAAAGGAACATCTCTTCTGACAGCGTCTTCTGTTGACAGATTGCTGTATGTAACTGTAGCCTGTGAGATAACAAGTGCCTAGGAGTCAAGGACGCCTGCATGGCACCTGGGGTGGCATGGTGAAAAATTTGTCTCAAAGCCTTCAGGAGGGGCCCACGTTTTGAAGCATAAAAATGTCCTCATTTGGCAATATGAGCAATACTCTATCATTTATACTTTGCCCCCAGTTGTGCTCCCCGTCTTTGTGGCTCTCCTGCCAGCTGGCCCATTTCATACAGAGCATATTTATAAATGAAGAGGTCTCCCCCAGGTTCATTAAAGTCCCAGAGTATGCAAAAGGCCCAAGAGCAGGAATGAAATGACAGATACACCTTTTTATCTGAGCTCTCTTGAGTCAGGAGTAAATCAAGCTAAATACACTTCCAAAATTACCACTGTAACAAAGAAATAAAAAGTTGAAACTTAGCTTTTAATGTTCAGTGCACTGAAGAAATCAGTGTTTTCTTGCCATATGCATGATAGCTATAGGTTACTTAATTTGACTTAAAGTCATCTGTTTCATTAAACTAACTCTGTAAGAGGTGCCATTAATGAGCTGCGGATAATGAGAGAGACAGAGAGCCATTAAAAAAAGCTTCCAATACATTTGCTGTATGTGTGCACCCTTTCATGAGCTCCACCCTTCTCATTGGTTATCCACATCGGTTACGCATATGTTTAAAGCTACCATTAAAATAATATTCCTCAATGCTGTATGCTCTACAGAGGCAGAAGTGCAAACCTAAAATCAACTTTGTAGCTGTCAACTTCTGCGGCTCTCTTCGTGGCAGGTCAACGGGAGCAATCCTCCCATCAACCTTCCTCAATCCTTGCAGCTTCTGAGGAATTACTAGTTCAACATTGAGCACGGAAAAGTGCCGTTTCATTCATGTGCAAAACAGTGCCCTGGAATATCGACCCTGGTAGCTTGACCTTCTGTGTCAATATACATGTAGTCTTAGAGGTGGAAAGAGGAGAACGAGTTGGTAGTGCTTCTCCAGAGGTCAGAAGTCAAAAGTACCCTTCCATGAGATATCTTATTCACCTAGCCCTTAAAATGGTCATTGGCTCCAGCAGCAACCCTTCCATACACACACATCCCTCCAGAACTGTAACTAAACAAACTGACTGGTTCTGAAGAAATGCAAACATAGCCTGGAAAGCCCTTACACACGTGCTTAACTGTATGGATGTGCATAGTCATAGAATCCTAGAGCTGAAAGAGACTTCAGGAGGTCATCGAGTCCAACCCACTGCCCAAAGCAAAACCAGGAAGTCCATTGAAGATACTGGGATTCTTTCTATAAATAATTTTAGGTGTGCGCAATATCAGCTCTATAATACAGCTGTGCTCCCTTGGTAACCTCTGATTCTAATAGGTGCATGCCTGTTTAAATACCATCTTGCAGAGGGAAACTAAGTCACCAGAAGAGGTTCATGTCAACAATAAATTGCTTATTTGTAGGTAAACAATGTAAATTCTCAGCTTAGGTAGCTGCTTTGGAATACAAAGTAAATTGAACTCATAAAATTGCACGCTGCCTGTAAAAAGACAGCACTATAATTTCATCAAGCTACAAGTATAAGCTATGGAGGGTCCTCTAAGCTGCACTGCATTCATAGGCATGTGCACGTCTGCCTCTAGGTAAAGCAGGGATTTTGTGAGCAGGGCAGGAAGGCAGTGCTATCCTTTTTTGGGAGGAAAAGAAAAAAAAAGATGTTCAAGGTCAAAATATCACAGAGCTGGGCTGAGATGTAAAGAGAGAAGGATGAGATAATTACCAAAGCAGAAAACAGCAGGTGAGGAGACAGCCCAAGAACGTAAGAGATGAGGCCATTGAATGTGAATGAACTAATGGTTTCTGAACAGCAAATTTCACCTGAAAAATGGTCAATGAATGTTAAGCTGTTGCAGGCCACCCATCAAGCCACAAGAATGGCAAAGTGTCCACCACAGGCATAGGCAGGGAGTTCTATGGGCTGCTGGTGCTCCAGGTGTGATGCTCCAGCCATGTTCAGAGACCCCAGGCTCTCCCAGTGTGCATCTCTGCATAAGGCAGCCTTCAAAAGACCTGCCAAGGACCGGGGCCTGAGGCAGCAGCTCCCAGCAGGTGAGCCTGGCTTCCAGCCTGTGCGGCGGGAGGGCGGAGGGGAGGAGGATGTGATATGATTGGCAGCTTCCCCACTCACAGCCCCACCCAGGAGTGACAAGGAGAGGGGGTTCTGTTTGTGCCAGAGGAGAGGGTAGCCCTTGCACTTGACCAGCTGCTGGCCAGGGCTTCTTGGGCAGGTGTCTCACACAAGTCTGGCCTGATGGAAAATGGCACCCAGTGCAAATTTGCATTTTGCCCCCTGTGGTTGTGGTGCCCCCCGACAGGCTCCCAATGCTGCCTTCCCCCCATCCCTGCACCATTCTCCCTTTGTCCCATCCCCTGCACTGTGCTCTCTCACTCCTGCCCTGCCCTGCCCTCTGACAACCACATGGGGAACCTGCACCTCTGGCTGCACAAAGCAGCTAGCGCTGCTGCTCACTCCCAAACTGGATGGCTGCTCCTTCACTCCAAGCTGGCCAGCGGGGAGGAGGCCAAGGACAGGGAGAATAACCCCTACTAATGGCTCAGCACCACCCAGGCGGGAAGTGACCCTGGGGCTGTGCACTGGGAGAGAGGCTGTCTCCAGTCCAGAGTTAGGTACCAACTCAACTCATAAGGTGGGTGGGCAGAGATTTGGACTCATTCTGGGCACCACCAAAATGAGCCAAACCTGCCGGAAGGGGTGGGAAATGTGAGGGTCTGTTTGGATTGTGTTCCCCACTGTCTGACGTGCCCGAGAAATGAGGGGACTTGTTTGCTCTCCATTGCCTTTGTCAGGGGTGGGATGTGTTCACCCCAAAGGGACTGGGTGCAAATAATGCTAAGGTGGGGCAGCAGGTCGGTACCTCAGTCAGGGGATCTGGGTGCAGCTCAGGACGACATTCCCCAGCTAGCATCAATGGGGTTAGCACCTTCGCCGAAGTTGTGAAACCTCATCAGCACTCCCTTAGCTCTGGCAGCTTGGCTAGGCTGGGATGAAGCACCGTACCCAAGCCAGCACAGTGAACGTTAGTGTGGGTTATCTGCTCAGGCTGCTCCCACACCTCACTGTGATGTCACTGTACCTTATGCGAGCACTGGCTCCTAGCCAAAGAGATGGGGAAGAAATCAGTGTCCCTAGCATGCAGCTTTGCATGGCCACATTAATTGACAAGCACGTGGTGGTGTGAAGGGGGAAAACTCAGCTCTTGGAACATTAGCAGCTATTTGCACCACGGGCACTTAAGAAGGGCTGTACTGGGTTCAACCAATGGGTCATGTTGCCTAGTCATGTGCTGGGGTGTGTGTGCACCTGTTTACATCTGGAGCTTACGTTGTGAACGAAATTGACTTGTGAAACATTTATCATGTGGACAAGACTGACTGTATCAAATAACAAGAAGTTCTGTGGCACCATATTGACTAACAGATATTTTGGAGCAAAAGCTTTTGTGGGCAAAGACCCGCTTCATCAGATGCATGAAGTGTGGGTGGGGGTGGTTTCAGAGGAGGATTTAGAGAGGTGGGGTCTCAGTAAAGGAGAGGGCCAGAGCTGACAAAGTCTATTCCATGGGTGTCCAACCTTTTGGCTTGCCTGGGCCGTATTGAGTGAAAAGGAATTGTCTTGGACCGCATATAAAATATATAATATAGTTAATGTATATAAATCACATAATAATATTAAAAGTTTACAATCTTGTGGGGCCACATTACTAGCTGTCCAGGGCCGCATGCGGCCCGTGGGCTGGACATGCCTGGTCTATTCAGTCAGGGTGGAAATGGCCCATTATTGGTAGCATTCATCAAGAGAGGAGAAAACAAGTCAGATCAGTCAGTGGGGATGTGAACTATTGTCAGATTCTAATGTGGAGGTGTGAACATCAAGAGCAGAGAAACTGCTTTTGTAATGGGCCAGCCTTTCCTAGTCTCTGTTTAATCCTTGGTTGATGGAGTCAAATTTGCAGATGAATTGCAGCTCAGAGGTTTTTTTGTTGTAGGACTGCTACTTTTAAATCTGTTACTGAGTGTCCAGGGAGATTGAAATGTTCTCCTACAGGTTTTTGAATGTTACCATTCCTGATGTCTGATTTATATCCATTTATCCTTTTACGTAGAGACCATTCAGTTTGGCCAATGTAAATTGCAGTCGGGCATTGCTGGCACATGATGGCACATATTATATCAGTAGGTGTGCAGGTGAAAGAGCCCCTGATGGTGTGGTTGATGTGGTTAGGTCCAGTGATGATAGTGCTGGTGTAGATATGTGAGCAGAATTGGCAGCAAGGTTTGTTGCAAGGATTGGTTGCAGGTTTAGAGTTTGTGTTGTGCTCTACGGTTGCTGGTGAGAATTTGTTTAAGGTTGGCAGGCTGTCTGTAGGATGAAATAAATGAATCACACAGACTCTTCACTCGTGTCTAGTCACAGCAGCATTGCCCTGACTCACTGCAGCTCCTGACTCTCACCAACACCAAGGCCACAGCACACCTCTCAGGCAGGAGAATTTCTTGTGGAAGTAAACAGGACTAACACACTCACAAAGGTGGGATAGGCCCATTTGCACAGCTGTAGAGGGACACAGCGGCCTAGATGTCAACGAGAATGAGACCGCACGTTTCTACATGTCACAGGGGCCTAGGACCTGTGAGAGGTAATGGGCTCCATCCCACCTGTGCCTCCCTCAGTAATCCTCCAGCAGGGACAGACTGGGGTCTCATTGCAGGCACCTGAGAGGCAGGTAACTGTGATTCAATGGGGCCAAACGTCCAGAGCTTTCTGAGTGAAATGACTGGGGACTAACTGTCAAGAGCCCAGAAACAAACACCCCAGGGAGAAGAGCCTTGAACTTGAGGGTGGAGACGTGGTATCAAGTTTATTAGGATTTAATAAAGAGGACCCCAGCAGGGGAATTTTGGCTTAAACCCTTTTGAACTGTGTGGAATTCTCCGAGGCCCAAGAGAAGGAGAACCTGAGGCAGGAGGCCCACCAGACCACACCAGTTCACAAAGAAGGACATGCTCAGGGCCACTGGCCTCCGCCACCCTGCTGGAGAATACACACAATCCGACCCTAAACTCGTCTTTTCCCGTTAAATTTCGGACTTATAGGTTTTAGTTTTCAAAATAATTTCAGTCCCCTTTGAGTTGTTTGTGGAGTTACATCCAGGCTGAAATCATGGTGTTGGTAAGGTCCCTTCCTAGTAATCCAGTGAATGTGAATTTCATCACTTAGTAGGGATTTCTAGGGAAGGAACAAGGGGGCTCCCTATCTCGTAGTTTTCTGTCACCTTAGGGTGCGGTTTCTAGAGAGGACAGCTCACTTACTCATTAGATAGCAGTCATGAATCACCAGTGTTGTTCAATGATTGTCTGTGCACAGTCTCCATCTGTGCTGTTAGGTGTCTGCACAGACAGCTGGCGTAGCAGACTTCAGCTATGTCTACATCAGAGGGTTTTTCCAGCAAAACTGGGCTTAGAGATTAGCACAGGAGCATGACAGACATCTCTTTACTTACATTAAGGAAATTCCAAGCACTACCTACTAACAAGTCCCTTCCGTTTCCTTCCCGAGATGGAACAAGCTGTCTCAAGTACTTTGGAAGCCAAACAAAACCCAGGCTCAGAAAGTGAAACAGAACCATTTGGCTTCTACTACAGGTTGAATCACTCATCCAGCACAGTCTCTTCTGGCAGCATCTGTAATCCAACATTATTTTAATTAGCAGTATGACCACTTCTCATGGGTGTGGCCGTTTCCCATGCTCCCATAAAGTTTGTTTACAACCGTCAGTCCTGGCTCTCAGCGTGGTTTTATTTAACTGTAATTTACCCCTCAATGTCTTCTAAGAGCCCAGTGAGCGGTGGGAGTGTTGGTAACACTGCTGGACAATATTGACCTCCTGTGATTCAGCAAATTCTCTCTTTTGGCACCAGTCAGGTCCCCAGGGCACCACACTAGAGAGGTTCAACTTGTAGTTGAATTGCAGTAGGCTTCTTGAGGTATTTATACATGTTCCAAGTTGCTTTTTATATGGTTAGCGTGGAGAAATCAATGTGGGGAGCTTAAAGAAAGAAGCATGCTATCTCCTAAATGCTCCCAGTAAATTCAAGATGGCACCACTAAACTGCAACAGGAGATAGTTAATACAGGGACACCACAATAGGCTCTATGATAGGACATGGTAATCGATTAGGAACACTTTTTGGAATACAATTGTGATGTGCATAAATCATTCACTTGACAAGGCGGTGGAAAAGATCAAGCAAAGCCTGTGAGATGGTGTAGAAAATATTTAAGCCAAATGCAACCAAAGAGAGAGAGAGAGATGATCTAACACTTGCTCCCCCTCCTCACACACCCCCTCTTGCTCTTCTATCTGATTTGCCAACAACGATACAATTTTTCTGATTTGTGAGCCCTGATAACAATTTTTGGACCTCTGTGCTTTATATATTGAGCCTGTGCTGGTAAGGCTGTAGATCTGAGGAAGTGGGTCTGTCCCATGAAAGGTCATCCCCTAATAATTTTTTGTTAGTCTTTAAAGGGCTACATGACTGCTTTTTTTTAGATAGAATACAGACTAACACAGCTATGTCTCTGTTACTATTTCTATCACAGTTTAGGATTCTGGCAAGGTTTTCAGTTTCATAAGTGTTTATTTTATATGAGGTTAGCTTTACTTTGCTGCACAAGACAATCATTGAAAGTGTGGGATTTATGAAGTCTGTGCATGCTGCTCTTGAAAGCATTCATCCTGCACGGCTTATAAAAAGAAGTTCTCTGCAGGGAAAGACTCTGTTTGGGTAAAGGGAAGGACATATGTTAGTCAGTGTCTTGCATCTCTGAGGCAGCAAACCAAGCAAAGAAACCCAAAGTCACCATTCATGAGAACGTTTTAAACATTCAGACCCCACACTAGCTCTCCTCGTTGGGGACAGCAGAAATAGCACAAGACTCAACTATACTCTTAACAAAGGGCCTGACCCAGACAGATGAAAGCCACTAGACAGAGAGGAAGTCCTGTTCTCTCTGCAGACGGACTGCAGAACTGGGCCCTTAATCCATCATCAAGGTTCCTCTGGCTTCTCTGAAATGGAATTTAATTCACTGTAGTCTGGCAGGGCTTGCTCTGCTCCCAGCACGGTGTAGTCATTCATTAGTGGCGTACTGATAGAATTCAGGGGATGTTTAGTTTCCTCCAGGTTAAGAAAAGAAGTCTTAGGCCCAGGTCATCCTGCACCTCCCTTCTGCTAAGAAAAGGACTTTTACAGGGGAATAGAAGTGACACATAAAAATGAAGTAGCTTTAAGAGTAGCAGGTGAAGGTCCCCTGGAAATCCGTGCTCATTTCAGCATGCACACACATCACATTTCCCTTCATCCCAGCCACAAAATGCCACATGATCACCAGCTTCCCCTGCATGTCCAGCATTACTCATGCTTGAACCCTCTTGATTGGTGCAGTAAGACTCATGAAAGCGATTTACCTAAATCAATAAATGTATAGTCTGTAAGGTGCTACAGGACTGCTTGTTTTTTATGAAGCTACCGACTAACATGGCTGCCCCTCCGAGACAATTATTCGTAAGACCCTCCTGTTCCACAATTACCAGGGGACTGCCAAAAACATGAAAAAGAAAGTTTCATTAGCGTCAGGAAAGCAATAAAAAACTGAAAGATACAGTTCAGTCCAGGGGATCAGTGTGCCCTCAGTTAAAGCCAGGACTGGCAAGGTTCTGTTCTCAGCTCTACACCACAAGGTTCGTCAGATCCACACAGACATTGAATTCACCCACTAAATCATGAGGAGCCATGGAGTGCAGTTTAAGCCTCCCCGCCCTATCTGTGGTTGACTTTCAAAGTTCGATAGGCTAGGCTATCGATTGAGGACAGCATGCATGTGTGTTCAGAGGACCCATGGATGACATTTGCTAATGTGCCCCTAGATGGCAAGGTTTAAAAATTAAGTGTAATGGTTGAGCTAGCACTAATGGTTTTCTGCTCATTAACTATTTGATGCTGTGATTTAATGGGCTTTTCTAGACCAAGCCTTCAGTGTGACAGGTCACAATGAGCAACTGTTTCTTACAGAGTAAGTTACTTCTCACGCAGAAGACAACTTCATGTACTTTTCAGCTTGGAGGGCCTGATTAGCTAACCCTGTCATATAGAGAAAGTTACAAAGGATGGAGAGAGGTCCTCCTGCTATTGCCATATGAGAATACCAATCTCCATTTCATTCTTTTAATAATTGTTAAACTTGGCTATTTCTAGGTCAATGGAGATGAAGAAAGTCAATGAATACCTCTCCAATAATGTGGAACACTTGCAATATTGATTTGTATGCTATTTTCCTCTTTCAGGCAATTACTAGTATTCCGCAAAGAGATAATGAGTTGCATTTACAGAAAGCATGAGGAGCTCTGAAAGGCACCACAATGTATATGTGGAAACATGTAACAGAAATATCCTGAAATGAAGTACTCTAAAGGACTCTCTTCTTGTTTTGATTAAGGCTGGTTGGAAGTTTTCCATCAAAACTGTTTTTTAAGTAAAAACAGGGAATTTTTTTTTTTATTAAAAGAGTGCATCTTCTCTAAGTTTTTTTTTTTTTTTTTAAATGGTATGCTTAAAATCATGGCCTATAGAAAAGAATGGGAACAATCAACACCTGAACTACAATTCCCATGGAAGTCCACTGTAGCATTTCCAAATCAATGTGTTTTGGGGCAGACTATTCTGTATTTTTGTCAAAAAGACCTAAGATACAACTGTATATGCTCCATCCCCACCAACAAAGACAAAAAAAGCTATGAGATCTCTACTTCTCCTGGCAGGTAATTTAATTTTTACAAATGCCTAGTAAAGAAACAGATTGTCAGGGTCAGACAAATACCCAGAAGCTGGCTACTTCTAGACAGACCCAAGAAGAAAAACAACAGAACACCACTTATCACCTACAGCCCTCAGCTTAAACCTCTCTATCACATCATTGACAATCTATAACACATACTGGAGCATGATTCATCATTCTCACAGGCCCTAGGTGGCATGCCTGTCCTCTCCTACAGAGAGCCAACCAACCTCAAGAAAATACTCACCAGCAGCCACATACCTTACCATAGACACACTAACCTAGGAACCTACCCCTGAAACAAACCCTATTGCCAGCTCTGTCCACATATCTATTCTACAGACACCATGAGTGGACCTAACTACACCAGCCACACCATCAGAAGCTCATACACTTGCACATCCACTAAAGTGATACACACCATCATAACAAAAAAGCAGTAAAGTAGCACTTTAAAGACTAACAAAATAATTTATTTGGTGAGCTTTCGTGGGACAGAGCCACTTCTTCAGACCATAGCCAGACCAGAAGAGACTCAATATTTAAGGCATAAAGAACCAAATAATGATAATCAAGGTTGACAAATAAAGTGAGCAAATCAGAGAGTGGGGGGCCAGGGGGAGTCAAGAATTAAATTAAGCCAAGTATGCAAAAGAGCCCTTATAGCGTCCCAGAAAATTTGCATCCCGGTTCAAACCATGTATTAACGTGTCGAATTTGAATATGAAATAGTTCAGCAGTCTCTCTTTCCAAAGCAGAGTGAAAATTCTTCTTCAATGAGATGCAAACTCTTAAGTCATAAACAGAATGGCCCACTCCATTAAAATGTAGACTAACTGGTTTGTAGATCAGGAGTGTTTTGATGTCTGTTTTGTGCCCATTAACTCTTCCTGAGAGAGTTTGAAGTCTGTCCAATATACAAAGAATCTGGGCATTGTTGGTACATAATGGCATATATGATGTCAGTTGAGGAACATGAGAATGTGCCTGTGATTCCATGAATAACCTGGTTAGGTCCAGTGATGGCATCTCCAGAGTAGATATGTGGACAAAGCTGGCAGCAGGCTTTGTTGGAAGGAAAAGTCCAGGGCCTTGTGTTCCTGTGATATAGACTATGGCTGTTGGTGAGAATCCTCATAAGGTTGAGAGGTTGTCTCTAGGAGAGAACAGGCCTGTCACCTAGGGCCTTCTGGAGTGTGGCATCCTGAATTCTGAAAGATGCCTTAAAAGGGGAAGGTGGTGGAAGAGGAGTTCTTTCCTGAGCATAGCTGATTTTATCTCATCTTCCACCAACCGGAAAAGGAGCGTAGCAGCATCTGTTGTGTAGTTTAGTGCTCTCTGACCTAAAGCAGGCTGGTAGCTAGTAGCCCTAGGCTACCAAAAGTCCCATTTTCATTCTTCAACACACATTTGGATTTTTTGCAATTTGCTCTCCATTGGATCCAGTCCTACACAACTGGGGAACCTGTGAATGATGGTCTAACATAAGTACAGCAAGCAACAGGGTAACCGTGCTTTGCTATCTTGATGACATTACTGAAAGCAGAGTTGTCATTGGTGGCCTGTATGTGACAACACCGGTCTCATGTGAACTCAAAATAGATGATTGAAAGAAGTGATTAAGGTAGGACCGGAATGGCTAGAGAACCACCATTCCCTTTTATGAAACTATCACTTCTTGTAAGAGAACACTATAGCCCTATTGAAATTAATGGCTAGACTCTGAAGTGACAACAACAGGAGCTGAATCTGGTGTTGGGTAGGACAGTAACTGCTGAGAATGCAAAGGAACTAAGGCTGTAGCTGCTGTACTTTCCAGTATAGCACAGCAACAGCAGGAGCACGAAGCAGTTACAGTGCAGCATTTTGCATGTCTTTTCCTGAGCTGTCATCTGCCTGCACCTGTCTCCCCCATTAAAATTACTGTCAGTTACTGTACATCATGCTCACTACATAGTCCTCTTCCTCTGCCTCCTGGGCACTACTGGACACCGAATGAAACTCCGGGGCTGTGCCACATAGAGCCACGTTGGTAACCAGCCAGTTCAAAATCCACTCCTGTGTTGTGTTCCTGTGCTGCTGTGGCACACCTTCGACATTGCAGACTTCTCCAGAGCAGCTCTTCACAGAGCGCCTGACTCTTACTGACAATTAAATTATCCTCTGCAAGGCCCTTTCATCTTGGTACTGTAAAGCGCCCTGCTGTTTATGGGAGAATCTAGTCCATAGGTGTGCGAAACATAGGGCAGGCCGCCTCGAGGGGCATGAGTTTTCATAAGCGGTCATGCACAGACAGTCAGCTGCTGTCTCAGGCTCATCCAGCTCATTATGTTGAAATCTGTTATTGTTTTTAGGTAGGTGTATTCACGTTTATGCATCAATTAATACATTTTTTTACATTCTACATATTTATTTTCTCACACACACCAAAGGGTGTTTCTTGTGTTTGTTTTTTCATATGCACATAACCAAAATTTCCATTGGTTTGGATTACATTAGACAGGTTGGGAGGGCAGGGCAGGGGCTACTAATTGCAGGGATGAAAAATGGGGCCAAACCAAAAAAGAAAAAAAAAATTGCTCACAGCTAATCTAGCCACTATTTATTTTTGGCCGTGATATAATAGTCTGAAAGGTTGTTTCTTTTATCAAGGCTCTCAGAGATGCACTCACTATCAGGCAGAATGTTCTGAGAGCCAAATGCCTCGTTCACATTTATCTAAACACACCCAGGTACACCAGTAACATATGTGGCATTCCAGTGTACTGCATTTGTGTTATGCCATACTTGAGAGATTCCTGAGGAAAACATGAGGGTTACAAAGAAATGCAAACTTGCACAGACATGACATGTTTCAGTATTGTCAGTCTAGGAGCACTTGATGAGTAAACTTTATCTTTTTCCCATTTACCAAGAAACGACATGTTTGACCACTGGGAGACATTTATGGTCAGAAGATGGCTTAGTCCCATGAGATGGACTCTACTCAGGTAGGGAGGAAAACAAAATTCAGCGACAGAGATTGGGGTAACTCATTAAAAGAGTTTTAAACTAGAAACATGGAATGCAGTGTTGAGACATTCTCATGTAAGCTCCATATCTGAGTCTTACTCTGGAGAGGGAAGAAAACTAAACAAGAAAGGATATAATCAGTGTAGAAAGGAAGAGCAGAGTGTTCAAGAATGGAAGTTAAGGGAAAGATAGTTTTTAATAAGGCTAATGAAGAGCTTAGAGGTAGTGGAAAGATGGCTAATGAGGTGAGGTTATAGAGGTAGAAGTTACTACATCCAAAGTGAAAGTTATATACAAACAGCTTTAACGGGACTAAAGCAAGGTCCCAAATAATCTTCATTCAAGAATATTAAAAGAACTGGTGCATGAAATTGCAAACCCAATAACAGGGATCTTTAAAAGACTCTTTAAACTCAAGGGTTGTACCATCTGACTGGATAACTGCTAATATAGCTACTATTTAAAAAAAAAAAAAAAAGGAAAAAGAGATCAGGGAATACAGGATGATTGGTTTGACCTCAACAGTTTGCCAGGCCTTAGAACAAATTTTGAAAAAGAATGTGGTTAAGGACATGAAGGTAAATGCTAATTGGGATAAAATACAACACTGCTTTATAAAAGGCAGATGATGCCAGAGCAGCCTCATCTTCTTTGAGAAGATTACTACACTCCTTTTATCTAAGCAAACAACAAAAGAAAACAGTTCACGTAATCCAGCTGGATTACAGTGAGGCATTTGATGCAGTTGTGTGTGGGAAAGTATTGGTTCAACTGGAGAAGGGGATCAGTATGAGAACTGAAAGGTAGACAAGGAACTTATTAAAAGGACAGCTACAATAGGTCCTACTGAAAGGGGAAATATGAGGCAGGAAATTACCAATGTAGCTCCTCAGGGAAAAGTCTTTGGACCAATTTTACTTAACATTTTCATTACTGATCTTCACACAAAAAGTGGGAGTGTGTTAATAAAATTTGTGATGACAAAGCTGGGTGTTATTGGTGATACAGGAGAGGATCATTAATAAATACCAGATGATCTGGATGACCAAATAAACTAGAGTAATGGAAATGGGATGACATTTAACAACAACAAGAGCAAGGTAACATTTAGGAACTAACAAGAATTTTTGCTAGAAGCTGGTGACATGTTAGTGGGGACTGGAGGAAGGAAGACCTGTGTGTATCGGTTAAATAACAGGATGATTACGAGCCACCAGTGTGATGTGTCCATGAAAAAGGTTAACATGGGCCTAGAACGCATCAGGCCAGGCATTTCAAGAGAGACAGGGAAGTGTTGCTACAGTCATACAAAGCACCGGGGAGACCTCATCTGGAATACTGTGTGCTGTTCTGTTCTCCTGGGTTTAAGAAAGATGAATTCAAACTAGAACAGGTGCATAGAAGGGAAACCTACCTTAGGAGAGGAGAGTCAATGAGCTTGGCTTGTTTTACCTAATCAAAGGAAGGCTGAGGAGAGGAGTGATCCCTTTTCATAAAAGCCTCAGAGGTACACATACTGTGGAGGCAGAGACCTTATTTAAAGACCCAAAGTAGACAACAGAAAAAATGGCTATAAACTGGCCAACAAGTTTAGGTTTTTTAATTAGACAAATTTTCTCATCATCAAAGGAGTGAAGTTCTGGAACAATCTTCCAAGGGGCACAAAGGAGGCAAAAAAATGTGTAATGGCTTTGCACCTGATTTGGATACATTGCTGAAGGAGGTGTGTTGAGACAGCCTGCCATGGTATGTTGCGGATCTGCAATCGACAGCAGCAAGTTTCCTATGGCTGGTGATGGGACACTGGAAGGGGAGAGCTCAGAGTTACTAGAGAGAATTAGTTCCTAGGTGTCTGGCTCATGGATCTCACCCACAGGGTCAGAGTCTAACTGATCACCATATTTGGGGTTGGGAAGGAGTTAACCTCCTCCTCCGGTCATATTGGGGGAGAGCCGGGTTTACTTTAAAGCCTGCCACATGGACCGCTTGCAGATATAAACTAGCTTAAATGGTGGGTTCTCTGTAACCTGAAGTCTTTAAATCATGATTGGAGGACTTCAGTCACTCACCAGCATTTGGGGTCTATGACAGGAATGGGTGAGGGAAGTACTACGGCGTGCCAAGTGCAGGGAGTCTCACTTGATAATCAGAATGGTCCCGTCCAAACGTAAACTCCGTAGGCCCTGCCCAGAAGGGTACAGATAGCTCCAGGGTTCTCATAGGTTTTAACAGTAGAGTGTATTATTTCTAAAGGTTGTATGGTCCATCCTACAGAATTGGAAGGAATTCTTTAGCAGGACTTTTTATTTTAACATTATACACTGAATTCTAGTGGAAGGATCAAATTTGTTGAAGAGATCCTACAGAAATTCCTAGTTGGTTTAATTCCATGACTTTTCTGGGGACAGAACATATTTCACAAAAGTCTCTCCCAGTGTTCCCAGCTCATGCATTTCACTGTATTTGGAGGTTTTCTTAAGGACCCAGCTTCTGCAATCATTTGCATTATGCAAGAATCTTAGCTTTCATGTTTTCTAAAATAAAATCCAAGTGTCTAGCTCTCATGGTTGCTGAGAAAGCTTGGACATTGTGGAAGTTGTCCAGGCATTGGTCTAATATACCATAAATGGGAGAGGGAAATTCATTTTTCCAATGTACATTGAAGAGTTAAAAAATGAGGGTATCCACATGATTATATATGTTGAAGCTGAGGTTTAACTCTATTCATAGATACAGGGAGTGCAGCCTATTAGCTAGTACAGCTAAGTATTAATGTCAGACTTGCATTGTGCAAACAAGATAACAAGGCATAATCTATATTAGTTCAAGGGCTTGTCTATCTGACCTCTCAGTTTGGATGAGGGACCTGGGAAATACAGCAGGCTCCAGGATTCTCTGCTGTAATGGTCCTGGGTGGACCCTGCTGTCACAAACTAACATACCCCCCCTAGTTCACACCCCCTTAGTCTTCTTTCAACCAGGACTTGCTTAATAGCAAGTCAGGTACCTTTCAGTTCACACCAGCAGGGTCCTCAATGGGCAGTTAAAGGGCACCAGTTGGATGTACCTGCAATTCATACCCTTGTTGGCCACAAAATACACAATGCATCAGGGCCACAGTCTGATGAACCAATCAAGGGTTGAGAAGTCCAGAGAATAAGAAAGTTCATCAAATTGAACATCTCTGTTACAGTGGGTGTGGTGAAGGTGTCAATTCATTAATTATCCCATGATGGCGTATGTAACAAATGTGTATAGTGTGACCAAGAGTCCCACTAAACTTTTCCATTCATGTGTGGAAAATATTGTGCGCACACCAAGGCATGTGCGGATGCACACCACCAGCAGAAACCACTAAAAACCCTAGCTGTGGGCATTCTGCTAATCAGCTGGGCAGCATTTGAATCCCTCCTGAGTGGCTGCACAAGCACCCGACTTCCAGGGAACACTGAAAGCGACTGATTTTTCTTCATGAGAGAACTGCACCTCTTTGCCACCGAAGCTTGGTCATTTCACCCCATATGATCATTCCAACCTTGGCTAAAGTCACATTTTGTTGCAGAATGGCGGATTTGAGGGCAGAAAAGGGGTTCAGATGATCCATGGTCATAAAATGAAGGTGCTACTATGCTGAAAAGAGGTTGTTACAGAAAGCTATAGCAAATCTGATTTTACATTTTCCCCTCTAACACTGGTTATAGGCAGGCCAATATTACAAATGGTTTTAAAAACTCAGTGCCCTTCAGTAAGTTTCTAAACAATAAATGCTGAGGAGCCATTTGTATTTACCACCCTACTTAGCCAAGAAGTTAGTTTAAAAATCTATTAGCTATTCATGGCAAAGAACAGGAGTTATGGAGATCAAACATATACCTGTCTTCTGGACATGATATATTTTACAAGATAAATGCCACCTTCAGGTGGACAATTCAGTAACTGTGAAAGAAAGTTTTCTGTTTGCCCTGGCTGACAAAGGACCAACTTAATTTCTTATCACGGAAACTCTAGTTGTTCTGGACAAGGTAGAACAACCTACAAACTGGACTACTTCTGTGGCTGTATATGAAGAGCCAAACAATATTGATCCATTTAAATCAAGCCATAAAATGTGGCTTGTATCCAATAGATGCTCCAATAGATGCTCCAATGGCTGAGCTCTCAGAAGTAAAGTAGTTCTCAGCAGATGATGGGCGACATGGATTTTGGCAAGTACAGCAAGCTGAGTCAAAGTCTAGATCAGTGACTCTTTGTAGGGCATGTGGATTTCCCTGGCCCAGGAGGTTGAGGGCAGGGATAAGGGAGCCCCTGAGCCAGCTTCTGCTCTCTTAGGCCGGTTTTAAACCAGCAGGACACCCTTGATCTGAATGGAGTCACTCCTGACTTACACCAGTGTGAGAGGGCAGAATCAGTGTATGTATCCAGCAATTTAAAAAGCAGTTTAACAGTGACTAAGTATCAAAAAATTCAGCCACACACGGTCACGATGAACTACCATGTTTGTGGCTAGTCTGCAGGGCCTGCCTGTTTACAGTGTTATGGTTAGGGAACTACCAGCACCTGTTTGATAACAGGATGAGCTATGCAATGATGTCCAAAACCCACAAAGCTCTTGGCTCTCTCTGCTTGTTGGATGGGTTCTCCCCTGTCATCCTACTCTAATGGCTCCTTCCTAGCCTGATTCATTCAAGGAGTGAAAACAGGTGCTGTTGCCATCTCATTAATGGATAGCGCTTCTCTGCTGTTTAGTTATGACCTTTTGGTTTCCATTATAGCTTGGCACTTAAATGACCATAAATTCCATCAAAGGGTGGGGGAGGGGCTGGAACACAAGCTTAATTTTTTAAAATGAGCATTAACAGTTTGATCCATTAGCTCTTTAAAAAGGAGATGTCATTTCTAATGCACTCGTGATTTCATCCCGCATGGGTCTGCTCTTTGCTGCATAGCCAAAAGAGCTTGCAGTGGGAGGGGACTGGCCCATGCAGTTTGCAGGGGGAGGGGACGGGCTTGCCATACAACCTTTTGAGTATTGGCTAAAGTCGCATTCGGTCCCAGAAAGGGGACTTTGAGGCAGAACCAGGGTTCATAAAGATCAGTATTGTCAAAATTAGGGGGGTTTTCCACTGGAAAGAGCTCCCTTCTAAACCCACTTTGCTGGAGACTTTGCAGGGAGGTGGGCCTGGCTTGTTCCCAACAGCCTGAGGAGAGCACTGGGTCAGACGTTTGAAGGGAACCAAAGGACAAGCTTGTCATATCCGGGAAAGGAGATGGACTATGCTGAGCAGTTGTTGAAGGCAACCTCAACAGTTCCTAGAATCCAAAAATGAGGAGTCTGTACCCAGAAGCTTACAGAAGTTCCCAGCAAGATAAAGACAACACAACAAGAACAACTTGGGGGCTGGGGATTGGTCTAGTTTCTGGTGTTGGAACTGCTGTTGAACACCGCCACTGTGTACGTGGCAGCCACAGCTTTGATCCATGGAGAACGTACACACGAGAAAAGAAAGCAGAGCTTGGCCCTCAGGGAATCTGATCTCTGCCTCCCCACTCCGCCCCAACCTCTCCCAGCATGTTACAGCATTCAGTGCTTCCTTTGCCCTCCTCAGCACACAGGTCAACTGGTGCAGCAGTCTGCCCTGAGCGTGGTCTGCAGCACAATAACTTCTCAAGGCCAGAGCAGGAAATTGCAGGTGGCGTCTGAGAAAGTCCTGTCTTGTCTCCCCTGACTGCTGGGGTCTGCTCCCCCAAAGATCAAACCCTCACGCTCCTCATAACATTGTGCACACTGGTGGTAGGGGTGAACTGCTGATCTCGCCGCTGGCTTTTATAGGTCTTTGCAGATCTGGCCTTTCCCCTCCCACTTGTGCAGATCTTGTAACTAAAGGCTGCCTGTCATCACTGAAAAGAACAATGTATTCCTGCTTGTTAGGGCTTGTCTGTTGTGGCTGCTCTCCAAGTTCTAGTCTATGGAACTAGCTTTGGTGTGCAAAATATGGCTATGCAGTCATCCTGAGGGCTTTGAGGGTTGTTCAATGTAACAAAAGCCCCTTTTATTGAATGCCTGTCCCAAGCCCCTATGGTTCTGCTGGGTCCTTCCATCCTCTATCCATGGGGCTCAAAACGGCGGAGATAGGCTGGCACACACTTTTCTTAAAGAAAAAAAAAAGGAATACATTGCAGATTAGGTTGCTGTCAATACAAATGCTTGTACAGCTTGATCCTCTCTATTCCAGCATCCTTGGGATCTGACTGATGTCAGACCAGTAATTTGATGGACCACACAAGGCTGGTATTGTCCAGCAGCATTACCAATACTCTCACTGATTACTGGGCTCTTAGAAGACATTTAAGGGTAAATTAGAGCTAAATAACAGCACAGAACACTGAGAGCCAGGACTGGTGGCTGTAAAAAAAAATCATGGGATCACAGGGAACTTGGCCACACCCATGACAAGTGGTCGTCTGGCTAACTAAAATCATGCCTGACCACAGAGTGCTGGACTAGACTAATTCAACCTGAATTTGTATGTGGGGCTGTTTGAGTCAGAGGCGTACAGAGCATGAGACAGGGGTGAGAGATACTTGTTCAGGCATCAGAAAAACAAATGTATTGTAATCTATAATTACTATATGAAAGCTTAGATCATATATGCCCATGGGACACATAAAAGAGTTAGATAACTCATTGCCCTCCTCACTGGAAGACATATTTCAGGTGGAACAAGTAATTCACAGAAAGCAGAAGAAGGGTCAGACTTCTAACAGTACTCAAGCTGCCTCTTAGGAACCTAAATGGCCTGGGCAGAGTTTCACAGAACTGTTGGAATGGCTGGTTGCTGAGGATATTTGAACATCTGGCCACTTCAGTTAGGGGATCTGAGTTCTGAAATGGATGCCCCCACAGGTGTCTTTTCAAAAGTGACAGAAGAAATTGATGACAAAGCTAGTGAGGAAACCTTCATCTCAAATTTAATAGACAGACATTTTCTGGCATAATGGTTTCCACGCTGAGTGTGAACCAGAGCCCTCATTTTGCTTTGGCTTTGTAGCACTTTCACCAGTGTTCAGAAGGACACCAGGATATGCTGCACATGTGACTCAGAAACCAGAAAGATACGGTGTCAAGGCTGTAGTGTTAGAACTTGAGTGGAATGCAGCTCCCTCATGGACACTGAACAAAGCAGATTTCTTTAAAGGAACTATTATTAAATTGGCCATTGCCTTTCACTGTTTTAGCTTACTCATCCATGACACATCCACCTATTGATCTGAAACTAGATCTTCACCCACCTACACACCAGAAACAAAGAGAGGCCCAAAATAAAAGATCCTGGGAATTTTTTTAAAAAATAAGCAGTCCAAATCACTAAGCCACCTCATGATGTTTACCTAGCCCATCATGTACACTAGTTGGGAAACGAATATTTAATAGTAGGCTCTCCAATCTAGCAAAGAAATGCCAGAATATTTTCCGTTTGCCTTTACAAATGCTGGAAGTTGAAGCTAGACACATTCGTCCTGGAAACAAGGTGCACCTTTGTAACACGGAGGGTAATTAACCATTGGTACAACTCACCAAGAGTGATGGTGGTTTCTCCATCACTAGCAAGTGTTTGATTCAAGAGTGTGTCTGACTCTAAAAGACATGCTCCAGGGACTCTTTCAGGAAAGTTGTCTAGCCTGCGTTGTACAGGAAGTCAGACCTCAGTATCACAGTTGGTTCTTTCTGGCCTTGGACTCCATGAATCACTTACAAAACCTAAGAACTTTTAATGAAGTAAGTGAATAATTAAAAAGATCATAAAGCTAAAGACCCATTGTGGATTACTCAGGTACTATCTGCACTGATGAACAGCAACGTCCACTGAGTTCCCCAGTCAGGTGTGTCTTTTACACTGCTGAGCTGTGCAAGCTACCACTCCTGGTTTCTTTACAGCCAGCCTCCAGCACGTTAGTTACCCTCAGTTTAGCGTGAGTACTGTACAGAGCCACTCATGAGTTACACTGTAGAGCAACTTCAGCAAGTCCCAGACACTCCCAAGGAAATGTCTGTGATGGTACTGCCAAACTCTCCTGGATAATACAAGCTCATATTAAAAGTCCATCACTTCATTACTAGAAAATAATAGGCCCAGAACCTGTTATTTCAAATGGATTTTCCCAAACACTTGGACCAGAGCATACTGGTTTAGATCAAACAATAAAAACAACTACAAGGAGAGATTTTAAGGGATTACAAGAAATGGAGGCACAGAAGTCAGAATTGGTTACAGGAAAAAAAAAAGTATAAATACAATGAATGTTTAACTTAACAGGCTAGAGTGAATTCAAAAATCAAGGTCACTCTCACATTTCCCAGCTGTCTTACTGACTGAATTCCTTCCAGTCAGGATCCCTCCCTCATGCCAAAGTTATTTCTTTTGTTTTTCCAATGTGGTTAGGGAGAAAGAGAATCTGGGGCATCTGCTCTTCCTTCTTGTACAATCATCTCCAGTGGAGGATAAGGAGACAATGTGCATGGACAGGAAATATCACCTGTGCCCCTCTCAAGAAGTAGATTTTTTCCACTCACACCCTCTTTCCTTCCACAGAATGGTCACTTAACCAGGTGATGGTCCATTTGATTTTGTTGACAGCAGGCTGAGGAGTCAGGTAGCCATTTGTCTCTAGGAAACTGATGTGTGCTTGTTCTCTAGATTTGGAATATATGTCTCTAATATTACACAGTAGAATTTTTACATACATTGTGGCTATGTATTTACCAGGACAATAATGATCAGCAAATTATGGAGTTTTCAAGGATATTTCACCACATATATTTTGTACAAAATTTATGATAGCCCTTTGAAAGGGGTGAACATAGAGGTATGCACTGTCATGCATACACATCACATGCAGTGAAATGCGTCTCTCTCCACGTTATTAGCTTTGACACAGAATAAACACTGTCCTCCCATGAGCCATTTCAAAGTAAAAACCAATGCACTGGTATTGAAGAGCTCTCACATGTGTGTATGTGTATTCGTCACATGGAACCAGACCTCAAGATGCTTTTCCTAAAATTGCCGCAGTAAAAGGCAACACAAGGAGGCAGCTTCTTTGCCATTTGTGCCCGAGCTAGTGTGCTTAGTTCTGTTTCCTCCCATGCAGACTTATGCTAAAAGGTGTGGGGGGGTAGGGGAGGTCCCATGCCTGTCCTCCATGCTCCACACTAGCCTAGAAAGCATGTCTGACATTCAAGAGGGGGAAATCTGTTTCTTCCATTAGAATGGGGCTCACTCATCTTTTTGACAGGGGGATGGGGAGTTGGACAAGAGACCAAGACTGATCAATTTCTTGCATCATGGTCAACAAGCTACATGGTCTCTCTAAGGGGAGCTGCTATATGAATAGTTCTCAATGCACGCAGACAGGAAGTGTTCTTGGGTTGGTCTGCGAGATCTTCCATGCCATATTCTTCACCACCCATTAAGGGGTAGCTGGGGCTGATCTGAATGTAGGATCTACATTAGAGGGACAGAATATACAAAAGCTGAGAAAACAGTAATCGCCGGATGGTGTGGTCTACCATCAGAGGAACTGTGGGTCACACAGAGGTTGATAAGCCTGTTACAGCCTTGGCTATTAGAGTGAGAGAGGTGACAGGTCTCAAGTTCAGACCTGCATGTCCTCAAGTGGTGGCCAAACTATAACTAGTAACAGAGGGGTGGCCACGTTAGTCTGTATCCGCAAAAACAAGTCCTGTGGCACCTTATAGACTAACAGATTTACTGGGGCATAAGCTTTCATGGGCAAAGACCTGCTTCATCAGGTAGATGTAGATGTCATTTGTGTTTGCATTTGCATCAGATGCCAATGATGACAGCTACCCAACAGCTCACCACAACCAGTAGGGGAGGGCAACTCTGGTTCACCGGCATTTTCACCCATGAATCTCCTGATTGGAGCTGACATCCAGTCCCAGCAGTTGGGCGAGACACATTACTTAAGCCAGGCAACAGCCCAGGAAGCTATCTGAGTGCCCGATCTGCTGCCATACTGTGTCCCCCCTTCTGACACCAGTTTGCTGAAACTATCCCACTGTGCCTTCAGCTTCATCCGTCTCTGTTCCCTGGTTCCAGCTAGACACTTGGCCCAGCTTTGAGACACTGACTTCAGTCCTGTCCCTTGGCATGATCCCTGAAATTTGTTCCAGCATAACACTGCACCGAACTCCTGTTCCAATGTTGGTCATGGCTCTTGAAATGATCCTGATTCCCACACCAGCTTTTGACCAGTAGGCCCAACTGCTCAGGCCCTACACAGAGCTGTCGTTTTTAGCTCAGGCAGCTGAGGCCAATAGTTTTAGACCCAGAAGACAGAAATTGAATCCCTGATGCAGACAAATAATGCTGTCAGTTACAACTGCCCTGGAGTCCTCAAGATGGATGCTCTGTTAGGTGCTGAGATGCTCATATGACCTTATGACACAGCAGAACTCTCTGAGACATGGGGACCTGTGCAGCTGGTATAGTTTTCAGTTGAAAATTTACACTTTTTATTAAGAAGACATACTGGAATTTTTAGCTTAAAGCAAAACCTCAGTGTTGAAAACTGACTTCCACCAGCTAATGCACCCAACTGGGACATGGCAGCCCTTTTCCATTCAGCTTGTCATTATGCTGCGGCAGGTTTCCAATATTAGTTTGAGTCCCTTTTATTTTTTGTTTAGTCACTGGCTAAGATAGAGAGGCCATAGGTTTGTGCCTTCTAACTGGTTATTTGCTAAGAATAACTTATCTTTCAATAGCCGTGTCTACACGTGCCGGCTACTTAGAAGTAGCCGCGCCAACTTCGAAATAGCGCCCGCCACGTCTACACGTGGCGGGTGTTATTTTGAAGTTGAAATCGACATAAGGCTGCGAGACATCGAAGTCACTATCCTCATGAGGAGATGGGAATAGCGCCCTACTTCGACGTTGAACGTCGAAGTAGGGCACGTGTAGACGATCCACGTCCCACAACATCGAAATAGCGGGGTCCGCCATGGCGGCCATCAGCTGAGGGGTTGAGAGATGCTCTCTCTCCAGCCCCTGCGGGGCTCTATGGTCACTGTGTGCAGCAGCCCTTAGCCCAGGGCTTCTGGCTGCTGCTGCTGCAGCTGGGGATCCATGCTGCATGCACAGGGTCTGCAACCAGTTGTCGGCTCTGTGGATCTTGTGTTGTTTAGTGCAAGTGTGTCTGGGAGGGGCCCTTTAAGGGAGCAGCTTGCTGCTGAGTCCGCCCTGTGACCCTGTCTGCAGCTGTTCCTGGCACCCTTATTTCAATGTGGGCCGCTTTGGTGTGTAGACGCTCCCCTGCAGTGCCTACTTTGATGTGGTGCTGCCCAACGTCGATGCTGAACGTCGACGGCACCAGCCCTGGAGGACGTGTAGACGTTATTCATCGAAATAGCTTATTTTGATGTCGCTACATCGAAATAAGCTATTTCGATGTAGCATTCACGTATAGACGTAGCTAATATGTAAAAGCTTCCTACAGTTCTGCAAGAGACACTCCATTTTATACATTGGAAAAAAAATCAATGCATATAAAATGCATATTAGCTATAATTTATAGATTAATCAGGAGATGGAGAAGGATCAACTTTATGTGGGCATGTGTACCTTTTGACAGCTCCTAAAGTTTCGGGATACAGCCTTTTTACAAAAAAAGAGTCTTTATTTACGGGTCTTCATACTGTTGCTTTGACATCTGGCATTCCTTAATCCAAAAGCACCAAACAAAAGCTTACAGAACCATGAGTCAAGAGCAACTATTTGCAAATTGTAATGCTCTTTCAAATTCATCCCTTCATGGGGTCAGAACTCCACAGCCCACGCTTTGTGCTACCAATTTCTATGGCATTATTTAATGTGCCAATGTAGATGGAGGACAATTCTTTGACAAACAAAACAAAGCCACCTACATAAGCATGTAGAGATATCCTTGAATTCACAATATCCTTGGACAGTGGTTTTTCTTTTAACTCATTTTAAAGACTGGGAATCCATTTGCAAAACTTGAATTGGATGATAAACCTTCACCCCCTTATGAAAGTATCTGAATCTGAGATTTTGGTTCAGGTCTCTCTAGTTTTGAAATCACCACTCTGGTATGTCAGAAGAAACTGACCTTTAATGAAAGTGCATGCTCCGGAGAACTGAACTTCAAGCAGCACAAGGACACTTAGGGTGCATCTACGCTAGCCAGCTACTTCGAAGTAGCCGGTACAATGTCGAAATAGCACACGTCGTGTCTACACGTGCCATGTCCTATTTCGACGTTGAAATCGACGTTAGGTGGTGAGACATCAAAATCGCTATTCCCATCCGAAGATGGGAACAGTGAACGTTGAAGTAGGGCATGTGCAAATGATCCATGTCCCGCTACTTCGAAATAGCAGGGTCCTCCATGGTGACCATCAGCTGAGAGGTTGAGAGATGCTCTGTCCAGCACCTGCGGTGCTCTATGGTCACTGCATGCAGCAGCCCTTAGCCCAGGGCTTCTGGCTGCTGCTGCTGCAGCTGGGTGTCCATGCTGCATGCACAGGGTCTGCAGTTGGTTGTTGGCTCTGTGGATCTCATGCTGTGCAGGGCAAGGGTGTCTGGGAGGGACCCTTTAAGGGAGCGGCTAGGGGCTTTGCTGGCCCCTTATTTCGACAGGGAGCACTTGTGTGTGTGGACGCTCTACATTTCCTTCCGGGGTGGCTCCTTTTGATGTTCTCCATCGCTACTTCGACGTGGAACATCGACGGCACCAGCCCTGGAGGATGTGTAGAAGATACATGTCGAAGTCACCTATTTCAATGTCCTTACTTCAAAATAGGCTACTTCGACGTAGTGTGCTAGTGTAGACGTAGCCATATTAACAAAACTGGAAAATCCTGAAACAGGTTCAAAGCTTGAAAACTCTTAGAAAAGCAGCAGATTCCCTGAAGGAGTTATACATCTTTTCAGCATGCCATGTCACCTTTGGGTACTTGGAAGTGAGCCTTCTAACATCATAGAATAGAAAATAAACCACAAGGCCTTTTTCTAATTGTATTTTCTCCTCATGTGAACTGTAATTGGGACCCTGGTAGAGTACAAGAGAAAATGCAGCTTGGGGATGCCAGGCACAGCAGATTGCACCCCGCACAGCTGTCTTTAACAGCAGCCACTTAATTAAACTCTCTCCTGGTGTCTAACATCTATTGGGGTGGATCCATCTGATTTTTCTGTGTGCCTGTAAATAGTACTTAAGTGGTGGTGTTGTCAGATCCCATTTGTTTGCACGCTGTGAGTGTGCAGGCTGGCACACACTGTTTGAAGCCATGTGATAAGAGCCCTTTGGGTGTAGGCTAACCCAGGCCACTGCTTGTACCACCAAAAGAAGGAAGTAGGCATGGGAGGGGGCTATGTGGCTGCTGTAATTTTTGAGAGGATTAATTAACAGAAAAAAGCAGCCCTATGATTTCCCCCTCCCTCTTCCTGCTTGATAGAGCATCTATAATGACTCTCCCGGTGCATTACGTAAATGAGAAATACAAACCTGTTGCTGTGGAGATAAGCATCTCTCCCTCACAACCTCTGAGAGCATGCACGGATCCCTCCTTGGTCTACCTACTAGACAAAGGAGCCATGTAGCACACCCTGAAGATGAGCAAACTTGGAACCTGCCTCACGGGGGCGGGGAGGAGGTGAGTTCTCTGGGAAACAGTCTCCACCCAGCCACTTCTGACACAGAGCTGAGGGCTTTGAGTGCACAGGTCCCTACGCTTCTCAAGAGTGGAGGGGAAAGCAGTGAGGAGGGAGTTGTTGTTTCCTCTTTCTGCCAGAGCCTGCAGACACCTCAGCCCCACGCTCACCGCAGTCAGCAGTGAAGCCTCTTGAAGGGACTGTTCTGCGCGGCTCTATCTGGTTTTTATATTTTTGATAACAGCAGCCAGCACTGTAGTACCCTCACCCTGCATGGGACTTGTAACACAATCAGATAGCAGCAGCAGCTTCCAAACTTGCAGGGAGATGTGACAGCATTAGCAGGGACACCTCATCTTTGTCACATTCCCAGAAAAGTTCATTGACCAACAGAGCCTGTGCTCCCAGCCAGACTTCTTGACCTCTCTCTATCCCAGGCCCCCACTCCAATTTTTGTGGGCCAGGGAGTTTTTAATCACATGGTTTTCTGCCCTCAAAGCCAGCGCTGGCACTGGAGAGTAGCAAGCAGACCATGCCTGGGGCCCCAAGCCACCCCACAAAGCTAAGTTGCTCAGGCTTCTGCTTCTGCCCCAGGTGGCCGAGCTCACAGCCCTGGGCCTGAGCCCTGCATAGCAAAGGTTAGCCTTTCTTCCCCATCCCCTTTGTTTCTATCACAGGTCCTGCTTGGCAGCTCCCCTAAAACCTGCTTGTGATCCACCAGGGGGACCTAGACCCCTTACTGAGAACCACTGCTCTGAATTGATAGCTTCCCATCCTGTGATCGCCTTCTAGTCTATTCCCTAGAGGAATATGGAAAATTCAGGGAGGCTATGGCCTTCCGACAGTGGATTTTGACCCCATCCCTGTCTAGGGCTGCAGCCCTCAGTCATGGATTGATTGCCATTGGCAGGCGTAAGACCAGATGAGCTCTATCCAGAGACCTCCAACTTCTCGGTGGCCAAAGCTGCTTTGTCTCATGGCTCTCAGTGTCCCCAACAGCCTGATTCAATAACCAGCAAAATTCACTGGGACTCTTCGCAGTGATTTTAACAGACACTAGATCAGGCCCTGAGAGAGAAGTTACACAACCTGGTGGTAGATGCAGGGAATGGAGGCACCAAGGAGATTAGGAGTCACTTCTGTGAATGACGCTGGCACCCTGTGCTCTTAACAAGAAGTGTTAGCAACATACACAAAAAATAGGCCCATTCTTGCCCCCACAATATTGCGCAGTCCACGAGGAAAAGGAGCCAGACTTCAAGAAGTCTAAGTAAACCCTCAATGACAAAAACCATCCAAAACTTTACCAGAGCCAGGCTTTGAGGTGCCCTCCATCCCAGACACTTGTCCGTTTGCACCTCAGTGGTGAAGGAACAGGTTAAGGACTATTTAGAAAAGCTGGGCATGCACAAGTCCTCGGGGCTGGATTGAATCCATCCAGGGCTGCTGATGGAGCTGGCTGATGTGGTTGCAGAGTCAGGGGACATTATCTTTGAAAACTCATGGCAATCAAGGAGATTCTGGACAGTTGGAGAAGGGCACATGCAATGTCCATGTTTTAAAAAGGGAAGAAAAAGAGTCCAGATCAGTTGTCTTCACCTCAGTCCCTGGAAAAATGGTGGGGATCCTCAAGGAATCCATTTTGAAGCACTTGGAGGACAGAAAGTTGATCAGGAACAGTCAGTGTGGATTCACTAAGAGTATGTCATGCCGGAACAATCCCATTGCCTTTTACAACAACTGGCAATATGGACATGGAGAAAGCTGTGGATGTGATAGAACTAGACTGTAGCAAAGCTTCTGATATATGGTCTCCACAGTATTCTTGCCAGCGCATTAAAGTAGCATGGATCAGGTGGTGGACTATAAGGGGGATAAAAAGCCGACGAGCTAATCAGGCTCAATGGGTAGAGATCAATGGTTCCACATCTATTTGGTGGTCAGTGTCCAATGGGAGTCCTGGGCCAGTTTTCTTTAACATTTTCATTAATGACCTGGGTGAGGGGATGGGTAGGGTGACCATCCGTCCTGCTTTGGGTGGGACAGCAGTCCCGGATTTAAGACAACTATTTTGAGGGTTTATTGATTTAAAAAAAAGCCATTTGTCCTGTATTCTCAGCTCCGGCGCTCCCCCGCTGGGCAGGGCAGTCAATGCCCCTGCGGCCATCTCCTGGTGTGGCTGGCCGGGGAATGCTGGGCAGGCTGCGGCCAGCAGGCAGTGTGCTCAGGCAGACATATGAAGCCAGTCAGAGAGAGGGTGCCCATGTGTGACCAAGGTTTGGGGGGGGTGTCACCCCTCCCCCGAACACCCTACAGCAGCTTTTCTCTGTGGGGGAGTGGGAGAGGACGGGGGTGGGGTCTACCCTCCCTTTGAGGCTGTGGGGCTAGAGCCCTGGTCCCTGGCACCCCTCTGCACCCACTGAAGCAGAGCTGCACAGCTGGATGCCCAAGTAGGTGACCTCATGGGGCTGAGGACAGGAACTTGGGGCTGAAGCCCCCATCCCTGGTGTGCCCATCCCCACAGGCTGAAGCCCTGCTCCCCAGTGCACCATTCCTGCCCCCAGTCCCCAGCATGCTCCTCCCCCAAGGATGAAGCCTTGATCCCTGCTCTTCCTCCTCTCTCCTGCCAATGAGACTGGGAGCTGCAGGACTGAATGTCCCAGCCCTGGTGACCCCCATGTGCCCACCCAGAAAACTAAAGTAAAAGTGCAGGGCAGTCCCAGAGACTCCTCTCTCCCTGCCTCTGGCTGGCTCCCAGCCCCCTTTATCTCACCCAGCTGCAGGGGTGGCGGACCAGGCTCTATAGCTGTCAGAGCCCTCAGAGAGCAGGGGCTGTAGGGAAGCCCTCCTGGCACACAGACTCTAGTTACCCTGCCCTTGCCCTCAAGCTATCCCCTGCCCACATGCAATCTCTAGCCATGCCTGCTTGCCCACAACCCCTAGCTCCTTCCTGCCCGCACACAGCCTCTGGCCATTCGTCTTTCCGCACCCTGAGTTATCCCTCTCTGCATCCCGAGTTGTTTTCAAATTTTTTGAGCTGAGCCTCCCCACCAACACCAACACCACCACCACCACCACAACCAAACCAGGCTGGGTGGCATGAAGGGCTGAGGGGGTGGCACTGCCACCCTGGTCCTGCCATGTGGAGTTGGTTGGAGCCTCCTGAGTCCTGCCCCAACAGAAGTCACACTACACCTATACCCGACACTCTCCCCCCACCCCCCGATTGGCCAGGCATATTTCATCATAGGGAAATATGGTCATCCTAGGGATGGATTGCACCCTCAGCAAGTTCACCAGTGACACTAAGTTGGGCGTAGCAAGCAGATATGCTGGGGATAGGGACTGGGTCCAGAGTAATCTGAAACAATTGGATGATTGTGCCAAAAAATGTGATGAGGATCAACACAGAGAAGTGCAGAGTCCTGCACTTGGGACAGAAGACCAATCACTGTTACGGAGCAGGGGCTGACAGGCTAAGCAGTAGCTCTGCACAAAGGGACCTGGAGGTCAGAACAGGCGAGGAGAACCACATACAAGACAACAGTGTGCCCGGGTAGCCAAGGCGGCTAACGTCCGAAAGGGCTACACTAGAAGGAGCATTACCAGCAGATTGAGGGGAGTTATTCCCCTCTACTCAGCCCTGCTGAGGCCACATCTGGAGTGCTGCATACAATTTTGAGCCCTCTGCTACAGAAAGATATGGATAAATGGGAGTGTGTCCTTTGGAGGACAATGAAAATTATTAGGGGACTGGGGCATAAAATTTACAAAGAAAGGCTGGGGGAAACCAGGATTACCTTGTCTACAGAAGAGAAGAGTAAGGGAGGGGATTTGATAGCAGCCTTCAACTTCCTGAAGTGGGGGTTGCAAAGGGGCTGAAGAGAGGCTGTTCTCAGTGGTGGCAGATGGCAGAATGAGGACCAATGGTCTCATGTTGCAGTGGGGCAGGTGCAGGCTGCGTATTAGGAAAAGCTATTTCACTAGGGCTGCGTCTACACGTGCACGCTACTTCGAAGTAGCGGCAGTAACTTCGAAATAGCGCCCGTCACGTCTACACGTGTTGGGCGCTATTTCGAAGTTGAAATCGACGTTAGGCGGCGAGACGTCGAAGTCGCTAACCCCATGAGCGGATGGGAATAGCGCCCTACTTCGACGTTCAACATCGAAGTAGGGACGTGTAGACGATCCGCGTCCCGCAACATCGAAATAGCGGGGTCCTCCATGGCGGCCATCAGCTGGGGGGTTGAGAGATACTCTTTCTCCAGCCCTTGCGGGGCTCTGTGGTCACCGTGGGCAGCAGCCCTTAGCCCAGGGCTTCTGGCTGCTGCTGCTGCAGCTGGGGGTCCGTGCTGCATATACAGGGTCTGCAACTAGTTGTTGGCTCTGTGGATCTTGCACTGTTTAATGAAAGTGTATCTGGGAGGGGCCCTTTAAGGGAGCGACTTGCTGTTGAGTCCGCCCCGTGACCCTGTCTGCAGCTGTGCCTGGCTCCCTTATTTCGATGTGTGCTACTTTGGCGTGTAGACGTTCCCTCGCTGTGCCTATTTCGATGTTGGGCTGAGCAACGTCGAAGTTGAACATCGACGTTGCCAGCCCTGGAGGACGTGTAGACGTTATTCATCGAAATAGCCTATTTCGATGTCGCAACATCGAAATAAGCTATTTCGAAGTTGGGTGCACGTGTAGACGTAGCCTAGGAGGGTGGTGAAGCTCTGGAAAGGATCATGTAGAGAAGTGGTGGAATCTCTGTCTTCAGAGGTTTTTCAAGGCCTAGCTTGACACAGCCCTGGCTGGAATGATTTAGTTGGGGTTTGTCCTGCTTTGAGCAGGGGCTGGGCTAGGTCACCTCCTGAGGTCTCCTCTAACCTTGGTCTTCCATGATAAATGTGGATCTCAGCGATTGGATCAGCAGTTAGCCACTGGGACATTGATGGGACGGCTGCAGTCCATGTCAGATGAGGATCTGAGCCAGGGCTGGTTTGGAGCAGGAGAGCACCTTCACAGGCAGTGAAGTGGTTAACGCCTTGTGCCATATAATTGGTGGTTCTACTGCAAAAATTAGTCTTCCAGGTACAACCAAGAGCCTTTTTCCCCTGCTTCCCGGAAGGTGTCACATCACACCTGAGGCACTCGCCTCCTGGACTGCTGAGCAGAGAATTGCGCCTCTGAGAGAGGAACTAGTTTTAGACTGCTAAAATAATAGAGATTTTATGATTAACCAAAGGTGTTCACCCAGAGGCAATCAGCGCCGGGGCGACACAATTACAGGTGTGGAAGTAGGGCCAGGAACGGGCACGTTCTCCACCAAACAGCCTCTTTCTACTTGTATGTCCACTGGTTTTCAGTTTAAAAATGAACATATGCCCATGTTGGTCTCCCAGACCCACAGCTATTACACGCGAGGGGAAAAAAACCCACAAGTGAGGCATCTGCATTATATCGTCACTGCTCTGAGGGATGTGAGAATGATACAGTGTTGTGTTCCGTTTTACCCATGTGCTGTCAGTAAGCGTCTGCACACTTTAAAAGTCACGTTTAACTCACACAGTGATGCCTTTCACTGCTTTCCCAGCAAGTGCTGTTCTGTGAAGGTGTGTGAAGGTGCCAGGTTTATAGAATAAATCTTTGTTTAAATAAACATTCACATTGGCAAGTGAACACATTAAAGACTCTGGGTTCAGCATCTGGATCCAAGTCTATGCATCCCATCACACCTGGGTTTTCAGAGTCACAGGACCTACACCAGCCTGAATCCTACAGTGTGTGTATTCTGTGATTTAGAGTGACCTGCACGCAGTGACAGAGGAGCCTCTCAATTTCTCTCGCTTGAGGAGAACATCCCAAAACTGAGTGCCCTAAAAATTAGTAGCTGCTTGGGAAGAAGCGAATAGGAAAACCTAAGCACAGAGATTATCCTGTGCCCGTTCAATGTTGAAGATTGAAACCCTTGTATGCAAGCTTTATTTTCCATTCAAAGCTGGTGGCAGAAAATCCTCTATCTTTGCAAACACTATGGAGGACTACAGCGACCACAGATGCATTTCTACCAAATGCACGTGTACCTTCTGCCATGCCTTGTCAAACCACACAAGAGGCTGTGCTCAGTCTTCTCAGGGTTCTTCCTGAAAACAAGTACTGGCTTGAACCCCTTCCCAGAAACCATGCACACTCACACCGCTGGGGCGCCCTTGTTGGGGAATATGTCCCCACTCACCAGCCCTCAATACAGAGGTTCAAAAGGAGAACTTCATGGAGGCAGAAGGTGAAAACGGACTAGACTCAGGAAAGCCAGCAATTAACTGTTAGATAATACTCCTCCCCCAGACCTGATCCTGGGAGCATTATCAGTAGTCCCTGCCCTCAAACTCCTCTAGCACCTACACATGGCTGACACGTTCTAAACACTTCCCTCCTCCTCAATCCACACTCAGAGTGTTGTCTAGGATGGGGAGAGTCCAATGATTCTGGCTGGCCTCTCTAGCCTTAAAGAGATGTGAGCCAGCAAGTAATTTCAGCTTGGATGACTGGGCAGTGGGGGTTTAGGCCAGAATCCCACAGGTAGGCTGCTGTTCTCTGCACATAGTACTTCAGCGTTGCCACCAGCCTCAGCTTAGCTTCATCTGCTGCCTTAAAACCTCGTCAGTGCTTAGTATTCAGAGAGAGATTAGTAGTATCTAGGACCCTTTGCAGAATCCCACCCACCACACAGGTATGCCCAGGAAAAGGTAGGCGACACTCAACCTAGGCCCTTTCAGTCTTGTCTGGGGTCTCTTACTGAACTGTGCTGGACTGCTGTCATGGTCAGAGATACCACTCATTCCAGGCACATTTGGGGTAATCCTCATCTTTTCAGTCTCAAAGCGTAACTGATAGATGCCTCATTGCCACCAACCTTCTTGGTGAAAACCCCAAAGTAGTCGTCATTAAGCTCCATGGCCATTTCCAGTTATTGTCCCATCCCCCTCCCCTCCCGTCGTCATTCTTCCTCTTGATTCCAACACATTTGCTAAATGTTTTCATGTTACCCAGTCTCTCGCTAGTTTGAACTCATTTTGTGCCTTGGCCTTTCTAATTTTGCCTGTACTTTATTGTCTTACTTGTTTTTATTATCCTTTGCAATTTGACCTAGTTTCCACTATTTATAGGACTCCTTTTTCAGTTTTTAGAATACCGGAGGTCTCCTGGTTGATCCAGGGAGGTCTATTGCCATACTTCATATATTTCCTTTTAATGGCTGTATTACCACAGTACCTAGGAGCCTCCACCACCGACTAGAATGCCAATTGTATGAGGTGGCGTAGAAACCTAGACCCCTGGCCCAAGTGACTTACAGTCTAAGTATGACATGAGGCTACTGATGGACTGTCAGACTCCTGGGGAAGGACAAGGGAACAACAAAACAACTTTGGCTGCTAGTTTGCAGGAAGTCTTGCCTATCATGAGGTCCTAACCAAGGTTTGTGACAGCATCAAGTCAAAAGGAGTGTTTTGTGAGTAAATATGCAAAAGTGGAATTAAATGAAAATTGCTTCTCTTCTGATTCCAAAACAGCTCAGTGCAGGAGCTCCTGGTCCCCACTGTCAGTAGAAATGTTTATATCTAACAGTGAATATCTTATATGATGAAGTTGATTCCCTCACCCCATGCCCCGCCCCCCCAAACACGGTCCACTAATTGTAGACGTAATGAAAGGTTCTCAATTAACATATTTGAAGCTATTCACACACTTTTTCAGGGAACAGTTCCTGGTCTACAGATAGAGGGACAACAGGCTTTGCAAATATGAACAGTTCTTGCCTGTGTTCATTAGCTACTTGTCATGTGGTGTTATTTCTGGATCCTGGACAGGGATACATTAATTAACACAACATAGCTGTGTCTACACGTGCACGCTACTTCGAAGTAGCGGCACTAACTTCGAAATAGCGCCCGTCACGGCTACACACGTCGGGCGCTATTTCGAAGTTAACTTCGACGTTAGGCGGCAAGACGTCGAAGTCGCTAACCCCATGAGGGGATAGGAATAGCGCCCTACTTAGACGTTCAACGTCGAAGTAGGGACCGTGTAGTCGTTGCGCGTCCCGCAACGTCGAAATTGCGGGGTCCTCCATGGCGGCCATCAGCTGAGGGGTTGAGAGACGCTCTCTCCAGCCCCTCAGCTCAATGGTGGCCGCGTGGAGCGGCCCCTTAAAGGTATCCTCCCCCTCCCTTCCTGTGCAGGAAGCTGAGGGAACGTGCAGGCGGCAGCCCAGACACGCGGCCAGCCTGCACGTCCCTCAGCCACCCAGAACAGGGCCAGCACCTGCCATGGCTGCCCGGCAGCCCCCCCAGCGCCCCCAGGGGACCCCCCCAAGGGGAGCCAGGGCAGCCAGCCCAGCCAGGTGGGCAGCCAGGCTGGCAAGCGGCAGCGGGGCCCCTCCTGGACGGAGGCCGAGCTGTGGGACCTGCTGGGTCTCTGGAGCGAGGAGGAGGTGCTCCAGGTAATGGGGAGCAAGAGGCGGAACACGGATGCGTTCGCTCGGCTGGCCGATGGCCTGGCTGCCTGGGGTCACCCTGCCTGCACTCCTGATCACATCAGGAGTAAGGTGACGGAGCTGCGGCAGGGTTACTCCCGGGCCCGGGATGCGGCCAGCCGATCTGGGGCTGCCCCCGTCACTTGCCCCTTTTACAGGGAGCTCAGGGACATCCTGGGCCCCCGGCACACCTCCTCCCCTCCGGCCACCCTTGACACTTCGGGCGACGAGCCCCAGCAGGCCCTGCAGCCGGAGTCCGCCCCGGAGGTAAGCCCCGCACCCCGGGGGCCCCCCCCAGAGCCCACCCCCGGGACATCGCGGCAGGAGGAGGAGGAGGAGGAGGAGGAGGGGGGTGGGGGCTCCTCCTCTGCAGAATCCGGGCTGCAGATCCTCCTCCTGCCATCCCGGAGCAGCAGCAGGGCCTCCGCCCCCCGGGGATCTCCGGACCGTGGGAGTGGACCGACAGGTATGTACCGCCCTCTGGTGTACACCCCTGGTCTTGAGGGGTGGGGGGTAATAGATATGTGGCCAGGGCCCCCCACATGCTCACATGGCCATGGCCCCAAGGACAGCAGTGCATCAGCCCCTGCCCCCCCCACCCCGTACGACAGTGCCATGCCCCATCCCCGGGGCAGGGGGGAGCGGAACCTCGAGGGGCCCCCGGGAGGAGGGGGTGGGACACCCCGCAGCAGCAGCAGCAGCAACAGCAGCAGCAGCAGCAGCAGCAGCATGTGATGGAGTGGGGGGAGTGCAAAAGGGAGACTCAGGCTAGATATGAGCAACAAGAGCCAAATAGCTCCCAGGGGCAAAGGATGATCCTGGCGCTACAGCTGGCAGGTGACACCTCTGCCCTGAACAAAGAGGAGGGAGGAGACGAGCTGGCTTGGAATTGGGGGGGGAGGGCGGGGGCCACAGGCAGAGGCTAGGGGAAGGGAGAGCTGGAAGGCAGCCAGCCTGAGGAGGGGGAAAGCTGCATCCCAGAGGGGCACCCCTTGGGGGCTTCTCCCCAAGACCGGTTGGAAGGACTGTCTCTTCTGACAGCTGGTGTTGTCACTCCTGGGAGAAACTGGGCATCTGTGGCCTAAGAAACCTCTCCTGCTGTCACACCCTGCGGAGTGAAGTGAGAGTCGCTCCCACCAGGGGATGGGGTGCAGTGCAGGGGGCCCCTGAACCCCGTCCATCACAGCAGCATCTCCCGGGGACGGGGATGGGGAACCTGCAGCACAGGGCTGGGGGGACAAAGGCCACGGCTCGGGGCCCACACTAACGCCTGTCTCCATTCTTCTTCCCCTTCCCCCCTCCTGTGTCCCGCACCTGCACCATCAGAAGGACCGGAAGAGAGCGCCGGCGAGGCGTCAGTGGTCCCGGAGAGCCCTGCAGGGCCATCGCTCCAGGCAAGCCCCTTGGCTGAGGACTGACCAGCCCCACGGCGGGCTAGACGGCAGGCCCCGCGCCACCACCAGCCGACGGCGACGGACCCCCAGCTGCTGGCCATCCACCGTTGGCAGCTGGAGGTCGCGGAGCAGCACCTGCAGCTGCAGGAGCAGGCGCTGGCCTGGCGCCAAGAGGCATGGGGGGCCTACATGGAGACTTTCAACCACCTGGTGGACTACCTGGCCCCCCATGCCGCGCCGTCCGCCGCAGCGCCTGACGTGCTTGCTCCACCCGCCGCACCACCAGCTGCTCCGCCCATCGCCGTCCCGTCCGCCGTTGCCCCGCCACCCACCGCCGAGAGCCAGAGCGCCGAGGGACCCCTGGAGCCAGCTGAGACTCGCTGGGCATATCTTCCGGTCCGCCCCGCCCCCAGCCAGCCCCGGACAGGGCTGCGGCCGCGGCGGGGCTCCCGGCCGCGGCGGGGCTCCCGGCCGCCCACGCCCAGTGCCGGACTTTAGGGGCGAGGGGCCCGGGACGTGCCCCCCCCCTTGTATATAGTTGGAACTTATTATTTTGTGCCCCCCGTTTGCCCCGTCCCCCCCATGTAAATAGTTCTCCCCTTTATCCTCCCTGGGTTTCTTTTTATTACTGAGCACACTTTTTTATTACTATTGTTTTATTTGTACATATTACTTTGGTTCCACACATGTTGCATATAGTTTGTTCTTGTTTTATATTTATAGTTTAAAAAAAAGTTCTAAAAGAAAAAGCAGTTTAAGTTCAGCCACAAGTGCGTGCTGTCATTTGTCCAGGAGAAGTGGGAGGGGGGTGCGGTTGGGTGCTCCATGGTGTGGGCGTTGGGGCAGGGAGTGTTGTGGAGGAAGGGGTGGGCAGTGGGGGGCCTGGCAGAGTTCACCCCGCGGCCTCATCATCGAAGTGGGCCCGCAGGGCCTCCCGGACCCGGGTCCCTTCGGGGTCCACCTGCCGACTGGGGGCAGCGGATGGCTGCACTTTGGCCCTGCCGGCCTCCACAGCCCAGCCCTGGAAAAAGGCCTCCCGCTTGCTCTCCACCAAATTGTGCAGGGCGCAGCAGGCACCCACAATCAGGGGGATGTTGTTGGGGCCCGCATCCAGGTGGGTCAGGAGACATCTCCAGCGTCCCTTCAGGTGGCCAAATGAGCGCTCCACCACCTGGCGCGCGTGGTTCAGGTGCTGGTTGAAGCGCTCCTGGCTAGCGGAGAGATGGCCCGTGTACGGGTGCATGAGCCAGGGCAGGAGGGAGTATGCCGCATCTGCGATAACGCAGAGGGGCATGGTGGTGTCCCCCAGAGAGATCTCCCGCTGGTGGATGTAGGTCCCCGCCTCCAGCCGGTGGCACAGGCCCGAGTTCCAGAAAACCCGGGCGTCGTGGGTGCTGCCAGGCCAGCCCACATAAATGTCCTGGAAACGTCCCCGGCTGTCCACCAAGGCCTGGAGGACCACAGAATGGTAGCCCTTGCGATTCATATAGCGTCCTCCACTGTGATGTGGGGTGCGGATGGGGATGTGAGTCCCATCCAGAGCCCTGAAGCAATTGGGGAAGCCTAGGGTGGCAAAAGCTGTGAAGGTGGCATCTGGGTCCCCCAGCCTCACGAGCCTGTGCAGGAGCATGGCATTGATGGCACGCACAACCTGCAGGGAAAGCACATGAGACAGCACCAATGAGGGGTGAGCAGGGTGTGCGTGGCCCAGCCCAGCCCTGCCCTGCCCTCCCCCGCCCTCCCCTCCCCTCCTCTGCCCAGGCCCGCCTCCCCCGCCCTCCCCTCCCCCCGTGGATTCTCTTACCTCCATGAGGACAGCCCCGAAGGTGGTCTTGCCAACACCAAACTGCTGCCCCACGGATCGCTAGCTGTCGGGAGTGGCCAGCTTCCAGACAGCGATGCCGACCCGTTTCTCCACAGGGAGGGCACGCCGCATGGCGGTGTCCTGGTGCCTGAGTGCAGGGGTGAGCCACTGGCACAGCTCCAGAAATGTCTGCCAGCTCATCCTGAAGTTCCTGAGCCAGTGGTCATCGTCCCACTCCCCAAGCACCAGCCGCTCCCACCAGTCGGTGCTGGTGGGGTAGCGCCACAGCCGCCGGCGTGTGAGGCGGGGGTGGGGGTGGGGTGCTGCAGGGTTGGGGGTTGAGCCCTGCTGCCCTGGGGGCAACTCCTGCTCCGGTATAGTAAGGAGGTGCTCAGCTGCCTCCCGCATGGCATGGAGCAGTGCAAGCCCTGCTCCTGCTGGGAGGGCTGGGTGGACCTCTGGCTGCTTCTGCTGCTGCTGCTGCTGCTGCTGCTGCTGCTGCTGCTGCTGCTGCTGGGGGTCCATGCCTGCGTCGCCCGGGGTCTGTGTGCCTATGGCTCCTCAGACCGCGTGCTGTGCAGGCTGAGCGTGTCCGGGAGGGGCCCTTTAAGGGAGCGGCTAGCTGTTGCCCCGGAAGCGCTAGTCCGCCCTGTGACCCTGTCTGCAGCTGTGCCTGGCATCCCTATTTCGATGTGTGCTACTTGGGCGTGTAGACGTTCCCTCGCTGCGCCTATTTCGATGTTGTGCTGCGCAACGTCGAAGTTGAACATCGACGTTGCCGGCCCTGGAGGACGTGTAGACGTTATTCATTGAAATAAGCTATTTCAATGTAGGCTTCACGTGTAGACGTAGCCCATATCATAGAAAAGATGCAGATCAGCATTCTCTGTAATCAGGATGTTGGGCAGCCACCCAGGCGAATTTCAGTGCTGCACAGCTTAGTAGCCGAGCGCCCACAGCCGGCAGCGTAATATTTCTACTGGTGGTGCACAGCCATATGTGCCTTGGTGCACCTAAAAATTATTCCACCCATGGATGGAAAAAAAAAGAGAGAGAGCGAGACAACGCGCCTGCTGCAGACCAACGTACAGTTTAAAATTCCTTTTGGTGAATATTGGAGTGTTACTAGTAGTATATTCTAGTAAAGCCCAACTCTTGTATGTTTACAGGACAGAAACATCAAAGGGTTTTGAACATGGACTCAAATACAATTCTCTTTCAAATCTCCTCCTCGCTTGGAAGATTCTGTCTAAGCAATGGCAAAGCAAGCATTGTTCTGCAAACAATCTAACCCTGCAAGCAGCACTTGGGAGGGCAAGCAGCATGAATCTGGAGTAGAATGAGAAAAACCATCTGAACTGGTACATCTCAAAATATTTTTGTAGTTACATGGAATCTCACATCGCTGCAGTCTAGCCCAACCTCGCAGGAGTTTATCAAACCTTGTAAAGAGCTGAAACCAGCTCAGACTAGAGCCAGAGCAAAAGTAAACTTGTTTGAGAAGATGTCTGGGAGTATTATAAATATATATATAAGAATTAGTCTGGAGTGTAAAAATCTGGTTTTTAAGTTAACAGGAGTTATCCTAGTACTTCTGCATGAAATCAAAAAGGCGTGAAAAAGCCCCAGTAAGAACACTTATTTTTTTTTACACATGTGAATTTGAAAAGGACCTAAATTGTACCAAAGCTGAAAAGCTGATTGCTTCAAATTCTGACATTATTCTTTATAAAGCTGGAAGTTCTGTATTCCATAGTTTTACCTTTCTGAATACAATTACTTTTAGCTGTACTTTGTCTAATCCTTTTTATAATGGCTTTGACTATTGTATAATAACTATGATTTTCTTTGAAGAAGTCAAGATGAATAACTTTAGAAAGGGACCTTTCATCTAAGAAAAAGATGCTAGAAATGTTCTTAGAAGCGCTACTGTAGCGTTCACTGAGACAGCTTGCAAAAGCACAATTACTTGCTTGACATTTTTTGTGCACAAAAAACAATGGCTATGTCTGCCCACTGCTACTGGGTGAACTGGTTCAGATGATAGAGTAGATCTTTTTTTATAGGGTCAAATCATTTTGCATAAGTATTCACTTTCCACTGGTGGTTTCCTCCCTGCCATGCTAGAAGACCAAGCCCCAGCTCATGCCAAAAACCCAGGTCAATTTATGTCACTTACTATAGACAAAAGTGATTGATAAACAGATAAGTGGGTATTTGCTGTTTAAACACCACAAAAACTAGTGGGCTGTTACATGCTGTTTCTACTTATCTGGACTCTATTATAATGCAGTAGCTCATGCTTACGTTATATGCAGCCCTGTAGCCAAATAAGCCCTATGAAAGGCACTGAATGTAACAGAAAAAGGGCCTCTTTCAAAGCATGCAATCATTGGATAGGGCAAGTGGAGGCTGAAGAATCTGCATGCCTTCTTCACTCTGTCACCTAAAGAAGGGTGCCTGCGGGCTGCTTGTTTTCTTTGAGAAGAAGCTGCAGGAGTGGATTTAAGAAAAGACCTTTCCTTGCTAGGATTTGGATTCCAACGAGGCGGAACAACTGAATGAGAAAGCAGGTACCTGGGGTTTTTCTGGGCATCCCTGTTGGATGTTGGGGAAGCTGGCAGATTTCTCTCTCTCTCTCAGTTATAGATTGTGACTTTCCTGTACAAACATTTTACTTGTGTGTACCTCTCAATCTCATTTCCTTTCCTTCACTGACAAACCTTTAGCTAGTTTACTATAGAATTGGACATCAGCACTGTCTGTGAAGTCAGACCTGGAGTGAGAGATTGGAAGATGTGATCTCTGGTATAGGTGCCCATTTATCTCTAGGGCCTGTTTTTGTGGGTAGCAAGATAGAGCGGAATGTGTCAGAGGACTTCCTAACTCCATGGTCAAATTGTTATAATGATCCAGGAGTTTGGCAGGAGTCAGGAGACAGAGAGAACGTAAGGAGGGGCAAAAGTAAAGTGAATTTCTTACAGGCACTGTTGTACTGCGAATCCCTGACAAGCCATAAGAATAGAAGGCGAGCACCTCATTTCTAGAGTATGCAAAATAGATGGAATGAAAGTGAGAAATCTGATTTTCTGTTATTAATAATGTTTCATGTCCCTGTGATGCACAAGCTCAGGGCAGGGAGCTGTGGTAGGGCTCAGGGCAGGGAGCATGGAATACGTGTAGGATCAAGGCTAGAGCAGTTGCAGTCACCTGCCTCACTCTGCTCTTGTTCCCAAACAAACGGACACTGTGGGCACAGTGCCTGCAGGTAAGGCAGCACCTGAAGACCCCACTCACTCCCTTCCCCCAGGGGCTGCATGCCAGAGGGGTGCGAACATGCAGCTTATAGGTTCACTGTGGGGCCAGTGTCTGGGGCTGGGAGCCGCACACTGATGGCAGGAACCCAGCTCGGAGCATGCATATGCCTCCACCTATAGCACTAGGGATAGTCGAGCACTCGGGCAGCTAGTCTGGCTCAAGCCCCTACCCCAATGTCACTGGCCCAAAGTAGCAGCAGCCCCAGCTGCTTCCCAATTCCCTGTCTTTGTTTCCAGCTGTCCAGCTCCAGCACTGGCACTACTTGGGGAGCCATTATCCCATGTCAGTAGTCCCACCCCCACTTGCTTACTGATAGGGCACAGCAGGGTGCACCAGCCTGCTTTCGCCTTTGGGAAGGATGCTCCCCGCTGCTTTTCCTTCACCTGTTTGAACATTCTTTGTTGCCCTGCTTGCTTGATGACTGTTTATTCCTTCCATGAAAATCAAACAGAACAGGCATTCCTCTCTTTGAGCCAGACCTGTTTCACTTCCCCAGTTTGAACACCACAGAGTGGAATCCTGTAACTTCACATATGATGTTGTCACCTACATTTTATCAGACTCATAATGACCAGCAAATTTGGTTGTTAAATGATCTGTCACAAGGCAGGATGTGCACAAAGATTTTTGCTAAAAATGTGCAGGGTGTGAGTATAGGGTTAAATTCTGTCAAACCCTATTGAGGCTTATGTCAATGAAAAATTGATTTGCTCACCCATCAAAATCTTACTTGTTCCTGGAAAGTGGAGTGTTCATGGGTTATCTTAAAGTAGGTCATTTGGACCAAATCTAAGATTTCTCTTTATGTACATTAAAAATTCTACAAAAATCTATAGATGCTAGCATGTACCAGCATTTTATTAAGGACCTGGATGAGGGCACGTATTGCACCCTAAGCAAATTTGCAGATGACAGTAAGCTAGCTGGAAGGTGGATTAAACTGGTGGGTAGGGATGGAGGCCAGGAAGTCTTAGACAAATTGGAAAATGAGTTCAGAAGAAATCTGAAGGGGCTTAAGGACAAGTGCAGAGTCCTGCACTTGGGATGGAAAAATTCCAAGCACCATTACAGGCTGGGGACTGACTGGCTAAGTAGTAGTGCAGGAGAAAAAGACTTGGGGATTACGAGTGTGCCCTTGTAGCCAGAAAGGTTGATGGCATATTGGGGTGCATTAGGAGGAGCACTGACAGCAGATATAGAGAAGTTGTTATTCCTCTTGACTTGGCACTGCTGGGGCCACATCTGTAAGTAGTGTGTCCAATTCTGGGCCTCCCACTAAGAAAAGGATGTGGACACGCTGAAGAAGGCCCAGCAGAGGACAACCAAAAGGATTAGAGGGCTGGGCACATGTCCTGTGAGGAGGGGCTGAGAGATTTGGACTTGTTTGGTTGGAAGAAGAGAAGACCAAGGGTCGATTTGATAGCAGCCTTCAACTTCCTGAAGGGGGGTTGCAAAGAGAATGGAGAGAGGCTGTCTCGGTGGTGACAGATGGCAGAATGAGGAGCAATGGTCTCAAGGCGCAGAGCGGGAGAGTGAGGAACCTCTGGAATGGTGGAATCTTCTTCCCTACGGGTTTTTAAGTCCCTACTCGGCAAAGACCTGGCTGTGATGATTTAGTTGGGGTTGATCCTGCTTGGGGCATGGGGCTGGACTCGATGACCTCCTGAGGTCCCTTCCCACCCTAGGATTCTATGTGATGGGGTTTGCAGAACTGGGGACTCTACAGAGTTTATATGGTTCTAGTCTTGATGCATATCATAGTCAATGTATGCAGGAGGAGACAGACACCACAGAGCGTATCCGAATGGGTGTGTGCCTACAGATTTCCTTTTAAGCCCTAAGGGAGCAGATCTTTAAGAATGAAATATTTTGCCATCTGGTCACAATGCCAGACCTGAAAGGGAAGCTACAGTTAGCCAGGGAGAGGAAACTGGGCAAGTTTGTCAAGTATTGATGATTCAGCCCCCATCTAATTTACACAATGTTTATTTCTGGAGACTCCAATAGAAGGAAACGGTATTGGAGCCATGAGATGCCAAGGAAAACAATTCAATGGCAAAAGGATAATGAAAATTCATTCTGACAAATATCTGGAAGTTGAGTATGGGTCATAACCGAACAGTTACTTTTAAGAGCAGATGGCAATGCTCCACAAAGTAAACAAAACTGAGTTTTTTGGGGGGGAACCTTCAGAACCTTAAATTTTTTTTAAAGAAGGTTGGGAAATAAGCAGTAACTTCACCATCTCATGCACAGTACACCATTGGCCTTGAACTCTGGAGGAAAGTATTTTGCGTGACGCTTTCTCTCTCCCCTATCAACAAAAGAAACAGATTTGGTAATAACAGGGTGTTTTTGCAAAGTTTTGATTTTACCCATTTATTTCTTTAAATAAAAAAAAAACAAGTTCTGAGGGGAAAAATGTTTCAAGTTGGAAAAAGGTCTTAATTTTTAGTTTTAAATGACATCTTATTTCAAAACACATTGAACATTATAACTGAAATGTTTAAAAGCAAACAACATTTGTTTAATGACTCTCCAGGTTTAAAAAATTCCAAGCTTGTCAATTTGTTAACAGGTCAAAACAATTTTGGTTTTGGTCCAAACTGAAATTTCTGGTGATTTCATAAGTCAATAACCTGAAAAAAAAAAAACATTCTTTTCCCAGCTCTAGTCCAGAGATCTGAACTTGTTCCTGTCTTTGCTACTGGCCTGCTGAAGACCTTGGTCATTTTACCTCTGCGCTTCAGTTTCCCCATCTCTCAAAACAGGAACATTAGTTTTGACCTCCTTTGTAAAGAGCTTTGACATCTGTCAGTGAAAAGTGCTAGACAAGTGCTAGGTATTACCATTATTTAGCACTAGTGTTCGCGCTCAGGGCTGCCCAAGACACACTGAGAAGGATGATCCCTGGCTGTAATTCAAGCCGATCTACAACTCTGCTCTGCAAGCACTGTACTGCTGCTCATCAGAGTTGTCCTTCCAATTGCCCTCCAGTCATAAAGGTGGGTCCAGGATCCAATTTAAATCCTTGATCCTCATCTTCAGACCCTCCCCGCACCCCCCGATTTCTCCTGCCCTTCCCTCATTACTTTTTTTATTTATCGTACTGTTAGCACTTAGGGGCCCTGTGTGGCTTAATAGGTTCCCGAGGAGGAAGGGAATGACTGTGGTCGTCTAGTCTGACTACCTACATAAAAAAGGCCAGAAACTGGCTCCCAGATAATTGCTAGAGTGTACAAGGGACCTGTCATGCACAAAACTGTGCAAACAGAAATGAAGTGAAATGAATTTTAAAAGGGAAAAAGGCTGCTGAAGGTGTGATCAAAACCCAGTTGCTATAGGGAAACATTTCTGTTCAACACTTCTGCATTTTCCAATGGAAAAGTTCCATTTGAAAAGTTACAGCCAGCTCCAAGCAAATCGACAAAAGGAGGGGAAACAGAGTTGGAACCAGGACTACACAACTGGTCTGCTGATTTCCAGTGCTTAGCCACCGGGCCAGGGGGTTTACAGCCATTTCGGGTTTCCATAAGTGACTAATCATATACCTAGCTCTGGCAACAAGGTAATTCCCAAATGAAGATCCCAGCCTCATTTCAGCATCCTGAGAAAAATGCTGAGAATTATGGAATGGAATCTAGTTTACTGTCCGGCTACATTTTATACTCACTATGCAACTTTCAAGTACAGCACCCTACATCAATTTATTTTCACAGGTAACAAGATGATGAGCAAATGTGAAATTCTTTAATAATTGATTCATGTTGATTTCACGGTGCTGAAACTGCATGACACAGGGAAACTTCTGTTGCAATGAAGATTTCAAATGAGGGGTTCATGGCAACAAGTATCTTCATTTCTTTGAGCGAAATGACTGCACTAATAGTTGTTTTTCCTGATGGCTGGGAGAATCCTGGAAACGTTCTGGTGTGGGGCTGACATTTTAGTTCAGTGCGCCCCCTTGTTGTGCTGCGTAATGGCTTGTAACAGCATGATGTGCTGGGATGACAAAATGCCACCTCTAATAAAAATGCATAGGTGTGGATGGATTTTCAGCTGAGGAAGCAAACTGTTTGTTATGCCTGTGGAAAGCAGAGCTGCAAACAAAGCGCAGGGTTTTTAAGGCCTACCTACAGCTGAGGCACCGCTTCCACTGTAGGTGTAAGGCTGACGCACCCAGACTGTGGGAAGGAGAGAATGAACCTGTGATTATAGGGGCTAAAGCCATGCGCTCTACCATGTGAGCTAAGCGCCAGCTGGCTCTCAGCCAAGGCTATAGAGCAGGGATTTCACTTTTTCTTGTCAGTGGCCTCAGAGTCTCTGGCGTTCTATAGGTCTGAGCCTCCGCAATGCTAATCTCAACCCCTATGTACCTTCTCTTCCCCACCTCATCTGGCTGCAGAACAGACTCCTATATGGCCATGGTTGCCTCATGATTTTCAGGTTCAATGGCTGCTATTTCCAGCCCCAAGTGTGGCAGCATGGCCCCTGATGGTGTGGGCTCATTCCCCTGCACATCTATTAATGTAATATGTGCCATCATGTACCAGCAATGTCCCTCTGCCATCTACTTTGGCCAAACTGGACAGTCTCTGTGTAAAAGGTTAAATAGACACAAATAAGTTATCAGGAATGGTAACATACAAAAACCTGCAGGAGAACATTTCAATCTCCCTGGACACTCAGTAGCAGATTTAAAAGTACCCATCCTGCAACTTCAAAAACAGATTTGAAAGAGAAACTGCAAAGCTACAATTCATTTGCAAGTTTGACACTATCAATCAAAGATTGAACAGAGACTGGGAGTGGCTGGCCAAACACAAAAGCAGTTTCTCTACTCATGGTGTTCACACCTCCACATCAGCTGCTGGAAGAGAGCCACATCCTCCCTGACTGAACTGACCTTGTCAGCTCTGGCCTTCCTCTTGATTGGTCCCTTCTTGAGCCTGTATAATTAGACCTGCCACTGGAATCTCCAATACATGCATCTGACGAAGTGGGTCGTTACCCACAAAAGTTTGTGCTCCAAGTAATCTGTTGGTCTATAAGGTGCCACAGGACTTCTGGTTGTTTTTTGCAGATACAGACCAACACGGCTCCCCTCCAGCACTTTCAACAGTAGAGTTCAAAATGCTTTGCGAAATAGAGCAAAATCATTAGCCCCAGTACACTGGTAGGGAACCTGAAGCACAGGAAGAGGAAATGCCCCAAAGTCACACATCTGAACTGTTGACAGAGTCAGAACTTAAACCCAATTTTCCTGAGGCCCAGTCCTGTGCTGCAACTACTAGACCACACCTGCTCCAGACAATTAAGATTACAAAGCTCCAGCGTCACTGACAGGCTGATTAGACACAAAACCAAACAAGCCTCTTTTTTAAAATCTCTTTAAATATGTGGAAGCAGGGTGGGAATGAGCTCTCCCCTAACAGCTAGCTGGGGTGGGGAGAGACTTCAGGACCCAACTGTGTTTCCATGAACACCCCCACTCTGCTTAGACAGCCAGCAGACATAGCGGTGCTGCTGTTGGGTTACAAATCCCTGTGTTATAGAGCACGAGTGGGAGGGACATGAAGTACTGGTATCAAAGTTGTGGTCTTTATTGTATGACTCAAAGGAATCAGAACTGTGCTCAGCCTGTGGTATGTGAGGGGGGTTCTGTCAGCTGGAAGGATCTCATTAGGACAGAGGCTCTAACTCCACAGCCCTGGGCATGTGAGAGGGGAGAGGGCAGGCGTTCCATCCAGCTGTGTTTCGGCTAATTTTCCCACCCCGAGCTGAATGAATTTGTTATGTACAGGGCACCAATAGGCAGGTGATGTGCAGCTGCACTGGGGCTGGCTGTAGCAGGGGGCTCTGTGGCCAGGCCATGGTTGTCTTCTGGTTGCAGGACACAGCTGGTTCAGGTCATCTCTGCCCTGGCCACAGGCTGCAGACTAGCATGGGCATGGGGCAGCCCTCCCCACATCCCTGCATGACACTAGCCATGGTATGGCCTCTCCCGTGGGTCTCTAGTCTCATTTAACCTGTTCCTCCCCACTGTCCACTGGGAGCCTCTGTTATTTTAAGTGCTTAAATGAGAGCTGAACTCACTGGTGGTGGGCCCGTGTTGCTGCTCAGCCTGCCAAGAGCCAAAGCTCACTGAGAGACCAGCCTGCAGAAGTCACAGCAGAAGGGTAACTGACAGTGGGCTGGTGGGAGCGGAGCTGGCAGGGTGGCCAAGGGAGTGGAGGCAGTGAAAGCAAGTACTCAGATGGCAGAGCTAGCCGGGTGCCTTCGTCCCCAGAGAGGAGCTGAATTCACCCAGCTGCAGCACTGACCCAGGAACGTCTCCGTGAATGGAGGGTGGTGAGGGAGCCGAGGGTACTTGGTGGTAGATGCGCAGCAGATGTAGCAGAAGGCCCTCACTCCGCACTCTGGAGCATGTGTCTTTCTCACAGTTTTAGGTTTATGAATCCTGCCAATGGCATTTCCCCTAATTAATGTCAGGTGACTTCCTGCCTTTCCATAGAAGTGTCTTTGCTCCCCTCAGACTCCATGCTCATGGAGAAGCACTGTTGCTAGAAGGTGGTGTGGAATTTTTCCAGAGAACTTGCTCAAACCTCCCAGCCAGTTACATGTAGTATTGTTGAAAAGAATCCCCTACAGACCGAACCCCCTTAGTTACTGCCAGTTCCACCTGGCAGAAGACTGAATCATTGATCATATTTGACCTTATAACAATATGAACTTGGCCCTTGTTATTACTGGCTTCAACTGGGAAAATTATGCATTTATTGTATTTGCTTTTTATATATAACAAATCAAAACAAAAAACAACTTTACTGAGACTCTTACCAGAACAGTCCAGTATGGCTGCATCCAGCTGTGCAGAGAGCTCAGTCATGGGCAAGTGGAAACTGTTACATATACTAGTCTTCACAAGCAACGGTAGAACCTTTGGTTCAAATATTTGTGTTTATTATATATTTAAATGATTTTTTGATTAACACCTTTGCTGCTGCACAGAGGGGAAAGGAAAGCCAGCCACAGCATTTTAAGATCTGTCACATCTGTAATTTATTGCTTAAGAGAAGAAGTCAATTGAACAGTATTTTCAAAGATCATCATTTGGGCCTGCTCAGAGTTGGATGCCAGTACCCCTGCAGAACCCCACTGAGAATAATAATCTCATGGCTAAAAGAAAGTTACAAGGGAGATGTTACTATTATATGCACCAAAAATACACATTTTCCTTCAATAAACTTATTGGTTTATTTGCTTGTCCATTTCCCTTAGCTGTTCCTACCCCAAGCCCCCAGGGTTGTTCCCATAAGTGAGGAGGTAGGAGTTCAGGGGAGGAGGACAGGACAGAGGGATTGTAAAGTTTTGAAAAAAACATGAAGCTATCTTGCAGGTTTTTGGAGAAGTAAAAACAAACATGACACGAATAGACCTTAAAAAAACCAAACAAATCGTGGCTGCGCAGAAAACATTTCCCACTTCAGACCTGGCTCAATCAGCTGATTCTTTTGCTTAGCACCCGCTCCGAACCTCAGAGTATACTGCTGAGTGCAGACTAGCGCAGGCAAACTTGTGTGGATCACTTGTATACTTTCTCTTTCAGTAATTTCAATGCCACCCTTTAACTTCTCATAGTTTTTTGGCTTTCCTGTTCATAACAAAGGAACTTGATCAGAGAATGTACGTAATGTCTTTTGCTTTGAAGATGGTCCCCATCTATCACCTCTTTTAAAAACAGTGCTTAAAAATATCTTTCATGTTGAAAACCATTTTTTTTTTGTTTATTATATGTTGACTGAAAGTTTCAACTGGAGTGGTTTTCTATTGGTTAATTTTGATTTGGTGACAGCATAGCATTTCCTTAAAATGAGTCATCTCTGATGGAAATTCGCTCCATAACAAAAATCAGGCCAAAGTTTTCTGAGAAGGTTGCAGTATTCCAGTATGACCCTTTGAGAACAGAGTGATTTGATTTTCCATTGTGAAACACTGAGATTCATTTTTTTTAAATGAAGACATTGTATTTTCAAACATGAAAGAGGACAAGAGAATTGAAACGATGGGTTTAGATTTTGTTGAAACAAAACTTTTCACTTGAGGCAAAATGCAATTTCTGGGAGAACTTTAGTGTGTGGGAAATTTCCATTTTTATTTTTGCCCTGTTACAGAATGGAAGCCATTTCAAAACCATAAGCTTCCTCCCTCTCTCCCCACAAAAGAAATACCCATCTATCGTACAGCTCTACAGCTTAATCTGCAGAATTAGGTAAATCATGAGTACCAACAATGACAGCTTCCATACCATGCCAAACCAGTGTTAGCCCTGTCTTTGCTAACACTTAACATTAGTCCATTGTCCCTAGGTGCAGCTAGTTCTCCTTTGTGCGAAGTTCTAGTGAATTTCATAGTTATTGCCAATGAAGACTCCAGTTAGTGCCACATTGGGAAGGTTTTGTCCTTTAGGACATGGCCAACTAATCAACAATTCCTATCCTAAAGGCCACCAAACATCACATAACAGCAGTCACTTTTGGCCATTAGTGATCTGGGACAAATTCCATCCAATAGCCTAATGGTTGAAGACTCAACCAAATTTCAAACAATTCCCTAAGGCACTTAACCTTCTCTAGATCATGAGATACAGATATTCGTTCTCCACGTGACATTCTTGTGTTGGGCAAAAATGGAGCTAGATTAAAACTGAGACAGAGATTCACATTCTTTACTTAACTGCAGGAATGTTAAACCAGGGAACAAATTGTTCCAGTCACTGTAAGGCAATGAATTAACTGTGATACACAGAATGGAAGCCATGAAATAATATGCATTTGTATGCATAATTCATACTGACTTCAAACTGATCATCTATCCATGAACAGAATTTGGCTACAAATATATTAGCACAAGCTTGGCAACCATCAGAAATTGAAATGAGAACCTTGAGGAGCTGTATGAAGGGATGGAAAATATCAGCAAAACATATTAAAAACAAACATGGTATTGATTTTTTAAAATGCCTAATGCATGTATGTAAATTAAAGCATTTAGGTGGAGAACATGTTTTTGATCAAGAACCACTGACCCACAGGGAAAAAAATCAGGGGGGGGGCATGCACAAGTCAGAAGAAAAAATAATAATTGAAAACAAAACAACACAATACAGAACCAAAAAAATACCCCCAGAAGATACCTTCACTTCACTTGCATTCTGCTCTGCACTGGGGCTCTGTGCTCTAGCCCTACATGGGCAGGTGGGATTGACCTGCGGCACAAGGCTCTGACACTTGCCATGTGCTGGCTCCTCTTACTGCAGGTTGGGTCAAAGTAAGCCGGGAACCAGACTTCTATCTCTGATTTAAGCATATACTCAATGCTACCCTCCCAACTTGGCTGCATGGAATGTTTTACAAGTTCAGCTCAAAAAAAGTCACATCTTAAAATTTGTTATAGAACAAAAGGGAAAAAAAACCCACACACTTCTCAAAGAATCATAGAAGAGTAGGACTGGAAGAGACCTGAGAAGGTCATCTAGTTCAGCTCCCTGTTCAAAGCAGGACCAACCCCAATGATCTCATCCCAGCCAGGGCTTCATCGAGCCTGCCCTTAAAAGCCTCCAGGGATGGCGATGCCACCACCAACTCCCTAGGCAACACAATTCAGCACTTCTCCACCCTCCTAATATACGAACTAGACCTCCTGCACTGCAGCTTGAGACCATTGCTCCTTGTTCTGTCATGACTGAGAGCAGCCTGACTCCAACCTCTTTGGAACCCCTCTTCAGCCAGTTGAAGGCTGTTATCTAATCCTGCCCTCCCCCGCCCCTTCTCTTCTATTGGCTAAATAAACCTAAATCCTTCAGCCTCTCCTCTTAAGTCACGTGCCCCAGTCCCACCCCCACCCCCCCGCCAGTATTTTCTTTGACATTCACTGGACCCTCTCCAATTTGTTCACACCCTTTCTGTAGTGAGGCACCCAAATCTGGATGCAGTATTCCAGATGTGGCATCACCAGTGCTGAAAAAAGGGGAATAACCACTTCCCTTGGTCTGGTGGCAGTGCTCCTATGAGATGCATCTCAAGATGCAATAAGCCATCTTGGCAATGAGGGCACACTGTTGGCTCCTGCCTGGCTTCTCATCAGCTGTAATCCCCAGGTGCTTTTCTGCACAAACTGCTGCCTGGCCAGTTGGTCCCCAGCCTGTAACAATACTTGGGAGTCTTCTGTCCTAAAATGAAGGACTCTGCATTTGCCCTTGCTGAACTTCATCAGATTTCTTTTGGCCCAATCCTCCAGCTTCTCTAGGTCACTCTGGGCTTTATCCCAACCCTAAAGCTTAGTGTGGTCTCTGAACTTGCTGAAGGTGCAACCCAACCCATCACTCAGCATATTAATGAAGATGTTGGAAAAAAAATACAGTCCCAGGCCTGATGCCTAGATAGTGGCTGCCAACTGGATGGATATTGAGCTGTTGATCACTATAGCTGCGTCTACACGTGCACGCTACTTCGAAGTAGCGGCACCAACTTCGACGTTAGGCGGCGAGACGTCGAAGTCGCTAACCTCATGAGGAGATAGGAATAGCGCCCTACTTCGACGTTCAACGTCGAAGTAGGGACCGTGTAGACGATCCGCGTCCCGCAACGTCGAAATTGCTGGGTCCTCCATGGCGGCCATCAGCTGGGGGGTTGAGAGATGCTCTCTCTCCAGCCCCTGCAGGGCTCTATGGTCACCGTGGGCAGCAGCCCTTAGCCCAGGGTTTCTGGCTGCTTCTGCGGCAGCTGGGGATCTATGCTGCAGGCACAGGGTCTGCAACCAGTTGTCAGCTCTGTGTATCTTGTGTTGTTTAGTGCAACTGTGTCTGGGAGGGGCCCTTTAAGGGAGCGGCTGGCTGTTGAGTCCGCCCTGTGACCCTGTCTGCAGCTGTGCCTGGCATCCCTATTTCAATGTGTGCTACTTTGACGTGTAGACGTTCCCTCACTGTGCCTATTTCGATGTTGGGCTGAGCAACGTCGAAGTTGAACATCGACGTTGCCGGCCCTGGAGGACGTGTAGACGTTATTCATCGAAATAGACTATTTCGATATCGCAACATCGAAATAAGCTATTTCAATGTTGGCTGCACGTGTAGACATAGCCTATATGTTAAATCTGACAATACAGCCAGCTTTCTATCCACCTAATAGCCCATTCATCCAAGCCATACTTTAACTTGCTGGCAAGACTATTTTTAAACTATATGGTGCACTTCTCCCCAGTAGTGGGGAAAACTGGTTATGCAGACAGACTTACTGCAAAGACTACAGATTCAAACTTCCAAAAGACTAATGGTTTGGGGTGCCTGATGTGAGGACCCCTTACCTGAGACTGATTTGCAGAAGTCCTACCTTGTAAGAATAACCCTATAAGATGTCTCAAGTCAGACATTCAAAAAAATTAACCCACACAGCAGTCTCTCTTCAGAGTTTGGGCCAAAAGAGTTATATATTGTGAAGTATGCAGGGGGGATTATTTTGAAGACAGAAAGGATCCAATTAAAAAAAATAAAAAACAATACAGTACAGATTCAGTGAGAAAACTGATCCCACACATTTCCTCAGTAGTAACAGAGAGGAAGCCGTGCTAGTCTATACACTATCAAAACAAAAAGCAGTCAAGTAGCACTTTAAAGACTAGCAAAATAGTTTATTAGGTGAGCTTTCATGGGACAGACCCACTTCTGCAGACCATAGCCACACCAGAACAGACTCAATATTTAAGGCACAGAGAACCAAACACAGTAAGCAAGTAGGACAGATCAGAAAAAGATAATCAAGGTGAGCAAATCAGACAGTGGAGGGGTGAGGGGGGGAGGTCAAGAATTAGACTGAGCCAAGTATGCAGAGGAGCCACTACAGTGACTCAGAAAGTTCCCATCACAATTTAAACCATGTGTTAATGTGCCGAATTTGAATATAAAGGCCAGCTCGGCTGCTTCCCTTCCCAGAACGGTGCAATAATTATTCTTCAGTAACACACATAACTTTAGGTCATTGACAGAATGCCCCATTCCATTAAAATGTTGACTAACTGGTTTGTGGATCTGGAGCGTTTTGATGTCTGTTTTGTGCCCATTGACCCTTTGTCTAAGGGAGTTGGAAGTTTGTCCAATATACAAAGCATCTGGGCATTGTTGGCACATGATGGCATATATGATGTTAGTAGAGGAGCATGAGAAAGTGCCCGTGATTCTGTGAGTAACCTGGTTAGGTCCTGTGCTGGTATTTCCAGAGAAGGTATGTGGACAAAGCTGGCAGGGGGCTTTGTTGCAGGGAAAGGTTCCAGGACTGGTATTCCTGGGGTATAGACTGTGGCTGTTAGTGAGGATCCTCATAAGGTTGGGAGGTTGTCTGTAGGAGAGAACAGGCATGTCACCCAGGGCCTTCTGGAGTGTGGCATCCTGATTGAGGATAGGTTGTAGGTCTTTAATAATTCGTTGCAGTGGTCTAAGTTGGGGGCTGTAGGTGATGACCAGTGGTGTTCTGTTCTTGGTGTTTTTGGGCCAATCTTGGAGTAGCTGGTCTCTGGGTATTTGTCCGGCCCTATCAATTTGTTTTTTTTACTTCTCCTGGTGGGTAATATAGGTTTATGAATATTTGGTAAAGTTCTTGTAGTTTTTGGTCTCTGTCAGTTGGATCAGAGCAAATGCAATTGTACCAAAGAGCTTGACTGTAAACAATGGATCTAGTCACGTGTGCAGGATGGAAGCTAGAAGGGTGTACATAAGTATAGCGATCAGTAGGTTTTCGGTACAGTGTGGTCCTGATCAGGCCATGCTTGACTAGCACTGTAGTGTCCAGGAGATGTATCTCTTGTATGTTGTAATTGAGGCATAAGTTGATGGTGGGGTGTAGATTGTTAAAGTCTCTGTGGAATTCTTCTAGAGCCTCTGTACCATGGGTCCAAATCATAAAGATGTCATCAATGTATCTTAAGTAGAGGAGGGGTAATAGGGGACAAGAGCTAAGGAATCATTGTTCCAGGTCAGCCATAACTATATTAGCATATTGTGGGGCCATGCGGGTGCCCATAGCAGTTCCACTAATCTGGAGGTATAAATTGTCCCCAAAATGGAAATGATTGTGTTACTGATTGCTATACTTATCTACACCCTTCTAGTTTCCATCCTGCACACATGACTAGATCCATTGTTTACAGTCAAGCTCTTAGGTACAATCGCATTTGCTCTGATCCAACTGACAGAGACCAAAAACTACAAGGACTTTACCAAATATTCATAAGCCTATATTACCCACCAGGAGAAGTAAAAAAAACAAATTGACAGGGCCGGACGAATACCCAGAGACCAGCTACTCCAAGACTGGCCCAAAAACACCAAGAACGGAACACCACTGGTCATCACCTACAGCCCCCAACTTAGACCACTGCAACGAATTATTAAAGACCTACAACCTATCCTCAATCAGGATGCCACACTCCAGAAGGCCCTGGGTGACATGCCTGTTCTCTCCTACAGACAACCTCCCAACCTCATGAGGATCCTCACTAACAGCCACAGTCTATACCCCAGGAATACCAGTCCTGGAACCTTTCCCTGCAACAAAGCCCGCTGCCAGCTTTGTCCACATATCTTCTCTGGAAATACCAGCACTGGACCTAACCAGGTTACTCACAGAATCACAGGCACTTTCTCATGCTCCTCTACTAACATCATATATGCCATCATGTGCCAACAATGCCCAGATGCTTTGTATATTGGAAAGACTTCTAACTCCCTTGGACAAAGGGTCAATGGGTATAAAACAGACATCAAAACACTCCAGATCCACAAACCAGTTAGTCAACATTTTAATGGAATGGGGCATTCTGTCAATGATCTAAAGGTATGTGTGTTACTGAAGAATAATTATTGCACCGTTCTGGGAAGGGAAGCAGCTGAGCTGGCTTTTATATTCAAATTTGGCACATTAACACATGGTTTAAATTGTGATGGGAACTTTCTGAGTCATTGTAGTGGCTCCTCTGCATACTTGGCTCAATCTAATTCTCGACCTCCCCCCCCACCCCTCCACTCTCTGATTTGCTCACCTTGATTATTTTTTTCTGATCTGTCCTCCCTGCTTACTGTGTTTGGTTCTCTGTGCCTTAAATATTGAGTCTGTTCTGGTGTGGCTATGGTCTGCAGAAGTGGGTCTGTCTCACGAAAGCTCACCTAATAAACTATTTTGCTAGTCTTTAAAGTGCTACTTGACTGCTTGTTGTTTTGATTTCCTCAGTAGAAATTGTTCATTCTTCAAGAAGGCAAAACCCCTTCTCTCCCTGATCAGTGGAGGGAACTGAAAATAAGACACAGCTTCCTTGCTCACACCACCGAACTTCTGTTCACCCAAAAGTTCAACACCAGAATACCCTCAGGTTTGTCCTACCAGCTGCTTATTCAGGCTAGGTCCTCCCTTCCCCTGACTTCTACTCCTAGTCTCCAAGTATCTCTGCCTCAACATTGGGTCCCTCACGCTGTGGTTGGTGTTTCTCGGGTTCAGCACAAATTGGTGACTGGGCTCAAGCCTACAGAGGTTTACTGAGGCAAATCATTCCCATCCCAGACAGGGGTTACTCACAGCTACATCACAACCCTCAGACCAGCCCCAGGCAGCACAGAAAGCCACCGCTAGCCTTTTGAATCAATTCAATGGCAAAAACAAACCAAAAGGTCCTGTCCAGGCCTACCTTCTGTCAGAGAAACACTGAGCACCAGCAGCCTCAAGTGAGCAAGATTCTGTTGTTTTTTAGATCTGAAAGCAACACTAGGAGGGGAATTCTCCACCAGGCCACCAGCATTTTCCTGAGCTCTGTCTGTTCTATCTGCTCCTCTACCACCTGACAGAAAGCCCAGGTGCAGCAGGATGCATCTGAGTAGTCCTACAGCAGAACAGCTCATTAGCACCTGCTGGCCTCAGGTGGGGTTAACAGGACCCATCACACACACACACACACACACACACACACACACATGAGCTACAAAATGCTCCACCAGTCCAAACTCCACTCACCCCTGCATGCGTTGGCCATGTGGGTTAGCTTCTTTGCAAGTGTTTTGCATGCTGTTGGTATTACCTCAGCCTCTTCACAAACATTTCTTTATGCTTATCCTGAGGAGCAGCCACACCTGCCTCGGAAAGCCAGGGTTTAAGTCAGCTTTTATCCAAAGCTATCTAGAGAGTGAAATACATTGCCAAAGTTGTAGTTAGAAGGGGATATATGTTCAAACTGGAAGTACTGCACACATATCAAGAAGTACAGCCGTACCCTAGTTCCTAGGGGTTATGTTGAGTTCTATAGACTATAGTTAATATTTCTTACGTCTATGCAAATGGACTGCGATGGATGGTTTTCTTACGGCTTTTAATTCCTCTTGTACGTTTGTTAAATCTCATTGAGAGCACCCAATGACTAGTAAAAAATATTGGGAGCATAAAGAACTGTTTCATATTGTCATAGCAATTAAAATTTAACAGTAACCAGATTCGCAAGGAATATGTGAAATGTTGCCATGGGCAAATTTACATTAAACAAATTTCTAATTTGTTGTATAATTATAGTGAGTTAAATAATTCCATTCAAATACCATGAATAATGCATCCCTCATTCCTGTTCACTGAGGAACTAACACTTAATCATTCAATCAGGCTAGTTTGGTTTATAGGGCATGTAAATAGCATCACACCCCAAGGTCTGTGTATGTGCTTCAGCGTATGCTGTGGAATTTGGTGAAAGCACGGGGTGGGGAGAAATTTCACGTGACTAAGGCTGCTTCTACACTCACTTGCCCATCGGCGGTGTCATGGTAATGAGGCAATTCAAAGCAGGCTAATGAAGCACTAGTGTGCATATTCAGTGTTTCATTAGCATAATGGCAGCTGTGTGGATTTGAAGCGCAGACGTCGAATTGCAGATTGACGGTGTAGATGGGGGCAGCTTCGACATAAGCACCCCACTTCGACAGTCCCTTACTCCCACAGAACTAGATCAGAAGAAGGAACTGCCAAAGTGGGGTGCTTATGTTGAAGCTTCCCCCATCAACACTGTCAATCTGCAATTTGAAGTCTGCCCTTTGAAATGTGTATGGCTGTTGTTATGCTAATGAGGCACCGAATATGCACATTAGCGCCTCATTAGCCTGCTTCCAATTGCCTCATTACCATGTCACATCCAACGGGAGAGTGAGACTGTAGAAGCAGCCTAAGACAGTTTTGACCTTTTCTTTTGTTTCAAAGAGAAACTTCCTTTTTATCCCTGACTTCCCAGTTCCTTCTTTATTTTGATTCCAGCCTGTATTTCCTTCCTAACGGACTCCATTTTCTCTTTGATGTCCTTCATTCCTTGTCTGTCCCTTACCTGCCTTTCCTTCTTTTTCTTTTCTCACTTATAGTCTCTCAACTAACATTTCATTATAAGAGCTTGTGGAAAAAGAAGTTAATTACCAGATTTAATTACTTCATCTGGCAATTACTGCATCCAAACCATGCCAGTCAGCTTGCAACATGCTTAGAGTAATAAAGGCTGCATGCAGTACCCAGATGGAATTTATCCAGTCAAATGAAAGGCTTAACGAAGCTGACCTCAGAATATAGATTTCATTGTGCTCAAGGGACTTTACTGTCACCAGCCTCTCAAGCAGGTTGCAGGGTTCACCACCAAACCTCCCAGAAGCAAACACTCAGACAGGACATTCCTGATAAATTGTTAGCAGCCCCTGCACAAGAATCGCAGTTGTGATTTATCAAAAGCAGGCCTTGCTGCTGATTGCTTTGATTGGTGGCCTGGATGCTCCTAAACCTAATAAAGTTCCATTTTATCTCTGCCCACAACCTCTCTGAGGGGGAAACAGACGCAACAATGTCAGACATCTCCCTCTCTCCCACATGACAGGGCTTTTGATAAAATTCAGTGCAGCCTAATTAACTGGTGCAGAATGAAAGCTGTGATACCCCCACCAGCAGCCGGCTGAGAGGCCATGTGTTCATGGCAGTCAGCGGCAGGGGTCTGAGCAGATAACATAGCTCAGAACTCATACCCAGAGCCTACTCTTTATGCTAATGTTTTCCTCTGAGGTAAAGATAATGACAAGTGCATTAAGCCATGAAGAAACAGGAGACCGGCATAAACAAGCCTCCTGCTTTCAAACTGTTCTACAAAAGAAAAATGAGGGATTTTTTTTTCTAAAAATCAGCCATTGAAATAAAGCTCACGGGAGGCAAACCTGCCATTTTCATCAGGTGGAGGAGGACTCCACCTGTGGGCCGTAATGGCGCAGGTTACGCATGTAGGGCAATTCTTTGCTGGTCAAGGATGCTTTCACTTTTTTCCTATTGCCACTCTCCTCTGCCTTCTGTGAGACCATTTCATCACCACCCCTGATTTCCAGGTGCCAATCTCTGGAGAATTGGCTGGGCTTGGGCACGCGACACATCAGTGCACACAGGTACAGAAAGCATTTTCCATCCCTGGGCCAGGGAGTCTGGGTGGATGGGAGGAAGGAGCTAAAGAAATTTAGGACCAGTTCTGCACAGCCAGCAGTATTAGAATCATAATCACAGAATCATAGAACGCTACGACTGGAAGGAACCATGAGAGGTCATCGTGTCCAGCCCCCTGCCCTCATGGCAGGACCAAGTACTGTCTAGACCATCCCTGATAGACGTCGATCTAACCTGCTCTTACATATCTCCAGCGACGGAGATTCCACAACCTCCCTGGGCAATTTATTCCAGTGTTTGACCACCCTGACAGTTAGGAACTTTTTCCTAATCTCCAACCCAAACCTCCCTTGCTGCAGTTTAAGCCCATTGATTCTTGTTCTATCCTCAGAGGCCAAAAAGAACAAATTTTCTCCCTCCTCCTTATGACTCCCTTTTAGATACCTGACAACTGCTATCATGTACCCACTTAATCTTCTTTTTCCCAAACTAAACAAGCCCAATTCTTTCAGCCTTTCTTCATAGGTCATGTTCTCTAGACCTTTGATCATTCTCGTTGCTCTTTTCTGGACCCTTTCCAATTTCTCCACATCTTTCTTGAAATGTGGCGCCCAGAACTGGACATAGTACTCCAACTGGGGCCTAACCAGCGCAGAGTAGAGCAGAAGAATGACTTCTTGTGTCTTGTTCACAACACATCTGTTATGCATCCCAGAATCATGTTTGCTTTTTTTGCAACAGCATCACACTGTTGACTCATATTTAACTTGTGGTCCACTATAACCCCTAGATCCCTTTCTGCCATATTCCTTCCCAGACAGTCGCTTCCCTTTCTGTACATGTGAAACTGATTGTTCCTTCCTAGGTGGAACACTTTGCATTTGTCTTTATTAAACTTCATCCTGTTTACTTCAGACCATTTCTCCAATATATCCAGATCATTTTGACCCTATCCTCCAAAGCAGTTGCAACCCCTCCTAGCTTGGTAACATCTGCAGACTTAATAAGCGTACTGTCTATGCCAATATCTAAATCGTTGATGAAGATATTGAACACAACCGGTCCCAATACAAACCCCTGTGGAACCCCACTTGTTATAACTTTCCAGCAGCATTGGGAACCATGAATAACTACTCTCTGAATGCGGTTATCCAGCCAGTTTTGCACCCACCTTATAGTAGCCCCATCTAAGTTTATTTGCCTAGTTTATTGAAAAGAGTATCATGCGAGACCGTATCAAATGCCTTACTAAAATCTAGGTATACCACATCCACCGCTTCTCCCTTATCCACAAGGCTCATTAGCCTATGAAAGAAAGCTATAAGATTGGTTTGACGTGACCCGTTCTTTACAAATCCATGCTGGCTGTTCCCTATCAGCTTACCACCTTCCAAGTGATTGCAGATGATTTCCTTAATTGCTTGTTCCATTATCTTTCCTTTCAGTAAAGCTGAGAGGGGACACTGGCATCTGGGCAGCCCCGGGTTCCAAAAAATTGCCCAGGCTTGCACCTGGAGAGGTACTCCAGCATCACTTAACAGTGTTGAACCAACACGGGAGGTAACAGATACTGGTTATAAGCTCTTGCTCGATTGGCATAGAGAATGAATGCCAGGGGTTGCTTTCGACGGTGGGAGAGATCGTTGCATCTCACTGGACAGTCACCGCCCGCCTCAAGCTGGGCAGCCCCCAGCCAATAGGGTACTGTCCCGCCACAGTTCACCTGTCTCACTGGGTGCGTGAGGCTTAAGGTTCCCAAACCTGACACGTGACTGAAATTTGAGCACCAGGCAAACCAATAAGATAATCAACAAGAAAAGGAAACCACCAAAGTTTTAAACTTGCTTGCTGGAATGTGCGGACCATGATGACCGGTTTGACTGAAGATCTTCAGGACATCAGCTACACCCGAAAGATCGCTGTCATCAATGAGGAACTGAAGAGGCTCCAAGTTGACATTGGTGCTCTGCAAGAGACACGACTCGCAGATTCAGGATCTCTAAAGGAAAAGGACTACATCTTTTTCTGGCAGGGTAAAGCCCAAGAAGAACCCAGGGAGCATGGTGTTGGCTTTGCCATCAGAAACACCCTTCTACAAATGGTGGAATTAGTCACGGGCGTATCAGAAAGACTCCTTCAGGTCATACTTCAAACTCACGCCAGTCCTGTCCACCTGATCAGCACTTACACTCCAACTCTGTATGCTGCACCAGAAGTAAAAGACAAGTTCTGTGACATGCTTAGTGCTGCCATAGTGCAAATACCTGCTCGCGAACAACTGTACATTTTGGGTGACTTCAATGTGAGAGTTGGAGCCGATCATGACTCATGGAGTTCCTGCTTAGGCCATGTCGGTGTGGGAAAAATGAATGAAGATGGACAGCGTCTTCTCAAACTTTGCATGTACCACAATCTGTGCATCACAAACACATTTTTCCAAACCAAACCACAGCACAGAGTGTCATGGAGACACCCACACTCGAAACACTGGCATCAACTAGACATGGTCATCACTAGACGTGATAACCTCAAAAACGTCCTTCTGACACGCAGCTATCATAGTGCTGACTGCGATACAGATCACTCACTAGTTTGCTCTAAACTCAAGGTGATTCCCAAGAAGCTGTACCACTCTAAACCAACTGGAAGGCCCTGCATTGATGCCAGAAAGACAGCAAACTCAGAGAGAGCTGAAAAGTTCAGAGAGACCCTCGAGGAGAATCTGCGCAGCAGCCCTGGGGTTGCCGATGTGACATCCAGATGGCAGCACCTGAGGGATACAATTTACAGCACGGCCTTGTCAGTGTTTGGAAGAAGAGCTAGAAACACAAATGACTGGTTCGAAGCTAACTGCGATGAGGTGATTCCAGCCATCGAAAAGAAGTGTGCTGCACTCCTGGAGCACAAACGCTCACCGAGCCAGAGTACCCTGCAAACGCTCAGAGCAGCCAGAAAAACAGTACAGCAGATGGCCAGGTGTTGCGCCAACAACCACTGGCTCGAGCTATGCAGCAGCATCCAGACCTGTGCCGACTTTGGTAATCTCAGAGGAATGTACGAAGGTATGAGGAAGGCATTAGGACCCACCCAGAACAAGATGGCACCTCTGAAATCCAAATCTGGTGAAGTCATCGCTGACAAAGCCAAACAGATGAAGCGCTGGGTCGAGCACTACTCCGAGCTGTACTCACGCGAGAACGTTGTGGTTGATACAGCCCTCGATGCCGCTGAGCTCCTACCAGTAATGGACGAACTGGACCAGGAACCAACTGTGGATGAACTGAAGAAAGCCATCGACAGCATTGTAGTAGGAAAGGCCCCAGGCCAGGATGGTATACCACCAGAGGTAATCAAGTGTGCTACGGACACCCTCCTGGAACCCCGACATGAGCTACTGTGCCTGTGCTGGAAAGAGGTAGAGGTTCCACAGGATATGCACAACGTTAACATCGTAACCTTGTATAAGAACAAAGGAGACAGAAACAACTGCAACAATTACCATGGAATCTCCCTCCTAAGCATCACTGGTAAACTGTTCGCTCGCGTCATCCTCGGCAGACTCCAGAAGATTGCTGAGAGGGTGTACCCCAAATCACAGTGCGGATTCCACGCAGAGAGATCTACCGTTGACATGGTCTTCTCTCTGAGGCAGCTGCAGGAGAAATGCAGGGAGCAGAGGAAGCCACTCTATATTGCCTTCATTGACCTGACCAAGGCCTTCGACTTGGTCAGCAGGGATGGACTGTTCAAACTGTTCCACAAGATAGGCTGTCCACCACGGTTACTCAAGATGATCCAGTCTTTCCATGAAGACATGAGAGGAACCATCCAATATGATGGCACATTATTGGATGTTTTCAGCATGAGGAGTGGCGTCAAACAAGGATGTGTCCTTGCTCCGACATTGTTTGGGATCTTCTTCGCGCTCCTCCCGAAGCATGCCTTTGGATCTTCAACAGAGGGCATCTTTTTGCACACAGGATCTGATGGGAAACTGTTTAATCTTGCAAGGCTGAAAGCTAAATCTAAGTTGCGGGAAGTCCTCATCAGAGATATGCTGTTCGCAGATGACGCTGCTGTAGTGTCACACACAGAAGACCAGCTTCACAAACTGCTAGATCAGTTCTCCAAAGCGTGCAAGGACTTCAGGTTTTCCATCAGCCTAAAGAAGACAAATGTACTTGGTCAGGATGCTGCTGAACCTCCATCAATCAGCACTGACAACTATACATTAGAGGTTGTCCACGAGTTCATTTACCTCGGGTTCACCATCACTGACACCCTGTCATTGGAGTCTGAGCTAAATAGGAGGATTGGAAAAGCAGCCACAACTCTGTCCAGACTCAGTGACAGAGTGTGGAATAACATCAAGTTGTACACCCACACCAAAATGCAAGTCTACAGAGCCTGCATCCTCAGCACCCTCCTTTACGGTGCGAGTCTTGGACCCTGTATGCCCGCCAGGAAAAGAGGCTGAACGTCTTCCACTTGTGCTGCCTCAGGCTCATCCTTGGAATATCATGGAAGGACAGAGTGTCCAACACCGCCGTCCTTGAGGAAGCTGGAGTCCCAACCAGGCACACCCTCCTCAGGCAGTGGCAGCTCCGCTGGCTTGGCCACATCCACAGGATGAATGATGGAAGGATCCCAAAAGACAACCTGTATGGTGAGCTAGTCTCTGGCGAAAGACCTCCCGGACGTCCCCAGTTGTGTTACAAAGATGTTTGCAAGAGGGACCTCAGGGAGGTAGACATTGAGCTGGACAGCTGGGAGGAGCTGGCAGACGATCGCAGCAGATGGAGGAAGGAACTACACAAGGGCCTTCAGAAGGGTGAGAAGATGAGGATCAGACAGCTAGCATAGGAGAAGCGAGACCACAGAAAGCACAGTAAGGACCTGCCAGACACCCATTACACATGCAACAGATGCAGCAAGGACTGTCACTCTCATGTGGGCCTTCACAGTCACAGTCAATGCTGCAAATGATGATCCCAAATGGAACTACGAAGGGTGCGATCCATAATCTATGTAGACTGAAGGATTCTACTACTACTACTACTATCTTTCCTAGCACAGAAGTTAAATTGACTGGTCTGTAGTTTCCTGCGTTGTTCTTATTCCCCTTTTTATAGATGGGCACTATATTTGCCTTTTTCCAGTCTTCTGGAATCTCTTCTGTCAATCATGATTTTCCAGATATGATAGCTAATGGCTCACATACCTCCTCCATGAGCTCCTTGAGTATTCTAGGATGCATTTCATCAGGCCCTAGTGACATGCAGACATCTAACTTTCCTAAGTGATTTTTAACTTGTTCTTTTTTTTTTATTTTATCTTCTAAAGCTACCCCTTTGCCACTAACATTCACCATGTTGGGCATTCCTTCCTCAGACTTCTCAGTGAAGACTGAAACAAAGAAGTCATTAAGCATCTCTGCCATTTCCAAGCTTTCCGTTACTGTTTCTCGCTCCTCACTGAGCAACGGGCCTACCCTATCCTTGGTTTTCCTCTTACTTTTAATGTATTTATAAAAAGCCTTCTTGTTTCCCTTTATGTCAGTAGCTAATATGAGCTCATTTTGTGCCTTTGCCTTTCTAATCTTGCCCCTCCATTCCTGTGTAGTTTGCCTATATTCATCCTTCATAATTTGTCCTAGTTTCCATTTCTTATATGATTCCTTTTTTATTTTGAGATCATGCAAGATCTCCTGGTTAAGCCAAGGCGGTCTTTTGTCATATTTTTTATCTTTCCTATGCAGAGGAATAGCTCACTTTTGGGCCCTTAATAATGTCCCTTTGAAAATTTGCCAACTCTCCTCCATTGTTTTTCCCCTTAGTCTAGCTTCCCATGGGACCCTCCCTACCAGCTCTCTGAGTTTATCAAAATCCGCCTTCCTGAAATCCATTGTCTTGATTTTGCTGTTCTTCCTTCTACCCTTCCTTAAAATTGTGAACTCTGTGATTCCAGAATCACTTTCACCCAAGCTGCCTTCCACTTTCAGATTCTCAATCAGTTCTTCCCTATTTGTTAAAATCAAATCGAGGACATCTTCCCCTCAGTAGGTTTTTCAACCTTCTGAAATAAAAAGTTGTCTCCAATGCAGTCCAGTAACTTATTGGACAGTCTGTGTGTTGCTGTGTTAGTTTCCTAACATATATCTGGATAGTTGAAGTCCCCCATCACCACTAAATCCTGGGCCCTGGATGATTTTGTTAGTTGTAGGTGTCAATGTGTCAATGTTAGTTGTTAGGTGTCAATGTGTTTCCGTAAAGAAAAGAGCAAATGAGGGCAGGCTAGGCAAGTGACCATTTAAACAACAAGCCCCAGAGCAGTTGGGGGCTGGCAATTTATGGGGCCTTTCCAAAGGTGCTCAGGATCCAGCAGCTTCAGTTGAATTCAGCTCTCTGGAGAATCAGGCCACTTCATGTAGGTGCTGTCCCAGGGAGGGCTAGGCCTGTTAAGGGTGGAGGTCAAGCTCTTGGCCAGGCCTGGGTTAGGTAGGCAAGTGTTATATGTTAGCATGATGGGTTCCACACCTTCTTTGAGGAGGGCAACCAGCCCACACTACATAAGAGGCCTACTAGGGATTACCTCTGGCTGGGGGAAGCATAACAAGACTTGAGAAGTGGAGCTCTGGTGAAAGGAGTAGAAGGAACGGTTTCAGCCTGGTGAGACCAAAGGAGACGTCTTTATTCCATTTGCCAGCTCAGTAAACTAGATGACAAGACAGGAAATGTTATTAAAAAAGAGTGGGTGTGGGTGAGTTTGTTTGTGGGACAAAGCCCTGGCTGGGATGGTTGGGGCTGGTCTTGCTTTCAGCAGAGAGGTTGGATTCGATGACCTCTTGAGGTCTCCTCCAACCCTATGATTCTATGGTTCTAATTACTAAGGCCAGGGTTAGTGTTAGACTGCTCTTCACAAAGGCCCCTACCAACAAATTGCAGGGTGCCCAGCTCCTTCGTATATCTAGCCCCATGTTTCTATAGTGTCTGCTACCATGATGAACTCATCTCTCAAATGTTCTTCACTTGGGGTAGCCTCCAAGATGCTAGCACGCCAATAATTTGATGCCTACCTCACTGGCACCACTGGAAGTTATAGGTGTCTGGAAGAAAGTATGAAGCTGAAGTTCTAGGAGTTATTTAACCCCAAATAAAGGGATGCCACAGCTGCTTAAAGGGCCCCGAGTTTCATTTCCTTGGGCCCAGTATTCTGAGTCTCTGCTCCATGCTGGTCACCAGTGGGAAGGATGAACCTGAGACTTACGAAGCATGGCACAGGAGCTTCTATTGAACGAGCTAAAAGCACATGGCTTTTAGTGAAGGTTTAGCAGACTCATCACTCTGTGTCTGGGCGACACGCCACTAGAGGGGAACAGAGCCCCACACCAGCAGGTGTAGAATACAAATAACATGGTAATGATAAAGTACCACATTAATTTTTGATAGGGAGAGCTAACGAGTCCTCTCCAGTGATACTATTTTGCATTTCTATATTGTCTTCCATAAAAGCATCCAACGGGGCTTTGTAAATACGAATTAATCTTCACAAAGCATGCCTGTTGCTCAGCTCCCATTTTGTTTCAGCAGCCAGATTTCCAGTGAGAGCTGTTGGGTGCTGAACACTTTTGAAAATCAGCCTCCAATCAGCTATTTGCAAAACTATCTAGAGTAGGGTGACCACACTGACTTGTGGCAAATATGGGACACTGGCCACTGGAGATGGGGGAGCTGCTCTTTCCTGTCAGGGCTCCTTGGGGATGGGGACTCCACAGCCTCCTGATGAGGGAAAGCAGAGGATGGGGACTCAGCAACCTCATGGTGGGGGATGGGGTGCTGTGAATAAGGGATTCACAGCCTCCCACAGAGGGGGCCATGGAACAGGGTAGCTGCCCCAAGGAGGAGCTTCCCCTCAGCAGGAGCTGCCTCCCCTAGGCACAGAGCACTGGGAATGAGGCAGCTGTCCTGTGGCAGAGCTTGCTGGCAGAGGGGTCTGATGCCATGGGGTGCCAGGAAATGTGGCAGCTTCCCCATGGAGGAGGTCCCTTGAAGCAGGAGATGCTGCCCCAAAGCACAGGGAACCAAGTAATAGGGCAGCCTCCCCACGGAGAAGCTCCCTGACAGTGGGGGTGCTGCCCCAAGGCACAGGGTGCCAGGGAACTGGGCAGCTGTCCTACAGTGGGGGTCCCTGGCAGCGGAGGCTGCCACCCTGAGACACTGGGTGCCAGAGAACAGAGACCCACAAAATATGGGACAATTTGCCCATTTTCTTAAAAAAGTGAGGACACCTGTGGGACAGCTTGAATAAGTGACAGTCCTGGGAAAAATGGGACAGATGGTCATCTCCAGTATTTGTTACTTACATTGATTTGCCTTGTCTAAGTTTCAGAAAAGTCACTATATCTCAGTTTAACACAAAAGTTAAAGCTATTTTATTTTTACACTCAGAATGCATTATAGAATCATTCTTTCCATTAATATTCAATGTAGAAAGTCTTGCATTAAATTTTAAAAACTAAACATGAAAATGGAATGTGATTACCTTCATTGGGTGATTTTTACAAAAGCCGAATCTTTTAAAAATCAATCAACTCACTATAAAGTTTTAAAATCCATTACAAAGGCATCTCATTTTTCCAAGTGTATTCAATAGAACCCTCTACTTCTCAGATTCCAGAAGAGCACACTCATGTCAGCTTTCCATATATATGTCTTAAATGTTAGACGATTAAACCTATACAATAAAACTACCTCTTTTTCACCCTTCTTAAGCCCAGGCAAGAGGGGGGAATGACTTTGTGTTGTTAAGTTGTTTAAATGCAAAACTCAATCAGAATTTATACCCAAGTTACAGAAGAGGAAAAGTATATCTCTGTCTTGCATTATGTACCTTTTTAAATATCTAATGGGGGAAGAATAACATATCTTTCATTTTTATGACAGAGAAAAAGTTAGTTAGTTGTTCTCTTACCTTAAAGGGGGCTAGACTATATGACCTCTTGAAGTCCCACCCAGACTTTTGATTCTATGGTTCCATGTCTCCTCATACATGTATTATATAAGTGCTCTCCTTGAGACTGAGTATTGATCAGGATAGGTTTCCTTAATTCACTGTCTCATGGCATGGTGTAAAAACCATAAGAAACTGGGCTGCTTCATAATTTTCTGCAAAAAACTGCAAAACCTCCTCTTGCCTTCCCAAATGGGGAAGTTGTCCTGGCCACAATGGGTGGGGGGGTTATTGCTGGTGTAGAAAAAGTCAAACACCACTGCTTGTTTTGCAAACCAGTGGATTTCTGTAAAAAGCTAGCAGAACAGAAAGAAGGGAGGTGCATGGAACTAAGGATATTCCAGTTACACTGCCAAAATAAACTCAGGGATTCCAGTGTCAGAAAGGCTTGCTGAATGGAAGGGTCCAGAGACTCATTGGATTCCTTGAGTGAGAGGGATCAAGAGAAAGGGCATAGGGAGGTGGGTTCCAAATTGATCAGAACCAACCTTGTGTTTTTCTGTGATATTCCCCTCCCTGGGGGAATCTTTCTTCTTTTGATTCAGGATAAATGTAATGCCCATCTTTAAAAAAGAAAAGAAGGACAATCCAGGGAACTATAGACTGGTCGGCCTTACCTCAGTCCCTGGAAAAATCATGGAAGGGATCTGCAAGGAATCCATTTTGGAGCACTTGGAAGAGGGGAAAGTGATCAAAAGTAGCCAACATGGATTCACCAGGGGCAAGTCCTGCCTGACCAATCCAATTAGCTTCTATAGTAAGGTAACTGGCTCTGTGGATATGGGGAGGTCAATGGATGTGACATAGCTTGACTTCAGCAAAGCTTTGGATACGGTCTCCCACAACATTCTTGCCCATATGTTAAGAAGTATGGATTGGATACATGGACTGTTAGATGGATAGAAAGCTGGCTTGACGGATGGGCCCAAAGTGTTGTAGTCAAACGTTCAAAGTCTGGTTGGCAGTTGGTCTCAAGTGGAGTGCCCCAAGGATCAGTTCTAGGGCCAGTACTGTTCAACACCTTTACTAATAACTTGGATGAAGGGATGGATTGAACCCTCAGCAAATTTTCAGATGCCACTAAGCTAAGAGGTCAGGTAGATACATTAGAGTATAGCAATAGGGTCCAGATTGACCTAAACAGACTGGAGGATTGGGCCAAAAGAAATGTGATGCAGTTCAACAAGGAGAAGTGCAGAGTCCTGTACATGGAACATGTGAATCCCTATCATGGCTACAGTCTGGGGATTGACTGGCTAAGTAGCAGTGCAACAGAAAAGGACTCAAGGATTACAGTGGATGTGAGGCTGGATATGAGTCAACAATGTGCCCTCATAGCCAAAAAGGCTAATGGCACATTGGGGCGCATTAGGAGAAGCACTTCCAACAGATCTAAGCCGTGTCTACACGTGCACGCTACTTCGAAGTAGCGGCACTAACTTTGAAATAGCGCCCGTCACGGCTACACGTGTCGGGTGCTATTTCGAAGTTAACTTCGACGTTAGGCGGCGAGACGTCGAAGCCGCTATCCTCATCAGGAGATAGGAATAGCGCCCTACTTCGATGTTCAACGTCGAAGTAGGGACCGTGTAGTCGTTGCGCGTCCCGCAACGTCGAAATTGCGGGGTCCTCCATGGCGGCCATCAGCTGAGGGGTTGAGAGACGCTCTCTCCAGTCTATCAGCTCAATGGTGGCTGCGTGGAGCGGTCCCTTAAAGGTCCCCTCCCCCTCCCTTCCTGTGCAGGAAGCTGAGGGAACGTGCAGGCAGCAGCCTAGACACGCGGCCAGCCTGCATGTCCCTCAGCCACCCAGAACAGGGCCAACACCTGCCATGGCTGCCCGGCAGCCCCCCCAGCGCCCCCAGGGGACCCCCCCCCAGAGGAGCCAGAGCAGCCAGGCCAGCCAGCCCAGCAGCCAGGCTGGGAAGCAGCAGCGGGGCCCCTCCTGGACAGAGGCCGAGCTGCGGGACCTGCTGGGGCTCTGGAGTGAGGAGGAGGTGCTCCAGGTAATGGGGAGCAAGAGGTGGAACGCGGATGCGTTCGCTTGGCTGGTCAAGGGCCTGGCCGCCTGGGGTCACCCTGCCCGCACTCTTGACCATGTCAGGAGTAAGGTTAAGGAGCTGCGGCAGGGTTACGCCCGGGCCCGGGATGCGGCCAGACAATCTGGGGCCGCCCCCGTCACTTGCCCCTTTTACAGGGAGCTCAGGGACATCCTGGGCCCCCAGCACACCTCCTTCCCTCCGGCCACCCTTGATACCTCGGCTGACGAGCCCCAGCAGGCCCTGCAGCCGGAGTCCGCCCCAGAGGTAAGCCCCGCACCCCGGGGGCCCCCCCTGGAGCCCACCCCCGGGCCATCGTGGCAGGAGGAGGAGGAGGAGGAGGAGGAGGAGGAGGGGGGCTCCTCCTCTGCAGAGTCCGGGCTGCAGATCCTCCTCCCACCCTCCCGGAGCAGCAGCCAGGCGTCCGCCCCCTGGGGATCTCTGGACCGTGGGAGTGGACCGACAGGTATGTACCCCCCTCTGGTGTACACCCCCGGGGTTGAGGGGCGGGGGTAATAGATATGTGCCCAGGGCCCCCCACATGCCCACATGGCCATGGCCCCAAGGACAGCAGGGCCATGTCCCTCACAGCAGTGCATCAGCCCCTGCCCCCCACCCCGCACGACAGTGCCATGCCCCATCCCCGGGGCAGGGGGGAGCAGAACCTCGAGGGTCCCCCGGGAGGAGGGGGTGGGACACCCTGCAGCAGCAGCATGTGATGGAGTGGGGGGAGTGCAAAAGGAAGACTCAGGCTAGATATGAGCAACAAGCTGAATAGCTCCCAGGGGCAAAGGATGATCCTGGGGCTACAGCTGGCAGGTGACATCTCTGTCCTGAACAAAGAGGAGGGAGGAGCCGAGCTGGCTTTGAATCAGGGCGGGGGCCGCAGGTAGAGGCTAGGGGAAGGGAGAGCTGGAAGGCAGCCAGCCTGAGGAGGGGGAAAGCTGCACCCCAGAGGGGCACCCCTTGGGGTCTTCTCCCCAGGACGGGTTGGAAGGACTGTCTCTGACTGCTGTGCGGTCACTCCTGAGAGAAACCGGGCATGTGTGGCCTAAGAAATCTCTCCTTTCAGACCCTACTGAGTGAAGTGAGAGTCACTCCCGCCAGGGGACGGGGTGCAGTGCAGGGAGACCCCTGAACCCCATCCATCACAGCAACATCTCCCGGGGACGGGGATGGGGAACCTGCAGCACAGGGGTGGGGGGACAAGGGTCACGGCTCGGGGCCCACACTAACGCCTGTCTCCACTCTTCTTCCCCCGCTCCTCCTGTGTTCCGCAGCTGCACCATTGGAAGGACCGGAGAGCGCCGGCGAGGCATCAGTGGTCCCGGAATCCCCTCCGGGGCCATCGCTCCAGGCAAGCCCCTTGGCGGAGGACCGACCGGCCCCACGGCAGGCTAAACGGTGGACCCTGCAACAGCACCCGACGGCGACGGACCCCCAGCTGCTGGCCGTCCATTGTCGGCAGCTGGAGGTCGAGGAGCAGAGCCTGCGGGTGGATCAACGCCGCCTGGACCTGCAGGAGCAGGCGCTGGCCTGGCGCCAAGAGGCATGGGGGGCCTACATGGAGACATTCAACCATGTTGTGAACTACCTGGCCCCTCATGCCGCGCCGGCTGCCGCAGTGCCCGCCCTGCCTGCTCCACCCGCCGCACCACCTGCTGCTCCGCACGTCGCCATCCCATCCGCCGTCGCCCCGCCACCCACCACCGAGGGCCGGACCGCCGAGGGACACCTGGGGCCAGCTGAGACTCGCCAGTCATATCTTCCGGTCGGCCTGGTCCCCAGTCAGCCCCGGACAGGGCTGCGGCCGAGGCGGGGCTCCCGGCCGCCCACCCCCAGTGCCGGACTTTAGGGGCATGGGGCCCGGGACGTGGCCCCCCCCTTGTATATAGTTATATGTCAGAAAAGAGGATTGTTATTTACCCATTTCATTTATATTTGTGCCCCCCTTTGCCCTGTCCCTCCCATGTAAATAGTTCTCGCCTTCCTTATCATCCCTGGTTTTCTTTTTGTTGACCAACATATCTGTTATGTGCAATCTTTTTTTTTATTGTTTTATTTGTACAGAATACTTTTGTTAGAAGAGGTCTTGTATACAGTTTGTTCTTGTTTTAATTATAGTTAAAAAAAAAAAAAGTTCTAAAAGAAAAACCAGTTTAAGTTCAGCCACAAGTGCGTGCTGTCATTTGTCCAGGAAAAGTGGGGTGGGATGTGGTTGGGTGCTCTGTGGTGTGGGCGTAGGGGCAGGGAGTGCTGTGGAGGAAGGAGTGGGCAGTGGGGGGCCTGGCAGAGTTCACCCCGCGGCCTCATCATCGAAGTGGGCCCGCAGGGCCCCCCCGGACCTGGGTCCCTTCGGGGTCCACCTGGTGACTGGGGGCAGCGGGTGGCTGTAGGTCGGCCCTGCCAGCCTCCACAGCCCAGCCCTGAAAAAAGGCCTCCCCCTTGCTCTCCACCAAATTGTGCAGGGCGCAGCAGGCACCCACAATCTGGGGGATGTTGTTGGGGCCCACATCCAGGCGGGTGAGGAGACATCTCCAGCATCCTTTCAGGCGGCCAAATGAGCGCTCCACCACCTGGCGCGCATGGTTCAGGCACTGGTTGAAGCGATCCTGGCTGGCGGAGAGATGGCCCGTGTACGGGTGCATGAGCCAGGGCCGGAGGGGGTACGCCGCATCTGCGATGACGCAGAAGGGCATGGTGGTGTCCCCCAGAGGGATCTCCCGCTGGGGGATGTAGGTCCCCGCCTCCAGCTGGTGGCACAGGCCCGAGTTCTGGAAAACCCAGGCGTCATGGGTGCTGCCAGGCCAGCCCACATAAATGTCCTGGAAACGGCCCCGGCTGTCCGCCAAGGCCTGGAGGACCACAGAATGGTTGCAATTGATGTAGCATCCTCCACTGTGATGCGGGGTGCAGATGGGGATGTGAGTCCCATCCAGAGCCCCGAAGCAACTGGGGAAGCCCAGCGTGGCAAAGGCCGCGATGGTGGCATCTGGGTCCCCCAGCCTCACGAGCCTGTGCAGGAGCATGGTGTTGATGGCACGCACAACCTGCAGTGAAGGCACATGGGAGAGCACCAATGAGGGGTGAGCAGGGTGTGCGTGGCCCTGCCCTGCCCTGCCTTCCTCTGCCCGGGCCCCCCTCCCCTGGCCTGCCCTCCCCCCGTGGGTCCTCTTACCTCCATGAGGACAGCCCCGACGGTGGCCTTGCCGACACCAAACTGCTGTCCCACGGATCGGTAGCTGTCTGGAGTGGCCAGCTTCCAGACAGCGATGCCGACCCGTTTCTCCACTGTGAGGGCACGCCGCATGGCAGTGTCCTGGTGCCTGAGTGCGGGGGTGAGCCACTGGCACAGCTCCATAAATGTCTGCCAGCTCATCCTGAAGTTCCTGAGCCAGTGGTTGTCGTCCCACTCCTCAAGCACCAGCCGCTCCCACCAGTCGGTGCTGGTGGGGTAGCTCCACAGGCGGCGGCGTGTGAGGCGGGGGGGGTCGGGGTGCTGCAGGGTTGGGGGTTGAGCCCTGCTGCCCTGGGGGCAGCTCCTCCTCCGGTGTGGCAAGGAGGTGCTCAGCTGCCTCCCGCATGGCATGGATCAGGGCGAGCCCTACTCCTGCCGGGAGGGCTGGGTGGACCTCTGGCTGCTGCTGCTGCTGCTGCTGCTGCTGCTGCTGGGGGTCCATGCCTGCGTCGCCCGGGGTCTGTGTGCCTATGGCTCCTCAGACCGCGTGCTGTGCAGGCTGAGTGTGTCTGGGAGGGGCCCTTTAAGGGAGCGGCTAGCTGTTGGCCCGGAAGCGCTAGTCCTCCCTGTGACCCTGTCTGCAGCTGTGCCTGGCATCCCTATTTCGATGTGTGCTACTTTGGCGTGTAGACGTTCCCTCTCAGCACCTATTTCGATGTGGTGCTGCGTAATGTCGAAGTTGAACGTCGATGTTGCCAGCCCTGGAGGGCGTGTAGACTTTATTCATTGAAATAGCCTATTTCGATATCTCCAAATCGAAATAAGCTACTTCGATGTAGGCTTCACGTGTAGACGTAGCTCTAGAGATGTTGTTATTCCTCTCTACTTGGTGCTGGTAAGGCCACATCCGGAGTACTGCGTCCAGTTCTGGGCCCCCCAGTATAAAAAGGATGTGGACACTTTGGAGCAGGTCCAGTGGAAGGCAACAAAAACGATCAAGGGGCTGGAGCACACGAGCTATGGGGAGAGGCTGAGGGATTTGAGTTTATTTAGTTTTTCAGAAGTGAAGAGTGAGGGGCGATTTGATAGCAGCCTTCAACTTCCTGAAGTGGGGCTCTAAAGAGGATGGAGAGAGACTGCTTACAGTGACGACAGGTGACAGAACAAGGGGGAATGGTCTCAAGTTACAGAGGGGAAGGTGTAGGTTGGATATTAGGGGAAACTATTTCACTAGCAGCGTGGTGAAGCACTGGAACGCACTGCTAAGACAGGTGGTGGAATCATGGCTCGGATAATTTATTTGGGGTTGATCCTGCATTAGGCAGGGGGCTGGACTAGATGACCTCCTGAGATCCCTTCCAGCCCTAGAATTCTGTGATTCTATGGTCCTAGTCATTATCCTTCAAATCTTTTGAAACATACCATATCAGAGCGTGGAATAGAGACACTATTGCTCTTAAAGGAGAATTACTCTGTGCACGGCATCAACTTGGCTATCCTCTGCTCCTTTCCCTTTCGGTCTCTGTCTAGGACACTTCAATGACGCTGAAATGGCAAGTGTGGAGACAAGGGTTATGTCCATGAATAAATACAAAGCTTCTTCCCTGGTGTTCGTCACTTCACAGAACAAATGATTCAAGGTCTCCAAAGGAAACTTAGACATACGAGTCACTTAGGGAAGTGAAAATGACTTTCCCCCTCCACCTTAAGCAACTCAAGTTACAGTGACCTACATGCTGTCGTCTCTGGCTGTGTCTTGGTGGGAGAGGTACCCTCCACTGCTTGTGGAGGTGGAGTCACTGTGCCGATGGGAGAGAGGTGTCCCACTAGCATGGAGTGTCCTCGCTGGACGTGCTGAAGTGCCACAGGTGCATCAGTATACCTGCACTGATGTAGTGCTTTTCCTGTAGACCTGCCAAAAGTCAAGCCCAGGGCAAAGTTGCACAATGTGCTAGGGCTTGGCATACTGTGTGTGAGCTGAGCAGCAGGGCTGGGTGGGAAGCAGTTTGTCAACCCTGAGGGAAATCTCAGACGTTGAACTAATTAATTCCCCACTGCTCCCTCAAGAGAAAAAGTTGAACATTAAAACACACAAACAGCCCCACAGGCAGGAATTTGGGTCAATGAACAGGGTTCATTCCTAGTTTTGGAAAATCAGTTCCAATTTTGGCCATACAGATTTTTTTTCACTGTGCTTACCTCACGTTTCTACTCAGTGTTGTTTTGAATGGGAAAAAGCGATACTTCTCATTTTGTAAATTTCCCTGTGTTTCTTCCCCAATGCTTAAAATAAAAATATAGCAAAAGTCAGCCTTTTCCTGTGAAGTGTTTCAGTTTAGATGAGTTGGCATTTTACACCCAAAACATGTTTCATCCACTAATCCCCAGCCATCTCTGTTAGAACGGAAGAACGGTCACTCTAGGTCAGACCAATGGTTCATGTATCCCAATGCGCTGTCTTCTGACAGTGGCCAGTTTGGATGGCATGGAGGGAATTAACAGAACAGAGTGTATATTGGGTCATCCATCCCCTGTGTTCTTGTCCCAGCTTCTGGCAGCCATGGGTTTAGGGACACAGAGAGATGAGGTGTTGCATCCCAGTACATCCTGACTAACAGACATCAATGATCTATCCCCAAGGAACTTACATAGTTCTTTTTTGAAACCCAGTTATAATTTTGGCCTTTGTAACAGATCTTTCAACTGAATTCCACAGGTTGACTATGTGTAGAGTGAGGAAATATTTCATTTTCTTTCTTTTCAGCCTGCTGTCTGTGAATTTCATTGGGTGATCACTTGGTCTTGTGTTCTGTGATGGATTATCACTTCCCAAATCACTTTCTCCATTCCAGTCATGAATCCTTAGCCCTTGATCATATCCCACTGTTGTTGCCTCCTCTCTAAGATGAACCATTTCAATCTTTTTGATTTCTCCTCACACTGAAGCTGTTGCATAGTTGTATTGTGGATTTAAAAGTGGCATTATGATCATTTATGTTTTATTATCTATACATTTCCAAAGTATTTCTATTATGTTAATTTTGACTGCTCCTGCATGTTGAGCAGATGTTGTCAGAGAACAATCCACAATGGCTGTGTCTACACTTGCATTCCTCTTTTGAAAGAAGAATACAAATGAGGGAAATTGAAAATACAAATGAGGCACTGATTTACACATCTTGTGCTTCATTTGCATAATCTCTTTTCAGAAGAGATTCTTTTGAAAGCAAAAAAGGAGTGTAGACAGGGGTTTTTTGAAAATAAACCACATCTTTGAAAGAACCCTCTTTCCTATTTTGTTCCAGGACTTTTCAAAGATGAGAGCTAAAGGCTTAGAAACCTCCTCTATTAGCTCCTTAAGTATTCTAGGATGCATTTCATCAGGCCCTGGCGACTTGCAAACCTCCACTTTTCTAAGTAGTTTTTAACTTGTTCTTCTTTTATTTTATACTCTAAACCTATCCCCTTCCCACTAGCACACATTGGCTATGTCTGCACTAGCCAAAAACTTCGAAATGGCCATGCAAATGGCCATTTCAAAGTTTACTAATGAAGCTCTGAAATACATGTTCAGTGCCTCATTAGCATGCGGGCGGCCACGGCACTTTGAAATTGATGTGGCTCGCCGCCGTGCAGCTCATCCAGATGTGGCTCCTTTTCGAAAGGATCCCACCAACTTCGAAATCCCCTTATTCCTAAGAGCAGATGGGAATAAGGGGACTTCGAAGTAGCCGGGGTCCTTTCGAAAAGGAGCCCCGTCTGGATGAGCTGCGTCAATTTTGAAGTGCTGCGGCCACCCGCATGCTAATGAAGTGCTGAATATGTATTTCAGAGCTTCATTAGTAAACTTTGAAATGGCCATTTGCAAGGCCATTTCGAAGTTCTTGGCTAGTGTAGACATGGCCATTATGTTAGGCATTTCTATGTTGGCCTTCTTGGTGAAGACAGAAACAAAGTCATTAAGCACCTCTGCCATTCACAACTTTCCTGATATTGTTTCTCCCTCCTCACTGAGCAGTGGGCCTACCCTGTCCTTGGTCTTCCTCTTGCATCTAATATACTTATAGAACGACTTCTTGATACCTTTTATGTTTCTAGCTAGTTTAAGCTTGTTTTGTACCTTGGCCTTTCTAATCTTTCCCCTGCATACATATATTGTTTGTTTATATTATTTTTTTGTAATTTCTCATAATTTCCACTTTTTCTATGATTCCTTTTTGAGTTTGAGATCCCGCAACATCTCCTGGCTAAGCCAAGGCAGTCTTTTTACCATACTTTCTATCTTTCCTATGCAGTGGTATAGCTTGCTTTTTGGATCTTAATAATGTCCCTTTGAAAAACTGTCAATCCTCTTCAGTTGTTTTGTCTCTTAGTCTTGCTTCCCATAGGACCTAACCTACCAGGTCTCTGAGTTTACCAAAATTTGCTTTCCTGAAATCCATTGTTTCTATTTTGCTGTTCTCCCTTTCGCTATTTCTGAGAATCATGAACTCCATGATTTCATGGTCAGTTTCTCCCAATCTACCTTCCACTTTCAAATTCTGAACAAGTTCCTCCCTATTTGCTAAAATCAAATCTACGACAGCTTCCCCACTAGTAGCTTTTTCTACTGTCTGAAATAAAAAATTGTCATCTGTGCAGTCCAAGAACTTTCTAGATAGTCTGTCTCTTGCTGTGTTAGTTTCCCAACCTATGTCAGGATAGTCAAAGTCCACCCACTATCACTACATCCTGTGTTTTGGATGATTTTGTTAGTTGTTTAGGAAAAGCCTCATCCACCTTTTCCACTTGGCTAAGTGGTCTGTAGTAGACCCCTAATATGACATCATCCTTGTTTTTTACCCCTATTTACCTCACCCAGAGACTCTCAACATCTTTATCTCCTGCATCCATCTCCATTTCTGTCCAGGTGTGCCCATTTTAATATGTTAGGCAACACCTCTTCCCTTTTTAGCCTATCCTTTCTGAGCAAAGTGTACTATTCTATGTCAATATTCCAATCATGTGTATCATCCCAACAAGTCTCTGTGATACCAATTATGTCATAGTTGTGTTTGTTTTTTAGGTTTCCAGTTCTTCCTGCTTAGTACCCAGGCCTCTTGCATTTGTGTATAGGCAGCTAAGATACTGATTTGGTTTTGCCTCCCAGTTCTGCCTAGTTCCCCTTTTTTATCTGCTATTATAGCTCACAATTCCTCCCCTTTCCAACCCAACTCCCACATATCCAGGTTTTTTACTTACCTGTGGGCTTTGGTCAGCTGTCCCTGTTGAACCTAGTTTAAAGCCCTCCTCACTAGGTTACCTGGTCTCAATCCACATACATTTTTCCCATCCCTTGAAAGGTGTTATGGGTTCCATGTGAGAGCTTGATGGACTATGGTTTTCTGAGAGTGTGGCCTAGCCATCCCCACTTTCTTCTCTTGATTTCAGTGTCAATTGGTTCATGTCTTGCTCTGTTCCAAAACTCCTCATTTGTGACTTGATGTGAGGAATCCACCTCAGGCATCTGTTTATGAATGTCTGTAGCTTGTGATTTGAAGATTTTTTAGCATGGTGGGTCTCACATCCATACAAGAGTGCACTCTTCACATTTGTGTCGAAGAGCCGCTGTTTCGTCTTTGCAGATATTATTTGTGAACTCCATATGGGATGGAGAGTCTTGAATGCAGCTCTTGCTTTCCCTGTTCTGGCATTGTAATGCTTGTTTGTTCTTCCATCTCTGCCCATAACACTCCCCAACTAGGTGAATTGCTCCACATCTTTCAGGTCATCCCCTCCCAGTGTGGTGGTGGTGGTGTTGGACTGGCTGATCCTCATTATCTTGGTCTTTGCCTTGTATAACGCTCAGTTCAGTTGCTGAGGCAGTTTTGTCTAGTGTTTCTTTCATGCTTTCATGTTGGCGTGAAAGGAGGGTGACATGATCAGCAAAATTAATGTCCTCTAGCTGTTTGAAAAGGGTCCACTGAATGCCTCATTGATGGCCATCAGTTGTCCTGTTCATAATCTAGTCCATTTTGATCAAGAACAGGAAAGGTGACAATAGGCACCCTTGTCGCACTCCAGGCAGTATTCTGAAGGATTCTGTCCGGACATCATTGTGAACAATTTGGCATGTCGAGGGGTCATATGTTGAATGAAACAAGTTAATAATTTTGGATAGGATACCATGATGTTCCAGCAGTTTTCACAAAGTGTCTCTGTCAACGCTGTCAAAGGCTTTTTCAAAGTCTATGAAGCTTATGACGGGGAGACTTCCACTCAAGTGACTGTTCTCTGATCACTGTAAGAGTTGCTATTTGGTCAGTACAGGATCTCTTGCTGCGGAAACTGGCCTGTTCTTCCCTGAGCTGTGTATTGATTTCTGTCTTCATTCTCTCCAAGGGAATCCTACTGAACTCTTTTCCTGGAATAGACAGTAACGTGATGCCCCTCCAGTTCTTGCATTCCTTCAGGTTGCCTTTACTTTGGAAACTTGAGAAGGTAGCCATGTTTCCAGTCTCGTGGGATCTCCTATTTTCCCAAATAGATTATACATCATGTTGACTGATGTCTCACTATCTACCTTGATTGCTTCTGTGGGGATGATGTTTGAACCAGGTGCTTTTTCTACTTTTCAGATGGGCAATGGCTTTTCTGATTTCTTCTCTTGTAGATCTGGTGCTGTTAATTTGCAGGGGTGTATTTGCAGGTGGTAACTCAGGAGGTTCCATGTGGATAAGGTGGTTCTGTGGCTCTTCAAAGTGCTCCTTCCATCTACTGAGCTGCTCATATGGGTTTACTAGCACACACCTCATAGGCTTACTGGCCTGTTAATTGCTGGGATTGCCTCGGGAACCTTTTACAAAAATCAGTGTTGTATTAACTATCTACCAGTCATATGACAATGAGGCTGATTTAAATGACACGTACACACCACAGTTAGAAGTTTCACAACTTAACATTTGAGGTCCTTCAGAAGGCTTGAGTAAATTCCATCCAGATCTATCAATTTATTCCAGAACCTTCTCTCTTGATACCTTAGTCTGGGACAATTCCTCAGATTTGTCACCTAAAAAAGAATGGGGCAGGAATGGGAATTTCCCTGACATCACCTGCCTCTCTTATGCTCAGGTAGAGCTAAGAAAGCAGCCTTCTGCTGGGGTTCATGCTGATGTGATAGGTGAGGTGTAGAAACTCTCTTTGCACCAGAATAGAACCCTTATTAAGTTTACTTTGCACTTGTTTGGAAACCGGATGGTGAAGCTCAGCTGAGGACTCCATGCTCCTCTGAGGGATGGTTCCACAGGTCAGCAATTGCTCTTACCCTTGACATTGCTCTCAGTCAGGAAGAACGTCTCCTCTTGCTGTTCCCATGGGTGGGCTAGATGGTCCAATATGTTCCAAAGTACTCTGCACAGCAGCAGTAAACCTGATTTAGGTCTTCAGTTAAGCTAGGTTTATATTGCTCTGTGTTTCCATCATGGTGCAAAGCAGCAATAGTGGACTGGTGAATTTGGCCTCATTTTATGTACACATTTTTAGAATTCCACTGAATTTTCCCTCCAGGAGAATGGCTGAACAAAGCAAGAATTTGAAAAGCAAAATTGTAAGTGAATTGGATCATGATTTGTATGGCACAAACAGAGATTTAGGCCCAAATTCATCCTAAACTACAAGCGTTGCCTTAAAGCATATGATTTACCCCCTGATTTCAATGGAAATACAAACATATTTAATGGTAGTTATGCATACGCACTTTGCTGTCCTGGGCTTTTATTTAGCAAGTAGACAAAATAGATGGCATGTCCATTTAGTTAGATGCATTAATATGGTGAACAGAGGACCCTATATTTTAAAACAGTGGAGACAGAATGTTAAAGAAACTCACAAATTCAGCCTTGATTTGTACTGTAAAAGTATTGCAGGAAAATCTCAGCTAGGTCTGTCAAAAGATGGAACGTACAGCCAATTGGGAAATGTTTTTTAATCCTGCCAAAAAATGGAGATGAAAATGAATGGGTCTTGTTTTCATCCAAAATCTCTGCAGAAAAAAACTGGGTTTCTGTTGAAAGATACTGAAGATGACAACATTCTGGCAGAAAAATAAAAATTGCTGGCTTCTGGCAACCAAAACCTCTCTTTTCTCCCAATAAGGATACAACATTTCCTGCCAAAAGTTCTTTTTAACAAAAGAGTGAGGCTTTAATTTTTAATAGAAATATATATATTTGACTAACTGTTGTGAAGCCCTGTCCCAAAACATTTGCAAAGGTGCCAACTTGCCATGCCAAGGCAGCTTCTATACCTTGTAAATCTGCAGAACGCTCTTGACTATGCTGGTTTGTACCAGCTGAGGAGCTGGTGCACTGGGTTACTCAGGCATCTGTTTTAGAGCTCTTCACATTCATTAGCAGGCTGGGATGGTGTGAAGGAAGGAAGCACAGCGAAGATGCATGTTATTTGCTTAGCTGATCTCTTGTGCCCTTGCCGACAGCTTGGGTTATCAGAACGAGATAACTTGTGCTGGCGTGTGGGAATGTGCACACATTGCCTCGTGACATGTGTTAACAGTAATACTCTTCTCAAAGTCACCAGGAATTCAGAGCTGCCATGTCTGGCTGGATTTTCATTAGTGTGTTCTGTTGGAGCACACTGTCTAACCAGAATTCAGTGACTTAGCCCCCTGGTCCTCTAGTTAGTGAGAACCATGAAACCACATCTGTGAGCAGTAGCACCGCTACTCTGGATCATTCTTCCACATCATGTTCTTCTTCCCTTCCTCTCTCTCATTTAGTTTCAGCATCATTTCAATAGTGCACATATACAAACAAAGGTTCAGTTGTTTCGTTCTTGAACATGGTTCTGTTGGAATATAATGCAGTTCTTATACAAGTAAATAAACAGAATTAGACTCCGCATGAAAACAAGTATGCCTCATTCACTAAATACTGAAGCTCACCAAATAAAGTTAGTATTTCACAGCCTGCTGTAACCCCCCAATTTCAGAGGGCAAAGCGGTTAGAGAAGATGAACCTGTCTGTAGTGCAGCTCAGCCAGAGTGAAAGCAAATCATTCTACAATACATGATGGATATCTGAATTTTGGTCTGTTGGGCTATTTTTCTGTGTTCCCTCTTACTGAGCTAATACTACATGATGAAGACAGACCTAATACACAACACGTTCAAGGGAAAAGAAGAAAATGAAAATATTTTCAAGCAGAGAAGATTTTTTGCTGAGAGACGTTTCTCTAGGAGGGTTTCATCAGCTTGAGCCCCAGCCTTCATAGCTGAGTGATGACAGAAGTCTATGTCTTTACCAGGAGTTAGGACACACAAGGCTTTTTGTGTTCAACTCACAATTGCAAATGTGGTTAAAATCACATGTGGGGATGCACCAAAATATAACTGTGTCTCAGGACATTCATTTAGCCTTGTTTTGTATCGCCAGAATACAGACCTTGTAATCTTCATCTGTAGGATCAGCTGCCTATTTCCCCATGTCACAAAGACCAAATGTTGAACCATCAAGAGCAAAGTCCCCCCATATTCATGACACTGGGGCTACGTCTACACGTGCACCCAACTTCGAAATAGCTTATTTCGATGTTGCGACATCGAAATAGGCTATTTCGATGAATAACGTCTACACGTCCTCCAGGGCTGGCAACGTCGATGTTCAACTTCGACGTTGCTCAGCCCAACATCGAAATAGGCACAGCGAGGGAACGTCTACACGCCAAAGTAGCACACATCGAAATAAGGGAGCCAGGCACAGCTGCAGACAGGGTCACGGGGCGGACTCAACAGCAAGTCGCTCCCTTAAAGGGCCCCTCCCAGACACACTTTCATTAAACAGTGCAAGATACACAGAGCCAACAACTAGTTGCAGACCCTGTATATGCAGCACGGACCCCCAGCTGCAGCAGCAGCAGCCAGAAGCCCTGGGCTAAGGGCTGCTGCCCACGGTGACCACAGAGCCCCGCAAGGGCTGGAGAGAGAGTATCTCTCAACCCCCCAGCTGATGGCCGCCATGGAGGACCCCGCTATTTCGATGTTGCGGGACGCGGATCGTCTACACGTCCCTACTTCGATGTTGAACGTCGAAGTAGGGCGCTATTCCCATCCGCTCATGGGGTTAGCGACTTCGACGTCTCGCCACCTAACGTCGATTTCAACTTCGAAATAGCGCCCAACACGTGTAGACGTGACGGGCGCTATTTCGAAGTTACTGCCGCTACTTCGAAGTAGCGTGCACGTGTAGACGCAGCCTGGGAGAGTAATAAGTGTCATGTCCCTTTTCATTTGGGTTTGTTTGCTGAGCCTTCTGGGGGTACCTGGATCACCTTTTCAAGCTTTTTCTCCACAATCCCCTCAAACCACACGCAGAGCACTGCCACAGTGTTTTTAAGGAGTCTGGTGCTCCAGGCCCTTTTGAATTCCAGGCCCCGGGGCAAATCCCCCTTTGACCCTTCCCCATTGGTGGTCTTACCTGGCATTGTCCTTTGTGAAAATCACTTCCGTTTAATCTCCCTAATAGTGCCTCTAATTAAGGATGCAAATATTCAGTTAATCTGGAACACACAGGAGGCGTCACAGCTGAGTGAAATAATGTGAATGAAGTATTTGGCTGAGGACCAAAATTTATCTTTTATACTTTGGCCCTTTCTCAGATGAGTCACCCCTGTAAGGGGCATGTTTCATTCACGTGCTTGGAGGACACAAGCCACAGCAAGTGGAGATGTTGAATTACATGTGCCCAGCACAAAAAGTGGGCACTGTGCAAAACCCGACAGGAAACCTCTTGTTCGTTTGCCAGCTCTCTCGCGCAGTTTCCCTTTCGTTGGGCTGGGAAGCTGCTAGCTGGAAGGCGAGGACAGCAAGGAACGTATATTTCCACAGGCTTGGAGTTGTTCTCCAGCCTGGGTTATGACAATAGATCATCATCGGCTGTAATGGCACCTTACTCCAGAAAAATTCCCAGCGCACACTTGGGTGCAAAGAAATACAAGCAGCAGCCAACTCACAGATTTGGGAGAAAGCCCGGAGCCCTGCACAAAGCTTGAGTACAATGCAGCCAGATTCCCACTGAAGAACATAATCTGGCAATGCCATTTTACTGGTGCTGTGAATATGGGCAGTAATAGCTGAGTAGTAATTCCTGAATCTGCAGGGATTGGGTGGGGTTGTCCAGAGAGTTGTAGACATGACCATCTCATGCCGAAGGTGATGCAGTGACCTTCTTCTGGGATACATCCAGCTCTGCTGTAGCCTTCCTGTGGGACGTAGGTTGTAACAGGGCCAGCTACCTCCGCTATGGCCGTGTCTACACGTGCACACTACTTTGAAGTAGCAGCGCCAACTTCGAAATAGCGCCTGTCACGGCTACACATGTTAGGCACTATTTCGAAGTTGAAACTGACGTTAGGTGGCGAGACGTCGAAGTTGCTAACCCCATGAGGCCTACGTCTACATGTGCACGCTACATCAAAATAGCTTATTTCGATGTAGCGACACGTCTACATGTCCTCCAGGGCTGGCAACGTCGATGTTCAACTTCGACGTTGCGCAGCACCACATCGAAATAGGCGCTGCAAGGGTACGTCTACACGCCAAAGTAGCACACATCGAAATAAGGGTGCCAGGCACAGCTGCAGACAGGGTCACAGGGCGGACTCAGCAGCAAGCCGCTCCCTTAAAGGGCCCCTCCCAGACACAGTTGCACTAAACAACATAAGATCCACAGAGCCAACAACTGGTTGCAGACCCTGTGCATGCAGCATGGATCCCCAGCTGCAGGAGCAGCAGCCAGAAGCCCTGGGCTAATGGCTGCTGCCCACGGTGACCATAGAGCCCCGCAGGGGCTGGAGAGAGAGCGTCTCTCAACCCCTCAGCTGATGGCCGCCATGGCAGACCCCGCTATTTCGATGTTGCGGGACGCGGATCATCTACACGTGCCCTACTTCAACGTTCAACTTCGAAGTAGGGCGCTATTCCCATCCCCTCATGGGGTTAGTGACTTCGATGTCTCGCCACCTAACATCGATTTCAACTTCGAAATAGCGCGCAACACGTGTAGCCGTGACGGGCGTTATTTCAAAGTTGGCGCCGCTACTTCAAAGTAGCGTGCACATGTAGACACGGCCGAGGGGATGGGAATAGCGCCCTACTTCGAAGTTGAACGTCGAAGTAGGGCACGTGTAGATGATCTGCGTCCCACACCATCGAAATAGCGGGGTCCGCCATGGTGGCCATCAGCTGAGGGGTTGAGAGACGCTCTCTCTCCAGCCCCTGCAGGGCTCTATGGTCATCGTGTGCAGCAGCCCTTAGCCCAGGGCTTCTGGCTGCTGCTGCTGCAGCTGGGGATCCATGCTGCATGCACAGGGTCTGCAACCAGTTGTCGGCTCTGTGGATCTTGTGTTGTTTAGTGCAACTGTGTCTGGGAGGGGCCCTTTAAGGGAGTGGCTTGCTGTTGAGTCTGCCCTGTGACCCTGTCTGCAGCTGTTCCTGGCACCCTTATTTCGATGTGTGCTACTTTGGCGTGTAGACGTTCCCTCGCAGTGCCTATTTCGATGTGGTGCTGCCCAACGTCGAAGCTGAACATCGATGTTGCCAGCCCTGGAGGACGTGTAGACGTTAGTCTATTTCGATGTCGTTACATCGAAATAAGCTATTTCGATGTAGCATGCACGTGTAGATGTAGCCCAAGTTTGCTAGTGGCCCAGGGTGACCCTGCAGTAGGTTCTCCTTCTGCACAAGCCCCTTCAGTGTCCAACAGAATTTAAAATGTGTCCCCAGCAGGGGAACTAATTCTGTTTTCATCACCATGTATGAGAGGGTCCTATTGTCCTTGGCTTAGAACAGGGAGAGGCCTGGAGCACAGATGCATGGACAGGTAGGGCTGGAAGGGACATGAAGGGGTCATCAAGTCCTTCCCTTGTGCTAAGGTAAGAGCCAGTAAATCAAGATGGTCTCTGAGGGGTGTTTGTCCCATCTGTTCTTAGGAACCTCCAATGAAAGGGATTCCACAGCCTTCCCAGGGAACATCTTCCAGAGCTTATCCCCACCCTTATTCTTCTCTAGCCTAAACATACCCAGGTTTTTAACTTTCCCCAATGGGCAGGTTTCAAAACTTTTAGCACATTTGTTGCTCTCTGGACTCTCTCCCATTGCAGTGAGTCAAATCATCTCTCCTGCAGTGTGGCGACCAGATTGGGATTCAGGACTCCTGAGGAGGCCTCATCAGTGCTGCGTGGGACAAGTATTTCCCATTTCTTAGCAAGGAGACTCCTGTTAATACACCCGGAATGATAAGCCTCTTTCACAGCCACATTGTATGGTTGATTCATCTCCAACTGGTGATCCACTTTTATCTCCCAGACCCTTTCCAACAATACTACCACATAGCCATGTGTTCCCTTTTTGCAGTTGCAAACTTCACTTTCCCCTCCTCTGCATGTGTCTTAATTAACACAACTCAGGCAACAAAATATCTCTGAACATCTGGGAGTCTGAAATCGCCCCATTAATGCAGAACTGAAGATTCCTCTAAGACGGTTGCACAGTGCCCCAGGCTTCACATAATATGTCTGAAAAGTGTTACGAAATCATCTAAAATCTGATGACATGCTGATGACAGGTAGCTCACAAAATGTACAGTAATCTAGGTAAGACATTCATCTGAACTGTGCTAATCTCCCCCAGAGGCTCAAGTGCCTGCTGCTCACTGTAGAAGGCCAGAGTCTCAATTAGTTTTTTAGAAGTTATTAGCAGCTGAATACGAAAGTTGTCAAATTGCCTGCTGGGCGTGGCTGTTAACACAATGCTCTTTGTTACTGATGCTAATTGTAAGTCTATAATCTTCTTTAGTTTCACCTTCTTCTTTGTATAATGTCCTGTTTGTACTGCAAAAAATCACTAAAAACTTTAAAACCAAAGAAAAAACCCTTCCCATGTGGGGTCCAATTTATGATGCCATTCCGCACATTGGCCCTCCAAGCTTCAGGTCCAGGTCAGTTTCTTCCCTTGAATTGAGAGTCTCCAAGCTGCCTTCCCAGAGCTGGGTTCATTTCTGACTGCTCTTTGATTCTCTCTAGTCACTTCCTCGCATCTTCTGTAGCTTTCCAGCCTTCCGGCCAGCCTGACACTCCAAGCTGGAGTATTAGACTCCCAACCAAACTTGAGGAGTCTGATCACTATATCCCCTTGTGTATCTGGCCCTGGCTAAATTAATCACATGGCTTTACTCCCTGACTCATTATGACCCACTGCATAAACTGATTTTGGGGGCTGAGTCCTCATTTTCACTTAACACCAGCCATCCCAAAACACTTGGTAAACCCCTTAGTTCCCCAAGAGTAAAATACAGATAGTGCTTCCTTTCTCCTTCCTGCCCTCCATCTTGGGGTTTAGATCACAAGCTGTTGGCGTCCGGGATTCGCCCTTAGTAAGTATTTGTAAAACACTTGGTACAACTGGGGCTTCCAGCTGTTACTGCCATAATGCAAATCAATCATAACCTGTCTGAAGTGCCCCCCTCAGCTCACCTCTGTCCCACCCCAACCCGTCTGGCTACTATGGAGAGAACCAATGCAGAGCACTAAACTGTGATGGGACAGAGGGAGAGGCTGAGAGTTTTGGGCTTCTGTAGTTAGCAGAAGGGCAATTTGATAACAACCTTCAACTTCCTGAGAGTGGCTCTAAAGAGGATGAAGAAAGACTGTTCTCAGTGCTGACAGATGGCAGAACAAGGAGCAATGATCCGAAGTTACCGAGGGGCAGGTGTAGGTTAGATATTAGGAAAAAAACTATTTCACCAGAAGCAGGGAGAAGCACTGGAATGTGTTACCAAGAGAAGTGGTGGAATCTCCATCCCCAGAGGTTTTTAAGTTCTGGCTTGACATAGTCAGGGCTGGGATGATTTAGTTGGGGTTGATCCTGATTTAGGCAGGGGCAGGACTCTGTGACCTCCTGAGGTCCCTTCCAGCCCTGGGATTCTATGAATCTAAGTGGAAGTCCTGGGTTGCTCTCTGCAGTTATGTCAGATTTGCTAGTTTACATGAATGTGTATGGGGTAAGCTGGGTGAAAAGCGGTGTAATTTATGTTCCTTTGATATTAAGAGAATCCATCAAGCTTCCTCTCCTGGACTTGCTCCACACAAATGGAATGGTCTCCTCTTTCCACGTCAGCCATTCCAGTCTGAAAGGACTTGCTCCAGCCAAAGAGAAGAGGAGATTCTAGGAATTTAAAGCCCAACAAGCATTCTGTGCAGCTGAAAATGAAACAAAACCAACCCCCACTGTCAATAGTGCTCTGAAACAAGCACATTCAAATGAACCACAACTACTAAGTATGTGGCTTTAGGGCATCTGTTGTCTCCTTAATGTACTTCTCTCTCCAGTGAGCTGCAAAGCCTTTATATTTATAAACATGCTGTGGGCCTCCATTTTCCTTAACAAGGCCCACATCCTGCAGGTCAGGATTTGCATCAAATTAAAGTGCATCCCTGAGCGTCAGTGAACAACAGTAATCTGCGCACCATGCCGATAACGGCAAAGAACCTAGCAAGAGTCAAAAACATCAGCCCCATGTGGCTAGAATTCACCCGTGGGCAGAAGGCCCCACATGTCCCACTGCTAGTTGGAATATTTAAATGGATTATAAAAATGTGTATTTCAAGCTATAAGATTAGCTCTGTTAGCTGTCCTAATAAGGCCGAATTTCCCCCTGAAGGTATCATATTATACAACTGTCATGAAACATTACAGAAAGGTGGAATCTTTGCTCTCTTCCTGTGCATTTCATATAGGTCTCTGTCCGATGAAGAAAAGTAACAATCTAGTCCATCCCAGTACTGCAACTTACTGAACAAATTATGAGCACCTTACTCATGGCAGTCATTGACCAGGAGTTCCCTCTCATTCCTCCTGATCCTGCTCTGTCCTCAACCCTGGCAGTTCCCTCAGCCCTTAAGGCACCTATTCCTTCCTTTCTGGGCTTCCAAGAGACAACTGGCTCTTCTGCCCTTGCAGTCCTCTTTATATATGGTCCTGTTTTGTCCTGATTGGCTGCTTCCCTCAGTCCTGTTCTGATTGGCTGCACAGTACAGCCTGCTTAAGGCTGATTTTAACCCTTTCTCCACCAGTGTGGGGTGGTGACCTCATCACACAGCCAGGGAGTTACCTGGAGTCCCCAGCAGTGTATGGAGGTTCACTTCAGGAGATGCGGTAAGCAGAGTCCAGTGAGGCAGGTGTAGTGGTATGTACAACCTGAGTAAGGACAACATTTTACAGTAGGGTTCCCACTGACTTGCTGATGACAAGCCCCTGGGCTGGGACCCAATGGAGTGGGAGGGGACAATTTCCCATACTCAGCCACCACCCACCTGTAGGCCGTGGTCCACTTCTCTGGCTCTGGCCACCAGGACACACAGCCTTGGCTCCAAGGGCAATTAGACAGACTCTGCCATGCACATGAGGGTCACCAGACTGACTCTGGCGTCTGGGCTGTGCTGCCTACAGCCTGGAGACAGTCAGATGTATTGTAACCACAGCACTGCTCTATCCCGGAGGAAGCAGGGCACATATCATGTGACAGGGCTTTAAAATAAAGAGAAACAAAAACAGTCTGCTTAGTGAAAGATGGTTACATAGGCCTAGGCCCTTCGAGGCACGGTGTGCACCTAGGGGCAGGGTGTGATGGGGTGGAAATGGCCTCTGGCTGACTCACCACTTTGGGTACTTGGTAACTGACCCCACCTGAGCCAAAGGGAGTGCTGTTAAAGGAGAGACAGAAGGGAAGGGGAAGGCTGAGCAAGGCAGTCCAGGCTCTCTGTGAGAGGAGCCCTCTTTCCCCCACCTGTTCTGTGCTTTGGCAGCAGCTAATGCTTGGGGAAAAGCTTAACGCTGTAGGGAACAGCGACTTGGGGAGCCAGCAGTAAATACATCACATGGGGTAGAACTTGCCACTGGGGTTCACAAGGACTGTTCACACAAAGAAAAACAGCCTGAGGGAGCCAAGTCCTGAGGTGACTGACGGGCTCCACAGATGATCTCAGCTGGGATCAAGCACAACCCCAGCACTTTTTTATCAAGATTGCCAGAGCAGAGCCTGTTTTTATTTCTCTCTTTACAGTAAGTAGGGACTCAACGTGGCCTCGGTATTTTTGCCCCATCTATTTGAGATTTCCTTCAACTGCCGTTTTCACATGCTTCCAAACACGTTCATAATGACCTCCAACCACAGTTCCACCCACTGCCTAGCATTTATGAGCAATGCTATAATAATGAGCCAGTGGGTGCGTGTGAAACCTGAGGGAAGAATCCATTTCACTAATAAAAAAGAATCCTTTCCATTGGTTCTGCGACGTTGGTAAGAAGAACAGGAAAAAAAAAAAGAAAAAAAACAGATAAGGAAATGTGGAGAGTTCCGAGAAACATCCCTCAGGAAATTCAAAATTAAGGCAATGCTCCCATTTGAAATGGAATTCATTAGGGATATCCCAGGAAGGGTTTAATTTGATCTCAAAAGTTTAAGATTACTGTCAGTTACTTTCCTGAGTTTTAATTGTATTTGTACTCTGCATTGTTAGCAGAACCTAGATAGATTTTAAATTAAACAAACAAAAATCTTCCTGACTTTTTTTTAGTATTATATCCAGAAAAAAATAAGATTGAAAGCATGTTAAAATTGCAAAATCAAGCACTAAAAATTAGGATGTGTCCACCATTAGTAATATTGTCAGACAGTTAAAAGCAGCCATGGGTGCTAGTAATAAGTCAAAACATAGCCAACAACCCAAAACTCTAAAAAGGTTTAGAGGTGAAATATTTCCCCTAAAGTTCTAGACAGTGGTCCTTTTCAATGTGAGTTAAATGCAGTTCCTTTCATATGTTACATGTCCTCCCTTATTATCCATTACTTGATTCTGGTAATGTAAATTAGATGTGGGCATGCAGATATAGATACAAAGAAGGGTCATGACAAAATATGCATTCTTTAATGCTTTTTTCCTGCAGGTCCCTAATTACACGAACTGGAAAAATAGTTGGTATCTTCATATTTTAAGAACAAAACAAAGAAAATGTATTTTAATTTTCAGCTTCCATTAGTTGTCAATATATCTGTGAGACAGAGGTTTTGGATCCACTACCCGATGTTTTAATAATGCATGGGTTCTCTGTTGTAGAATTTACTCCATTGTTTGGCCTAATTATTCCTGACATTTCACCGATCTCAGTACCATCCTCTTCAGAGAAATGAACTAATATATTTTTACCCATTTGAATTTCAGGAATTGACACATAAAATATATTAAAGGCTTTAAATAAGAGTTTTGTTAGGTCGCAGGTTGGTTGCCATGGAAACCTCCTGGTTGTGGAAGGTAGTCATAGCACCTATGAAAGACACTATCACCTTCTGCACAAAGCACCTTCAGTAATTAAAGGAGGCCGTACTGTCCATGACTCAGTAGTTCACCAAGTACTCCTGATTCTTCTTCTAATTTATTCATTAGTTTAAAAGCTTCAGGTAATAGTTTGGACAAATCATTTTCAGCTCATGGCTTGTTTGTAAGCAGTTCTTTCGAATGATTCACTAGTTTTGATTCAGTATGTTGCAGCACGTTGTGCCTGCTCCCTGACAGAAGGACTGAAGACAAGGAAGTACGGGAAATTTCATGACAAAAGTTGGTTCTGTCAGTGCCTCCAGATGTACCTACTGGACTACAGTTAACCATGCAAGAGGGAGCTGATGAGCCCTGGTCCCAGTGGTTCCACATGGATCTGGAAGTAGCTGTCACATCTTCTAGCCAGCTTCACAGCTCATCTTGAATCAGACACCCCCAGCTGCCTTTGCAGTCAGGGGTCACAAGCAGGGTTCCCTGTAAGCTGAGCACTTGGGCCGCCCCCCAGGAGAGATTCAGGTGCTGCCCAGCTGATTAGCAGGGCACCCACAGCCACCTGCAGTGGGCAGCCAGTATTAGTATTGCTGGTGCACAGCTGCATGTGCCTGGGTGCACATGACAAAATTTGTTCCACCCATGAATGAAAACAAATAGAGGGACCCCTTATCACAAGCGCCGCATGAGGCTCCTGCTGGTGCTGGCTCCTACTCCTTTCAGAGAATGAGCACAGAGAGGGCAAAGCCACATCATGGCCAGCAGTAGCCCACATGGGCGTGCCTGCACTGCTTCCCAGGCCTGGGTCTCCAGGGCCTGAGCTGACTGAGAGCTGCCATGCCTGCATGCGGGCATCCACACCGTGCTGCACACCACACCGCATGGTTGCTGGCCTGGCCTCTCACACTGAACGGCGCAATCGAGGCCTGTCTGCGGCCGGGGCTGCATTCATACCGTACAGCGACAGGCGTGGGCCCAAGTCCCAGCAGGACTCCGGGGGCGACCCAAGCTCCTGCTCCTGAGCTCCTGTTGATCCAAGTCAGACTGATTTGTGTACAGGCACCAGGGGGTATGGGTTCAAGCCGGGGCTTAGAGGGAAAGAGCATCTGCAAGTGTTCAAATGGGCTCCATCAGCATCTCTGTCTGGGAGTCTTCACCAAAGCAAACCTTCCTGTCTTTCCAGTGACTCAGTAGCAGCTTCTTTTGGTTCAGGGTCATATAAAGGCCCTGATTTCTTCCCTCCAAACTGCTAATCACCCCATAGGCCCACACAGCTGTGGCCAAGGGCATCCAACCCACGCTTCTACTGCCCAGTAGATATTGCCCCATGAGCACGGATCTCATGGGCTCTCCTTGCTGTCTGCCCCGCCTCAACCATGTGAATGGGTTTGCACCTGTGAATCCCAGGCCATGTTATTGCAGGGTAGAAAGAGAGTTGCCCCAAACATAGCAGAGGCTATAGGGCAGGAAGGGAAAGCCAGAGGCCATGTGGGGGATTGAAGGGGAGTGAGGAGCAAAGGGATGATGTAATCATGGGTTTGAGAGTGGGGCAGAGGGAGTTTCTTCCTGAAACTCTTGTGAATGAGAATTGATGGGTAACACCTCTGGCTCTATTTTCCTGAGTTAGCCTTTGCCCGTGCGTAACTGCTCATTTATTGTTAGTATCCGTAACTCCATAACAGCATGCACTTTATCCGCCACATACAAATCTGAGTTTCTTTACAAATGCAAAGCTCAGCATTTCCATCAGCAGAACAAGGGACAAAGAGGAACTCAAGATGAGTTACTCTCCAAGGAATAGCCAATCACTGAAAGAAGGAGGTATGAATATTGAAATTCATTTAGCATGACATCATACTGTTCTGCTGCACAAATACTCTTTTTAGCTCTTTCTCAGTTTTCCTATCCTACCCTCCAGTGAATGTAGTTGTTTGATTTTTGTTTATTATTTCTCTGAGTGTCAAGTTAAAGGGGATAGAACAGTTCAGCCAGGTATGGTAACAGCTCAGCCATCTTTGTGAGTGTTTATTTTGGAGTGAGTGAAAGCTTCATATACAGTAAAAAAAAAAAAAAAAGGCGTCGTTAAGTTTAAATAAAAGGTTAAAGGTCTTTTCATATTAGGGCAAACTTTTTAATACAGTCTCTGACTCTGTGAACTTCCACGGCTGTATTGAAAAGATAAGCAAGTTTTGAAACTTTTTGCGCTATGAGCCTTCTACCAAACATAACTCGGTGTGATTTCAAAAGGGTACCTGAGGGACTGAGTCACCCAGCTCCTGTAGAAAGTCAGTGCACTTTGCAGGTCCAATCCTCTACAGTTTTCATCATGTTTGGTATAGTGTTGTAATCATCACGCGCTTTTCAGGGTATTGCAGCTTGAACCTGCTGGACCTGGCACATACAGACGTCCATGAGTTTGCAAAGGATTCAGGTTTCAGTGAGTGGATCTGAACCAGCTATATATGTTTAGCTTTCAGATAAGGACAAAGGGACCTGTTTTCCTTGCATTAGCTAATCGTTGGAACACAGCCCGTTTTATACAATTCCTACATAAAATCTCACAAGAGAATTTCCAACCAATACAGAACAGGGGAACACAAACTCAAAGTCTAGCCTGTATTTTAACTGGGGCTCATTATAAATTGTTGCCTGGATTCATTTATCCCTCTACAGCAAGGCAGAGGTATATGGCTCTCTGGCACAACAGGCAGTGGTGGAGAAAATACAAAAAAACCAAAGGGCTGTTTTTAATAGTGTTGTTCGTTGGCCTAAGTCTGCTTTCAGAGGAGTCCACACAGAGTAAGGCCAACATTAATGGGGCTCTGAAAACCCCAGCCCAATGGGAGGATTGACAATAGAGCCTACTCTAGCCTAGGCTAGAAATAAACTCTGCTGAGACTGACTACTGCATGCTATTTAGATCAGGGCCAAGATGCCCCACATATGTAGCTGAGTGTTGGGTGTGAAGAAAAGTGGAGCTAGTTTTGGAGCATCTCCAATGAATACGCTACAAACAACGGATATACCATGAAATAGATCAGTTACAAAAATGGAGGAGATTGAGACATGATATCTTTTTAAATAATTAAAAACATTAGGTCATAATTGCCAATTGTTTACACCACAGGTGCTAAGCTCAAGACATCTTCCACCCCTTCTGGACAAATTGCTCTGTGTTTCTAAACCTGTGCGGGGCGGGGGTTCTGAAGTGATGGTGTGTCACACAGTTCCTCAATCAACAAACTCTGAGTGTTTTCACATTCCTTTGGCATCACCTTTTCTTGAACAATCTAATGAATGGTTTTACTTGTAACGGTGGTCCTGGAGTCAAACAGATTGTAAGTGAAGATTAAAGGATATTTGGAGAAAGCTAAATTTCGTCTGTAATTCTGAATATTAGTAGTGGAAACATATTGGGTGGAGTATATGCTCAATCAAAACAAATTGAATATAGATATGGTCACAATAAAACACTCAGTCTTGAGCAATGGCTCAAGAGTTATTCAAGGGACTTATTCAGCAATTAATATTGGATAATGACCAAACGTGATCGCACATCACAAGCACAGGCCATTCATAATCTAAAAGAGAGATGGAATTTGCGTAATAAACATTTGTTATTAATTCTTCACACTGCTAGTGTGACCCATGCACCTCATAGGGAGCTCTCTCTCTAAGAGACCCCTGTTGGGGGAGGTAAGAGTGTTACTGTTGCTGGGCAGATTTACCACTCCACTCACAAGTTGTTGGAGTTGGGTCCAGTAGTTCAGGGTCAGATTTCATGAGCAAGCAGGCAGCGTGGATGCTCCTCTAAGGCCTGTGTGAACTGGGAGGAAGATGAGCCACAGGAGAGAGCAGACTGTTGTTCCTCACTCTGCAGCACTTTGCAGCAGGTTGTTAACCCTCTGCCAGGGATCATGGGTAATGCTGCTTAGGAACAAGGAGAACCTGGGAGAGAAATACTTTTTTCTGTGTTAATTGTCTGCTTTAAACGCTGTTTTAACTTTAGCCAGACTGTTTTAGTTCCTTTTCTCGGTGTGATTCTTCAGCTTCTCTATAAATGTAGGAATGGGGAAAGTGCCCTTTCAGCGCTGCTGTTCTCTCTTTTTTTTTTTTTTTTTTTTTAATTTTCCTGTAACGGGGTTTCTTTCAGCCTGTTCACCTGTCAGTTAACTGACCAGTTTAATCAGTGGGCTGGCTGCCTAGCAGTGATCCACACCAGAGGAAGAAACTGCCAAGACTTCAGCTGAGGACGCCGTACAAGCAAGTGGGGAGATGGTTCAGAATCAGCATATGGTGCAGGTTTGATGATCAGAGTCACAAACTGAGGCTTTGGTGAACTAAATCTAAGCTTTTGGGATCACTGTCTTTTCTTACTGTGTTTGTGTGGATGGAACTGTTCAAATTTTACTTTTAGTTTTCCCTTTTTAACTTTTGGTTACTGTTATTATGGCGTTATCTCAGTTATAAAATAGCTACGTTCTGTTTTAAGAATTAGATTTATTTCTTCATAAGACTTTATAAAGTTATTTAGTTAAATTCATTTCTTTAGCTTCTTTTGGAACTTGAATGTAGGAAGGCTGATACTGGGCAATCCTTGCTGAAATTCCTTACGGACTGACCTCTGGGGCTCCGGCACCATGTGGCTGTGGGAGTGGGATTTTTATTAGGCACTGGAGAAGGACAGTGAAGTCTAGCCCACCCAAGGTTACACTAGCTCTCATGAGAAGATCTCCAGTTTTTATGGCTCACCTCAATGGGGGTTGGGGGGATAGCTCAACAGTTTGAGCATTGGCCTGCTAAGTCCAGGGTTGTGAGCTCAATCCTTGAGGAGGCCATTTAGGAATTGGGACAAATGGATACCAGGGATGGTGCTTGGTCCTACCAAGAAGGCAGGGGACTGGACTAGATGACCTCCTGAGGTCCCTTCCAGTTCCAGGAGATATGTACCTCCAATTTCCCAAGAATAGCTACAGATGGGCTTAGGGGTCCTGAAGCAATCTACTTAATATCAAAATTCACACCTTGTATTTGAATATCTGACCTCCAGTAGCAATGACTTCTGCATGCTTCTTATATGATGCCTAAGGCTACATTTTAATCATCGACATTTTTAGTAAAAGTTCTGCCCACAAGCTCCAGCTCTATAGATCTCATTGGCCTGGAACTGCAGCCAATGAGAGCTGTTGGGGTGGAGCTCATGTCTAGAGCAGTGAACCAGGGAGCTCCTGATCTTCCTTCCCCCAAGAACTGCAGTGAAATGGCTGCTACTTCCAGGGAGGCCCCCTCTGGGGTAAATGCCACTGCACACACCAATTCTGTGCTTCTGATCTCCTGTCCATACCCAAACTGCCCCAAAAGAGGCCAGTGGAGTGGCCTGATCTCCTAGGGCAGCCCCATAGCTAGCTGCATAAGTTGCTGTAGAACTTAAAGAGGTCACAGAAAGTCAAGGAACTGATGACTTCCATGGCCTCTGTGATAGACAATACAGCCTTAATGATGTGCAAAGGTGCTCTCTCTCATTTGTAACTATGCTGACCTTTCTTTTTAATAAGCACCTTGCCTGTGTATGACATGGCAGGGTCAAAAAGGAGGACTGATGAGTTTTCACTGTACAATTCTTACTCTTAAATGTCTCAGGCCTGGTACCTTTTACTCTGTTTCCAGGCTAATTATTTCTGAAAAATTTTGACAAACTTTAATCGTGTCATTCCTCAGCCCAGAGTAGGGTGCTGCAAATGGTCATTTTCCAATTTTCACTACATTTCCTCGCATGACTATACCAGAGTCAGGCACAGTGACCCTGGTTTTTCAAAGAAATGTATGCCGAGTGCATGAAAAATGGTACCAGGTCTGCATGGTGGACTTTTGTGTTCTCATTGTATTCATAATAGAGATAGAAACACAGCTGCAATGTCCAAGGAAACAGATAGTCAAGCCACAGGGTCCTGTGTAAGCCACCATTCAGCAGAATTCTTCACTTCCTTACAGAGTTGTGCTCCAGAATCTCAGATTTCCCTTAAGTTCTATTTCCAGAACCAGAAGAGTTCATCTTGAAAATCTCAGCCAAGAATCAACTGAATGTTGCCCATGTGAGTCTGCAAAAAGCCTGACTCAACATCTGGGTGAATTGCAAACAGCCCCATTCTTCTCAGTCAAAGCCCTATGGATCCTATAGCTACAAAATGTGGTTGCTTTCCAAGTTCCACTATAATATTTTTCACAGCAAGATTTAATATTTTGCCGCAGTTTGGCACCCAGCAGTTTTTTTCCTGTCTCCTGGCCTTGCTGGGATCTGTCTGCAGCATTACACACCAGGGGTCTGTATTGTTTCATAGAGCCAGGCTCCAGAGCACCCAGAATCCACCTTGGAACCAGCAAGTGGCCAGAGTAGTGTGGTGATATGTGCAGCATGGAGAAAACAGCGGCAACCAAGGCCTAAGAAGCTGTGGAGAGATGAACCTCAGAAACTAGCTACAGGGCTCACCTTCCCTGTCACCAGTGGAGGAAAGGAGATGCTGGACAGGTCACTGGAACAACATCACAACAGGCATACATTCTGGGCTGGAGCTGAGCCACCTGGAGAGGATAACAAAAAACGCAGCTTGGTGCTCCTCACTGCAGAAAACCATCAGACAAAATCAGTGTCAATGGGTATTTTAAACTATGAGACAAAGTTTGGCATGTCTAGGGCAGGGACCGAGGAATGGAAATTAACGGTACTCTAGGGTGACGAAGTAGCATTGCCAGGGCATTCACAGCTTGTTGCATCTAACCATGATGCCACTGTAACACATTGTTTCTATCTAATTCCTTGTGCGAGGGCACAGGCCATTGGGTTTTGTGCCTGGTGCTGCACAATGGACAGAAGTCTTTGTTAAATCCACACATGGTATAAGTCTTGTGGGATCCAGCAGGCTTGGGAGCCAGCCTCAGATAAGCCTGAGAAATCTACCTTTATGTACCCAATGAAATGCAACATGCTGCAGCAATTGCCCATATGTAAAATAGGTCTGGAATTGCTCAAAATCCTCCATCATGTTTATTGACTCCACCACAGTAGTGTCATCAGCAAACAGCGTTGATTTCCTGATGGTTGCTCTTTTCAGATCGTTAAAAAACATGGTAAATAAAACAAGTTTCAAACGTTGTCTTCTGGACCTCTCTCTAATTAACCTCCTTGCCTTCTAAGGAACTGCCATTCACTATCATTCACTTGTGCTTATAAGAGTACTTGTTGAAATCTTCGTGCGAACGCATGCAGATTGTGCCCAGTGGGTCAGACCAATCTACTTTGCCACCTGTGAGTCCACAGGATGAGACTAGAAGGGCACATTTTTTCCCTTGCTGAAGTTCTGCCCTTTTGACCCTAAGGAAGCTCACTCTGACTCAGGCTGCCAAAGAGAATCAAACTATTACCAGTTTGGGTGATGGAGAAACAACATCCGCTTTTGTGTCACCAGGTAGTATCTGGCACATGGGCAAGGTCACCATGATATGACAACTGCCATCTACTTTGGCAATGAGCTCCTGGCACCACTTACCCTACAGATGCTTCTGCTGTAGGCAAGTTGTCCCCATCTGCCAATGGCAGCAGGCAGATACTCAGAATGACTCAATACTGGGCTGTCCTAAGCATCTGTCTGTTCTACATGCACATTGGAGCCAGCCCTGACTCACACCAGAAGGCTTTGGTTGGCAGCTTGCTTCTTCCCCTCCCCTGCATCTTTGCCCTGTGGATGGGCTGCAGGGACACTGGCACTGATGGGTCACCATTACAATACACCCACCCTCCTGCTGCCCTGCAGATATAGTTTTGCAGGTTCCAAGTTCACAGAACATGTTCAGTTCCTCCAACCTCGACCACTGTAACTACATTAAAGAGTGCTGGAAAAAATATCCACCTCCAGACTGCATCTCCATCCTCTTTAATTTTCCCACCCAGTCTTTGTGGAGCTAGGTCAGGTATAGGTGCAAGGGCAGCTCTCTTGTGTACCATTAAAGGTACTTTGTTTACCTGGGTAACTTGGGCTGCTTGTTTTTCGTATGCTCCTTGTGCTGTTTATTTCCACTTTCTGTTGCAGCTGGCGCAGACAGTGTTCCAGTGTACAGGCAAGGTTTGACCCTGTCCAGAGCACTAGACGAGCCACTTCTGCAGTCTTTCTGATGCACACTCTGCAGAACTCAAGGAGAACGGTGGCTTAACCTTCTCTGTGGTGCTAAACTGATGATCCTCTAACACTTCTTCCAGCACTCCATGGTCCCAGTGGTTCAAGCCTGGCTGGCAGATCCCTCAGCCCGCTCTGTTTACCTGCTGGTAACTAGGAGCAGGTATGCAGAAGAAAACAGGGCATGTTGATTACAAGCAGCTGTAAGAGCCACTGCTCCTAGTGCTCGCTGAACCATCCACTCACCAAAGCATTCATTATATTTCAGTTGTATGACAAGGCATGTTGTCAGTTACATGTTGAGGTATGATGTCATCATATCTCTTCATTGCATCACGAGTAGGGGGACAATGCAAAATTACCTTTTTCTTTTGGGCAATTTCCAAAATGTTAACAGAAGCTCATTAGGCTTAAACCAGGGTTTCCCAAACTTTACATAGTTGGGACCCACCTTTTTTCAATACCTCTTTTTGCAGCCCAAAAATATAAACTCATATAAAAAATAAAATGAATAGATTTTCTCTGTTTATTATTTATTCACAATAATAATAGTACATAGCTATAACTTGTATACAGTAAACCCTTGTTTTATGCAGCTTCATGTTATGTGAAACTCACATTAACGCAAGTTTCACACAGTTTGAAGCTGCTGGGCTGTCAGCCTGCCTAGCTTTCTGCAGTGGCAGGCATCCAGGTGGGCTAAGACCCCTCTCTCCTGGCCTTCCCAGAGTGGCACAAGACACCACTCTGGGAAGAGAGGGGAAGGCTTTTAGCTCATCTAGCTGCCTGTCACTGTGGGCAGCCAGGTGGACTAAAAGTCCCTTCCCAGAGCAACACAGCTAACCCCCCTTGGCTTAACACCCCCCAACTCCTACACCCCTGTGGTCTCAGCTCAGCCCTGCCCCATGCACCCCAGCTCACATTCCCCAGCAGGGGGTTCCAGCCGCACGACAGGGGCTCCCCTCCAACATCCATTCCTCAACCCCTCCACAGGCCTGGGTCCCAAACCCCCACCAAGCCCCAGCTCACTGTGCTCCCCCACCCCTACATGCACAGCATCCAGCTTCCTGACGTGGGTGCTCCTGGCCTGGAGCCCAGGGGAAGCAGTAGCTGCAGGTGCCCCCTGCCCCATTCCCAGGACCCCAACCCACCCCCAAGCCCTCCCCAACTTTCATACCTTGAATTTTGTGTAAGGGCTGTCTGGAACACAACCCTCATGTGCCTTGAGGGATTCCCTTATTTTCTAAGGACTGGTATTTTTTTCCAAGGACAGGCACTGGGCCGCGGACCAGCTTTGGGAGATGCTGGCTTAAACCTTTTCTCTCTTTAGTCATGTAAATGTTCCTCACCCTGGGTTAGTGTGCTGTGTGTGTGGAGGGTGCCACCTCTTTTTACAAAGAAAACCCAACCATTTATTGAGCAAGTGTTAATGCCTTTAAAATCAGTACCATGTTACCTCTGAGACATCGTCACCATCATCACCATAGAGAAGTAGATACTTCTCAGCTCTCTCAAGGCACAGGGTGCTTGCTTTTTCTAGTTTTACTCGCCCTTTGCTCATCTCTTCACTTTTACAAACACCCTCTCAGAGTTGACAGTTCTTCCCTAAGGGTGTCCTCTGTTTTTCTATGATGGCAAATGTCTTCGTGAAGCCGTCACTACCACTTTCTGGAGACCCCGGATCACTTTCCCTATTAACTCCACAGACTTCCTGTAGTGAGAAGGCCTGGCAGATGGGGAGGATTGGGTCTGTGCTCCCTGGTGGGGGTAGCTGCATTACTGTCACCCCACTCCCTGGAAACCCAGGGGCAGGATGGGAAGTATAAAGGGCAGACCAGAAGGCTCAGTGGGGCCCAGCTGCCAGAGGGGGCAGATGTCTCCTCTGAGCTCCTGTGCTGGACAGCTACAGTAGGGCAGGAGGGAGCAGGTGACTGGTCTGGACCACTCTGAGCTCCAGCAGACCCCACCCCGGAGGATGCAGATGACTGGCCAGGAGCACCCAGACCACTAGCTGACCCAGCCCTGAAGGAAGCTGATGACAGGTAGGGGAGCACCTGGATCCCTGGCTGATCCAACCCCAGAGGGCCTGGTACTGGTGACAGAGGTCCCAACTGACCTGGATATCCCTCCCTGGGCTGGCAGGTGCCCCTGGAGGGGCCATGTGGGAGTAGCACGTGGATAGAGAATCCTTGATGAGGAGTGAGTCTACATGTTATCGGTAGGATCCCTGCTGACCCTGTGGCAGACCCCTCTGCCACTGTTAGGTCCCTGGTTTGGGGCACAGTGGAGTGGGTAGACCCACGCCCCACTTGGAACCCCAGTCTGGGGGTGCAGTCTCCCCATCTTAGGCCAGAAACTTTCACTTGTTCACCCCATGCCAGAGCTAAGAGGTCTGACTGTTTGCTCAGCCTGGGTGCTGGTCTGAGCCCCTGGACTCGGACTGGGACTCTGGGACTGTGTTACTGTGTTGGTTGTGTATCCCTGACCAGCAGCATGCACTCACGACTCTGCTAGCCCTGCTGATTCCCCATATCTGGTGACTGGCAGTGACATAACAAGGTGGACTGGCCTCCCACAGCCTGGGACGGCAAGAGGCCATCCCTTCTGATGGTCTAACACTGCCAGACGTATCGAATGAGGCGCCAGCCCTTCTCAGGGAGGAGTCAAAATAATGCTCTAAACAGGGCACAGGGAGCTCGTTCAGCCTACTTTTTCAGTGCGTTTGATTTCACGAGAGCACTGGTAGTGCTGAAAAATTCTGACAACTGAAAAATAAGTTCCTGAAAGGCTAGAGAGAGAGTCTGGGGAGGAGGGGACTAGCCCCTCCCACTGAAATGCACATGGGTTTGTGTTACTATTTTGTGTAGTTCTTTTTTGTTGTTTGGTTCACTGGATCTCAGCTTTGTGCAAATTACAGCTGACAACTTTTAGTGCCCAGTTGAAAGAATAAGTTTAAATATTGGAGGACTCTCATACAAGTTTGATCCACATCATCAACAATAACCATGGGCTCAGCTCCCATCCGTGTATGATGCTTCCCTCACTATTTCCTTCCATCTTTCCCTGTCATAGAATCATAGAATCCGAGGGCTGAAAGGGAGGTCAGGAGGTCATAGACTCCAGCCCCTGCCTAAATCAGGATGAACCCCAACTAGCTCATCCCAGCCTGACTATGTCAAGCCAGGACTTAAAAACCTCTAGGGATGGAGATTCCACCACCTCTCTTGGTAATGCATTTCAGTGCTTCACCAGCCTCCCGGTGAAATAGGATTTCCTAATACCTAACCTACACCTCTCCCTCTGGAACTTCAGATCATTGCTCCTTGTTCGTCCATCTGTCACCGCGGTAAACAGTCTCGCTCCATCGTCTTTAGAGCTCCCTGTCAGGAAGCTGAAGGCTCCTATCAAATTGCCTCTCAGTCTTCCCATCTGCAAACTAAACCCAAATCCCTCAGCCTCTCCTCATAGCTCATGTGCTCCAGCCCCTTAATGATATTTTTTGCCCTCCGCTGAACCTGCTCTAATATGTCCACATCCTTTCTATACTGGGGGGGCCCAGAACTGGACACAATACTCTAGATGTGGCTTCACCAGTGCCAATTAGAGGGGAAAAATAACTTCTGTAAATCTGCTGGAAACGATCCTCCTAATGCCCCCCAATGTGCCATTAGCTTTCTTGAATACCAGGACACACTGTTGACTCATATGCAGCCTCTCATCCACTGTTACCCCAAGGTCCTTTTCTGCTGCACTGCTACTCAGCCAGTCACTTCCCAGCCTGTAACAATGCTTGGGATTCTTCTGTCCCAAGTTCAGAACTCTGCACTTCTCCCTGTTGAACCTCATCAGATTTCTTTTGGCCCGATCCTCAAATCTGTTTAGGTCACCCTGGACCCAGTCCCTACCCTCCAATGTATCTACCTGTCCCCCTTTCTTAGTGTCATCTGCAAATTTGCCGAGGATGCAAAACATCCCCTCATCCAGGCCATTAATAAAGATACTGAATAATACCGGCCATAGAACTGATCTTTGGGGCACTCCACTTGAAGCCGGCTGCCAGCTGGACTTTGAGCCGTTGACCATTACCCTTTGGGCCCATCTGTTGAGCCAGCTTTCTATCCCCCTTACAATCCTGTTATCCAATCCGTGCTTCCTCAACTTACGGGCATGATTCAACGATCTCCACCTGGACCCCTTCCTTCAACAGGGAGGACAGACAAGAACACTACTGAGAACAACACTGGCCAGTGCAGAGCGGCTTAGGTTCTGTAGACTAGTTCTGCATCAATCCACCACATCACCTACCCATTCTCTGTGGGGGCCGCCTCTCCTGTTTGAACCATCCATTACGCTGAATACCTGGGTCTTGATTTTTCATTCATCATTCATTCTGAAGATATGCCTGAATAGCTGTAATTTACATTGCATATCTGTCTGCAGTATGTTCTCTTTTGGCTGTCTCTTGCTATATAATTCCTCTTTGATGACCTTCTGCATCCATCCTATTCTCAGGCTCTTTCTATAACAACTCTCAAATTCCAACGTCCTTCTCTTCGAATCTTTTGTTGTCACCCATGGCTAGGTCGACACTATGACGTAAATTTGAATTTAAGGCAGGTAGCTTGATTGTACCAAGAGACTGTCTTCACTGTAAATACCATTAGCTCAGTTTAGAGAGCACTTAGATCGAGAGCATAATATTGTTGGAACCTGCTGGGTGTAGTGTGAAATTCAAACTTAACAGTGTGAATGAAAGCTAGTATGGAGGCTGACTGGTGCTCCTGCACCTGGCTGGCACTTCTGCACCTGGCTCCTAGCTCCCTGCCACTCCCTGCACCCCTGTTCATTTTCCCAGCTCTTGAAAGTGGCAGGGAGCTGGGAAACCCAAAGTGCTGCTGCACCTGGCTTGCAGCTCCCTGCCACTCGCAGGAGCCGGAAAACTGACCAGCACAGGACCTGGCTCCCTGCTGTACCTGGCTGCAGGCTCCTATGGGTGAGGTGAAGCAGCGCTAGTCAGTTTCCAGGCTCCCCCAGGTTGTGGGGACCCAGGAACCAGGCAGCAGGGTGAGCACTGCCAGCAGTGGGGGTGCAGCAGGGCCTGCGGGGGGGCACAAAATGTGGAGCTCAGAGAACTGTGGGATAGGTCCCACAAGGCACTGCTGCAACAGTTAATACTTGTCCGCTGTAGTGTGGCTGCACAAACTCGACTCTATGTGGACTTCGTGGGAAGTGAGGATACTCAAAATAGCATTTATAAAACCAGAGTTACAAAATCCAATGTAATAAAACTGAATTTTTCTGGTAACCGAGGTGTAGCCCATGTCTCACATCTTTGCAACATGCTGCTGAATACACGATTTTGGTTTGCATACTAGCAATGCTCCTCTAATTCTTTTGCTAAGACGGAATCTGACTCCCGCTTCATGCTTTGTTTCCTTCCCTGACCAAATGACTTTGCAACTGCACACCTCTCACGATGTCATCCAACACATCTCCCCCAGCCCAAGTATATCGCATCGGTATCTCTCCACCTTCTTTCGAATCAGCTTTAACTTTCCTGTTGCCCACAGCGTTCAGACATTCCAATTGATAGTACATGTGTTAGTTGTAATTTTCTTTCAGTAGCCAGTTTATCGACCCTGTCCCGATCTCTGGATTGGCATCAAGGACAATTTTTATTCAGGCGATGTCCGAGCCAGCATCTTTTATTGGTTAGTTGTACTGGCATCAGATTTCATTCATATTGTTATTTTGTGGTCAGCACATCACCGCTTATCTGACCAACACTCCTCCTTCATCCAGGCTTGGGAGTGGAAGGGGACACCTAGAAGCTTCATGGCAGAGTTATACAAGCCTGGGGGTAATTATGAAAGCAACATGGCTAACAGCACAGGCATGAGAGACAACAACATAGGGGGAGAAAACAAACTCTCTTGAGAGGCAAAGGGGAAAGTATTAATTGTAACTTTGCATAGAAAGGGAACACCACCCCTCTTGGGCAGAAAAATCTGTGTTTTCCCAGCCCTCAGCTGTTCAGCTAACTAGCCGGAGGAGTGAAACACAGACAATCCATCAAAAAGAAGAGAGTTTGACTTACAGCAGCCACTCGCAACCATGCTAAGGTGAGCCACAAGCAACGTCAAAGGAGGCAGCAACCTGCAAACAGCTCCTCTGATGGTTTTCATTACCAGAGAAGCAGTCTGTGTAGCAGAGCAAGATGAATTGATTTGCAAACAATTTCAGAACTAAAAGCTGCCTGTCTGTTGTTTGAATGGGTCCTATTACATGTTGTTCAGGAAGATTTGGATGGTTGCTGAGTATTCAAGACATTACCAGTCTGGACATTTTCACAGATGATGATGATGATGATGCCTTATAGAAAACTTGAAGGGTAAAATTCCTGCTTATTTGTTGTCACTCATTTCCTGTTTAAATGAGTTAAATTGTCTACTCAGGGAGCTGAAAAACGCCACATGATTTGACAGATGGATCACAGGGCAAGCAAGTAAGCAAGTAAATAAATAGCAAACTGGACTTTTGACTTCAATCTTTTTTGGCAGGGTGGGGAGGGGGCTTCAACAACAACAATTAAAACAACCACAAAAAAGTTACCACCCCTTTACTGCCAAGTGTCTGCTTTTTAATAGCAAGTGGAAAGAAAAAGTCAGATGCTATTAGAGTAGATTAAAGAAATTACACCTGTGGGAAGATCCAAGGGCCATCTCTGTCAGGATCGCCTGAAGGACATACACAATACCTTTGTGAGATGGGTTTTTACATAATGTCAGCCTGGGAATTGCAGTGCTAAAGAAATGAACTTTCAGAGACAGATATGCATGCTTTTATGTAGCTGAATATTTTTAAGCCCCACTGTATGAAAGTGAAGCTCCACCACTCTCCTACCTAGGGCTGTCACTTCCAGCATGCAAACAAACCAGACAACCTGACAGCAAGCTCATCTCACAGGCTGACCTCTGACTGCATGAATGAAATGTGAAAACAGTTCTGCACAGTGGGAGCTGGGTCCGGAAAAAAGATGACAGAGAAAAAATGCAGAATAAAACTAAGGTGAGGGTGAGTTGTTGTTGTTGTTATTTGGGGTATTGGTTTTTTTGTTTGTTTTTTTACATTTTTAAATAAACCTTCTGTCGTCAGATCACACCCATGGGGAAAATAAAGCATAAACATTTCTTTTGAATAACTTTCTCTGAAGTAGAACGCACCATTTCTTTGTAGTTCATAAGCAATTTGTGGACCAGTAGCTTGCCTGGACAGTCAGCCACAACATTTTAGAGCGGTATCAGGCCCTAAAATTTAATTACCGCAAAGCCTTGTGTGTGTCTCAGCATGATTTGAGGTGGTGTCTGGTCATCAGCTAATCCTACACCTCTCATTCAGAGGTAGGCATCAGTCCCAGCTCTGCCTGCTCCAAAATCCAGGAACCAATATATAATTACAACGGAATGCCTGCACACACCTGACACTGTAGAAATTTGATGGAATGATTATGAGGGTAAGACAGTGTGGCTCCAGCCCTGACTAACACTGCCTGAGAATCTGGCCCTGTGTCGTAATTCTTATTGCAATCAAGTTTCCCTAAATCATGTGTTGTGAACAAGACACGAGAAGTCATTCTTCCGCTCTGCTCTGTGCTGGTTAGGCCTCAGCTGGAGTATTGTGTCCAGTTCTGGGCACTGCAGTTCAAAAAAGATGTGGAGAAACTAGAGAGGGTCCAGAAAAGAGTGACAAGAATGATTAAAGGTCTAGAGAATGTGACCTATGAAAAAAGGTTGAAAGAATTGGGCTTGTTTAGTTTGGAAGAGAGAAGATCGAGGGGAGATATAACAGCGGTTTTCAGGTATCTAAAAGGGAGTCATAAGGAGGAAGGAGAAAACTTGTTCTTCTCGGCCTCTGAGGATAGAACAAGAGGCAATGGGCTTAAACTGCAGCAAGGGAGGTTTAGGATGGACATTAGGAAAAAGTTCCTAACTGTCAGGGTGGTCAAACAGTGGAATAAATTGCCAAGGGAGGTTGTGGAATCTCCATCGCTGGAGATATTTAAGAACAGGTTAGATAGATGTCTATCAGGAATGGTTTAGATCAGGTGTGTCCAACCCGCAGCCTGCGGGCCGCATGCGGCCCTGGACAGCTAGTAATGTGGCCCCACAAGATTGTAAACTTTTAACATTATGTGATTTATATCCATTAACTATATTATATATTTTATATGTGGCCCAAGACAATTCCTTTTCACTCAATGCGGCCCAGGCAAGCCAAAAGGTTGGACACCCATGGCTTAGATAGTACTTGGTCCTGCCATTGGGGCAGGGGGCTGGACTTGATGGCCTCTTGAGGTCCCTTCCAGTCCTACTCTTCTATGATTCTATGACAATTTAGGACTCTTAAAATGATTTTTCACATCTTGCCTTCCAGGCCAAGCATGTATCAAACACAGCCCTTAAACAAACTCAACTGGAGAGCTTGTGCAGCCAGCCTTAGAGGTCTCATCCAGACTCTTCTGTTGGAAAAAGTGGACATACATGCTCCAACCTGGTGTGTGTCTTTCATGTCGTTGTGGTTGTCCGAATGCTGTGCAGGCTCTCGGCTCTGAGAGGAGACACACTTTCCCCTCTGCGCTAGACAGTGAGGATGGGGGAGGAGAGTGCAGACTCGAACAGTGAAGACCGCCCTAGATGAATGTGAACTGGTTTGTTCATCAGTCTGAAGGTTTTGATGAGAGCGGTAAATAAATCTATTCACCCCTCATCTTTTGAGGATGTTATGGTGCAGCAGGAAATGACTGTGATAATCGTATCCAGATTTTCTTGCTTGAACTCGCACACAGAATATTAGTCCCTGTGGAACTCTGGCAGTTACTAAATAACATGCAAAACTTTCTGCTGCTTTTCAGTGGGAGGAGATGGTAAGACAGGGCTGCCTGGCTCACAAGATGACCGAGGGACAGGCAAGGCAACACTGTCCCAGGCATGGAGACTTTGGCAGGGCAGGCAGGAGTGTATGTGGTGGGGCCAGCAGGTCATAAATACATCTCCTGTGCCGAACATTGTGTTAGTTTGTAACCTCCGGGTCAGGCGTTCAGCCCTGGCCAGGAGATGACTGAAGGGAGCTGAGGGTGCATTTCCTAAAGCTTTTCTGTATGCAAAAGCCACAGGCTGGGCTTTTCATGGGAGCCAAAGGATTTAGGCTCCTAAATATCACAGACATTGAACAGGACTCTGTAAAGGCGCATTGAAAATCCTGACCTCTGTGACAACATTTTCCAGCTCCTCGATCCCCCTACGTAAGTCGGCTGCCAGCAGTTACTTGACCAAATGAACATAAGAACATAGGAATGACCATGCTGGGTCAGACCAAAGGTCCATCTAGCTCAGTATCCTGTCTGCCAACAGTAGCCAATGCCAGGTGCCCCAGAGGAGGTGAACTGAAGACAATGGTCAAGCAATTTGTCTCCTGCCATCCATCTCCCACCTTTGACAAAAGGCTAGGCACCATACTTTTCCCACACAGAGGCCGTGTCTACACTAGCCCTGAACTTCAAAATGGCCATGCAAATGGCCATTTCAAAGTTTACTAATGAAGCGCTGAAATACATATTCAGTGCTTCATTAGCATGCGGGCGGCTGCAGCACTTCGAAATTGATGCGTCTCACAGCCGCGTGGCTCGTCCCGACAGGGCTCCTTTTTGAAAGGACCCCGCCTACTTCAAAGTCCCCTTATTCCTATGAGCAGATGGGAATAAGGGGACTTCGAAGTAGGCAGGGTCCTTTCGAAAAGGAGCCCCGTCGGGACGAGCCATGCGACAGCGAAGCGCGTCAATTTCGAAGTGCCACAGCTGCCCGCATGCTGATGAAGAGCTGAATATGTATTTTAGCGCTTCATTAGTAAACTTTGAAATGGCCATTTGCATGGCCATTTCGAAGTTTGGGGCTAGTGTAGATGAGGCCAGAGAGTCTAATGGCCGGATTTCAAGCTTCTCTTTTAAGGTACAACACCTATAATCATGCTTCTGCACTGCCTTAATCATGTTCATGAAGCCATGGACATGGGCTGTGTCTGCACTAGCCCCTTCTTTTTGAAAGGGTCACGGTAATGAGCGAGGTCGGAAGATGCTAATGAGGTGCTGCCATGAATATGCAACACCTCATTAACATAATGGCTGCTGCCACAATCCGAAAGTGCCGCTTTCAAATCATGCACTGCCTATGTAGACGGGGTCTTTTTGAAAGGACCCCCCCCCAGTCGTTGAAAGCCGCTACCTTCTACAACCAAATAGGAGTAAGCGGCTTTCAAAGACTGGGGGGGGTCCTGTCAAAAGGACCCCATCTACACGGGTGGCGTGCAATTCAAAAACAGAGCTTTCGAATTGCCGCGGCCGCCATTATGTCAATGAAGTGCTGCATATTCATGACAGTGCCACATTAGCATCTTATGACCTCGCTCATTACCATGCCCCTTTCAGAAAAAAGGGGTTAGTGTAGACGTAGCCTAGGGTAGGGAAAGAGGATGAGGCTTTCTACCTCGTTTATATGCACATTTGCCAGCTATGTCAGCGCTACTCTAAAGGATGCAAGGTTCAGCTACGTCTCCACGATGTTGCCAGGCCTACTTTTGGCTGGACGCCAGTGTGGAAGTACTGCTATGAACAGGCTCTCCTGTGAGACTGCTGGAATCCCCAGGCTCCCCTGGGGTTTGGAGTAACGTGAAGAGAACTTTGCTCAGAGTCCTTCAGCATCTGGTCTGAGTAAAATGGCAAGAAGTAAAGACGTGTAGGAAAGTGCATAAAAAACGAGAGATTTGTTCAAAAAACCCGCTCTGAGTATAGTTCTCACTCAGGTGCCTCTTAAGGACACTGTTCTGAGGAGAGCTCTGTGAAGAATGTTTTTGAGGATTTTTTTTTGTTTTCTTTTGTTCCCCCCCCAATTGCTGTCTAGTAAAAAGAAATAATTTAAAATTGACAAAACTCAAATAGAAAACAACAACAACAACAACAACTTCTTTTGACCTTCCAATTTGTAAAAATGCCCAGGCGTTAGGTGCCCGCAGACAGCAGCCGGGGAAGTAACAACGATCTGGCTGCCCATCGTACAGCATGTTTTAGTGATGGCCATACAACCCAGTCTCCCCACTTTATGTGCCCGGAAGAGGTGCCTGTTTCGATGGAAGAGCGGCACGCTTCACGTGTGTGATGACACACAATAAAACGAGGAAGGTGGGGGTTACAGGTCACTTCCTTGAAGTATAGAGCATCGCACCAGATAGATCACTCTGAGGTGTGTAAAATTCACACCCCTGAACGACATAGTTAAGCTGACCTACCCCCTTGGCCCCCCAGGACGGCCAGTACCAGGATGGTGGAAAAGTTCTTTTGTTGGCCAAGCCAGGCTCCTTGGGGTGTTGCATTAACTATGCTGCCAGAAGACGCTCCTTCTGTGGCCTTAATGAAAGTCTGCTCTGAAGCTGTGTTGCTGTTGCATTGACAGCCCCCCACACAGATAAACCTGGACAAGACTCTGTCTGATTCAACTGAGCACTTAGTCCGTTTCAGGACACTGTGTATATACTCCTTAAACAGGCAGGGCAAATAGACTTTTATGGGTGTTTAAGGCCCATTTACTCTGCCACAGAGGTGTTGAAATGAATTATTGCAAATAAAAATCAGATCGTCTAGTGTTTAAAATTAGTTATTGCTGCTGCTCTTTTTGAAGGAAGAACTCTGGTACCGCTTGCATATTTAATTAAAGCTTAAATTATAGTGCCGGATGTAATCGGAGCGACTATTTTGTGAAAGCATAAGCTGTAAGAGCAGAACCTAAGCTGTGTGTACAAAATAGCAGAACAGTGAAATTAAAGCACATTGTTATGCCAGGCACGGTCTGAAAGATACATTTGCATCATATTTGGGTATCAACCGAAGCTCTAGGCATATAAACAAACTTCAGACTGTTGCTGTTGATTATTCATGCGGTTACATAACATATTTGTTTAGTCAGCTAGAGTTTTGTATCTATTCTGCCTAACATTAAAAAAGTCATGATGGCGTTTCTTGCGATATATATGTTATTGCCATTATAAAACTAACGGGACTAGAACTCTTGTCTCTTCTAGAGGACGTGTTAAGTGTGAAGGCCTCTTTTATAATCAAGGCAATAGCACTTCCCTGCGCCAACAATTCCGGTGACCATTCTCATGGATACTAAGAAAACCTGGAAGCAGAGGTCCTGAAAGGCTCCAAACCGCTGAAGAAAAACAAAAAGAGCCCATATTTGTAAATAAAAAAGAAAATCATGTCTTAACCTAATCCTTTTAAGTTGATGTGTGTAGCCTGAGTCCTCGTGTGCTTGGTATTTGAACACTGCTAATTTGTTTATAAGCTCCTCCTTAGTAGTACCGCAGCCTAGGGCATGCCCTTAGAGTGGCTTCTCTGCTCCCTCTGCTCATGGAACAGTATCCTGGGATCTCCCTGGACACACAGTCTTGACATTTGTGGGGCAAGGGGCTGCTGACCTGAGCAGCCTTCCTGGGTATTTGTGTCTCAGTGACTCCCTTCACATTTCCCCTTGGGCAGGACGTGTTTTTTCTCATTCTGTGAGCACTGCTGAGGTTTCATAACCTTCCCTTCCACCACAGGACAAAACCGACTGCCTTTAATGTTTTGTCATGGAAAAAATGAAAAAAACAGATATGTGAGTAAAATAGCCAGGGGATCAGCTTGCTTACCTGTGAATCAAAGGTCTGAAGTCCTTCCTTTAACCATCTAGGAACTTGAACCAAGTTTCTCACCTGTTGCTGAGTGCTTTAACCACTAGGCTATAAAGCATCTCTCAGCTTTGTGAGCAGAAATTCCATCCTGGCTGATTTACCTTCCCAGCAAAAAACCTTCCTTTCTGACCAACTCGCACTCCAATCTCAGTGGAAATCATCTCTTTCTCCCCTCTCTACTCTTCACTCTCTGTGCCATCATTCATTTCGTTAACTCTGGAGGACATTTTGTGATACATGGTTTACTCAAGACACCACAAAATAAAGCTTCATCAGATGGTGCCAATTGCAGCCAGCTGAACAACTCGGATTGTATATAGAAAGTATCCCCATGCAACTATGCTCTGTGGTTTTACATGAGGCGTCTGCACTGAAGACTGTCAAAACTCCACTCTCCATCTTCCCTCATCATTGCTGTGGGAATACGCATGGACCTGAACTCTAAAAAACCCCTTTTAATTCATACATAAAAATAAATGTAGCGCAGAGCTGGGTGATCATCAATGGCATATACCTCCGCTCACCGTCAGCCCACAAGCACCAAAGTCACTGCTCCATTGGCTTCCCACTTAGCACTTCTGCCCTCGTTAGCCAGTCCCGGTGCACCTGCAGGCACATCAGGTGGCTTACACTCCTGCCATTTGTTAGGATGGCTGGGCCTGCTCACAAACTGACTGGCGTTTGCCTTAGAGGTTGGGTGTCACGTGAGCGGAGATAGGCAGCCAGCATTACGCGGCAAGTTTCATTTCTTCTGCAGAAATTCCTGTCTCTGTGATGATGGGTAACTGCTGCTCCCATGCGACATCACCATTATAGTCTTCTGCAGTCTGCCTCATGAGGAGAGGTTGCGAGATTTAGGCTTATTTAGCCTGTAGAAGAGAAGAGTAAGGGGGAATTTGATAGCAGACTTCGACTACCTGAAAGAGGGGACCAAAAAGGATGGAGAGAGGTGGTGACAGCCGCCAGAACAAGGAGCAATGCTCAAGTTGCAGTGGCAGAGACTTAATTTACTAGGAGGGTGGTGAAGGTCTGGAGTGCGTTACCTAGGGAGGTGGTGGAATCTCCTACCCTAAAGGTTTATAGGTCCCAACTTGACGATACCCTGCCTGAGATGGTTTAGAATCATAGAATCCTATGGCTGGAAGGGACCTCAGGAGGTCATCAAGTTCAGCCCCCTACCTATAGCAGGATCAACCCTAACTAAATCATCTCAGATAGGGCTTTGTTAAGAAGACACTTAAAAATCTTTAGGGATGGAGATTCCACCACCTCGCTAGGTCACGCAAGTAGGATGTGTGTAGATGCTCAACTTCAAAGTTGCTAACTTTAAAATTATTTTTGTAGTGTAGATGTGGCCTTAGAGATATATAAAAAACTATTGACCAGTGATCCTTACCTTAGTCCCCGGAAAAATCATGGAGAAGGAGCCTCAAGGAATCCATTTTGAAGCACTTGGAAGAGGGGAAAGTGATCAAGAGTAGTCAATATGGATTCATCAAGGGCAAGTCATGCCTGACCAAGCTGATTAGCTTCTACAATGAGGTAACCTGCTCTGTAGACATGGGAAAGTCAGTGGATGTGACTTTAGCAAAGCTTTTGATACAGTATCCCACAACATTCTTGCCCATATATTAAGGGAGTATGGATTGGATCCTTGGACAGTAAAATAGATAGAAAGCTGGCTAGACGGTTGGGCCCAGTGAGTAGTCATCGGTGGCTCAAAGTCTGGTTGGCAGTTGATTTCAAGTGGGTTGCCCCAAGGATCAGTTCTATGGCTGGTACTCTTCATTATCTTTATTAATGACCTGGATGAGGAGATGAGTTGTACCTTCAACAAATCTGCGGATGACACTAAGCTAGGGGTACAGGTAGATATGTCGGATGATAAGCATGGGGTCCAGAGTGACCTAAACAAATTAGAGGATTAGGCCAAAAGAAATCTGACGCGATTTAACAAGGAGAAGTGTAGAGTCCTGTACTTGGGATAGAAAAATCCCAAGCACTGTTACAGGCTGGAGACCGCCTGGCTCAGCAGCAGTTAAACTTGGAAGTAGGGTACTGCCCCATTCCCAGGAATGGAGTAAGGACTGTGAAGCTGAGGGTCCCTAAAAATGAGGGGGGGTGTTATTTGGTTGAAACAGCCAAATTCAACCCAAATGCCCAAATAATTTTGGTTTCCTGAAAAGTGCTTTTTTCAGCAACAGCTATTGCTAACCAGCAACATATTTAATCAGCTCTGGTAGAGAAGTAGCGATCAGTGGTTCAATGTCTGGTTGTTGGTGGTGAAGGGATCATGGAGCACTCGTGATGCTGTAGTTAAAGCTGCCTGGAGATTTGCAGTAAGAGAGGGATTAGAGAAAAAAGACAAGTTCACCCTCCATTCCACCTCCATCTTTAGAAAGTGTATTGGACTGGTCTGTGCCAGGAACCCTGTTTCCGTGTAGGCCCCTCTACTCTCTCTTACATGCCTGCCATAGCCCAGGGCAATCCCAGAGACTTACAGAAGAGTGAAAAGAGAAGGAAGGTAAGGGCTGCTGGAGCTGTATGGTATGTGCAGATTTTAAACACCAGTACCCTGATTTGTAGTGGTACTCATTCTCCCAAAGCACTGCCTGACCTCAGTGGGGATTGTGTGAGGTTGTTCAGACCACCCATTCTGTGAGTCACCGACTGTGCCTGGCTCTAGGTCAGATTTTCAAACAATCTGAGTTGACAATTGCATGTCTAAAATGCACTCTTTGTCTCTGCGACCCAGGCATGTTGGGTAATTTCGTGTGCAAATCAGGTGTGCGATTGTGCTCTTAAATCATCTGGAAATCTGCCCCTCCAGTAAAGCGCTGTGTCCATTGTTATACGGCTTGAACCTCCCTGGTCTGAACCCCTGAGGACCTGACCAGTCCTGAACCAGGGAATCTGCTGGACCAGAGCAGGTCGAGGCCAGCACTTATGGAGTAGGGGATGGGGGGCCATGCGCTTGGGGGGCAGATGCAGGGTGGCTGCAGAGCCCTGTAGCCAGGGGCTAGGAACATAGCCCTGCAGTTGACAGCGAAGTCCTGCATCTAGTGGACTGTGCTCCCCTCCCCCACCACCGGCCCTGAGGCTGCATTCCAGGCCCTTGGCCATGGGGGTCTGAAGCCACCTTGCCTCTTCTCCCAAGAATGCCCCATCCCCACTCCCCCACTGAGCTTGAACGCCTGAGATGAGCAGCTCCTTGTGGTGCTCTGGAACCTCTGTGGGGAGGCGGGAGGAGTTGCTGAGTGCTCAGTCCAGCTTTTACCTGTACATGCTCCAGCTCCAGAGTTACCACGTATGTTGTACCACACATTCTGCCAGGCAAGGGAAGTTTGGACGATTGAAGTCCAGCCTGCACTTTATTGACATCTGAGACCAATAATGCTCATCAGGAGCAAGTTGTGTTTGTGTTGGTTTACACTCAGGGACCAAAACTAGTGAATTGTTAAGCTCAGGACCTCCTTTGTTTATATTCAAGATTTTTTTCAGGCTTTCCCTTTTTGCTCTTTAACACGAAGGTGCTGTAATGAAAACCGACAAGTATCAAGTGCAAACATGTCCATTCACAGTCGCTAGGGCGCGGATTCTGACACGAAGGCACAACCAATAGCCCCCCTGACCCAACGTGTCCAGCCCACTGTCGGGTGCAGATGGGCTTCTCCATCCTTATCCCACCTCTTGCCTCCTTGTGCCTTGCAGGAAGAGATGGATGCACCGAGAAGTGGTTTTGAGTTCTTCCCAGCCTGCGCTAGCAGCAAATCACTGCTCTGCCCCTTTCCCTGGGCTGGCATGAGCCTAGAAGCTGCAGCAGATATTTGGCCAATAACTTCCCCTCCCTCTGGGGCTAACACTTTGCATACCCTGCACCTCTGGACCCATGGGAATGCAAGTGGGGTCCTATTCCCCCATCCAAGTCACAATGTACCCCCTACATGAACAGTCAGCCAGAAGATGGAGGTTAGTGTGGCATTCCTGTCTGCCAGGTGTGCAGCAGTGTGAAAACATGGAGTCAATATGCAGCACACATACCAGCCTCTCGCAACTGGCCTTTGCAGGACTTACAGGATCTGTGGCAAACCAGTTTAAATCAATGGGAGTCTTGCCATCAGCATCAGTGGCTTTCAGCTCAGGCCTTGTGGAAGGGATAATATTACCACATACAGCTTTGGTGAGAGGGCCTTTCACATTGGCATCCAGTTCGTTTCACACTTCTGGAAATGAGGGGTCCTCGGGGCATGAAGCCACGCTGTCACTTTTTTGTTCTTTGTATTTGGTCCTGGAGAAACAGCTTCTCTGGTGCCTTTATTATGTTCTTTCAGATCCCCCATCTTTCTTCTTTGGAACCATTTACCTATTTATCACAACAAAGTCAAGGCTGGAGATGTGCAAAGAAGAGCTGTACAGAAGATCCATGTCCAGGGCTCAGTACAACTCCTTTCCATGATGTTGAGTTATTCCACTGACTTTAACTGGGAGGGGGGCGGGGGGGCGTTGGGTCAAAATTCCACAATATCTGACTGTATCTACCCTCTATTAATTGATTCTGTAGTTCCAGACTGTACAAGCAGAACTCTTTGAGCACAATTACAAATGAAACAAATATTTAAAAAAATCAGTGCCTTAGTTTTGGTTTCATTTTTGGCCACTGTGCTATCACAACTCCATGCGCAGAATTAATGTGGTGGCTGTTACTTAAGTGAGTTAGTTCCATGGCTGGGACCTGTGAATTTCCTGGGTTTAACTTTAATTTTTTTAACATACTTACACAATTATATGTGGGAACCACCCCCCATGCTGAGCAATGCACCTTAATTCTTTTCTTTGGAAAAAGATTTATGGGGGGCTGATGCCCTAAAAGGAAACAAAGGCACACAAATTCTCCAATACATAGCTATATAACTGTCCAGAACCATGTTGCTTGTTCAAAACAAGACCATTTCTTCCTGCACCATAAACTTAGGTGATTGAGTTTATTTAAAGACAATGAAGAAAAAAACAACACATTGCACACGCAGGGAATTCAGAGCAAGCCTGTAACATACTGAGCTCATCCTGAATTTCTTCCCCTGAACCTTCCTATCAGCAACTCTCTCTGACTCTATGCAGCAAACATTTACATTTCCTTTTGTCTTTTTTGTTGGTTTGTTTTTGTTTTTCTTTTAGCTTGCAGGGTAAATGGGAGCACAGTTTTGGTCCTAGCAAGCTCAGAGGGGCTTTTAAACAGTCCCTGCTACTCTACAACACTAAATCACCCCAAGAGCCATCGACTAAACTTTCAAAAGCAGCCTCTAAAATGGCTCCAAGAAATTATGGCTTTGCCAGTTCAACTGCACATATGCAAAGCCACTGCCCCCGCATGAAACCCCACTGACCTCATGGGCCATGGTTTGAGAAGGGGACATGAAAAGCCCACTCAAGGCCTCTTGAATAAGGGAGACAGATGGAATGACTACACAGAGCAGGGGCATTAGACAGAGAATGTGCACTAATCCAATCCAATCCTGCGCCTGCCTCTTTTCTGTCCAGCTAAGTAAAAAAAAAAGCACAATTTACAGCAAGCGAGAAATTCTGCTATTCCCCATAACCTCGCAACACCCTTTTTCCCAGAAAAAAATCAATTCAGAAATGTCAGAATACCTCGAGTCAATGTGACACCAAGCTACATGCAACAATGGTATCATGGTGCCTTCTGGAAGTGGTCGTTCAGGTGTCTCTTGCCCCATTCTCTCATGCCGACTGGGATGCCTGGCTGGACATTGTATCCCAGAATGCACTAGTGATTAATGTGACTCCCAGAATGCACTGCATAACTTGGTCAGAGAGCAGCTTCAGTGGAGAGAGAAGAAAAGGCCTCTGATCCTATTAGATCTGTGGAGCTCTACAGGTGAAAAAAATCAAGGTGGGAGGTGGTGTGGGAGACCTGCTGGTAGATAAGAATCTTCAGCAGTTACTGCAGGGATGTGACACTAATCCTAATTGTAGTACCTATCACCGGAAAATAAAGGCATACATGATTCATACGCATCCCAGCATTCTACCGCTATTTATACATTTGCAGCAGTTTTAATTAGTTATGCTATTAATGATCCCCCCCACCATAGCATTAAATATACTGCTTTTACTTTGCCACAAATTATGTCGTCAACATTGGCAACAAATCAGTTCTTCATGTCATCTTGTAAACTTAATTGGGACTGCTTCTCACTAAAAAAATGAGTTGATTAAGATAAACAAAGTCCTGTCTGGGTGTGTAGTTAAGGGTTGCACTTTGCAGAAGTGTGGTGCTTTGGAGTGAGTATAAAATGGCACAGGTTGGTCAAAACACAAGAAAAACAAATTGGCTCCTCTCACGTTTTAGTGTTATCATTTTTTTTAACTTTCCCCAGGCGGCTACTAACAGTACTGAATGGCAGTGAGCATCCAGCAGTCCCTGCTTGGGCATAGCATTTCAAGTGGAAAGGAGTAGACTGTGGGAACAGAACCTGTCCTAATCACACCATCAAAACACTATAGATGCAAATCACTGGCACAGATGCAAGTTACTGCAGTATATCTACTACTGTCTATCACTAAGGTATTGATAGCAGCAAAACACATCTGCCAGCATGTACAGCATATTCTGTGCCTAAGCAGCCTCTGCTTTAATAGAGGAGCTGCAAAAGAATACATAATGTGCCCTGAACAACTCATTGATGATTTATGATTTCTCATATTACTCATATGAGTCAGAGAACAGGGCCCAGAAGGCTTTAAACCATCTGATGGTGCCGCCCTTCTCTTCTGAACTCATCAGCCTGCAGTTGGGCGTCTCTGGAAGAGACAATCAGTTTTCCAGTCCTCCAGAGAGACCTCCAGGAAAAAAATATTTTGGATTAAAAAAAAAAATAAAGCGTATGATAGAAGAACCAGCTTCCACAGCTCTCTTTACACACCCTTAAGAAACCAAGAAGGACCACCACATGGTTTACACCATGCAGTTGTCCTTGATGTGAAGATTTTTCATGGTGGCTTCTTCATACTGCATCCTCCAGAAAGCATCTTCGCCCAAATAAACTTTAAGAAGATGGGATGCATGTCACTGAGTGCTCTGTGAACGTATCACACTCCCGTCACTGCACAAAGTAACAGTAAGTGATCTGCTCCACTGAAGCCTTCACATTGTATCTCCACATGAACCAAGAAGTCCGGAAGCCTTGATGAGGCCTGGTTTTTATTTTCCATCTCAGGCCTCTCTGCTTGCTTCACAGCAAACCCAGCAAATGCAATCAGACTCCATGACATGGCTAGTCACTTTACAGCGTCCATCAGCTCTGTGCTTCCCAGTGGGCTCCCGACTTTCTCTCCAAGTGAGGAACTGCACCAGTGGCCTGAGCTAATATTTGGATTGGAAGTTTGTCCCCATGACTTTATGTCAGCCGGACGGGGATTTATGCAATTGCAGTGGGGAGCAGGCCTGTATGTAGGAATTTCTGTGTGGCATGTGTGTGTTCTTTTCTGTAAACATGGACCATTTTTTTAATATGAAAGAGTTCAAAATAGTCATGCAATGAGTATGAATAAGAGAGGTTAAAGGAAAAATTGAGTGGAAACAGTGACTGACAAAATGATTTTCGTATAACATACTAAACACGTATATAGTAATAAAGATTTTACAGAAATTACCTTCTGGGATCTTTCTGAAATATCTTAAGTGAAAAATAATATTCCCTCATCCCCCTCCCTTTCCTGTTGCAAATGGCCAAGTACATGCTGGGAGGTGTAATGCCTTCTGTGCTCCCAGGTGAGCTTCCTAGGTAGGGAGCTGGCCAAGGAACTACAGCTCCCAGGGTGCCTTGTGTTCCCCCATCATGCCTTGCAGGGTCCCCAGCACAGCACAGCACAGCAAAGAGGAACAAAGAAAAACAGGGCATGTGGGGGTGGGGGGACATTTGCACACACATACCCCCTTGGGTACAGGCCTGGGGAGGCAGGGCACAAGGTATACTCCCTTCTCCCTGTTTCTAAAAGAGTGCTTCTGCTCAGAAAACCAGTAGCCAAAACACACAGGGTAACAACAGAGACTTCTGTAACCAAGGCATCCTGGTTACAACTCAGCACCCCACTTTTGTGACTGCCAAGCACTGCCTATACACACTTGCTGCTGAAAATCCAGCAGTATCGCTTCCACCCCAGCCCACACGCTGTCCGTCCGCAGCGGCAGTAAATGTTTTGGAGCTGGAACTCAATGGGCAATTTTGTGGATGACACAGGTGGCAAGGCAGAAAGAAGATGCTTCCGCAGTTGTATCAGCCCTGCAATGCTGACTGCACTCAACCATTTTTTGTAAGTTCAACAGACAGAATGGACATTAATGAGCAATTATTTAAAACTCTAGATTTATGAAAACCTGGGAGCTGGAGTTTAAGCGCCGCAGACCATATTTAGGTGTGTAAATCAGTGTCCTGCCTTCTGACGTCCTGAGCACATAGCTGGGAGCTGTTGGATGCTCAGTTAGCTTAAGCCCTGACCTAGCCAGGTACAATATTTCAGTGCTTGAACAGCCTCTCTGATGCTCATTGGACAACTTGTGCACTAAAGGACAGGCCGTGTGCTTAGCCCTCCAGCTGACACTGTTTGCTTGTGCAGGAGCCTGCATGAGGACTGTTAAGGTAGGCCAGTCTTGACTCTTTTCCAAGGTGTGTATCCCGTCCTTAGCTGAACGGCCGCATGTTTTGAACCTGCTGGCTCCATGAGTCTCCAGGCTCTCTTCCATCTACCAGAACATCCCCTCAGCCTGCCTGCTGTTCCAGGCGCCGGGCAGGCCTTGACTCTCATTTCTCATGCGTTCTGATTCAGGTGGGGCAGCACTCACTTCCCATGCAGAAAGCTTGCGTATGAAACTTGGCGTGCCCTCCTCTGCCTTGCCCCAGTGTCTCCTTTTCTCCTACCCACAGGCACTCTGTCAGCAGCAGGACCTCTGAGAGCGAGGCAAAATACGCCGCTCCCTGCCATTCCGCAGCCCCATCATGAATTCCTCGAGAGACGGCTGCAAGGACTGGGAAGTGTGCGAACGCAGTCCCTGGGACATGAGCACCACCAACTCCAAGAGTGTTCCTGACACTGGGAAAAGGCTGCAGAGGTCCCATCTAGAAATGACAGGGTCCCCCCGTCCAGATGCTCCTGTGCGAAGGACACCCAACCTTCTGTTCCTCTAAAGATCGCCTCCACTATGGCTATGTCTACACTCAGGAAAAACTTTGAAATGGCCATGCTAATTGCCAACTCAAAGAATACTAATGAGGGTCTGAAATGAATATTCAGCACCTCATTGACATGCTGCCAGCCGCTGCACTTCGAAAATGCCACGTTTCACTCGCATGTGGCTTGTCTACACAGGGGTCCTTCTTGAAAGGACCCTGCTAACATCAGCTGATAGGAAAAAGGGGATTTTGATGTATGCAGGATCCTTTCGAAAAGGATCCCTATGTAGACGAGCCACGCGCGAGTGAAACGCGGCACTTCCAAAGTGCAGTGGCCGGCAGTATGTTAATGAGGCGCTGAATATTCATTCATTTCAGCACCTCATTAGTATTCTTCAATTTGGCCATTAGCATGGCGATTTTGAAGGTTTTCCTAAGTGTAGACATGGCCTATAAGTAAGTGAAGGAAAGAGGAGTGGGGTCTAGACAGCATCAGAAGTCAAAACTCGCCATTTCTTCAAGAATATTCGTTCAGCTTATGTTAAACTTTGGACATTACCAAAGAGTGATGGGGCCTTGTCTGGATTGGCCCAGGAAGGTTCAATCATTTCCACAACCAATCTGGGCTTAGACTAAGTCTCATGATTCAGCAGATAAGCTGGTGACCAGACCCAAGGGAAGAAATGGTTGGCTCAATGTGCAGCAGTAAGCCATAACTAAGGGAACCAGCTTTTTATCTTCCAGAGGCCTCTCAAGTAGCAGACCACTGTCCAAAAGGGGGAGTAGAAAAGAAATAGAGCTAGGTGCTCTGCTTTTGAAGGCTGAAGTCCTAATTTCCCATTTTCCATTTATCCTTATTAACACAATTACCATTTCCAAAGAATGGTGGGAAGAAGAGACTAGAAAACCAAAAATAAAACTATTGCAAGGATGTACAGTTCAGAGGTAAATAATTGAACAGTGAAGCAGCAAGGTACTGATAAATTCTTCAAGACTCCAGTGTGATCTGAAGTCATAAAAGTAACTAGAAATCATGTCAGCTGAACCTAGTTTTGATGTTTTATTTTTCTATGAGACAGCACATCTCAAGACAACAGATATATGGCAAGAGAAAACCCAAAAGGTGCAGGTCTATGGTGGGGCACATTCTCCTCTTCCTCCTGCCTACTTAGCAGCTCAGTCACATCAGAGTCACGGTTACTTTGCATCATCAAATTGAGACAAAACAGCTGGAGAGTGCTATTAAATCTGTTTCTGATGTTGTATTCAGATCCACATGGTGGCAGACCACAGGGATGGTCTAATAACATGGAAGTAATTGTAGGGCAGCAGCCCAGATGAGCAAAGCTTGTTTCTTTACAAACAAGTACACACCAGCTTTGATACCTAGCACAGAGCCTCTATTAGATTAGCTATGTCAGCTGAGGGTCTGGCCTGGGGTTTGTAACTTTACATGCACATGGTAGTTTACCAGGTGTGTTAGTCCTTACAGGAAGTGGTGTTTGTCTCTCCACAGAAAATGTTCCTAGCATGAAATACCTGGAGGGGGGTTGCCTGAAGGTTTAAGCTGATGTGATGTGCATTCTTGATTAAATAAATCAGCTTCATTAAATGGCTTTGGTTTTGACATGTGCTCGGGGGACTCAGATCTGGCTATGCATGGTTAGAAGATGTTCTCGTCTCCGGGCGACTCAGCTCACTGTCACTGCGATTAGTGGAGAATGTGCAGGAAGCCTGCAGATGCTGAGAGAGTGAGGCTCGTTCTCAAGTCTTTGTCAGTTGTCTGTAGACTCCGGCTATCTACCAGGTTTCCTATTCCTGAACTTTGTGGGATTCAGTTGTATCCATGGGACAGATTTACTGTGTTTACCAGATTAAAAAAGATCCGATTTTAAAATGTCATCCAGTTTTTTCTCACAAGCAGATTTCTACAAAAGTGTAGCTGTCACCAATTGAGCTAATAACTTACGGTAATTTATGTCCTCATTAATTCTTTGTGTCACTCACAGAGAACATGTTGCCTGCAAGCCCACTGGATGACTGGCCTTCATCCCCCTGCTGTTGTGTGCAAGCCAACACCTGTGTATCAGAGAGAGTGGCCTTCCACCCACTTGACAGTCACACACTCTCCTTGGGCTAAATCATCCCCACCCCTCAAGCTGCTAACAAGTTTCAGGCTCTATATAGGAGTCTCCCTCTCCTCCATGGAGGCAGCTGTGGCAGCACATTGCAGGGAGTTGTCAAGATTTGCTATGGTGGGTAAGAGAGCAGGAGTAGACGGGAATGACCTCAGCCCAAGGTGTGACCATACGGAGATGGGTGGGATGATGTGGCCCTACAGTGATGGGCGGAATGGTGTGACCCTGCAGCAATGGGCTGGGTGGGGTGACCCTGCAGCGATGGGTGGGGTGGGGTGACCCTACAGCGATGGGCCAGGTGGTGTGACCCTGCAGAGATGGGCAGGGTTGTGTTGCTGCCATGGTGACAGAAGATAGAAGGGAGGGTTCGGGAAGAATGTACAGGTGCCCATTCTTGGCCAAGTTAGCGTAATGCATTTCAGGAGAGGAGTAAATGAATGTGGGAAAAGGCACTCTTATTCCGGACAAAGAGCGTCCGTCCCTGGAGCTGATGAAAACTAGTGACTCCTGAATAACTTAAACAGCCTACCTAGACTGGAACAGTTATTTCACTCTAGCTATGTTGCTATAACACCCCACTGTGGGCACTGGGGAACCTTCTGACCACACAGGGGAGTTATGACAACATAGCTCCAGTGAATGATTATTCCACTTCCACATCAGTGTCCCCACGTAGACTTACTCTGAGGCATTCCAGAAAGAACCTTTAACAAACTGCTACAATTTCACTGAGTAAAAGGAGTGAGAACAATAACAAAGCCTGAGAAGTTCCCAGTCTCAAAGAGTCATTGGATACGAAGATGATAGTTCTCATACTTCTGCACCTTAGAAACAGCCCAGAGCCTCGCCTGAGACTGAGTTGTCTCAGACCCCACCTCCCCATACTTGACCTAGGATGGGAGCAGCGCACCTTGGCAACTCTGAAGCTACCAAGAACCAGGGTGAAGTTGCAAAGAATTTTAAAATGGGTCTTCTCAGCAGAGTGCAGGAGCTATGTGAGGTCCCCTTTTGTGAAACCACTTTAATGTAATTCTCCTGTTTTTAATGTCCTGTTATGCTGCTTTGGTTCCCTGGTGATTAGCAACTGAATAAGCCATTTGAGCAGTAAATAATTAATCTTTTTTTTATGTGCTGTGACAAGGAAACATGATCAACCTCCATCCCTCAGAGGTTAGTGGCCATACTTCTTTACACTGGTGTCAAGGAGGCCCTTCGTGTCTTTTCCAGATTACTTTTACCTGAATCCTTTATTCTGCCTAACTCCTTGAATGCACATTTTCCTGCCACTAGACTGAGCACCACACACTACATTGATAGCATCACACACACAGCCACTCAGCAGGTGTATTGTTCATTCTGGTTTCATTAGTTGGCTCAGCAAAAGCTCCCAGGTTTATCCACCCTGAAAGGGTCACATTATAACAGTGCCTTCCTGCCTCCAGAATGAGAACAAGAGGCATATCACAGCTGATCAGAAACCCAGCAAAGAGTTCCAGCTTTCAGTATCATCCAGGGTCTGACCATCATTTGCCACAAATGGAAGGTAACTCCATAATTTCTAATAAAGATTATTTTTAACCAGCTAAAGTGATGTCGTTGTGGGAAACAACACAGTCAGTAATTCCATGGGTTTCTAGCTAAATGGCTTTCCAACTGCTGTTGCTGTCCACATGGGGAACACAGGAAAATGGACCATTGCCTTTTAAAAACATTTCCTCTGTAAAAGTTACTGGCTTTTTACTCTTTATTATTATTACTACCGGTTGCACCTCCCTGGTCCAGCACCCTGGGGACCTCAGTGGTCCTGGATGAGGGATTTTGCTGGACCAGGGCAGGTGAATGCCCCCTGGTCCCTGGCCATCCCCACTGTCCTGCCGCAGTGGGCTTTCTGGCCCCAGCTCTGTGTGCAGCAGCTTGGGGGACACCAGAACTGTGACCCTACCCCAACTCAGCACAGAGCTACCAGGAGAGGCCAGCACCCCACCTCCAGCTTCAGCTCCACATGGGGTTGCCTGGGAACACTGGTGCTCTGGCCCTGGCTCTGTGACGGGCAGCAAGTGGACACCAGTACCCCATCCTCAGCTCTGTATGAGGCAGCCAGGGCCTTCCATCAGCATGGTCCTAGCTCTGGCTCCGTGCAAGGCTGCCAGGGAATGCCAGTGCCCTGGTCCCAGCCCCCGTGTGGCTACTGGGCAATGCTGCCTCCAGGCCCAGCCCACTGCCCACTGTGGCACTGCTAGGAGGCCAGCTTGGGTTGCCCTCCCACCCCTGCCCTTGGTCCAGGCGCACTCGTCATCCCATCTGTTGGATTTGGTTTGCCATGAATACTGAAAGAAGCTGTTGCTGGATGATAGTGACATGAAAGTTAATCAGCCCATGCATGCCTGTTGCTTCCACACTTCAGACTTAGAGAATCTGAAAAAGATTCCTGGTTCTTAGATTTCCTGTGTTGATGCATGCTATTGTCAGCAAAAGCAATGGAAATGCATGAAAAGAGACTTGTGTTACGTATAATTCCAAACACAATACAATCCATTGGGTTCAACTCTTTGCAACGGAATCTCATGCACCCATACCAGATGTGAAAGATATCTCATGATGAGGAAACAGAGGACTAGTCCTGGCGGGGGGCTTGCCAGGACCTGGGCAGCAAAGGCTGCAAACCTTGTTACCAATGGAGGCAATGGAATATGAAGGGAAGGAGACTGGCTGGTGCAAGGGGCTGGCACACAGGGCGAGCACACCCAGAGCTAGCTAGAAACCGTTCCCTGGGTCTAGCCCCTTCCATAGCTTCTGTGACAAGCTGACCTGATGGTGCCAAGCTTCTTCCAAGACTGACCTGCTCAGCAGCCATTCCACTGGGGCAAATTGCTGCACACCCAGTCCCCCTGCATATCCCGCACTCTGACAATGTTAAAGTCCTCTCCTGGGCACCTATGTTTTGGCAGCTGGCCCTGCCCCTGCCTAGCTGCTCAGCACCTGCCTCAAATGTAGGTCCTGTGGGATCTTCACACAAGGCCTAACCCCACCTACCTTGGCTGCTGGGCCCAAGTCAGTGGCTGTGCCTAACTCCCCCACAGAAATGGGGCAGGGGCAGAAGAAACAGAGAAGGACGATGGAGGACAACTCTCTTCTCACTCTTACCCCTGTCTCCTGAGACATAGGGAAGCGTAATTCAAATTCCTTGTCCACACTGCCATGGTGGGGAGCTTCACTCAGAGTGCTGGGCTAGGGTTTAATAGGGACATCACTGTCTCTAAACCCCATCCCCTTTTCCTTTCCATCTCCTCCAACCATGCTGAGCATTGCAAAGCTGGAATCCTGTTGCAGTCTGAGCACAACCTGACATGCCCAGAGTCAGACCAGTGGTCCCTTTAGCATTACAGGCACCTCTCAGGAACCGTTGCACTATCTTCCTTTCCCCCAAAGCTACCGTTGTCACAGAGAGAAAGCCATTAGTATTAGCCCTCTGTCCCCTGTGGGGTAGAAGAGTTATACTTCATTGCTCAGACTTTGGACCTACAGACTAGAGCGGGCTAATGTTTTAATGATCAGTAAGGTTAACATCCTGGTGGCTCATGTTAGTGCTTTAGCGCTTGTGTTTCCAAAGAAGTCCCCAGATGCTATCCATTTACCCTGAGAGGGGACCAGCCAATACCCGGAAAGATTAAGCAGGCTAGGAAACAAAGATAGGAGAGAAAATAAAACAGGAGAAGAACAATGGTGTGTCATTTGCTCTTTGAACAAATAATCAAAACTCTTCCAGTGTGACCTGAGCCTCATTCTCATTTACAGTCTGTCAAGGAATGCCCACTGGTGAAAACAGACATCTTAGCATGACTGCTGTTTGTAATGAATGAGGCAAATCTACTGCAATACCCATAATAGTCTAAAATCATCAGTGTGGATTCACTGCCACAGAGAAGGTGGCCACCTTTAAGGGTGTGATGCAGCCAGTTTAGGCATGTATTGTGTTTGCTGGGTTCCTTTCCATTTTATGTGTGTGTCACTGGTCAGCACTCAGAGCTCTTGGGAAGAACTTACCCCCATATGGCCTACATGTCATTCATGGTGAATCTGCAAGCTAAGATTCATATAACTACTCTGGTGCTACACACTGGAAATGGCTGTGCATCCTCACAAGTCCATCTGTTCTTTGTAAGGACAGACACATCAGCCAACAAGGGATCGTTTCTTGGTTTGCATTAAAGTTGGGATGAAGAGGCAAGTTGTGAGAGACAGAACATATTGTCTGTCTCTGGTCCCATCCAGTGTCCTGCTGTTCACCATGGCAAGCACTCAGCATTCTCTTGTTGACTGGTACCCTGGAGCTGGACAGCCTGCTAGTAAACACCCAAGACTATTACCCATCTCTCTAACTGGGCTGCAGCCATTACCAGTTCTCCTGTCTTTGGGTTAAAATGTTACCCTAAATTTTGATTATCTGTAACCCAATAAATGGTTTCCCACAAATAATTTGGCAAAACCCAAACTCCCCAAACTTGATTCAGAAGTTCTCCATCAAACTGAGCTTACCTTCAATCCATAGGACCCTGCAAATCCTCAGCTCTCTGTTTTATACCCGGGGGCATCTGCATCCGTGGATGTGGATCTCCACAGGTCTTTTTTGCAGATGTGGATGAAGATGCCAATTTTGTAACCTTAGAGCAAAGGGTCTGTTGTGATGCTCTTCCATCATTTGAAAAATCGTTGTTCTTACTGTCTTTATGGAGAAACATCATAAGTTACCATCACCAGCACACTGCATTGCCACGTGCAAGAATGATTTCACCTGCTGTCAGCTTCTTGGCCTCTTCAAAGTCGTGTGTGCTGGGGGCTGACACCACATCTGCCCACAGCGTGTCTGCTTGTCTGGAAGAGGTAACACTGTCACAGTTTTAGGCAAGAAGCTATGGTAATAACAGATCCTTGCCAGGAAGGAGAATAACAGAGACAAATTTGTGGCTTCATCTTAGTCTTGTGATTTAAGCAAACCATCTCTGACAATGGTCTGACCTGATCTTCATGCTCCCTCTGTAGATAGCTCTTGGTGGTCACTAGATGAGGGTAGGACATCTTCATGTCTCCCTCCAATTTGTGAGTCCATTGATGGATGATGAGCCTGATTCTGGAGTCGCAGGTCTTACCACAGAAGGGGCAGGTGTTTGTAGCTCTTAGAGGAATGTGGGGCAGTTTTTGTTCTTCTCCACCTCTCCTCATCTGCACTGTGGCAGGACCTCTCACACTGCGCCAGCCCCTCACAGCTTGCTGTTCTTCACTGGGGATGGACTTGGGCAAGGTTCTTCCAAGTGTTGATACCGATGCTGCACTTTTCATGTGTGCCTTCAGGACGTCCTTATATCGCTTTCACTGGCCCCCAATGCTCCTCTGTCCTTCCTCCAACTTCAAATACAGAATCTGTTTTAGGAGGCACTGATCAGACATCTGAACTATGTGACCAGTCCCACAAAGCTGTTGGTGAATGATAATGGCTCCAATGCTGGTCATGTTCTCCCAAGAGATATTTAGGATTCTCCTGATACAGTGTTGCTGATATTGTTCAAGTGCCTTTAAATGACACTTGTGTGTTGTCCAGGTTTCACATGTTTATAGTAGCATTGGAACAACCACTGCACAGTATACAAGGAGCTTTGCCTTGGGACAGATGTCCTGGTTCTCAAAGAGACACGTGAAAGCTCAACTTGGAGGATGCTAGATTTCCACATCAATGTCAACTTTAGCAGAAAGATGGCTTCCAAGGTATGGGAAGTGCTCCACATTTTGCAGATGTTCTCCATTGACTTCAATAAAAGGTACACGAGATTGTCCTGTCAGAGATGGTTGGTGGAGCACCTTGGTCTTTTTGATGTTCAGTATGAGGCCAAGATTCTCGTACGCTTCAGCAAAGGAATTTAAGATGGTCTGAAGGCCTCTGGGAGAAAGAGCAGCAACCATATTGTCACCTGTGTGCTGGAGCTCCGTGATCGGAATCGTGAAGGTCTTGCTTTTAGCCTTCAGTCTCCTGAGATTGAAAGCTTCCCGTTCATTCTATGGACAGGCATGGGCTACCTCGACCTTGGAAAAATATCTCACTGATCTAGGTGAAGGATACTGGTGAGCATGCAATACTGGTCTAAAGGCAAGCTTGAAAACAACCCAGATACAGACCACATTCTTGTTTTTGTTATTGGCATTGTAAGAATTTTGCTCCAGTTAATTTAGAATATAATTCACAAGTCCTGTAAGTGCTGATGTTGGCTCCATTGCAAGAGGGGCTAGAAAAATCTTTTGGCAGTATAGGAATTGCCCCTGTGGGTTTGCTGTCCAATAGTTTAAGGTTCTGCTACTAAAAATTCAGCTCATTGGTGCTTTATGCTGCAGTTCATGGACACTGCGGGCATTTTGTTCTTTGCCAGTGCATCTGAATCTCTCTCAGCCATTTTCTGCCAAATAGTGCAGGACCTCATGGCTTCACAATACAGAGGTTTAGCATATGCCACTTACATGTATGTTACTTTCTCTGTAACTGTGTTCAGTGGGGTAAGGTCTTTTAGCAGTAATGTGGTTTTCTGCTACTTCCCCAGGCTGTGTAGGCTCTGATAATCCCAGGACATTGCAGAAGACAGCAGACACTGAGCTGACCTCCATTTAAAAACCTTGCTCCTGCCTCTTGGCTTTTTTAAAATGCAAACAGCACATTGTTTGCTGTCTTCTGAATGAAAGAGCTGTGGAAACATGACAGCATTCTCCGTGGACTCCATGTTGTCAAGAGTGACTTGATCATGCTCTGTATGTACCAACAAGAGGAACAGGAAATTGATAGCAGAGGGCTCTTCCACTGAGTGGCCAATGGCACAATAAGAGCCAGTGGCTGGAAGCTGAAGTATGACAAATTGATAGAGCCTTGTGCAGAAACAAAACTTATTTCTGAGTATCATCGTCATCATCATCATCATCATCAGTCCCTTGACCGAGGTCGTTGGGGAGCCTTCATGACAACAGTCTTTATAGTGTCTCTCCATTTTTGGTGGTCATGTGCCAGTTCTTGAGGTGCGGCAAAGCTCATCCCTGTCCCTTCTTTAATGTTGTCTATCCATTGCTTTTCCTGTCTGCCACGTCTCCTTTTGCCATTGACTGTGCCTTGCAGTGTGGTCTCGGACAGGCCTGATGATCTCATTGTGTGTCCATACCATCTTAGTTTGCTCTTTTTCACTCTGGATAGTAGGTCGTGATGAGGTCCTATTGCTGAGTTGATGATGTTTCTGACCTCTTCATTACTAATACGTGCTGTGTAGGGGATGTTAAGAAGCTTGCGGTACAGCCTCGTTTCAGGGGCCCTGATCTTGTGCTCTAGTTCTGCTGTCAGAGTCCAGGTCTCATATGAAAAGATGGAGTGTACAAGAGCTTGCATGAGCCTCACTTTTGACTGTAGGGATAAGTTTTTGTCTTTCCAGATTGGTTTTAATTTTGCCATTGCTGCGGTTGTTATTGCTGTTCTGGTGAGTAGTTCTGGTTTTGTACCGGCATCAGAGATGATCAACCCTAAGTATTTAAATTGTTTTACTTTTTCCAATTTCTGTTGTTTTATGGATATTTGTGCAGCTCTACCCCTAGGATTGTTGGTCATGAGTTTTGTCTTTTCTGCGTTTATTTCCATGACATATTTTGTTGAAGTTTTATCTAGGCATTTAACAAGGTTATCTAGTTCTTTTTCACTCCCTGCCAGTCCAACAAAGTCATCTGCAAAATGTAAGTTGGTTATAGATTGACCACCAATATTTATGGTTCCAGAGTGGTCATCTAGAGCGTCTATCATGATACATTCCAGAAAGATGTTAAAAAGTGTAGGAGAGTGTAGGCAGCCCTGTCGTACTCCTACAGTGGTACGGAACCAGGCATCAATGGCACCATTGAATAATACTGCACTACTAGCCTTTTCGTATAAATTTTTAATTATGTCAATGAGTTTACTGTTGATGTTAAATTGCTTCATTGTTGCTCACAGTGCTGTATGCCAAACTCTGTCAAAGGCCTTTTTAAAATCAATAAAAACAAGGTACAGGTCTTGCTGATGTGAACTGTATTTCTGACAGAGTACAGATAGGTTGAAAATCTGTTCAGTGGTACTCCTGCCTGATCAAAAACCAGCTTGTTTTTCAGAAATAATCTTCTCGGCCTGGGGTGTTAGTCTGTTCAGTATGATTTTCAGCATCACCTTACTAGGGTGGCTAATTAAGCTGATGGTCCTGTAATTTCCACATAACTGTAAGTTTACTATTTTAGGAAGCATTATAATTAGTGATTGAGTCCAAGTTGTTGGCCATTCTCCACTCTGCCATATTTTGTTGCAAATCATCATGAGTATGTCAACCTACTGCTGCCTCCACTTTTTACATGTTCAGATGGGATGTTATCTATGCCAGGTGATTTGCCTGCCTTTAGCGATTTAGTGGCTGCTTCAACTTCCTCCTGTAGGATGGAAAAGTTTGTTTCTTCTGTTGGGTTGTTAACTTTCAGAACATTGGGATCTCCATTGGAGTTATAGTTGTAGTGCTCAGAGCAGTATATTCCGTCCATCTGTTTATAATGTCTCTCTCTTCGGTGAGGCAGTTGCCAGTTTTGTCTTGTATGGTGCTTATTCTGTGTTCTATAGTCTGTGTTAACCCTTTAATAGTTTTAAAAGCTTTCTCACCATTGTTTGCATTTAGGATCTCTTCAATCTCTAAACAACAGTTTTCGATCCAATTTTCTTTTGCTGCTTTCATACTGGTTTTGATTTTGCTGTTAATTATCCTACATTGTGTTGCTCCTTCAGCTGATTTTTAATTTTTCTTAAATTCTCTTCTTTGGTCACAAAGGTTCAACATCTCATTTGTAATCCATTCTTTCTTTCTGGGATGATATGTTCTTAGTATCTCTGTAGCTGTTTCTGTGACTATGTTTTCGAAGCTTTTAGTGAGTGTTTCTAGGTCTTGCTCAAGTGTGAGCAGGGGAGCAAATTTCCCTCCTATCATAGTCTGGAACTCATTGACAGTATTTGGGTCTTTAAGCCGGTCCAGATGAAATTTAAGGTGACTGTTCTTTGTCTAGAAATCTTTTTCAGTCGTATCTTAAAACTCATTAGGACCAGGTTATGATCACTCCCGATGTCTGCTCCCAGGAAGCTACATGTCTTGTGTATGTTCACACCTGACCGGAAATGTTTTTTAATTAGGATGTAATCTATCTGGTTATGATGTTGTCCATCGGGGCTGTGCCAGGTCCAACCTCTTGATGGTTTATGGGCTGCCAGTGTGTTTGCTACTACTAGGTTATTGTAGCCGGCAAATTCCAATAATCAGAAGCCTCAGTCATTAGTCAGTTCCTTACAGGAGGGCCCAATGAGATTCTGCCAGTTGTTTATGGCATCCATGCCTATTTGGGCATTCCAGTCACCTTGTACAATTACAATATCTTTTTTCAGGATTGCATCTATGATATTCTGAAATTGACTGTAGAAACTTTCTGTGTAATCATCATCATAGCCAGTAGTCAGTGCGTACACTTGAATGACGGTAATGTTGAATGGTGAAGCTTTCAAGCGTATGGACATGATCCTGCTAGATATCGGGCAGCAAGCTAGAACTGAGTTCTTGATGTCTTTATGTATTAGGAAACCTACTCCATTAAGGTGTTTATCTTCTTCTCCACTGTAATAGAACAAATGCCCTTTGTCTGTTCTGTGCTCCCCTTATTTCTGAGTACAATCTGCAAAAATGGGTTGTGGCTATTCAAAGATTCACAGTGCCCTATCAACTCAGACTGAAAATAAGGCACAATGGATTAACAGTGGGGGTAATTAATTACTAGAACCAAGGACTATGGGCAGCAGTGGATTCTACTCAAGTTCAAAGACATTCCCATTAGTTGCATGGCTATGATTTGGTTTTTCTATGTCAGGAGCAGGTTATTATGTGATCACAATAAATTCCATCAACATTAAATACACAATACATTTAAATTGGAAATGCATACTCAAGCCCCTATCCTGCAAAACGTAAGCACAGTGTGTACGTTGACTGAACCAAGTCGTCCTATCAATGCTGTGAGTAAAGTTAAATATCGATATAAGTGTTTGTAGGATTCCAGACCTAGTCATTCTAGACTGAATAATACTCATGAAAGTAATTTTGAAATATATCACCATTTTATATTGATCCCAGTTCTTATACAGTTGGCATGCAGAACAATTATACAGAAGTTACAAAAGCGTCCACATTTGGATTTTAGCACGTTTAATATTTGATCTGATATGTGCAATAAAAAAACTTTTATTGAAAGCAATAATTAATTTCTCTTCATGAATATTTGTGTGAAATTAAATATTTCGTACATTCATTAATTTTATAATTTTAGAATCCAGCCACGCTGAGGTGCGCTAATCAACTTTTCCATTTGTGTGAAAGCTAATTCTTTAATGGGTAGTAATAATTTTTCTACATAATGAGTCTCGACATGTGCCCTGAATCCTGATTCCTTTAAATATAGACCCATCCTTTTATCAACTTCAACAATATTGTCTCACATTTGTATTCACTGAAATTGATCAACCCCTTCTGCACTCTTTCCTCTCTTCAATCTCTACCTAGATTAATCAACTCCTAAAATGGTTTTGCCTGAACAAGTGTCTTGGTTTTACTATACATTCATCCCCAAGTGCTCCCGTTCTTCTGTTATATATTCAGATATCTTGTTTTATCACTAACGTTACAGACAGCTGTCTGGCACATTAGCATGAGAACAGCTAAGACCCTGGAAGGGAATCCAGAGAATTTAATATCTTACTCTCTGCTAGTCCTTGGGTGACTCTGGGCAAGTCTCTAAGGCTTTGTCCAGTGTTCCCAATGATCTGAGCTCTTGGGTGGCTGCCCAGGAGGGATTCAGGTGCCACCCAGCTCATTAGCAGACTGCCCACGACCGCCCACAGCCAGCAGAGTGTGTTTCTCTTGGTGGTGCTCCTCTGTACATGCCTTGGTGCACAGAACAAAATTTATGCCATCCAGGGATGGACAGAATTAGAGGGCCAACTGGCTTTGCTTGTGCCATTGCAGGCCATTGAAGTAAGTTAAGCAACTTTCACTATGTGAACAATGCAACTGAAGTCGACATACTTAGGCCTGCTTAGCAAGGTAACTTCACAGTGGTTAGTCAACAGCTGACACTCTCCCTTTAACTCCACTCACTCTTCTGTTTTGGTGGAGAACTACAGTCAATGGGAGAGCACTCAGTAGTCTACACTAGATGTGATAAATAGACCCCTCCTGGCTTGATCGCTGCCTTTTGATCCAGACCGTAGTGAAGAAATGCACATACGTGCTGTTTGTACTGTGAGTTAGGGCAGTGAGTCCCTGCTTGTGCGCACACACTCAAGCTGGCACTAGTACAAACAGCAGCACTCCCACGATAGCACAGATAGCAGCAGCAGGGGCACTGCTGAGCCTTGCAGAGAACAAACCCACCTGAAACCAGAGGGGTGTATGCCGCGCAGGTCAGCTGTGCCAGCGTGGCGAGGGTGTTACCTACCCTCATGCTACGCTGCCGAGAGCTAGCGGGAGCACACGTGCATGAGCAGGGACAGCACACCCTCTGCTGGCATTGCAGCTACAGAGGAGGGATCTGTGCACTTCAGAGCTCTCGGCATTGGCCTAATTCCACTGGCTGCTGTGGTGTTGGTTCCCAAATTAGGCAACATTTAGTGCTTTCAAAACCTGCCCTTTGTTGCCTCTCTTCCCCAGGTGTAAGATGGGATGACAATATCTCCCTCCTCCAAGTCCCTCTTGTGTCTTTAGATGCTGAGACACTTGGGTCTGGGACCCTCTCTGAGTCTGCACAGCTCAGAGCACAGTATTTCCCCATTCCCCTAGGTACTGCTGTACTGCAAAACAGCAGCTGCCTGCCTGACTTCAGTCCTTTTGAAAATCTGTCCATTTAGGTCCTGAAATTAGAGCTAAGACCCTTTGAAAATGTATATAACCCATAACAAAACAACAAGAGAAGTGACTCTGATGCCCACACAAGGCAAAAGGCTAGTTTGGGCCACAGCAAACCAGGAGAAAGAAGAGCCAAAAACGTAGGAATGGTTTGGTGCAGAATGAAGATGCAGCTAATGATTCCATCTCTTTGGTCGTATTGCATTGTTGTTTTTCAACACAGGCACATCAGAGACTGCTCACTCAAAGAAGTTACAACTGACTATCAGAACAGGAACTGTGCTCCTAATTACCCCCAGCCTTCCTGCCAGGAAAAAAAAATGAACAAACCCTCTTTGTCCCTCGCTCTCTTTGCCTCACAACATTCAAAAGAGAAGGAAAGCGCACTAACTCTTTGTTAGAAAATGAAAAGTAACCACTACAAACCAGCACCTGGACTTTAACTACTCTGGGGGCATCTTTCCATAGGGTTCCCTCCTTGTGTATTTGTCCATCCTCTCATCTTGCAGGGCGCCACTTGGAGATCATGCAACACACACAGTAAGCTCCATCCCCCTGAAACCAAACAAAACCTTTGTGCTGCCACCATCAGAGTGTGAAACACACTCATGAAACACTGGCACATTCACTTAGGACCTGTCTCCCCAGAAGCACCTTCAGATTTTTTTCTAATGTCCAAGCTGAACCTTCCTTGCTGCTGTTTAGGCCCACTGCTTCTTCTCCTACCTTCAGAGGTCAAGGAGAACAATTTTTCTCCCTCTTCTTTGTCACATACTTTTAGGTACTTGAAAGCTCCTATCACGTCCCCTCCCAGCCTTCTCTTTTCCAAACCAAACGAACACAGTTCTTTTAATCTTCTCTTATAGGTCATATTTTCTAGACCTTTAATCATTTTAGTTGCTCTTCTCTGGACCCTCCCCAATTTCTCCACAAGTTCCCTAAAGTGTGGTGTCCGGCACTTGGGTTTGTTTCCAAACTGGGAACCAGGCAAGGCTTATCTGATTTCAGGCTTTACACAGCTTTGCTCGAAAGCTAACTCTTCCTCTGTGGTGCTTTGCATGTTGCACTGGAACTGAATAAAACATACTCCCAGACAATTAATGAACACATATAGCAAAAGGAGACATGGCAGGGAATTGACATGAAAATAACTTTTATGTTTCAAATAAAACCTCTCTTGGAAGTTCAGCCTTCTGGGAAGAACTCTTTTCTGTTACAAGAGTGCTCTGGAAAAGAATGATGGTTATATACATAGAGAGCTAATAGAGTGAGCACCATCCACTGGTACATAGGCACTTAGGACAAGTTGTTATGTTCAATAAAGTTGTTTCACACCACACAAGCCTTCCAGGGTGGAGCTCTCAAAATGAATCTCTCCTCTCCAAAGCTATTCTGCACTAGCAACCTGGGGAAAACAATTCAAAAGTGGGCCATTATTGGCAAGACACCCATTACAAGCTCTGCGCAGACAACATACATTTGTTTAGAGGCTGCCTGTTCTGCCCACATCTCTGAGCTTGATGTGACAGCAAATAGCCCTGCATGGCCATGACTGCCTAGCCCCGGCTCTGTTTAGCCCATGCACTGCGGGACAGGAATTTTTCATTTCATAAACCATTGGCAACAAAAGGTAGTGATTTCACAGGCATCATTGAACTCTGGAGAGCTAATGATAAAGCAAAGCATTTGTTGTGTGTCTGAAAGCTCTGAAGACCTTGGGCAGGGGTGACTTGCTTCACTGGAGACTGCCTGTCAAAGTATTGTTACGTTCAGTGCAGCTCACTGGTGGCAAAGGCATTTATCATACGTTGATACATACTCAAGGAATAACGGAGCATATGAAACATGTTACTTCAGTTTGTAAACCTTGTCTGTCATTGAACGTTTCCTGCCACTGATCAGCATTGCCAAGCTCTGAGGATAAGACCGCCTCAAAAATAGCAATTTTCTTTTACAATACATTTTAGATTCTTTTTATTTGGAGGGGGTTTTTTTGGCACTTTCAGTAACATTTGACTAATTTTTTAAGCTTTAGTCTACTACCAGGAGTACTTGGATTTGTTTTAAATGACAACTGAGATTCTCTCCTAATTACATGACTCCAGGAGCTATAGCTTCATGATTATCACAAGACTTTGAAGAGTTGGCAATAGCATGCTTAATGGTTAATGTACTAAAAAAGGAGTTGGCAACAGCAGACTTGATGGTTAATGTAATAATAAAGAGGAAATAGGAGGAAAGGTTTTGTATTTACATATTACATAATTGCTAGGTTAACTAATTTTTGGACACTTGTCAGCTTCGTCAAACTTGTGTATGGGCACACACAGAGATACCTGGCAGATATGTCATAGACCTTATTACTAACACCTATTGTACAGTAAGTGTCAGGGGGTCAAGACAGGTTTTGACTTTGGTTAATGTGACTCCCACCTGCACAGACTGAGGAGCACACGCTTACATTCTTGACCAGGTGAGCAACCAGCAATCCTTTCTCACCAGAGCAGCCTCCTGTGGTCTCGACATAAGTCCTGTTTCTTTGCTCTGCTGCTGCCCATTATATGTCAGTCCATCTCCACTGGAGTCAGGAGCTATGCCAGCAGAAAAACAGCATACCAGAGCAGAGAATCCGGCCTCTGAAGGAGAACCTTGCTATGGTTACAGCCCCTCCACTCCACCATAAAGCCCAACACTTGAAAAACCAGAACGCTGATGAAGATGCAAAACCAATAGAAGAGTTCTGCTCTGACAGGCAAAGCAAGAAGGAAACTAGAATCTGATTGCTTGGCAATGGCAGAGCCTCCTTTTCCATTAAGGGGCAGAGATCTCTGTCTGTGAAGATATGGTTGTTTGCTTTTACTAATCAGAGCAATTAAACATGGAATTCTCCCAGATTTGCAGAACTAAAGTGGAATGGAATTCCCCCAGATTTGCAGAGCTAATCTCCCTTGAAGGGTGTGGGATGGGGACAGAGAAAAAGCTGCTGCTGTTTTGAAATTTTTCCCTGTAACTCCTTCAGAGTACAGGGAGCTGGAGTGCTCCAATGGTTTCATCTCTCACTTTTTATCTGACATTCAGATAATCACACTAATGGGCACCAGCCAGTTTTCCCTCTATTTTTTCCCATCCATATGCAGAATAAATTTTGTTCTGTGCACTGAGGCATGTACAGATGTGTGCCATGAGTGAAACACACACTGCCACCTGTGGGCACACTGCTAATCAGCTGGGTGGCATTTGGATTTCTCCTGGGTGGCCGCCCACATGCTCAGCTTACAGGGAGTGCTGGCAGGGGCTCTCTTTTATCATGAGTGGTGGCTTGATTGCACGGAGAAAGTAAAAAGAACAATAGAGTTGAAGTTACCCTTAAAGTGACACGAAACTCACAATTTGAAACCATGTCATTAACTGAGACTCCTTGCCCGGGGCACTGTGTAATGCCTTCTCAAGCTGCACCGTCTCACCAGGTATCTGTGGAAAGAAAGACAAAGTCTCATGTCTATAGGTTGGTGCTAAAAGTGTTAACATCCATCCTAATTTTCCAAGACATGTTTACCTACTTAAATCATTCTAGCACGAAGGGGAGATGAAGATTATACACTTCAGATGTGCCTGACAGGAACCGGTGTTCTCTCCACGGCACCTCATTAGGTCTTTGCTAATAAACAATATTATTTCAGAGCGGAGTCAGTGGAGACTTCACTTTCAAGTCACTGTCAGTACAGCTGGTCATCAAAGGAGGAGCCACCTGAGCCAGTGTGGGGACCCAGCCAAAGAGCTCAGACTGCATCCTCCATGAGCAGCTCTTTCCAGAAGTCCCACAGCCATTAAGGCAAGCCTCTGGCAAGCAAATTCTGGATGGTTTCTTAATGACAAATGCTACAGCAGCTGGCAGGTAACATGATTTTGGAAGGCCCGTGAGCCTTTCCTTCCATCACGGCAGTATAACTGCAAGTGCCCGACTGCAACAAGGCACATTATACTTGTCACTGGTGGAGGCAGAGGTGCGAGTGCCTTTTTTCTGCACTTTCTGAAAAATTTGCGAGACTCTTGCTTGGCATGGGCAGTGCCAGGGTTGTGGTTTATACCCTGTCAATGTTCTTGAGGTACGGGCTTTGCAATCATTGACTCCAAATTCTTTTACACACCGAACTGCCAAACATTGTGTGCCTGAACTTCTGGAATGACCATGGCTAAGAGGTGACCTCTCCCAATGGTCTCTGAGCTGTTCCCCCTGGGGTGGCTGTGACTGGAAAGCCTTCATGTCAGCTATGCATAAGCCCGACTTTCTCCAACAGTCCTTGAACGATCACTGACCTGAGGATTTCCATTTCCCAGCAACTTTCAGTGTTTCCAATTTTGTTCATGTTCTTCCCTGAGCCAAAACCAAACCCTTTTGAACTTTTCCAAAGGAAAAAAAGTCTGCCAAAGTGGATACTGGCCTGGGACACCCAGGTTCACTTCCCCACTTTGCTTGATTCACAACCATGCTTTTCCTTCCAAATCAGGAAGGACAGAAACTTGAACCCAGGGCATGACCGTAAGCTCCAGGCAGAGGTAAATCATCCCCATGCTCCTGCTCATCCTCCTGCATCAGACCCCAAACACTTTCCTCCCAAGCATTTCATCACAGCCAAAGCTTGTCCACTAAATGTTTTGGCTTTGACAATAAGAAAAGAAAAAGCAAATTCCATCATAAGGAATGTTTGGTGTAGGATTCAGACCACTTCTGGCTAACCCCTTCCAAGATGTCGGTAACACATACACATGGACAATGTCAGTCTGATTCTACTAGCACACCCTTAATCAATTCATCTACAATCACCTTCAGCAACTGACTCTGTTCCTGGTGTAAAATAGGAAAAATGATTGGAAGTAAGTCGAAGGAAATTCAACAAGGACAAATGAAAGTCCTCCACTGAGGAAGAAGCAATGAGTTGCACACATGCAAAATGGGAACTGACTGCCGAGGAAGGAGTACAGCAGAAAGGAATCTGGGGTTCATAGTGGACCAGAAGCTACATATGAGTCAACAATATGACACTGTTGCAGAAAAAGCAATCCTTCTGGGCTGCATTAGCAGGGATGTTGTAAACAAGACTCGAACCATAATTCTTTTGATCTACTCCACACTGATTAGGAGTCAAGTGGCGTATTGTGTCCAGTTCTGGGAATCACATTTCAGGAAAAGTTTGGACAAATTGGAGAAAGTCCAGAGAAGAACAACAAAAAATGATTAGAAGTCTAGACAACAGGACCCATGAGGAAGACTGAAAACATTGGATTTGTTAAATCTGGAAAAGACTGAGTGGGGACATAAGTTTTCCAGAACATGAAAAATTGTAACAAGGAGGAGGGAGAGAAATTGTTCTTAACCTGTGGGGACTGAAAAGAAGCAGCAGAAGGGAGACTTAAGATGGATATTAGGAAATACCCCCTAACCGCTGGGATGGCTAAGAACAAATTGGAATAAATTGTCCAGTGTGTTGTGGAATCTTTATCACTGAAGACTGTTCACAGCAGGTTAGACAAACACCTATTGGGGATGGTCTAGATGGTGCTTGCTCCTGTCAGGAGAGCGCAGCTCTGGAGTAGATGACCTCTTCAAGGTCTTTCCAGTCCTATTCTATTCTATTTGATTCTATTAATATTACAAAAGTGCCTATGATTTTTAAAATCTTATTCCACAGCACAAAGGCACATCTCAATGGGACACATTCTAACAGAGAGATCGCTAGAAATGGCCTAAAGGTGTTAATCTTTTGTTTATTTAACTCACCTTTCCAGTGCTCTAGGCACAGAAAATCCCAGTGGTAAAGTAAATTGGCCTGATGTCAGGATTAAATGCACAGTCATCAAATTGACCTCCCATCCCACTCAGTTTCCTGCAGTGCAGCACCCATCTCTCCCATGAGAGGAAGTCTGTGTGAACAGAAAGACACTACCATGTTCCCCGAAGTTCTCTTCCACAACTGAGATCTGCCAACCAATAAAGGGTTTCTCCTGACCCATGACGAAAGCCTGTTGGACCACTCAGCTCAGGCATCTTAGATCACCTAACAATCATGGTAAAATATTACTAGGTAGCACAGACCACATACACAAAGATATAGAATCTAGGAGCCAAAATACATGATGAATCTGTACCTATGTCTCTAAAATACACCCTTAAGGGCTTTATAGAGAGATCAAACTGTTCACTTGCCCCCAGATGCTACCTTAAAGCTATGATAGTCTCTGCAACAGAGGTACTATGTGCTATCAGGGATGAGCCCTGCTAACTGTATAGGCAACTAAGTTTCTGGGCCTTTGGAAGATACCCCTGGAATAATTCTTATTGTGATAACCCAGTCTGAAAGCATCAAAGGCATGGATGACTGGGAAGAACCTCATCCCAAGGAAAAGACACCAACCCTGAGGCATCTAGAAATGGCCAACAAACCAGCGAGTTCCCTAACGAGGTATCAAATAGTCTCAGAGGAGCGGCCATGATAGTCTGTAGCTTCACAAAAAACAAGCAGTCCTGAACCACCTTGAAGACCAGCATTTTTATTTATTAGGCAGTGAGCTCTTCTGGGTAAGATCCATTTTATCGTTTCTGCTCCAGCTCTGAAGAAGTGGGTTTAACCTACCAAAGCTCATTACCTAATAAACAAATTTGTTAATCTTTAAGGTGTTGCTGGACTGCTTGATTTTCATGGAAGTACCAGATATGGGTGAACTGCCTCAGCTGAATGGATTCTTCTCTCTTTTTTGCTGGTGACTTTTCCCTATTTCCCTATTGTTTGCTGTAAGTAGCAGCTCTGTCCACTAAATACCGAGCTGATCTCAGCTCCCCAGGAAAGAGAGAGCAGTTACTACACTCACCCACCATGCCTCTGGGGACATCTGCTCCCCCATCTCTTGCCTGTAAGTGTATTATTTGTTATCTCCTAGCTTTGCAGTCACATGGCAAAGCTTCAATGTGATTCGGTCAAAGAGAAAAGTTTGCATCAGGGAAAAATTCATTCTTCCAAACTAACTTTTTCAGTGTCTCATGTCCCTTTGTAAATCATGCTCTGGTTGGCACTAATATGAACAATAGGAGAAGGAGGCTGATACTGATTACATCTCCAATGCTGAGTGCTGCAATGGGAAAAAATTATCTAAATTAGTAGTGTCAAAGCATTCCCAGACATTGGCATGGCTAAATTAATTGTCTTGTGCTCTTGCCTGAGCAGTGCCACCCATTCATACAAACAAAAATAGTTTAAATTGCTAGTGTCAAGTCGATGCAGTAGATAAATTAGTTGCTGAGTTTCCTGAAGTCAGACTGCTAATAAATGGGTTCTTTCAATAATATTCGTAAATTAAATGTGCCTGATGGAGAGCCAGTGATGAAATTTGAGAATTGCTTTCTTCCTGAAACAAGACATAGGATAAAACAAACAAACCCTGGTATATCAGTGTGTTCTCTGAGGTTATGGATCATACATTTATTTAGACAAACTGGTTTTATTTTTCCAGTTCTATGGGAGAAAAGGCAACAGATTTCTTAGGATGATTTAAGGACATGAAACATTTTCAGTAGGTCAGGATCCTGCCAAAAAAAAAAACAAAACCAAAAAACAATGTGCTATCAATAATATAGCCCCAGACAAAAGCTTTGTTAATGCAAAGTTAATGGGGAGAAATCATTTTCTTCAGCAGGTTGTTAAAGAAAAAGACCCTCACCTCAACACTTAGAAAAATGTCTAGCCCTGACCCTCACCATGCCCATGGCCCCTGCCCACTGGAATCCATGGTTTGAGGAACATCGCCAGCTGACATTTAAAACTCACCTGAGCACCTTCAATTTATCATCCCAGACTGGGAGTTTCCAGAGTTCCCTGCCTGGGCCTAAGTTATTTCCACTGATGGCAAAACTCCCATTGACTTAAATGGGAACATGTTTGGGATGATGCTGAACCCCACAGAACACACACACACCCCTCCCATTTGTGCTGGAGATGGTATGTCCTCTGACTCATTCCACGCAGGTGTTGGTCTGCCATGTGCAGGACCGAGAGCGAACATTGTCTTGGGCTTTTCTATGGCAGGTGCCCCAACAGAAGGTGAGTTTGGAGACCTGGTTTCCTGCCAGCTCTGCAAAAAGTTTCCTGCTTCCCATCAGTATCACTTCCTCACTTGTGGCAGAGACTTTTCATCCACCACTTCTGTGAGCTATGGGGCTAGCTGGGGCACAGTGCTGTGCTTTGGGCTTAATGAGAAGTAGATGGACAACTAGATGTCACCTGCATACAAGCTGCATTCCGTTACTTCCTAGTGACCTGTTACAGCAATAGGGACTTGCATATGAAAGGTAGCCACCAATACAGAGCACCTGTGAGACAATGGAAATGAATGTGACAGATGCATTGTCTTTAACATCTCTGTGTTGTTCATCTCTGTCTGCAAGAAACACATGAAGCTAGATCTATTAGACACTGGAATTAATGCTCATGTTCTCCCCCTTGCTGTACACTCGTGGCTTGAGCATTCTGCTTTCAGAGTTCATCAGTGTATTTACATGACTTTGATCTACTTTCAAAATTATTCAGTGCTCAGGATGGTAGCGTTGTATCTGACATCCCCATGAATAATACCAAAAGAATTCATCATGATTAATGCTTTTACCATCAATACTAAATGAAGTACAAGTAATTTGCCACTTGCAAAGTGTTACTAGATTATCTCTCGGTAATATTATGATCATATACATACCATTACTTTCCTCACCATCTGCAGAAATGCAGTGATAAAATCCAAAGGGCAAGTATGAAGAAAAAAGGCAGATGTACTGACTGGATTGTCTGAATTCTCTTCTTTTCTCTGTGGAGATTTGGGACTTGAGAAAGTTGTCAAATTAATAACCTTGTAAACGCTGGAGGTTTCTGAAAGTGCCTATTGGATTTAGGCACATATGCCCTTTCAGAGATCATGGGGGCTAGTGTTCCTAAATTTTCTGAATGCTTTTGGAAATGCTCCCTAAAGTTGTGTTTCTGTGTTGATGTTCTTTGGAGGAGGGGGCGTTTTAACCACAGAGCCAAAAATAACTTACAGAGGTAACCAGGCTTAAAGCTGACCACCATACTTCAGCCTTGATGCCCACTTTAGCCAGAGGTCTCCTTGCGGAAAGCAGGTGTGTCTGTTTACCACCCAGGATGTTATCTGTGTTCAGTGCATCTGCTCACTAGCAAGTGAATTGACACACAGCTCTTAGCACTTAGAGTCTGGGCTTGGTTTTTCATGAGCATTGGGAAGGTAGAAAGGTGATCGTTAATTGCCAGCCTCAAGCCTCTAGGATATTCATCTCACTCCCAGCAGCTTGTTTTTGTGTCTTCAGCGAGGGAAGTTTGGAAAGGCACAAAGGATAGGTGGGCACCCAGCTCTCCCTGGATTTCAATGGGAGTCGAACGTTGCATTTCTAGTACAGCCCTGATATAAGCATCTGGGTTGACTTCCTGATAATCGGTGAACAAAGCAGCCAGCCCAGAAGCATGTGGGCTGAAGAGTACACGAGCAATGGTGCAAAACTGCTCCATCCTAGGCTGTGTCTACACATGCCGGCTACTTTGAAGTAGCAGCGCCAACTTCGAAATAGCACCCGTCAGGGCTACACACGCTGGGTGCTATTTCGAAGTTGAAATCGACGTTAGGCGGCGAGACGTCAAAGTCGCTATCCCCATGAGGGGATGGGAATAGCGCCCTACTTCAAAGTTGAACGTCGAAGTAGGGCACGTGTTGACGATCCGCGTCCCGCAACATCGAAATAGCGGGGTCCGCCATGGCGGCCATCAGCTGAGGGGTTGAGAGACGCTCTCTCTCCAGCCCCTGCGGGGCTCTATGGTCACCGTGTGCAGCAGCCCTTAGCCCAGGGCTTCTGGCTGCTGCTGCCACAGCTGGGGATCCATGCTGCATACACAGGGTCTGCAACCGGTTGTCGGCTCTGTGGATCTTGTGTTGTTTAGTGCAACTGTGTCTGGGAGGGGCCCTTTAAGGGAGCGGCTTGCTGTTGAGTCCGCCCTGTGACCCTGTCTGCAGCTGTTCCTGGCACCCTTATTTCGATATGTGCTACTTTGGCGTGTAGACATTCCCTCACAGTGCCTATTTCGATGTGGTGCTGCCCAACGTCGAAGTTGAACGTTGACGTTGCCAGCCCAGGAGGACGTGTAGACGTTATTCATCGAAATACACTATTTCAATGTCGCTACATCGAAACAAGCTATTTCGATGTAGCGTGCACGTGTGGACGTAGCCCTAGTGTGCTAGAGGTCCTGCGACAGTTCTGACTCAGGAATTTCCCCCGCACCTCAGCATGAGTACTGGGCTTGTGCCAGTTGGAGGAGGGGCTTAAAAAGGAGCCGTTGCAGCATAGGTTTAGGGAATTATCCACCAGGAGCCTCAGACTTATTTCAGAGTCCCTCCCTCCCTGCTTCCCATTGCAGAGTTCTTTGTTACAGGTGGGTGTTCTGCTGTTTTGATCATCAGATCCTCTTTTGTTGGGATGCATTTAAGGACTGGATTATTGTCCAGATCTAGCTGGCCTAACCTGTTATAAGCTCAGTTATGGGAAAGTGGGTGAAGGTTCATAAATTTCCCCAATCCTCTATAGCAATGAATGCCGTAACAAAAGGGATTCAGAGACTGCAACAGTCTAAACAGAAAGGTTTACTAATTTCTTGACTGCACTGTGTGAAGATCACAACTGGTAAACAAGAGGTGAGTGGAATGGGAAATTAACTGGTGTGTCAGAAATGAGGCCCAACTGGTGGACAAAATACCAAGTGGGAGGGCATACAGCTTGGTTCCCCCTTTGGGTCTTCAGAAAGGATACTTTGAGAGGTTACTCCAATGGTGAGGATGGGAGGACTTCCCCAACATCCTCGTCTCTGGGATCCACCATGATACTATTGGGTCTTCATCGTCCCAGTTGTGAAAGGGCTGTGGACTGAGCCAGAGGGAAGGACCCAGATGATGTTTCCACCTACACTCATTTTCACTAAATCCTGTGCAGCCCCTGCTGCCCCTCCCTCCCACAGGCACCCTTTCATTCCCACCCCGTTATCTTCTTTCCTTCCCCTCTCCTTTTGCCATCTGATTCAGAGCCTGGAGTTGCCAGGTCAGACCACATCTTTTGCCAGACTGCTGTCAGCCCATGACTCCAGCAGCTGCTAGAAGCAAGACCCTAAACAAACTGATGCTAATCCCAGTTTGCCAGGTCATAGAAAGGCCAACCAGCTAGTTTCTGTGTCCGTGGTTATCTGGCCACTGAGGTTGTACCAGTTGACGCCAAACAGAATATAGTAGGTGCCTTTCCTATCTTAGCTGTTCTTTGCCCTCCTGTTCTGTGTGTATTTGTTATTTGCTGGCGGGGAAATGGGGCTGGACTTTAAACAACAGTGCAAGTCTTTTCTGGCTAACTTGTTCTTTCCCCAGTCCTCACAAGAAAGACAGTGGCCAGCTAAAAAACATGTGAAAGAATCTCCAAGAGTGTTTTTTCACCTCTTAGAAAAGCTCTCTGCAGGAAAAGGGAGTGGGAAGAAGGAAGATTGTTACCATGAAGACTTTCTTCAATATTTTACACATTTCAAATGCTTAATTGTGTCTCTTTCTCTGGTTTTTGAAAAAGATTGAAATAAATTTTAATGGTGGTTCCTACAATGAGTGCCAGCAGAGATGACTTGGCACAAAACCTTCTTATCCCTCGTTAGGTCAAAGAGCCCCACCTCCCACCCGCTGCACACAACTTTTTCACCCCAATCAGATTTGCAAAAGAGCTCTGCATCCAGCTTCTAAGATTGTCCTCAGTGGGAACTCTTGGGGAATTAGGATTTTTGAGAACTGGGCCCTATGGGAAACCAATGGGAGTTAGGTACCTGAATACTTTTGAGGCCTGGGGTCAGGGAAACTACTTCAGGCCCCCATGTTTGTAAACCTTTAGCCTTGGTGGCTCGAGAGGAGCAAATATGATCCTTTGTCCTCAATCAAGTGAGTCATCTGACCAAACTGTCAGACTCTGGAGGCTGTAGCAGAAAAATCAGCAAAAAAATGTGCTGGAACAATTCAAGTGAAGGCTAATGCACAAATGTTTTAGAGTTTCTGGTGGAGAGAAAAGGTCAACGTCTTGAGATATTTCCCTGGTATTAATACGAGATTTTAACAACCTGGATGCACTTCAAAAATGTCAGTGCCACAAATTCTATTATATATACCAACAGGCAACATTTCACCTAAAAATTGCTGTTAAAAAGGCAGTTTAAGTGAGAAAATGGTTATTAACGATAATATTTAGAGACAGTTTTTGCACTGAAAATATCGAATTTATGCCCTCCTGGCCTTGGATAAAATAAGGGACATAGATCCGTGAGTACATGGGCATCTTTTGAACTTAGTGCCTCATGGTCCACCTACACCACAAAAAAAAAAAAAAAAAAAAAAAAAACCCACCAAGAACCACCCAGAGAAACCTGTGGCAGCAAGTCTCAGAGCTGAGACTCTGGCTCGAGGGGTTTGTGTTGTGGCTAGCAGTGCGGACATTCCCACTTGGCTGGGGCCTGGGTTGGGCTACACGGAGCTCCTGCTTGGGGAGGAATACCCACATTGCTCTTTGGAACCCAGTTGCCTTTGTGCAAGTCATTCTGATACCCTCACTCCTCCGTTACAAGGAGCAAGGGGGCTATTTCCACAGGGAAATACTGCTAAATGTCTGTAAGGGTGGCAGTAGCTGGCCCATTGGGAGCAGGATTAGATCCTAGGGAGTGAAAGAGAAAAAAGGGGGTGGGGAAGGGAAATAGGAAGCTGCCCTCATGCTGAAGGCTTGCTCAGTCATTTGAATGGTAATGATTTGCTAACCCTTCAGCATAGGTATGTTCTGCTTTTTATACATTTGCCAATAAATCGGTAACAATTTTGGAGCCCTTGAACCATAAATCTCCAAAGTCATCGCAAATGTTAACATCGTCCATAAACAAAAACATTTTTTGAAAAATCCTTCCAGTGGGCGACCCATTAAAAATGAAACCACTTAGTCTCCTCATCCACTTATTAAAATTAACTCTGACATTAATAAATAATTGACATAATATATTATTCAGGTCTGTAGGTACAGAATTAAGTAGGATGTAAAGTGAAAGTAATTTATTTAAAAGGAAGTAATATATATAATAAAGTGCTGTCATTCTGAAATAGCAGCAAAGCTGCAGATATATTGAACCCCAGTTAGCCCTGTTCTAGGAAGCAGGCCAGGTTCTGTGCTATTTAATGATCCTTTTCCAAACTGTTAGCTAAGGGAAGAATCTGTGTTCCAGCATTAGGAAACGCACCAGCACAACTCCCTTTGCTAAGTCCTTCCCAAAGTCCAGAAGATGCTACACAGCCCTCCTGCGCACACTGTAAAGGAAGTGTTTGCTAAATGCCGGCATAAGGCTCCAGAAACAGGGACAGTCTTCGTTCAAGATGGGAGAATGCCAGAAACTCATTACAGCTTTCCCAGATGCGTCCGGTAAGAGATAAAGCATATCCCACTTCTCCAGGAGCAGGCCAGGGACCAATTGTGACTCCAAGTCACAGTTTAGTCTCTTCCTTCTCACATGACCCAGAATGGAGCTAATACATATCCCCTCCCCCGCTACCCCCCAACTAGGAAGCAGTTAATGAGCTCCTCTAAGCTCAGCTGGTATTAAATAAATACACCTGCTCCTTTGGAGGAAACAACCTAAAAAGAGCAAATTTGTCACTGCAAGGGATAGCGACCAGGGGAAGGGCTGCTGTGCCCAGAATTAAGGGTCCCTGACACAGAGCTGCTAGGAGAAGCCAGCTTGCAAACCCTGGAGACAAGCTGATTGCAGACACAAGGGAGTGAAGACAAAGGTCTAGATCCGCTCAGCAGTTGTAACCCAGCTTCTCTAGACTCTTTGAGAACACACAGAGACAAAGCACCTCTGTAAAGACTCCTGAGGTAGGGAGGACTACGGAAATGCCCAAAAATGATTCAAAAGGGCCCAGCTTATCAAACAGCCTCTTCACCTTAGCAGACCAAGGTGTAGCAAAGTCCAAGGGCTGGAAGGTAAAATAGACAAATTGAGACTGCAGTAAAGGACAGAATTTTAATAGTGGGAGTCATTCACCATTGGGATAAACTCCTAAAGCGTGTGGTCGATTGTGAATCCCTGCAAAGTTTGAAACCAAGACTGGCTTATTTTTAGTAACTATTCTGCTCCCGTTCAGCCTCAGCAGTTTGACTATAGGTGGGAATGAATTAAGGGAGCATCTTTGGCCTGTGTTATGCTGGAGGTCTGACTAGATGATCACAACAAACTCTTCCAGTCTGGGAATAGATGGGTCACATCCCTTTAGAATGAGCAGGCTGGCACGCTGCCCGCTCCCCATCTGCCTGTGTGGAATAGGGAATATTGCTGTCACAGAGGCGGCTCTGCAATCTAATTTGGTGTGTGGATAGTCCATGCAAAGAGGAGAGGAGCACCTGACACAAGTTTATTGGACCATAGGTCAAAGCCACAATCTCACTCTAAGGAATCTGTTCCCACGTTAAGCAAAGTGGCACAAAGACCATGCAACAACATGAGCAGAATATAATGCAAACCACACAGACCTAGCCCATAGTGGGATACAGTTGCAGAGGAAACCCTTCTGGAGAGGTGGATGCCTTTAGATTGTAAAATGGATTGTCCAGAAGATTAATAGCCCGGATCTGCTAGCACTGAAATCACAAGCAAATGTATATGCTTCTCAGGAAGATGTATTGAATCCTAACCCCAGGGAATATTTCATATTCTGAAGTCCAGCCCATGGGCAAGAGGAATATTCCATCTGCAAATATACTAGGAGAAGCTGTGTTGCCCATAAATTAACGGGTGGGGAACGACGAAAGATGCAGGGGAGGGATTGCTCTGTGGTCAGGCTCCAGACTAGCAGCTGAGAAACCCAGGTCCAGATTTTGGGACCTTGGCAAGTTGTCTAGTCTGTTCATGCCTTGGCTTCCCTCCTGTGCAACAAGGATAAGGGCACCTCTCTATTTTGCTGGGACACTAGGAGGGTAAATACCGGCTGTTGTCAGTGGCTCGATTACCTTGGTCATGACTGCCAAAGAAGTACCCGAGATATGGGACAGAGACACAGCCCATCGGAAAGGAGATGCCGCTGGTGGAAAAAAGTGAAATATATTTCCAGAATGTAAACATCTAATATTCATGCCACGGTTTCTGTGGCTATTGTTGTTTGAAATTTATTTTCAATGATGGTGTGTGTGTTTTCACTCCTCCCTCCTTCTCACCCACAAGAAACAGAGGTAGGACATTTTTTAAAGATTATAAGCAAATGGGGTAAGTGGGCTCCCCAAGTGCGCAAGGGAGCAACTCATCATTTCTCCTTTTGAATTTGTTGTCTAAGGATGTGATTTCAATGGCAATTTCCAACGAGTTCTAAATCTGAATGCAGAGCTCATTTACTGAGCTGTTTCTATAGCTACTGATAAATAAAGACTGCCCAGTGGAGAGTCTCGCCTTGAGGGTTCTAGTACAGCCACATGCACTGTTGCGTGCTCAGGTAGACAAGGCAGTTAGCTTGTACCAGAAAGTCAATTTTTGGCTGTGGATTGCTGCCTCTCCCCAGTGATGCCCCAGCACAGCTCTCTGGAGAAAGGAAATAGGGCCAGTGGTCAGCTGACTTCTCTTTGCACTTATTGGTGGTTTCCAGTGGTGATGTATTGCACAAAAGGCTGGGTGCCAGCTGCTGCTGTGTATTTGAAGTTGCCAGGAAGGGTTCTGGCCAGCCAGAGCCTGGTGGGTGATGTCACCTGAAGAGCAGGAAGCTGTTTCACTCTTTGTGTTCATTATTCAAAGGCTCCTTTTAATTTTTGATTCCTGCAAGGCACTCAGAGTGCTTTATGCACTCATGAATTTATGCTAAAATACAGCAGTGACTGGGTCACTAGCCGTGCAGTTGAAGTGACTGACAAGTAGGAAAGAAGAAGGCCAGTCACTCATCTGAGGTTCCAGGAGGGGAGGAAATAGGCTTATGCCATTTTTGCTTCAGATGACACGCTGGTGTTGTTTGAGGAGCCAAAGGTCTGACATCATTAGCCAGGAGAGAGGACCATGTTGCGTGTGCTGTGCTGTTACTGCTAGGTGCTGTTCCTGCCTGCTCCGATTCAGCATGTATATTCACAGAGAAAGGCAAATTGCCTCACCTATAACGAGACACCCAGAATAAAGGTTACTTGACTGTGACAGAGGGGTCAGACCCTGCTCTTTGTCTCAGTAGAGAACAAGGAGATCCCCCGAGCCTATGGAGAAGAGTAGCAGAGCAGCCACTGGGAGGGAGGGAACTGTACGGAAGTAACACGAGGTGTCTCTTATCCCCACAGACATAGGGCTCCTCCATCGCACCTGTCACTGCACAGTGGACAATTTTTGGATGTGACCCAGCTCTAACGTGGGTCTCCTAAGGAAATTTGCAGAGCCTTGGGAAGAAAAATGGATGTGCACTCAAGATGCTGCAGCAGTCAGACAGCACTGATGGAATGAGACTCTTGACTGGACATCTGTGTCTCTCAGCTGTGTCATCTTCCTCCTTTCCTCCAGCAAAATAAAAAACCCTCCTTAGCTCACTGCTCTCCGCCCATCAACTCTCCATGTGATGTCTCTGTTCTCGTGCTACAGCCAGGGCTCAGAATGCTGATGAAGGGGAGACGTGCTCTTCTGCAGCCACACAGTTTTAGGTTGTTAGAAGGACTATTCAGTCCCTAACTTCTAGTTGTTTAGACCCATATCAGATTGGGTGATGTGCCAATATTTCCCTGCTCCCTGACACTCACACACATGTAATTCCTGATATATTTAAAATAATTTCCTCATTCATCTCTGTTATCTCGCAGATAAACTAATTAACAACTCAAAAAGATAAAAGGAGGTTAAATGTAACAGTGTAGTTCACTTTAACCTCACAGCTTTAGCTATGAGGTAGCGAGGATGGAACTTTGTAATTATTTTGATTACCAGTTATAATTATTTTAATTACACCAATTTATCCGCCATTCTTCTTTCAAAACTGAAACCTGAAAGATCAGTTGGATTTCTTCTGACTCTGTTTAGATGGATTGATTATCAACTGCAGCAAATCTAAAATCCCTTACATTAAATCTTAGGAAAAATGTCCTACCTGCCAGAACAGCAGGACAATGGAGCAAAGATCTGGGAAAATCCTGGATGCTCCTGGACTGGAAGTTTTCCAAACGAGTCTGGACAGCCACCCTCTTCTGGATGAATTAGATGCAACAACTCCTGGATCTAGTGAGGGAATTAGACCGAAGGACCCTTGTGGTCCCTCCATCCCATAGGGTTCTATGATTTTACATCTTTTGCTGTTGATGCCCTATGGAGTGTGCATTGAAATGTTGAGTCACATGATGAGAAAACTCGATACTATACTGTGAGGGCAGGTACTGAGAGCACCTGTTGACCACACTGATATATCTCGACTAGGGAGAACAAACACAAGACTATTCGGGATGAATTGTAATATTGTATTTATAACATTTCACGAACATTAGGGAATGCCAATTAATACACTCTCTAGGCTTTGTGTCAAGACTGTTCCTCACAGGATGATGAAAATCTTGATCCAAGAGTCATAACATTTTCTCCTTTTTACTTTCTTCTTTTTCTATATACTGTGTGCCACCAAGAGAGGATGCTCAGGCTAGCGATTAGGGCACTTTCAAAAGCTGGATCCAGGTTCCTGCCATACCACAAACTTTCTTGGTGACTCTGGGCAAATCAGAGAACCAGAAAGGTAGCGCTAGAGGGGACCTTGAAAAGTTATAAACCTTGAATGACAACCTCTCTTGGAAGTCTCTTCCAGACCTTGACTACCCTAATAGGTACTAGGGGTGCAAATTACTAACTTGAATCTCCCTTGCCACAGATTAAGCCTATTGCAGATCATGCCACCTTGACAGGACATGGAGATCAACTGATCACCATCCACTTTAAGCCAAGTCTCTTAAACTCTGAGTCAGTTCCCACTTGTGCTAATGGGGATCAGAGCACTGCCCTGCTTCGCGGGGTGATGTGAGGGTAAACTCAGTGAAGACTGTGAAGTGCACGGACACTGTGTGGTGAGGCTATCGACGTATCACAGAGAGACAGGAAGAGTGGGCTCAGAACCCTCAACGGGGTCAAGGGTTGTGGCACAAGGCTCTATGACACCAGTGGTGTCTCCAAGAGATAGATATGCTCAGTGTTATTAACCAATGGGAATATTAATAAAAAATATCAGGCAGCAAATTTCTGCACAAAAAGAATTTTACACCCACTTCTGCCATGAGGAGACTTAACTGGGCTGTCTGGCAGTAACAGATATCTGATCTGTGGGGGGATGGACAAAAGCCTGTTTTGGAGCCATTTTCTCAAGGACTGATCCATTGTCCATTAGATTTAAGGGGAAGACTCGGACTAACTTCATGGGGCTTTGCATCAGAGCAGTAACCATAAAGACTGCATGCCTGGGCCCTGAGTGAATGCCTCTGTTTAAAGTAAAAAATTCCTGGCATCGTCCTAGGGCTCTTTAGATGAAAAGCCTAGCACCAGAGAACACAAGGCCACCTCTGATTTAAGTTAGTAATTTTCACTCCTAATATCTATCAGCCTGGGTGGAGGTGGTTTCTCTGGAGCAAGTGATAATGGAGGGAACTCAGGTGACTCCACCCCTTTGCCAGCCATAGAAGCTGGTGATAAACTGTGTTAGTCAAGGAAGCTGCTCCAAGATGCTGTGTTCTCCTCCCCACACCCTCATCCATCTTCCTTGCTTCCTTCCTCCCTGCCCATCTGAATGTCCAGCTCTCCTCAGTCTGTTCTCTGGGGAAAAAGCTGTGCCTCCTATCCCCAAAGCTGCATGCCTGCTTTGTGCCCCGATAGCTATGGAAAGGATGGATTTTATTTCCGGATGTGCAGAATGGCAGGCCTGTCGGTCGTTCCATGACTGATGTCTTCCTATGACGGGTGGCAGAGAGAAAGACCAAAGGCTGGTTGTTTTGCTGAATCATTAGGCCACCTTTCTTGGTTATGTCCCTGTAGCCTGTCACTCCTGCAATTTCTAAAACTGCACAGGAAATTTAAATGCCCAATTTCCATTAATTTTCATAGGACTTGAGCATCCAAATCTGTCAGGCAGATTTGAAAGTCCCAGCTTAGGAGTTCAAGATGTGTTTGGTGTTTTCTCCACGCCCTCAGTGCTTTTGCTAAATCTGCTTCATTTATAGACTTAACTGAACTTGAGTGAACTAGGGGGATAAAAGTGGAAACTAGGGTGTGGGAAATAAGATCAGTGTTTTTACAGCGTGGAGAGGGCCTGGGTCTTGTGCACAGAGTGGACTAGGACAGGAAGCATCAAGAACAAACCATAAAGTGGGTGAGCACTCCCAGGGCTGGTTCAGGTGAGCCTGAAAATCAAGTGGGCTGCAGAGGGCCAAATGAGGCTCCTAAAGCTGACGTTCCAAATCGGCGTGTAGGCAATGAAATAAAGGGCCTGATTTGCAAAAGGGCTGCACCTTCCACAGCTTCCATTGCTCTGGAGCCTCTGTGCAAGAGGTGTGGCTCCCGTGGGTATCAGAGGATCAGTATGGTTGGCAGGTATGTACTTTGGCCTCTCCAGGATGAGGCAAATCCTGTCTCCCAAGAAGACCAGCTGGAGAGAATCTCAGCAAGGAAACCTTTGCATAGATGACCTTTCCCCAGTTCTGAACTGGCTGGGCAGCTCCCCTCCGGAGTGGGGTACAGCAGGAGTTCTGCCATAGCTGAGGTAGAGAGTCATTTAGAGTAGGATTCAACAAGGTGCTTTGGTGCCTAACTCCTCTTGCAATCAAGACACTTAAGGACCTTTTCAAATCCCAGTCTTACTGCTTGTTTTCTCTGGTACAGGGCAAAAAAGGCTTCAGCCTATCAGCCAATTCACTACTGCCTTTTTCTGGCCAGCACAGCTGTTGAAATCTTCAGCCTTAAAAGCACAGTGGCTCAGGGTGAACCAGGCCCCTGCAATGAGAAAATCATGTTGCTCTGCTCAGTATTCAAAATTCAGCAAAATCAAGCTCAGATTTCCTCAGGTTGAATGTCCACATTCCTCTGCTTTCTGCCTGCAGATGGCTTTACTCGTCCAACGGTGACAAAGCCCTCAGGACTGGAGGGTATTCATAACCCAGAAATCTTCTTAACCTCATACAAAACATTGCAATAGTTCTTCCAAAATTTTCTAACTGAACACTGACTTAATACACCTTTGAAACTTTTATACGCAGAAGAAAAATGATGCATTTAAGTGAACCATTTCCTTTACCTTATCACATCTTTATTTTTTAACTTTCCCTTTAGTTTTAGTAGTTTACATTTAACAGAGCACTTTACTGTATGTGTTTTTTGGCTTTGTCCCTGCAGCAGCCCGGTCATGTACTTCTGGCTCCAAAAGAGGTGTGTGATTGACCGGTCAGCCCGTAATTCTGGTGTTCATCACTCAATGGTTCTACTGTATTTTGATTTTTCTTTGTCACTATTGAGAAGAAGGTTCTTTTTTGTGTGTATAGGCGCTCCCCCATTTCTGATTACATTATGTTTAGGACTTCCATTTTGATCTTGCTAATTAGAAGTTCCATTTAACATTCCAGCCAGCAGTTCAGTGCATGCATGTGCATCATTCTGTGCATTCCATGACTGCTTCATCTTTGTCTGCTCAAAGACTCAGACATATAGCTAAACCAGCCATGGGCTACCCAGGTTGGATGCTCTTTACAATTGTGATGCAAATATGTTGCATTTGCCCCAAAGGAAGCCCAATTTTGATATGTAGGTCAGTGGCAAAATCAAATGTTACTTATAGTTGAAACCAAGTGACTTAGAAATTGAAATAACCAGAATACCAAGGAACTGGCCAAGATAATTATCTGCCACCATGGACCTGAGAGAGTTGTGTTTGAATGCCTCTCTCCTTTAGCCTGCCAAGCCCTACCTAACTCTGGCAATAGGTGAGGGAAATTTTGAAACTCTTTTTGAATGGAAAATCAGATTTTCAAAAGAATGGATATTCTTGCAAAAACATCTGGTTTCACAGAGTTTTGGTCAATAACCTGAGTAGTATGATCGAATGAAATGGAGTTGTAAAATGAGTTTGGTTCAGAACAGGGTCCTGTCTGTGCTGGTCTTGCCAGCAGGACTTCATCTTCTGTGCGGCACCGAGACAGCCATGATGCACTGCTCCCTGCTCCCAACAGAAGAGAATGTAGTGCATCATGGACAGTGTATTTTAGCAAGGGAATCTGGCTTAAAGAAGAGAAGATGAGCATGAGGAACCGTGGGGGAGGATAACAGAATGCTATGAGTCATAGGACAGAAACACGTAAATTATTGAAGGATAACATTAGTTGTCTTCTGACTGCAGGACCTCACTTGGTGCCCAACATCTTGTACATGGAGATGATTCTCATGTAACCTTTCATAAAACAGACAAAAATGTTGAATTGCTGAGTTCCTTTTACTCCCAATGAACTCAGCAAGGAACACTTTACCGCACCTGGAAGGTCAAGCTCTCTGCGATTGTAAGAGAAATACAGAGAAAAACCTGAGCAGTCAAACAAGAAATCCCAACCGGGAGCTTTATACTTTTTTTATTTGTGATATGGGCTGCGTCTACACGTGCACGCTACTTCGAAGTAGCGGCAGTAACTTCGAAATAGTGCCCGTCGCGGCTACACGTGTTGGGCGCTATTTCGAAGTTGAAATCGACGTTAGGCGGCGAGACGTCGAAGTCGCTAACCCCATGAGGGGATGGGAATAGCGCCCTACTTCGACGTTCAACATCGAAGTAGGGACGCGTAGACGATCCGCGTCCCGCAACATCGAAATAGCGGGGTCCTCCATGGCGGCCATCAGCTGGGGGGTTGAGAGATACTCTCTCTCCAGCCCTTGCGGGGCTCTGTGGTCACCGTGGGCAGCAGCCCTTAGCCCAGGGCTTCTGGCTGCTGCTGCTGCAGCTGGGGGTCCGTGCTGCATATACAGGGTCTGCAACTAGTTGTTGGCTCTGTGTATCTTGCACTGTTTAATGAAAGTGTGTCTGGGAGGGGCCCTTTAAGGGAGCGGCTTGCTGTTGAGTCCGCCCCGTGACCCTGTCTGCAGCTGTGCCTGGCTCCCTTATTTCGATGTGTGCTACTTTGCCGTGTAGACGTTCCCTCGCTGTGCCTATTTCGATGTTGGGCTGAGCAACGTCGAAGTTGAACATCGACGTTGCCAGCCCTGGAGGACGTGTAGACGTTATTCATCGAAATAGTCTATTTCGATGTCGCAACATCGAAATAAGCTAGTTCGAAGTTGGGGTGCACGTGTAGACGTAGCCTAGATGTTCCCTTGCTGCGCCTATTTCGATGTTGGGCTGAGCAACGTCGAAGTTGAACATCGACGTTGCCAGCCCTGGAGGACGTGTAGACGTTATTCATCGAAATAGCCTATTTCGATGTCGCTACTTCGAAATTAGCTATTTCGATGTAGCGTGCACGTGTAGACGTAGCCATGATAGCACAAAAAATGCAAGTTCCAGATTTAAACAAATGTAGAAGTTCAGAGCCCTAATTTTGCCCCACAACCCCCCAGTCACATTTCATTAGGTTTGCATCAATGTTAAATTACAAACTCAAGGTGGATTTACTGCAAAGCAATGAGTCAGCTGAAGCATCTTTTGGATTTGGGGTAGGGTCACTAGAAGAGTGGGTTTGTTGGACTGTGTCTGAGTTCTGTGCCAGCTAATAAACCTGAAAGCAGGTAATTTTCCCTAGGCTTTTGAGCAGCAATATGAACTTTTTTCCACAGCTCTTTTGGTAGCCTTCACGAAAGACAGGTCCTCAGTTATCTCCAGCCTGTGCTGCTGAGGTCTGGACAGCTGTGATTTCCAATGACTGGCCCAGTAGTGGAGCCCTGGGTGTTGTGTTTTGGAGGATGACATTGATTCAAGGTCAGGGAATAACATTTGGATCCTGGCCCATCTCTAATCAGTGCTAAAAAGTGTCACTTCGGCAGTCGTTTGAGTTGCTGTTCTCTTGGAGAAGCGCATTTACTGCAACAAAACCAGAAGTGTCTCCTAGGCAACACTTGCAAATAAAAGAGGAGAAAGTAAGGAATCAATACAGGGCAATGTGGAACACAGTCAATAGAAAGAGGCTGCTGCCACACAAAGGGAGATATGGCACATATGCAAAAGAGATTACACTTGCCTATAGTCCTTGAAGAATAATCCCTACTTTATCAAAGTGCTAAATGGGATTTTAGCACAATTCCCATTCAAATCAGTAGGGATCACATGACTAGCTTTGTGGTGCAAGGTTTTGTACTAAATGTCAACTCTCAATAAAGTAATGAGATTCTTTTATTCTCCCATAAGAATGTCAGGTCTTTCGGGCCGCCACCATCATTTTACCGTGTGTTTGCCCAGTGTCTCGCGCTATGGGGCATTGATCCTTTTGGTTACTGCAGTAATTATAATCAAAACTGTAGGAGAGAGAGCAGGAATGGCAGAATAAGTAACTCATGCTGGGTGTACGGGGAACTGTGAAGATCCCCCCAACACACACACACAAACACACACACATACCTCACTGGGCACCCCCTTTGTGGCTGGGTGCCCCAGTACCAGAGTTACCATCTGAGTCTCTCTCTCTGGCTCTTAAGCTTCTCTTGCTTCAGCAATACCACTCCCTGGGGTCAATTTGGTACATACACCTAGTGCAAACAGTCATACCAAAGCCCCTCCCCTCTCCTCCCTTCCCCTCCTGCCTCCAGCTCTCTGAAGCCCAAAGGTCCCAAAACATGGTGCACCTCTGAATCCCAGCACATGTATCAGTCCCAGCACATACAGCCTTTCCAATCACTGATGTCCGGTCTATCGAAGTAGCATGTACCTCATTCTGGTCTCTTCCACCACCCCAGACACTTCTTTGGTCCCTCTCCCACGTCAACTGCCTGAGCCCTTCCAGCTGGAGTGCAGTCCTCCTCTTTCCAGCTGTACCCTGCCTGTCATTCTCATCAGTAGCCTCCCAATAGCCTCATCTCCCACAGGCCCATAGGTGGGACCTTTGACTGCTTCCCTGGGCCCAGCTCAGCTCATTCCAGCTCTTCAGCATCAAAACATCAGTTGGGGAGCCCCTTCCCTGCTCTCCAGCCCTCAGTACCTGTTGTTTATCTTGGAATATAGCAGTCAAATCCCTCTGTTGTATTCAGCCTTCCCACAAGAATCTCCTCCAGCCTTCCTCACAGACCTGCACTTCTTATTTGTGCCCTTGAGTTTTGGGCATAGCAGATTCATGTCCTGAGTCTATGACCGTTGGGCACTATGCCTCATATCTCGTTCATTGCTGAGAGCCTTGTACCATTCCCGTATTCTCAAAGAATCGCAAAAGAGACTTTTGATGGGGCTCCATTTTCCTTGTGTGTCTCTTCACCTGGGATTATCTCTGATCTTTTCTAGCCCCAGGTGCTGCTTTAGCCTTTCAATTGTCCAAAGGAGCACCACCTGGACCAGCCTGTGGGCAAAAAACATGCTTCATTAAAAGGACCAGCTGCACTTTAAATGACAGGGAAGTTTATATTTTCTGATCCTCTTCAAGCAAAAACATTGAGCTGATGTGGCTGGAAGGTAAACATCCCAGGATGCTTTTCAAAAAGCTAATTAAGGGCTCACAGTCTGGGCTCACACTCTGAGTCAAAACAACACCTCATCTCCACAGCTAGTGGGGAGCTCCTGCTGAGCACAGAACTGTAGTATTTGTGTGCAGTCACAGTATTAACAGAACAGTGTGGAATGTTTTCTGGATGCAGCACAATATAAACCCAAGTTTCACTCTGTCTCAGGGCAGGGGTCCTGAACAGACCACACGAGAAACACTTAAAGGTATAGAGCCCTCCTTGAAGTAAAAATTGTCTGACATTCGTCTTCGGCATTCCCTCTCTCTCTGTGTGAAGAAGTGTCGCCAAATGGTCAACATATCGTTGTTTGCCTCTTTGCAAGTCTGCTGGGCTTTCTGATGTGTTTGGTACTCTAAGGAAGAGCTTTACTGTACAATGCCTGTTGTTGCTGGTGGTGGTGGTGGTGTTTTTTTTTTGTTTTTTTTTGCTGGTGCATTAAGGGGAAAAACTACCCGCAAGTGGCTGTGGGGTATAAGAGACTGGCGACAGAGGGGGTTTAGCTGGTAGAGCATGTCCACACGACCCCTGCATTGCCGGTACCCCCTTCTGCTGGCACTGAACTCTCACGTGGCTATGGTGATGAGCTTCGGGAGTATGCAGATAAGCAGCCATTTGCAATCCAGAGAAGCTCACTTTGCATAGCTCTGCTGGCAGCAGTGCTGAGCAGAGCTCTGTGCAGACCCAGCCTTGGTGTCTATGGAGCTTCTCCAAATTAACAGAAGTTGATGATAGCCATTTACCATTTTGCCTGATGTTACTTTTCACACTGGAAGGTATGAATTAGCCTTTACTGGTTTCTCTGCTTAGCTGATTCAACTGAGAATTTTCAGTTCTGCATCCTGGATGGGCAAATAAAACATAGGTTCTTCCCTCGCATTAAGTGATGGGACCTGAGCACTCTTTGCACTCTTGAAAATAAGTGAGGTTCAATCAGTGCGACACAACCAGACTGAAGCTTAAATTTCACACCTGTGCTATAGAACCCTCTTTCAGTAAAGGGACAATGAAAGGAGAGTATTATACTTACTGAAATAAAGTAGTTAAAGTGCTTTGAAAACTGCATTCAAAACCCACCTTCTTCACTTCATCTCTAGCACAGCTCTGTATGCATGTGCATTTGCATGTAGGATGGAAGAATCCAAAGCATTGTTATAGTCTGGGGACCAACTGGTTAAGCAGCAGTACAGCAGAAAGGGACCTAAGGGTTATGGTGGATGAAAGGCTGGATATGAGTAAACAGTGTGCCCTTGTAGCCAAGAAGGCTAATGGCATATTGGGGTACATTAGGAGGAGCATTTTGAGCAGATCTAGAGAAGTGGTTGTTCCCCTCTATTCGGCACTGGTGAGGCCACATCTGGAATATTGTGTCCAGTTTTGGGCCCTCCAGTAAAGAAAGGGTGTGGATATGCTGGAACAGGTTCAGCGGAGGGCAACAAAAATTATTAAGGGGCCGGAGAACACGACCAATGAGGGGGGCTGAGGGATTTGGGCTTGTTTAGTTTATGGAAGAGGAGACTTGGGGGTGATTTAATAGCAGCCTTCAATTTTCTGAAGGGGACCTCTAAAGAGGAGGGTGAGAAAATGTTCTCAGTGGTGTCAGATAGCACAACAAGGAGCAATGGTCTGAAGTTACAGAAGGAGAGGAGTAGGTTGGATATAAGGAAAAGCTACTTCAACAGGAGGGTGGTGAAGCACTGGAATGTGTTGCCTAGAGAGGTGGTGGACTCTTCATCCCTAGAGGTTTTTAAGTCCTGGCTTGACAACGTCCTGGCTGGGATGACTTAGTTGGGGTTGATCCTGGTTCAAGCAGGGGGCTGGACTCAATGACCTCCTGAGGTCCCTTCCAGCTCTGTGATTCTATGATTCTATGATTTTATGATTTCTGGGTTTCAAAAGGTTTCGTATCAGTGAGAGAGATTTAGTGATGTTATGCAAACATCAAACCTGTCATTCTACTCTGCCATGTGTTCTCACAGAGCAAGCCAAATTAGGTCATTTCAATAACATGAAACGTTATTTTTAAAAGACTCTTTGACTATGTCTACACTAGAGAGTTTTGTTGACAGAAGGGGCCTTCTGCTGGCAACTCCGAGAGCATCTACACTCATAAAACGTTCTGTCAACACAGTCTCAACAGAACTCTGCATTTATCTTGGCGATGCTATCCCTCAAAAATTTGAGAAATAACACTCTGCTGACAGAGTTCTGTAGACAGAAGTGCAATGTAGGCACTTCCGTCGACAGAGAGAGCTTTTGGTTCACCGGGCTACCCTGTTTTCAGAGCTTCCGGTCAGCTGTTCTGTCAACAGTGGGCAGGGCAGTCTGGCTGCACTCTGTCAACAGAACAGCTTCCTCTGTCAATCTGCTTTTCTGCGTAGATGCACTCTGTCAACACAACTCTGTTGACAGACTTTACTGTTGACAGATTCTTCTGGTGTAGAGATGGCCTTTACAGGTTTCATGTTAAGAATGGCATTTCTTCAGTTTTGGTTGCTAAGAAATGTTTTGATGCAAATTATTGTATTAATTACAAATGAATAGGGCTTTTACACTTTTCATGTTCACTTGACAAAGTTTTTTTTAATACATTTTATTGTGAAGTATCAACAATTGTTATTCTCTATAACATAACACTGTGGAAAAAGCCTTAATATTTGTTAATGGGATTTATACCTTCCTATGTAGCCATCGGTCAAAGTAAACCCATGAAAATCTTCAGAATATGATAACTCCTTTTTCTTGTATCTTATGGTCGGCTATGAAATAGTTAGCAATAACGATATTCAGAGTATCATTGGCAAATATGAGTTAACACCGATTAAAAGAACAGGGTGGCTCACATTTTAGAGCTATGACTTCAGGCTTGCTACAAACTCAGACAAACGCTGCACCAGCTCCAGTTGAGTATGCAAGCAGACTATCTAAAGACTAATTTTCAAAAAAGTGAAAAAAATGATATTCTGGAGAAGAGTTAAGTGATTTCTCCTCTCTTTCCCCCATCCTCTTGGCTAGCCTTTTGTGTTCCCGTGAAAAGTTGTGCCATGTTGTAGGGGTTAATTTTAGAAGAACTTTGTATGAAACAGTTTAGCAGTATTTTGGCAGCACATTCCCCCATATCTGATGAGCCAGGGACATGCCTTATGACTATCTACCACTCGAGAAAAGTGGTGGCATTGTAATAGAACATATGTAGATAAGGGGAAGGGGAAGGGAACAAACATATTGTGCTCTAGTGTAACCAGATGTAACAATCACATGTAAGCAAATAAGGAAACACCTGAAATAGTATCAAAACAAAAAAGCAGTCAAGCAGCACTTTAAAGACTAACAAAATAATTTATTAGGTGATGAGCTTTCGTGGGACAGACACACTTCTTCAGACCACAGCCAGACCAGAACAGACTCAATATTTAAGGTACAGAGAACCAAAAACAGTAATCAAGGTGGACAAATCAGAAACAAATGATCAAGGTGAGCAAATCAGAGAGTAGAGGGGTAGAAGCAGGGGGAGGGGGGGTCAAGAATTAGATTCATCCAAGTATGCAAATGAGCCCATATAGTGACTCTGAAAATTCCCATCCCGGTTCAAACCACATGTTAATGTGCCGAATTTGAACATAAAAGACAGTTCGGCAGTCTCCCTTTTATCAGGCTGACTTCATACACAAACAATGCCAAATGAGACACAATCTCAACTCTGCTGAATGCTATGCTGTCCACAGCCTCAAAAATAACCCAGACATTATAACTAAACCAGCTGATAAAGGGTGGTGTTGTCATCAGGAATAAATCAGACTATGAACAGGAGGCAGCCAAACAGCTCTCCAACACTAGAAGCCTCATCCATCTGAGGCAGTGTTCCCTAAGACAGTGTTCATTTCTTCTTTTTAATGTGTCTCCCCATCCAATGGCTTTGGTGTCTTATCATGATTTCTGTTCCCATTCCTGGCATGGAGGCCACTCCAGCTACTTTCACTTGGACAGTTTCCCCAAGTTCTCAATTCCTATGTCAATTTGGACAAAAAAAAAGAATATAAAAGGATACAGCAGCAGGACATGACTCTATGAGCAACAGGAGATGGTATGGACTGAGTCACAGTCTCACATTCTCTACCTCTGCATTGCATATATCTTTTCTGTATTAGTTTTGAAGACATCGACATGACTGGAGATCAGATGCAGGGCTTGACTACTTCCTCTCAACTTGATTTCACTTACATTCATGCCTGCATGCTCAGCTGGATCTTGCACTGTCTTATGGTGTTTGAAAATGAGCTGAAATGCCACTAGATAATTTAAACAGGAGAAGCAGCTTTCTCTTCTAAACTGTGCAGGACCCAGACCCTGTACAAAGCATTAACTGGGGGCAGTAAAAGGGGGAAAGCTGAGATGTATTGTGATGTTCATTTTCTAAATGAAGAACTTTACAAGAGATAATAAATGCTAATGTATGCAATTCCCTCCATTGATGTAGTGCCCATAAAAAATAACAATGAAGTACTGTACCAAAGAAATGTTAAAACAGAGAGAGAGAGAGAGAGAGAGAGAGAGAGACCTTCAAGCCCATGGAAGGTTTTCCCTCTAGCATATTAGCTGGGGTAGAAGAGAGGGGTATTATTCCAACAACCCCACAAGGATTACTTTAAAGGGTATGTATTTGTATGATATCTTCTATTAGCAATAAAGGAGCTGTCCCTGTGGATGATTCTTAGAACTGTTTAATACATTGTCTCGAGAGAGGGAGGCTTGTCTTGGGATGCAATACAGAGAGGAGACTCCCTGAGAACAGGAATGCTACTGTTAGCTTTCTCCCAGGAGAGGCAGTGGGAGAGAACTGCACAGCTCCACTCTGCCAGCCATCTCTACCCAGAAAGACTGCAAGGGTTTAGAACCTTTTGATGTGAAACTGACTCTCAGAAATGTTGATTTTTAATCAAAGGATGGAAGGAAACTTTCCACAGAAGATTACAGACATCTCAAATGAGAGCTGGGCTGAAAAGTCTGGCACTTGCTTTGCCAAATTTTTGTGGTGACAAAGCAGTGTTGTGAATTTCACTCAGTTCTTTTTTGGTGTGAATTATCACAAATTTGTCATTTTTTCCCAGTGCAAATCTGCAGAGTAAGGTCCCAGTTGTGATCTCAGAGAAGCCAGTTTGTAAGCAGCATAACTGGATAGGCACCTATGTAAATGAGAGAAAATTGGTCCCTTTCTTCAGGACTTTAGTTATTGTCATTATTTTATTCTTTGGCAGAAGAGAAATGTTCCTTTCTGGGGGGAAGAAGAATATTAAGGATGTGTCAAAGGAACAAATACAGTGGAGATGAACAGATGAAGCCAACAGAAAAACAGAAGCCGAATGACAGGATGGAAACAAAAGCAAGCAATATCTCTGGTAAATAACGCAGTGAGCTATCAATCAATGCACAAATGCCATGCGGAGCTAAGCCGAGGGGCTGCAGTGTAAGTAGACTCTAGGCAATATACAGAAGTGATAACAATGTCTAAAAAGGACAAAGTTGTTCTTGAAGTAATAAAAATACAGTAAGGAACCTAGTGAACAATTCTGAGCAAAGGCAGTTGGCAAGGTCACGCTTCTGGTGAATGCGCACGGCCTCAGCCTCTGGACTGTGTGGTGCAGCTCTGCTTTCATTTATCGCCCCACTGGCTTCTTTCCTCCAGCAGGTCTCTGCTTTGGATGCTAGCCCTCCTCTCCCCATCTCTGCTCCTGCTCTGCAGCACTTCCAAAGTGCTCAATCTGTGAATATAATTCTCCTTTTCTTTGCATAAGGATACATACTCCTCCCTTTCTTTTCCTCTCTCTAAAACGGCCCAGGTGCAATTCTACTCAGAAACAGAGGTTCTGATTCTACCCTGTGCCAGGACAATTTTGTGTCCCTCAGGTGCAGAGTAGACTGCTACTAAAGAATTGTCTATGTGGTGAGCTGGCCTAGAAGTTTCTGTGGGTCTCTGGGGTTCCCTTATAGCTGGCTGATTTCTGGTTACTGGAATGTCACCTTGGAACCCTACATAGCTGGGGTACATTAAAGCTGCCTGAGGGACTGACAGCAGGTTCAGACTGGGGGAACATGAAGGTGGATTAAAGACATGGAACTCATCTGTAACCAGCCAGGCTCGGGTTCCCCAGAAACGAGGCTGCACCCAGAAGGCGAGTGCTATATTTGGTTTATTGAAAGCATGTGACACCCGCAACAGGAGCCCTGGAGACACCACAGTCACCAGTGGGGGAAAACCCGATGTGTCGGAGCTTCGCTCGGGGAGAGGCTCTGTAACAGGCCTCCTAACATTAGCTGATAAAGCTCAACTCATTAACATAAGATTGCCTAAAATTGCCTATGCATTCCTTATCACTATTTCTTGTGGCCTACTGCCAGCGTAGCCTTGAAGTCTTGGCAAGCATGCCTTGCTCTGCAGTAGTTCCCATGGCAGGGTTAGTTATTTTGCAGCTTTTCACCTTGCACAGACTGGTCTGTTTAGATTCTCCTGAGGATTCACAGAGGGGTCGGACTGCAGTCTCAACCGTTACAATGTCTTCTCGCACCCTACATCACCCAAAAGGATCTTCCCTTTTCTTTCCACAGATGAAATGCAATGCTGATAAATGCAAAGTAATACAGATTGTAAATCAGCCCCAATTATATATATAAAATGAGGAGGACTAAATTAGCTGTTAGCGCTCAGGAGAGAGATCTCACAGTCATTGTGGACAGTTCTCTTAAATCATCAATTTATGTGCAGCGACAGTCACACAAGCAAACATGATGCTGGAAATCCATAAGAAAGGGACAGAGAATAAACCACAGAATATCTTACAGTGTCTATATGAATCTGTGATATACCCACCTTCTGAATACTGATGGTCACCCCATAAGAACATAAGAACAGAGAACCCAAATGTTTATCTAGTCCAATATCCTGTCTTCCAACAGAGCCAATGCCTGATGTCCCAGAGGGAATGACCAGAACAGGTGATCATGAAAGATCCCTCCTGACATCCATTTCCAACCTCTGACAAAGAGAGGCTAGGGACACCATTCCAACCTCCTCTGGCGATAAGTTCCACATGCCAACTAAGCATTGTATGAAGAGAAATTTCCTTCTTAAATCTGCTACCCATTAATTTCATTTAGTGGCCACTAGTTCTTTTGTTATGGGAACAAGTAAATAACTTTTTCTTATCCACTTTTTCCACCCCAGTCATGATTTTATAGGCCTCTATCATATCCCCCCTTAGTCTCCTTTTCTCTAATCTGAAAAGCCCCAAGCTTTCTAATCTTTCTTCATATGGCACCCATTCCGAACCCTTTTCTGAACCTTTTCCAATGCCAAGATATGTTTTTTGAGATGAGGGGCTACATCTCCATGTGGTATTCAAGATGTGGGCATACCATGGATTTATATAGAGGCAATAAGATATTTTCTGTCTTATTCTTTATCCCTTTGTTAATGATTCCCAACATTCTGTTTGCCTGTTTTAGTGCTGCAGCTCATTGAGCAGATGTTTTAAGAGAGCTATCCACAATGACTCAAGTCATAGCTGAATTAGTCTCCATCATTTCATATGTATAGTTGGCATTATTTTTTTCCAATGTGCTTTAACTTTATAGTTATCAATGTTAACATTCACTTGCCATTCTGCTTCCCGATCACTTAGTTTTGTGAAATCTTTTGGAAGCTCTTCACAATCTACTTTGTTCTTAACCATTTCAAACAGTTTAATATCATCAGCAAATTTTGCCACCTCACTGGTTAAACCTTTTTTCAGATCATTTGTTTCTTGTCTTTTAACCAGTTTTGATCCACGAGAGGACCTTCCCTCTTATCCCATGACAACTTACTTTACTTAAGAGTGTTTGGTGAGGGACCTTATCTAAAAACAGATATATTGGCACTGAAAAAGTTCAGAAAAGAGAAACAAAAATGATTACGAACAGCTGCCATGACAGGAAAGATTAATAAGACTAGGACATTTCAGCTTGGAAAAGAGACAACTATGGGGGATAGGATAGAAATACATAAAATCATGACTGGTGTGGAAAAAGTGAATAAAAAAGAGTTATTTACTCTTTTCCATAACACAAGAACTAGAGGTCATCCAAAGAAACTAATAGGTTGCAGGTTTAAGACAAATAAAAGCAAATACTTCTTCATACAACAGTCAGTCTGTGGAACTCTTTACTAGAGGATGTTGTGAAGTCCAAGATGTTTCAAAAAAGAACTAGATAAATACATGGAGGTCAGGTTCACCAATGGCTACTAGCCAGAATGGGCAGGTATGGTGTCCCTAGCCTCTGGTTGGCAGCAACTGGGAATGGCTAATAGGGAATGTGGATCACTTGATGATTACCAGTTCAGTTCATACTCTCTGGGGCACCTGGCATTGGTCCCCATCAGAAGACAGGATACTGGGCCAGATGGGCCTTTTGGCTGACCCAGTGTGGCTGTTCTCATGTTTTCCACCTTCAGGAAGGCCCAGTCCTGGTCTCCCCTTTTATTCAACATACTCAGTGATGTCATTGTTTCCCCCTAGTATCTCAAACCCAGGAATGAAGGCACATAACTCCAGTGATTTTTGCTCTGCAATGCAATCCCATATCCACTCCCAAAGCAGCCTCAGGGCTCCAAAGCCTCTGTTGAGCTGTTATCTATCCAGAGGATTCATCACTCTCCCAGTGAGTCCCACTGCTCCATCTGAGATTGATGTCAGTGTTGAAGCTGACGGAGCCCAAGTCAAGCTTTGAGAAGATGAGTCATTTCAGCAGCAGGACCCCCCTCCTTTGGAATACTCTCCTACTGAAGATCAAGGCTTGGCTGCCACAACATTCTGGACGCAATACATCTGTATGGAGAAGCTTTTCCTCCATGGCTGGCGAATAGCATACTTCTCTCCTACGCAGACAAGCCAGAGCAACCGGCCTGTAAATACTGAATGAAAATTACAATCTTCTCGGATGAAATGGTGTTTCCTCTAGCTGTGCAAGTGCAGTGATTGTTACACTAATGGATGTATTAGATTAGCATGAGTAGGATAGAAAGCAACAAAGGAAATTAGTTTATCACTGGTCAGCAGGTAAAATTTCTAAAAGCGACTAAGATTTATTTTCAGAAGCAGCGTCAGCTCAGTTTTTACAGACCAGAGTCCTTTATGTGGCCAAGCTCCATGTTCAGATGTGACTTGGGGATGTGGGACTAGGTTTTAAAAGCATGTAGCCACCAGGGTGCTTTTGAAAATCCACAACATGACTAAATACCTTTAAAAATCTCAACCTTAGGAGACTCTCCCACTGGCAGTGTCCTCACAACTACATCCACATCCACAGTGACGGGGGCTACTTCTGCACTCACACCCTCCTATCAGAGGCGGTATGGTAATGAGGCAATTCGAAGCAGGCTAATGAGGCGCAAACATGCATATTCCGCACCTTGTTAGCATAACATTGACAGTGTAGATGGGGGCAACTTCGAAATAAGCGCCCCACTTCGACATTCCCTTACTCCCACAGAACTAGATTGGAGAAAGGGAATGTTGAAGTGGGGTGCTTATTTCAAAGCTGCCCCCATCTTCACTGTTAATCTGCAATTTGAGGTCTGCATTTTGAAATTCACACAGCCACCATTATGCTAATGAGGCACTGAATATGCACATTAGAGCCTCATTAGCTTGCTTTGAGTTGCCTCATTTCCATGCCACCTCTGACGGGAGGGTGTGAGTATAGAAGCTGCCTTAGATGCCTAAGCGATCAGGCGCCCATGTCCAACATGGAGGTTCCACTGAGATGCTTATGCAGTTGCCTTCTTGCCATGTATCTGTTTCCACTAATGAAGTTCCCATGATGGCCATGTTTCTGCCAGTTGGCGTACACAAAATTCCCTGAGTCTGGAAGACTTTTTGCTCTGTAGAGCTCTAACTCATGCCTACGTCCATGACATGGGAAGAACACCCAGTAAGCGAATCCCTCACCAGACTGATGCAATCTGGTAGGTACAGACAGTGAACACAAATGACTCCTCAGGGTGCAGAGTTCAGGAATTGTGTGTGTGTGTGCGCCCAATAACCTTAGCTACCTGGAGTGTTGCTCTAGAAAGTGGAACATCAAGGCTTACATCCTTTTGCTGCCTAATTTGGAACAGGGATTTGAAAGCTGATCACCCACAGCTTAGGTGAGGCCACGAGCACCAGGACACAGGTATTTGAAGTCAGGCCACCTTAAACTCTCTTGGTGAAACTGTTCTACTGTGTATAAGTAACCCAGTGGCCGTTCAGAGTGAGAATGCATCCTGATAGCTAAGGCACTCAGCTAGGCTCCCATCACTGGGCCAATGAATCCTGCAGTATTTGTACATAATAGAGAAGCTCCAGCAGGAGAGGCTGGGGCTACGTCCACACTCTGAGACAAACTCGAATTTAAGGCACTTAGCTCAATATCACCACGTGACTGTCTTCACTGTAAATACCATCAGCTCGATTTAGGGAGCGCTAATACCAATGTCATAACATCATCGATACCTGCTGGGTGTGGAGTCAAGTTTGAATGTAAAAATTGTATTGAAGGCCAGTGTGGAAGTGCCACGCCTTAAAATCGAATTTATTAGCCTTCAGAGGTGTTCTGTATGTATCCCACAATGCCCCTCAGTGCTCTGCTCTGGCCGCTGCTCTCCAGGTGCACCAGAACTAGTAACAGGAAGACCATGAATTTCCCTTTGGGGCCAGGACACCTGTGGCTGTGGGCTCATGTTTGCATGAGAGCCTGAGAGTGTTTTTCTTTCTTTGCTGTAAGCTTTGCTGTGAGCACAGCTACCCATTGCAAATAACCCCAGCACAGAATTCATGGCTTTCTCTCTACACTTAGTATTTTTGCTGAGCTGCCTGGTGCCAGATGCTGCCCACTGCACCCCATGGCTGTGAGGCTATTGTGGGGGTCATACTAGTATAACAGGCTGAGAAACTTCTTCTTAGTGGTTTACTTTTGTACGGGTCCCCCCACCCCCCAGGCACCATGCAGTTGGGGTCTTTCCTTGCACTCAGCCACATCATGTGGCTAGCCCCTGACCCAGTAAAAGGACATGCCTGTCATTCAGTTCTGACCATGCTGCCAGGCACCACCATGCCCTGGCTTGCACACAGTTAGAGCTCCAAGGTTGGGAAAGAATTCTGGGGGATTGCAGCTGCTGGTGGAGCAGAAGTCTCCCCCAGCAGCTAAGATTTTCAGGGCCTTTCTGCTACATGGGGGGACTACTGCAATTGACTCCCCCCACACACACTGAAATCCCCTCCACCGCTCACTCCGAAAAGGACCTGGGGGGCAAGCTGCTACCAGGAGGAAGTCTTCCCCAGCAGCTAAGATTTTATGGCATTGCTGCCATGCCCTGTATTGGCAATTTCTGTGCAGTGAAGAGGGAAGACAACAATCCTTGTTGCCTAGCTTTTTCTATCCTCTTTCTTCTAACTTTGCACCCCTTCATGCAGAGAAGAGTGGGTGGAGATCCTGTTGAGAATACAGTCTACGCACAGAACTGGGAAGCCCAATACCCGCCCCTCAGCAACTCTCTACTTTTTTCAAAAACTTTGCTATCAACTCTTTCTTCCAGCTTGTCATTGTCCCTGTGTTACTCTCAGGGATCAGAGGCAATTAAGGGAGCGGGGACAATCAGTGGATGGCCAGTTGAGAAGACACACTCTTGCTGATTTTTATAAAGTAAGTCCTTGATCATTCAGCTGCAGAAGAAAGAGATTTCTGTGAACTTTGCCATCTCTGTGGATGCCCTACTTTTCCTTCCTGCCAATGGGAAAATGGACGTTTGCTTGCCACGGGAGGGAAATGAGGGCAATGCAATGCGGGAAGATGATGTCAAAGAGCAGGGAGCATATCCAGAATGCTAGGGGGATGAGGGAACTGTGGGATAGGTTCCCACAATGCGGTGCTTCAGCAGTCGATGTTTGCCAGTTAAGTGTGGCAACAGTAAATCGACTTTGTGAGGAGCACATAGGAAAGCGGGGACAGTCAAATTTGAATTTATAAAATTCAGTGTTGCGAAATTGATATTAACTAATTTGAATTTCTCTCGCACTGTAGACATAGCCTGGGAAAGTTACACCACTTTATAAACAACAGCCTGGTGGTCAGGGCACTTGTTTGCCTGTGAGAGAGCTGGCGTCAAGTCCCTGCCACAGATCAGGCAGAGTCAGGATTTGAAAACAGGTCTTCTGTGTCCTCAGTGAGGGGCTTTTCTACTGAGCTTTCACTGGTGCTCTCTAGTGGGTGCTAATCCTGACAGCATGACCATATCTGCCTCTGTCCTGGGCTCAGCCTTGCACCTAACCTGGGGCTGAGGGCTGTGTTGAGTTGCAGTGTGCTAGGGCTTAGGCATCACAGAGTCTATGTCCCTTTGTGGCTTTAGATTTTATCTTACTTTTGAAAATGAGACTTAGGCTCCTTAATCAGTTAGGCCTTGCTATGCATCATGGAGCAAACACCTGTAGGATTTGGGCCTGAGTCTTTGAAAATAGGGCGTAGGCACTTTTAAGAATACCATTGAGTGTGTCTATAATATGTTTCTGAATCAGGGCTACATACAAATTCGTTTTTATGAGTCTTGTCAATTCAGGACATACCCATGAGCAGGGCTCTCATTATCCTGCCTAACGGGAGAAGTAGCCTCTCTTTCTGCCTATACAATGCCATGGGACTTTGCTCACCACTGATTTAGGAATAAGAGGTCACATTTTTTGAATGACCTGCACACAGGGCATTTTCCAGAGGCTACTATGGAAGGTTTAATAACAAACCAACCAACCAGAGCTATCTCCTCATCTGTTAGTAACTGATGTAGCCCCAGTACAGTTAATGGAGCTGAGGATTTGCTTCCCTGCTTTTCCATTAATGAAGTGCCAGAGATGCAGAGACATCATTTCACATGGGTAGGAGAATAACTTACAAGAACTGATGGGGAATTCAGCTGGAAACATCAGGGAGTCGGGTAGCAAATGAAGCTGAGTGAAATGAAGACAATGCAGGAGAATGACAGACCATCCAAAATGGTAACAAGGCTGAATTAATAGGCAGAAATGCTCTTAATTCAGATAGACACTGAAACAGAAACCCAGCTCAAGTGATAGAATACAGACAGACATGGAGGAAAGGACTGAGAGAGTGAAATTCCAGGAGCCAGATCATGTTACCTGAAGGACAAATAGATTTAGATGTTGCAGCCTTCTGGAAAATGGATGTCAATGATTGGCAAAATCAAACTATGTCACTGAACACTTTAGGGCTAGAAACAGGGCCGTGAGGTACTGGAGTAACTTGCAGGGGTAGAGTGATGGAAAAGAGGTGAGTTACTAACCCTTGAGAATCTCCAGTGAGGAGTTAACAAAGTGATAAGCATTAACATCTTTGTTTCCCATGTAAAGGTTCAGCTTCTTTACTCACGTGTGTAAGAAGTGCCTGAGGCAGGTTTTGGCAGGTCAGTAATAACGGAATGAGGGTGGTAGGTGGTAGGATGTGTATTTCAAGGTACTTGCAGGATGAATTATTGTTATTTAGATCAGAGACTATCCTGCTTGGAGCCCTGCCTCAGTCAGGCTCAGAGTCCCATTGTGCTAGGTGCTGCACAGACTCATAGTGTGGCACTAATCCAGCCCGAAAGGGTTTACTCTCTCCTGGGCCAAAAGGAGCACTAAGGTTAAAGCATTTTTGTGGCGGCACTGCCAGCCTCTACTGCTGGGGCCATTGCCAGGGGAATGGAAGGGGCAGCTGCCCTGGGGCCTGGAGACCAGAACCGTCCCATCCATGGGACACTTCATCCAAGCAGCCCAGACCCTTGTTTTGGAGGGCTCCAGGGAGGCCAGGGGCTCTTGGAGGACCTTGTGGCAGCAGCAGGGTTGGGCACTTGCTGGAAGCAGCAGGAAGTGGAGCGACCCAGCCCCAGCTCACTCTGCCCACCGGCTCACAGCCACATTGAATGGAGTTATTGCTGCAATATTGTATCTGCACATAATTTGAATGACTCAGTTGGGCTCCTGAAGGGAGCTAAAGTGGGGCTGTTCAATCTGTACATGGTGGATTGCGCTTGGCCTTCGTGTTGGAGTATGTAGCTTGGGATAGACATAAGGCTCTTGCGTGACATCTTGGTGACCCTCTGGTGCTGGGAGCGTACAAGCCCCAAACCACCGAAACAAGAATTAAGGAATTTCTGTACACACGGGAGGCCCATCCCTGCCGCTCCAGCTGGGCCTGCTCACAGTGAAGGCAGAGATCAAACAGTAACAGCTCAGTTCAATGTGGACACACAGAGTAGGAAAACTGTTGGATGGTGCAGTCATCTGCAGAAAAACTATTGAGGCCTCACAGAGCCAGGACCAGGCCTTATGGCCAAGCCTGCGCAGAACCTTTAGACCCAGTGTCCCAGGATGACGAGTCATTGCAAACACAGGGAGACCTCTGGAGAATGGCCTGAGAGATCTCCAAGGGGGAATCCAAGGCAGACCAGTGGCACTAGCAGAGGAACTGAATCCACGGTAGGAAGTGGCTCAGGGAGCAGGGGGAGAGGTGCCCAGCCCCTAGGCTGCATATTTTGTTTCTTTGGGCTCTGGGTAAGAGCCTGGTGGAACAGGAAGGGCCCACGTAGTTCCACCTCTGGCTGCTAACTCTCATCATTGGACAACACAGCCACAACCTCAGACTTCTGGGAGATGTAGCCAGTGACTCCCCCCACTGGATGATATAGTCCTGAGCGTTCTCACGAGATGGGACTGCTTGGGCTTGGACTCAGCCTCCTCTCCCCTTTTGCAAAGAGGCCGGACAGGAAGGGAAAGTATAAAAGGCCATCCCAGCCGCTCAGCTGAGAGTGAGATCCCAGGAGAAGCAGACTCTTCTCGTCACTGGAGCGGGATACTGGGGAGACCTGTGGCTTCCCTGGGGACATGCCTGAGCTTGCATAGAGTCCTGCCACACCCAGCTCTGAGGATGTGCTGTGCTGCCCTGGTTGGTGTATCATGGGGAGACTGATGATGATGATCCCTGAAAACAGCTACACCCAAAGGTGACGGTGGGAAGACGCCCAGAGGTACCAGACTGCAGTCTGGCTGTGGTGCTGCTGGAAACACAGCACGGTGCAGGTGCATTCGCTGGTGATCCAGTGGCAGGCGCCTCTTTCATTATTAGAGCCCTAGCCTGGGAAATAGTAGAGCTGGGGGAGGGTCTGCATCCCCCTATGCCTACCAACCCTCCCCTTCGGTGGTAGTGCTCCCACTTCTGAGGCCCAGGGGCCTACATTTTTGTCCTCAAATCCAAAATAGTTGTGGGTGTTCCAAGCTGCTAGGAACATTATTCCTGATAAGACTGAGGCACAAATGGTGGTGGAGCTTTGTGACTTGTCCTCACCCACAACTATTTCAGAACTGAGGACGAATTCTACCTTCCAATCAGTGGCACTGCTATGGGCACCCGCATGGCCCCACAGTACGCCAACATTTTTATGGCTGACCTGGAACAGCGCTTTCTCAGTTCTCGTCCCCTACTGCCCCTCCTCCACCTGCGCTACATTGATGACATCTTCATCATCTGGACCCGTGGGAAAGAGGCTCTTGAAAAGTTCCACTGTGATTTCAACAGTTTCCACCCCACCATCAACCTTAGCCTGGACCAGTCCAAACAAGAGATTTACTTCCTGGACACTACTGTGCAGATAAGCGACTGTCACATAAATACCATCCTATACCGAAAACCCACGGACCACTGTGCTCATCTACATGCCTCCAGCTTCCATCCAGGGCACACTATACAATCCATTGTATACAGCCAGGCACTAAGGTACAGCCGTATTTGCTCTGATCCATCAGACAGAGACAAACTTCTACCAGACCTTTACCAAGCTTTCCTCAAACTACAGTACCCACCTAAGGAAGTGAAGAAACAGAGTGACAGAGCCAGACAGGTACCCAGAAGCCACCTGCTACAAGACAGGCCTCGCAAGGAAAACAAGAGACCACCACTGACCATCACATACAGCCCTCAACTAAGGGATCTCCAGCGCATCATCAGTGATCTGCAACCCATCCTGGACAATGATCTTTCACTCTCTCAGACCTTGGGAGGCAGGCCTGTTCTCGCCTACAGACAGCCTGCCAATCTTAAACAAATCCTCACCAGCCACTACAAATCACAAACCAGTGACTCTAGGCCTGGAACCAGCCCCTGCAACAGTCCTCACTGCCAACTCTGCTCACATATCTACACCAGTAACATCATCACAGGACCTAACATCAACCATACCATCAGGGGCTCCTTTACCTGTATATCTACTAATGCAATATATGCCATCATGTGCCAACAATGTCCCACTGCAATTTACATTGGCCAAACTGGACAGTCTCTCCATAAAAGAATAAATGGACATAAATCAGATATCAGGAACGGTGATGTACAGAAGCCTGTGGGGGAACACTTCAATCTCCCTGGACACTCAGTGGCAGATTGAAGGGTGGCAGCTCTGAAACAAAGAAATTTCAAAAATCAAATGGAGAGAGAAATCTCTGAGCTGCAATTTGTTTGCAAATTTGACTCCATTAACCAAGGATTAAACAAAGACTAGGAGTGGCTCACAGCTTACAAAGGCAGCTTCTCTGCCCTGGGTGTTAATATCCCCCCATTAGACTCTGACAAAGCTCACATCCCCCTGTCTGTTCTGACTTGTTTTTTTCCTCTTTTGATAAGTGCTGTTGGTACTGGGCCATTTCCACCTTGCTGAACAGACCTTGTCAGCTCTGGCCCTCCCTCTTACTGGGACCCCACTCTTTAAATACCTCCACCCCCAACCCATGCATTTGATACAGCGGGTCTTTGCCCATGAAAGTTTATGCTCCAAAATATCGGTTAGTCTATAAGCTGCCACAGGACTACTTGTTCACAGTCTTGAGTGTTGCCACTAGGAGGTGCTTCTGGCCTTGGACTCAAAACCCTCTTCCATGTGTGTAGGAATCCAAGAGGACATAGGCTAGAGAGAGCAATACACGTCTCCAGAGCTTAGGAGCTGTCTGGCTCACACACTGACTGTAGTCTCATCCATGTTGTTAATGTAATTGTTATGTTAAAGCACTTCCCTGAGACTCCTGTCTTCCGCATTCCACTTCCATGCACCACTGGGAGACTGACACAAATGTTTTGATTCCTTGACAGGAGAAAAAAGAACATTTCATCTGCATGCTATGTTAGCACACGCATACGGAAATAAAACACACTCTGCGCTAGGGAGCTGAATGATGGAGGAACATAAATTTGCCGAGCGAAATCACTTTATGAATGCCCAGAATTGTTTTTCATCTTATTTAAAATTCATGAGGCTGGAAGGTTTGGACCTTTCTCATGAAAGACCATAATTATTTTGGAGTCAAACAATGAATGTCAGGCAACCAGTGGGCTTTTATGAAGAACAGAATTTTGTTTCCTTCATGCAACTGACAGTTCATCTACACCCTGTTTGTTTTGGGTAATCTGAGTGATTTCTCATTAAGAAGTAGCAAAACACAATTTTCACCAAGGTCTGAAATTTAGTAGGAAAAGCTTAGATAAAACAAATACAGCTTCACATAGTAGTTCCCTAACCGCCATTTCAGTCTAACTTGGCAGTTCTCTGTAAATGTGCATGCACTTTCAATGCATGCATTCACTACACAAGCATCCATGGTACAAATAGTTACACAAAAGGGCGAAGCCCTTTTGAGGTCCATTTTGGCTTAAACAGATTAATCTATGGCTACACTTTGTCCTCTTACATGGAATTTGATATTACCTAGCAAAGGTGGTGGGGCTGTGGGGGTGGTTATCATTAAAGAATTTTCCTTATATTCATGAGCTGCTTTTTTCAATCTTCCCAGTGATTGCTAGTCTACAGGAATGATTGCACAGTGAGCACTCTGTTAATTATCTTTATTCACTGCTGTGAATGGTGCTAGTTTGTGTGTATTTCTGATGCTTTAATCTGTTATCAACCCTGAAGGAGAAAACAGCAGGGAAAAAAGAGAAAAGTTTTGTTAAAAGCCTCTGACAAAATGAAGAGCAGATTTAATTAATTATTTTGTGATTACCCTCTTTGAGAATAATATGCAAGGTCAGCAGCTGTATGTCCCTGAGAATCAGAAAATGGCACTGCTGCTCTGGAATAAATTGAATATTCCTCAGATGAGACAAAGAGGTTGAATCCATGCTTTAAATCAGAATTTCGACTCAGTCTTAACATGGAAGACATGACTTGCTCGTCATAATCCACCCATATAGAAAAGTTTCCTTTAATTCAAGTAGGAGGAGAGGAGAAGTGCATTTTGAAGACTGAACAACTTCCTTTGAGTAGTAGAAGCAAAAAAAAAAAAAACATGGTGGTTCCCCAAAATTTCAGTGGGCATTGGGGTCCCGCTGTTTTGGGTTCCACACAACTTTAGTAGACTTAAGACCCCTTGGAGTTTCCAGATCAGTATACAAGGACTAGAACTTTGTGGACATTTGGCTTTTTAGGCTAAGGCTAAATCTCCACTACAAGTTCTGTTGGCTTAACTATTTTATTCAGAGATGTGAAAAAAATCTATATCCTTAGCCAACTTAGTCTTGCCAGCAAAACCCCTAGGCTATGTCTAGATTACGGTGATTTATCAACAGAAGTTTTATTGGAAGATATCTTCCAACAAAACTTCTGTTGACAGATTGCAGTCAAATGGCCAAGCGAATTGCAAGAGTGATCTGCTCTGTTGACAGAGAGTGGCTGGACTGCCCGGCTGCTCTATCAACAAAAGAACCAACTGGAAGCACAGGAAACTGCCTGATGTCCTGGAAGCCCTGTCTGTGAACAGAGGGTCCCCTGGAATATCCAGGCTGGCTTTCTGCCTCATGGGGAATGAGAAATGGCTGTTGACAAAAGTGCTGTAATTTACTCAAAACAGACCACCTGAGGGAATCTGGACACTCCCCAGGTTTTGTCAACAAAACCCTCTAGTGTAGACATAGCCTTAGTGTAGACATTACTACGCTGACAACGTGCTCTTCTGTCAGCATAGCTAAGGTTATCACTGGGGAGGACAGTTTTTCTTTCAGCTTAGTAACTCCAGTTTTGTCAGCGCACTGCGATCTCCAGTGTGGGGCTCTGACGCCATAGCTATACAGATACACTTCAGATGAGTGTTTGTAGCACAGAGAAAGTGTGATGAGGTCCCTCCCTGCTGGTGACACCTCCTTCTGCCTGTCCCAAGAACTGGCTCTGCCAGCTGCTGCATCTTCCTCAGTGGTCTTTCTAGACATCAATCTGAGCCTCCCCTGCTTTCAGAGCAGCAGCTCCTGGTCTGTGGCCTGGCCCTCTGGCCAGGCCTTTAAGTTCCTCCTGTTCTGAAGAAATGGCACCCTTTCTGGACCAGCTGATCTCCAATGCCCAGTGCCATTACCCAGTGGCTGGTAGGGGAACTAAGGCCTGCCCTCGACACTGGGTAACATGCCCAAGCCCTGTAACATGCAGTCACGGCCTGTATCATCATTACCCTTGTTGCTATTTCCCTGGGCATCTTCCTACATAACTGGCTCTTCTCCCATCTTGCCTTTGCCAGCCCTCCCCACAATCAGAGGGTGACTGCACATTCCTTCCCTCCCGGTCTTTACACAAGTGACCTCCTGTTCCTGCCCAGCTCAGCCCGCTTCTAACTGGGGTCTGCTTGCAGCATACTGCTCTCTCCCACTTACTGCTCAATAGGTTGAGTAGGCCTGCCTGACCTAATTTACCCTCTCAGGGCCAGGCGGGCAATACACCATGTCACCGAAGGTATCCTCAACTTAGAAAGTCTCAGAAAGCCACTCCAAAGACATAAACAGCAGTGCAAGCCATCGAGGCAGCTTTCGAGTACCCTTTTCTGGGAAATACACTCAATACACAATCCTATGACTCAAGCATCTGTCCCGTCAGTGCTGGCACAGCGGTGCTGCGGCTGCTGCAGCATCCTGGGTTTTCCTGGCTTCCATTATATGCAGGGTTTAGTCTGTTTCAGTGGCACTCAGCACCTCCATCAGAGAAATTGTCCCAGAAACTCTGATCTATCCTGGTCGTTACTAGCAGCCTCCACAGTAAACTTGGAGTCAGTCTCTAAACAATCAAGTAATGGAACAGCAGCTCAGGATTTGGCTATCTACACTTTTGAACAAGGAAAATGCAAGTGCTTAGCGGACAGCGGGAGTCAAGGGTTGGGGAGCCCCTCCTCCATCTCACCCAACTCTGCCCTTGAGCCAAAGCAGACAAGCGTTCTTAACTGGCTTGCTGGCTTTTGATTATCAGCCTGTCCTCCTGGCCTTGTTAGGGCTCTGGAGGCCTGTCTTGTGGCCCAGTCCAAGTAGATTTTCCTTGGTGAGGAGTGCCAAAAGGCTGATGCTTCCAACAGGAGTCAGAAAAGGCCTGAGATAGGCCATCACTCTGTGCAACAGTTCTGGGGGAGGGAGGTGTAAAAGGGGAAGGACGATGTGTAAGGGGTACAGGCCCTGCACCTGAATGCTCTGGTCAGGAACTTCTGAGCTGAAAGGGGAGGAGGAAAAAGAACAACTCCCTCAGCAGAGCTGGAGAGGAGGTAGAAGAGCCCAGCTTTCCACTGGGCACTGCAGAGTATGAGCCCCTCAGGAGAAGGTGCAGCAGGTGGGTTTCCATCAGGCACTGCAAATTCAGGGTATCAGTCTGACCTTCTGAGTCAGAATACCCACAATGGAGCTGTCCCCGGGGAGGTGTGCAGCTTCATAGCCCCAGCACAGGCCTGCACCAGCGTGGCACAGTCTAGCCCTGTGCTCAATGGCGATATCTAAAAAGCAGCAACACAACTAACTACACAATCGTGAGAAAGGGCTTTGGTCTCCTAGATCGCAGAAAGTACTGCCACAGACAGAGTCGGCACACTCAGGACAGCACTGTCACCGGCTGACTCTGCTGGAGTCTCCTTCTGCCTCACATTGGTCCATATCTGCTGGTAGCAAAGGGGGAGAATGAAACTTTTGGAATCTCCACTCCATCCATTCACCTCCCATTTGGGATAGGAGCCAGGCATAACAAGAGACAGTTCACCATTGGTCTCAACCCCCTGCCAAGACGGAGAGAGGCTGTGGGTAGGTAATTAGTTTCTGAGACTAAGTGGCTGCCAGCTATATAAAGGCATATGGTATTTCCTAGGAAAACAGTGATGGCTTGGGTACTTTGTAGCTGTGTGGTGCTGACTACCTGCCATTTTTACACACACACACACACACACACACACACACACACACACACACACACACACACACACACAGTGCAGCAGAGAAACTCTTTCCACAGCATCTGAAATCTAAATTAGCTCCACTCCATTGATTAAAAATACCCGTTACTGAGATTTGCCAAAAAACATGTTCTGAAATTTAAACTGGGTGAAGTATTTTGTAGTAGACTGTCATAATAATTTTCCAAAGCAATAAAATCATTTATCAGAATTAATGAGACATAAAATTCATGTTATGATTTTAGTTAGATTGCCTTGCTCCACTCCTACATCTGTTCTCAAACCATGTCCCATTGCTTTATGTTGTGCCTTCACACTGTTTGGTGATCCTGCTGAAGGGTAAAAGGGCCACAGGATTCACCAAAGTCCTTTTAAGATCACTGAGTTAAAATTTGAAATGAAATCATGGAGGAATGCAAAAAGAAACAGTGGCAACTTTACAGAATTTCTGTGCTCTTACTACAATTGTATGGATTTTGAGGTGGCAACTGTCAAGCAAATGAGTTCCTTTGATGTTATAAAGATAATTCCTGGTTTTCTCAGTGCTTTTAATGGAAAGAATGAAGCAGCTGCTATAGTAGGGAGATCATTGAATTGGTGTGCAGTAGAAACAACGACTTTCTGGGTTGCAAGTGGTAGCTGCTTCTCCAACACAATAGAAAGCTTCCTTTCTAGTTATCCCACAGCCAGCAGTGTGGATCCTTTTATTACTTGTCACCCTAGTCACTGTCTTCTGCTTCTGGTTTACAAGTAAAACTAAATGTTGACAAGTATTTCTTGAAATAATCTTGCATTTGCAAGATGTAATGTGAGTGCAGTGTTTTCCATAAGAATAGTCAGAGTCTGAGAGACACTGACATACAAGTAGTTTCAAACCCAGGAGAGAAAGATCAGTTGGTAGACAATGATGGTGAACCATTGTGCTTACAATGAGTAGTAATAATGGTCCACTCTGCTGCAGCTCTGTGGATTTCATGGTCTCTGATAAGAAGACTAGAGCAATGCTGGCAGGATGGGGAAGGAATGGGTATGCTGTTAATTGACAATGTTTCTCTCCCAAAGCCGTCACACTGCAAAGGCGTCCAAGAAGGGTTATCAAGCTCGCATCTCCTGGCTTTAGGAGAATGTATTCTTGGCACCCTTCTCTCCCCTTTTCAAAAGTATCCTGAGGGGCTTTTTGTCATCACCAGATCGTGGAAACACCCATTGTTTAATGTCTCACAGGCTTCACAAATACAGCGTACTGATAGGGAACCTTTCATGCAAGGATGTTAGAGCACCTTACCAACACAACTGAGGAATGTCTATGTTTTCTGAAGTGATTAGCAGTTAAGGGGGATATACTTCTGGGCACCCAAGTTTAGCCACCTTAAAAGGAGGACTTGGTTTTTGGAAAGTGCTGAGCACTTGTTCTCAGCAAAAACAGGGATGTCTCAAACACAGCACAATCACTGCTCAACTACAGGCTTCAGTGATGATCAGAAGGGTGCGGAGGGAGTCAATGGCAGATTTAGAACACTCCAGCTATTTCTCAGGAATGTTGATTCCCTTCCCTCTAACCACTCAGTACACTGCCTTCCACAAGACCTATAGAGGACAAAAGGTAATCACCTGAGTAATGTGTCACAAAAAAATCTCAGCTGGAGCTTGGGTAACTAAATTCAGTACATTGCAATACCTATGCAGTAAAGAAAGGCAGAGAGATCAGATTTATGTAGTTTTCATACTGAAACTCAAATTAATCCCAAACCCTGGTTTCTTATGAAGGTCAGTGGATCTTAATAAAAGCTAGATGTTTTAATAAAACAAAAAAAAAAAAACCAACACAAGTACATTTTCTCTTAGAAAATTCAATGGCTACTCTTTCTCCAGATTGTAGGTAATTAGACCCTTTGTGAATTAGTTCCATGAGGATACTTCATTTTGTATATCTAATGATACATTTTACTTAATGCTCAACAAGTTTCTTTCTTTTATGGCAGTTGAGGATGTAATTCAAATGACTTTTTCCTACTGCCTGAATAGATCATTTAAAATATGTTTTTTTTAATTTTTTTTTGTATTCAACAACTAGTTACAAGAAAACCACTAAGTTAAAAGATATTGCTTCATACCTCACAAAAAAGCTGCTGATCTGTGACCCTTCATTCTCCACTCAGAACATGGTTCTGATAAAAGCTAGAGTTGGGATCCTTTATCACCTGAACAACTTCTGCCCACCCCCAATCAATTCATAAAATTTGGAAGGAAACAGAAGGTTGGACCTAATTTTGTTGGCAAGTTTGACAGGTTTCCTTTTCATTTGAAAACTAGTTGAGACTGATTAGTGCAGCAAATTCCAAAAGATACTTCAATGGAATAACTCCAGTGGGACTGCAAAGCCACAGCCTTATGGATGCATAAAAACTGTGCCATAACTCTAGCTGGGGAGGCGGGAACTCTAATTTTCTGCACAGAACAGCCAAAGATTTGGTGAGGAGGAGACTTACTGATAGGGATCTGTGCTTCTAGACCAGGGCAAATTGGGATTTACACTGGTCTTGTAAACAACCTGACAAAGGACTCACTGAGTTTACTGTGAGTTAAGGTACAGTAGATCAAAGCTAACTCATCTTTCTCATCTAGTTCTGGTTCCAGCCACAATAGTTTTGTGTCCTTCTAACCCTTTAAGCCTCTAATGCACTCACATTTTCCACTAATGCAAAGCAGAAAAAATACCATATATTATATCAAGAAAACGTGCCTACTGCCTGTGTATTTGTATTCATTTTAAAACTTGCTCTTTCCTTCGCTCGATCTAGGTTTAATGGTTACACCATGAATGCTTGTCCATTTGCATGCAGATTTAGTAGGCAGATAAAATATGACAGAATTTTTCTACAAAGAAGAGATTATATTTTAAGCTGTGACATTTCTATTCTTTTCTTCCTGGAATGTTAGTAGCTTTACTGAGATAGAACAGATAAATGTAATGAGAAAACTTTTGCTTCAGAGGGGAAATGTTGCTGCCTTTTTAAAAAATGAAAGGGAAATATTAAGATAATGAGGAAAATAATTAATAATACTTTGCATTTATAAGGCAATGATCATCTGAGTATTTCAAAAGCACAGTGGAATTACAACAAAGCTTCCATCAGCTGTGTGCAGGGCAAGAATTCTTTGTGAAATCAGTGATAAGTAACACCAAGAACTTGTGGCCTACACGTTTGAGAATTTGTAGGGGTGTGAGTCCTTATAAGAGCACTTATTCTAGGCCTGTGATACAGGGTTGGAAAGGGTTAAGGCTGCCAGGTAGGCCCCTTAACCAATGAAGCCTGTAAAGTCAAGAAAGTTCCCTGACCAATAGGAGCTGTGGAGTTGGCACCTGGAGCAGGGGTAGAGCACAGAGACTCCCTGGCTGTACCTGAGCATAGGAGCCAGAGAGACATTCTAGCTGCTTCCAAGAGCTGTATGGAGCCAGGGCAAGTAAAGAACCTGCCTTAGCCCCACTGTGTCACTGACCAGACTTTTAGTGGCCTATGAATAGCCACTGAGAAGTCAGTGCGGATTCTGGGAGACTCCTGGCCAATCCAGGAGGGCTGGCAATGCTAACTGGCACCTGGAGAAGAAAGCAGGCCCAAGTTCCCTGCTAGCCACCAAGGACATGGCCTAGACCAGGAGGGCAGTGAACACAAAGACTGGCTGGGTTACTATAGCACTCAGAAGGGGAAGAAATGCTGACTGAACTGTCGGGGGCTGACTCATGAAGGGGACCCTCTTGCCTCTGCAGTTAGAGAGGAGCCGCATGCCGGTGAGAGAGGCAGACAGACAGCACACAAAGCATGGAAGGGGGCATTAACCTTGAGAGCGAATCCCCTGGGTGAGCAGGAGGAGGCGCTGGATGAGCAGTGAGAGGAATGCCCTAGGGCCAGGCACTCAGGCCTCTACATGCTGAAGGGTGGACATCTGCAAGCAGGCTGGACTGTGAGTGTCACCATGGTGATAAGCCAGTTGTGTGATGGGCGTGCCAGCTGAGGTAGCTGGCGCATGCTGCGGTTGTGCCAACATGTGGAAACCTGTGCTGCTCTACTAATGCCGTTTTATACAGATTCTTTGGAGAGAGGCACATTAATTTACACTTTTGATAAGTATTTGCAAGTGACCATCAACTCCAGTGTAAGTCCTTGCCTCTGGTCCCTAACAATGACAGGGGGCGACAGGAACCCGTACCAGCCCCGGCAGCAGCGGTCGGGGAGTGGGTGTGGAAAGGTTTCTGAGGAAGAGGTGGGTGCTGGGGGGTTGAGCCCAGGAAGTGGGCTCGTCAGGATGTCTGGATGGGTAGCTGGTGAGCAGCGGCCTGGGGAGACTTTATGGAGTTGGTGTGACAGCAGGGGAAGATGAGACTGGTGGTTTGGACCTGTTGGGAAGAGCTGACTGGTTGCTGCAGACAGAACCTGGGACAGAACTGGGGCCCCTTCCCCATTTGTAATGGTGGCAAGTTGCCTGCCCCTTTCCCACTCGTATCCAGCAGGGGAAGCTGGGGGGCGGAGGCTGCATGGCTAACTGGCCTCCAGCTGTTGCAATCTGCACCTGCAGACACTTTGTGTAGCCCTGCTGGGCACAGGAGATTTGGTCCAGCTGCAGGGACTGTGGAAGCCAGCCGCCTGCCTGACTGCTACGCAAGAGCCCTGACTCAACAGCCCAACTTCAGCCAGGAGGTGTCACAGTGGGAGACATTCTCCACTCATACTTCTGCAGGGATTCCCCAACACAACTCTGAAGAGACACCACTGGATGGAACAGACAGAATGATCAAAAGGCTGCCTGGACTTCTGCTCAGGTGGGGGCTGGATCAGAGGTATTTACTGGTGAGTTTGCACACACTGACATTGTCTGGAGAGGGTGAAAGAGAATTCCTGATGCTGCTTCAGCCACCTGGTTTTCTGGCTGGGGCCAATGTGCATATGTTAATCATTTGTTAGTGGATGCTAATAGAACTGCCATAGACATGGCCAAGGAGACTTGGGAAACCAGCATCAGCTGTTCCCAAATGTGCCTGCCACATTGCTGCACTGGTTCCTCTATGGATGGAATTTGCAAGCCAGCTGGCTACCTAGCAACCATGTAGCAAAGGGGAAAACCTGTCCTTTGTCTTCACTAAGGGAGACAGCCCACTGAGCTCCCCTGAGAGCGTACTGCTGGACTGAAATGGACATTTGGCATATGTGGATCAGGGACCTTGGGTTCTTTCAGGGAGGTGCCAATCAACACCCGTCGCTCAGGCACAGCTCCTGATGGCGTTGAGGACAGTGAGTATTTGGCCTGTCTGAGGAGTGCACTAAATAGAACAGGCTAGACAAATATTTTTAACATAAAAATGTTCTGAGAAAATATAGTTTTCATTTTCTTGTTTTGTTGCTGTTGGATACCTGAACATTGTCAACAAAATCATTGTGTGCAAAAAACAAACTTGCTGTCAAAAAGGCCATTTTCTCTTAGAAAAACATTTTAATGGAAAATTGATGGGTGTCTGAAATGCTAAACACTCTACTGCACTCCATTATCTCTAGTAATCACAGGAGTACAGGTGTTGGCTGATCACCAGCATTTTTACTGCTGTGTCTAGTAGACACAGCAAACAGTTGACAGTGTTGCCAACACCGTTGTTCAAAAATTGTAAATCAAGCCCCAAAATAATGAGATTGGTAAAACGTAACTTGGAGGTGCTTTTTATTTTTATTTTTGTTTTTATTTTTATTTTATTTTAATATTCTATGACTTTCAGGCACTTGTGCTTCATATTTTCCTGCTCTTCCCCAGAATCATGAAGGCCAAACACTTTCTTTCATGAAAAACTGAAAACTGAGATTCCCCTGCTATCACCTGATTACAGAAGCTGGAATGTTAAAAAAACAACCCACCAAATGTCTTTCTCCCTCTTCTCACTGCAGACTTAGCCCTCTCCAAATAGTCAAGTAGGGAACTTTAGCCCCAGTATAGTAGGACTTTATGATACACTGATGTTCAGTACTATTTGTATCACAGTGGGACTTGCAGAATCCTTATTAGATGGGTGCTCCATTGGGCTAAGGTCTGTACAGACACAGGCTACATCTACACTAGACAGTTTTGTAGACAAAACTGGGGTTTGTAGAACATCTACATACAAAATGCTATTTGTAGGCAGAAACTGTTGACAAAAAAACAGTGTAGATGCTCTGGGGGCCCCTTTGTTGCCAGATTGGATTAGAAGATTGATACGGTTTAATGTGTTGGCAGAAGTTTTGTCAGAATATCTCTTCTGACAGTAACTTCTGTAGACCGATGCTTCTAGTGTAGACACAGCCATAAAGTTTATCTACACTTTGTATTAGTCTACACCGCACGTGTAATGCACGTAGAGTGTTGCACACTACCTAGCCCTTGTGGTAACCTCTGGCATTCACTAAAAGTTCCCTAGTGCCCATTAATACAATTCCCTTTCAAACCGTGCCATATTAATTTGTTCTGGGAAACTTTCAGTGTCCCCTTGCAGGATGCACACAGGGCAGGTTTCTATGACCTAGTATGTGCCCAGAAGTTACGCTCCTCTAATGAAGACAGACACACTGTATAGACGAGCCCACAGTACCAAAAGTACTCTCAATATAAGTGGACAAGGCAAGAGGTGGCAGAAGGAAAATGCTGTCCCCTCCATTTTACTGAAGGGGTGATGAGGGCCCAGAGAGGTCGAGTGAATTGCCCCAAGATACAAAGGAATTCTGTAAAAGAGCCAGGCATCAAATCCAGATTTGCCAAGACTCAGTCTAGTGCCTGAACCACAGTGAAGAAACTGGAAGAGTTGTCGGATCTGAGCACACTCCTTTTCCTTCATTAATACGCTTCATATGTGAAAGAGAATTGGGGTCTTTCCCTGCTGTATTTGTGGGCTTGCAAGTCACTAGACAAGGAAGTCCAGAGGTAATGGGCAAATTATGCTGAGATCCTTGAGATGCTGATCTCTGCATTTTGTGCATATCAATGAAAATGTTCTGTTAATGAGTCTTGGCTAGAGTACTAAAAGTTGGTAGACTTCCCAGATTGCTTGTAATGATGTACCCTCATTACGAATAGATACGGAATTATAATGTGCCTAATCACAGTTCAGTCGCTGTGACAGAAATGCGTTTTCTTCTATTGTAACATTCTGAACATTTAGTATTTTATAGATTAGCTACTAGTTTATTTCCCCTTAGCAAAGGGTTCAGGAATGAAGAATGGGTTCGGTGCGATAGTGCCCTCCATTGAGCTCATGACTTTTGTTAGGGCAATAGTTCTTTGCAACTGCCATGTGATTAAATGTTTTGGGGGGCTTTAATCAATTTTAAATACCAACACTTTTGTGGTGAATTTCTACCCATCTCCCAAATGGCTTGTTACTAGCAGCTGGGTGGAGTAATTCATCTCACCCTAAGAATATGAGACTAAAGGGCCATCTCACCAGGATTCTGTCTTCTGGCAGTGGCCAATACTAGGTGCCCCAGATGGGATAAACAGAATGTGTGATCCATTCCCTGCTTCCTTTTCCCAGTTTCTGACAAACAGAGGCTAGGATCACCATCCTTGCCCATAATCCTGGCTAATAAACATTGATGGACCTAATTTCATGAACTTTTTTTTTTTTGCACCCAATACAGCATATATAAGTGAGTCGTAATTGGTGACAGGGTTAAAATACTGGGAATATATTTGTTGTTGTTGTTGTTTATGGAACTCATCCCAGAAGGGGAGGAATTGGAAACATGGGGCAACGCAGTTAAAAGAACCTGTCTGAAGGACTGAAGAGAGAGCATAGTTTTTCAACCCTAGGTCATGGAAATGAATCCAGCCAAAGTCAGTAGAAAAGCTAGTGGAAATCTGAACTTTCCATTAATCAGGTACTTTTCACATTTGTGATTTTTTTCATTCTGAATTGAAAATAAAACAAATATTTTCAGAAATTACCATGACATAGGAATTCAGAAAAAAATGAAAAATATTATTTTGAAAAAACATTTCAAAAGTACCACACTATTTCATTGTAACACAAACAGGAGACATTTTGATGTAGAAATTAACATCAGAAGTTTCAATCTTATGTTATGTAGCCACTTCCCTTAATGATAAAATATAGAATATTTTGACTACTCTACTGTATCCCATTATCTGATGTTCTATTATGTATTATTATTATGGACATATCTTAAAATAATATAAAAAAATAAATGAAATTTTTGTTTTAAAATGAAGTTTTGAAATTTTTCCAAAATTGAAGTTTCAACAAACAAACAAACAAAAATCCTTTCAGGATAATTTATGTTCATGGGGTACTTTGTCAAAAAACAGGTATGATTTAGGAAAAACAATTTGTTTTTGTCCAAAGATTTTCCAACAAAGATTTGTTGTAATGATAATTTCCTAACCAGGCTTACTTAATAGTGAGGAAATATTGACCCTGTCTTAAGACCATTGATTTTTGATTACTGATGCACATATTCTTCAACTAGATACTAAAGCTGCAAATGTGAAGCTCAGTTTTTAACTACAAGTTTTGAAATTGTTTGCATTTGTCCTTGCAATTATTTTCCACGAATCTGGAGGTTACTGTCAAAGTGTTTGCTGCAAAAGTGAAGTTGAAGCCAGAGTTGCAGAACTGTAAATCAGCAGTAGTCACACTGATACTTTTAATGCTTGTCTCATCAGGAAACAAAAACCTACCACGTATTGTCTGAGCCCAATGAAAATAGCTCTAATTTTTGAATATTGGAAATTTATGATACCCTGCTGGTTAGCTATGAGTTTTGATTTCAAATTCAAGTTGGAAGACTCGCCGTTGGTTTGTGCACGGTGCAGGAAGAGAGGTTACCAACTGGATGATGGATAGGGCAAGTCAGAGCTGGTCCATCAGCCCCTGCTGTGTCCAAATCAGCTGCCTGAATGCCTAAGGCGATACACTAGTTGGGGTCAGGTGACCACCGTTAAACCCCTAGAAGGGCTTAGCAAAGGCACTTTAGGAGGGTTCAAAGCTGGGATGCTGCAGGGTGGCCTGAGGATGCTTTGGAAAGATTCCAGGGACCAGTCTGGAGCTCTATCTCAGAGTCTGTGAGACCCAGAAGGAAGGGGAGCTGAGCCAAGCCAAAGAGAAGCACAAGTCGGTCAGAAGGGAGTGACCAAAACAGGTAATCACCAAAGTAATCCCTCTCCTGACATCCATGTCCAGCCTCTAAGAAACAGAGGCTAGGACACCATTCCTACCCATCCTGGCTAACAGCCAGTGGTGGCCGCATCCTCCATGAATTTATCTAGCTCTCTTTTCAACCCTGTTAAAGTCTTGGGCTTCACATCCTGCCTCTGGCAAGGGGTTCCACAGGCTGACCATGCACTGTGTGATCATCTTCTAGAAAGCCCTTCGGTGCATGAAATGGACATGTGCAAACGGCTGAATTTGCTGCAAGATTAGCACTGGTTGCTGGGGGCGATTTGCAACAGAGCTTAATACCCACTAGCTTATGTTGACTGTAACAGGATCTACTGAAATGTTGAGCCCTTTTGAAAGTCTGGCTCTTTGCACCTGATTTCCAATTGCTAAGCACCTTGTGCACACTAACAACTCTGCAAAATGGATTTGGCAGTAACTTATACTCACCGTGAAAGTCATCCTTCCGAAGCCTCCAACAGCCTCTATAGTCGTGGCAAAGAGCTGAATGCTTAAACAACCAATGATAAAATAGCTCTGGGTTTCAATATATGACTTGGCCTAGTTAAATCTGTTTATTTTGGCCCTTGAGTACTTAGAACAAACTTCCGTCCAGTCATAGGTAAGATGCATGTGCTACTTTCTGCATGCCGCGTGATCTCGGAACAGTAAGCTCCCTGAGGTGCCAAAGTGAATGTGGAGCTGGTGTTCATACACTGTATTATTACTAATTTACCATTTTGAATTTTTCCTTTCTGATAGGCATTAAGACAAGGATAATCTAGTTTGCTATATGGTCCAGAGTCTTCTGATTCGAGATACAATTCTAAGGGCTGCTCATTACTTTGGGCTGTGCTACAGGAAAACTGTGCTCTGGAAATAAGTTCTGGAAGACTGCTAAGTTTTTGGGCTAGCCCAATGGGACAAATCCCTCTTGCTTCACTGAAGTCAATGCATCTACATACAGTGACATTAGGGGAGGATCTGACACTGTCTGGCTACGTCTACACGTGAAGCCTACATCGAAGTAGCCTATTTTGATGTGGCAACATTGAAATAGGTTATTTCGATGAATAACGTCTACACGTCCTCCAGGGCTGGCAAAGTTGATGTTCAACGTCGACGTTGAGCGGCACCACATCGAAATAGGCGCTGCGAGGGACCGTCTACACGCCAAAGTAGCACACATCGAAATAAGGGTGCCAGGCACAGCTGCAGACACAGTCACAGGGCGGACTCAACAGCAAGCCGCTCCCTTAAAGGGCCCCTCCCAGACACAGTTGCACTAAACAACACAAGATCCACAGAGCCGACAACTGGTTGCAGACCCTGTGCATGCAGCATGGATCCCCAGCTGCAGCAGCAGCAGCCAGAAGCCCTAGGCTAAGGGCTGCTGCACACAGTGACCATAGAGCCCCGCAGGGGCTGGAGAGAGAGCGTCTCTCAACCCCTCAGCTGATGGCCGCCGTGGCGGACCCCGCTATTTCGAAGTTGCGGGACGCACAACGACTACACGGTCCCTACTTCGACGTTGAATGTCGAAGTAGGGCGCTATTCCCATCCCCTCATGGGGTTAGCAGCTTCGACGTCTCGCCACCTGACGTCGATGTTAACATCGAAATAACGCCCAACACGTGTAGCCGTGACGGGCGCTATTTCGAAGTTAGTGCCGCTACTTCGAAGTAGCATGCACGTGTAGACACGGCTTCTGAGTGAGTTTTCGAATAGTTGTTTCCCCCATTAGAAATCTGTACAATACAAGCTCTCTCTCTCTGGTTTTATTTTATTTTGTGATAACTAAGAAGGAAGGTGGGATGAATTCTGTTCTCACTTTCACAGCAGTACACCCAAAGAAATGGAATTATGGTGGACTTACATTCTGCTCTCATGTATATGCATGTGATTCTCTTGGGCCCTGATCTGTGACTCCTGAGTTGGTTCAAATGGGTTACACAGTGAGTCTAAAATGGCTTTTTTTTGGTAAGAGAACAAATATCTCTGGGATGAAGAATGACCCCACTGCCTCCAATCACACTGCAGGATCTAGGAATGTCAGCTGCTGACCATATAGTTTGCAGTGTGGGTTGGTATATTTTTAAAAAAAAATCTCGCATATGGTCTCTAGTTCCTGCCTTATCTTTTTAAGTGAAAGTCAAAACAAGAAACACTTAGCCTGAGAAGTTGTCCAGATTCATCTAGGGCAATAAGACACTCAACACTGCTTGTAATAAGTAGGTCAGAAAATTCCCCCCGGCACTCAACATGCATTCAGAGTAAACACAGGGTGGTGGGCAAATGAGCTAAAAAATAAAGGACACCGACACTTTATCATGCAAACATTAGGCTCTCTCCACAGACCTAGAGGAGAACACTCAGTACACAAAGCGTCACCATGGGCCTGGGACTCAGGGCAAAGTGAACTTAATTCTTGGCTCTGCTGCTAGGTAGTGGATACAATGGCCTTGCTTTGTGAAGTGCTTTGGGACTGAATGACGAAAAGCACCCGGCAGTGCCAGATTAAGGCATAAGAGAACTGAACCACAGGCTGGGGTCTTGCAATATGAGAGGCCTCTGAACAGAGAAAAGCAAAACAGAAACCTGACTTCACTTGCAGTGTTATCAAAGTCGCTTGCTAAATAAAGAAGATATGGGAAAAAGAAGAGTCTCTCTCAATACAGACATTGTTCACCGATGACAAAAATATACACCTCTGGCTACACAGATGCCCTTGCCCCTCACTAATTGTTCTTTACTGACAGGCAGGAGGTGAGGACTGGGAAAAAATGTAGCTGCACACAGGCCCACCAATGGGGAGTTAAAGGAACGTCTGTCCCAGAGCCCAGTGATACAAAAGAGCCAAGGGCTACCAGCTGCCATTGCTGTGGCACTAGTGTCTGTTAGAGTCCCAGGCTCTTTAAATGATGCCAGAAAACCACACAACATGCTCTGGGCTGCACTGAGGGCTGGGGAGGGGGCTCTGTGGTCTGGGTGTCACCAAGGGCTGGCTGCCCCCTTTTCTGAGGGCACAGAGCATGGTCCCCCCACCTTACCTAGGGGCCCAGCGAGGCTGTTGGCCCTGCTGATTGCACTTGTAAAATTAGTGTTTCTATGAGTAAATCTGCTCTCTGTCTCTCAAGGCAGTGTTCTGTTGGCCAGCTCTGACTGGTAAAGTTCTGACTTTGCCTTCCTCACTTCTTTAAATAAAGAAAGAAAGCACCTCGCTGAAGATAAAATCAGAGAAAATGTGAGGCCAGTGACAGCCCTGTCAGGAAGCCATCCTGCCAGGCTCTTACTGGTATGGGACTCATCCCAGGAGAGACCTCAGGTACAGCGTCCCCCTTGGCTGGGAATAGCCAGGAGGCTGCCATCTTTTGTTTCCAGACCAGCATGCTCAGCTGTGCAGTGCCTTTGGTCCTGTTTTTCTTCCTTGTCCTAAGTGTGAGTGAGTTCTTTCTTCTTTTCATCTGTACCTACATACCATGGTGTATTTTAGCGAGCACGCTGCTTTCTGCTTCATCTGATCTCCAGGCCTCACGTGACTGAGTTGGCAGGTGATCCTCTGATGGACCTGGATGGAGTGGATACTGCAGAGAATAAATTTTGTTTGGCTTCCCTCTGTCAGTTTTGGGACACTTCAGTGTATTTTGACAGTATCTTAAACAAAATAATACCAGCAACTAATTGTTTTACAGTAAAAATTAAATTGGAAAAAATAATTGTAAATATATTTTATACATAGGGAAATACAAAATTATCCGTACTAGCAAAATTAATCATTTGTTCATGTATTCATATGAAAATAGTGACACTTTTCCTTATTAATGGTGTACATTTAGCTATGCATCTCCTCTTTGTTTTTCAGGATACAAATATATCCTGAGACAGCAACTCTATAGCTTTTCCCCATGCTAGAAACAGCAGTACTATTTTGAGCTTGGTGTTCCGGTTTAGCTACCCTTGATCATGACAGGGGTAATGGAACCTTCCAAACAGGCCCTTATTTTGAAATAATTTATGCAATTTGCACTGCACAAATTGCGTAAATTTTTTTTAGTGAGAACTGCAGTTGAAAGGTAGCCTAAGAGTCCCTCGGAGTATTCAGACATTCCTGAGATCTCTCCTAGTAAATTATATTGTTCACTGTATTTGGCTAGAGGGAATTGCATTATATTGTATTGTTTGCTGTTACTTTACTTGTCTGCTCATCTTCAATGCCTTTTCTGTGAAAACAATAAATTCATCTTTTATCACATGGGGCCTTTGTGTCCCAGAATGGCAAAATCTGACCCAGGCAGCAGTTAAGATCTGGCAAACAGAGGCTAAGGATACCATTCCTGTCCCCTTACTTAAATAAGCATTGACAGACGTATGCTAGAAATAGCTACAGTACACTTACATCTGAAGAAGTGGGCCTTACCTATGAAGGCTCAGGACCTAATAAATGTGTTAGTCTCCAAGGTGCTACAGGACTGCTTGTTATTTGTGATAGCTACAGCAAAGTCATTAAAAAAAAAAACTAGGAAATTCATCCACTTCACAGGAAGTATTCTTGAGGTTTAATTGTGCTCTGTGCATTTATTCTGGATTTCAGAAGTAAACTAAAGGAGTTAGGCACCAACATCCCATTCATCTTCAGCTATAGTTAGATCACTGAAGGGATAGAAATATCTACCTACGGATTCAGATAGACATCAGGATCCTTTGGGCTCTATTCCCTCCACTGCACGACCTCCATTCCTGCCCCCAGCTATGGCATTTCCTGTCTGCTGCCAGACTACCCTGCTGGCATTGGGTTGAGGTGGAGCAGCTACAGGGATGGAAGAAGCTGCCAGTGGGGACTGGGGAGGCTGGCTCCCTGGCATGACAGGGTAACACTCCTTTCCGTCGGCCATAGTAGCTCTTGAGCATAGATCCCAGGGGATCTGTAGATCCTGATATCTATCCACAGATATCTGCATCTGTGGTTGGACATTTCTATTCAGAGTACTAGCTATAGCCCCAAACAACTTAGTTTCAGTGATTCCCCTTTCTCTATCCTTCCAATTTATCCCTTCATAAGAACATAAGAATGGCCATACTGGGTCAGACCAAAGGTCCATCCAGCCCAGTATCCCGTCTGCCGACAGTGGCCAATGCCAGGTGCCCCAGAGAAGGAGAACAGAAGACAATGATCAAGTGATTTATCTCCTGCCATCCATCTGCTGCCCTTATACTGAAGGCTAGGGCACCATACTTTACCCCTGGCTAATAGCCATTTATGGGCCTAACCTGCAAAAATTTATTGAGCTCTTTTTTAAACCCTAATAGAGTCCTGGCCTTCACAGCCTCCTCCGGCAAGGAGTTCCACAGGTTGACTGTGCGCTGTGTGAAGAAAAATTTCCTTTTATTAGTTTTGAACCTACTACCCATCAATTTCATTTGGTGTCCCCTAGTTCTTGTATTATGGGAAAAGGTAAATAATTTTTCTATATTCACTTTCTCCACACCATTCATGATTTTATATACCTCTATCATATTGCCCCTCAATCGCCTCTTTTCCAGACTGAAAAGTCCCAGTCTCTCTAGCCTCTCCCCATACGGGACCCGTTCCAAACCCCTAATCATCTTAGTCGCCCTTTTCTGTACCTTTTCTAATGCCCATATATCTTTTTTGAGGTGAGGAGACCACATCTGCACGCAGTACTCAAGATGTGGGCGTACCATAGTTTTATACAGGGGAAGTATGATATCTTTTGTCTTATTATCTATCCCTTTTTTAATAATTCCTAACATCCTATTTGCTTTACTAACTGCTGCTGCACACTGCGTGGATGTCTTCAGAGAACTATCCACTATAACTCCAAGATCCCTTTCCTGATCTGTCGTAGCTAAATTTGACCCCATCATGTTGTACGTGTAATTTGGGTTATTTTTTCCAATGTGCATTACCTTACATTTACCCACATTAAATTTCATTTGCCATTTTGCTGCCCAATCACTCAGTCTGCTGAGATCTTTTTGTAGTTCTTCACAATCCCTTTTGGTTTTGACTGTCCTGAACAACTTGGTGTCATCTGCAAACTTTGCCACCTCACTGCTTACCTCATTTTCTAGATCACTGATGAACAAGTTGAACACGATCGGTCCCAGGACTGACCCCTGGGGAGCACCACTAGTTACCCCGCTCCATTGTGAAAATTTACCATTTATTCCAACCCTTTGTTTTCTGTCTTTTAACCAATTCCCGATCCATGAAAGGATCTTTCCTCCTATCCCATGACCGCCTAATTTACATAAAAGTCTTTGGTGTGGGACCTTGTCAAAGGCTTTCTGGAAATCTAGGTATATTATGTCCACTGGGTGCCCCTTGTCCGCATGTTTATTAACCCCTTCAAAGAATTCTAATAGATTAGTTAGACACGACTTCCATCAGTCATTCTTCTATTTTACTAGAAATACAAAAAGAATAACGTTTTGGTCTCTTCTGGACAACAGCTCTCACTTGCCGCTCACTGGCAGTCAAGCTGGCAAGGGCACAAGGCCAGAGCTGGTGGATGTGTGTGTGGGGGGAGTTGTTATTATTTTTACTTTGAAATATTTCCTGTTTTCTCTTAGGGATGGTTTCCTCAAATCTGAATGTCTTGGGGAAAGAAGTGGCTTGGCTGATGTGTTGCAAAATGACACATCTTGTCCTGTTTAATACAAGTCATCTCAATCTTATGTTCCTTCAAGTGACACAAGTGGAGTTGATGATTCACAAAACGATGCCCTAGTTTAGGAAACCTGAAAAAATGTTTTCTTTTTCCATCACTCAGATAAGCTCTTATATAACAGCTAAAGAATTTGGAGGCATAAGGAGTTGGAATTTCCCAAAGAGGGCATAATTCAGAAACATACCATCATTCATGACAGCAATCTTAAGATCATACATGACTTTCAGCTCACTCTTAAGTCACATTAAAGCTTATTGGAGTGCATTTGCTGTCCTGAATTGGGATTTGCATTGTTGTTGGGTTTTTTTCCCCTGAATCTGAGCCAGAATTCTACAACTGTGTGGACAGCCATGGACGACCAGGTAGACAGATAAAAGTAGATGTATGAAACTAGTAACTAGGGAAAACTTCCTTGGTGCCTCTTTTGTCTGTTGTAGGCATTACAGCCACAACACATACATACCAAAGCACATTAAATCCACAAATGGGGAGGATGATCTTGAAGCTAAAACAGAGACCTGGTATTCAGGTGAATTGCGTTTTATTCTTGACGCTGCCAACGACTTCTGGGGCAAATCAACTGACCCCTTCCTTACCCCATTTCTCTGTCTGAAAACTGGGATAACCTTGCCCTACTTCTCAGGGGTGTTGTCTGTCTTAAATCATGCTCATAAGTTCTTTGGAGAGCCTTGTGTTAAAGAAAACAAACCAGCAGTCATGTAGCACTTTAAAGGCTAACAGAATAGTTGATTAGGTGATGAGCTTTTGTGGGGCAGACCTCCTGGTCTGAAGAAGTGGGTCTGCCCCACGAAAGCTCATTACCTAATCAATTATTTTGTTACTCTTTAAAGTGCTACATTACTGCTGGTTTGTTTTGTTAGAATACAAACTAAAACAGCTACCTCTCTGTTCCTATTCAACTTGTGTAAAAGGTGTGTTGAATGCTTAGCGAAAGACATTTTTATTGTTTATAATTTCTTTGGATAATATCAATGTTTGTCAAGCATTTTTAATTCACTGATTTACACTTTTGCAATTGCAGGAAATTATGGTGGGTGTCAGGCAATAATTATTTAATGGCAAACACTGAGATTCAAAAAGTCAAAGCTCTATAAGTGTTTAAAACACAAATTGTCCACATGACGTCAAAATATGCAAAGGACGTATCTTGAACTCAAAGAAAGTTCTCAAGTGCTATTTCTCTTGCTTTTCCTATCTGTACATTTCTAGTAGTAGTAGGCATCCTTCAGTCTGCATAGACTATGGATCGCACCCTTTAAAGTTTCGACTGAGGACTTCATTTACAGCGTCTATTGTGACTATAAAGACCCACACGAGAGTGACAGTCCTTGCTTCATCTCTTGCAGATGTAGTGGGTGTCTGGCAAGTCCTTATTGTGCTTTCTGTGTGCTCGCTTCTCCTCTGCTAGCTGTCTGATCTTCAACTCGCCCTTCTGAAGGCGCTTGTGTAACTCCTGCCTCCATCTGCTGTGGTCGTCTGCTAGATCTTCCCAGTTGTCCAGCTCGATGTCTACCTCTCTGAGGTCTGTCTTGCAGACAACTTTGTAATGTAACTGGGGGCGTCCGGGAGGTCTTTTGCCAGAGGCTAGCTCATCATACAGGGTATCTTTTGGAATCCTTCCATCGTTCATCCTGTGGACGTGGCCAAACCAGCGGAGTCGATGCTGCCTGAGGAGGGTGTGCATGGTTGGGATTCCAGCTTGCTCGAGGACGGCAGTGTTGGTAACTCTGTCCTTCCATGATATTCCAAGGATGCGCCTGAGGCAGCGCAAGTGGAAGACGTTCAGCGTCTTTTCCTGGAGGGCATACAGGGTCCAAGTCTCACTGCCATAAAGGAGGGTGCTGAGGATGCAGGCTCTGTAGACTTGCATTTTGGTGTGAGTGTACAGCTTGTTGTTATTCCACACTCTCTTGCTGAGTCTGGACAGAGTTGTGGCCACTTTTCCGATCCTCCTATTTAGCTCAGTGTCCAACGACAGGGTGTCAGTGATGGTGGACCCGAGGTAAATGAACTCGTGGACAACCTCTAACGTATAGTTGTCAATGCTGATTGATGGGGATTCAGCAACATCCTGACCGAGTACGTTCGTCTTCTTTAGGCTGATGGTAAGCCCAAAGTCCTTGCACGCTTTGGAGTACTGATCCAGCAGTTTTTGAAGCTGGTCTTCTGTGTGAGACACTACAGCAGCATTGTCTGCGAACAGCATGACTCTGATGAGGACTTCTCGCACCTTAGACTTAGCTTTCAGCCTTGCAAGGTTAAACAGTTTCCCGTCAGATCTTGTGTGCAGCAAGATGCCCTCTGTTGAAGATCCAAAGGCATGCTTCAGGAGGAGTGCGAAGAAGATCCCAAACAATGTCGGAGCAAGCACGCATCCTTGTTTGACGCCGCTCCTGATTCTGAAAGCATCCGATAATGCGCCATCATATTGGATGGTTCCTCTCATGTTTTCGTGGAACGACTGGATCATCTTCAGTAACCGTGGAGGACAGCCTTTCTTGTGGAGCAGTTTGAACAGACCATCCCTGCTGACCAAGTCAAAGGCCTTGGTCAGGTCAATGAAGGCTATGTAGAGTGGCTTTCTCTGCTCCCTGCACTTCTCCTGCAGCTGCCTTAGAGAGAAGACCATGTCAATGGTAGACCTCTCTGCGCGGAATCCGCACTGCGATTCGGGGAACACCCTCTCAGCAATCTTCTGGAGTCTGCCAAGGATGACGTGAGTGAACAGTTTACCAGTGACGCTTAGGAGGGAGATTCCACGGTAGTTGTTGCAGTCACTTCTGTCTCCTTTGTTCTTATACAACGTTACAATGTTAGCGTCGCGCATATCCTGTGGAACCTCACCCTCTTTCCAGCACAGGCACAGTAGCTCATGCAGGGGTTCCAGGAGTGTGTCCGCGGCACATTTGATTACCTCTGGTGGTTTACCATCCCGACCAGGGGCCTTTCCAGCTGCAATGCTGTCGATGGCTGTCTTCAGTTCATCCACAGTCGGCTGTTGGTCCAGTTCATCCATTACTGGTAGGAGCTCGGGCTGCATCAACCACAACATTCTCGCGTGAGTACAGCTCGGAGTAGTGCTCAGCCCAGCGCTCCATCTGTTTGGCTTTGTCAGCGATGACTTCACCAGATTTGGATTTCAGAGGTGCCATCTTTTTCTGGGTGGGTCCTAATACCTTCTTCATACCCTCGTACATTCCTCTGAGATTGCCAAAGTCAGCACAGGTCTGAATGCTGCTTCATAGCTGGAGCCAGTGGTTGTTGGCACAGCGCCTGGCTGTCTGCTGTACTGTTCTTCTGGCCGCTCTAAGTGCTTGCTGGGTACTCTGGCTCGGTGAGCGTTTGTACTCCAGGAGTGCAGCATGCTTCTTTTCAATGACTGGAATCATCTCATCAGAGTTAGCTTCGAACCAGTCGTTTGTGTTTCTAGCTCTTCCAAACACCGACAAGGCCGTGTTGTAAACTGTATCCCTCAGATGCTGCCATTTGGATGTCGCATCGACGCCCCCAGGGCCACTGCGCAGATTTTCCTGGAGTGTCTCTCTGAACTTTTCAGCTTTCTCCGAGTTTGCGGTCTTTCTGGCGTCAATGCGGGGCCTTCCAGCAGGTTTAGAGCGGTACAGCTTCTTGGGTCTCAGCTTGAGCTTGGAGCAAACTAGCAAGTGATCTGTATCACAGTCAGCACTATGATAGCTGCGTGTCAGAAGGACATTTTTGAGGTTATTACGCCTAGTGATGACCATATCTAGTTGATGCCAGTGCTTTGAGCGTGGGTGTCTCCATGACACTCTGTGCTGTGGCTTCGTTTGGAAGAATGTGTTTGTGATGCACAGATTGTGGTACGTGCACAGTTCAAGGAGACGGTGTCCATTGTCATTCATTTTTCCCACACCGAAGTGTCCTAAGCAGAAAGGCCATGAGGCCCAATCAGCTCCAACTCTTGCATTGAAGTCACTCAAAATGTACAGTTATTCACGAGCAGGTATTTGCGCTACAGCAGCACTAAGCACGTTGTAGAACTTGTCTTTTACTTCTGGTGTGGCGTACAGGGTTGGGGCATAAGCGCTGATCAGGTGGACAGGACCGGCGCAAGTTTGAAGTGTGATCTGAAGAAGTCTTTCTGATCCACCCATGGCTAAATCCACCATTTGTAGAGGGGTGTTTCTGACAGCAAAGCCAACACCATGCTCGCTGGGTTCTTCTTGGGCTTTACCGTGCCAGAAAAAGGTGTAGTCCTTTTCCTTTAGAGATCCCGAATCTCCGAGTCGCGTCTCTTGCAGTGCAGCGATATCAACTCTGAGCCTCTTCAGTTCCTCGTTGATGACAGCGGTCTTTCGGGTGTCACTGATGGCCTGAAGATCTTCAGTCAAGCCGGTCAGCATGGTCCGTACATTCCAGCAAGCAACTATGATAGAGGAGCTTGGGTGAGTGTGGGATTTGGGGGGCTGTGTGGTGAGCGGGTGGGTGAATGTCAGTCTGTCTGTGCAGCTATGTTACTTTGCAGAGCCTGAGCTTGTGCTGTGCAGAGAAGAGCACTTTGCAAGGTGTGAATTGGGGGAGTTCCCTGCCAGGTGAGCCTTCAAGGGCTGAATAGACTGGAGGCAAGGCTTTGAGCCAGGCCTGACCAGCCAGCAGCTCTCCCTATAAGAAGGGAGCTCCCAGCGAACAAGGGGTGAGCAGCAAACAGGGAAGGGAGTTTGCCTCTGGGAGTTCGCCAAGGGAGGAGCCCTGTGTTTGTTTGTCCTTTTCAGGTATGGTGTTCCACCTGTGCCCTGCAAGGCAGCACTATCAGGAAAAGGAGTCTCTGAAGAAGAGAGCCTGAAGAGCGATGGGGGAAGGTGGACCTGGGGGCACTGAGAGCAGCTGGGGGGAGAGGGGCCAGTGCAGTGAGGAGGGCGGACATGGGAGCAGATGGGGGGTAGTCGGTTGGGGAGGGTCCTATGGTGATGGTAGCTGAGGGGGGGGTGAAAGGTAGGGAGGAGGGTCCCGGGGATATGAGGTCATGGCTGCGCAGGGAGCTATGGTGACAGGGAGGTATGAAGTAGTAGGATCCTTAACCACATTCTCCACACCCCGCTGCCTTGTGGGTTATCCTGGGAAGGAGAGAGGCTAAGGGAGTAAACCCTAACAGAAAATCCAGAGTGGAGTCCGAAGGCGGTTCGCTGTTAACTTCTGGCACTGTCCCGGCAACTCCTGCAGCTGAGCTGTACATTTCTATTACAATGGAAATATTACCCATGTGTGTATGGGGAAATTGACATTTCCAGACAAAATCAAATCTGTTCAGTCCTAGCTATAAAAGATTATGAAGCAATGATTATGTTTTAGACCCCTTGTTATTGTGGGTCCTTGAGCAGGGGGGTCTAACTTGAACTACCTATGTACATGACTAGCTTAATGCAGCTTAACTACCTTGTTATTTCTGGGCCTGTTACTGCTGCCCTCCATAGTCATCGTATAGTGAAGGCTGATATCTCTTTGTGTGGCCTTGGGTCACAAGTTAGTCTCCCCAAAAGGGTGAGATTGGCTTAAATTATACATTTCCTAATGACAAATTTGGGTTTTTGATTTGCCTTAGGGCTTTTCAACCTTTAGCGGGCACATGAGTTCCATTTTCACGCTTTTCTCCTCAGCCATGAGGAGAAGTATACTCTTATTTTTTTTAAACAGTAAATGTTTCTCTCTTAAACACTTGACTCCAGGAGCTGGGGGTTTGGGAACACAGCAAATGTCATGAGCAGGATTCCCTCTAATTCCTTCTATTCATGAGCAGAATGATTTTTGTTATGTGCACCAAAACATGTGCAAATGTGCACTACCAATAGAAACACATGGTGACACTGTGGGCGGCTGTGGGTTCTCTGCAAATCAGCCCAGGGCACCCAAATCTCTTCTGGGTGCCGCTCAACTGCTCAGTTTACAGAGAACACTGGTCACATGACACGCAAGAAACCCGTGAGCGAGGGTAACATCGAAAGGCACTGTATAAACATCGATGAATATGGCTGGTTGAAAATTTTACCGTCAACATTTTTCTTTTTAGATTGGGAAATTGGCAGTTTGAGGAAGCAAAATCGTTGTGCAAGTAAATATCCATGTTCAGTTTTTAATTGAAAAGAAAAAGAGTGACTCAAAACTGCAATTTTAGACAAAAAGACAAATTGGGGCATGAGGTACCCATTGTTTTTCAGAAGAGTGAGGGGGAGAATTATTTTTATCTGTATTTCTGTTGAATAATCAAAATTTCGAGTGGAATGGGGAAAGTTCTGACCCATTCTGGTAGACACAGGATTTTAATCGGTATTTCTGGAGATATTCTACCACTATTGTGGAAAATTGTTCTGGCATATTGCTTGCAAAGGGGAAATTTTGTGTCCTGTTTCTGATACTGTTTTCCCTAGAAAAGCTGCTCCTGTTCTGCATTGTACAATCAGTGCACCTGATCAAAGCAATAAAAATAGGTTTTTTAAATAATGAAATATTGGAGACTCTTTGAAACATTTTGGCTTCTGATACAGAGCAAGGGCTTATTTTCTTCAGTTCCCATGGCAGTAAATGGAAGCCTGGGATGCTCTACACTTCAGAGGGCTGAGTGAAAAGGGACTTTAAGTAAGCTGATTGTGACTTAAATAGTTCTATTTACTTCTTCGTTGTACAGTTTAGTCTTGTTTTAGCAGTAAATGCAGTGGAAAGGCATCAGATATGCTAGCTGAACCTGGCCTGGGCAAAACTATCTAACAAAAGTAACAGAGAGGATTATCATTCTAATCCAGAGGGACATTGTTTTTGTAAATTATTCCAAAATCAAATCATATATGATGGCTCCTTGTGCCACACAGCTTTTAACATTGTAAGAAAGCATTTTCTATGAACTCGGGCCACAGCAAAGTTTCCCCCAGGTCTGAATTCTGGGAAACAAGCAACTCTGAGCCTTCTTGGCAAAGCTGAAACCTGCATTGTTTGTTTGCTCTTGTTTGCAGCATTCAGTGTGTGCAGTAAGCTGGATCTTCAAAGGCATCAGCCCCAAGTAGTGGGGGTAGTGTTTCAAAAGAACTCAATGGCTACATCTACACTAGCCCCAAACTTCGAAATGGCCACGAAAATGGCCATTTCGAAGTTTACTAATGAAGCGCTGAAATGCATATTCAGCGCTTCATTAGCATGTGGGTGGCCGCGGCACTTCGAAATTGACTTCAAATAGTCCCATGGGAATAAGGGGACTTCAAGGTAGGCAGGGTCCTTTCGAAAAGGAGCCCCGTCTGGACGAGACGCGCGGCAGCGAGGCGCGTCAATTTCGAAGTGCCGCGGCCGCCCACATGCTAATGAAGCGCTGAATATGCATTTCAGCGCTTCATTAGTAAACTTCGAAATGGCCATTTGTGTGGCCATTTCAAAGTTTGGGGCCAGTGTAGATACGGCCAATGAGAGTTACTGCATGAAGGTCTTTTACTTATTTAGTTGCCACACCTGGGGCAGTTAGGGATTCACATCTGAAAATCTGGTCCCATATGTTCAACAATATTTTAGGGGAGTTATTTTCCATAAGAAGTGAGCCTAGGAAGCCCAGGTCAGATTTCCCCTTCCTTAGCATCCCAATACCTTCCAAATGGAGACGTCATGGCTACGAACTTCCAAGCAGCCATGCTCAAACTCTGTTAGCTCTATGTAAGGTGTTGTAACAACAACAGATGACCACTCTTTTACAATGCTTAATGATTCCTTTTGAAAGTTCTGTTTGCTTTTTTGACTGCCGCTGCACACTGCATGGATGTTTCAGAGAACTATCCATGATGACTCCAGGATCTCTTTCCTGATTAGTTGTAGTTAAATTAGCCCCCTTCATATTGTATGTACTGTTGGGATTATTTCTTCCAATGTGCATTACTTTACATTTATTCACATGAAATTTCATTTGCCATTCTGTTGCCCAATCACTCAGTTTTTTGAGATCTTTTTGAAGTTCTTCACAGTCTGTTTTGGTCTTAACTGTCCTCTTCCATCCCCTATTTCAGATCGCACAGGCTGAGTACAGGGCTTTATACAGAGTGTTTTCTGAGAACACAGGCAATGGGATAGTGGTGCTTCCTCAGCGTCTCCTCCTAATGCAGTCCCATAATGGGTAAAAGATTAAAAAGTCGTCAGAGCAGTGGGATTGGATCCTGATGTGCAAAGCATCTCTTCCGGAGTCTGGGTCAGACGGGGAACGAACAAGGACAACCTGGCTGAGACTCAGTGTGCAGACTCTGGAGATTATTGGTGCGAGTCAGGGAGAATCAGCTGGAGGCTTTGTCTGAGGCTAACCTAGCCCTAGGAGTGGGGCTGTCCGTTCAGATATTGAGCAGCTCCCCAAAGAAGCCTGCATACAACTAACTTACATCAAAAGAGTGGCTGTACCCTCAGAGACAGCCTGCCACTAGTGAGGCAGGAAGTTTCAAATCTGAAATTCCTCTTCTCCATTAGCCATTTCCTAGCCTTACCACGCGCCCGAACACACACGGAAAGTTCACACTGACCTTCATACCCAAGGGAAAAAGCAGCTCTTTTCCTTATGAACCTCCTGACATAGAAAGAAAGAAAGAATAGGTGGGGCTTTCCAGCCCTAACAGCCCCTCTTAACTGTAGGGCTCCAAATTAGTAGACTGCTTACCCTGGAATTACCTCAGGTTCAGCTGTTTCCTGGAGAACAGTGACTGTGTGAAGGAACAAGGCCCAAGCTTTCTTCACTCAGTCGGTCATTAACTGCCAGGAAATGCCTGACCCAGAGGGCATCACAGCTATTATATACCATGAAAGTATAAAGATGTAATGAAAGAGTAAAACAATTACCTTATTTTGTGAAGGAAAGCTAAAAATAGAAGTGCTGGTTGCCATAGATATGGCGTTCTGTTGACATAGCTGGGGTCTCCTTTGCCAGTAGAGGCCAAGGGTCCAATGTTACTGTCTAAGCTGCTCTCTAGCTGCCCCAGGGAGAGGTGCAGTAACTCGAGCTGGGCAGAAAATGTCAATTATTTTTGTAGGAAATCTTTAGCTATTAAAAGAAAAAAAAATCCTGAGAAATTTGGAGTGGAGTAGGGAAGCAGAAACATTTTGGTTTCTAGAAATCCAAACTTTGAACATTTTGACCAAATCAAAAAAGCAGTCATGTAGCACTTTAAACACTAACAAAATAATTTATTATGTGATGTGCTTTCATGGGACAGACACATTTCTTCAGATTATAGCCCTACCAGAACATCATCAACATATAAAGCAAAGAGGTCCAAAACATGTTATCAAGGTTGGCAAATCAGAAGAGCAGAGGGACAGGGGAGAGTGTCGGATGGGGAAGTTAAGAGTTAGATAAAACATCAACATTTGTAAAAGAGTCCTTATAATTACTAACATGGCTTGTCACTATTTTTACTAAATATTCACCAAAATTATCTTTTTATCCTCGAACCATTACATTTACTGAAAATATCAATCAACAAATGAAGCAAATATCTCCCAGCACTTTTTATTTTTGGATGAAAAGCCAGTTTTGAGCAAAAAATCATTGACTAAATATGCTGACTAGGGGTGGGAGGAGCTAATCAGATGGCAGGGCTATGTCACGTGGCAGCTTAAACTCAAAATAAGATACGCAATTTGTGCTGTACAGATTGCATATCATTTCAAGTTTATTTTGGAAGAGGGTATTTCAGCATTTGGTGCAGTTTAAACAGTGCCAAATGTCAAAGTAATACACTATTTTGAAGCATCCCTTACTCCTCCGGCAACAAAGAACATAGGGATGCCAAAACAGCACGCCCGTCATGTCAAAAAATACTTTGACAGGATGTGTGTGTTTCAAAAGCGCAGAGTTGCTATTTTGGGATACCGAGGGGTCCTGTAATAGCTCTACCATGCAGACATCACCTAGGACTACCTGCCCATTGTTTGATGTACTTAATCCAGTTCAGCAGCAGTCTGTGTGTGCATTTGCTTTTTGATTGGCACTGGCTTTCTGCCATTGGAATAATAGGCACATAAAGTTTGTTATTGGTTAGAGAACCAATTCCCTTTGAATTCTGGTCCCAGAGGGATTCTTCATGCTCTGCCCCAATCACCAGCAAAAGTGTCAGGAAGGTGTTCTGTAATACTGCAGGGCAGGTGAAAACTTGTAAATCAGTCAATGCTCTGTGCTCTGTATTTACAATGAAAGTTCCAGCAGCAGGAGGCAATTGAAGAGCCTCATTATTCTAGCGGACTCCCCATAGCACAGCCCATTACACACCCAGCAAAGTGTTTTCGCCCCTCCCTGGGGCCGTTGCTGTTGATGACTGGTAGCAAATCAGGGATGGGAATGGTTACGTGCAGACTCTTAACAGAGAAGCTCAGGCTAATATTATAGCAGGGTATTGATTTTCTTTTGTATGGTTTCAATGTTTGGCACATTGTTATGGAGAGATAATGGGTTTTCACAGGTGGATGTCAGAATTACACTCATGCTCAGCTCACAGAGCTGTGAGTCAATGAAGCAGACAACCATTCTGAGGAAGACAGTCTCCTAGAAGTTTAGAAATCCTGTGAATTCCAGCAAGAGCGGCCCAGCCACTCAGCTGGAATAAATCAGTGCAGCTTTACTGAAGGCAGGCGACACCACCACGTTGATTTATTCTACCTGACAACCTGACAACAGCATTCGGTTAGCTGATCTGGTCAGTTTGCAGAATAATCTCTCCCTGTCCTGCTCCTTTAAACCTTTGCCACGTGCTCTGGAGTTCAGAGAAGACATTTTCAGCAGAAAGTGTTTTCTAGCGCAGACTGACTTACAAATTGCTGTAACTCGCCATCAAACCAAGTTATCCCAAATCACAATTTCAACCCTGGGAGAGAGGGAGAAAGTATCTGTCAGTCCACGTGTAAAGTGTGGCACTTCAACTCCTCAATGCTAATGCTGTGGGATTGGAATTTGGCGGGAAAGTGTCTTTGGGCTAAAACTGTAGGGAAGCTTCAGGCCAAAACATAAAATGTGAAAAGCCCTGAAGTTGTAAACTTTTTGATCAGGTTCAGCTCAATGTCTAGGTGAGCGTAGGTCCCACTCCCTTACTGAATATCTGCAGTCCCTTGAACAGCAGTGGGGGTTGCTGAGTATAGAAACTATGCTAACGTTGCAAGATATCACTCTAACTTGCAAGTAGCAGAGGTGCAGCCATATGAATCTGTGTCTAAAACAACAGCGAGAAGTCCTGTGGCACCTGCTAGACTAACAGAGCTATTGGAGCATAAGCTTTCACGGGCACTTCTGGCAAAATGACTCTTTGCCCACAAACCCTTATGCTCCAATAGCTCTGTTAGTCTATGAGGTGCCACAGTACTTCTCACTGTTGTACCAGGGGTTTCCTGGTTAAGATGTGTGCTCTAAGGGGAAGCACATGCTCAGTCATTCTGTAAAGAGGGATCTTGGAGTGAAGTGGGGTGAGATGTGCATCTCTTTTAGGGAGCACCCTGTTTTGTCTCTTTACAGTTTGAGGTTATTTTTGAGAATCCAGAACACAACAGAAAGCAGAGTTACATTGCAACCCTCAGCACTGATATATGTTTTGATCTATCTTCTGTGCACATGATAGGAGCACAACAGGAATGGCCTTGCCTCCTCCCTTCTTTTCCAGGTGTTGCTGTGCTTTGTGATATAGAGTAAGGCTCTTCTCCCAGTCAGTTTCCAGTAGCATGAAATGCTCTCATTTGGGGCCAGATGGGGGCACAAGAGAAGAGGAGCAATGCAAGGAGTGTCCCTTCCCTTACTCAGAACCTGACCACAGCTGGATACCTGCACACTCTCAAGTGCTGCTCCAGAACAGAAAAGGAGGATGAGGGGAGATGAATTTGGAGCCTAACCCCTACTCACAACTCTGGGCCAGCTAGTAGTGCTGGCTGCCTATGGAGGGGAGTGCAGACTTCAGGCAATGCCAGCTGCAGCTTTCTTTGGGGTGGGGCAGTTCTGCACAACACCCAGCTCAGTACTGTGCCTTAGTCTGACTGACTCTTAACCATTGGGTGGTTCCACAGCAGTGCTCACTCACCACATCGTGTTCAGTGTCACCCTGCCAGGGCCCAGGGAACTTTGCACTGCAGGGGAACATATCCTATGAACATGTATTGCAACAGTGCTGGGTGATCACACACTGCCTGCCAGGGGCAAAGGCTGGAATGGAGTCCAGGCAACTCGGTCCCATGGGCCCCACTGTAATCATTAGAACACACGGAGCATCACAAGGGGAAATCCTGGGCTCCAGCATTGTTTCCATTTCCAGAGGCAAACTTATAAATCTCTGTTCCCTGTAAGCTCTGTGCTTGGGCAGCCACTCAACACAGATTCACACACCTCCCAGCTAATTAACAGAGCGCCCACAGCCAGGTTGTTTGCTGCTGCTGGTGGTGCACATCACATATGCCTCAGTGTATGTAAAATATATTCCGCACACAAATGGAAAAAATCTGCAGTCTGATGGAGAAGATGAGAGGGAACCTTGTCTCTAACGGGGCATGAGAGGAGATATGCTAGCAGCTAGGGTTAGGGAAGGAACTATGCGTAGACACAAATGGTTTTAAGTGTCTTTTGTGACGATGAGAAAAACCCTTAAAACACAGTTTACAAGATCTCTGGGGCACTCTCCTGCAGATTACAGACGCACTCCCAGCATTCCTTGCTCCTGGCAAGCCATTTACTGGACAAAATATCAGTCACCTTCAACATTGTGAGACACTCCCACAATGAAGATGCATTTCTCCAAGTCTCCTGCTAGTGAGAGCTCCTCAAAGGTATATAGGATGCTAACTCCCATTGACGTTAATGGAAATAGGTGCCTAAATATCTCCCCTGGGTCCGTCAAAAGAGGTAAGATAGGTATATCTCCATATTATCTTACCTTATAGAGCTGGAAAGTACCTTCAGAAATCACTGAGTCGAATCCCTGCCTTGTCTGCAGGACCTATCACCGTCCCCAATAGATTTTTTTTACATGTGTTTGCCCTAGATCCATAAATACCACCCCCCAGGATTGGGCTTACAACCGCGTGTTTAGCCCACCAATGCTCAAACCACTGAGCTATCCCTACCCCCTAAAAAAAATCTACTTGTGCCAGACCCTTACATGGGCTCTTCAAAGATTGAGCTCACAACCCTGGGTTTACAAGCTCAAAGTGCAAACCACTCAGCCATCTTTCTCCTCAACACAAGGGCTGAAAAAGGAATGCAAAATCCTACTCAAAATGGGGAGCAGGGCAATGAGATGGCACACAGCTGTTTCAGCCAAGCCAGGCAAAGATCCCCACAGGGACAACTCACTGGCTTACAGCTTTGGAGAACTGAGAAATGTGGTTTACAAAAACCGAAAAAGTCTCTTCCCCTTGGTAGTAGGAAATCAGCCAGGAAATCAGCCACCAGGGACAATATCCAGGGAATCTGAAAGAGGGGGTCTTACCCATGAAAGCTGATTACTTAATATGTTAGTCTTTAAGGAGTTATAGGACTGCTTGCTCTTTCTCCATAGAAGAGATAAAGACGCTGAGAAATTCAGCACTGACTGTAGAATGCAGCAGCAAAGCCAGAAGCCATCAAACAGAAGGAAAAAAGGATCTAGGGAATTTGGGAACAGGAGGTGGCTGCTATGAAATGCTTCTCTGGAGGCTCAAACCACCAGAATTAAATTCAAGCAGCCCAAGTCTGGCAGAGTCTGTCACACGCAGGGCTGGGGTAAATCGGCTGCATGATGACCAACTGCACCTAAGTACTGAGACCAGTTTGGAAGCTGGAGAGAAAATGTAGGGGAATAATTCTGCACATGTCCTGGAATTTGCTGTGAAATTGCAATTGTCCAAGCAGAAAGTCAACTGATCTTTGGATAATCATCTTCTTTTCAAACTTCCAGAGTTAATCCACACTAAAACAAACACATTTTCTCTGCCCTAGTTCATGGCTACCTTTGAGTTGGTGGCAACGTCAGATCTCTCCTACTGACAAACGCATCACATCACCAAAGTACTTCCACAAATAGATTGTTACATCAGCAATGCACCAGCTGCTACCTCTTTTCTCTGGGAGACCAGTTGTGATGTTAGTGGGCTCGGAACTGGGCACTTTGGCAGCAATGTTTCAATGGGTCTGAACGTGATTTAATTTCTATCACATTTCTAATTTCCTCTTCCTCCAAACACCTAAAAGTAGCCACAGTGGGCCAGAGCCCTAGGGGTTATTATATTGCACAGCTCAACTGAATTCCATGCACTAGCTGACATATTGACCCTGTGTGTCCATTTCTCACATTCTGCACAATATTCAGACAAATGCCCCTCCTATACTGAGAGGTTCCTGGGGGGAAAAATCCTTAAAATGTCTTTAACCATTTTTAGCTGACTCTGAGTAGGACCAGGGATAGGAAGGAAGGAAATATAAGAACTCAGAGTAGTCACAACTGGTGGTAACACCATCCTCACCCTTAAGAATGGTGCCCTCTGCCCAACATCCCTTTGGAGCGCAGACTCCTGAGAGACGAGAAATGCCGTGAGACAAGAGCTTTCTCTAAATGCCTGCCCCCGGGAGATAGGCTCTACATGGGCCCTGTGAAAGCATTTATGTATGGGGGCTCTCAGGGGGACTATCTTTCCCCGGATATCAAAATTAGAGCTGGTCAAGAAAGCAAAACATGTATTTCTTTTAAACACTTGGGATTTTTGAAGCTTGTATTTTGACCTGTTTGAAAATGGACACATTTTATTTAAAAAAAATATTCAGCTGTTTTTCAACTGATATCAAAAACATCAAAATGGTGAACAAAACAGAATGATAGCTGAATTGCTGGATTTTATTTAATACAACAAAAACCCAAAAGAATTAGAATGATTAGAATTGTCTTTGCCAACCACCCTTGCTTCTTCCTGAAAATGTTCACAATCCTATGTGAGGCAAGGGAGGTGGGGAAGGAAGAAATCATTTTGGGGGGAAAAAGACATTTTGGAAAAACAAACTTTTCTTCGAACACTTGTCACCAGCTCCAGTCCGCCACAGGATTAACCCTTTGTCACCTGTGACTTATATCCTCTGCTTTTTGTGGTTTGGAGTAATCATTGGTCCAAGATGAAATCTCAGATCCTATCTGAATTCTTTGCTCTGCAGAAAATGGAGCCAGATGACCTGCTTCTGGCGCACTCTGTATGTAACGCAAGCTGTAAGATTTTTGGAAGCCTTGTTTTTCATCTTTCTTACTTTGTCCCCTCTCCCTGAAATGCATCAGTTTAGAAACACCACTTCACAGTGTAAAAACATTCTTCTTTCTGTCTGCCTCCTGCAGAGCAGCAATTCCATTGAATGACTTTACGTCACATTCCCCTATTGGGGAGAGACCATAAATAATCTTTTAGACTCGCTGAGGGTTTGAGGGGATAAGGGCAGCATCTGTGCCACACATTTGATTCATTAGCGTTCTTTTATCTTCTGATTGGGTTGGACAGGCATAGTAAAGCACCAGGGTGGATAAACACTGAGACACGCAGTCAAGGGACTATATGTTCATTTTTCTTTCATATGATGTCCCTACTTCTTGTGTCACAGGTGTGTCTGTCAGGATGCTGGAAATATCCAGACTTGTCATTTTGTCAGTTGAAACATCTGGCTTTTAGGAAGTATTGTTCCTGATGACACTCAGCAGAATTTTATGCACATGGAACCAACAGGAGCACATGGGCAGGATGACGGGTGGGGTTTGGAATGCAGACAAAAGCATGGAGAGTAGAGCTGCTCATTTCCCTTAGGTTAAAACCTTTATTGTTGGGCAAAAGTGCAGAGTGGGTTTGCCAACATGAAAATTCAGAGGCTGATTTCAGCTAATTGTTCAGGTCCAAAAAATGGAGGAGGAGAGGGGACCAAGTCATTCAATGGAATTGCTGCTCTGCAGGAGGCAGACAGAAAGAAGAATGTTTTTACACTGTGAAGTGGTGTTTCTAAACTGATGCATTTCAGGGAGAGGGGACAAAGTAAGAAAGATGAAAAACAAGGCTTCCAAAAATCTTACAGCTTGCGTTACATACAGAGTGCGCCAGAAGCAGGTCATCTGGCTCCATTTTCTGCAGAGCAAAGAATTCAGATAGGATCTGAGATTTCATCTTGGACCAATGATTACTCCAAACCACAAAAAGCAGAGGATATAAGTCACAGGTGACAAAGGGTTAATCCTGTGGCGGACTGGAGCTGGTGACAAGTGTTCGAAGAAAAGTTTGTTTTTCCAAAATGTCTTTTTCCCCCCAAAATGATTTCTTCCTTCCCCACCTCCCTTGCCTCACATAGGATTGTGAACATTTTCAGGAAGAAGCAAGGGTGGTTGGCAAAGACAATTCTAATCATTCTAATTCTTTTGGGTTTTTGTTGTATTAAATAAAATCCAGCAATTCAGCTATCATTCTGTTTTGTTCACCATTTTGATGTTTTTGATATCAGTTGAAAAACAGCTGAATATTTTTTTTAAATAAAATGTGTCCATTTTCAAACAGGTCAAAATACAAGCTTCAAAAATCCCAAGTGTTTAAAAGAAATACATGTTTTGCTTTCTTGACCAGCTCTAATTTTGATATCCGGGGAAAGATAGTCCCCCTGAGAGTCCCCATACATAAATGCTTTCACAGGGCCCATGTAGAGCCTATCTCCCGGGGGCAGGCATTTAGAGAAAGCTCTTGTCTCACGGCATTTCTCGTCTCTCAGGAGTCTGCGCTCCAAAGGGATGTTGGGCAGAGGGCACCATTCTTAAGGGTGAGGATGGTGTTACCACCAGTTGTGACTACTCTGAGTTCTTATATTTCTTTCCTTCCTATCCCTGGTCCTACTCAGAGTCAGCTAAAAATGGTTAAAGACATTTTAAGGATTTTTCCCCCCAGGAACCTCTCAGTATAGGAGGGGCATTTGTCTGAATATTGTGCAGAATGTGAGAAATGGACACACAGGGTCAATATGTCAGCTAGTGCATGGAATTCAGCTGAGCTATGCAATGTAATAACCCCTAGGGCTCTGGCCCACTGTGGCTACTTTTAGGTGTTTGGAGGAAGAGGAAATTAGAAATGTGATAGAAATTAAATCACGTTCAGACCCATTGAAACATTGCTGCCAAAGTGCCCAGTTCCGAGCCCACTAACATCACAACTGGTCTCCCAGAGAAAAGAGGTAGCAGCTGGTGCGTTGCTGATGTAACAATCTATTTGTGGAAGTACTTTGGTGATGTGATGCGTTTGTCAGTAGGAGAGATCTGACGTTGCCACCAACTCAAAGGTAGCCATGAACTAGGGCAGAGAAAATGAGTTTGTTTTAGTGTGGATTAACTCTGGTTGGGTAGGGATGCAGCAATGTCACTGGTCAAATACTATCTTACTGGTGGAGGTGGAGCTTCAAACCAGTGTGTCCCACGTTGAGGGAGCACACTCAGCACTGTGCAAAAGGGCCTCTTCCTTCGCTGCCCCCTCGTTGCGTGAAGATGGACCTGCCTCTGCGACAGCGGCGAACACCTCTCTCCCCACCTCAGCAATCCTCCCATGGCTGAGGCAGAAGACAGGCAACAGTGTGCTCGCTGTCTGGCAGGAGCTAGGTGAAGAGGGGACTTTTACAATGAACATTTAGGTGCTAAATGAGTTTAGGAAACTCCAGAGTTATGTGGCAACTGCAGGGTGGCTTCGTGGACTACGGTGGTGCCTAAAATCAGAACTCAAGGCATAAACCCTTAGGCTTTGGTGCCCACCTCCCTTTGCAGACCTGGTGCTTGGGAATGCGTATTGTCCAGTGTTCGGAAGTGATCCCCCGACTGTACGAGAGAACCGCTGGGTGCTGTGTCCCTTCAGGGACAGAATAGACTAAGGTCTAAGTGTGGTTGTGAGCCCACAGCTGCTTTACTCTCTACTTTTCTATCTAAGACAAAAACACCATGTTGTAGATGACGGTTGTGTATCTTCCTGAGAGGCCACTCCACTGATGCTAAACAAAGCTGCTCTCTGGAAAGCGGTTCAGATAAGAAATATTGGCTTTCCTGAAGGTGAACACAGCTTGCACAGGGTGCACATTAGTAATGAGGAACCTCGAAAGATGTGCAGATTTTATTCAGGGAAGCACCTCTTTGTTTGGCTGCTTATCTGAAACCGGGCCGTCCCCAAGCCTTCTGAGACGTTTGTGCAGTGCTGTCAGGAGGCTAGAAGTTCTGCTTCTTGGGGAATTTCAAGATTCCCAAATCTGAGTTTGTTCCCAGGTGCAATAAAACCTGAACATTGCAAATTCTCCATGTAATGAAGCTGAGGGGTGGGGAAAGTTTCAGGTTAACAGATTATTTTCAACAAAATACAAATGAGAATGTTTCTTGACTTTATTTTTTTTCCATATTATCTTATCCTGAAAGTGAATGGAAATGAAAAGTAACTTCAGAATAAATATTTTGGTCTGAAAATGTTGAGGTGGAACAATTCTGCCATTGTCAGGACTGCTTTTCTATTCTTGGGGGGCGAGGGGGTTGTGTTTTAATTTAGATGGGACCACCCGGTCCAGTGGGACATTGCCCTGTCAACATTCTCCAATCATCTCTGCCCCTGGCCTTGACTCCTCTCTGCTCCATCCATATCTTCTGCCCCTAAACAATCCCCCTGTTGGATCAGCTACTGCCCTTAAGGTGCAAAACCACAAAGGGACATAGTCACCGAAGCCCTAACCATTGGACTATGGGAAAATCTGATGCTGCAGTCTCGCCTTTGCGGCTGAAGCCCTTCCACTTTGCATCCAACATAAAAAGGCCCTCGAGTGTGAAAGTGACTCTCTAGCCCATCGGTTAGGGCACTCAGTTGAGCAACAGGAAACCCGTGGTCTAACCCACTCACCTCACCGGGCAGAGGAAGGAATTGAACTGGTATCTCTGTTACAGGGCAAGTGGCTGCTTAAATGAAATCAGGCCCAGAGCTCCTGTTTCACCCAGGCTCACCCTACTTAGTGCTGCCCCTCATTACAGCTACTGCCTGGCTGTTATAAATAAGAGCCCAAAAGGTAAGGTGGGCTTCTGAGTACAGACACAGCAGGTGGGAGAAGGGAAGAGTTAAGGTGAGGGAGTCAGGGAATGGCTGTCCCTGAAGGAGGGAGCTTGGAAAGTTCTCTGCTTGAGCAGTAGCACTAGCTCAAGTTGGGGAAAGCAGAGAGTGCTTTATGGGTCCCTTACAAACTTCCTTAAGCCACGTTGTAAAGGTTGAGCGCAGCAGAGGGAGCTGCCTGGGGGAGGGCAGATGGCTGGGGGATGATGCAATGACAAGCCCATTGACACCTCCAGGCCAGAGCAGGAATCATATCTTGGAAGGAAGAGGGGTGGCAAATCCATTAAGTGAGAAGGGTTGTGGGGGAAGTGGTGAGAGATGCTGGAGTCATGTTGGAGAGCCTGAGCACGGGGGGACATGCCCGAGTCATAGAGGGTGTGGTGTCCCTGGCCTGCCAGGACTTGCAGGAGAGAGGTTGTTTCTACACTCGCTCCCTCCCATTGTAGGTGGTATGGTAATGAGGCGATTGGAAGCACGCTAATGAGGTGTTAACTTGCATATGCAGCACCTCACTAGCATAATGGAAGCCATGCAAATTTCAAAGTGCAGACTTTGATTTGCAAATTGACAGTGTAGATGTGGGCAGCTTCGAAATAAGCACCCCATTTTAACATTCCCCTACTCCCACAAAACCAGGTGCTCACGTAGCGCCTAGCACACTCAGACCCTGGCATGCTTGGTCTCTGAGTGCTATCCAAAGACCGATCATAGAGGAAATGTACCCGGTCAGGGCTCCCTGATGCATCCAGCACCTTTCAGCATGCACTGAAAAGCCCTTGGAAAACATCTCCCAAACTTTTTGATCTGCTCTGACGTATGAAACAGAAGCCTGAAGTAGCATTACTCTCAAGCGACAGCATGCATGTGCTTAAAAGGGGGCGGGGAGCAGTCTCCAGCTGGGTCAGAGGCACCTGCTGGTGGAGTGAAGTTTAGATAATAGCAGGACACTCCCTAGCTACCTCAGTAAAGTCCTGCAGGGCAGGGCAAGGCTTTGCCAAGTGCGTGATTGGACACAGGGCAGGGAAGGAGTTCATATGCTGTGAAAACAAATAGAAAAGCTAGGGTAGCTAATCAGAAGTAAATGATTTCTGAAGTCAGCACACCATGCTGAGCTAAATCATCTTTTTCTGTCTTCTGCTTAGGGAGTTTTAAATCAATAGTTCGTGTGGGCACTTATCTATACAATTTTCAGCAACAGGGCTTTACCTTGCAACATTGTGGGTTGAAGCTGATGTAGCAGAAAATTGCAAATGATCCAGAAATAGAAAATCATAAATGACAAATGCTGCATAACTTTGCTGGTAAAACTTAGGAGCTGGGGAGAGGAAGGTGGGGTGAGATTTCTGTGTGTGTTTCCTGCCCCCCCATCTTTGAATTAAGAAGAGTTGTGGGGATGTGTGTGTCTCCAGATACTTAGGGGGACTTAAAGAGGATTTGTAACCTGCTGCTTGTGCTTTGTTTTCCTTTTCGGCAGCCTGGCTGTTCACTTGTACACTTTCCCTGTTTGACCCTTCCTGGGGAGCAGGGCCGCCAGTGTGATGCTGTGGCTGAGGACTCTTAATCACAGGCAATCACGCAGCTCTCTGAGTGAGCAGCTCCCATGGAAGTTTTCCTCTCTCATAGTGTCTCAGGTGACTCATTCCAAAGAGGGTTCCTGGTCATGATTTGCTGGCAGAGACAGGCACATCCCTGCAGCCCAGAGTTCAGCACCTATCTCTGAGAGGGGGGCAAGTTTTAGTACACCCCTGGGGGGCTTGGTGTCTCCTGGTACCTAGCTTACATATCTCTGCCTCCCATGCTACCCTCTGTGAGCACAGTGGAAAGTGCCTCTGCCCCACCCCCCATGCCTTGTAGCCTAGGCACGCAGGCTTTGTGAGCCTCAGGGCACAGCTGGAAGGTAAGGGCTGGAGCACAGTGCCAAAACATTGATGCATTTGTGTGAGTCTCTAAGACTGACCAACTTGCTCGAGGGCACCTGGGAAGCCAGTAGCAGAGCAGGGAATGGAGCTGCATGAATTGTTCCTTTTGATCATGTAAATATTCCATCTCTGGGTTACTGCAAGTCGTTTGCATGCAGCGCATTCCCCCTCCACCACCGCCCTCCTGCATCCACCTTTGTCACTGCGAGTAGGGTGGAGCACTTCTCATCCCACCCAAGTGCTTTCAGTGTGTGGGAGATCAGGAGCGCCAGCAAGTAGAGGCCAAAGGATGACACCCCATGTGCCCACTGACACCAATACCAGCACAGAGCCCCAACCCCCCACACCTTGCCTACAAGAGGTAGCAAAAGTCCAACCACATGGCTTGAGAGTGCCTGTCGTTCTTTGTCCTGTCTGCTAGGCTTCCCTTTCATTCCATCAACAGCTTTTGACACGCCATGCCCTGGTAGAATAAACTCAGGAGGGACGAGACAGCTGGTGCAGCTAACTCTCAGCCACATCCTCGGCTAGCACTGTTTGAATCATCTTGCACTGCTCAGGCTTCAGAGGGCACCTGCAGCAGCCTGAAGGGCTACTTTTCAAGTGGAGCTAATTCACAGCAGGGCAGGGGAGTTTTCTCATGTAAACAGTAAATTGGGTTGATCTATTTGGGGCTACCAGCCTTCAGGCACAATCAGCCCAGTTCAGTTCATAGCCCAGCACATGCAACAAAGACACATGAACAAAATAAAACCCTTTTCCAGGGCCCAGTCTGGACTGTGAGATGACTGGCCTCTAGCAGAGGACTGTAAGAAAAGCCTTAGTGGGTCAAAAGATTCTCCTAGCCAAGTACTATATTCTGTCCTCTGGCCTGGGCAGGCGTGCCAAAGGGAATGAACAGAACAGGCAATCACCAAGGGATCCATCCTTTTCTAGTCAGGACAGTGGCTAAGGACATAATCCCCACCCATCCTGGCTAATAGCCACTGAAGGACCTATCCCTCAGGAATTTGTCTAGTTCTTTTTTGAACCCTGTTAAAGTCCTGGACATTGCAACATCCTTAGGCAAGGACATTCACTTAAAACAAAGAAAACACCCACCTTTCTTTATGCCTGCTCCCTCCTAACTTTGTTTGGTGACCCCCCATTCTTTTGTCATACAGAGTAAATAATAGCACTTTCCTGTTTATTTTCTCCTCACCAGCCATGATTTTATAGACCCCCCCACACCCTTTTGTCATCTCTTTTCCAAACTGAGACATCCCAATGTTATTAATCAGTTATTTCCCTCAGACTAGCAGAATCTACAGGACCCACTAACCTCCAAACAATCTTCTGCTACAGCCCCAGAACAGCTCTCTCAAGTCCCCAGGTATAATTGGAGCCTTGCTTATATTCCCCAGCTGGGAATCACCACCCCCAATCACTTGCTGCTGTGCAGCACCTGGCAGCCTCAAACAGGTTCTTGTCCAGAACAAGGAGAGCTGCTCCCCAGCTCCTACAGGCACCCAGCCTGTTACTGTCCCCCTGCTGTCTTTCCTTTCTGGGAGAATTTGGCTCCTGGGCAGGGAGTCAATATGGAGCTTTGGGAACATTTAAGTCCCTCTGAGGGCGTAAGTGGGATTTAAATGGCATGTCTGGGTAATCAGTGGATGGGTGAAGTTTGTTTTCTGAGCAAGATCCCAGCTTTCATGAACATCCAGAGAGAACAATCTGTGACAAGGATTAGGGAGAGGGGACTTGCTCAGGGCCCAACTCATGCCCTGGTGACTCTCTGGGGGTCTGGGCATGAGGAGGATGAGTAACAGGATGGGACTATTGTGCTTGGTGCTGCAATCCAGATCATTTACTCCCAGCTCTCCAAAACTGGGCGCCCATGCTACCCTGCTCAGAGCCTGCACACCAGCAGCCACACTTTCAGAGTCACACCCTGGGCTTCTGTACTCTGGGCACCCTGAATCAACTCCATCACCCTTGGTTACTGCAGAGTTGGTGACCCCAGCATCTCCCATTCCCAAATTCCCCCAGAACCATGTACCTGGAGCACCTACACCTCCCCTGGTCTACTTGGAGCAGCAGTAGGGTTTGGGTGTTCATTTGAAGCAGTGGTCCTCCGTCCACTGGCTGCCTGCAGCCCAATCACCACCCAGCTGAGGCTCAAGTGACAATTCCAGGTCTACACAGGCTGTACATGCAGTCCACGTCACAGGAAAAGCTGTGACCCACAATAGTAAATAGGTTGAGAACCACTGCTTCAATGATACTAAAGAACATCACAGTTTATTAACTTAACTGTGCTAAACACATCCTTCCCTTCAAGCACAGCTTATAGAAAGCAAACAAGTTTATTAAAAAAGAAAAGGACAAAGGCTAATTCATGCCAAATGGAAGGAATGAAATTAGAAGGGGTTATGAACAAGAGTAAAAACACATTTTTTAATGACTCAAACGTACCTTAACAAGCAACAGCCTTGCCTGACTGCAGATTTCTTGTCAATTGTTTGTCTTTGCAGCCATGGCTGACTTTCCCTCAATTACAAACTTCTACAGAAGAACCTGCTGCTGGCTTCCCTTGTCTCCCTGAATGAAAAATCTTTGCGTAGGCAGGTTTCTCACATATTCCTAGAGACTCCAACACTGCCTTCGTGAAAGGACCCTTCTTTTGCCACTGGCCAGGGCTCAGGCCCCTTGTTCATCTGGTGCTCATTGCCAGAGCTGATGTTTGCCCTTGCTTATATCTCTCAAAGCTGAGTGACCTTGTTTCGAAAGGTGGGAGGAACTCTGGCTATTCTTCCCCTCCTTCTTCCGATTTCTATGTCAGTAGAGCTTCCCTTGGTTTTGGTCACATCATGCTCAGTTTCTTTGGAGCCAGGTAGAGAGGTACCTCCCTTGCTGCCTGTTTCTCTCTGTGTTTGGTCAGACTGAAGAGCATAATAGGAGTGAGTATCCATAATTGTGCCTCACATTAATATATCCACATCATGGCATTTGACAAAGCACCCCACTCCCACACTTTTATAAAACAGTGACCGTGCATGGTAAGTTAACTCAGGTGCTTATCACCTGAGGTTCTGCTTTCCTGTTCCTATAGGCCCCTAAACCTTTGCAGTGTATTTTCTGAAAAGAAAAAAACTCACCATAGCAGGAGAGAGATGGTTCCATGCAATCTCTTCCCTTGCTTGTTGGCTTTCTCCACCTAACATAAAATAAACCTTGACAGCTTCTGCCAGAAAGCTGAGCTCATTGGAGAAGCAAATGCAACCGTCTGCCTAGGGGGCATCTGTGTTACCAACTCACCCTGCCATGGCTGATTTGCACACCTTTTAGCCATCATCCCAGCACTTACCCAGAACCTTTAATACATCCCCTGCACACACATCACACGTGTGTTACTGGTCCGGGAGTTAGTTTTCAATGACATTGAATGCCACCTATTAGCTAGAAATTGATTTCGGTGAGTGGGGGCCTTTGAGCCATTCCGGCCAGCAGAAACTCACCACCTGATGCCAGTGAGCCCCTTGCCTGCTAGCACTGGGATGGTTTTAGGGCCACAGGGGCACAGGTTAAGATAAAAACTGATATGGTGAGGCCTGGCAGCAGGACCGCAATGGATAGCAGACACAATGGAGATGCCATCATGTGCCAACAATGCCCAGGTGCTTTGGATATTGGACAGACTTCAAACTCTCTCAGACAGAGAGTTAATGGGCACGAAACAGACATCAAAACACTCCTGATCCACAGACCAGTTAGTCTCCTTTTAATGGAGTGGGCCATTCTGTTAATGACTTCAGAGCTTGCGTCTTATTGAAGAAGAATTTTCACACTGCTTTAGAAAGCAAAGCTGCTGAACTCCTTTTCATATTCAAATTTGGCACATTAACACGTGGTTTGAAACGGGATACACATTTTCTGGGACACTGTAGGGGCTCTTTGGCATACTTGGCTTCATCTAATTCTTAACACACACCACCGCCCCCCCGAGCCCCTCTGCTCTCTGATTTGCTCACCTTGATAATTTTTTTCTGGTTTGTCAACTTTGATTGCTGTTTTGGTTCTCTGTGCCTTAAATATTGAGTCTGTTCTGGTCTGGCTCTGCTCTGAAGAAGTGGGTCTGTCCCACGAAAGCTCACCTCATAAACTATTTTGCTAGTCTTTAAAGTGCTACTTGACTGCTTTTTGTTTTGATAGTGTATGGACTAGCACAGCTCCCTCTCTGTTACAAAGGAGGTGGCAGCAGAGAATGCTGACTGTACCTCACTCCTTTTGGAACATCCGAACAAGAACTTCTTCTGGGATGGGGTAAAAGTCAGTGCCTGAGAATGCTCCCCGGCTCCCGCCAAGGGACTGTACCGAGTGTGGGACACTGGGAAAGTCCCTGCCCCCTGTCCTCGCCAGCTGCCACCCCTGCAGCCCGCCGGCTGTCAGGTTGAGCAGGCAGTAGGAAAGCACAGATGCATGGCTGATGCCCTGAGCATTGTGCGACTGGAATGAGAGAGGCTGCTTGATAGCAGGCCTGACAGAGCAGCAGTGCTCAGGTCAGCAGAGAAAATGGAAACCTGCTGAGGCCCAGCAGCTCCTGAGGAGAGGCTGAGGTAAGCTGCAGGAAGCCAGTCGGTGGCTGGAGGAGCTGCAGCAGCTCCTGAGGAGAGACTGAGAAGCATCGCAGGGAGAATTGTGGCTGCTTGGAGCCCAGCCAGCCATGCCGGCAGCGTGAGGAGGATGTCGGCTTTGGTTTTCTGCCTGTTCAGAGCAGCAGGGCACAGGTTGCTCCTGCTTTTCCTCTGGCGGTTCTGTTTTACAGAAGGGTAAAGAGTCCTTCTCCAGTCACTTTGGTCACAGTGCCAGTGATACCAGACACCTCTGCCATATTCCCCCTGAGTCGTGTCCTTTCTCAGAGGAGCAGGCCTTCCTCCTAAAGAAGCTGTCCCATAAGCTTCAAGAGCTTTATTGCCCTTTTCTGGACCTTTACACATCTGCAACTCTTCTGAGGTGGGGTGCCCAGAACTGGACACAGCAGCCAGTGGGTGAGTGCACCTCGAAAGATGGTTTGGGGTGGGAAAGGTTCTGGAGTTTAGTTTGTGGCTCAGGGACAAACCAAGGAATTTTTGTTGTTTGTTAACTCGCTGACTAGTTCAGAGGCAGGAGAGTCTTCTTAGTGCCTGGGATCCGAGTTTGGTTCCCTTCTCTGCTGCACTTCCAGGACCATGCACAAGTCACTGAGGTGCTTCTGAAAATATTGCCCATGGTGCCTCTTTGCCTCATTCCCGTCTCCACAGTGGGGATAACAGCACTTCCCTACCTCGCAGGGAGTAAGAGGATAAATCTGTGGAAAATGGGAGGTGCCCACACAGTGGCGTCATGGAGGGCTGCGTACGTGCTGGGGACAGACAGCATTTTGGTGAAGGAACCAATCCTGTGTTGAGCAGTCAAAAGGGAACAGTTATTAAACTACAGTACTCTGATTTGGTAGCACTATAAGAGAAGCATGGCTTTTCACTGCAGTTTGGGCCTAGTACCGGGGATTCCTTATAACCAGGATCTGGTCCAAGAGGTAACTATTACAGGACCACTTGGAAATAGTGACCATAACATAATAACATTTAACATTCCTGTGTTGGGAATAACACCGCAAATGTCCAACACTCTGATATTTAATTTCAAAAAGGGGAATTACACAAAAATGAGGAGGTTAGTTAAGCAGAAATTAAAAGGTAGAGTAACTAGAGTAAAATGCCTGCAAGCTGCGTGGAAACTTTTCAAAGATACCATATTAGAGGCCCAACTTAAATGTATACCCCAAATTAAAAAACACAGTAAGAGACCTAAAAAAGAGCCACCATGGCTTAACAACCATGTAAAAGAGGCAGTGAGAGATAAAAAGGCATTTTTTATAAAGTGGAAGTCAAATCCTAGTGATCAAAATAGAAAGGAACGTAAACACTGCCAAATTAAATGTAAAAACGTAATAAGAAAAGCCAGAAAAGATTTTGAGGGACCGTTAGCCATAAATTCAAAAAAACAATAGTAAAATGTTTTTTAAGTACATTAGAAGCAGAAAACCTGCTAAAAAAGGACGATAGAGACATAAAAGGCGCAATCAAGGAAGATAATGCCATTGCGGAAAAACTAAATGATTTCTTTGCTTTAGTCTTCACAGCTGAGGATGTTAGAGAGATTTCCAAATCTGAGCTGTCCTTTATAGGTGACAAATCTGAGGAACTGTCCCAGATTGAAGTGTCATTAGAGGAGGTTTTGGAACTAATTGATAAGCTAAACAGTCACAAGTCTCTGGGTCCGGATGGTATTCACCCAAGGGTTCTGAAACAACTCAGATGTGAAATTGTGGAACTATTAATGGTGGTTTGTAACCTATCCTTTAAATCAGCGTCGGTACCCAATGATTGGAAGACAGCTAATATAACATCAATATTTAAAAAGGGCTCTAAAGGAGACCCTAGCAATTATAGACAGGTAAGTCTAACGTCAGTACCGGGCAAATTAGTAGAAACAATAGTAAAGAATAGAATTGTCAGATACATAGAGGAACGTGATTTGTTGAGCAAAAGTCAACATGGTTTCTGTAAAGGGAAGTCATGTCTTACTAATCTATTAGAGTTCTTTGAAGGGGTTAACAAGCATGCGGATAGGGGGGATCCAGTAGACACAGTATACTTAGATTTCCAGAAAGCCTTTGACACGGTCCCTCACCAAAGGATCTTATGTAAATTAGGTGGTCATGGGATAGGAGGAAAGATCGTTTCATGGATTGGGAACTGTTAAAAGACAGGAAACAAAGGGTTGGAATAAATGGTAAATTTTCACAATGGAGGGGGGTAACTAGTGGCGTTCCCCCAGGGTCAGTCCTGGGACCAATCTTGTTCAACTTATTCATCAATGGTTTAGAGAAAGGGATAAGCAGTGAGGTGGCAAAGTTTGCAGATGACACCAAACTGTTCAGGATAGTCAAAACCAAAGCAGACTGTGAAGAACTTCAAAAAGATCTCAGCAAACTGAGTGACTGGGCAGCAAAATGGCAAATGAAATTTAATGTGGGTAGTGTAAGGTAATGCACATTGGGAAAAATAATACCAATTATACATGCAATGTGATGGGGGCAAATTTAGCTGCAACAGATCACGAAAGGGATCTTGGAATTATAGTGGATAGTTCTCTGAAAACATCCACTCAGTGTGCAGCAGCAGTCAGTAAAGCAAATAGGATGTTAGGAATAATTAAAAAAGGGATAGAAAATAAGATGAAGAATATCTTACTTCCCCTATATAAAACTATATTACACCCACATCTTGAGTACTGCATGTAGATGTGGTCTCCTCACCTGAAAAAAGATATATTGGTGTTAGAAAAGGTTCAGAAAAGGGCAACTAAAATGATTAAGGGTTTGGAAAGGGTCCCATATGAGGACAGGCTAGAGAGACTGGGACTTTTCAGTCTAGAAAAGAGGAGACTGAAGGGCAATGTGATAGAGGTATATAAAATCATGAATGGTGTGGAGAAAGTGAACACGGAAAAGTTATTTACTTGTTCCCATAATATAAGAACTAGAGGACACCAAATGAAATTAATGGGTAGCAGGTTCAAAACTAATAAAAGAAAGTTTTTCTTCACACAGCGCACAGTGAACATGTGGAACTCCTTACCAGAGGAGGCTGTGAAGGCCGGACTCTAACAAAGTTTAAAAAAGAGCTCGATAAATATTTGGAGGTTAGGTCCATAGATGGCTATTAGCAAGGGGTAAGGTATGGTGACTAGCCTTTTCTCAAAGGCAGGAGATGGATGGCAGGAGACAAATCGCTTGATCATTGTCTTTGTTTCACCTCCTCTGGGGCACCTGGCATTGGCTACTGTTGGCAGACAGGATACTGGGCTAGATGGACCTTTGGTCTGACCCAGTATGGGCGTTTGTATGTTCTTAGGTACAGAAATCTGGCTGATGGAGCAGTTTATCACATTTCAGCTGCGTCTACACGTGCACGCTACTTCGAAGTAGCGGCACCAACTTCGACGTTAGGCGGCGAGACGTCGAAGTCGCTAACCTCATGAGGAGATAGGAATAGCGCCCTACTTCGACGTTCAACGTCGAAGTAGGGACCGTGTAGACGATCCGCGTCCTGCAACGTCGAAATTGCTGGGTCCTCCATGGCAGCCATCAGCTGGGGGGTTGAGAGATGCTCTCTCTCCCGCCCCTGCGGGGCTCTATGGTCACCGTGGGCAGCAGCCCTTAGCCCAGGGCTTCTGGCTGCTTCTGCGGCAGCTGGGGATCTATGCTGCAGGCACAGGGTCTGCAATTAGTTGTCAGCTCTGTGTATCTTGTGTTGTTTAGTGCAACTGTGTCTGGGAGGGGCCCTTTAAGGGAGCGGCTGGCTGTTGAGTCCGCCCTGTGACCCTGTCTGCAGCTGTGCCTGGCATCCCTATTTCGATGTGTGCTACTTTGGCGTGTAGACGTTCCCTCGCTGCGCCTATTTCGATGTTGGGCTGAGCAACGTCGAAGTTGAACATCGACGTTGCCGGCCCTGGAGGACGTGTAGACGTTATTCATCGAAATAGACTATTTCGATGTTGGCTGCACGTGTAGACGTAGCCTTCCTGTTTGATTTTAAAACTTTCCTTCCAGGATTCTGCAATTCAGAACAAGCAAAAGGATATGGTAGTGAGGGAGTCTGCCCCAAACTGTCTTCACAACCTCTACCTACCTGGAATGGAAGGGGTAATTTGCCAGCCTCTGTCCCTCACTAGGGCAGGGGTACCAGAACATGCCCCCTATCAAATCCTTCTGGGTCATCCCATCTTGGGAAGGAAAGAAGAGACAGATGGAGTGCAGCAAAGACAAGCAAAGAGGAGGAGAGAGACTGAAAGGAGCAGAACTGTCCCCTGCCCCCCTCTGCATCTCCTCTAAAAGTGTGCACAGCAATGCCTGGCAGGAAGGAAAAGTGAGTGCACTGTCTGGTCACTCTTCCCAGAAGGGAGGAGCAAGGACCTGCTCCGTGTGATCGCAAGGTGGCCAATTCTAAATGGCTACCAGGATCCCCACAAGGCTCACTTAGCCTCTGGAGTTCATTGCCACAAGACACTGCTGGGGCCAAAAAAGGGGGTTCAGGAAAAGGTTGGGGCCCACTGGATAAGATGCATGCCCAGAGCACTTACACTAATTGTCTCCTTTCCAAAACTTAGGCTGTTTTTTTAATCTGTCAAAGCACAACTCAACCTCCGGCTAGGGGAGCTTGGAGGGAATATTTCCCTGGGAGTGGTTGTCCCATCATTTCAGGATTTGGGATGCCGTTTTCTGGAGTAGCCAGCCGTGGACACTGTCACAGATAGGCTGCTGTGGTTGGACAGTGAGTCCAATCCAGTCTGGCAGTACCTAGATCTTTATAGAACCAACCCTGCTGTATTTGGGCAATTGCTGATTCCGGTGATTTCTCTTTCTAAAAAGTGGGGTACCTGCTTCCATGGGGAGCAAATGGACCTGGAACATTGAGAGATGAATGACTCCTCTGGCAGAAAAACTCAGAGGAAGGGCTGGGGGTGAGTGGGTGTCAGGAAATAGGCTCAGGGGGTGCTCCCTTCAGAAGAGTCCATGCCCTACAAGAGTGTCATGTCAGCCTTTCATTCGGGGTGGGAGGAGGACCAAATTACCCATGCTTCCAGGGGCTATTTGGGCACTGGAAAATTCTAGATTTGTTTTTCAGCTGATAACTGAGAAATTAGCAGATTGGAGGTATGTATCTATTTCCTTTACTACAAAGGAGACAAATAAGAGTTAGCCCCACTCACGTCCGATACTACCATCTTTTCACACCTTGGGACAAGTCACTTAAGGGATACTGGTTAGAATGGAAATTTGAAGGTACATTCTTACTTTCTTATTCACACTTGACAACAACAATTGAAATACTCATAGGAAAATCTAGGGTTTTTTTTGCAGTTCATTTTTTTGGAGGTTCATCAAATTTACATCCTACTAGTAGGTCTAGGTCTTGTGCGTTTATAGTGAACCTGCCTAGGGCTGTAGGTGTGTTACCTCATGACATGTGATAGACTAGAAACGGACTCAAACAGGAGTGAAAGTGAAATTTACGAGTCAATGTCACAGAATTGCCAATTCAAATATTCAAAAATATGAATAAGGTTGAGACAAATTTTGAGATTGGCTTTAAACTTTGAGATTATGTGGAATAATAGATTGGGTGTTCTTTCTATTTGCCTTCTGCTTTTTGAATCTTTAGAATGCACTGGGGTCATATTGTGAAGCTTTCCCCACAGCTGGGAAGGCTAGAAACTTCAAAGAAGAAATCATCACTTATTCACTTGACTCCAAGAGCTGAGGCTTTAAGAAAAATAAATAATCAAACTCATTAGTGTTGGCAACACATTTACTTCCGTTTAAAGGTTAGTTTCTTCCCAGAAGGCTCTTGAACACAATGGCAACTGAATTGCATTTCTCACAGGAGAATATTTAGAAACAAACACTAAGACATACCACATTTTAAAACTGAGAAAAAAAAAACCCTGAGACTGGGAGGTATCTCACAGCTGTGGCAGGCCTGAAAGGAAAATAAAGAGGCAGAGGACCTCTGGGCAGATCTTCCTCTTGAAAGAGAGTTGGAGGTTCAGATCTTCTGGTACTTAATCCAGTAAAACTTCTATTGCCATCAGCACCTCTACTCATGGATATTAACAAGTGCTTAATGGCCAATACACTTCAGACTTCAATAGCTGAACCCTCTTATCCAGGGCTGTCCATTTTGTACACATTTGCTCAGGGTCCTATTCTGACCAGTGCTGAATACACAGATGGTTCCCAATGACTAATACAAATAACAACAATATCATTGATGTTATGGACTCTGTGAACGCAATTTCTCTTCATTGTTCTGGAATTGAGATAGATACAGCTGAGACTCAAAGAATTTGAGGCCTAAACGCACATGATGCTCAGGACACCTTCTCATTCCTTCCTTTTCTCCAACTTAGAACAAAAAAATGACCCTCTGTCTTCTCTTTGCCAAACTAAACAATCCTTTCAGTCATCCCCCATAGGTGATATTTTCTAGACCTCTAATCATTTTTGTTGCTCTTCTCTCAATCTTCTCCAGTTTCTCCGCCTCTTCCTTGAAATTTTATACATTTTCCTTTTGGGGCCTTTCCCTAGCTGCACGTTATACAACTAGTAGAGTCTTGAAGGAGATGCACTGTTTGGGACCTAGGCATGATAAAAAGATAAAGAAGTACCGTGGGGGTGGGACTCTCATGCTGTGCTTAGATCCAGTTGAATCACCACAGAAAAAAAGGACATTACTTAAGTTTTCCTTTGAAAGTTCTTTAAAAAACAAAGGCATTTCTGAAGCAAGCAGCAATTTGCATATCAGATTCACTGCAATTTATTGTTAACCTCTGTTGCACTGGGAACAGTCTTCTGCTTAGTCATGTGTGCATCTGAAATTTTAATTTAATTTGTTTAATTTTCCCCTGCACAGAGACACTGTTGTAAATTTATTAGGCTTCTCTTACGCTTTGTCCTTTCCACTCTAGAAAAAGTGATAGATTATTTAGTCATTCAGAATAAACCATTTGTCAAGCCCACAAGTCGTGTGCTCCTAAGTGCATAAATAATTTATTACAAACTGTAGGAGTGGAAGTAATATACATTTAGCAAATTGTAATTAAAAATAATCAGGTGATTAATCACTTGATTGAAGGTTATTTATTAAACCAAAACAATCTCAAAAAGATGTTTCAGCCTTGGAGAGCTATTGTGTTTTTACAATGGACCTTGCAAAGTTAAGAGTTGTTGAATACAAATTTATTTCCTAAAACAGTTGGCAAATTTAAATGTAAAAAAAAAAATAACAATAAACAAAATCATGAAAAATCCTTGAGAAGATGTTCCAAGCAATATTCAGAATTCTATCAGTAGGCTTTTAATGTGTAGGAAGAGCAGAGATGAAGACACTAATGAATGAGAACAGGTTTTGTTAAAACACATTTTCAAGTGAAAGAAAGTGCAGCATAATATTAGCACCAGCTTACTCACCTTAAGCCAAAGTTGATCTTATCAGCACAGCCTCGTTGCCGAAGACTGTAATATCAAAGGAAGAATTTTTAATTTTTTTTGGATTGCAGGGCATAGAATACCATGAACACCACAGCATAATTGAACAAATTCAGAACAGTTACAGAGATGTGACTTGGTGTAATACCAGGCTTAAATTTTCTAGGTAGTACACGCTGCAGGATCAGTGCCTCTTTAATGGCCCACTTAAAGGGAGATCTTGGATCTTCAATGGTATATGGTGGTTATAAAATGGCCTACATACCTGCTCTGATCCGTATGCCTTGAGAAGTACTTTCTCAGTATAAGCAATCCCATTTGAATAAAAGTATTTGCCTAAGCACGTGTAAGATTGGGCACTGGAAAGTGATTTCCTTTGTGTTTAAATATGGATGCTGTAGCATTTTTTCAGAATACTTAAAATAGCACACAAAGTAGAATCAAAACAAAAAGCAGTCAAGTAGCACTTTAAAAACTAGCAAAATAATTTATTAGGTGAGCTCTCGTGGGACAGACCCACTTCTTGACCACAGCCATAACAGAACCAGTGCTTCTAACCTTGTGTCGTGGAGTGAGTGCCCCACTACTGCAAGAAAAAAGGGATAAGATAGGCTGGAGGGAGCCTGCGCAGCTCCAGAAGTGCATAAGTGAAGGGCTCCTGGGTGTAGCCAATCAGAGGGCAGCTTGCTGGAGTAGCCTGGTATATAAGGGTTAGTTCGGTCCTGGCCAGGGAAGGTGCAGGACCAGCTCCCAGAGAGGACTAGTACCTTAGCTAGGGCAGTGCTGGGCAGGCTAAGGGGATTGTGGGGAAGCTTCCAGCCTGACTCTTGCCAGACTGTGGGCCCTGAACTGGAGTCCCAGAAGGTGCATGGGTCACAGAGGAAGTGGCCCAGGTAATAAGCCAATGACTATGAGTGACTAGACCACTGAATTCTGATTACGAGAGACTAGGCTGGTGAGGTCTGAGTGACTGGGCTGCTAAGTCCAAACTCAAGAGACTAGTCCTTTTCTCGTACAAAAAAAGGAGCCAGTACTACCTGCTCCCTTCCCCTCAACCACTCCTATGGCTGGTGCTGCTGACGTGCTGCTACTCACTACCATCAAAGAACTGCCGCCACATCTGGTAACAGCCAAACTTCCTGCCTTAAATCCCTCAGCTGGTATCCAGGCCCTTATGCAGGGAGGGGGTGTGAAAGGTGCAACTACACCCCACCCCGTGTCTAGTTTCTCTCCCTTCCTGCCTGCTGCACTGCATGAGGGAGCTTGAAGGGCACCATGGGGGAACACAAGGCACCCTGGAAGCTGCTGAGATGCTGGCCCTGGAGCAGGGTAGGGACTACTTTTCCCTGCATGCCCTTGGCTGCTAGCAACAGGAAAAAGGAGAAGGATGAGGGAATATTGTTTTTCATTTATGATATTACAGCAAGGTCGCCGAAGGTAATTTTTATAAAGCCTTTTATTATTTTATCAGTTTAGATTTGTTACAACAATTCTGTTATCTTGGATTTACTGTCACCACAAACCTACCCATGGATGAAGAACGGACCATTAGAGTTGGGAAGGCAGCTACTATTTTTGGCAGACTTAAGAAACGAGTATGGAACAATCCTAAACTGACAGGGAGACCAAAGATATTATTCTACCAGACATGTGTATTGCGTATGCTGTTATATGGTTCTGAGGCATGGACCTCCTACTCGAACCAGGAGAAAAAACTGAACAGCTTCCATTTTCACTGCCTCTGCAGAATTATGAATATCAACTGGCAAGATAAAGTTTCAAATGCAGATGTCTTGTCCAGATCTGGCATACCCAGCCTCATAGCGATCCTCAACAGCAGAAGACTACGATGGCTTGGTCACGTGAGAAGAATGGGTGACAAACGTCTTTGCAATGAAATTCTCTTCAATGAACTGTCATGTGGGTTGAGAACAGGAGGAAGACAAAAGCTAAGATTCAAGGATACATGTAAAAACACCATGACAAAATTCAACTTCAATCCAAATTCCTGGGAACCTACATCATTAGACTGAAATACTTGGAGATGACTACTACGACAGAGCACATCATCCTTCGATAGTATATGTGAAAGCCGTGCAAAAGAACTTTGTCTCAGAAGGAAAAACTCTCAGACCCAAGAATTCAGAAATAGACTGACGTGGTTATTGCAGTTGACTGTGCAAATCCAATATTGGATGGATAAGCCATGAGAAAAGCTGCAGACTCAAACACTGCCCATAGATCCTCACCGCTGCCGCTAACCATGGTCTCTTAAGACGAAGAGGGGGCATAGTATGTCAAAACAAAATCATTTTACTAATCACTGTTTCCACTCAAATTTTTCATTAACCTCTCTTATTCACACTCATTGCACAACTATTTTGAACTCCTTCATATTTTAAAATGTTGCAGTCCGCATTTACAAAAAACATCCCCCCAGAAATTCCTCCCTAGGGTCATGGTACTTGTGATAGAACCCTGCAAGTGGATGCCAGAGTATCGAGAGCCCATTGTGAACCCAGTGGGGGGAAATGGTAGGCATAGCCATGCAGATAAGGTGGTGTAAGAACCAGTAGTAAAACTGAGTTATATTTACACCCAATTAGTCAACTAAGCCACCCCGAAATTGTTTCTGTTGTTTAGAGTTTGTCTTCCACACCAGAAGTAGAGAAGGTTTTCAGGGAATATCTATGTTTTTACATGAAAATCTGGAAAATGGGTAGACTTGTTGGATAACGTTATCTACACCTTGGAACAAAAAACCCCTAGGAAACCCTGAACCTTTTCTGAGACAGAGATAGCGGAGGAAGATTGTCTTCTATTTTTGCTAGCTATTCATAGAAGAGGAAATAAGGGTGAAATTTGGGAGTATTTGAATATCTCTCCAAAGCATTGGCTTTTGGGAGCTTTCTAGTGTGACTTCCAGACCAAAGTACTTCAGATCAGCTTGGGGGCCTTGACCAAGGCTTTCCCCAGCTTAAAGACTGTGTAGCAGAACTACTGAGAGTTGTTTTTCTCTGGTAGACATGAACCAAGGAGGGGAGTTTAGATCAGGCTATGATTCAGGTTATCATGCAGGGTTAGACTTTGGGTTTGGATTCAATGGCATTTAACCCTTTTGAACCCACCTCCTGGGATTTTAGCCCCAAACGTCAGTTGATTTCACATAGTGGCTGCTGTTTTATGGCTCACTCAAGATTATCCGCAGCCCTGAGAGTGGCTAAATGTGAGCCAGGAACAGAAAACAGACATTCTCTCTTAATGGACAGGATCCAGAATCAACATTGGTGGGACTGAGTGAATTCATGGATTCAAGTCCCACACTCCCTGTTACGAAAGTGCCCGCATATGAGGTTTCATTTTCATCCCACCTCTTATTCTGACAGGCTCCAAAGTGAAATAATCCGATACTAGAAACTCAATTTTGCATCAGGTGGCATGGGCCCCCTTTGAAATTACTCAGAGGGCAAAAGATTCCAGGGGTTGATTTTCTCCCATTGCCAAAGTAAAGAAATGAAGCACTGAGCGTAACTGCATTTGCAGGCAGTTGTGCCATGTTTATGTGCATACACCAATAAAATTTATGAAGATACAACATAACACTGTGCATACACTTCATAAATCCATGCTTGCATAGTCCATATTTGAAGTTCATTAGCATATCTTCTCTGCTATTTGCATGTGCAATCATAAGTTAAGCCTTTGAAGATGTGTTCAAACAGATTTTAAAGAACATTAATGTGGAAGAAGGGGATGTTTGTGGAGCTCTTAGCAGTTGCAGAACATGCAGTTCAAGCTACAAGCACCTCATATGAGATGAGAAGGCACCACCACGTGTGTAAACATACAAAGGACTGCTAACTCCGGTAGCAGCTGAACTACCCTGAACAGGAAAGGGAGCCACAGACACCAAACCCTAATTCCACAGAGAGCAGTAGCACCAGAGCAAGGTGTCTGGGTGCTGAATACAGCTCTATAAGCCAAGTTAAATGTAACCCTTTTCAGCAGGGAGGTTGCTTTTGTGGTGCAAACTTGAGGAAATTCAAGTCTGAGGCTAGTGGGAAGGACAGACACCTCCTGTATAGCCCACTATTGAGGGCTTTCACCCAGGAGGCAGATGGCCTAGGAGGTTTGTTTAATTTGGAAAAGAGACTGAGAAAGGACGATTATAGTTTTCAAGTACCTAATAGAGTGTTACAAAGAGGAGGGAGAAACATTGTTTTCCTTAACCTCTGAGGTATGACTCTCCATCACTGGAGCTATATCAGGTAAATAAATATCTGTGAGGGATGATCTAGATGGTGCTTGTCTCTGCTGTGAGGCCAGGGACTGGACCTGATGACCTTTTGAGGGCCCTGCCAGTTCTAGTGTTCTACGATTCTAATTCTCATCTCTGTCTCCTGTATGAAGGCTTTTAAAATCTCTTTTGAAGAGACAAATGTTTGTCAGGACCCCAGCTCTTCACTGGTAAAGTACCCAGCTGCAGAGGAAGGATTTATGTAGGAGACCAGCATTACAGAGAAATGCTAAGTGCAGTCTTCATGTGAATCACTCTATTCAGCTCACATGGCCATCCTGCTAATCCTTCTTAGCATGTGGGTGGTATGCCTCAAGTGAAAAGGCTTCATCTCTGAGTTTGTTCTGCTGGTTGGATCACTGACTTTCCTGAGGTGGGCTGGCTATTGGCAGGTAGTGTGACATGAAACTGATCCATGCCCCCAGCACTCTACTGACCTGTGGCATTTTGAGCTCCTTACATGAAAAAAAAACAAAACAAAAAAAAAAAAACCTTTCTTGGGACACTTTCTGTAGACTGGAGAACTGATCAGAGGTATTCCAGTTCATTTTGCTTTTATTTCTCTCTCCGGCCTTTTAATCTACAGTCCAGAACAAAAGTAGAAAAGGCTTGTACACCCTTTGAGCACAACTTAGTGACACTGGTGTTCTCTACATCTGGGAAGGAAAGACTAATAGTCCCATTAACGTATTGTTGCTCTCAAAGTTGTAGGGGGTTTGTGTTATGTGACCTGGAGAAATACCACTGCTGGAAATTACAGAATGGGATTTCAGCAGAGGATACAGAGATTTATAGAAGCCATTTCAGGACTGTGCAACTTTGCCATTCATTTATCAAAGTGCCTACTCTTCCTGTTTCAAGGCAGGTGAAACAATAATAAATATTTGAAAAGTAAATTAAACTGTATTCAGAGAGTTTAACAAATACAAGATGAAAAGTGGGACCCCTATTAGCTCTGGCCAAGTCTAAAAATGGAGATTTGATTGCCAAAGCTTTAAAAAATCCCCCATGAAATGGAAACCAACATGTTAGTTGCAGAAATTCAATCTTTGATTAGTGCTCTAACACGCCAAGCCCCACAGACAGTGTCTTAAACTAAGATTTCTATTGCGTTAATTATATTCTTTGTGAAGTCTGAATGTTGAAATTTGCATTTTGATTACCCAGGGGAGAAGCACAAATGGTTTGCGTATTAGGCATGCATAACACCCCGAAACGGCTAGTTATCTGAACCTAATCCAGACCACTGAATTCTCTTTGGTAAGCAAAACTGGACTACTTTTTTTGTTTTCACATTTCTTCATTCCACTTGAGCCAGAACTACCTGTTGGAGGTATGTCAGCTCTTCTGATTCCAACTCCAGCAGAACTAGGGTCTCCAAAGGCATTTGCACCACGTGAATTAAACTTCTAACTCATTGAAAGAAGATAGGAAGGATGATGTCGCCTTTAAGGCACCCTGTAGTGGTCTCAGCCAGCAGCAGCAGCACCCCCTCTGGGAGGTGTGGGCCTCCGCACCTCGCTCCCGTCTGTGTATGGCCAACTTCACAGCCAACAGCCATCTTCCCGGAGACTTCTCCCCTTAAATGAGGCTACTGGCCAGCAGTGTACATACCCAGGTCCTGGTCCAGGGTGGTGCAGCAGGCAAATGGTCAGTGGGCCCGGACCTGGTTCAGGGTGGGCAGCTGGCAAATGGTCAGTGGGGCCAGCACTGGTTCAGGGTGGTCAGCTGGCAAACGGTCCATGAGCCCGGCCCTAGTTCAGGGTGGGCAACTGGCAAACAGTCACCAAAGTGGTTTGGCATGGGAATGGCGAGGGGCTGACACTCCCGGGGTGGGGTCCCACGGGGTTGTTCAAGCCTTGATAAGAGATTCCCACCCCCAAATTTTCCTCCCCCAGTGGGACCATTTGTCCTCAGGAAAATAATGTAGCGCCCACACAGGCATTGACCTGGTGGAACAATGCCAGTCACGGTCTTCTGTTGCTAAAGGAGGTAGTTTAAAATGACTAGGAGAAATCAGGCTTTACCAGAATGGGTGCATCTACACTAGCCGGCTACTTCGAAGTAGCCAGCACAATGTAGAAATAGCACCCGTAGCGTCTACATGCACCATGCGCTACTTCGACATTTAAATCGAAGTTAGGCGGCGAGATGTCGAAATCGCTATTCCCATCCGAAAATGGGAATAGCGCCCTATTTCGATGTTGAATGTCGAAGTAGGGTGTGAGTAGACGAGCCGTGTCCTGCTACTTCAGAATAGGGGTGTCCTTCATGGCGGCCATCAGCTGAGGGGTTGAGACACCCTGTCCAGCCCCTGCGGGGCTCTATGGTCCCTGCGCGCAGCAGCCTTTAAAGCACCACAGACACGGATTTCCTGTGGCAGGAAGCTGAGAGTGTGCAGGCAGCAGCACAGGCACGTGCTAGCCCTGCACACTTTCCAGAGGCTTCGACCCATCTACCGACCACCCATGGCATCAAGCCAGCCCCCCGAGCACCCCCAGGGCTCCTCTCCTGAGGGGACCCAGGCACCCCCAGCAGCCAAGTGGGGGGCCAAAAAGAGGCGGGGCCCCTTCTGGCTGGAGGTCGAGCTCTGAGACCTGCTGGGGCTCTGGGGTGAAGAGGACGTGCTCCATGTGATGGGGAGCAAGTGGCGGAATGCAGAAGCGTTCACCTGACTGGCCGAGGGCTTGGCCGCCCAGGGTCTCCCTGCCTGCACACCGGATCACGTCTGAAGTAAGGTGAAGGAGCTGTGGCAGGGGTACGCCCAGGCCCGGGACTCGGCCAGATGATCTGGCCCCACCACTTGCCCCTATTGCAGGGAGCTCAGGGCCATCCTGGGCCCCCGGAACACTTCCTCCCTCCCGGCCACCCTTGACACCATGGCCGACGAGGCCCAGCAGGCCTTGGAGCCGGAGTCCGGCCGAAAGGCCAGCCCCGCACCCTGGGGCCCACCCAAGGAGCTCCCCCTTGGGACAGCAGAGGAGGTGTCCAGCAGTGAGGAGGGGGGGCTCCTCTTCAACCTCCCCTCTCCAAGCACCAGCCTGGCATTCGCCCACCGGGCTTCCCCCACCATGGCAATGGACGGTCAGGTACATACCCCACAGAGCACATACCCATGGGCCACGGGGCGGGGGCACCAGACACGACCAGGAGCCTCACACACTCCCAGCGGACTCCAACCCGCAACCGCCCAGCCACAGCACGGTCCCAGGACGGCAGCACGGACATCAGCGCCTATCAGCACCTGCACCCATGGACAGCACTGTGCCTTAACCCCAGGGGCGAGGGAACAATGCTATGGGGACAGCCAACAGGGACATCACAGACAGAGACCAAGCACCCAAGGCAAGGAGGGGGAAATGGGCCACGGGCCAGGGCACTGTACTAACAGCCTTCCCCTCCCTCTCTCCCTCTCTGCAGCTGCAGCATCCGACGCCCAGGCAGCCAGGCACCCTCCATCGTCCCCGACAGCCTGCCAGAGGTCAGCCACTGCCAGTGCCCAGCGACACCCCTAAGGGCAGCAGAATGGTCCCACCATCGCCAGACCTTGGGGATGGCCCTTATGGACCCCCAGCTCCTGGAAGCTCTCTGGCGGCAGGCGGAGGTGGTGGAGGATAGACTCTGCTTTGACAAGGTAGAGTCCACCCAGTGCTGGGTGTCGTGGGAGGACTTCATGGAGGTGTTCTAGGACACAGCCGGGTTGATCCGGGAGGCTGTCACCTGGCTCCTGCCCCCGCTGCCCCCTGGGCCTCCCTCCCCCCCACTCCACCTGAGCCCCCCCCCGCTGCACCGCCTGCCACCCCACCCACTTTGCCGCCTGCTGCCCCACCTGCTGCCCCCTCCCCCCACCGTGCCACCTGCAAGCTCCACAGAACCCACTGGGCCTGAAGACAGGCCAGTGGAGGCATCCCAGCCATACCTGCCAGTCCTCCCAGCCCCCAGCTGGCCATGCCAGGGACTGTGGACATGGGGGGGGGGTCGCGAGCCATACCCGCCAGGGGTTGCGCCCCTCTACACCCACCCCAGACTGATGGGCCAACGGCCAAGCCATCCACCGGGCCCCCATGTATATAGTTGTCCTCCTTTTTATATATTGGTTGCAGGTTCTGTTGTGCACAAAGCAAGTTATCGGTTTTCAGAAAAAAAAAGGTTTTATTTTCAAAAAAGCTGGAGGCGTGTTCTTGTTGGGGGGAGTGGTGTGCGGGTGTTGGGGGCGGTATGTGGGCAGTGTGGGCTGTGTGGGGGGGGGAGTCTTCCGGGGAAGGCCTGGGAGGTGCTCAGGGGTCTCCCTGATCGAAGCGGGCCCGCAGGGCCTCGCAGACCCATACCACCTCATGGCAGGCCTGGAGGCTGGATGCAGCGGCCGGCTGGGGGAAGCCCATGCCAGCATCGACCGCCCACCCCTGGATGAAAGCCTCCCCCTTGCTCTCGATGATGTTATGGAGCATGCAGCACCCACCCACAACCTGGGGGATGTTTTGGAGGCTGATGTCCAGTCGGGCAAGGAGGCACCGCCAGCGGCCCTTCAGACAGCCGAATGTCCTCTCCACCACCCGGCGAGCGTGGTTCAGGCGGGCGTTGAACCGCTCCTGGCTGGCATTGAGGTGGCCAGTGTATGAGTGCATGAGCCAGCGCTGGAGGGTGTAGGCCACGTCTGCCATGAGGCAGAGGGGCACAGTGGTGTACCCCAGAGAGATCTCCCTCTGGGGGATATAAGTCCCCGCCTCCAGCTGGCAGCACAGGCCCAAGCTCCTAAAAACATGGGCATCGTGTGTGCAGCCAGGCCAGCCCACATACACGTCCTGGAAGTGGCCCCGACTGTCCACCATGGCCTGCAGGACCATGGAGTGGTAGCCCCTGCGGTTTATGTATCTTACTCCGCTGTTGTCCAGGGTGTGGATGGCGATATGGGTCCCATCCAGGGCCCCAAAGCAGTTCGGGAACCCCATGGCAGCGAATCCGGCGATGGCTGCGTCTAGGTCCCCGAGTCGTATGACCCGCTGGAGCAGCATGGCGTTAAGTGCACGGACCACCTGTGGGGGAGAACACAGGCTCCCATGAGGCTGTGCAGAGTGCCCCAGGGCCTTTCCCCCAGGCCTCCCTCCCGGACACCTCCCCGGGTACCCCCCTGCCCAGCCCCTCCCTCCCCGGCACCCCTCCCTCTCCAGCCCCACACCCAGCCCCTCCCTCCCCAGTCCCATACCCGGGCCCCTTCCCCACAGTGGGTGCATACCTGGGGCTCCTTACTTCCATGACGACAGCCCCGACCGTGGCCTTTCCCACTCCAAACTGGTGTGCCATGGAGCGGTAGCTGTCTGGAGTAGCCAGCTTCCAGACAGCTATTGCAACCCTCCTCTCGATGGGGAGGGCATGCTGCATCCAGGTGTCCTGGTGCCTCAGTGCAGGGGTGAGCCGCTGGCAGAGCTCGAGAAAGGTCTTCCGGTGCATGCAGAAGTTCCGCAGCCAGATGTCGTCGTCCCACTCCTGCATGATGAGCTGCTCCCACCACTCGGAGCTGGTGGGGTAACTCCAAAGGCAGGGAAGCAGCCGACGGGGGAGGAAGAGGGGAGCCCAGTGGTCAGGGGCATCCCCATCTGCCTCCAGGGAGGGCTCCTCTGGCAGGAACCACTGGGCGGCCTCCCGGGCAGCACCTAGCAGGGCACTTGCCCCCTGGATGACTACCTGAAGGGCCTCCTCTTCCTGCTGCTGCTGCTGCTGCTGCTGCTGCTGCTGCTGCTGCTGCTGCTGCTGGGTGTCCATATCTGCTGTGTGTCGGTCTGTGAGAGCGTGGCTAGCGCTCTGCAGACCTCGTGCTGTGCAGGCCAGGTGTGTCTGGGAGGGGCCCTTTAAAGGAGCGGCTTGCTGTTGAGCCGGAAGGGCTAATCCAGCCTGTGACCTGGTCCGCAGGCTTTCCTGGTGGGGAGCGCTTGTGTGTGTGGACGCTTCACATTTCCTTCTGGGGCAGCTCCTTTCGACGTTCCCTGTAGCTACTTCTATGTTGAACGTCAATGGCACCAGCCCTGGAGGACATGTAGATGATACGCTTCGAAGTAGCCTTTTTCGATGTTCTTACTTCGAAATAGGCTACTTTGAAGTAGTGTGCTAATGTAGACATAGCCAATGAGGCAAAACTAAGTGTGGTCCCACACGAGGACTTGCTGGGAGAACCAAGAGTTGGTAGTGAAATACTGTAGTGTAGGTCACACCTGGGTCACCAACTCAACCAAGTGTGTAAGTGCAAGCACAGGAACGATTGTAGTGCATATTTCACAGAGAGGGAATTGAGGTTCAGGGATGAAGTCATTAACCCAAAGTCTCACAGCTTCTGATGTGACCAAGGTACTCAACATGGGTGTGTAATGAGGTGCAGTGACCTCCCCCGACTCAGAGGCTATTCAGAGACCTTGGTGGGTGGGCCCAGAACATCTGTGCACTGCCCCAATGAGAGCAGCTGCTGGGGCCGGAAGTATGGGGCAGGGCTCGAGGCTCATTGAAAGGCTGGCCTCTGAGCAGGGCAGAGGCCTTCGACTGGGCTTCTGGGAGCCAGAGCCACAGGACCTGGGCCAGACCACCAGGCCAGCAAGAACCACTGGCCAGCTGCCCTGATCAGCCTGGAGGGCCAGAGCCAGGCACCCGAGTTTCCTCATCTACTGGGGCCGTTGGGCCTGTGGGGAACCCCATGCCCTAGGCCTGGTTGGAGCCGGAGAGCCTGCCCGTGGCCAGCTACCCGGGGACCCAGACAGGCACGAGCCTGGAGTGCTGCCTGCTGCCTACAACAAGGAGGCCTCGGACCTGCTGGAGCCCACGATCCTGCCCCCGGCTCTCTGCCCAAATGACGTGGAGATGCTCAGCCGAGGGAGGCTCCAGAGAGCTCAGAGCGAGGGAGGGAAAGCTCTCCAGGCGGGGAGGTCTGGGAGAAGCTGCAGAGCTCTCCAGATGGTGGGGCTGGACAGCCACAGGGGATGCTGCCAGAACATGGAGACCTGGGCTCTCTGTCTACTTTGCTCAGGGCTATGACAACTTGGTGCTTAGGTTGATCTAGCCCCGACTTGGAGTCAAAGCTAGATCAACAGAGGAATTCCTTCACTTACGTTTCTCCTGCCCCCTGGAGAGAGGGATTATCAGGAAAACCCCTTCTGGCAATGTCTGAAGTGTCTACACGACTGCGGCACAGGTCCAGTGCTACCACTCTAGGCTTTGTAGTGCAGAGATATCCTTAGTGTCCATTTAACCCAGTAGAGCCCCAGTCCTGACTACAACCTCCAGTGGTGATTGTGCAAGGAGATTCAGATTGCAGAATTGGAGCACTGAATGTCCCACAAGAAAGGTAAAGTTAACAAAAACCAAAACCAAAAATGGATATAATTGTTTGTTCCGTCATCTTAAGAAAATCACAATCTACCTATGAACAATCTACTCCCACCTTCTGCTGACAGAAGCCATAGGGGAGTGTGGAGAGATCAAAAAATAGAAGCACTGGAAACCTAGGATCTATTTGAGCTCACTATTGATCAGAGTTTAACTTTTTTATTTTTTAAGTAATTTTGTATCCTGTGGTTTATTTACACTATCTATTGAGCCAAATTCAGAGCTAGCGCAAGTCAATAGAGTTATATTTCCTTATTGTAAGCTGAATTTGAGTTTAACTGTAAAGGAATTGGGTAGTTATAACTGAGAGCATGATTTAATCCTGTGCCAGTGTTCAGAGAGACAGGAAGAAGAGTCAGCTTAGCAAGATTGGTGGCAACTCCCCATTAGTGTAAGAAACAAGTCCAGAACTGATCTATTCACCATTAAAGGGCATGGCTAAGCATATCTGTCAAATAAATGTGTAAGGTGAGAGCACCTTGAGACGAGGAAAAGAAGCTTTCTTCATAACCCCAGTGATTCTAACAAACCAGAGCAGAAGTTCAGGTATCCAAATGGGGCCAAAGTCTTGGGTCAGCTGAAGAAGCTCAATTAACAGCTCACAAAACTGCTTGCTCCAGGGGGTTTTGCTACTTCAGCCACATTTATTTTATACACCCAAAGAGGGGGAGCATTCAGTCAGTGCACAAGAGACAGCCCAAATGAACTAGACTTTCATCTAGGGCTTCGTTTTTAATTGCAAGCAAAACTAACCTCCATCCCTACCCAAGCAAACCCTTGTGCAAAAATTATCAGTGGTTGGTACAGCCATTTATGCCTGAAACAGGGACAGTGAGTGTCACTCCAAGGAGAACACACCTCCTGACTGGCGGTGATGTCCTCAGTTCATTCTCTTCGCGTTCATAGGCCATCGTTTGTAACCTGCATTGTTCAGTAAAATAACAACAATGAGGGGTGATGAAGTGGTTAAGTTATCTATACCAGCTGTGGGTGACCCAGACTTTAAAAAGCATGCACCCTCCCAGTGGCTGGTGAGACAGGGAGTCTGCCAGCGGAGGAAGGGAGGGACATAGGGAGCGTTTGTGTTGTCATGCCCCCACTTAACTTTCTAGATGATCCCCAAGAAATTGCAATAAAAAAAAATGGCCTATCACCAATGTTATCAGTTACCTGATCAGCAACCCCTTGGGGATGAGGGTGGCTCTTCAGTGGCCTGCCTCAGTTTCATACACCCCAATGAGGTCACAGTGAGGTCATTTAAACGTCCTGGTCAATCAGAGGCTGAATGCTCTCCTGTACAGCAGCATATTGCCCTTTAATAAGGCCTTCTGCAAGACATGTTGTACGAAGGGTTAAAAGGTCCTACCAGACAGCCCAGGTCTCTATGTTCTGGCAGCATGCCGCATGGCCGTACAGCCCCACTGCCTGGAGAGCTCTGCAGCCTCTCCCAGACCTCCCTGTCTGAGAGCTTTCCCTCCCTCACTCTGAGTTCTGTGGAGCGTCCCTCAGCTCAGCGCTCCACAGGTTTTTGTTAGACCCAGGTCTTCTTTCTTACTGAGCTGATTTTCAAAAGGCAAACTAGGAAAATAGGAATATATGATTTAGATGAAATTATCAGACGGGGGCATAACAGCAATCAACGGTTTGCTGTCGAACGAGGACAAAATATCTGGTGGAGTCCTGCAGGTTCAGTTCTAGGTTCTGGATTCAGTACTAGCCTATACTTTCATTAATTTGGCAGTGGAGTAGAGAATATACTTACAAAATTTGTGCAGGACGCTGAATGGGAGGCATTGCGAATGCTTTGGAAGACAGGGTTAGAATTCATATATAAAAGAGTGAAAAGAAAGGTTCAGAAAACCTGACCTATGGTGACTGGTCAAAATTGAACATGCTTCATCTTAAGAAAAGTCTGAGTGGAGGCCATACAGTCTTCAAATATGGGTTCTGACTAATTGTTCTCTTTGTCCAGTGAAGATAGGACAAAAGGTAATCAGTTTACAGAAAGAGAGATTGCAATTAGACATCAGGAACATGTTTCTAACTGTGAGCATAGATAAGATGTGGAATAGGTTACCTGGGAGGTTGTAGAATTTGCATCATTGGAGGTTTTTAGACAAACACTTCTCAGAGATTGTCTAGGAATACTTGGTCCTGCCTCTATGGCTACGTCTACACTAGCCCCAACCTTCGAAATGGCCACATTTCATTAGTAAACCATCAGCTCATGGGAATAAGGGGACTTCGAAGTAGGCGGGGTCCTTTCGAAAAGGAGCCCCATCTGGATGAGCCGCGCGGTGGCGAGGCGCGTCAATTTTGAAGCGCCGCGGCCACCTGTGTGCTAATGAAGCACTGAATATGAATTTCAGCACTTCATCAGTAAACTTCGAAATGGCCATTTGCGTGGCCATTTCAAAGTTTGGGGCTCATGTAGACGTTACTTACTGGTATTGGCAAGGACTTGGCTCAAATTCTGCCTTCAGGTCAGCACATGCAATTCCTACTGCTCTCACCCCTGGGATTTAGAGATGTGCATACATCTCAGGGGAGAATTTGACACACTATAGCCGCGTCTACATGAGCAGGCTACTTCGAAGTAGCTGTGCCACGTCTACAAGTGGCGAGCTCTATTTTGAAGTTGAAATCGACGTAAGGCAGCAAGACGTCGAAGTCGCTATCCCCAACAGGAGATGGGAATAGCGCCCTACTTCGATGTTGAACGTCGAAGTAGGGCACGTGTAGACGATCCGCGTCCCGCAACATCAAAATAGCGGGGTCCACCATGGCGGCCATCAGCCGAGGGGTTGAGAGATGCTCTCTCCAGCCCCTGCGGGGCTCTATGGTCACCATGTGCAGCAGCCCTTAGCCCAGGGCTTCTGGCTGCTGCTGCTGCTGCAGCTGGGGATCCATGCTGCATGCACAGGGTCTGCAACCAGTTGTCGGCTCTGTGGATCTTGTGTTGTTTAATGCAAGTGTGTCTGGGAGGGGCCCTTTAAAGCTGCGTCTACACGTGCACGCTACTTCGAAGTAGCGGCACCAACTTCGACGTTAGGCGGCGAGACGTCGAAGTCGCTAACCTTATGAGGAGATAGGAATAGCGCCCTACTTCGACGTTCAACGTCGAAGTAGGGACCGTGTAGAAGATCCGCGTCCCGCAACGTCGAAATTGCTGGGTCCTCCATGGCGGCCATCAGCTGGGGGGTTGAGAGATGCTCTCTCTCCAGCCCCTGCGGGGCTCTATGGTCACCGTGAGCAGCAGCCCTTAGCCCAGGGCTTCTGGCTGCTTCTGCGGCAGCTGGGGATCTATGCTGCAGGCACAGGGTCTGCAACCAGTTGTCAGCTCTGTGGATCTTGTGTTGTTTAGTGCAACTGTGTCTGGGAGGGGCCCTTTAAGGGAGCGGCTGGCTGTTGAGTCCGCCCTGTGACCCTGTCTGCAGCTGTGCCTGGCATCCCTATTTCGATGTGTGCTACTTTGACGTGTAGACGTTCCCTCGCTGCGCCTATTTTGATGTTGGGCTGAGCAACGTCGAAGTTGAACATCGACGTTGCCGGCCCTGGAGGACGTGTAGACTTTATTCATCGAAATAGACTATTTCGATGTCGCAACATCGAAATAAGCTATTTCGATGTTGGCTGCACGTGTAGACGTAGCCTAAGAGAGCAGTTTGCTGTTTCCCAGGAAGTGCTAGTCCACCCTGTGACCCTGTCTGCAGCTGTTCCTGGCACCCTTATTTCGATGTGGGCCGCTTTGGTGTGTAGATGCTCCCCTGCAGCGCCTACTTCGATGTAGTGCTGCCCAACATAGACACTGAATGTCGACGGCACCAGCCCTGGAGGACGTGTAGACGCTATTCATCGAAATAGCTTATTTCAATTTCGCTACATCAAAATAAGCTATTTCGACATAGCATCCCCGTGTAGACGTAGCTTATGAAAGTCAGGGTGAGAGGAATTTGTCTTCTATGTTGTCCACACACACATTATAGGAACGGTAGCAAGTTGAGAATAAGCAAATAGTTTCATAAACATGTACAGCTCCTGTATTGAATATATTCAAACTATGTTGAATATATAAAACCATGCTGTACTACCAGCCACATGCCATTACAATAAAGGCTTATGCAATACAGTAAAAGAAAACAGAGATATAACTAGAGGATTATTATGCTCTTGATACCCAATTTACCAACAATTTGTTTCAGCACAATGGATGATTTCTTTTTACTTTTCTCTGATAAATATTGCTGAGGCTAAATCAAATCAAACCTTAGACGTGTTCCCTGCAGTCAATGTAGGACTGTAACATACAGGTAGTGAAATATAAAAATATACATTTAAGAAAATAGGTAATATTCATAGCCACCCCGGTGCCCTGTAAAGGCCCTTGTTATGAAAGGTATTCCATGCTCATGGTTGCTTGTTGGACAGAAAGAAGGCTTTTGTGGGTATTCAGCAGTAAAAAATACAGGGTGGGAGTCTCAAGTCGTTCTTAGTCACCATACTAAGACTCTGGGATTGGGCTCTGAACCCGAGGATGCCAGAACGGTCAGTGTGGAGCAATGGGCACAGCTGCAAATATGGGTGAGAGCTTTTGCAGTGTAGAATATGTTGCTGGGCCCTGTCAAACCAGATGAGCTGTTGGCACCAAAAACTATCTGTGTTCTTCGGCGTCTGGCAGCCAGTCAGTGAGAGTGGGAGTGGCAGCTCTGCCCAGTGATTGTGACTCCCAGCAGGAGGCAGCTCCCTGCGCAAGCTTTGGGGAAGACCAAAAATGTACACTATTATTCAGTACAACAGAGCACAAGGCATGGAACCAAGAATCTCTGTACTCAGCTTAACCAATTACACCTGAGCAGGAGCTGGGCTTCCGGCTAGTAGTGTTAACACACCGAGCTGAGAAATCAGCTTCTATTTAGTACACTGAGGCCTTGGAGTCATCAGTGTGGTCGTTGCTAATACCCATCCATCAGTAGTTGTTGGCCAGCAGGCCTGGAACAATGTGTACAGCGGAGGTGATGAGAGCCATTGAAACAAACTGTGAATCCTGTATGTGATGGAACCTGCCTAGAGCCAAGGTGTGACAACATCCCCACCAGCCCTTGTTCCAGCACCTATGAGATGCTCTGCTGTGAATAAATAAGGAAAGAGTGATTGAAAGAAGGGACTGGACCCGGGATTCCCTCCCTGCCCCACACCAGATATGGTGCTTCCCTTACTAACAGTGGAGTTTTGAATATTAATATATTAGAGACTCAAATACCATGGTGATGAGCTCGAGATTAGTACTTCAGACACAAATGTAGTTTCTATTTCATGAACAAATAGAGAACTGCCAATTGCAGGAAGCATGTGGCATCCCAAAATCCCATTATGCCATTCACATTCTATTTCATCACTAAATATGTAAACAAAGGGATAGATGATCCTTTCTGTCCTAAAGCAAATATCTCCAAAGGGAATATTTCCCCCAACTTTTAGATGAAGTTTAAGTGGCATTAAACAAAACTAAATCTGGGAATCCAAAGTCTTCAGCCCTGACCGTTACAGGAAAGTAGCTTGTGGGACTTGAAGAGGTTTATTTCTTTTTTTAACTCAGAAAAGGAGAAGAAAAAAACCTTGTGAATGGGAGATGGAAAGTGAGAGAAGGTGCAGGTCCTGAGATATTTCTGACTCTTCTATAGCATTCGTATAGTCTACCCCCACAAAATACAAAACAGACTTGAGTGAAATGACTGTTGAAATAGGATTACCACATAGGTTTGCCTGGCTTTATGTTTGTGAAAATTCTGCAAAATCCAAGCAATTACATTGAGTTGCTGGCTAAATAATTTCCATTATTTTTGTCCGCCATGGAATTAGGAATTTGAGCCTCCTCCAAGTGATAAGATCTTATGAGGTCTTAAATTCTTAGTCAATGTTTGCCTCTAAGGTGGTACAGGACTGCTTGTTATTTGAGGAGAGCACAGCTGCAGTTCAGTTGGTGACAAGGGAGGATACTAAAATACATTGTCTATATCTGCACTAGGGGAAAACTGAGAACATCTGATAGGCATGAGGAGATGTCAGCGTTTTCAGGGTCCTTTCTAAAAGGACCCCCATGGAGACAAGCCGCACATGAGCAAAACGCAGCACTTTCGAAGTGCTGCAGCCAGCAACATGTTAATGAGGCACTGAATATTCATTTCAGTGCCTCATTAGTATTCTTTGGTTTGGCCATTAGTATGGCCATTTTGAAGTTTTCCCCTAGTGTAGACATAGCCTAACTCTCAGGGAAAGAATGGAGCAAATCAGGGTATTTCTGAACCACAGTTTAATAGGAGGCTCTTACACTGTTAAGAAAAAGGAATATCCAGTATGCTGCTGCTGCATGGATCTACAGAGGCTATGTCGACACCACAGAGATCTTTTGAAAGAAGCTCTTCTGGAAGCTCTTTTGGAAGAGAGCATCCACACAGGCCTCACTCGTCCGAAAGTATGGGCCAGGGATGGAAAATAAGACCGTTCTTTTGCAAGAAGGGCCCTGTGGAGCGCCTACACACATTTGCTTTTGAAAGGGGGTGCTCCTCCTGAAACGGGAAAGAAATAGTGATTTTGAAAGGAGGGCCATGTTCTTTCAATTTCAAAAGAACGCTCTTTGTGTGTAGATGCTCCGTGGGCTCTTTTGAAAGAGCCCCCTTCTTTCAAAAATTTTTTGACAGAACTTGCTAGTGTAGACGCAGCCATAATGTTTGAGTATTACAGGGACGCTTCACCTTCAGGGCTTCTGTCGGTGCCCACGTGACACACCCTGTGGTACAGCTTCAGGGTTTGGTGCAAGCAATATAGCATTTCACATCATAGGTGCCTCCTGAGACAGTCCACAGATCCATCTACAAACGGAGCATAAGGTTTAAAACAACACCTGAAAAAGGATAAGGGAAACTTCTGTTGATCTGCTCCAGCTAAACATTGGATACTTCACTTGCCTTAAGATTAAGCACCCAGTGATGGGCTCATTGATTACATTTCCAGCAGCTATCTAGTTTCTTCCTAGGGCAAAGGCAAAGGAGCCGACTGTCTCTACTTAATCAAACTAATCTGCACTATCTTCAGAGGCTGGAATCCACAAGAGAGACTGGGAGCTGCTAAATTACAACATGAGGAGCAACTCAGAGAATGTTTAACAGTGATCATCACTTTACAAATAAGGATAATGATTCCCCTGTCGCCCAAGCTCCATGAGAAATCGCAAGTAACCATTATGTCTCATATTAAAGCGTTACATATTTGTAAAGCATCCCTCATTAAGAATATAATCTTGTTAACATGTTGCATCTCAAATCACTGTGCTCTAATGCTGAATATTGGCTCCTTCCATGGCTGCTTTAAATCAAATTGGCTATGCCTCAAGAGAGCTAAGCTAATGTACATTGTCTGAGGCTCTGGCTTCCTGGGCTTGGCACTCAGGAGGTGCAAAGACAAGCGTGATGCATGTAATGGGTCTGTCATTCATCGTGAGGTTTTGTTTCCATGATGACGAGTGAAAGCGATTTTTCTTTGCCTTTTCCCTGCTCTGTTTTGCAGTAATTATGGGTGATTTTGTGTCTGTTTATGGAAGGTTGTAATTGCACTAGAAAACATCCTTAATTGATGTGGATATTTGTTGCACTGACGATTTGATTGCTGACTCAGAGGTTGATTGAGAACACCCTGACTAATGATAGACTGCCACACTGACAGAGCTGTGACAGTGACAGAGCCTCATCTTCATCTGACACATGCTTGGAAGACAAGAAGACAGCTCTGGGCCAGATGATTACCACCATTCCAGTAGCACAACCCTCTGGAGGTCAGTGGAGCTACTCCTTCAGCCGAGAGGAGAACTTGGCTTTGGCTACACTGGAAGCTGTTCTGTGGTATGATGCTATTGGATGACATGAATGGCTGTAGAAGGTCACTTCTTCTCCTTCACCATAACCCTGTGTGCCACGGCAAAATGGGGTGTCATCTGGAAGAAGGGGGTGATATTATTCCCCACCACTCTTCCTGCCAGCAAACAGGTACAGTGCAAACAAGTACATTTGTGCCTGCTTTATGCCAACTCTGCACTGCATTAAACCGGGGTGCAGGGCTTGGGATGACTTCATACCCTGTCCTGTGGTACCTTACAAACAAACATGTTCATTAGGTCATAAGCGTTCATGGGTAAAACCCACTTCCTCTGATGGGTGGGAGTGGACTGAATGTGTTCTAAGTGCAAACAGATGAAGCTCATACCCAAAGGACAGAACATCCGGATGCTGTAATTTTCTGATGACTTACATTTTAGCCATGAAAGCTCACAATCTAATAAATGTGTTAGTCTGTAAGTTCAAAAACAATAAGCAGTCCTGTGGCAACTTACAGACCAACATGACTACCCCACCGAGATGTCGCATCCTGTGTCAGCCATGCTTAGAAAGGGCACATGTGGCCCTGTAGAATGAGGGTACTCTTGTGTCGGAAGCAGTGCATGATGGGGACTGAGAAAATTCAGCCGCACCACACAGATCCTGCCTAAATTTATACAGTGAAAGTGACTTGACTCACAGAGGTGCTGAGCACTTCCTTGAGGTTGGGGGGTGGAGCATGGCACTTTCAGGCCCACACCCCTCTAGCATCCAAAGGTGGATCACAGAGTCTGATTTTTGACCTTCTCACCCCGTACTTCTCTGGGTTTCAGTTCTGTCCTCCCTTTAGTTAAGATAATACTTTCTCATATCGTAGGGCTGTTGTGAGCCTGCAATCACCGGCAGCAAAAAACAGCGTAAGGCCCCAGCCAGCCAGTACCAGAGATCATGGTACTCACTGCTGCAGAGTTGGGTGGGGTTCAGTGGGAAGCCAGGGGGGAAGAGCCAGTGGGCAATGGGAAGTCACGAACAAGGACAAAGGCAGCAAAGAGGCGGAAGTGGGAATACGTAGCGCTGATAGTCCGTGGTAGTGCTCACTCAGGCATCAAGTCTTTAAATCCTCAGCTACTGTCACTGGCAGCGGGAGATGAGTGGACAGACACACACTTCTTCCTTCTGTGGGTCTGCAGATGTGGTGATACCATTATCATAGAAAGGACTTTAAAACACAACAAAAATAATGTGCATAAAATATTCTGAATACAAAATAAATAAATAAATAAATAATGGTTATGTCATATTTATTTTGTGTTCAGAACATTTTATGCACATTATTTTGATCCTTCTTGATTTCAGGGTGAAATAATGAACTAACTAGGCAGAAAGCATTAGCGCTACACCCACTTTTCTACAGTAAACTCTTTCGTATCTGGCAGCCCTGGGACCAGGTGGTTGCCAGACATTCAAATATTCTGGATAATAGAGAGGTATCCCTAGCAATGCAGAACACTAAAGAAAAACAATATTAGAGATTGAAAAATAAACAAAAATGCATGCAGAGTATTTTATTTAGTAACAACAGTAGCACTGTACACTGTAAACGTATACTGTATTTGCTGTATTTATTTTCACTAACCAGTACTTATGGAAAACGTAGCTAAAATTTCCTTATGATTAAAATGCCGGTTAGTTGAGAGTTCCAAATGATAGAATGCCAGATGATAGATCACTCTTCGCCAGCTTTGATTCTAATACTTTCCATCTCTATCCTGAGGCTGTCATACAAAAGGATGACAAAGTGCTTTACAAGCTCTTGATACAGAATAGAGATCAGTTCTTTGTACAATAAAATGCAGCCAGCTCTGGGGTGACAGCTATTTTCCGTGAGCAATGCCACAAATCAGTTTCTGGGTGCAGTTCAGAACAAACAACAAACAAAATCATCCCAAAACCATGACTTGCTGGTGATGAGGGACTCCACCTTTCCAGACATCTTTTGGGAAAATAATACAGCAGAGCAAAGATTATCCAACAAGTTTTAGGAGTGTATTGGAGACAGGTTTTTTTGTTTGTTTTGTTCTGGGTTTTTTTTTTTGGTTTTTTGTTTGTTTGTTTTTAGATGTTAAGGAAAGCTACTAGGGGAGAGGCTGTTCTTGATTTTGATTTTGACAAATAGGGGGAACTGATAGTCCATGGTAGTTGTCACTCAGGCATCAAGTCTTTAAATCCCCCAGCTCCCCTCTGCATCACTGGCAGCGGAAGAGGAGTGGACAGACACACAACTTCTCCCTTCTGTGGGTCTGCAGCCCCAGGGATCCTTGTGTTAATGTACAGGGCCATACTTACCCATTGGTGGGCATATGACCCTACCTAAAGTCATTTGCCAGGCTTGATTATATGTCTCCAATGAAGGGTCTTTAAGCTAAAATGATGGAGTGGGTTCCTCAGTTGTTTATAGTGCATAAACTTTTTGCTTGCTAATGATAGAAATGATTAAAAATTTGTCTTGAAAACGTGTTTGGTTTAAGTATATGTGATGATACCACTGTCATGGAAAGGACTATAAAACACAATAAAAATAATGTGCATAAAATACACTGCAATACACTCCAAAAACTTGTTGGATAATCTGTGCCGTGCTGTATTATTTTCCCAAAAGATGTCCAGGAAGGTGGAGTCCCTCATTACCATCAAGTCATGGTTTTGGGGTGATTTTATTTGTTGTCTGTTCTGAACTGTACTCAAAAACTGCTTTGTGGCATTGGTCATGGAAAAGAGTTTGGAAGCGTCAGGAAGCTTGGGTGAAGTGCTCATGAAAAGGCAGAGCTCATGAATCCGGGGAGTGGGAGGAGGGAGAACAGCAAAATAGAGACAAAATATTGCTAGCAGGCAGTTGTCAGCAAACCCAGGGAGTTGGTATGTAATGTCCCATGGGAAGTGAGCCTAAAGGGAAAAGCGATTGAAGACAATTGGGCAGTTTTATCAAAGAGACACTATAAAGGACAAAAGAGCAAGCTAACGGCAAGAGACCACCCTGGCTTACCAAGCAGATCTTCCACAATCAAAAAATCAATAATTCTAAACCAAAGGAAAACTAGGTTAGGTTACAAAAGATGAATATACACAAATACTATATGTCTGAAGGGGTGGAATTAGAAGGGTCAAGGCACAAAACAAGATCAAACTTCTAAGAATTATAGAGGGAAACAAGAACATGTTCTTTAAATACAATGGAAACAAGAGGCAGATGAAGGACAGAGTAGGACAGGTAGTCAAAGGGGTGCGTGGGGGGGAAGGACACCATAATAGAAAATATGGAAATGGTACAGGTGCTTAAGGACTTCTTTTTTCAGTTTTCACCAAGAAGTGGGGTGGAGATTGGATGTCTAACGTAATGAATGACTATAAAAATGAGTGTCAAGGATCAGAGGGGTGGCCGTGTTAGTCTGGATCTGTAACAGCAACGAAGGGTCCTGTGGCACCTTATAGACTCACAGAAAAGTTTTGAGCATGAGCTTTCGTGAGCACAGACTCACTTCATCAGATGCTGGTCTTGGAAATCTGCAGGGCCACGTATAAATAAACCAGAGCAAGGGTGGGGTTAACAAGGTTAGGTCAGTCAGCAAGGGTGAGGCTTACCACCAGCAGTTGATCTGGAGGTGTGAACACCAAGGGAGGGGAAGCTGCTTCTGTATTTAGCCAGCCATTCACAGTCTTTGTTTAAGCCAGAGCTGAGGGCGTCGAATTTGCAGATGAATTGTAGCTCAGAAATTTCTCTTTGGAGTCTGGTCCTGAAATTTCTTTGCTGTAGGATGGCTACTTTTAAGTCTGCTACTGTGTGGCCTGGGAGATTGAAGTGCTCTCCTATGGGTTTTTGTATATTGCCATTTCTGATATCTGATTTGAGTGCATTTATTCTTTTATGTAGAGACTGTCCAGTTTGTCCGATGTATATAGCAGAGGGGCATTGCTGGCACATGATGGCATACATGATATTGGTAGATGTGCAGCTGAATGAACCCACGATGGTGTGGCTGATCTGGTTAGGTCCTGTAATGGTGTTGCTGGTGTAGATATGTGGGCAGAGCCGGAAACGAGGTTTGTTGCATGGATGGGTCCCTGAGTTAGAGTGACTGAGGTGCGGTGTATAGTTGCTGGTTAGGATTTGCTTCAGGTTGGCAGGTTGTCTGTGGGCAAGGACTGGTCTGCCTCCCAAGGCCTGTGAAAGTGGGAGATCATTGTCCAGGATGGGTTGTAAATCCCTGATGGTGCGCTGTAGAGGTCTCTACGTAAAAGAATAAACGCACACAAATTAGATATCAGAAATGGCAATATACAAAAACTTGTAGGAGAGCACTTCAATCTGCCAGGCCACACACTAGCAGACTTAAAAGTAGCTATCCTACAGCAAAGAAATTTCAGGAGCAGACTCCAAAAAGAAATTTCTGAGCTACAATTGATATGCAAATTCGACGCCCTCAGCTCTGGCTCAAACAAAGACTGCGAATGGCTGGCTAAATACAGAAGCAGCTTCCCCTCCCTTGGTGTTCACACCTCCAGATCAGCTGCTGGTAGTAAGCCTCACCCTTGCTGACTGAGCGAACCTTGTTATCCCCACCCTTGCTCTGGCTTATTTATACGTGGCCCCGCAGATTTCCAAGACCAGCATCTGATGAAGTGAGTCTGTGCTCATGAAAGCTCATGCTCAAAACTTTACTGTTAGTCTATAAGGTGCCACAGGACACTTCGTTGCTGTTATAAAAATGAGGTAGGATAACAGCTAAAATAGGGAGGGGCAAGTTAAAAGTTACTCACAAAAGTTAGTTGTCCTTAAGCCTGATGAAAGGCATCTTAGAATACTCAAATAGCTGACTGAGGAGATACAAGATTGCAACACAAAATGAAGCTGGATGAAAGATCTGAGGTAAATAGGATGTAATTCAGTAAGGACAAAAGCAAAATACTCCAAGTAAGAAGGAATAATCAGTTGCATGCATCCAAAATGGGAAATGCCTGCCTACAAAGGAGTGATATGGAATGGGATCTGTGGTCTAGTGGACACAAACAAAATATGACTCAGCAATGTAATACCTGCAAAAAGAAAAGCAATCTGTTTGTCAGGAGTGTTCTAAGAAAACATAAAAACACAGGAAGTAATTCTTCCACTTTGCTCTGCACTGATTAGGCTTCATCTGAATTACTGTGTCCAGTTCTGGGCACGAGATTTCAAGAAAGTTGTGGACAAATTGGAGAAAGTCCAGAGCAGAGCAGAGCAAGAAAAATGATTAAAGGTCTAGGAAACGTGACTGTTGAGTTTAAAAAAAAAACAGGGTTTGTTTAGTCTGGAAAAAGGAAGACAAAGGAAGGACATACCAATTTTCTCATACAGAAAAATTGTTGTAGTGACGACAAGGGAGAAAAAAAAATTCTTCTTAACCTCTGAGGATATGATAAGAAACCATAGGCTTAAATTTCAGCAAGGGAGATTTAGTTTGGACATTAGGAAAAACTTCATTAATGTCAGGGTCTTAAGCACTGCAATAAATTGCCCAGGGAGGCTGTGGGATCCATTATGGGAGGGTTTTTAAGAGGAGGTTGTACAAACACTTGTCTGGGATGGTCTAGACAATACTTAGCCCGATCATGAACTGCAGGAGACTAGATTGGTCCCTTCTGGTCAGAATACAGCATGCTGGGCTAGACAGATCATTTTTCTCAGCCAGTGTGGCCGTTCTTATATTCCAACAATAGTCTTGTGCTTATACCTTTGGAGGTCACTGGTTTACCCCTGGTGCTGTGCAAGATGACAGTCCTCACACAACAAACCTGAGAGCCAGACATGAGAAAGATGAGATGTCCCCATCAAACTCAGACAGGTCTCCACTACAAACCTGTGTGATTACTTAGTAATCTTCACCGACCACCAGCAGTTATGGCCTGTTTATGAAGTATTTTGTCATAAAGCTATCATCTCTGTACTGACTGAAGAGGGCGAATCACCTAAGCCACAAACATCACTCACTGTTCTACATGTGTGCGTCTACACTTGCATTCCTCTTTCGAAAGAGATATGCAAATGATGTAAATTGAAAATGCAAGCGAGGTATAAATTTGCATATTTGACACCTCATTTGCATATCCTAATTTTGAAAGAGCTTTCTTCGAACGAAAAAAGCCAGTGTAGATGCTGCTCTTTCAAAAGTAAGCCCATCTTTGAAAGAATACTTCTTCCCTTTATTTAATGGGAAGAAGGATTCTTTCGAAGATGGGGTTTACTTTCGAAAGAGCAGCGTCTACACTGGCTTTCTTCTTTTGAAAGAAGCTCTTTTGAAATCAGAATATGCTAATGAGGTGTCAAATATGAAAATTTATACCTAGTTTGCATTTTCGATTTACCTCATTTTCATACCTCTTTTGAAAGAAGAATGCAAGTGTAGATGCACCCCATGTGTTTTCCTTGTTTGTCTTCCATCCATGTACAGACCAGCCCGGGTCCTGCTGAGTTCATATACTTACAACGTTGTCAAGGAGAAGATAATGTGTTTAACTCAACCATAAGCCCTTGGGCAGGGATCTTCAGAAGGTCCTAAGAGTCTGGACTGTCAGTAAGCTTGCGTATCTATTGGAGCTAGGTGCATAATTCTCTTAAGCCCCTTCTGATATCATAGGCTGGAATTTTTAATAAGAAACATAAATTTACTCTCCTTTCTCTGTTATTTCTTAATGCCTTTTTCCCTTTTTGCAGCCCATGCTCCAATTAGCTTCATGCCATTGAGAAGAAAACATCTCCTGCTCTTATGTCTCTGGTTTCTGTAAAACACCAATTGAGGCAACATTTTTCCCCCACTGTGTTCTCAGAGTTGATGGGAGGAAAGGGAAGAAACATTTTTTTTTCTAGAAGAGAAAGCAAATTAAAAACAAAGATTGCAAGATCACTTTGTTCTATCAAAACTGACTGTTCCACCTTCTGTTCCCTGGCATACAGCAAGAACACATTTTAAATAATTCATACCAACCTCAAACATTTTAAATGGAGAAGGGAGGGATTTCCACAGGTCAGTATAGAAAAAGGAAAAAGAAACTTTTTTTGAAAAGTTGAAAACCTCTATGAATCATTTTAAAGTGAAGTATTTTATTTGTATTTTTCAGTGAATACTTTCTTTTAAAAACATCTTACCTTGACAAGTAATTACAATTATTCCTCTTGATCAATTTTTTTCCATTGGAATGCAGTGTAAACCTTTTAATTTTGATTTTAACATAAAGCAGAGTGAATGTTTTAAAGATTTGTGCACACTTTAAGATTAAAGTTATTGTACTTTGATCTCTTGTGGAAACTTACATACATTTTAATGGGCTCTTTGTTTATTATTTTAAGGAAAGCATTTTCAGCTACATATAGCAATCATAATAAAAAACCAGATAGTAACTATATAAATGATATAAACTCTTATTAAAATTATGCTTTCTTTGCTCAGCAAGAAAGACTGTGTAAGACTGTAGTCTCTGCATAGTGAGGACCATGTTTTCATTTTGATCACTACAGGGCTCGAGTGATGACTGTGGACCTGTTAAACCACTGCTCCAAAACAAACAAACAACAATATCTGCCCCCAATAGCCCTGGTGTAGGTGGGTGTGGCTTAGAAGGAGTGAAAGCATCATCAGCTCTATACAACAAAATAATAGATGTGCATCTCTCTGTGCCTGTACTATTGTGATATCAGCAATAACTCAGCCAACCACCACCCTTACTCTGCAGATAATTTGCATGCAGCAAGTTCATTGGTTGTGAAGAGTCAGTGATAAAAGGGAGATTGCACAGATGGTGGATTATTTGTCAGGCATGCAACTCAACACAAACTCCCCAAAGCAACCCACACACCCAAACACGTCAACACAAAACCCCCTAAGATAACTTCTGAGACACAACAAAACATACCACTCCCCACATACACACACACAGTTCCTCACCCCAGCCAACACCCCTCCTTCACAAATCAATACAAAGTTCCCAAGCACTGCACACGCTCACCAGCTCATGGTTTCTTCCAGCTGTCTGACAGAAAGTGGGAGGCTCCAGGGAGTCTAGAACCGTTTGCTTCCACCACCCCTCTACATAACAGCCAGCTGGACAGCTACACCAACAGTTGCTCAAGCAGGTTGTGTTGCATGTTAACCTGCAATGCAGGAGGGATGACACATCAGAAGGGTGTGGCACTGCTGTTATTGTAACCAAAGTATTGGAAGACAGGAAGCTCTACCCTCACCTATCCCACGGCAATCTGTACCTGCCTGAAATTGCCATAATTACTGTTGAGCAGGAAACTTCCAGGGCAAAGCCGCATGTTGTCACTAATTATTTTACTCTCCCAAAGGGGCTTCTTTAAGGAAAGCTAATTAAAAGCCTTTTTAAAAGAGTTGTGTTTGTTTAAACTGATCATCTGGGCAATTAAGTTGTACAGAAGATTTTGATTTCTCACAGTTGTGTTGCCATGTATAAGATGCCTAGACTGCTGCAGTTTCTTATAGCTACTGCTTTTTTGAATGCAACATGTTAATCAATGACATACAGTTGACTGAGTAATCAATGTTTCATTACTACTGATGGCTCTTTTAGATAGTGCACGAGAGAACAGGGCATTCATAATTAAGGGTAATCAACTCTGAGATGCTGGGACTCTAAGGAAAGATTTATACTGTTGTCAGCTAAATACTGAGAAATTCCTGTAAGGAAAAAATAGTTGTGCCTGTACTAACCTACAAAGAACTGAATAGAAGGATAGTCTGGGAACTGAGAGACTGCAGGAGGGGGTTACAATCTCTTCTGGGACACAGGCTTCCTGTGTGGCTTTGGTCAAATCACTGAGACTCTCTGTCCCTCGGTTTCCCGTTTGGAAAATGGAGGAAGTAGGATTTTGCTACTAGTAGTGGTGTTGTGAGGATGAACATGTTATAAAGTCTTATGCACTCAGCCACTGTGGTAATGGAGGCCATACAAGCATCTAAGACAGACATCATGCAAGCAAGAAATAAACACACAAGGTAGAAATGGTTTGTGGTCTGTTTTCATTGCTCTCTGCAGTCTAATTCTCAATCATTGGCATGAAGGTGCTCCCACCATTTGTCTCGAGAGGCTGACTTCCAGCATTGTTTAATGTTTCCATCATGGAGAGTTCACTAACTCATCCCTCTTCTCTCTGTTCTTGTAAGACTCTAGTGGAGTGCTTGTGGAACTTGTGTGTGACTGCAGCTAATACTCTATGGTGTGTCTGAAGACACAAAGGCATCAAGCAAGAGTGGTGTCTTGGATCAATTAAAATGAAGGAAGTAGTTATTGTGGAGTAAAGGTCAAATAACCTAAACTAGGATTCGGTACCCACTGAAATCCAGGGCAAGTTTCCACTGGCTGCAGTGGTGCAGAATCAGAACTCATCTGTATGCTGTGAATTGGAAAATAGAAGTAGCATCAACCCCACTTCTGTTACTGATAAGAAAGGGCTGCAGAAGAACTCCATGGAAGAGATGAAGGCAGCAAATCTTAGTGAATTACAGTACAAGAAGAGTCATTTGCCTGTGGTAGTTTAGCATGTACATGTTTGTGTCTGTGTAAATGAATTTAGGCTCCACTCCAAAACATAGATTTCCAGTGTGTGAACAAGAAAAATCCTTCTCTAGCAAAGCATATTATGATGAATGTTTTGCATATGCTAATCAACATTTTTAGTCCCTTCACCATCACATTCTCCTTTTTCAGATACAAAATATTCCAGAGACAACATTTGGCTTTTTGTAGTTCAAGGTCTATGCATGAGAAATGCTGCATGGTTTGCCCCCTTCCAGTTAGAATCAAATTTTGAGACAATTTGCAGCCAATTAGTAATACAGCTTTTGATAACTGCTGGTGAACAATTGCTAAATAGTCACAGAGCAGTACCCATGTTAGTCTGTATTTTCACAGAACAAAAGATAGTCATTCTGAAACTACGAATTCCCAAAGCTGAGGAAGTGGGTCTCTCCCAGGAACGCTCAGTACCTAACAAATCATTATGTTAATCTTTAAAGTGCTACACAACTGCTTTTTTATTTTGTGAATTGCTAAATAGCACATTGCGTGGTGGAACTGTATTTGAAGATACTTCTCTAAACCACGCTAACTTTCCCATTCACAAGAAAGGGACCTAATATAGGTGTAATGGTTAGGACTGGGTGAACAGAGAAAAATAAGAATGGTCAGACTGCATCACACCAACGGTCCATCTAGCCCAGTATTCTGTTTGCCAATAGCAGCCAAAGCCACCTACTCTAAAGAAAATGAACAGAACAGGCGATCAAGTGATCGCCCATTCCCAGTATCCGGCAGTCAGAGATCTAGGAAGAGTCAGAGCATGAGGCTACATCACTGACCATTTGGCCATGGAAGAACTATCCTCCAGGAGCCTATCTAATTCTTTTCTGAACCCTGTTATGATTTTGTCCTTCACCAGAACACCTGGCAATGAGATCCACAAACGAGCTATGTGTTGTGTGAAGATGTATTTCCTTTGTCCATTTTAAACCTCCTGTCTATTAATTTCATTGGTTGACCCTCTAGTTCTTGTGTTATTTGAAGGAGTAAGGAGTACGTTGCACTTCACTTCTCATTTTCTCCACACCATTCCTGATGCTCTAAACCTCTGTCACTTCCCACAAGTCACCACTTTCCCATTCTGAATAGGCCAGTCTTCTTTATCTCATTCACTGAAGTTTCAGATCCCCTACTCATTTTTGTTGCCTTCCTCTGTACCTTTCCCGTTTCTAAGATATAGTTCTTGATATGGCTCAATCAGAATTGTAAGCATAATTCAATGTATGGCATATCATGTGTTTATATAGGTGCTCTTTTATATTTACTGTCCTGATATGTATCCCTTTTCTAATGGTTGCTAATATTCTGTTTGATTTATTATTGCCTCTGCACACTGAGCAGATATTTTCAGAGAAGTATCTACCATGACTTCAAGACCAATGCCATGATTCCTATGTATTTTGGACCTTTGGTATTACTGTGTCCCATTTATTGTCAAGTTTTGGTGATGCCTAACAGAAGGAGGACTGACTGAGACACAAGACCTTGTGTCAGAGGCCTGGTATGCTGTAGGGCCTGGATACAGAAGCTGGAATGAACTGCCCAAAATGGCCACAAGATGTGGTAAGGGAAGAAGGCACCCAGGCAGATTTATTTTGGTTGAAGCGCATGCTACTAGTGCCCTTTACACTCTAGCAAGCCACTAATATATGCCCATGCCCATGAGCTGTTGACGTTCCAAAAATACACATTTCTAAGAAGTGGTGGTGATAGAGTCCTCATGCAAACACATTTTGACATTAAGTGATACAACAACATTTGGATATCAAGGATGGTACAAAACCATTCCCAAGGGTAACAGGAACACATGAACACACCTTAAAATATAAGATCAGCATGAGCGTGTGGAATGCTTTAATTGAACCAACATGTACAAGATAATTAGCAACATCGAGGTACTAAGTGTTTCTATGAGGGTATAAAGCTATGTTTTGGGGTAAGGTAGGGAGCACTAGAAAGTCCTGCCATTGAATGAGCTGTTCCATTGGTATAGGCATACATATATTAGTGGCCCAGTTGAGTATGCCGGGTACTGGTATCATGCGTCATCAAAAATAAACCTGGCTGAGTGCCTTCAGCCCGTACCAGAGCGTGTGCTCATTAGGCAGGGCTGGGATAGCATGCAGGGGAACTCACATACACATCCAAACATCTGTGAATGTCTAAGTGCACTAACCTCACAGAATCCCACGCACTCATGTTCACTCATCTTAGTATCTAGACTTCTTGCATTTGCACTTATAATTTTTTTACTTTTTGCTGTCTTACTTCAAGTGATGTAACCAGTGCTTTAAAAAAAAAAAAAAAAAAAGAGGGGTCAGTACTCAGGTGGATTTCTGCCCTCCCCTGCCACCCCCAGCCAATCCCATGCCTAGGGCTCCTAATGTGCTGGTACTCAGTATTGGCAAGTGCAGGCACAAAATAAGCACTGGATGTACCTAATGAGGGGAATGGTTTTCCCATCCTGTGAGTCTGTTTGAAATTTCAAAAATCATTCCTGGTGAAGCTGAAAGCTTTGGAGATTTTTCTTGTTCAATGAAAAAGAAAATAAAATCCTCCTACCCTGCTGTAGCCAGTTGTCTCCTTTATTGTAGAGGTGTGAACTTTAGTCTAGCCACATGTTAGGTGAGAACTTAGCAGCCAGTTCATTGGCTATTCTAGAAGTGAGTTCTCTCTCAGGCCACTAGAGCTTCCATTGTGCATGTGGGAAACCTTTCCAACAAAGGCTTTGTCTAACCTGACCTTTTCATCTGAAAAGTTTTTGTTCTGACAAGTTGTTTTCAGGAAAAGAAAGTGTTTTGTCAAAAAAATTCCTGCCTAGTGCTAATAGAGATCTCATGAGGCACTTCTCAAGCCGTAATAATAAGAAACCCAATGAAACTATGTCAGTGATGGCCTGAGGAGATGATTAATTAGAATATCAAGATCAGGATGGAATAAGGGAGGAATTCCCACTGCAGCCAGTCTTTGTGGGTGAGGATGGGGGTGGGGGAGATAGAAAACAGGTGCTATTTTACCAACGCTGCACAACCCTTTCTTATTTCATTCTGTTTGCTCCTCTTCAATCGGTGCACTGCACTCTCTTCTTTTTCACTTGTCTTGTATGTTTTTCTTTCCACCTCTCACTCTTCCTCCTGTGGCTTCTAGTTTGTACCATATAGCCCTTCCATGATTTCTTACACAAGTTCCTCATGGAGTGGTCAGAGTATTCTGACAGAGACTCCTCAGCTTTGAAATTGTGTTTCATCAGTGATCATGTGGCCTGTTCAGAAATACCTTTGTGCACTGTGACATTTCTTGCTTCAGTGACTTCCTTTTGCTGGTATATTTTAATCTGCACCTGTTGAATGTGAAGATTACGGTTTTTTTGTGCAGTTCTCCAGATCTCCAAGGCTTCACCTGAACTTTTATTACTAAAAAGGGGTCTGTACCACTCACCCAGGAAACAAGAGGGGTAACGTGCACCGAGAAGCTACTTGATGCATCTGCCAAGTGAGCTGGACTTAATTAAGAACGACAGCCAGCTTGGGCAGGAGCTGACCCAGGGATATAAAGAAGGGAAGCACAGGTTCAAAGGAGAGTTACCTTTTGGGATCAGAGGTAGAAGAGACTGGCAGGCTCCAGGAGGAACCCAGAGAAGAGAAATGTGTCAGGAGGTACGTGTAGCAGCCACTGGGAGTTGAGTGGGATCTCATGATAGGCACAGATAGAGTCAGGCTCCCAACTTCCTGGGGAAAAGCCGTGAGGAGGGGCTCAGTGGAGGAACAGGGTGAAGGAAGTGGAAGCGGGATAAAAAGGCCAGGCCTAAGAAATTCAGGAGTTGCTTAAAGTTTGCACTTTTGGGTTGGGGTTGTGTTGGGGGATTCCTCCAGAGAGCTCTGTAATTCTTGGCCCTGAGAGAATAGTGAACTTGGAGATTCTCTGGCAGAGGCTTGCGAAGGCTACAGCACAAGGAAGTCCAGGGCAGTTGCAGCACAGAGTCTGAGGGAGCAGACCTCTGACTGGGTTTGTAGACTGGTACACACTGTAGTACGAGGGTCTCAATTCTCTTACTGAGGTTGCATGAGGCCCCTGAGCTGGGGATAAAGACAACTGGGAGACCTGAGGGAAGGATGTGAGGACCATGGAGCCCCACAGTTGCAGCTGAAAATCTTTTGTGAGGATTGGAGCTATTATTTGTTGGACTCTATTACCCTGAGAGTGGAGGGAATATGTGCCCCTTAGCCAGAGGACTATGTTAGGAGAAGAGGCGGACCACGCAGGAGCAGAGCCACTGCCAGCAGGGGTGCAACACCCAGAAACATTACTCCTTTCAGAGCCACGAGGAGATGCTCCAGGGGTGAGTCCAGTCTTCTACAGTCCTTATCTGCTGGATTGGGGGATGATTTTACGCCAGGAGCATTTCTTCCTTTACCAAGGGTAGAAAAGCAGTCGCATTCCGAAAAATTGGACGTACAGTGTTAAGAAAAGAGCCCTGATGTTTTAAATGTGATGCCTTTAGTGTCTAAGTCCTCTCATGAGCTGTTCTGGTTCAGACTCCCTCTGTTGAGAAGTGGAGTGTTTCTTCAGGCATTACAATGAAATGAAGTGGCAGCAGGAACTGCTGGCTAACAAGGGTAAAAGCTTTTTATCTCCCGGCACACACCCTCAAAACTCAGCCAAGGATGAGATTGCTGGTGGGATTACTAGCTAGAGATTCAGTGAGTTCAATGCTGTGTGAAGAAGAAACTCTGCGGTCAGTTCTCCAAGGAGCTGGTCTCTACTGCAACCATTTCCTCTGCAAGGAGGGACTCAGCTGGCATGTGATTCTATCGGGAAGCAGATTTAATTGCACGGAGTGATAGTTGCCAAATATTGTGTCTAAGGGCACTTCTATACTTATGGGAAGATCGACTTTGTGGAGGTCAGTCCTACCATGTTTAGTAGTTATGGGCTGAACGGAATGTTCAGCGCATCACCATCAACCCCAGTGCTCCTGGCAGTCATGAGGAGGAAGAGAAGTTGATGTGAGAATTTTTTCCATCAGCCTTCCACTGTAGGGAGAGTAGGGGAAGTCGACTTACTGCATATCAACTCCAGCTCTGCTATTCTCGTAGCTGGGGTTGTGCATCTCAGGTCAACTTTCTCCCCTAATGTAGACCTGCCCTATGGAGAGAAGCCAAGTGGAAGTGTAGCCTTCTGTAGGGGACCTTCAGATGGGAGGTCACTCAGCACAAGCTGTCTGCCATGTGGATGACTCTTCCCAAGCTCTGTAGTGAGGGAGGAAGGGGCGGTAGTCTGGTAAGGGGATGTCAGCCAGCAATAATCAGTTCTGGTCAGTAATATCACCCAGATCTTCTATGGCATTTTCCATGAAGATGCCGCATGAGGTGCTAGAAAGAACTCGCCTGGCCTGTATCTCCTCACACCTTTTCTTGTTCACTCTGTGTTGTCTGACACAGCGCCAGCTGAGAAGCCCTGCAGATTTCAGGACCCAGAGCATTCATTGGAGAGATAGAGCCCTGACGGCCGTGATGCTGGCTTCTCCCCACTGACCCTGACGTGCTCGTTTCATAAACACCAAGCTCTAACTCATCTGCACAAGGCAGAGTGGAGGCAGGATGGGAGGAAAACATGGTGTCTGGGGCAGCAAAATAGGTAACCCACAATGTTGGCTTGTGCATAGAAATCATCCTGGGCAAGCAGAGTCTGTGGTGGCAGTGGTGAAGCTTGCTGCTGTCCCTCTGCTTATGTTACACTGCCATATTTTTCCTGTGCCTGCACAAATCCAGCATTTTCCTTTTCCTGCTTTGCTATGTTGACTTTGTCAAATGATTACTCTGGTTTTGTCACTGCCCCTTGTGCGGGAGCACACATTTTTTGTGTCTCTAGCAACTGAATCTGGTCAAGATCTCATTTCAGGATAAATGCCATGGCCCAGGTGACCAGGGTTCCCTCTAATTTCTTCCATCGCTGGGCAGAATAAATTCAGTTATGTGTACCAAGGCATGTATGAATGTGCACCAAGAGAAACACAGGCTGCTGGGGGTGGGTGGCTGTGGGCGCTTTGCTAATAAGCTGAGCAGCACCTGAATCTCACCTGAGCCTAAGCACTCAGCATATGGGGAATACTGCCTGTGGCTGAACTATCCAGTGGCTGTGCTGTGAAAAGCACAAGTCAGAGCCTGGCACACCACCCTCACCTGTGATTGTAATACTTGTCATTTCTATGGTACTCTTGATCCAAGCACCTGGACCACACTGCTAAGGTGAGTAGGGTAACCTGTAGAGACAAAGAGCTTTGATTTGCATGAGCCAGGCATGCGAATGGGACTTAACCTGTGACCATTTCAAATGTGCTCACCCCACACAAAGCTTGTCAGCGCTAGATACAGTTGAAGAGGAGTTGGGGGTAAAGAGAGACTGTCTACTCCCTCCCTAGTCTTGAGATGGTTTCATTCTCATCCAGTTCCCTGTATAGCTTTGAACACCTTTAGTGCTTCTCTAGCTTATCTCACCAGCAGCCCACAGGGACCATGTGTTAGCAGAAGACAGTCAAAGGACAGGAAGATTTCCTATAGCCTTTTCTCCCACTCAAGTACTCCATGCCAGGGCTTAGACACTACCGCACTCCAGGAGGGCTCTGCACTCAACGTGGGGTATGGGTAGGAATTCCTCTTACACAATGATCCACTGTGACTAAATCCACTTTACACCAGAGATATGACTAGGTAGACTCACCTGATCCCTCTAGCTTACAATTTGCTGGTAAATTCTTATTTATTTTTAGAAGTGCAGTATGCCGGTTATTGCACCAAGGCCCATGCAGAGTGGTCATCTTCAACCAATTATATGACCTGGGAGGGACCAAGGGTTCCTCATATGTATAGAAGCAAAACTGTGAATTGGATTTTTTTTGTTTGTTTGTTTGAGCTAAGGTTACAGCAGTATCCTACACAATCTCTTTGCTGAAACTGTCCCCCACTCAATCCTTCTCTGGTTTCACTGCAAAGAAATCAAATAACTTGGAATAGCCCTTAGAGAAATCACAGCTGCCTGAAGATTAGACAACACTGTCTGAACAAAGGAAGGTCGTGCTTCACTGTCACACATCGTAAGAATGCTGATGCCAAAAATGACCAAGGAAAGTCTTGCTGGCTATAACGTTGCTCTACAGGCTGAATCATGAGGGTGGGAAGCGGGAGTCATTTTTCTTCTCATATTCAGAATTTTTTCCTACTTTAAATTAGATCTTGTGGGGTTCTTCAGTTGTGTCCCTCCCTTAAATTAGTTTTTGGACAACTTTCCACTTTACTTTATGACTTTACATTGTCGACAATGACCTTTGATGCAGGACTTCAGGGGGTTTCTTTTTGTTGTGTTGACTTTCCCTCTCTCTGTTGTTGGATGCAGAGGTAGTCCTGATACACCCACAGCATGGCCTGGTGTTCCACAAAGAGTAGGGAGATGGCTGGGCCATGTCCTTCAACAGTCCAGCCCCAAAGAGGAGCACAGTTTGCAATCTCTTGGCTACACTCCTGGGAGCTCTAGGAAACAGTATGGCCACCGGACAAATAGATAGCCAGAAAACATCAACCAGCCACTTCTTTTAGGTTGTTTTGACTTGCAAAGATACAATTTATGAAACCTGTCTTCTCTTTGAGTCAAAGGAGGAAATTTCCTGTGCTGATCCCATCCAGCACAGAGAGAGACTCCGGGTGCTCACCTGCACCTGCACAAAGCTCTCAGTGGTGACTGTGTTGTTGGGCTCCGGGGAATGAGGTGAGAGAAGAAAGCACCAATCTTGGGCAGCATGTGGAGCAGAGCAGTGGGACAGCCATTGCCCAGCTACCTGAAGAGATGGGAAAAAGGGTCAGCACAGAAACAACTGGCTGTGAGTGACTGATCTGGAGAACGTAAAGAATCTGAGGTGTACCTTCTCTTTGGCTGGAGGATGGGCAGGTGAGAAGTCAGCGATGGAGCACAACTTGCAGGGAAGAGACAAGACCCCAGGGCTCCCAGGTGTGTAGACAAACACTCTGCTGGGGTAAGGCAGCAGGACAAAGAAAACAATCTGCTGAACGCTTGGACAGCAGGTACATATGTTCATCCTCAAAGCTGCAGGGAAAGCAGAGGAAGACAGTTCTGACTTTCCTGAAACTTCCTGTACAAATTGCTATTCACGAAGCAGAACGTTAGTTTACCTTATGAATATTTGCCTTCTTTAACTTCCCAACTTAATGCACAGTGAGACTAGCCAAGTGGTCTGCAGTTCCTAGTGCACTGATGCCTTCAGCTCAAGGGGAATATCAGACCTCTGGTCCTGATCCATTCCCAAATAAGAACTAAGACAAAATGCTCCAGTTCCGCATTTACTTAGGCTACGTCTACACTAGCACAGTATGTTAAAGTAGCCTATTTCGAAGTAAGAACATCAAAACAGGCTACTTCGACGATTAGCGTCTACACGTCCTCCAGGGCTGGCAACGTCGATGTTCAATGTTGAAGTAGTGACAGGGAACGTCAAAAGGAGCTGCCCTGGAAGGAAATGCAGAGCATCCACACACACAAGCACCCTCTTTCAAAATAAGGGTCCAGGAAAGACTGTGGACCGGGTCACAGAGCACACTAGCTCTTCTGGGGCAGCTGCAAGCTGCTCCTTTAAAGGGCCCCTCCCAGACACACCCGGCCTGCCCAGCATGAGGTCTGCAGAGCAGTAGCCACTCTCTTGCAGACCAAGTCATAGCAGATACGGACACCCAGCAGCAGCAGGAAGAGGAGGCCCCTCCAGGTAGTCATCCAGGGGGCAAGTGCCCTGCTAGGTGCTGCCCAGGAGGCCGCCCAGTGGCTCCTGCCAGAGGAGCCCACCCCGGAGGCAGACAGGGACACCCCTGACCACCGGGCTCCCCTCTTCCTCCCTCACCGGCTGCTCCCCCGCCTCTGGAGCTACCCCACCAGCTCCGAGTGGTGGGAGCAGCTCGTCATGTGGGACTGGGACGACGATATGTGGCTCCGGAACTTCTGCATGCACTGGCAGACCTTTCTTGAGCTCTGCCAGTGGCTCATCCCAGCACAGAGGCACCACAACACCCAGATGCGGCACGCCCTCCCCATCGAGAGGAGGGTCGCAACAGCCGTCTGGAAGCTGGCCACTCCAGATAGCTATCGCTCCGTGGGACACCAGTTTGGAGTGGGAAAAGCCACATTCGGGACCATCATCATGGAGGTAAGGAGGCCCGGGCACGCACCCACTGGGGGGGCGTGGGTGTGGGCTTGGGGAGGGAGGGAGGGGCCGGGTGTGGGGCTGGAAAGGGAGGGGTACCGGGGAGGGATGGGCTGGGCAAGTGGGATACCCAGGGAGGTGCCTGGGAGGGGGGCCTGGGGGAAGGGCCCTGGGGCACCCTGCACAGACTCATGTGCACCTGTGTTCCCTCCCCACATGTGGTCCGTGCGCTTAATGCCATGTTGCTCCACAGGGTCATCCGACTCGGGGACCTGGACGCAGCTGTCACCAGATTCACCTCCATGGGGTTCCCGAACTGCTTTGGGGCCCTAGATGGGACCCACATCCCCATCTGCACCCTGGACCACAGTGGAGGAAGATACATCAACCGCAGGGCCTACCACTCCGTGGTCCTGCAGGTCATGGTGGACAGTCGGAGCCGCTTCCAGGACATGTACGTGGGCTGGCCCGGCTGCACACACAATGCCCGTGTTTTTAGGAACTCGGGCCTGTGCCACTGGCTGGAGGTGGGGACCTACATCCCCCAGAGGGAGATCCCTCTGGGGGACACCACCGTGCCCCTCTGCCTCGTGGCAGATGCGGCCTACCCCCTCCAGCCCTGGCTCAAGCGCCCATACACCAGCCACCTCAACGCCAGCCAGGAGAAGTTCAATGCCCGCTTGAACCACGCCTGCCAGGTGGTGGAGAGAACATTTGGCCGTCTGAAGGGCCGCTGGCGGTGCCTCCTTGCCCGACTGGACGTCAGCCTCTAAAACATCCCCCAGGTTGTGGGAGCATGCTGAACGCTCCACAACATCATTGACAGCAAGGGGGAGGCTTTCGACCAGGGTGGGAGGTTGACGCCAGCAAGGGCTTCCCCCAGCCAGTCGCCGCACCCAGCCGCCAGGCCCACCATGAGGGGACATGGGTCCACAAGGCCCTGTGGGCCCACTTCGATCAGGGAGACCCCTGAGCACCTCCCTGGCCTTCCCCAGAAGACCCCCCACACACAGCCCACACTGCCTGCACACCGCCCCCAACACCCGCACGCCACCCCCCCAACAAGCAGACACCTCCAGCTTTCTGGAAAATAAAACCTTTTTTTTTTTAAACCGGATAACTTGTTTGGTTCACCACAGAAACTGCAACTAATATGCAAAAAGGGGGACAATGATATACATGGGGGACAACTATATACATGGGCCAATAGCCGAGCTGTCCACCAGTCCCCCATCAGTCCAGGACGGGGGTAGAGGGGCACGAGCCCCGGTGGGTATGGCTCGCAACACACACCCCAAGTCCGCGGTCCCTGGCATGGCCGGCTGGGGGCTTGGAGGATCAGCAAGTATGGCCAGGATGCCTCCACTGGCTGGTCTTCAGCCCCAGTGGGCTCTGTGGAGCTTGCTGGTAGTGAAGCAGGTGGGGCAGCAGGCAGGGCAGCAGGCGGCGAGGTGGGTGGGGTGGAAGGCGGGGCAGCAGGTGGCGAGGTGGGTAGAGCAACAGGGAGGGCAGCCCGGGGAGCAGTGGGGGGCGGGAGCCGGGTGACGGCCTCCCAGATCGACCTGGATATGTCCCTGAGAACCCCCATAAAGTCCTCCCATGCCGCCCACCGCCAGGTGGACTCCTGCCACTCAAAACGGAGTCTTTCCTCCGCCACCTCTGTCTGCCACCGGAAAGCTGCCAGGAGCTGAGGGTCCACTGGGGCCATTCCCAGATTCCGGCAGTGGTGGGACTGTCCCACTGGTCTTGCGGGTGTGTGAGGCTCCCGGTCGTGGCTGGTACCCCCGCCTGTGGCCCATGGGTGTGTGCTCTGTGGGGTACGTACCTGACGGTCCATTGCCGTGGTTGGAGGAAGCCCGGTGTGCAGATGCCCGGCTGGTGCTCTGGGAGGGGAGGTCGATGAGGAGCCCCCCCTCCTCACTGCTGGACCCCTCCTCTGCTGTCCCAAGGGGACGCTCCTCGGGTGGGCCCCAGGGTGTGGGGCTGGCCTCCGGGCCGGACTCCAGTTCCGAGGCCTGCTGGGGCTCGTCGGCCGTGGTGTCAAGGGAGGCCAGAGGGGAGGAGGTGTCCCGGGGGCTCAGGATGGCCCTGAGCTCCCTGTAATGGGGCAAGTGGCAGGGGCAGCCCCAGACCGGCTGGCTGAGTCCTGGGCCCGGGCGTACCCCTGCCGCAACTCCTTCACCTTACTCTGGACATGATCCGGTGTGCAGGCAGGGTGACCCTGGGCGGCCAGGCCCTCGGCCAGTTGGGTGAATGCTTCTGCGTTCCACCGCTTGTTCCCCATCACGTGGAGCACCTTCTCCTCAGCCCAGAGCCCCAGCAGGTCTCAGAGATCAGCCTCCGACCAGGAGGGGCCCCACGTCCTTTTGGCCCCCTACTTGGCTGCTGGGGGTGCCTGGGTCCCCTCAGGAGGGGAGCCCTGGGGGCACTCGGAGGGCTGGCTTGAGGCCATGCGTGGAGGCAGTGGAGATTGGGGCCTCTGAAAAGCGTGCAGGGCTAGCACGTGCCTGTGCTGCTGCCTGCACACTCTCAGCTTCCTGCCACAGGAAATCTGGGTCCATGGTGCTTTAAAGGCTGCTGCGCGCGGGGACCATAGAGCCCCGAAGGGGCTGGACAGAGTGTCTCAACCCCTCAGCTGATGGCCACCATGGAGGACCCCACAATTTCAAAGTAGCGGGACGCGGATCGTCTGCACACACCCTACTTCAACGTTCAATGTCAAAATAGGGTGCTATTCCCATCCTCGGATGGGAATAGTGACTTCGACATCTTGCCGCCTAATGTTGATTTAAATGTCGATATAGTGCACGGTGTGTGTAGATGCGACGGGTGCTATTTCGACATTGTGCTGGCTACTTCGAAGTAGCCAGTTAGTGTAGACGCAGCCTTAAAGTGGAGCAGGGGATGGCAACCAAAATAGCGAGAAGAGCCATTTTCTCTGAATTTGGAAAAAAATCAGTAATTCAAGAGCTGCAACACATGGGAATATGAAATGGTTCTTAATAGATAATATCAAACCAGACCTTTTGTCACTCCTATTTAAAGAACAGTGCTCACACAGTGATTTGTAATTTGAGACGTTTACTGCAGGACGTTCACAAACTTTTTACATACTCTATTTCCTCATACTCGTGTGTGTGTGTGTGTGTGTGTGTACCATTGTCTTCCTGATTTTCACTCCCAAATCCATTTTAATAATGTCAATTTTGCTTCAGGTTTAATTTCAGTTTCTTGCTTAAAATGTGTGTTGCCCTTCACAGCAGGAATGTTGCAAGCTTCCTTTTGTTTTTCAAAATCAATATTTTATTAGCAACATGGTCAAAACCCAGGTATAGTACCATATCCCACAATGCATTGTGCATATTAAAAAGGGAGTTATCCCATGTTTGGAGATCCCATGTTGTTTGCTATTTAGATATGAGTTTTTCAGTGTTGGGTTTTTAGACATTCACTGTTCATCAAAAATAATCAGGAGGGGTTTTATATTTTGTAGTGATAGTGTCAGGAATCACAAGAGTCTTAAAGAGCCACATGTGGCTCTGACCTCTCGACTAGAGATAATCAGGAGAAAAGCTATTGAAGTCAATGGAGCTGGACCAAGGTAGCTGTGAGAAGAATCTGACCCACATTTTTCAGTGGAACTAGAATCAGGCCATTACTGTGGAATGTGGTGTATATCTAATTTTACTACAGGTTGAACTTCTCTGTAGTGGGGATGGATATCTCAGTGGTTTTAGCATTGGCCTGCTAAATCCAGGGTTCTGAGCTCAATCATTTAGGAGTCTGGGGCAAATAGATCACCCAAAAAAAATATTCATCAGGGTTGGTGCTAGCTCCTGCCAAGAGGGCAGGGGACTAGACTTGATAACTTCTCAAGGCTCCTTCCAGTTCTATGAGATGTGTATCTCCATTTATTACTATTAGTCCAGAACCCTCAGGACCTGACCGGTGCTGAACGAGAGAATTTGCCAGACCCTGTGAGGTCAATGATGTCTACCAGCATTACCAACAGTTCCACTGCTGACTGGGCTCTTAGAAGATATTTAGGGGTAAATGACAGCTAAATAATAGCACAGAACACTGAGAGCCAGGACTGGTGACTGTAAGTAAACTTTTGGGGGCCACAGGAAACTTGGCCACACCAATGATTAGAGTTTGGCCAGTTAACTAAAATCATTCTGGACTACATATGTTGCAGAATAAAAGAGTCCCAGACTAGAGGGGTTCAACTTGTACATGTGTGCACAAATCAGAATTAAATAATAATTCACATTCAGTCCTTTGTGTGTTTTCCCTTGTTTTAATTCTTTTGCTAGTCAAAAAAGTGAGACCATTTAATTAAAGTCCGAGAGGAGATTATCTTTGCCTTTTTTTAATTATAAGCCTCTGTCAGCTTTGGCAAATTCTCTTGAGGTGGAGTGAATTGAAGACAGTAATGGATAATTTGAGAGAGAGAGAGGAAGCTGAGTGCAGCATAAATGCCTGTAATGATGACAAAGGACTTGTTTGTTCCTATAATAAAAATGCGGAAAATTATATTATTAGCCACCTGTCTGGGGGCGTGGAAGAAAAACCCGAGATGTTTCTTCTGCTTTAAAAAATGATGTATTTTTGACATAAACAGATATTTTTGCAAAAATGTCCATTTTTGTCTAAAGTTGATTTTCTTGAAAAGCTGAAAACAAACATTTTAGCCACTGAAAACTGAAAATTGTTCGGAGGTTTCAATTTTTTTTTCTGAAAATCCTACACTGTGTTCATGGAAGTGAATATATTACATTTTTCTCCTAAGATAGCAAAATATTCATTAGGAGTATTATTCACCTTTCAATAAAAAAAAAAAATTGAACAGAAGTAGATTTAATAAAAGGCCAAGCCATCCATTTAGTTTTAATCTAAGTGTGAATGAGATGCACATAAAATACAGTCCAGTTTACCTAACAAGGGCCAAACTGAGACCTTTCCCTTATGTAAGAACAAACTTCACTAAAGACCCTGGTTCCCTCCTGAAAATTTTGCAGCAGGCTGGTGCTAAACATGCTAGTGAAAATCCATTTCACATGTTTCCCCTCTGAGGTTCAGGAGCCTGCCCACTGGCAAGAAGCCAGTGGAGGCACAGCTCTGAAAGGAGCCATGATTAATAAGGAATAGAACAAGAGGACATGGGACGGCCATATGTGCCATGTTTGCAGATGGTCAAAGATCTACACTGGGCTAAAGGATGACCCCTCAGTAGATATGGAAACCAGACCCTGGCCTGCCAATCAGCTGATATGTCAGAAACTCCACTGACAAAATCTTGCAGAATTCTCCTTTCACTTAAGCATGGTGGCAAGATCTTTTGTGGGTCACTAATTTGGCCTGTCATTAGTAATGACTCTGAATTGGACCAGCTATGCTGGTGTCTTTTTAAAACATCCACGAACAATGGATTAGAAGCAAAATATAAGAGGAAAGAAAAGAACAGAGACTTTGCAGATGTTCCATCCCCCAATCAGGGGCTGCACAGAAAATTACTTTTCTTTGTTATGCTACATTATGAACAACAATGTTATTTAAAGGGATGTCACTTGGCCCTAGATCTGCACCTAATCAGAAAGTCAGGTGTGTATTTTATGAACCTAACCCCATGTTGCTATAAAGGGACTCAGGACTTACAGTTCCATCACAATGATTCACAAATTCCTGCTTAACTGCCTCCAAATCTGAGGCCACCCAGACTTGTCCAAGGCTTATATTTGTGCATAGAAAGTTCCTTAGGTGCCTAACTTTCTGCCTCCACTCTAAGTGTCTCAGAACCTGTTGAGCTCCTCAGCCCCAGAGGGACTCATGAAGCAGAGGAAGATAAGTGGTCTCCTGTCTCTTTTGCACACACAGCCCACTCTGTTGAGAGAACTTAGATGTCACCCTCTGACCTCATTCCATTCAAAGTCTGCGCCCACCTTTTCATACTTAGCTCCCTGGCTAGTGCAGTTACCTGGCATGTGGGCTGCCCAGCTTCAGTGCCCCCATTGCCCAACGGGGAGAAAGGACTGGAATACCCCTACCCACTTTGCGGGCAAATGGTTGAACCATTGAGCTAGGGGCTAGACTAGTGCAGGGTTTGTCAGTCTCTCCTGCTGAAGCTGTCTCACTGTGGATAAAGACTGAGGCCAGGGCTGTGATGGAAAGTTACATGCACCCAGCTCTATGGCTCAGGAGTGTGAGAAACCCGGTCCCAGGAGCTGACTTTGCCCACAGGGAACACACTCCAGGAATGCCACCAACCAGGCTGCTGCTTCTCAGCCTCTGCCATCTCTCAGCAGTGAGTGCACTTTTCCTCAGTGCGAGGCCCCCGTTCAAATCCTTTCTCCTCCTCAGATAGCTGGGGGCGCTGAACCCGGGTTGTCCACATCCCAGGTGAGCCCTATCTGTGACATCTCCTGCTCCAGCCACATTGTGCGACGTTAGATGCCTGCCTCACTCATTCTCCCTAGCCACCAGATGCAGCGGAGTGGTTGCTGGTTGTGGAGCACTGGCAGAGATGGGCCCCTACGTGCAGCTTGGGGTGCCGAACTCTGCGAGGGAGATATGCTTCTGACACACTCCTCTTGGTAGCATCTCCCATGGGCTCACTGAGGCAGCTTCCTGCCAAGGCGCTGGCTTCCCTGAGCTGTAAACCCAAGGCCCGTCTCTCAGGTCGTTTGGGTGAGAGCTCAGGCTTTGTGAATTGCAATGGTGTTCCAGTTGTCTGCCGGTGCCCCAAAGCGAAGTCCTGTGACACCCAGCATCAAGTGGCCTGAGGCCCTCCGTGAGTCTAGCTCATTATCCTGATTGTGGGTGGAGTTACTTGTGTCTAAAAAAATCAACTAACCCTAGACATCAGGCTGAGGTGGATGAGATCAGAGATATGGCAGGTCTCTTCCCTCTCTGCCATACACAACCCATGCAGCACATATTTGAGAGGAAATAGAAATGGTCAGACTAAGAACACATATGTTGGACAAAGGAAAATACTAGTGCCAGGAAACGCCTGTTTTATTTTAGTTTCAGTTCCAAGCAATCATTCCTCATCCCTATAAATAATGCAGCATTGTGAACAAAGGAGGGAAGCCATGTTTGTAGGAAAGCTGTGTGCATGAAATTATGGCAAATGTCAGTTGCAGAGAATTTGAATATGAGATACACTTACGAAGCTTCAAAATGTCTATGAAGGAAAATGTAGAGGGACAAACATATGGGCTGTGTCTACACAACAAGAAGAACTTCCAAACAAGCAACTTCGAAGTTGAGAGTCTACACACACCCTACTCTGAAGTTATACTAGGGCTCTACTGCATTCCCAGGAATGGAGTAAGGACTTCGAAGTTGGACTCCTTAACTTCAAAGTAGGGGAAAATGTGTGTAGACTCTCTGGTGGCTAACTTTGAAGTTAACTTTGAAGATCGTTCCTAGTGTAGACACACACATGATGAATGGTTGCTCACCTGTTTCCAAAAATTAATTAAAAACCAAACGTGATGGAAAAGAGTTTGCAGAGATACCTGACATCCTATAAAATGAGCATACAAGCAAGTTGCTCAGCAACGGTATTTGAGGTTGGCACCCAAACCTGGGATGATCTCAGCTGTGAGCTGTGGTGGTTGAGAATAACACAGACAGCTGTTGTGCCATATAAATGAGTAGCAGATTTACCTGCTGTTGCTTGGGTCCTTAACTCAACGAAGGGACTTTTTTTTGGAGGGGGGGGAATAAAAGGAAAATGTATGTGCTTTGCTTAAATTACTGTATTTTTCAAAACTAGAATGTTATTTTTATGAAGTTCATTTTTATTCCAGATTTCTTAAATATTGGATTGTTAAAATTTGTCTATTTATTTTAAAGTAACTTTTATGCAATGGGAATTCCATCAAGTATGTTTTTTGTCTTCATCCCTATAAACTCTTATCACTTGCTATATTTTAACAAGAAAAAGGATATATTCAATTTGGTTTCCAATAGCATTGACTTCCAGTTTTCAAACCTTAAGCATTGATTGAACTATGCCAAAAGAGAGCACTACTTCACATTTCTCTGTTTTATCTCTTTTCTGTAAGGTTTATTGAACAGTAATATGATTTCAGGTTCATCTTGTTTTTTCTGGCTCATCTTGGTTCAATCTCTTTCAACATTCACTCAGTTATGTCAGTTTTGAGGGCTGTAGTTGATTCTGTGATTCTGTCTCTTTTCTGTTTGGTTTTATGAGAAACAAGCTCATTCCAGGCACATCCCATTACCCTGGCACAACCAAACCTTTGCGTTGCTTTAAGTTACGAGATGATGAAGCTATATATTGAATTTGATAGCCCTAGCTCTTATTGCTTAGGAGGAGATCTTGAAAAGACAGAGAAATGGACAAACTCTAAAATACAAAGCAGGGAACCAAGTAGGTGACTGAGGCATGGGGATCTCTTCAAGTCATCCTGTATTTGTCATGTGACAATGATAAAAAATTACAGGCAAAATTGCTTTCGGCTGACATTGGACTAGGGTTCATAGTCTACCAGTAAGGAAGACAATCTCTCTCTTTCCTTGGCCTCCACTGAGGGTTGCAAAACTTTCTAATTGCATGAAAACAAACACCCCATCCTGCCACTTTCTCCAGGCCCTGCCCAAGCCTTGCCCCATCTCTGAGGCCCTGCCCCACTCACTCTATCTCCCCTTCCCCAGTCGCTCACTCTTCCCCACCCTTATTCATTTCCATTGGGTGGGGGCAGGAGCTCGGGGTTTGATAGGGTGTGAGGGCTCTAGCTCTGGGTGCAGGCTCGAGGTGGGGCCAGAAAAGAGGACTTCAGGACGTTGGCCTCTTCTCCAGGCAGGTCAGAAGGTTAAGGTGTGGGGGCTGAGTGCTCTAGCTGGGGGTGCGTGTTCTGGGATGTGGCTGGGGATGAGGGGCTTGGGGTACAGGAAAGGGTTATGAGCTGCGGGAGGACCTTGAAATGTGGGAGATGAGGGCTGAGCCTGCTGTGGGTCTGAGAATAAGGGGGTTGGGGGGCAGGAGAGGTATCCAGGCTGGGGCAGGTGGTGGAGTGTGGGGGATGAGGGATGTGGCTGGGAGTGGAGCCAGATCAGAAGTGCGTGGGGGTAGGAGGGGTACCCAGGCTGGGGCAGGCACTTGGAGGGGTGTAAGCTTCAGGAGGGAGTTTGGTTGTGGTAGGGGATTCTGGGCTGTGACAGCAGGTTGGGATGTGGAATCCTGGTGTCACTTACTGCAGCTCCCAGGAAGTGACTGACAGGTCCCTGCAGCCTCTAGGCACGTGGTCGGGGCCAGGGAAACTTTGCGTGCCGCCCTTGCACCCCTAGACACCTCCCCTCAAAACCCATTGCTTGTCTTCCCCATGGGAGTGCAGAGCTGGCACTCTTGGCAGAGACTGTGAAGGGGTCTCCCACACCCTGGCTGCCCCAGGGGGCATAGGTCCATTCCTGAGATATGGATAGAATCTTCCTCAGTTCCCTGTCTGCTTGGCCTCCTCTTACAGCTGTAAAGAGACAGTGCTGTTATCCTTACAACAGTTGTTTAAATACAATTCCAGTCCATTTCCCAACTTCACTAATCTTTGGGAGGGTTTCATACGTGTGAACTTGCCTTGGGGCCATCTTTTGATAGGAGCTGTGACTTTTGCAGACTGAAAGACGTATGTCTACTAAATTTTAGAAAGAGAATAATTTATATTAGCGATAGCGCAAAGATTAGGGTGAGCTCTGTAACCATATAATGCTCATTTTAGGTGCTAGAAAATACAGTTAACTTAGAGTGGTATTGAATAAAAATTGCCACCAAAGAAGCAGACTTGGTGAGATGAATTTTTAGGGGGTCAGGGGGGAGGAGGGAGTGGATTTTTTTAATTCAAGATTTATCTGCAGATCCTTCAGAGAGGGAAAAGGAAAGGATTTACGTGAAAAAATAGTGTCCTTCCACAGCAATCAATTCTGTGAAATATTTTCATAAGACACGTTTGAGACTATAAATAAAAATGGTATGTTAGTACAAAAGAAGAACTTTTTTAAAAAAAGAGAAGAGAAAGAAAGATGCTCTCTGTAGATTTTCTAACATTACTTATGGGTTTACCCCCATCCCCCAACAAGTAATGTATCCCACAGCAAATCAAATCCTGGCTAATGGGATATGAAAAAGAAGAAAGCAAAAGCTGGGATGAATTATCAATGACTAGAAAAATTAATTTATTCACTTACAAAAGTTGACAATCATAATAAGAGAGAGAAATGATGAAATTTTAAGTAACATAGCTGAACTTTAAAACTGTAAAGCCCTGCATATTTAATATCCACATTACTGAAATGTGGCAGGGAGAGTTACGTGGAAAACTAACATCATAGTTAGAGTACATGATAAGGCTGTATGACAAAATACAAGGTAATTAGTTTTGTTTGTCTAGGTAATGAAGCAGCATCTGACAGAATGCAAAATAAAGAGTGTTTTGTCAGAAGATTTGTCTTTGCATGAAAAGGGTATTTATGGAAGCGCGTGAAATAGCATGTCAATGCCTTGGTAGAACATTTCTGAGTTTCTTCTGGAAGCTGGGTACCCTTCTGGTCTCCCTTGCAAGGGACCATGCCAGTCGAAGCCGTGAGCACCTTCAGCTCCCACTGGAGGCAAACTGAATGCAGGCTGCTCAGGTTCTGGCTCTGTCAGTGATGCTGGACCTAGGACATCAGAGCAGATCCTCACATTACCCGTGTTCCCTACTACCCTGGCAGGGTAAGGTGGCCTCCAGCTACAAATGCTTCTGTTCATGTACTGTAAGTGAAAGTCAAACCCATTGATTTCAACTCGAGTTTTGTGGGAAGAGTTCAGAGTTGGGCCTGAGACTGCGTCACTTATTGATGGTTGAAAACTCTTGCTTCAAATGGCAGTCGTTATATTTTTGTTTGTTTGTTTGTTTGTTTGTTTGTTTGTTTGTTTTAATGAAAAACTGACTTTATGCCAAAATTTGAGCTAGGGCCCTCTCCTCCAGAGGATGCCTATCAGATGGCAGGAACAACTAGACATTATTAATAACAGTCATTTCAATGGACTTGAGTCCCACTGAATTTGCTGACTTAGGTGGGCCTACAGCGTGCCATCTGCAGCAGGAAGTGTTCAAGAATAATGATTACACTCACCTGTATTGCTATAGTGCCTCAGATGGCCCCTGCCCCAGCGAGCTGGCAGTTTCATTACATACAGCACAAGGGACCAAAGGTGGCTATAAAAACTCATGGGGCAGCATGAGGCAATGAAGACCCATTGGTTTGAGTGGGAGGAGAGAACCTAACTTGAATATTCCCCTTGGGTCATCGGGACAGGTGCCTTCCTGCAGCAACAGGTACTGAGGTACCTTTGAAAATCTAACGTGGGGTCTCTGTCACCCCGGTTCCCTGGGTGGTTCCTTATCTCACAGGGCTGTTGGGAGGTGCTCAGATGCTTTGCTGAGGGGAGGCATAGAATTACTTTTTATAGCCAGATCACTGGTGGATGGCAGTAGGTTTTCTCAGGCCCTGCTGGAGGGTCCAATACTGAATACCCACCTTGCACAACCACTCATAATCAAAAGTGTCTCAAAAGCCAACATTTGGCATTCATAATTGTCTTGCCTGACTGACAGGTTTCTAGACTGATGAAAGTTACACCCCTGGGTAGGCCATTTCTCTCAGTTTGCTTCATTCAAACAGCAGAGGCCAGTTATTTTCAATGAATATGGCAATTACAGCAGAGCCCTCTTAACAAACCACTCCTCAGAGAAGCATCATCAACACTACTGCACAGGCTGTAGACATGACTGGCCTGCAGGGAGCACAGAGCATTTCTCTCCACTGTGTGCTCTGCTGATGCGGAAGCCACCTCCCATCACTGCTATGGTGCCCTCACTAGCTAATGAAAGCAAAGGGCACTAAGGGGAAGACCTTCAGACTTGCCTAAGAGGGTTAGGAACAAAAATTAAGTGCAAAATACTGGAGCAACAGACAGACGCTTTCAAAAGTACCCCTGAAAGTCAGGTGTCCAGCCACCGGTGGGTTTCCATGCTCACCCAACTTCCCCTGTGCCCTTGGAGATCTTCCCCTGAAGCACCTTACACCATTGGGTGAGCCTGAAACAACAGCAGCAATGTCATGATCAGAATTCAGCATCCATTCCCTGGGCACCTTCCTGAGTGTCATCTGTCAGAGCCCAACAGTCTGCCAGCAACTTGGCAGGGTGATTTGGGCCATCCTGGGGCCAAGTAAAAATGAAGGACGAAAAGGTTCTGTACTGTAGCTCCAGCAAATAGCAACTCCCCACAGAATGGGCTGAAATGAGAGCTGTTACGCTGCATTCATTTCTGGGGCTCATCCTCAGGACAAAGTCATCCTCCTTACTGGGAAAGCTGTGGCCTTCGGAGAGCTGAGTACAACCTGCCTGATTCACTGTCGTCCCTATCATTTATTTGTAATCCAGTAGCAACTGGCAGACAACTCACTCAGGTCAGGGCCTCTTGGAGCTACCTGCTGTACCACTGGAGAGCCTCCTTGCCTTAATGAGCTTTGAATTGCATTATACTTTGGCAGATAAAAGAATAATCTATGTAAGTAGCTACAAAACTGGGTTCTAACAATAGACCACACCACAGTAACTCTAAACCTGGAACCAATCCCTGCAAAAAACCTCTGTGCCAATTCTGCTCACATATCTACGCCAGCGATATCAATCACACCATGAAGGGATCCTTTACCTGCATATCTGCTAATATAATATATGCCATCATGTGCCAGCAATGCCCCACTGCAATTTACATAGGCCAAACTGGACAGTCTCTAAATAAAAGAATAAATGGACATAAATCAGACATCAGGAACAGTAACATACGAAAATCCATGGGAGAACACTTCAACCTCCCTGGACACTCAGTAGCAGATTTAGAAGTAGCAGTCCTACAACAACAACAAAAAATAAACTTCAAAAATAAACCAGAGAGAAACTTCAGAGCTGCAATTCATTTGCAAATTCGACACCATCAACCAAGGATTGAACAGAGACTGAGAGTGGTCGGCCTATTACAAAAGCAGTTTCTCCACTCTTGCTGTTCACACCTCCACATTAACTGCCAATAATGGGCCACATCCGCAGTGACTGAACAGACCTTGTCAACTCCGGCCCTCCGCTTGACTGAGACTCCCTCTTTATACCCTCCTCTGAAACCCCTCTCCCCGACTCATGCATCTGAGCTGTGTCTACATGTGCAAAAAACTTTGAAAAAAGAGGCCCTTTTTCGAAAGAGCGGGAGGAGCGTCCCCACGTATAAACCCGTCTTTCAAAAGAAAATCCAAAGAATGGGGCTCAGACTTCGAAATCCAAACCCCAATCCCGTATCAGGAAGTTCTCTCCCTTTCAAAATAATAAATCGAAAGAGTACATGTGTAGATGCTCCACAGCCCACTCTTTCGAAATACAGGTCTGCCATGGCGCCGGTCAGCTGGAGCGTGGGGCGGCTCCACCCGGCAGCAGCAGGGCTCTATGGTCCCTGCGTTCGGCTGCTTTAAAGCCACACGCATGCAGGAAACCCATGGCAGGAAGCTGGGAGAGTGCTAGGAGAAGCCTGTGCATGAGATCCAGCCGCATGCTCCAGCGCCCACATGGCCAGCAGCCAGACCCGCCCCCCGCCCCCATGAGCCCCACGGCCCCCCCCTCCGAGCCCTCAAAAGCCTCCCAGGGCTCCCAGGGGGAGAAAAAAAAAAGGGCCCCCTCCTGGACGGAGCGGGAGCTGTGGGACCTCCTCGGCCTGTAGCAGGAATAGAGGTCCTCTGCCACATGGGGGTGGAACATCGCAATGCCGCAGCCTTCGGCCACCTGGCAACGGGCCTCTGCACCAGGGGCCACCCGGACTGTACCCCAGATCAGGTACACTCCAAGGTGAAGGAGCTGCAGCAGGGATATGCCCGGGCCAGGGACCAGGCCGGACGCTCTGGGGCAGGTCCAGCAACTTGCCCCTTCTACCAGACGCTCCAGAGCATCCTGGGGCCCCAGGAGAGTTCACCCCCTCGTGGACTTCCTGGACACCTCTGGGGAGGAGCTGCAGCCGGCGGAGCGGAGGAGCAGCCTGGATCGGGGACCCCAGAGGGCAAGGGGACCACCAAGTGGTCGAGCAAGGAGGGGGAGCTGACCATCCTCATCCCCTCCCGCTCCTCCAGCCAGGCGACCGAGGGCCGGACATCCCCGGACCTCGCCAAAGGACCCTCTGGTATGTACAGGGAGGGGCGCACACCTACTCCAAGGGTGGGGGCGACGCAACAGCTCGGTGCCTGCACATGAGACGGTGGTCCCGGGCTGTACACAGGCCAGCCCCCACATGGGATACGGCACCCCATGGTGGCACATCAGTGACGCCCAGCACCCGCCCTCAGTGGACAGCACCGTAAGCCACATGGGGTGGTGTCTGGTCAGTGCTGGACGGCGCCCGGGGCCCACATACCACAGGCTGGGAAGGGCCACCTGCGGGAGAGACCCCTGGAATCATTCCCAGGCTGGGAGGCCTGGTCCCGGGCAGGGGGGTTGGGAGACGGGTCGCTGCTTCCTGGGTGGTCAGTGTCCCTTGTGGGGGAGGGGGCCCTATGGGTTGGGCTCGGGCAGGTACACCACAGCCGGCTCCCCTCCGTCTGGTGCCCACTACTGACATACTCGCCTCTTCTCCACACAGCCACACCATCCAGGGGCTGGGAGAGCCCCACACCGTCCCTCGTGCTGGAGAGCCCACCTGCTGCAGGTGTCTGGACGCCACCCCAGGCAGCACACCATTGGGGCTGTGGCCGGAGGGCCCCACAGAGGTCCGAGGAAGACACAGCCACCCAGCATCAGGCCGAGGTGGCTGAGGGGCACCTCCAGCTCGCCTGGGCGGACATGGAATGGCAGAGGGCGGCCTAGGACCTGCTGCTGGACATGGTCCAGGGCATTGGTCAGGCTGTGCGGGAGCACACAGCCACTATGGCCCACCTCCTGGCCCCCCAGTGACTCCCTCCACTGAGTCTGCCCCCTCCACCCCCACTGAGCCTGCCCCCTCCGCCCCCACTAGGCCCACCCACCGGCAATATTTGTCAGTGCTACCAGCAGCTTCCCCCCGCCACCAGGGACCCTCCATCCGGGGGAGCAGGGGCTCCAGGGGCTGACGGGGCTCATGGCCCACCACCCCTGCCCCAGAATGAGTGCCTTACCCCGCCTCCAAGTTAGATGCCCCCCTCCAAGTTAGGTTCCCCCTGTATAAACTCCAGGACCCAGTTTTACATAAACATTTCTTTATTGTTCACCACCCCATGCTGTGCTCCTTGGTGGATGGTGGGTGGTGGATGTGCGGGTGTGGTGCTGGTGGGGACAGGGGTAGCAGGGATGGTGGGTGATGGATGTGCATGGGATGTGGACATGCATACGGGTCAGAGGTGGCCATCGGCAAAAGCCTGCCTGAGGGCCTCCTGGATGCGGTGGCCGTCCCAGTGGGCCTGGCGGATGGGGGCGGCACTTGGCTGCTCATAGACAGCACCAGCCGGAGGGAACATAGGCATCCCCCCTTTCCCTCCATTGTGTTGTGGAGGACGCAACAGGTGCCCACCACCTGGGGCACGTTGCAGACCCCGACCTCCAGGCATGTGAGGAGACACCTCTGACGCCCCTTTAGGCGCCCAAAGGCCCCGCTCCACCACGTTGCGGGCATGGTTGAGGTGCTCATTGAATGCCTCCCAGGTGGGGTCGAGGTGTCCCGTCTAGGGCCTCATGAGCCACAGCTGTAGGGGGTGCACCACATCTGCCACCATGCGGAGCAACATGGCAACATCCTCAGCCACTGGGATCTCCCGCTGAGGGACGAAAGTGCCGGCCCCCATGCGGCGGCAGAGTCTGGAGTTCTGGAAGACCCGGGCATCGTGGGTGCGGCCAGCCCAGCCCATGCAGAGGTTGGTGAACTGGCCCCTCACGTCCACCAGGGCCTGGAGCACCACCGAGTGGTGGCCCTTCCAGTTGATGTACTGGCTGGCGCTGTGTGACGGGGCGCGGATGGGGATGCACGTGCCACCTAAAGCGCCGATGCAGTTTGGGAAGCCCAGGTCCTGGAAGTCGGCCACTGTGCTGTCCAGATCCCCCAGACAGACGACCCTATGGAGCAGCATCACATTGATGGCCCTGACGACCTGCAGAGGGGGAAGGGGGACACATGCTTTAGTGTGGGTGTGGCGGCCACCACCCCCCACCTCAGGCCCATTCTGCCCCCCTCCCATCCGGCCCCTGGCCTGTGGAGCCCCCTGCCCCCTTCCATCCGGCCTCTTGCGGGTGGCGTTCCCCTTGCCCCAGCCCTGCCACCCAACCAGCCCCACCTTACCTCCATAAGCACAGCCCTGACAGTGGCCTTGCCTACCCCGAACTGCTGTCCCATGGAGCGATAAGAGTCCGGGGGGGCCAGCTTCCAGATGGCAATTGCGACCCATTTCTCCAGGGTGAGGCCTGGCCACACGCAGGTGTCCTGGTGCCGGAGTGCGGGGGCGAGCCAGTGGCAGATCTCCTCGAAGGTCTGCCTCAACGTGTGGAAGATCCACAGCTGCCTTTCCTTGCCCCGCTCCCATAGCACCACACACTCCCACCAGTCAGTGCTGCTGGGGTGGGTCCAGGGGCATCAGGGCACCCGGCGGGGGGGCGCCCAGTGGTGCCCCGGGGGGGAGCCCCGTGGCCCTGGGGGGACCTTGCAGCCACCCAATGAGCTCGGGTGCAGCTGCGGCGAGGGTGCACAGCTCTGCCAGCAGGGCGTCCACGATGAGGGCGTCCTCCTGCAGGAGCTGTCACTGGGCCTCCATGGTTGGTATGAGTGGGCTCTGCCAGGCTGGGACAGGCTGGGCAGCACTCAGCTCATGCGGAGTGGGAGGGCGGAGGGAGGGACCCTTCAAAGGAGGCGGCTGGATGCAGCCCCGGAAGGGCTTGTTGGCCATGGGACCCCGTCCGTGGCGTTTCCTGCCTCCCTTCTTTCGAAAGAGGGCTTGGAGCCGTGTGGACGCTGTCTGTCGAAAGACCTCGGCGGCACTTCGAAAGAGCAGATTGGAACACCGATCTGAAAAAAGGCGGCGGGGGCTTTCTTTCGATGGCTGCTTTTTCGAAAGCCGAACTTCGATTTTTGCTCTTTCGAAAGGGCGCTTACGTGTAGACACAGCTCTGATGAAGCGGGTTTCGCCCATGAAAGCTTATGCTCCAAAATATCTGTTAGAAACTATTCTGGTCTGGCTATGGTCTGAAGAAGTGGGTCTGTCCCATGAAAGCTCATCACCTAATAAACTATTTTGCTAGTCTTTAAAGTGCTACTTTACTGCTTTTTGTTTTGATAATGTCTCAATAGTATAGGGAGAAAAGCGTAGGGAAATGGGAGGTATTTGCTTCCCACATCGGCTTTTCTTACATCATTGGTGTTGCTGCGAAATTAAGTTAGAGAAAGAATTAGCCATTTAGTTGCTGATCACTGCATTTAGGTTGACTGGCATCTTTGGCTGTTCCTTGTGTGGTGTCTTTCCACTGACCCCCATATCTCTGCTGTGTTTTTTATGAAGCAAAAAGCACTTCACAAACAGCAGACCTTTAAGAGAAAAAATCTGCCTGTCATCAATCAGAAGCTGACTGGTTTATTAAGCATGTTACGGGTGGGTGGGTGCAGATAATAAACAGGGAAAAAATGCCTCTGAGCCAGGAATTGCCTTTGGCTACCTGAAATAACTTCAGGTAGAGCAGTGACTCTTTTATACCTGTTACGAGATACCACCCCATGTCCTTTGGGGTTTTGTGAGTGGGCATGAGACCCCTGGGAAATAATGACCCCGGCAACACTAAAAGGCTGTGGTGCAGCTGTGTTGCACAGGGAAATCATCCCATCCACAGCTGTAGGAGCTGTAGCTGGGGCCTGCTGCCTAAGCTGAGCCCATGCTTCCGCCGGGGTTACAGTGCATAAAGCAAGTGCGGTGTGACTGCTTCCCTGAACACAAACAGTGGGGAAGGGCAAAGCAAGAGTATTCACCCTCCTTGCCCGGAGGGGTCTGTACTGTGTGCTTCTCTTGGAGGAGAAAGCTGAGTGAAAATAGATGCTTCTCAGTGGGGAGAAAAACAGGGCTTAAATAATGCCACAGTGGTGGAGTGGAGCAACACAATCCTTTGCGAGCAATTGAGGGAGCAGGTGAATGCGAAGTGTGTAAAAGGTGACAATTCTGTCCCAAGGCCTCTTGAGAGCGTGTCTGTGCAAATGGGTGGAATGCAGAACTCTGGCTGGCCAGTCAGGGACGCAGAGGCTCATCCTTACACAGCTTTTGTGGGTGCAGGTCAGATTCCCCATTTGGACAATCTGGGAACATGCTACCTGCAAGCAGAACTCACTACACTCAAAGGACATCACACAGGCAGTATTTGCTGACAACTTGTGAATTGCCAGACCCCACCTCGTCTGGTGAGGCAGATTCATGTGACATAAGGCAGGATTTTCAAAACTGCCAGAGTTAGGCACCTGCTTTGCTGAGGAGCTTTTGACAATCCCAGCCATAAAGTATTCCTGTTGTGTGGCTAGTCAATCAATAGCTTCAATGTTTGTTCACCGTGGGATAGCCAGCCGGACTGTGTTTCTCTGTCCAAATGACAGGATCCTTTCCTTCTTCCACCATTTTGTGGGGCAATGTGGGAAAAGGAGGGTACAGAAGAAGAAATCTTACTGACAAGCCATCCCTTTCTTATCTCTGTGGAAGCAATGGGGAGGGGATTTTCAAAAGCATTCGCCTTTGGCCTAACTATACTCTTAACGTCAGCAGCCATTTTCTTAATGTTTGTTCTTTAATGTTGAGCTGCACTATGACCTTCCAAGCTCCAAAGCACCACATGATCCTTTGTCAGATGCAGGATTAGACTAACTGAAATCACCAAGTTCAGTCATGATTTAGATCAGAATGCAGAAAGCCTGGATTTGTGTAATTGTTTTTATTTATGCTCCCCAGTTATATTTTTTCATTATTTTCCCAAAGAAAACTTCATTTTTGTTGCTGGCATGTATCACCATTAAAACCTGTGGATTTGATTCTTTACCACTATCTAATACACTTAAAATTAGATTTCTTTTTGCTAACCAGGAAGATGTGCCATAGCCGTGGTTATGGTGTGTGCACTATAAATGTCTATTTTTTTTTTTAAATCAGGATATGTGGTTCTTTTTAAAGATCTGCTCCAGTTCAAACAGGAGTTAATTCAGTGACACACTAAGGCCTCTGCCATACAGGATATCAGACTAAGTGATCACAGTGGGCTCTACTGGTCTTAAGGTCTAAGAATCTATGAGCTAAACACGTTTTTTAAAGTAATCAAATAGCGTAAAATGTATGTGCTCAGATTCTTAATTTCTACATTTTATTCATTCACTTAGAAATGGTGAATGATGTTTTTCTTATTAGATAATTAACATTTACACAATTCGCCCTTTTGAATGGAAATTGGAATTCAATTAAAATTCACAAAACAGCATTTTGAAACTTTTATTGATTCGCTAAAACTACTCGATTTTTTGCGCTGTCCAGCTGTTGACACCTGTAATTGAAGAAAGCTGATGAATCAAAGATGTCTCTGGTGAATAGACTGTGAAAGTAAAAGTATTTCTGTTACACTGAAACTGACAGTAATTAAGGCAAAAGCTTTCTGTGCACCACAGAAGCTGAAAGTAGAGACACTTGTGGGGATGGGAGGTGGCAGGGGGTGTCAGTAAATACAAACATTCCTTCCATTGTAAAGGCTGTAAATGCATTAGATATTTCATACTGTGCCACATTTATAAAACTGGATTTCTGAAGTGAAGGATATGTGTCCTCCAGACTCTGTTTATGCAAAAGCAGCCTTTAACTCATAATTTAAAGTTTATGAGGACAGCTCATTAGTTCAGCATATCATTTGGGGGAGGCGGGTTTAATTAGGTACAGCAAGTTTAAGCCTTTGGTTGTCAAATTCAAACTTAATTGCAAAAAGTTTTATTTTTAAAAAGAAAAACAAAATAAAATTTTCTGTAAAATGTTTTAATTCTTAAATAATAATTTTTTTTGCACCTTGTGCTTCATGGAAAGTCTCAGACATGGATAGTGCCAGCCCTTTCAATGTCTAATACCCACCCCAGCTTCTTTGAACTATAAAAGATTAAGGTATTTTTAAGTAAGTAATTATTTTAATAAATACTATAGCTGCTCATTTAGTAATTAGTTTAAAAACATAACTTCCATTACAAATGCCTATTTCTAGTCAGATTACAATTTTATCAGAATTTTTGATTGAGGGGAGGGCATATTTTCCACTCTTGGTCTTTGCTCAGAAGTGAATTGTTTGGAAAGTTGGCGTCTGCAGATGTCTAAAAACAAAACAAATAAAATCACCTTGTTGTAAGCAGAAATTTTGGTGGGATAACTCAACAGTGGATGAATTCTTCAATAGCTATTGTCCAAACTTTCATTATTTTGTAGATCTTATTGAGATGCAAAGCGCAAACCCTGAATAAAGGAAATAGTTCATATATTCAAACTTACAGAAACAATGAAATCTTCTGCATATTTGGTGTTGGGTTTCTGTTTTCAATCTATGGCTTTAAAAGCCAATGGCTTCTGTTCAGAGGATGTTGTGAAAACCAGGAATTTAACAGAGTTCAAAAACAACTGGATAAATTCATGGAGGTTAGGCCCATCAGTGGGTAGAAACAGTGTCCCTAACCTCTGTTTGTCAGAGGCTGTTCTGTTCACACCCTCTGGGGCACCTGGCATCGGCCACTGTTGGAAGACAGGATACTGGGCAATATGGACCTTTGGTGTGACCTAGTGTAGCTCTTCTCACATTCTCCTATCATATTTCATTTTATATGCTCATGATATATATCATTTCTCAATCCTTATATACAGTAAATTATAGAACTGTGTATGTAGATTTAAGGCTTGGCTTGAATTTAAATAGCAGTTCCTCTAATGTGCAATAGTGCCATATATATATATGGCACTATTGCAGGTTGGAGGAACTATTGCAGGTTGGAGGAACTGCTATTTAAATTCAAGCCAAGCCTCAAATCTACATACACAGTTCTATAATTTACTGTATATAAGGATGCAGAAATTATTCAACTTTGTGCTGAAGTATTGATTTAATTGAGTTACTGTAACATTATTTAAAAGATCCTATTTTTAAGACATATGTATAAGAGAGGACAGTGTTAAGCTTGAGATCTATAGCTTTCTGTGTTTTTTGTAGGAGAAAGAAAAAATAAATTTTAACAGCAAGTGCCTAATTAACTGTAAAAACAACTATTATCAATCCAACAACATGACTTGACACACCAAGGAACTAGTATATATATATATAACACTGTTACTAGATGTGACCAGAATTGCAACAATGGTATTAGCATCTTGTTTTCAAATGACTTGCAACAAGTAGAGTTCTTGCCTTGCTAAATACTTAGCTTTTACTTGGGAGAAAAAGAGGGCGAAGACAACTTCTGTGCCTCTTGTAAAATAATTAAACACACAGGGCTGGACTAACTGACCCTAACAGGAATTTCTGTAGGGAAGCTCACAGCAGGGCATAGACGTAAAGGCTAAAAGTGGGTACACTCTTCCCCCACCTTACAAGGGTAATTCATTCCTGAAAAACCCCTCTTAGGGTGAATTCTTGTAAGTCAAAAATGTAATTACCATTAATTTCAATGGGAAAAAAAATTATGCGTTCCTGAGCCCCAAAATGTACACCCATTTATGCTAAAACAACACCAAATCCCTTTAAATCCGGTGCAAGGGGCGGGCAGGGCAGAGCAGGGCGCGGGGAGGCAGCCCAGCCTGAGCACAGCTTAGGCTAAGTGGGGAGAAGGCTCTGCCAGGGGCTGGCCATGTGGGGAGCTAGGCAGGCACAGGGGGCCCCCAGCTGGAGAGGGGAGATGCCTCACTCGTGCGGGGCTGCACAGCAGAGATGTCCCCCTGGCAACAGCCGAGGTAGCAGTGGCGAGCAAGCCAGGCGCTAAGTGGGAGGAAGCGCCACAGACGGCAAGCGGTGCCCGAAGCACAGCTACCCAAGGCAGGCGGTGGCAGCCCCCTAGCTGCCTGGGGGGTGAGTGACAGCAGCAGGGCTGGGATGGGCTGCGCGCCCAGCATCCACGTCTCGCAGAGCGGCGCGATCTACTGCCAGGACTCGGACAAGGCTACCTCCCCGCACCAGACTGCCGCCCCCTCACAGGGCACCGCCACCCCCCTGCATGGCCTCTTTGTCAAGACCAACGTGGCCGACTCCATCCCCTCAGTGCTTGCCTACCAGAGCCGCCAGCCTCCAAATCGGTCCTCGTAAATGCGAAGAAATGCCTCGTGAGCTGAAGTAGGGGTATTAAATGAAACTCCTTGTAAAGTTGAATTCTCATAACTTGAATGGGTGTATCTCGGGGTATGACTGTATCTAAAAAGGCTGATTGTTTAAATTCTTCAGCACTCTGCTTTTGATTCATTTTATTCCATTACTTTGCTGACTTGAAAATAAATAGCAACTGTAGAGTATGACTGAAACATGATTAAAATTAGATACAAGTAGCTGGAACAAGGCTGTCAGCTTGCAAAGGGTGTACTCTGAATGTGTAATCCATAAGCCTGCCAAAGAGGAACAAACAGATACTCCATGTGTAAGGATATGAAGTCTGTTGAATGGAGTGATGGGTTTCACAAATACTTGTCAAAAACTGAAGTGAGGCAGCTTGGGCCTAGTGGCTGGAGAGGTAGCGGGCAGGCCTAGTGGTCAGAACAAGGCCTGAACAATGCAAAAGTATGGCTGGGAGCTTGGCTGAAGTCAGAGCGGAGCTGGAGCAGGAGTAGGGGCAAGACTGCATTAGCAGCTTCTTTAAGCCTGTGAAGTTTGTCACCACTATTAATCAGAGGAGAGTTCCCAGCCAAGGAGTGACACTGAGCAGGGGTTAGACTATATGTCCCATGTGGTCCCTTCTAACCCTATGACTCTACGGCTACGTCTACACGTGCAGCCAACATCGAAATAGCTTATTTCGATGTTGCGACATCGAAATAGGCTATTTCGATGAATAACGTCTACACGTCCTCCAGGGCCGGCAACGTTGATGTTCAACTTCGACGTTGCTCAGCCCAACATCGAAATAGGCACAGTGAGGGAACGTCTACACGTCAAAGTAGCACACATCGAAATAGGGATGCCAGGCACAGCTGCAGACAGGGTCACAGGGCGGACTCAACAGCAAGCCGCTCCCTTAAAGGGCCCCTCCCAGACACAGTTGCACTAAACAACACAAGATACACAGAGCTGACAACTGGTTGCAGACCCTGTGCCTGCAGCATAGATCCCCAGCTGCCGCAGAAGCAGCCAGAAGCCCTGGGCTAAGGGCTGCTGCCCACAGTGACCATAGAGCCCCGCAGGGGCTGGAGAGAGAGCATCTCTCAACCCCCCAGCTGATGGCCGCCATGGAGGACACAGCAATTTCGACGTTGCGGGACGCGGATCGTCTACACTGTCCCTACTTCGACGTTGAACGTCGAAGTAGGGCGCTATTCCTATCTCCTCATGAGGTTAGCGGCTTCGACGTCTCACCGCCTAACGTCGAAGTTAACTTCGAAATAGCGCCCGACGCGTGTAGACGTGACGGGCGCTATTTCGAAGTTGGTGCCGCTACTTCGAAGTAGTGTGCACGTGTAGACGCAGCCTAGAATACCTGCCTGAGAACTTCGAGACCAGCTCCTGTGGATTGGCTGTTTACTAGGCATCCTTCAGTCTGCGTAAACTATGGATTGCGCCCTTCGTAACTCCATTTAAGATCGTCATTTGCAGTGTTGATGTGACTCTGGAGTCCCACACAAGAGTGACAGTCCTTGCTACATCTGTTTACTATATATTAAGTAATAACACAAGACTTTTAAAACAATTATTAAGATCAGAACTATTAGATAGCTACCACATTCAAAAAATTCTATTAAAAGAATCTTTTTGTGTCTTCCTTAAGCCATTAAAACTTTGAAATGCAATCATGCAGATCTCAGGAGGTAGGCCTTTGGCTCCAATATGGACTTACTAATGCTTGAATCCTTGTCTACAAAAGTAGCCTAAATGCTTTACAAGACAAAACCACCAATACGAATAAAGTCAGATCCTGCATTGAGATCTGTGCTATGGATCTCTCTCCCTTCAAAAAAGCTACAAGTTATAAACAAACTAAAACTAAGGGAATAGCTGGCCCAGTCCACTGAAGACAAGGGGAACAAGCGTCTGGCATAGAACTCCACTGCATTGTGAATGATTATCTGAGGGGTTCTGTGGCGTTACTGCTTTCCCCAGAGATACAGTTTAAGATTGAAGTCACAGGAGAAATGTTTACTACAGGAGCCCACAGTAAAGGCAATATGGTAACATTTTTTTAGAAGTACCAAACCCTTCATAAGTAGTCCATCATGTCGACGATGACGTCTTGAGCTTGCACAGGCTCATCAGTTGTGGACTCGCATGTGGCTGAGGAGTCCGGGCTTTGAAAGGCATGGGTGTTCACTGCGGGGGCAAGGGACTTGTCCTGGCTCTGTTGGTGCGGCTGCTGCTGTTACTGTCTTCCTCTCACGAGCATCAATGAGGAGTACGCGTCGCTGCTCTTCAAAGTTGTCATACACATGTTGTGTGAAAGCAAGCCAGCCTATTCGGGCTTTTGCATGCTGCTCTAGCTGATCTGGTTTTAAACCAGCATGAGCAGTGTTGGCCTTCATACAGTCTTTATGCCTCTTGCGAGTCCTACCTTGACTCCTTTTGCCCTGGGAGAGTTCACCGTAGAGGAGTTGCTTAGGGATTCTTGACTCCTCCATTTGTATGACGTGCCCTGTCCAGTGAAGCCGGGCTTTCAGAATCATGGCTTCAATGCTCGTAGTTCCTGCTCTGTCCAGGACTTCCAGGTTCATGACTCTGTCCTGCCATCGAATGTGCAGTATTGACCTCCGGCTGCGTGCGTGGAAGTGCTCCAGCAGTTTTGTATGTTTTCTGCACAAAGTCCAGGTTTCACAGCCATACAGGAGACTGGTCAGAACTACAGCCTTGTACACTTTCAGTTTAGTGGATTGAAGTTTAAGAACGAAACCCTTAAAAGATCAGCATCAGTAGCAATTGAGAAATATGACAATTACTATTGATCCTTGTTCTTTATAGAACAGTGTAATTGTCAGAGTCAGAATAGATTTACCCCATCGAGTAACACTGGATGGGTAGCAAGGTACATTATGGGAGTTTTTCATCATCATCCTTTGAAGTAACCTGTTTGAAGTGTTGCCAATCAGAACACCCAACTATCAGAACTATTCGTGTGTCTGGTACTGCATCTCTTGCGGTGACTGATGACAATATTTTAAACAATATGTAAAAGCAGTTAGTGATTTTCATGAAGAAATGACGGGGATGTGAAAGCAAAATGAAATCTTTGTCATATAAGGTGCATCTAAACTAGAATGCAACGTCGAAGTAGCAAGCCCAACTTCAAAATAGCACACGCCGCGTCTACACATGGCTCGTGCTGCTTCGAAGTTGAAATCAAAGTTAGATGGCGAGACGGCAAAATCACTGTTCCCATCAGAAGATGGGAATAGCACCCGACATCGACATCTAACCTTGACGTAGGGTGTGTGTAGACATTCCGCATCCCGCTACTTCAAAATATCAGGGTCCGCCATGGCGGCAATCATCTGTTAAGCAGAGACGTGCTGTCCAGCCCTGCGGGGCTCTATGACGGTGGGAGGGATAGCTCAGTGGTTTGAGCATTAGCCTGCTCAACCCAGGCTTGTGAGTTCAATCTTTCAGGAGGCCATTTAGAGATTGAGGCAAACAGATGCCAGGAAGGGCACTTGGTCCCGCCAAGAGGGCAGGGGACTGGACTAGATGACCTCCAGAGGTCCCTTCCAGTTCTAGGAGATGTGTGTGTGTATCTCTGCGCCCAGTGGTTCTTAAAGCCGTGTGGACCTGGAAACCCAGTAGCAGGAAGCTGACACTGTGCAGGCAGCAGCCGTGCCACGAGGCACCCATGCATGGCCCAGACACAGCTATGGCAGCAATCCAGCTCCCCGAGCGCCCCTGGGGCTCCCCTCCCGGGCCATCCCAGGCCTCCAGCCAGCGAGGCAGGAAGCGGAGCCCCTCCTGGACCGACTCTGAACTCTGTGACCTGCTGGGGCTCTGGGGTGAGGAGGAGGTGCTCCACATGATGGGGAGCAAGCGGTGGAACGTAGAGGTGTTCGCCTGGCTGGCCGAGGGCCTGGCCACCTGGAGTTATCCTGCCCGCACTCCTGACCATGTCAGGAGTCAGATCAAGGAGTTGCGCCAGGGTTATGCCTGGGCGCAGGACTCGGCCTGCCACTCTGGGACTGCCCCTATTACTGGGAGTTCAGGGCTACCCTGGGCCTCCGGGACTTCTCCTCCCCACCCCAGCCACCCTTGACACCACAGCCGAGGAGCCCCAGCAGGCCTCGGAGCCCAACCCTGCACCCCCAGGGCCAGAGCCGGGACCATCTATCCCAGCCAAGGAGTGGTCCAGCGAGGAGGGGGAGCTGGTGCTGGACATCCCCTCTGGCAGCTCGAGCCAGGCATTCACTCGATGGGCCTCCCCTGACCATGATGGTGGACTGTCGGGTACATATTCCACAGGGCACACACACCCAGGGCAAGGGGTGGGGGCATCACATAACCAGGGGCCCCCATATCTCCAGCATACCCTAGCCTGCCAGGGCCTGGGCAGACCATGGCCCAGGGATGGTGCCACAGCCACCAGTGCCCATCAGCACCCTCACTCATGGACAGTGCCATGCCCTGCCCCTGGTGGGAGGTGGGAGGGGGCAGACCACTGGAAGGGGCCACCCACAGGACCACTGCACGCACCGATGGGGGGACAGGGGATGGGGACCAGATGCCCATGGGGGGTTGGCGGGGTGGGCCATGGGTCAGGGCTCAATACTCACAGCCTCCCTCCCCCCTTCCCCCGTGTTTCTGCAGCTGCAACATCTGAGGGCTGGGACAGCATGGCAGCATCCATGGTCCTGGACAGCCCCCCGAGATGCCCAGCCCATCACCGCCTGGGAGCACTGTCAGTGCCAGGAGGACATCATGGAGCAGAGGCTCCACTTCGAGCAGCGGGAGTCTACCTGCTGCCAGGAGGCCTGGCGGGACTTTATGGCCACCTTCAATCGTGTGGCCTCCACCTTTGAGGAGCTGGTGGCCTGGCTGCCTCCCCTGTTGCCCTCCGTGCTGCCCTCCCTGCTGCCCTGGCTGATGTCCTGCCTGATGCCCGCCCTGCTGCCCCACCTGCCACCCCACCTGCCAGCTCCGCAGGGCAGGAGACCAGTGGGACTGACGACCGGGCTGGGGACCCGCACCAGCCATACCTCCCTGTCCTCCCAGCCCCCAGCTGGCCTTGCTGGGGACCCTGGCTGATGGGGGACCAGCCACCCAGACATGACGGGGGTCACTCCTGTCCACCCCCACCCTAGAATGATGAGCCAATGGCTGGCCTGGCGACATCTCCCCCGTGTATGTAGTTGTCTCCCTCTGTATATAGTTATTTTTTATTCTGATGTTCGTTTGTCAGGTTTATATGCACAGAGGCGAGGTTTTTGGTTATTTAACTATGAAGCAGTTTTATTTTTCAAAAACCCTGTGTCCCATGTGCTTTTGGTGGGGGCAGTGTGTGGGTGCTAGGGGTGGTGTGCAGGGGACCCACCAGGGATGGCCTGGATGGCTCTCACTAGGTCCCCTGGTCAAAGTACTCCTGCAGGGCCTCACAGACCCAGACCTGGACCCTGTCCTGGTGGGCCTGGTGGCTCGGGGCAGCGGCCAGCCGGGGGTAGCCTGTTCCGGCCTCCACCACCCAGCCCTGCACGAAGGCTTCCCCCTTGCTTTCCACCAGGTTGCGGAGCGTGCAGCAGGCACCCACAACCTGGGGAATGTTTGGGAGGCCCACGTCCAGGAGGACCAGAAGGCAACGCCACCAGCCCTTCAGGTGCCCAAAGTCCCGCTCGACCACTTGGTAGGCATGGTTTAGTCAGGTGTTGTAGCGCTCCTGGCTGGCATTGAGGTGGCCCATGTAGGGGGGCATAAGCCAGGGCTGGAGAGGGTAGGCTGCATACGCCATGAGGCAGAGAGGTACAGTGGTGTCCCCCAGAGGGATCTCCCTTTGGGGGATGTAGGTCTCCTCCTCTAGCTGGCGGCATAGTCCCAAATTGTGAAACATGCAAGCCTTATGGGTACAGCTGGACCAGCCCACATATGTGTCCTAGAAGCGGCCACGGCTATCCACCATGGCCTGCAGGACCACATAGTGATAGCCCTTCCTGTTGACATAGAGCCTGCCACTGTGGTCCAGGGCACAGATGAGGGTGTAGGTCTCACCGAGGGCCCCAAAGCAGTTAGGGAATCCCATGGAGGTGAATCCCGCGATGGCCGTGTCCAGGTCCCCAACTCGGATGATGCTCTGCAGCAGCAGGGCATTGAATGCACGCACCACCTGCAGGGAGGGGACATGGGTGCCCGCGAGGGTATGCAGAGTGCGCCCCCCCCGCCACCCGTGCCCCCCTCCCAGCTTGGAGGGCTTCCAGCTGCTGCTGGACGTCCTTGCCTGCGGGCTCGAGGTCTGTGAGGCTTGTGCCACCAATGCAGGGTTCATGCAGTGCAGGCTGAGTGTGTCCGGGAGGGGCCCTTTAAGGGACCAGCATGCTGTTGTCCCAGAAGAGCTAGTCTGTCCTGTGGCCCCATCCGTGGGCTTTCCTGACCCCTGATTTCGAAGGGAGGTGCTCCGCTTTTCCTTGCGGGGTGGCCCCTTGCGATGTTCCCCGTCGCTACTTCAATGTTGAACATTGACGGCACCAGCCCCGGAGGATGTGTGGACGATATGCATCGAAGTAGCCTATTTCAATGTCATTACTTCGAAATAGCCTACTTCGATGTAGCATCCTGGTGTAGAATTAGCCATAGTGTCAGAACCCCATTACAATTATGCACTAAAGCAGACTAGACATGAAGATTTTTACTAACACTTCTTTGCTGACCTTTCTTTGTTGCCTTAGACCATCAAGGAAAAAAAATCACTGACTTGCACATTTGAACTAAATAGAATTATATAAAAGACAGCAGGAGCCATAAAAATGTGATTACTTTTTAGGTTCAGGTGAAGCTAACATAATTCATTTATCCTTCAGTTCATGGTCCTGATTCATAAATAAAAGAAAAGCACTTAGCTTCTTCTGGCACCTGTTTTTAACACAGAAATGACTGTACTTGGCATTCTGAAAAACAATATGTTCCGTTTGTTAATTTACAATGTGTTTAAAGACCAAATGCACTCCCATGTCACGTGGGAGTATGTTAGCCCAAATGACATCAAAAGACCACATCTAACCCTAAATCTTCTGTTCAAGAATTGGTTCTGAAATATTTCTGCATTGCTGGTCTTGCCTTCCCTTGGGACTCCCTTTGGCAAACCAGCAAGAAAACAGTACCCCCACATGGCCATTAACTGATCGGTCAGCCCCATGTCTGTGAAACAAGTGTCCAAGATTCTGTCTAGGAAGGCTAAAGCTGAGAGGAAAATATAAACGGCAATGTTGGGTTGAGAGGGCCACTGTGAATTTCAGTATTTTAACTCGTTAAAAAGGACAGAGAAATTAAAAGTGACAGTTGCTTAAACTCTGATACTTACACTATGTCTAGATTGCAGGCTTCTGCTGGGAGCCTGGAGGTCTCCGGATAGAAGTCTGCTGTCCAAGAGCCTTCTGCTGGCATCCCAGTCACCCTCGTTCCAGGAGGAAGAAGGGATATGTCAATAGAGGGTGTTTTTTTGACATTTGGTGCCGTGTAGATGGGAAAACCTCTCCGAACAGAAATGTCAGCAGGAGATATGGAAATGTGTTGTACAATTTGCGTACCTTTTGCCAACAGATCTGTTCAGTCTAGACATAGCCTAAGAGTCGAGTAAGCACTGACCATGGGGGCAAAAAACAATAACTCCCTTTAAAGTCACTGGGAGCAGTAGTCCAGGTCCTTTAAAAAACAGGGCAATTAATCCCTTTCGTCTGTTCACCAAGGAAATCAGTTGGCCCAAAGAGCTGCTGTACTGCTCACAGCTGTCCTTAGTATATCTCTAAGGGGAGATTTAATCCAATGTTCAATGCTGTCCTAATTCTGCTCATTTTATTGCCCATCAAATCTCACCTGTAACGTCTTCTCCTTTTGCTTAGTGTTTGCTATTGGCTTTGTCTTCTATATTAACTAATCTGCCTGGTCACTTGTTGAACCTTTTATCCAGGGTACAGCAATGGCCACAAGACGTCTGTGTGCATCCGGCACTGGTTGGGGGTTACATTTCTGTCCCTCTCTCCTCGTTCATAGATCACTTCTGGACAGTCCATTTGGGGTTTGCCTCTCTCAGTGTGATCACATGTATCAGGGTGTTTGGTGTTTCTCCAGCCTTAGTTCCCAGAGTTATGCATGTTCCATGAGAGTCACAACTTTAATTTAAAAAACAAACAAAAAAAATTCTGTCTGATGGTCACAGAGAAAAGTTTGAAAAAAAAAGACTCAAGTGCAGCAGACAGCAAGCAAATGAACAGTGTACAGTTTGAAAAATCTTATGGTTATTAAGCCACCCTACTGATTTTTGGAATCTTTGGGCTTTCAGTATTGCATTAGTTATAAATATTCACCAGTAAATGTATTCTAGTAATAAGAACAATACCTATTTCTTGCAGAGAACTTCTCATAAGTGGTCTCAAAGCACTTCACCAACTTTCATGAACTAAAATTTAATGTGAGGCCAGTGTTCTCATGCTAACTAAGATTTAATCACATTACTATAATAATTATAGTGAAATAAGTGGCAAGTGTTACTTGACGGATGTACTGTGTGCAGACAGACCTCATGTGGATTTAAAATAGAGCATGCTCATATGAAACAATAGCTACGTCTACACGTGAAGCCTACTTCGAAGTAGCCTATTTAGATGTGGACACATCGAAATAGGCTATTTCGATGAATAACGTCTACACGTCCTCCACGGCTGGCAACGTCGATGTTCAACATCAACGTTGCGCAGCACCACATGGAAATAGGCGCAGCGAGGGAACGTCTACACGCCAAAGTAGCACACATCGAAATAGGGATGCCAGGCACAGCTGCAGACAGGGTCACAGGGCGGACTAGCGCTTCCAGGGCAACAGCTAGCCGCTCCCTTAAAGGGCCCCTCCCAGACACACTCAGCCTGCACAGCACACGGTCTGAGGAGCCATAGGCACACAGACCCCGGGCGCCGCAGTCACGGACCCCCAGCAGCAGCAGCAGCAGCAGCCAGAGGTCCACCCAGCCCTCCCGGCAGGAGCAGGGCTTGCCCTGATCCATGCCATGCGGGAGGCAGCTGAGCACCTCCTTGCCACACCGGAGGAGGAGCAGCCTGCAGGGGAGGAGGGCTCAACCCCCAACCCTGCAGCACCCTGCCCCCACCCCCGCCTCACACGCCGCCACCTGTGGAGCTACCCCACCAGCACCGACTTGTGGGAGCGGCTGGTGCTTGGGGAATGGGACGACGACTGCTGGCTCAGGAACTTTAGGATGAGCCGGCAGACATTTATGGAGCTGTGCCAGTGGCTCACCCCTGCACTCAGGCACCAGGACACCACCATGCGGTGTGCCTCACAGTGGAGAAACGGGTCGGCATCGCTGTCTGGAAGCTGGCCACTCCCGACAGCTACTGATCCGTGGGCCAGCAGTTTGGCGTCAGCAAGGCCACCGTCGAAGCTGTCCTCATGGAGGTAAAAGGACCCACGGGGTGGGGGGGCGCGGGCAGGGGGGCCCTGGCAGGGGAGGGCCACACACACCCTGCTCACCCCTCATTGGTGCTCTCCCATGTGCTTCCCCTGCAGGTCGTGCGCGCCATGAACGCCCTGCTTCTCCACAGGTTCGTGAGGCTGGGGGACCCAGATGCCACCATCGTAGGCTTTGCCACGCTGGGCTTCCCCAGTTGCTTCGGGGCTCTGGATGGGACTCACATCCCCATCCGCGCCCCGCAACACAATGGAGGATGCTACATCAACCGGAAGGGCTACCACTCAGTGGTCCTCCAGGCCTTGGTGGACAGCCAGGGTCGTTTCCAGGACGTTTATGTGGGCTGGCCTGGCAGCACCCACGACGCCCGGGTTTTCCGGAACTTGGGCCTGTGCCGCCGGTTGGAGGCGGGGACCTACATCCACCAGCGGGAGATCCCTGTGGGGGACACCACCATGCCCTTCTGCATCATCGCAGATGCGGCATACCCCCTCCGGCCCTGGCTCACGCACCCGTACATGGGCCATCTCTCCGCTAGCCAGGAGCGCTTCAACCAGCGCCTGAACCACGCGCGCCAGGTGGTGGAGCGCTCATTTGGCTGCCTCAAAAGGCGCTGGAGATGTCTCCTGACCCTCTTGGATGCGAGCCCCAACAACATCCCCCTGATTGTGGGTGCCTGCTGTGCCCTACACAATCTGGTGGAGAGCAAGGGGGAGGCCTTTTTTCAGGGCTGGGCTGTGGAGGCCGGCAGGGCTGATGTCCAGCCACCCACTGCCCCCAGTCACCAGGTGGACCCCGAAGGGACCCGGGTCCAGGAGGCCCTGCGGGCCCACTTCAATGAGGCCGCGGGGTGAACTCTGCCATCCCCCCCCCCCACTGCCCCCCCCTTCCTCCACAACACTCCCTGCCCCTATGCCCACACCACGGAGCACCCAACAGCACCCCCCCCCACTTTTCCTGGACAAATAAAAGCACACACTTGTTGGTGAAATGAAACCGGTTTTCTTTGAACTGTTTTTTTAACTAATAACAACAAACTATATACAAGACCTTCTAACTAAACTATTATATAAGTGAATAATAAAAAAGTTTGCATATATTATATGTCCAAAAAACAGAAAACCAGGGATTACAAGGAAGGGGAGAACTATTTACATGGGGGGGTGCAAATGGGGGGCACAAATAAATAAGTCCCAAAACTATATACAAGTGGTGGGCCACGTCCTGGGCCCCACGCCCCTATAGTCCGGCACGGGGGGTGGGCGGCCGGGAGCCCCGCCTCGGCCGCAGCCCTATCCGGGGCTGGCTGGGGGCCAGGCGGACTGGAAGATACGTCTGGCGACTCTCAGCTGGCCCCGGGTGTCCCTCGGCGGTCCGGCCCTCAGTGGTGGGTGGAGGGACAACGGCGGATGGCGCGGCGACGAGCGGAGCAGCGGGCGGCGCAGCCGGTGGAGCACTCAGGGTGGGCGCAGTGGCAGCCAGCGCAGCATGGGGGGCCAGGTAGTCCACTAGGCGGTTGAACGTGTCCATGTAGGCCCCCAATGCCTCTTGGCACCAGGCCAGCGCCCACTCCTGGAGGTGGAGGCGGTGTTGCTCCACCCACAGACGCTGCTCCGCGACCTCCAGCTGCCGACGATGGATGGCCAGCGGCTGGGGGTTCGTCGCCGGTGTGTGGTGTTGCTGGGTCCGCTGTCTTGCCCGCCGTGGGGCCGGTCGTTCCTCCGCCGAGGGGCTTGCCTGGAGTGATGGCCCCGGAGGGGTTTCCGGGACCACTGAAGCCTCGCCGGTGCTCTCCGGTCCTTCCGATGGTGCAGCTGAGGAACACAGGAGGAGGGGAAGAAGAGTGGAGACAGGCGTGAGTGTGGGCCCCGAGCTGTGGCCCTTGTCCCCCCACCCCTGTGCTGCAGGTTCCTCATCCCCATGCCTGGGAGATGCTGCTGTGATGGGGTTCACGGGTCCCCCTGCACTGCACCCCATCCCCTGGCAGGAGTGACTCTCACTTCACTCAGCAGGGTCTGACAGGAGAGGTTTCTTAGGCCACAGATGCCCAGTTTCTCCCAGGAGTGACAGGACAGCAGTCAGAGACAGTCCTTCCAACCCATCCTGGGGAGAAGACCCCAAGGGGTGCCCCTCTGGGGTGTAGCTTTCCCCCTCCTCAGTCTGGCTGCCTTCCAGCTCTCCCTTCCCCTAGCCTCTACCTGCGCTCCACACCCCCCCGATTCAAAGCCAGCTCGGCTCCTCCCTCCTCTTTGTTCAGGGCAGAGGTGTCACCTGCCAGTTGTAGCCCCAGGATCATCCTTTGCCCCTGGGAGCTATTCAGCTTGTTGCTCATATCTAGCCTGAGTCTCGCATTTGCACTCCCCCCACTCCATCGCATGCTGCTGCTGCTGCTGCTGCTGCTGCTGCGGGGTGTCCCACCCCCTCCTCCTGGGGGACCCTAGAGGTTCCGCTCCCCCCTGCCCCGGAGATGGGGCATGGCACTGTCGTGCTGTGGGGGGCAGGGGCTGATGCACTCCTGTGAGGGACATGCCACTGCTGTCCTTGGGGCCATGGCCATCTGGCCATGTGGAGGGCCCTGGGCACATATCTATTACCCCCGCCCCTCAACCCCGGGGGTGTACAGCAGGGGGGTACATACCTGTAGGTCCACTCCAACGGTCCGGGGACACCCGGGGGGCAGACGCCCGGCTGCTGCTCTGGGATGGGAGGAGAATGTGCAGTCCCGTCTCAGCGGAGGAGGAGTCCCCCTCCTCCTCCTCCTCCTCCTCCTGCTCCGGTGCCAGGCTCCGAGGGGGCCCCCAGGGTGCAGGGCTTTCCTCCGGGGCGGACTCTGGCTCCGGGGCCTGCTGGGGCTCCTCAGCCGAGGTGTCAAGAGTGGCCGGAGGGAAGGAGGTGTGCCGGGGGCCCAGGATGTCCCTGAGCTCCCTGTAAAAGGGGCAAGTGACGGGGGCGGCCCCAGATCGGCCTCCCGCATCCCGGGCCCAGGCGTAATCCTGCCGCAGCTCCTTGACTTTACTCCAGACATGGTCCAGAGTGCTGGCAGGGTGACCCCAGGCGGCCAGGCCCTTGGACAGCCGAGCGAACACATCCGTGTTCTGCCTCTTGCTCCCCATTACCTGGAGCACCTCCTCCTTGCTCCAGAGCCCCAGCAGGTCCCGAAGCTTGGCCTCCGTCCAGGAGGGGCCCTGCTGCCACTTGCCGGCCTGGCTGCCCTGGCTGCCCTGGCTCCCCTTGCGGGGGTCCCCTGGGAGCACTGGGGGGGCTGCTGGGCGGCCATCGGTGCGCTGGGGGGTTCTTGGGGCTGCTGAAGAGCGTGCAGGCTGGCCGCGTGTTATTGCTGCTGCCTGCACGCTCTCTCAGGTTCCTGCACAGAAAGGGAGGGGGCGGGGACCTTTAAGGGGCCACTCCACGCGGCCACCATTGAGCTGAGGGGCTGTAGAGAGCGTCTCTCAACCCCTCAGCTGATGGCCACCATGGAGGACCCAGCAATTTCGATGTTGCGGGACGCGCAACGACTACACGGTCCCTACTTCAACGTTGAATGTCGAAGTAGGGCGCTATTCCTATCCCCTCATGGGGTTAGCGGCTTCGACGTCTCACCGCTTAACGTCAATGTTAACATCGAAATAGCGCCCTACACGTGTAGCCATGACGGGCGCTATTTCGAAGTTAGTGCCGCTACTTCAAAGTAGCGTGCACGTGTAGACACGGCTAATGTGGGTTTATCCCTTACTGAGTTAGGCTATTTGACATTTTTGGTTCTGTTTTGCAATACTGCAGTCATATTCTTGGGGAATATAAAACTAGACAAGGAAATTAATAGGTGCTTTGGCTTTCTGCAAGACCATAATCTAAGCTTATTGCATATATTAGTAAGGAAGCAAGTCTTCCAAATGACATTTCTTAGACATTAATAGCGGCAATATTTTATTGCTCTGAAATCTTTTTAGTTTAATCCTTCCAATGAAATGGAACACCCTTCCTTAAAAAAATAAACTAACTAAATGTGCAAGAAACAAATCAACTCTATGCCAACCTGTTTTTAATTAGAATGGCAATAATTTTCTTAACTATAAAAATTGCATTCTTTAACATGAACATCCAGACACCAAAATTAGTTAGAGGGTAATACATATCACATCTTGATCTGAAAGTAATGTGACATATTTCAACACATATTCAATGGAAATTTTCCAGTGTCCTTGTGCATTTCCATCGCAGATTAATGACTTTGAGCATATGATATGCCTTTTAAAACCATGGGGCTCTCTTTTTCACATTCAGCAATATGACCCAGTATTCCAGTTACTAGGTCATTGATTGAGCAATGACCAACCAACCCTTCTCCCATCTATATCTGCCAATTTGTCCAATACATCTATAAGTGGGAAACACTACCGGTTCCATTGGCACTCAAGCTGCTCACTGGATTCTCTGCATTATAGTCTGGTGGTGGAAGTGAAGGTCAGTTTGGTTTCCCCTGAAACCTGCAATCTGTTAAAATTATAACACCTTCTGTAGTTAAGGTATAATTTCTTTTGTGTTATAGTTGCTGAGATTGATTAATACCTGAAATGAAATTGAGGCATTTAGTCATTCTCAAAAGCTACTTATTCTGTATGTTACAAAGTAATCGTGAGAGGTACCATTGGAGCATAAAGGTGAAAATCTTGTTCCTTCTCCCATGGCTGTTTGAAAATATCAAGGTTCTTGTTTTTTTCTGACATGCTGCTGTTGGTAGGAAAAATGAGGACTGAGACATAGGTTAAAGTGAATAATCTTTTAGAGATGTTTGTATTAGAAAGGCAATGTGACTGAAGACCAGGGGCAGGTTAACTTCAGTATAACCCAGCTGATGTTCCTGAAGGTACCCCAAGGATGGACTCATCTTACCAATTAATCATTAAAAGAATTTATGTAGGGCCCTGAGGAATTCTAAATCAATTGGATACTTTAAACCAAGGCTGAATGTCCTGCTAAAAGAGATTCTGTAGCTCAAATATTTTATGGGTAGATGCAGGAATCACTAGTGAGCTTCTATGCTCTGTGATACACAGGTCTTAAGAGTCCTTCTGGCTTAAATTTGTCTATGACCTCAGGAACCTTTGACAATCCTACTTCATCCTTTCTGAATGCAAGAATTGGGCCGCGTCTACACGTGCACTCTACTTCGAAGTAGCGGCGCCAACTTCGAAATAGCGCCCATCACGGCTACACGTGTTGGGAGCTATTTCAAAGTTGAAATCGATGTTAGGCGGCGAGACGTTGAAGTCGCTAACCCCATGAGGGGATGGGAATAGCGCCCTACTTCCAAGTTGAACGTCAAAGTAGGGCACGTGTAGCCAATCCGCGTCCTGCAACATCGAAATAGCGGGGTCCTCCATGGCAGCCATCAGCTGAGGGGTTGAGAGACGCTCTCTCTCCAGCCCCTGTGGGGCTCTATGGTCACCGTGTGCAGCAGCCCTTAGCCCAGGGCTTCTGGCTGCTGCTGCGGCAGCTGGGGAATCCATGCTGCAGGCACAGGGTCTGCAACCAGTTGTCGGCTCTGTGGATCTTGTGTTGTTTAGTGCAACTGTGTCTGGGAGGGGCCCTTTAAGGGAGCGGTTTGCTGTTGAGTCTGCCCTGTGACCCTGTCTGCAGCTGTGCCTGGCACCCTTATTTCGATGTGTGCTACTTTGGCGTGTAGACGTTCCCTCGCAGCGCCTATTTCGATGTGGTGCTGCGCAACGTCGAAGTTGAACGTCGACGTTGCCAGCCGTGGAGGATGTGTAGATGTTATTCCTCGAAATAGCCTATTTAGATGTCACTACATCGAAATAAGCTATTTTGATGTAGCGTGCACGTGTAGACGTAGCCTTGGAGAAATAAGCTAGCACTAGATTTTTTTTGTTTGGTTGGTTGATTGGTTTTGTCTTGTTTTCGGTTATTTAACTTATGGCCAGCACTTGCCTTATTGTCTGGCTTCACTGGGATGATTCACAGAAGTTTGGAGAGCAGATAGGTTCCTTAGTGTGAAATACATGATGTGATGTAATTCAAACATAACTGATCGTTAAGTCCTTTCCTAGCCCACAAAGATACAACCTCTGAAACCTTTCCCTGCTGAGAGGATGGCCACTGCTGAACATGCAGTTGGTATTCAAGGCTATAAGGAATTCAGGGGTAGAAAGAATGTAGGAATTGGAAGACTGGATCAGACCGGTGGTCCATCTATTGTAATTCAGGTGCTCCAGAGACAGGTGTAAGCACCCTGCAATAGGGCACATTGCCTTCCTACATCTGATCCCACCCTGATTGCTAATTGCTAACCCCTGAAACATGAGGTTTGACTGGGGGGAGGAGTTGGGTTGCAACCTCAGCAAGTTCACAAATGACACTAAGCTGGGGGGGAGAGGTAGCTATGCTAGAGGGTAGGGATAGGGTCCCAAGTGATCTGTACAAATTGGAGGATTAGGTCCAAAGAAATCTGATGCGGTTCAACAAGGACAAGTGCACAGCCCTGTATTTGGGCTGGAAAAATCCCAACCACTGCTACAGGCTGGGTGCTGACTGGCTAAATGGTAGTTATGCAGAATAGGACCTGGGTATTGGAATGGACAAGAAGCTGGCTATAACTCAACAGTGTCCCCTTGTTGCCAAGCAGGCTAATGGCACATTGGGCTGCATTAGTAGGAGTGTTACCAGCGCACTGGGGGAAGTGATTATTACCCTCTATTTGTCCCTGGTGAGGCCACATTTGGATAACTGCAGCCAGGTCTGAGCCTCACACTACAGAAAGGATGTGGACAAATTGGAGAGCATCCAGAAGAGGGCAGCAAAAATAATTAGGTGCTTATTTAGTCTGCGAAAGAGGCGAGTGAGTGTGTGCTGGGGGGAGGGTTGATAGCAGCCTTCAACTTTCTGAAACTCCAACTTCTTGTTCCAAAGAGGATGGACAGAGGATTTCTCAGCAATGACAGATGGCAGAACAAGGAGCAATGGTCTCAGGCTGCAGTGGCCAAGGTCTACGTTGGATGTTAGGAAAAGACTATTTTATTAGGACGGTGGTGAAGCACTGGTAAGGTGTTACCTAGGGAGGTGGTGGAATCTCCATCCTTACTGGTTTTTGAGGCCCAGCTTGACAAAGCCCTTGCTGGGATGTTTCAGTTGGGTTTGTCATGCTTTGTGTAGGGGACTGGAGTAGGAGACCTCCTGGGGTGTCTCCCAGTCTAACCTATGTTTCTATGACAAGGGCGCCCTTTGAGACTCCCATTTGCATCAACAGAGCTGAGATTATACCATTTGTTTCCTCTAAGGGAATAGTCTGCTGTCAGCTCTGCCAAGGAGATCTCTTCACTGCATGTCCCCATAGTGACTGCTTGCAGAGCTGGACATGCAGCCACAGTTCAGGGAAGATGTGACAAGATGACTAGAAGTCTCCTGAAGTTTTAGTGGGTGCAACATACCAGCACTTTCTTTACACTACTGCCTGGGTCAGCACACTTGACCTAACACCTGCATTTTACCCAACATCTTGAAGAAGGAATTTTGCCCTTATCATGACGATGTGCTGCTTCTGAGGCGTTCATAGTGAAATCAGTGACATGGAAATAGTGAACCTGGGGATGGTTATATTTGTTATATTTGTTAATTTTCTGAGACAAGGAGCAAAGACAATACGCAGTCTTAATCTCCATTGTTGTCCTTTACATACTCACTCCTCAAAGAATTAAGGCTAATAAAATTATCAACACTTTGTCTTAAAGCTGAAAGACTTCTGTTTTAAAGTGAAAAACCCTCACTAGAACACAAATGCAATTTATTTTAGTTACGATTCAAATGAATAGAGTTGCAGTAACATTTTCATGAATAACTTATGAATGGATGCTTTGCTTTTATCCACATTCACTTACAAGACATTGCCACCCTCAGCCTTTCCTCCCTCCTTCCCCCACCTCACCTCCCCATCAAAGGTTATAATGAATTCAGGGAGCTGCTATCTTTAGAATACCTAACAATTCAACCTGAAAGCAATTGCTACTGTGAGCATAGTGGAGTGTTTTTGATAAAGATAGGCCTGTGTAGGAAGAGAAAATGCATAACCTTTTATTTAGTGGGATTGTTTGAGAGATGTGAATGATTGGCTGCCTGTTTGGACTGTTCACTGTTGTAGATCTGTGGATGTCCCAAAGCCAATGTGCATCCCCCATAGCCTGAACCCTTTACATTATTATTATTTATATTTCAGTAATGTCTAGGGAGGCTAAATCAGGCTTGGGCCCCCAAGAGGAATGTTGAGTTCCTTGTTGCAGAGAGTTTGCAATCTAAATAAACAAGCAAAGGTTTGGAAGGTAAACAGAGAGACAGAAGGGGGGTGATTTGCTCAGTCAAGTTACTAATGGAACTAAGGGGATGTCTACAAAGCAAGTTATTTTGACATAAGAACTGTTATGTCTAAATAACTTTGCTAGTATCTGCACAATGCAACCACCACTTCGAAATAGTTTTGAAATAGTGGTTGGCTTAGAATCATAGAATCATAGAATGCCAGGACTGGAAGGGACCTTGAGAGGTCACCAAGTCCAGCCCCCTGCCCTCATGGCTGGACCAAGTACTGTCTAGACCATCTCTGATAGACATTTATCTAACCTGTTCTTTAATATCTCCAGAGATGGAGATTCCACAAACTCCCTTGGCAATTTATTCCAGTGTTTGACCACCCTGACAATTAGGAACTTTTTCCTAATGTCCAACCTAAACCTCCCTTGCTGCAGTTTAAGCCCGTTGCCTCTTGTTCTATCCTCCCTCAGAGGCCAAGAAGAACAAGTTTTCTCCTTCCTCCTTATGACTCCCTTTTAGATACCTGAAAACTGCTATCATGTCTCCCCTCAATCTTCTCTTTTCCAAACTAAACAAGCCCAATTCTTTCAGCTTTTCCTCATAGGTCATGTTCTCTAGACCTTTGATCATTCTTGTTGCTCTTTTCTGGACCCTTTCCAATTTCTCCACATCTTTCTTGAACTGTGGGGCCCAGAATTGGACACAATACTCCAGCTGAGGCCTAACCAGCTCAGAGTAGAGTGGAAAAATGACTTTCTCGTATCTTGTTCGCAACACACCTGTTAATGCATCCCAGAATCATGTTTGGGTTTTTTTGCAACAGCATCACTCTGTTGACTCATATTTAACCTGTGGTCCACTATAACCCCTAGATCCCTTTCTGCTGTACTCATTCCTAGACAGTCACTTCCCATTCTGTATATGTGAAACTGATTGTTCCTTCCCAAGTGGAGCATTTTGTATTTGTCTTTATGAAACTTCATCCTGTTTACCTCAGACAATTTCTCCAATTTGTCCAGATCATTCTGAATTTTGACCCTATCCTCCAACGCATTTGCAACCCCTCCTAGCTTGGTATCATCTGCAAACTTAATAAGCGTACTGTCTATGCCAATATCTAGATCATTAATGAAGTTATTGAACAGACCTGGTCCCAAAACAGACCCCTGCGGCACCTCACTTGTTATACCTTTCCAGCAGGACTGAGAACCATTAATAACTACTCTGTGAGTACAGTTGTCCAGACAGTTTTGCACCCACCTTATAGTAGCCCCACCTAAGTTGTATTTGCCTCATTTATTGATAAGAATATTATGTAAGACCGTATCAAACGCCTTACTAAAATCTAGGAATACACGCGAGATGGCACTTAGAAGTTTAACACTTTGGAGTTGCCACAGGAACGTATTTGCTTAATGAAGTTCTGTATATGCACCACAGCCCTTCAAATAAACTCCCAACACCCTACTTACCATCCTCCCTTCGAAGTAGGGAGCTAGTGTACACAAGCCCCTAATGTCCAACTTAACTATCCCTTGCTGCAACTTAAGCCCAATGCTTCTTGTGCAGGTTTCCTGAGTTTTAGGGCAGTGTGGTCCCAGAAGAATCTCATGGAGATGGGGCAGCCCCTGCAGGCACTTTTAATTCAATTCTGAGAGGTCAACTGGCATTACAGATAAGGAGAAGCTGCTTCTGGAAAGACCCCCCCCATTCATCACCCTCTACAATGGGGCTGTAGTCAGGCTTCCCTTCACGTGTGAAAGTGAAAGGGAACATGGAACCTTACACCTTCTTTAACGTCTGCATTTTCACACGTAGCTCATTTCCAACAAGCCCAGGACCCATTGCTATGATGTCTAGATATGGTAGCAAAACAAAAAACCTTGGCTTTTTCAGCCCATCACGTAAAGTGGCATCTGTCTCAGTACAGAATACAACATCTTCCATGGAAAGCTGATTACACAGGACACTGCAAAGCCATGGTCCACACTGTCTCTGCCCTTCATGACCTAGAATCAGAGTGAACAATAGCAGTAACCTGGTTATCATTTTGGTTTTCATCTGGTTCTCACAACAAGAGGACACTGTGTGTTCTCTTTATAGCTATCAGATGCATTACTGTAACATCTAGAAGCCTCAGTCATAGACCAGGCTTTCATTGTTCTAACATACACAGAATGAAAAGCATCACAGAGTTACTCATATTAGTCTGTATCTTCAAAAACAACAAGAATTCCTGTGGCACATTGTAGACTAACAGATAATTTGGAGCATAAGCTTTTGTGGGCAAAGACCCAATTGGTCAGTTGCATCTGATCAAACAGGTCTTTCCCCATGAAAGCTTATGCTGATGGTTGTGTCTGAGATGTTGGTGTGGGCCTATCTCTACTTCTATTGCTTCCATTGTAAAGATGTTGATATTCTTCATGGGTCTTTCTGTTGCCACAAGGAGGAAGTTATGGGGCTTAAAATAATGAGGGAATTGGTTTTGTGGAGATAAAAAGAAGACTAGTTCCTTGAGACAAAAGAGCAATGTAGAAAAACATAGACCCACCTTCCAGATGCTTGCATGGTTCAATAACCCAAAAGTTGAACCCTTCCCAGTCATAGTGTTTGGTGTTAGTGTGTTAGGCCTGCTGTTTCTCACACTATTATGATCTCAAATGTAAATGATACTGCATCATGTCATCTGGGAGTTGCTATGGTAATGGTGGTATTTTTTGTGTTGAATAACTGATGGTTCAGTTGAAAAAATGTGTACAAATTGTCAGTGTAACTGTCAGCAATTGTAAGTAACTGATGCCAGGGAGACTCAGCAATATATGCACTTTCATCTCATCCTTTTCATGTTCTCCTCCTGCATGCAAGTGTGTGCAGTGTAAATACTTAGCTGTTCTTTTTCATGTGCTTCCTGCTACAACTCTACTCTTCATTCAGGCTGATCAGGGACACCAGCCTACCTCTGACTTGAAGTGAGCCGCAAAGAAATGGGTCAGAAGAGAGCAAAGCTCAGCTCTTGTATTTAACATTCCCAGGAGCTGTGAGCACATGACCCCTATGAAAAGTGGCCTGCTTTTTAAAGGCATTGTAAGGATGCTGCACCTCTGGAAAGTAGCCCACTTTTCTAAAGGTGTCCAAATGCACTCCCTCAGGTTTCAAATAGTTGTCCGACTTGAGCTAAAGGAAGAGATCTGACCTCTTCTCAGGCCGGCTTTTGGAGAAGGGTGTGACACACACTTGGCCACTGTGTTTCAAAACGGTTTTCTGAACAGCAATAGAGGGCTGCACACCTGGGCTCCTGGGTTCTTTTCATGCCACTAGGAGAAGTCCGTGTCCTGATAGCACTGGGGTTTATAAGTGGGCTGGCCAAGTATACCGGTTTATCACACTTCTGCTGTGGCAGTGTAGATTACTGTTGGGTTTGCTCCATTGTCTATTCCCAGCTCTGCCTGGGGTAACCTTCCAGTGAAGGAGAAGAGTGATAGCTGTCTTCCCTTGAGGGGACAGGGTCTGGCTTGTGGAACCCTTTCATTGACCAGTCTGCGCTGTGCATGATACCTAGGGAATGTGGGTCTGTGCAAGTTCTACTTGGAGAGCCTGGCTTTGTAGCTCACTCAGTATAACCTCATGTGTTTAGTTCAGTCCTTGATGTCTTTAAGAAAGTGCCCATCACAGCTGCTCAGCAGTTCAAAAGTAAAACCAGCAATAAGTAGGAAAGGAAAGGGTGGCACTTGTACCCACCTAGCTCCCCTCTCAGGGCACTTACCCCAAAGCTGCAGGGAAGATACTTTGGTTCCTTCATTGTAGCCCATTTTGTTCATCTTGGTAGATATTCCGTTGCAACAATATCTTGAAAGTAATAATAATTATTGGTATCCATCAGCACTTACTCACTCCTTCACTGACTTGCAGTTACATCAGGGATGATTTTACCCCCTGTTTTTCTCCCCTTCCTACCCCACCAGTATTTATCTCCTATGTCCTTTTAACATCCATCAAATAAAATGAATTGCAGTAAATATGAGGAAATGATTACTTGCTCTATCAGAGTGAATGCAGTTCCAGTGACACAGGGAAATTGCAGACATCAAAGTGAATGCTAAATAAATATCCAGTGGAAATCACATCCATTAAAACAACAACACAAACAAATCAACAAACAAAGCCTTTCAAATCAGAAAAGTTGAAGATAAAAGAACTTCAGGGGTCCAAAGTTAAGTGTGAATTTGTATTAAAGTTGGTGGTATCCATACACTTGGGTGCCAATTTGCAACAATATGCCTCTCGTAAGTGTGGGTGGGTGGAGAGGGGCAGGAAGGGGCAGAAAACACCAGCCAGCTAGTATACTATGTAGAGCTAAACTTGCCATGGTGATGCTGTTGGGTAAGATGACATAGGAGGCAAAAAGATTGTGAAGTCAGGAAACTGTCCTCTGACAACCAAACACTGAGCTTAACTGTATCCTTGGAGTTATGGCGGCTGCTGAAAGCCACTTCAGGTAGAGCCAAAGTAAGGACTGCTGCACTGAGGAGGAGGGGGTGCTAGCTGGGGTCATCCCTTCCTTCAACAACTCCAGCTCAGATTGGAGTGGGGGGAGCCACTCATTCTGTGGAGACTAGGTCCTGGGGTCTCCTTTTTGCCATGGGGCCTTGAGACAAAACTGCAGCTGTGTCTACACGTGCCCCAAACTTCGAAATGGCCATGCAAATGGCCATTTCGAAGTTTACTAATGAAGCGCTGAAATGCATATTCAGCGCTTCATTAGCATGCGGGCGGCAGCGGCGCTTCGAAATTGACGAGCCTTGCCGCCGCGCGGCGCGTCCAGACGGGGCTCCTTTTCGAAAGCACGCCACCCACTTCGAAGTCCCCTTATTCCCATGAGCTCACGGGAATAAGGGGACTTCGAAGTAGGTGGCGTCCTTTCGAAAAGGAGCCCCGTCTGGACGCGCCGCGCGGCGGCAAGGCTCGTCAATTTCGAAGCGCCGCTGCCGCCCGCATGCTAATGAAGCGCTGAATATGTATTTCAGCGCTTCATTAGTAAACTTCGAAATGGCCATTTGCATGGCCATTTCGAAGTTTGGGGCACGTGTAGACGGAGGAGCCAGCCAGTAGCTCCTGCTGGCAATGGAAGCAGGACAATGGGAAAGGGGGTTGATAGTTCTGTCTGACCATTGTCTGTCCTTGTCCTCCCCTCTTCCTCACAGCCTTGTCACCTTAGCTTCACCCCACACCTGCCCTGGCCCCCTTGCCTCCTTCTGTCTAGTCTGCTGATCCCTGCTGGAGAGAACCTCTGAACCAGACAACAACCATGGAAGTAACAAGACACCTAATGTGATCCTACTGCTCACCCTGCCGGTCCGTGTGACCATTTCCTCAACTCATCTCTGTCTTGAGTACTCCTTCTGCCATCTCTCCAACTCTGTGTGCACAGCACCAAGCACAACGGGGTGCCCATCTTGGTTTGCCTATGACATGGTCAAAAGAGACATGATTAGGTGATACGCATGTAACTGGAAGCCAACGTGAGCTGTTAGCTAATAGACCAAAATTATATTAAAACCTGGGAATTCTTGGTGGTTTCCTAAGAGAGATGCTGAGCCTCCATGCTTAGAAAATATAGACCAGGAACTAGAAAACTGGACTGGGATTCAGCAAATCCGTGTGTGACTCAACACCACATCAGAAATCAATTATTTCTTCAGTTGCACTGAAAAGTGCCATGTCAAAGGCTGATGAAATAATTGATGTGCCCCTTGGAATGGAAACATTGAGACTTTGTTTTATTTTACCCAGGCAGTAAATAAGTGTTTGCAAAACAAAACAAAAAACTTCACGAAAGAAAAATAGAGTTGTTCTGAAATCCATTTCCCATTGAAAGCTGTTCCTGTGCCCTTTGTATGTCCAAGTGACACTGGAAGACATGGATCCTTTCCATTGACTTCCTGGGCAGATCGACTGGGCTCTCAAAGAGAAACCAAGCGGCCGAAAGAGCTGCACATGTACACAGGGCACCTTTCACTCTCTTTGCTCTCAGGTGACCAGCAATAGCTGGACTTTGAGTTTTGGGTGCCATGGAATAGGGAATCTCACCAAGGAGAACCATCTTACACTGGGCTGGGGTGAATTCCTAGCAAGACCTCTTTGCTCTGCCGACTGGGAACAGTTCAACTGCTGCAAGGTTTTTTTGTTTTGTTTTGTTTTGTTTTTTTGCCTATCCCCAGATATCATAATGCCCAGCCCTGACAAGCCATGTCTAATGAATTGCATAAAGTAAACCCCAGGAAGTCAGGAGAACTGAAAATGGATGAAGTATTCTGGTTTTTCCCTTTGTGGAGTCAATAGGTGGTTTCTTTCTGTAGGAAAAGGAACACAAGGGCTCTGGCCACACTACCCCTCCCTTTTGGAAGGGTCATGTAAATTACAGCCATTCAAAAATTCAAATGAGTTGCTGCCATGCATATGCAGCACCTTATTAGCATACTGGTGGCCGTGCAAATTTTGAATTAACTTCGAAGTGTTGACCAGCAGTCTAGCCACAGGTGCTTCAAAATATGCACCCAGCTTCGAAATTCCCTTACTCCCAATTTGGTTTGGGAAACTAGGAATGTAAGTTGTTTTAATGAAAGCTGAGACTGTGACTTCAACATGGGCGTTTAGGAACCTGGGACCTATGCATATGTTCATAATGCTTATGGCACCATCTAGCCTTTCCCTCAATGCCTCCTGGTGGGAGTGCCTCTTGGTCATCTTACAAATACAGGTGACCTTGCTTTCATTAGTGTCTTAAGTTTATTGCAGCTTGCCCTATCTCAGACTATCTTGTTTACCCATCTTCTAGCTGTCAATTCCCAACAGCTAATTGCCTCAGGTTTTTTTCCTCTCTTAGGTCTGAGTGCTGTGGTTAGATCACCTGAACTCCCAGTGTAGAAACAGCTAGAGCAATGGAACAGATACAACAACTCTTTGGTTTCAAGCAGAGTGCTGCAAGGCTGCGTTCTGGGGCCCGTGTTATTCAACATCTTGATTAATGACCTGGATGGGGGACTGGATTGCACCCTCAGCAAGTTTGCAGATGACACAAAACTAGGGGGAGAGGTAGATACATTGGAGGGTAGAGGGAGAATCCAGAGTGACCTGGATAAATTGGAGGACTGGGCCAAAAGAAATCTGATGCGGTTCAATAAGGAGAAGTGTAGAGTCCTGCACCTGGGGCGGAAGAATCCCAAGCATTGTTACAGGCTGGGGACCGACTGGCTCAGCAGCAGGACGATGGAAATGGACCTAGGGGTTATGGTGGATGAAAGGCTGGATATGAGTAAACAGTCTGCCCTTGTCGCCAAGAAGGCTAATGGCATACTAGGGTGCATTAGGAGGAGGATTTCCAGCAGATCTAGAGAAATAGTTCTTCCCCTCTATGCGGCACTGGTGAGGCCACATCTGGAATATTGTGTCCAGTTTTGGGCCCCCCAGTATAAATAAAAAACATGTGGATGTGCTGGAGCAGGTTCAGCGGAGGGCAACAAAGATGATTAAGGGTCTGGAGCACAAGACCTATGAGGAGAGGCTGAGGGATTTGGGCTTGTTTAATTTACAGAAGAGAAGACTTAGGGGTGATTTAATAGCTGCCTTCAACTTCCTGAAGGGGAGCTCTAAAGAGGAGGGTGAGAAACTGTTCTGTTCTGATGGCAGAACAAGAAATAATGGTCTGAAGTTGAAGAGGGAGAGGTGTAGATTAGATATTAGGAAAAACTACTCCACCGGAAGGGCGGTGAAGCACTGGAATGTGTTGCCTAGAGAGGTGGTGGATTCTCCATCCCTTGAGGTTTTTAAGTCCCAGCTTGACAAGGTCCTGGCTGGGATGACTTAGTGGGAGTTGATCCTGCTTGAAGCAGGGGGCTGGACTAGATGATCTCCTGAGGTCCCTTCCAGCCCTAGGATTCTGTGATTCTGTCCAATGGGTAGATTAACTACAGTTATGGAGAAACTTTCCATCAATGTAAGATGCGCCTACACTGTGTCACTGCTGCAGTACTGCCAGTGTTGTGCCGTTGGAACATCTGGTTCACACACGCCCTTCCATAACTGATTGACCATCACAGGCTTGAATCTCAAGAGGCTCATTTGTTCAGAGTTTGCAAGCTCAGAAGAAAAGTGCCGAGCAGCCTCTGTGTTGATTAATGTTTGACTATTTCACAATGGAGAGAGCTGTTGTTCCCACATTAGAAAGAAGTTCTTGCACATTGTAAATGGCCTCTGCTGGGCTGTTCCACTCCCTCACTTTATCATAGCTGCTCACCTGCAGGCCGGCCGTTATGGCCAGCCCTCAAATGGAGCAAGAAATGAAGATCATGGGGAGAACATGTGAGGTGCTCTCCAGTCTCATGCATCCTTCACAAATGGGCCCATGAGTTCAATTCGCTGCTCTGCAGTGGTAGATGAGGAAGAACCACAAAAGCTGTCACACATGTAAGTGAGAAGTGGGGCTCTAGTGCATGGCACAGATGTCTGGCTATGCTCAGTCTGCCTTAAACATCGGGAGCGGAGCTGAAAAGCACGGGAAGGCCAGGACTCAGGAGTACAAGATGCTCAAGGTTAGCTCTTGCGTTGCGTTGCACTAGTCTGAAGAGGATGGCTATCCACTGTGTTCCATAGTCTTTGAAGGTAGGGAAAGAATATGGAAAGAATGACCTTAAGAATGGAAGAATGACCTTAAGCTGCCAGGAGGGAGCTTGAGGGTGGATATTAGGGAAAATGTTCTGTTGAAGAAGCTTCCAAGGGAGATTGTGGAATCCTCATCGTTGAAACACTTTACAAACCGGTTAGACAAATATCTGTCAAGGAAGCTCCAGGTTTACTCAGCTGTTTTGATAGCATTGCTAACCACAGACTTTCTTACAGTTCCACCAGCACTGCCCTGACAGATCTACCACCTGGCCCTTCTAAACTAAGAATGGAGCTGTGTGGCTCACATCACTGCACATGACTAGACGACCAGGAAGCCTTGTTTTATGTGACCTTTTAAAAAAAAAACAGATTTGTTTTAATTTTCAAATGAAAAAGTCATTTTGAACCAGAGACTTAAGATGCCGACAGGAAACATTTCAAGAACTTCAGAATGTATTTTCTCAGCCTTTTCTTGAACGGGGCAATCCACCAGACCTATCCTTGTCTCACAAATTATTATTATTATTATTATTACAGACTGACACTTTTTGCTGAATGTCCCCACCTGTGCTCAAATCACAAGACTGACTTAAAAATCATGAGGTTTTTTAGACAAAATCAATATGGCATTTTATTTTCCTTCTTGCTTTTCAGGCTTTTGGGATCATATTTTCAAGCTTGTCTTCCCAAACATCAGGGCTAGAAACTGAGTGCTAAGAAAAATGAAAGCTAAACTACTCCCCATCACAGTATCCCAGGAACTGAGGGTTTCAGAAGAATGCCAAATATCATGAGACACGTGATTCTGTTGTGAAATTTGCAAGCTTGTTAGATTTAAAAATCAACACCCCATTGAGACAGAAGCAAGAAGCTCAGTTTTGTTAGGAGGGCAGCTATTTCAAAGGCATAGGAAATTTAAAGTACCCTAGCAGACCTGATTAAATTCAACTGATGTCAGCAGAATTGTTCCCACCATATACTACTGAGATTACAATGAGACATGTAATTGAAAGGAAATGTGAACAGGGAGAAATATATCCCTAAATTAAATAATTTCCTTAAATTCTTCTATTCAGCACTGCAATAAGAAACTGAGCAAGATCAGCAGCTGAATAGCTTTAAAAATACTTATGTATAACAGTGTCCCTAAGACCCATCTCATGATGCCCTTAGTCCCAGTAAGTAATAGACCCCGATTGTTTTAGTCAGGGAGAGAAAATGTATCCCAATGTGACTCTAAGTTCAAACTGCTTATGTTGTAAGCAGTTCCCTTTACAACCACATTGTGGAATTAAAATCGATGTGTAAAGCATGTGCTATAATGTTTCCAAACTGACAGAACTGTAAATACTTTTTTAGAAGAGTTGTTTAAAACATACTTCTAGGAGACAAGGAGTACTGACAACTGTACTGCAGTTTGACGACAGTTATTTTGATCTTTTATATTCTTAGTGCGTATGACAGACAGATTCTTACAGAAGCATTTGGGAACCATGCAAATGATATGCAATAATTGTCACTTAGGTTTCTCAGAATCTTTTTTCAGTACTATTTCTCAATGCTGCTTTTTCCATCTATTTGTTTTCAACTATCTTTTTTCCTACGGAGGTTGAACTTCTCTAGTCCGGCTCTCTGGCCCGGCAGCATCTGTGGTGTGGTATGATTTTAGTTAGCTGGATGTCCACTTGTCATGGGTGTGGCCAAGTTTCATGTGGCCCCATAAAGTTTGTTTACAGTCACCAGTCGTGGCTGTCAGTGTTCAGTCCTGTTGTTTAGCTGTAATTTACCCCAAATGTCTTCTCAGACCCCAGTAAGCAGTAGAAGTGTTGGTAATGCTGCTAGACAATAATGTCTTCCTGTGCTTCAGCAAATTCTCTTGTCCGGCACCAGTCAGATCCTGGGTGTGCCAGACTAGAGAGGTTCAAGCAGTGGGAAAGTTTTGTTATTTAGAAGAGTGATTCTCAACTAGAGGTACAGGTACCCCAGTGGGTATGCTGTGGTCTTCGTGGGGGTATATCAACTCATCTAGACACTTGTCTAGATTGACACAGACTGCATGGGAAAGATTAGAGAAGTCAGTATGAACTAAAATTTCATAGAACCAGTGCCTTGTTTATGCTGTTCTATATAATATAGCCTGAAATGGAAGTACTATATTTATATTCCAGGTGATTTATTTTATAGATATATTGTAAAAACGAGCAAGTCAGCATTTCCTCGGTAATAGCATGCTGTAAAACTTCTGTATTTTTATGTCTGATTTTGTAAGCAAGTTGTTGTGTGAGTGACGTGGAACATGCGAGTGTGGAAGACAAATGAGAAAGGAGCACAGCGGTCTGGAAAGGTTGAGAGCCATTGCTTTAGAACACGTTAGAAACATACATATTAAAAGTCACAGAAATAGCATTTTGTTTTTGTAACTCTCACTACACTTAAGTATTTGAATAATTCAGCAACCATGTCTCACAGAAAACGCTGGTATAACATTTCAGTGTAATTTCAACATTTGTGAGTAGTCAACCAGTGAGCACTAGGAGAGAGATTCACGTGGGCTCATCTACACTAGCCCCCCCTTCGAAGGGGGCACGTAATCGAGCCAGATTGGAGAACAGCAGTGAGGTGCTGTGCTGCATGTCAGCACCTCATTAGCCTGATTCCCACCGTGCCAACTTCAAAGTCGCTAACTTCAAAGTGGCGGCCAGCAGTGTAGCCGTGGGCACTTCGAAGTACCCGCTCAACTTCAAAGTGCCCTAACTCCCAACAGTTGTGCGGGTACTTCGAAGAGCCCACGGCTACACTGCTGGCTGCCACTTCCACGTTTGCAACTTCGAAGCTGGCGTGGCTGGAATTATGCTAATGAAGTGCTGCATATGCGGCATCTCATTGCTATTGTCTGATCTGGCTCATCTATGCGCCCCCTTCGAAGGAGGGGCTACTGTAGATGAGCCCAAGTGAATCTATCTCCTAGTGCTCACTGGTTGACTATTCATAAATGTAGAAATTACACTGGGCCCTTTAAATTTCCACTGCAGTGCCAGGCAATGTGATCCAGGCAGAGCAGAGGGCTGTGGGAGAGACTGGCAGTCTGCTGGCCAGAGGGTGCTGAAAGCTGCCTGCCCTGGCCCCAGGCTTCCTTCCAAGGCTCCGCCTTTTCTGGGAGTATGGAGCTAGCCCCCTCCCGCACTTGCCCAGGGTCCTCTTCAGTCTGTTGGTCCCCCTGGAGCTCCCACAGCCCAGCTAAATACCCTAACCACTGGCAAGTCTGTCTCTCAAGTTTCCTGGGGAATCTGTCCCTAGCTGTAAAACTGAATTGTGTTGAACAGGAAGCCATAACAGTCTGCATGAGTCTGCATTTAGGCTGTGACTTACAGCATGCGCAGGAGGACCAGAGGCTTAAGTGGCATGCATGCCAGTGGCTATGATTATCTGAGTCCCACAGACAGGGCTGAAAGTTTAGCCTCCCTGTGAGCTGGATTGATCCATGTGCATTGTGCACAACTTGGGGAGAAACTCCTTCTCAGCCTCGACAGACTGAAAAGCATTTGGTGAGGAAAAATCCACTTCACAGAATCTTTTCTTGCACTAAATCTTGACACAAAATTTGTTTGTGAAATGTATCAGTAAGAGCTGGTCAAAAATGAGGATTCTGTCCTGTTGAACCTTACACGTTTTTTTTTTTTGATGATTTATGAAATGTTCCATTTTTTTCAACAAAACAATTGGAAAAAAACAAATTTCAGATGGACCAGAAATGAGAAAAGTGAGTTTCAGTTTCAATGATGTATAAGGGAGGGACATTTCTTGTTCCTTTCCTTCTCTGTTTTCCTTGTCCCTGTCACAGCCTGGCTGGCCCCTCCACAGAGAGAGGGGCAGGGTGACATGAGGGTGACCACTATAGAAAGTGTGTGGACAAACTGAAGAGCAGATGAGATAAGAAGGGGGCATATGAGAGCCGTCTTCAACCCATGGATGGAAAACATTAGAGGGGACACTGGAGCTTGATAGTTAGGAGGGTTTATCCCCCAATTGCTAGTTCTATGGCTTTGTGTACGTTCATTGTCTTTCCTTTCTCAGTTTACACTGTAATACATTCAAGCAGGAAGGACTTCTGGTCTTTGCCTAGGGCAGGGCAACATGCTCTGCCTACCAAACACCCTGTAAGAGCTGGTTTCCTGCACATGGTTATAACTTTTCTTGCCACAGCCGTACATACACCATACCACAATATTAATGACCAGCATGTTACCAATTTGCATAGCACACCTTACATGACCCCCTATAGATGCACATAACAGCACTGAATTGGAAGGACAGCGGAGCGTTGAGGGCCAGAGGAAGCGATATAAGGACATGCTAAAGTCACACATGAAAAAACGCAGCACTGTGTTGACACTTGGGAGAACCTTGCTCAGGAGCGTCCCCATGAGAGGGTGGTACAACTTAAGGGGTCACACCACAGTGCAGATGAGGAGAGGTGGAGAAGACAAGAGCAGCAAAAATTGCCCTGCACCCCTCCAACACCTACCAACACCTGCCCCTCTGTGATAAGACCAGAAGCTCCAGAATGGGGCTGGTCAGCCATCAACAGACTCGCAGCTAGGAAGGTGACATGAAGACATCCTGCTTGTCATCCAGTGACTGCCAAGGAAGTGCTGAGTAGGTACTTGCTGAACTGGTTTAGCCAGCTGAGACCTGCTGATAGACACTGGGAAGCCCCTTGTCCTCTGGCATTGGGGTGCTCTTAAGGTCATAGTGCTGCTCGGTCCAGAGAGCTATAGATGGGGATCCACCAACTGTACGTGGTCTCCTTCTTTGCCTCTTTAACCCTTCCTCCTCCATCCTTCTTCCTCTTAGCATGACATCATCCTGCCCAGCTCCTCTTCCTGACGAGCTACCTGTCATCTTCCTTTCCTACTTCAGCCCACATGCTCTGCACCCTCCTCTGCATGAACTTTGCCCTCATCTCACCTTCAGGTTCAGCCCTTCCTAGTCACCCCCTCCTATGCCCACACTTTCATGGCCCCCCTTAAACTCTCCATGCCGTATGCTGTACCACAACTGAGTCCCTCCTCCTCCTCCTCCAGGGTTAGCGCGAATGAGGTTAAAGTGAACTTGAACACAAGCAACTCCCAAACATTTCACTACCTGTTATTTATAGGCTGATATAAATGGTATTAGCTATGGGGATGGTGGGTTAAAACAGACATTCTCTACCCCTTGAATTCATTAGCGAATGCAGAGCTGAAGGTTGTCCTGCAGACACACACACACACACGATATCTTTACCAAAATTAAAGAGCCTGGGATAGGTTCATTCAAATTTATTTACAATAAGTAATCAATCTTGTTTTAATACTTCAGCTGTAAAGTTGTCAGTTGCTTTGGAAAATATCTATGGTCAGTCCAAGGCTAGTAATTATTTTCTTTTATATTAATTGATGAATTGTTGGCCAGGGTTATTAACCAGCTGGTGGCTTTTATTTCTTCTGTTCCATGATTAAGTCATTTGTTCTCTGGTACTTTCTTTCATTCAGTCACTCACCCGAATTTGTTTAAATTTCTTCAGAGACATCAAGGTCCTTACTGGTACATCCGCACTCTTTGCCAAAACAAAGTAAGCAGGGCCCTTGATTAGACCAAGGCACCTCGTACGTGCCAAGTCTAGCCCGGCAAATGCTTTAAACACTGGTGATGTTTGTTGATAGAGTCTTCTAGTCCTTAACATCTACCGTTCCCCCCATCATTCAGTTCCTTCATTCCCAGCCTCAGAGTGCCCAGATTTTTGTCTTTGACTCTAGCAAGGCCCATTTCCTGGCTTTAGAGAGGAGTATTAAAGTGACTTTAAAAGATATTTACTTTCAATGTAAGGCCATTTTGCATTCCCAGAGACATATGAAAAGGTGTTAATTCAAATGGGAAGAGTCCCAAACTATTAAAAATCATTATTGTTTTAATTAGGATGATTTGCTTGATGGACAAAGGGCCAGATATAAACTGTTTTGATCTTAAATTGATTTGACTTGGACTCCTTGGAGAGGAAAGTGCAGCACCATACCACGTCAGCCTGGGTTACAGATGGTGCCTGAGAAGTATGTTGTGTGCTTTCTCTGGGGCATCTCTTGAAAACCTAACCTTTTTATAAATCCGGCCCCTGATGTCACCTCGGTGACATGGGTCTGGCCCAGCCAAGTCAGTCGGACTTGTGCTGTGGATCTGATGGGAGTGGGAGCGATGCCAGTGCTCTGCTAGCAGAGAAGGGCACATAGATGACCCAAAGTCCAGTGAAGTCAATGGAAGTTGTCTTCCTTGTGCCTTTTCATATCACGCTCATCACTGGAGCATCTGAGTGCCTTCCACGCATGCACTAAGCAGCCTGGTAGCACCTCTGTCCCACATGGCAATTGCATGGAAGAAGTGATGGAATTGATCTGAAGTATCTGTGGGGGTCCATTGAACTGAATGGAAAGTGTGTATGTTACTGTGGGTGGGGATGGTGTGTAACCTCTCCAGGGGGAGATGAGAGGTGAGGTGTGGATGAACAAAGAACGATGTGGAACAATAGGCCAGATGTGAACTGGCTATTGGGGCAATATGTGAAAATGCAAAGCACCCCTCTTCCATACATGCAAAAACTCAGGGTCTCACTTCAAAAGGCTGGGAGAGGGGCCATTGGCCACCGACCACCTGTTTCATCAAAGATCAGAGACAGAAGTTATATAAAGGACACACAGAGCTCTTCATGGTGGTTCTCCCGTTCAATCTCAGCCAGTTACAAAGAGTGCCATGGGAAAAACCTGGTTGTGTAGGCACCAGAGCCTGAAATTGGAGTTGGGGCGGCCTCTGGTGACTTCGTAGCATGTGTGTTTGCTCTTTTTATTGTTTTTAGTGTTTGCTGTAATATTTTCACCTTCAGAGTAACTGTACTTGCTTAGAAGGAGCTGTGTGGTAACTTGTAATTGCAGGCATCTACACCAGTTGTAACCTCTGGTAGACCTTGAGTAAGGAGTACAGGACCTCTGAACTGGTATGTGTTTGGTGTCTGATCCTCTTCCAGGAACAGCATATGAAGTGGAATAGATTGTTCTGGTTGGGTCTTGTTATGAATACTCAGAATTCTACTTGTTAGTGAAATCAAGGTCAAATAAATGTGCCTGGCAACTGGAGCAGTAATGTTAATGAGGAAGTTCATTCCATGAACTAGGAATGGGCCCCTGGGAAAGTTCTGTCTCCCAAAGAGAAAAACTTCAGTCTTGTTGTTGGGGGTTCCCTTATGCTGGAGGAGTGAACTTGTTGACTAGAGTCTTTGCTCAGGAGCTTCAGAAAGTCTGATAGAGATTCTGGGTCTCGGCCCTGGAGTTCCCTGTGGACAAGGGCCATGACCTTGAACTCGATTGGAAATTCTTTGGGAATTGGAATTGGAGTATATGTATCTGAGTTCCCTCCCTGCCTCCCTTTCTTAGAAGTGTTGGATACTTGTAGTTTGCAGCATAGTGCTGTCCTAGGGCATGGCAGCTCTCTTACAATTTGCTAAAGCAAAGCAAGGAGGTTTGCTGCAGACCTGGGGGAGCCAGGGATGGACAAAGTGAGCAGAAGAGCCAGAGTGATTTACAGTGTGGTCTGCAGATGTTCTTATCAGCAGTTACTTGGCTGGCTAGCAGTGACCAGGAGGACCAGGAAGCTGCTAGCATTCGGTAGTTGAAATCTAATTTATTATTTTCCAGTGAAGTATGGCTTTTAGTGCAATTGCTCATGAAGAACACAAAGTGAGAAAGGGGAAGAGGGGAAGATAGTGATTCAGAGGACAGTCCATGAGTCAGTGCCTCCTTGGGGGTGGCAGGGCAGCCTTCACCCAGCTGTTCAGAGTCAGCCACTGATCTAGCCTCACTTGCTATTAACAATATCAATGACTCTTGATGGGCTGGATTGTGATGCCCTGAAGAGCATTTGACTGCATGTTACCCCACCAAGTGAACAGAGTTATTACTAATGGAGTAGGATGCATAGTAAAGGAATCGGAGTCTGGCCCTGTGCGCTGGGTGGGGTCATGTTCTCAGCACAGTACAGAGCGCTGAGTCAACTAGCTGCCAGCGCTCTGTTATTAGTTCACCAGGTGGCTTCTCCCTGAATGGCGGCCAGGATAGCACAGGGGCCCATTCTGCATCCCTGCTCACTGTGAGTAAATCCTTACCAGTGAAACAGACCCCCCTCGCTTCAGAGTGAGCACACACCAAGGGCCAGTGAGGTTGTTTCCATCCCCTTCTACAGCAGCCGGACTGGACCAAGAGCAAAATAGGCAGGAGCCTGATTCTCGCAGTGATAGCAACCTCATTTATCAGCTCAGCTCAGCAGGACCCCTGCAGCCACTGATTGCTGGCCCTGTGAAGCCGGGGGCTCAAACCCATGGCCAATGGGCCACCTGCAGCCTGAGAAGTGCGGCACTCAGGCCTGCACGTGGCAGTCAGCATTGGAGTCTCAGTGGCCCTGGAGGGTGGGAACAGTGTCCGGACCCTTCCCCCAAACCCATCTCCTGCTCTGCCAATGCCCCGCCTTCTCTTCCCACCCCTGCTCCACCTGCCCTCTACTGCACCCTCCCCCGGGACATGGCCTGCGGGGTTGCGGGGGCTGGGGCAGGCACTCTGCATACTTGCCGCGGTGGGGGACGTGCAGTGATGCAGTTCTCTCCACCCAGTGGGGGTGGGAGGAGGCAGTGGAGCAGAGCACAGGCTGCTGTGTAGCTCTGCTCCCCCATGGCTCCTGCTGCCACAATGAGTGGGGGCCGGGGGCTGGCACCTACTGCCGGCCCAGGTCTGTCCAGGGCCCCATGGGCTAACCCCGGTTTGAGGGACCACCCTGTCCAGAGGATGGTTGGGGCAGCCACTGGAAGGGTCCTCCAAAGTGCAGGGCTGGGAGTGGCCACCCCAAGCCAGCCAATGGAGGAGACGGCTCTGCACTCACCTCCCCGGGGCCACAGTGGCAGCAGCAGGGAGCTCACAGCCAGGAGCTGTTCTAGTGGTGTTGGGGACCCCAGGGAGGGAATGGGAGGATCCAGCTCCCAGGGATGGCAGGCAGGGCTGGGGGTACTCCCGGGAGAGGGCAGAGTGTGCAAAGATCTTCCTCCATGTGGCACCTCTGGGGCCCTGCCAGAGGAAGCTGTCTCCTGGCCCACTAGGAGCTTGTGGGGGCTGGCACTGGCCCTGAGGTGAATGAAGTTTGAGGCCCTTGCTGTAAAGGGAGAAGAGCCAATGTCCCCATGAAGTCCGCTAAGGTCTTTGCTGTTGATTTTTATGTGGAGGGCACCCAGATATTTCCATGACTAGCAGCACTGTGAATGGCTGAAATAGCTGATCATGAGTGGCAGTCGGTTATTTAATCTACGTTTTCCCATCATCTCCTTTGTCTCGCCTCCCACAGCCTTCCTGGGCACTGCTTTGATGCTGCCACGCACCTCAGAGGTGAGTGCCTGGAGTTAATTAGATTGGGTAACTTGTAGAACTTCTGGGCTATGTCTACACTAGCCCCCACCTTTGAAAAGGGGGATGCTAATGAGACACTTTGGGATACGCTAATGAGGTTTTTCCTCATTAATGGAGCGCCTCATTAGCATATCCTGAGTGTCTCATTAGCATCCCCCTTTCGAAAGGTGGGGGCTAGGGTAGACATAGCCTGGGTGTTTCAATTGCCGCACATTCTTTACAAGTGTGCTGCAGTCATTTCCTTCTTCACAACAAAACAAAGCAAAACAAAGCAAAGGATAGATGGCTTTCTTTAAAACTAGTTCTTAGCACAGCAAAGAATAAATAATCACTGAGACTTAATTTATATGCAAATGTGACTGACAAGATATAATTCACTGTTAGGAGCCTGGTTACTGATGGGTTATTCACAAAGACCAGAGCTCTTTGGGTCTCTTTCTCCTGTGTTTTATAGTAGACTTTTGCACTTGATTTATTTTTCATATTTAAAATGAACTAATAATGAGTGCTCATTTCACAGATCTAAGATGCTGGAATGAGAAATCAATAACACATAACATAAACTGATCAATATAAGATGTTTAAATGGACTATGCTGCAAGAAAAGGCAGATGGGTGTCTTCATTTTTTGTTAGCTAAACAAGTATAATACAACATAACTACTAAAATATGAATGGAGTATTTTCTGAGGTGGATACTTCCTTGTGTTCTTGTGGCTCAAACTCCTGGACATACCCAGAGAATTTTGTAATTTTATTTAGGAATACACAAAAATGCTCTGTGAAGTTTCTCACATAGGAGAATAAATGGCATGACCTTTATTTTGCCATGCAATGGAAAGCCCAAGGAACAGAATTAATTGTACAGTGTAAAGGGCTCCGTTTAATGTAATACCCCAATACAGGTGATGTTGGGGGAAAAAAAGGCCCATCTTTAAACAAAAGGAAAGGAGGACTATCCAGAGAATGGTAGACCATCGTCTCATCTCAGTCCCCAGAAAAATCATGGAGGGGCATCCTCAGAGAATCTATGTTCAAGCACTTGGAAGAGGGGAAAGTGATCAAGAGTAGTCAGCATGGATTCCTCAAGGGCAAGTCATGCCTGACCAATCTGATTAGCTTCTATTATGAGGTAACAAGCTCTGTGAACATGGGGAAGTCAATGGATGTGATACCTTGCCTTTAGCAAAACTTTTGATACAGTCTCTCACAATATTCTTGCCTGAAAGTTAAGGAAGTATGGATTGGATATATAGACTGTAAGATGGATAGAAAGCTGGCTAGACAGACATAATAATAAGATAGAAGGTAGTCCGTCGTGTCCAATGATGATATCTTGAGCGTGCACAGGCTCATTGGTTGTGGATTTGCATGTGGCTGAGGAGTCCAAGCTTTGAACGGCATGGGCATTCACAGTGGGGGCAAGGGAATTGTCCTGGCTCTGTTGGTGCAGTTGCTGCTGTTGCTTTCTTCCTCTCATGAGCGTCAATGAGGCGTACGCGTCGCTGCTCTTCAAAGTTGTCATACGTGTGTTGTATGCCAGCCTGATCGGTCTTTTGCATGCTGCTCTAGCTGATCTGGTTTTAAACCTGCATGAGCAATGTTGGACCTTTATATCTCTTGCAAGGCCTACCTTGATTCCTTTTGCCCTGGGAGAGTTCACCATAGAGGAGTTGCTTAGGGATTCTTGACTCCTCCATTCATATGACATGCCCTGTCCAGCGAAGCTGGGCTTTCAGAATCATGGCTTTGATGCTCGTGATGCCTGCTTTGTCCAGGACTTCCAGGTTCGTAACTCTATTCTGCCATCGAATGTGCAGTATTGACCTCCGGCTGCATGTGTGGAAGTGCTTCAGCAGTTTTACGTGTTTTCTGTACACGGTACAGGTTTCACAGCCATACAGGAGACTAGACAGGACTACAGCCTTGTACACTTTCAGTTTAGTGGACTGTCAGATATTGTGCTGATTCAACATTCGCGCTCTTAGACGTCCTAGTGCCCGGCTGGCCGGGCAGACTCTGGCATTGATTTCTTTGCCAAGGGAGCCATCGTTGGCTGTCACACTGCCAAGGTACTTGAACTCCTCTACTGTTTTTAACTCTGTTTCTTCCATAAAGATTGAAGCAGGGAGAGCAGCAGATCCTGGAGCAGGTTGAGACAGCACCTGGGTCTTTCCTAGGCTGATGGTCAAACCAAAGAGGCAAGTGGCATCAGTAAATTTGTTGACGATGAGCTGGAGATCAGATTCCTTGTGTGCCATAAGTGCCCAGTCGTCAGCAAAAAGGGCTTCAAGGAGGAGCTTCTCAAGTGTCTTGGTTTTAGCATTCAGACAACAAAGGTCAAAAAGTTACTCATGAAGTTTGTATTTTATGTAGACTCTATGGTCCAGGTTCCTAACTGCGTGGCTGAGAATGCACTAGAAAAAGAGGTTGAATAACACTGAGGCCAGCACGCTCCCTTGCTTCACACCATTGGATATCTCAAATGGATCTGAGGACTCACCATCTGAAAGAACAAAACCAGTCATGTCATCTTGGAACAGGCGTATGAGGTGAATGCATCTTCTCAGGCAGCCAAGTTTTGACAGGATAATCCACGGGGCTTCTCTGTTGACAGTGTCAAACGCCTTGGTGAGTTCTATAAAGAGAGCATACAGGTCCAAGTTCTTCTCTATGCACTTTTCCTGGACCTGATGAACAGCAAAGATCATGTCAATGGGGCTGCAACCTGGGTGAAAACCACACTGTGCCTCTGGTGGGTTCTCCTCTGAGATGCTGGTGATCAGACAGTTGAGGATGACTACAGCCAAGATCTTCCCAGCAGTACAGAGAAGGGAGATGCCCCAGTAATTTCCACAGTCAGATAGTAAATGGAGATACACATCTCATAGAGCAGGAAGGGAGCTCTGGTATCTGCTGAGTTTAGTTCCTTGACCTCTTGGCAGGACCAATCACCATCCCTGCTGCTTGTATTTTTTTAATCTCTGCCTCAGACGGTTTCCTCAGGGACTGAGCTCACAGTCTTGGCTTTAGCAGGCCAAGGCTCAAAACTTTGAGCTATCCCTCCCCCCAAACCTTGGGGCTAATTCCCATCTCTTATCCCTATTAATATACGGGGATACACCTATCTCACAGAGCTGGAAGGAACCTTCAGAAGTCCAGTCCACCACCTTCATAGCAGGTCCTATCACCCTACCTAAAAGTTTTGTTTTGTTAATCTATTTGCCCCAGATCCCTAAATAAACACTTCAAAGACTGAATTTACACCACTGAGTTCAGTAGACCAGGGCTCAAACTGCAGAGCTATCTTTCCTATCCAGCAAGTAGGTAGACCCAACGGGTGGTGGTCAATGGTTCTATGTCTTTTTGGTGGTTGGTTTCAAGTGGAGTGCCCCAAGGATTGGTTCTAGGACTGGTATTGTTTAATATCTTTATTAAGGACCTGGAAGAGGGGATGGATAGCACCCTCAGCAAATTTGCAGATGACACAAACTGGGGGAGAGGTAGGTATGTTGTAGGGTAGAAATAGGGCCCAAAGTGACCTGAAGAAATTGGAGGATCGGGCCAAAAGAAATCTGATGAGGTTCAACAAGGAGAAGTGCAGAGTCCTGAAATTTGGACAGAAGAATCCCAAGCACTGTCACAGGCTGGGGGCAGACTGGCTGAGCAGCAGTGCAGCAGATAAGTACCAAGGGATTACCATGGCTGAGAGGCTGGATGTTAGTTAACAGTGTGCCCTTGAAGTCATAAAGGTTAACGGCATATTGGGGTGCATTAGGAGGTGCATTGCCAGCAGATCTACAGGAGTTATTATTCCCCTCTACTCAGCATTGGTGAGACCACATCTAGAGTACTGCATCCAGTTCTGGGGCCCCCAGTATAGAAAAGATATGGATGCATTGGAGCAGGTCCAATGTAGGGCAATGAAAATTATTAAGGGGCTGGAGCACATATCCTATGAGGACAGACTGAGGGACTTGGGCTTATTTAGTTTGCAAAAGAGAAGACTGTGGGGCGATTAGATAGCTGCCTTCAGCTACTTGAAGGGGGTCTAAAGATGGTGGAGACAGCCTGTTCTCAGTAGTGACAGATGGCAGAAAAAGCAGCAATGGTCTCAAATCACAGAGCGGGAGGTGTAGGTTGGATATTAGAAAAAAATGTTTGACTAGGACTGTGTCTACACTACGAGATAAATTTGTATTTAATTCAGTTAGCTCAGTTTTATCAGGTCACTGTCTTCACTGTAAATACCATTAGCTTGATTTAGGGAGCACTAATCTCAAGATTACACTTATCTGAGGGGGACAGCGTCAAGCTCAAATACAGACGTCGGACTGAAGGCCAATGTGGAAGTGCCACATCTTAAAATCTAATTTATTAGCCTCCAGAGGCGTCCCATATGTAACCCACAATGCTCCTGCTGCTCTGCCCAGGCTGCTGCTCTCCAGTAATAGGAAGACCATGAATTTCCAAGCAGGAGCAATGAGCCTTTTGCTGTGGGCTCATGTTAGTATGAGAGCCTGAGAAATGTCTTTCTTTACTATTAGCACTATGAGCGCATCTGCCTATTCAAATAGCCCTGAAGGGAGTTCGCGGCTCTGTCTGTTCACTCGTTATTTCTTTCTGTGCTGCCTGGCACCAGCCCATGCTCTGCTGTGCCATGTGCCAACAAGGCTGTGGTGGGGTTGTTCTTGCATAACACACCAGGAAACTTCTTCTCAGCAGTTTACATTTGTGTGCGAGGCCCCTGCCCTCCCCCACAGGTGCCACTCAGTCTGGGAGGTTTCCTGGGCTCAGCCATATCATGTGGATAGCTGCCCAAAGTAAGCCAATGAAAGGATACGTCTGCCGTTCGGTGCTGACCATGCAGCCAGTCGCATGTTTAGATCTCCAAGGGCAGGAAGAATATTTAGAGTTTTGCTGCTGCCATGGGGAAGTCTCCCCCAGTGATTAAGATACTGGGGGCTTTGCTTTTGCTGTTGCTGTGGGAAAATCTCCCCCAGCAGTTACGATATCTGGGCTTTTGCTGCTGCTGTGGGGAAAGATCACCTCAACTGGCCCCCACTAAACCCCATTCCTTTGCACATACTGGCCCTTGCTGCCCCTGGGGGAAGTCTCCCCCAGCATCTAAGAAATTTGGGGGTTTGCTGCTGCTGTGGGGAAGCACCACCTCAACTGGCCCCACACTGAAGTCCCAACCTTTGTCCATACCAGGCCTTGCTGCCATGCAGGAGAAGTGTCCCCCAGGGGCTAAGGCTTGCTGCCACCGGGGAAAAGTCTCCCCCGGTGGCTAAGATACAGAGGGACCTTAGCTGCCACTGGGAAAAAGCCCATAATCATAAAATCATGGAACGCCAGGACTGGAAGGGACCTCGAGAGGCCATCGGGTCCAGCCCCCTGCCCTCATGGCTGGACCAAGTAAGATCTAGACCATCCCTGATAGACATCTATCTAACCTGTTCTTAAATATCTCCAGCGATGGAGATTCCACAACCTCCCTTGGCAATTTATTCCACCGTTTGACCACCCTGACAGTTAGGAACTTTTTCCTAATGTCCAACCTAATCCTCCCTTGCTACAGTTTAATAATGGGACTTATTGCTGCTGGGAGGAAGTCTCAAGAGCTGGGAGGGTCTGATTCCCCATGAAGGGACCATATTAATTGGTCCCTCAGTGCTTGCTTCTTTTTTCCTACAATTTTCTATCCTCTTTCTTCTCACTTTAAAAATCAGTCTGGGCCCCTGTATTATTTTCAGGGATCACATACGTGAAATGATGGGAGGTGGGATACTCAGTGTATGGCAGTTGAGGCAGTCATTGCTCTGGTGTTGGCAATATCTGTATAATGACTTGGGAAATCAAACATTTCTTTTTCTTACACTTTCTGTCCTCTTTCGTCTCCCCTCCAAATACAGTCCGGACCCCTGTATTATTTTCAGGGATCACATGCATGTAATGATGGGAAGTGGTACAAGTGGATGGCTAGTTGAGAATACAGTCACTGCACCCCGTTGGCAATGTAATGTGAGGGGAAACCAAAAATTCTTTTTTCCTAGACTTTTCTATCCTCTTTCTTCTAACTTTGAGGGTCCCTGCATTATTGCTAGGGATCAGCATATTTTCAGGCATTGGGAGGGAAATGAGGAAAATGCAATGTAGGAAGATAATGTCAAGACCAACAAGCATAACCAAAATGCTATGGGGATGAGGGAACTGTGGGATAGCTTCCCACAATGCACTACAGCAACAGTCAATGTTAGCCAATTTGTGTATGGCAGTTATGACTCGAATTTGTGAGGAGCACGTGGGAAGTGAGGATGGTGAAATTAGAACTTATAAATTCCAGAATTAAAAAATTGATATAAATAAATTCAAATTCTCTCGTAGGATAAACACAGCCTAAAGAGTGGTGAAGCACTGGAATGAGTTACCAAGATATGTGGTGGAATCTCCATTCCCAGAGGTTTTTAAGTCCCCGCTTGACAAGGTCCTGTCCGGGAAGGTTAAGCTGGTGTTGGTCCTGCTTTGCGCAGGGGGCTGGACTCGAAGACCTCCTGACGTCCCTTCTAGCCTTAGAATTCTATGATCACTTCCAAGCCTGAAGCAGTTTGCTGCCATGATATGTCACAGAATTTCATAGGAAACTTTGGGCTGGAATTTCAGTAGAACTCATCCCTTGTTTAGACCCCTAAATAGGTGACTGGATAGGTTTTCCTCATCCAACACTTAAGAATACAAGAACATCCACATTGGATCAGACGAAAGATCCATCTAGCCCAATATTCTGTCTTCTGACAGTGGCCAATGCCAGATGCCCCAGAATGAGTGAACACAACAGGCAATCACTGAGAGATCTCTCTCTTCTCCTCATCTCACCATTTTTACCCATCCTAACTAATAGCCTTTGATGGACCTAACCTCCATGAATTTATCTAGTTTTTGAACTCTGTTAAAGTCTTCATCTTTACAATCTCTTCTGGCAATGAGTTCCACAGATTTACCCTGTGCTGCATAAAGAAAAACTTCCTTTTGTTAGTTTTAAACCTGCTAATTTCATTTCACGGAATCACGGAATGATAGGGCTAGAAGGGACCTCAGGAGATCATCTAGTCCAGCCCCCTGCTTCAAACAGGATCAACGCCCACTAAGTCATCCCAGCCAGAACCTTGTCAAGCCAGGACTTAAAAACCTAAAAGGATGGAGAATCCACCACCTATCGAGGCAACACATTCCAATGCTCCACCACCCTCCTGGTGAAGCAGTTTTTCCTAATATCCAACCTACACCTCTCCCTCTTCAACTTCAGGCCATTACTTCTTGTTCTGCCATCTGATACCACTGAGAACAGTTTCTCATACTCCTCTTTAGAGCTCCCTTTCAGTAAGTTGAAGGCTGCTATTAAATCACCCCAAGTCTTCTCTTCTGTAAACTAAACAAGCCCAAATCCCTCAGCCTCTCCTCATAGGTCTTGTGCTCCAGACCCTTAATAATTTTTGTTGCCCTCCACTGAACCTGATCCAGCAAATCCACTTCCTTTTTATACTGGGGAGGGCCCAAAACTGGACACAATATTCCAGCTGTGCCCTCACCAGTGCAGAATAAAGGGGAATAACTACTTCCCTAGATCTGCTTGAAATATTCCTCCTAATGCACCCCAGTATGCCATTAGCCTTCTTGGCTACAAGGGCAGACTGTTTACTCATATCCAGCCTTTCATCCACCATAACCCCTAGGTCCATTTCCATCGTCCTGCTGCTGAGCCAGTCGGTCCCCAGCCTGTAACAATGCTTGGGATTCTTCCGCCCCAGGTGCAGGACTCTACACTTCTCCTTGTTGAACCACATCAGATTTGTTTTGGCCCAGTCCTCCAATTTATCCAGGTCACTCTGGATTCTCTCTCTGCCCTCTAACGTATCTACCTCTCCCCCTAGTTTTGTGTCATCCTCAGACTTGCTGAGGGTGCAACCCAGTCCCTCATCCAGGTCATTAAAGAAGATTTTGAATAACACCAGCCACAGAACCGAGACTTGTGGCACTCTGCTTGAAACCGACTGCCATCCAGATATTGAGCCATTAACTACTACCCGCTGGGCCCGACCATCAAGCCAGCTTTCTATCCATTTTAGAGTCCAAGGATCCAATCCATATTTCCTTAACTTATGGACAATAATGTTGTGGGAGACTGTATCAAAAGCTTTGCTGAAGTCAGAGTATATCACATCCACTGACTTCCCCATGTCCACAGAGCTTGTTGACTCATCATAGAAGCTAATTAGATTGGTCAGGCAGGACTTGCCCCTGGTGAATCCATGTGGGCTACTTTTGATCACTTTCCCCTCTTCCAAGTTCTCCAAAACAGATTCCTTGAGGATTCCCTCCATTATTTTCCCAGGGATTGAGGTAAGGCTGACGGGTCTATAGCTCCCTGGATAACTAGTTCCCTGGTGACCCCTAGTGTTCTTCGTTCTTAGTTCTTATGTTATGTCATTTAGGTACCTGAAAATGTGGATGGGTTTTTTTAAAAGGACTCATCTCCTATTGAGAAGTGGAAAATAGCCTCTCTCATCTCAAGGCAGCTGTAGAGACATGAACCCTTTGGAAAATCTAACCCAACCTGTTCAATTAGTGGAAAACCTGGAACTAATTAAAGTTAACCAACAACTGGGAGAGGGAAGAAACAATATATTTTTCTGTATTGGAATTTATTGTACAACTGAATAGCAATGGAGAGGAGGTTTTTTCTTTATTTACATCTAATATCAGTATTTAAGCCGCTGTCATCAAAGTGACACTAATACTCACATTTGCATGTAAATCCATGTTATCCAGCACCACAGAGTGTGTCTGAAGCCACGAGAGGCTGCACTCCCAGGCAAAATAGACACGGCTGTGATGTGCTGAGGGTGAGATGCAGGAGCCTGGAGGTGGTGATTGCCATCTCAGTAAAACCACCTCTCTGGAGGACTTGAGACGTCACTTTCAAGGGTAACATTCCCTGTAGCTGAAATGCCACTTTCCCACTGCTAAGCACCTCCACAGCCCAATAAGCAGATTTTCCAAATTACATCTTACCTCCATGCCTATCCCCTCAGCGCAGCCATCTTGTCACTCAGACCCCTCTAACGATCACTTCTCAGACACTCACACCCTGTGTTTGGCTGGCTGATTGTGAGCTTATTGATTGCCAGTGCCTATTGAGAAAAGAGGAGGCAATAAGCCATAAGAACTGCTGATAATTCAAGAGGCAAAGCTGGCAATTATATAGGAATCAGGGGGATTATTACATACAGGGCCTTGGTAAATATGACTGATTGCTATGAGGCTGCGGTGATGACTGCTTGAATTAAAATGTATTATTATTGATTTTGTTTGCTTTTATTGCATTTTAAATCTACAGCCCACTCTCCCCTGCAGCCAGAATCTGCTACTGTAACTTGCTGATTTATGAATATATCCCTAAGTGACAATATTTCCATCTCCCGGTACAGGGGTTCTTTCCATTCAGTGGCTACTCTTGGAATGAGACAGAAATCAAATATCACAAATGCTGCTTCTTGACTTAGCTAAGAGCTCTGCATTGCCACTAAGAAGGATTTCTCAAATTATGGAAAGGAATAAAGACCGTGAAGGATTGAAGATTTGAAATAAAACCAACCAGCCCCTACTTCCAGTCCCCTGTTTGGTTTTTAGTTTTCCTGGAAGTTCAGCCTTCTTTTCAAATACGAACAGCAAAAAGTTGTAAAAACACAGAAGGTTATGCTCTGGAAGAAAGGTGCTTCCGGCTGCTGGTCTGAATTCAGTAAAGCATAGCTGCTCTTTTTATATTACCTGCATTATTTTAGATATGCTATTCCATGAGCCTTAGGGTCTTTTTTTCATTGTTCTCTGATTTATAGATCTGTAGTGGATGATGGTAGAGGCCCCAGTTCAGCAGAACACTTGTGCTTAGCTGTAGCAGATGCTTAACCTGAAACCTGAACTCTGTACTGAAGCCCATGCTGTGGTGCTTTGCTGAATCTGGTGCTCAGTGATCAGCCATGGAAAGAGAGGGCAAGACCAAATGCATCGACCTGACCGGGAATTTTCTCCATTGCAGAGGGTTTCATTCTGGCAGCTGTAAATTACAGAGATCTGGGGCCCCATTTCACTGCTGTGCTACCCTGATTTCATGCTGCAAGAACTGCACTGACATCAGAGTTACACGGGTGTAATGGGGCGGTGCATCAGGACTCTGGGGAGTTGAGTGTCCGTCGTGATGTGCTGGGACATGGGGGAAAGGACGGTGTGAACTGTTCAGTGTGTTGCACATGGCAATGCAGAAAGGGGCGGAGGGACAGCACTCAGCTGGGCAGAGCTGTCCTTGGTGATCCGTGGAGGTGCGGGCAGGGGATCCTTCCTGCGAGGGTTTGGTGGGACTCTGACAAAAGGGGCATTTCTAGACCACATGGCTCAGCAGTTCCAACTAGACCTCCTTACGCTCTCCCCGGGCTTCAGCAAGGCATCCTTCAGCATCTACTGACTAGATGCTTGAGGGGAAGCCAGGGTTTGGCTGGGTCACTAGCAGCTCACTGACCCACACCTGCACATCAGGATGGGTTAGTTAGAGGGAGGGTGGCCACAGGTTCCAACATCAGCCATCTATCCCCTGAAGACCCAGGGCCAGAGAAATAACTGGTAGTCACAGGGACAGCCTCGTCTCGCCTTTACCACCCCAGCAGGAGTACAGCAGGATTTTCCTGACTCAGGGTCAATGGGTGCTGAAAGAGCTCCTTGGACCACTTTTTGTGGTCCACAAATTGAAGCAGCCTCCAGGCTGTTCCAGGGCTGTCAGCTGGCACCACATGGTGGCAGGATAAGGGGAAGACAAAGATGGCTTAAGTTGCCTTTTTGCCTTCCCTCCTCCAGGCATCTCAGCATTGGGACAGTGAGTTTGGCAGCTTTTGTGTTCCCTTCTCCTTACCCAGCAGTGTCTGGATGTACAGACCGATGCACAGAGCAGGTCTTATTCCTGCTGTTGGGTGGCAGCAGTCTCTCTCACGCACAATTTTGCCCCCATACACCCTGATTTTGTAAGATAAATTACATGGATTTCTTGCCTGGGAGTACTCAGTCACCTTCTGCCCATTCTAATCCACCTCAGCTTATGTTGCTTCCAACATTCAAGTCTCTCAGCAGCTGCAAACAGCTGCTCTTTTGACATCACTATCACAATTAAAAACCCTACCAAGGAAAAATTCCTTCCTCAATGCCCTGGGTAGGAATTCCCCTATATCTCAGGCTTGTCTGTGGTGCGTCACCGACTACTGTTGCTAGCGCTTCTGTGGCAGGCCTAGGCTATTGTGTGGCATTACAAGGAGCTGCAATTTGCAGCTTGTGACATTCCCTGGAGATCTTGTACTTTACGGCTCTTGCATTTTTTTCTGAATAGAAGAGGTTTTCCAGGTAACGTCTCAAGGTGTTTCTATAATGTCCGTTGCTGGTTTTATCACTCAGGTCCAGTCTGAGCAGCTGGATTCCTGATAGTACTTGCCAACTCTGGGTTCACAGGCAGGCAGGATGGGAGAAACTCCAACTACACTTCCAACAACTCTCTGAAATCTTCATAAAGTCCATTTTGTATCCAGAGGACACATGGCACAAAGAGTCTGTTGATGTTTGTTTGAGAGATCCCAGGACTCTGGCTAAGGTCTTCATCCCTGGGGCCTACTATTGCTATTGTTTGTGTTTATCATGGCCCTGCGAATGGGCCAGCTAAAAATGGGGTCCCATTTGCCAGGTCCTGCACAAATACATGGGTTAAAGACCACTCTTATATCCATACCATTTCTGCAAGGGGTTCCACCAAATTCAATGAGGTTAGTTGTGGTGTTGGTCCTCCCAGGCCCCGTATGAGGCTTTTCAAGATAGAGGAAGTCTGCCTTGTGACTTTTTACACAACTTTGGGGGACTGGAGCTGAGGCTTCTTTGTGAGCTGCACACTGAGTGTCAGAGGGTGCTCACCTCAGACCTGACTCACTTTGATAAGCCACCAGGAACAAGGCTTTATTCTGTGCAGAACTTAGAACAGGATTCCAGTCCAGCAGCCTCCTCTCCGCCCTCCATCTCCACCCATGCTAAGCTCTGCTGCTGACGGGAGGAGGTTATCCAGAGGGTAGGTCCTGGCAATAACCAGGAAATTCTCCCATCATGCACAGGTTGTAGTCTACAACTTGAATACCTACAGCTGCTGTTGAGGCTCCTTGGACCTTGGGCTACAATAGAATAATGTCCAAAACCACCTGCATAAAGAACTCAGAATTTGGATCAAACATGCTTGGGTTTCTTGTGAGAATCACGAAACTAAAACTGGCCTTTTAAATCATTGGCTGCAGTGTTACAGGTGTATTAAACAGGCAAATCCATTAACAATTAATTTTGTTGCCTGCTCCATTTTCCAGGGTTTCACAGATTACCAAGACGTCTTACATTTATAGTGCCCAAGACACACATCAAGTAACTAAGTCAGACTCTTTAATTGAGGCTGCTGAGGAGGACCCAAGACAGATGGGGCTGTGTGATCATGAACAAAATTCTTATAAATCAATAATCTTGAAAGTGCTGCCATTCAAACAGACTATTGTTTTAATGGCGGTTGCTGTCACCCTTCAGGGAACAGTTTGTCACATGTGAAGGAGAACAATAAAAGGAGAACACAAAGCACTTTATTCAAGGGTAGATTCCCTGCTGCTTGTTCTGTCTCTTGCTCGATTCCAGTTGAGAAAGAAACCTCCCGAGCCAGCACGTGTCGCTTGCTGATGGACCTTTCTCTTGACTTGCAGCATGGATTGTCTGGGACCTCTGCAGCAATAACATAGCCAGTTTCCCTACCCATAAAATGGAGAGAACGATGTCAGCTCCCCCTGTGAGATCAGCTGAGAAAACAGCTCAGTCTTGGTGCTCATGTGGATCTCCTCTACCTCCCAGATGAGAACAGGAAGAGCAGCAAGTCTTGTGGGATTTATGGTACTGTCCTTGTAAACACCCTCAGTCAAGCGGCTTCACTGAGTAGCCCTTGCTAACGCTTTGTGTGTCATCTGCTGCTAATTACACACTTCGGAGACACGAAAGAAATTCAGTGATGCAGCAGCTCAAGTCAATGTTTGTGGAGCGCTGTCACATGACTGGACTTTTATATTGGGTCTGGAAGCCATTTTAATGCCCACTGTGAATATTGACCCCAAATATTGTGCTAAGGGGGTTGAGTGAGGGGTCTAATGAAAGCTAATGGCACCCTGAATCTATGTATGTAACTCAAATTATTTTGTTAGTCTTTAAAGTGCTACATGGCTGCTTTTTTGTTTTGATATATATGCGATTTGTGTGTCTGTATCATGTATGTAGGTAAAGTCATACATTTTAGCTATAGTAACAGAGAGGAAGCCGTGCTAGTCCATATACTATCAAAACAAAAAGCAGTCAAGTAGCACTTTAAAGACTAACAAAATAATTTATTAGGTGATGAGCTTTCGTGGGACAGACCCACTTCTTCAGACCATAGCCAGACCAGAACAGACTCAATATTTAAGGCACAGAGAACCACAAACAGTAAGCAAGGTTGACAAATCAGAAAAAAAAATGATCAAGGTGAGCAAATCAGAGACTAGAGGGGTAGAAGCCGGGGGGAGGTCAAGAATTAGATTACGCTTAATCTAATTCTTGACCTTCCCCCTCTTCTACCCCTCTACTCTGACTTGCTCACCTTGATAACTTTTTTTCTGATTTGTCCTCCTTGATTACTGCTTTTGGTTCTCTGTGCCTTAAATATTGAGTCTGTTCTGGTGTAGCTATCATTTTAGCTATGTAGCTTCATTAAACAGTGTTAAGTGCTAAGCTCCACAAGAGGACTAGTGAACTCAGCCCCAGACAGGGCATTGGGCTGAACAATAGGGTGGAAATCAGGTGCTCAGACACCAAATTCACATTCCAGATATTTGGCACATGTCAACAGGATGCAGCCCAATGGTGGAGTTACCTGGGCTGAAACAGAGGAACAAGTGCATTTCAGAAACTGGAGTATGAGGAGCTGGAAAGAAAAGCCCTGGAAGAGGTGTGAGAAAGAACCATCTCCTCTAGCAAAGAAGCAACAGATGGGGAGGTTGATTCTTTGTTGCAGGTGTGGTACAAGGCAGAAACAGTGAAGGAAAAGGCTGCTGAAAGCAGGGCCAAGTGGAAAAGGGGCCAGTCCAGGAGAGTGCAGCCCTTCCCTGGTGCTTTGAATTCTGCGGAGGTGACCACAATAGAAAGAGAGCAGGATTTGGATTATCTGCAAAAATTATCAGACCTTTGTATAAAGAATATCCAGGAGAACTTTGATCGGAGGATGCAAGAGGCCGAAAGGAAAGCCCAGTTGGCATGTGAGGCGAGAGAGCGAAAGGCTGAGTTGAGAGAGCGAGAGCATGCCCAAATTACGAACAAAATGAACGCCGAAGCCAAGCTGAGAGAGCCAGCAGCTGATGCAGATAGGGCAAGGCATGTCTGAGTCATGAAAGAGACGGAGGCCGGACTTCAAGCCCTGGAATTGCGGTCAAGGTCTTCGGGGGAGAAGCAAGAGCAGCAGTCCCCTGGACTCCAATGTGTAATTATTCTGATGTGGGCTCTGAGTGTAACACATTGGGAATGTCTGAGAATGCGTCTCTGTGTAACTCTTCTGTGTCTGTACTGCCTTCATGTAACAGAGGGATTGGTAAAGGGGATGTGGGTAGCTCTGAGAAATGCCCTGTAACTAACCTGTATTGCAATAGCCAAGGGGAAAGTGTCTCTGGCTGTGGGTCAGAAGAGGTGAGCTGCTTGGCTATGCTAAAAAGCAGTGTGTCTGGGTAAGCAATCCCTACACGTGAGCCTGAATGCTTAGAAAGGGGTCTGGAAAACGGCAGAGAGAAGGTTTCTCTGAGGCAGGCTGAAGTTAAGGAATCCTACTGTTGCCACCAGAGATGGCAGTGAGGTAGTTCGTGCCCAGTGCGCAAAGCTAATTCACCACACCGAGAGCAGAAGAAGAACCTTTATTTGGCATGCCAAGTAAGGCGCAGGGGGATCTCTCCTCAAAGCCTGCACACCCAGCGTCTGGGTGATAGCACATATATACAGCTGTTCAGTGAAGGTCACTCCCCACACAGGTAATACACTCCGCCTTCCCATTACACAATCCACTCCGCCTTCCCATTACACAGTCTCCTCGCACTACGCAGGCAGGGGGTCTCTGGGGGCCCTCTGGTGGTCGTTTTAGACAGTAGACCCAGGCCCCGAAATTCAAAGGTTACCGTCGGTTACATCTTGTTTGTTTCATAGCAATGAAGCGAAGCCAGAGGATGTTTGTTTCATAGCAATGAAGCGGAGCCGGATGTGGGTTGTACGTTCCGTATTCTTGTTCTACTCACTTAACTCCCTTTTCTCCGGTTACACTACCTAAGAAGAAGGGTAAGGTTTGTCTTAGGAAAGAAGTTGAGGCTAATGTGTTGAATCCAACAAAGAGCAGGGGTAAGTCTGGCCCATTGTCTGCTGGGAGCTAGTGATTACCTGTGAACAGCCTCTCAAGGTGTGTGCCAAAGATGATTTATTAAAAGAAGCACAGAGTGATCAGCCCTTGTCTGTGCATGAAAGCAGTTTGTCTTTTAAGGGCAGGGACAGGCCTGGGAAAAGCTCTTAGAGGCTTGGACAAAAAAAGGGTGCTTGTGTGTCTGTGCAGGGAAGCAGCTTGCAAGCTGGCTGAGAAAGAAGCTGCCTTACCTTGTAGGCATTGTAGGTATAAAATATTGAGTCTGTTCTGGTCTGGCTATGGTCTGAAGAAGTGGGTCTGTCCCACGAAAGCTCACCTAATAAACTATTTTGCTAGTCTTTAAAGTGTTACTTGACTACTTTTTGTTTTGATAGTGTATAGACTAGCACGGCTTCCTCTCTGTTACCTCGTAGGTGTGTGTCTGAAATCAGCCATGGAGGCTGGGACAAAGGAGAGAGTGTCTCGGATTCTCTGTCTGTGGTGAATAGCAGCAGCATACCTGGGGAAATGCAGTCTTTCAGCTTGCATTTGAAAAAGGTACCCTTGAGGGATCCAGTCATGTGTCTTAGCAGGACACCCTGCAGCCTATGGTAGCCAGAGAGGGAACTGCCAAAGAGCATTTCAGGTGTGATTCTGAGTCCAGCCATGGGTGCTGGAACAGAGGGCATAGTTCTGATTGTCTGCACTGGGCAGTGGCATCCATGAAAAGGGAGCTAGTTCTGTGTGTGGAAAGGGTGTTTCTGCTTCTAGGGAAGTGAATCCTTTGTCTGAGCCTGTGGTGGCTCGAGATGGTGCTAAGACCCCAGAGTTGGATCTGAGTGCAGCTGGAACCCAGATAGGATGTGGTTCTAGGTCTGTGTCTCCTGGGGAGGATGATGCTTTAACTCGGTCTGATCCAGTTAGTATCATCAGGGAATTCAGAGACCAGATGATTCTGGTGCTTGTTCTTTGCCTGGTGCTGAGGTGTTACTGGGAGTGGGTGAGAGGACTCTGTCTGACCAGAGTCATCCTCTAGCCAGGACCCAGGAGAAGTAGACTGGCAATGGAGTTTTGCTGCCTAATGAAACCAGAGAAGCCAGTAGCAGAAGGGAGGAAAGTGATACTAAGATTTTCTCTGCTGTCTTCCAGGAAGGGGATTGTTTGGAAATCTGCCTGATGGGCCAGAAATGATTCTGGGTGTAGGTGGAACCCAGAAGGAGTTGGTTGTGGCTCAAGGGAGCAGTGCCCCTGTGCAGCCAAAGAACGGTGGGTTGTTATTTGAAGGACCCACTGAGGAAGAAAATTTCCCTGAAACTTTTCCTGAGCAGTCTGTGGGGACTGCAGACAATGGGAGTGAGGCGAAGGAGAATGAACAATAAAGGTGCTTGTCTGTAGGAGCCAGAGCCAGCCCTTTGCATGCGGAGAAGTTTGTTTCAGTTCCTGATGGCCAGGACCTGCCTGAGTGTGAAACCACTGGCTGTGCTCTGCAAGGGTCCAAAGCAGGCAATGTAAAGGTTTCTCAGGAGTCAGGAGGTGGTCAAGGGAAAGTGAAAACTGTGAGGCAATTTGAGCAGCCCTGTAATGACCAATTGACTGGGTGTGACCAGTTTACTGGGAATGCAGCACTGTGCCAGGTGGATGTTGTGAGAGACAAGAACGGTGTCAGGTTCAGAGAGAAGATTATATGACTGAGAATGTGGAGCAGGACAGCTGTGCAGTTGATTTCTCTAAAAGGCGGGAGTGGATAAGCAATGGCCCATCTCCAGACTCTGGAAATAATGGTACTCTGCTATTGGACTCCTCTCCTGAGTCCAAGTGGGAACAGAAGTTGGAGGTGGTAGAGCAAAGGAGCCATGGGCCAGAGAGGGTTAGAAAGAAATCGCTTCAGGTGAATGTTTTGTTCCAAACTCACAGAGCAGCTTCAGGGAAGCAGCTTGAGGTCTGTGAAAATGTACATTTCCAGACCGACTGGAAGAGAAGAATCTCCTTAGCTATCGCCATTGTTACAAGGAAGGCACACAGACAGCAAGGGGAGAGGTTAGAACTTGATGGAGCACAGAAAGGCATCAGCCACTTAACTACAACATGCCAGAGTTCCAAGCACGTTACACCCAGTTTGTGGGATAACACAAGCAATGTAAAAGTATAAATGCCATGAATGTGTTATTGCTACTGGTGTTAGCTGTTATTACTGATCTGTTGTTGTTACCAAAAGCTGTAGAATTGGACAATGTGCATGAAGTCTGGAAAGAACCATGCAACATGTTAACATTGATGTATAAGTATGAGAGGTGTGTAAAAGGACTTCATAATTCTGGAATGTTGCTGTTGTTGCCTGGAACAAAACTTGCAACTTCTCACATGAGAAGAAGCATTCCAAACCTACAGTGTGGTACGGAAAAGGAAATCTACGGAGGCATGCAACTATTTTGCTTATAGGGCCAAGAAACAAGAAACATACAGCATGGGAGACATTTGTGTGTACATGTACTGAATAATGACTACATTCCAAACCTTTGCCAGAGTGTGCAGGGATAAAGTTGCTCTTTTGTGCAGCTCTGGGCATAAGCACATGGGATATGTGGGAGCCATGCTGCAAAAGCAGATCCCATCCACCACTGTTCTAGCCAAGCATCGCTTTGACTGGGTAGTAGGATATACTGAGACTGTAACTGTATTGATGAAGCTTGTGCTGGGCAAGCAAGGTTTCATAAGGCATTCATACTGAACACTGGTACTTCCAGTATTGGCTTAGAAACTGTAGTAACCCATAGCCAAGCACAGGAAGGCCCTGTGGTGTATTCAGGATGTTACTGGCATCCCTCCCTGTATCAGTTTTGCATGGGAGTGGGGGTGTCATGTGGCTGAACTTTTATATTGGGTCTGGAAGTCATTTTAGTACCCATTGTGACTATTAGCCCCAAATATTGTGCTAAGGGGGTCAAGTGAGGTGTCTAATGAAAGCTAGTGGCACCCTGAATCTGTGCATGCTTGCTCACATGTCTGTATCACGTATGTAGGTAACGTTATAGATTTTAGCTCTGTAGCTGTATTAGACAATGATAAATGCTAAGCTTCACAATAGGTTGTGTGATCTCAGCCTCAGCCAGGGCATTGGGCTGAACAATAGGGTGGAAGCCAGGTGTCCAGAACCAAATCCACATTCCAGATGCTTGGGACATGTCGGTGGGATGCAGCCCAATGGTCAAGTGACCTGGGCTGAAACAAAGGAACAAGTGAATTTCAGAAATTGGAGACTGTCTCCTGGGATTCATCCAATGGCAGTTTGCCACAACAGCCCACCTGAGTCAGGTGGGGGTGGACCCTCAAGGGACTATGGGAGGAAGAAGGGGCTTTGTCCCAGAACTGAGAACACAAGACAATAACACAGAGAGAGCTATGCTGTGCACTTAGCAATGTCCATCTTGTGTCTTTTGGTCTCCAAGGGTCCATGTGCCAGCATGTGGACTCCAGCAGGCTGGATCTACAATGATTTGACAATTGAATCTATGTAACCTGAAATGAACTTTCAGAGACTTTCAAGAATCAGCAAATAACTTTGCTGGCTGTATTAGTAGTTATGACTGATGTATGTAAAGTACAGCTTAAACAATTCTTCTCGCTAACCCTGTTCTTTCATTTTTGTTAATAAATCTTTAGATATTAGATCTACAGAATTGGTGAGTGTGTTGTTTGGGTAAGATCCAAGTATATAGTGACTGGAGTCTGCGGCTGGGCCCTTTGGGGTCTGGAAGAATCTGTGTGGTGTTGGGTGAAACAGGTTTAACAACCACTCGCCTGAAGTTGGGGGTAGTTGGTCTGGGCTGGTATAACAGCTGGGAAGTCTGTGAGTTTGCTTGTGTGACTTCTGGCTGGCCAGTGGGGCTGGCAGAGGTGCTGTGGAGTCTGGTTGGATTTGTCTTTGTGAAAAGGGAATCCCAGCCTGAGGCTGTAATTGACCCAGACTTTAAGCAAAGGTACCTGGATTGATTTCTCTAGCTGTGCCCAGAAACCCTGTCCTATTACAAGTGGACACCTGGCAAAGCTGGCACTTGCATAACTCAGTGAAAAAAGGGGGTAAAATGATAGTTATAGAGAAGAGGTAAGCCCAAGTATTAGCCGTCAGAGAGGGCTGAAGAGCGGAAGGTCTGAAAGCTGTTTCCAAATCTCTGTGAGCTCCATCACAGCTGACACTGCAATATTCTTATTCATATTATCCAGACCTGCTGAGTCCTCTTCTTTTCTCACATCCTGCCTCTTCCCTCGGGAGACAACAGGAGGCCCTACCTTCTTCCTGTGGATGCAATGAGGGGATACATGTCTACAAACCCACTTCAAACCGATCTTGGTAATGGGCATCAGCAGAAGCCTCACTGGTGGGGAAGACTTCTGAGGCCTGGATCCCGATTCTCTATTATACAGGTTGTGCCCTACTCTGACTAGAATGGGATTCTGGGTCCCATCTCTGTACTTTCCAGGGTATGGCTTTCAGCCTGTGAGCATGCACCAATCCAGCAGCAGAGGGTGAGAGGCATGTGCCATGAGATACTATGAACCCAAAGGCATGTGGGGTGATAACATGGTCCTGAAACAGAAGGCAAAAGTCGCAAAGGACTAAGAGGTGGGGGCATTGTTTCAGTCTGCTAAACTCAAGGGGGAAATGCGGCTGTGTTTATGTATTGTGTGAAAGGACTCAGAGAGGCCAAACAAAAAAAGCTCACCCTCCCCTTCTTAAACTAACATTTTCCTCCAGAGGAACAGTTGGCGCATGTTGGGAGGACAACAAACAACTATACAAGGTGTTCTGCAACTGAAAGGCCTATGAATCAGTGAGTACCTTCCCTCCCGCCTCTCTGCAGGAACAGATGGACTGGAAGATACAGAGCATCCATTACTTATGACTGGCTGGAACGGTGCTTTGTGTAAATAAAACTATGTGCAGCAGGGAAGCCACGGGCTTGGTCTTTTGCTACTCAACCCTTTCCTGTTGAATTCTTCTAGTGGAGCCTATGAGAAGCCTTGAGCATTGATGTAGTAACTTCTCAGCCTATGCTCCTAGAATGAGTAATAATGCAATGTAATGCTTCAGTAGAATTACTCCAAACAGTCAGGGGATGGGGCAGAGGACTAGGTTATTTTCTTTAGAAACAGGCTGGATGGAGTCTGTTTTGAAAAGATGAAGCACAGAATAATGAGTTTTAAGATTTGACACTGAGTATCTTCAAAGGTATGTAGGCATCTAACCCCAACAGAATTCAGGTGCCTAAATAGCTTCAGGAAGGAGGGTAATTGTTCATGGGTGGTTTGTAGCTGTGACTAGTTTTGAATACTTGGAAGTCAGGTTTCATCAATATTCCCATAGGATTTTTTTTCCGGATCATTTTGGCCTTGTGCATCCACATGCACTCACTTTGAGCGTGTGAGTAGCCCTATTGGCTATTTTTAGCCCACTAGATCTGTGTGTAGGTCTGTGCTATGTGCTATTTTCAATCCACTTGAAGGACAAGTGCGTTCCTTGTACCGCCAGCTCCCTACGTTAATTCTGCAGGCCTCGTCTAGCAATGGAGCGAGTGGGTTCCTTTTCTATTCTGAGGCTGAGGCTGCTGCCCTTGTAGTGTGGTTGCCCCCTTTGTTCTCATTTTAAAGAGGTTTGTTTCATTCTGTTTCTTGTTGCTTTAGGATGGTCATGGAGAAGTTCCATGAGTTTGGACTTTTTAATTAACTTTTTTAACAGTTTATCAGCATTAATTACAAATATCATTGACAAGGACTAGGTACAGTCTGATAGATGCACCAGCAGTCCGGAGCCTAGATTCTTTCCTTTGCTCTACCAGTGGCCAACTTTCTAAACCTGGGCACCCTGACCCCCTTACTTCCCATGCCTGTGGCTGTCCGATTGAAGTGTTACAGTCGCTGCCACTTCAATGACTTTTGTTGCTGCCTGCCTGACTTGTGGGACCATTGTGGCTTTGTCACTTGCCCCATGGTGATTCTGTTAGGTTGTTTGCTGGTGTTTTGGTACAAGGTGGTTTAGTTCAGCAGTTTGTCAGACTCAGTGGGTTTGTGACTCGGGGCTGTGGCGGGAGGGGATGTTTCCACTGCTCTCCTTTCACTCACCCTAAAGAATGTCAGCTTTGCTTTCATTCCAAGAAGCAATGTGAAAACCCCTTAGCCACCTTTTATCAAGGCCTGATGGACAGGAGCTTCAGGAGGCTCAGGGAGCTAAGTGTCATTTTACTCAGGCATATTTCTTATTGTTTAATTTTATTGTGAATTACTGCTTGGCAAACGGCTCGGATGTGCAGAATGAAGCTCCTTTACACATTGCCTCATGTCTGTTTTCAGTAAAACAAAGAGAGCTGGTTCTAAACAGATGCCAGCAGTGACTAAATCAAATAAAGGCAGCTGATGTGGTCACTTAATGGGGGTCCTGGAATGTACTCCCAATCAGGCGTAAGGAGGGGAGCAGTTCAGTTATGCTGGAAATTGTGCTTAGGGGTTACAAACACCAATATGAGTATTAAAGTCTTCCCAATTGTTTGATCAGTTTTCTGTCTTCATTTGGCAACCTCTAAGCCAACATATTGCCAGTCATTGATTGGTTGGCAAACTTGAAATACAATTCAAAACACGACAAGGCTGCCTGCAGGCATAGTAGGACTAGGAAGAGTTAATTTAAGAAGCTGAACGTTTACAATGAGCTTCTTTGTAGCATGCTCTGAGATTGCTGATGAAAAGTCCTGTAAAGGAGGTAGATAACTAGAGCTGTACAGGTTGCACCCCTCTAGTGTGGGACTCTCTGGTCTGGAAATGTGTGGTCAGGCATTATAGGGGACCCAATGGGTACTCTGTGCTGGAGGACTCACGGGGGAAAACTGACTCAGTAGGACCTTGGATGTTGCTGGACCAGAGATCCAGGCCAGAATCCAGGCACAGACATCAGCAGCCAGGCTTGGAGCTGGGATCAGCCGCCAGCAGCAGAGCCTGGTGCCAGGAGCAGAGGGGCTGGCATGGACCTCTGCTGATCTAATAAACTCCCTGGCTTGGGACTGGTCTGGTTCCAAGGGTGCTGGCCCATGGCAGTAAAACCTGAAATAAGAATATTCAAACTAACAAGGACAAACTTTTCAAATGACTGTAGACTTTGTTTTTGGTTATTTCCATCTTTGGGTTCCCAATTTGAAACACCTGACAGGGACTTGGTTTTCAGAACACACTGAGGAATGAATTGTTAAAAGTGTTCAAAATCCTGGTTTGTATTTCTCACCATGTCCTCTATTGTAAACAGCTGTCCTTTTGAACAACTTATCATTTCATAGACTTAGAATGCAGTCAGAGAATGTTGCCTTGATGATGAAGGGCTTGGTTGTCATTGGGTATAATTAATTTATTTCATGTACAAAAATTTGATAGAAAGACAATGAGGAAAAAATTAAAATGCTGCATTCATTACTGTACATTGCTGTATTGTAACGGACCTACCTTTCTGATTAGAGGCTTGTACAAATTGGCCTCCATCACTACTAACAGGGTTGAAGAATTATCTGCTTATGTCGTTGACCTGCAATGTCCAGGGCTCAAAGATGGCATCATTTATACATTATTCCAGTCCCCAAGTGTTTAAAGATTCCCTAAAAGGGTTTTTGCATTAGTTACACTAACTTTGGCCAACATCACTCTTGCTCTACTAAATATATTGATGCTACAGCAATGGGGCTGAAGCACAGGTGCCTTCTGTGCAGATAGAAGAGGTTTCCCTAGCAGTGTAGTTAATCCACTTCTTCCAAAGGCAGGAGGTAGTTCAAGGGAAGTATTCTTCCGTTGTCTTTACAGCTGGAGTTAGGTTGACCTAGCACAGCTGAACAGTGTGACATGTTTCACATCTCTGACTGAGACAGGTTGGTTTAACTAATGTTTAAATGCAGACCCAGCCGAAGTCTGACCAAGTCCAAGATCCACTGATGTCTGGGCTCAGTTCTGTTGTGTCATATTGCTCTTTATGACTGCTGTCGATGGCACAGTGTAACGAAGTGACTTAGGTATCTGGATGATTTTGAACAGAAGAGTAGTTTCATTCCCATCATAGACTACACCTCTTCTTTCAGTTACACATTCCTGCAGTTCGAGCCAAAGGTTAGCCTATCACTCTACTATATCTTAGGAGAGTGTCCTGACCATGGGGCTATGCAGCCATTTCCTCTGCTCCAACACATAATTCATACAGATTGGAATCCATTCAACAGGAAAGACTGAGAGCCACCCACAATACCCTGCTGGTCAGGACATTCACGAGGCACAGGTCACACCCATCTCCTCAATATATTCTATTGGCTAGCCTAGGCAATTCCCCACTCAGCCTATTGGCTATTTGAAATCCAGTTTTTAATTCTCCCCATGTACTCAATTTTCTCCATGCATTGTGTAGTGTGCCTTGGTGCCTATGGAGACCATGGGGCAGTTGGGAACACAGACACAGCCCTCTAATGATTAATTTTAAGTCCCCATAGTAGCCTCAAAGTGAAAAAGGTCCAAATTCAGAGGTAGTGGGTATGGGGGTGTAAGTTATTTGTCGGTCAACAAAGAACCAGCAAAAGGCCCACAGGTATTATGTGGTGGAGATGTGTTGAGAACCACTGAGATAATGGACACAGTGTGTTGGAGCCCTTGTTCCTGCTATATCCTGAGACTTGATTTGTCTCTGAGTGCTGTTGTACACTGTTCAGTGAGCTCTTCATGGTGATGGCCAAGTCTTCCTCTTCCTGAGCAGATAGTTCATACAGAGCCCAGTCAGGTACCTGAGTAGTTCATGTTTTTTTCTCCCTGTGGGCTTACTTAATATTTGTCAACCCATTAACTTAATTTGCTAATGTGTTTCCCATTCACCAAGCACAATTAGATCCCTCAGAAGATCCTCATGCTGTTATCTGGCTCAGCTAATCTAAATACCTTATATTGCCTACAAATAAAGACATTGGACAGGGTGGACCCCAGGTACCTTCTGGGCACTCTTCAGGCCTTCAGCGTCTGACCACAGTTTGTGGGTTTTCTCCAGGTGTCGTACACTGCCTCAGAGTGTCTGGTCAAGTTCAACTGGACCCTAACCACAAGAGTCACAGCCAGGTGAGGGGTACATCAGGGCTTCCCACTGTCAGGCCAGCTGTATACTCTAGCCATTGATCCTTTCCTCAGTCTCCTTCGCAAAAGGTTGATGGGGTTGGTGGTCTGCAAACCAGGGGTGCATCTGGTCCTGTCAGCATATACCAATGACATGCTCCTAATGGTCCAGGACCCAGGTGACCTGGCATGGGTGGAGGCCTTCCAAGCCATCTATTTGGTGGCCTCCTCCAGCCAGGTCAACTTGGTCAAGAGGTCTGGCCTGATGGTTGCAGTTGGGTGGCAGATAAGCTGCCTCCCACCCTCACTTCGGGCCGTCTGATGGAGCACCTGTGCGCTGCTTTAGCTTGGCATCTTTCTGCCATGCATCCCTCCCCACCGCAGAACTGGCAGGGCTTACAGGACAGGGCGGCTGAGGGGTTGAGGTGGTGGACAGGGTGACTCCAGTGTCTCTACGCGTGGGGGAGGGGACTGGTACTCAACCAGCTGGTCCTGTCCATGCTCTGGCTCCATCTCAACACTCTGATCCCACCCCTGGGTTTCCTGGTCAGAATCCAGAAGCTGGTTCTGGAGTTCTTTCCTCCAGGACTTCACTGAGTCCCCACAGCGGTTCTCCATCTTCCCCTGGAGGAGGGAGTACAGGGCCCAATGTGCTTGCACATGTGGGCCAATGTCTTCTGCCTCCAGGCCCTGCAAGGACTTCTTATCAGTGCAGATATACTGGCATGGAGCACATTGGCACACGCTTTCCTCCGCCATTTTCGAAGGCTCCAATATGACCAGCAGCTCCTTTATCTCACCTTGAGGGGTCATCCGCGAGACCTCACAGAGCTGCCGGTCTTCTACCAGGACCTCCAGCCCTGGCAGTTGCTTTCAGTGACCAGGTCCTTGGGGGCCACCATGGGGAAAAACCTCCTCACAGAGCCCCTGCTATACAATACCTCCCTGTGAAGGTGGCAGAGTCCCCCTTGGCGCACCAGAGGTTGGTCCTGGGAGAAGTCAACAGAATTGAAGACCTCCTGGACTACAACCAAGGAGACTGGGTGGAGCCCCCAGCTCTTGCCCAGTGCCTGGGGCTCTCCACCATCTGCACTCTCTGGCATGTACTCCAGGAGGTGAGGGCCACTTTAACACCCACTGCTCAAGTCTACCTCAGCCAGGCCCTGTGAGAGGGAGCCCCCTGCCCCCTTCTCACTCCTGGCCCTCTGGATCTCTTTGTAGGCCCTCAGCACTATGTGCCTTCCTGAACACCTCTCCCTCATCACCTGAGCTGGCTGCATGCCCTGCAGACAACCCCCTTCTGAGCTGTGCCAAGACAACAAACGTATGTGCTCATGCTTCACATGCTCCACTTCCCCACCCTTGTGTCCTGCTTGGACACCAAGTGGTGGGACCTTCTCCCACCAGCAGCGGGTGGGAAACCACAGTTGGCCAGTCTGTACTCCACCCTGGACCCACAGCCTGCCAGGGACATCAGCTGGAGGGTACTCCGTGGGCAGTGAACATGGGTGTGTACTTTGGCACAGTTAACCCCTATCCCCAAAACTGCTTCTTTTGTGGCATGAGGGAGACCCTGGTACACATTTATCTTGAGTGCTCCAGGTTACAGCCCCTTTTCCGGCTCCTCCAGAACCTCCTGTTGAGGCTCTGGTTGCACATTTTCCCACACCTCCTAATCTCTCACACCCCATCTGTGACTCCACAAAGTCGCAGGACGTCCTCGTCAGCCTCCTCCAGGCAGTGACCATTTAAAGACCAGGTAGAGGAGTCTGGCTGCACGGGCATGAGGGAGGGGGACGGGACTGCAACTGTGAGGCCTACTTTCATTTCTCGCTCCATCCATGCATCTGGGCAGAGGTGCTCTGGGCAGCATCCAGAGATCCTTCAACACCTTTGAGGAGGAGTGGGCACTGTACGGGGCTCACTGCTCAGTGTCCCTGTCTGGTTCCCTGGTTGTGACCCTATGACCTCCACTCTCATCCATATTTCCTTTTTAGTTGTTCCCCGAAATCATTTGGGGGCCATGTTTTTTAGTGGATCCCCCCATATAAAGGGGATCTTGTAGCTGTGGGTGGGTTTGCACTCAATAGGATCACCTACAAATGTACCATCTCGCTGCTTGCTCCTTTCCCAGCTCATTAATGAATATAATCAACACCTGTCTGAGTAAAGAAGCCTGAAGCTACTTGCTATTAACCTTTTGCCATGAGGGAAATTGGCCACTTACCCTTACTCATTATTTGCTGCCCCTTAGCCAGTTTCTGCACTGAGCCTTGTACTCCATGAGCACATGTCAGAAATACTCCCCGTTGCTTGCAAATCCAAAATGAACAAAGAATTTAAAGTCAGAGGTGAAGCTCTTGCAAAGTCAAAAGAACACAGCTGCAGGTTTCTTGAAACCAAAAGGGTCGCCTCGCATTTCCTTCAGTATCTTGGAAGATATTGTCAGTCATATCAATCGCTGTCATTACTCTGTCAAGGAAGTTACCAACTCTTTCTGCATACTGCCTCTTACCATTGTCCATACGAATAATATTTTCCCTGTCACTGTGATTCATGTGAACTCCCCCATCTCCACAAGTTTTCCTGTAGACACATGGATCAATCTTCCTGAAACCAGTCCTGGATGATTATCACACACACATAACGTATGTAAGTATTCTGTAAATAGTGCAGCACCCCACAGTACATATTTTTTCCATGCAGACCCTGCTTCTCTCAGCACAAAAATGTTCCCATTGTTATTGGCCTAAGTTTGACTTTTGTTCCTTTTTCCAGTCTCCAGACTCATCTCTGCAAGCCTAAGGCTTAATCAATACTGTGCTAACTGCTCCATTAATCCTCTCCCACTGCCTTTCTCTCTCATCTCTCCAGGAGGGTGCTGAGTGTTGTTACCTCGGAGCAGATAATTGATTTTTCTAGGTAATAACTGCAGAAGCTTATCAGTGATATTTTCCTCCTTTCCCCCTTTGCCACAGGTCCCTAGCAGGGTCTGACAGATCAGAGCTCCTTTCTGATTATCCCAGACTGATAGCTGTGGCTAGTTCAGCCTAATGCACTAAGTGGCAGCCAATAGAACCTCCTAAGAGGGCTAATTGGCTTTCACCTGGGCTTTGTCACCTCAGACACTGCAGAGGGGCAGGACGGTTTGAATGTTGCAACCTGGAGGGGAAGACACTCAAATAACTGTCTCAGGCATGAACTGCCTTGTTAAGAATGTGGGCAAATTAAATGAGGACAGTGAAAGTCCTCTGAGTTATGGATCTTAAATTCAGGTTCTCGTTTTTTTCAGTGCAATTTGTAAATCTACCACACGGGAACCTTTGGTACAAGAGGGGGAGACCTGCAAACCTTGAACAGCATATGCACCCCTGAGAACTTCATGTACCTCACTAGTGGGCAGTAAAATAAGCATTTCCTAGGCAAGGACGTTAATGACAGTCAAGTGATGGCATGGGTCATTACATGTTTCCTTGTTAGTTGCTATCGCTGAAGTGGCTCTCAGTTTGGCCCAAGTCCTCAAAGGTTTGTAGGCACCTAGTTCCCATGGGTTTCAATGGGTGTTAGATGCCTAAATACCTTTAAGGGTGCTAATCTTTCTTTTCATTTATGGCCCACAGGGCAAAGCCAGAAAAAATCAATGGAAAAAACCCATTGACCTCTCTGGGCTTTGGATGAGGCTCTGTGTTACTTTGAATCATCATAAGCCTCAAACAAACCAGCCAAAAAGACATTCAAACTTGTCAGGCATCACCAGAGACATGGCACAGTTACTGGTGAGGAAGTTGCCATTCTACATGCTCCATTCTCTTTGCTTGAATATTAACTTTAATATTTGGCTTGATATAGTGTTTAATATGTCCCCAATATAGTAAAGGATATTTACTACATCCTGTTTTCTAGTCAATGGGCCTAAACAAACTGCTGAGACAATACCATTCTTTTCAACCCTGAGATCCTCTTCCCTATGTGCCTAATACTCTGCTGGTGTTGTGAAAGTCCAGAGTGTTCCTAATTATCTGTCAGTTGAAGCAAGCTGCCAAGAAGGTGCACCACAGATGCATAAGAGTAAGGTCAGGTGTCTTCACCCAGAGGCAGAAACCTTGAAATAGTCTCACGTTCAAAGCTAGATATGGCTGGCATCTCTACTGCAGATAACCTTCAATAAGATAGCTCTGTATTCTAAAGGGAAGAAAGAACCAGGTGATAGCTGCTCAGTCATTTGTCTTGCTGCTGTCTCCCCTAGAAAGGAAATAAGGGAGCAGAAAATGCAGGGGGAAAATGTAGCATCCTCATCGCCCATTTATTAAAAGTGTGCTTCATGCTAAACTGTGGAAATCTAGTGTCCTGCTTGCCTGATGAGAACTTCATTGTTTCTCAGCGACTGGAGGCGCTCAGGATTTTAATTCTCACACCGGTAAGCCCAACTTGAAAAGTGCCATTCCTTTCTACGTTCACATCAAGAGGACCTGGTTGGAAAGAGGGAAGATATGTCACATCCCATTCAGTGTAACAGAATTTGATTGTCTCTCTCAGGTTGTAATCTCCACAAACGTGTGTCACCAGAGGAAACCAGCACGCTGAAGTAGAGGTGTGGGGCTTGCACAACAGAAGTTGACTTAGAGGATAGGGCACCTACCTGGTGTTCAAGGAACCAAGGTGTCATTCCGACCTCTACCACAAACTTGCTGAAATACTTTGCACAGGTGATGTGATGTATACTTTAGCACTGTTCTCTGTCGGCTCACTGGAGACAGTTGCATTTCTTACCTCACAGAGGGCTTGAAAAGGTGGATGCAATAAAGATTCTGAGGCACCCAATGGCAAGGGACCATTTGGATACTAGCTTACCTTTACATGCTGATAGTGGGGAAGTGCTTTGAGATGTACTGACAGAAAGTGCTGAGTAAGGACTAGGGAGAGCAATGATCCACAAACTGATCTGTGACCTCGGTCTCCACCCCTTAGATAGGTGCACAGCCGAAATTACCAAGGCAACTGACACATAGTACAGGCACATCATTTACCTATCTCCACAGTCATCATTCCACCCTTTTAATTGTGCTGCTGGTGTGAGGGTGTGTGCAGAGTGTTTGCTTGAGGTAGAGGATATTCTGGAATTACGAAATTCTTCAAATATCTTGAGAAATAGCTGCATCGGTCTTTTGTCAGTAGGCGGCAAATGCAAACACTTCAGGCTTCCTTCCTAGGCTAGAGGGGGCTGAACATTTGTTTGGTGGAGGGGTTATCATAGAATCATAGAACAATAGAGCTGGAAGAGACCTAAAAAAGCTGTCAAGTCCATCCCCCTGCTCTAAGCAGGACCAAACCCATCAGACCAACCCTGCCAGGGCTTTGTTGAGGCGAGACTTAAACACCTTCAGGGATGGAGACTCCACTACTTCGCTGGGTAGACCATTCCAATGCTTCACCACCCTCCTAGTGAAAAGGTTTTTCCTAATGTTCAACCTGGACCTTTCCAACCGCAACTTGAGACCATTGTTCCGTGTTCTGCCATCCGTGACCACTGTGAACAGCCTCTCTCCAGCCTCTTTGCAACCTCCCTTCAGTAAGTTGAAGGCTGTTATCAAGTCCTCCCTGTCTTCTCTTCTGCAGACTAAACAGTCCCAATTCCCTCAACCTTTCTTCGTAAGTCATATGCCCCACCCCGCTAATTATTTTGGTCGCCCTCCGCTGGAACGTCTCCAGTGTATCCACATCCTTCCTATAAATGGGGGCCCAGAACTGGACCCTTCTGTAGTTCTACAGGGAATTCCTCTTTGTCTGGGTAGCTCTTCCCTGTCTCTCCTCTGGATGGATAAGGGTCATGTCACTATACGTGCTGACAGATGTGTGCAACAGGCAGATGTGACTGACGGTTCCCTCCATGTGAAGGTTCCAAATCCTCCCTTCTCCTGGTGCCTCAGTGATCTCACCCTAATGTGCCTTTCCTGTGCAGGACTGTGGGAAATTCCCATTGTACAGCCATTCAAACCCTGACCCTCACATGATAAGGTTTTAGGTTGGCATGGATGCACCGGCACTGCTCATTCTATCTGCAGATATTAGCTTATTCTTTGGACTGGGTGGGGGGAAATCGCTGGCTATCCCTTGAAGGTGTCTCTTGAAGAACTGTTGTGGCAATGGGAATTCAGGGCCTGGGAATCAGGTTTGGGTCCTTGGAGCCAGCAGCACTTCAAAAGGGATGGAGAGCTTGGGTAAATAAGTTTATGGGGGGCTGTCTGGCAAAGTGCATGGGTCAGCATGTGAGAACATGTGGGACAGATGAGATGTGGACAGCATCCAGGGATGGGGTACGCTAATGTGGGGAACACAGAGGAATCAGCCAGGGCAAGGGGAAGGGCAGCCAGTCAGAAGTGTTTCTCGATAGACGAGATTTTTCCTTATAGAGCTACAGTGTTGGCAGGTCTGGGACCAGATCAGTGTGCACACCAAATGAATGGTGTAGAACAAAGTGGATGGGTGTGCTGAATGTCAGATGAGATACACTCAGAATGCAGGGGTGTGTGCACACAGAACAAAAGGGTGGTGGAAACAGAACTGGGCAGGTTTGGAGTGAGTTCTCTGAGGAGTACCTTTGGGTATTTCCATGTAAAGAGTGGGGGTGGCGTGAAAAGGGGTGTGCAATAAACAACACAAATGTGCAGCTGCTGTGTAAGTTTACGCACATTTACCAGAATCTGTGCAATTAGAATCTGCTGGGGATTTACTTGTAAGTATTGTTCGGCAGAAGAACACCAGATAGTGACGGAAAACTGTGCACCACCCAAAAGACCCACAAACTGTGCAATGAGTATCAACAGAACATAAAATGCATTCATTTATGGCTCTCCACTAGGAACTGCCAATGCCTGTGTGTGCTCCTGAGAGGCACTGTATTTTTTTCTGTTCTTACAATCCTTTGCCTCTGCCAGAAGCAATAGTACAGGTGGAGCGGGATGGCTGAGGAACACTGGAGCACCAGCCACAACATTGTAAGATGTTTCCTGTCCCCAGTCAGAAGAAAAAATTGAAATGTTGATTTTCTTCTTTTTTTCTTTGGTGAACTGACAAGTGAGGAAGAAAAAAATATTTTTGGATAATTTTTTAAATGCTTAATTCCAGTTTTACTCTTTTTTTCTGTTTAAGGTTTTGTAAATTGTGCTTCAGGTTAATTGTGAAACCAAAAGTCACCGAGAAATGAAAATTCAAAATGTTCCATTTCAGAAATATCAAATTGCTATGTCTCCACAATTTTGGAAGCTGTTTTCAACTTCTTTGAGTGAGAAAATTCTTCAAAACAGCAATGTTGGAAAATGCATCACTCTCTCCCTAAAGTTTATTTACTTTGAGCCCCCCGCCTGCCCCGCAAAAAATAGGGTTCTGTTGAAAAGTTCCCAAACAGCTTTGTATCTAATACCAAGACTGTTCACACTCTAGTCTCTTCTGAAAAGTTTTGTGTTTTTCACTTTCTACAGAAACCTTTTGAATTTCACCTCCCAGCATTCCAAATGTCCATTGATTCAGTGAACCAGCCTTCTGGTGATTTGCAATGAACGCACTCATCTTCCTCTTTTCCTCCCTATTGCTTTGTGAAGGGCTTGTTGCTTCTTGGCAAATGATGCCATTTCTAGATAGATTTCTCTCCGACTGGAGTGGGGGAATTGCTTTGCTGCTTGAAGTGAGTGCACACGAGGAAAGAATACTTCAGAGAGATGTCTGATTATTCTTGTACGCCTATGTGTCTCCTCTTCAGACCTACATCCCAGGATGACAAAGGCTCTTGAAGGGCTGTAATTATGGAACCTTGGTGCATTTTTCTTTTCAAGCATTCAAAAATATTAAGCAATGACTGGAAAAAAAATCATGCAGATTTTCTCCTGGCCAAGTTACAAAATCTGTCTCAGCCAGTTGTAAGTCATCAACAGTACAGGAGGGCCACAGCCACCTCGTCACGCAACAATCATTTCCCTGTTGCATAGCTGGACAGAGGGACATTTGCCCACTTGTTAGTGCACTAGCCTGCAATGTCAATGATATGAGCTTAGTTTTCTGAAGGCTTCTTGTCTGAGTGTGGGCAAACCACCTAAAGCCAGATTGTAAAATGTATGGTACTTAAAATCAGTGAGAATCAGGAATCTAAATAGTTTTAAAAATATGGCTGTTAACCACTCGGTATCTCAGTTTACCTGCCCATAAATGGATGTTGTGAGGAAAAGGGCACTCAGGGCTGCATGCTGCTGTGGTGCTCTGATGCTGTGGGACAAATAATACCCAGAATACATGCTAGCTACACGTAGAGCACAGTAGAGAAGCCCTGAGTCTGCTCTAACTTGAAGCATGGAATTGTTTGGCCCCAAACCCTTTATGATATGGGGTTAGAAAGTGTTGCATGGCCATCTGATCTCCTCCCTCTCTTCCAGTGCCTTCTATGCGCAATGACTTATGAGGTGCACAGCCTGCAGTACAGAGGGAATTTTCCTCAGGCTGCACAGGATAAAGACAGGACTAGTATAAAAAGAAAAGAGGCTTCTCAAGAGGCAGCATTACACTATCGGCTGAAATGAGACCGAAATCCTAGGTGCTTCCCCCAGTGGAAGGAGCTCGCAGTGTGTCATTAAATGCTGCTTTGCCCTGGCCATTCTCAGCATGCCCGTTTCCCACTGAGCCCTGCAACTGGAGCTGAATTTGGTCTGTGCAGCAACTAGCCTTGTTCTGCTACAAGTGAAGTTCACTTTTTGAGCCTTTCTGAGCACAGTAAGCTCAGGACAGCCTGGACTGTATTCTTGAGGGTTTAAAATCTCACTTTCCATTTTCAGTGTCATCCTGACCTTTGGATGCTCTTTCAAGACTTACACTGAATGCTGGATTCTTTACTTAAGCCCATAAGACTCGCTTTATGGAGTACTGCAACCTGGGGAGAATGAAACATCTGCTCACTCCTAAGCACTTAACACAAAGTGAAAGAGTTGTCCATGCTAAACTGGGAACTGTCTTGGTGTCTGCTTGATGTGATACTGAATAGCTTTCCTTAAAAGGTTGAGAGATTTGGTGCTTATAAATACTGGAGCCTAAGAACACGTTTGAGTTAAGCCTCGTACAAGTAGTTACTGTGCAAAATTGCTAGATCTGGTGAGCATCAATGTTCTTGTACTCCGGTGTCATTTCTCTGGCAGCTGTCAACACCAGATGCTTCTTAGCAAGGTGTGAAACCCATGTGGTGTGGGATAACCTATTCTACTGCCCCATGTGAGGTCTCATAATGCTTTTAACAGCATGGGATTTAGTATCCCTACTCAAGTGGTTAGCACTCAGTATGATAAACCTGGATGTTCTTGAAGTCCATATAGAAATATCTGATCTTGTTATGCTCTTGGCCTCATTGATTTCCAGTGGTGGTGAGTTCCATTGTCGAATTTATACACAAAGAGAAAGTACTTCAATTTGTTTTGAATTTTCCATACTGTAATTGAATTGAATTACTAATTTGTATATTATGCGACAGGGTGAGCAAATTCCAAATATGCTTTCCTTAGGCCATTCTCTGTTATATATATATTGTCTCGTCTTTGCAATATCTATTTGTAGTGTTTGCCACGCCTGATTTATTCTCCTCACACAAAAATACGTGTTTGTTAATCAGCCAAAAAATTATAACACGTTTGCTCAGGTAATCTTTAGGCACCTGAAGACCAGAGGCTGATGATCTGGGGTGATTTTTTAAAAGACCAATAGAGATGTGGATGGGACATATGTATTAAAATGGCTTCAATGGTTTGGTGCTAGAATGACTGGTCATAAAATTCATAGTGGTGGCTCAGGCAAGAAAGTCTCCATTTTCTGTCAGTAGTGGCCAAAATGTAATGTGCTACCTGCTGTGCGTCACATAACACAATGCAAATGAATGCACGTGTTTGTGAGAGACACACGGGCACTTGGGAGTGACTCAGGGTTGGTGAAAGGTGAGAGAAGAGAAAGTTTACCTGAAAGCCCTTGGTGTAACTGGGCTTCTCCTTCTTCCTCTGTCTACTCCCCCCTTAGTTGAGTTGGGAGAGCTAGCAACTTTCACTAGCATGGCTGAGGAAGGACTGGCTAAGCCAAGAACTAAAAAAAAAATGATGCAGCTTTAGAGTTGTAACAAAAAACAAGTATGAAATCAACTGGAGGAAGGCTGGTGGCTGTCAGGCGGCACAGCTATACTGTGGAGCAGGGTGCACTACTGAGTACAGAGGGAACCCAGAGCAATGTGAAGGATCACAACTCCGTGGAGAATAATAGGAGCTGTTGGCTGGTGAGGCCTTTTTAAAATATGGACAAGTTGTTTAGGTCCATAAATATAATCAGATCTCTTCTACCAATCTTTTCTCCTCCCTCCTGCCTATGCCACAATGGATCAAGGGACAGTACGATGCCAAGATTTGTGCGTGGGGATAATCTTACTGCACCACAGTTGCATGCAACAGCCTATAAAAAGATAAACTTCCAGACAATTACTCATCTGAGATCAATGTCATAGAACCAGTGGAGGAATCTGCCAAAGGTCTGCATTTGTTGAATGTCTTTTTCAAATCAATAGTTCTCCAGTTGCTTTTCTAATTTTCAAACCTGTCTCCTCCGATCTATGAAACAACACATTTAAAAATATACTAAAATATGAGGAAAAACAGATGAGTCAGACAGAACAGCTTCAAGCAGTCTATTCAAAGTGAAATGGTGCAAACAAGTTAAGAAAACATGAAAGGCTTGGGTAAAAATAAAGCTTTTCAGCTTCAACTGAAATGTTTGATTGGGTCTGTTGGACCAAATGTTTAAGCAAACTCCATTAAAAATCCCCTGTATAGAACCTCAGTGAGTCTGCTATAGCATTCTAAAGCTGGAGCAAGTAAACGTGAAACAAAAGTGTTAGGAGGAGCGTTAGTTATTTTAGCTCAAAACAGCACAATTTAAAAGTATTTTCATCTTACTTCACAAAGTGACCCATTCTCTTCAACAAATAGAACACTGACCTTCAGATTGATGGTCACAGCAACACCCCACAAAGTAAATATTATCTTCATTTGGCAGATGGGAAATTAAGGTCACACAGTATCCAGAGCAAAGGATCTGCCAACTGTAAGTTTTTTGAACCTTCTGATTGTCTACATGTAAAACACCTCAGCTCTGGAGAAATCCTCCTGTAAATATAACTAGAGTATTTAACCATTCTTTTAAATAAACTTCTATGCCAGATAAATACAGGATAGTTTATGTGATGGTAATTTTTAAAAAGGTTCCAGAAGTGATCCTGACAATTACAGGCCAGTAAATCTAACTTCAATATCAGGCAAACAGGTTGAAAATATACTAAAAATAAGACTTCTCAGACACATTAATGCACATGATTTGTCTGGAAAGAGTCAACACGGCTTTTGCAAAGGGTAATCATACTTCAGCAATCTATTAGAATTCTCTATGAGCGGGTCAACAAGCATATGAACAAGAAAGATCCAGTAACTACAGTGTACCTAAATTTTCGGAAAGATCTTTGACAAGGTCTCACATCAAATGTCCTTAAGCAAAGTAAGCTGTTGGGAGATAACAAGGAAGGTCACTGACTGATAAAAAGATAGGGAGAAATTAACCATCATTTTTCAGAATGGAGAGAGATAAATGCTGGTGGCACCCCCTGGATCTGTTGTGGCCCAGTCCTATTCAACATATTCAGAAACAGTTTGGGAAAAGGGGGGTAAACAATGAAGTAGAAAAATTTTCAGAGGATACAAAGCTACTCCAGATAGTTACATTCAAAGCAGACTAAGACGTTAGAAGAACAGAATCACAGAAGATTCGAATTGGAAGAGACCTCAGGAGATTATCTAGTCCAACCACTTGCTCAAGGCAGGACCAACCCCAATTTAATCATTCAAGCCACAGGTGTGTCAAGCAAGGACTTATAAAACTCTAAGAATGGAGAGTCCACCACCTCCAAAGGTAATACATTCCAGTGCTTCGCCAACCTGTTACTGAAAACTGGCAATAAAATGGTGGGTGAAATTCAATGTTGATAAATGCAAAATAATGCACAATGGAAAACATAACTCCTATTTGGACCTTATTTTTTTAGACTTATAGTTGGAATTATCTACTTAAGAGGGAGATCTTGGAGTCATTGTGGATAGTTCTCTGAAAACACCCACTCAGTGTTCAGGAACAGTTAATCATTAGGAAAGGGATAGAGAATACCATAGACATTTTGCCAATGTAAAAATCCATGGTACACCTACATCGTAAATACTGTGTGCAGTTGTGGTCACCCCCTCTCAAAACATATACATTGGAATTAGAAGAAGTTTAGAAAAGTGCAACATAAAAGATTAGTGGGATGAGACAGCTTCCATATGAGGAGATATTGAAATACTGTGACTTTCTGGCTTGGCAAAGTGGCAATAAAGGGAGAATAAGATAGAGGTCTATAAAATTATGACAAGTGTGGAGAAAGTAAATAAGTGTTACTTACTCCTTCAGACAACACATGCATTAGGGGCTACACAATGAAATTAATAGGAAGCAGGTTTAAAACAAATTAAGTATTTCTTAACACAACAGAGTCAACCTGTGGAACTCCTTGCCAGAGGAGTTTTTGAAGGCCAAGGCTATAACAAGAGGCAAAAAAGAACTAGATAAATTCATAGAGGTGTGGGCCATCAATGGCTATTAGCCAGGATGGGCAGAGATAATATCCCTGGCCTCTATTTTCCAGGAGATGGGCATTGAGTGACAGGAGCAGATGGATTACTGGATGATTACCTGTTCCATTCATTCTCTCAGAGCACCTGGCATTGGACTAGGTGGAGCTTTGGTCTGACCCAGTATCGCGTCTCATATGTTTTGTTATTTCCTATTTCCTATCTGGACTGAAAGAGGCTGCCAATCACAACTGCTATGCAAACTGATGGACACCCTCCTTTCCTGTGCCTCAGTTTTCCCACCTATAAAACAGGAACAAGGCTACTGACCTCCATTGTGATCCATATTAGATTTACTGATGTAGTGCTACATAGGAGGCTACCAGATATTTCTCTAACATAGATTTTGTGGCACAATGTATTATTTGTTCTTAGATTGCCCCTAAAAACTCCTGCCATGGATCTTGTTTTTAAAACTTCCCTCAGCCATGATTGTGCACACTCCGGAATGTTTTGGCTATAGTTCTTGATGTTGCCCCACAGCGTTACTTGGTTATGACTTTCAGTTGGGTAGTGTATCATAATCAGTATCATCCAATTATTCACACATAATCCATCTAGGTTCCTTGCTATGAACCCTTCTTCTCTCTGCTGCCGCCATTCCTTTCACAGCCTGTATTGCAGGCTGGCGTACGATGATCCATCTCTCACCTTCACACACATATCAAAAGCTCCTGATGATAAATGGTTGTCTTAGTTAACATTTATGGGATTCACATGTACATATAAACATGAATGTTTCAGCTTTCAGAAACCAAAGTCTGAAACTTTTCTGATTTTGTTTTGAATAAATTCTACTAAAACAGACATTTTTGCAAAAACTTATTTAGTTAAAGCCACTTTCTGATGTGAAAATACTTAGATGGTATGCTCTTGACTACCTCTTAAAGATATAATCCACCAGACCGAAGATGGGCATCTTCTTACCCACCTCAATCCATTTATACCTGATGGGCTCCATTGTGTTCTTTGCTCACAGATTCTCCTGAAGTTTCTATAGGCCTAATTTTCCTCTTGAAGACAGTGATAGCATTTTAATTGGCTCTGCTTGTCTTGTATGCAGCCCCCAGTATCTGAAACTGTTCACTATAGGTCCAGGAGCGATGGGGTAAAAGGATATGTACTTCTACAAAGGCCCTCATTTCGTATAACATCTAAACACCTGGTAAGTACCAATTATTTCAGTACAGTTTAGGTACATGATTATGTGCTTTGCCAAATCTAGACCCAAACAGTAGAATAAGAACTTGGAAACTGTGTAACATCCAGGTAATAGATTCAATGTTAATATTCTACAACCCACATCCATTCTAAAAAAAGAGAGCACTGTCAAAAAGACAAAAAGGTTACAAAGACTTGCCAGAAACAGAAAAGGACTCAGGAAAAGAAAGATGTTCTAGAACAGAAGAGAGAGCATTCACAATAAAAGCAGTGTGATATAAATATAAAAAGATAAAGAAAATAAAACATAAGAACTGAAAGCAAAGGATAAAGAAAGATAAACAAGAGATAAAAGGCAAATAAATAAAGACAGCAGAAAAGAGGTACATGAAGAAAACAGAAAGGATTTCAAAACATTTCATCAAGCCAAACCTAACACTGCACAGAGAAGAAATTGCTATGCATAAAACCACAGATCTCACACAAAGAATTATATAATTCTTCTGCAATTTCATCTGCAGAGAAATAAGTAAAATATCTGAACGGACAATGCAATCATGCTAGTCTATATGTCCATAATATTAGGGACCAGAATTTTAGAAGCTGATATAAACAAATAAAAAAAATTACAAATTTACCTTTGCAAAAACAGCAGCATACTCTGATTGAGAATACAACAGAATATTATTAGTTGGCCACAAAGGACATTTTTTGAAGTCTCAGTGGGTGGATGTACAAGTATGGGAAGATATATTGTACTCCTCTCTGAAAATATCACCTTAAAATTATCACCTTGGTGTGTATGGTTCAACGTGAGTGCATTTTGTTAGGCAAATAGGCAGTAGCCAACCACCTGGTCATAATGGCTTTCTGTATGCAGTGGTTCATGGAAGCACATCTTCCTTGAGGAGATGAGACAGGAAGCTTTTGTACCAAAGGAAAAACAGTTCAAATTGATCAAAATACTTTTGTTGTGTAACACTGATTCGATGCAAATAATTTTGTCACTGATTAAATAAGAATTTCATAGGAAAAAATCAACAATTTCTATTTAGCTATATTGCAAACCCTTAAATAGCAAGCATAAATCTATTTTTTTAAAAAATATAATCTATGCTTGGACTTTTTCTAGTTTCTGTGCCTTTAAAGTTGTTGGGGTATCATTTAAAAGCAACTAAGCCTCAAGCAATAATATTGAAATACACCAACATTCATTGACAAGAAAAAAAATAATCAAGTGTCTTTATAATAATTCACAAACAAAAGTGGGGGAATGAAAATCATGCAAAAAAGTAAGAAATTCTCACCTTTCTGCTGGATGGAGTTGGCAGCAACAAGGACCGTGTTCAACATCTAGGGGTTCCTTTTCATCCATCTCATATAGAACTAGCTCGAACCCTGACCCGGTAGCCTGAGCCTGGGAAATTCACACACCTTTGGGCGCCTTGGAGAGGCAATGCTTCCCCACTAGCAAGCACAGAGTCTGAGTGCAGAAACGAAACTTTTAATGAAAGAGGCAGAAAAGTCATATGGCATAAGCTTGGGAAAATACCACATCCAGTGTTCATAACCAACCCTCAAGTAACTGTCCCAGCTCAAATGACTTGAGCAATGTCCTTTGCTTCTCAGGCTCACCAGTCCAATACTGCCCACATATCTACCTTCATGCCTCCAACTTCCACCCAAGACACACCACACAATCCATCGTCTACAGCCAATCACTAAGATATAACCGCATTTGCTCCAACCCCTCCGACAGAGACAAACACCAACAGGATCTCTACCAAGCATTCTTGAAACTGCAATACCCACCTGAGGAAGTGAAAAAAACAGATCAACAGAGCCAGATGTGTGCCACGAAGCCTCTTACTACAGAACAAGCCCAGGAGAGAAACCAACAGAACACCACTAGCCATCACCTACAGTCCTCAGCTAAAACCTCTACAGTGCATCATCAGGGATTTACAACCCATCTTGGACAATGATCGCCCACTTTCACAGGCCTTGGGAGGCAGACCAGTCCTTGCCCACCGACAACCTGCCAACCTGAAGCAAATCCTAACCAGCAACTATACACCTCACCACAGTCACTCTAACTCAGGGACCCATCCATGCAACAAACCTCGTTGCCAGCTCTGCCCACATAGCTACACCAGCAACACCATTACAGGACCTAACCTGATCAGCCACACCATCATGGGTTCATTCAGCTGCACACCTACCAATATCATTTATGCCATCATGTGCCAGCAATGCCCCTCTGCTATATACATCGGACAAACTGGACAGTCTCTACGTAAAAGAATAAACACACACAAATCAGACATCAGAAATGGCAATATACAAAAACCCGTAGGAGAGCACTTCAATCTCCCAGGACACACAGTAGCAGACTTAAAAGTAGCTATCCTACAGCAAAGAAATTTCAGGACCAGACTCCAAAGAGAAATTGCTGAGCTACAATTCATCTGCAAATTCGATGCCCTCAGCTCTGGCTTAAACAATGACTGCGAATGGCTGGCTAAATACCGAAGCAGCTTCCCCTCCCTTGGTGTTCACACCTCCAGATCAACTGCTGGCAGTAAGCCTCACCCTTGCTGACTGAGCTAACCTTGTTACCCCCACCCTTGCTCTGGCTTATTTATACCTGGCCCTGCAGATTTCCAAGACCAGCATCTGATGAAGTGAGTCTGTGCTCACAAAAGCTCATGCTCAAAACTTTTCTGTTAGTCTATGAGGTGCCACAGGACCCTTCGTTGCTGTTACAGATCCAGACTAACACGGCTACCCCTCCGATACCAATCCAATACTGTAAACAGCCAATCCACACACGCAAACTTTCTTCATATCCCCCTTTCAAATGCCCCGCTTACAACTCTGTCCAGTCCGTGCAGGCCCTGACACATCACCCTGATGCATGCCCTCATTGAACCTGAGGCAATGCCACCTTTGTGCTGGTCTGGAGTTCCGCTTTCCCCCTGTCAACTGCCCCACCAGCCACCTGCTGGTCTGTCCTGCTGGCCACCCACTGTACCTCCTACCAGTCAACTGCCAGTCATGCCTTTCAGCCACCAACTACTCCTCCTACCAGCCACCCACTGCTGTCTTGTGAGTTTTGTTGTAGGCAAAACCCACTGATTGAAGCTCTCAGTAAGTTCAGCTCCTAGTGGCATTCAGCTCTGGGCCTAGCCACAGCATCTCAGTATCCACCAAGCTGGATTCCTACAGAATGATTATAAATCACTCTTTAGTTCAACCTTTAAAACAGTAGAGGACAAACAACTCAAACCAGACTTACAACTTCATACCTAAAAGACTTCCAACCACCATCCCTCCACTCTTTCCCCTCTCACACTACTTTGAGGGAGGGAGCCCTCTGCAATCCATATCTTACACAGTAGTGATGACTGCCCTGCACCCTCACAAAACTTCAAGCATTGGTGAGACTCCACAATTCTTACACTGGGTGATAGCATAAACTGTGACTTTACAACAACATGTTGTTTACAATACACCAAAACATCACTGCTTTGCCTGCTCCCATCAGGCTTTGCGTAGAAGGCATTACATATGCACACCTTGGCATTTTCATGCAAATGACCTCTGAAGGACACATTCCCCAAATCCTTCAGCAGTATTGAGCTCCTGCTGGCACATTCCTTACAAAACATCGGAATTAAGAGTCACCCATGTCTCCCATCACTTCCTGACTCCCTTTCAGTAGATTAAAAATAGTTCAGCATACCCTTGATTTTTAAGGGTGAAGTATAAATATTGTTAACGGCAGGATTAAGAGCTTTGATAGTTCAGTTGTTAATGATTTGTAATTATTCATACTGAATAAGTACAGATGAGGTAACACTTAGGCCAAGGCCTTGCAAGTATAAGTGTGGTGTTGCAATTCTTTTATGCAGAATTGATAATCTGTTAAAAATGTTACTGCTGACAGAACAAAGATAACGTGTCAGATTGGAAGCTGTAAATAAAAGATGCACAAACATGTTCCTTTTTTTCCTGAGAAGACCTGGGGGAGGAGGACATGACCCATAAACTGCAAAACCAGTGGGAAAAATACAGAAGTTGGTGAACTGAATTTTGCACCTGCATTACATACGCGTTATGAAACCCCAGAGGGCTGATGTTCCACAAGCCAATTGTACAAAGATTAAGTGATCTGTAATGTGTAAAACACATAAGCATACATGGGGCCAACCTGGAGAAACACCAGATCACAAACTGAAGGACCATACCGAGGGATCGGAGAAAGCAACAGCCATCATGGAAGGTGCCTGAGATTATGTTAACTTGGGCCCGTTTACCAGCTCTGCTTTATCGGGGCATACATGTATGTCAGGGAAAGAGGTGTTTTAAGTGAGAATAATTCTTTCTGAAATTGCATACAGACAAAATTTATTAAGAGTAAGTTATGGGAACTTGTGACTGATTCCCACCTGTTATCCCTATTAATGTATGGAGATATACCAATCTCACAGAGCTGGATGGGACCCTCAGAAGTCCAGTCCCCGCCCTCACAGCAGGTCCCATCACCCTCCCTGACAGACTTCTTTTTCCCTGCTATTTGCCCCAGGTCCCTAAATAACCCCTTCAAGGGCTGAACTCCTAATGCTGGGTTTAGCAGGTCAATGCTCAAACTGAGCTGTACCTCCTCCCCATCAAGGCATACCCCCCTTAGACTTTTAAATATCCTTGCTCTGCCATTATCAGGGCTGGAATATTTGTCAGTAACAGAAGCTGAGGTTCTCACCACAATCACTTGGTTCTGGGAGCTGGGAATTAGGAAAAACACTGAATTCATGAGACTAATGATGAAATAGAATCACAGGAGTGATAAGACCTCAGCAGGTCATCTAGTCCAGCCCCCTGCATTCAAGGCAGGAATAAGTATTATCTAGCCCATCCCTGACAGCACTCCGTTCAGCCTGCTCTTCACAATCTCCAAAACCTCCCTGGGCTTCAGACCATGCTAGGTCCGGCAGAGCCGTGGCATCTGAGCAGGCTCCTTTCCTGTTTCTCTTTTAATTGATGCTATTATAATTAATCATATCTACAACCCCAGAAATGGTGACCACTCCTTCTCCTTGCTGTTATTAATGATATTGCATTAATGTTTGAAAGGTGCAAGGCACTAGAAGTGCCTAAGGCAGAACCCACCAGAGCTGCTCTCGCTAGAGGCCCTCTATCTCTTCTTCTCTTGGTGGTCACTTGATAACAAATAGGACATAAGACACCAGCAGGCCTGCTCCACAGAGCTGATGCTATTTATGGCCATGGCTCCCAGCCTGAATAAGAGGAACGCATAGAAGAGTGGTTGGAAGGCACAGATTGTCTTTCTCAAAGTGCTTGCTGGCCATTGCAACAGCTGCATAGGGAAAGCTCTCCTGAGGCAGGTATGGCCAATATTTAGGGTCTTATCCCACTCCCCGTCACTATTGTGTCTGAGAACCTTCCATGCAAAATTGACAGCAGTGAGCTCCCTATACAGTCAGTTAAGAGAAAAGCTGTCAGTCTCATTTGGTAGCGTAAAAGCTGATGCTACAAGTATATAGGCTGCAAAGCAATGTCCCTTCATCTTTAACTGGGAAGAAAATTGTGGTGGTAATAACAATGGGAGAAGGACTGTACATTCATTCCAGTGCACGGGTCCAGCATGTCATTGGAGAGAAAACAATGTGCAGTGTGCTTGATTAGTCTGGATATCGTAATCTAATAAGAAGGCTGGGCATTATGCAGCTGTAAATGCAAGTGCTAAAAGCTAACCTTGCAAATTGCTTCTAATCCCATACATTGCAGTACACTCAGAGCCCCATTAACACATTAAGTCAATTGGTTGTTAATTCCTGCCATTCTGATCTTTAAAAAGATGCTAATGAGCTGGGTTGCCATCAAAAAGGAAATTGGAATTAATGAATAATACAATGACTAAATGTAAAGCAGTGGGCTTGAAATGCACTCACAAGTGCCTTCCTTTAAGGTGAATAATTGGTGCTTATTTATGGCACCGGGGTGCCTCAGGAGCAGCGCATAACTGCAGCACTGCGAGTGAAGCGCCGTGCCTCAGAACTGCTGGTGACGTGCCTTCAGCCCTAGGGAAGGTGTGCCGTGTGCATCCCCTTGCCAGACTAGTGTGGGAGGGTCAGAGCTGTGTCTGTCGACCCTGCCTTGGTTTGAACTGGCTCGCACCACACCAGGCATTATAACTGCACTGTACAATCAATGTGTGACACACCAGAGCCCTGGAAGACATGAACTACAGATCCCAATTCCAGAGCGTGTTCCAAATGAACAAGTTTGGTGGCACTCAGTGGGGCCTGTGGTTTGCCCACACAGAAGGAATTATGCATCATTCATGGCAATTTGATTATTTTTCTACTTGTTTGACATTATTCAGGAAATACAATATCCAGTGAATTTTGCATGGTAAAATCAGTCAACAAGTTTTTCTGCATTCATCTGACTTTTAAAATAACGAAGCAGCCACTGTTCTTTAAAAAAAATACTTTAATTTATATTTTGGGGGGCAAAAGTGCAAAGTGTTTTGTTACAAGCAGGAATTTAAGAAATTAAGGCTGAAGTAAGCTGTTTTTTCACTTTGAGCTCTATTTTCTAATTGGCCACTACTTAAGCTATTTGAAAAGTAGAATATGGTCTTCCCTGAAAAACATTTCAAAACTAATTCTTTTTTTTCCAAATTGGAACATAAAGTCTAACCTTTCCTCAAACTGAAAAATTCCCACGTTTGAAATCGAAATGTCAAAACAGAGACTGCACTCTCATTTGAAACTAAGCAACTCAATTTGTCAAAACACTTTGGTTTTAAAACATTTCAAATTTTTTTTATTTAAATTGGCATGTTGAAAGACAAAAAAAAGTCATTTCAAATTGACAAGAAAAACACTGTTTCATTTAAAAATGTCAGTTCCAAATGATTTTTTATTTCCCTTATTAGAAATTTGCGGAAAAAAACTAGTCAACTAGTCTTTTAACTAAGCCACAATATCAAATTTTTTTTAATGCAATATATTTTGACTAGTTCTAATCATATATATATATAATGGAAAAAGAATAGGCCAATTTTTTTCAATGTGGTACCATTTCTGAAGTTGGTTTAATTAAACAATTCTTGTTAACATTTTTTAATCTATGTCTGGGTACCAATTGCATAAAACTATAATATAATTTTCCTGTATTTTTCAATCAGAAAATGTTCAGTAACTCAGCAATATTTGAATGCATTTAATCAAGTAAAGCTTGTTAGAAAGGCCTCATTGAGAATTAAAACATTCTCAAAACTAGTGCCCACTAATCTTGGGCTTTCTTGAAAAATCAACCAACGTAAAATGGATGCATGGAAATGTTTTAAAGGAAAGGGATAATGAACCCTTAGAAATGAGCACAGTAGGATATTAGCATTGTAAAGTAGTGAGTAATATTGCAAATATTTGGGATGAAATTCTGGAACCATTGAAATCAATAGCAAAACTTCCATTGACTTCAACAGAGGCAACATTTCATGCTAGGCATTACATGCATGATAACATCGCTATTTGCAGTGTAATCATAGACAGTGCATGTCTTCGGTTCAAGTCATAAATAGACCATCAGCAGCGCTCCTCTTGTAAAACCCAACATCGTATAAGTATGAGCATTTTAGGGTGGGATTTCAAAAGCACCCAGCAATGGCCTGATTCCTGCCCCTTCAAGTCAACGGTACAGCACCCAGGGGTATTAATGGCAAAAGTGTTAGCCACACTTGGATGTATCTGGCATTGGTCCCTGAGACCCAGGTCCTCAAAGGTATTTAGGTGCCTCGCTGACGTCAGTGGGAGTTATGGGCTCAAATGCCTTTGACGCTCTCAGCCTATACTGCTGCTGGCCTGTCTGTCTGTTCTGATTGGCAGTTCTCATGTTTCGTCTGCATTCCTATCTGCTTCTTTCCACACACATGTGTGAGGAGTGGTTAGATATTTGTGCGTGTGTGTGTGTGTGTTCTCCTGGTGTGCTACTCCTGCTGTGTATAGACAGGCAGCGCAGCGCATAGGGAATACACTACCCAATGACCATGGCTCTCTTAAGTCAGGGGTGAGGAAAGCATTGGGCAGGCTGCCAAATTCCATAAGGTGGGGTGCAGCATAGTCAGCTGCTGGGTCTCAGGCTCATCCCTCTCATTAAAAATGTTGAGATTGTTGTTGTGTTTATGTGTTCACATTTATATATAGTATTTACGTGCTGCACACTTACCTTCTTACACGCGCCTAGAGGGGTTTCTTTTCATATGAACGTAACCGAAATTACCAAAGGTTTGGCTTACATGAGACAGGTTGGCGGGAGGGGCCCTGCTAATTTCAGGGACGAAAAGTGGGGCCTGAAGTAAAAAGTTTGCTCATCCCACCTTGAGGGATGAAGGGTTATTGTTAATAAATCATGAGACTAGTAACCCACAGGTGTTATCAGATCACTAATACACGTTTGCCTGCAAAAAAGAGTCAGCTCTGTGAACGGGGGGACGTCCCATTCCTCCCTACGCCATACAGAGATACTCCCTCTGAGGCTCTTTTATGTGCTCCTTAAAAAGCTGGGCACTGCGGAAGTGTGCAGCGGCAGTTAGTAAGGCAAATAGGATGTTAGGAATTATTAAAAAAGGGATCAATAATAACACAAAAGATATCATACTTCCCCTATATAAAACTATGGTACGCCCACATCTTGAGTACTGCGTGCAGATGTGGTCTCCTCACCTCAAAAAAGATATATGGGCATTAGAAAAGGTTCAGAAAAGGGCGACTAAGATGATTAGGGGTTTGGAACGGGTCCCATATGGGGAGAGGCTAGAGAGACTGGGACTTTTCAGTTTGGAAAAGAGGCGATTGAGGGGCGATATGATAGAGGTATATAAAATCATGAATGGTGTGGAGAAAGTGAATATAGAAAAATTATTTACCTTTTCCCATAATACAAGAACTAGGGGACACCAAATGAAATTGATGGGTAGTAGGTTCAAAACTAATAAAAGGAAATTTTTCTTCACACAGCGCACAGTCAACCTGTGGAACTCCTTGCCCGAGGAGGCTGTGAAAGCCAGGACTCTATTAGGGTTTAAAAAAGAGCTTGATAAATTTTTGCAGGTTAGGTCCATAAATGGCTATTAGCCAGGGATAAAGTATGGTGCCCTGGCCTTCAGAACAAGGGCAGGAGATGGATGGCAGGAGATAAATCACTTGATCATTGTCTTCTGTTCTCCTTCTCTGGGGCACCTGGCATTGGCCACCGTCGGCAGATGGGATGCTGGGCTGGATGGACCTTTGGTCTGACCCAGTATGGCCATTCTTATGTTCTTATGTTCTTATATGCCCCTCCTTCACAGCTGGCTGACACTCTCTGATGTCTGACGTCGCCAGTGGCCACCCATAGTCTTGTACATTTATCTTCATCGTGCTGTCACCCTGACCGCCTTCTGTTCCCATTAGCATTTGGGAATATGTTGGCTTTGAGATTTTGGGGTACCACATTTCTGGAATGTGTCTGGGTGTGTGTTCTGTGCACAGCCCCTCTGAGGAATGTATGGTCTTGTAATATCAGCCCTGCGCTCGCCAGACTGAGTGAGCAGAGCCTGCCTCTGACTCACAGCCTGGTTTTCATTTTTGTTTGACTGCTACTGTAGACCAGGTCTCAGGTTTCGTACCCAGACTCTGTTTCTCTGCATGTACTATGGCTGAGACAATACAGTTCTATGACTCTACAGCATATTACAGGGCTCTATTAGAAGTGTCTGTGTTTTTAGTTTGATCCATATTTGGAAGTATACCTAGCAGCTGCAAAGTTAACAGTCAGGAAGAAAACATTTAACCATAAATAAAAGAGCAGAGCTCAATGTGACCAAATCTGGCACAAAGTTTATAGTCACGCATTTTAAAATTTTAATTTCTGCAGAATAAAAGGTTTTGAGAATCTTTTATAGTGTGTTAAAGGAAGATTTCTCCTAAGAAAATTTTAGTTTTGCTTCATGAAGCAAACCTCTGCAATGAAATATCTTTAATGATCTGCACAAGAAAGTTGGGTTCCTTGACCATATACATACCACTGTCTGGAATTCAGGCTGAGATTTTTCTAAAATTGAATTTTTTGCCACAGATAAACAACAGAGAATAAAATAGAAGTGTCATATAGAATTGGATTTGGGTCTAACAGGTTCCCCAAAAGAAATAGCCTTAAGGATTACTTGGCGTTATGTTTGATTTTTACCCAACAGAAAACTTTCAGCCAGAGCAGAAGTCTGAGATTTAACTGCTGAAGATGAGAAAAACCTCTATTAATTTTGTCTCCAAGAAATCAATGGTTGGAGTTTCAATCTCTTTTAGGGGCATCTATATTCTTTATCTCCCTGTCTGGTCTGAGAAATAAACTCCCCATATACTCTGCCATATGATTTACAGGTTGTTGGTTTGAAACGTAAGGACAGTAAGTCAATAGCCTTTTTTTGAAAATCCTGCTGAAAGTTCAGATTGTCTAATATGAGACATGCAATCAGAATCAATCTGCTGTGGAGGGGTCGTATTCTCCTACATGGTACAGAAACACCAGCTGAGATAATTTCCCCAGAGTCTGCTGGACACCCAACCCTGAAAGACAGAGAGTTTGGAATGAAAGTCTGGAAGACCATCCAGAGCATACAAATGTGATCTGCTGAGTCCCTTTTCTCCTTTTCCTTGTAGCAGTTAGCTGTCTCTATGAAAAGAAGGAAGGGCACATACATGACATGCTCAAAGATTCAACAAGCTATAGAAAACTTTCGTCTAATTCCCAGAGTGATTCACAAGCTGGGGAAGACAGACACTTGAGCTACCTGGGTTGTATGCAGGGCCTGATCCAGGGAATGGTCTCAGAGATCAGCTACCAGACTTGGTCCCTCGTGAGTTCACACAAGAGCTCAGGAACAAGGAAGGACAATCTCCTAACTTTTAGCCCAATGGTTAGGATGTGGGAAATTCTCATGGCTGAAGATTCCCACCTTCCTACATTCCTCCTGAGGGGAGAAGAAATCTGCAGAGGCTGCACTAGTCACTGGGCTCCTTTCCTTATTTCCCCATATTCTTGTAAAATTTGCAGAGGTGCCTAATTCCAACAAGAAGTCCTGCGGCACCTTATAGACTACAGATATTTTGGAGCACAAGCTTTCATGGGCAAAAACCCCCTCGAGGCCAGTGTCCCTGGACCTGTTCTTCAGAGCCCCAGGTAGGTGACAGGTGGATCGGGTGGCCTGGGTGCAGGGGGCATATCCCACATTCCCCTGCCCTGTCCCAGACCCAGGAATGGCGCCATCCATCACCCGCATCCGTGGACAGCACCCTAGCCCTCCCAACTGGGAAGGGATGCTGGGGCCAGGCCGCAGCCAGAAATCGCCCCACAGATCAGGTCCCGGTGGGCACATTGGAGCCCCAAAGGGAGGTCAGCAGGGGAGGCACCACCTTGGGGGATGGCCCGGGGATGGCGGGGATGGCGCAGGTGGAGCCCCCAGGCCCAGGCAACAGCACTGATGGGTGGCCTCTCTCCCCATTGTGTCTCCACCGCATCGCCCTCCAAAGGCCGGACCACACCCACGCCACCATCCAATGGAACCAGACAGCCCTCCTCCCCATCACCCAGGCTGCCACCTGGCCAGCCCCAGAAGGCCCAACGGTGATGCTGCTATGACCCACAGGAGGTGGTGGAGGCCCACACTGAAGCCATCTGGGAGCAGACCACCATGCTCCAAGAGTGGCTGCAGATGCAGCGGGAGGACAGAGCCTGGAAGAGGGAGGTCTAGGATGAGGCAGCCACAGCCCTCCAACGGCTGGCCCCCTGCTGCCCCTGAACTCGCTCCCACTGCCTCTGAACCTGCCTCTGCCACCCCTGAACCCGCTCCTGATGCCCTGGAATCCACTGACCTCATCTCAGCCATCCTCACCCCACCTGCCAGCTCACCCTGGGCCACTGGCTGATTACCAGTGCGAGCCAGGAGGAGGATCTCCCCCCCAACCCCCCCAACACACCACCCCTCGCCTCTCCCAGCCCACCCTGTTCCTTAGCCCCTGGCCAATCCTACCTCCCCGTCCTTCCAGCCCCCTCCCAGCCCTGACAGGGCCCCCACACCCAGGGCGGCAGGGGCACCCGTACGCGCCGGGGATCTCACCTCTCACCCCTGTGGGGGACTAGACCTGTCCGTGCCTGTGTCTCCAGCCATGAAGCCATGCCCGTGTCTCCAGCCATGAAGCCATGCCCTTGCCCCACTGTATATAGTTCTCCCCCTGTTCACCCCAAATTTAGCTCCCATAGGAAGACTCCACACCATTTTTCAACAGCCGTTTATTTACATATATATAGTTGGCCCCCAGTTAATAAACCCTTTTCATTCACCCCAGCGTCCCCTGTGTGTGCGGGGGACGTGCTGCAGGGTGGGTGTGAGCCATGTGTCAGGTGGAGATCAGCATGGGTGCTGCTCGAAGGCCTCCTGGAGGGCTTCCCGAACCCTAATCCCTTCTCGGTGTGCCTGGTGGCATGGGGCCATGGGCAGCTGCTTATAGCCAGGGCTGCAGTCTGCAGCCCACCCGGGCATGTAGCGGTCCTGCTTGCCCTCCACTATATTGTGCAGAGCACAACAGGCCACGACCACCCCAGGGACATTTGGCAGGCTGATGTCCAGCCACGCGTTCAGGCATCGGAAACGCCCCGTGAGGCATCTAAAGGCCCGCTCAACATTGTTGTGGGCGTGGTTCAGGCGGTTGTTAAAAATGTCCTGGCTGGCAGTGGTGTGCCCAGTGTAGGGGCGCATCAGCCATGGCTTCAATGGGTATGCCCCATTGGCCACTATACAAGGTGGCTTCGTTGTGTCCCCCATGTGGAGCTCCCAGGCAGGGATGTAGGTGCCCTCCTCCATGCACCACCCCATCCAGGAGTTGCCTAGTACTCAGGCATCATGGGCTCAACTGGACCAGCCCACACAAATGTTACAAAACCAGCCCCGGGTATCAATGAGCAGTTGGAGCACCACCAAGTGGTCCCCCTTACGGTTTATGTACCATTCCGTGCTATGGTCCAGGGCGCGGATAGCTATGTGCATGCCATAGAGTGCGCCAAAGCAGTTTGGGAAATCAAGGGTTGCGAATCCCACCATGGCGTCGTCCAAGTTGCCGAGGCGGATGACCCTCCACAGAATGAGGTAATTGATGGCCTGGACCACCTGTAGGGGGGGCATTGACATGTGGGCCTGCACATCGGGTAGTCCCCCTGCCCTCTCCCCTTCCCCTGCAGGCCCCCCACCCAGGGACTCCCCTGCCCCCTCCCCCTTCCTGGGATGGGTGTGGGGCCCTTGTCTGACTTACCTCCAGGAGGACGGCTCTGACCGTGGCCTTGCCCACCCCAAACTGGTGCCTCCTGAAAGGTGGCTGTCCAGGGTGGACAGCTTCCAGAGGGCGAGCCCCACACGCTTCTTGACTGGGAGCGCGGGCTGCATGTGGGTGTCCATGTGCTTCAGGGCAGGTGTGAGCCAGTAATATGGCTCCAAGAATGTCTGCTTCGTCATCCTGAAGTTCGCAAGCCACCTTTCATGGTCCCACTGGCCCAGTACCAGCCTCTCCCACCAGTCCCCACTGCTGGGGTGTCTCCAGAGGCACCGTGGGGGATAGGGGATGGGGAGCGGCAGTTGCCCCATTGCCAGGCCCTGCAGGACCCCTGTGTGCGGGAGGGGGGAAGGTGGGCTCAGGGCATCCACCACACCCAGGATGGCAATCACCACCTGGGTCCCAGTGTGGGTGGCAACATCAGCCTTGGGCAGCTGATGTTGCTCCTTTCTCCTCCCGTTCTTGGTGCATGGTCCATGCAGTGCTGTGTACTGCTCCGCAGAGCTCTGTGTGTGCAGGGTGGATGTATTTAGGAGGGAACCTTTGAGGTGGCTGCTGGCTGTGGGACCCAGAAGGGCTTGTGAGCCATGTGACACCGTGTGTGGTGTTTCCCAGCTGCTGGACTCTCCCTTTCGAAGAATGGAGGCTGTTCTTTCGAAATACAGTGATCCATTTTCTGTGGGCAGCTGCGCTATTTCGAAATCCTTTATTTCAATTTTGTTTTTCAATGTTCCCCTTTTTGAAACTTCTTTGTAGTGTGGATACACCCCAAGAGGGGAGAAACTGCTTATGTAATGGACCAACCACTCCCAGTCTCTGTTCAATCCTTGGTTGACAGTGTCAAATTTGCAAATAAATTGCAGCCCTGAAGTTCTCTTTGGAGTTTATTTTTGATTTTTTTGTTGTTGTAGGACTGCTACTTTTAAATCTGTTACTGAGTGTCCAGGGAGACTGAAATGTCCTCCTGCAGGTTTTTGTATGTTACCGTTCCCGATGTCTGATTTATGTCCATTTATTCTTTTACATAGAGACTGTCCAGTTTGGCCAATGTAAATGGCAGTGGGGCATAGCTGCTGGCACATGATGGCGTATATTATATTAGTAGAAGAGCAGGTGAAAGAGCCCCTGATGGTGTGGTTGATGTGGTTAGGTCCTGTGGTGATATTTCTGTTGTAGATATTTGATCAGTGTTGGCACTGAGGTTGTTGCAGGGATTGGATCCAGGTTTAGAGTTGCTGTGGTGTGGTTTAGAGTTGCTGGTGAGCATTTGCTTAAGGTTGGCAGGAAGTCTGTAGGCGAGGACAGGCCTGCCTCCCGAGGTCTGTGAGAGCGAAGGATCATTGTCCAGAATGGTCTGTAGATCACTGATGATGCGCTGGAGAGGTTTTAGCTGGGGGCTTGTTGTGATAGCCAGGGGTGTTCTGTTGTTTTCCTTGTTGGGCCTGTCTTGTAGCAGGTGGCTTCTGGGCACCCGTCTGGCCCTGTCAATCTGGTTTTTCTCTTCCTTAGGGGGGCATTGTAGTTTCAGGAAAGCCTGGTAAAGGTCTTGTAGATGGTTGCCTCTGTCTGAGGGATCGGAGCAAACGCGTTTGTACCTTAGTGCTTGTCTGTGTACAATGGACCATGTAGTGTGCCCTGGATGGAAGCTGGAGGTGTGCAGAGAAGCACAGTGGTCCGTGGGTTTCTGGTATAGGAACTGTCATACTGAGCATCACAGTGCAGAATTGCCTTTGTGCTGAATCTTCAAGGATTTCTTCAATCCTACATAATTAAAGCTTTCCACTGATTTCAAAGCCGAAGGAGACCACTGCAATCTAACCTGATGCATATAACATAGGCCAGTGAACTTCTCCAAAGCACTTCCTAGAGCAGATCTTTTGGCCATTGTTAGAAGATAGAATACTGGGCTAGATGGGCCTTTGGGCTGACCCAGTCTAGCCATTCTTATCTTCTAGAAGAAACATACGACTGGATTTTCAGTTTGCCTGTGATGGAGAATCTACCAAACCCCCTTGGCAAGTTGTTCCTGTAGTTAATTACCCTGACTATTAAAAATGTGCGTCATATTACAGTCTGAATTTCTCTGGTTTCAACTTCCCGCCGTTGGTTTGTGTTGTAAGTTTCCTTTCCAAATTGAGGGGACCATGAGTAACCATTTGTATCCCATATAGACTGTGATTAAGTCACTCTTTTACCTTCCTTTTGTTAAACTAACTAGATGGAATTGTACGATTCTGCCTCTGTAAGGTATATTTTCTAATTCCTTAACCATTCTCATTCTTCTGTGGAGCCTCTTCAATTTATCAACATCTGTCTGGAAACATGAACTCAAGAACAGGTTGCAATGCTCCAGCAGTAGCTGTACGAGTACAAAATATATATATATAGAGAGAGAGAGAGAGTGAGAGAGAGAGAGAGAGAGAGAGAATAGTCTCTGCATTCCTATTTTGGATTTCCCTGTTTATGCATCCAAGGATTGCATTAGCTCTTTGGACCATAACATCCTTTGTCAATTAAGGGCAATAAGTCCAACTCCCTACCTACTTTTGTGTAATTAGGAAAATGCTTTCTAAAGATCACTTTTTTGTGAGTGAAGTTCTATTATATTTTTTCAATGATTGGTTTCCTCCGGATAAGTATACAGTATAAAAATGGCACAGTCCTCTCAGAGCATGGACTGATGGACATCTCAGTTAAAATATAATCTGTACACGTTTTCTAAGGAGCCATAGTGGCTTTGGGCATCACGGATACCAGGCAATTTGAAAGTAATTTGAAGAACTCCCACTGTCTGAGCAGTAGGCCTGTTCTCAAGTTGGCCAATAGAAAACTAAGTGATTCCAAATTATTACCAATTTTTGGAGTTCAAAAACCTTTTGCTTTTGCATTTTTTATTTTCTTTTCCAAACATTTTGGACTTCTGAAAGTCCCTCAGTGCAGGTTGTTTAACCTTTTCCTTCTCACACTAGAGGTACACATCGAGGAATTCAAAGGGGAAGGAGGCAGTTGTGGATCTGAAGAGGCTTTATTATTTGAAAGGTCACATAGACTGTGACAAATGTACAGGTAGGAACAAGGTGGAATTGCAATCCACTTTTAGTTTTTCCTTCATTAAAAAGTATAAAACCCAATATTACAAATGAAAATGTTTTGCCTTTTTTTTGTGTTTCCCTCTGCCTGGTTCTGTTATGGTTCATAAGAAGGCAGTAGCACGTGAAAGAAATGACAACTAACAAGCACATGCCACTTACCAGCCCCAGCGATGTTGTGTGTTTCATTTCTTATCAAGGTGGATGCAAGGTAACAGAGAGGAAGCCAGGCTAGTCTATACACTATCAAAACAAAAACCAGTCAAGTATCACTTTAAAGACTAGCAAAATAGTTTATTAGGTGAGCTTTTGTGGGACAGACCCACTTCTTCAGACCATAGCCAGACCAGAACAGACTCAATATTTAAGGCACGGAGAACCAAAAACAGTAAGCAAGGAGGACAAATCAGAAAAAGATAATCAAGCTGAGCAAATCAGAGAGTGGAGCGGTGGGGGGAAAGGTCAATAATTCTAATCTAATTCTTGACCTTTCTCCCCCACCGCTCCACTCTCTGATTTACTCACTTTGATTATCTTTTTCTGATTTGTCCTCCTTGCTTACTGTTTTTGGTTCTCTGTGCCTTAAATATTGAGTCTGTTCTGGTGTGGCTATGGTCTGCAGAAGTGGGTCTGTCCCACGAAAGCTCACCTAATAAACCATTTGGCTAGTCTTTAAAGTGCTACTTGACTGCTTTTTGTTTTGAAGGTGGATGCAGTTTGAGATTGGAATTTTGAATACCTGTAGGAAAGGCTCCAGAACAAAGGCTACTGTTAGAAGGTGCTCACAAGAGAGAAGTCTTGGCTTTGATAGATAAAACAGTGGTTCCTGGAGCTTGCAGAAGTAATCACACTAAAATAGGGCACATGCAGGGACAGGTGAACTAATCACTGGTCAATAAGATAGTTTCATTGACATGTATGAATAACCTCCTGTGAATGTCCCATAAAAGGAAACCACAGGACTTAACTGCAGTACTACATGGAAGCCTTGTAAGTGAAATAATCCCTTTCTAAGATGACCTGAGATACTCTCACAATGGCAGCTGACTGGAATTTTCCTGTTCCAGGTTGGGACCCAGGTTCTCATACGTGTCTTCAAAATTCTCATGCTGAGTCCCCTAAACCAAATGCTCACTACATCATTTTCAAAGAGTTGTTCATAATCAAATAATTAACAGGCCTGTCTCTCCAGTCACATTGGCTTCACTCCTCTGCAACCCCACTGAAGACAGCGGAGCTACCCTCCTGTCACACTGGCGCTAACAGAGTGAAGAAGCAGAATATCAAGCCCAATGTGGTTTAAATGCAATAGGAGATGATAAATCACCTACAGATCTTTTGTATTGTTTGACAGCTCAAAGCACCATGTGGTTTTCAAATTATCATAGCAGTAAGTCTAACACTTTGTCTATCATTGTCTCACCCTATAGCAAACGTATTAGTTGATTGACTGCCTATCACAGTATTGATCTGGGACAGAGGAAGATGAGAAAGTGCCTGACATTTTCTAAAAGGATTTCAAAACTTTACAGAGTGGGTAAGATTCTCAGTGGGATTTAATACAACCCCAGTGGAAGCATTCATTTAAGTCCAAGCCCTTCTCCCAAGCTCCTCACTGTAAATTGCTCAAAATAAACGTATCCCTAATAGATTGTCACAAAATCAATTCCCTTTTCTAATCTTCTCTGGTGCACAGTCCTTGATTAATCATCCTGCTTTGATATTAGTGAGCTAGCAAAGAGTTTGCTCCCTATAATCAATGGTCCTTTGGCACCTACAAAGGTGAGCAGCCCAGCCTTCCTTCCCTGGGAGCAATAGGCATTCATGCCACTCTTTATTTCCTGTTCGTTCAAAGGAGCTTTTCAATTAATGACCACAGAACAGAGGGGTTCTACTGGTTCAAGCCAACCGCTCTGGCAGTTTGTACACATTGCTGGGTCTTGTAATCACTGTGTAAATTGAATTAAGATGACCAGCTTCATTCAGGGCCCAGTTTTTAATTGTCTTAAAATTAGATCTAATTGGCAACGGACTCAGCTCCGGCATGAGAACTCATCAGAAGATGGAGCAAGATGATTCAGTCATTTGGGCTGCCTCAGTATAAAGAAAGGTCCTGTCAGAGCTTTCCAGAGCTCATTCTGAGGAGAGCACTTCCCCCCGCACCCCAGAGGCTGTTTCTTCCTGGGGTTTTCGTTGGGCCCAGTCTCTGGAGTTGAACCAAACTCTAAACAATTGTGACTTTCAGCTGCTGGGAGTACCGTAATAAACGGGTGCCCAGTGGGAGTGCTGGTCTGAGGGGAGTAACTTCACTGAGGTCAGCTGACCTGGGCCTTGCTTACAGGTCAGTAACTATGTCGCACGGCAGGGAAGATTCATATCCAGTGACACCAGTTCCTATTTCTATGGAGATAGACCACTCTGTTCCTATCCGGGCTCCTGAGCCCAGTCTCAGCCTGTCCTCAGCTCTCTGGAGGATTCCTTGGGGAATGCCTACAGCTCTTTTCATCCCCTCCCACAAAGAGCATGGAAGGTGGACCATCGCACACAGGTGCTCTTCACCCTAGCGCTGGAGGCCCAGACAACAGGAGACAACTGGGGCCTTCAGGCTCAGCTAGCCGTGTATCTCTAGGATTTCCATTGGTGCAGTTAACCAGCTCTTAAACAATTAGCTCCTTGCCTGCTCTGCAGGCTGCAGCGTGCTGTTCTCTCCATTTTCCAAGTGGGAGGAACTAAGGCTAAAAGAGGGTCTGGAGCAGGGCTGTAACCTCGATCCCTGATCATCCTTCATCTCACAGACTAAGTAGGCGTCCCCTGCTCAGCTCTGGTGCTGAGGTGCATGATCGCTGTGAGGGAGTGGGTCAAATGTGCAATGCCTTAATCCAGGGGAGCAGCCAGGGAGGGGAAGGCTCTTCTCCCCTGTAGCTGGGTAAGCAGAGGGGTTACCGTTGTCCACTATGTACAGGAGGTGTTGGGACAATACACAAAATAAGAGCACGGGTGCCTGGAATTGAGGTGGTATCCACTGAGTTTGTGGACAGAGCAGGGGCCTGGAGCCCAGGAGCGCGAGAGGCCCTGCTGAACCATGTTTTGAATCTCCAGAGCAGGAGCTTTCAGATGGTGGCCCAATCTGTACAAAAAGGTTGATGGACAACTGAGCATTAGAAAGGTGTGTTGTGTCTCCCCTAGACAGGTCAAAATATTATGTTGATGTCACAGAGCAGCCCCAAAGCTGGGACTAGAATCCCAATCTCTCCTTACCCAGTGGGCTTTGACACTGGAGGTTGTACCTCTAAATAACAGGGTTGTCTGGTCTGAGAACAACCATGGTATAGTAGGGTCATGGATGTTCCTGGACCAGAACACCCTCGTCTGGAGCACATGGCAACAGGACCATAGCTGGGGCTGGAGTCCCAGGTCGTGTCAGTGGGGGCCATGACAGGAGCTGTGGAAGGACTGTAGGTGGGTCAGAGCCCTCAGCAGGGGCTCCAGGGAATGCAGCCAGGGCCAGAGCCCTCCGTGACGTCAGTGGGGGCAGATCCAGGGCCAAAAGCAGGGGGGCCATTGGTGGGGGTTGCAGCAGGCAGTATCAGGGCTGGAGGTAGAGGGGCCATAATCAGGGCAAACGTGAGCTAGGGGCCAGTTCAAGACCAGACAGGGCTGCGGTGACCATCCGTCCCATATTGGGCAGGATGGTCCCATATCTGGGACACCAAAAAGGCATCTTGACTTATTTTTAAAAGGGATGAATGGTCCCATATTGGGCCAGCCCCCCAAAGCCTGGGGGAAGCGTGGGCAGCTGCCTCTTCCCCATGGCTTGGGGAGCGTCGGGGGCTGCTGTTTCCCCGGGGGCTCCCAGGGAGCTGGCAGCTGTGACTTCCCCAGGGCTGTTGGGGAGGGCTGGCAGCTGCGGTTTCCCTGGGGCTCCTGGGGACTGCTGGCAGCTGCTGCCTCCTTCCTGGCTCCCTGAGGCTTGAAGGAGCCGCCCCTCCCTCATATCTCCCTGTCCCGTATTTGGGACAGGACGATATGGTCACCCTAGACAGGGCTCAAAGGTGCCAGACATGGGAGGTCCAAATGGTATCCCTCAGCAACAGCTGTTTGCCATTACCAATCCTTCCCTAGCCAGAGCAAGTGCCACATGATATCCATTGCACTTGTCTCCCAGAATGGCTCAAATGTGCCAGACAGCAGCCAAAATTAATAACACCCCATTTCACATTCCTGGATTAGTGGCTGTATTTGGTTCTGACCTCCCTGAGTCTCTGGGGTAAACAGTTAATTGAGAACTACCCTGATCTCACTCAGCTCTAGAAATGTGAAGTGTGAACAATTTACCACATACACTTCACAGTTTATTCAGGCTGGGCTGGGGATCTAATCTGAAGAAATGGTAGAATTAGTCTGAAGAAAATAAGTGAATTTCCCATGTATGAATATGAAACTTTTCCACTGCCATTGTCTCCCTCACCAATTAAAATACTGACGTTTTACTTTAATCAGTCATTTAACTTATGAACCCTAGCATCCTCAACTGCCCCCACCCCAGGAGTTTCAGAAATGCATATGCTCTTCATGTGTGTTGCATTCTGCTTTGGGAACTCTGATTCCTCTGGTAGATGTGTAAAATCCCAGTAGCCAGGTGGATTCTCTAGTGGCTGCCCACTTGATAATACAGAAGAACCAAAGTTAATTAAGCAAACATCAGCACTTACGTAGGCCGACAATTTTCCCTCTGGATCCAACTTTTTCTAATATTACAATATAGTTTAAGATTAGTTTTTGGCTAATTAATTCACATTTCTTGAAATCATATCTCTTTGGGAGGCGGGTCTCGTCCAGCACAACCACGGAATATATGACACAGTACAGCTTTCCAGTGAATTGGGACCTCTAAGCTATATCCCATAAAAAAACAATCTCTCATCTGGCACATTGGGAACTAGAAGACCCATGTTCTACTCCAGGTTCTGTTGTGAACTGAAATGGGGCCTAGACTGGGAAAAGGAATAGTGAAGTGCTACACAAATGATTAGGGGTATAGAACTGCTTCTGTAGGGGCTCAGGTACAAAAGATAGGACTTTTTATCCTGGAAAAGGGATACCTAAAGGAGACTACGATAGAAGTTTCTCATACCACAGCAGATGAGGAGGAAGTGACTAAGAAAGTGTTATTTACCCCTTCACATAATACACAAGTCAGGGGTCACCAAAGGAATATTAATAGGGAGTGGATTTAAAATAAATGAAGGGAAGTGCTCCTTCCTACAATAGACAGTCATCCTGTTGAACTTGTCAAGGGATACTGTGAAGGCCAAAAGTATAACTGGGTTAAAAAGAATTAGGTAAGTTTATGGAGGACTGGTCCAGCGATGGCTAATGTCCCTAGAGAATCAAAGATGCACCATTGCAGTGTGGGTGTCGCAAGCCATTAACTGGCAGAAGATGGGAATGGGTGAGAAGGGAGGGATCACTTGGTGATTAACACTTGTATTCATTCCCTCTGGGCTCCTGGCTTTGGCCACTGTCAGAAGACAGGACACTGGGCTAGATGGACCTTTGGTCTGACCCAGTCTGGCTGTGCTTATGTGTGGCTTTTACAAAATCACTTTGGCTCTTTGCTTCCTCCCACCCTTTGTCCATCTTGTCTATTTAGATTGAAAGCTTTGGGGGGCAGGAACTGTCTCTCATCTGCATGTTTGGATAGTTGATCTCACAAGGGGGGGGTGTCAAATCTTAGTTGTATTATACAAATAATGTGCCATAATATCAAATTGAGGGTATTAAATGGCCAACTCTAAGTTTACCTTTTTACAAAGTGCAATGAACAAGTGGAAGTAAAATTTAAACAAGCAAATATGTTTCCAAAGCTAGACCAAAGATTTTGATTAACTTTTTAGGAGAGCTAATTTCTTCTTCTAAAGCAACACCACCTTTTATGCTAGTTAGTGCTTTATCCCTTTATCCTTCCGAGTCCTGTTCCATGTTCCAAGTGAACATGAAAGGAAATTTAAATATGAAAGGCTGTCAGATCACAACTGAAATCAAACATTGGATTGAAACTGATAAGTTATCTTCAGAGCTCTAAAATACTAGGGAGTTGGTTCAGACTGTAAATGGAGAAAAATTAAAGGCTAAAGCACTATCACAGTGTTCATTTATGGGTATGATGGGGCACCTTTGTTGTTCGTTGTCATTGGATTTTTTCATGAGAACATATTTTTCATTTGTTTCAAAATTTTTCTTCAAAAGGTTTTTTTCAGGCATATATCAGAAACTGAATTGAGATTTGTAACGTTCCAACCAAACTTCATCAGGTTTTGATTGTCAAAACAAGAACAGAGGTAGTTTTTGTGACAATCCCCTACAAACAGTTGTCAAAAAGGGAAATTTCCCATGGAAAATTTTATATCCTCCCTTTTTTCCTGAAAAATGGACAGTTCTGCAGACATTTCCATTTTGACCTGCTCCCGAGAGAGAGAAAGAGAGAGAGAGAGAGAGAAGGAAATTTCCAACCATCCCTGTTTATAAGCGCGACTTTCACCCAATTTTGAAACTTTTGATATAAGAGTAGACTATTTCATCCCAAATGTGATTCCTTCCAAAACTCATGTATAATATCGATATGTTGAGATCTATTTGATAATATGTCCATTGTGTAATCAATAAAAACCTACTTATGATTACAAAGTGCAAAAATCAGTCTACTTACTTGGCTCATTCCTAAAAAAAAACCAACCTATCTTTTATTTACTCTAAACTTTCAGGGAGACAGTAGCTTATTTCTGGGTAGATTCTGCCTCCCAGGCAGTCTCTGGGCTAATTGAAGGACTATACTTGTATTGTTTACACCCTGAGAGGCATTATTTTATCTCATGTTTTATGGCCCAGGTTTGTCTGCAAATTTTATTTCTTTGCATGGGAGCTGCTGTAGCATTGTCATGAGACTTGAGCAGTAACTGCTGAGTGGTATTTTTAGCTGTGAATACACATTGGAGCCCTCTAGTACCATTTCTTTGATTTATAAAGGTCGGCTGGTGACTACATAGATCAAAATTTGACTTTTTTTCAATAAGGGTCTAGCTTAGTCAATCAATAGGCTAGCATGCTTCAGACTATGGTCCCAAACGTCCTTGGAAAAGCACTCATCTGATAGGATAGATACCTCACACTTCACTCCAGCACAATGAAGGAAAATGACAAAGGCCTTCTTATTTTGTAAGAAAATACAAATTCTTTATGGCTTGAATTTCATGTAAATTATAGGAAATCTTCAAGAGTGAAGGCCACAGCAGTTACAAGCTTTTACAGGTTTGGAGAGTGCTTTCTTTAGTGTACTGCTGAATACATTGATACAATGTACAAGCCATGATCTTGAGTCATTAGCAAAACATCTCACCATTTCTTTTCAGGTCTGATTGTAAAGCATATTTCCTCCCTCCCCAGTCTGTGACTTCTGATTGTCCTTCCCATCCATTAGTGGCTTCACAACTGTATAAGTTCTTTGCTGCTCAACGTCTGCTTTCTGTTACATGTTAAAAACAAAGGGTTGCACAGTATTTGTCACTTAGTTAAAGTCTGACATTCAAGAATTTTGCCATGAAACTTCAAAGCACAAAAAGGAATTGAATTCTTCATTAAAGGAAATATTCTGTGCAAAGAAAATGTATAAAACATAAACAATTTTTCTGTCTCTTCTTTATTGACTGGCTCATACAAAAAAAGCTGATGTGACAAACACGTCAACAGCTGATACAACAGATGAAGCAATAAGAAATGAATGAATGTGTCGGTATTGTTCACTTGTGCACTAAATCCACAACCCCTCCTCTTACCTTTGTCCTGCATAATATGTAGAATATCTTTGTGAGTCTCTGTATATTTGTCTTATTATCATTAGTCAAACTATATTGAATACAAAAAGAAGAAAGGTACTTTAATTATTATGGTTTTGTTAATGTTACTACTATCTTACACAGACCTATTCATCACCATTGTCATGATAAATAACAGAATCAGGACCACAATTGTGCTAGGCAATGCAGACAAAACAAGAAGATAATTCCTGCCCCAGAGAGCTGACGGGTGTGTTTTTAACCCATTGTGCTCTTTACTTTTAAGGAGGCACATGTCTGACACACCTTTCCTTATCACAAGTTATGGCTCATTCATTGAGATCAGAACTAAACAGCAGAAATGTAGCACTTTAAACACTAACAAACCTCTGGAAGCCAGGTCCTCAGGAAACTTGTGCTGAATCTAAGGCACTGATTTTATTTCTTTTACACGCTAGAGGTCGTCCATGAGTTTACTTATCTTGGGTCCACCATCACTAACACCCTATAGCTGAATAGTAACAGAGAGTAAGCTGTGCTAGTCTATATACTATCAAAACAAAAAGCAGTCAAGTAGCACTTTAAAGACTAGCAAAGTAGTTTATTAGGTGATGAGCTTTTGTGGGATAGACCCACTTCTTCAGACCATAGCCAGACCGGAACAGACTCAATATTTAAGGCACAGAGAACCAAAAACAGAAAGCAAGGAGGACAAATCAGAAAAAGATAATCAAGGTGAACAAATCAGAGAGTGGAGGGGTGGGGGGGAAGATTAAGAATTAGATTGAGTCAAGTAGGCAGACGAGCCCCTATAGTGACTCAGAAAGTTCACATCATGATTTAAACCATGTGTTAATGTTCCGAATTTGAATATAAATGTCAGTTTGTCCACTTCCCTTTCTACAAAGGAGCAATAATTTCTTTTCAGTAACACACATACCTTGAGGTCACTGACAGAATGCCCCATTACATTAAAATGTTGACTAACTGGTTTGTGGATCTGGAGTGTTTTGATGTCTGTTTTGTGCCCGTTGACCCTTTGTCTAAGGGAGTTAGAAGTCTGTCCAATATACAAAGCATCTGGGCATTGTTGGCACATGATGGCATATATGATGTTAGTAGAGGAGCATGAGAAAGTGCCCGTGATTCTGTGAGTAACCTGGTTAGGTCCAGTGATGGTATTTCCAGAGAAGCTATGTGGACAAAGCTGGCAGTGGGCTTTGTTGCAGGGAAAGGTTCCAGGACTGGTGTTCCTGGGGTATAGACTGTGGCTGTTAGTAAGGATCCTCATGAGGTTGGGAGGTTGTCTGCAGGAGAGAACAGGCATGTCACCCAGGGCCTTCTGGAGTGTAGCATCCTGATTAAGGATAGGTTGTAGGTCTTTAATAATTCGTTGCAGGTTACCTGCAGTCAAAGAGCAATTAGTGCATCTGATTGTACCAGGCTCAGTTCAGAATTTGGCTGATCTCGAGAAACAATGTTGTTGGTCAGTCATCTTTGTGTAATCCTGATACAAATCAATCTGTTGTATTTCAGAAATGCTTTTGTGCTTTCAGCATCCTGCCACTAGCAAAATCTCTGCAGCTCTCGGGGCTAAGGACATCAGAATTGCAATGCAGGATTTCCATAACTGCTAATAATTCAATTAGACTTCGAACTCTCTGCAGTTGCAAAGAGTGGTACTAGCTGTGTCCCACTTTGTCTCATCTTTCCTGCCTTATTAGCCACAACTGTTGTGTCCACATCACTCTTTTCTTCCCGTCCCTTGCCGCTCTTGTACTTCATCACTTTCAGTAACTCTTCTGTGTTGATTTTCATGTCTCTATGAACTATCTGCCTTCAGCTAGAACCAGAAGGGGAATTGCCAAACTATTGTGAGAAAGGTTATTCTGACTAACCAAAGTGTGTGGGTGTGTGTGTGGGTGTGGGGTACATTTATATGACTGCTAGATCCTTTTGGGATCCAGACCAAAACTCTTATCTAGCTGAATTAACTCTGTTACCTGTGTATGGCTACATCTATACATGTCCCTCCTTTTTAGAAGGGGTATGTAACTGAAGTGGGTCAAAAATGCTAATGAGGTACTGGTGTGAATATTCAGCACCTCATTTGCATAATGACGACCACCTGGAGTGTTGAAAGTGCTGCTTTCAAACTGCAATGTAGCCATATAGATTGGTTCCTTCAAAAGGAAACCCTGATTTCGACAGAGCCCTTCTTAATTTTGGGGTGCTTTCAAAATTGGGATTTCCTTTTGATGGAACCCCATCTACACAGCTACTGTGGAATTCAAAAAGCAGCATTTTTGAAACACTCGGTGGCTGTCATCATGCAAACAAGGCACAGAATATTCAGATCAGTGTTGCATTAGCATTTTTGACTGGCTTCATTTACATGTCCCTTCCGAAAGGGAGGGGCATGTGTAGATGTAGCCATGGGGTAGTCTCAGAAGCGCATTATCAGTAGCTTCATCATTGCAGGTGTGTACAGCTGAAGTCATAAGACAGACAGCAACCTTGCAATGGCCCCTGGAGAATGGAATGAATGGGCAGAGATGCCATTTGCAGCGAGGATTTTAACCTGGCCAAGAGAGAGTTAGGTATCACCCTGTGACTGAGAGGCAATGGGGATTGGAGATCGGACCTCATGCCCATCATTTAAAAATCACAAGATTCTGTGATTCTCTGCCTCAGTCACACCAGCATGGTGGGGTGGCCTGCCACATTGGTCGTGGGTACTACTTGTGTTGCACCTGGTCTGAAGCCCATTGAGGCCAATAGGGACATGGCTCAGTGCACACGAAACCTGTGCTCAGGCTCAGGCTTGAGCTGAAACTCCCAGTCTGTCCACACACGGCTTGGTCTGAGGTGGGTCAGTGAGCGTGTGGGACCCAGGGTCTTAGCCTTCGCTTGGGTGGAAGGGCCAGGACCCACTTCCTGCTGTGACTTGGGTCCAAGTCATGTAATTTTGCAGCATGGCTGCAGCTCCAGCCACAGACCTAAGTCAAGAGGCATGTGTGGATGCATTAGCACCTGTGAGAGCTGGGATCAGACTGTATTTTATAATAAAACACCAAGTTCAGGCAACAATCCCTGAGGTGTTTAGTCTGTAGTCTGTACTATGACGATCGACAGAGAAATAAGCACATAGACAGCTGAATTGTCGTGAGATGCCTGGGTCAACACCCCATTACACTCAGTAGGACATTAGGACTGTTAGCCTTCTCCTGGAACTATCACTTCATTCTGCCACTTTGCAGCCTCAGTAAGAAGGAATTGGGTCACACTCAGAAATCTGTCTTTTTGTGGTTGCATGCAGCTCAGAGCTTAAGGATCAGTGCATAGGTGCATTACTCCAGGGAAAGCCCCTTGAGCAAATCAGGTCCAGAAAGATGGCACATTCAGTAAATCACTTTCTGTGACATTCCCCTTTGTCACCATCAGAAAGGGGGCAGTGCAGTGGGGAGGAAAAGTACGCGGAGATCCTGGGAAGCACATCGTGTTTTGGAAGGCTGGAAATGTTTGGGATTCTCTATCTGGACAATTTTCTGGGGGTGCAGGAAGAAGTCGAGAGAGCTCTTATACAACCTGGAGAGAATTAGACATTTGGAACAGTGTGCTACTGCGCATCAACGAGCTTCCCTTGATCCAACATTGCGTATGCTTTTTGTAATGTTCCACAAAAGCGCTGTTGGACTGTGTCTTGTCTGACAGCGTAGCCACACAACCTGGGCACTTTGTTTAAACAAATGGCAGTACCCTTTGTACTGCTTGAACAGCTAGTCCAGCCCAGCAACAGCGTTCTCTGCGTTTCCTCTACACTAACTCTGTGCTTGTCATGGCTGGAGGAAAAGCGTTCATTGCTGTCTTCCCCAGTACACAGGAGACAATGGAAAACCATGGACGGACAGCAATTGATTCCCTGGACTACATTAGGGCCACATCCACCACTCACTGAAGTCAATGGAAGACTCCTCCTGGCTTCAGATCTGGCCATTCGTTCACCTGGCATGTGCTCTACTTGCAGCCATGTAGCCTTTACTCATCTGTGGACCGAGACCCTCCTTGTGGGGCAGCACAGGGCTCTCCTTTCACTCTCACATATTGGTGAGAGTGAAACAATATGTTCAAAGGTGAACAATATGTGAGAGAAGCGGCTCATTCTCTATGGCCCATCAGTGTGCACCGACTTTGTCACATAGGGACAATAAGAGGCTCTGCCACTTTCCTCCCACTTCTATAATGCATTACTAATTCTTCACATCCCAGCAAATGAGTCCCATCTGCCAGGTCTCTCTGAACTGCACAACGTTGAATCCCCTCCTCTCTGTGACTTGCATTGTACAAATGTTGTTGATTATACCAGTAGCTATATCTAAAGCTGGCAGTATTTCTTCCAACATTGGCCATGATGTGGGTGAGACCATCATATTGTGGTGGCATTCTCTGAGGACAAAACCCAGAAATTCATACATATATGCTTTGGAGCAGGGACTTGAACATGAATCTCTTAGCTCCTAGGGGAGCATCCTAACCACCTAGCCACTAAGTCATACTCCCCTTTTCTTCCCAACCAACGAGTAATTATTTCCCCAGAAGGAACATCTTTAGGAAGAGAAACTGAAAGATCAGCTCTGGAATACCCTATAGTGTGCTGGCCTGGGGGTTTCTCCTGCAAAGAAGACAACTGATGTAAAGTTTGTGTTCCCAATTGGATAGAGAGGAAATTCTGGCTCAGTTCCTGCACATCCCAAGTGAGTGACCCACCCCAGAACTGTTGGCTACCATGGCATGGGCTTCAGTGAAAGGAAGTGTGAGCGGTGAGGTTTGTGCATTCAGGAAAAAGAGTCAATATCTTTCCCAAATATAGGCACGTAAGGATTCATTTCTGAGTGCTCTGTGCAGAGAGGGGAGCCTTTTTCCAGCTTGTCATTGAGCTGCCTAAAGCCCAGCTCAGCTCAGCTCAGAATGGGGGTTGATCCTGCTTGAAGCAGGGGCTGGACTAGATTACCTCCTGAGGTCCCTTCCAGCCCTGTGATTCTATAATTCTATGTGCTGGTCCCCTTTGTGAAGCGTGCCTAGGTCACTGGAACATGGGACTGCCTCCAACATCACTTACACGCTTTTGAACTTGAATCTTTTTTCCCCAGGGTTCTCTTGATGTGATTCACACCACTGAAGAAGACTCATGCTAAATACATGAGCAAGTAACCTTTTTGTTTATCACTAGATATTCCTTGTTAAAATACTAATTGCACTCAGCATATGTTAGAACTTCCCATCTTATAGAAAGCATATTTTTCAAGGATTTATCACTTTTATAACCAGTAAAGTCCTACGTGATGAAAGTAATGGCAACAGGGATGGACATCCCACTCCCATGGCAGTTAATGCAGTTCTTGCAAGCTAGTGTACAAATTAATATATAGTCTCTGATTGAGGTCCAGACCCATTTTTGACTCCACTTTGCACATGGACATTGCCTGAGCCTCCGTGGTCTAAATCTAATGATCTTTTACTGTCATCAGCCACCAGAAAGTGAATTTAGTAATGTCCAAATGATAAATAAATGTTCCTGCAGTGGAAAAGGAAGAGCAAGGCTTACAATGTGTTTCTTGGGCATGGAGAGGCTGATACTCTGGCTAGGAAAACCTCTGAATTCAGGATACTAAGGTAAGTAACTTACTGCAGAACCTTTGGAAGGACCCTTTTCTCCTACGTCTTCCCTTCCAAGTTTTCCTGGACATGCTCAATACAGCTGATACATTGTTGAGGAATATCTCCATTTCCCAATTGCATATATTGGGGTTTCTATTCTTGTCGAGTCTAAGATTATTATAAGCCAGTCCTCCTCACTCATTTTCAACATGCCATCGGATGTAGCTTTAGTTTCATCCTAGTTCAATAAGGACATTGTTTTAAGTGCCAAATAAATATCTCTCAAAAGGTACCATGATTATGAATCCAGAAATGGTCAGAGTAACTCTCACTATTTCTAACACCCATCCTTTCTGAATGTGAACAGTGGCAGTATTTATGAGGTCTGGGACTGGTGTTGCTGAAGCCAACCACGTAAGTGGGTTTCATCCCAAAAATTCTGTGGAAACTCAACAGTTGTGTGTTGACACTTGTATACAATACTTATATGATATCTAAGTGTAACTTATGCACTAACAAAGTACAGTGGAACATAGCAGCACACCAAGACTCAGCACATAAGACAAAGGGACTCCTACATCTGGAAAAATCCATCTAATGGAGGACTTTTCTTTTTGGTTCCAGCATTGGAACTCATTGTCCTGACAGTGCACAGGAGTCCTATGCATCTAACCAACATTTAAGACTGAGGCAAATTCTGACTTTCTTCCATGGAGAGCTGGAAGAGCTGTACTGAAGGCAAAGGACTGGTGCCTGATTTATACCAGAGTAACGCCGGTCAGAATCTGGCCTAAAGTAACTTCTTGATTCGCTCTGATTTTTCTTTTTTTTTAAACGTGCTACACTCTCATCTCTGAAAAAGGTCCCAGGCTATTCTGTAAGAGCACAACATCCTTCCCCAGGGCTGTTTGATACACCGCAACAGCACCAGGGCAGACTTGGAGCAATGCTGAGCTGTAGTTATAGGGACAGATTGCTGGGCCAGGGGTTTAGGACTTCTGCACTAGTATGGCTGAGTTGCTGGCTGCTGCTCTTGCTTCGGCCATCTGTTGTGCTCCCTGTGTAGCTGGCAGGGGGGAGAGGTTGTCTGCAGTGAGTCATTATATCTCCTTGTACGGCACACAAGGCTTTTGGTGCTGGGAGGGATTTCCCAGAGGTAAAGCTGTCACCCTTGCAGAGTGGCGCATGTCCTGTGCCACCTTGCAGGGTAAGCTGCTGGCATTCAATCCTTGTACACACCCAATACTTGTGTACAGGAACTGACACTTCCTGAAATGGGCAGTGGTTCACCCAGGGGGTTTCCAAATCAGCATAAGAGAGTTTCACCTGCTAACTTTCCCTGCACTTTGGGCCCTGAGCCCTGGTCAACACTGTTTGAAAAATTTCTGCCTGGATGATGTGGGAATCTCGTGTCCCCTACAGACACAGGCCCCCTCCCAGCAGAGGACAAGCTTGCAGTTAAACCCATGTGTGGCAGCTCTGCTGCACTGGAGCCCAAATGAGTTATCCGGTCACTGCAGCATTCCTTGCTTACACTGCTAATGTAGGAACACCTAGAACTCTATGTGGGGACTGGGAGACTCTCTCCAGGGCATCAGGGACTCTGCAGAAAAGGTGTGTGGCTCGTGGTGGATCATCAGTTGGACAAAGTTCCCAGTGTGATGCTGTGGGCAAAAGACCTAAAGAAATCCTGAGACATATAAACAGGGAATCTCAAGTAGGAGCAGCGAGCTTAATTTACCCCCGTGTTTGGCACTGGCACAACAGCTGCTGGAGTTGTGTGTTTCCAAGTTCTGGTGCCCACAACTCAAGAAGGACATTGACAAATTGGAGACGGGTCAGAAAGAAGCCACAACACTGATTAGAAAACCTGCCTTAGAGAACTCTTCATGCGGAGCTCCCTCTGTTTAGGTTCACAAAGAAAAGGTGAAGGGGTGACTGAGACAGTCTATAAGTTCCTAACTGGGGAACAGATATTGAATGAAGGGCCCTGCAATCCTTCAGAGAAGCCTCTAACAGGACCCAATGGTTGGGCACGGGAGCAAGATACCTTCTGACTGGAAATAAGGTGTACACTGTTAACGATGAAGAGCACGATGAGCATGATGATGTTAATGAGCATTATTAACCACTGGACACCTTATCAAGGATCGTGCTGGATTCTCCATCACTGACAATTCTTAAATTGAAATCATCCTACAAGACCTGCTCCAGGGATTATTTGGCCTGTGTATTGCAGGAGGGCAGGCCAGGTGATCATAATGGTCCCTTCTGGCCTGGGCAGCTATACATCCATTTTACATATTTCCTAACTTGTTTGCGGTGGAGGGGTTCTTATTTTTTCTGCCTTGTATCATTTCAAAAATTAAAGAAGCCTTCTTTCCTGGCCACCATCTTCCCCATTTTCACTTTATAAAATGGCAGGACTGGCTGTGAGGGGAAGGTTGGACTAAGCAGGTAACTCAGCAGCCATCATGTGCTTTTCTAATAGCCCCCTTTCATTTGTGCATGTCTCGTCAGCACTTTAAATACAGAGCACTCCTCTGCAGCTTAACCTGCCATCTGGGACTCAGTTCCAGTAACAACCACCAGAAGGAATAAGTAATGAATAAATGTGAGTCATTTCTGTCATAAAAATACAGCTTTGCAATTCCCACCATAAATTTGGAGGATTTTTTCCGTTTTCTTCTGAATAGAGGTCTGCCAAATTACCAACGAACAATTAGGATCGTCTATAAACAGAGCTGTTCTCTGGGTGGCACCATGAAATTTCTAATGGTTAAGGACACTTCTGCCCACAGAACTTTTTGTTTGCTTGTTTGTTTTATTAACATGGGAGCTGAGAGATAACAGCACAGGCTGTCATTAGAGCTCTGCAGATAGTAAAATGGGCTCTAACTGTAGTAAGACCGGCATACCGCAGCACCTCCATAACAAGAACAAAAACAATACAGCTCTCTTACAGAGCATTTTTCATCTTCAGAACACATTACAAGCATTAACCACTCGGTTGCACTTCCAGAACTGGCACTCAGCCAATCAGGAATTTAGAAACTGATATAACTCGCCTGACCTTAAATAGAGCAGTCAGAATTACTCACATGAATAAGTGTTTGTGGAAAAGTGGTTTAATGTGTAGAAAGTGGCACATGAATTGGTTACAGAGCATGTTATTGCATCCACTGCAAATAAAGGCACAAAAGACTACAGGAGACGAGATACCAGAAACCCACTGCAGAAAGATAAGCCAACTGATACTTTGTGGGGAAATTGTCTGTGATATAAACTGCTGCAATCTGACAGTTATGTCTGGATGTTTGGCAGATGAAAGGCATAAGTAGGTGTGCAGAAAATGTTTCTAAGTGCCGTGCAGTCTGAGAGGTAGCTCACAACCTACTACCCGCACTAACGACCACCATTTCCAGATGACTTCTGCACCCTTGAAATCGTATCAACATGTTGTGTGCAACTGAGGGGCAGGAGCCTGCTGAGAGCAAATGATTGCTGGACAACCAGTACAGTAATTTGCAGAGATTTTTTCTGGTAGCAAACTTCATTGTGGTTGCAGGTTTCCCTCCGTGTTATTTCATTTGCCCTCTCTCACATTATCCCAGTTGTCTGCAGTAAATAAGAACAGCATCATACAAAGCAGGAGGATGTGCAGCTTCAAATTCTGAGGCAGATTTTCACCTATTATTTTCCAGTGAGTTCCACTTGCCTACTCCAGCTGGATGAATATGATCAATTTTCTAAACTCAGAATGTAGTGCTATAAACTAAGGACAGCCTAAACAGGGACAGTGCAGGCTCATAACACTCCTTACTCACTAATTTGCAGGTACTATCTGTAAGAATGAGTGTACTGGTTGAACCTCTCTAATCTGGAGCTCTCTTGGCTGGCAACATCCATAATCTAGCATGATTTTAGGTAGCCGGACGATCACCTATCATGGGTGTGACCAAGTTTCCCCAGGGTCCTATAAAGTTTGTTTACAGCCACCAGCCCTGGCTCTCAGTGCTCTGTGCTGTTCTTTGTTTTGTTTTGTTCTGTTTTTAACCTCTAATTTACCACTAAATGTTTTCCAATAGCCGTCTAAGCAGTAGTAAGTGTTGATAATGTGCGAGACAATATTTATCTCCCATGGTCCAGCAAATTCTCTCATTTGGCACTAGTAAGGTCCCAAGGGTGCTGGATTAGAGAGGTTCAACCTGTATCTTTCTCCCACCAGAATGTGTCATGGTGCATATTATTACTATTATTTGGGCAAGTTTAGTGAAGCAATTATTTGCCTGCTGCAAAATGGACTCGGATCACCATTCTCACTCCTTAAAGAGCTCCCAAACTTCCATTAGTAGTAAGAGTTTAAGGTTGCTACCTGTCCTGGCTAAATTCAACACGAGCTCCGAAAAGAATTAAAGGCTCCAGAGCTCATTTTCAAATTATCAAGCCATCCAGAAGCAGAAGAAAACCGGCAATTAAAATGTAGACCCTTGTGTCACATGCAAAACATTCTGGTAGTCCTTTAGAAATTCATACCATAAGGTGCATGTTGTGTGCATCTAATAAAATCTTATACTCTATTTTGTCCTACAAATTGTCTCGCTATCCATTTACTTTTCAAAAATCCCCCTCACTTCCAACCACAGCCTCTGAGACTGTCTCGGGCTAGTGTGGGGTTTGTCCCCACACTCGGGTGTCTTTGCCCTAGGTAACACGTGGTGGTAGTCTGCAGTTTGATGTGCGGCTATGGCTACACTGGAGCATAAAGTCGATTTTAAGGCACCTAACTCGCTTTTACAATTTGACTGTCTTCACTGCAAATACGATTTCAAGGGGCACTAAAGTTGACTTTCTCACCTTGATGCGGTGTAACACCAAGTTCAAACTGAAAAAGTCAAATTAATGCTAGTGTGGAAACAGTGTTACTTTAAATCAATTGTATCAGCCTCCAGAGATATTCCACAATGCCCAGATTGTGTCTGTTCTGGCTGCTTTCACCTTTGCTGCTCTCCAGGTGTGCAGGAAGTAGGAGACAGGAAGCCCGGCAATTTGAATTCATTTTCTTTCTGACCAGTGTGGTGATTGCACCTAGCGATGAAAAAGAGCCCCGGCATGGAGCTATCAGGAGAGCCAGGATTTCATTTCAGCTAGTTTTTTCCACATGGGCATCACAGGCTTCAGCTTCTGAGGCCTACCTGTTAGCTGTGTTTTCACCAGGCGAAAAGTAGTTGGGTGACCTGTTGACATGGTACGGTCAGGTTGCGTTTCAAAGTCACCGTTCTTTGAAAAAGGACAGAATGAAGCACAGTCCTAGCAGCGACCACTTAGAAATGTTAAACTCCGCGTAGTGGCGGGGGGAGGGGCCTAATGCCAGTGACTCAAACAATTTTTCTTATCAGGGAAAGACACTTCAGGAAATGGCTGCTTGTTTTCAAAGGGAGGGGAACGAGGGCGGTGCCTTCTGGAAAGATGTCATCATACACCCACAGCCACCTGCTGGGCATTTATTTCCTGTAACACACCAGCCAGAAAACTCAGAATGCCATGGGGCTGAGGGACCTGTGGGACAGGTTCCCACAATACACTGATGCAGCAGCTGAACTTTGCTGATTTACTGGGGATGCATTAAGTCGACTTTGTGGGCAGGTGTGGAAACTCAGCTTTGACTTTATGAAACCCAGGGTTACAAAGTCAAATTTAATAAATTCAACCTTATTTTGTAGTGCAGCTGTGGCCTAAGAGAAGGCATTAATTCTCACGCTGTGTAGCCCACAGGACAGGTGTTCAGGAATGTGACATTTCTGCCTCTTGATGTGCTTCTCATTTCTTGCTGACAAAGTTTGCAAATGAGTTAAATTTTCTTCTCAGCTGACCATTTTTGCCAGTGGTAAAACTCTGGACACTTGTGTTTGAATAGGATTTATTTCCAATGATTAGTCACCATAGCTTGTATGATTTATCTCCAAATATGGCTACATCTACACATGCACGCTACATCGAAGCAGCTTATTTCGATGTAGCGACATCGAAACAGTCTATTTCGATGAATAACATCTACACATCCTCCACGGCTGGCAACGTCGACATTCAACTTCGACGTTGGGCAGCACCACATCGAAATAGGCGCTGCAAGGGAACGTCTACACGCCAAAGTAGCACATATCGAAATAAGGGTGCCAGGAACAGCTGCAGACAGGGTCACAGGGCAGACTCAACAGCTAGCCACTCCCTTAAAGGGCCCCTCCCAGACACAGTTGCACTAAACAACACAAGATCCACAGAGCCGACAACTGGTTGCAGACCCTGTGCATGCAGCATGGATCCCCAGCTGCCGCAGCAGCAGCCAGAAGCACTGGGCTAAGGGCTGCTGCACACGGTGACCATAGAGCCCCGCAGGGGCTGGAGAGAGAGCGTCTCTCAACCCCTCAGCTGATGGCCGCCATGGCTGACCCCGCTCTTTCGATGTTGCGGGACGCGGATCGTCTACACGTGCCCTACTTCGAAGTTCAACTTCGAAGTAGGACGCTATTCCCATCCCCTCATGGGGTTAGCGACTTCGACGTCTCTTTGCCTAACGTCGATTTCAACTTCGAAATAGCGCCCAACACATGTAGCCGTGACGGGCGCTATTTCGAAGTTGGCGCCGCTACTTTGAAGTAGCGTGCACGTGTAGACGCGGCCTATATGACCAACAGCTCAACACATTGTGTAACTGGAGGACTTGCACTTCAAAGAGCTATCAGAACCTCTGTAGAAGTTACTGCTCAATGGTCTTACTTTCTCCCAAGTCCAAAGAGGTATTTTTCTCCCTTTAGTCTAGGAGCCATTCCTAATGCTGGTGCTTCATACAAGCTCATGCATTCATAACGAAAGAGGAGAGAACTGATTTATTTCAGCTTACTTGATGGGATTAGGCAGCGGGGCAGGGGTGGGAGGGCAGAGTGGTGGGGGTAGCTGGCTTCAGCATTGTGACTGAGCCTGCTGAGTACAAGCCAACCAGCAAATCAGGGAGTCGGGAGCATGACCCTGCATGTCCTGCTCTCCTGTGTCACCTCTGCAGGGCAGTTTGTAGGAACGGACTGCAAGATATGGCCCTAGGTAAACGGCACAGGGGATGTTCCTAATTATACCACTTTAAAAGAAGGGAATGAAAGAGGGAGGAGCAGAAAGTAAACACTGTCACCCTGTATTTAACGGACTGATGGGGGAGGGGTGTCTGTTAATGCTCAAACTCCCTTATAGCCAAATGGCTGTACTGTGTGATGATGCACTGACCTTCCCATCCTACCACTCACTCCTGTCCTCTGCCCCTCACTTCCCACCCCCCCACCCCATTCTGCCCTTCACACCTACCTCTCCCTCTCCCAATTACCAGGAGAGAAGCTGCATGCTGGCCTGGCTCCTTCCACCTCCTGCAGTTCTCAGCACTGTGGCTCCCCCAGCCCATGACTCCCAGTCACCCATGCGAAGGTAGAGGTGGCCACCCCCACTCTGCCAGCAGGCAGCAGCCTCCGACACCATGGCAGCTGCTCAGCGCCATTGCAGGCAGTGGCGTCCAGGCACTGACGTGATCCATGCACACGGGGCTGGGGGAAGAAGGGTGCTTTCAAAAGCAGGGTTTCCTTTCAAAGGACCTTCATCTACATGGCTAGTTTGGAAGGCGAAAGCAGCACTTTCGAGTTTCTGAGTGGCCACTGTTATGCAAAAGAGGGGCTGAATGTTCATATAAGCATCTCATTAGCATTTTGACCTCCTTCATTTACATGTCCCTTCCCAAGAAGAGGAGCATGTGTAGATATAGCAGCTCAGAACTGGTGATTTAGAATGGGTTCTTCACAACTTCGAAGGAAAGTCACTTTTGTACTCGCATTTTGGAGCCTAGTTTTAGGTTTAAGTGCCTCACTGCAGAAACCTTCACTCAAGTGTTTAACCAGTGCAATTTATTAATGGCCTTAAACACATGATACACTGACTTGGGCCAAGATTTTCAAAAATAGGAGCCTCAATATAGGCCAGATTTTCAACACCTGTCTTCAACAATGGGGATCAATTTTCAGGAGCTCTCAGATATTGTTTAGACATTTGTGTGAATTGACGAGACTTTCAATAGGTGGGGCACCATTCTTCACAATGATGTTTTTAGTGGGAGCTTCTGGGACCGTTTTTGTTTAAAAAAAACCCTTAAATCCTTATACTGTCTTCTGCACAAATGACTTTATATTGAAATTTGCTCAGTCCCCAGCAAAGCCAATGGAGCAGCTAGGTTCTCAGCAATTTTCAGACCTGGTCTACTCCTGCAAATGCTTACATAGTGCTAAGCCCAACTCGCTTCCTGTGCTTGAAAATCTCTGATCAAGAGCCTAGTGGCGTGCTCACTGTGGAACCTGTGCGTGCACGTGGGTGAGTACCCCACCGGCTTGTGCAGCCTCTCAAAGTCTATTTTAAAAACATACCCTAATACCAATATTTCCTTAAGATGTGGGATGTCAGGCTTTCGTGTCCTTTATGAAGTGAGGACATTATGAGGACATGGACAGTGTTGCAGATGTAGAAAAACTTATTGGGAATAATGGAAAAGCGTTGAATTCCCAGTAGTGGCAGCAAAACCAAGAGTGAAACATGAAAGCAGATTATCATGGAGTGGTCTGTGATAATATCCAGGGGGTGCTCTGTAAATCTACAATGGCCCACAAACTGACTAGCTCCTGTATTTATTTATTTATTTATTTATTTATCTATTTTCTATCTCCAGGTGCTCTTTGTCAGGTTCTGAAATTCTTTCATTCCTCTATTTTCCTGCTCTGGAAACAGCAAGACATAGCATATAGGAAGAGGATGCAGAGTGTCTGCAAGGGTTTCTTGATCAGGCTTGAGTTTGGTTTGGAAAGCTGATGGACAGCAAAATAGTCTGCGATGTTTGTCTGGACCTCTCTGGCAGACCTTCCACTGCCCCTGTCTCATTGTTTGATCCTAGAAGAGGGGACATATCTGTCTTTAGCTTTCTGCAGCCATGGACATGGTGTAGAACACTTGGAAGCTCAGGGAAGTGGTGACAACTGTGAGAACAATGTCATGAGTAATTTATTTGATACTTGCAGATTGTGTTACTGTTCAGAACAATGATGTCCACAGGATTTAGTGCTGTGATGAGTATCTTTGAAGCCGCCTATGGACAATGGAAGAGGCAGGAAAAGGATTAAGGAATGAGTAGTGTCAGAATTATGGCCCATGTAGGGGAAATAAATCATGGCAAAATGGAGGAGGAAAACAGGCATGTGGCCTCTTAGAAGCCCGTAGTGGGAGAGAGGGGAACCGAACAAAAAGAGAAAAAGTTCAACTCTTGCAAACCCAAAATGGATACTTTGTCACACATCCTGCACCCCTGCAAATTAAAATGTGCTCTCACACTGGACAAGCAGTGGCACAAACTTCACCACTTCAGTAGAAGCATGTCTGCCACAGCCTTCCACTTCATCCTCCCAAGAGTGGGTGCAATGGTCACTGTAAGCCACCACTCACACAAAACGCTTTCAGCATGCCTAATCCCACCAGAACTGGCCAGAAGAGAACCCAGAGGAAAGTCAGGCAGCCAGCAGCACCCCATCCATCAGTGCAGCGGAGACCTTTTAGAAAGAATCATTGCATTCCAGGCAAGCCAGACTGGAAAGTGCTGTTAACGTAGGGCCCATTGCTGCAGCCCCATCAAAGTCAACCCGCAGAGAAAGTTTGCCTGAAGGGCTGGCACCTGAAATAGCCCACCAGGTTACCTTATTTCTCTATCTGAAAGAAGTCCCAAAGTCACCTTACTGACTCTCCTAGGTAACGTGCTTTCAGCTTTATTGATGTAAAGTGCACTTATTAGCTGCAGTTTTCTAATGTATTTTTAATGAGGCCAGTCCTGTATTTGTGTCTTTTTAATATGTATTCGAGAAAATTCTCGGATCACTGCTACGGAGACGAACAGATCCCAGTGCTGAGGACTGGACCAGCGTGTAATAAGCCATTTCTGGTTGTTTTCCCTTCTCTGAAGCTCCTTACCACTCTTTCTATCCGGTGGGGGCACTCTCAGAAGTACTGTCAGGATCTTGGTTTCCAGCTATTATACATATACCTTGTCCCAAAGAAGTTAAAGCTACTATGTCCATGTATGGTGTCAAGTATCGGAGAGGCAGACGTGTTAGTCTGGATCTGTAACAGGACCCTTCATTGCTATGTCCATGTACACACCTGATCCCCTTCACAGGCTAAAGATATCTGCTGGGTGCCATCTCCCAAGAGCTGATCAGCAGAGGGAGACCTTTGCTGGTGAATTTGCACCAACAGCAGTTGTCTCTGGCACCAGCACATAGCAGGGAGGGGAGCAGGTGCTGCCCGAGAGGCTGGATGTGAGCGGCCACACAGATCAAGTGCTGGGGCTCTCAATTTCCTGGTCTGAAATGGAGGCTGGATTTTGTAAAAGTAGCAGTTAAGGCAAGTTAAGGGGAAGGTTTCTTCTCCTTCCCTGTCTGACTGCGCACAGGGGAAGTTGTGCATTAGAAATAGCCCTTTTGTGTCACCCTCGTGGGAGCACAGAGCTTTCTCAAGTATGCATCTAGAGCATCCCCAATGGCAGAGAGATGGAAGATCCAGTTGTCAGCCATCCAGTCTTGACCTTCCCAAGGTGGCAGAGAGAGAGGACGAGGTGGCCAAATGGACCATCCAAATTTACATCCAGTAGGAGGGAATGAGCCAAACCTGAATTGCACTACAGGCTTGCGTGCCAGATCACAGCCAAGCACAGGGACGTGGACCCAGCCTTAATGCACAGGAGCTGCTGTTGTGGGGTGGACTCACTCTCCAATACTTTCCACATAACTCCGTTTCTGTGAATTTTTCCCTTGCATATATATGATGAAATTTACTAAACATTTCTATACCAAAAGCGTCGCCTTAGATCTTATTCCTGGAGCTGTCCAAGACTAATGGCAGAAATTTTGCATCCAAAAGTGCAGTTTTATCAATCTAAACCTTCAAGGGTAACCTGTCCCTTTCTCTTGACAATTTCAATGCGGGGAGGGAGTGAAAACAAAGCTCTTCAGCTTTCTCCTTTTGTTTCAATAATGTGAAAATTGTTCCCTTTGCTAAGTTAAAAACATACCACTTCAACGTGACATTTAATTCCAGCTTTATTGTTCAGATTTATTTGGTTTTGACTTTTAAATGTAATTAAAATATTCAGTTTCATATACTTTATATCAAATAAAAGTGAAAAACAAGTGAATCACAAGAGTCAAAAGGAACATTACGGAAATTACACAGTTCAACATTATGACAACGAAAGGTTCACATGGTCCCAAACTGATTTTTTTTTTAATTTGAATGGGGAAAAATATTAAAATGTCAGATTTCCTGTGGAATGGAAATTCTGATTTCTGGGCAACTCTAGAAATGCCACTTCTTTCCCCAGCAAACCTAGGCCTCCAGATCACTGATTTAATTCTGTTCCAATTATGATAATGTTAGAGACCTACTAAGCTCAGCACAGGGAGTGGCCCTGGTGCTGGCCCATGAACAGAGGAGATGAGCGGCTCATCGCTGAAGACAATAGAAAGAATCAGAGACTGGGGCAGCTGAGACCTATTGCTGCTGCTCATGCCATCCTCTCGAAAGGGAGCGGGGACAGGATAAGAAAAGGTTGTGGGCAGGCTTCATGGGCAGAGCAAGAAAAAGTAGGAGAGAAGTAAAGTATGGAGAAAGGCAGCAAGACATAGTCTCAGCAGTTAGGGGCAGAAGACTCTGATCAGATGATTGAATGCAAGACATATTCCCATTAGAAGATGTGACAAATATCAAACTGCTCCTATTTGGCCTCAGTCAAGATGCAAAGAAGAAGGGAGCTCATGACGTCATTATCATTATGTATGTTACCATACAGAGAGCCATGAACTGGAACTAACTTCCTACCCCACAGTCTGAAACAAAAGACCATTCTTCCCCAGCAAAAGGAGCTGCAGTGTGCCAGGTAGGCCTTGAAAACAGCAGTTTGGGCATATGTCCACACTGAACCAAGACCCACCAAGGTTATGAATCTACTCCGCACTTTCACAAGGGGCATTTTGGTCACATTTTTCTAACAATGTGTGTTAGCTTGAAAAAGGAGAAATCAAATTATTAGTTTGTCATAGTTTAAAGCCAGTTAATTCAAATCTTAGATTCCTACTTTTTATTTTCTGGTTTCAATTTGTCCCATTCCTTAACAAGATGTTCCGAGTGGCATTTCAGCTATTTCTTTGCCTCTTTATAGACTGTTAGATGCTGTAGTGAGGCAGGGTAGCCTCCCTCTAACCGAGATGGGGAAGAACTCCCCCAGGTGCCTTGGTAGGCATGGCCAGAGCAAATCTCCCCCACCCCCAGGAAGGAGAGAAGCAGGGCCAGAAGTACAAAGGCTGCAGCTATGAGATCAGTTGGGCCCAGCTGCTGAAGGAGCCAGATACCTTCCCTGACCTCCCAGCATGGGAGGTTGACCCACATCACCAGGAGGGGAACAAATGGCTAGGACCACCAAGACCACTACTCATCAGGAGACCCAAGCTACTTGCTGGCCCACACTACCAGGAAGAGAAAGCTGGGGGAAAAACTGTCCTAGATTTGAGTTTAACAACTGGGGAGGAACTGATTGAGAATCTGAAAGTGGAAGGCAGCTTGGATGAAAGTGATCGTGAAATCACAGAGTTCACAATTTTAAGGAAGAGTAGAAGGGAGAACAATAAAATAAAGACAATGGATTTCAGGAAGGTGGATTTTGGTGAACTCAGAGAGCTGGTAGGTAAAGTCCTGTGGGAAGCAAGACTGAGGGGAAAAACACCAGAGGAGATTTGGCAGTTTTTCAAAGGGACATTATTAAGTGCCCAAAATCAAGCTATTCCTCTGCGTAGGAAAGATAGAAAATATGGCAAAAGACCTCCTGGGCTTAACCAGGAGATCACGTGTGATCTCAAAATAAAAAAGGGATCATATAAAAAAATGGAAACTAGGACAAATTACAAAGGATGAATATAGGCAAACAACACAGGAATGCAGGGGCAAGATTAGAAAGGCAAAGGTACAAAATAAGCTCAAATTAGCTACGGACATAAAGGGAAACATGAAGTCTTTTTTATAAATAAATTAAAAGCAAGAGGAAGAACAAGGACAGGGTAAGCCCATTGCTCAGTGAGGAGGGAGAAACAGTAACGGGAAACTTGGAAATGGCAGAGATGCTTAATGACTTCTTTGTTTTGGTCTTCGCTGAGAAGCCTGAGGAAGGAATGCCCAACATAGTGAATGCTAGTGGGAATGGGGTTGGTTCAGATGATAAAAGAACAAGTTAAAAATCACCTACAATAATTGGAGACATACATCTCCTAGAACTGGAAGGGACCTTGGGAAATCACATAATTCAGTTCCCTGCCTCTTGGCAGGACCAAGCATCATCCCTAACCTCTGCTGACCCCCATCCCTAACTGGCCTCCTCAAGGATTGAGCTCACAATCCTGGGATCAGTGGGCTAATACTCAAAGCACTGCACTACCCTCCCCACAAGGAAAGCTAGATGTCTGCAACTTACCAGGGCCTGATGAAATTCATCATAGACTACTCAAGGAGCTGATGGAGGAGGTATCTCAGCCATTAGCTATCATCCTTGGAAAATCATGGGAGACAGGAGAGATTCCAGAAGACTGGAAAAAGGCAAATATAGTCCCCATCTATAAAAAGGGGAATAAGAACAACACAGTAAACTAGAGACGGGTCAGTTTAACTTCTGTGCCAGGAAATATAATGGAACAAGTAATTAAGGAAATCATCTGCAAACACTTGGAAGGTGGTAAGCTGATAGGGAATAGCCAGCATGGATTTGGAAAGAACAAATCATGTCAAACTGATCTGATAGCTTTGTTTAATAGGACAATGAGCTTTGTGGGTAAGGGAGAAGTGGTGGATATGGTATACCTAGATTTTAGTAAGGCATTTGATATGATGTTGCATGGTATTCTTATCAATAAACTAGTCAAATACAACTTAGATGGGGCTACTATAAGGTGTTGCAAAACTGGCTGGATAGCCATACTCAGAGATTAGTTATTAATGGTTCTCAATCCTGATGGAAAGGTAGAACAAGTGAGGTTCCGCAGGGGTCTGTATTGGAACCGGTTCTGTTCAATATCTTCATCAACGATTTATATATTGGCATAGACAGTAATCTTATTCAGTTTGCAGATGATACCAAGCTAGGAGGGGTTGCAACTGATTTGGAGGAGAGGGTCAAAATTCAAAATGATCTGCACAAATTGGAGAAATGGTCTGAAGTAAACAGGATGAAGTCTAATAAAGACAAATGCAAAGTGCTCCACTTAGGAAGGAACAATCAGTGTCACACATACAGAATGGGAAAGGACTGCCTAGGAATGAGTACAGAAGAAAGGGATCTAGGGGTTATAGTGGACCACAGGTTAAATATGAGTCAACAGTGTGATGCTGTTGCAAAAAAAATCAAACATGATTCTAGGATGCATTAACAGGTGTGTTGTGAACAAGACATGAGAAGTCATTCTCCCGCTCTACTCTGCGCTGGTTAGGCCTCAGCTGGAGTATTGGGTCCAGTTCTGGGCACTGCATTTCAAGAAAGATGTGGAAACATTGGAAAGGATCCAGAGAAGAGCAAAAAGAATGATCAAGGGTCTAGAGAACACGACCTGTGAAGAAAGGCTGAAAGAATTGAGCTGGTTTAGTTTGGAAAAAAGAAGATTAAGGGGGTACATGATAGTGGTTTTCAGGTATCTAAAAGGGCTTCATAAGGAGGAGGAAGAAAACTTGTTCTTCTTGGCCTCTGAGGATAGAACAAGAAGCAATGGGCTTAAACTGCAATAAGGGAGGGTTAGGTTGGACATTAGGAAAAAGTTCCTAATTGTCAGGGTGGTCAAACAGTGGAATAAATAGCCAAGGGAGGTTGTAGAATCTCCATCGCTGGAGATATTTAAGAACAGGTTAGATAAATGTCTCTCAGGGATGGTTTAGACAGTACTTGGTCCTGCCATTGGGGCGGGGGGCTGGACTCGATGGCCTTTTGAGGTCCCTTCCGGTCCTACCAGTCAGCCTTACCTCAATCCCTGGGAAAATAATGGAGGGAATCCTCAAGGAATCCATTTTGAAGCACTTGGAAGAGGGGAAAGTGATCAAAAGTAGCCCACATGGATTCACCAGGGGCAAGTCCCGCCTCACCAATCTGATCAGCTTTTATGGCGACGTAACAAGCTCTGTGGACATGAGGAAGTCAGGGGATGTGATATACTTTGACTTCAGCAAGGCTTTTGATACAGTCTGCCACAACATTCTTGTGCATAAGTTAAGGAAATATGGATTGGATCCTTGGACTATAAGATGGATAGAAAGCTGGCTTGGTGGTTGGGCCCAACGGGTAGTGGTCAATGGCTCAATATCTGGATGGCGGTCTGTTTCAAGCGGAGTGCCGCAAGGCTCAGTTCTGGGGCCGGTGTTATTCAACATCTTTATTAATGACCTGGATGAGGGACTGGGTTGCACCCTCAGCAAGTCTGCAGATGACACAAAACTAGGGGGAGAGGTAGATGCGTTGGAGGGTAGAGAGAGAATCCAGAGTTACCTGGATAAATTGGAGGACTGGGCCAAAAGAAATCTGATGCGGTTCAATAAGGAGAAAGTGTAGAGTCCTGCACCTGGGGAGGAAGAATCCCAAACATTGTTACAGGCTGGGGACCGACTGGCTCAACAGTAATGGTAAGGGACCTAGGGGTTATGGTGGATGAAATGCTGGATATGAATAAACAGTGTGCCCTTGTAGCCAAGAAAGCTAAAGGCATACTGGGGTGCATTAGGAGGAGCATTTCGACCACATCTAAGGAAGTAGTTATTCGTCTTTTTTCAGCACTGGTGAGGCCACATCTGGAATATTGTGTCCAGTTTTGGGCCCCCCAGTATAAAAAGGATGTGGATTTGCTGGAGCAGGTTCCGCGAAGGGCAACAAAAATGAGTAAGGGTCTGAAGCACAAGACCTATGAGGATAGGCTGAGGGATTTGGGCTTGTTTAGTTTACAGAAGAGAAGACTTAGAGGTTATTTAATAGCAGCCTTCAACTTCCTGAAGGGGAGCTCTAAAGAGGAGGGTGAGAAACTGTTCTCAGTGGTGTCAGATGGCAGAACAAGGAGTAATGGTCAGAAGTTGAAGAGGAAAAGGTGTAGGTTAAATATTAGGAAAAACTTCTTCACCAGGTGGGTGGTGAAGCACTGGAATGCGTTGCCTAGAGAGGTGGTGGGTTCTCCATCCCTTGAGGTTTTTAAGTACCGGGTGGACAAGGTCCTGGCTGGGATGACTTAGTGGGGGTTCATCCTGCTTGAAGCAGGGGACTGGACTAGATGACCTCCTCAGGTCCCTTCCAGCCCTGTGATTCTGTGATTCTGTGATTCTATGAATAGCCAGGACTGCCAGGAGCACTGCCCATCACAGTCCGTGAGCCCCTGGGAGCCCTGCCAGAGACTCCATTCCCTGACGGCCCAGAGGAGCTACTGTTAGAGCCCAGGTGGGCATCGCTCTGCCCCTGGCTGGGATCGAGACACCAACCCAATCCAGCAGAGACACATGCAATGGCTGATGATTTTTCCCTACTTTCCTTCATTTTTCTCCATTACACAAGTTCTGTAAGTCATAGAATCATAGAATCCTAGGGCTGAAAGGGACCACAGGAGGTCATCTAGTCCAGCCGCTTGCCTAAAGTAGGATCAACCCCAACTAAAATATCCCAGCAAGGACTTTGTCAAGCCAGGACTTCAGAACCTCTAGGAGGTTCCACCATCTCACTAGGCAACACACTCCAGTGCTTCACCACCCTCCTAGTGAAGTTGTTTTTCCTAATATGAAACCTACACCTCCCCCTTTGTAACTTCAGACCATTGCTCCTTCTTCTGCCATCTGTCACCATTCAGAACAGTCTCTCTCGATCCTCTTTAGAGCCCTCTTTCAGGGAGTTGAAGGCTGCTATCAAATTCCCCCTCACTCTACTCTTCTGCAAACTAAATATGCCCAAATTCCTCAGCCGCTCCTCATAGGTCATGTGCTCCAGACCCTTGTTCATTTTTGTTGCCCTTTGCTGAACCCTCTCCAATGCTTCCACATCATTTCTATACTGGGGTCTCAGAACTGGCGACAGTACTTCAATGTGGCCTCACCAGTGCTGAGTTGAGGGGAATAACAACTTCTCTAGATCAGCTGGAAATGCTTCTCCTAATGCCCCCCAATATGCCATTAACCTCCTTGGCCACAAGGGCACACTGTTGACTCTTATCCAGCTTCTCATCCACTGTAATCCCCAGGTCCTTTTCTGCAGCACTGCTACTTAGCCAGTCCATCCCCAGTTGATAACAATGCTTGGGATTCTTTTGTCCCAAGTGCAGGAGTCTGCACTTCTCCTTTTTGAACCTCATCACATTTCTTTGGGATCAGTCCTCTAATATACCTATGTCACTCTGGACCCTACCCCTACCATCCAACATATCTTCCTGTCCCCCTAGCTTAGTGTAGCCTGCTAATTTGCTGAGGGTCCAATCCATCCCCTCATCCAGGCCATTAACATAGGTGTTGAACAGCCCTGGCCCTAGAGCAGCAAATTGATGGTGACAAACTTACAGTCTTCAAGACAAACATTTTGGAAGTAATATCAACTTTACTGAATTTGGTTCACTACCTTGGGGGTCCATTTTATTTAAAATTCAATTGTTTCTGTGTTACTGCAGGATTCTATGTCACCCTTCTAGGGAACTGACTAATGTGATGATATGAACTTCAAAGGAGTTTTTGGGACAATGCATGTAAAGTGGATTTCTTAAGAAACACCTGGGGACTGTCGGAAATATAAATGACCCACTTTGAATTCATCTTTTGAAGTTACACACTGGAAAGAGAAACCAATTGCTTGCTCATCTGTTCCTGGAAGCTCCAGCTCAAAGATCCATGGCCTGTATAAAGGCAGGACTAAACATGACAGGAGCATTCTTGTTTTGAGCGGATGATGTGATGAACTTTAAGCTGCAAGGAAAATCTTTGGGTAGCGTTTTAAAGGACTGCTCCTGTCAGAGCCCATCATAGGGTTTTGTGGAGATCTCTGGTGAATTGATTAGCATGAACATAGGAGTTTTATTTTATTTTCATAGTTTTTTTAATGTACATGAAAAACAAAAGAGCTTATTAATAATTGCTGTGCAGCACCTTATAACTTGGGGCAGTTACACTATAAACTCGCTCTGAAGAGGAGCAAGTAGGCTATGTGGGCAACCTGTCTCTGTGGGGAGCAATGGTGAAAACAGAGAACTCTTCCTTCTGGACATAACTCTCTCCCGGTTCTGACCAGTGTGTTCCTAGTCAAAAGTGATGGCCAAGGGAGCCAGATGCATAACAGGGGTACTTGGGCTGAGAGCAGCCTTTAACTATCTGAAGGGACATTCCAAAGTGGATGGAGAGAAGCTGTTCTCAGTGGTGACAGAACAAGGAGCAATGGTCTCCAGTTGCAGGGGGGAAGGTCTAAGTTGGATATCAGAAAAAAAAACTATTTCAATGGGAGAGTGATGACACACTGGAATGGGTTAACTAGGAGATGGTAGAATCACTATCCATGGCTTGAGAAAGTCCTGGCTGGGAAGACTTAGTTGGGGTTAAGTATCAGAGGGGTAGGCGTGTTAGTCTGGATCTGTAGAGCAACGAAGGGTCCTGTGGCACCTTATAGACTAACAGAAAAGTTTAGAGCATGAGCTTTCGTGAGTTAACTCACTTCTTCAGATGCTTAGTTGGGGTTGGTACTGCTTTGGGCAGGGGGCTGGACTAGATGATGTCCTGAGGTACCTTCTATCCTTAAGATTCTACCACAGAGGGGAATACAAGTTCAGTTGCCCTGAAATGTGCCTATTGTCCTACTCTCAAAGATCTCATGAGTCTCAAGTTTACGAGAAATCCTGTTCTCTACTTTGTTAACCATCTACCAGATGGAACTGATCGAGTATCTTATCTGTACAATACCTAAACCTCGAGATCTTCAGTCATGGTTCTCTTCCCTCTTCCCTCCACACTTCCTCACAGATACCTGCAGGGCAGACAAGCTGGTGCTAGGCCACTTCCCCCATGATATGTCACTGGTTGACAAAGTGCTTTTAATTGGAAATGGGAAAATTTCACTCTAGGTCGAATTTCAAGCTGTAGAAACATCTTGTATTTTGAACATTACTATGACAAGGGAGAAGTGGACATTTTGAACAACCTTGTTGTTCAGAGCATTTCTGTAGAATTTAATGATAAACTTTCTGGAGACTAGCTAAGTGAATACTTATTCCATTGGTCGATTTAAACATTCAGTAGGAAGGGTGCATTTTTGTATTAAATGCAATAGCTTCCTAGAGTACATTCTATAATCCGATTTCATCTCTCTATAACCCTACTGCTTTCATATCTATTATATTTTATAGGCCTGTTCCATATGGAATGCATTCAGAGACATGAGCAAGCGGGAGCAATTAGGAAAATTAGATTAATATTCATCAGCAAAGAGACTGAGAGGACATGATTAACATGTATAAATGTTGCAGTATAGTAAAAGTGCATGATGTAACTACCTAAGAGGTAACTGATTTCAAAGCAGGTCAGCCAATTAACCCTCCCAGCTCCTGCACATTCTTTGTAGATGTTTCTGTAATGTTTGTTTTTTACCGATAGGGTTGTTAACCGTAAGCCAACCCCTTTTACATCAGAGAGAGGTGATCCAAATTTGTCTGTAGATTTGACTTGTGGATGACCTATGCTCCACGTGGAGCACAAGGAATCAGTAGTATTAAGTAGTAGTAGCTCCTGCATGTATGCATGAGTGAATAGCATGGATGGAAATAGGCCATTGAACTCATTGGGTAGGATTCTCAAAAGGAGTCAGCAATAGCTCTACACTCATGTCAATTGGAGCAGATTTCAAGCGCCAAAATAACATTCATGTATGGAGAATTACCCGTCCTAGATGGGTTGACTGGCCTGTTCATGTCCCCACTTTACCAGGTTGTTGTGATTTTAAATAAAGCAATTAAAATAATCAGGGTGTAGCTTATGTGTCCTGTTTCATAAAGGGAGGGATGGTTTGATCACTACAGAGGTCTAGGGCTGTAGGATGGATGCACCTGGCACCTCATTAATTAATATATGCAATATCCCTGCACTACATCCATGAGTGAAATCAGCTCATGGAAGGCAGAGCGAGAGAGAGAGATGTTTGCAGAGAAGGAGAGGAAGGGACAATATTGTTCCTGCTAACTGTGTGCCGATATATGGAGTGCTGAGTTTGGGTTGGTAAATATGTACTGTCAAAGCTAGAGAGAGCCATGGGCATGGGTAAAACGAGTGTTCATTTCAGATTAAATATGCTGGATTTTTTTTCCATTATAAAAATGTGTCTTCTGCCAGCCCCCTTTGCTCAAGTCTGGTATGGCTCAGGCCTTGCTGAGTTGCATCATGCTCTTGGTTATGTCATAAACAACAGGAATCATGTCTAGGACACCCGGATCTTAGAATATGAAGCTCATTTCAAACACCTTCCTCTGTAAACCAAACCTAACCCATAGACTCTCAAAAGGCTTTTCTCCTGTTGACATTGCTGTCTGACATACAGCACAACTCTTCCTCCTTTGCTTCCCTGCCTGGCCTTCCTGAACAGTTTATACCTTTCCATGACAGACCTCACTCATATGAGTTGTCTCACTGAGTCTCCATTATTCCAGTAACATCATAGTTCTTTGACTGTGTCAGGACTTCCCATTCTTCAGAGCAACAATTCTGAAACAACTAATAGGAAGTACTTTTCACAGCGTATCAGGAGCACAGCCTAGTCTGCACTGGCTCAGTACTTCGGTCTCTGTGCTGCCTGATGGACCAGTTTCTCTGATTGGCTGAGGAAGCCAGGAGGGCAGATCTTAAGCTCAGCCGGACCAGTGGCTGACAGACAGCTCAGCACATACAAACACAGACTTTATGCCTCCCTGAGATCATCTCTCCAAGTTCTGCTCTCCACAGCTCCATCCTGGATCATGCTCTACACCCAAGCTATTTCAGCCTGGCTCCTGCCTTCCCAGATAATCCAGTCCCAGCACTCACTCTGACTCCTTACTTCCACTGTGACTCACCCCTTCGCGATGGCATTCTGGTCTGGACTCTAGTTCCATCCTTCAGTCCTGCTTCATTGATCTGGCCTGGTCTCAACCCATGGCTCTGCCACTCAGACACTGATGGCTAGGCCTGACTTCCCACTATGACCCAGTCTCCTGACTAATATGCCTGACAGACCTTGCTGCCAGGGATGCTATGAAGGCCAGAAGTGTAAATGGCTTTCAAAGAGAACTATATGAGTTTCTGCAGGCTAGGCCCATCAATTTCTATTTCTATTAGCCCAAATAGCCAGGGAAGCAACCACATGTTGTGAATGCCCCCCAACGTCCAATTGCCTGATGGTGGGACTTGACAACAGTGGACGGGCAGTGATCTATCCCTTTTACTCCATTGGAAGCAGCTGGCTCTGGCCATTGTCAGAAGACAGGTTAGTGGGCTAGATGGACCTTTGTTCTGACCCAGCGTGGCCATTCTTAGATGGCTATTCAGTTCATTACGGGAATCAATGACATGTTTCAATTGTACGTTTTCATAATGAGGGTTACTCAAAATAGTGTGTACACACTATTAATAATAACTCAACACAAAAGAACATTAAGTTTCACAGTAATTCAGAAAGAATTTATTGGAATTTGGGAGAAACAAGCATCTTAGAAATGAAGAAAATTAAAATGTACCCAGGGTGAAATTCTGTCCCAGTGGAGGTTTGGACGCTGACATCAGTGAAACCAACATTTTATCTCTGTTGTTGTTTAAAGAACGATAGAAAATCCCCAGGAATGTTAATCATGTGTCAGAGAAGAGGAGTCATTCAGCTCTTCATAAGCAAACAGTCCTCAGAGGTATCTTATCGTGATACAAGCACCACACACTGTGATTGTCTCAAGCAATCCCTCTATTTCTGTCCTCGGGTGCTAATCAACAACCCAATTATGGGACAGGTTTTATAGAAAAGTTCCTTGTTGGCAAAAGAAAAGAAAAGAAAAGAAAAGAAAAGAACTCAAGCAGTCTAATACTGCACAAAGAACTGTCTGCAGTCTGTCCGAATGAAGACAATGTATCATTTCCTACCTCCCATGGTGTGGTGTTGGTTTTGATTGCACCTGTTCTCAAGCTGAGTTGCTGTTATGGTAGGAGTCTGTGGCTGACACTGGTACACGGAGTTTTACAAATTCCTCCTCTGAGCATGCAGCATTGCTCTTTCTTTGAAGAAATGCTGTCTAGTTGTTAGGCTGGTGATCCCCTTTCTTCTTGAGGAGCTGGTTCAAACAGCGGAGGTGTTGCTCGTCTGTCTTAATCTCCTTCTAGCTAAAGTCAGTTCTTGGAGCAGCATTGCTCCCTGGGAAGTGAGCATTGGTATTGCCGTGAGATTTCTGGCAGGGTATTGTCTCACTGTACTATGTGACCACCTCTGTTCCACAGCTGGTGTATTTAGTGTATATAAACAAGTTGCACCAGTGGTATGCCCAGAATTCCTGTCACTAATTTCTAGGCCAACAGACGATCAATCTACAAAGCCCCAGTATCCGCAACTGCTCATCAGAGAGCAGATATGAAATAAACACAGAGGTAGTATTCAGGGGGTGTTGTGGTTGGGATCCTAGGCTGTTCCTCTGCAAACCTGGGTACTGCTCTGCCATATGACTCCCTTGCCCACCCTTTGCTGTCCTGTACACTCTAAATTAGAAGCTTTTAAGAGCAGGTCCTGTCTCTTGCTGAGTTTGCACAGCGCCTAGTACAAAGCAGTCCAGACCTCACCTGGAAGTCCTCACCTTACCAGGTGTTATGGCAATTCCAATAACAATAATACAAGTTGGCTCTTTAAAAGAAATCCTCTGTATTCAAGGTGGAACACACCACACTCTTCTCACATCAAAAAATAAACCTCCTATCAGATGGAGTGCTAATAAAAGTGTGAAATCTTCCCCCCACCAGAGCAGAGGATTGATCATTTTGCCAGAGATATAAAGCAAAAAAAGGGACTGTGCTGAAAAATAACAGGACGCTAAAGGAAGGAGGTCTTGGCTTCAGCACGGATGGAACATACAGCCTCTTTGTGGGGATGTGGATAACAATAGCCTCAGACAGGCTGCCTCTCAAGGCAACAGAAGGGTGATTAATTATAATTGAAAAGGTCCCAAGGGATATCTAAGAATAGAATTTGTGATTTGTCACCAGCTGCCAGTGAAAAACAATAAAAAATTCGGAAAACAGGAACAGTATATGTAGTTCATTGGATGTAAGACATTCCTATATATTTTCACAGCACCTTTATCTATGCCACTATGAGCAACTGTAGATATGAAAATGTATGGGCTGTTGGTATCATCTGGCCTTGATCATGTAAAACTGATAATGCCTCCTGCAACTGTAGAGTTTTATGTGCAATATTTGTTGGATCTGTTTTTCTTTTGGAGTCATTTTGGCTTTTGAGGGGATCAACAGTAAATACAAGCAGAAAGAATGAATCTTGGTTTATAGAGACACTCTAATACAAGGGGGAAGGGTTCTATTTTCTTTTTAGTGAAAAAAGCCTAAAATTCCCGAGTCCCCACCACCCTACTTGTGTTTTGTCTAGTACAGGGCTTAGCAAGAGAAGACTTCATGTACTTTTTGAAACTGTTCTCACAAAGGTCAGATCACTGTAGAATTGACATTAGGGATGTGTGCAAAAGCAGAGGTGGCCCTTTGGAACATTTCTCTTCAGCACGCTCGGTTCTTGCACCACATTAGTCAGAAATAGCAGTGCTTGATTAGATCTCAGTGTTTAAGACAAGTTCCTACATGTGGCTGCAGGAAAATCTGTGCCCATTTGGCTGGACTCTGCAATGGGGAGAGTGCTGCCTCCCTCCTGCACCAACCCTGACTTCCTGCTCTACCCCAGGAGGTGGGACACTGGGGAAAGTGACCAATCAGAGGATGGTTTCCCATGGGCAGGATTGAAAATGCATCTGAGAGCTGGGGAGTCTTGTGTTGTCATGGATACACTCCAGCACAGGCTGAAATCCTGTCAAGGGTGAGGGTGGAATGTACATTGGCAGCGCTATGAGCCTATCTGGGTGCATCACACGGGGCAGGATTCACCACCTCCCAATGCTGGGGGAGAGAGGAGAAACAGAGAGCTGCACTGGGCTCCCTTTCCTGGACCTAATACCTGATCCAAGCAACTCCTTTCTTCCCACCCCAAACCCCACCCCAGTTTTGGGGCACCCCACATGCCAGGGCTCTTCTGCTGGAGGAAGTGAGGCTAGACCAGGTAATCCTAGCCCCATGCTCAGAACCAGGCCTCATCCAGCACCTAGCATGGAGGTCCCAAGTTACGCAGGCATCTGTAAAACTGGCATTTCCCTTGTGCTGGCATGCTGGAAGGTGCAACCTCAATAATGTTCTTTTAACATGAACTTTTGTATGTATTATTTATATTGTTTGATACGAGCCTGCATAATATTTTTGCATTGTCTCGGTTCTTGGAAAGTTCTTCTACACTCAGCTTTTTAAACAGTTCATCTGGCCTCCTTTTAGAGAAGATCTGGTAAGGAATGCACTCCAAGCTCCTTCAGCCCTAGGCAGCTCAGCAAAGCATTTAAGCTATGCTTAAGTGCTGCAGAGAATTGTGATCCCAGTTTGCTCCTTAACTTCAGTGGAAGTTATGCACAAGGAACAAGTGCAGGAGTGGTCTTAGGTCTCGGTGGTTTTGGTTAGCGCTCCAATCTTCAAGGCGTAAAATACTTTGAATTACTGCCAAATCCCGTAAGAGGTGCTGGTGCTCAGTGCTTTTCAGGCTGAGCTCTGAAGGTGCATATTCTGGCTTTTAGGGCCAAAGCTTCAAAAGGCCTCAGAATAAGAACTGTGCAGAAGCTGAATGCACAGGAACAGGTTTTTAAAGATATGTTGGTGACTAAATCTGCCTATGGCTAAGGCTACCTATACCTAGTGGGATTTTCAACCCCCTGCCTGGTCTCTCTCTGCACCCTTCAACAATTAAATAGCTTCACCAATCTGGGAAATCTGTCAGACTTCACTGAGGTGCTTTGACAACAGCTGAGCCATTTTTAAAAATATGGCCTCAACTCTCAGCACCCAGCATTGCTAAAAATCTGTCCTAATGGATAATTCTTTCATTTTTAGAATATTTATAATTAAGTCACATAATTTTTCATTGCTTAATATTTCCATCTATGTAACACTTAATCTATTTATATTGATTGCACTAGGGTTTAATCAGAAGGCAGGAAAACAGATAGTATAAAAATGACTGCACTAATAATTCATTTTCCAATTGTGCTTTCAGCTGGCGAAGAATGCTACCCTTAACAGGAGGACTTTTTTTATTTATGATATGTAGGCAAAAAGTAGAGCTTGTCAGTTGAATTATTTACTGCAGGAAAAAATAATGGGGAATTTAGCCCTTGTTTCCATTCATGAATGTTACGAAATGAGCTGATTCCTTCTGCAAATGCTTCTGGTATTCACAAGTGATGAATTATCAGACCGTGGTCTGTCTCATGCAGGTATACAGTTATTCATGAAGTATGACTGGACATCAAAATCACATGCTACTATTTCTCCTCTCTCATTGGATAAATAAGTTTTAAAATCACACCTGTGCTAGCTGGCGAAAACCCATATTCTCGTTGCATCCACTTGCATGAAGAACAGTCATTCAGCATGCCAGAGTGCAAACAAAATTATGCAGGTGATCCCAAACCAGAATGATGATCACAGCTGAATTGAGCAGTGGTTTTGCATCAACATGAATACTTGTGAACCCTGTGTATAAAAATCCGGAAACACAGCTCTTAACAATGGTGCCACTCCGGAGGGCCACATCTTCACTGGGACCAACATACCTGAATAAGGACTCTCAGTTAATGCGAAAGGGCACAATTTTCCAAAGTGCCAAAGTTCCTAGTTGATAAGGCATGCGTTTGAAAAATGGGACTTAAGTTCCTAAATCACTTAGGTGTTGGAATTTTTAACCAACATCCGGAAAAGGTGGGAAAATGAAGGAATTTTATACCTATAAATGATCTCTTATAAGCAAAATAGGAGCTGGTGATTCCACTCTGAAATGACATCTGGTTGCTGAGATTTCTTCAAAGCCGGTGTGTCACTAGCACAAAATGCACTAGCTTTGCTTTAGAAAAATCCATTGAGAACCAGGAGGGGTTTGTTCGCCCTCTTGACATGATTTAAAATAGGCATCTTCTAACAGCAAGTTTAGCTTCCTCCATGCTACATTGAGAAGACTCTTTGGCTTTTATATCTCATCTGTAAGCAGTTCCAAGAAACCACTTAATATGCCATTTTTATTTGCATGGTAGTTTTTGCTCCCTAGTTTTAGTAAAGTCTCTGAGGACTTTTTGCCTTAAATCAGTTATGAATCTAACACTTTCCTGCCAGTAATTATGTCTGCTTCAGCATCACAACAGGGGTCCCAGAAGTTGCATTTTGCCGTATGAAGTTATTCAACTTAGTAAACTGCTAATAAACCCATAATGCATGGAGAATATAAGTACTATGCAATTAAAAGTGCAGTTTAAACCTTAATTAGACTTCTCCTTTGAAGGCAGAGGATTTCAGAGCAATTTAATGGTTTGTTTGTTCAACAGTACTCTACTTCCACTGGGCTTGTGTATATTTTATGTCATTGCTTTTTAAAAAAAAATTCCATTATTGAAACAGAAAGGAAAGGCTGGAATGGGTTGTAAACTTGTTCAGCAGTGAAAGAGACAGATGGGGAGATCATTATTTCAGGTATCTGGCATTCCTGACTTGAGCTATATTGCTTATGCACAATTCTGCAGCATAACCATATTACCACAAGGATGAGGTTTACCTTTGACAGCTATGGAGATTGATTAGAAGGGGTCAGCTTTTGGAGTCCTTTAAAGTCTTGGCAATGAAGTAAGCCTATGTTCTAGGTGCTCCTGCTCTTCCTGTAATATAACTGTTTCTTTCTAATAACTGTATCTGTTGGTGCTGTCCATGCAGACTCTGCATCCTTCAGCATAAAGGCAGTGTGGCCACCCTCCTACCCGCAGGTCCCTTGTATCCCCTGTTGGCAGAAAGACAGAAGAAAGTGCTTTTCCCGCTCCCTTTCTCCTAGCTTAATTCTCATCCCACTTCTTCTGCAATTCACTCTCTTGTCTGGCCATATCAAAAACAAAACACCTTCCGGAAAACCCAGGAAAGTGAGTCCTGGACAGGCGGGGGAGTTTCATCACACTGACTGCTCTGATAGATTCTCATCCGTTAGTGTTTCATCCCTTTTCAAACCCCCGGGGACTCTCCCCCTGGCTGATGAGCCTAACCAGTGCCCCTTCTGTCTGGTGAGGAATCAGTATTGACACCCTACTTGCTGAGGACTCAAAGGTAGAGGGATGCATGGCTAAATCTGTATCTGCTTGAACAATTGGTGTGTGTCACCTCAGACCTGGAGAAGACATCCATCTCCCAGGATCACCAAGGGTTGGCCTCAGTGAGGGCTCCTCCATGAAGAAATCGCTCGCTAGGGAAGAAACTACTTCCAAAACTGCCGTGCTCACACCCAAGCTTATTGTCCTGACACAAGGTTGCTCCCTACTCCTCAGAGCAGGAAAATATCAGCCAGGCAGATGGATTCATCTACAGGGAAGCGTTGCTCAATAAGGGTATCCCTGCATAGTCTGGATCTAAGCCAGGTCCAGATATTGACTTGCTGTTACACTTAAAATAGATTTTTTAAGGTATCTTGAAGTCCATCTAATAATAAGTATAGTTTTGCATCCCCTGGTATGGCCGTGCACACTCTTTTCACAGTTCATTGTACCCGTATTGCTGGAAGGGCTGTGACACGCTTACTCAGTGGTTGGAGAACCTCAGTCTGGTCCTCCTGGGATTTAATGAATTTCTACCTGAGCCTTCTTCCAAATGTGCCCTATACACCTCTCTCTGAGGCTGGTCTACTTGGGGATTCTCAGTTCAGAACATGGCTATCACCACCTTGTGTCAGCTTAGTGTTCCAGATAGCTCAGCGTCCTGCTTTGTAACAGTGGCCCATGCTAGATGCTTCAGAGGGAATGAAGAGAAGAAGATAATTATGAAGTGTCTGCTCTCACCTTCTGGCAGTCAGGGGTTAGCGACACCCAGAGCATGAGACTGTATCCCTGACTATCTTGGAAATAGCCCCTGAGAGACCTAACCTCCAAGAACATACACAGTTTTTAAAACCAGTGATAATTTTGTCCTTCAGAACACTCCCTGGCGATGAGTTCCACAGGTTGAATGAGTTACATGAGAAAATATTTCCTTTTGTTTGTCTTCAACCTGCTGCCTGTTAAATTCCTGGGTGACCTCTGCTCCTTATGGTGTATGAAGGAGCAAATAACACTCACCTTTCTTCACATCATTTATAATTTTATAGACCTCTATCATATCATCCTGTACTCATATCTCTTCTAAACAGAATAATCCCAGTGTCTCTAGTCTCTCCTCATAAGGAAGCTAGTCCATCCCCCCAATCATTTTTCTTGCTCTTCTCTGTACTTTTTGCAATTCTTATATATATTTGCATTCAGGTGGGATCTCAAGAACCCCAAACAGTATGCAATGTATTTGAGTTCAGTGGATTTACATAGTGTCCATATGATATTTTGTATCTTACATATTCTTTCCTGAATTGTCTCATGTTTTGCTAGAGTAATTGGTTGACACTACACATTCAGCATGTTTTCAAAGAACTATCCGTGACTACTACAAGATCCTTTTCTCAGATGGTAACAGTTAACTCAGAGCCCATCATTTTATAGGTAGAGTTGAGATAATTTTTTTCAATGTACATTACTTTGTATTTATGAAAATTGAATTTCATCTGTAATTTTGTTAAGCTTATTTGTAAATCTCTCTTGTCTACTTTGGACTTAATTACTTCCCATTATTTTGTGTAATCTGCAAATTTTTTCACACCACTTTTTACCCCTTTTTTCCAGTTTGCTAATGCATAAATTGAACAACACGGGGTCCAGTATAGAGCTTTGGGATGCTGACTGTTTACTTGTCTCCACTGTGAAAACTGGCCATTTATTCCTACCCTTTGTTTCCTGTCTTTTAATCGGTTACTGATCCATGAAAGAACCTCTCCTCTTTTCCTACAATTGCTTAAGAGCCTTGGGTGACAGTTAAAGTACACTCATTCCACTGGATCACCCTGTTGCTCATGTTTGTTTACCCCTCCAAAGAATTCTAATAATTTGGAGAGGAATGATTTCTCTTTACAGAGGTCATGCTGACTCGTTCCCAGCAAATTGTATTAATCTCTGTGTCCAATAATTCGCTTCTTCCAATGTGTCTGTTCTGAAAGTTTGCAATTGTCTTTTAATTGTCTCACAAAAGGCTTGTAATTGTCTCAGTCAGCTTTGGACCCTTTCAAAAATTCAGTGTTAAATTAGTTTATCTGTCAGTCACCTGCTACAGGGATTATTTTAAGATACAGTTAATGATTCTTCAATTTCATATTTTAATTCTTTTCAAACTCTTGGTGATACTTCTGGTCCTGGTGATTTGTTATGATACAATGTATCAGTTTGTTTCAAAGCCTTCTCTACTAACTCCTCACTTTGGGACTATTCCTCAGGTTCATCACCTAACAAGTTTGGCTCCAGTGTGGGAACCTGCCTCACATCCTCTGTAGTCAAGAACAATGCAAAGAACTCTTCATAGTGGCCCTGACATCTCTGAGTGCTTCTTCAGCTTTTGGATCATCTTGTGCCCCCACCCAGTGATTGATTATCAGACCTCCTGCTCCTGATGTGCTTAAAAATGCTGTTTAGTTTTTGTGTCCAGCTGCTCTTTCAATTTCTTTATGGACTGCCTAGTTGTATTTCTGCATCTGACTGGCGGAGTTTATGCTCCTTTCTCTTTTCCTCCATAGGATCTGACTTCCATTTTTTAAAAGATGCCATTTCATTTCTAACTGCCTCTTTTGCTCTGTTCTTTAGCCAGGGTGGCATTTTTGGCCTATTCAGTGTTTTTGGGGTAGGAGGTGAGTGGAAGTGGAAAGGCTATATGTTTATATGAAAATACGATAAGAAGTGCTTGAATTAGTATCCATGCAGTTTGCAGTCATTTCAACCTGGATACTGCTCTTTTTAATTTTCATTGAACTGGTGTCCTTGCTTTTATCTAGTTCCCGTTCTGGAAGTTAAATCCCGGAGAGTTTCCTTGGTGCTAAATATAATTACAGTGTAGTTGCTGTTACCCAACAGTTCACCACAGTCACCTCTTGAGCCAGATTCTGTGGCTCGTTTAACATCACATCAAGAATTGTCTCACCACCTGTGGACTCCAGGACAAACTGCTCCAAGAAGCAGCTGTTACCGGTGTGTAGAACTTTGGTCTCTGCCTTCCTTTCAGAGGTGACACGTGCCCAGTCGATATGGAGAGAATTGAAAGCCCACGGTCGGAGTGGGCTTTCCATTGTTGCTGCTGCTCTAATCTCTCTCCCTGAGCATTTACAGTCGGCATCTCCTTCCAGGGCAGGCACCTAATAGCATTGCCCTACTGCTGTGCTTTTCTCAGCCAAGCCTGGACTTTCTACCACTAGCGAGTCGATGGGATTCTTTCATTCAGTTGAGACTTCTAGTATACTTGACACTGTGCAATCACAGATAGTGCCACTCCACGCACCAGGGCAACCTACTCTGTCTCCCTGATATATTCTGTACCTTGGCATTTCTATGTCCTCTTGGTTCTGGGCCCCATTATATCACTATCCCCTTTTAACAACAGACCCTCAAGTTCATGTGTCTTAATATTTCAGATACCCACAGTCAGAGCCAAAAAAGCCTTCCCTGACTTTCCTCTCTGCAGCAGTGCAGAGCGCCAGTTCATTCCTTGCCTCATTTGGAAATCAGCTATTAACTTCTTCAAGTGTTATTGCCAGCCTAAATAATGTTTATTGGAGAATCCATCTTTTCACCACCATGTCCACAGGGGCTACTTCTGCAATTAAGTGTCTAAAACATGAAATAGCTTCTGTTGTTTAACTCCCCTTTTCTACCCTTTGTTTCTGAACTCATCAGCTTATAATACACCCCAGCATGTTGACAAGCATTTTTCCTGCTTTTGAATTCCAGTTAATCTCTTTTATTCTTCAATCTGTTATAATAATCCCCTTCTCACTCAACATGCTTACTGAAAAGCATTTATATGCAAGACACACCTAGAATACATTTTAGGTGGGCACCAAAATACAGCCCGCAATGTGCCTTTACCAGTCACAGGGGCAAGTGTTGGCTAGCCAGGCCTGCAGTTCAAAAAGAGACAGCCTGGGACTCATTTTTCTGACAAGGCAGAGGATAGCTGAGCACACATTTCTGAACCTTACTGTATGCCCTTGGGGTGTCTTGCATCACTCTTCGGTCCTTAGGTGACATTAGACCAGTTCTTTAAAGGTTTTAAAGTATGCTCTGCTCCAATTTAGACTTTTGGACTAAGTGGCCAGATGTAAAATGTTCTAGATAGAAAAATAGCCCTGCCATGAGGGCAGGGGAGTGGATGAGATGATCTCTCAAGGTCCCTTCCAGTCCTACGGTTGCATGAAAACAAAAGCTAAAATCAGCACTCCACAGTTCCTCTTGGGAAGAGTGGGGATTGAGGTTGGGATTCTCTGATGATCTCAGCGGGAGCTGCTGGGTGCTGAGCTTTTTGGAAGTGTGGTGTGCTCTTTTTCTCTTCCAGTGCACACACACTATCACAACCCCCGTTGGACTGAACACATTTGTTACATTGTTGGGTGCACACAATAACATTTGGCAACATCCAGGCTCTGGTAAAGTGCTGTGTTAGGTTACAGGTCTGTTGGGTTTAACTTTATAATGACCTGGTTCTGCACAGAACCACATGTCCTCTAACTTACACTTTGTACTGACCCAATTCTCAGAGTCTCATCTGCTTTAAATGTCATTGCATCTATCAGAAACACCTGAGCTGAACAGTTCAAATCCTAAACAGATGAGACAGCGTGGATTAATCAGGCATTTGGAAGGTGCAAAACAGGTAAATAACCTCTGCATATCCCCATATACTGTCACTATGGAATAGTTACTGCTTGGAATTTTTTCTAAGAATCACTAAGTTTAGCTTAGCAATGCAGGGTCCTGTGGCACCTTATAGACTAACAGAAAAGTTTTGAGCATGAGCTTCCGTGAGCACAGACTCACTTCATCAGATGCTGGTCTTGGAAATCTGCAGGGCCAGGAATAAATAAGCCAGAGCAAGGCTGGGGTAACAAGGTTAGCTCAGTCAGCAAGGGTGAGGCTTACTACCAGCAGTTGATCTGGAGGTGTGAACGCCAAGGGAGGGGAAGCTGCTTTTGTATTTAGCCAGCCATTCGCAGTCTTTGTTTAAGCCAGAGCTGAGGGCATCGAATCTGCAGATGAATTGTAGCTCAGAAATTTCTTTTTGGAGTCTGGTCCTGAAATTTCTTTGCTGTAGGATAGCTACTTTTAAGTCTGCTACTGTGTGGCCTGGGAGATTGAAGTGCTCTCCTACGGGTTTTTGTATATTGCCATTTCTGATGTCTGATTTGTGTGCGTTTATTCTTTTACGTAGAGACTGTCCAGTTTGTCCGATGTATATAGCAGAGGGGCATTGCTGGCACATGATGGCATAAATTACATTGGTAGATGTGCAGCTGAATGAACCCACGATGGTGTGGCTGATCTGGTTAGGTCCTGTAATGGTGTTGCTGGTGTAGCTATGTGGGCAGAGCTGGCAACGAGGTTTGTTGCATGGATGGGTCCCTGAGTTAGAGTGACTGTGGTCCGGTGTATAGTTGCTGGTTAGGATTTGCTTCAGGTTGGCAGGTTGTCTGTGGGCAAGGACTGGTCTGCCTCCCAAGGCCTGTGAAAGTGGGGGATCATTGTCCAGGATGGGTTGTAAGTCCCTGATGATGCGCTGTAGAGGTTTTAGCTGAGGACTGTAGGTGATGGCTAGTGGTGTTGTGTTGGTTTCTCTCTTGGGCTTGTCCTGTAGTAAGAGGCTTCGTGGCCCACGTCTGGCTCTGTTGATCTGTTTTTTCACTTCCTCAGGTGGGTATTGCAGTTTTGCTTGTTCGTGAACAATGGCCTCTAATTCTGCTCATAGTTACTTGTTCCTGTGTTGTGTGGCACTTGCCCTAGAGCTGTGTAATATGTCTCTGCTTAGACATGTTCAGTAATTGGGTCATCATAACCATGAACTTCACAGGGCATGGGAATACAGTAAGCCAATATGCATGCAAAGCATGATCATGTCTCATCCAAATTGTGACATAACAGGGGAAGGGAATAACATTAATAACCACCTTGGTTATGAACACATTAAAAGGATTTTCTGAAGAGCGGGTCATGCAGTCTCCCGTCACTGATACTTCCCAGGGAGAAATTTAAGAGTCTTAGCACCATTGTTCTCCCTTTTGCTGATAACCTCACATCAGCAACAGTTCCTCGCTAAATAAATGGGACCAGAGGTCACCCTGAATCCCTCCAGCTCGGGGTTCTGCAGTAAATCAACAAACACTCTCAGATACTAGGTCACTCTCTGCCTCTGACAGTTCCAGCCAGGGCAATAATTCCATGGCCCTTCATGAATTCAGTTCTTATTTGCTTCTGAACAGAGAGGTGAACTCTACAGGACCACTGGGGGCCTCAGAGAATAGGATCGAGGTCTTCAGTTAGACTGAGAAGCAGATTTGGAACACTGCTGTGAGGTGCTCTTGAAGTCAGCCCTTCAAGGACTGTCCTGCATTGCAAAGCTTGGAATTTGCCTGGGTTTGACTCAATTCAGAAAAGGCCAACTAAGATGATTAGGGGCTTGGAACGGGTCCCATATGGGGAGAGGCTAGAGAGACTGGGACTTTTCAGTCTGGAAAAGAGGCGATTGAGGGGCGATATGGTGGAGGTGTATAAAATCATGAATGGTGTGGAGAAAGTGAATATAGAAAAATTATTTACCTTTTCCCATAATACAAGAACTAGGGGACACCAAATGAAATTGATGGGTAGTAGGTTCAAAACTAATAAAAGGAAATTTTTCTTCACACGGCGCACAGTCAACCTGTGGAACTCCTTGTCCGAGGAGGCTATGAAGGCCAGGACTCTATTAGGGTTTAAAAAAGAGCTTGATAAATTTTTGCAGGTTAGGTCCATAAATGGCTATTAACCAGGGATAAAGTATGGTGCCCTAACCTTCAGAACAAGGGCAGGAGATGGATGGCAGGAGGTAAATCACTTGATCATTGTCTTCTGTTCCCCTTCTCTGGGGCACCTGGCGTTGGCCACCGTCGGCAGATGGGATGCTGGGCTGGATGGACCTTTGGTCTGACCTAGTATGGCCATTCTTATGTTCTTATGTAATTCCTTTGCAGAGGCAGTTTCTGTAATCCAGCCCTGAAGCGGTAAGGCCATATATCTCTGTGATTAGGTACTTGTCCTAGCTAGAGGAATGGGAAAACTGCATGCTGAAGGAGACTTGACTTGTTGCTATGAACACCTGGTTATCAAGACATGGAAATTAATCTGGTAAAACCATGAGGGCTTGTAGTTTTCACCGCTAGAGAGTGGAAAGGTGGTGGGAGGCACACAGGAGAGGGGAAAACCAGGCTTTTTCTCAAAGCACCCTTTTGGCCAGAGCGTGGGACTGGACTCAGGAAACCTAGGTTCTCTTCCTGACTTAGTCACTGGCCTGTTGCGTGACCTTGAGCAGATGCCTCAATTTACGCATCTGTTAACATGAGAATGATGACTGCTGTCCTTAGAGACCTGCTGGTGAAAAGCACTGAGTAAGCCCTGTGGCATTATTATATTCCCACCTGCAATGCTTCCCTCTTGCCTGGATTTAGCCTTCACAGCTGTCTGTAGAGGTAACTAAAAACAGCCACAATTCCAATATTTCCTTTGCACTCATGGTGCTCATAGAGATGTGAGGGGACATCTGATTTGCCCTACCACTGTCACTTCACACTAGTTATTACTTTACATCTCAGCCCTTTGCCCTCTAGGAGGCAATACCGACTGAAACTGCCCCAGAGATGTCAGGGGGTTATTAGAACAAACCTCTACATGATCTTAGCGTTCCCGAGTCTGAACAGTGTAGAGGCTCCCCAGTTCATGCCAGGTACATATCTGCAGTTTTCAGCCTCCATCTGGAGCACCATAAGGTAGTTTGTTAGCACTCTGCAGCAACACTTTTCTCTGCATAGAAATCACACTGATTTTCTCCACAGAGGGTCCCGTTCTTAGGCACAGCTAGACATTGGGTCATTGTGCTGTAGCAGTGGGTACAGAGTGGGGATAAGGGCCACCCCTAAGAGCGGTCTGGGGTGACAAAGCACAGATACAGTGTGGAAAGCAATCGCTCCCTACGGCAGTGAGTTGCTCCTGTTCAGACTAGAATGGACACGAGGGTGAATTTGTTTAGCTGCCTCCTTTTTCTTAGCTCCTGCATGGTTTATGTACAGTTGTTCGAGTCATTCACAAGAACAGTCCATCTGACGTAACTGTCTTCCTGTGTGTTCCTCACATGTTATGGGGCTGGTTCCTAGTGAACGTGAGTGACTCCTGCCTGATATTTCCTGCTCAGAGAAGTCAGTAGCAGGGAACAGCCATGGGGGACTGGTACAGATGTAAGTCATTTCAGAGCCAGCAGCTGTACACATAAGTGAGGCCTGAGTTCAGCCAAGCACATAGGCTCATCTTTACAACTCTGTGCACAAGTGATTTCCTGTCTGAGTGCTGAGGCTCTGACTTACAGCTCACATGCATCAGGGTATAGTTTTAATATGTGACTTAGAATTTTCTCCCTGCTTGGTGCTGACTAGAAACCAGGACATCCAGATGAAGCCACACAGGCCATAATCCCTACTCCCGCCACCCCTTTGCCGTGTCCAGCTCTGAAATGAGTTGTCTTTGTTGCACTGTTGGTTTTGGCTCTCCCATGAAAGGAACTGTTAGCGCTGTGGCTGGTTCTCTCCGCCCCTGCACTCTGATAACCCTCACACACTTTAAATCATGCCCCAGGCCAGCCACTGCTCTCTGAAACAGCATCTCTCCACTCTGACTGGTCACTGTAGGTGCTTTAAACATAGCCCTGTTCCAGACCAGCCAGCTTGGGAAGTGAGCGCTGCCACTAGGTGCTCAGGCAGTAGGCCTGGGAAGCCCATCACCTTCCCCGGAGTTTGAGGTGACTGCTAAAAAGCAGGTACAAGCAGCTAGTTGGTAGACAAGCTCTGGCTGATGCCCTCCTCCCCTTCTCCCGCAGCCATATCTGTGGCTGCAGTTGGGGTGGGTTTGTAAATGGCTTACCCTTATCTTGCCACAGCAGCTGCTCCCCTCCCTGACCCGCTGAGTGCTCTGTGAGCTAAGCTTTGGCTGCCTGGGTAGTTGTGTGTGTGCTTCCCTCCCCGCACAGCCTCTCAGATGCTGCAGAGGGGGAAAGTGATTCTGTGTGTTATCATTTCGCTCAGACTCTTGAAGCGAGGTGCATACTTTTATGGCCAGCGCAGGGGAGAAACACACACAGCCAGGATTTACTTACCTTGGTGACTAGTCAGACGCCTTCCTGACCTATCCAGGCCCTCCAATTAACCTTACCCATCCCTTCTGGACCCCATTTTTATGTGACAGAGGGTGGTGCCAGAAAACGACCATGCAGGGTTGGCTGTAGAACAAGAGTTGGCTAATGACAACGTTCCTTTCCCTTGGTGCCATTGATCTCCTAGCAGGCGTGAGAAGGGATTGTAACATTGCACCTCACTGCTTTATAATAAAGATCAAAGAATTTTGAAGGATGATACAAGACTGGAAGGTTTCCAGATAGAAATAGCTGGAAAAACAGAACTAAACAGCAGAGCAACGGTGATAAATAGGAAGTAGACATACATAGAGTCAGACTTGAAAATACCAGACAACTCATGTGGGTATTTTTCCACTAAGTTACTCTGTGGATTAATTGGAAGCTGTAGTTGTTAATTTAGGAATAGAAAGGAGCGAATCTACTGCTGGCGTAAAATGGCACAGCTTCATTTGAAGTTCATGAAACTGGCTTTTCGACTACACACAGTGTTTCAAAGATGGTTTCCAGTAGCCATCTGCTTTAGGTTAAATGCTGCAGCTGCATTGTTGTAGTAAAAGCACTTACTCTGGCGACAAAAAGGTTTTTCACTCACTGTAGTAAATCTACCACTCCAAGAGGCAGCAGCTGGGCTAATAGGAAAGTCCTTCTATTGATGGGTATATTACTCAATTCCTATAAACCACAAAGCCTGAGCACAGCTCAGCTCCCACTTCATTCCACAGATTGAATAAAGGGAAATGTGCTGGCTCCCCGCACAGGGGTGAATTTCACTCTGTGGGCATAGCCAAGAGAAAGGAAGAGGAACACGAGTTTGGTGCAAAAAATGACCTCAGACTAAAGTTTGTTGTGATAGTCAGAACTCTCCAGATCTCTCCTGGGAAGGTGTTTTTACAGTGAGAAGTGTACGGCTCAGTTCTGTTCTGGGATATGCAGTGGGGTGCTGCCGTGAAACACAGACATTTCACCCCTGTGCTTGTGTGCACTGATGGAGGGGTAGATTTTTGAATCAAAGCATTGTTGGGTGCTCATATTGCTAGACCCCAAAACTGAGCTATTTGTTAAAAGCTACAGTTCCTACCAACCATAGTCAAATCCCTCTTGGCAGGTAGGGGAGACATTCAATCTCTTTTTTTCAATGCAATAAAGTGACTGCACATGAGGGCATTTCAGTGTGCATCTACATCAAGAGTATGAGTATAAAAATATATACTTCCAAAAGAAAAATAAGGATTGAAGTGGCCACTGGATTAATTTAATTGCATCATTCAGAACGTACTGGTGACCCCATAACAGACCTTGGCGATTTTTTCAAAAGCACCTCAGGGATTTAGGAAAACTTTCAGTGGGACTCCTAAATACAAATGCCTTTGGCTCGAGTGAAGAATTCCCCCTCTGAAGCTATCTCTTGAAAATGTCAGTGTACAATTGAATGTCTTGCTGCAAGACATGTTTCCTTCAAAAGTAAGCTATGTACAGGAGTAGCTTCGTAAGGTTCTGTGGTATGTGTTCTGCAGGCTGTCAGGGTGGATGATCTAATAATGGCCTTAGAATCCTGTGATTAACTGTCAGGGGAATTTTCTGCCTCCAAGGAGCAATGAAGATATCTCAATTGCTTCATGCCACTTTGCCATGTCCTGAGCCCAACAGAGCATTGGTTGAGAAACCCTTCAAAATTCATGAATACTGTTTGAATGATCCATCTTAACTTCCCACTAATGCTGGCCTCAGTATAGCTGGTTGGTTATTTTCAGAGGAAATGTGGGTTTTGGTTTGGTTTGTTTGTTTTTTTTCTCAAAATGGAAAGAGTTTGCCGGAAAGGATCAGCTTTGACAAATCTTCCAGTTCAAAAACATTTAGAAGAAAGTTTCACAATTTCACATTCTGACAATTTGGAAATAAATGGTCCGGGGGTATTCAGTTCTGAGAAACTTTTCATTTACAGATTTCAGTTAATTTATACCAAAAAGGTTTAAACAGATTGAAAAGTCTTAAATAAGAACAAAACATTTTAAAGTTATCAGATCTGAAACATTGAGCTTAGTCTAATCTGAATTATTATTTTTATTATTATTACTTCATTATCATTTTTTACTTTTTCCCACTTCAGTATGGAAAAATATTTTAAACCCTGAAAATTCTCGTGGTGCAGGAAAACACTCAGCTCCGCACATTTCTCAGCCCCAGAACTTTTCTCTCCACCTGGATCTATGACTCTGCAACACTTCAGGTTACCTAACCTTGAAGGGCTCTTGTCTGATTTTATTGGGAATTGTGCATCCGTATTCCTCTCCTAAATGAAAAGCTCAGCTGTAGCTCTACAATTGAATCATGGAGTACTACAGCTGGAATGAACCTCAAGAGGTCATCAAGTCCAGTCCCCCGCTGAAGCTGCCATACCACAGCATTTTGCATGCAGCAAGGTTGGTGGGCGCTGCTCTCCTGTCAGTGACAGTTACTCTTCCTTCAGTGGAGGACCAGCATCAATGGGAGAGCGCCAAGAGATCAATCCATCACCTCTGTGCATACGGGATAAATCAACAGCTGGTGGATCAGTCGCTGCAGCACTGATCCATGGTGTCATCTGAGATTGCTGGATAGATCCGGGCAAGATACTGTTTTCCTGCTCATGAAAACTTTCAAAGCTATCAAGAAAAGCTCTGTTCCAAATCAGAATGAAAAGTCAACATCTCAAAAATATATAAGTGCGTACTGGAAATCTGAAAACTTTTCAGTTTCCATCAGTTGAAACCTTTGGTTTTGTTAACTTGGAAAGGTTTTGTTTCAACGTCAACCTTTTTACTATTTATTCTAAATGTTGCTTTCAAGAAAAAAAACAGGTTTTTTCTTTATTTCGAAGATGTCAGAGTAAAATATGTTGACAATTTTTCACAGGCTCACAGCTGAATTATTTCCCAAAATAAAATGTTTTAGTTTCAATGAATTATCATTTGCTGATAAAAAAATAAAGGTTTGTAAAAAAATTCCTGAATATCCTTATTGCTCACCCAAGTCTCATTCCATTATCGTCTCTCGCACTGGATCAATGACATTTTTGGACCCAGAGAAAAATGAATGAATACAGACTATAGGTAAATGTATTGTGTTGGAGTAACTTTCACTGGTGTTGGAATTCTCAAACCTTTCAGAATTTGAAGTCAATTATAAAACAAACAAGCAAACAAATCTTGCACAGGATATAGAAATAACAAATAATGTAACCCTATAAAGAAGAGTGAACTGAACTCACCTCCTCCCACCCATGAATAAAGCGAGTCGTTTCTCATGAATAATTCCACTGACTTCAGTAAGGCTGTTATTTATGTAAAGATTAGTCACATGAGTCTGTTGGATTGGCCACTTCATTTATGGTCCAGCTACAAGGGTTATGGACATAGTTGGAACTAAAAAAAAATTGGATCTATAATCAATTTACATACATATGTGGGAGAGTCTGGATCTGGGTTTCTGTTTGAACCTTTACAGAACCAGAAGCCAGAAGCCAGATTACAGCTGTGTGAGTAAAAAAATTTCAATTGACTGAATGAGCTCCCTTCTTCACCACTCAAAAGAAAAACGGTTTGGTTTGGATCAAAGCAAAACTTTTATAAATTTCACACGTTATTGGTGAACAAATAGGTTTTAATTTGAACTGAAAATGTTTTTAAAATAAAAAGCAAATATTGAAATTGTCATTTTGTATTGAAAAATCAACTTTTCATTTAAAAAAATTAAACAATACATTACAATTTCTTTTGCTTTTGAAATTGTGATGTTTTGAGCCAAAATCTTGAGTACAAAACATTTTTTTTAAAATGTTGCATTCAACATGAATCAGCACTTTACCACTAATATTTGTGTGAACAATCTTGCCCTGATCTCAGCCAAGTGTGAAGTTTGGATGTGGATTCAAACTTCCACAAAGTTTGCAGTGCCTAGATGGAAGTTTTGGGTCAAAACTGCCTTTAATGATTAAAAATGATTAAAAATGCTCCTAGTTGTAACTCTAGTTTATTCTGTGAGTTGTATTAATCATAGAATCACAGAATACTAGGACTGGAAGGGACCTCAAGAGGCCATCAAGTCCAGCCCCCTGCCCCAATGGCAGGACCAAGTACTGTCTAAACCATCCCTGATAGACATCTATCTAACCTGTTCTTAAATATCTCCAGAGATGGAGATTCCGCAACCTCCCTGGGCAATTTATTCCACTGTTTGACCACCCTGACAGTTAGGAACTTTTTCCTAATGTCCAACCTAAACCTCCCTTGCTGCAGTTTAAGTCAATTGTCTCTTGTTCTATCCTCAGAGGACAAAAAGAACAAGTTTTCTCCCTCCTCCTTATGACTCCCTGTTAGATACCTGAAAACCGCTATCATGTCACCCCTCAATCTTCTCTTTTCCAAACCAAACAAGCCCAATTCTTTCAGCCTTTCTTCACAGGTCACATTCTTGAGACCTTTAATCATTCTTATCACGCTTTTCTGGACCCTCTCTAATTTCTCCACATCTTTCTTGAACTGTGGCATCCAGAACTGGACACAATACTCCAGCTGAGGTCTAACCAGCGCAGAGTAGAACGGAAGAATGACTTCTTGTGTCTTGTTCACAACACACCTGTTAATGCATCCCAGAATCATGTTCACTGTTTTTGCAACAGCATCAAACTGTTCACTCATCTTTAACTTGTGGTGCACTATCACCCCTAGATCCCTTTCTGCTGTAGTCATTCCTAGACAGTCTCTCTCCATTCTGTATGTGTGAAACTGATTGTTCCTTCCCAAGTGGAGCACTTTGCAATTGTTCTTATTAAACTTCATCCTGTTTACCTCAGACCATTTCTCCAATTTATCCAGATCATTTTGAATTATGACCCTATCCTCCAAAGCAGTTACAATCCCTCCCAGCTTGGTATCATCTGCACGCATAATAAGCGTACTTTCTGTACCAATATCTAAATCGCTGATGAAGATATTGAACAAAACCAGTCCTAACACAGACCCCTGCAGAATCCCACTTGTTATACTTTTCCAGCAGGATTGAGAACCATTAAGAACTACTCTCTGGGTACGGTTATCCAGCCAGTTTTGCACCCACCTTACAGTAGCCTCATCTAAATTGTATTTGCCTAATTTTTTATAAGAATATCATGTGAGACTGTATCAAATGCTTTATTAAAGTCTAGATATACCACATCTTCTGCTTCTCCCCTATCCACAAGGCTCGTTATCCTATCAAAGAAAGCAATCAGATTGGTTTGACATGATTTGTTCTTTACAAATCCATGCTGGCTGTTCCCTGTCACATTACCACCTTCCCAGTGCTTGCAGATGATTTCTTTAATTACCTGCTCCATTATCTTTCCTGGCACAGAAGTTAAGCTGACTGGCCTGTAGTTTCCTGGGTTGTTCTTATTCCCCTTTTTATAGATGGGCACTGTATTTGCCCTTTCCCAGTCTTCTGGAATCTCTCCTATCTCCCATGATTTTCCAAAGATGATAGCTAAAGGCTCAGATATCTCCTCTATCAGCTCCTCGAGTATTCTAGGATGCATTTCATCAGGCCCTGATGACTTGCAGACATCTAATTTTTCTAAGTGATTTTTAACTTGTTCTTTTTTTATTTCAACTTCTAATCCTACCCCATTCTCATTAGCATTCACTATGTTGGCCATTCCTTCATCAGCCTGCTCAGTGAAGACCAAAACAAAGACGTCATTAAGCATCTCTGCCATTTCCAAGTTTCCTGTTACTGTTTCTCCCTCCTCACTGAGCAATGGCCCTACCCTGTCCCTGGTCTTCCTCTTGTTTCTGATATATTTATGAAAAGCTTTCTGGTTTCCCTTTATGCCTGTAGCTAGTCTGAGCTCATTTTAGCCGTGTCTACACGTGCACGCTACTTCGAAGCAGCGGCACTAACTTCGAAAAAGCGCCCGTCACGGCTACACGTGTCGGGCACTATTTCGAAGTTAACTTCGATGTTAGGCGGCGAGACGTCAAAGTCGCTAACCCCATGAGGGGATAGGAATAGCGCCCTACTTCGACGTTCAACGTCGAAGTAGGGACCGTGTAGTCGTTGCGCGTCCCACAACGTCGAAATTGCCGGGTCCTCCATGGCGGCCATCAGCTGAGGGGTTGAGAGACGCTCTCTCCAGCCCCTCAGCTCAATGGTGGCCGCATGGAGCGGCCCCTTAAAGGTCCCCTCCCCCTCCCTTCCTGTGCAGGAAGCTGAGGGAATGTGCAGGCGGCAGCCCAGACACACGGCCAGTCTGCACGTCCCTCAGCCAGCACAGCCACCCACCCAGCAGCGATGGCTGCCCGGCAGCCCCCCCAGCACCCCCAGGGGACCCCCCCCAAGCGGAGCCAGGGCAGCCAGCCCAGCCAGAAGGGCAGCCAGGCTGGCAAGCGGCAGCGGGGCCCCTCCTGGACGGAGGCCGAGCTGCGGGACCTGCTGGGGCTCTGGAGCGAGGAGGAGGTGCTCCAGGTAATGGGGAGCAAGAGGCGGAACGCGGATGTGTTTGCTCGGCTGGCCGACGGCCTGGCTGCCCGGGGTCACCCTGCCCGCACTCCTGACCACGTCAGGAGTAAGGTGAAGGAGCTGCGGCAGGGTTACTCCCGGGCCCGGGATGCGGCCAGCCGATCTGGGGCCACCCCCGTCACTTGCCCCTTTTACAGGGAGCTCAGGGACATCCTGGGCCCCCGGCACACCTCCTCCCCTCCGGCTACCCTTGATACTTCGGCTGACGAGCCCCAGCAGGCTCTGCAGCCGAAGTCCGCCCCAGAGGTAAGCCCCGCACCCCGGGGGCCCCCCCCGGAGCTCACCCCCGGGCCATCGCGGCAGGAGGAGGAGGAGGAGGAGGAGGGGGGCTCCTCCTCTGCAGAATCCGGGCTGCAGATCCTCCTCCTGCCATCCCGGAGCAGCAGCTGGGCCTCCGCCCCCCGGGGATCTCCGGACTGTGGGAGTGGACCGACAGGTATGAACCCCCCTCTGGTGTACACCCCTGGGCTTGAGGGGCGGGGGGGTAATAGATATGTGTCCAGGGCCCCCCACATGCTCACATGGCCATGGCCCCAAGGACAGCAGGGCCATGGCCCTCACAGCAGTGCATCAGCCCCTGCCCCCCACCCCGCACGACAGTGCCATGCCCCATCCCCGGGCCAGGGGGCAGCGGAACCTCGAGGGGCCCCCGGGAGGAGGGGGTGGGACACCCCGCAGCAGCAGCAGCAGCAACAACAGCAGCATCAGCATGTGATGGAGTGGGGGGAGTGCAAAAGGGAGACTCAGGCTAGATATGAGCAACAAGAGCCGAATAGCTCCCAGGGGCAAAGGATGATTGTGGGGCTACAGCTGGCAGGTGACACCTCTGCCCTGAACAAAGAGGAGGGAGGAGACGAGCTGGCTTGGACTTGGGGGGGGAGGGCGGGGGCCACAGGCAGAGGCTAGGGGAAGGGAGAGCTGGAAGGCAGCCAGCCTGAGGAGGGGGAAAGCTGCATCCCAGAGGGGCCCCCCTTGGGGTCTTCTCCCCACGATGGGTTGGAAGGACTGTCTCTTCCGACAGCTGGTGCTGTCACTCCTGGGAGAAAATGGGCATCTGTGGCCTAAGAAACCTCCACTGCTGTCACACCCTGCGGAGTGAAGTGAGATTCGCTCCCACCAGGGGACGGGGTGCAGGGCAGGGGACCCCTGAACCCCATCCATCACAGCAGCATCTCCCGGGGACGGGGCTGGGGAACCTGCAGCACAGGGCTGGGGGGACAAAGGCCGCGGCTCGGGGCCCACACTAATGCCTGTCCCCATTCTTCTTCCCCCCCTCCTCTCCTGTGTCCCGCACCTGCACAATCAGAAGGACCAGAAGAGAGCGCCGGCGAGGCATCAGTGATCCCGGAGAGCCCTCCGGGACCATCGCTCCAGGCCAGCCCCTCGGCCGAGGACCAACCAGCCCCACGGCGGGCTAGAAGGCGGACCCCGCGCCACCAACAGCCAACGGCAACGGACCCCCAGCTGCTGGCCATCCACCGTCGGCAGCTGGAGGTCGCGGAGCAGCACCTGCAGCTGCAGAAGCGGGCGCTGGCCTGGCGCCAAGAGGCATGGGGGGCCTACATGGAGACTTTTAACCACCTGGTGGACTACCTGGCCCCCCATGCCGCGCCGTCCGCCGCAGCGCTCGCCGTGCCTGCTCCACCAGCCGCACCACCAGCTGCTCCGCCCGTCGCCGTCCCATCCGCCATCGCCCCGCCACCCACCGCCGAGGGCCGGAGCGCCGAGGGACCCCTGGAGCCAACTGAGACTCGCCAGGCATATCTTCCGGTCCGCCCCGCCCCCAGCCAGCCCTGGACAGGGCTGCAGCCGCGGCGGGGCTCCCGGCCGCCCATGCCGAGTGCCGGACTGTAGGGGCGAGGGGCCCGGGACGTGGCCCCCCCCTTGTATATAGTTTCAACTTATTATTTTGTGCCCCCCGTTTGCCCCGTCCCCCCCATGTAAATAGTTCTCCCCTTTATCCTCCCTGGTTTTCTTTTTATTAATGAGGACGCTTGTTTCTTACGAATGTTTTATTTGTACATATTACTTTGTTTCCACATGTTGCATAGAGTTTGTTCTTGTTTTATATATTTACAGTTAAAAAAAAAAGTTCTCAAAGAAAGAGCAGTTTAAGTTCAGCCACAAGTGCGTGCTGTCATTTGTCCAGGAAAAGTGGGAGGGGGGTGCGGTTGGGTGCTCCATGGTGTGGGCGTTGGGGCAGGAGTGTGGTGGAGGAAGGGGCGGGCAGTGGGGGGCCTGGGCAGAGTTCACCCCGCAGCCTCATCATCGAAGTGGGCCCGCAGGGCCTCCCGGACCCGGGTCCCTTCGGGGTCCACCTGGCGACTGGGGGCAGCAGGTGGCTGGACGTGTGCCCTGCCGGCCTCCACAGCCCAGCCCTGGAAAAAGGTCTCCCCCTTGCTCTCCACCAAATTGTGCAGGGCACAGCAGGCACCCACAATCTGGGGGATGTTGTTGGGGCCCGCATCCAGGCGGGTCAGGAGACATCTCCAGCGTCCCTTCAGGCGGCCAAATGAGCGCTCCACCACCTGGCGCGTGTGGTTCAGGCGCTGGTTGAAGCACTCCTGGCTAGCGGAGAGATGGCCCGTGTATGGGTGCATGAGCCACGGGCGGAGGGGGTATGCCTCATCTGCGATGACGCAGAGGGGCATGGTGGTGTCCCCCAGAGGGATCTCCCGCTAGGGGATGTAGGTCCCCGCCTCCAGCCGGCGGCACAGGCCCGAGTTCCGGAATACCCGGGCGTCGTGGGTGCTGCCAGGCCAGCCCACATAAATGTCCTGGAAACGTCCCCGGCTGTCCAACAAGGCCTGGAGGACGACAAAATGGTAGCCCTTGCGATTCAGGTATCGTCCTCCACTGTGACGTGGGGCACGGATTGGGATGTGAGTCCCATCCAGCGCCCCGAAGCAGTTGGGGAAGCCCAGGGTGGCAAAGGCTGCGATGGTGGCATCTGGGTCCCCCAGCCTCACGAGCCTGTGCAGGAGCATGGCGTTGATGGCGCGCACAACCTGCAGAGAAAGCACATGGGACAGCCCCAATGAGGGGTGAGCAGGGTGTGCGTGGCCCTGCCCTGCCCTGCCCTCCTCTGCCCGGGCCCCCCTCCCCTGCCCTGCCCTCCTCCCGTGGGTTCTCTTACCTCCATGAGGACAGCCCCAATGGTGGCCTTGCCGACACCAAACTGCTGCCCCACGGATCGGTAGCTGTCGGGAGTGGCCAGCTTCCAGACAGTGATGCCGACCCGTTTCTCCACAGGGAGGGCACGCCGCATGGCGGTGTCCTGGTGCCTGAGTGCGGGGGTGAGCCACTGGCACAGCTCCATAAATGTCTGCTGGCTCATCCTGAAGTTCCTGAGCCAGCGGTCGTCGTCCCACTCCCCAAGCATCAGCCGCTCCCACCAGTCGGTGCTGGTGGGGTAGCTCCACAGCCGCTGGCGTGTGAGGTGCGGGGGGGGCGGGGTGCTGCAGGGTTGGGGGTTGAGCCCTGCTGCCCTGGGGGCAGCCCCTCCTCCAGGGTAGCAAGGAGGTGCTCAGCTGCCTCCCGCATGGCATGAATCAGGGCAAGCCCTGCTCCTGCCGGGAGGGCTGGGTGGACCTCTGGCTGCTGCTGCTACTGCTGCTGCTGCTGCTGGGGGTCCATGACTGCGGCGCCCGGGGTCTGTGTGCCTATGGCTCCTCAGACCGCGTGCTGTGCAGGCTGAGTGTGTCTGGGAGGGGCCCTTTAAGGGAGCGGCTAGCTGTTGCTCCGGAAGCGCTAGTCCGCCCTGTGACCCTGTCTGCAGCTGTGCCTGGCATCCCTATTTCGATGTGTGCTACTTTGGCGTGTAGATGTTCCCTCGCTGCGCCTATTTCGATGTTGTGCTGCGCAATGTCGAAGTTGAACGTTGACGTTGCCGGCCCTGGAGGACGTGTAGACGTTATTCATCGAAATAGCGTATTTCGATGTCGCTACATTGAAATAAGCTATTTCGATGTAGGCTTCACGTGTAGACGTAGCCTGTGTGCCTTAGCCTTTCTAATCTTGCTCCTGCATTCTTGTGTTGTTTGCCTATATTCATCCTTTGTAATTTGTCATTGTTTCCATTTTTATATGATTCCTTTTTTATTCTGAGATCATGCAAGATCTGGTTAAGCCAAGGTGGTCTTTTTCCAGTTTTGCCATATTTTCTATCTTTTCTACGCAGCGGGATAGCTTGCTTTTGGGCCCTTAATAATGTCCCTTTGAAAAACTGCCAGTTCTCCTCAGCTGTTTTTCCCCTCAGTTTTGCTTCTCATGGGACCTTACCTACCAGCTCTCTGAGTTTACCAAAATCTGCCCTCCCAAAATCCATTATCTCTATTTTGCTGTTTTTCCTTCTTCCCTTCCTTAGAATTGTGAACTCTGTGATTTCATGATCACTTTCACCTGAATTTCATTAGAGGTCAGAGTTCTACCTGTAAGCTGTGATGGAAAGAGGAAACAGGCGCCTGCAAGAAGCTGGAGGAGACAGAGATGGAAAGAACTTGTTTTGGAGAGTTCTTTGGTTCAGACCTTCAAAATAACTCAGCATCCAACAGTTTATACTTATTTAGTTGCCAACATAGAAAATATTGAGTCCTTGTCTTTTTTAAGCATCTTGCCTGTCTCTCGTTAAGGAGCAGTCAATGTTCCACTAAAGGACTAAAATTAATTTCCCTACAACTGGTAACTAACAGTGTATTTTGCATTTTCAGTGCTTTTTCCTGAACATTTCTGGAAAGCTACGCAATCGTATCTGGCAGTAGAAATCATTCCTGGGGAAAACCATTACTGCAAAAACCCACAGAAATCTAGCTTATGGGCATGAAAGGAGTGGATGTCTGTGGAAAAGGGTGAGCCATGTTTTGTCACAAGCCAGACGTGTGTGGAGTAGCTGCCCACTGACAATCAAGGCTTTTTTAAAGTGCCTAACCCTCTGCAAAGAAATGTTGATGCACCCAAAATCACTAACTCTACTTGAAAATGTCATCCTCCAGTTATTCTATTGCTTGGGAACATCCTGAAGTTGAAGGTTCACTGAGATGCAAAAAATCATGCCAAACACATTTTTAAAACCATGAACAATAACACTTCATTGTGTCGGTTCGGTGCCTTGTATCTCTTTCAAATCCAGCTCTCAGCTTCATGGGAATTTCAAGAAAACTTTGCGATTTACAGAAAAAAAAATTAAAAATTGCCTGACTGCTGACCTACAGGTGGTAGGCAAAGAGTTACATTTTTAAATGCAAAATTATTATCTAAACAGACATAAAACATGACACCTTGCAAATAACAGGAGGTTGGGAGGGAAAGGTAAAATCTTAAGTAAGAGGTGTAAATGATAACATGTTGTTATAACAAATGGCAAACATTCTGTATGATAGACCTGCATACAGCATCTCACAACTGGCATGGATTATGGTAGGATTACTACATTTGAAATTAAGATGGACTGGTGTAGTTAGAAACAGAAGATGACATGACGATATGATAGGCAGAAATATATTGAAAGGAAGACAGGGAAGCAGAAAATTACAAAGCTTCGTTATGTAGTGATTAAAGTTCAGCACCTGGAAATAATGACCAACATGCTTATACTCAGGGGCTGTACTTTAGTAAACTAAAATAGGCACAGGCAAAAATAGCAGAAGACGCCAATGTTATTGTTACATTATATTCTGAAAGAAGGAGAATAAAAATGACAAGGATCTTATACCTATAGAATATATAAGTACAAACTTCTTTCTGGCAATCACTCAGATATATTTTCCCCCAAGAGTGCTCTGGCCAGCTGAAATCGCGTGATCACATTATACACAACCACAACCTTCAAATGAAGTCCTTGACATTGAAGATAACATATCAGCAAGTGTTCAGGTCATCAGTAAGTAATTCTTCCAGTAGGCTACAGATTCAAACAAGTTGCAGATTCTACAAACCTTCCCTGGGACACAAGTTAATCAAAGACAAACACAAGAGGGTATTAGTCTGTGATTTGGGCTCCTAACTTTCTCCTGCTAATTCCTAAATGCCAGGCTGAGGCACATTCTCATCTCTATGCATGTGAGTAGCCACTGACCTGAATAACTTTTGCGTGATCTAATGAGAGTGTCTGGGCTGTACAACTTTCATGACATCCCCAAGGTACATAGAGAATATGATATTTCTTGACTTAGCTGGACTTTCTCCATCTCATAAGCAGAATTCTTGAATTTTAGCTTGTACAGGCAGCAAGGTATAAGCTCCTTGTAGTGTGAATGTGTAAAAACGAAAGAATAAACATAAAAACAAAACAAAACCTCCGCTGTTGTTTCATACAGATCAACCTTTGCCCTCCATGAGAAGAAGGGCTAATTTTATGCAAATGGATCCTCCAGTTTCAACTTACACTGGTGGAGAATCATGTACAGATGATTATCTGAATTACAGACAGATACTGGAAAGTATCTTAGGCTCTGATCTGCACAAGTAGAGAAGTCGACCTATTCAGAGCTCAATGCAAGTTCAAGACCCTAGATTCTAAGGTTGTCTCTTCATAGCAACTTGTTTTCAAAATTCCTAATGTCGACCTCGGCAGGACGAGGGGTACCGGAGTTGGAATACTGTGCTGGAGATGGCAGTGCTATTTCGAATGAGGGGAAAGGTCATGACGTTGCTATTTCGGGATATGTTTGTATCCCAAAACAGCAATTGCTGTGTAAACATAGCCTGAGGGACAAGACTGTCATTTTATAGCTGCTTCTGTTACTCCCTGGTCAGTGATGTTAGATTTGACCTTGTGCAGCCAGTGCAGAGGATTGGGCATTACACCAATGCTTAGTTTCAGAGGATGATTCTTTTGCTCAAGCTCCAGAGGTTTTCATTTCTGGGAGGCTCTGGTTCAGGTTCTGTTGCTTGCCAAGACAATAGCTGTCACATTTGTACAGCACCTAGCATAACATGGCCCTGAGGCCTGAGTGAACCCCTTGAGTGCTAATATAACACAGATTGTTTCCTTTGTTTTCCTCCCAGCACAATTTTTTCATCTATTTCCTCACCCTTCCACACTTGAATTGGAAATGAGGGAAGCAACATGCTGCCAGAGTGAGGGAGAGATGGGGAAAAGAGGTTGTTATAGTACGAGATGTACACTGTGGACCGGAGTCATGAGACCACAGTTCAGGCTGCCCCACAGCTTTCTCACTGTTTTTCGGAAACTATTTTCACCAATGGGCCATAGGACATTTGAAGCCAAGTTCAGCTACTTGTTAGTGTGCATCTAGAGTGATCATCAGTGTGTGTGTTATATGTTTGGAAGTTGTGGGTTTTTAAGATGTTTGGGAAAACTGGAGTTTTAGAAAACCTGATAGTGATCATTTTCTACCCCTACCTCCTGCGTAAGCAGTAACATTGTGACATCAGAAATAATCAGGTGCTTACTCCATCTAATTTGTGGGCATATTCAGAGAGTCACTATTGCCCTGGTTGTCATGACTATGGCTGCTTAGGATAAGTGATTTCCCATTGACAACCATAACAGTATTACAGAGCAGGATCCCAGGAGATGTCGTCAGGAAAGCAGAATGGACTTGGATAAGTGTCTGCTGTGCTTCATTGGGTTTGTTCTCTGTGCTCCTCTTCAAAGGGCATTGCTTGTTACTTTCATGAAAAGAAGGTAACAGAAAAAGAAGATATAAACTTCTGGTTCAGGCTCAGATAGATTTTATGTAGACTGTTGGTTACAAATTGGGTGATGTGACTTTCTGAGTATTTTCCTTAAAAAAAAAGCAGAAAATCATAGATCAGAGTGCCCTACCCTACTACACAATGTTTTTAGAAGAGATGTCCTTTAGACTTAGCAGTAAAACGTACCCAACATGGCATTAAATGATGCAATATGGAGCTTCACAAAGATAACAATGGCAATAAATACAAATTCATTGTCTTCAATATCAAAACAAAAAGCAGCCAAGTAGCACTTTAAAGACTAGCAAAATCGTTTATTAGGTGATGAGCTTTCATGGGACAGACCCTCTTCTTCAGACCATAGCCAGACCAGAACAGACTCAATATTTAAGGCACAGAGAACCAAAAACAGTAAGCAAGGAGGATAAATCAGAAAAAGATAATCAAGGTGAGCAAATCAGAGAGTGGAGGGGTGGGGGGGAAGGTCAAGAATTAGATCGAGCCAAGTATGCAGATGAGCACCTATAGTGACTCAGAAAGTTCCCATCACGATTGTGTTTCATGATTTAAATGGCATATACAGAAGAGATTTTCTTTCCATTAAGTTAAGGAAATTCACAAACAAAAATTGTGTTACGTGTTATGTGTAATGTTAGCTCAGCTTGTTCTTATCAAGAAATAAACCATAAACATTTGGAAACACAGAGGTGAGGATTAAATGGTGCCAAATCTGGCACATTCAAGTTAAGAAAGGCCAGAAAGACCATTGCCTACTGAACATGGAGGACCTTTTGTGGTTAACTATTCTGTGTCAGTAGCTCGTGCCTGGACAAATATAACATACCTAAAACCAAGCAGTCGTGTAGCACCTTACAGACTAATGAATTTATTTAATAGCTTTTGTGGGACAGACTCACTTCTTCAGATTCGGAGCAGGGAATAAGAATCCAGGGTTTATATAGCAGGAGGGTTGGGGAGAAGGAAGGAGACAACAATCCTACCTCCCAGCTGTATAAACCCTGGGTTCTAGTCTATTAAAGCGAGGCTTTGTCATCTCTACGTGATATAACATTGATTACCTCCAAATGACAGAAATACCACAGAGATTTGCCAAGGAACTGAGACAAGGACAAACAGGTACCAGCCCTCCAGTGAAATATTGACTTGAAGAAAAGAACATGGGCTGAATCACCTCTTTCTGCATTAGCACATCCCACTGGCAGAGGCTTAGCTAGAGGAAATCTCTGTGGGCCTTTGTCCGCACTGGAACCTTGCCACTCTGTAGAGATCAGCATGGAGGCTGAAGAATCAGCACAAGGCAGCGGGCAGCCATGCAGATGTCTGACTGAACTAGGCTAGGCACAGGCCCTAAAAAGGTGCAAAAATGGATTCCAGAGCTGGTTTGATTCCAAAGGGGCCAATAGAGACAGCCAGAGTTGTGCAACCATTTGTCATTGGGGCTCAGAGTGGACCACTTTTCACAAAGCAGTAAAATGCTGGTACACAAAGAGTGCAAGGCTCTGTCATTTGCCAAAGACACTACATTCCACCCCAGACATTCAGTACAGTTATCTGTGAAGAGAGGTCACAATTAAAGAGAGAGCACTGCATATGAGGATGTTTACAGGAGCCTTAGGAAACAAATCACAAAAGGCACTTGTCTACATAGCCTATGCTAAGTCTGAGCAGAAATGAAAGGGGAGATGCAGCTGGTGTCAGTAGTCACAGATGTTTTCCCTAAAGGGCAGTGATGGAACAGCAGCCACAGACAGATGTGGCATCCTTGAGGAACATATTTATTTGTACAAGCATTTCCACAGGAGTATATCTCAATAAATAGGAAGCATCCATATCTCTAAGATCATTGATGATCCTGCATGTAAAGAGAGAAATGACCTCTTCCACAGACTAAGCATACACTTAGGGCAGGTGATAAAAGGAGCCATATGGGAATAGCCCCTTGTCAAAAATAGATTCTATTGTGATCAACAGGAAAATTAGCCCAAGGCAGCTCCTTACAGAAACAAGAACATCTCTGAGAATTACCCCTGTGAGTAAAAGGAAGAGGTACATTCCCAGGCCGCAAATATTTCTGGTGATCAATATTTAGTGTATCTTGATGGGCTGGAGATAGAAAGAGTATCAATATTCGACTTCATAGCACTACGCCTTAATTAGCTTGCTACCTTCCATGTATAGAGATTATGTGTCTTTAGGCATCCTGGATTTTGTCTCACCAGAAGAATCAAATGCTTTTAAATCAGAATGTAGTTTGAAATTGTCCCAGGCCAAAATCATTGATTATCAGACAGTTTACCAAGCAGCAGAACTAGGCACTGATAAAAATTCTGAGCTAAGTAGTAGTAGGCATCCTTCAGTCTGCATAGACTATGGATTGCGCCCTTTAAAGTTTCAATTGAGGACTTCATTTACAGCGTCTATTGTGAATATAAAGACCCACATGAGAGTGACAGTCCTTGCTGCATCTCTTGCAGATGTAGTGGGTGTCTGGCAAGTCCTTATTGTGCTTTCTGTGCGCTCGTTTCTCCTCTGCTCGCTGTCTGATCTTCAACTCGCCCTTCTGAAGGCCCTTGTGTAACCCCTGCCTCCATCTGCTGCGGTCGTCTGCTAGTTCTTCCCAGTTGTCCAGCTCAACGTCTACCTCTCTGAGGTCTCTCTTGCAGACATCTTTGTAACGCAACTGGGGGCGTCCGGGAGGTCTTTTACCAGAGGCTAGCTCACCATACAGGATGTCTTTTGGAATCCTTCCATCATTCATCCTGTGGACGTGGCCAAGCCAGCGGAGCCGACGCTGCCTGAGGAGGGTGTGCATGGTTGGGATTCCAGCTTGCTCGAGGACGGCGGTGTTGGTCACTCTGTCCTTCCATGATATTCCAAGGATGCGCCTGAGGCAGCGCAAGTGGAAGACGTTCAGCCTCTTTTCCTGGCGGGCATACAGGGTCCATGTCTCGCTGCCATAAAGGAGGGTGCTGAGGATGCGGGCTCTATAGACTTGCATTTTGGTGTGAGTGTACAGCTTGTTGTTATTCCACACTCTCTTGCTGAGTCTGGACAGAGTTGTGGCCGCTTTTCCGATCCTCCTATTTAGCTCAGTGTCCAATGACAGGGTGTCAGTGATGGTGGACCCTAGGTAAACGAACTCATGGACAACCTCTAAAGTATAGTTGTCAATGCTGATTGATGGGGATTCAGCAACATCCTGACCGAGTACGTTCGTCTTCTTTAGGCTGATGGTAAGCCCAAAGTCCTTGCACGCTTTGGAGAACCGATCCAGCAGTTTTTGAAGCTGGTCTTCTGTGTGAGACACTACAGCAGCATCGTCTGTGAACAGAATGTCTCTGATGAGGACTTCTTGCACCTTAGACTTAGCTTTCAGCCTTGCAAGGTTAAACAGTTTCCCATCAGATCTTGTGTGCAGCAAGATGCCCTCTGTTGAAGATCCAAAGGCATGCTTCAGGAGGAGTGCGAAGAAGATCCTGAACAATGTCGGAGCAAGCACGCATCCTTGTTTGACGTTGCTCCTGATTCTGAAAGCATCCGATAATGCGCCGTCATGTTGGATGGTTCCTCTCATATTTTCGTGGAACGACTGGATCATCTTCAGTAACCGTGGAGGACAACCTATCTTGTGGAGCAGTTTAAACAGACCATCCCTGCTGCCCAAGTCAAAGGCCTTGGTCAGGTCAATGAAGGCTATGTAGAGTGGCTTTCTCTGCTCCCTGCACTTCTCCTGAAGCTGCCTTAGAGAGAAGACCATGTCAACGGTAGACCTCTCTGTGCGGAATCTGCACTGCGATTCGGGGTACACCCTCTCAGCAAGCTTCTGGAGTCTGCCAAGGATGACACGAGCGAACAGTTTACCAGTGACGCTTAGGAGGGAGATTCCACGGTAGTTGTTGCAGTCGCTTCTGTCTCCTTTGTTCTTATACAACGTTACAATGTTAGCATCACACATGTCCTGTGGAACCTCACCCTCTTTCCAGCACAGGCACAGTAGCTCATGCAGGGGTTCCAGGAGTGTGTCCGCGGCACATTTGATTACCTCTGGTGGTATACCATCCTGACCAGGGGCCTTTCCAGCTGCAATGCTGTCGATGACTCTCTTCAGTTCATCCACAGTCGTCTCTTTGTCCAGTTCATCCATTACTGGTAGGTGCTCAACAGCATCGAGGGCTGTGTCAACCACAACACTCTCGCGTGAGTACAGCTCGGAGTAGTGCTCAACCCAGCGCTCCATCTGTTTGGCTTTGTCAGCGATGACTTCACCAGATTTGGATTTCAGAGGTGCCATCTTGTTCTGGGTGGGTCCTAATACCTTCTTCATACCCTCGTACATTCCTCTGAGATTACCAAAGTCGGCACACGTCTGAATGCTGCTGCATAGCTGGAGCCAGTGGTTGTCGGCACAGCGCCTTGCTGTCTGCTGTACTGTTCTTCTGGCCGCTCTAAGTGCTTGCTGGGTACTCTGGCTCGGTGAGCGTTTGTACTCCAGGAGTGCAGCGCGCTTCTTTTCAATGACTGGAATCATCTCATCAGAGTTAGCTTCTGAGCTAAAGCCATCAGTAAAGGTAACATTTGTTATAAAGAAATATGTAGAAATGATACTTCAGCCACAAGCCGATGTCATGAGGTTCAAATGATTAACATAGGGAAAGGGTGCACAATTGGAATAGGACTGATGTATCCTATACTATTATCCTGCTAGGGTGCTACAAGAGGTGAGAGAAGAGCTCCACCTTAGCAAACCATGGGCCCCAATTCGGACGACTCCAAGTGAATGTAATATTAATGGAATCTAAGATGTTGTATTAATACTTTCTCTCCTACCAAGTGCATAAACTACAATACAAGAGACTCAAAGTCTCCTGTCCACTTCCTGTCATGAGGTGAACACCACATTGCATATTACCCATGAATTTGGCCCACTGGTCCTGAACCTAGGCAAGTCTAATTGTGTAACATTCATGCCAAGGACAAGCAGAAGAGGTGGAAGAGGCAGGCAATGCAAGTAGCAGAATGTTACCTCCGAAACCTTGTTAGAGTTGCCAGCTTCCTGAGTGAGCAAAACTGAACACTCTTGGCACACCCCATCTTCAAGGCCCTTCCTCACTCGCTCCATATGGCCTTCCATCTGCCACTTGTTCTCCTCCATTCTCTCTATGATACAGCCCTGAATTCCAGTTGCCATGACTGGAGATGAAGGCATAATATGAGCTTCAAAAAGGAGATCTTGCCTACCGGAAGTTGGACAGGATACCCTGGTGTCAAGCCTCATATAAGGGTGTTGAATCTGGTTTGAAGAGCTGCTTGGAATATGTAGAAATCAGAGAAAAGAGCCGGGTTGAGCCCAGGCTTGCTGTGGAGAATAAAACCCATCTGGAGGAGCCTCAGAAGACCACACTGCAATCGAGTGAAGCTTTCAAGAGTAACAGACTGTGATGAGAAAGGAGTGAATGACTGGAAGGGCTCGAATAGATTGTGTTTCAAATAAAATAAGCAACAACTCAGAGAACAACCTTGATAAAAACATGGAAACAGCTGGAGGAAAATTGCATTTCAAGATGCAATGCCTATCTGAGAAGAAAATGAAGCACTGGGCAGATTGTGTGGAACAAACAGAAGCGGGTAGATTTGTGTAACCCATCACAGAACACAGGCAAAGTACTGGACATAACAACTGATACATAGGTCAGATGTAGCAGTCTCCCCATAGGCTTAGGTGCAGGCCATGGAGCACCCATGGGGAAAAATTAGCAGGTGCAACAGCAGCCAAGCTCTCCCAGTCCCTGTGGGTGCCTCTTGCTCACCAGTGGCCCTGCTGACCAATTCCTTCCTCTCCAAGGGCCTTGCACATGCCACAAACAGCTGTTTCATGGTATTCAGGATGGTCCAGGAGAGAGGAGGAGGAGTGGACGTGGTGTGTGCTTGGGGGAGGAAACAGGGAAGAGCCAGACTCAGGGTGGGAATCTGTGGGAAGGGGAATGGGTGGGACAGAGCAGGGTCAGGAAAAGATGGGGTGATACCAGGGCCTAGGATAGGTGAGGGAGCTGTGCACCCTCCCTGGCTAGAAGGGAAGTTGGAGCCTGTGCCCAGAAGGCCTGGCAAAAGAATTTGTTTTCCACATAGAAAAGAGTCTGTGAGGATTTCTGGAAGGATTAAAAAAAAAGAAAAGAAAAGCAAGCCTGGCAAAGCACCAGTGAAAGTGGTGATAGGAAGCAAAAAGGCCTCTTTAAAAACTGGAAGTCAAATCCATGTGAGGAAAATAGAAAAGTGCATAACCTCACTCAAGGATGAAGTGATAAAAAGAGAGACCAAGAAAGAATGTCAAGAGCAGCTCACTAAAAACACAGAAACTAACAACAATTTTTAAGTATGAGAGGCAGGAATCCTGACAAAGTGTCACTGGGGCCACTGAACAACTGAAGTGCTAGAGAAGCACTCAGTAGAGACAAAGCCATTGCAGAGATACTAACTGAAAAGGAGACGGCCAGATTGGCACTATTCTTGTTAGGTGACAAATCTGAAGAACTGTACCAGATGGAGATGCTAGTAGGCAAGGACCAGACAATATTGACTCTAGAGCTCGAAAGAAACTAAAATATAAAATTGTAGGACTGTTAATTCCACCTCCGTACCAGGCAGATAACTATTGAAACACTTATTTTTAAAAAAAGTTCCAGAGATGATCCTGGCAATTACTTGTTCATAAGCCTATTTTTATCCCCAGGGAAATGTGTTGAACCTACAGTAAAGAACAGAATTATCATATACCTAGCTGAACACCATATGTCAGGGAACAGACAGCTTTTGTAAAGGGAAATTGTGCCCCTCCAATCTGTTAGCATTCCTTGAGGGAGCCAACAAGTCCATGAACAATGCTGATCCAGTGAATATAGGGTACTTGGACTTTCAGAAAACCTCTGACAAGGTTCCTCACCAAAAGCTCTTAAGCAAACTAAGCAATCATGGGATAAGAGGGAATGTTCTGTCATGGAACAATAAGTCATTAAAAAATAGCAAACCAAAGGGCAGAAATATACATTCATTTTCACACTGAAAAGCGATAACTAATGAAATTCCCCAAGGACTCACACTAGGATCTGTATTGTTTAATGTCCTCATAAATGATCTGGAAAAGCGGGGTATACAGAATGATAGCAAAGTTTGCAGATGACGCACAGTTACTCAAGACTGAGAATTCCAAAGGGAACTCACAAAATTAGTTGACTGGGAAAAGAAATGGGGAAGGAAATTAAGTGCTGAAAAGGACAAAGTAACAAATAATAGAAAAATATTTCCCACTGTGGGCACAAAATGATGGGGTCTGAAGCAACTGTCAATATTCCAGCAAGAGATCTTGGAGTCACTGCAGATAGCTGTCTGAAAATATCTTCTCAATGTGCAGCGGCTGTCTGTGGCAGGGCCTCTCAATTTGTGGTTGGCTCTGCTTTGGGCAGGGCTCGGGTGAGAGGCCTGCCTGAGATCTCCTCTGGCCCTCATCTGTGATTCTATGATTCACAGTATCCCTCCCTTGGAGGTGTCATGGTCCTAGCATACCCAGCCTCACAAAAAGAGCAGTGAAGAGACTCCATAGCCGTGTCTACACGTGCACGCCACTTCGAAGTAGCGGCACTAACTTCGAAATAGCACCCGTCACGGCTACACTTGTTGGGCACTATTTCGATGTTAACATCGACGTTAAGTGGCGAGACGTCGAAGCTGCTAACCCCATGAGGGGATAGGAATAGCGTCCTACTTCGATGTTCAACGTCGAAGTAGGGACCGTGTAGTCATTGCGCGTCCCGCAACATCGAAATTGCGGGGTCCGCAATGGTGGCCATCAGCTGAGGGGTTGAGAGACGCTCTCTCTCCAGCCCCTATGGGGCTCTATGGTCACCGTGTGCAGCAGCCCTTAGCCCAGGGCTTCTGGCTGCTGCTGCTGCAGCTGGGGATCCATGCTGCATGCACAGGGTCTGCAACCAGTTGTCGGCTCTGTGGATCTTGTGCTGTTTAGTGCAACTGTGTCTGGGAGGGGCCCTTTAAGGGAGCGGCTTGCTGTTGAGTCCGCCCTGTGACCCTGTCTGCAGCTGTGCCTGGCACCCTTATTTCGATGTGTGCTACTGTGGTGTGTAGATGTTCCCTTGCAGCACCTATTTCGATGTGGTGCTGCGCAATGTCAATGTTGAACGTCGACGTTGCCAGCCCTGGAGGACGTGTAGACGTTATTCATCGAAATAGCCCATTTCGATATCACTACTTCGAAATAAGCTATTTCGATGTAGCGTTCACATGTAGACGTAGCCCATGGCTGCCCGGAAAGGCTGTGGGCAAGCGGAGCCTCAGAGCACAGCAGGCTTGGTTCAAGGGAGTTGCTGGGCCTGGGCTGGTCAGTTCAGGGCTGGTCTCAGAGGAGTGAGGATGGCTGCTTGTTGCTGGCCACAGGCACTCAAGGGCTGTGTCTACACGTGCCCCAAACTTCGAAATGGCCATGCAAATGACCATTTCGAAGTTTACTAATGAAGCGTTGAAATGCATATTCAGCGCTTCATTAGCATGCGGGCGGCAGCCGCGCTTCGAAATTGATGCTCCTTGCCGCCGCGCGTCGCGTCCAGACGGGACTCCTTTTCGAAAGGATGCTGCCTACTTTGAAGTCCCCTTATTCCCATGAGCTCATGGGAATAAGGGGACTTCGAAGTAGGCGGCGTCCTTTCGAAAAGGAGCCCCGTCTGGACGCACCGCGCGGCGGCAAGGAGCGTCAATTTCGAAGCGCGGCTGCCGCCCGCATGCTAATGAAGCGTTGAATATGCATTTCAGTGCTTCATTAATAAACTTCGAAATGGTCATTTGCACGGCCATTTCGAAGTTTGGAGCACGTGTAGACGTAGCCAAGAAGAGAAGAAGGAATGTTCTGGTGGTACTTTCCTGCAGCAAGCATGGGGAGGGTATCAGAACATCAGCCCTGAGGAAAGGGAGAGGAGAAGAGGCTATGTGGGAAAAAACCCAGGTACTAGCAGCAGCATCCAAGCAAAGAAATCAGTATGGGACTTCTGTGTGTAGAGGCCCTAGGCTAGGTAGAGGGGGTCATGTCAGCAAAGTGTTCTAAGTCCTAGGAGGGGGACAAGGTTCTGTCGAGAACTGCAGACCAGGTGAGGTCAGGGCGAGAGGTCCAGTTGGGTTCCTCATGAAAGGCCAAGTAAAAGTCTAGATTTAAAGGGCCCAGAGACAGTGCTGAGGACCCTAACAAGTTCAGACTGCATGTCAAAACTTTGTTACCCTGGAAACTATTAATTCATGCATATTGACTGTGTGACATCCCATCCCTTGAGGTTTTTAAGTCCCGGCTGGACAAGGTCCTGGCTGGGATGACTTAGTAGGGGTTGATCCTGCTTGAAGCAGGGGGCTGGACTAGATGACCTCCTGAGGTCCCTTCCAGCCCTGTGATTCTGTGATTCTGTGATTCAGAGGGCTGAGCTGCTGCAGACCTGCCTGATGAGAGCAACAACCTACAGAGGTTTGATGGGTTTGGTCCTGCTTGGGGCAGGGGGCTGGACTTGATGGTTTTTTTAGGTCTCTTCCAGCTCTATTGTGCTATGATTCTATGATTCTAGTTCACCAGGACAAGAAAATAGTGCAGGATCACACCCAACCAACAGGGAGCACTTCTGAGAAGTGAGTGCACCCTGTCACACTCAAAGCAAAAAACAAAAACGAAAAAAAAACCAGACAAACCAAAAAACAAAAACAGAAAACTGAACAAAGTGCTAGGAACCATTAGAAATGGGCTGATAGTTGCATCAGTTCTGGGAGCTGAGCATGTGAGAGACCCAGGCAGGGAATATGTGTTTATGTATTTCCTGTTGCAAGGTTTAAAAGAATAGCTGGCACATGACCCACAGTGTAGCTGGACACAAGTAGCAACTTTGCATGAATTGGCTCATTGTAGAAGAAGTAGAGGTATAACAAAGAGAGGTAATGTTGTTATATTCTAACATACCTATGTATAGTTAAGGCTGGGGCAGGTGGGGGCACTTGGGGGACAGTTTATATACACAGGGATCCTCCTGAGAGCTCTCAGTTAAACTTCCCTGGAAGTACTTCACAATTATCTCCCAAAAAGTTTCTAAGGCAAGCAGTCTAATGACTAAATGTGCAGCAAACACTGACAAATTAATAAGGTCATTAATAGTATCATACTCAGAATATACACCAAGCAACACACATTTCCTCAGAGCCCCCACAGGTTCAAGGATGCACCAGAATGCAAACACCAGAATGCACCTCTGTGGCTGATTGTTAAAATTCTATTTTATTGCCTCTCTCAGATGTCTAGCTCTGTGCTGAGCTCTTCTAAAAGCACTTGTAGCCACCTCGTCAGACTTAGCAAACATCAGCTCAGTCTCCACCCTGCCTTTGCCTCACAGAGATTATGCAGCGTGCAACAGGCAACTATAACCATTGAGATATTTTTCTCACTAGATCCATCTGTTGAGTCAGCAACACAACCCACCCATTCAATTTACTAATATCATTTTTAACAACTATTCTGTACCTGCTGAGCCCACAGTAGAATATTTTCTTGGTGCCCTCAAGGTGCCCAGTGTAGAGTGTCATGACCCAGGGGATCAAAGAGTAAGTAGGCTGCTCTCCCAGGATTATGAAAGGCCTTTCCACATCACCAGTGCTAACCAGCCTGTCAGGAAAGGAGGTTACCTATTGTAGCTTTTTGAACAATCCCTTGTGCTTAGAGATGCAGATATTGTGCACTTTGCTGACAGGCAGAGTCCTGCACAGATGGAGGCCACTAATGGCTCTACACTCTTGCATCACAGCTGCATCCACAGTGGATTTCCTGACTCCAAAATGATTTCCACTGGACGGTGTCAATTACATGTTGCAAGCTCCCATAAAGCAACTGCCGCTTGTTTCTCCGCATTCAGTGCAGTTCACGTTCTGGAATCCCTGCAGCGTAGGGCAGGGCTGAGCTTGGCACATAGATCCAGGAACATGGCCTTGCACATATGAAAGTTCTGCATCTGCTGCTCATTGTCTCAAGCCAACATTACAACGTGATCCCACCAGTCAATGCTTGTTTCTGTGGTCCAGAAGTGGCACTCCACTACCTGAGAATGCCTCCAAGAACTTTGAATTTGTTCTCTCTCCAGCCCACAGCAAATCACGCTCCCAAAATTAAAATATTCCCCGCATGCACTGCTTATAACAACAGTGCAGTGTGGTGCAGGATCTATGTTTCTGTCAGGTACGGTATGAAATTAAAAATGTTCTGTGGTTTTATGTGATTTATTCAAGAAGTACAAAAATTATGGGCTCTGGATGGCGTTGTGGGATAGAGAGACAATCATGATCCTAGCCACTGCTACTTGATCTGTTTCTGCCCCACCATGCATTGCCAACAGTTACAGAAAACAGAGCACTGGATGGTGTCTAGTGGCATGCTGGGTTACCTACCCATGGTGCAACAACACAAGCATGAGCAGCACCCAGGCAAGGAGCCAAGTATGCATGTGCACAACGTACTGACTATGGCTGTGTCTACACGTGCACGCTACTTCGAAGTAGCGGCACTAACTTCGACATTAGGCGGCGAGACGTCGAAGTCGCTAACCTCATGAGGGGATCGGAATAGCGCCCTACTTCGACGTTCAACGTTGAAGTAGGGACCGTGTAGACAATCCGCGTCCCGCAACGTCGAAATTGTGGGGTCCTCCATGGCAGCCATCAGCTGGGGGGTTGAGAGACACTGTCTCTCCAGCCCGTGCGGGGCTCTATGGTCACCGTGGGCAGCAGCCTTTAGCCCAGGGCTTCTGGCTGCTGCTGCTGCAGCGGGGGATTCATGCTGCATGCACAGGGTCTGCAACTCGTTGTCGACTCTGTGTATCTTGGGCTGTTTAGTGCAAGTGTGTCTGGGAAGGGCCCTTTAAGGGAGCGGCTGGCTGTTGAGTCCGCCCTGTGACCCTGTCTGCAGCTGTGCCTGGCACCCTTATTTCGATGTGTGCTACTGTGGCATGTAGACGTTCCCTCGCAGCGCCTATTTCGATGTGGTGCTGCGCAATGTCGATGTTGAACATCGACGTTGCCAGCCCTGGAGGACGTGTAGACGTTATTCATCGAAATAGCCTATTTCGATGCTGCCACATCGAAATAGGCTACTTCGATGTAGGCTTCACGTGTAGACGTAGCCTATGTCTGCTTTATGCTGATGTGATTTGCATCAATCAAGGTTTGCAGACTCGTCAGTCTCTGTTCCACGATCAGAAGTCATTCATTCACATTTTCTGCCTCTATATGTCAGGAATTCTAATATATTCTCTCCCCACCCACCTCAAAACCACTGCAGTTTCCCTTTTATCAGCTCTGGTCTTACAAAGCTGCCTATTCACTTTCACTTACGACACACTGTAAAGGATAGTCTATTCTGCACTACTTCCCTTTTGTTTGTCCATTCTGCTGCCAGTATTTGCATCTTTACCACATGTAATTTTGTGTTCTTTCTTTTCCTCTCTTTCATCTCTGAACTTTGCTGTACCTTTTCTGTCTGTGTGCCTGCCAGAGATTCATAGAATCATAGAACTGGAAGGGATCTCAAGAGGTCATCAAGTCCAGTTCCCTGCCCTCATGGCAGGACCAAACACCACCTAGATCATCCTTGATAGGTTTCTATCTAACCTGCTCTTTAATACTTCCAGTGATGGAGATTCCACACCTCCCTAGGTAACTTATTCCAGTATTTAACTGCCCTGACAGTTAGGAAGTTTTTCCTAATGTTTTCCTTGCTGCAGTTTAAGCCCATTTGCTCCTTGTCCCATACTCGGAGGCCAAAGAGAACATTTTTTCTCCCTCCTCCTTGTAACCCTCCTTGAGGTACTTGAAAACCACTATCATATCCCCTCTAAGTCTTCTCTTTTCTAAGCTAAACAAGCCCAGTTCTTCCATTCTTCCCTCGCAGCTCATGTTCTCTAGACCTTTAAACATTCTTGTTGCTCTTCTCTGGACCTTTTCCAGTTTCTCCACATCTTTTTCGACCTGCAGTGCCCACAACTGGACACAATATTCCAACTGAGGCCTAATGGGTGCTGAGTAGAGCAGAAGAATGTCTTCTCGTGTCTTGCTTACAACACCCCCGTTAATGCATCCCGCAATCATGTTTGCTTTTTTGGCAACAGCATCACACTGTTGACTTATATTTAGCTTGTGGTCCACTATGACCCCTAAGTCCCTTTCTGCAGTACTCCTTCCTAGGCAGTCACTTCCCATTCTATATGTATGAAGCTGATTGTATCTTCCTCAATGGAGTACTTTGCATTTGTCCTTATTAAACTTCATCCTTTTCACCTCAGACCATTTCTCCAGTTTGTCCAGATCATTCTGAATTATGAGCCTATCTTTCAAAGTAGTTGCAACCCCTTCTAGCTTGGTATCATCTGCAAACTTAATAAGCATACGTAAGCTGTGTCTACACGTGCACGCTACTTCGAAGTAACGGCACTAACTTCGAAATAATGCCCGTCGTGGCTACACGCGTCGGGCGCTATTTCGAAGTTAACTTCGACGTTAGGCAGCGAGACGTCGAAGTCGCTAACCTCATGAGGGGATCGGAATAGCGCCCTACTTCGACGTTCAACATCGAAGTAGGGACCGTGTAGACGATCCGCGTCCCACAACTTCGAAATTGTGGGGTCCTCCATGGCAGCCATCAGCTGGGGGGTTGAGAGACGCTGCCTCTCCAGCCTGTGCGGGGCTGTATGGTCACCGTGTGCAGCAGCCCTTAGCCCAGGGCTTCTGGCTGCTGCTGCTGCAGCTGGGGATTCATGCTGCATGCACAGGGTCTGCAACTCGTTGTCGGCTCTGTGTATCTTGTGCTGTTTAGTGCAAGTGTGTCTGGGAAGGGCCCTTTAAGGGAGCGGCTGGCTGTTGAGTCCGCCCTGTGACCCTGTCTGCAGCTGTGCCTGGCACCCTTATTTCGATGTGTGCTACTGTGGCATGTAGACGTTCCCTCGCTGCGCCTATTTCGATGTGGTGCTGCGCAACGTCGATGTTGAACATCGACGTTGCCAGCCCTGGAGGACGTGTAGACGTTATTCATCGAAATAGCCTATTTTGATGTCGCCACATCGAAATAGGCTACTTCGATGTAGGCTTCACGTGTAGACGTAGCCCTACTGTCACTCTTTTGCATTCTCTCTCTTCTGTACTGTCTTTCTCAAAAGCATTTTGTAATGTGGCCTCTGAAGAATGGTATAGAAAAATACACTGTATTGTATTGTATTGTATTGTATTCCTTTTCACTTCTTTACTTTGCTTTTTTTTCCTACAATATCAGAAGGGAAACACAACATCTTAGTAAAAACAGGCTCTTTTCATTACTAGCATACGTTCAAGTACAGCACAGAACAACTGAATCTCTAAAACATATAAATTTGTAACAATTCAAAAACCAAATGACTATAATGCTTCTCATAAACTCACCCAACATGTGAAAAACAGAGATCCCAGGCTTCTCCACAGAAAGTGATTAGTACATTTCATCAGTGTTTCTATTTTCAGATTAAATTGTAATGATCTGGAAGCTTCAAATGCAGTGCAAATAACTCAAACTAAGCTATGGGCTGAACCTGCCTAAGTGTATTTGCTAACATTCTCCCAGTTTTCAAAGAAATTCTGAAGTGTGCTGAACCAATGGTCACATTGAAGAAGATATCACTGGGCCTATTGCAGGAAGAACAATTATGATGCCATGGAGCAAGGCACATGCTTAGGCAGCCCAGGAGAGGCAAGCATATGACACAGAGCCATGAATATGGTATGATGAACGGGAGGGACATGACGTATTTCTAGACATCCAAGCCATTCAGTTAACTGAATTGCCTGTAAGGGTTAATGCCACAAAGAATGGGTCCTAGAGGGTCTCCAGGAATGTTAAGAAAGCAGGAAAGGGTGGCAGGAAGCCAAGAGAAAAAGAGTTCACATTTTGAGTTGGAAGCAGTGACCTTTCTGCTGCAGTTTTTGGGGAACCAGCAAAGCAGGAGAAACAAACTGACCCAGGAACCAAGGCATGGAGTTTCAAGTGGCATCCATGACTTGGGAAGGACCAAACCTTCTAGGGTTTATTGGACTCCTCTGTGCTGAGCCAACGTACCCCCACAAAACACATTAATATTTAAATTGAATCCCAGTGAAACAATTCTCTGTGTTTTTAATCTACTTTTTTACTTGCTCTGGAAGCCCTAGCAACCAATCATGCTTTAACAAGTATGTCTTCTTTGTTGTGTTAATAAAATAATCTTTTTTTCCTGTGTTGTGGAAGACAGGAAGTTCTGGGTACCTGTACCTACCAGCCAGATCAGCTATTAGGAAAATTACAGTTGTTCTCCAGAGGGATGGTTAAACAGCTTGTGGGTCACCAATAGGAAGAAATTCCCAAGTACATCTCCCTGGGCTCTGAAAGGGGATCTTGCGTTTGGGCTGTGGGATCATGTCACCCAAAGTCAGGGAATCAGTGACTTTCAGGAGTTTTCAAGCAAAAGCCTTTAGTGCCTTAAAGTCTGTTGTGGACCCTCACTTTCTGCACTCAAAGTACCAGAGTAGGGAACAGCCCTGACACACAGGAATGATGGACAAATGTTCCAGAGCCTCCTTGTCTCTTCCCGTTAACATTTAAAAAATGGCACTGGGAATTTAATTAGTTCTGAAACCTACCATTAGTATTCACAGTATTTATGATTAAGGAAGATGCATATTCTTTGGAAAAGACGTCTTCTGCTTTCACTAGGGGGAGAGGTTGATATGCTGGAGGGTAGGGACAGGGTCCAGAGTGACCTAGATAAACTGGAGGATTGGACCAAAAAGAAATCTGATGCGGTTCAACAGGGACAAGTGCAGAGTCCTGCATTTGGGATGGAAGAATCCCAAGCACTGTTATAGGCTGGGGACTGACTGGATAACCAGCAGTGCAGCAGAGAAGGACCTTGGGATTACAGTGGATGAGAATCTGGGTATGAGTGAACAGTGTGCCCTTGTAGCCAAGAAGGCTAATGGCATATTGAGGTGCATTAGGAGGAGCATTCCCATGAGATCTAGAAAAGTTATTGTTCACCTTTATTCAGTAGTGATGGGGCCCAGTCTGGAGTATTGTGTCCTGTGCTGGTGCCCCCAGTACAGAAAGAATGTGGATGCACTGGAGAGGAGGAGGGCAACACAAATTATTAGGGAGATGGAGCACATTGCCTCTGAGGACAGGAGGTAAGATTTGGGCTTCTTTAGTTTTCAAAAGAGAAGAGTCAGGGGCAAATTGATACCAGCCTTCAACTTTCTGAAGGAGGGTTCTAAAGAGGATGGAGGGGGGCTGATCTCAGTACTGGTGCGTGGCAGAACGAGGAGCATGTTGCTGTGGTGGAGGTCTAAGTTGGATATTAGGGAAAACTATTTCACCAGAAGGTTTGTGAAGTACTGGAACATGTTACCTAGAGAGGTAGTGGAATCTCCATTTCCAGAGGTTTCTAAGTCCCAAGTTGACACAGAATTTCCAGATCTAAAGAAGTCGGTCTGTCCCACAAAAGCTCTTCACCTAATAAATCATTTTATTAGTCTTTAAAGTGTTTCAGGACAGTGTTTCGTTTTGTGAAGATACAGACTAATACAGCTACCTCTCTGTGACTTGTCTGGGATGATTTAGTTAGCGTTGGTCCTGCTATGGATAGGAGGCTGGACTTGATGCCTTCCCAAGATCTCTTCCAGTCCTAGGATTCTATGACTGGGTCGCCTCGTTATTGAACTCCACAAGGCTATATAAAATGACAAATAGTTATATTTTAAATTGCATTAATTATATTTGTGATTCGTCTGTTTGGGTCACATTTTCTTGATGCTTGATTAATAGAGCAGACTTAGCCAGTGGACAGTGCTATTGGTAGCCTGCATGCCGGCAGCAAAAGGAATGCCTTTACAGCTGATTGTTTTTTTATGTCAGCTTTGGTTTAATGTCTTTCCTTGGCTTTAGCAGAACAGCATCCTGTAAACAGCTGGCTGGTTTGCTCATGGCCTATTTCAACACTCTAGTCTACATCAATGGCAATTTTTAATGTAACAATTGTTTAATACCGGGAGCATTTCTTGTACAGATTCTCAACTTGCTAAATCAGTTAAAGTGAATGTTCTGATAGGAGAAGTTTAACCTTCAGTGGGAGAGTGAGCCAAAAATACTATATTTGAATAAGTCAATTAGCTAGGGGCAGGTCAGCTTTAGATTAGACTTGATTCCAACTTTGGGCTTTCATAAAACATTCATGTGAACTCCGACTAAATTAGACAGAGAAGCATGATGATAGATGAAACTCAGCGAAGACCACTGCAAGAAAGACGTTGGAAAAACAAAAAAAGTACTTATTTTAATAATATGGTAGCAATTAAATAACTAAGGCTGAATCTCCTTTGCTGTCATGAGTCACGTTAACCATTGATCAATCCAATGGAAAAATGTCAGTGTATGTGTTTTGTTTGCATAAAAATTTAAGCAAGGTTTGGTGGAGGATGTTTCACCAAGGGGGAGCTTTGGAGGTCTGCTAATGTTTCTTTGACAGGACAGAAACACAGACTAAGAACTTCAGACAAGGTTATCTGAGTGATCCTCAGGCACTGGAATTCCTTTGAGTAGCTTTCAGCCTACAGCATGGATTTGGTGCAGAGAGATATGTGTGGCTTCCAACAAAGAAAGTACATAGAACTGTAATGGCAAAGCCCTGCTTACATGGTAGTGAAGCTAGTGGCTTATCCTGACCCCTGCCAGAGGAAACTAAGTCTTATGAGAGTGCTGGAGCCCTGAGTCTCCCCAGTCTGACGTGGAACATAGTTACAGGTCCCTGGCCAACAAGCTTCATCCCCTCCAGCCCCTGAGAATGAGTAATAATCAAAAATTTCCCAGAGCAGTCTCATCCCTTCCTGGCTCATGCTAGCTGCTTATGGTGCCCACGCTACCACATGCCACTTAACAGCTAGTAGAGTTGAGGCTCCTCCAGCAGCCCCTGCTGTGTTCGCAGCCCATGCAGGGGTTCAGCAGCTAGCCTGGGGGAGGCTATGTTCATTAAGTGCAAAGTTCCCTGGGGCTGGGGAGCTTCCCCTCTCACCAGGTGGACAGTGAGATTGTTGCTGGCATTTGTAAAGCCCAAAACTAGGAAATATCTATTCATAGAAAACTTCAGCAAAGAGGTGGGCAGTTAAAAATGCCCCTTCAGGTCACCAGGACCTCTGCTGTCCTATCTCCCAGTGCCCTCTCCGTGTGAAGTGGACTCGTGTCTGTAAAAAGCACCCAACAATTAGAACCACTGTGCTTTAAATCTAAAATCAGCAGCTTGGTTAGGCCACCCGACTTTTGGGACAGCTCCAGTCCTGTGTATGTTGATGGTTTACCCATGATGCCAGTGGCCAGGGACAGACGTAACAATGTCCCCCAGCTCAGAGCAGGGTAGCCAGAGTCCGTGGTGTCAGTGGTTTCAGGGATCCATGCCAGTGTGGTAAGTAAAAACACCAGAGCCTGATTCTTCATTCACACCCCTTTCCCAGCAGTGTCCTTTGTAATTTCTCCCAGACTCCACAGTGTCTGTCTGTCTATCAGCACTCCAGTGACTGCTATGATATGCTGGGAAGATGGGGACAGAACAGACTTTTGATGTGTGCAGTGAGATGATGTTGGCTCCTCAGAAACAGAGGATGAATAGGTTGTGTGTTCAGTATTTCTAATGACTTCACTATATAGAAAAAACTTGATAATTACAGATCTCTATGGGACTGCACCTACCCCAGCTGGGCTTTGGACTACAGGCATTACCCACATATAAATACTAGTTAATAATCTAATACAATATAATCACTTTGCAGGGGTTCCCAGATCCAGGAGAGAGAGGGGAACTATAGAATCTTGAAAGTACTAGTGAAAATTGTTTTTATACGGATGTTATTTCATACACTGTGGGCTTTAAAAAATTCCTGAGTCTCATACTGATACAGTTCATGAGATTAAAGGTAATCATGAAAGTTTGCGCCACAGTCCCAGAACGTGAAACCCAGTCTTTGAGGAACTTGTCAGTGGCAGTTTGCATTTCATTCTGCTTTGGAACATGTCATGGCTGTGATACAGGAACAAACAGATTCTCATTCACTCTGTGCTGAAAGAGAGAGCAAATATTTTCCTTTGGGGTTTTCTTGGTGCGCTGGCCCTGGTGGGAGCACAGAAAGGCTATAACATAACTCAAATCATATGTATGGAAAGGGCCCATTTTAGACTGGGATTTCAGCCAGAGACAGTCTGCCTCTTCCATACAGGCATAGCCCAGTGTCTCCTTATTCTGAGCAAGGGAAGCCTGTGAATGAGGACAGGAAGGAGGGAGGAAAACACCTCTAAGGACTTGAGATAGTGACTAGCTGCATTCACTAGTGAAAGCCAAGGAATGCAGGTAATGAGCTTCAGCTTCATAGGAAGCATGAGTGAAACAAGCCCACTTTGGCTGCGTCTACACGTGCACGCTACTTTGAAGTAGCAGCGCCAACTTCGAAATAGCGCCCGTCACGGCTACACGTGTTGGGCGCTATTTCGAAGTTGAAATCAACGTTAGGTGGCGAGACGTCGAAGTCGCTAAACCCATGAGGGGATGGGAATAGCGCCCTACTTCGAAGTTGAACGTCGAAGTAGGGCACGTGTAGACGATCCGCGTCCCGCAACATCGAAATAGCGGGGTCCGCCATGGCAGTCATCAGCTGAGGGGTTGAGAGACGCTCTCTCTCCAGCCCCTGCGGGGCTCTATCGTCACCGTGTGCAGCAGCCCTTAGCCCAGGGCTTCTGGCTGCTGCTGCTGCAGCTGGGGATCCATGCTGCAGGCACAGGGTCTGCAACCAGTTGTCGGCTCTGTGGATCTTGTGTTGTTTAGTGCAACTGTGTCTGGGAGGGGCCCTTTAAGGGAGAGGCTTGCTGTTGAGTCTGCCCTGTGACCCTGTCTGCAGCTGTGCCTGGCACCCTTATTTCGATGTGTGCTACTTTGGCGTGTAGACGTTCCCTCGCAGTGCCTATTTTGATGTGGTGCTGCCCAACGTCGAAGATGAACGTCGACGTTGCCAGCCCTGGAGGACGTGTAGACATTATTCATCGAAATAGACTATTTCGATGTCGCTACATTGAAATAAGCTATTTCAATGTAGCATTCACGTGTAGACATAGCCTTTGTGAGCAGACGGGGTGGGTCACAAAGGCTACGTCTACACATGAAGCCTACATCGAAATAGCTTATTTCGATGTAGCAACATCGAAATAGGCTATTTCGATGAATAACATCTACATGTCCTCCAGGGCTGGCAACGTCGATGTTCAACTTCGACGATGCGCAGCACCACATCGAAATAGGCGCTGCGAGGGAACGTCTACACGCCAAAGTAGCACACATCGAAATAGGGATGCCAGGCACAGCTGCAGACAGGGTCACAGGGCGGACTAGCACTTCCGGGGCAACAGCTAGCCACTCCCTTAAAGGGCCCCTCCCAGACACACTCAGCCTGCACAGCACGCGGTCTGAGGAGCCATAGGCACACAGACCCCGGGCGCCGCAGTCATGGACCCCCAGCAGCAGCAGCAGCAGCAGCCAGAGGTCCACCCAGCCCTCCCGGCAGGAGCAGGGCTCGCCCTGATCCATGCCATGTGGGAGGCAGCTGAGCACCTCCTTGCTACACCGGAGGAGGAGCTGCCCCCAGGGCAGCAGGGCTCAACCCCCAACCCTGCAGCACCCCACCCCCACCCCCCGCCTCACACACCGGCAGCTGTGGAGCTACCCCACCAGCACCGACTGGTGGGTGCAGCTGGTGCTTGGGGAGTGGGACGACGACCGCTGGCTCAGGAACTTCAGGATGAGCCGGCAGACATTTATGGAGCTATGCCAGTGGCTCACCCCCGCACTCAGGCACCAGGACACTGCCATGCGGCGTGCCCTCCCTGTGGAGAAACAGGTCGGCATCACTGTCTGGAAGCTGGCCACTCCCGACAGCTACCGATCCGTGGGACAGCAGTTTGATGTCGGCAAGGCCACAGTTGGCGCTGTCCTCATGGAGGTAAGAGGACCCACGGGGGGAGGGCAGGGCAGGGGAGGGGAGCCCGAGCAGAGGACGGGAGGGCAGAGAAGGGGAAGGCAGGGCAGGGCAGGGCAGGGCCACGCACACCCTGCTCAGCCCTCATTGGTGCTCTCCCATGTGCTTTCCCTGCAGGTCGTGCGCGCCATCAACGCCATGCTCCTGCACAGGCTCGTGAGGCTGGGGGACCCAGATGCCACCATCAGGGGCTTTGCCGCCCTGGGCTTCCCCAATTGCTTCGGGGCTCTGGATGGGACTCATATCCCCGTCCGTGCCCCGCATCACAGTGGAGGATGATACATCAATCGCAAGGGCTACCATTCTGTGGTCCTCCAGGCCTTGGTGGACAGCCGGGGCCATTTCCAAGACATTTATGTGGGCTGGCCTGGCAGCACCCACGACGCCCGGGTTTTCCGGAACTTAGGCCTGTGCAGCTGGCTGGAGGCAGGGACCTACATCCCCCAGCGGGAGATCCCTCTGGGGGACACCACCATGCCCCTCTGCGTCATCGCAGATGCGGCATACCCCCTCCGGCCGTGGCTCATGCACCCGTACACGGGCCATCTCTCCACTAGCCAGGAGCGCTTCAACCAGCGCCTGAACCACGCGCGCCAGGTGGTGGAGCGCTCATTTGGCCACCTGAAGGGACGCTGGAGATGTCTCCTGACCCTCCTGGATGCGGGCCCCAACAACATCCCCCTCATTGTGGGTGCCTGCTGCGCCCTGCACAATTTGGTGGAGAGCAAGGGGGAGGCCTTTTTCCAGGGCTGGGCTGTGGAGGCCAGCAGGGCCGACGTGCAGCCACCCACTGCCCCCAGTCGGCAGGTGGACCCCGAAGGGACCCGGGTCCGGGAGGCCCTGCGGGCCCACTTCGATGATGAGGTCGCGGGGTGAACTCTGCCAGGCCCCCCACTTCCCACCCCTTCCTCCACAACACTCCCTGCCCCAACGCCCACACCATGGAGCACCCAACCGCAACCCCCCCACACTTTTCCTGGACAAATGACAGCATGCACTTGTGGCTGAACTTAAACTGCTTTTTCTTTTAGAACTTTTTTTTTTAACTATAAATAAAACAAGAACAAACTGTATACAACATGTGTGTAACAAAAGTAATGTGTACAAATAAAATAGTAATAAAAAAGTTTGTTCACTAATAAAAAGAAAACCAGGGATGATAAAGGGGAGAACTATTTACATCGGGGGGACGGGGCAAACGGGTGGCACAAATTAATAAGTCACGACTATATACAAGGGGGCGGGGGGCACGTCCCAGGCCCCTCGCCCCTAAAGTCCAGCACTGGGTGTGGGCGGCCGGGAGCCCCGCCGCGGCCGCAGCCCTGTCCGGGGCTGACTGGGGGTGGGGCGGACTGGAAGATATGCCTGGCGAGTCTCAGCTGGCTCCAGGGGTCCCTTGGCACTCTGGCCCTTGGTGGTGGGTGGCAGGGCGACGGCGGACAGGATGGCGACGTGCGGAGTAGCTGGTGGTGCGACGGGTGGAGCAGGCAGGGCGGGCGCTGAGGCGGCCGGCGCAGCATGGGGGGCCAGGTAGTCCACCAGGCAGTTGAAAGTGTCCATGTAGGCCCCCCATGCCTCTTGGCGCCAGGCCAGCGCCCTCTCCTGCAGTCCGAGGCGGCGTTGCTCCACCCGCAGGTGCTGCTCCGCCACCTCCAGCTGCCGACGGTGGATGGCCAGCAGCTGGGGGTCCGTCGCCGTTGGCTGGTGGTGGCGCGGGGTCCGCCGTCTAGCTCACCGTGGGGCCGGTCGGTCCTTGGCCGAGGGGCTTGCCTGGAGCGATGGTCCCGGAGGGGTCTCCGGGACCACTGATGCCTCGCCGGCGCTCTCTTCCGACCCTTCCGATGATGCAGCTGTGGGACACAGAAGAGGAGCGGGGGAAGAAGAATGGAGACAGGCGTTAGTGTGGGCCCCGAGGCGTGGCCTTTGTCCCCCCCGCCCTGTGCTGCAGGTTCCCCAGCCCCGTCCCCGGGAGATACTGCTGTGATGGATGGGGTTCAGGGGTCCCCCTGCCCTGCACCCCGTCCCCTGGTGGGAGCAACTCTCACTTCACTCCGCAGGGTCTGACAGGAAAGGTTTCTCAGGCCACAGATGCCCAGTTTCTCCCAGGAGTGACAGCACAAGCTGTCAGAAGAGACAGTCCTTCCAACCCGTCCTGGGGAGAAGACCCCAAGGGGTGCCCCTCTGGGATGCAGCTTTCCCCCTCCTCAGGCTGGCTGCCTTCCAGCTCTCCCTTCCCCTAGCCTCTACCTGCGGCCCCCGCCCCACCCCCCGATTCAAAGCCAGCTCGGCTCCTCCCTCCTCTTTGTTCAGGGCAGAGGTGTCACCTGCCAGCTGTAGCCCCACAATCATCCTTTGCCCCTGGGAGCTATTCGGCTCTTGTTGTTCATATGTAGCCTGAGTCTCCCTTTTGCACTCCCCCCACTCCATCACATGCTGCTGCTGCTGCTGCTGCTGTTGCTGCTGCTGCTGCTGCAGGGTGTCCCACCCCCTCCTCCCGGGGGCCCCTCGAGGTTCAGCTCCCCCCTGCCCCGGGGATGGGGCATGGCACTGTCATGCGGGCTGAGGGGGGGCAGGGGTTGATGCACTGCTGTGAGGGACATGTCCCTGCTGTCCTTGGGGCCATGGCCATGTGAGCATGTGGGGGGCCCTGGACACATATCTCTTACCCCAGCCCCTCAAGCCCAGGGGTGTCCACCAGAGGGGGGTACCTACCTGTCGGTCCACTCCCACGGTCCGGAGATCCCCGGGGGGCGGAGGCCCGGCTGCTGCTCCGGGATGGCAGGAGGAGGATCTGCAGCCCGGATTCTGCAGAGGAGGAGCCCCCCTCCTCCTCCTCCTCCTCCTGCCGCGATGGCCCAGGGGTGGTCTCCGGGGGGGGCCCCCAGGGTGCGGGGCTTACCTCCTGGATGGACTCCGGCTGCAGAGCCTGCTGGGGCTCGTCGGCCGAAGTGTCAAGGGTGGCCGGAGGGGAGGAGGTGTGCCGGGGGCCCAGGATGTCCCTGAGCTCCCTGTAAAAGGGGCAAGTGACGGAGGCGGCCCCAGATCGGCTGGCCGCATCCCGGGCCCGGGCATAACCCTGTCACAGCTCCTTTACCTTACTCCTGACGTGATCAGGAGCGCGGGCAGGGTGACCCCGGGCAGCCAGGCCGTCGGCCAGCCGAGCGAACGCATCCACGTTCTGCCTCTTGCTCCCCATTACCTGGAGCACCTCCTCCTCGCTCCAGGGCCCCAGCAGGTCCCGCAGCTTGGCCTCCGTCCAGGAGGGGCCCCGCTGCCGCTTGCCAGCCTGGCTGCCCGCCTGGCTGGGCTGGCTGCCCTGGCTCCCCTTGGGGGGGGTCCCCTGGGGGCGCTGGGGGGGCTGCCGGGTGGCCATTGAGGGTCCTGTGGCTGCTGAGGGACGTGCAGGCTGGCCGCGTGTCTGGGCTGATGCCTGCACGTTCCCTCAGCTTCCTGCACAGGAAGGGAGGAGGAGGGGACCTTCAAGGGGCCTCTCCACAAGGCCACCATTGAGCTGAGGGGCTGGAGAGAGCGTCTCTCAACCCCTCAGCTGATGGCTGCCATGGAGGACCCCGCAATTTCGAAGTTGTGGGACGCGCAACGACTACACGGTCCCTACTTCGACGTTGAACGTCGAAGTAGGGCGCTATTCCTATCTCCTGATGAGGATAGCGGCTTCGACGTCTCGCCGCCTAATGTCGATGTTAACATCGAAATAGCGCCCAACATGTGTAGCCGTGACGGGCGCTATTTCGAAGTTAGTGCCGCTACTTCGAAGTAGCGTGCACGTGTAGACACGGCTAAAGTGGGAAGGCCACTGAGGGGAGATCGGCCTGGGCCCTTGCTCTGATAAGCTCGGCTGTCCTCCCCAGGTGGGGAGAATGAATACAAATTAAAAAGGTAACGAGGTCATGTGACTTCATTCAGCCCAGTCCTGGGGCTATGAAAAGGACAGCTTGGGTGCCTACCTGCAGAGGAAAGGGAATTGTGGAGGAAGGGGGTGCTCTGGTGAGGTAGGGCTGGCTGTGCAAGGCAGGTTAGCAACCAGAGGGGTGCTGAGTACTTTGGGACCCAAGATGGGCTCCTTCAGGGTCTGCTTAATTGTCGCCTGCCTCTGGTCAAGAGGGTTGGGGGCTTCTGCTGCAAGGTGTGTGTGAGCTCTGAGGGCATCAGGGGCCTAGCCTAGCTTAGCTTGGCCCTGGGGTACAGACTTCATCGGTTGAGCTCTGTTTTGGGAGACTCTGAAGGCCTTAATGTAAGGAGTGCTGGCCAGGAAGGACTTCCCCTGTTTGGATTGTGGACTTCTTAAGGGGTCTCCTTGTGAACAGAAAACTGAGGTAGTTTACTGCAAAGCTAACCTGAGCAGTGAGGGGTGTGTAGAAGTGATGTGATCTTGCTACAGCACAAACACTACCTGAGCTAGTTCATGGATTAAAAGGAATTGTGCTACAAATCTGAGCTCCCTTTCTTGACTCCACTAGGGCCACTCTTGGGGTGTCCTAGCTCTGGGGCTTTGATGTGCTCTAAGCTTCAGGAGCCTGACTGGAGTCCATATGTGCTTCCTGTATTTGCTCCCCAACCCCAGCATCCTGTCAGGGCCTGGGTCTTCTGCTTGGCACCTCTTTCCTGGTGTTGGAACTTCCTGCCTAGCCAGGAGGCACCTATGCTGTGAACTGAGCTGATGCTGTGAACTCACACCCATCTCCCACGATGCACCTAGTGAGGGTGCAGCTGTTGCTATACAATTGAGCTCTGAGTTTCACAAGGGCTGTAGGCTTTAATTGGTAGACACTTCCCAGTCACTCAGCTTTATAGGTAATCATGTAACACCCAGCAGAGTGCAAACCATAAAGAATCCCAAAGACCTCACCTGTGTACCCTTTCCTGTTGGGGTGTGGGCTCAGCTGTGTGCAGGCAGGGGCTGGGATAAATCAGGGGCTAGAGCATCAGCCTCATAAACCCATGGGTATGAGTTCAATGCTTGAGGGAGCCTTCTGGTGAAGGTTAGATTAAAAAAGAAATGGCCAAGGATGATGATAGGTGCTGCTGTGAGTGCCAAGGAGATCTGGACTTGATGACCTCTTGAGGTCCCTTCTAGTTCTATAAGAGATCTGTCTTTGTAGGGGGGCCCTAAAGAGGGTGGAGAGAGGCTCCTGTCCATGGTGACAGATGGTAGAACAAGGAGCAATTGTCTAAAGTTACAGAGGAGGAAGTGTAGGTTGGATATTAGGAAAAACTATTTCACCAGGAGGGAAGTGAAGCATTGGAATGCATTACCGACAGAGGTGGTGGGATCTCTATCCCTAGAGGGTTTTAAAACCTGGGCTGACAAAGTCCTGGCTGGAATGAGTTAATTGGGGTTGATCCTGTTCCAGGCAGGGGGCTGGACTCAAGGCCTCCTGATATCCCTTCCAGCCCTAGGATTCTCTAAGTGTCCCCTTGCCCCTCCCTGGTCCAAACAGTGCACAATGTCTGGTTTCTTCATGGGAGTCCCTTTATGGAATCCAGGTGGGGTCACCTGCTCTTGTTCGGGGTCTTGGTAGATTTCCAGTCCTCTCAATCCTCCTCCCTTCAGACAAGCAAAGGGGTACGTTTCCAGCTAGAACGCACCTATTGTCCCAAGCTTGGTGTGTGCGTGTGTGTGTTTTTACATCCTAGACAATGCTGATTCCCCTCTGGATACAACCCTGCCAACTAGGGTGTCTCTACATCCATGGAGGCTTTCTAGCATATAGTAATTCCATAGTACAACTCCATGAAAATCACCCCCAACTCAGAAGTGGTACAGAGAGGTTGAGATGAAACCCCTTAGAAATCTGTCTCTTCACACACCATATGTGCTGCAGGTTTTGATACAGCCTGTTCTTCACACTAAATAAAAGATTATATCCTTGCTTTAAGTATAACACAGGAACCCCTCCCTTAATGAATCCAGAGGCAGTAGTAAACTGCTGTAAGAGGAAAGCACAGGTTAAAAAATAACTAGTGCACAAATCATTTGGCATATGTGTAAGTTTCTTGGCAGGGATGTTATGGGTACAAAACTGTCATCACACAACTTGTATCACAGACATTTGTGCACCTGTCACATTCATTTCAAGAAAGCTGCTCATGCTCTCATTTTGCATCTTTGTTCCATTCCACATTCATGCCAATGAAATCTGAGAGACTGGACAACTTCACCAAAGTCAATGCACCATGTTCACACAGTTGACCGACATACAAGTGAGGATGGCTTCAGTTTTGGAGATCGACTATCACAATATGAAGTATTTGGCACCATCCAAGATTCCTCTCTGCTTATTAATGAAATAGAAACAAAATTCTGATTCCCACCTTTAGCTAATCCTGTAATTGGGTCTTTCGAACATCATAACAAATGAAATAGGGTAAACAACCAACCCCAGCCCTCCCTGACCACGAGACACCACCGACACTCTATTTACAAGAGGGTAAGGGCACATAAAAGCACATAGAACCCTGCTGTCAGAATGCAAATGCGGCAAATCATGTCAAAAAAGTGCCGGGAACCCAACCTCCTTTGTGGGACAGAGGGTGAAGTCTTGGCCTATATTCTCTTTGTTCCCAAAACACCTAGAATCAGTCTCCAGCTTGGGCAGTCACTAAAGGTATTGATTGTGTTCAATCTACTTCTGTCAGGATGAGGCCTCTGCCCTGAAGAGCCTTCAGCCTTCTGAATAAGATAAAGAGGGAGGTGATGTAAAGAAAGGAGAAGGGAGTTTGTGGTACTGATCATGCAGGTGTGCTTTGCATGGACTAGACATGCACACTTGGCTTGTGCTAATCAGATGAGGAGCATCAGGGTTCTTGCTACTGATTCAGATTCCTTCCACCTTCCTAGACAGCAGCTCCTGGGAAGGACACGATCCTCCCACCTGCTATTGAGCCTGTGGCCTCCATAGGAGGTAACCTGCTCGGTCATTCTCTGGTGTGGGCAATCAGGGATGTTCTTGTTGTTGTGTGAAACACTCACAAGGTCCTATTGCCCTGTCACTTCAGCAGGTACGGGATACTCTGGCATGTCTCACACCAGCATTGTACTGGAATACTGAAAATACACAGCACTAACCTTTGTTTCCTTTCAATGTACCAGCCCTTGCAGCTAGGCTAGTCATCCTCAATGCCTGGCAGCAGAGCCATTAGAGCATAATACATTGTTATTGTTTGCTCACTTTCTCTCGCTAAGCTGTAGTTCAGGGTATTCATCTCTTATTTTTTGGTTGGTAAATGACCCTTTTTCATGGATCCTAATCCTGGGCTGTTTGTCAATCCAAAGCACACAGAAAAATAAGATGGTAAAACCTCAATTGGCCTAATTTGCAAAGGGATGTCAGCTTGGTATCTATACATGCAATACATTGCCAGTTGCTTGTGAGGGCACTTTTGATGCCCCTTGATTGCATATTATGCAGACTCCTTTGACAGAAGGGGCTGTGCAGATTGGAACTTTAACAGTGTTCAGAAAGAGTTAGATGAATTCATGGAGGATAGGTCCATCAATACTTATTAGCCAGGATGGGTAGCGATGGTGCCCCGGTCTCTGTTTGTTGGAGGCCTGAATTGGGTTACAGTGGAGGGATCCCTTGATGATTCCCTGTTCTGTTCTGTTCACTCCCTCTGGGGCACCTGGCATGGGCCACTGTCTGAAGACTGGATTCTGGGCTAGATGGACCTTTGGTCTCACCCAGTGTGGCTGTTCTTATGACTGAATGCGCAAATAGTGGGAGTGTAAATGCTACTGATTCTGCATACAAATTGCAATGTGCACGCAAACCAGAAACCTAATTTACAAAGTGCTATACCAAAGTTATAGGCAGAACAAAAGGGACTGAGGTACTGGAGAACATGAATACCAACAACTGGCATTAATGTCATGACTCTTTCGATGTTCTGTAGTATGTTAGTAAGAGAGAATCTGAAATAATTGTCTGATTGTCTGATTTTTCCTTTAAGCGAAAGTCCTAGAATTGTTTGTTATGAATTGTGATTATTCTAATCACCTCTTCCCCAGAAGTAAAAAGTCTTATTAACAAAGAGTAAAAATGTTTTCCACAACCTACTGCCTTCCACACTGAGTAATTTTAATAATTATTCATTTATTAGTTCACACTTCACTTAATATAACCCGTCTGTCCACGCTAGCAATAATGGAAAAATCTCAGCTCACATAGGATACCAGATGTTTAATAAATAAAGAATGTGTTTTTTTATCAGCTCACTGTATATGAAACTAAAAGAATTGGCCACAAGTTACACCAGGCTGAGCCCCATGAAAAGGAATAGTTCTATCACATTTGAGTCTGTAAGAAAATATGTCTCACAACTCTGTGGGGATATTGAACAATGAACAAATTGATTCAATTCCTTTGTATGTAGGGGATTTTAATCCATTTTTGGAATCTATCAGATGCAAGGTTGATTTTATTACAAAGCAATAAGTGAGTGCAGTAAGTGAGTGTGTCTTTGCTATTGAGGACGAATAGTCAGTGTTTGAGCTACAGGGGAGTATTATTTTAAACACTGTCAACTCTATTGTCGATTATAATGCAAGGTCACAATAAAAGTTGTTGCAATGACATGCATCTTGGACACATGTCATAGTGAATGAGCTCTCCCACAAGTACAGTTTAATAATTGATTGGGAAAATTGAGTTTTGCCAAATCCCATTCTTACAATGTCACTGGGACCACACGGTTGTCCTCAGGTGTTCCTTTGATTTTTGAGCTTATACCTGAAATATAAGACAACCAACCGGTACTTTCAGTCCAAAGCTGGGGGAGAGGAAAGATGTCCATGGGCTTGTCTTGCCTAGCGAGGTACTGCAGTGCAGGCCCAGGTGCTGCTATGGCACAGGGCTTTCCTATGCTATACTGTCCCATGAAGCTGCCCCTGCAGCAGAAGAAAAGTCCCCAAGCTTACACTATGCTCCCACACAAAGACAGTGTTGGTGTGTGGCTGTGTTCATTGGTATGTTATTGTGTGACATGCTGCTGCGCTCTAATTCACACCCAGCTCCATGACTCACCATGTAGACGAGCCCTGAGGCCACCTTGCCCACCTGCACAGCGAGGCTGCACCTGGGTGCAATAAGACAAGGGCCTGAAACATAAACCTGTGCATCACAGACCTGGGCCACGGTAGTCAAGACTTGCTGATGTACAGCTGAAGTTGCAAACAAGAGGCAGGCCCTGCTCACAAAGCTGGCCATAACAGGGCTGATATTGCAGAAGCACTCATTCCTAGGAGGTACGAAGCACCGGCTGGAAGCACATGTGCAAGTTAATGGTTGGTAACTAGGTACATCAGTCGGTGGCAACCTGATATGCCAGGAATGATGTGCAAAGTGTTTGTACCTATGTATAAAAATGTAAGTCCAAGGAGTTGTCTTTGCCCAGCCTAGGGGGGAGTGTCACATTCCTGGCACTGGCTGAGCTGCGTCCATTGTCATTCTTCTTATCCTACAGCTTATCAGGTGAGATAACTGTGCGTCATTTACAATAAATCCAGCTGGTGCCTTCAATCCTTATCTGACTCTGAGGGGTCTCTGGGGTCATCTGTGCATGGCGAGTGTGATCCACAGAGGCACATCGTCATGCAGCTGAATGATTGTCATCATTGGACAGAGCAAGAGACCTCTCAGGACAAGACACTGGTGATTTCTGGCCACCATGTGGTAGTGAGATATGGCCCAAACTGTTCAGTGATATTCCACTGGCTTCACATCCTCTCCAGGAGGATTTATTTTCATAAAACTTTTTTAAAAAACATTTTTAAGAGCTAACCATGTGTGCCCGAGAGTGTGTAATTCATGCTAAATGGCCATAACTTGTACTCAGGTGCAAGATGCTTGCAGCACGGCGGTCTCTGGCGTGCTCTTGTGGCCCATTTCCATGTGCACAGTGAGCAAGCGTCATGCTAGTTGGTACACCCACCCACGATGGAACCCTGGCTTTGGAATAGTCCCAGATTTGACTTCTGACCTTTCCATCACAAAGGACCAAAAACATTGCTCGTTTTGATCAGCGGTCAACCATCCGTGTGCCCTCACACAGGTTTGGGGGAAGGAGGTCTCTGCCTTCGGGGAAGGAGGTTGCCTAAGATCTGGCTCTCCATAAGAAGATTTTTGAAAGTGACCAAGTGGCACCCAAGTTATCTCCACTTCACTATTTTGGTGGCTGTGCCTATCAATTGGGATATAACATGGACAAAACCTACCTGTAGCTAATGGGCCAACTCTGACAAAGAGGACCAGAAAACCAAGGAAAACTAGGTGGAATGTCAGAATTTTCCAATCCCATTTGTCCTGAAGAGAATCCCCCTCCCCTCTTCTAGTGTCACAGAAAACATGAGCTGAGGTGTGAGAGAGGTCAGGGCATGTGCACGTATTCATACAGTCCCTACCCCCAAAACAGCTCCAGGTCAGACTAGACACTGATCTCAAGGAGACTTCTTGTCCAGGATTGGAGTTCTCTGCGGGGCAGGGTATAGGTGCACTCTGACGTGAGAAGTTTTAACATTACAATTGACTGGGCTCTTTTGTACAAAAGCAAAAGAGGAATTTCTGACATTCTGCTTTCTGCTAGGTCTTTTTTTCTTTCCAAGCAAAATTGTTTAAAAACTCATTTTCTACCAGAAAAGCCCTTTCCTGGGACTTCAGAGGACCTAGTATTATTATTACTAGTTGGGGTAGCCTCTATTTTTACAGCAGTTGTTTTCAGTAGGTGGAGCCAGATTCAGAATGTGTTGTCTCATACTTCCCTTTGATTCTCTTCTCTGCCACCTTCAGAAGAGCATCTGCGAGCCAAATTTTGGCCATTAATCAGGAAACTGATATTGGACGAGCGGGAAAAGGCTCTAACAAATGTCTTGCAACAAGGAGAATTTTGGCTCAGCTTTATTTACACATGTGCACACTACATGAGGGTCTGGTCCATTGATTAGTGAAGACAATGGGAATCTGTCCTATAACTTCAGTGGGCTTTGAATCAAGCTGTGTTTCAGGTGAAGAAAGAATTGTGTTCTGTTCTTGTCCCATAATCTCTTCCTCAATGTGACCTTCCATTCAAACTTTCTTTTAAATGTATCTTTTCAGCATTAAAAATCTCACCCTTCTAAAGCATTATTATGCTTCCAAAGCATTTTTTGAGGTCTGAGAAGCTAAAATAATGTTTTCTTTTAGCCTAAAACAGAGATCACTTTCAAAAAATATTTCCTTTGGGCTTCTAATGTAAACATGATCTTTCAGACTCCGTTATTCAACTAGATGTTTATCTTGAAAATACAAGGCCTGGGAATATTAAAAGATAACCCATCTGGCGTGAGGATGTTTCAGGAGCTCCTATTCCACCAGGAATTCTTGCTGTTTCAGATCTTCTCATGTTTAGATAAAGCTCCCTTCAGACATCTGTCCTTATCCTGGTGTAGGGAATTATGGCTAATGTCTGCATCATGCTAACAGGCGTTCTCCTTTTGCTCAGGCGATAGAGTGCATGCCTTGGTGTGCTTGTGCAGAAACGATCCTGTTCCCTGTTCTAATCTGTCACGTCTTTTCAGGTATCCCTGCAACCATGCCCTCGAGTCGTGGGCCTTTTGCCTTTCCCTGGCTGTGTCTGATGACTCTTTCAAGCTTAGGCCAGGAGCTTGGTATGCCACTTAATACTCCATGAGTCTGATTGAAATTCAGACGTGTTTCCTCCTTTGCAAAACCTAGAGACAAAAGCCTTGCAAGAAAAAAAAAATATTATCGTGTAGGAGCTGAAACACAGCACGGGAGAACAATGGGTTTTATAATGGCCTGTGCACACATTTAGTCTCATCTACTATGATATTTTCAAACCAGCTAAGTTTGACAAGGTTTGCTCTGAAGCTATGAGAACAGAACCCACTCATACCCTCTTGACCAGTGGAAAGAATCTCGAGCTGCTTTTCAGTCATGGCTGGTCTACAAGAAGACTTACACTCACATAGCCGAGTCCCTCGGGGAGCGAAAAATCCAGTGTGGACAAAACCAGGTTGATGGATGAACTCTTCTGTCAATCTGCCGGCCACCTCTTACAGAGGGTGGATTAACTGCAGAAATGGGAGAGCTCCTCCCTTCTCTATACCCTGGGTCTACATGAGCCCCTTCCTTTCAGAAGGAGCATGTTAATCAGCAGGTTCAAAAGATGCTAATGAGGAGCTGCGATGAATATGCAGTGCCTCATTAGCATAATGGCAGCCGCAGCAATTCGAAAGTGCAGCTTTCGAATCACATACGCCTGTGGAGACGGGGACCTTCCGAAAGGACCCCCCAGTTTTTGAAAGCCCTTCTTCATAACACCAGATAGGAAGAAGGGCTTTCGAAAACTGGGGGGTCCTTTTGGAAGGTCCCATCTCCACAGGCGGCACGCGATTTGACAGCAGCACTTTCAAATCACCATGGCCGCCATTATGCTAACGAGGCGCTGCATATTCATGGAAGCACCATGTTAACATCTTTCGAACCCGCTCACTAACATGCCCCTTCCAAAAGGAAGGGGCTCGTGAAGACCCAGCCGTAGTGAATATCTACATTGAATTGCTACCCACAGTTGTGCCGCTGAAGTCTTTTAAGTGCAGATGCAACCTTAGCAAGGGTCTTCTTTCTCTTCCCTTAGGTGTGTGGGGAGGGATCGCTCAGTGGTCAGCACTGGCCTTGTAAACCCAGGGTTGTGAGCTCAGTCCTTAAGGGGACCTTTCAAGGGTATGGGACAGCTTAGTTTAGAAAAAAAAAATCTGCCAGAGATTGTGTGATCAGTCCTCCTGTGAGTGAAGGGGACTGCACTGAAGGTCCCTTCCAGTTCCGATTTTATCCTTTTTTTTTTTCTTTTTCTGAGGGATAATGCTTGGTCTTGCCAAGAGGGCTGGGGACTGGACTCTATGACCTCCTGAGGTCCCTTCCAGTTCTGTGAGATGCATATCTCCATATATTCTATTCTGTCCCAGCGAAGAACATCAATGGGCTTTGGAAGAGGCTTCTCATTTGTTACGTGTTGGGACTGCATGGGCGCCAGATCTATTGGTGGTAGCAGCATGAAATCAGTCTTGGGTCTGTACTCTGATCGTTAAACTGTGTGGAGTGTCATTTCCCTTGACATTCACACTTGTGGAACCTTGTGTTCTGCTGTGAGAAGTCTTTAGTTGCTCGACGGAGGTCAACTGGAATTGTTTATTGAGTGAAGGCTATCAGACTTCAGTAATATTGGTTTACAGCAGCTGAGGATCTGGCCCACCGTTGATACGCTATTGATCTCACAAAGGTGTTCAGAGTTTAAATTAATGATTTTAAATTTCATTGAAGTCATATGGATGTTACCAAGGAAGGGCTCAAGCCTAGAATATATGAAACTCTCACTAAATCAGTGGGCATTGAAGGGCACTCAGTGCTTTCTTTGGAAAACGTGCCAAGTAGATTTTGGTGATTTTTTTTCCTGTTTGATGGCACCTCCAAAAGCTCCGGGAAAGGGGACTTTTCAAGCTGAGCCAAAGTCAAAGATTTTTTTTCCAAAATTTTTTAAATATTCATTTGAGATCAAATAAATTTTATTTTGTCTGAACAAAATGTTTCATTTTGATATTCACCAGTCTTTTAACAAAGCAAATTTTGAAATAAGTAACTTCATTCAAAATCCTCCAACCTTTTCTCTTCACAAGTGTTAAAAGAGAAAGAATCACTTTTTATTCAAGTTTTTTTTTAAACTTCAATGTTAAAGCAAAATCAACACAAATTGACTAAATAAATGTCACTGAAGCTGCTTTTCCTTTTGGCAAAAAAAAAATTGTGGCTGAAATTTTCCTCCTCTGCCTAGTACTGAGTGGCTTGTAGGACTCTGTGTGCACGTGCATGCGCGTGCGGTAGTACTACTATGTACACACATACAATTACTCATACACAATTGCAATGAGAGAACCCTTAGCTCTGCTATACCCTACTGACCACATCTACTCTAACAAGACCTTTCAAAATATTTTTGGAAAGAAGGGTCTCTTTCGAAACATCCCACGGAGCATCTACACACACAACACGTTCTTTCAGAAGTAATTTCGAAAGAACAAAGCGCTGCTTTCGAAAGTGCCCTTCCCCTCCCAGTTCAGGAAGGTGTTCTCTTTCGAAAGACAACGTGTGAAGATGCTCTTCAGGCCACTCTTTCAGAAGAGCGGTCCTCCCTGGAGCCAGACAGCTGGAGTGCCCAGGCACCCCTCCCAGCACAAGCAGGGCTTCACGTACGGCTGTGTTTGAAGATGCGGTGACCCAGAATCCCCATGGCAGGGAGCTCAGAGCATGCTAGCAGCGGGAAGGACATGAGCCTCCTGCAGCACACCCTCTGGCCTATGCTCCAGGGCAGCCACCCAGCCCACCACACCCATGGCCAGTGGCCAGGAGCCCTGTGCCCCCTAGGGGCCCCCTACTGAGCCATCCCAGGGCTTTCAGGAGCCTAGCCAGGGCTCAAAAAAGAGGACCCCATCCTGGACCAAGGAGGAGGTAAAGAACCTCCTCAGACTGTGGGAGAATGAGGAAGTCCTCCTCCAGATGACTGGCTAACACAGGAACACTGTGGTTTTTGATTGGCTGTCCCTCAGCCTGAACACCCTGGGGCATCCCACCTGCTGGCCAGATCAAGTGCGATCTGAAGTTAAAGAACTGCGGCAGGCCTACTGCCAGGCCAGAGATACAGGCAGCCACTCGGGAGCAGCAGCCACCACCTGCCCCTACTTTGAGGAGCTGCATCACCCCCTTGGGGCAAAGGAGGCAGCTCTTCAGCAGTGGTGCTCGCCACCATGGGGCCAGAGCCCAAGGCAGAATCGGAAGACCAGCCAGGATCCTTGGCCATGACCCATCCCTGGCAGGTTGAGCAGAAGCCAGAGCCCCACAGTGATGACAATGGTCCCAGTGATGGCTCCCCTCACCTGGGTTGTCCAGCCAGACACCCTCCAGCCAGGCCTCTCCAGAGTTCCTGGAGGGACCCTCGGGTAGGTACCAGGCATTTTGGTTGCCCCCTAGTATAGGGAGGGGGGCCTCTGGCGCAGCGGGCAACTCACACAGACAGCTGTCAGCCCCAGTCTGGATGCACCCTGGATACCCAGCACACTTTCCCAGGGGCAGCACCGCAGGCTTCATGCCCCGGGAGGGAATGAGGGGCAGGGTCCTGACCAAATTGGGTGAGTGCCCCACCCATGTGGGGACCTCTTCACAGCCAGGATCCCATATGGCCCCCGGGCCATCAGGTGGAGGGGGCTGCAGCGGCATGAACCCTGCGGCCAGGTCATGGGACTGGTGGTACATTCTCTCTCTCTCTCTCTCTCTCTCTCTCTCTCTCTCTCTCTCTCTCTCCTCCCTGCCGTCTGTATCCACAGCTCTGCCATCCTGTTCAGTCCCATCCACAGGCAGGTGAACCCTGAAGCAGCCACTGAGGGGGCTGGAGCAGCCCCATCTCCGGCTCCAATGCCAGTCCACAGCAGGGGTGTGTACCGGCACCACCGCAAGGAGGAGGCAGACACCACCACCCACACGGCCACCCTGTGGGACCAAAACCTCCCCCTGCAGGAGTGGCTGATGATGGAGCAAGAGGCCGGGGGTCGGGCGGTGGGCGCCCTTGATGCCCTTACCTGGGCTGTGACCACCTGCCTGTTCCAGCCTCCTGCTCCATTGCCAGTCCCACCAGCCCGCCCTGTAGCCCCTCCCACAACCCCTGACCTCACTGCCCTTCTTCCAGCCACCTTCCACCTAGCCTCCCTGATGGAACTGGCCCGATGGCTCCTGGATATGGCAGGCCACATGGAGCCAGCTCTTGCTGTCCCCTCCTTTCCCCTTCTCCCCCATGTCCTCTGCAGAACCTGTGTCCAGAGCACCCTTGCCATGCTCCTACCTCTGCATAGTCTTGGCCTAATCCCAGCCCAGACAGGAACCCTGGACCCAGGGTGCTAGAGACTCCATCAGCTGGTGGGGCTCATGGCCCTCCACCCTTGTGGAGGACTAAGACCCCCACCTCTGCCCGAGACCCCAAGTTCATTGTTCCCACCCCCACCAACCACATTGTACATAGTCCCCCTCCGTTCTCCCCTGAACATAGTCCCTTGTATAGTTTGTAGTTAAAATAGTTAGTTCCATCATATAGTTAAAAGGTTTCTTTACAACCAACCCCATGTCCCTTGTGATTGGTGGGGGTGAAGTGAGGGCTGGGTGGGCAGGAAGAGTTGCTGTGGAAGGTGCCTGGGGGAGGATCACTGGGGACACCGAGTGAAGGCCTTATGGAAGGCCTCCCTGATGTGAACCCCATCCCAGTGTGCCTGGCAGCAAGGGTTGTGGGTCAGCTGCTTATAGCCAGGGCTGGCCTTAGCAGCCCACCCCTGCGTGAAGCTTTGTGGAGGGTGCAGCATGCCGCCACCATGGTGGCACATTGGGGAGGCTGATGTCCAGCTGACTCCGGCAGCACCAAAAGTGCCCCTTCAGGTGCCCAAACGCATTCTCCACAGTGTTCTGGGCCTGGTTCAGACTGGTGTTTAAAGGTCCTGGCTCAGGCCTGTGTAGGGCTGCACGAGACATGGGTGCAGCGGGTAGGCAGTGTTAGCCTTCCCCTGCATGACCCCTGCCCACCTCCATGTAACCTCCCAGGTCACCCTCCTCCATCCCCCAAGGCTACCCCTTCTCTGGGAGACTCCTGCCCCCCCATGGTGGGTTTGCGACCCGAGAATGCCATACCTCCTTGAGGATGGCCCCGAAGGTCACCTTGCCCACCCTGAACAGGTGCCCAACTGACTAGCGGCTGTCCAGGGTGGCCAGCTTCCAGACGGTGATCTCAACCCTCTTCTCCAAGGGACTGCAGGTCTCATGCAGTTGACCTAGTGCTGGAGGGCTGGGGCAAGCCAGTGACATAGATCCAGAAATGTTCACTCGATCATGTGGAGATTCTGGAGCCAGTGGTCATTAGTCCCAGCACTCACTGCTGATGGAGAAGCCCCACAGGTGCTGTCTGGCCTGGGGAAGGGGGCACAGACATTGCCACATGAAGGCAGCTGCAAGAAGGCAGCTAGACAGCTGGCCCCCTGGAGGTGCTGGGGGACAGCCACAAGCAACGTGGCTAGCAGGCTGACCATGGGGCAAGCTGCTGGGGATCCATGTGCCTCTCCAATGAGCATCTGGTCTCTGAACTGGGTCTGCAGTTCTGTGTGTGGCAAAGAAGCCTTCAGCGTGTGTAGGGTGAGTGTGCTTGGGAGGGACACTTTAAGGGAGCATCTGGCTGTGGCCCCCAGATGAGCTTGTCAGCCATATGACTCTATCTGTGGCGTTTCCTGGCCCTATTTTTGAAAAGGTGCCCAGAGCTGTGGGGACACTCTCTGGAAAGAGCAGGCTGAAATCTCAGTCCGTTTTTGGTGCGTAGACGCAGCCTTTGGGAAGGATATTCCAGAAGATACCTTCAGGCAGATCTCCTTTTGAAAGAACACTGTGCTGTAGATGTACCCCTTGTGTTCTGACAGGCAGCCCTGGTAAAGTTCTGGTAGAGAAATGAAATGCACATTTTTCTTACATTTTACAGAGGTCTTTGTTTTTTGTTCTTGGGGTTTTATGGTTTTCAGAGTAACAATGATAAATCTTTATTACTGGATTGAAATTGGAGTTGTTCTCTCAAATCTATTCAGGCAGGATGAGCAAGAGTACATCTCCTGCCACACTCCTCTGCTTGTTTGATTAATTGTGAACAACGTGTCTCCTACACGACAAAGTACGCACTGCAACTTCCAGTTCCATTCTTGCTGTAGCGGCTTGCCAATCCTCAGATTTCTGAGCGTTAAAAACCAGAATCTTGATCCCAGGATTCTCCTTTTCCAACATACTTTAAGCCACTGCTCACTACGATCATACCAGTAGTTCTGTGTGGAATGGCCCATTGTAATCCAGACCTAACACATGGATCTAAGAGGATTTTTTTTCCCCTAAATCTTCAGGGTCAAATCCATAATTTTTAACATACATCTAGTGTTTGAAAAACTAGTCCACATCAGGAAGCCAGGAATGGAATATACACTTAAGTCTTTAGTATAGGCTTCTCCAATTTGCTGAGGAAAACAATCTAATTTTCTTTATACAATCAAAATTGTGGAGTAGTAATTAAGCTCTGAGCTGGATATTAGGCTGGAAAGGTATAGAATATATACCTCTCTCTCTGTCTCCCCCACCCCTCTGAGTGTCATACCATTAGATCTGGAATGTAACCTAGCGTTAAGTAACAAGTCGTTTTACTACTAGACCATTTTCAGTTGGTATCTGTATTGAGAATGTGACTGGTACAGGACAACAGGCAAAGCAGAACTTTTTTTTAAAATGCTTTGCAGTTTTGAGTGTCACAACAGTATGTATCTGAAAATCCTGCCTCGCGGCAAATCCTGTAAGAAACCCTGCCAGTTGGAGAAAGTTAGTTATTTACAGACCTTTCACTCAAAGATTACATACCAGGCCAATGAGAGATGAATGAACCTTAAAAGATACTGCGGGTCTAAAAGATTTGGCTAAACTCTGAGAAAATCAGAATTATCTCAATCTTTTTCTGATACTCCTTTTTAATTTTCCACTCTTTCTTGTCTCACAAAAGGCGTGCTCAGGCTATCTGGTTTCCCATTCACCATGATCCTTCTTTTCAGAAGTGTGTATATTGACTAAAGCCAAGATTAAAAAAAAAAAGGCAACTGGGTGCCTAAAGAGATGACCTGGATTTCACAGGCACCACATAATTCAGTGTGAGCTTCTTCAGCACTTTAGAAACTCACGTCTTTACAAGGACACAAATCCAAATTAACTGTTAAAGGGAACCCTGTTCTGGGAACTAGGTTTTGTTTAACTCATCTTGGAAACGACCTAAGCTAAAATTCATTCAGGCCACTTTAATTCTGAATGAGAGCGTCGGCGCAGAGGGGGCTAATGCAGTTCTACATCGTTTGCCGATATGGATTGTTTTCTGCATGTTACTGTGTAGGCAGGCCCTTCTTTAGACACTGAAATTTGGATTTAAGCCATTCAAGCCAGGCTCCTGTGTTGAGAAATTCTTGGTGTGGTGCATTGTCTTTTTTCCCGTTCCACTTCCTGCCCTACCATTAGACTGTTTTTTAACTCTCTACACTTAATCATCTTAATGCGCAGTTGCTATGAGCTTTTTCCGGTGCTTGTGCACTGAGGCTTCACTAGGCAGTGATACTATGCACCCTTGCCGTAAGGCATCTGGTGTACCCTAGGTGTTCAGTACCCCCTTCCACATCCCAGTATTGCAAGACAACTGTGCAACTCAAGTCACTGAGTTAGGCTAGTGATAGACTCTAGGTCATGGATAGTGAGTAGATGGATATGGGGTCCACAGACCTATGGGCTATGTCTGCACTAGAGGGTTTTTTGATAAAACCCGTGGCACATCCACACTAAAAACATGTTCTGTCCACAGGACTCGGCTCTTTTGTCCACAGCCTTCTGCCTCTTCCCCATGAGGCAGAATGCCTTTCTTGACAGAGCTCTGTCAACATGCCATAGGGCCTCTGTCAACAGACAGGGCTTCCGGTTCACCAGGCAGCTCTGTCTGCTGTGCTTCTGGTTGGCTGCTCGAGAAGAGACACTGGGCAGTCTGGCCGCTCTCTGTCGCCAGAGTGGCTCCACTTTTGGGTGTGGACGCACTCTGACCGAAGTTTCATTGGAAGTTCTCCTCTGACAGTGACTTCTGTCAACAGATTTCCTCACTCTAGGGGAAAGGAATAGCAAGGTGTTTTTATATCTTGTCCTAACACTGTGCTGTGCTGTGGTTCAGGTGCATGGCGGTTAAATACATCACCTCTAAACAAAAGGTGATCCAGTGAGAGCTGCATCAGTGCAACAGCCCTCAGCTCCATCCCGAGCAGGCCACAGCCTGCTGTTCCTGCAGCACTAAATGGTGACTTCTAGCCAGAAAGGCTTCACCATCTCTGGTGGGCCTGAGGGTTGATATTTGCACCAGACACACTTTCAGACTGCCCCTCTTGCCAAACAAATGCTCAGACTTGCACGGGATAGTCAACCCACCGGCTCGCAATGCAATCCCCCAAAAGCCACACTCCCCTGAGCACCTCTTGTATGCTTTCCCAGGCAAAATTCCTGTTAGCTGCTCAGGGTGTTTGCTGTGGCTGCCTTCTTTTAAAGCTGCTGGGCTAGCTAGGCCCAGCTCAAAGCCTTTGCCTCCCATCTAATCAGCTCCTGAAGGCCGACCTGGAACAAAGAACTCCCACATCACACCTTGCAAACTTATCAAATGCTCTTCCTGAAACAGGAAAGGAAGAACTTATCAAATTGCCAATCATGCTTTCAAACTGCCCCCTTGAAAAACAAATGCTCATACACACATGGGATATTCAGCCCACCAGCTCACAACACAACCCCCCAAAAGCCATACTCACCTGAGCACCTCTTAGATACTTTCCCAGGCAAACTCCCTGTACTCCCCGAGGGTGCTGAGGGAAGGGGTGCAATTTAGGGGAAGAGGGCAGATCAGAGACAGAAAGACGTGAGTGGGGTGGAACAGGGGCTGGACTTGGAGAAAATCATAGAATCATAGAATCCTAGGGCTGGAAGGGACCTCAGGAGGTCATCTAGTTCATCCCCCTGCTTCAAGCAGAATCAACCCCAAGTAAGTCATCCCAGCCAGGACCTTGTGAAGATCAGACTTAAAAACCCCTAAGGATGGGGAATCCACCACTTCCCTAGGCAACGCATTGCAGCGTTTCACCAGCCGCCTGGTGAAGTAGTTTTTCCTCATATCCAACCTACTCCTCTCCTTGGCCGTGTCTACACTAGCCCCAAACTTCAAAATGGCCATGCAAATGGCCGTTTCGAAGTTTACTAATGAAGGGCTGAAATGCATATTCAGTGCTTCATTAGCATGCGGGCAGCCACGGCACTTCGAAATTGATGCATCTTGCCGCCGCGTGGCTCATTCCGATGGGGCTCCTTTTCGAAAGGACCCCGCCTACCTCAAAGTCCCCTTATTCCCATCTGCTCATAGGAATAAGGGGACTTCGAAGTAGGCGGGGTCCTTTCGAAAAGGAGCCCCACCTGGACGAGCCACACGGCAGCGAGGTGCATCAATTTCGAAGTGCCGCAGCCGCCCGCATGCTAATGAAGTGCTGAATATGTATTTAAGTGCTTCATTAGTAAACTTCGAAATGGCCATTTGCACGGCAATTTCGAAGTTGGGGGCTAGTGTAGAGACGGCCCTTCTGTAACTTCAGACCATTTGTCCTGGCTCTGCCATCGGTCACCACTGAGAACAGTTTGTCACCCTCCTCTTTAGAGCTCCCCTTCAGGAAGTTGAAGACTGCTATTAAATCGCCCCTAAGTCTTCTCTTTGGTAAACTAAATAAGCACAGATCCCTCAGCCTATCCTCATAGGTCTTGTGCTCCAGCCCCTTAATCATTTCTGCTGCCCTCCGCTGATTCTACTGTAACACATCCACATCCTTTTTATACTGGGGGGGCTCAAAACTGGACACAATATTCCTGATGTGGCCTCACCAATGCTGAATCAAGGAGAATAATAAATTCTCTAAATTGCCTGGAAATGCTTCTCCTAGTTCACTCCAGTACGTTGTTAGCCTTCTTGTAACTAAGGGCACAATATTGACTCATATCCAGCCTCTCATCCACAGTAATCCCCTGTTCCTTTTCTGCTGCACTGCTACTTACCCAGTCAGTCCCCAGCCTGTAACAATGCTTGGGATTCTTCTGTCTGAAGTGCAGGGCTCCACACTTCTCCTTGTTGAACCTCAACACATTTCTTTTGGCCCGATCCTCCAATTTATCTTGGCCACTCTGGACCCTATCCCTACCCTCCAACATATCTACCTCTCTCCCTAGTTTAGTGTCATCCGCAAATTTGCCGAGGGTGCAATCCATCCCCTCATCCCGGTCATGGATAAAGATGTTGAACAATACTGGCCCTAGAACTCATCCTTGGGGCACTCCACTTGCAACTCACTGCTGACCAGACTTTGAGCCATTAATCACTCCCCATTGGGCCCAACCATCTAGCCAGGTTTCTATACATCTTACAGTCCATGTGTCCAACCAATACTTGCGCAACTTATGGACAAGGATGTTGTGGGAGGCTGTATCAAAAGCTTTGCTAAAGTCAAGGTATATCACACCCACTGACTTCCCCATGTCCACAGAGCCTGTTACCTCATCATAGAAGTTAATCAGATTGGTCAGGCATGACTTGCTCTTGCTGAATCCATGTTGACTACCCTTGATCTCTTTGCCCTCTTCCAAATGCTCCAAAATGGATTCCTTGAGGATCCCCTCCATGATTTTTCCAAGGACTGAGGTCAGGCTGACCATTTTATAATTCACTGGATTGTCCTTCTTTCCATTTTTTCAAGATCAGCACAACATTTGCCTTTGCCCCATCATCTAGGACCTCTCCCAATTTCCATGAGTTTTCAAAGATAATAGTGAAGGGCTCTGCAAAGACATTTGCCAATTCCCTCAGAACCCTTGGATGCATTAAACCTGGACCTATGGATCTGTGTGCGTCTAACTTTTCTAAGTAGCCCTTAACCTGTCCTTTCCCAACTGAGGACTGTCCACCTCCTTCTAATACTGCACAGGCTAGTGCTGTAGTCCGGGAGCTTACTTTATTCATGAAGACTGAGGCAATAAAAGCATTGAGTATTGTGGCCTTTCCTACGTCACCTGTCACCAGGTTACCTCCCTCATCCAGTAACGACTCCACAACCTTCCTGACAACCCTCTTATTGTTAACATACCTGTAGAAACCCTTCTTGTTGTCCTTCACATCCCTTGCCAGCTGCAGTTCCAGTTCTGCTTTCACTTTCCTGATTACCACCCAGCATTCTTCAGCAATATATTTATAGTCCTCCTTAGTCATCTGTCCAAGTTTTTTCTTTTTACTCACACATTTTTTTGTGTTTGAACTCACCAAGGATTGCCCTGTTAAGCCAAGCTGGTAGCCTACCATGTTTGCTTTTCTTAATTCACATCAGGATGGTTTGTTCCTGTGCCTTCAGTGAGACTTCTTTTAAATACTGCCAGTTCTCCTGAATGCCTTTCCCCTTGCTATCTGTTTCCCAGTGGATCTGCCAATCAGTTCTCTCAGGCAGTCGAAGTCTGCTCTTCCAAAATCAGGGGTCTGTATTTTACTGCTCACCTTTCTTTTGTCAGAATCCTGAAATCCACCATCTCATAATCTCTGCAACCAAGGTTGCCACCCACTTCTATTTTTTTTTACCAGTTCTCCTGTTTATGAGCAGCAGAGAAAGCTGTCCACAAGCCCTGGGTCCCCAGTTGTACAGTGTACAATTACATTTCCAAGGCCTGCTTCAAAGGTCTAACACACTAAAGGCTTGTCTATACTAAGCAGAAGATTGCCACAAGATTGACACAGGGTCAATCTTCCAGAAGTCAGTTTTGCGTGTCTCGTATAGATGTGGCACAATCAATCTCTCTAGGGTCAGCAGTGAATCCCTACACTTCTCACTATTGCGTGGGGTAAGGGAGGTTGTCGGGAGGGTATAGAGGCTAGGTCTATGCTATGGACATGAGTTGATTCAGATACATTGATTCTAACTACACAATTGCTATAGCTAGAATTATGTGTCTGAAATCTACTTATTTCCCTAGTATAGACTTAGCCTAACAAACAACAGAGATTCTTGGACGAGGCATAGACTTTGTCAGCCCAGCACGGTGTTTGCCTTTCTCAGGGCCATGGTCCACAACAGTAGCATGCCAATGGGAAGCTCTCTGGGATGCCGGAACTAAAGAGGAATAGTGCTGGTGCACATTTAACTAAGCACATGACTGACTATGAAGGTTCTTTGTTTAGTCTTCCCAATACTGGCTTGTTTCTATGCTGGCATCTCCAGAGTCTGCTGACCATATGGATCCATGGATTGATTGATTGTGTTGGAGGCTGGCAGCATATGATCTCTCATTTCCCACCATTGCTCCTGCAGTGTAGTTGTCTCAGCTCCCCAGACCTTTCCACTCTGTTTTTCTGAGCTTGATCCAATGCCCATTGGAGTCAATGTGAGCTACTCCAGTATCCAATGGGATTTGGATCAGGCACATAATTGACAAGAAAGAGACCTTCTACAGAGATGTTTTACAGTGTAGAATAAGATGCTAAATTTTCTCCGTTGTTATGAGTACTGGCTCACTGCATTTGCTTTTGAAGGAATCGTTTGTAATACTAGTTAAATCAGAACATCCCCGGAGGAGGCTGAGTGCTTGATTCCAGCTCTTCCTGTAGAACATTTTAAGAAGTGCCGAGGTCCTGTGTTTTTGCTAATTTGACTTTACTTCACTCCTGGGCTTGAAAGTGCAGCTACTCTAAAAATACGGTGCCATTTAACCTCTGTTATGTGCAGTGCACTCCAGAGAGCTCCTCTGGAAGGCTTTTGTTTACCTGCTATTCCTTCTTGGCCTTTAGAGGGGAATTAAAAGTTGTTCCTGTTGTGGTTTTCTTAGAAGTTCTCACTCACAGGCTAATATGGTTAACTTAGGCATGTGGGTCACACATGAAGGCCCACAAGCTGGGCCTTGTTTCAGGAGTGTGCTGTGCAAGGAAGGAGGAATGCAGAAGTGCTTTTAGGTATCCCTCTGATCCCCACTGCTGGGCCAGGTCTGTGTGTAATCAGAGCCTTGACCTTCAGCAGCTGCAAAGGAAGGGCTTCTGAAGAGTGGGGAAAACTGCAGCCATGCCCAACTTGCTCTGGAGTCTGTCCCCCTCCTGCAGCCATACGTCTGGAGGCAGCTGCCATAAGAGTGTCTCTTGTAGGTGAAGGAGCTGGCAGAGATACGCTCGATCTCATTGCAATTACTCACATACTTAGGGGCTGGGCTGGATGGGGGCTGAGCTGGTAAAGTACAACACAACACGTTGAACAGAGGTTAATTTAGCTCAAGAGCTATAATGATGTTTACTGGCACATTACAAGAAGTGCATGCTCCACATCACATTTACACCAGCTTTTAACACTCCTAGTTAGGCCACTGGATAAAAGATGCCTGGTGAATAGGAGGGGAGCAATAAGAACTACAGTAATGACTCTCTCTTCTATAGAGCTTTCAATCAGGCAGAATGATCACGTCCCCTCTGGAAGAACATTCCAGTTCAAGCTGTCGGCTGTGTCATTGGGGTGCTCGTTCATCACCGCCTCATTTTACTTTGCATACCTCATCTCCCATATTAGTGTGGGGTTACACGGCCATCATCTACAAAAAGTAGCCTTATAAGCCAGAGAAAGTAATATAAATTGGAGCAAGTTCTTCCTATATTATATGTACCATATTGGGTCAAATAGGGGAAAAAAGCCTCTTCTCTTCAGCAGTTTACTCTCATGGTCGACTGAACACTGGTGTCCAATCCCATGTGCAAGTAGGTTCACTGGCTCTAGTGGGGCAGGTCAGGCATTTAACTGCTTTGTTGGATCTGACACTGTTGTAGTAAGTACAATGGAATCATAGAGTGTTTGGCCAGAAGTGACATCCAGGTGGACCTTCTGGACCTCACAGGCCGCCAACACCATCCAGCGCCCATGCACTCAACCCGACAACCAGAATGAGATCAAAGCATTCCAGCCCTCAGGAGCCTAGACTAACACATGTCACAAGTAGCACACAGGAGGAACCAAGGTGCACAAGTGTCTGAGCTCCTCACAATGGCAGGGAGATGATGAAGTATTGATACACCCGGCTAATCCAAACAAATGACCTGTATCCAAAGGCTGCCAAGGAAAGGATATCCCATGAGATCCCTACCAATGTGGGCTGGTGGAAAAGTCCTTCCCAGTGCCCCATCTGGAGAGACGAGCCAGATCTAATGTCAATTGACCAACTCCTGGTGAAGTCAATGGAATGCACTAAATACACTTGCTGGGGATCTGGCCCTAGACCTTACAGCAGCCTAAGCTTGAGTTACTATCAATGTAGTAAAGCAGAAGGCTTGTCACTACTCGTGCAAATGACCAAGTTTCTTTTAATTTGTTTGGTCTTTGATATTCTCGCTACCTGTGAGATTTGATGTTTCTTGCTTGTGACTTTGGGTGTGATTTTCAACTCCCAGCAGAGCAAATCAGAAGTAATGGATTTATACCTGGGTAAAGACAGCCTGAGTGAGAATTTCCAATGTTAGTTGAAAGCAGAACATAGACAAGATTTATGGTTACGCCGGCAAAGATAAGACTTACAGCAATGTGCAACTGCCTGTTTCCTACTGAGCTGCTAGTAGGTTAAAGTTCAGAGGTGAAAGAGAGCTCATTGAGGCATAAGCAGCAAAAATCAGCTTCCTGCCATGTTTCAGAAAGTACCAGTTCCATCTAGGACATCCTAAGAATGCAACAAAGTTCTCACCCATTGCAGGCTATACTGTTAACACAATCCAACTAATCAGTGCCAAAAAAAGAGTGCAGCAATCACATCTGATATCCCTATCATCAATAATAGATTTCTATTCTACCTCATAGGTGTCTTGAACAAAATGTCTTTGAAACTAATGTCTATTGGTAGCCACACACTGTCATCCCCGCATTATTTATCTCAGAAGCTGCCCTTAAGGATAAACATCGCAATGAATTTAGAATCAGATTTTCAAAATGCTAAGGGGTATTGTAGCAATTAAAGATGCAGAAAAGCATGGGGGAACGGAGAGGAGTTCAAACTCTTCATGGTGCCTAATTCCTAAAAGTGGGGCCCTTGCCAATGTGGGAACACAAGCCCCAATGGCTTTCACTGGGATTAGAGCACCTAGGTCACAAAGGGTATGTCTATATGGTGGCAGAGTCTCAGACCCCAGGCCAAAAGTTAGGTGCATGGGCCTTGCAGTATGGTGCTAAAAATAACTGTGTAGACAATGCAACTGGTGCTGGACCTGAGCTCTGGACAATAGGGAAGGTGGTGGCATGTGGTTTCCAAGCTCCAGTCAAAGCCTGAATGTCTACAAAGCTCCTTTGAGTGCAACCTCACAAGCCCCAGTGTGTCAGCCTGGGTTCTGCAGTTTGTGGCCCTGTGATGTATGGATTCATTAAAAGGTGCTTGAGAAAAACCCTACTTTTAGTGCTTGCCATAGATTGGCTAAGGCATTTCATTTAGCTGGGGAGCTCTTTGTAGGCAGGAGTATCTTTGTGTGGGAGCTACAGAAAATAAACATGATTAATAACAAAGCCCGCTGCCAGCTTTGTCCACATATCTTCTCTGGAAATACCATCACTGGACCTAACCAGGTTACTCACAGAATCACAGGCACTTGCTCATGCTGCTCTGCTAACATCATATATGCCATCATGTGCCAACAATGCCCAGATGCTTTGTATATTGGACAGACTTCTAACTCCCTTAGACAAAGGGTCAATGGGCACAAAACAGACATCAAAACACTCCAGATCCACAAACCAGTTAGTCAACATTTTAATAGAATGGGGCATTCTGTCAATGACCTCAAGGTACGTGTGTTACTGAAGAGGAATTATCGCACCATTCTGGAAAGAGAAGCAGCTGAGCTGGCTTTTATATTCAAATTCGGCGCATTAACACATGGTTTAAATTGTGATGTGAACTTTCTGAGTCACTATAGGGGCTCGTCTGCATACTTGGCTCAATCTAATTCTTGACCTTCCCCCTCACCCCTCCACTCTCTGATTTGCTCACCTTGATTATCTTTTTCTGATTTGTCCTCCTTGCTTAATGTTTTTGGTTCTCTGTGTCTCAAATATTGAGTCTGTTCTGGTCTGGCTATGGTCTGAAGAAGCGGCTCTGTCCCACGAAAGCTCACCTAATAAATTATTTTGCTAGTCTTTAAAGTGCTACTTGACTGCTTTTTGTTTTGATAGTATATAGACTAGCACGGCTTCCTCTCTGTTACTATTCAACAATATAATATTGATATATTAATCATATATTTATAACAGTGTCCTGGAAGCCTGCAATGCTCCCACAGATACCTTTAAAATACTGTAGCAGCTAAATTAACGAGAAAGGCAACACATTTGTCTTTCTGCCCACTCTCCATTGTGGTACATGCTTCATAGAGCTGATTTCTCAGAACTTGTTTCACTTTTACGTTATTCACTTTCATAAACTCCTCTCACTCTTGAACCTTTGGTCACTGAGAGATGAGCAGGGTTAGCCAGGCAGGAAGCAATCATTTCAGTCTGGGAATTAATTCTGAAGCTCTAAATTGGCCTTCTGTTTAATATTCTCAATCACCTGATCCAGCACTACTAACATACAGCACAGAAGACTTTTAAAGGATAAGTCAGCTGCTTCTTGACATATTGGGCCAGGGCCTCCTTTACAAGAATGTCAGTGGCACTTGAAAGGTTAATGGAAGTGGGATTTGCTGAGACATAACTGATTCTCCTAGAACAGGTGGGAGGAAAAAAAAGCTGATTTGGACAAAGCCCTTTAAAGCCCTTTTACATTTGCATCTCTCTCTCGGAAGGAAAGTCGAGCACTGGTCTCTTTTAACATAAATCACTCTCATCTCAGGGAGGGATCCAGATCTTGTCAAAGAAAACATTGGCAGACTAGGAATGAGCTGGGGAAAATACTCAGTGTGCAGCTTAGGAAAACAAATCTGTCAAAGCATAGGAGGAGAGCTGCGGATAGCATTACTCCAGTTAAGCTAAAATGTGTTGGGTTGTTTCACTGCACAGAACCTGACAAATCCTGGAGAGATTTTCTCAGGGCTTGTCCTTATCACAGTTAGTCAAAATTGTTCTTTTTGGCTTACGAGAAGTAAGTAACATTTCTTGACTCCGGTAAATATCCCAGAGCAACTCCCTCCAAAAGAATAATTCCAATCACTGTGCTGCAAGTGATTCACGCTCCCCACTTTCAGCTTTATGAATAATAATGACTCTGCTCTGTGTTAAAGATGATATACGCTCCCCCTGGAATAGATGACCTTTCACTGAACCAGCAATTATGGTAGGAAATAATCAGCAGCAGGGTTTACACTTCTGCAGAGTAACAGCCAGATTGGGACAATGGGGTGTTCTGTTACCATGTCACCCACGCATGCACCCATCTATCCAGTGACCGAGACAGCCTGGCTTTCTCTCTGTGGTATAGTCCCTCACCCCCGTTAATTGTGCATCTCGGAAAGCCATGGTGCATCAGATACTTGCTCACTTTTTTTTTCTGTTTGCTTTACAGCGCTGAAAGCCGACCCTGCAGACAAGAGACAAGGTAAAGAGTTCGGACCAGCTGCTGTCCCTGTGCAGGGGTAATAAGGCACCATGAGGATATGTGACACAGCATGAAAAAGGCACAGTATGTGGACCCAATTATCCTCCTAAATGCACAGGGTCTCTCTGGCAAATGGTGCTGGAACTTCAGCAGAATGCTGTGGGAAAGCTGCAGAACGCACCGCATGGGAACGGAGACCCGAGGGCTGTGCTGCACGGGTGTGTGAGGCAATTTGGAAAACAAGGGGCATGGCCTCGCTAACAGCCACAGGGCATTATCTTGGACCTGAACAGAGCTCCCAGGCATGCCGTGCAAGTGGTGAACACACGGAGCGCTCGCGAGGCAGCTGCCAGCCGCTTTCCATTGAGCGCCCAGCTCCTCAAACCCAAGCGCTTCCGCTCTGCAGCGCTGTCTGTCTTCAAAGAATCAGGGGACCCATCAGGTGCAGAGGAGAAAGCTCAGTAATCGTGAGTGCCTTAGACACCGAGCAGTGGCCATGCTGTAAAATGAGAGAGAGCTGCCCAATGGGTCTAGCACTGCTGGGCTGGTGGGACCCCAAGCAGTGACTCTGTGCTGGCCCGTGCTGGCCCCTCTACTGTCCTGGCAAACATTGGCCTGGGAAGGGTGTCCACTGAGCTCTTTGCTAGTGCCCCACTGCTCAGCAGCCCAGAGGCTGCTTCATGCTTCTCGCGGGGCTGGATTAGGACACTGTCTCTACAGGCCCCTGCATATGATGACCTCCAAATCTCAGCTTCCTGAGAACCTTGAAAACATGATTTGAGTGTGAATGATGCAGTGACATCTACCTGAGTCTCTGGAGAGCTGGAAACAATAGCTCTGAAAGCTTTCAACCTCCCCATCACTCTTAATTACCGGGTAGTTAAGTCTGGAATCTGGCCAGCCTCTGCCAACACTAGCCAATCACAGGACTCTGAGTGTGGGTATCAGGACCCTGACCTCTTTTGCAGGTCATGCCACTCACAGAGGATTCATGGTCCAATGTGCTTTGTGGCTAGAATTAATACTCCCAAGAACTTGTTTTAAAAGCTACACAAATCACTGAAAGAATTTGTAACTGGTTTTCACTTTTACTGAGTGAATCTGATAGTGCAAGACCAGTAGAAGGAGAAGATGGCATATGTATATTATGTCAGGAAGAGGTACCACCTTCATTATTCAGATCTTCTCCCACACGGCCCATGTGCTCTCACTCTGCCTGAGTTCCTCAGACTACAGGCTGTGTTTCCTGTTCATGAGTCTCATTTGAAAAGTTTCAGACTGACTTGTTAACCCAATATTAATTTTGACAGAAGGCAGCATGTAGCACTACTGACACAGCAGGCCACGCAGCCAGTGAAAGCAATGCTGAACAAGGAAGAAAAGTGGAAGCATGTAACCTCAAGGAGAGTAAAGCCAATTCAGGTATCTCCAGTTCTGGTGGAGGTAAGCAACTGTTTTCAGGTCTCTACCAGGGCAATTCAGTGAAGAGTGCTGTGGCAGAGACCTCACAAGGAAGGGATCATAAGACCACACTGACTGGAAGTCATGGGACATATAGTCCTAGTGATGGGGTTTCTACGACCACCAACCCTAAGAGAAGATTGGTGGTGGTTAGGAAGTCCCTCTTACGAGGGACAGAGTCATCCATCTGCCATCCAGACCTGGAATTCCAGGAAGTTTGCTGTTCACCAGCAGCCAGAATCCAGGATGTGATGGAGTCTCTACCAAAAAATCATCAAACCTGTGAATTATTACCCCTACTTACTCCTTTATGTAGGAACTAATGACACAGCCAATAATGACCTTGAGCAGATTGTTGCAGATTATGTAACTCTGAGAAGAGAGATCAAGGAATATGGAGTGCAAGTGGTGGTGTTCTCCATCCTCCCTGTTGAAGGAAGGGGTCCAGGTAGAGATTGTCGAATCACGGAAGTAAATGCGTGGTTCTGCAGGTGATGTCTGAGAGAGGGATTTGGTTTCTTCAACCATGGCATTCTGTTTCGAGAACAGGGATTGCTAGGAAGAGACAGGATGCACCTAACGAAGAGAGGAAAGAGCATGTTTGTGGGCAGGCTTGCAAACCTATTGAAGAGGGCTTTAAACTAGGTTTGTCAGGGGATGGTGACACAGGCCCTAAGGTAAGTGGGGAAGGAGGCAGAAACAACAAAGGAGAACCACTGATTCAAAAGGTGAAGGTAAGCCAATCAGCTGACTATCTAAGGTGTTTGTACAAAAATGCAAGAAGCCTGGGAAACAAATAGGAAGAATTAGAGGCCCTGGCACAGTTAAAGCAGTATGAGGTGATAGGAATGACAGGGACATGGTGGGATGAATCGCATAACTGGAGCACTGTCATGAAAGGGTATAAACTGTTCAGGAAGGACAGGCAGAGGAAAAAAGGAGGAGGAGTTGCACTGTATGTGAGGGAACATTATGATTGCTCAGAGCTCCAGTATTTGGAGGGAGAAGAGCCATATGAGAGTATTTGGGGTAAGCTTAAAGGAAAAGCAACAGAGATAATGATGCGGCTGATGTCTGCCATAGACTGCCCAGATCAGGTAGATGAGGTTTTCTTTAGCCTACAAAGAGAAGGTTTGAAATCACAGGCCCTGGTTCTCATGGGAGATCAAATCACCCAGCATTTGTTTGGAAACCAATATAGCAGCACACAGACAATGCAGGATGTGTTTTGGAGAATGCTGGGGATAACTTCCTGGTACAAGTGCTAAAGGAATTGACCATGGGCCATGCACAGCTCGAGCTGCTACTCACAAACAGGGAAGAACTAGTAGGAGAAATAGAAGTGGGTGTCAACTTGGGCTGCAGTGACCATGAGATAGTAGATTTCAGGATCTTGACAAAAGGAAGAAAGTTGAACAGTAAAATACAGACCTTTGATTTCAAAAGAGAAGACTTCAACTCCCTGAGAGAGCTGGTGGGCAGGATCCCCTGGGACACAGATATGAAGGGGAAAGGAGTTCAGGGCATCTGGTAGTATTTAAAGAAGTCTTATTGAAGGCACAGGAACAAACCATCCTGATGTGCAGTAAGAAAAGCAGACATGGTAAGCCACCTGCTTGGCTTAACAGGGCAATTGTTGGCGAGTTCAAACTCAAAAAACATGCATATAAGAAGTGGAAAGTTGGTGTAGGTGGTTTGGCTCCCAGGGGTGCTCCTCACCCTCTGGGTCAGTGGGTGGCTACTCTGCCCCACTGCTACATATACTAAAACAAAACACCCAAGTCACAAGTTCTTAAGTTCAGCCTTATTTCAGATGGGCAAAAGTGACAATGCATGGGCCTGGCCTTGCTATCGGAGTGCGAGAGATAGCTGTTCAGATACCCAACTTGCTTCAAGAGGGCCATGGGGAAATAGCCTCAGTCAGGGAAATGAACCCTGGGTCAGGGCAGCAAACACACAGTCTCCACAAACCCAGGCATTAGCTCAGGGCAGGGCAACAAACACACAGTCTTAGAAGGCCCAACCCCATCTCTTGTGCTGGTTGAGAGTGGGGAGAATGCCACCCAGTAGGTCAGTGACTAAAAAGGAGTACAAATATATGGCTGGAGAATACCAGGGAGTAATCAGGAAAGTGAAATCACAGAATCACACAATCATAGGGCTGGAAGGGACCTCAGGAGGTCATCTAGGCCAGCCCCCTGCTTCAAGCAGGATCAACCCCCACTAAGTCATCCCAGCCAGGACTTTGTCCAGCCGGGACTTAAAAATCTCAAGGGATAGAGAATCGACCACCTCTCTAGGCAAGGCATTCCAGTGCTTCACCAGACTCCTGGTGAAGTAGTTTTTTCTAACATCTAACCTACACCTCTCCCTCTTCAACCTCAGACCATTACTCCTTGTTCTGCCATCTGACACCACTGAGAACAGTTGCTCACCCTCCTCTTTAGAGCTCCCCTTTAGGAAGTTGAAGGCTGCTATTAAATCACCTCTAAGTCCTCTCTTCTGTAAATTAAACAAGCCCAAATCCCTCAGCCTATCTTCATAGGTCTTGTGCTCCAGACCCTTAATCATTTTTGTTGCCCTTTGCTGAACCTGCTCCAACAAATCCACATCCTGTTTGTACTAGGGGGCCCAAAACTGGACACAATGGCCGTGTCTACACATGCCCCAAACTTCGAAATGGCCATGCAAATGGCCATTTCGAAGTTTACTAATGAAGCGCTGAAATGCATATTCAGCACTTCATTAGTATGCGGGCGGCAGCAGCGCTTCGAAATTGATGCGCCTTGCCGCTGCGCAGCGCGTCCAGACGGGGCTCCTTTTCGAAAGGAAGCCACCTTCTTCGAAGTCCCCTTATTCCCATGAGCTCATGGGAATAAGGGGACTTTAAAATAGGTGGGACCCTTTCGAAAAGGAGCCCCATCTGGACGCGCCGCGCGGCGGCAAGGCGCATCAATTTCGAAGCGCTGCTGCCGCCCGCATGCTAATGAAGCGCTGAATATGCATTTCAGCACTTCATTCGTAAACTTCGAAATGGCCATTTGCATGGCCATTTCGAAGTTTGGGGCACGTGTAGACGTAGCCAATATTTCAGATGCGGACTCACCAGTGCTGAATAAAGGGGAATAACTATTTCTCTAGATCTGCTCAAAATGGTCCTCCTAATGCACCCTAGGATGCTTTTAGCCTTCTTGGCTACAAGGGCACAGTCTTTACTCATATCCAGCCTTTCATCCACCATAACCCCTAGGTCCCTTTCCGTTGTACTGCTGCTGAGCCAGTTGGTCCCCAGCCTATAAAAATGCTTGGGATTCTTCCGCCCCAGGTGCAGGATTCTACACTTCTCCTTGTTGAACCGCATCAAATTCCTCCAATTTATCCAGGTCACTCTGAGTTCTCTCTCTACCCTCCAATGTATCTACCTCTTCCCCTAGTTTTGTGTCATCCGCAAACTTGCTGAGGGTGCAATCCAGTCCCTCATCCAGGTCATTAATAAAGATGTTGAACAACACCGGCCCCAGAACCAAGCCTTGTGGCACTCCGCTTGAAACTGACTGCCACCCAGATATTGAGTCATTGACCACTACCTATTGGGCCCTACCTTCAAGCCAGCTTTCTATCCATCTTAAGCTGCGTCTACACGTGCACGCTACTTCGAAGTAGCGGCACCAACTTCGAAATACCGCCCGTCGCGTCTACACGCGTCAGGCACTATTTCGAAGTTAACTTCGACGTTAGGCGGCGAGACGTCGAAGTCGCTAACCTCATGAGGAGATAGGAATAGCGCCCTACTTCGACGTTCAACGTCGAAGTAGGGACCGTGTAGACGATCCGCGTCCCGCAACGTCAAAATTGCTGGGTCCTCCATGGCGGCCATCAGCTGGGGGGTTGAGAGATGCTCTCTCTCCAGCCCCTGCGGGGCTCTATGGTCACCGTGGGCAGCAGCCCTTAGCCCAGGGCTTCTGGCTGCTTCTGCGGCAACTGGGGATCTATGCTGCAGGCACAGGGTCTGCAACCAGTTGTCAGCTCTGTGTATCTTGTGTTGTTTAGTGCAACTGTGTCTGGGAGCGGCCCTTTAAGGGAGCGGCTGGCTGTTGAGTCCGCCCTGTGACCCTGTCTGCAGGTGTGCCTGGCATCCCTATTTCGATGTGTGCTACTTTGACGTGTAGACATTCCCTCGCTGTGCCTATTTCGATGTTGGGCTGAGCAACGTCGAAGTTGAACATCGACGTTGCCGGCCCTGGCGGACGTGTAGACGTTATTCATCGAAATAGACTATTTCGATGTTGGCTGCACGTGTAGACGTAGCCTTATAGTCCAAGGATCCAAACCATATTTCCTTAACTTATGGACTAGAATGTTGTGGGAGAGCTCATAAAAAGCTTTGCTGAAGCCAAGGTATATCACATCCACTGACTTCCCCATGTCCACAGAACCTGTTACCTCGTCATAGAAGCTAATCAGATTGGTCAGGCAGTAGTTGCCCCTTGTGAATCCATGTTGTCTAATTTTGATCACTTTCCCCTCTTCCAAGTGCTCCAAAATTGGTTCCTTGAGGATCCCCCCCCCCATTATTTTCCTAGGGATTGAAGTAAGGCTGACCGGTCTATAGTTCCCTGGATTGTTCTTTTTTTCTTTTTTAAAGATGGGCACTACGTTTGCCTTTTTCCAGTCATTTTGTATCTCTCCCAATCTCCAAGAGTCATCAAAGATAATGGCCAAAGGTTCAGCAATGACATCTGCCAATTCCCTCATTACCCTCGGGTGCATTAAATCCAGACCCATGGACTTGTGTGGATCTAGTTTTTCTAGGTAGCTCAGAACTTGTTCCTTCGCCACAGATGGCTGCCCTCCACCTTCCCATACCGCATTGTCTAGGACTGTCGTGTGGGAGTTGACTTTGTCCATGATACTTCTTTAAACTACTGCCAGTTCTCTTGAATGCATGAAGTGTGTGTGGTGTAGCTTTTGAACTTCTGAAGATTATCGTTTTCACCTTGGAGTGTCTGTTTGTCCAGCCCTGACTTACGTTGTCCTATGATCCTGCTAGGGTAACATTTGGAGGGGGTCCTGTATAGAGTTCTCTGCTCAGTTGGATGGGTCTGAGTTCTCCTTACTGTGAGACATACCAAAATCCATCTGCAGACAGAGTGGTGGTCTGGGTAGGTCACCACCAACCTGGAAAGAATTGGTTGCATGTCCCTCAAATGCAGATGCAGGCTACGTTGGATAATCCTTTCACATGAGGAGGGGTGAGGTCAGGACATAAGGAGTAAATCCACGGGCTCCAAGTCTGGGGTGCGTGCCAAGTCCCCAGGGCTATTTTGATTTGAAGCCTAAGCCAACCTGTGGTTGCTAGAGGTCAGAAATCAACTTCTCCTATAAACAAGTTATGACTCCATAATTTTCCCATTTGGGGCTTCCAGCATGTTCCCCTGTTGGTGCTGGCCATAGTTGGAGATGTGATCTCAGACTAGCTGGCCTGGTTTGTTATGTTTCCTGTATTTATTTTTTCTGTCTTCCCTATTGGCCATAGGTCATTCCCTGTTACTGCAGGGCATAAGTCGTTCTCATTAATGTCAATGGAAGATAAGCATAAGTGCCAATGAAGGAATATGCCCACTGATCCAGATGTTTCTCTTTCATGTACCCATTATATATTTCCTTTGAGTAGTTCTGGGAGATGGATTACCAGAGCCACTTCCTCGCGCGATGGTGATGGCTACTTCTCATGAGAACTCCCACACTGGGGAGCATATTGCCACAGTATCCCTCCAGCCCCTTTCCCTTGTCAGGGCCATGCACCTCTGTTAAAAGATGCACCCTTGCCTGTCCCTGTGCATGCACTAGAGAGCATAGTTTGCAGAGTGCTAACATGTACATTACATGTGTCTGTGATAGAAAGCATACACCTTTCCTACCCCTTCACATTTGGCTTGGCAGAGGAAAAGACGTTGGCCAGTAAATAGAATAGATGGAGACTGTTTCAAAACCCTTTCCATTCCCAGATAGCTTCAGATAACACTTCACCCCTGCAAACTTTGCCAGTGTCTCTTTAACAATACAATTTAAAAGTAATCGTGCCTTTTTTTTAATCTAAAATGAACACGAAACTGCATTATCCCAGATGTTAAATTTTCTGCCACGAAACAACAGCTTCACATAATGGGATTTGACACACAACCAAGTAATGCAATTTGACAAGCTGCACTGACTGACTGATGTAACTGTTAGACAGGTAGCCTGAATTTTGAAAGATAATCTGAGAAGATAAGGAATTGGCTATACAAGGGTATTTATAATTGTCTGCAAGCAACATCTCCAGATTACTCAATAACATCTAGAAATAGGCTCTTTCAAATAGGTTTTTAAGCCATTAGGATTGTTTTCTGCACATGTTGTTAAATGCATTGCCTGCTTCCCTCATTTATTTAGTTCAGGTCTGGGTGAACCATGTACATATCTTTACAATCTATTTTTTTGTGGTTCTTAGACTTCGAAAAACTAGTCAAATTTGCAGACGTGTATTCCCCAATAATTTAACCACATGGGGTCTGATTTTTTTCTTTTCACACCAGCTGCATACTGGTGCAATTTCCTGATTTGTTTCTAGACAAAGAAAGGATTCTGTTGTGCTGTAGTGACAGGAAAAAACATACTTTAAAAGATGCCTGTTACCAGTTCATGGTCTACATGCAGTATATACCCCATACCCATTTGTATTAGAATCTTTATCTCTCCTATGCTTTGTTCTTTTCCCCACATTCTCTGGTCCTGAACTGTACACAAATTCTGCACTGCTCTAACTCTCAATTTGTACCCATGTGAGTGAGAGAAGATTGAAGCCCTTGTTTATTTTCACACTCCATGTTCTTCACTCAGTTTCCCAGCCTAGACTTTTCTTGAGATTTTGTATCTCCTCCAAGCCTAATGTAGGCATGAGAAATTTTCAATGATTCTTTCCAAAACAGTATGCTTGAGTTTAATTTTTCTAAGTTAACATTTTGTTTTTGAAACAAAGGACGCGCGTTCATTGTCCAGTCTAGTCTATTGTGTATGCCTGTGCTTCAACGGTACTTTTGGCTGCATTGTCTCCATCCCTACAAAATGATTTATTTCTCTGAAAATAAAAGAGGCCTCCATTTTGGTGCCAAAAACATAGACAATACTGGAATAGAAATCTATCCAGCCAATCAAATCGTCAGTCACAGTTTCTGTGGAGTGCTTAGACAATTGCTTTCTCATGCTAACTGTGCAGTAGGTCAGAACACTGCCAACCCTTAAAAATACAGGGCTTAGTCTGCTTTGTGACCTGCAACTGATGCTTAATTTTTTCATGAGCCAAAGTGTCACACACCTATGGATAAAAATGAAACAAAACAAAACACCACCACTTAGGACATATAAGTGCTGTGTCTGATTGTCAGCTCAGGCTGTATACCAAATATTGCATCTATCAAGTTCTTACATGTTTCCATTTTGAAACTCCCATTTAAATGCAAATTCTGACATTTAAATAGAGCCCTCGTGTGCTTTATTACACCATAATTACTGTTTCCCATCTCACCAGACATGAATGTAATAAGGCCATAGGTCACCTTACTAGCCCTCTGCAATTGCAATTGAAATCAAGAAGTCATCATCTGCTGCTCTCCGGAGTGACACACATTTGTTAGGGGAGCTCTCAGGATGGAGCTCAATAGTGCCCTAAAACCTATTGGCTCCACGTACTGACAAAAACAAAATAATTAAAACACCAGCACGCACTCCGCTTCCCAATCCAGGACTCCCCCCACACCCACAAGGAGAATGACTTGGGCAACACTCTGAACAGCTCTACCTGCAAAGGAACTGTTCTTCTCGGAGTAAGAGAGGAATCCTTGTTCCATTAATCCCATCAGAGAGGGGAAACAAGACACCATCACTGAGCAAACACAGATTTAAAAAAACAAGAGACTGTTGGATCCCTTCTCAATGTTCAGAACAGCAATGGTCCTGCTAGCATGGCTGTGCTATGCCTACTGGTGTGCAGTGGTAACAGAACAAATGGCTCTGAGTCCTGTGAATGCTGAATGTAGAGGCCAGTCTTGAATTGTCCTGCCATTAAATAGTCTTTCTGATAACCTCATAACATGGGTTATGCATGCAAAGCGTAACCACAACTCCAGTCAATGAGCCGGCTTCACAAGACACACAAGGGTTGCCAAAGCAATAAGCAAAAGCCAGACACCTCTGGTGTCTGTCAGGGCTTCTCAAGTCCTCCAGAATGAGGGCCCATGGTGGGACTTGTGGGGTCTGAGGCCCTGAGTTTGGGTCAGCACTGTCTATTCCTGACCCAGGCCCAGATAGGTTGCCAACCCTACAGGACTGGCCTAGAATCTCCCGGAGTCAACCACCATCTCCCAGTGACTATTGAAAGCAATCCTAGAGATTTTAAAACAGTGTTTTAAGAAAATTATGTCATGTTGGGAAACAAATATCTCCTGGAAACACGTCAGTCTGAGTTGGCAACCTTAAGGCCAGATTGTTATGGAGTGTTATGCTGTCTGCCATGCCAGGCAGGGGTTTCCCTCTACTGACTGTGGAGATACGATAGTGAAAAATTATATCTGAGAGCTGCTCCCTCATGAGAGACTGTACTATGGCTGCATCTACACTAGCAAGTTCTTTCTAAAGATTTTTTTTAAAGAAGGGGGCTCTTTTGAAAGATCCCACCGAGCATCTACACAAAAAACATTCTTTTGAAAGCAAATTGAAAGAACCCAACACTCCTTTCAAATGTGCCCTTCCACTCCCATTTCAGGAAGAGCCCCCCTCTCAACAGCTCCTTTCAAAAATAGTAACAGAGAGGGAGCCCTGCTGGTCTATACTCTATCAAACCAAAAAGCAGTCAAGTAGCACTTTAAAGACTAGCAAAGTAGTTTATTAGGTGAGTTTATTTATTAGTTATTTATTAGTTTATTAGTTTATTAATAGTTTATTAGGTGAGCTTTCGTGGGACAGACCCACTTCTTCAGACCATAGCCAGACCAGAACAGACTCAATATTTAAATATTCTGGTGTGGCTATGGTCTGAAGAAGTGGGTCTGTCCCACGAAAGCTCATCACCTAATAAACTATTTTGCTAGTCTTTAAAGTGCTACTTGACTGCTTTTTCTTTCAAAACTGTGTGTAGATGCTCCTCAGGACCCTTCTTTTGAAATAGCAGTCCTCTTGGCACCTGATTTTTTTTGTGATCCCTGGCCTGTTCTTTTGAAAAAGCAGAGTTTGTGTGGACACTGTCTTTCAAAAGAACTTCTTTAAGAAGAGATCTTCCAGAAGGGCTTGCTTTGAAAGATCTCTTCCATGTCAATGTAGCCTATGAGTGTAGGTATTTTAGAACATGCCCTGGAAACCAGGAGTTGGACAGCAGTGATTAGCTGTGAATAGCCATACATCAGAGATTCTCTCTCTCTTTCTTTTAATAAAAGTCGCATTCCTTTTTTATTCACTGGCATGTTGTTTAATGGACTCTGAGAGCATTACAAGGTGTCTGAGGTGCAGAATGTGAAAGATACTGCAGTAATTTTGAGGTCAGCTCCTGAGTTTGAAAATGAAAACAGAGCATAGGGGAATACATGGAGCAGAAAACAAAGGAGAACAAAGTCTTTTGTACATAGTTTATCAGTGCAATAGTAGCTTGACAAGCTTGAGATGGGAATAAAGCCAAAAATGGATGTCTTGCGAAGTCCATCCAATCTACAATTGTCAGAGTATCACAGAGAACTGGAAAAAAATTCCAACAGAGAACTGAATTGTATTTAGTGGCCACGGGGGCAGAGGAGAAAAATGATGAAGTGAAATCATCAATCTTTCTACATGTTGCTGGGAAGGAAGCACTGGTTGTGCATAACTTCAAGTTGGAAGAAGGTGAAATCATGAAGTTAAGTAAAACACTGAATAAACTTGAGGAACATTGCATGACACAAAGGAATGAGATCTCTGTGAGGCATTTTTTTACATGTGCACAAAATAACAGATGGCATCATAGAGCAATGTGTCACAGAATTAAGGAGACTTGGAATAACACCTGGGATTTCTGTGAGCTGAGGGAGTCTCAGGTCAGAGACAGAATCATTACGGTACTAAAGGCAACAGGTTGATCGTGACCACTCCACAAAGAGATTTAATTTTAGAAAGATTTTGAGATATTCAGGGCAGAAAATACCTGTGGAAGCCCACACCAAAGAGCTGAAGTCACTGGAAGGGGTTATCCATGCACCAAGTACAAAAGGAAATAGCCCAAAAAAGTCAATTCAATAAGTGGAATCATCTGTTATAAAAGTCCAGATGATGGGGAGAAAAAAATATGTGGAGAGCTTAAATCTCAATATGGCCCCAAACAATGGTTTGCCTTTGGGAAGTTCTGCCACAAGAGAGGGAAACAATAACAATTTGCAAAGTGCAACCCATCCCAAATGTAGGAAAGCCAAGTGCCTGCAGTAGAAGATGCCCTGGATGGGGAATTTTAAGTAGAGATGTTGGGACTGAGCAAAACTGTTGAGAGGGACTCCGTACTGATGATGAAAGTGAATGAAACAATTATTCCACTCACTGGATACAAGAGCTCATGTTAATATCATATCTTAAGAAGTTCCCTAGGCACTGCAAATAAGACCAAAACCAGGGCCAACAGACATAAAAGTAACTGACTATTCTTGAACAAATGTTCGAGTGAAGGGGAAGTGCATTGCTAGTGTCGAATATAAGACCACCACATTCATATGTCCAATCATCATATTACCAAAGGAGGTGACTCCAATTTTAGGCTAGGCCACCTGTGAACAATTCAGGCTGGCACATTGGTGCTCTTATTACAAGGTCAGACTGGCTATCAGGCACTTATCTGAGAAGATTATGATCTGTTTCAGGAGTTGGGTTACTGTCAGGGTGAACATACAGTCCAGATCAGCCAGTCCCTTCAGTTGTCCATCGGTGTGAAATGGTACCATTTGTACTCCATGCAAAGCTCTCATGGATGGAAGGAAAACAAGGAACACAATAAATTAAAGAGCCCATGGACTGTGTGAGCTGCCTAGTCATTGTGAAGTAAAATGATGGCTACCACTATCTCCACTGAGATATCAGCTGCTCCTCAACTAAGGAGGAACACGACTGCAGACATTCAAAAATCTTAGGTGACGTGACAGCTGGAAATTTGAAACTATATAGGGAGTCGATTGTACAAGATGGGACCTCATTTAATAGCAAGTAATTTGGGGAAATTGACATGTAATTTTAAAAAGTCGCGTTCTTGGGGACCACAATTTTGATAGTATCCTCTTGAGAACCTGCCTGGGCAAAGTCTAACATTGACCCTGTATGGGGTCACCCTGAGAAAAACTGATTTTTGGCTGAGTAGAGTGATGGGGCCTGCACACCACTAAAGGGCAAAGGGGGAGAGAATTAAATTTTCTGGTGTGTTGAAGGTTATAGTGGTTGGACTGATAGGGACTTTGATGGGTTCCTGAGGCTGCTGATTTCCTCAGCTGTGAAAGAGCCGAGCTAAGAGCTATAACTGCCTTATGGAGCCAGCCCTTGCCAGAGATTCCAGCTGTCTAGCCCATGTCAAAATGCTGTTCTGGTCACTGGAGGTGCAAGCAGAGTAAGGCAGCAGTTGTATTCACCCACAGGCCACCGCTTCTGGCAAGAGTTCAACAGATGGGGGAGCCAGGTAAAAACAGCTGTGGGCACTGCAGTGGGAGCAGAGGAATTTAAAGGAATCATCTATGACAACTTGGCAACTCTAGAGAGGTCTCCTTGTAGTGCTGAAACCACTCTAGCAGGACAAGCAGGAGAACCCTGGGGCTGCCAACCAAACAGGAGCCCTGATTTCTGGCCCAGGAACCACATACTTAAGGCTGGGAAGCGGAACGAACTGCTTCAGCCACTCAAGGTCCGATTGTGTGGGTCTGCGGCTGGGTACCCTGAGGGCACTGTTGCTGGAAGGTGTTAAACTGTAAATATTTGTCCTGGTTTAACCTGTTTTTTCACTGTTCTCCACTCTCCTTGCATTCCCTGCTCTCTTTCTTTAAATCTCTGTGCTTACCATTGGGCACAGATTTGCCTGGCAAAGGCAGACAGAGCAACTATAGTGCAAGGGTTTGATCCAAACGTGAAGAAAACCCCCTAAAATAAGGATGTGGCCCTGGTTACTGCTGACATATTGGTGGAAGGGTTATTTCATGTTTACTGCCAATGCAGTTTCCAGAGCAGCGACTCCTGCTGTGAAATCAAAGGCCTCAAAGACAGAGATACAAACCTATACAGATCTGCTTATAAAGTCAGTGCCTTTGTCTAACAAGAAACTCTCTTGAATACAAGGGCAAACAAAGGCCCATCCCTGGAGACCCTCAAAGAAACAATAACTTGGGTGGCCTGAGGAAATAAACAGTTGATTATTGGAACGGCAAACAAGAATTCTCTAGATCAGATGGGATGATTTTCAAGTGCTAAATGTTTGCAATAGCGCTGCCTCAGGTGCATCCTTGGAATATCATGGAAGGACAGAGTGACCAACACCGCCGTCCGCGAGCAACCTGGAATCCCAACCATGCACACCCTCCTCAGGCAGCGTCGACTCCGCTGGCTTGGCCACGTCCACAGGATGAACGATGGAAGGATTCCAAAAGACATCCTGTATGGTGAGCTAGCCTCTGGCAAAAGACCTCCCGGACGCCCCCAGTTGCGTTACAAAGATGTCTGCAAGAGAGACCTCAGAAAGGTAGACATCGAGCTGGACAACTGGGAAGAACTAGCAGACAACTGCAGCAGATGGAGGCAGGGGTTACACAAGGGCCTTCAGAAGGGCGAGATGCGGATCGGACAGCTAGCAGAGGAGAAGCGAGCGCACAGAAAGCACAATAAGGACTTGCCAGACACCCACCACATCTGCAAGAGATGCAGCAAGGACTGTCACTCTCGTGTGGGTCTTCATAGTCACAATAGACACTGTAAATGAAGTCCTCAACTGAAACTTTAAAGGACGCGATCCATAGTCTATGCAGACTGAAGGATGCCTACTAAGCTACTAAGCCTCACTGGAAAGAGATGCAAGGGAAGAACCACAAGGGCCCCTTAAGAACGGATACTTGCAAGCAATGAGCACAAGAGGTGATGTGTTGGCTGTGGCTCAATCAGGACATGGCTAATGTGGTAGGAGACAGTTTTTCATACTTAAAATACAAGACTTGCCCAGTTACACCAAAGCCTTTTGTGACAGTTGGAACTGACTGATTTACCTGGCAGTCAATAGATTATTTATTAGCCACACGTTATTAGTCTCTATAGCCAAAAATGTTCTCACTACCCAGCACTAGCAGGAAGTCAGGGTTAGCTGCCGTAAAGTGAATAGTTTCTGGACAAGGAATTCCAGTTGACATTTCCAGTGATAAAATGAAATGGACAGCCATTTTCCAAAACTGATTTTAGGGTGCCAATAAGGAACAACTGCATCTTACGTAGCCTTGACTGACTGAGGGGGTATGTTGTGATATAACTGAAGGGATCCAGGAGTAATCCCAGAAAGTTCCAAAACACTGACAGTAGGGCTGTGTCTACACTACACAGAAAATCTCGAAAGGGGGAACGTCAGAAATCTATATTGAAACGAGATTTTCATGTAGCACGGCCACACACACAAAGCAGATCGCTGTACCGATCTGCTATTTCAGAAGAGGCTCCCTGGTCTTTCAAAAGGGAGTGCCCACACGGCAAAGTGAGCCCTTTCAAAAGAACATGCCACGTGACCCTATGTGTGGAGCCACCCCAGCAGCAGGGACTAGTGCGAGAGGCTGGTACTGCATCTGTGGGACAATGAAACGTGGCTCCAGAACTTCCGGATGTTGAGGCAGACATTCATGGACCTGTGCCAATGGTTCACACCCCCTCTGCAGTATATGGGCACCCGCATGCAGCCCGCAGTCCCAGTTGACAACCGCGTAGGGATCACACTATGGAAGCTGGCCACTCCGGACAGACACCATTCGGTGGGACACCAATTCCAAGTGGGCAAGGCCACCGTTGGAACCATCCTCCTGGAGGTTAGCCAGGCAAGGGCTCTACACCCACCCTGGGAAGTGGAGAGTGGGCCTGTGGGAGGGGGGGCCCTGGAGAGTAGGGTGGTCCTTGCAGAGGAGGGAGGTGGGGGGCCACAGGGCTCCCTGATGTGCAGACCCATATGTCAATGCCCCCCACCACACAGGTGGTCCGGGAGATTAACCACGTGAGCCTGCGGAGGACTGTCCACCCCGCAGACTTGGATGATACCACGGTGGGATTCATAGCCATCTGGTTTCCCAACTGCTTTGGCACCCTCGATGGCACCCACATGTCACAGAATCACAGGGCTGGAAGGGACCTCACGGGGTCATCTAGTCCAGCCCCCTGCTTCAAGCAGGATCAACTGCCACTAAGTCATCCCAGCCAGGACCTTGTCCAGCCAGGACTTAAAAACCTCCAGGGATGGAGAATCCACCACCTCTCCAGGCAACGCATTCCAATGCTTCACCACCCGCCTGGTGAAGTAGTTTCTCCTAATATCTAACCTACACCTCTCCCTCTTCAACTTCAGACCATTGCTCCTTGTTCTGCCATCTGACACCACTGAGAACAGTTTCTCACCCTCCTCTTTAGAGCTCCCCTTTAGGAAGTTGAAGGCTGCTATTAAATCACCTCTAAGTCCTCTCTTCTGTAAATTAAACAAGCCCAAATCCCTCAGCCTATCTTCATAGGTCTTGTGCTCCAGACCCTTAATCATTTTTGTTGCCCTTTGCTGAACCTGCTCCAACAAATCCACATCCTTTTTGTACTAGGGGGCCCAAAACTGGACACAATATTCCAGATGTGGCCTCACCAGTGCCGAATAAAGAGGAATAACTACTTCTCTAGATCTGCTCAAAATGGTCCTCCCAATGCACCCTAGGATGCTTTTAGCCTTCTTGGCTACAAAGGCACACTCTTTACTCATATCCAGCCTTTCATCCACCATAACCCCTAGGTCCCTTTCAATCTACTGCTGCTGAGCCAGTTGGTCCCCAGCCTGTAACAATGCTTGGGATTCTTCCGCCCCAGGTGCAGGACTCTACACTTCTCCTTGTTGAATCACATCAGATTTCTTTTGGCCCAGTCCTCCAATTTCTCCAGGTCCCTTTGGCTACTCTCTGTACCCTCCAACTAATCTACCTCACCCACTACCTACCTGGGGCTCCGGAGAACAGATCTGAGGACACCAGTCTCGAGGGAGCCTGGCTGGCGGTGCCAGAGTTGACAGCAATGTTGAGGGAACTTTCATCCTCTGAGCTGCTCCCTGGTTCCTCCGCCCTGGTCTGTCCTACTGGTCCTGGCCAGGCATGCGTGTCTGCATTGGTGTCCGTCTCAGGGCCGACCACGTCAACCGTGGCTACTGGCGCAGTGGCCTCCCTCGGGCTGAAGAGGGGGTCCAGTGTCTGATAGTGAGGACGCCTCTGGGTGGCCCCTGCCCCCGATCACCTGCAGGCATCTCTAGCCTGGCTATAGGCACGCCTCAGCTCCTTTACTTTGGAGCACACTTGGTTGGCTGTGTGCTGAGGGTGGCCCCACTTCCACAGCCCCAGAGATTGCCAGTCGAAGGCAGCTGCATTTCAGGGCCACACAGTGCTGTGCAACAGCATTTCCTCATCTGCCCAGAGGCAAAGAAGGTCTTTAATCTTGGCATCTGTCCAGGAGGGGCCCCTCCTCTTCTGGTCCTGGCTCACCTATGATGACCCCTCAGGCTGGGAGGAAGGGGCCTCCTGGGGGTTCCTGGGATGTGTGGGGGCCTTGCCATCCAACCGGTGGGCTGAGTGGCACCAGTGTCTGGGCTGCTGGAGTGTGTGCCAAGCAGAGCTTGTACTCCTGAGGCTCTGGGCACACTCTCAGCTTCCTGCACAGAGTTTCCAGGGCCATGCAGCTTTAAGAGACTGGTTCTGGGGATCATAGAGACCCGCTGGGGCTTGCTAGAGCATCTCCATGCTCCCTGAGGCTGCCACCATGGAGGACCCTCTATTTCAAAATAGCAACCCTGGAGCATCTACACATGCCCTATTTTGAAATTCAGTTTTGAAAGGAGCCACTCTTCCTGATACCAGATGGCAAGAACGGTTTCAAAATTTGCACCTGCTTTTCTCTGAAGACAATTTTGAGAAGTTGTTATGTGTGTGGATGCTGCACAGCCTCTTTCAAAATTGGGCCCCCTTAAACACTGGGCTAGCGTAGATGCACCCTAGATGTGGACTTTGGCATTTATCTATCAATGGTAAATAATCGGTCTGTGTGTGAAAGAGAAGCTGGCAAGCAATTAGAGACCAGCTCAGACTCCAGCCAAAGGCTGATTCTGAGAAAATCAGTGGGAGAGCAAATGTCCTGAAGGTCTCCCCGGCTGCCTACATGTCAATTAAAAATGCACTGTTGCTCCAGGCCAGCAACTAGGGCTCGCAGGGCTCAGGCTTCAGGTCTGTTTCATTGTGATGTGAGCCCAGGCTCTGGGACTCTTGGGCCCAGACACTGGGCTGCAGACATGTGTGTTTTAATTGCACTGTGGACAAGTCCAGAGAGACTTCCTGACACAGGAGACTGGAGGAAAGTGGGTGGTAAAGACTCACTCCAGCACATGGTGCTGGTGACCTGCTCTCTGGAAGCAGTTCATATGCTGGGGTTGCAGAGTGTAGCGTAGGCAAATGTGCTCTTTGGGTGGAAAGCTGGTGTGCGCGCTACTTTGTAGCTTGCCTATAAAAAGAGCTGACCGCTTTGGGGGTGGGTGAGGAGGAAAGGTGTGGAGAGAGGTTTGGGAAAGGTTATAATTGATAACCCCTCACAGGGGCCAGCACTATGAACAGTGAAGTTTTGAGACATGCCCTGGAAGCAGTAGGCTGCAGGACAAAAGCAGCTGAGAATTGCCATTCACCAGGGAGGATCATTAGGGCTTTTAGTTTTGTTAATGACTGTCTTATTCCTCTCTCATTCAGTTTGTCATGTAATGAACCCCAGGATCGTTACCCAGACTACAGCTACAGAGCACAGAGCAAGGATGGCAGAGACCCTGGGCCATATTGTCCTTGTTTTGTTAAGAGCCACTGGTGTGTGCGTAGTGGGACACAGGACTCCTGGCTGGTCAGTAAATTCTCCATCTGTGCCTCCCATGCCTCTTGACAGGGGCAAAAACCCACAGGTGGGGCTTTGGCCCTTTGCACAGAATAGAGCTAACCAGAAAAGGTCTGCAGGCCTGACAGCACCAGTATGCACTCTCTAGCATCCTGAGCCACTTGCCAGGGCAGAGTTATATCAGCAAGGGGGCTCAGCCCCTCTGGGCAGGGCAGGGAGTCAGCAGCCTGGGTAGGGCAGGCAGTAGCAGTGAGTTGGGACTAATCCTTTAGGTAGGTCAGAGCAAACGCTCATTCTGTCGCCCTTGGGCTAGGCAGGGCAAACAATCACTCCATGGCAGTAGCCCCCAGTAACTGCACCTAGCGGCAGACGTGTGAGGCGGGGAGGGGAACCTGGGACCGCCCTGCGACACTGGGAAATCCCCAGTGAAACATGCAGGCACCAGGTTCTAATACATTCAGTCGGTCAGTTCCTAGGAGCAGGCACAGCTCTCACGTCTCCCATCTGACAGCAGCTCCGCCCAGTCCCGCTCTGCGGCTGGATGGTCGTCCACAACACTGTCTTGCCCTGCAGGTCCCACCGCATGGAGAGTCACCGGCATTTCTGCAGGAGCCCACAGCACACAACCCTCCTCTCTGTCAGCTGGACCTGAACGGCAGCGCTAGCTCCTTTTACCTGCCCTTTCCACCTGCAACCTGCTCTGCAGGGCTGAGGTGGGCACGGTCTCCGGGGCCCACAGTGACTAGTCCAGGGGTTGGTACCTTCCATCACAGGGGCTGGGGAGGAGGAATCTGTGCCAGTCTTTCACCTTGGCAGAAGAGGTTTTCACAGCCAGTTCCATATCTGTATTTGTGTCCTTCCCCCTCCGCACCAGCTCGTGTGCATGTCAATCTGCCATGTCCATCTGCTCCCTTTTCCCTGGGCCTCCACCTCACCTCCCGCCGGTGGGGAGGGGAAATATGGCCCTGCAGCGGCTGTTCTCCATTCTGCACAGTCCTCAGTGATGCCTGCAACCCAGATAGGTCTCCAAAGAGGATACTAATGGCCCCTGGGGAACCTGCAAAGGCACATAGGATGATCCAAAGTCACAGTCAGATGCAATATGTCCTCTTCCTGCCTTAACTAATGGTTAGCATCAAGCCCTGCTCTTTCTTTTGTCAACAGTGTCCCTCAGACAGCACTGGGGAGCTCTCCCAAGTTCACCTGGCAATGTTCACTGCCTGCATTCATGCACTCTTTATCTTGCTACTTTAAAGTGGCAACACAATTGCATGATATTATGTATGGAGGTGTAGGTATCCTTTATATATTCTCAGTAGAAGTCAAAGGTTAAATTCTTTCCTATCAGCCTTGACCATGTTCCTTCACAATGTTTTTCATGACTGCACTTTGTAATTTAAAGTGATGTTCTCACTTCTGTCACTTGCTTTGACTATTCTAAATGTGCAGCAGCTATTGCAGATAGGTCAGAATTCATCCTTGCTCTTGTTCTAGATGAATATATTGCCCTGTCTGTTCCAGAAAAGTGAGAGTAAATCACTACTGTGACTTCCCCATGACTCAACCCACGCTAAACCTGTCACGTGTGGCTTTTCAGATTGTCTCCTTCCCTCATCTGTACTTAACATTCACTCTTGTCTGGAGCAGCTCCCTCTGCTCTGACATAAAGCCTTGTTACCTTGCATTGCATTCCTAGTGCTAACGTTTTAAAAGGAAAATATGGAACATGTCCATAGAAATGGATTTAGGTAAAAAAATTTTTATTGTAATCTACTGGCCATAGATATCAACGTGACTCAGAGGCTTTCTCTGCAGCCAAAAGATGCCTGATTTACCTCAAATCATTTGCAAGTCCAGTTTAATCTAACTAGCGCAATTGGTTGGGTGCATTTTCCACAGGCTTATGTCTTTATAGCTTATGTCCGCAAGCATGCCAGGATCTTTGTTGTAATCAAATAAGTTCAACCTTAGCATGCCAACCTGGTCTAACTTATTGTCTGCCTTGCTATGAGTTTAAAGAGGCAGAAATTACCTCTGTTTAAATTTTCTCATCTATTCTGTATCGAATGTGAATCTTGGAAAGGTTAACACCATCAGTCCCACTTCCACATGCCCCTGAAACGAGAGAACAGATGATTTCTCCTTCAGACGTAGCACCTTGGATACACATGAAACCTCGCTTGGACAGCCCCCGCCATCCGCTGAACACCACGTCCTATTCCATAAGCACAAGCAACACCACCATAGCACTCAGCACACACTTGAATATTCGTTTACTCAGCTGCATCCTCCCCATGGCCTCATTCCCCTTAATTTGGCAAAGAATAGACCTGATGAGCCATTCTCCATTCCTAGCTGCAGAAGCTGCGTCAGCCTCTTCTTCTGTTGTCTGGTTTCCTCCTCAGCTGCTGCTGAGACATGTATCTGCTTTGCCCCTCTTGAGGCCGAGTGGGGAAGGCTGGCCATGAGAGAAGTCCACCAAGGATGAGGAAGGTGTGGGCCAGGCTTACATTGTCTCCCTGAAGACTCCTGATGAATTCAGTGTAGCGAGGCCTGTTGCAGCACAACAGAGTTCCTGCATTGGCCCAGTCAGCTCAGCATCCTAAATGCATGGGTCATGTTAGGAAGGCATAAAGATTTGAAAGTGACTTTAATAAAGCAGCATTGCCAGCCTCAGGAGCAATGAGCCAGGACCCCAAAAGCTCAATATTGGTATCAGATAATGAGATGTTAAAAATAATTTGCTGCTGCCTTGCAGTCTGAGATTTGAGGGCACAGTTAGGTTTCTGTTTTTCAGTACGTTTCTATCACAAGGAGAGCTAGAAATTTACTTTTTTTTTTTTAAGTGAAACCTGAAATTCTCACTGGATCACTTTCCTCCTGGAGAGGGGGCTATAAAGAAAATCTGAGCATCATAAGAGTTGCACTGGGAGCGTCGGAGGTAAAAAAAACAAAACTGTGCACACTCATATCCTTCAGAGCACAATCATTAATTCACACATGCAAACTTGCTGCTCACACTAGACAAGCGTGACTTTGAAATGCATATATAGACTGTGGGGAAAGAGAATGTGGTTCTGTATGGCATATGTATGCAATTGTCCCTATGGCTTCAGAAAATGCAAGTGCTAATATAAACTTACTGTCAGCCCGTGCAGTGGCAATAGACATATAAAGAGCTGATTGAAATGTTGCCATCAAAACAACTTCCCATAAGAATATATCATTCCAATTTATTTTTGAGTGAAATTCTATAAGTTATGTTGAAGTTTTGTTTTAAAAATAATACAAATATTGGAAATGTTGGAAAATCTTTAGATATTTTGGAATGGAAAGTTTCTGTTTTTTCATTTTGAAATGACATTTTGTTTCAAATAGGCTATGTCTACATTAGCCCAAGAACATCGAAAGGAGCATGATAATGAACCTAATCGAAAGATGCTAATGAGGTGCTGCCATGACTGTGCAGTGCCTCGTTAGCATAATGGTGGCTGCGGCACTTTGAAAGTGCTGCTTTTGATTGAGCATGGCTTGTCTATAGGGGGTCCTTTTCGAAAGGACCCCTCACACTTCAATATTCACTTATTCCTATTTGGTTTTGGGAATAGGGGGATTTCGAAGTGTGTAGGGTCCTTTCAAAAAGGACCCTGTGTAGACGAGCTGCACATGATCGAAAGCACCACTTTCAAAGTGCCACAGCCGCCATTATACTAACAAGGGGCTGCATAGTCATGGCAGTGCCTCATTAGCATAGAATCATAGAATCATAGAAGAATAGGACTGGAAGGGACCTCGAGAGGCCATCGAGTCCAGCCCCCTGCCCTCATGGCAGGACCAAGCATTTTCTAGACCATCCCTGAAAACCATCTATCTAACCTCTTCTTAAATATCTCCAGTGATGGAGATTCTACCACCTCCCTTGGCAATTCGTTCCAGTGTTTGATCATCCTGACAGTTAGGAACTTTTTCCTAATGTCCAACCTGAACCTCCCCTGCTGCAATTTAAGTCCATTGCCTCTTGTTCTATCCTCAGAGGCAAGGAAGAACAAGTTCCCTCCCTCTGCCTTATGACACCCTTTTAGATACCTGACAACTGCTATCATGTCCCCCCTCAATCTTCTCTTTTCCAAACTAAACAAGCCCAATTCTTTCAGCCTTTCTTCATAGGTCATGTTCTCCAGACCTTTGATCATTCTCGTTGCTCTCCTCTGGACCCTCTCCAATTTCTCCACATCCTTCCTGAACTGCGGTGCCCAGAACTGGACACAATACTCCAGCTGAGGCCTAACCAGCGCAGAGTAGAGCAGGAGAATGACTTCTCGTGTCTTGTTCACAACACACCTGTTAATGCATCCTAGAATCATGTTTGCTTTTTTTGCAACAGCATCACACTGTTGACTCATATTTAGCTTGTGGTCCACTATAACCCCTAGATCCCTTTCTGCTGTACTCATTCCTAGGCAGTCTTTTCCCATGCTGTATGTGTGACACTGATTGTTTCTTCCTAAGTGGAGCACTTTGCATTTGTCTTTATTGAATTTCATCCTGTTTACCTCAGCCCATTTCTCCAGTTTATCCAGATCATTTTGAATTATGACCCTATCCTCCAAAGAAGTTGCAACCCCTCCCAGCTTCGTATCATCTGCAAACTTAATAAGTGTACTTTCTATGTCAATATCTAAATCGTTAATGAAGATATTGAACAGAACCGGTCCTAAAACAGACCCCTGCGGAACCCCACTAGTTATACTTTTCCAGCAGGATTGAAAACCATTAATAACTACTCTCTGGGTACGGTTATCCAGCCAGTTGTTCACCCACCTTATAGTAGCCCCATCTAAGTTGTATTTGTATAGTTTATTGATAAGTATATTATGTGAGACGGTGTCAAATGCTTTACTGAAGTCTAGGTATACCACATCCACCGCTTCTCCCTTATCCACAAGGCTCGTTATTCTATCAAAGAAAGCTATTAGATTGGTTTGACATGATCTGTTTTTAACAAAACCATGCTGGCTGTTCCCTATCACCTTACCACCTTCCAAATGCTTGCAGATGATTTCTTTAATTACCTGCTCCATTATCTTTCCTGGCACAGAAGTTAAGCTGACTGGCCTGTAGTTTCCCGGGTTATTCTTGTTCCCCTTTTTATAAATGGGTACTATATTTGCCCTTTTCCAGTCTTCTGGAATCTCTCCCATCTCCCACAATTTACCAAAAATGATTGCTAAAGGCTCAGATACCTCTTCTATCAGCTCCTTGAGGATTCTAGGATGCATTTCATCAGGCCTTGGTGATTTGCAGACATCTAATTTTTCTAAGTAAATTTTAATTTGTTCTTTTCTTATTTCAACTTCTAAACCTACCCCTTTTTCACTAGCATTCTCTATGTCAGGCATTCCTTCAGATTTCTCAGTGAAGACCGAAACAAAGAAATCATTAAACATCTCTGCCATTTCCAAATTCCCTGTTACTGTTCCTCCCTCCTCACTGACCAATGGCCCTACCCTGTCCTTGGTCTTCCTCTTGTTACCAATGTATTTGTGAAAAGCCTTCTTGTTTCCCTTTATGCTTGTAGCTAGTTTGAGCTCATTTTGTGCCTTAGCCTTTCTAATCTTGCTCCTGCACACTCGTGTTGTTTGCCTATATTCATCCTTTGTAATTTGTCCTAGTTTCCATTTCTTATAAGATTCCTTTTTTATTTTGAGATCATGCAAGATCTCCTGGTTAAGCCAAGGTGGTCTTTTGCCATGTTTTCTATCTTTCCTGCACAGCGGGATAGCTTGCTTTTGGGCCCTTAATAATGTCCCTTTGAAAAACTGCCAACTCTCCTCAGCCGTTTTTCCCCTCAGTTTAGCTTCCCGTGGGACCTTACCTACCAGCTGTCTGAGTTTACCAAAATCTGCCTTCCTGAAATCCATTATCTCTATTGTACTGTTTTCCCTTCTACCCTTCCTTAGAATTGTGAACTCTGTGATTTCATGATCACTTTCACCCAAGCATCCTTCCACTTTCAAATTCTCAATAATTTCCTCCCTATTTGTTAAAATTAAATCTAGAACAGCTTCCCCCCTGGTAGCTTTTTCAACCTTTTGGAATAAAAAGTTGTCTGCAATGTAATCCAAGAATTTATCGGACAGTCTGTCCCCTGCTGTATTAGTTTCCCAACATATAACTGGATAGTTGAAGTCCCCCATCACCACCAAATTCTGGGCCCTGGATGATTTTGTTAGCTGTTTAAAGAAAGCCTCTTCCACCTCTTCCGCCTGGCTAGGGGGCCTGTAGTAGACTCCTAGTAGGACCTCATCCTTGGTTTTTACTCCTCTGAGTCTAACCCAGAGACTTTCAACCCGTCCATCTCCTTCGTCCATCTCCACCTCTGTCCAAGTGTGTACATTTTTAATATACAAGGCAACACCTCCTCCCTTCTTTCCCTGTCTGTCCTTCCTCATCAGGCTGTACCCTTCAATACCAACATTCCAATCATACGTATTATCCCACCAAGTTTCTGTGATGCCAACGATATCATAGTTGTATTCATTTATTAGTACTTCCAATTCTTCTTGCTTATTTCCCATACTTCTTGCATTTGTATATAGGCATCTCAGACATTGATTTGGTCTTGCCTCCCAGTTTTGCCCTGGCCCTCTTTTTACTCTCCCAGTGTAGCCCATACTCTCTCCCATTTCAAGTTCATCTCCCAGGTATCCATGCTCTCCACTTACCTGCAGGCTTTGCTCCCCTGCCCCCGTCGAACCTAGTTTAAAGCCCTCCTCACTAGGTTAGCCAGCCTGTGTCCGAATATGGTTTTCCCCCTCCGCGAAAGGTGAACGCCATCTCTGCCTAGCAGTCCTTCCCGGAAAAGGATCCCGTGGTCAAAGAAACCAAAGCCTTCCTGGCGACACCACCTACGCAACCAAGCATTCACCTCTAGGATACACCTGTCTCTGCCTGGGCCCCTACCTCTGACAGGCAGGATTGAAGAGAATACCACCTTTGCCCCAAACTCCCTGGCCCGTGCCCCCAGAGCCCTGAAGTCACTCTTGACCTGCTCAGCGTCACATCTCGCGGTATCATTAGTGCCCACATGGATGAGAAGCATGGGATAGTAGTCAGAGGGCCAGATAATCCTCGACAATGCCTGCGTAACGTCTCAGATACAGGCCTCCAGCAGGCAGCACACCTCCTAAGAGAAAATGTCAGGGCGACAGATGGGTGCCTCTGTCCCCCTCAGAAGAGAGTCTCCAACCACCACTACTCTACGTTTCCTTCTTGCAGGAGTGGCAGTAGACTTCCCAGCCTTGGGGGTACGAGGCTTCTCCTCGTCTGTACGGGGTAATTCTTGGTCTCCTGTATCGAGTACAGCATAACGGTTTTCCAGTACCACGGTGGGAGGGTTCTGAGCAGGGGTGGGACCTGTTTTTTGTTTTTTGTTTTTGTTTTAGTTTGTTTGCTTGTTTGTTTGTTTTTGTCCAAATATTGCCCAAAACCAATATAAATAAATCCATATTTTAGCTAAAATATTCAGTTTGGAGGTATTTGGATTTCTAACCAACAGACAAATAAATAAATAAATAAATAAATAAATAAAACTAAGCATTATCTGACAAAATGCCTGTTGAAAGTCCACTTTTCTACTGAAAAAGTTGATTGGAAATGTTTAAGTCATCCAAACTCTACATACCCTCATTCTTATGCTGCAAATCCAGGTGAAAGATGAGTGCTTACCCCTCTTGAGAACAAACAAAGGAGAATGAAAACTAGGCACCTGTTTGAATTGTCGCAGTTTTACTTTTTCCTTTGCTGATCTTTCTAAGTGCTGAAAGACCCAACCAGAGGTCGTGCATGGCTCAACCTGCTGCTTACAAACAGGGAGGAACTAATAGGGAAGGTAGAGGTGAGTGACAACCTGGGAACCAGTGATCATGAGATGGTAGACTTCAGGATCCTGACCAAAGGAAGGAAAGAGAGCCGCAAATTACACACCTTGGACTTCAGAAAAGCAGACATTGACTGCTTCAGGAACCTGATGGGCAGTATCCCCTGAGATGTTACCATGAAGGGAAAAGGAGTCCAGGAAAACCAGCAGTATTTTAAGGAAGCCTTATTGAAGACGCAGAAAGAAACCGCCTCGATGCGCAGCAAGAGAACTAAATATGGTAGGAGACCAGACTGGCTTACTGGGGAAATCTTCGGAAAAGTTAGGCACAAAAAGGGATCTTACAAAAAGTGGAAACTTGGACAGATGTCTATGGAGGGGTATAAATGTATAGCTCGAGAATGTAGGGCAGTTATCAGGAAGGCAAAAGCACAACTGGAATTGCGACTCGCGAGAAATGTGAAGGACAACAAGAAAAGTTTCTACAGGCATGTTAGCAAGAAGAAGGTGATCAGAGAGGGCGTGGGGCCCCTACTGGATGAGGCAGGTAACCCAGTGACAGATGAAGTACGGAAAGGTGAAGTATTCAATGCTTTCTTTGCCTCTTTCATCACAGAAAAGGACAGCTCCCAGATTAATGCGATAAGTGATGCACTGTGGGATGAAGGTGGACAGCCTTTGGTGGGGAAAGAACAGGTTAGGAGCTATCTAAAAAGGCTAAACGTACATAAATCGATGGGCCAGGACATAATTCATCTGAGGGTTCTGGAGAAGTTGCCATATGTCATTGACGAGCCCTTGGCCATTATCTTTGAAAAGTCGTGGAGATCGGGAAAGATCCCGGATGATTGGAAGAAGGCAAAGGTACTGCCCATCTGTACAAAGGGGAAGAAGGATGATCCAGGCAACTATAGACCAGTCAGTCTTACATCAGTCCCTGGAAAAATCATGGGGGGGCTCCTCAAGGAAGTCATTTTGAGGCATTTGGAGAAGGGGAAAGTGATCAGGAATAATTAGCATGCATTCATGAAGGGCAAGTCGTGCCTGACCAATCTGATTAGTTTCTACAATGAGATAACTGGCTCTGTGGGTAGGGGAAAATCAATGGATGTAATATATCTTGACTTTAGCAAAGCTTTTGATACAGTCTTCCACAATATTCTTGTCGGCAAGTTAAAGGAATGTGGATTGGATAAATGGACAGTAAGATGGATAGAAAGCTGGCTAAAAGGTCGGGCCCAGTGGGTAGTGATCAACAGCTCAATGTCGGGATGGCAGTCAGTTTCTAGTGGAGTGCCCTAAGGTTCGGTGCTGGGTCCTGTTCTGTTCAACATATTTATCAATGACCTGGATGAGGGGTTGGATTGCACCCTCAGCAAGATTGTGGATGACACTAAGTTAGGGGGAAAGGTAAACACTCTAGAGGGTAGGGATAGAGTCCAGAGAGACTTAGACAAATTGGAAAACTGGGCTGAAAGAAATCTGATGAGGTTCAATAAGGACAAGTGCAGAGTCCTGCACTTGGGCCAGAAGAATCTCAAGCATTGTTACAGGCTGGGGTCTGACTGGCTCAGTAATAGTTCTTCAGATAAGGACCTGGGAGTTGTAGTGGGTGAGAAGCTGGACATGAGTCAAAAGTGTGCCTTTGTAGCCAAGAAGGCTAAAGGCATATTAGGTTGCATCGAGAGGAGCATTGCCAGTAGATCCAGAGAAGTGATTATTCCTCCCAGCCTCATGAGGATCCTTACTAACAGCCACAGTCTATACCCCGGGAACACCAGTCCTGGAACCTTTCCCTGCAACAAAGCCTGCTGCCAGCTTTGTCCACATATCTTCTCTGGAAATACCATCACTGGACCTAACCAGGTTACTCACAGAATCACGGGCACTTTCTCATGCTCCTCTACTAACATCATATATGTCATCATGTGCCAACAATGCCCAGATGCTTTGTATATTGGACAGACTTCTAACTCCCTTAGACAAAGGGTCAATGGGCACAAAACAGACATCAAAACACTCCAGATCCACAAACCAGTTAGTCAACATTTTAATGGAATGGGGTATTCTGTCAATGACCTAAAGGTATGTGTGTTAGTGAAGAGAAATTATCGCTCCGTTTTAGAAAGAGAAGTGGACGAGCTGACATTTATATTCGAATTCGGAACATTTACACATGGTTTAAATCGTGATGGGAACTTTGAGTCACTATAGGGGCTCATCTGCATACTTGGCTCAACCTAATTCTTGATCTTCCCCCCCACCCCTCCACTCTCTGATTTGCTCACCTTGATTATCTTTTCCTGATTTGTCCTCCTTGCTTACTGTTTTTGGTTCTCTGTGTCTTAAATATTGAGTCTGTTCTGGTCTGGCTATGGTCTGAAGAAGTGGGTCTGTCCCACGAAAGCTCACCTAGGGCTACGTCTACACGTGCACCCAACTTCGAAATAGCTTATTTCGATGTTGCGACATCGAAATAGGCTATTTCGATGAATAATGTCTACACGTCCTCCAGGGCTGGCAACGTCGATGTTCAACTTCGACGTTGCTCAGCCCAACATCGAAATAGGCACAGCGAGGGAACGTCTACACGCCAAAGTAGCACACATCGAAATAAGGGAGCCAGGCACAGCTGCAGATAGGGTCACGGGGCGGACTCCACAGCAAGCCGCTCCCTTAAAGGGCCCCTCCCAGACACACTTTCATTAAACAGTGCAAGATACACAGAGCCAACAACTAGTTGCAGACCCTGTATATGCAGCACGGACCCCCAGCTGCAGCAGCAGCAGCCAGAAGCCCTGGGCTAAGGGCTGCTGCCCACGGTGACCACAGAGCCCCGCAAGGGCTGGAGAGAGAGTATCTCTCAACCCCCCAGCTGATGGCCGCCATGGAGGACCCCGCTATTTCGATGTTGCGGGACGCGGATCGTCTACACGTCCCTACTTCGATGTTGAACGTCGAAGTAGGGCGCTATTCCCATCCGCTCATGGGGTTAGCGACTTCGACGTCTCGCCGCCTAACGTCGATTTCAACTTCGAAATAGCGCCCAACACGTGTAGACGTGACGGGCGCTATTTCGAAGTTACTGCCGCTACTTCGAAGTAGCGTGCACGTGTAGACGCAGCCCTAATAAGCTATTTTGCTAGTCTTTAAAGTGCTACTTTACTGCTTTTTGTTTTGATAGTGTATAGACTAGCACGGCTTCCTCTCTGTTATTATTCAGCTTTGGTGTGACCGCATCTGGAGTACTGTGTCCAGTTCTGGGCCAATTATACGAAGGATGTGGATACACTGGAAGGGGTCCAGCAGAGGGCGACCAAAATAATTAGGGGTCTGGAGCATATGACCTATGAAGAAAGGCTGAAGGAATTGGGACTGTTTAGTCTGCAAAAGAGAAGCCTTGAGAGGGGATTTTATAACAGCCTTCAATTTACTGAAGGGAGGTTGCAAAGAGGCTGGAGAGAGGCTGTTCACAATGATCACGGATGGCAGAACACGGTACAATGGTCTCAAGTTGCGGTTGGGAAGGTTCAGGTTGAACATTAGGAAAAACTTTTTCACTCGAATCATAGAACAATAGAGCTGGAAGAGACCTAAAAAAGCCATCGAGTCCAACCTCCTGCTCTAAGCAGGACCAAACCCATCAGATCAGCCCAGCCAGGGCTTTGTCGAGGCGAGACTTAAACACCTCCAGGGATGGAGACTCCACTGCTCCCCTGGGTAGACCATTCCAATGCTTCACCACCCTCCTAGTGAAAAAGTTTCTCCTAATGTTCAACCTGGACCTTCCCAACTGCAACTAGGAGGGTGGTGAAGCATTGGAATGGTCTACCCAGGGAAGTAGTGGAGTCTCCATCCCTGGAGGTGTTTAAGTCTCGCCTCTACAAAGTCCTGGCTGGGCTGATCTGATGGGTTTGGTCCTGCCTAGGGCAGGGGGCTGGACTTGGTGGCTTTTTTAGGTCTCTTCCAGCTCTATTGTTCTATGATTCTATGATTCTAGCAGTTGCAGCATTCCACTAATCACAACGAAAACTCCTGAGCAGTCACAAATTTTACATATTGCCAAACTTACAAGAGCAAATACATCATTTACTTTTCTCCCCTCACCACACAAACAGCAGTGCTGCAATATTAGGACAGCTTTGGCGAGTTACCTCTTTCTTGTGGAATTTGGAGGTGAGATATGCAACATCTATTTAAAAATTAAGGGTAAGAACAACCCAGTTTGCTCTGCACCCTTTGGTAAAGGGTCTATAGCATAAGGATATTTTTATTTATTAAACAATTTGATGTTACTAAGACACAGCTGGTTGGAGATGACAGAAGGCTGATATCTACCAATTTGCCAAGTCCTTGAGATCTTCTTATAATCTTTCACTGATTTAGAGTCAAGCTGGGCCTTGAAATGGATAGATGCACTACCTGGGATTTTAATAAGATAACATCTGCTTGCCTTGCAAGGGTTGGAGCTGCGCCTGAAGACAGAAAGACAAAGCAGGGAATAAGCAGATGGCTTGAAGTAAACAATTCAAAAGAGCTAATTGTTCTTTGGCTTTGTTCTGTGAGGAAATTCCAGGGGCTAGAGATAATATGACAGTTGGAAAGGTATCAGAGAGCGCAGGGAGGCCACACCAAGAATATCTGCTAATGGCAAAAGAGAACACGCAGAAGGTGGGCTCTGCCTCCCAGAAGTGCACCTTTAGTGAGTTGACCTGAGCTAGGAATACACCCAGGCCACAGTTCAGTAGAACTGGCCATGAGCTGATGGTATGGAGTGAGAAAAGGGGCAGCATGAGAGAGAGCTCTGAGTATTGCCCATGTTAAACTGGATTGAATAACTCCCACTAACAAGTTCTGCGAATCCGTTGGCAGCATGTTGTGAGACGTGCACCTTAGCAATGTACTTTAGTCTAAATTGCCTGATTTATGGCTGCTGCGAAGTTGCACACCTTCAAGTGGCGTTCTCAGGACACTGATGGAGCAAGTAGACCCTTGGTTCCCCCATTCTAGGGCCTACAACTGTTGGTGGCTCTTGTGCTGCTAGTGAAGCGGGCAAGGAAAGAAAGACTCTCTGGCTCAGAGCCTAGCGAGGCCATCTCAGCCTTTCCTTGGGTAACCCCAGAGGCCCTGAGGCCACACACTAGAAAGAGTGAAGTCTCTGCTCTACAGCCATGCCTGGGAGCCAGCTGGTCTTTAGCTCATGTGGTAAAAACCTGGGCTTTAGCCCCTGAGGTCATAGGTTTAATCCCTTCTGCTGATGACCCAGATCTGTCAGCATTACATTAGCAAGACATGAGGCTTGTCTCTGCTATGCTGGAGAATTGACGCTGCAGTGATCAACCCACCAGCCCTTGACTTATTGGGTATGTTAAGATGTGACAAATCAATCTCCAAGTTCTCTACCATCAATGCCAGTAATCCACCAGGATGAGAAGAGTAGCAAGCATTGACAGGGAAGCAGCCCTCTGACCCTACCACCCACACACAGGATGCCACAGTAAGTGTGTCAGCTTCAGTTACATTATTTGGGTAGATGAGATCGTGTAGGTTAGATGGATGGCAGGCGTCAGTATAGACAAGGCCTTAGAGTCTACGACTGTGCATCTTTAAGGGACTGACTGGGCATGCTGGTAAGAAACATCGCTTTCGGGATTCCTTCACGTCACTACTATGTCTGTTTAATAGACAAACCTGAACATTACAAATCATGCATTTCATTACATTTCCCTCAGGTGCTACCCAGATTGTTTTGCCAGTGTTCTGGTTGTGTGTGTATCTGAATGGTAATGACTGAGAACATTTTGCTAAAACACAGGTTTTGCAAATGATTTTTGGCAGCACAATAACGTAAAGATTTTAAAACTGTTTCAGATTTGCTTAGCAAACTCTATCTATCAAGAAGCTCAACATTTAAGGTCTTCAACGGGAAAGTCTAAATAAATATTAGACATAGAGGCAAGCCCAACACTAGAGATCACTTAAATCTTAACCCCGTGGAATTAGTGATACCCAAATCATGATAGGATAGTTATTTTTTAATTAAATACCCACACTAACATTACTGCCCGGCATAGGCAGGGCTAGAGGCGTGGTGTATTGCAGTAAAGCAATTTCCAATTGCCAAATCCTCCTTTTCCATTAAAGACTTAGCATTTTAGTGTTTTGCACTCTTGTCTTTGTTGTGACATAAATAGAACTTAGATACCTGAACACATTGCTATTTATAGTTTGCTGTATTTTATGTTTGACTAATGAAATGCAGCCTCATAATTACAAAACCACAGTGTGTTTACCAAGCATGAGCACATGAGAATGGGCACACTGGGTCAGACCAAAGGTCCCTCTAGCCCAGTGTCCTGTCTTCCCCCAGTGGCCAATGCCAGGTGCCCCAGAGGAAATGAACAGAGCAAGGAATCATCAAGCATAATGAGTAATGCTCAAATTTTTAGACTTGGAGTAGTTGAGATAGTCACTGATACAGATCCAGATACTGGACACAATTGCATGTGAATTCATTTCTGTACAAGCAACCCAATCAAGTCTGTGCTGCAGAGAACAAGTCACTAAACCTTTGATTGTGTAACTTACGCTAATGCAGTGTGGCTCTGTGTGCCCCTGCAGTGGCTGGACCACATGGAGGTAGAAGTGTATCATTGGAAGTAGGCTCTCGGAGAAGAGTCTTTTAACTCAGGTAATAGAGGTGCAGCGTTTGAGATCTAGAATTGAAAGTTCACTCCCTCTGCTGACATCCCATCAAGGGACACCAGAGTACATTTGGGTGAGTGTTTTAATGGAAAATTTCACATCAGCCCTAATTATGTCATTTGGATTGAGGGTGGCTGTTACTAGGCAGCCAATGTTCTACAATACCAACAAGTCAATCCTTTTTAACTTTTATGAACTGCACAAAAATTGGAAGGCAGGGGAAGGGCAGGAAATAAGAAAATATGTCAAAATCAAATCAAAACTATATTATTCTTTCAGTTTCTATTTTCATTGAACTTTTGAAAGGGGAAATGGCAGCCAGGATTGTCCAAGAAGGTTGCATACTGCCACACTGGAGTCAGAGAGGCGATCGTGATAAAGGCAGGAAAAGAACCTGAATAGAATTAAATGCTTTCACAGGAGGACAAGTACACATGTTAGATTTTTGCTTGGCCTGACAGCCACTGAGCCAATTTTTGAGATCACCTCAAAAGAGCAAGTTTGCATCATAAATCAGTTTTTTGTGGGGTGGGGTTGTGCAAAGAGAGATAAAGTCAACAAAAGGTCATGTCCATAGAGCAGCATTATTTCAAATTAAGCTATTCCAGAAGAGATTTTCCAGAATAGCTTATTTTGAAATAGTGCATCTACACACAAAACGCATATCAGAGTAGCACGTCCAGACACAAGACAGACTCTTTTGGATTAGAGCCCTTGGACGGACTATAGCTTATTCAAAATAGTCCCTATTCCCTATCTAGTTTGGAATAGGTGCTGTTCCTCATAGCAAGAGATTTACCAAATCCAAAATAAGCCATCCACTATTTTGAAATTATTTCAAAATAGCAATTGCATTGTGTAGATGTTCACAAAATTATTTCAGAAGAGTGGATATTATTCTGAAATAACTTTGCTGTGTAGCTATACCCATCGTGTCCATTGGATTCATCCACTATAGATTAACATCCATTTCATTTTTTAAGCAACGATGATATGGTGATAAATATGTTTTTCTGAAATTGCAAAATGAGCTTGAGTCCAAAACACTGTTGGATACGAACATTCAGAAATTTTGTCCACATGTGCTCTGGTATAGGGAGTGCACGCTTAATGGGACAGACTCGTATCAGTTGGTCTGACCTCACTAAAAAGACTGAAGCCACACCAATGTAAACCAGCTGAGGCTCTGGACCACCTGTGTATCTAAGCTCTTATTTATTTCTCATTCTAATGTTTTCCCACGCACTCAGAAACCGAATCTGAATATTATTTGTCGTCAATTTAAAAACAGGATACTTGAGCAGGCTCCTACTTGTGCAAAATGAATTATCTAGAACTACAAAGGCTGGAAACAAACTGCCGGGATAGAGCCAGTATCAGGTCAGAAGTGCTCTGAAGGTCACATTCAAAACACTGACAATTTTGCACATAGAAGTGTCTTCATCTCAGTAAGATATTTTTGTCACATTTGTTCCTGTGAGCCTCTTGTTAAGTGTCAGTCACGTGTGTCTGTCATGCGAATGGCAGCTCTGTCCTGATCATTTTCAAAGACGGTTGATACCACTGGTCAGGGCTTTTTCTGTTTAAAAAGAAAGAGGAGCTAGTACTCAGTTTGCTCCCTGCTCTCGCCTCCCTCCCCTCCAGCCAATACCATGCTGCTGGGGCTGCCACGGTGCTGGTACTCAGTACCAGCAGGTACTGTCACAGGAAAAGTACTGGCACTGGTCCATGCACTGACTGAGTGAGCAGGCTAGGATGTGCCAAAGTCCTGGACTGCCTGTAACAGAAGCAGGAATCTAATTTTAAATCTCACAAGGGTATTGCTGTAAATATTCCATACAAAATCAATGCTGATGTTAAACCATCTCATATATTTCTTATTCAGTTTATAGATTTTTAGAGACTCTTGCTGTGTTAGCGAAGTCACTATACATAAGGCTAAGACAAAAGTTTGTTGATTAATTGCAATTAACTTGTGACGAATTCAAAAATTGATTGTTATTAAAACAAAAAGTCAGTCGAGTAGCACTTTAAAGACTAACAATAATTTATTAGGTGGCGAGCTTTTGTGGAACAGGCTCACTTCTTCAGACCATAGCCATACCCAATATATAAGGCACAGAGAACCAAAAATGGATATCAAGGTAGACAAATAAAAAAAAGTGTAATTAAAGTGGTCAAATCAAAAGAGCAGAGGGGCAGTAGGATGGGGGGGAGTCAAGAGTCGGATAAAGCTAAGTATGTAAAAGAGTCCTTATAATGGGCCAGGTAATTGGCGCCCCAGTTCAAACCACCTGTTAATGTGTCAAATTGATTAATATCACTTTAATCACAACCATAACAATAATTTAAACAATGGACTGCCAATTGAAATACATAAAATATTTTGGATGCATTTCAATTGCAATACAGAATACAAAGGGCACAGAGCTTACTTTATATTATTATTTGCTAAACAAAAGAAATAGTATTTTTCAGCTTACTTCATACAAGTACTGTAGCGCCACCTCTTCATAGTAAATGTGGAGCTTACAGATGTAGACTGTTTTGTTTTCGCCTGCAGTTACATAACAATCTGAAATCTTAGTGCTTAAAAGTACACTCAGTCCTACTTCATGTTCAGCTAATCCCTTAGCGAAACAAGTTTGTTTACATTTTCAGGGATAACACTGCTCGCCTCTTTTTACAAAATCACCTGGAAGTGTGAATAGGCATTTGCATGGCACTTTAAAAGCTATCACTGCAAGGTAATTACGTGCAAGATGTGCCAAACCTTTGTTTGCCCTTTGTGCTCTGCCCGCTATTCCAGAGGACATGCCTCATGCAGATGATGTTTATTGAAAATGTGCTAATTAAATTTGTCACTTAACTCCTTAGAGAGAATTCTGTGTGTCTGGTTCATTCTGCCATATATTTCATGATGTAGCAGTCTCAGATGATGACCCCACACATGTTGTTAATTTTAAGAACTCTTTCGCTGCAGATTTGGCAAAACACAAGAAAGGTATCAATGTGAGATTTCTAAGATAGCTGCAGCATTCAATCCATTCAAAGGTTAAGAACCTGATGTGCTTTCCAAAATCTGAGGGAGAAAGTATGGAACATCTTTTAGGAAGTCTTAAAAAGCAACATTCTTATCCATAAACAACAGAGCTGAACCACAAAAAAAAAGAAAATCTACCTCCTGCTGGTGGCATCTGCCACAGATGATGAAAATGGACATGTGGCAGTCTGTACGTCTTTGGCCCATTGTTCAGCTGAACCCATTAACCACATGGACACATGTTTTCTGCAATGGTAGGTGAAGTGTGAAGGGATGTACAGATTTTTAGTTCATCTGTCAAATAAATATGCTCTGATCCTGGCTACAACAATGCCATGCAAACACCTATTTTTACTTTCAAGTGACACTGTCAACATGAAGTGGGCAGCATTCTTTCCTGGATGTGTAAACAAATGTGTCTGAGTGGACGAGAAGAAGGACTGAGTGGACATGGAGACTCTGAAGTTTTACATGGGTTTGTTTTGGAATGCAGTTATTTTTGAACGTAAGGTACACTTTCAAGGTAAAGTTTATATTACATTACTTGTAATGGGATTATTGGAAAACTATTTTTTTACAGCACAACATTTGTAATAAAAAATTAAGCGAGCACTGCACACATTGTATTCTGTGCTGTAATTGAAATAAAAATGTTTGAAATGTAGAAAAAATGCAGAATGTTTAAGTAAGTGTTATTCTATTATTGTATGAGTAGTATTTAAGTCATGTGATTAATTGCAATTCATTTTAAAATTGCTTGACAACCCAACTAAGATTTTGTCATGGATATTTTTTAGTGCAAGTCATAGTTCACAGACAATAAAGAAAAATTCACAAAAGTGCATGACCTGTCCCTGCCTTTCACCAGTAGAAGTTACCTGTGATGACAAGGGAGGATGCCAGGAAGCTGCTGGGGCTGGCTAGGAGCTCTGGGTCTGTCTAGCATTTGTCTAGCATGCCCCAGGGTTTGCCACTCCAGGGTCTACCTTTGGCTGTGGCTTTAAACAGCGGGGTTCACCCAGGAAGCTTCAGAGGGCCCAGCCAGAACTTTGAGGTCCCCTGTCACCCATAGCAGCTTGCAGCCATCCTCCACCTGGGATAACCAGGAGCTGTGGGGTGTCTTCCTGCAGCTGTGGGATGTAGCAGGACCCTGTGGCCCACAGTGATCCTGGTCTGAATTCAGAGGTCTTTGGAAGTCACAAATTCCATGACTCCAGTGACCTCCATGCCAAAATCATAGCCTTACTCACACATAATCATTTAAAAATACATGAAACCGCCCACCAGGAGCAGCAATAAAGGACCAATTTCATTGGTCTGGGTAAACAAACATGAGGTAACAAACCAACAGAGAAATATGTCAGGTAAAAATGACTCAATGTACATCATGCAGTGAAGTTTTATACACCTGACTTATGGAAGAATTAATTAATGTAGTTACAGGAAGAATTAATTAGTTAATCTGTTTGGTCTGCTCTGAAAAATGTAAAGCACGCTGAAAATGTTAGGGGTTAAATTAATTTCATCTGTATTAATTTATTTACTCCTCAAAAAAGTGAAGTCCAAAGACAGCAGCCTTCAGTGGAAAAATTCCTACTGATATGGGTAGATAGTTCAGCTTCAGGAACTCATGTCAGGATAATTATAGTTGATCTTCACACCAAGTGTTGTAGGCTCAGGAACAATCTCTCACGTAACTTGCTCCCAGATCATTCTCTTGTATAAAGTTCGCAACCACCACTTTCACCTGCAGCTAGTAACTTGAGGAAAGTCCAGGTTTGGAGCTCAGATACACCCTTGCAAATCTAATTTGATGGAATTGCTTCACGTTTTCACTGAAGTCACTGAAATAAGATTGAGGCCCATTGCACCTATTATAGCTTGGCTGTAATATGCTCACATCACCCCCAATCTACCCAAAAGGAATGACAGTTGTGTTCAGCATCAGCTGGTACTGCCCTGTGGATTTTAGGGATAGCTCTGAACAGTGTTTCACAGAGCACAGTCCTGGTTCATGACTTGATGCTATAATTATACCCATAAATTATAACAAAAACAAGCACAAAGCTGTTGGTGGTGGTGTTCTAGTCAAGCCAATCCCAAATGAGTCAGGTAATCTCTTTAATTTGAACCCACTTCTGTCTGGTGGAAGAAAGACAAGTTTTTGATCCACACAGACCTAAGGAAAAGATGTGTAGCTCAGAAACCTGTCTCATCCACCAACAGATGTTGGCCCAGTGCAAGGTATCACCTCACCCACCTTGTGTTGCCATTGTAAAGTTTGCACTTTGAGAGGAATATTCACAGCTACCTTGTCATCCCCAGAGGAGAGAAGAACTGGGGTGTTTACCTAGCCATGAGATTCTAGCACTGAGGACAAACCAGAGACTACATATCACTGTGGTCAAAACTTTGATGAATGATGAAGACTCTATTCTGCCCCCTTCCCTCTACTAACAAACTTGGAAAAAAAAAATAAAAAAAGCCTCAGTCGTATTGAATTGCAGGATAAACTCATCTCTGTTTAGTAAAGCAATTAAACGTTGGCTTAATTGTAGGTATATGCAAAAGTCCCATTGACTTCACTAGAACTTAAGCACATGCTGAATATGAAGGCATATAATACACATACTTAAGGTTGATGTTACTCACCTATGTCACTGGAAAAATCCCTTTGCTTGAGTGGTGCAAGATGAATCTCTGAGTGATCGCATCTTGTGTTAAGTTTCCATTTATCAACAGTGAAATACAAGGTTAACAAATGATTAATAGATGTAATAAGCAAGCAACAGACATGAGTGAATGTGCTAGGCTCATAAGCAGAAGGAATTCTAGAGCCATATAGGCATCCTACTGAGATTCTGGCCCAGTCTATAGCAGTTAAATAATCATGTATTAACACATTTACATTATTTATTAACTCGCTAGAAATGAAGTCTTAACATCAAGTGTGACCACTTAACGAATGCTTTTCTGAATCAGGGCCTTATTAACTCCTGCTTAAAAGGCACTAAATCGTGCTATGATGGTTTCCTGACTTGTATGGTCCTAGTTATGCAACATCTGCAACTCCCTTTAAAATGTATTCCACTCTATACCAATTTGTGCTGGGTGAGTAATTGGCTAATGCAACACTTTAATTTTGCCTCTTACACTCTCTGTGGCCAATTGAGTGACTTTATAATATGGTTGTTACTTTGTGTGACCAGAGTCAGAAATAAGTGAAGAAGGACAAAAGGTATTTTTGAGGCAGGCGAGGGTGAACGAAGTAGCTATGTTTATATAGTTCAACAGCTTTCCTTTGTCTTTGTCTTTAAATATTGAAGTCTGCCACTGCTGTACATTTTAACGAACAGCAACGTGTTTTCTCCCCCGCAAACCTATTCTTTATGAAATCTCTGGCCTTCAAATTGCCTCAACCCACCAGAGACATTGCTGCCTTTGTTATAAGACTTCAACCTTCCTCCTTACCAGTGGACTGTCAGTGTCTAAGTGGTGACAAGCACTGGGATTTTACAAGAAAAGGAAAGGAGCATCAGGTTCCAAAGGTCAAACTAACAACTGGGTGTGATTTTAAAGGCAGGGCAGATTTTAACTGGAGAGACAATGCAGAAGAGATAGGAATATGCCAAGTCTTGCAGACCCAGCTAGAGGAAATCAACATAAAGTAACATGACATAGATGTTATTCAGGAGGACCAAGGTGCAGGTGTTTGTGGTGGGTTGACTCTTACTTTGGGCCAAATTATGAATCTCCCCACATAAGTGTGTGATATGGAAAGAGAGCACAGCCTGGTGGCTAGCCACTGGACGCCTAGGCAGGCGGGAGTCTTATGCCAGCTGCTGGCGCTCCATGAGCACCAGGGGCCACCCCGGTGAAATCGCCTGTAAAAGGGGCTGTGGGTGGGCTGGAGGAGCATCCATAGCCCACATGAGCGCACTGATTAATGCTGGCTCTCAGAGGAGTGTCCGGTACCCCTTTCCGAAGAGTGTGCCCCCCCTGGTGAGGGGTGTGCAAGGGTGTGTTTGGGTGTGCATGCAGGCAGGGCCACCAACACACCTCCAGCAACCTCTGCCCATTGCATAGACCTACACTCCTTCCTGCTCTCCATGGTGTCAGGGACTCAAACGGCTGCTCTGCTAGCGAGGGTGTGATTGTAGCACCAACAGACACCCCACGCAAGCTCATATCCAGCTGGTACCAGTAACAACAGCCCAGAAGATATTTTGGCACAATCTTTAATTGAGCCTAGAAGTCCACATATGTGTCCAGGGTACTTAGCAGGAGCCCAGGCTGTGCTGACTCCCACACTGGGATTATTAACCAGGCTTCCTGGGTTAAAACTGCAGCTGTACCTACAAATGCAACAATTGCACCTTCATTGACTGTGCAGGTGTAGCCAGCGAGCCCCTTGGTGACCATAGTGTGCGATACATAATAACCAGCGGAGTTAGGAATTTTTTGTAGGGTATTAAGATAGGCAGTTGAATCTCAGTAATTCACAGTGATGTCTGAGAAACTCACTGCAAATTGCTAATTAATTCACAAAATTCCATATGCATAACAACACACAATTAAGAAAAATAAAGGGTCCTGCATCAAAAGATACATTAAATATTAACACAAGTACTACAGAATTAATCAGGGTAAACAACAGATTATACATGTTATGAAAAAAAATTAATAGTATGGGGATCTCCCTACTTCACTCAGCTATTAAGCTGTTGCAAAGAAAGCAGATGAGTACATCTGGGTGGGAAATGGTTTTCCAATCCACAAGAGATCCTGAAACTTTTTCCCATCCCAGATCAGGATGAAAAGCTGCCATTTCAAATATTCACAAAGTCATCAGTTGATTTTTTTCCAGATTGGGTCAAACTCTTTCCATTCTATAATTTCTTAATGTTTTTGACCTTCAAAAATAGTTCTAATCTTTTGTATAAATTAACATTTCAAAACGTAAAAGCACTGAAAGGTAAAAAAGGAAAATTTCATTTTGAAAATGTGGAAATGAGACATTTTCACAATTTCAAACTTATGTTCCTTTTCCCCAATAGAGAGATTCATTGAAACTTCCTGGCCCTTTCCGGAGGCAAGAATTTGTTTCCATGCAAATGTTCACACTTGTTTTTTAACCTCTTGTGAATTCACAAGGTTCTCTGTGTTCACCTACCATTTACTGCTGCATGGGAAACAGGACTGTGGACCTTCTAGGTTTCCCCACCTCCCCCTGCCCCACTTGTGAAACAAGCATTCTTGGAGTTTTCATACCAGCCCCAAAGTCCAACAATATTCCCTTCTGGCCTTGGAAATTGTTCAAATGGATTAACAAGAGTACAAGCAGCTCAAAAATGCTCCAGAAAAGGAAGAACTTGCTAATGAAGAAATGTATCTTTACACTTCAGCAAACACGTCTATGTGGCAGCAGCTTTCTAGACCAGATTCAATCCGACTTGCTGGTGGGAGATTGTTGTCAGGAAATGGATTTACGCTGAATGGCCAGTCAAATTTCTGATGTCCACTCTCAGATCAGTTCTGACTGAAGCTAACATTTGATACAGATGCAAGCGGCAATCTCTGGGGACTCGATAATGGCTCGGATTTCAGAAGGCCGGCTGTCAAGGTGGAGTTCAGCTCCCAGGCTCATACTTTTGGCATGGGAAATTTTGCTGCCAAGGTTGTATTGCAAGTCTGATGACCAAAATGGGACAGAATGCAAATGCCTTTGTGGGAATGGACTGTGTGGGTGTCTGTTCACAGCATGGATGTCAAGGCAACTGAATGGCCTTTTGTGATGGGAAAAGTGAGTAGGTCAACCCCTTTGGCTCAGTGATCATGCAAGTTTTAGGAAATCATGGGTACTCCTGACAAAATCCATCTTTAAAAATTCCAGCTTGTCAATAAAGAGACAGATTGGGATATGTTTTCCTATGGTGCATCACAGCATCTCCTGGGGTATCTCTGCCTCCAGAGACACTTGAGGAATTCATTCTGTCCTTCACTATCCTAAACAATGAGTCCAGGCCTTGACTGCTGTGGTATGTAGTTACCTACACAAGCACAGAATGGAAGTGGGACTTAATTGTGGGAGACGGAAGCAGAGGCAGAAGAATGCATCCAATTAAGCTTCAGTTTGAAGTATATTTAAGCATGTATTCATGCCCATCACTGTGCAGGGAAGCACTTAATGTATGCTTAATTTTACATCTGTTCTTAAGCCCTTTATTAGAGAACAGTCCAGAAACTGGAATTCTTCTTCTAAAGGAAATTCCAACAAAAATTTTAAAAAGGTGCACGAAGGAGCAAGAACTGAAGTTTCCCAGCACACAGGAACTGTGAAATTTTGTTTAAAAAAAGTCAAATGACTTTTTATTTTGTCCTTGTCAGGAGCCAAGAGCCTGGACGTGCCAGGCACCCTGCTCAAAGTTAATCTGCGGAAGCCTGGGACTCCTGGCTCCTCCAGAGCTGAGGAACAGGCTGCTAAGAACATCTCCCTCAAACGTTTCTGTGCCTTCTTTTGTACTGCCCCTTCCTTGCAGAATGCTGCCCTCAACCCTATCCATTCAGTTACTGTAGTCCTTCACATCCTTTCACAAAACGAAAAGCAGTCAAGTAGCCCTTTAAAGACTAACAAAATAATGTAAGTGAGGAGCTTTCGTGGGACAGAGCCACTTCTTCAGACCACAGCCAGACCAGAACAGACTCAATATTTAAGGCACAGAGAACAAAAACAGTTATCAAAGTTGACAGATCAGAAAAAAAATTATCAAGGTGACCAAATCAGGGAGCAGAGGGGCTGGGGGAGGGGGAGTCAAGAATTAGATGAAGCCAAGTATGCCAAAGAGCCCCTATAATGTCCCAGAAAATTTGTATCCCGGTTCAAACCACGTGTTAATGTGTTGAATTTGAATATGAAAGAGAGTTCAGCAGCTTATTTTTGTCTGAGAGAGTTTGAAGTATGTCCAATATACAAAGCATGTGGGCATTGTTAGCACATAATGGCATATATGATGTTAGTTGAGGAACATGAGAACATGCCAATGATTCTGTGAATAACCTGGTTAGGTCCAGTGATGGTATCGCCAGAATAGATATGGGGACAAAGCTGGCAGTGGACTTTGTTGCAAAGAAAAGTCCCAGGACTGGTGTTCCTGCGGTATAGACTGTGGCTATTGGTTAGAATCCTCATAAGGTTGGGAGGTTGTCTACAGGATAGAACAGGCCTGTCACCTAGGGCCTTCTGGAGTGTGGCATCCTGATTAAGGATAGGTTGTAGGTCTTTAATAATTCATTGACCTACAAATGGGCACAAAACAGACATCAAAACATTTCTGATCCACAAACCAGTTAGTCTACATTTTAATGGAGCGGGCCATTCTGTTAATGACTTAAGAGTCTGTGTTTTATTGAAGAAGAATTTTCAGCCTGCATTACAAAAAAAAGCTGCTGAACTCTCTTTCATATTCAAATTCGACACATTAAGCTGTGGTTTGAACCAGGATGCAAATTTTCTGGGACATTATAGGGGCTCTTTTGCATACTTGGCTTAATCTAATTCTTGACTCCCGCCCCACCCCTCTGCTCTCTGATTTGCTCACTTTGATAATTTTTTTTCTGATTTGTCAACTTTGATTCCTGTTTTTGTTCTCTATGCCTTAAATATTCAGTCTGTTCTGGTCTGGCTATGGTCTGAAGAAGTGGCTCTGTCCCACAAAAGCTCCTCACCTAATAAATTATTTTGTTAGTCTTTAAAGTGTTACTGGACAGCCTTTTGTTTTGACAGTATCCAGACCAACACGGTTCCCTCTCTGTTACTATCCTTTCACAAGTCCCACTTCCACAGAGATGCTGGCACTGCACTGCTAGTGGCTCAGCATGTCTTCTGTCTTAATGTCTTTGTTTGGTTATCTTTAAAAAAAATCCACAGTCCTAACCCCCTGACTGTGAAATGACTCCCATCTGGTCTATAAGACCTTGAGTTCCTCTTACAGCTTCCCTTTAGCTCCTGCTGCACTTGCTCCATGTATATTCTCTTCTCACCTACTGCAGCCTCCTCAGGATGGGAACTGTCTCCTGCAGTGTGTTTGTGCAGCTTCTATGACAGCAGAGTTTGGTGTGTGTGAGTGTGACCATCACACAGATAAATGAGGGAAATAATTATGACTTCCAAGGTGTATTCAGGGTGCTGAACATCCTCTGTGAAAGCAACAGACGATGCTATACAGTGACTGGCTTTGAAGAGTGAGGAGCTGTTCTATTCCAGTTGGGTGGAGGAGGTGAAGAGGCCTCTTGGGCATGAACACCAATCATTGAAGGGGTTCAGGTGTTGTCACTGTTCCCATAGCACGGTTGCCGAGGAGGTGGGCATGGAATGTTCTCTTTATCCCATTACTGGGTCGGCATGCACCATTTATTACCAGATAGCTGTCAGTGAAGCAAATGAAATTGAGATTAGATATATAAATTATAAACTTCAGCTGTCCAGTGTTTCATCGCTGAGTAATAGGGATGTGCGTTCCCATGTGTATCAGATACACATTCTTTCTTCCTAAACACTTTTGCTTCTCATTTTACGCCTTTATCAACACATCTGTAAGCAACATTTATTGTTTATATCCTTGCTCTAACAGCTTGGCTATAATTCATCGGGAGTTGTCAGAAACACACACGTGACTTCACAAAACCAGCCAAGGCCAGGCTGACAGAACTGGACATTTCACTATGATTACTGGGAGTCTGAGATGTTTCAATCATCACAGAAGCATTGCCTGGAAGTTTGCAGCTTGTTTTGCATGATGCAGAGAGCAGGAAAAAAGCTAATTGATTGGTCATCAGGGCTGGCTGGAAAACAAGAATTCCACTTTGCAAATTGTCCTATTGTCCTGGTGCCAGAATTTGGTTTTGTTCCACATCTGTATAAGAATGCAGGGTTTTGTTCAAAAATTTTCCAAAAGAGAGAAAAACACCCATCCAGAGCAGCTGGTAATTTGATGGCTAGTGGCCTGGGGTAGGCAGGTTCATATCTTTGATCTGAATCAGGCAGTTGCAGAGATTCAAATTGGTCACCATCACATCTCCAAATAGACAAAGTAAATCGTTTAAAGCAACCTCTCACAAGTTCTTGCCCAATATTTTTCTTTCTTTTCCCCTCAGTAAATTTTGATTATCATCAGTGGAGAGGCCTTTTTTTTGTATGTGTGTGGTGAAATTGGTATTGACTGATATTTATTGGTGAAAATCAAATTCTTCCAACTCTAAAAATAACAGAGTTGCTTTTTGCATCTTTAGATGCATCTGTGGGGCCGTTTTTAGTTGGCATGTTTCCTAGCGTAAATGACTCATACCCAGAGTCTGCCCGTGGGCTTGGGGGACAGTCAGTGAAAGGTTATTGGGGGTGGCCCCAAACATAACAGACTGACAAACAAACCTCTCAGAACCATGAGAGAAGAATTAGGCATCTCAGTCCAGTTCTTACTTTTTTCTCCCTAATTCTCCTTTTACCTTATGCCAATCGTGCTCATAAGCTGAAAATCCACAGCTCTCACAGCAGAAACAGATGAACACAGATATGGTCACAATGTTTACCCATCAAACATCATCACTCTGTCCTCCTGTTTTATAGAGGACGAAGTTTATCCAGTATGTGATTGAGGATTCCACTGGGAGTCCAACACTCACTGTTGAAAGACTCTGAAGGGATTAGTGCTGTTTCTATGCAGAAGTAATGAGAAAGAATCATCGGAGTATTTTAAAATAAGTTGTTATTGATACTAATAGACTAAAATCCCCTCTAGAGTTCTTCTTAGTACTTTGCTGCCCCTATTCTTGGGTAGTTGAAACAAAAGATTTAATGCTTGTTTTGGATTAGTTTGTGTTCATTGGGAATTCAGACTGCCAACAGCCGCTGAAGGAAGGAGTTATTGTACATGTTAAAGTTAACTTTCATTTGAGAACTACAAGAAAACTAAATTAGTGTTTGAAAGTTTAGCTTTCCAGTCTAGTAGGACCTTTTCTTATTTTCCACTAAAGATCAGGTGCCAATTCATTGTCTCTGGGGTTTGTAAAACACTTTTTTTCTTTTGGTACTTTTACTACAAAATGAAATGGAATTATTTTACTCTGTTGTATTGTACTTGAAGAGGCCTGTGCTGTGATGCAGATATTAACTTTCCACTGGGACGAACTCAGATGTGTACAGTACAGTAAAATATAAGTGTATTATATTCTAAATCAGAATTCTATCATGAAGATGCCTTTTATTTTCCCAGCACAGGAATTATGCTTTCTTTAAAAGGCCTTTTCCAGCAATATTGTATTACATTTTGCAATCCAAAGGATATTCTATTTTTAAGAATGTGCAAAATGTTTTGTATAAATAAGGAATGTTCTCATGCTCATCTTTCAGAATTCACGCAGACCTGAATCGGAGCCATTGTCAGAATTTCAAAAGTTGGGTTTGGATTGTATATTTCCCCTAGGGTGTCTCTCTGCAGAGAATTTCCAGATATCAGCTGAGAATGACACTACTGTGAGGAAGTCTCCTTGCTGTGTTTGTGAGCTGGCCAAGTTGAGGATTGCTCCAGACACACCTCAGAATGCCTTTGTCTTGGTTTTGTGCCCCCAAGAATGCAGGAAAAGCCCATTCTTAGCATTCTAAAGTCACTGGTTCTGGGCAGCCGCCATACCCCCTTTGCTGGCACAATGCCAGCTAGTATTTACCCTACCTGTTTCCTTCTGACTGGGTGTCTTGAAGAGTTGCTGTAGGTGACTGCTCCCAGCTGTGTGTCCACCAGCTCCACCCACAGGCTCTCACACCTTACTCACCACATTACGTCTCTTTACCATTTCCCATTGTCTTAATCCTAGCCAAAAAGCCTACTCAGATGTTATGTATCAGCTTTTTTGGTTATCAGTGCCGCCTGCTTCGTTTGCTGTGTTGAGGCGCCAAACTCTGCAACTGCTATTAGTTGAAAGACTTCCGTGTCTGTGTCTGCTGCCAGTTCATTGGGCCAGGCAGAATAATCACGTGGGCATGGCTGGATGGCTGGTGTGACTGAAATTTGGGCACCAGGAAAACCAATAAGAAAATCAACAAGAAATGAGAAACATCAACAATTCAAGCTTGCTTGCTGGAATGTGCGGACCATGCTGACCGGCTTGACTGAAGATCTTCAGGCCACCAGTGACACCCAAAAGACCACTGTCATCAACGAAAAACTGAAGAGGCTCCAAGTTGATATCGCTGCACTGCAAGAGACGCGACTTGCAGATTTGGGATCTCTAAAGGAAAAGGACTACACCTTTTTCTGGCAGGGTAAAGCCCAAGAAGAACCCAGAGAGCATGGTGTTGGCTTTGCTGTCAGAAACACCCTTCTACAAATGGTGGAATTAGTGATGGGCGGATCAGAAAGACTTCTTCAGATCACGCTTCAAACTTGCGCCGGTCCTGTCCACCTGATCAGCGCTTATGCTCCAACCCTGTACGCCACACCAGAAGTAAAAGACAAGCTCTATGACGTGCTTAGTGCTGCTGTAGCGCAAATACCTGCTCATGAACAACTGTACATCTTGGGTGACTTCAATGCAAGAGTTGGAGCTGATTGGGCCTCATGGCCTTCCTACTTAGGACACTTCGGTGTAGGAAAAATGAATGACAATGGACAGCATCTCCTTGAACTGTGCACGTACCACAATCTGTGTGTCACAAACACATTCTTCCAAACGAAGCCACAGCACAGAGTGTCGTGGAGACACCCAAGATCGAAGCACTGGCATCAACTAGACGTGGTCATCACTAGGTGTAATAACCTCAGAAATGTCCTTCTGACATGCAGCTATCATAGTGCTGACTGTGATACAGATCACTCGCTAGTTTGCTCCAAGCTCAAGCTGAGACCCAAAAAGCTGTACCGCTCTAAACCTGCTGGAAGGCCCCGCATTGACACCAGAAAGACGGCAAATGCGGAGAAAGCTGAAAAGTTCAGAGAGAACCTCCAGGAAAATCTGCGCAGCGGCCCTGGGGTCGTCGATGCGACATCCAAATGGCAACATCTGAGGGATACAATTTACAGCACGGCCTTCTCAGGGTTTGGAAGAAGAGCTAGAAACATGAACGACTGGTTCGAAGCTAACTCCGATGAGATGATTCCAGTCATTGAAAAGAAGCGCTCTGCACTCCTGGAGTACAAACGCTCACCGAGCCAGAGCACCCAGCAAGCACTTAGAGAGGCCAGAAGAACAGTACAGCAGACAGCCAGGCGCTGTGCCAACAACCACTGGCTCCAGCTATGCAGCAGCATTCAGACCTGTGCCGACTTTGGTAATCTCAGAGGACTGTACGAGGGTATGAAGAAGGCATTAGGACCCACCCAGAACAAGATGGCACCTCTGAAATCCAAATCTGGTGAAGTCATCGCTGACAAAGCCAAACAGATGGAGCGCTGGGTTGAGCACTACTCCGAGCTGTACTCACGCGAGAACGTTGTGGTTGACACAGCCCTCGATGCCGTCAAGCTCCTACCAGTAATGGAAGAACTGGATCAACAACCAACTGTGGATGAACTGAAGAGAGCCATCGACAGCATTGCAGCTGGAAATGCCCCAGCCAGGATGGTAAACCACCAGAGGTAATCAAGTGTGCCACGGACACACTCCTGGAACCCCTACATGAGCTACTGTGCCTGTGCTGGAAAGAGGGTGAGGTTCCACAGAATATGTGCGACTCTAACATTGTAACATTGTATAAGAAAAAAGGAGACAGAAGCGACTGCAACAACTACCGTGGAATCTCCCTCCTAAGCGTCACTGGTAAAGTGTTCGCTCGCATCATCCTTGGCAGACTCCAGAAGATTGCTGAGAGGGTGTACCCCGAATCACAGTGCGGATTCCGCGCAGAGAGGTCTACCGTTGACATGGTCTTCTCTCTAAGGCAGCTGCAGGAGAAATGCAGGGAGCAGAGGAAGCCACTCTACATAGCCTTCATTGACCTGACCAAGGCATTTGACTTGGTCAGCAGGGATGGTCTGTTCAAACTGCTCCACAAGATAGGCTGTCCTCCACGGTTACTCAAGGTGATCCAGTCGTTCCATGAAGACATGAGAGGAGTCATCCAATATGATGGCGCATTATTGGATGCTTTCAGAATCAGGAGCGGCGATAAACAAGGATGAGTGCTTCCTCTGACATTGTTCGGGATCTTCTTTGCACTCCTCCTGAAGCATGCCTTTGGATCTTCAACAGAGGGCATCTTGCTGCACACAAGATCTGATGGGAAACTGTTTAATCTTGCACGGCTGAAAGCTAAGTCTAAGGTGCGGGAAGTCCTCATCAGAGACATGCTGTTTGCAGACGATGCTGCTGTAGTGTCTCACACAGAAGACCAGCTTCAAAAACTGCTGTATCAGTTCTCCAAAGTGTGCAAGGACTTTGGGCTTACCATCAGCCTAAAGAAGACAAACGTACTTGGTCAGGATGTTGCTGAATCCCCATCAATCAGCATTGACAACTATACGTTAGAGGTCATCCATGAGTTCGTTTACACCATCACTGACACCCTGTTGTTGGACACTGAGATAAATAGGAGGATCAGAAAAGCGGCCACAACTCTGTCCAGACTCAGCAAGAGAGTGTGGAATAACAACAAGTTGAACACTCACACCAAAATGCAAGTCTACAGAGCCTGCATCCTCAGCACCCTTCTTTATGGCAGTGAGACTTGGACCCTGTATGCCCACCAGGAAAAGAGGCTGAATGTCTTCCACTTGCGCTGCCTCAGGCACATCCTTGGAATATCATGGAAGGACAGAGTGACCAACACCGCCGTCCTCGAGCAAGCTGGAATCCCAACCATGCACACCCTCCTCAGGCACCGTCGGCTCCCCTGGCTTGGCCACGTCCACAGGATGAACGATGGAAGGATTCCAAAAGACATCCTGTATGGTGAGCTAGTCTCTGGCAAAAGACCTCCCGGACGCCCCCAGTTGCGTTACAAAGATGTCTGCAAGAGAGACCTCAGAGAGGTAGACATCGAGCTGGACAACTGGGAAGAACTAGCAGACGACCGCAGCAGATGGAGGCAGGGGTTACACAAGGGACTTCAGAAGGGCGAGATGAGGATCAGACAGCTAGCAGAGGAGAAGTGAGCGCACAGAAAGCACAATAAGGACTTGCCAGACACCCACCACATCTGCAAGAGATGCAGCAAGGACTGTCATTCTCGTGTGGGTCTTCATAGTCATAGTAGACGCTGTAAATGAAGCCCTCAATTGAAACTATAAAGGGCACGATCGGTAGTCTATGCAGACTGAAGGATGCCTGCTATGGCTGGCTGGTGTCTGTCATTGCATCTGTGGGCCTAGTTCTTCTACATGCTGAGCTTTTGCACTGCAGAGCTCTGCTCTTTCTCATCTTTGCACCCACTCTTTGCCTGACTTAAACGCTTGCACTAAGTAGTCCAGCACCTTCATTTTTTCACTCTAGACTGCCTGGATTTTGCTCTTTGTAAGACATGACATCTTGGAACTTGGTGAGACCAGGTTCCCTGACAGTAGTCCCCATAGGTGTTGGGTCCCAGGCAAAGTACTTAACTGCACTGGTGGCTGTTTCACTGTCACTTGTGATTCATCTGTGAAACCAGTCTAGCAAGCCTTTGATGTCTTTAGCCTCAAGAGACCAAGAGTAAAAGGGCTCCACATTCACACCACCCACATGGCAGTAGCTCAGTAGGACAGTGCCTGATGTGGCACCAGGACTCCCGCTGAGCAGTCAGTGAGAACTCGTGTTAGGTCCCCGGTGGCTCCCTCCTAAATCCTTCTCAAGAGAAGCACCAGCCGCTCCCGAGGCCTGTGTCTGGCAGCTCAGTGCGTGAGGGCTGATGTTCCCAGCCACCTCAGAATGGGGCTAACAGATCTGTTTTACAGTCTGAGGTACTTTGGCTTTATCTAACGAACTTGTGCTGAACCTTCTGTACCAACTCTCAGTACCCCAGGCTGGGCCCTTTCAAGACACTCAGTGACTCTCTCAGTGCCAAAGTAGATACAGAGCTGACATGGCCATCTAGGAGCTGCAGTGTTGTCAGCTCACGGTCATCTCACCAACTTGTGTCACCTTACTAGAATGGCCCTTTCTGCAGGTGCTTCTTATGTAAGTGTTTACTCGTCATGTACCCCATGTCACTTGTCCACAGACTCTGCATAGCAAGGAGGCTGAACAGAACACTAATTCTCTTCTCTAATGGCTGAGCTTATCCAACTTATTCCTTTAAACATATTTTTAACATATTATTTTTATAATCAGGTTCAAAGCTAGCTATTTTTTTGGACTGGTCAGGATTGTTTTGGTTAAAGGCTTTGCTCAGAAAATGCCTAGTCTTTGAAACTGAAGCTATTCACAGGATAATGTTTAGCAAATTTCTCATGTAAAAAAATTAGAAGAAAACTTCAGAAATTGTTAAAACTTCCCATTTTGATGGTTTTGAATGAAAAATACTATTTTTTTTATTTGAAAGATGTTTTCGTTTATAAATTTAAGCTAATATTTTAAAACAAGAGTCAAAATTTGAAATGTTTCATAATTACTAAAACAAAACATTTCATTTGATACAAACCATTTTTTCCCAGATGGTTGGTTTTTGACAATTTTTGATGTTCTGATTTTTTTGTCCCAGCTCTGAGTGAGAAAATTTTTAGATCTCCACTTTTTTCCCCAGGGTGGGAAAATTGTTTTGCATCCTGAGGCAGGGCTTGTTAGTTTTCTTTATCTAATATTACCCTCCCATCTGAGGCAGTCTTGCCACTGAACAAAGAGAAATTATGGTTTAGAAAGGATCTGTTTTAGGTAAAGCATCATATAAAGCAGGCGTGTCCAACCCGCAGCCCGCGGGCCGCATGAGGCCCTGGACAGCGAGCAATGCGGCCCCACAAGATCATAAACTTTTAACATTATCATGTGATTTACATACATTAACTATATTATATATTTTATATGCGGCCCAAGACAATTCCTCTTCACTCAATGCGGCCCAGGCAAGCCAAAAGGTTGGACACCCATGACATAAAGAGAAGCAAAGAATTCCATTTCCCGTAAAAGAAATAAATTTCACTTCTATAGCTCTGAAAAACAAAAAGAGTTGAAGATGCTTTACCATACATGCTACAAGACTGTCATGATTCACTGGTTCTGCTTCACCCTTCTCTTTATCCTGGATGCTTTTGATTAGCAAATTCTTTGCTTTTAATAACTAGCTACGGCTGATATGCGCTAATTGTTTAGTTAACTAGATTTTATTGCATTCCAACTGAAATATTGCACTTTGTATTATTAGTTTGCCTATCAGAGAGAGAAGGTCATGAAACCATTCTCTTCTGTTACTTACTGCCCCACTTCTGCAATTAACTTTTGAGGCTGAGAGCCAAGAGAAGCAATACACCAGCAAGGGGAAATCAAATTTCCAGTGACGTGAAGAAAGGATTACCCTTGTTTTACTAATGGTAAGAAGCAATTATTCTGTAATCAGGATTACAAATTATGCTCATAGCAACAAAGCCTTGCTAGGGCTTTAAACAGTTTTAATTCATCATTCATATTTGGCATATTATTGACAAACATCATTGCGCAGGAGATCACAGGACTTCATTGTAGTTTTGTGAAATAATCAACTGATTATCATGCCCTACAATGAGAGATGAAGTGATACCAACAAAATAAGGATTTTTAATGTGAATTTATAAATTCCAATCTCTGAAAAGAACCTCTGCAGTGAATCAGGGAAGGAAATCTGTAATGGTATAGATTTCCGGGGTAGCTATATTGAAATATGCTATGGAAATTCTCACATACAGGCATTAGAGAAGATTAATGCTGACGCACTCATGCATGTCCCTAAAAAAACATTTTTGACTTCTGCTCTGGAGATTGCAGCTTTGCAGGACCAAAGTCAAATCAGGAGCTCTCAGGAGGGTAATTAGAATGTTGTGTAAATCAGGGCAGGAGGAGGTTATTTCTCAGTTGGCCAAGTACTGTATACTCATATGACTCCTGCTGTTCCTCTTTCTAGGCCACCAGAGTCTGATTAAAGCACGGAAGAACAGGAGTAAGGTGAAAATGACTTGCTGGAGGGACTTCTTGTCTCATTGAGATAATTATCTTCTACTGTTTGTGAGCGTGACTCATCTGGGTTACTGAAGTAGGACATTCAGGTGAAAATAGAATGACAAAGAGAAGACAATTTAACTGACCCCTGGACTTTCAGTGTCACTACTGCAGTGCCCTCTGCCCCCTTTTGGGGGAGGTTAACCAGGATGGAGAGGTTAGCTGTGCTAAGCAATGTGGTGAGCTGATGGTGGGATTCTGCGATGGCATGTGGAGAGGCAGTGAGGACAAGTGGAGGAGGGAGCCCAGAAATCCTGTGATTGTTTTATTGTCCTTTGTTTTGTTTAGAAATGCAATGAGCCAAATTCTGGTCATTTTCCTAATGAATGAGCATTGTGCAAAGCCATAAGGAACCGCTGCCTAATCCCGTGGGGTCCAAAACAAAATGCAACAATTGCTGCTGCTGGTCCCTCCCCACAGCCAGGCACCCACCATCCCCCTCCCCAACACAAACTGCCAGGTGACTTGCCAGAGCCACCGCCCCCAGTGAGCTGCAGGAGGAGCTGTCTCTGCAGCTGCCTCCGCGCGCTTGTCCCACCAAGCGATGGGGAATGTGCACAGGGGGAAGGGCGCACCATGTGTGTGGCTTAACGAGCCACTTCGCCAGCCCGAAGTGTCCAGTTTACCACACGTGGCGAGTGGCCAGTGCACTGGACACTATGGGTATAATCCTGCACCTAGTCTGAAAAGCTCTGATTCTCTGGGACCATGGTTGCCGTGCAAAACCATTCTGTTGGAAAGTGTTCTGCAATCTCTACCTCCGACACGTAAAGACAAGCTGTACGGGCCTAGCATCCGACTTAGCTGTCATACTGTGGGCAGCAGTTAGCAACTACACCATTGTCTTTCTCTTTGGGCTGCACGGATTAGTTTTATCTGAACTGAGCTACTCAGAAATATCTAATATGATGTGTAAAAGAGCTCTGCCTTTTCAATGCATCAGGGAGCATTTATAAATCAATTCTGATGCGCCAGGTCTGACTACTGTAGTTTTTAAACTAATATACAATAAACAAAAGGTTATATTCATCACTGCCTGGCAATAGCGGCTTCTTTTAATTAAGAGCTACTATGACTGTGTATGTGTACATACCATATGCTTCTATGACTGTATATACAAGTTCACTGACATCCTGTCTGGAAAATGGGACATTACAATAATAGTTATGTCTAATTGATGGCAACAAACATGCATTGCCATTGAGTGCGGAAGGAATATTGATTAGCCTTCATACTGCTGTAATTCCGCCATAATAATGGAAAACTGCTGCCATACACAAAATAAAAATGCCAGTGCTTGCAATTTCAGTTAGCCTATTGGGCATTTGATTTCACACAGCATGTTCCAGAAAATGACCAGCAGTGAAAGGTAAATAATCTGTTACTCAATCAGTATTCAGAATGAAGCACTCACCTTTCCCACCACCCCTTCCTCTAGCAACAAATCTTCATGGAAGTTGAACACCTGCAAATCTCATGGACTTTACTCCAAGCTGCAGAAATGCAGGATCAGTGCATACGACCCTTTTGCCTATATCATTTTCTGCTGCTCCACTGACATTATTAAGTGAGAATTTCTCACTTCTGGTACCTTTCTCAGTGACAATGGGGAAAGTTCAAGGATGGTTCCTGGGAGCAAAATGCCATTAGCAGCATCTAACTCTTCCGTCTTCAGCTTTTCATTTGGCATCAGAGGATGTGGTCTGCCACTAAATTCATTCCTCGGGGAGCCCAGAGGCAGTGCAGCCTCAGAGAGACATCCCAACAGCAGCAAAAGGGGAAATGTTTTATAAGCTTCTTCAGAGGCAAAGGGTTAAGCACAGACAGTTTATTTCAATGTAAAACTGTATTTCATCTCTGGAAAGTAACTTTCAAAGCCAAGCTAAAGCCCTGTCTCTAGAAAATGTTTATGAAATATTATAGGTGTTTAAAATAACAAAGGGTTTTTAATAGAGGGACTTTGTACGCAGACCTGCATAGTTGGCAGTTTCCCAGGGCCCAGCATTTCAAAGGGGCATGGAACTCTGGCCACCATCACTGCCAAAGTAGACTGGAGGAGCCTCACTGATGCAGGAGAGAGAGGAATTTGGTGCACTCCTGCCTGATGAAGTACAGAGACGCTGGCTGTGATTCTCACAAGGAACACTGCTGCAAAAATTTGCCAAGTACTCTGTGCCATTGCTTGCTAAGCAGCACCAGGATCTAGACTGAACAAATCCCTCCACTGAGTCCTGTTAACACCAGAAGCAGGGCTTGATACAGTCTTCTGTGAGCAAAAGACAGTAACCTGGCAGGCTGGTGAAGTGCGCAAAGGATAATTTACATGGGCTACGTCTACACGTGAAGCCAACATCGAAATAGCTTATTTCGATGAATAACGTCTACACGTCCTCCAGGGCTGGCAACATCGATGTTCAACTTCGACGTTGCACGGCACCACATCGAAATAGGCGGTGCGAGGGTACGTCTACACGCCAAAGTAGCACACATCGAAATAAGGGTGCCAGGCACAGCTGCAGACAGGGTCACAGGGCGGACTCAACAGCAAGCCGCTCCCTTAAAGGGCCCCTCCCAGACACAGTTGCACTAAACAACACAAGATACACAGAGCCGACAACTGGTTGCAGACCCTGTGCCTGCAGCATGGATCCCCAGCTGCCGCAGCAGCAGCCAGAAGCCCTGGGCTAAGGGCTGCTGCCCACGGTGACCATAGAGCCCCGCAGGGGCTGGAGAGAGAGCATCTCTCAACCCCCCAGCTGATGGCCGCCATGGAGGACCCGGCAATTTTGACGTTGCGGGACGCGGATCGTCTACACGGTCCCTACTTCGACGTTGAACGTCGAAGTAGGGCGCTATTCCGATCCCCTCATGAGGTTAGCGACTTCGACGTCTCGCCGCCTAACGTCGAAGTTAACTTCGAAATAGCACCCGACGCGTGTAGCCGCGACGGGCGCTATTTCGAAGTTAGTGCCGCTACTTCGAAGTAGCGTGCACGTGTAGACACAGCTATGGTGTGGTATATGGTGCTGTTTATTTGGACTGAGCTGTGTGTATTGTATTGTTTGGGTGGGCTTACATTTCCGTGTGCTGGGAGTTGTGCTCTGTATTGGGTGGATACCCCATTGGTTTTCACATTACTAGTGGTGAATGTTTAATTCAGAAGAGCTGCCCCCCCAACACATTTGGGACCATAAATCAGTAGATTAAATGTAGCTCTGTGTGCATGTGTGTATATATATCCAGTACTGGAAAATATCTCCATTTACTAGCTAAACCAGGTATAATTTAGTAACAGAGAGGGAGCGGTGCTAGTCTATATACTATCAAAACAAAAAAGCAGTCAAGTAGCACTTTAAAGACTCACCAAATAATATATTTGGTGAGCTTTCGCCCACAAAAGCTCACCAAATAAATTATTCGGTTTGTCTTTAAAGTGCTACTTGACTGCTGTTTTGTTTTGACAGGTATAATTTAGTACAAGCTATACTGTGTGTGTGGCATATTCTTTATTGCAGCTGTTTCACAGTACATACAGGAATCATGAGAGGAAATTCTTTGTCCTCTGTGCTGGAGGAGATCTGTTAAGATGACCATCTGGCGTTCAGCATCTAAGACTCCCATGAAAGAACTGGGACAAGAGTATGGAAATGGCCCCTGTAAAAGAGAACAGTGTGGCAGTCAGTCCTAGTGCTCAGTGAAGTGAAAGGCCTGTCATGAACTCACTCCTCAGTTGAAGTACGTCGCCCAGCCTGTGGCACGGACTGCAGCAAAGAGAGTTTGTGTCCTGTCACTGCAGTGCACTCCATCTGCCGCACCACGTTGCTCTCTTAACGGAACATGTGGTAGCATCTTGGACTGATGAGATCCACGTCTGAGGGACAGACGATTCCGCAGCTAGATGGGAGACAGGCTAAAGCAATTTGGTCCCAACCAATTGTGCCAGAGCTTTTCATACAAGCTGTTCGAAGCTTAGCGGCTGTACACCACACCTGCCAAACAGTCAAGAGGCCTGCTGTGGAATGCTAAGCAGAACAAGATGCGCTGTAAGTGGATAATTCATACAGCAAGTCCAAACTCGTGCACAGTCATGGTCAATACATGTTAACTACAAGTGCAGATACAGAAGCATTGATGACGCCCAGAAACACAAACCTGAAACTGCTGAAACAAAGAGAGCAATGCAGTCTGGGAGTTGTATTGCTCTTAAGCTGCCTGGGGGACCACAGCTATTTGGAGAGGAGGGAATATTAGCTTTCACATGGCAAAGGTCAGAGGAAATCTGCAAGCATTCAAATTGGCCCTGAGCCTATTCATCATGCAAAACAGTCAACGTATATTTTCCCACCATTGGCCTTGTCCTAGCTAGATAGTCCTTTCATGGCTTGTGTCACACCCTGTTTGTAATTGAGAAAATCCATTTTTCTGTAGACAAATCTGCCACTGACATGAGTAAAGACAGTTGGATGGTGCCCATCATTGTACCCTTCCAAATTCCAGTACAAGGGAGGAGGAAGAAAAGAGGTAAATTGTTATAAGCGTAGATAAAAACATAACAAAAAAGGAAGAAAAATTAAGGAAATGAATCTGACAGTGAGAAGGAGGGTTTATCTGTATGAAATCTTTCCTGGTTCTTTGTCTGGCAAAGTCTACTGTTGTTTTCTGGTCTCTTTGCTGAGTTTTGTGTATTTTCACAACTCTGTTTCGACAACTCCTTGATAGATTAATCATTAGAAACCTACATGCAATAGAACATGATATGAGTTTAATTTCCCCTTGCTTTCCCATTTCCCTTTAGCTATTCCATAAGAGCACACCTCTCATTGCAACCACTCACATTGAAAATCCTCCCCCCTTTATACTTTATTTAAATGAAGAGTCCCTTTTAAGTAAAGGCATCCAACAGCTACACATCTTCTCCCTACTTACAAAATCTTCTCTTTTCCTTACCCTGATTTTAATTTGCCCATTTTGGTCTAATTTAAAAACAAAAGATCCACTAATCATTAGCTCAAAGAAAGGAGAGGCTTTGGTTAAATTTGCTCACAGACAATGTCACCTAATGTTATTTTCTGCAACTGACCAATGTGTCATCACCATACACAGAGGAACAAAGTATTACATGAAATAGCTTTAATGCACGAAATCAATTACAAATCTTTGGAAACTTTCATATCATACTATTGCTCTCTATAAAAAGGGGAAAAATGGCTACTTCTGTTAACAAGCTGCAGAGCTGGCTAGCAATATTCTCTGCTAAGGGTATTTTTCTGTGTAGTTTACACCGCACCTCCCTCCCATACTCAGAAATACCAGTCCACAGGGGGAATAAAATATTTCCAAGTCAAACTGCTGGTGCTGTATAGCCACTGGGGTAAATTATCAGACTGTGCAAGGCAGGTCATGTCAGCCCAAGATCTCTCACTGAAATTCACTATAACCACCTCTGACCCTTCCATCTCCAGCTACTGTTCTGTTGCTGCTTCTATGAGAAGCCCTAGATTCATTAGGTAACACCCTGGCACCACTTAAATCAAATGGCCAGATTTCCATTGATTGCTACAGGGCCAGACTTTCACCAGCACATTATTGTGGCACAGCAATGCAATAGCTAAGCCTCGGGGGCTACAGCCAAACTCCTTTGAAATCCATGTTACTAGGCCATCAGCTGAAAGATGTTCAGTCCAGAAGGAAACAGATTATCTAGTCTGATCTCATGCCTAACACATCGGTTAGTTTCACTATCCTCATCCAACTCATAATCTCAAGGGGTAGTGGCTATTTTTAGAGAGGCTGTCTTTAAAGATTTCACTGCTGGAGATTCTGCCACAACCGGGGATGAGTTGCTTCACTTGTTAATGACTGGGCTCTGGATCTCTTGGCAAAATGAAATAAGTAGATGGATGGATGCAGACAAGGATATACATTTAATCAAACAAACACAACTAAAGGAGTGAAGTATCAGAGAGGTAGGCATGTTAGTCTGGATCTGTAACAGCAACAAAGGGTCCTGTGGCACCTTTTAGACTAACAGAAGAGTTTTGAGTGTGAGCTTTCGTGAGCACAGACTCACTTCATCAGATGCAGAGTGGTGATTGCAACATGGTGTGCTGGGTCTCCCTTGTTGCCAGCATGTCTGACACAGCATGTCACAAGGGGGCACATAGAAGTAAGGAGATTGTGGACACTTTGCAGCTGCTGGACTGCATCTTTTGAACATCAATCATGATTTTTTAATGGAACAGTTCTAGCCAAAGTTTTGCCGAATATCTATTTTCTTCACACAGCTCATCCTTGTAAGCAGGCTCATTTAAATAAAAGTGGGCATAATAAGTTAAGTGAAAAATCAAAGAAGCTGAATTGTTTGAGTAGTTGTATAAAAACAGTGTGGCAGAAAATCAAATGGTCCTTTCTCCCTTTGCTTTCCCATTGATTTTAAGGGAAAGCAGCAGTTTGTTTTCCTGGTGTCCTTACTCATACATTTTCTCGTTTCTGTAGTGATTAAAAACCTGCTCCATCACAGAGAGGTTCAATTTGTATATACACATTTTAAAGCCTTGGAAACCAATAGTCGGGCCCTCCCCTGATTAAACATCTATTTGCCAGTTTGATTTTCACACCAGGATCCCAAAGACTTTCTCCCTTGCCAAAGGGCAACTGCTTGTGCCAATGGGTGGTAGAGCCTTTTTTCCATGCTTGGAGTCCATAAATCAAAGGAAACATTAGGAAGGTATTGCATAAAACTTAAGGGACTTACCAGTAATTGTTCCACTCTTGCTATGTGGACCCGCAGTCAGCAGTCACAAAAGGGAAGCGAAGGGGTGTTGTTTGCCCCCTTGCCCAGTGAGAAGTACGTGATCCTTGAAAGTCCCCAGTGAAAGGCTGCAAATGATGAGCCAGACTCAGAAGAGCTGGAGCTGCACCCGGGAAAGGACAGCACTACTGGAGGTCCCTTTGCTTTTATCTGGTTACTTCATCTCTCAGCTCTCTGGTTGCCCATTTACCATGGTGACAGAGTCAAGCAGTTTTAATTAAGAACATTACACTGGAAGTCGGTCTAATTATTGGTTTCTAATTATTGGATTTTTTTCTGTATTAGTGCTATCTTCTTTCAGTTGATTGGTTTTTTTTAATGGGTTTGAATAACACCTTCTGCTCCAAAACCTATGTTGGTTGTCTGCAAGCAAATTCCCCATTATTCTGAACAGAGCAGACATCCCAGAGGCTCTTTCAGCAGAGGTCAGGCCATCACTTTTCCCACCCATCTTCTCATTTGAATGGGAGCGACACAGGCAACTTCTCCCTTGCACTAGCAGAAGCCCAGGTCTTGAATTCCCTGCTGTGACCCCCATCCCAAGGGAGGTCTTTGGACTCTTCCTCAATATAAGCATTCCCTGCTACTGCTGCAGAGTACCCCTGGGGGAGACTCATAAAGGTGCCCTCATGCCTAGATTCCTCTTTTGGAAGCACTGGCATCCATGATAGGAAGCACCTTGTCCAGCAGTTGTCTAACTCTTAAGGGTAAGGCTGCAAACAGCTTGCCAGCTGACTCAGCCTATGGGTGTTGGGCTATGCAGCTCTGGTATCGATGTCCAGGTGTAGGCTGCAGCCTAAACTCTGGCACCTTCCCACCTTGCAGGGTGCTCCAGCCCAAGCCTGGATGTCTGCATTGCAGTGAGTCAGCCCCAAGCCCAGCTGGCATGGACCCTACTGAAGTGCCTAAGATCTCCAGGTGCCCAGGCTTGCATGGGTGAGGTCCCTGAAGTGCCTGTGTGCTGCCTGCTGGGCATACTCACGGTCCTCATGTGGCAGTAGTTGGGTTCCCATCACAGCCGAGTCCCAGCAGGATTCACAAAGCAGAAATTGCCCTCTGCCGCTGGGGCCTGTGAGGGGGCTCAAAGCCCTGCACTTGCCAGGAGGCAATGTACCCAGTTGGCCATGCTTTGGCTCCTGGCCAGCGGAGGCAGAGCTGAGGTAATCAGTCGGCTGATGGAGCTCAGCTCAGGGGCAGGCTGTGGAGGAGACAGGTTTCTGGCTGAGAGAAGGCCGGAGTTAGGGTCACAGATGGAAACAATGGGCCAGCAGAGGCTGCTGCATGGGAAGCCCTGAGGAAGGGTTGTGAGTGGAGAGGAGAGCCCTTTGGGAGCCAGAGAAGGCAGAAGAATTAGGTAGGCTTGTGTGGGCTTCTTTCCCACGCCATGGAAGGGGCTGAGCCTAAGGGAGTTGTCTGGAAGGCTGAGCCACAGGGGTCCTGGCACTTGAGGCAGGCTGGCTGGAGGGGCTGGGGACAAAGCCTGGGGCAATTTCCTGAATTAACAGCAGAGAGGTACTAAGGGTGCATCAGCCCAACTGGACAGACCCCCTCCGAGCACAGCTACCCTCCCACCCCCGACACAGCCCTGCCCTTGTAGTGCTTAGCCCAGGGGACAAGGCACACACCCAGGTGTGGCTGGGCCTAGCTCAGTTCTCACTGACCTGCCACAGTAATCGGAGGTAAAGGGGGACCCCACTTGCTCCTTGTGTTGTGAAAAATCTGATCTGGTGCCAATGCCTCCCTCCTGGGAGGCTTCATGGCTGAGAACTGAGAATGAAGATTGTTGCTTCTCTCTGACTGGGGCTGGGGCTTAGGCCAGCTGCTCCTCAGTGTCTGGTGTTAGTGTCTCCTGCTCAGGTTTTTGGCTCTTGTCTTAGGCATCTGACTATTCCTGTGCATTACACAGGGAGCACCCCGGCTGTGCATGCCAGTAGGTGTTGGGGTGCTAGCCATCTGGCTCTGCAGCACTGTGTAACAGCACCCTTGGGAGTCTCACCCTACACATAATGTGGATCCAGCAGCAGCCCAGGACCCGCTCTTCCATCCCTCTGTAGAAAAGGAGACCAGGAAACAAGGCAGCTTCTGGACAATAAAATCACCGAGATACTGATGGGTGAAAAGTCTGCTGGGAATCAGCATTTGAATTCTCTCCAAACAACCAAGAAGCCAACTGGATAATTGAGGATTTGATCAGAAATAAACTGTGAGAGCAACAGGGTGTGTGGCCGCCATGTAGGACATTTAATATCTGTTTGTTGAGGAAAGGAACATCGCAGGAAGAAAAAGACAATGAATTCAGTATGATACCCATTAGGGGCCATGGTGTTCCCCCACTGCACCCCGTTCCAAACTGACCCCCGCTGTACCCTTGTGGAACTCCGCTGAACACAGTTACTCCTGATTTTGCACTGGTTTAAAAGAGACCAGAATCAGACCCAATGAATTTTCTTTTAATCAACATTCTTTCCTGCTTATTAATAGGCAACTTTCCGTATTTCTGTTCCCCTGTTTCTATCACTCAGAACACTTGTGTGAATAAAGATCTTCCTTGCTTAGGAATTCATCTCGTCAGCCTCCTTTATACCCCACTGAAATTACTACCCTTTCTTTGTGACCTTGGGATTAGTCGCTGTGGAGAGGAGGATGCTGATGAAGTCACAGAGGTTCTGGCTGCAGGGGAGGAATCAGCAGCAGGGGTAAGTGAACTGGAAATGCAAAACAGATAGAATCATAGAACACTAGAGCTGGAAGGGACCTCAAGCAGTCACCAAGTCCGGTCCCTCGCCCTCATGGCAGGACCAAGCACCATCTAGATCAGCATTTCCCAAAGTGTGGTCTGCGACCCCTTACTGGTCCTTGGAAAAAAATGCCAGTCCTTAGAAATAGACAAATTATCACTATGTGCTATTATTATTGTGAATAAGTAATAAATAGCGAAAATCTGTTCATTTTTCATTCTTTTTTATATGCGTTTATATTTTCGGGCACAAAGGAAAGTACTGAAAAAAATGGGTCCCAATTATATATAGTTTGGGAAACCCTGATCTAGATCTTCCCAGTTAGATATTTATCCAGCCAGCTCTTAAATAAATCTTGTCTTCAGGAACTTATCTTTAGGAACATAAAAAAGAGGGGAAGAAGAAACAGGGCAGAGATGATAAACTAATAGAGCTGTTTCTGTGGAAGATGCTTTAAAGGTTTTCTGGGAGTCTTTGAAGACAACCTGTTCAGTATTAACTTTCAAAAGCAGAAGTCTAAAGTTTAATTCCTAAATCCATAATTAGGCATCTGCCTGATTTCCAAAAGAGCTGAGCAGTCAACAGCTCCCTTCAGGTCACAAATACATTCTCACATTAAAAATCTTACCCCCCTGTTTCAATCTCCTGAATAGGAATTTTGGCTTCAAAGCTTCACTTTACCAAGGTATTAAAGTAAATTGGAAGTTTTATTCCCCCGTAGATCCACTATGCTCTGTGGATTCCTTGCAAGAGACGACCTCCAGATGTTAATGTCAGGGCACTTGTCTTGAAGACTTTTACCTGGCTGCATGTCAGAACCATGAGAAACTCTGAATTTTGTAGTGTTGATGCAAGACCTTACCTGAGCCCAGGGTCACGAGTGGGCTTTGTGAACCTGAAGCTGTGACTGCTTTAGGAGTGTGACTATGGCTGAGCAAGCCTCAGCAAGCTTTGAGGAGCTAACTCAAAGGAGAATGCAGCTGCAGAAACACAAGCTAATCATTTGAGTTCATACCAGGCAGGGTTGGATTAAAGGACTGGGGGGCAGGGCTGTTGCTATGACAACTGGGCATCCCCGCTCTCTCTGAGGTCAACTTCTGCCTCCCGGGTTTGGGAGATAATGTCCCATCTCTTGGGAGGTGGGGGGACCCGGGCGTGGGATTGTAGAGGAAGCATCTATCCTACAAACCAGCCTAGCTCTCTGCTCCAGTCTGTTGGCTCTTGCCGCAGTGTACAGGGCCTGCACCTTCCTGGCCTTGCTGCCCCAAGTGGGGCTGCAGCACATATAAACTTTGGGGTGGCTGAGGTAAGTGTTGGATTTGGGTTTGGGGGAAAGGAGGTTCCCAGTGTGCAGGAGCCCTGTGGAGATGGGAGCCTTGTGCAAATGCACTGATTGCATAGGCTGGGGGCTGGTCCTAGGCAGGCTGGTAGAGCACCTGGCTGCCAATGGGTTGCTGCGATTATTGGGCACTGCTTGGAGCTGAAAGATCGAATCTTGGCACTCTAGTCTTTGGGGCTCGCGCTGTTAGGTAGAGGAGTCCCGTGACAGAGAGTCACATGTTCTGCTGCCAAGACAGCCAAGCGGTGGCCCCAGGTCGACTGAGTTATTAAGGAAATCTCAGCTCTTTGGGTGGGTCACTAAGAATAATGTGCACTTGTGCTGTGGAGCTAGCTCTGTAACCCCTGTTTTGCACGCAACTGCTGGTTACCTCACTGAATGTCTGACACGCTGACAGATCACAGGGTCAGGCCTGGGTCTTTCCCTCAGCATGGCAGATTCATGGAGATCAGGAATTGCCAAGTGCGTTTACTCACCATGACTTGCACCAGAGCTCCTCCAACTGGCCCTAATATGGACCACATCTTCCGAGAGAGATTATCTATGAGAGACTTCCCTCCCATTCGTAATCACACATACCACCTCCCCCCATTCACTGGTGATCATAAACACCACCATCACTCCCTGGTGTTCTCATGGACCACCAGCCCATTGATTAGACAGTACATAGACTTTGTTTCCATTCACCAGTGTAAGACTCTTAGCCTCGCTTCCCCAAGCTCATGTGAAACTCACCATTTTTCCCCTCCATGTATGTTGCTTGGACCATGTGTCACTGTTGAGTCCTCCTCCCCTTCCACTGGTGACCACAGAGCAGTTCTCTGGCAACTAGGGCAGCTGTTGACATGGAAGAGTAATAGTAGGAAAACATCTCTGGTATCTAAGCTTCCTTAATACAAGTTAGAAGCTGGAAATAGGGAAGAGGAAACTGTAGCATATGAACATTGAACACTTTGTGGGACACGAGTAAGTGCTCTGTGGGCCACAAATGGTTTACAGGCCATTAGAAGTGGTAGCAAAGCCTACAGAAAGCATGTATCCTCACCTTATGCTATTTTTCCCACCCATATATAAAGTGCCCCTCATGACATGAATTTGTTACAAAGCATTCGTGAAATGCGCTTTAACTGTGCAAGCTTGAGGTACATAAATAGGTTGTGTGATTTATGAAAATTACAAAACTGCAAGTGTTTCAAAATTAAGCCACCAATCTGTAGTGGAAGCATAATAAAATATAGTCAGAGCCATTCATTTTCTATAGTATGAAAAAGGCCACACAGTAACTGTACAAAATGTTTTATTTTTGTGTTTTGCCCTGGGAAAGTGAGTAATGTAATTGACAAGGTTAGACAATCCACAGCCAGGAAACAAACACCTGGGTTTTGTTGTATTTTGTGCGTAATTATGTTTTATGTGATTTCATTTCTTTTGAGACAAAAATACTGATCTTGGTGTGACAATTCAACTTTTGCATGCTTTTCTTTTAACAAATTAGCAGAACTGAATAAATGAAAAGATCATTTCACGGTTTCTTTTTTAAATTCTGAAGATTTCGTACATTCTGAACAACTGCTTCATAACAGATGCTACAGACTTTCCCTGAAAACATATTAAGATTTGCATCATGGCCTCTATATCACACATATGGATGCAACATTATGCACACATATCTAGGTGCACATTTTGCAGGTGCAAATGCTTATTTCATGCACTTTATAAGCAGAGAGGTAGACAACGTCTATAATTCTGAAATGGGACAACACATTGCTTATTTAAAGGCCAAATGAGAGCAAAACATGTTTATTCCTTCTATGGGTATCTGCCAGGTCAGCACTGCAAACAAACAAATCTTTTCAAGCGTTTTGAAACAAAAAATAGAAACGGTCCATTCTGATCACAGCAAAGTCAGAATACTTTGCTCCAATTTTTTCCCCAAAAAAACAAAATATAGTTGAAATTGTATTAAAAGGACCTTTTCCAACAGGAAGACCTTCCATATCTAAATTTTTGATCAGCTGTAGAGCCATTCTTATGTACATACAAGGATGCCAGGACACAATCTGGATATGGGTGTGCAGGTTTTAAAATCTAGTGTTTGGAAAGGCTGGAGATCTATCTTGTGAGTCACAGCTGGAGTGTTAAAATCAGGTTAGTTTTTATCAGGTAGTTGTATTCGCCTTTTATGAAGGATCTGTGACTGGTTGATTGACCCCCTACTTGGGCCTGACAGAGGGTGCATGGTGCACAGAAGTAAGGAGAAACAGGATTGTTCAACACCATTAGTAATAACCTGGATGAGGGGCTGGATTGCACCCTCAGCAAATTTGCAGATGACACTAAGCTAAGAGATCGGGTTGGAGGGTAGGGAGAGGGTCCAGAGTGATCTAGACAAATTGGAAGAATGGGCCAAAAGAAATCTGAAAAGGTTTAACAAGGAGAAGTGCAGAGTCCTACACTTGAGATAGAAGAATCCCAAGGACTGTTACTGTCTGGGGATCGACTGACTAAGTAGCAGTGCAGCAGAAAATGACTTGGGCATTATAGTAGATGAGAGGCTGGGTATGAGTCAACAGTGTGTCCTTGTAGCCAGGAAGGCTAATGGCATATAGAGGTGCATTAGGAGAAGCATTTCCAGCAGAGCTAGAGAAGTTATTATTCCCCTCTACTTGGCACGGGCCACATCTGCAGTACTGCTTCCACTTCTGCCCCCCCCCTCCCCCCCGCCCCGCCTCCGGTATAGAAAAGATGTGGATGCATTGGAGAGAGTTCAGTGGAGGGCAATGAAAATGATCAAGTGGCTGGAGCACATGACCTATGAAGAGAGGCTAAGAGATTTGGGCTTATTTAGTTTGCAGAAGAGAAGACTGAGGGGCAATTTGATAGCAGCCTTCAACTTCCTGACAGGGGGCTCTAAAGAGGATGGAGAGAGACTGTTCTGAATGGTGTCAGATTGCAGAACAAGGGGCTATGGTCTGAAGTTATAGAAGGAGTGGAGTAGGTTGGATATTGGGAAAAACTATTTCAGCAGGAGGCAGAAGAGTGGTGAAACACTGGAATGTGTTACCAAGAGTGGTGGTGGAATCTCCATCCCTAGAGGTTTTTAAGTCCCAACATGACATAGTCCTGGTTGGGATGATTTAGTTGGGACTAATCCTGCTTTAGGGAGAGGGCTGGACTAGATGACCTCCTGAGCTCCCTTCCTGCCCTAGAATTCTATGATCCTATGATTCTGTGATAACACATCAGACCCAGGAAATATGGTGAAGTTTGGAAAGTCAGCAGGAACCGGGAAACAATGGGGAGGAGGAAATTGCTGGTAGGACGTGACCAAAGCAGGGGATCCAATAAACAGAACGTTTGGGCAGTGGTTGCTAGGAAAAGGAGAACAACAATCCAGCTTGGTCCAGAGACGACAAGCCTGGAACCATGGAGGTTGCTGTGAGCAGGTGGATCCCCTTAGCAGTGGTGGGAGATGCAGGCCGGGGGTCTGGGCATGGACGCCTGTACAAGAGACAACCTTCTCGGTCAGGACCTAAGTGAAGGGCTATGTTCACTCTCCCATAGGCAGAGCTGGAAAGCAGGGCCCTGAGTGAACTAGGACCAGAAGGACCTGAGGACAAGGTGCTGCTGGAGATGGTTGGGTGGGTGACTTGAGGTGATGCTCCCAGAAGGGAATGGGAAAATCCCACAGCGTGTTCACGTGCTTGCCTTGGTGATTCAAAAAGGTTTACGAGACGGGATCTATGGCTCTGGTGTCTAGACGAACACACCATGTCGCAAGTCAGGGCTCTGCATCAGACACTCAGAGACCATGTCCCTTTAACAGGTGCACAGATGGGGAAACTGGGGCTGGACCGCTGCGATTTCAGGGCCTTCCATGCAAGGCCGTTAGAGCCCAAGGCACATATCTCTGCTGACTCAGGGTCCCTGTTCTGACTACTGTTACAGGGGACTCTGTTCAGTGCAGCTTATGACTCTAACAGCACCAAATTCAGCATCTTGCATGGGTACAGGGAGAACTCAGGGCCCTTGGAAAAGCCTTGTATTATTTAGCATTAGCAGCGAGGTCATGCCAAAAGACCCCATTGAGCTAGCTGTTACATAAGCAGGTAACACATCACTTCACCTCATGCTTAGACCTCTACTCCTTGAGCATGATTCCATACCAGCTCTAGAGTATTATATTCTCTCATCATCTCCCCCTGTCCCACCCCTGCCAGGAAAAAAAAAATAACTTGGGTCCTGTCACCTTCAGTCTGCTAGTATTTTATGTGGTGGAGTGCCCCGACTTGAAAACCCAGCCATGACCAACTGACATCTAATAGTTATAGTATGGGAAGTGCTAGAGACCCTGGTCTGGATGGAGCCACACTATGGTCATCCCTGAACTAGCACAGAAGTCAACAGGGTCCTTGCCCCCCAAAGGATTTACAGCTTCAGCAGCTAAACAACAAAAGAAAGGAAGAGACAGAATTAATATGTACAATACAGTGTACAATTTACGTGTTTGTGTGTAAGTGGTTGGATAGATGCACATTTTGGAGGAGAACCTCAAAAGCTCCTAAGGGACTTAGGAGCACACGTCTGATTTTGATGGGGCCTGTTCTTCTAAATTACTCAAGCCACATAATTTGTGTAACTACAATCCCAGAGATTTTCCGGTATCTCAGCATTTTTTTAAAAAGGGAAACCCCTCTGAAAGACATTGTGCATACTATGTACTGTGATCATCTTATCATCATCAGTTCATTTTCATTTCTGAGCAAGTTTTACAGACAGATTGCCATCGGAGCACTTGAAAGCCTCTTGCTGAGAACATCTTGTGATCACATTTATTAAGGCTTTCCCTATCAAGCCAGGCTTTTATCGGGTTAATGATAGGGGCAGTTGGCAACTTCACAATTTCAGATCCTGTATTTCCAGACTCATTGGCAGGAAGAATTGAGAAATGTCATATCAGACTGTGCTTAAGCCAGCTGGTGGTTGATGAAATAGGCTGGGCATACAGTCAGGTAGAAGGAAGTGTACTCAAGTTGAAACAAGCAGTGAGCATACTGAAAATATCACAATGAACACACCACACTGCATTGACTGCCCATTTCCCAGGCCCACCCAGGGCAAAACCCGACAGTCTACACGACACTCATAGAGCCTATTGGAGCCTCTGATAACACACAGAACTCAAAGTTGGCCATGGGGAAGTCTTTAATATTGAAGATAAAATGTTCTCTACAACTCTTATGCTAATGTTGACTCAATCCTTCACACAAGAACCCCCAGGCTTGCATTCTGTAATCTGTTCTCATCAAATTACTTACTCCAGCCATCTGCTGAAACATAAGAACAGCAACACCAGGTCAGACCAAAGGTCCATCTAGCCCAGCGTCCTGTCTGCTGACAGTGGCCAATGCCAGGTGCCCAGAGGAGCAAATGGAACAGGTAATCACCAAGTGGTCCATCGCCTGTTGCCCATTCCCAGCTTCTGGCATAGTGTGTCTGGGTTCACCACTCCTACACATCCAGGCTAACAGCCATTGATGGACCAAACCTCCATGAATATATCTAATTGTTTTTTGAACTTTGTTAAAGTACTGGCCTTCACAACATCCTCTGGCAAAGAGTTCCACAGGTTGATTGTGCATTGCATGAAGAAACACTTCCTTTTGTTTGTTTTAAATCTGCTATCTATTAATTTCATTTGGTGACCCCTAATTCTTGTTTTGTGGGAACAAGTAAATACATTTTCCTTGTTAACTTTCTCCATACCTGTCATATAGACCTCTATCACATCCCTCCTTATTCTTGTCTTTTCTAAAATACAATCCCAGTCCTTTTAATCACTCTTCATATGGCACCCATTCCAAACCCCTAATCATTTTTGTTTCTCTTTTCTAAACTTTTTCCAATGCCAAGTTATCTTTTAGAGACTATATCTGCATGCAGTATTCAAGATATGGATGTACCGTGAATGCATACAGAGGTAATAAGATATTCTCTGTCTTATTCTCTACCTCTTTTTTAAATGATTCCTAATTTTCTGCTTGCTTTCTGACTGCTGCTGCACATTGAAGGGATATTTTCAGGGACCTATTCCCAATGCCTCCCAGATCGCTCTCTTGAGCGGTAACAACTAATTTAGTCCCCATCATTGTCTATGTATAGTTGGGATTATATTTTCCAATATGCATTACTTTGCATTAATCAACATTAAAATTCACCTGACATTTTGTTTCCTGGTCCAGTTTCTTGTAGTCTAGAAGTTCCATTCTCTTTTCTCCATGAGACTGGATCAGGATTCTGAGTTTTTGTGATTTCATTCATAACCTTTCATGTTAATGCCTTGGTCCCCTTTTCTTTGGAACCCATGTGACCCATTGTCTAGTACAGTACAACTTCCACTTGATAATTAGTTTGCTTTTGAAGCTGAATCAAAGGTGATGTTTGCCTTTTGCGCTACACATTAAAACAAATTGTTAGATCCATAGCTCTCCTGTATGAACTTAAATGCCTTTTAAATACAAGTGACAGAAATACAGGAAAGGTGCTTGACCAAAACATCTATGAAAAAGCAGTGTAAATTAAACAAAGTATGCCTTGCGGCAATTCAGTCCTAGCAAACAAACATTCTGCAGGGAGTAATAGATAACTAATGGTTGCATTAGAATGGGAAGGTTAACCTCATAGCCCCAAGTGCTGGGATAGGCTGAATGTCAGTGTCATTTAGGCTACGTCTACACTTGCCCCCTTGTTCGAAAGGGGCATGGTAATCAGCTGGCTGGGAGATTACTAACGAAGTGCTGTGGTGAATATACAGCACTTCATGAGGCTAATTCTCCGCTGCAGCAATGGCGACACGTCAAACTTTGATGTGTCAGCAGGCGTGGAGTCGTGGGCACTCGGAAGTGCCTTTACTCCTCGAAGTTTGACACTTCAGAGTTGCCGCAGGGGAGAATTAGCCTAATGAAGTGCTGCATATTCACCACAGCATTTCATTAGTTATATCCCAGCAGCCTGATTACCATGCCCCCTTCAAGGAAGGGGGCGAGTGTAGACATAGCCTTAGTCTCTCATTACCTGACTGGTAAGGTATGGCATATTGTCATTATAGCCTCTAAGTGTAGCTGCCCTTGTGTGGAAGGTTAGTAAAACCATGCTATTTCTAGACAATTCAGCAGGTAGACAATATTTTCTATCTTGCTTTTATTAAATAACATGTCAATAGATACAGGATCATTATTGTCTCTCAACAAACTCCTCTGATATATTAGTACCCACCTGAAATGACAAACTTTTAGAGATACATGGTATCCAAATCCACCATTTGGGATTGTAGCCAGACAAAGTCTCCCCCTTACAAGCCAGCTTGCTCGCTGCCCCCCCCCCTGCACACTGAGGAGCACACAGGTCACGGAAACAGCTGCTGACAGCACAGTCTTTGATGCCCTCATTGAGGCCCAGATGTGCTAGCGTATCGTGACCCTGAGAAGCAGAAAGTACAGATAAAAGGCTAACAGGCCAAAATGTCAACATGAGAGGGAGGGGGACCCTCAGGAAATTACCCCAGCTGGCATTGATGAATATGATGCACACACACATACCATCCCTGAAGAGGAAGTCTCCGCCCCCGCAAAAAGAATGTCCTGTACTCCTAAATTGCTTATCTCCTGTCTTACAAGTGCAAATTAAGTAAGAAATGCCCTTGTAACAAACTGGCATCACAAAAGACAGACCAGTACGATCTGGCACCCTAAATAAGAAAGAGAATACGTAACCTAAAAGGGGTATAAAAGATGGGTCCAGCAGAACTCTAACTTTGAGTGCATTCCACCAACTACCTGCTGGTCGGGTCAGGTGATTGCCTCCCGAGGTCCACAACTGGGGAAGCCCAACCTCGTATTCGTCTTTCCGCGGAATTGAGTGACCGATCCGGCTTGGCTACGCTGGTATCGAGAGACACAGACAGGGTAAGATATACCCATGCTAGGTCTCCGTTCTTTTTTGTGCACAGCTAAAGAATTAGAGTTCTGTAACTAGACGTCATATCATTGTGTTACATGGTAACAGATATCTTTGTATTGGATTGTAACGTAACCTGTTAACACCCGTACTTTGATAGCATATAAGAAGTAGACAATAGCCTTTTGTAACCACACGCTTATAACTGTAGCTTAATAAACTTGTAACTAGTTAAGATTCAAGCCTGACTGCTGTTAACCCTTTTGTCATTGCCACACAGCTGGCACAACAAAAAGAACTTTAACCATTTGGTTACCACAGCCTGGCCGTAGGTGAGAGTGCTAGGAGCTCCCTGCTCTAACAGTAAAAAAACTGGGTTGCTTAGGACCCAGGGGAATCCGTCAGCCTGTCTTGGCTGCTTGCAGCGATGAGCTCCCTGCTCTCGCAGTTTTAAACTCGGATGATAACAAGGGCATAGTTGGTACCTTACTGCACATTACCCGGCCTCCGGCTAACAGGGATGGAAGAAATTGAGGCTTATAACTGCAGGTGAAGAAACAACAGCAGCAGATGGACTGCAAGGAGCAGAGACCTTATTTTCATGCAAATTTTCCTATTAATAAAGAATGAGAGAAGAAAAATACAGATATCTATAATTTATAAAAGAAATGTTTCTAACTAGAATGTTTTTCAAAGTTTTCCTTGAGGTGTCAACCGCTCTTTAATAGCTGATGTCTCCAGATTTATAGGAAACCAATGAGTATATATAGTTGTATGTATTTTTAATACTCATAAATTAAGAATTGATCTCTCATCATGTCTGTGCTTGAATATAGTTTGCTAAGATAGGTGATGAAACAAGCTTAATTTCAAACAACCCTTTGAAGATTCAATAATTGATACGAAAAATGAGGATTAGCAAGAAACAAGCAAACACACTCCAGAACTGGTATGTTCCTGTGCATGAGTTCAAAGATGCTTAAAGAAGTAACTTTTAAATAACTTTGGTATTCTTCCAGGCCAATTCTATCATCCTAACTCATAATACTGAATAGTATTTTATTCCACTTGTAGCTCATTGAAATCCCCAGGGCTCTAGGAAATAAGGAGAGTTTCAGACATGTTTTATTAACATTTATGGTAACTTGGGGAACTTCTTTGTTGGGACGAACTTTCGCATAGCAACCACTAACATAAAACTTTGTTCAATTTTCAGAACTGCTGGTCCTGGCCTATTGTTCTCTTGGCTTCGTCTGATGTGTGACTTTTGACATATCTCGTCAGCATTGGCACTTTTCTGTAGATTCATGTTGAGCACCATCCAACTGGTACTTATGTGACTTTCACCCTGTAGTGTCCGAGTGCTGCACAGTCACTAATGTCAGGTGAGGCAGTATGGGAGTGGGCCCGTTGTACGGTTCAGGGCTGTGGTACAAGTTAGACGTAGCTGTAGAAACTGAAATACCTGAAATGAGCTCAAGTTCAGGACTGGCACAGAAGGCAGTTTTCTGCTGAATCACTGGCCATTTTTATAGCCCTCTACTGTGTCTTTAATTGATTGGATTAAATTCTTATTTGCTAGGATGTGACCAGCTGATTCTTTGGCCAGCACACTGAAGGCTGCCCATTTGCTCTAGTATTCTAACCCCCATGGCAGTTCAGGATTACGCAGAATCTAGGATTTCTTTTTTCCTTCTTTTAAAACCTCCCATCACTCCTGGTGGACAAGAAAGACTTCCAGCTCTACTGTGAAGTGGGGAAATGGCCCTGATTCATGGCAGCTGGATGTTAATTCTGGAAACTAACAATGGCAATATAAGTACAGGTTCAGCCTCCCTCGTCTGGCGCACTCGGGACCTGAGCAGACCTGGATGAAGGATTTTGCTGGACCGTGGGGGGGATCAGTTCTGTCTCTGCTCCTGGGCTCCCCTCCCCACTGTTGCTGTGGCTTCCCAACCCCCTCTTCCATTGCAGGCTCCACAGCCGCTGGCTCTCAGCCCCTGCCACCCCTCCCAAGCCTCCCAAGGCTGCAGCTTCCTGCCCGGCCCCAGACACCAGAGCCCAGTCAGAGGCTTTGTGCACAGTCCCAGATGTGGCTCCCCTGGACCACAACTTCCTGCCTGGTCCCTGCAATTGGCTACCAGCTTACCAGCCTGGGCCACTGCTCCTGGCACCTGCTCATGGATGGGGATCCCTGGCTGCTGATCCATGCCCCCTTGCCACCAGACCAGCCATGGCTGCCTTGCCCAGGGCTCCTGTGGCTGGTCTGCCTGGCCCATCCTCCTCCCAGCCCTGGGACTCTCTGGTCTTCCACAATCAGTGGTCTTGCCAGACGACGGATGTTACGGGATGAGAAAATGCCGTGTTTGGGAGTTTTAACTTGAATCAACAGTATTAAAAATGGAATTTCTTGTCATATCAGCTAAGGCATATTCAGAGCTGGTGATTCCAGTGGCATGAATAAGTATGGGAGGGGGCTTTGTCCTTTTAGTGCTGAGTAGAAGTGGAGAAAGGGAGTAATGTGTCAGGAAGGTATCTAGTTTGTTTTGTCACCAGGCCTCAGGAACGTGAGCTGGAGCCAGGCTGCTAATACACAAAAACGTTACAGCCTCCACATGTAGCCCTGAGCTCCCAGCGCACTTAACAAAGTTCTGTTCCCGCCAGATCTGCCTGCCCAATGCAGTAGTTATTGCTATTGAACTATTACGTGCAGTGCTTAGTAATAGCCTGATTAGTTTGCATGGGCCTGAAAAACTACTTGAATTTTGAGTATCAGACCTCCTTTCATTTTGCATACAGGCCACTCTCGGGTGGCTGTCCTCACACAGGCACGGCAGTGAATGGCCGAGGCAGGCTTCTTCAAGACTCTCCAGTGATAGCCCTCCCCAGTACAAGCACTGTGATGGCAGCACCCCATGTGGCGGACCAGAGCTCCAGGCCAATGCGCAGGGCGGAGCAATGAGACTGTGGAATTAGACATCTCTCAGAATCCTCCAGGCAGACAGGCAAGGATTTCCTGGAGATCTGTAGAGCTAGGACCCCCCCTCACACCCTGTGTCTTTGGTGAATAATTACCATTGCTCAGCTTAGTGCCAACAGCAACCTCTTTGCTTACACATAGGCCTTGTAGTGAGTTTCTGATCTTAAAGCTCAGATCTTTAATCAGGTTGTTAAGTGTGATGATGTAATGTTACAAAATTCACTCTGACAGGTCGAACCTCTCTGGTCTGGCAACATCCGTGATCCGGCAGGATTGGAGTTAGCCAGACAACCACTTATCAAGGCTGTGTCCAAGTTTTCTGTGGTCCCATAAAGCTGGTTTCCAGCCACCGGCCCTGGCTCTCACTGTTCTGTGCTGTTATTTACAGTAATTTACCCCTAAATGTCTCCTAAGAGGCCAGTGAGCAGCAGAAGTGTTGGTAATGGGACAGACAATGTTGACCTCCTGTGGTCCAGCAAATGCTCTCGTCTGGCATCGGTGAGGTCCCGAGAGTGCCCGAATAGAGAAGTTCAACATGTCGTGACTGCCTGATGGCATGCAATTACAATGGTCTTATTTTGGCAGACAATCTGGTGGGTGATCTCATAGAGCAGGAAAAAAAAATACCCACACAGAAGGCAAATGCCATCTGAGGAGGTGTGAGTGACCCTGAGTAGGAATGCTCAGGAGTATTTGTACAGCTGTAATGGAAACAACCATCTGATTGATATCTCCTTTTCTAGACTGGTGTCAGTGCGCCTAAGCCAGATGAGCCTTTCTTGCACTGTAGGACTCAGAGAAATGCTCTAAACTCTTCAGTAACTGTTAATGGGATTGCAAACACAGGCTCACTGCCATGGCTGCAGGACTACCTGCATTTCTGTGCCATTTCTGATTTCACGTCTTGTGCCTCTTGTTTCTACCTGCCATGGGGGGGAATCTCATCCTTCCTCCCAGTACCCTTTTTCTCTTAAAAAAAAAAAAAGAGGAGCTGTTCTCAGCAGGATTCCCGCCCTCTCTCCTCCAGCCAATCCCATGGCTGGGGGTGTTGAACTGCCTGGCACGAAAAAAGAAAAAAAAAACCCCACTGGTTCTTCCACTAGTAGGCTGGGAGCCATGTACGGTGCCTAAGGCAACTACCCACATAACAACCCAATGTCCAACTGAGTTTGGGGCCCCTACAATTTTTCACTCTAGTGACCAAGGAGGCAGGGAGCAACACCTAGCTCCTCAAAGATGTTTAGGTGCCTAACTCCCCTGGGAAGTTAGGTCCCTACACGCATCTGAGGCGTTTCTTACAATAGCATTCTAAAAATTAGGTGCTCGTAGCTGGCAAAGCCTTAGAGAGAAAAGGGGTTTCAAACCAGGAAAACACTGATACTCACATTTGGTTCTCGCCTAAATCCAGGCTTCACTCTAAGCCAGGTTACACAGCTGTTGCTCATAGCTTGCAGAAGTAAGAGAGACTTTTGCTCATCTAGGAAGCCAAAGAGCTTTTGGGAGGCAGCCTGGCTGCTGCTTGTACCCTAGAGACAGCCTGCCCCAGATTTCCTCCTCTCTTAGGGAAGCTGGCCTTTGTTTGAACCCAGCCCTCCCTCTGTGTGTCTAGCCCAAGGGCCACTTTGCTCCAAGGCCTCTGCTATAGGCCTAAGGTGTGATACCATCCACTGCCTCAGTCTGGCTTCCCCCAGGCTCTCTCAGAGAATGCCCACAAGTTGGAGCCAGTGCTCTATAGCTTGGCAGTTAGATCCATGTTGCACCTTAATGGCGCTAATGATAATTCATCTCTCTTATAAGGTGCTTCTCCTCAGGAGATCTCACAGCACTTCATAGAGGTGTCCAGCATCATTAACCCCATGGTACAGATGGAGCAACTGAGTCACAGGGAGCAGATGTTTCTTCCCAAGGGCACTGACCAGGCTTCTGGCAGAGTCAGAAAGAGACCCCTTGCCTCCTGAGACAAAGCCCAGTAGCCTATTAGCAACACTACCTCCACCAAAAATCATTGTTCTTGTGCCTTTGTCTCTGTGGGGGCATGTGAGGGTGTGTGCACCACAGGTAGATACAGAAAGGGTTCATGCTTGGACTGCCTGTGGACATCCTGTAAAAGATCTGGAGAATTCCACCAGATGCACCTGGGGAGAATTTGGGGCATCACCTGACCGTACAGATGGACCAATGTTAGCGTCCTCGCAGAGGCTGATTCCTGCAGCATCAAGGCAACAATCATCCACAAGCAGCTACAATGGTCTGGCCACATGGTCAGGACACCTGACATACATCCGCCTAAACAGATTCACTATGCTCAGCTGAGGACTGGGGCGAGGTCTCATGGTTGGCAAAGGAAGCGCTAAAGAGACCTCCTTAAAAGCATCTTGGTAAAGTGCCACATTGACGCTGATGCCTGGGCGAAGCAGGTGGATCAGGTAACCTGGAGGACCACCATAACGAATGGCGCTCAACACTTTGAGATCAAGCATTGTCTCTATGAAGAAGACCAGAGAGCCTGATGTAAGGAGCATACCCAGGCCTGCATCTGCGCCACTGGCGTTGGGACCAGTCAGGACAGAGACCTGACATGCAGTCACTGCCAGAGCGCGTTTCTTGCCAGACTTGGTCCAATTTCTCACTTTCACACTCATCAGTCAGAGGCATCCAAGCATAAACATTCTTCCAAATGAGGGATCCCAGAGAGAGAGAGACGTGTAGCAACTGGGAGGGTTAATGCTGGCCTGAGTGGCTATGTATGTTGCCTGGCTGTGCTGAAGGGAGAGCCAGACTTCATTAAACAAGCCTGGGGAGAGAGTCGGATGGTTACTGGAAACGCACGGGGTTCTGAGCAGAAGGGGCTGCCGGAACAGTCTGCAGTCACTCTCTGGGAATAGTGGAGGGAGATGCTGGGAGGCAGGACTGCACTCTTCAGCTCTTCAGCAAAAGGGTACACAGTCCAGCCACAGAGCCGCCAGGGACAGGATGGATGCAGTGGGAAGGCCTGGCCAAAGGCAGGATCTGGAACTTCGGGGAGAGAGCCCTGAGAGGTATGCCTAGATTCCAAGGCTCAAAACAACCATTGTGACCAGTAAGCACAGGCCAGAGGACTGGCCAAGAAGAATTCTAGAGCAGGTCTTTCAGGAAAATATCCCAGACTGATTTCCAGATTGCCGATGATGGAGAATCCACAACAACTTTGGTTAGGTTATTCTAGAAGTAAATTGATTTCATTGTTAACAATACACAACCTTAACTTCTTTATGTCAGAAACAGAACAGGGCAGGCCCAAGGAGGACTAACGCTGAGGCCAAACAGGACAGAAGTGGATTTAGGCTTGCATTTTATGATTGGGACATCTTTGAGGGAATGTCAGGGCTGGAAAGGAAAGTTGTAGGATGGAGTTGGACTGAGCAAACACTGGCTGTTATGGAGTTCATGAGCTGAAGCCTGCGGTAATGAGAGATCTGGGTTCACCTCCTAGCCACTGGCATGGTTCAGTGAAGTCAATAAAGCTATTCAGGCCCCTACACCTTTGGGTAAAAATGGAATCGGATGCCAGGATTGTCTTTGGTGTGAGATCTAGGCTGCAAATTCACCTGGGTGAATCATGGCGGTAAACTTGGAATACTTCATAATTTTTGGTGTGTGACCACTTGTCACAAAGTCCAGTTTGCCTGGGTAGAAGGATAGGCTGGAGTGTCTCAGGGGACTTTCTTCACCTTTGGGATAAGACTGTCATAGTGCTGTGGGAGTTCACGTTGTTACTGGGTTGGTGAATAATTACAGCAGACAACTCTGCCAGGGGACAGGTCTAGCCTGCTTTTCACAAGATGCCCTGAAGTAGGGCACTCCCAGTTGCAGCGATAACACAATCAGACCTCTCACCATGGAGGTGAACATGTCAGCCTAAAACGGGGCCAATTCCATAATGGAGAGAGATCTCAAATGATAAAAGTTTGATGGCTAAAACTGCAAACAGTAACTTCTTCCCTGTGACATCTGGCCTCTCTCCTGTGAACATTCCCTGTAGCTTGGCAGTGATGAAAGTTCAAAACCTCAGTTTCATCAGGCTAAAGTCTGTGAAGAACAAATCAACTAAAATAGCAAAATACAGATGGGTGTGAAGACCTGATTAGCCCTTTACTACTCATGAACTCAGCGAATAGCACAGATTGCACCAAGTTAAAGATGTCCTGCCCTCTTTTCAAGCTGGTCTCTCCCACCCACGATATTTAAAAGTTACTCACCCTCTTTTCCGGCTTAGCACTAGCAAACAGTAAGTGAACTACCCAGCGTTTTAGATGGGATTTGGGACGTCCCCGGTGTTCAGCTCTGAAACAGATGCACACTGCTTGCTGAGAGTGCTCTCTGTAGA